>NC_135293.1:1797500-4197500 GCF_051311805.1 Agelaius phoeniceus
AATCATCAGCTGCATCCAAGGGGAATTGAAGAATGTCAATCAACATAAGTTATTGTTCAGGAGAGCATCAGCAGGGTGGGCAGTTTTTATTGTAACTTAAGCAGGAAATTGAAATCTCAGCATCAGGACTGTGAAATGCCCCATTGCAGAGAACTCTCCTTCATAATGCAGGAGGAGGAATGGAAAGGAGATTACACACTCTTAGTCCCACTAGAATTTTGCTCTTAATCTGCCTTAAATTTTTTTTAAAAATTGTTTGGAAGTGATAACAGTTGTCTTGTGCCATAAAATGGGGGAGGATCACAGGTGGCACCCAAAGTTTTGAGACCTGAGGGGTCTCAGCCCAGAACAGCTGAGTTCCCAATCATACAGCAAGGTAAGTCTGGAGCCACTTTAGGGGTGTTTGTTTCAATTGGAGGCACCTGAATACATTCTTCAATTGAATCCTTAATATTTTGAAAGCAGGGAGGGCTGTCCTTCCCTCAGAACAAAAGAATGACATTTGGTTAACACTCAGGAAAAGAAATTACAAGAAAACATCTTCCTGGCCCTAATGGATTGTTTTGTTTCAATTGTGCATAATCACTTCACCCAACAACGTTGAAAGATTTCATTTGAGCTTTTATTGTATTAAAATATTAACTGCAGAATATAAAATTACAATAAAACCTTAGCATTAATATTTTAATACGAGAAAACATATTAAAAGTGCAGAGGAAGAGTAAGATGGGGAGGGCAGCGTACAGACATCAGCCAGGTCTGTCTCCTCTGCATCCCAATTATCCTGGGCAGGCTGCTGCTTCCTCAGCACCTGGGAAGCTCCTTCTTGCTTTAGATTTAGGAGGAGGCTCAGGCAAGAAGGAGAAAATAAAAAAGTGTCCTGACTATTTTTGTAAATGAATGCCTCCTGATCTTTAGGTTCACACCAAGGAGAGAGATGCACGCAGAGCCCCTGTGCTCCAGGGCCCTGTGAAGAATGTCACTGAGCTTGGGATGCATGGGAGAAGAAATTTCCTTCCAGGGAGAGAGTTTGTATCTACAGCATGTCAAGAGGAAAAGGAAAGAGAGAGAAAGCTCTCAGAGGGGTAATTTTTATAGCATGCATTGAGAGAAGAGACAAAGTTTGCAGGCTCCCAACAACTGAATCTGTTACTGCTGCACAATTCCTGTTACCTTTCTGCTTGGAGGAATATGAATGGTTCAGAGCAAACGAAGGCATAATGTTATTTACCAGCCCTGGCCTTATTAGGGCCATTCATTCTCTTGCTCACAACCTGTCCTTTTGTCTTGAAGGGAGCAAGGACAGATGTTGGTGAGATTATTCCCTGTGCCCCAGGTGTTCCCAGGCGCTCAGATTTGGGGTGGATCTGCACACACAGCCAGAACAGCTGGGAACCAAAGCTGTGCCTCAGACAGGCCCCCAGAGCAGTGCTGATTTCAGTGGGAGCTGCAGGGAGCCAGGGCAAGGAAGGGCTCATCCATGGGGTTCCTGTTCTCTAGGTGTGCCCTAAAGGCACAATTAGTAAGTGGCCCCATTGGGCAGTAATGAAATATCCACTGAGGCTGGAGACTGGCTGGACTATTTGAACCAATAAGCCCTGAATTTCCCCCTTAAGGTGTCCACTGCTGAAAGAATGAAGTTTTATATTACTGGGCAGAAGATTAATGGGTTGGAGAAGCCTCGAGAAATCTGCCTTGTCCCTTTCTCTCAGGCATGGAATTCGTGGTCGTGGATTTTCTGGTCTTTGCTGTTCTCATGCCAGGTTTCCTGGTGTGGGGCAGAACCTGGGACTTTCTCTTAAATTTCCAGTCAAAGCCTGGGAGTTTTGTCCTCTGGATTGCTCAGAGGTGAGCTCCAGCCATGGAAGCAGAGCTTTGGAGAGGCATGGTCCTTTCCAGTGGAGTTTGACGCTGTGTTTAACTCCTGCAGAGGAGAAGACTTTGAACAGGGAACTTCTTCTGACCTTTGGTTTTGCCTCTGAAGCTTTGTTCTCCAGCCAGCCACTGATGGGTGAATAAAACTCCTGCAAAGTGGCCAAAGCCTCTAAGAAAGCAAAGAGATTTAAACCAGAGCTGCAGACCCAGCCAGGGGATCACTGCATCCCCCAGCCCTGCAGCCCTCTTCCTCTTCATCCTCACAGCCCTGCAGCCCTCTTCATCCTCACAGCCTGCAGCACTCATCCTCTTCATCCTCACAGCCTGCAGCCAGCCCTCTTCCTCTTCATCCTCACAGCCTGCAGCCCTCATCCTCTTCATCCTCACAGCCTGCAGCACTCATCCTCTTCATCCTCACAGCCTGCAGCCAGCCCTCTTCCTCTTCATCCTCACAGCCTGCAGCCCTCTTCATCCTCACAGCCTGCAGCCCTCTTCCTCTTCATCCTCACAGCCTGCAGCCCTCTTCCTCTTCATCCTCACAGCCTGCAGCCCTCATCCTCTTCATCCTCACAGCCCTGCAGTCCTCTTCCTCTTCATCCTCACAGGCTACAGCCCTCTTCATCCTCACAGCCCTGCAGCCCTCTTCCTCTTCATCCTCACAGCCTGCAGCCCTCTTCATCCTCACAGCCCTGCAGCCCTCTTCATCCTCACAGCCCTGCAGCCCTCTTCCTCTTCATCCTCACAGCCCTGCAGCCCTCTTCCTCTTCATCCTCACAGCCCTGCAGCCCTCTTCATCCTCACAGCCTGCAGCCCTCTTCCCCTTCATCCTCACAGCCCTGCAGCCCTCTTCCTCTTCATCCTCACAGCCCTGCAGCCCTCTTCCTCTTCATCCTCACAGCCCTGCAGCCCTCTTCATCCTCACAGCCTACAGCCAGCCCTCTTCCTCTTCATCCTCACAGCCTGCAGCCCTCTTCATCCTCACAGCCTGCAGCCCTCTTCCTCTTCATCCTCACACCTCAGGCTTGCTGCAGTGCAGGCTTTGGGGGGCTGCTGTGGCTGTGGGCTCTGCAAAGGCTGGCAATGCCCCTCAGACACTTCCCAAACAGGCTGGGCTGGCCAGGACCTCTCAAACCCTCTGAGCTCATCACTGCCAGCCTGGGAAATCCACTTTTCCCAGCTTAGGAAATCCACTTTTCACTGTTTTCCATTAGAGACTCCTCACCAGCAGCTGCTGGGGCTGTGCTGGAGCCACCTGAGGAGACACAGGAATTCTTCTGCTGGAAATCACAAGAGGGAAGGGCACAAGAGGTGAAGGAAGTAGTGCTGATTAGAAGAGGCTCTGCCTTTGAATCTTTATCACCCATTTCAAGCCTTTCCTTGGACATCCTCTGCTGGGTCTGTGGCAGCAGATTCCTGGAGCAGATTCCTGTTTCACACAGCAATTGGCCATCAGATCCTCAGAGATTTCAGGCAGTTTGAGGCACACGACCTTGGTGCCTTGGGGGTCCCTTCTGGGGTCTGCTGGACCTTGCAGGAGCAGGGCTGAGTCCCCACCGAGCTCAGCTCATATGGAGTGAGTCAGTTTGGAGCCATTTGTTGCTCTCCTCTGGTGCCTCAGGAGCTTGGGAGGAGCAGATCAGTCACAGATAACTGGGATCTCCAGCACATTTGTGCCAGAAATCTGCCAGCTTATAATTAGCCTCTATGAATAATTCATGGGAGACACTGCATCCATCAGACCTGACAGCCATAATCGTTTTGCCAGCAAAATATGGGGTTTGTCTTATTTGTGAAAATTATTCAAGCAGTGGTTTTTTGTTGTTTTTTTAATAGAAAAGGAAAGGGTACTTGTGTCCATGCCTGTATATAAATTTGTACATTTATATATATTATGTACAAATATATAAAAACAGATATATCCCCCAGGCACACACATATGTACATTCTCTGCATGCTCACTCTGTAATAGAATCTCTGTTTGGATGTCATGGATCAAACCTATCAGTGATGTAATTGATTAAGCCAATGGGATTGCAGCAGGAATGAAGACATATTTATATCTGCTCTCTTTTACAGTCTAAAAATACCCTGTAATTCTGAATGGGTGTGTTTTCAGGCAGATGGGTGAGTTTTTAGGGAGCTGCATTTAGAAATACCTCCAGTCTCATATTTTGATGATGTTTTTGGAAAGCAGGGAAGGAGATCAGAATCTTGGGGTCCTGTCAGGAGCCTTCAGATGTTCTGTCTCTTTAATGCTCCATCTCTCTCTCTCTCTCTCTGTGCTTTCATTCTTAAATACGGGATGTGTCCAGGCTTTATTAATTTATAACAATAGCTGATGGTGCTGGGGAATGAATGGGGCTAGGAAATATCTGACATGGCAATTAGGACTGCTATCACAGGAGGCCTGATTTTTGCTGGAAGGCAATTTGCTATAAACCACCAAGGTTAATTAATTGCCAGGGTGGGGAGGGTGGGAGGGAGAGGAAGGATAATAAAGAAAATCCCCCCACAAATGATTTGGGCAACAATTCTCTTCCTGCCACGGTGCAAATCTGGAGCAGATCCCCTGATGGCCATCTGCATGGTTATCTATTTGCATGGCTATCTGTTGTGTGTGACAAAGCCCTTCCAAGCACTCTGAGGATGGTGTTGGATGCAAAGGTGGGTATTGCAGACCAGCAATGCTCTGCAGTGACAAACTGCAGCAGGACAGGCACTGCCAGAGGGTCACTCGTGTCTCCAGCTCCTTCCCCATCTCTGCTCACTGATCCCAGGCAGAGCTGTGACACCACCTGCTAACACACTGCTCAGATGACTGATCCAAGTAGAAGTGACAGCTCTTGGCAAACACATCACAAGCCTGAAAATTCAACCCAGGTGCTCCAAAATGTTCAGCTGGTTGTTAGAAAGGTGAATTCTCGCTGCTGCCCCTCTCTCCTCATGCACAGCATAGTGGAGGAGGAGCACAGAGCACAGCTCCCTCTGAGTGCTCTTGCTCTGGCAGGGGACGTGGGGCTGGGCAGGGTCTGTCCATCACAGCTCAGGGCTGTTCCTCTGAGAGAGCCCCTGTCCCAGCCTGGAGCTGAGCACAAACCCTCCTCTTCCTCCCATCTCCAGAGCAGTGACAGACACCAGGTGCTCACAGCCACTGGGTTCAGGCTGTTGGGAAGGAAGGGGGCCAGGAGGGACTCAGGTAATTTTAGGGCCAGGTGTGTTTGTCTGTGCATCCTCCCAGCCCAGTGAGCTCTGAGGATGTGGAGAAGGATGGGATCTGTGATGGTGTTCACAGGGGTTCATGGGTGAGGGAAGAGATGAGGATCTGACTCCATGTTTCACAAGGCTTGGTTTATTATTTTATGATATATATTATATTAAAACTATACTAAAAGAATAGAAGAAAGGATTTCATCAGAAGGCTGGCTAAGAATAGAATGGCAAAGAATGATAACAAAGGTTTGTGGCTCGGGCTCTGTGTCCAAGCCAGCTGGTCTGTGATTGGCCATTAATTAGAAACAACCACATGAGACCAATCCCAGATCCACCTGTTGCATTCCACAGCAGCAGATAATCAATGCTTGCATTTTGTCCCTGAGGCCTCTCAGCTTCTCAGGAGGAAAAATTCCTAAGGAAAGGATTTTCCATGAAAGTTGTCTGAGACAGGGATGTGCCAGTGAGGGTGGAAGCTCAGCATCCCTGAGCATGCAGGAGGAGTCAGGATGGGGAGAGGAGGCAGAGAGTGAGGGCCAGGTGAGGTGTGAGTGTTGTGGCTGCACAAGGGGCTTCCAATGGCCCCATTATAAAGAACACAGAGCACTGGAGCCCAGTTGCCTTTTTCCTCCCAGCCAGCATTTAAATGCCAGCACACTAACAAACATGATGCATTATTTAAAAGCTGCTGTGCTTGACCCTACAAGGAGCTTTGCAGCCTCCTGAATGTCAAGGAGAAAGAAGCTGCTGTTTCGCTGATGCCTGGTGCATCAACTTCCTTCTCATTTACCAGGTGACCAAGGTGAGAGGCAGAGAGCTGCTGGGCGTGGGTGTGGGTGCATGAGGGGGCAGCTGGGAAACCACAGAGTCCCCCCAGTGCAGCAAGCCCTGGAGGTGATGTCTGGGACCAGGAAAGGCCCCTGAGGACAAGGTCAGTCCCCGGGGCAGGAATTCAAGTTTGGGAGCTCCCAGAAGGTGCTCAGGGCTGTCAAGGTGAGTCTGCTGTTTGGGCTTGGTGGTCCCTGGTGCTGGCTGATGTGTCTGCCCATCCCTGTGGGCAAAAAGGCCACAATCTGTGGCTGCAGTGCCCACTGGGGCTGCACCATGCAGGGCTGGTGTGGTGAGAGGTGCTGGGGCCTTTGGTCCTCGCTGTCTGGAGCTGCTCCTCAGCAAAATTTCACTGCTGCCCTCTCCCTTTGCCTGGGGCACAGCAGGTTTGGCTCTGGGTTTTACACTGGTTTCCCAAGCTGTAAACCAACCTTTCTTTCTTCTCTTTCTTCTCTTCTCTTTCTTCTCTTCTCTTTCTTCTCTTTCTTTCTTCTCTTTCTTCTCTTTCTTCTCTTTCTTTCTTCTCTTTCTTCTCTTTCTTTCTCTTTCTTTCTTCTCTTTCTTCTCTTTCTTCTCTTTCTTTCTTCTCTTTCTTCTCTTTCTTTCTCTTTCTTTCTCTTTCTTTCTTTCTCTCTCTTTCTTCTCTTCTCTTTCTTCTCTTTCTTCTCTTCTCTTTCTTCTCTTCTCTTTCTTCTCTTTCTTTCTTCTCTTTCTTCTCTTTCTTCTCTTTCTTTCTTCTCTTTCTTCTCTTTCTTTCTCTTTCTTTCTTTCTCTCTCTTTCTTCTCTTTCTCTCTTTCTTCTCTTTCTCTCTTTCTTTCTTTCTTTCTCTCTCTTTCTTTCTCTCTTTCCATCTTTCTCTCTCTCTCTTCCTCCTTTCCTTTCCTTTCCTTTCCTTTCCTTTCCTTTCCTTTCCTTTCCTTTCCTTTCCTTTCCTTTCCTTTCCTTTCCTTTCCTTTCCTTTCCTTTCCTTTCCTTTCCTTTCCTTTCCTTTCCTTTCCTTTCCTTTCCTTTCCTTTCCTTTCCTTTCCTTTCCTTTTTCTCTCACTCAGCCCTTACCAGGCAGCATATTCTTCCTCCCTGGGTATGGGCAAAGGAGCTGCAAGGAGAAAAGTGCAGGATTTCCTGGCTGATGGCTCACATTACCAAGGCAAATGTGTGCAGTGGGGCAGCAGCAGGAGCAGCCATGGCAGCAGATCCTCGCTGCCAATGTTACAGGGATTTCCAGATGAGAATTAATGGACTTTCCTTGGCCAGCGTAGGAGAAAATGTTCTACGTGTGCTTGTTTATTATTTCTGTTACACTCCCTGTTCTTGCTTATTGCTTCCATCTGTTGGCATCCAGCTATTGGCTCTTTCTTATCACTGGGATGTGAACCCTTCACGGGCAGGGAGCTTGGTTTGGTGAGAGGCAGAACAAAGGCACAGGAGAAATTTGGGTGTTTAAAGACTGAGGTGCCTTGGAATCAGTTCCAGAGAGGAACTCAGGTGCTCAATGCCCAGAGGTTTCATTTGGGAGGAAATATGTTTGATGGCCTGAAATATTAAATGCATAAATTGTTACCCTTTAAGTCTTGTGGATTTGTTTGCTCCAGGCCATCATCTCCTCAGCTGGTGCCCTGGGACATCATTACCTTTGTTGCTCAAGGTTTTTGGGGCACCAATCCCCCCAGACCAGCTCCTGCTTAAAGACCACTTGAACTGCTACTTGGGCATAAATTGTTCTGCTAATTCTGTCCTCGATGCTGCCAGATTAGACAGGACAGGACCAGGCAGGCCAGCTGGGAGATGCAGAATCATTGTGAAAAACAAAGCCACTCCCCAGGCCATGCCTGCATCCAGTCAGAGAAACCAGGGCTGGTTTTGAGGGACCCATTGGTGCTGTAAAACCCCACACACAAAACTGTCCATGCAGGTGAGCACTGTCCCTCCACAGCACAAGGGATCCTCTGGATAATCCCATGCCAGTGGCACTGCCACTTGGGCAGCTTGGCAGGAATAGGAGATGCTGCACTAGGTTGTGTGTGCTGCTTTACAAATTTTAATCCTCGCTTTGAATTTTCCAGCAGAATGGGTTTGTTCTGCCTCTGGCCTGGAGGGAAACTTATTTTCATTAACCCTGGAAACACGAAGATGACAGATCCATCTTTCACAGGCCAGAGGGAGAGGATTAGAGAGAAGTACATGACAAAAAAGTGTGAGGGGGAAGACCTGTACCCCAGCCAGGGGCACCTTCCACTGTCCCAGGCTGCTCCAAGTGTCCAGCCTGGCCTTGGGCACTGCCACAGCTGCTCTGGGCACCCTGTTCCAGGCTGGATTTACCCCAGAACCCTGTGCCTGGGACCTGCCTGTGTTCCCCTTTCCTTGCTGGGCAGCTTTGCTCTCCATCTGCCCCCTCTCTACCTCACACTGCTCCTCCCTGCTCCTACAGTTTTGCCTTTACCTCTCCCATTTTCCCTCGTCCCTGCCTTCCACCAGCACCCTGCTCTGAGCATGGCCTCAGCTCCTGTGCAGCCCAGGGAGGAAACCAGCAAGGAAACCCTCACGTTCATCAGCCCCTTCCCTGGAGGAAGGATGGCAGCAGCGTGGGCCAGCGGGGCTGGTTGGTTCGGTGGGCACCGGAGGAGCTGCCCGTGCTGAGCTCTGCAGCCCCGAGCTGAGCTGGGTTTTTTAACCTGCCACTGCCATCTGCGGGGCTGTCCGTGCCAGCAGCAGTGCCGGCAGGATGCTGAGCTCTGCTGGGGCTTTTATTTGCAGCCCCTTTTCCCTGTCAGTGCAGCTGCCAGGCAGAGCAGCAGCAGCAGCAGAGACAAGTGCAGCAAACGCTGCTTGACAGCGTGCTTTGGATGCATTTCAGGTGCAAACACAAAAAACCCCGGGCCTGTTTGATCCTGGATGTACCTGCCTTCCATATTCATGTTGTGCTGCCTCCGTGTCATTAGGGGATTAAAGCATCATTAGCACACAAGGAAAGCCTTTGATAACACTCTGCCCTGTGCTCCTCCTTGTCTTTCCTTTTCACATTTCTCCTGCCCCATCCTCTTGATTTTTTTTTACCCTGTTTCCCTCTCTCTCTTTTTCTTTTTTAAATTAATTTAGTCTTTTTCTACCTTCCTTCATTTTTCTCCCCAGTCATTTAATGGACGATCTGGAGTAACACCTGACCAAATACAGGGGGAAGAACTGATTCTGCCTGTTCTTGCACCAGTGGGGATATTGGTTTGACAAACTGGAGGCAGCATCACCCAGTGCAAAGCCCTGCAGCTGCATCCAGGTCCACTGCAGCTGAGTTGGTGCAAAAGAGGGTGGGGAACACAGGCAGGTCCCAGGCATGGGGTTCTGGTGTAAATCCAGGGATTATTCAGCTGACTTTGGCTTCAGATTTACACCAGGAAAGCAGTGAGCAGTACGTGGTGTTCAGCATCCACTTTCAAACCCTTTCCTGAGAGCTGCAGCCTCCTGAGCAGCTGCTGTAGAATGCCAGGAGTATTTTTAATAAGGGTGCTGAGACCAATCTACTCCTGTATGGCAAACGTGACAGCAATTTAGATGGAAATCCTCTGTTTTCCAGACAGACACTCAGCCAGTTAGTGCAAACAAAAAGGCACTTGTAACTCCAGTCCTTTAATCTCACTCTTTGCCTGGTCATAGATAAGGCGTCTTGACACCAAATTGCACTAACGTGGTGCTCTGAAGATTAGCACTGCGGACAATGCTCGTGTCTGGCTCTCCCTGATATGGTTTCTGAGTGTAGCAGGGTCCAGTGGTCAAAGCAGGGATGCTGCTGTGGAAAATGGGCTGTTCTCACACTCCTCCTGCCTCCAACTTCCAGCCCGCAGCTGGCTGACCTCGCCTCGGGCTTTTGCCGTTGTGAAATGGGCATAAAAGATGCTAATTGCCAGGGTGGGGAACTCGTTAGGGGGTGGCTAATGATTGTTGGCTAGGAAATTGCAGAGAAGAGCGGAAAAGAAACAGAAGCAAGGTTGTGCAGTGAGTGTGGGATGGAGGAGCTGCTTCTCCAGAGATCCAGAGCTGTTTCCTGCATATGTCCTCATTCCTCTCGTTTGAACTAAGGGACAGAAACGTAAGGCCAAGCGATTTGCTCGAGGTCATGTGGGAAATCTGGAATGAACCCAAGTGCTGCAGGTGCTGGGCTGTGCTGCCTGCTCACACACAGGGCTGCAAAGGCTGCCAGCACACACAGACCCTCCCCACATGGGGGCTCTGGGCAGAGCTGGGACCAGGGCAGGAGATCCAGGACAAATCCAGGGCAGCAGACACAGAACAGACCCAGAACAGCAGATCCAGAGCAGATCCAGAACAGCAGGTTCAGGGCAGGAGATCCAGGGCAGGAGATCCAGGGCAGGAGATCCAGAACAGCAGATCCAGAACAGCAGATCCAGAACAGATCCAGAGCAAATTCAGGGCAGCAGACACAGAACAGACCCAGAACAGCAGATCCAGAGCAGACCCAGAGCAGACCCAGGGCAGCAGATCCAGGGCAGGAGATCCAGAACAGATCCAGAACAAATCCAGGGCAGCAGACACAGAACAGACCCAGAACAGCAGATCCAGAACAGACCCAGAACAGCAGATCCAGAGCAGATCCAAAGCAGCAGGTTTAGGGCAGCAGATCCAGGGCAGGAGATCCAGAACAGATCCAGAACAAATCCAGGGCAGCAGACCCAGAACAGAGCAGGAACAGCAGATCCAGAGCAGATCCAGGGCAGCAGATCCAGAGCAGCAGGTTTAGGGCAGGAGATCCAGAACAGCAGATCCAGAGCAGATCCAGGGCAAATCCAGGGCAGCAGATCCAGAACAGCAGATGCCGAACAGATGAGGGGACCCAGGGCAGCAGACCCAGGGCAGCACTGGAAGGGGAGGAATGAGGGCACAGTTGCTCTGTTTCTGCACATCCCACGTAAGGCCAAGGAATGTAGAAACCTGGGCTAAATTCTGCTCTTATTTTCCTTCCATTTAAACCCAAAGCAGCCTCTGGGAGATGGGTGCAGGCTTGAAAATGGCAGGAGCTTGGAGCTCCTGTGTGACTTCTCAGGCTGACCTGGCACAAACAGACAGAGCCCTCCTGGTGCTGCTGTGGGCAGGAGCCCCGTGCCAGGCTGCAGAGCAGGACAGGGCAGTGCCACAGAGCTGTCCCTGACAAAGCTGTCCCTGCAGCCCTGTCCCACAGCTGGCAGAGCCATCCAGGGACCGAGGGGAGGGAGCAGGGTGCACCCCTGTGCCACAGAAGGGAGCAGAGCTCATCACACTGGAGCTGGGAAAGTTTCCAAAACCTCCTCTTGGTGAAGCAACAGCATGCAGGTTTGCATAAATATCTCCAAAACTCATCAAACAGCTCAAATGAAATACACCAAGGAAGGAGCCACTTCTGCATTTCAATCTGCACACAGTTGCTCCCTGCCTTTGAAAGGCAGCAATGCCCACCCCTCCATCAGCCCAGGAGCAAGGGATATTCCAGATGGTTCCCCCATCCTAAAAAACTGCACTGCACAGCCGATTAAATTCTGCTTGTTGTAATTAAGCCCGACACAATTAGCTGTCAAGCAGGGCACTCATCTGTTTTATGTTGCAATCTCTTCAACAGGCAAGGCTGCTAGACAAGATTGTCACTTTTCGAAAAGATTTTCATTAGTTACCCTGGGCTCTGTGTCAGACACTGAAATATAAAAATCTGTTCTGTAGCCAAGTCAGGGAAATTCTCATTTAATGTTCCACACAGTATTATGAAAGTAATGTACTCTGAAAATGAATGCATTTTGGAACATTTTGGGAGAAATGCAATTTGTCTCCTAAGTAATAACTGCATGTTCATGAATTTACTGATTTTTTTTCAATATGCCTTTCATAAAGTTGGGAAGACTTTTTCTGACCTAAAATGAGAGGAAGAGAAACTGTTGATTTTAGTGTTAGCCTCCTCCCCTCCCTCTTTTTTTCATTCCTTCCTTCTTTTCCATCACTCCTGTGCACTCTAAGTGTAAGGACCAGGCATTGTCCAATGGATGTGGAAGCCTGGCATGGAAGAAATATGTAGCTCAGAAATGGAAAAAACGAAATAAATGTGATTGATGAGCAGCAAGGGAGCTCCATCCTTCCATGACTTCGAGAACAGGAAATCCCCTGCTGCTCCTCACAGTCCCCAGCCAGGAGGTGCAATCACAGTTTCCCCAATTTGGTGGGATAATGAATTTTCTGCATTGCTAAAGGCAGAGGGTGAGTGGTGAGGGTCAAACACGCAGTCATGGATGCATCTCACCACCAAAATTCAGCTTTGCAATCACAGGAAGTCAGAAAGCGTTCCAAGCTTGTGGAATACTCATAAAGAGACGCTGGATTCTGGGATAAACTCCTCAGCTCCCTCCAGGCAGTGCAGTGCCTCCCTCTGCTCCAGTCTGAGTGAAATTGTCCCTCCAGATCCAGTGCTGGAGCACCCAGAGCTCATTCAGATGCAAGGATGGGGATCCTGCCTGGGCAGGATGGCAGCAGCAGAGCTGAGCAGCCCCTGCAGGAGGGGCCGAGCTCCCATCAGAGGGGAAACAGAGGAGGCAGAGCCCCTGGGTTCGGTTAGGCAGGAATTTGGCAGAGGGGAACATGGAGAACCAGATTAATGGCAACAAGCTGGGTGAATGGCTGGGGAATTAGGGTGCTAATTGGGGCAGCAGTCATTAACTGGCACTTCTGCACTTTAATAGCTGCAGTGTGGTGTGGTCCAGAGCTGGGGGAGCAGCAGGGCTGATGCATCCCTCCCTGCATCCCTCCCTGCATCCCTCACTGCATCCCTCCCTGCATCCCTCACTGCATCCCTCCCTGCATCCCTCACTGCATCCCTCCCTGCATCCCTCACTGCATCCCTCACTGCATCCCTCCATCCCTCCCTGCATCCCTCACTGCATTCCTCACTGCATCCCTCCCTGCATCCCTCCCTGCATCCCTCACTGCATCCCTCACTGCATTCCTCACTGCATCCCTCCCTGCATCCCTCACTGCATCCCTCACTGCATCCCTCACTTTATCCCTCACTGCATCCCTCCCTGCATCCCTCCCTGCATCCCTCCCTGCATCCCTCCCTGCATCCCTCACTGCATCCCTCACTACATCCCTCACTGCATTCCTCACTGCATCCCTCCCTGCATCCCTCACTGCATCCCTCCCTGCATCCCTCCCTGCATCCCTCCCTGCATCCCTCACTGCATCCCTCCCTGCATCCCTCACTGCATCCCTCACTACATCCCTCCCTGCATCCCTCCCTGCATCCCTCACTGCATCCCTCACTGCATCCTGTCCCACATCCCTCACTGCATCCCTCCCTGCATCCCTCCCTGCATCCCTCCCTGCATCCCTCACTGCATCCCTCACTGCATCCCTCACTGCAAGGGCAGAAATTTAGAAATTCATCCTCTCACTTGTGTTCTCAGGGCTCCCTGTGCCTCCAGCAGGTAGAATGGCAGCAGCACTGGACAAACTGGGGTTGTCAGTTTGGGTATTGGGATGAAATACAGTTCTCAGGTCACGGGAAGTTTCATGCACTGAAGTTCGAGCCCTGCTGTGCCAAGCATTGCCTGGCTTTGTTTCCTTCCTGTTATTGGCCATTAACTCCCCAGGCAGGCTCTGGTTCAGCACTCAAGTGGCTTTAATCAGGCTGCACTCACCTTCCTCGGGAAGGAATGGAGTTCATTCAAATTAACGCCACTTTATCTCCAAACAGGGGCACCCCCACGTGAAATGTGTGTTTTAAAGCCTTGCCTTTCATGGCACCCCTTTTCCTCACCCTTTACAGTGAGGCCTTTCACGCTGGTGAGGCTTCTATCACAGGGGAACCTCCTACACCACCACAAACCCCAAACTGCCAGCCCTGCTCTCCAAAAAGAGCCTGAAGAGATGGATGAGCAGCTCTCTGTTGTCTTTCAGGTGAGCAAATTTAAATATGTAAGTCTGCCTGACAGTTTAAATTATTATTTTTTTTAAGGGTCTACAAGAGATGAAAAAAAAAAGAGATTTATCACAAAAGATCACTTTGGGGAAGGGAGGGAGAAGGATGGGGGAAGACTAGAATGTTTTATTTATGGGAAAACTGCAAATTACCTTAATAAATTCCTTTACTAAGCTGTGTCAGCTACTAAAACATTGTTCTTTGTGGGTGAATAACTTTTAATTTGAGTGTTCTAGTATTCAGCAGAGTGAGGTAATGGATTAGCAATTGCCTGTATTGTAAATGTCATCTTGGCATAATTAGGGTGATTATTGTTAACCAGTGGAGTTTAGTATTTATCTGTCACTGGGTGAGGGAATTTAACAAAGCCCCAATTAGTTATAAATGGTGGTGGGCGGTGGGGATGGAACAGCCTTGGAAGTGTTATTTTTGTTTTAAATTTATTTCAGCGTTTATTTGGTTTTAACACTGGCATTTGAGGTGATCTCCCCTGGCTGGAGGGATGCAGAACCACGAGCACACACAGGTGCCAGGGCAGAATCACAGCAGAGAAGGTGGGAAAAGTGGGAAAAGTGGGGTCAGCTCTTCCATTCACTGCTGCTTGTGTAAACTGTGCTCCATGTGCCCAGCTGGAATAATCCCTGAATAAATACATGGAATCCCTGAACACATGGGATCCCTGAACCCACCCAGCACTGCAGGCTCAAGGAAGCATAAAAATGTGTAAGGAAAGCTTTTTGAGCTGACCCCATCCTGATGTCCCCTTGCCCTCATGGCTTTACACTGCCAGAGGGCAGGGTTAGATTGGATGTCAGGAAATTGGGTATCAGGAAGGAATTCTTGGCAGTGAGGGTGGGCAGGGCCTGGCACAGGTGCCCACAGCAGCTGGGGCTGCCCCTGCATCCCTGGCAGTGCCCAAGGCCAGGCTGGACAGGGCTGGGAGCACCTGGGATAGTGGAAGGTGTCCCTGCCATGGCAGGGGTGGCTCTGGCTGCTTTTTAGGGTCCCCTCCAACCCAAACCATTCCATTATTCTTTGCCCCTGAAGTCACGTTTGCCCTTCAAATGGCAAAATCAGCGTTTGATCTGTGTGACAATCACTGCCTGAGGAATGGGAGCAGAGGAGCAGCAGGAGTTTCCATCAGGAGAAAGGGGTGTTAAGGTGCTGGGAGGTGTCAAACATCAGGTGACAGCACCTGTGGTGCCTCTGCTCCATTCCCAAACCTGCACCCACAGGTTGCAGTGCAGTTCCCTTCCCACACCCAGCCCCAAAGCTGTCCAGGGCTGCACCCTGTGCCATCCATCCCCTCTGAGGGACCCCAGCACACCCAGGCTCTGTGCCAGCAACAACTTTTAATTCTTAATTCCCATTTGAGCTCCCCACTGCCCCCTTCTCCCAGCACCCTGTGCCTGATGGTCCAATGGACCCTTCCAGAAGGACTGGGCTGGGTTCAGCTCCTAAATCCCCATTACAGCAGCTGAGCAGAATTTCCCCCTTTGGAATCCTCCTCTCCTTTCCCCCACAGGGCAGTCAGCAGCTGGCTCAAGGCTCCAGGGTTAATGTCCTTTGCCAACACTTATCTGGCCTAATAGAACTGGGGATATTGCTATCACTCACAGATATTTCAAATCCTTCCTCTTAATCCTGACAAGCTCTTGCCCTTAATAACTTCAGTGGGACTTTTGCCAGAGCAAAGACTGTCAAGTCAGATTCTCAAATTAAATGAAAAGCAAAGCAGGAAGGGAAGTTCAAGGTGAGGGGGGTTTTTTTCCCTTTGTGCTTTTTAAGGATGTTCATAGCTGGAAACTGGGGTTTTTTCCTTGTGATTATCTAAATGATGGATGAGTCAAACATCCTGAGAAATGGTTCCAGATCCAGACACAAACGACAGAGGATGAACTGAGCAAAGCCATCAGAGGCTGAGAAAAGACAGAGAAGGAAGACTTGGAGAGCTGATAGGGAAATAAAAGACTCAGTGGAAAGGAGGAGGTTTCAGAGGAAAGCAGGGATCATGTGCTTTGTGAAGCTTACACACAGAGAGAGTTGATACATTTTTAATTAATAATAATTTGTAATAATCACTTGGGTCAGACAACAGGTTGCTGTGGCCACAGGGTGGGAGCTCTTTATATTCTTTGGAAACTTTTAGCACAGATTATCCCAGTTTTCTTTTGAAATGAGAGGAATATTTCTGTACTCTGTCCGTGGCACAAACCCTGGAAAATATGAAGATGAGAGCCAAAAAGCAAATAAAGGCCTGGCTGTTGTTTCAGGATGTTCTGTGCTTGCTGGGGATGCTCCTGTGCTGGAGAGGGAGGAGCTCTGGCCGATGCCATGGGGCTCAGGCCCTGCTGGTGAGCTCAGGAGCAGCAGGAACAGGAGATCTGAGCCGCTCTTAGGAAGAATTAAGAGTTAAAGAATTAAACTCTGCCCATTTTTATGAGTGCATGAGGGCTGTGGGATCCCTCTGGGCACCAGGAACAGGAGGGGCTCTTTCTCTTCCACAGGTGAAGTTTGACCCTGGCAGCTCAAACCCCTCTCACTCCAATCTAACCCTGAGCTCTTTGTTTTCTCCCACTGTGCAGAAATTCAGCTTTTCACCCAAGGAAGGAACTGATGTCACCACTGGAAAATCTGTGACATCTCTGGGAGGATCTGTGTGGCCACAGCAGGGCACTCTGCAGCAATCAGGGTCCTGCCAATAAAAACAGTAGTGGAGCTGCTGACCTGGATTTACTCCCCAAAAGATTGCACAGCTACTGCTTCCATTGGAAACTATATAAAATCTGTAAATATTCAGTAAGCCTTACTTAGATCTCAATTATACCTGAAGCCCATAAATCAGGGTGGGGTTGGTTTTGTTTGTTTGTTTGAATTGGCTTTTTGCAAATGCAGCCAAAATTCTGCTATTATTTATTTAGGTTCATCTGGGAGTTTACCAATTTGCAGTGATTTACCAGTACAAATATTTTTCAAAGAAAAAGGTTTCCCCCCTTCTCTGTAAATATTCTGTATCTGGCCTTTGTGAGAAAAAGATGTTTCAGCCTGAGTAGGAAAAAAATAAAAATCTATAAGCATTTTATAGAACTCATCAAATCCAATTTTAGTTTCGTTTTACTGAGAATCAGGACTTTCTGTTCTCTTCAGTATCTATGGGAAGGTCAATATTACTCCTGTAAAATCAGCAGCAGCAAGGTTTTTTACTTGGCCACGTCCACTTTCCATGGAAAGTCAATAGAGACACTCAGAGCAATTCCTGAACAGAAGAGGAGAGATCGAAAGGGAATTTTTGAGAGGTTGAGCTGTGAACTGAAACAGACTCTAATCCCTGAAAGGCTTGACCCAGCCCCTAGTGAGAAATAGGAAATTGCTCAGAGGAATGGGAAATTTCACCAGAAACAGGAGCTGACCTTCCCTGAGAGAAAAGCCAGGATCTGGAGGAGCCTCAGCAGGCCCAGAGAGAGCAGCTGCCACCTCCTCACCTGCTCTGCCACCCCTCACCTGCTCTGCCACCTCCTCACCTGCTCTGCCACCTCCTCACCTGCTCTGCCATCCCTCACCTGCTCTGCCACCCCTCACCTGCTCTGCCACCTCCTCACCTGCTCTGCCACCTCCTCCCACTCCTCACCTGCTCTGCCACCTCCTCACCTGCTCTGCCACCCCTCACCTGCTCTGCCACCTCCTCACCTGCTCTGCCACCTCCTCACCTGCTCTGCCACCTCCTCCCCTGCTCTGCCACCTCCTCACCTGCTCTGCCATCCCTCCCCTGCTCTGCCACCTCCTCACCTGCTCTGCCATCCCTCACCTGCTCTGACACCCCATCCCTCCCCTGCTCTGCCACCTCCTCACCTGCTCTGCCATCCCTCACCTGCTCTGCCACCCCTCACCTGCTCCATTTGGATCACAGCAGGCCCTGGAGCAAGCAGAGATTCCTCCATGAATGGAGGGGGAGGTTTGGCTCAGCAGCACCGCTGAATGCTGATAATCCCTCACCCCAATTCCCTCTGGTTTATCAGACACCCCTGGGGGCAGCCATGGTGGCAGTGCCATGGTGGCAATGCCAGGGACACGTGGTGGCAGTGGAGCTCTCAGTGGAGGCTCTGCAGGGAGAGCAGGGCTGGCACCATACGGGTGTGAAAAACAGGTCCAGTCTCCTGTGAAAACGTAAAGAGTTTAATAAAGAACAACAGGACATAAGGACCACGGAGCAAAGGTCATTACAGCCACTGTCACCTTTGGGGATACCCCTTAAATGCCTTTTCTTTGCATCAGCCTGTTGCATATTCATAGACCCTCATGCATATTCATAAACTAGCTTACATTTCCCAGGAACTATTTTGCATGGCCCCTCCTCGGGTCACCTTTTCAGAGCATTTGTGTTTCTTGGCTGTGGTTTCGGCTCCTTCTTTTTATCACCTCCAGTTTTTGGGCCTTGGTCACCTCTGCCTTCAGTCAGTGAGTGCTGATGGCTGGCAGATCCGTACAGGGGTCCTCATCCTGTGTTCATGGGTGTTATCCCATCCAAGCAGGCATTTTAGATCAGTTTATTCTGGAATTAGGATTCTAATTCAGGAATTAGATTTATTCTGGATTTAGGATTCTAATTCAGGAATTAGATTCTGTTTACACTTACATCAGTTATTTCACTACTATGTGTAAGCTTAATTAACAACAGGAATACAAACTATATCTTTATAGCAAAGTTACTTTAACATCACACCTATAAAATCCATTTTAATATTAGTGAGAAGCCAATATTATATATTATATATTGTATATTATATATTATATATTGTATATTATATATCATATATTATATATTATATATTGTATATTAGATATCATACATTATATATTATAATATATATTATATGTTATATGTTATATGCTATATGCTATACGTTATATATCATATAATATCATATATTATATTATGTTATATATTATATTATATTATATTATATTATATTATATTATATTATAATTATATTATATTATGTTTAACACAGGCATTGTGCTAAATATAATATAATATATTATATTTAATATAATATATTATATTATATTTATATCTATTTATATTATATTTATATATCTATTTATATATATATAATATATTGTTATAATAATATATATTGCTCTGCTCTGCCTGGCACCCACACTGCAGCCAGGAGGGACAAATCTCATCAAGGCTGGAGGCAAAACCAGCCATGTCTGCAGCTGCCAATGCCAACAGCCCTCCTGGAACAACAGTTCCAAAAATCCAATATGGGCAGAGGGAAGTGGCTGGAGGAAGCTGCTCACGTCTGGAGGCACCAGAGAGAATCCTGCTTCCCTCCCCCAGCCCCTCCATTTCAGTGCTGCCACTTGGCTCAGATCATTCACTTTTAATAGTCTGCTTACAAATGAGATTGCGAAGGAAGCACGTGGCTGAGAGCAGGGATTTCTGAGTCACATTCTCATTTCCCCCTCATGCCTCCTAGGCCTTTAATAAACTACAAAGAGACATTAAGAGAACACTAAGAACTCTTTATCTGCTGAGATTTGGGAGCTGGTGCAGCCAGCAGGCAATAATGGATTCCACGTATCTGCAACACACCCCGGAGGCAGTGGCTGAACAGGGGGGACAGGAAGCTCAGCAGCTCAGATTTGAGGAGCTGCAGGGGGATGAAGGCAGTGCTGGGCTGCCTGAACGTGGTTTCCCAATCCCTCGGGAAGCTTCCAGCTCCTCATCCCCTGGGAAAGCCAAGGGGAATTAAGGAGCTGTGGTTGGTGCTTTGGGCCATCCTCCACATCACCCCCAAGATGTACCTGGGCCACGGGGGCCAGGTGAAATCACAGCAGGAAAAAGGGAAGAGAAAAGGGGCCACGTCCAACCTCTGCCTGTAACAGTTCAGCAGGCAACTGAAAATCAGAGGGAAGGAGCAGGTAAGTGTCCCCCCAAGGCAAAGAAATCAATGCCAAAATCAAGTTGGAGTTAAGAACACACACACACAGAACTAATTACAGAAAGAGAGCTGAGCTGGAGTGGATGAAAGTCCTCGCTGAAGGAAACGGCTCAACCAGGTAAATGGAGCAGTTGGCCTCAATGGCTTGGGTTATTTATTTTATTTTTTCTTTTTCTCCATGTAGGTCAGATGTCTTCCTGAGGGGGTTTCTCTTAACCTCCCTCTTAGGATCTCAATTACACACTCAACACAGATTAACAACAACAGCAGATAATAGAACAGTTAGAGAAAAGAACCTCAGAGGAAAACATAGTGCACTTAGACCAGAACAAATAGGAAGGGTTCAGGAGAAGGAAAATCAATGTGGCTGATATTTATTACACTCTTTATGGAGGGAGATGGGACTCAACCAGAGCCCATTTAGAGTTCTGTTCCGCTTGGATTTTGCCATAAACAGAAGTAATGAGTCCAGCTCTTCATTACACTTGGTTTTTTTTGCCCAGCACATTTTAATTAGGGTTAAGAAAATACACAGGGAGGAGGAAAATAAGACAAGTAAAAGTAAGGACAAAGAAAAAAAGTGATAAAAATCTCCAGCCAATTCATAATTTACTATCAGTTCTGCTCAGGCTTCAGCTGGATGTTCCAAAAGCAACATTCCCTTTCATTTGGATTGGGTAGTTTCTCTTCAAACAGCCTTTTTATGCCACACATGAAGAGAAAACAAACAACCACGAGCAGGGAGGAGAAAGGGAAATAAAGAAGGCAAACAATGCAATATGTATGGGATCTAATAAAACATGGAATCCCACACTGGGTCTGCAGTCACCCAAAAAATGTGTTCTCCCTGCTTGAGCCATTCAGTTCCATGACTGACTTTGCCTGGACTCAGTGGGGATTGAAGGTGTTGGGATCAGACTGCAGTCAAAGGAATTGGAAATCTCATTTGAGGTGAGACCTGCTTCAAGTACAGCTCAAATTCAAATTATTTCAGTTGTGACAGAGAGGGGGAAGAGAAAGAGAGGAGGTGAAATAATAGCTCGTGCTAGCTAAGATAAGCCAGGCAAGACAAAATATTAATTCTGGTTCTGTTAGCACACCAAACAGAGAAAGATGTAATTCCATCCACCTGTCCACACCAGAGAACATTACTGTCAGCCATGGTGCATAATCCAGGGGTGATAAATCATTAAAACCAGGCAGAAATGGTAACACTGTGCTGTTAGGTGCCACTGATAGCAAGGCTGTCTGAGAAAGGGGGATCCCCAGAGTGAGTGGCTTCCGTTCCTGTGCAGCTGCAGCTGTGGGCTGGCTCTGGGGCTCTCAAGGTTCACAAACCTCACTGAGAGTGGGGAACATTCCCAGCCCCCTGCAAAGCCCAGCACCAGGCTGGACATTCCCCATTCCTTGAGCTCAGCCTGCCCCATGTCCATCCCTGCTGGGAGGGATGAAAGTTTGACAAGGAAGTCTCACAGATGCTTAGCAGAAAGGTTTTTAAATGTGGATTATGATGAAGGAATGGAGATGGAAGCAAGTTTTGATAGAGAAGAAAAGAATTGCTGAGCCAGTCTGACTGGATAACCAAGGAGGCAAAGGGTGTGTGAGTTAGAAGGGGTTTTTATGGCTTAGAACAAAGGATAAACCCACCTGAAACAAGAAGATGATTTTACCAAGCAGGAAGAGAGCACAGGCAAACAAGGCAGCAAAGCTGCAAGTAGAAAAAAGGCCTCAGAATTTTCCACTGCAAGAAAACTGAAAAACAACTTCTAGCTTAAACTGTAATGTACTGACTGTTGGTGATTGGAGAACAGTAACATGAATATGGTAATTACAGGAGTTATGATGGGCTATAGATAAAAGTTAAGGTATAGATTGGTTCTACTGTATTGAGATGCTCAGCAAAGAAAAGTATAGAATGTATTGTAACCAAAAGAAAAGTATAGAATGCATTTTAACCAAAAGAAAAGTCTAGAATGCATTTTAACCAAAAGAAAAGTCTAGAATGCATTTTAACCAAAAGAAAAGTCTATAATGCACTGTAACCTAAACCAAGGGTCTCCAGGCCTGCCTGCAGCTGGAGCTGACAGCTGTGGGCACAGCTCTGTCACCCAGCACCCTGAACTGCTGTAACCCCTTGGATGGAATAAACTGCATTTTGGATGCAATAAACTGCATTTTGGATGCAATAAACTGCATTTTGTATACAATAATCTGCATTTTGTATACAATAAACTGCATTTTGGAGAGCCCCCAGAGTCCCATGTCCCTCCTTTCGGCTCTTACACATCCCCTTGCTCCAGGGATGGTTCAGAGCTGGAGCTCTGCCCTGCTGGGCTCTGCCAGGGCCTGGCTGTGTCATCCTGAGCAATCAGCAGGGCCAGACACAGCCCCTGCCTGTCAGATGGCTCATACAGGTGTTCTCATTAACCTCATTAGCTAATGAGCCAAAGCCACCACGCCAGGCTGCAGATGAGACTCCCTCGGAGTCCTGGAACACCAGGACTGCTCCACCAGCCCTCAGTGCTCCGTCCAACACCAGCAAAAGTCTCTTCCTAAGGCTTGCCAGCACAGCAGGGGTGAAAGGAAATTGAGCTGGGCTCACTGCTTGGAAAACAGAGGCTTTGCAGGTGAAACACGAGGAGTTCAAATCAGGATTGAGATGAAACTGTTCCCTACTCTGTGAAATGAGAGCGTTTTGGGAAAAGGGCACAGCCAGTTTATGGAGCATCCTCAGCTTGTCATTTTCCCCTGCTGCTCCAATCACTTTGGGCTACCCTGAAGAAGTGTAATCACCAGCAGACACAAAAGAAAGCCAGGGGGAAAAAAACCTCCTGGTTTAGGGAAGTAGGGAAACCTGGGACTCAAGCTGTGTCCTTGCAGGAGCTGGAGAAAGCTGCAGCTTTCCACAGCCACCTGGAGCTTAATTGCCACTTAAAGGAATTATCTTCTGCCTTTATCCCTCAGAAAAAAAACCAATTATTTGTAGGGAGCAGACAGACAGGGAAGCACATTGGAAATTGCTTTGTAGACCAGCTTCCTCTCCTTTCCCCTCGCTCAAAGTGACAGAAAATAGAAACAATAATTCAGTCACCAGGGCTGGGAAGAGCATGAGCTTCCAGAGGATGGAATAGGAAAGGCCACTTGCATCTCCTGATCTTGTGTTCCTTCCTCAAACACCTGCAGCTGTTCCATGGCCTGGCCCTGCACCTCACCAAGGGCACCCTCCTGTGTCCTTTCCCAGTGGCATTACCACAATTAATCACAATTAATCACAATTAATGTGTGACCGCGTTCACAGGGGTTGTTGGATGAGGGAAGAGATGAGGATCTGACTCCATGTTTCTGAAGGCTTGATTTATTATTTTATGATATATATTACATTAAAACTATGCTAAAAGAATAGAAGAAAAGGTTTCATCAGAAGGCTGGCTAAGAATAGAAAGGAATGATAACAAAAGCTTCTGTCTGAGACAGAGAGTCCGAGCCAGCTGGGCTGTGATTGGCCATTAATTAGAAACAACCACATGAGGCCAATCCCAGATCCACCTGTTGCACTCCACAGCAGCAGATAACCATTGTTTGCATTTTGTTCCTGAGGCCTCTCAGCTTCTCAGGAAGGAAAAAATCCTAAGGAAAGGATTTTCCATGAAAGACATCTGCGACGTTCATGCTTTTGGGAAATTCTCCCAGCATTTGATAGCCCAGCACCTTCACTGGGACTCTGTCAGGAGCAGTATTTCTTGACTCTGTCAGGAGCAGTATTTCTTCTCTCCTTTTAGGAGAAAAAGCAGCTCTGTCCTCTTCCATGCACCCAAAATGAGCTCCTGGCCGTGGCAGGAAGGCCTGAGAGGGGCAGCCCAGAGTGGAACCACACCAGAGTCGCCTCCCCAGTGATGGGGATGCTGGGCAGCAGCAGGAGACTCCTCTCTCCCAGCACCTTTCACTGCACTGAAAGCTCCAGAGGAAGCTGAAGCAGCCAGCACTGAGCAGATCCAGCCAAAGCTCTCCGGAGTTTAGGCCCTGATTTGAACCTGAATTGGGTTTTTTTGAGCTCTTCATTGTCATGCAGCCCTGCCTCATGATTTTATGGCCAGAGCCCTCCTGAACAGCTCTGAGCCCTTGCTAATGAGCTCAGGGCTAGACCAAGGCTTCAGTTTACCCATTTTTCCCATTTTTCTCCTTTTATTCCCCATGTTAGTGTGTCATCAGTCTATGGGTTGCTCTCCTTACTCCCACATCTGCCTTGTGTCCCTGTCTCTTCGCGCTCTGAGCACATCTGTACACATCAATCCAAAAACATCATCTCAGCTTTTGGCATTTGCTTTTAGAAGCACTAAAATCATTTAAAATAATCCAGACTCTTCCATAGCACCACATTCCCCAATCTGCTATCAGCAAAGACTTTCTATTTAAATTATTTTGTTTTAACTTTTTCCACAGTGGAACATTTTAATTCAAACCACCCAGCATTTCCTGCACACGCCCTGGGAGGCAGAGCAGGAAATCAGTGGGAGAGGCCTCAAATTAACAGCATTAAAAGGGATTGATAGAAGAACAGCCCTGGGTCAGGAAGACTTGTTCTAGGCGTTCATATCCCAAAGAATAAGCTTGTCATTTTAGAAAAATCAATTTTTAAAATTTTTGTTTGTTTGTTTGTTTGTTTTAGGAAATAATATCTTTTCTGCACTAACTACTCCCCTGGTCAAAAAGCTTCATTCCTACCAGTTTCTTTCTTTAATTTTCTTGGCCCTGATCCTCAGCTCAGGTATATCAGACAATAGAGATGCATCTGCTTATGTGAGCTAAAGATCTGGCCCAAACCTGAGTCTACATTACAAATAACGTTCAAAGAAATTCTTGGCAAACGAAGAAGGGAAAATAAAAGTCTTTTTGTGCTGTGAAATTTCCCAGGAATAAAACAAAAGCACAGTCAAAACTATTCAAATGGCATTTCAGGAGATCAGTCACAGAATCCATTAATGCATTTCTTTTTAACAAATGGAGCTTGCAAATTTGCTCTGGGTTTACAGGCTAACCTGTTCTATTGCCATCATGGGCAAACCTGGTTCCTGCTGTAAGACCCAGCTCAGTGTTCAGAGTCTCTGTGAGGAAATGGACAGAATTCTTCCCTACATAATAGGGTTTAATTAGGATAATGACTCAAATAAGAACCTTATCAAGGTTGTATCAGCTCTTGAAGGCACGTTACATGCATATGCAAGTAAGTCAGGCATATACCCAGCAAAAATCACCCTATTTTTCAGAACATAAGATCAGGATCAAGTGTAGGGTCTCACAACCCTACTGGAATAAAACAGTGCCATTCCCTGGGGAAAGCAGTTCTGAAATCAATGTGACTCAGGAAATCTCTGTACAGCACAGTCAGTCCACAGCGTTTACAGCTAAATCTTGTAGCTACAAGCTTGGGCCTGGCTCCCCACTGCACGGCATGAGCAGTAAATTATAATTATTCCCACTTTTAAGGTCCTTGCCCAAAGAGTTTTACTCCTATAAACACAGCAAACTGCCCCCCATCTCCTTGTATTGCTGGAGCAGAAAATGTCTCTGCAGTTGTGCTTCTCCCTTGACTCTGCTTGGCGGCCCCATTCCATCCACCTCAATATCAGCTCCATTCTCATGTGCACTTGGATCATTTGCAGGCAGTGAGTAAAGAGCAGCAATGCAGCTGAGACTCTCCAAGGAGGCTGGGAAATAATTGACTTTAGCTGGTTCCCCAGCATGATGGACATTTGCAGAGCAGTGCAAGCCCTCTGGAGCAGGGACAGAGGGGCTGAGCTCTGGGACAGGGACAGGAGTCCCAGCCCTTTGAATTTGCCTTTGGGATTTCCCTCCTTTGGGGAAATCAAAATGGTTTTGTCAGGATCCCTGACCCCCTGAGCTCAATCCTGCCACTCTAAAATGTGAAAACAGAGGAGCAGGAGCAAGTTTAAGCGACTCTAAACCCAAGCTCGGTACTTCATATTCATCATTTAGATTCTGCAAATGCTAGTGAGAGCAAGGCTTATTTGTTGATGCCTGTTTGCAGGGGTTTATTTGCTTGAAAAGGCTAATCAGCCAACTGCTTAAATATAAAGGAAAAGGGAGAAAATATTCAAAGCTATTCAGATGAGGTGCCATGGTTTGAGTTCTGATGTCAGTGTGCAGCCAACTGACAAATGCTGAGCCACAGTCTGGTGTAAATCCAGATGAATTCCACTAGAATCAACAGACTTCCTTCCAATTTATTCTGATGTAACAGAGACCATGATATTTCCATTCAGATTTACATTAGATTTGTTTCCTGTTTTCCATAATTCAGTCAGTTTCCATTGTGTACAAAAGCAGCCTGGGCCAGATCTTGATTTTATTTGCATCAGATGAAAACAGTTGTTTCAAATGGAGCTACACTGAATTTATAATTGCATAAATAAGAGCAGAATCTGATCTATTCCAAGAGAGAATTTCCCAGGGCGTTGCTGTGTGAGAGCACTCCTGCTGTGGTGATCAGGTGCTTTGCCATGGATTTCAATGGAGAAATTCCATCTAAATCCTGCACTCAAGCCCTGAGCTTGAGCTGCTTTGCACACCCAAGGCCCAGAAGTCCCTCTTTGCTCCAGAAGATCAGCCAATAAGCCAACACCTCCATCAGCTCATGGCCTGACACACAAACACCATGGACAGCCTGAGGAAAGCGTCAGGGTGGGAAGGGCTCAGCCTTGCCTGGCAGAAATCCTCCTCCAAAGATGGATTTCATTGGCCACTCACATCATTTATAACCCAAGTGCTCCGTGTTGACTTTTTGCTCCCTACTGAGTTTCCTCCCTTGAGGCCCTTCTGAGTCCCCTTGTTCCACTGTAATTGGAATTTTAGGAGCTGTGCAGTTGTTCCCTGGCAGCTCAGACTGCCCGTGCCAGCAGCCACACCACCAGTAACAAACTGGGTTATTAGCAATAACCAATAAGATTGCTATTCCCAGCAACATGGGTAATCAAGTGGATTTACTCCTCCCCATCGAAGCTGCTTATTCCACTGCTAGCAGGAAAAATAAGGCCATTTGAAGTCGTTTATGGTGGTTGCAAAGGCTTTTCTGAGCAGATACACAAGTTGTGTTGCCACAGCTGCCAGGAGGACTTTGAACCCAGCTCATCCATCTGCCTCCACCTCGCCTCACGCTCGTTCCTGGCTGTGCCCTGGAAGGCAGAGTTTCCATGAGACATGGACAGGCACTGCTCTCACCCTGGGCCTCACAGGTGGGGCACAAACTCAGGTAACCCTCACAATGCTGACCTCCAGCTCCAACAACACAGATATTCCACCCCAGCTCTCAAGGGGG
Source organism: Agelaius phoeniceus (assembly GCF_051311805.1). Lineage (NCBI taxonomy): Eukaryota > Metazoa > Chordata > Aves > Passeriformes > Icteridae > Agelaius > Agelaius phoeniceus. The sequence continues at coordinate 1,824,641 of NC_135293.1, forward strand.
AGAAATATTCAGCTTCATTCTCTGTTACCCACGGCCTGGGGAAATGCAAGGCAGATCTGCAGTAAAAGCAGCTGTATCAACAAAATATCACTTTACATGGCTATGACTTGCCATCTGACATGAAAACACACCTCTTCCATTTGGCTTTTCAGGCTCCTGTGTGTTTAATTCCACAGTAAATTTAGATTCCATTACAAATCTAAATATTTCTCTTCGTTTACGATATTCAGCACCAAACATGGGAAGAACAGAGACAAGAACAACTGCAATGACACCAATGACAGCATCACAATCACAAGGCCACCAGGATTAGGAGCACATTTTTGTGGCAGATTGAAATTTCAGCATCTCTGTGCTTCTCCCTCGTCACATCATCCCAGCCCCTGTGCAGAGACTGGCAATTACCCCGTGGGTTTGGCCTGTGGTGCATGAAACAGAGCCTTGAAAAAACAACAAAAAAAATAAAACACAAAACAAGGCAATCATGGAATTTCCAGAGTGGGTGGAATCTGTCTGTTAGGTTTGCACACACACACACCCTCAAGGCAGCTTTACATCGAGTTTGTGCCCATAAAACACAAAGGCACAACAGAGTCTCTCCTCCTGATCCCTCAGAGAGCAGAGTTGAGGCCATCACACCATAGCAAAGGCTGACATAACTGCTGATGGGGGATGCTGTTCCCCACAGCTTTCATTCCACGGTGTGATTTGCATTACAACTGGATCCTCATTGTCCATCCCAGCGGGCAAAGAGCAATCTGGTACAGATTACAGCAGCAAAGGAAAAGCAGTGGTGTCACAAAATGGGTACCACCAGCAAAGGCAGCCTTTGGCAGGGCTGATTGAACAGAGCAGCACTGCCTGGAATCAACAGGAGCCCCCCAAAAAAACCCCAGCACTGAAGAATTCTGCTTAAACAAAGCAAAAGTGCCAGAAATCCTCTCATGGTGCTGCTCCCTGAAGGTCTTAGCACGGAGCTGAGCTGGTGCCACTGTCCTGGGAGAAGGGACATGGAAGTTATCACAGAACACAGCCCTGGGCAGGTAATCGTTGGTATAGACTTTATGTATGACAGGAAGTTTATTCATATATTTTTATTAGGAAACTTATTGCTCTTTTATAGACTAGTTCACCACAGGTTGACTTAATTGGTTTTTTTTACTTAAAACACTATTACTATTGGTTAATAACGAAACTACATTTTGGTAAACAAATCTTTATGACACATTTTACATGTTTTACAATACAAGGTGCAGCAAGTTAAGCTAAGGATTGTTTCTCATTCTTTTCTCTGATCTTCTGACAGACTTTTCCCAGGACTTTTCCCTGGGAAAGTTGTGTTTGTGTCTGTGTCCCCAAGGGAAGGGACACACTCAGGGGCTGTGGGGGACATGGGGGGACACAGGAGGCCCTGCCAGGCTCTGCTGGTCCCACTGGCAGGTGACAAGGCCCAAATGGCCCCAGCAGGAAGAGTGTGGCTCTGAAAAGCAAAGCCTGGGGCTGGAACCTTTGAAGGAGAACGGTCACAGGCATCTTTTATGGAAAATCCTTTCCTTGGGAGTTTTTTTCTTCCTCCTGAGAAGCTGAGAGGCCTCAGGAACAAAATGCAAACAAAGATTATCTGCTGCTGTGGAATGCAACAGGTGCATCTGGGATTGGTCTCATGTGGTTGTTTCTAATTAATGGCCAATCACAGCCCAGCTGGCTCGGACTCTCTGTCTCGGACTTTGTAAGCCTTGATAAGCTTTTGTTATCATTCCTTCTTTTTCTATTCTTAGCCAGCCTTCTGATGAAATCCTTTCTTCTATTCTTTTAGTATAGTTTTAATGTAATATATATAATGAAATAATAAACCAAGCCTTCAGAAACATGGAGTCAGATCCTCGTCTCCTCCCTCACCCTCAGGCCCCTGTGGACACGGTCACAGAGAACACTTCCAGGGCTGTATTGCACTCACATTCCAGGGAAAAATGCCACACAGGCTGGGGGGGACAATGGCACAGAGCTGCCCCTGGGCCCTGCAAGGAAATGAGGAGCAGCTGCCCTGGGCTGGAGAGGGCCTGCAAGGCTTCTGGGGGAGGGAAATCCCAAATGAAGGGGGCTCAGAGGGCAGTGACAGCCCTGCCTGAGAGCCTGGGAGTTCAGCCCCTGTGCTGGATTCTCCTGGATGTGCAAAGACCTGTGGTGTTCCCAGAGCTGCTAGTGCAGACTCATTGATTAGTAGGCAGGGCAGGAAATTCAACGAGGTGGGTGAATTAAAGCCAGACTTCACAAGCTGCATCTGTTCCTCCATTCCCTCTGGATCCAACACTGATGGCACTTTAAGGAGTAAATTTAGCCAGGAAAGCTTGCCGGGCTGACGGCCCTGTAACCTGAACCATGCACGCCTGTCTCAGGGGCAGGAGGAGCACACGGGAGCCACTGGGACGTGCCCCAGCCTGAGCTGCCTGCCTGGAGCACAGCTGCTGCTGCTGCTGCTGGAGATGGACCTGCCTGGGCTTGTCTTCTGCTCAGGACGCTCATCCTGGGAAGGCCTGGCTGCAGCTCCGAGGAGGAGGAGGAGGAGGAGGTGCAGGACAGTGTGGGATCTCAGCACATCGCTCCCGATGTCCAGAGATGCCAGGAGAACCCTTGGGGGTCTCGAAAATCCTGGAATGTTGCCAAGAGTGTTTGGTGGCTTGATTTTGATCCATCCACAGAAGTAACAAGAGTTTGAGGACAAGAGAATCACTTTAGAGTGAAGGGTGTAAAAGAGACACATTTAGAGGGTGAGATATAGACTTTAAGGTTTTTGGTACAGGGGGGTTATGGAGACAAGATGGAGGGATCAGGGCGTGTCTTGTCCTTCTTCTTTCTTCTTCTTGTCCTCCATCTCCTGTGATGATGTTGGCACTTAGAGATTGGTTTATGGTGAAGGTGCACTTGCTAACATGGGTGAAAAGCATTGGGAAATAAAGGTAAATATTGTGTACGTAGATTTTAGTATAAAAAGACATGACCGCCCCGTGAGTGGTCAGAGAGTGCCTGTGACTGCTTGCAGATCAGACCTCTGTTGGGCAGACAGAAAATTTTGTAGATAAGAAATAATAAACAACCTGAAGACTGAAAAACTGAAGAGTCCAGACTCGTCCTTTGCATCGCGTGCCACCCAAGAACCACCCTGCCCGTGTGGGGGCACAGACAGACAGACAGACAGACCCGACAGGACAGCAGTGCTTTGGGTACTCCAGTGTCTGTGATGCTCCATCAGCAGCAGGATCCCAGAGTGACACAGTCCCCACAGGCAGCAGTCCCAGGCACAGGGCAGCCCTGTGAGGGTGCAAACTTCTCCATCTTGCAGCACGCCCAGGACCTAACACACCTCCAGCGCTGCTCGTCCACACCTGTGTTCACAGACAAGGGAAGCAGCCATTTCACAGCAGTTCTTACTGCCAGCAGCTCTTCTGGTATCCAGGCAGCTCCCCACAGCAGCACAGTTAATTTAGTCATTACAGATATCCCCCTGAGCTGCAGAAAGCCTTCAAGAGCTGACCAGAGCTGCCAGCTACGGGCAGGAGGTGTTAGAGTAGGTCCTGGACCTAATCCAGCTCAGGTCAGTTTGCCTTTTGCAGAAAGGCAAAACTCCAAAGAGCCTGGCTGGTTTGGAAGGACCTAGGAAATCAAGGGGAGACAGGACATCTCAAATAAAAAACTTATTTTTCATCTAGGTGTGTCCAGAAGAGGATTGGAAGCATCCCTCTGCCCATTTGGTGATCCAGCCTTCTTGGCCAGACTCAGGTAAACCCCCAGTGTCTAAATCCCACTACAAAAAGTGGTTTCTACCTATTCTGAAGAGGTGTGACCCCACCACTCAGCAAGCACTAAGGATACCTGCAGCCTGGAGTAAGAGGCAGCATGGGGAGCACAGGCAGAAGAGGCAGTGTAGAAGCACTGAGTAAAAGAGAGAATCCCTCTGTCTTCCCAGCATGGGACTGGAAACGTGAGGGAACAGCTGGAGCTGTGCCAGGGGGGTTTAGATTGGGTTTTGGGGAGAGTTCTTCCCCCCAAGGGTGCTGGGCACTGCCCAGGCTCCCCAGGGAATGGTGCCAAGGCTGCCAGAGCTCCAGGAGCCCTCAGGGGTGCCCAGGGTGGGGTTGTTGGGGGTCTGGGCAGGGGCAGGGGCTGCTCTGGATGATCCTGAGGGTCCCTCCCAGCTCAGGGTATTCCATGATTCACCACTGAAGTTGCACAGCTCTGTCAGCAAAGCATTCGACAAATGTGAAAAACAACACAATAAACAGGAAAACAAAAAAAACCAAAACCAGTCAGTTCTTGTTCCTCAGAGCACAGCCCCTGTTCCCAAGTGTCTTGCACTGGATTGTGGCATAGAGGAAAGAAGCAGAAATGCCTCAAATAGCTCCAGTTGGTTTTACCTCTTTTTATGCTGGTCCTGTGGCTCTTTCTAGGTGGTTTTTTCCTACTCTTCCCCATGTGATGAGATGCATCATTTGAAGGGCAGCAACCAAACCAGCTCCTCCTGCTCTGAAGAAAGGCAGCAACTGCACTTAGAATAAAAGATTGTCTGGCAGATTTGAGGTGTCAGTCAAAGCCTATCTCTGAAAAAAACATTAGTCCAGGCAGCTCCCCACACCCCCACGGTTAATTCAGTCTTTCCAGATATCCCCCTGAGCTGCAGAAAGGCTCCAGAGCTGACCAGAGCTGCCAGCTACAGGCAGGAGGTGTTGGAGTAGATATTGGACCTAATTCAGCTCAGGTCAGTTTGCCTTTTGCAGAGTAAAACACTGTGATTATCAAGCCCAGGGAAGCAAATCCTGGCTTTGTGAAGCAAGCTGTACCTTTTACTTTACCTTTTACATAGATTTAGAACTCTGTTGTTCAGTGTGTCCCATCTCCAGTGGCACACGTCCACTCCAATATTATTATTCTAATTTTAATTATTATTTGTGGCTACAGCCAGGGCTGTATGAGGCACTTCCCAAGCACTCAGGAAAGCACTGGCTCTGCTCCAAGAAATTCATTATTTCAGGATAGACAGACATGCAGAGGCACTGCATGGTCAAGTGGCAGAACTGCTGACCCAACAGTCAGTACCTGCCTTGCTGGTTGACCTTGGAAAACTCACATTCCTTCTTCCCACACTTAGTCCCATCCCACCCTTTGTCCATCCCATTTGCTTAAAAAATGTTCAAGCTGTGACTGTGTTCGTGTTTTTGTCTCAGAATCTTCTTGGGGGGAAATGTTTTTGTTCTTTGAGAAAAAAAAAAAAATTAAAAATTCTGTTTTCCATAGCATTTTTTCTCAAACGCTTGTGTTGGAAGAAAAAGCATCAAATGTTTTCTCATGGCCAAAAAAACCCCAGAAAATTCAGACTGGGCATGTTTGCTAAGAGTTGCCAGTCACTGGAATTTTCTGGGGAAAGTACTGTAGAGATTAGCAAAACATCCATTTTGTTTTCCTGAAAATAAGTTTGAACCTAAAAATCAACTTGTTCTGTGAGTAAGAAACTGGTGAAACCCGTTCTTCCTCTGATTTATATTACAACTGCTTTTTATTTCTCCCTTTCTTGGTGCTCCCAGCTTACTGCAATATCCTCAGGGCCCCTGATGCCCTCCAGACCTGCCCAGAAAAATCCTTGGCTGCTCCAGCAGCTTTTTGCTTTGCAGGGAAGGGGGTGGCAAGTGCAGGGGGGCTGGTTGGAAGCTGGGCAGGAACTGATTGACCAGTCATATCTAAATGCCAGCTGGTCACCTGGCTGCTGCATCCCAAAACAGGCAGGGAGCCAGAGGTGTAATTACCTCCCCTTCAATAGAATATTAACTTAAATGTCTCTCTTCTATCCAACCGCTGTTTGCTCATGAAAATTGCAGGAATCCTGGGTCTGTGAGACCTCTCTTTTTCCATCAGGTTGGGTTGAATCAGGTCAGCTGGTTCAGAAGTTATTGGAGCAGGGGAAAGGGGGGGACCAGCTGCAGATAGAAGAACACAAGGGGAGGCTCATTGCTGTGTAAACCCTGGCTCCAAAATGAAGCAGTTTTGGTGCACCTGTGGGTCCCTGAGATCAGGTGAGTGGTGGCTGTGCCAGAACTCAACCTGTTCCTGTCCTCTGGGGAGACTGCAAGGCCCAGGACTGTCCCTAGTGCACTCACCACTTTCTGCTGTACAAAACCTGGAAATGGGGCTCCACTGGACAGAGAGTGTTCTGGAGCCCAGACAGTCCACAACCTGAGTTATTTACACCTGGATTCACAGGCTGAAAGGGAAAAATCATTATCTCTACATTATATATGTAAGAAAACAAAAGCCAAGACCAGCAACTTACTGCAGGATCCTGAGATGGAGTCAGGAGGAGGCTCGGATGTCCCATGTCCCATCTGGGGCCCTAAGCAAAGCCCACCTCAGCTCCTTGCTGCTCCATGTCCCAGGCAGAAATTCCCTTTTCCTGGGCATTTCTCACTGCTTCATTGCCCTCAGGAGCTGAGTCAGGCTCACCACACTCCTCCTCCATTGGCAGCTGGGTGCACATGGCATGCTGATGAGGAAACACTGTTTGTTGCTTTGTTTGGGTTCATTATTCATGGGCACCATGCTGGAAACACTCGGAGCTGCTTCCTGAACGGTCCTTGAGCTGGCGTGCAGGGGGGACTTACCAGCACTGGTGGCCAGGCTGCCTTTCCATGGGCCAGCTCTCTGCCATCTGCTTCCTGCAGCCCTTGTCACACTCCCCATCCCTCACGGCTTGGGCTCTGCTCTTTGGCATTATCTGAGTGAGAAAGAGGCAAACACTTGGAGCACTACAGAAACGCAATCAAAAATGGCATTTCAGCAAGCAGGCACTGACCCCGGCATGGGGAGAATGTAAAGCTCATCCTCTGGCTGGTTTTGTTCTTCAATCACACCAAACAACTCAGAATAAGCCACTTGCAGGGTTTCAAACCTGTTTATCCTTCCACAGAAGATGCCTTCACCCTCCTTCAGATAACCCCCAACTGTCTGAAACCTTTTTCTCATAGGCAAGGCTCTTCCTCTTTAGTGCCTGCTCCTGGAAATCCATTTTTCATCTTAGGACAAGGGTGGTCTGCAGCTTTAGGAGCACTTTGAGAATGTTTGCAGCAAGACAGAGCTGGAGCTGCTCTCAACACGTTCACCCTCAGGCATTAGCACCAAAGGCAGCTTCCAGGGGTTGTGGGTCTATCAACATCTTCTGACAGGGGCCCAGACCCTCCAGAGAAGGCCTAAACTTAGCAAAGCAGAATTCTTTTCTAAGTTACTCTTCTGAAAACCCTTAGAAATCACCCAGTGCTATCCCCTGGGGTCTCCAGAACAGAACCTGAAGCTCTTCCAGGTTTGTTGGGGTACCTCTTGGGGGCTGGGATTGCTTGGAGAGCTCATTATCCCACCTTGGACTGCAACTAAGAGCAGGGCTGAGTCTTTTGACTCCTGTGAATTGCTGTTTGCAATTATGTTTTCATTTTATGACAAGGAACTGAGCCTGTGCTGCAAGTATTTCACCAGATCTTAGAGAATTTCAAAGCCTGTGGGGTGGGAGTTTTTTGCTGTGTTCTAGCAAAGGATCAGTCTAGTGAGGCTGATATCAGCCTCTGCCTGGGTTTTCTGTAAAACCCAGAGCAGGATTCATATTTCAGCACTTTCTTCTTCACTTGAAATTCCAGGGGATTTTGACAGCCAAGGGTTTGCTGTGAGCCCACCCTGTAGCCCACACCTGTCCCATGAAACCCCGTGACACAGGAGGGGGGATTTACCCCAACTGGGCAAAACCCTCACCTGATATAAATCAGCACAACCACAGGGCAGCCCAGCGAGCTGGGCCACACCACACCAGAAAGAAACCCCCGTTAGGATGTGCTTCCCCTTCATTAATTCTTTGCCTAGAACCAAGACAGACCCCTGGGGATGTATCAGCTCAGTTTCATCTGCTGCAATCCCAGGCAACGGCGCAGGGAGGAATTCAAATCCTGTGCACCGCGTTCTCTACCACTGCAACCCTGTGCTTCTGTCAAATGAGCTTCTTGGGCTGAGCAATAAGTAAAGGAGCTAAATACAGGTGTGACTGTCTGACCCGTGTGCTGTGAGGTGTCAGCAGAGGTAACTGCACTAATGCTTTCAGAACTTAAAAATCACTTAACTGAGGACACCAGAAGAGAGCTTGGCCCGTGAATAATACACATAAATACTAGAGATGCAGTCAGCCCCCCACCTGGCTGTTGCCTCAGTAACACATCTCTGGGAGGATATTTTTAAGCCAGTATTATTTATCTGGTAGGTGGAAGCAGACCTGTTAAGGCCATACCAGGTCAGCATATGTCTAAGCATGTACTGAAGAACTTAATTAGTTCTCCCTGAGTAGAGAGACTCCCAGTGCTATTTAGAGGATCGTTATCCCACTGTGAGGGGCCTCAGAGCCTGCTGCTAGGCCTCAGCTTAACAGGGCAAGGCTGGAAGAGCTGGATGGGGGTGAAAAGTCTCCCTTTCATGCTGAGGAGTAATTGCTGAGCAACCGCAGGAGCGGGAGGGTCAGTGCAAAGAGCAGGCATCACAAAACCACTCTGAAACTCAGAGTAAAAAACTTACTTCAGGGTCAAATTGTGTAGATCCCATGACTTTTTGTTTGTTTGTTTGTTTCTAGAGGTCCCAGGTAATTCCAGTGACAGTGAGCAGGGCTGACAGGACAGTGGTGCAGGTGTGGAGTGAGCCACTGCTGAGGGCCTGTCATGATGTCCTTATGTCACCACAGAGTCAAACACAGGCAGGAGCTCAGCAGCAGCTAAACTGGACCTTGTGCAAGTGGCTCAGTCATCGTTTTCATTTACAGTTCCAAAAAATCAGAGGCTCTAAACTGAGTGCCAAGAAGGGAATGCAATGGGCTCCCCAAGGATGGATGGGTTTGTTATTCTGGCAGGAGGTAAAATATCCATCCTGGAGTGGATGGGCCTTTGGAAAACCAGACTGAGCAGCCTCTGAAGAATAAAACAGCTTCCCAAGCATGTCAAAGCTTCTGTAAGGACTGGCACTCACAGAGGACACTGAGGCTGGAGAGGGAGGAACCTGGACATGCTTATTTTGACTTAAGAGTGGCTCCAATACACAACGTGGGACCTTGGTGTGCTCTTGGAGCTGTCAGGAGTTTTTCCTGGATGAGTTGTTATGGTAACTGAGCTAATGCCCTGAGATAGATGCTTTCAGGTGGCTCCAGGCCAGAAAATCAACACCAATAGATTCCAGATAATAGACTTCAGCTGAACTCAGTGCTGGCGTCTACTTTATTTAACCTATTCACCAATGACTTCCTGAACCCCATTCTCCAGGCAAGCCATGTGTGATGAGAAAAGCTGCCTGGCCTCAATGAACCCCAGCTTCCAAAAGGCTGAGGGGACCCCATGTCCTGCGTGGCTGAGTCTGTGCCAGTAAATCAAATGTGCCTGGGACATTCTCCTGCATTCAGAGGACAGCTGGCACAGAATTACCAAGGTTTTCCTGTTAAATTCTCACTCTCCAAATCTGTGGGGACACATCCAGGCATCCCATAAGGAGCAGTCCCTGGCCCATGCTGGCTACTGAAATGCACCTAGACTGAGACAAAGATTGCAGTGGAATACTCCATCATTGTGAGAGAGAGGAGTCCAGGCAGTGCTTAATTTATCAGCACAGACCTTGCCTGGGTGACTGCAGGAGAGGAGCCTGGAACCAAGAGCAAAGGCTCTGTCCATGTGCTTGTGCTTACACCACACACAGATCCAGCTGGAACATCCCCAGGAACAGGCAGTGACAGGCACAGTGGGCATGTCTAGGGATTGCTCTGGATCAGCCACTGACATCCTCTGCTTGAAACAGCTCCTGGGTTAAGTGGAGGATTCACCAGTTCAAGGCAGTATTCCTCCACCTCCCACTGAACATCCAAACACAGCCAATAAATGGTCAGCAAGGAGCAGCTGATTCCACGTGCCCACCAGCCAGCCCAGGTCAGACTGTGTCACCAATCACACACTCTGGGCCAGAAGGCTGAGAGGCCAAAAGCCCCAGCTTTACTGAAACTGCTTCTTTTATTCCCTGGTCCCATACAGGTGGACCTGACTGGTCATTTAACATCCAGCACATTTCACATGACTGGCTAATTAATGAGACACCATTTGTAAACAGCCTTATGGGCAAAACAGCTTATTACAAAACACCAGATTGTCTAGAATTCTTTCTCTCCATCTCCCTCAAGTCTCCCAGGTTGATTCATGGGAAAACTTATCTGGCTTTCTCTCTCTCTGACCAGACCACTGCATCCACCTCCTGTTCGGTGGTGCTCCAACACAGCCAGCAAGGAGCTCCAAGGAGACAAAACCCAGGAAGAGTCATGCCAGCTTCAGAGCTCCCACATCACCACCAGACCAGCTGAGCAGCTCCCTGGCCCTGCCTCCAGAGCCTGCCAGACGGGTTCTGCCGTGGTGTGGCCCCCAGTGCCAGCACTGAGCATGCCTTGGGCGTTTGGGACAGCCCATTGCGTGCCCGTGGATGCTTCTGCAGCCACGCTGGGTGGTTCTGCTCATGCCAAGACCCACTGCTGGTCTCCTGTTAGGCACTGATGGCTTCAACACCACATGCTGGCCCGTGGCCACTGAGCTGGGGCATTTCTCTGCTTGTTCATTCCCATTTCAACTGTTGCTTTGCTTGTTTTACCCACTGGCAAACCATGTTACTGTAATATGTCACTCTGTAGGGCAGGAACTGGTTTTGAGCGAGTTCTTTTCTCAGCCTCTACTGCAACTGGATTGCAATTTCAGTCAGCACAGCAGTAATGTGATTAACAGGCTCTGCACAAAGGGGAATTGCATCCTAGGTGGATGTGATATTTGCAGTTCTGGCCAGCCCATGTGTTTTCCCAGGGCGAGAGGTCATGTTGACTGATCTCCAGAACGGCTTGCTCGAACTTTTAAACATTAAGGTCTAAATAAATTTTCAGCATTAGCTGCTATGCTGATCCCTTTCCTGCCAAGCTGCCGCCTTAAGTGAATTTTTATGACTAAGTTACAAACCCCAGAAAGTACGAGCAAGAAGTGGAATTGCTGACTTGGCCTTTGCTAAATGCCAATTATCTACAAAGGCATTAGGCGGGGAGGGGAGGATGAAAAACAGGGTCATTTTCATGTTTTCTCAGGTTCAAAGCAAACTGTCCCGTGAGCCCATTGCAGGAACACACAGCATGCAGAGTGACCATTAATATTTATAGGCACGACACTGAGCTGCAGACCTTGGCAATCACAGCAACTCCACTTTTGGAATTAATAGTGCTCTGTTTGGCTGGTACCTCGGTACACAAAAGGAAGGAGGAGACATCAAGATTTTCAGGGAGAACTGAAGAAGTAGCTGGGCAGGGATCCATACTTCACTGAGCTGCTGAAACACTAAAACCAACTCTTAAATCCTCAGGACTGCTGGCTAAATGCAGCACCATGTTTTCACTCTCCTCTCTGCTCCTGTGGCTCCTAGACAGTCCCAGCAGGACAGGGCTACTCTTGTTATAATCCCCATGGTTATTCACTGGTTATTGCCCAGCTGATACACACCAATGTATTTCCAAAGACACTCCTGGTGCAGCATGGATTTATAACACCTAAAGATCTGCCTGAGTGATCTTAAGACCCAAATTGGTCCTGTAATCTCAGTTACAATGCAGCCTTTTCCCACTCTGTATTTCCTAAGTCCCAGTGGCAGCGAGAGACAGGCATCTAAAATCCTCTAAACCTCTCTGTGCTGAGTCACAACCTGCCCTCAGCCCAGGGCTGCCTGGCTCCACATCTCAGAAAAACCTCAGGGAACTATCCCACCATAGCTCAGTCACCTCTTTATGAACCTTTAGAGAAACGTGTCCCCAGCATCTGGGCATTTACAAAAATGTCTCTGGGAGTGGGTGAGGTTGGCACAACCCAGTAATCCTTTATGTCAAAAAAAAAAAACTCAAGGAGACACGACTTCAGGTAGAGACTGGGCACTCCCCACATTGCACCCAGGCCTGGAAAAAGCAATAGGAGATCGGCCAAAGGTGCTAGTTTAGGAACCAGGAAGGTTAGCAGGAAATCCATGGAGAAAAATATTAGAAATACCACTTTGTTTTTAATGTACTCACGAAAATTGAGCTGGGACTTTGAGCAACAGGCTCTAGATTTTCAAAAATGGCCAGTGACTGCAGCTGGGCCCTCTGAACTCAGCACACCAGGGCAGGATCTCCTGGTGAGTTTTGCATTGCTGCAGCATGTGGGAAGGTGCACAGCACCTTATGGAAAGGTTTCCTTTTTATGGGAACCAGGCATCTACCAAACAAGCATCAGTATGTGCACTCCATCAACTCAGACCCTCCAAATCCTTTTTTACTTTCAAAAATTAAGACTGCAAAAAGTAGGAAAATAAATACTGGAAACAACAACAAATAGAAGTGCTTCTGCCATTAAAAACCAGGTGAAAAGGAGGAGCTGAGCCAAGTTAATCAGAGAACTGAAATGAGATGTTGGAGAAAAGGGCCGTGGGTGACTTGGGGTTTGCAGTTAGCTGAGTGATGTGAAATCTCCTGTGTCTGGCTGAGCTCTGAAAGGAAATGCTTTATTAAATCTTCTTTGTGTGAGATTTCAAGCTGCCTCTGGACTGGAAAATAGGACCATTCCAGTATGTGGGATATAATCAGGAACTGAAGTCTTTAGTGCAGAGTTTTCTGCAGAGGAAACTCTGATCAGCATAGACACATAACTCAGAGGGCTCAGGATTTAGAGAGATGAATTAGGCACCACATACCCACAACATACCTCTTCTAGCCAGTATCCCCAAAATGCTTCACAGAATTAATCATGCTGGCAGCAACAACCCGGCATTAGGAAAGACAGGGCAGGTGGGCATAAATTCACCACACTGAATCAAAGCTGTCCTGTGGGCCAGTGAGTCCAAGGTCCATTATCTCAGCTTTCATCCCCACCAGAGCACAGTGCTTGCCGTGATTGATCTCCCATGCCCTGGCTCTCCTGGGAGTCTCCAGTCTCACTGTACTTTCTGTGTGATTCAGACACATTTTGGGCAGCTGCAGCCTCTTGCTGTCCCTGTCCACACTGCCTGTGCTCCACTGTAAGCTGTCTGCACCTCTCCTGTCACAAGGACTGTGCCACCCCCAAATACCTGCACAAAGAAGCAGGGAGACACAGGCACAACAGGACAAGAGAGAGGTTCCCAGAACTCTCTCCCATGTCCCACAACCTCCCCTGCCCTTTTTCTTGTCATGTTTCTCTCTCTGTGCTTGGCCGCGTATCCAGGAAAACGAGACCTGACCAGAGACAGGACAGGCAGCAGCAACCTCCTCTGAGCTGCTTATTTCACAGCACATGTCTGGATTTGAAGAGCCTGGGGCCTCAATCCTGCTGCAAATGGCAGCATCTGAGTTCCTGGTCTGCCTTCCACAAACCCTGACAAGAAAGTGTCCCAAGAGGCTGCGACACGCCGAGCGTTCCCCTTCCCCCAGGGCAGACGAGCTCCCTGCCTACCTTTTATTGCTGACAAGGAGGAGGACAGAACCATTCTGGATATTGGCTTCTTTGAGGGTCTCATGCTCCTCCAGCTGCCTGGAGTTGTAATAAAATGTCTTCTTCCAGGAGGTGATGCCCTCCCGCACCAGGAGAGCCCGCAGGTCCATCACGGTGTCCCTGGGCCGCACCGTCAGGGGCATCATCAGGTCCTCGTCAGCCAGGTGCACCTTGATGTGGTACCTCTTCCATCGGGACAGGCTCCTGCGCAGCGTGTCCATCCTCTCCGGCTCAGCAGGGCCACTGTGGCAGGGCAGAGCATCCAGCTGGGACAGCAGCGAGGCAGGGACGTGGCTCTGAAGAGGCTGGCTGCTGCAAACAGCCTCAAACGTCCTGCCAAACCTGTTCCTCCCAGTTGCCACGCTGCATGCTTCACATTCCAGGGAAGAGCTCACCTGGCTCCATGAGCCTGCTGGCTGGGAAACGTCTCCGTGAATCATTTCCACACACCCCTAAATCCCAGAATAATTACAGTGTCTTCACGAAGTGCTCTTCATTCCAATGGCTGGCAGAGGACTTTTAAAGCCAGAACCCCACAGACATTAGAAACGTGGGTGCATGTGAGAAATGAATGGGTTTAGCAACCTCACGTCTCCTGCTCTAAAAAGCTGCCAGCTGGGGAGAAGATCAGTTAGCAAAGTAGGCATTTAGCAACCTCACAGCTATTTAACATGGCCACTTTAATGAAGAGAAGTACAGCTGCATAGTGACAAATTCCTCACAGAGGAGAGCCACAGCACCCTGACGAGCCAGAGCCTGGCTGTGTGAACAGCTCTCATCGTTGCAGTGCAGATTCCCCCAGGAGATCTGCACTGTCACTGCTCACAAACAATCTGGGACCCTCCAGAAGGGGTAGGACTCATCCACTCCTCATCACACCCCCCTACATCTGACACTGACTCACATGAGCTCCCCGATGGTTCATTGTCTTGATTCCCTCTTCCTCTCAGACTGCTAATTGCAGGGCTGGGTGTCCTGGGCAGCGGCAGTGGGGTCAGCACCACAAACAGGTGGCACAGAGGCCTTGAAGTGCCAAGAGGAACCAGCCACACTTTGGGAAATACAATGGCACCTCTGAAAGGAAGGAGCTGATGTCAGCCACGGGCTGTAATTGACTGATACTGCAAGGCAGACTCTGGCAGTCACAAGATGATACTTCAGAGCAAACACTATGAAGATAAGGAAGCCTTTTTTGCTCTTTTTCTCAAAAAGATCAAGTCACCCTCTTATCTTGTAGGTAACTTTTCTGCAGCCCATATTACAGGCTTTAATTCCCTCGGCCATTCTTCTCAACATAGACCAGTATTTTCAGACCAAAGTACTGCAAGACTGTTGAGTTCAGGGTCTGCTCTTCACTAAAAAGGAGCTGCTCTTGCCCAGCAGATAACAAAACAGACTGATTTTCAGATAAGGCAGCAGTCAGCTCCCATTGAGAATGAGAGAAGTGTCCACTCTCCCATGGGGGAACAAGGAGGTTTCCACCTTTCCTCCACACCTCCCTTTTCCCTCCCCAGCACAAGAACAGCAGCAAATATCTTCACTTGCACCACAACCACGGGCAGTGGAGATTTCCCTGTGCAGCTGAGAAGAACTGAAGCTTCCATTGCAGCATTTCTTTCCAGCTTGGGTCACTCCAAAGGTATGATTGTTTTGGTGGGGTCTGGGATTCCTGGGTCCTTGCTCTGCCACTGAGCTGCTGCAAAGGCGTGAGATGAGTCATGTCATGCCTTGGTGTTTGTGTTTGCTCACCTCATGACTGCAGGATGGTGTAACACATGTTCATTAAGCACCTTGTGGGAAACAGGAACTGCGTTTAGCCCTGTCATGCTCTGGGAGCATTTAAGGATGCCTGGATTTACAAATATGCCAATAACCTTGAAGACAGAACATCACTACCCCTGTTGGAGATGGAGAAACTGAGGGATAAAGCTGTTAAAGCCAAGAAAAGGCAAAAGGTCAGGTTCTGGTCCCCATATCCAGGTACCTCAGTGAGGGGTCTCATTTTCAGACACCTGCAGAACCCCTCAAGCCCAGGGCCTGGTGATTCCTTCCCCATTGGGGTGACATCCACTCAGGGAGCCAAACTTCATCCCTGGTGTAAAGGCAGAGTCTCAGGGGTAAAGCAAGGGTCTGATCCAGTTCTCAGAGCCATCCAAGGGCAGCCTCTCATTGACAGCAGCCAGACCTGGCACAGGCCCCAGACTCACCGTGCTCTGATGGCTCTGGCCAACAGAATGTGCCCAGTGAGTGCCAAGGGGAGCATAAGGCATTCTCACTTCAGCAGAGCCTGTCTGGTGTCAGCGAGTCCATCAGCTCCATCCTTCAGCAGACGTGACAGCCTGACAGTTGCCAAATACCTCCCTCAGACACCTTTCAGACAGATCCTGTTTATTTTTAGGACAGCTCTTTCCCATCAAGGCTCAGATGCAAATCATTCTAGAAAAAGGGGGGATGGTGGCAGGAAGAAAGCAGCTATTATTTTTATTTCTTGGCCTGTGATGTGGTAGCAAACTTTCCTCATGTACCCCCATCTGCCCACATTGGGACCCTTCATTTTATGAAAAGGGATGATATGCTGGCCTATGAAAGCAGCATAAGGAGAAGCACAGTAGTGAAGTCAGCTTATGAAATATTGAAGCAATGAAATCCTCACGGAACACGTGAATGCCTAATGCCAGTTTCAATTAATTCTGGATTTTTCATTAAACCACTATTAAAAGCAAAAGGACAGCAGAAATAAGGGAAATTGACTTGAGCAGTATATTAAATACCTAAGTTTTGCTTGAGGATGTTTTATTATCTGTCCAAAGCAATTATTTCACCAGCTCCTGATGGTTTGTAGGCCAAACAGAGGTATAGGGTAAAGTTCTATGTGGTCTTTCCTTAAAATTATTTTAATTTCTGTCCCCTACCCTGCACCTGGCAGCCTGTCTCTGGTGATGTCTCTGGTATGTCATATCTGGAGGATAAGACATGGAGTTCTGGGAATCTGTAATAAAGTGTCACTCTGGCATTATTTACAAATCAAATAAAAACTTGTTGACTTAAGCTTTTCCCCATATTGAGGGCAAACAAAAGACATGCAAATATTCAGAGACATTCATTAGGAAAGCCTGAAAAGCAATTTAAAACCCAGGTGGGCTGTGATTTTTTTTATGGACAGAAGAAATAAAGCAACAGCATTTATAAAATATCTCCTCTTGTGTTCTCAGAGCTTCCTTACCCCATTGACTAGAGCAAAAGAGAAACACCTGCCTGAATTAGGTGCTTTGTTAAGATGTCTCAAGATGGTTGAGATGATCTTGGGCCTTACAACTTCTTCTCATAATGACAGAATAGAGACATTCATTCCCCAGGCAGGTGGGTTTTTGGTGGGGTTGGTTGTTTGACAGTGGCTGTTTTGCTGCTTGCTGTGCTGCTCTCCTTGAAAAGGGCAATAGAGAAGTGGGATGCTGCTCAATAAGAAAATAAAGGTTTTGATAAGGAAATCAAGGTTTCAATAGGGAAATAAAGGTTTCTTTATTTTCTGGTAGCAACCACAGGGAAACTGAAACGTTTGAGAGAAATCTGATTGCCCTGGCAGAACCTGTAAGTCTTGGAGGAAATCACTCAGCCAGTGCTGTCATGCCAAGGCAGACCCTTTGCTGTTCCCTGAAGCCCTCTGATCCCAGGCCTTGTGCTCAGCAGTGCTGAACACTAAGGGTTCTCCTCTGATGTCTCTTTGGGGACACTTTGTGTTTGGAGGCAGAGAGAGAGCAAGGGATGAAGCACGGGAGGTGACCACCCTGCCCAGGCTGACCAGACTCTACCTGCACTTCCACAACACTAAAGGGGTACTAAAGGGTACTAAAGAGGGGCTTTTTGTCAAATTCCCAAAAGACTCAGCTCAGCTGGTGGGCACATTCTCAACCCAAACACTGTTCTCCTGCTCCACTAACCAAAGGTGCAGAGGGAAGGCTGCAGCACTGTGAGCTCTGACACCCAAACCTGGTGCTGGAGAGCAGGAGGCCAGGAAAGCTTCACTCATGGAGTGAATGGCTGTGCAGGCTTAACAGTGCTAAAACAAGGTTATAATCTCCAGTCCAATATGCAGCTGTCACCTAATTATTCAGTGCTTCAGATATCTCAGGTGATGGGGCAGCTTAAGGCAGAAATATTTCTATTTCTGAAGCACCAGAGGCCCCAGCCAGAGCTGTACCACCATGTGCCAGGATGAGTAAGGCCTTTCCTATCACTCAGTGCTTCTCTCCTCCCGAGATGTGCTTGGTTATGAAATGACTGGGCTCACTTGATATGTCAAGTTACATCTCCAGCAAATGAACAGAGAGATAATAAATGATTAATAAATGCTTTGAGAAATGAGTAATTAAATGCAACAGCTTTTTAAGAGTCCAACGGATAAGGACAAAATATGTAAGCCCAAGTGATAAGGCTTTCTCCTGATACAACTTATCTGCAGCACACTGCTCACATCTGCAAGAGGGCTTAGGAACACTAGTAACTTCTTGTGCACCAGGAAAAAAGAGCCTTTCTGTGATAGAGGAGCACTTCTCCTGGGGATTAAGACAAAATCCTCTTTGTTTAGGCATTTTAAATCCAGAGAAGCTGGAAGGTGCTCACTTTAATGTGTGAGGGATGACTGTCAAGCAGAGCCCCAGCCTCCCATCCTTGCCTGGCATGGGGGGAAGTGTCCACATCTTCCTGCCCTGTTCTAAGCCATGGTCAGGAGCTCTCCATCTGCTCCACCAGTATAATAGATTTTTTTTTTTAAAACGATGATGCTGTCATTCTTTCTGCTACAAATGAGGATTTCTGCCAGTAACACAGCTGAAGTCACCAAGTAAAGCAGATCCTGCTGCAAGTACCCAAATCAGATTCCAAAAGACCCCACAACTGCTCTGGCCAGCTGCCCAGCAAAAAAATTGCACTTCTGGGAGCTGGTGGACTGTTTGGCATGGAATTGAACTTCAAACAGGCTCCAGAAAAAAAAAAAAAAAGCAAAAAGCTATTTATATTTAGTTTTGAAGGAGAAAACCTGCCTGGGTTTGGAACACAAATGAACCTGCAAGTTTTCTGAGCAAAAGTTGGATGTGAGTTGGTGACATTTTCTGGTGGAAAAGGCAATGTGAAGGAAAAAAACCCTGGTAATGCACATGTTAAATGAACCAGTCAAGTGCAGACAATGGAAAAGCTGAAAAATTGATATGGAGGAAAGCATTTTGTGGTGGTAGCTATTTCTCACTTCTTTATAACTTCCCAGATGGGAGATTCATGACCCTCAGAAGAAGTCTGTATCCTTGGGCTTTGGCCTGAGGCAGCCCATGACTCACCCACCCAAGAGGGTTGGCTATAAGCTGAGAAACAAGCAAGACAACAAAATGGTCGTGGAAACAGCAAAACAAAAGACAAATGAGTTAAGTGATGGAAGAGCAAAAAAAAACCCCAAACCTCTGCACACAAAGGAGGGCTTGGATGGAGAGAGAAAGAGAGAAGGCTTGTGCCACTGAGGACTCAGAGGAGCTGCCATCCCAGGCAGCCAGCTCCTTCTCTTTCAGGCAAAACAAATTCAGGTGCCTCAGTCTCCAGAAGTGAGATGGGCGGAAATAGAAGATTTGGGGCTCTATGAGCCATTCCAGCTGCAGCACCATCATTTTCCAGAGGCTCGAGGAAGAGGGAGGATCTGTGGATCTGCATTGCCATCTAACGGCAAGGCAGAGCTTGAAGCATTGGCTGGGGCCCAGCAATGGGCTGGAACAGTAAAAACAAGGAGGACATGGCCCTCAGGGACAGTCCCGTGCTCTAAATGCAAATCCTGCCTCTGCAGCTGAAAGGTCTCACCGATGAGGACCAGTCCAGAGAAAAGCAGGGCAGCCAAAATCTTCTGGTAGAGGCAGCTGATTCTTGCTTTTCTAGGATCCTCTCCACTCTGTATTAGCCAGAAATATCAGCATGGATTCAGGGTGGCATTTGCTTTCTTCTGCTGTACCCTGTTCTTGTAATGCTGGCAGTGAGACTGGCTTCCCAAGCAGGTGTGCATTTCAGGTATCGAGTGAATTCTGCCATCCTGTTCAAAACAGTGTAAAATTCATTATCTCAGGTGTTCCAGGATCCTGCTGGGAAACGCAGGTAACTGGGATTATTAAAGAAAAGAGGTCGATTTCGCTTGGATCAAGGCACAGGAAAAGCAGATTTACTATTTTCATCACACTCAGCCCAGTGTTCATCCATGGTCAGTAATGGATACTTAATGAGAATGTATTTCAGGCTGGTACTGGCACACACACTGAGAAAGGTGGAGGGAGAACCCACAGAGCAAAAAATTCACTGAGATGTGAGGGTTTACACATCTTGTCAATTAAAAGGAAATGTCAGGAAGAGACAAGTTTGATGTTCAGTCTAGTGCCACCTTTTCTACTGATACTCCATATTATATGCTTCTACCACAGAAAATTTACAAGAGAGTAAATTTTAGGAGGAGATACAGGAGAGTAAATTTTGTTAGGAGATACTCATGTTAGTAAAATGAAGGAATTTGGTAAAGGGTTGACAACAGCTTCTTTCTTCTGCTTTGAATTGCTTCTAGCCTTGGTACATGCAGCTCTGTATATGAGGAGTTAGAGCTCAACCAGTGTGAAAGAGAGGAAGGAGATCTTCTACGACCAAACTTTGGAGCAGAGAAGGAGCTGCAGGAGAAACTGGGGGATATAAAGTGCCTGTTTTTCCCAGCTAGTGAAATGGGCCATGTTGTGGGTCTCAGCTAACTGCTGGGCTACAAAAAAAGGAGTAGGGACTGACAGCAGAGAAAATGTTGAGACCTGCCAGACTTCAGGCCACAGGTCTGACCACCCCCAGTCTGTTCAGATGCCTGCTGTGACAAGCTTCCCATGCAGCCTGCTGCCAAAGGAATGAGCACACTCTCCAACAATCCAACTTCATTTCCTTCTGGTATCCTCTCATATTTACACACCAACCTTGCCAAGCTTTGCTCAGCCCAAACAATCCCTCAGAAAGAAAAGGAAAAACAAAGGAACTCTTACAGCCTGTAAAGCACCTTCCTGCCTGCCTGAAACAAACCAAAAAAAAAGAAATAGTTCAGAGTGCTCTTCTTTCTCTCTTGGTTGCTCACTGTTTCCCAAGCTAATGAAAACCAGAGGCTGTGGGACTGACAGGATTATCATCACTGAATTCTCCAGGTGTTTCTCTCCAGTTCGTGAAGCAGGGAAGGGAAGAAGGGCAGGTACCTGGTTGAAGGGCTACAGAGGGTGACATGTTTCTTGATGTTCTTTTCTAAATGTGGCTCTGAGTCATGCAACAGTGTTGATTAGAAAAATTATCTTCCTGCAGTTGAAGTAGAAAGGAAAAAGAATCTTGTTTGGTGTTTGCTTCCCTAGCTCTGAATCCAAGCCTGCCTGAGCCTGTGGCAGGAAGGGGGCTGGTGAGCCTACTGGAAAACCACTTGTCCTTCTCTCAATCATAGAAATTATGAAGAGGCTGTGAGAGCAGCCACAGGAACAGTTCAAAATGCACACCTAAGGGTAACAAGCAGCCGTTGTCCCAAAGAGCAGCAAGCACAGCCTTATATCAGCCTCCATTCCACAAGTTCCTACATGTGCTGGGTCAAACAGGGCTAACACAGTCCTTCCCACTCCATTGCCCTCCCTTGTATCTTCAAACTACACCCCAAAACTTGTTCCTGTGAGTCAGAGAGGCTGTGGCACATCCAGCCTCGTGGTGTGCATGACCACGAGGTGAAACAGCTCTGAAGGCAGGATGGCATGACTGAGGGAAGGGAGCCCTGAAGGAGCCATGAAACACAGCCAGCAGGTTGGAACAGACAGCAGCAGTGTGAGCTGGACCACGGGGCTGCAGCCAGCTGAGGAAAATTATTCATGGTGTATCTTGTCCCCAAGAAACCTAGCGGGGGTCCCAAAGATTCATCTTGTCCCCAAGAAATCTGGTGGGGGTCCCCAAAGATGCATCTTGTCCCCAAGAAATCTGGTGGGGGTCCCAAAGATGCATCTTGTCCCCAAGAAATCTGGTGGGGGTCCCAAAGATGCATCTTGTCCCCAAGAAATCTGGTGGGGGTCCCAAAGATGCATCTTCTCCCCAAGAAATCTGGTGGGGGTCCCAAAGATGCATCTTGTCCCCAAGAAATCTGGTGGGGGTCCCAAAGATGCATCTTGTCCCCAAGAAATCTGGTGGGGGTCCCAAAGATGCATCTTGTCCCCAAGAAATCTGGTGGGGGTCCCAAAGATGCATCTTCTCCCCAAGAAATCTGGTGGGGGTCCCAAAGATGCATCTTGTCCCCAAGAAATCTGGTGGGGGTCCCAAAGATGCATCTTCTCCCCAAGAAATCTGGTGGGGGTCCCAAAGATGCATCTTGTCCCCAAGAAATCTGGTGGGGGTCCCAAAGATGCATCTTGTCCCCAGGAAATCTGGTGGGGGTCCTGCGCTCCCCCTGTGCCCACCAGCGCTGAGCCTCACTCGGCTCCTGGGGCTTTCACCCCAAACCCCTGAGGAGCCTCTGCTGCCCTCCACCAGCAAATTCCATGCAGGAAGGCAAGGAGAAGGGCACATGACTGTGATTAAAGTGGTTTATGGGGCTGCCATGTAATTTCTCAAGGTTTGGAAACACTGATAACGCAGTGCTTCACCCCTACGCCTTAAACCTGCTCCAGACTGAGGTCCTATGTGATTTTACCGTCCACTGCTCAAATCACAGAATAGCTTAAAAGTCAGTGGAATTGGACTTAAAAAAAAAATGCCCGGGGGCCACCTTGCTGCAGAGGTACCCGGAAAAAGCACATTTAATTTTGTGAGGTGTTCAGAGGGATACAGGGGCATACCAAGTGCCAGCACTGGTTTCCAAGCAAACACTGAACCTAAAGCTGTTAAAAATTCCGATTCTTTATTTTTTTTAATATTAAAACAAAACAAACAAAGAAGAAGACAAAGAAAGGGTAAAACAAGCACACAAACGAAACAGATCCCCCGCTGCCGCTGGCGGTGCCGGGCCGGGCGGGGCAGGTCCGTCCCCACAGCCCGCCGGGAGCCGCAGTCCGGGGCGCCGCCATCTTGGCGCCGCCTCAGCACCGCCCCTGAGGGCTCCCGGCAGCCATCTTGGGGCGCGGGGCGGGCTGGGTTTTCGTAAAATTAATTCGTTTTGATTTAAACAACAACAAGTCGTTGTCGTGTTTTAACCCCAGCTGGCTGCCGAGCACCACGTAGCCACTCACTTGCTCGCCCGCGAGCGGAATCAGAGAGAATCAGAAGGGTAAAAGCTGGAGAACTCCTGGGTTGAAAGAAAGTTTAATAGGGAAAACAAAGGAGAACAGGGCCCCATCTCATAGAATGGTGACATGGGAAGACAAATGCCATCACTGCAAAAGTCTCCCATTTTTTCCTCCTCGGCGTTTATGTCCTGAGTGATGTCAGATGGTCTGGAATATCCTGGCTGTGTCTCCTCCAATCTCTCAGGCACCCCCAGGCCCCTCCCCAGCTTGGGCCTGTAAGAGGCAGGAAAGGCCTTGGCTCTGTGCAAGCTCAGCAATAACAAAAGCATCACTATATTCTCAACCCTGTATTCACAACAAATCCAAAACACAGCCCCGTACCAGCCACTGGGAAGGAAATTAACTCTATCACAGCCACAAGCATTGTGCTGCTGTTGGCTTTGTGTCCCCTCTACCATCATATTTAGCTCAATAAAGGGCAGATTTTCCCTTAAAACTCTCTCTCAAAGGCCTTGCAGTGCTGTGCCAGCTGAGCCCCAGAGGATGGGGAAGCTCTGGGTCTTGTGCTGAGTGTCCTGGTGCCCTCATGGCTGGGACATTGGGGCTGTGAGGGAGCTCGGGCTGTGAGTGAGGGGCTGCAGAGAGCAGAGCACGGCAGAACCGGGCAGGGAAGGGACACCGTGGGGTCAGCAGGACCTGGATGGGGAAAGAACCAAGAATGTGAAGGGTGGACATCAGGAAGAGGTTCTTCTTCCCCCAGAGGGTGGTTGGGCACTGGACATATTCCTCAGGGAACAGGCCCAAGGCTGCCAGAGCTCCAGGAGTGTTTGGGCAACGCTCTCAGGCACAGGGCAGGATTGTTGGGCTATCTGTGCAGAGCCAGGAGTTGGACTGGACGGCCCCTGTGGGACCCATCTCAGTATTTCCATGGCTCTGTGCAGGTGCCAGGGCAGCAAAGTCAGAAAGTGCTGCCAGGCTGCCCTGGAAGGTGCCGTACATCAGAATATCAGAACATCAGAGCAGTCAGGACAAGGCTGTGTGGGGCTGTGAGGCTCAGCAAGAAGGGAATGGAATGGTTTTGGGGACGTGTTTAATAGAGCTGCAAAAGGAAGCAGAGCTCATTCTGGGGCTGTTGGATGCTCTGCTTGGTGCCTCTGTCAGTGGAGATACTCCTGCTCCCCCCAGAGCCTGCTCTTCCCTTCATACAGCAGAAGGAATAATTTACAGTGCTCATCAGACTGCAACTTCAGGTGTTGTTTAGTTCCCCAAGGATTTAGGGAGAGAAATTTCAAGGACAGGCACTCAAATTCACTGAGTTTGCCTTGAGCCTGAACTTGACATCTAAATTTGAGTTCTGTTATGCGTTGTACTATCACACATTATAGCTCGTTCCTTAACACCAGCACTTATTTTTACAGCAAAAACCTCTGCTGTCTCATATCCTGCATCTTTTTGTAACTTAAATTTAGCCAGCTCTTAAGCGCAGATTTTTTTTTTAATAATTTATTTATTTTATGTCTGGATTTATTTTAGAGTAACGTAAAGAGATCCTTCCCTTGATCAGCCTCATGCCTTTATTCCAGGAAGGCAGGCCATCCCCAAGATCTGCTGGGTTGGTTAATTGCTCTGCACACACAAAGGGGAGCTAATCAGCTTTTCTTCAAGCATGTGTTCATATGTCAACACTTTTGCTTCTGTCAGAAGCTTAAAAATGGAAACAGTTTTCTCTTTAAGAAAACAGGACCCAAATAAGGAGATGGAGTGGTGAAGATTCCTCTAGTGAGTCTGTTCCAGCTCATTCCTTAGAAAGGCTGTGGATGGAGCACCGGGGAAGGGGCCAATAGATCTGGGTTTTGTCCAGGGGGCTCTGGGTTTAAAGCTCTCTAAAACCACTTGTAGCTCATTTTCCCTGTGACTTGCCTGGGTACAACTTCCTTCTCTGTCCAAGCTGTTAAAAATCTAAAATTTTAATCGTAAGATTCTTTTAGTTGCCTGACAGATCCAGCCTGTCCTTGAGCAAAAATGGAAGCCATCAAGAAAAAGATGCAGATGTTGAAGTTAGACAAGGAGAATGCCATCGACAGAGCAGAGCAGGCTGAGACGGATAAGAAGGCAGCTGAGGACAAATGCAAGCAGGTAAGAGGAAATAAAATCACTGGCTTAGTGTGTGCTGTGGAAATAAGTGTAACAAAATACTGTGTGGCAGTGTTGGGATTCAGAAAGCAAAGTCAGTTTTCTGTTCATCTTCTTTTGAAGTTTTTTTGCCTTTTTGTTATGCTTCTACAGCCAGGACTAGGCTGTAACTTCTCAGCCATCTCGGTCTTTCCAAAATTAACATCATCCACAGATTATTAACAGTACTTTGTCTAAGTTTTCTTGAATCTTACATAATTGTCCTAAATTTCTCATGCTTTGATTCCATCCAAAAGGCCTTTACATATTTAAAATCAAAGCTGTAAACCCTGACACCTGTAGGACTAGTGCTAATAGAGTTGGCTGTGTCTAAACAGTAATTAAGCCTCTCCTTGAAATGAATTAATAAAGTTCACTTCAAGTTTTTGGTGCAGAGAGTGCCCCTTAGAGGTACCAGCTGAGACTCAACAGGAGATATGTTCTCTTATTTTTTGTGTCAAGAATAATGGAAAATATCTTAATTTGAATGCTGTTCTTTTAACTGAATTCTAACGATAACATTTTCATATTCTTTTGCTTTTCAATGTCTTTATTCTGGGTGTCTGTGTCCTATTTGAGCTTTAGTATTTCCAGAATGATCTTGAAATGTTAGCTGAGTGCATTCAAGTTTTTACAGCACTTCTTGTAAAAGTACCACATATTTCCCTTTTATGTTCCCTAAATCTGGCTGCATCTTCCACACTGCTCTAATGTTATAAGCATTCATCTGGCCTAATATTTCTTCTTCTTTAGAAAAATAAATCTTTGATCTTACTCCTCTTTTCTGAATTGTCTCAAAATTTTCAGCTTCTTTTTTAATGTGGGCACAGTACTCAAATAGTTACTTTCATATTCATACACAAAGCCAGCATCTGCTTCATGCTGCTCAGTGTCCCTCTGTCAGAACACCCCAGCAAGGTTTGCAGTTCTCTCACCCTGCCTGGTTATCCTCTGCAACACACCAGCATTCCAGAATAGCACACTACCAAAAATGCCTTTAAAACTATCAGTGAAACCAAAATGAAGGAAGCACACCAAAATACAAACTGTTTTCCTAGAGTAAATTTCAGTGAAGGTGGAGCTAAATGGAGAAATCAGTGTCTCAACAGACTGAGCTGGTTTGTGTTGCAAATGAGAGGATGAAGCAGATGGGTTTGCAGGCCCACCCTTATCAGCAGCAGGCCTTTGATAACGTGAATTCTTCGGGGAGCATGAGACAGTTTATCACTAACCAGCCTCCCAGCAGGTTATAAATAGCACCATTCTAGTGAACAATATGGATTTATATGGTATGGAGGAGTCTGAGCCTCACATCGTGTCAGGCCACAGCTGGAGAATAATCCAGGCTGGAAGGGACCTCCCGAGGTCAGCGAGTCCCGCCTAGAGCAAGGCCAGCCCTGTCCCCTCCCACAGCCTCAGCTGGGCTCAAGTGTCCTGAAGCACACACAAACATCATGAATTTTTTCCAGCTGTACAGAAATGGAATAGTTTCCTGAAAAATCACCAGGTAATAGTGTTACAACAAACACTAAAAAAGGACATCATTTAAAAACATCTATAATTGCTGCAGGGTGTCAAAAAAAAAAAAAAAAGTGAGGTGAGAAATGGATTATAAGTTCTGTATTAACCAGACCCTGTGTGTGTGGTGGCAGGCAGTGTTGTTCAAGGATGACATGTTTTTAATGATTCTTCCCTGGCAATTGCTACCAGTCATTCTCAGACTACTGTCACTAGCAGAACTTTGATCTGGTCTTTTGTGGCGTTTTGTATGCTCTAATGGGTTCAAACTAATAGTAAAGAGTAGTTTTATCATGTTAAACTGTAACTGATACTACATCAGTATGCTCACTTTGGGGATTTTTTCTCTTGAAAGGTAGAGGATGAGCTGGTCGCTCTGCAGAAGAAGCTGAAAGGAACTGAAGATGAACTGGATAAATACTCAGAGGCTCTTAAAGATGCCCAGGAGAAACTGGAGCAGGCTGAGAAGAAGGCCACTGATGTACGTATCCACGGCCAACACTTGCCTGTAACTCTGCTCGGTGTATTTTGTATGCACTTCACTGGTTGTGTGCATTTCTGCCGGGGGATAGAAAGGCGGGGTTGCAGGTTTTAAAAGGTGCAGGGTTTCAATCTCCTCTCCCCTCCGCTAAAGGGAGCGAGGCTGTTCTGCACCGAGTCCGTGGCACCCGCAGCTGCCCCCGGGATCCCGAACCACTTGAGGCTCCCCCACTGAGGGGATCCCGGGGACCTGCCGGGAATTCTTTGGGAAAGGAGAAATCTCCTCTGACAGAACAGAAAATAATGGTGCCTTTTGAAGGAGAATGGGACGGCAGCAGGATTATGCCGTGGCATAAGGATGCCCTTTGCCTTCATCCCCGCGCCAGGGCTAAAGGCCAGCCCAGGCTCCCCGCCACACCCGCCCCGTCGTGGCAGCGGCGAAGCGCGGGCAGGGCCCGGCAGCAGCGTCAAAACCTCGCCTTGGGGGGCCGGGGAGCGCTGCTGCTGCTGCGGGGCAGCATCCTCCGAGCCGCGCCGAACCGGGCCGAGCCGAGCGGGGCGGCATCCCCCGGGCCGCGCCGAACCGGGCCGAGCCGAGCGGGGCGGCATCCCCCGGGCCAGGCCGAACCGGACCGAGCGGGGCGGCATCCCCCGGGCCAGGCCGAGCGGGACAGGGCGGCATCCCCCGGGCCAGGCCGAACCGGGTCGGGTCGAGCAGAGCGGGGCGGAGCCGCATCCCCCGGGCCAGGCCGAACCGGGCCGAGCGGGGCAGCATCCCCCGGGCCGGGCCGAGCGGGGCAGCATCCCCCGGACCAGGCCGAACCGGGTCGGGTCGAGCCGAGCGGGGCGGGGCGGCATCCCCCAGGCCAGGCCGAACCGGGCCGAGCGGGGCAGCATCCCCTGGGCCAGGCCGAACCGGACCGAGCCGAGCGGAGCGGGGCCGCATCGCCCGGGCCAGGCCGAACCGGACCGAGCGGGGCGGAATCCCCCGGGCCAGGCCGAACCGGGCCGAGTCGAGCGGGGCGGGGCCGCATCCCCCGGGCCAGGCCGAACCGGACCGAGCCGAGCGGGGCGGGGCCGCATCCCCCGGGCCAGGCCGAACCGGGTCGGGCCGAGCCGAGCGGGGCGGCCCCGGGCGCGCCCGTCCCGTCCCGTCCCGCGCCGCTCCTCAGGCTACGTCACCACCTCCACCTCCAGGCGCGTGACGTCAGCGGGCCATTGAAAGGCGCGGGCCCGCCACGTGCAGCACCTCCGCGCCCAGCCCGCCGCCCGCGCCCATGGCCGCGCCGAGCTCCCTGGAAGCCGTCAAGAGGAAGATCCAGTGCCTGCAGCAACAGGCGGATGAGGCGGAGGACCGCGCGCAGGTCCTCCAGCGGGAGCTGGACCTGGAACGGGACCTGCGGGAGAAAGTGAGACCGCCCGGGCTGCCTGCTCGCCTCTCTCGGTCGCTCTCTCCCGGGCTGCTCCTTCCTTCCTGTCTCTGGCTCTCTCTCGCTGGGGCGCGCCCGGCTCTTCCCCGCTGCGGGAGGACGGCTTGGCCGCCGGCTGCCTCCATCCCTGGGCTGTCCCCGCGCTGCTCCGCTCCGCTCCGCACTCACCGCCCGCGGGAGCCGCCGGCGCTGCCGCAGCGCCGCGCCCGCACCGGCCCGGCCCGCGGGGAACCGGGCGGCGGCGGCTCCTCGCCCGCCGCTTATCGCGCTTTGGGGCCCATTCCTGCGGAAAAGGCGTTCGAGCACCGATCGGCACTGGGGAGCGGTTGAGAGTTTAGTAGGAAATGGCTGTTTAATTAGGCAAAAGCGCTGCATGACACGGAGCGCGGAGTTCCCGCCTCTCGGCGCCGCACCGCTGGCTTCAGCACAGCTGGGAAATGTCCGAACTGCTGAAAAATAACTTTCCGTCCTGGTTTTCACAGAGAAATGCGAAATCTCCGCTAGCGTGCGGCTCTCCCGGGGTTGGACAGCTGGTTTCACTTAGATTTGTGTGCGATCAGCCTTCCCGGCATCTTCCTGCTATTTTATCACATGTCAGCGAGTTAGTTTTACCGTATAAGGACTGCGGGCTGCTGCTGGGAGAGGTGGAGCCAGGCTCACCCCAGATTCCCAGTGGCCCCGGCTCCATAACTTTGGAATCTTGCTGAATTAAAAAGTGACTTAAAAGCGCCCTGCCTAGTGGAAGGAGTTGCTGCCACAAAACAGATGCTAGCTTTGTACATGATCGATGCCTTGTATATAAATCGGGAAGTTAAACACTGCACTGGGTAAAAACAGATGAAACGTTGGATAATTTATGACTAGAGGAATCCTGGGTCAGCTTCCATTTGGATCAGCCACTGAACTCCTTTCCAAGATGGCTCAGAACTGAATGGAAACCACTTCCTCCAGCTTAGGAGTGGTCAGTGACCAAATTTGCTAAGCTGCAGAAAAACGGTTTTCTTTTTTTTTTCCAAAGTGTTTTAACATAAAGCATAAAACAGCCGCCCCTCCAGGGTCTATATTCTGTAAAAGTGAGGGGGAAAAAAGTTAATCTTGTATATGGCAATCCTCCTCAGAATGGGGGACAATGCAGTGCACAAGCCTGGCAGTTACTAAAGCAGGGTTCCATTTTCCTTCAAAAACAAGCAATTAAAGGAGCTGAATCTTAATAAACACATATTTATGGACACCAGTTTGTCCATGTTGTCTGCATCGAGCATTTCTCCCAGCAATCTCTCCCATTTATTAACTAGTCTATTTTTTATACACTAATGGTGTTCCAGTTAATGTGCAGTTTGTTCAATAATACACAAACAGATCTCATTACTGAGAAATGCATCCTGCCTAATTCCTTAAGTACCACAGGAAGCAAAGTTGAACTTATTTTAAGAATCTATCTAATTTTGTCCCAAAAAAGCCTGACTCTGCCATGCTGAAGGCACTGTCTGTGCCCAGCTGACCCTGTAGATTCTCCAGCATCTGCAGGCTGGGGAGCCAGGGTGGATCAGGACCTGGCTCCAGCTCCACTGTGCCACTGAAACCAAGGGCAGAGAAACCCACGGTGGAGGTTTTGGAACTAAGCCATCATGGAAACGGTTCATTTTTAAAGTTTGGATAGATGCAGCCCTGTGAAGTGCTCCAAAAATACCCCATTTGCAGTCCTGTAGAGTTCCTTTTTGTGTGGCTGGAATGATAAGTGCCATTAAAAAAAAAAAAGAAAGACCAAGCACACACTCCATACCTTGACATTCCTGAGATGCCAGAGTTTGAGCAAACAAAAAAGCAGAGGCAGAAGGGCCCCCGAGCTGCCCTGCAGCCCCAGGGAGATGCTGCTGTAGTTGTAAGGACACTGATGAGCAAGGGCTGTGTAACCCCGGTGTGGGCCATTGTTCACACAGGCCGAGGGTGAGGTGGCAGCTCTGAACAGACGCATCCAGCTCGTGGAAGAGGAGTTGGATCGAGCCCAGGAACGATTGGCCACAGCCCTGCAGAAACTGGAGGAGGCTGAGAAGGCAGCAGATGAGAGCGAGAGGTACGCTCCTTGTTGATTTTCTGGTGTTAAAAATGTTATTATGTGAATAAAACGTTCCTGTGTCATTGAGTATCTGCTTGTGCTGCTGCAGGTGAGAGACTTGAAACTTTCTTACAAGCTTGATTGGGTAATGATGAACGCAGTGGGCATAATGGGCCACTTTTAGGTTACAAATACCAAATTCCACTTTGTGAAGTTGAGATTTGAGTGTCAAAATGCTTCTACATTAGACATGCTTTGACTTCTGCAGAGGAATGAAGGTTATTGAGAACAGAGCAATGAAAGATGAAGAGAAAATGGAAATTCAGGAAATGCAGTTGAAGGAGGCCAAGCACATTGCTGAAGAGGCCGACCGCAAGTATGAGGAGGTAAAAGGGAGAAGGAAATGGTGAAATGTGCAGGGGAGCCATGAACAATAACACTGCTCTTCAGTTTAGTCCCTCTGTTCAGCTGGCACTGGGTGATGCTTCAACCTTGGAGCATTGCCAGCAAGGAGGAATTTTAACTGTGATTTGCAGCATCTTCAGTACCCAATGCTAAAAATACTGCAAAATGTGACTGGGGAGGGCTGTTACCTCTGTGGGTTTCTGCTTCAGCCTAATTTCCCCCCTCCAGAGGAAGCAGGAACAGAGTATTCAGAGTATTCTGAGTGCCTGTTGACATATGTAGAGTGTCCCAGCCTGTGGCAGAGGATGGAACCTGATGATTTTTGAGGTCCCTCCCAGCCTCCCCAGCCCTGTGCTGTGATTTTGGGAGCTGCACACTCATTGACAAGTGGCTGCTGTCTTTTTGCAGGTTGCCCGTAAACTGGTTATTTTGGAGGGTGAACTGGAAAGAGCTGAGGAGCGTGCAGAGGTGTCTGAAGTGTGAGTAACTTTGCAGAATATAGGAAATATCAACACTACATTTCATTGAACATAATCTCCTGCTAGGCAGGCATGTAGTTAGTGCTTGTAGAAAAGTTGGTTTCTACACTATATACCTGGTTTTCTTCTTTCTGACTTAATTACTTCCTCCCTTGTGTTTTTTAGACTCCTCCAAATCACAACAGGAACACTAGTAATTCAAACTTCTATTTTCCCTTTCTAGGAAGTGTAGTGACCTCGAAGAGGAGTTAAAGAACGTCACAAACAACCTGAAATCCTTGGAAGCTCAATCTGAAAAGGTTGGTTCTTTCAGTAAACTAAAGGATGTGGGAAAAGCCCAAACTTGTAAATAGAATTCATAGAAATAAACCAGAAATACAAAGCAAATGAGAGGTTTTATCTGCCTGCATGTGGATACAACTCCATCAGTTCTGCCCAAACAATGCTGAAGGTCTGCAGGAGAGCACGGAAATGGTGTTTGCAGCTGTTTTAAAAGGAAGAGTGCTTATAAATAGGTCACAGTTTCATAAACATTTATTATTGTTGCTACAACTTCCCTTAAAGAGGGTTTATTGTTTTCACAGTACTCGGAAAAAGAAGATAAATACGAAGAAGAAATCAAGATTCTCTCTGACAAGCTGAAAGAAGTAAGTTTGGCCATCCCCAAGCTGGGTGCATTTTTGGGCATAATCTTTCTAGGAGCACCCAGTGATGCTATTTCAACTTTTTTAGGCTGAAACGCGTGCAGAATTTGCAGAGAGAACTGTTGCCAAACTGGAAAAGTCTATTGATGACCTGGAAGGTATGGAATGAATCGAGTTTCTTTAAAAGTGGCCAGTTTCAAATCAGATAACAAATTCTAGGAGTGGGTGGTGGATTTAATGGGAAAGAACAGCAGCATATTGGTGGATGGGTGTGATGTGTCCACTGGGCACCTGCCCTGTGTGGTGGAAGTTCTCCTGGAAAAGGTTTTCTTCCATAAAGTTGGCAACAATTACCTGATTTTGGCCAGCTAACAGGTGGAGGGACTCAAGGGATCTTGAGCTCACCCTATTTAATCTCCTTACTAGAAAATAATTGTGAGATTACAGAAAGACAAAAAGTTCCCATAGGTGGAACTTCTGACCAGGCAGCTTTGTGGGTGTTTTGCTTTCCTTCTGATACTCAACTACGCCTCTGTTTTCTTCTTTTGTTTTCCTCCCAACTGCTTTGGCTGCTGTTGCCTTTTGCCTCTCCGCTCTCCTCCTGTGGCCTCTCCTCCTCCCTGCATTTCTTGCTGGCCCTGTTGCTGCTGCCCTGGTGCCTGACAGATGAGCTCTATGCTCAGAAGCTGAAGTACAAAGCCATCAGTGAGGAGCTCGACCATGCCCTCAACGACATGACCTCTTTGTGACCTGCCCCTGTGTGGGACACAGGGAAATTCCCACTCACTGTGTTCTCTCAAGCTTTTCTTGCCTGTAATCCCTGTCACTCCTGTGCCACTTCCACCTCTGTGGGAACTGAGCTCAATAAAACATGATACCTCTACCTTTCACCTTGCAGGGTTTACTTCTGTACAGATCAGCTCAGATTCACTGGTGATGACACCAAAAACACATTCAGCTCCTCATGTGGGGTTGGGCAAGACACGGTCAGGATGGGGCAGCACCTGGCTCTGGCAAACAATTGAGTTTTGCTGTTCCTTTAGTCAGTGAAAAGCTTTGAGTGCATTCAGTGTCTACTGGTGCTCCACCAGCCTGGTTAAAAACCTCCCAGTCCAAGGAGAACCCAGCAGGATGTGGCCTATAAATGACACAATGACACATTAAAACACAGGCCTTTCATGTTCCATGAGAAGTGACCTCCCTTAAGGACAGCAATTACAAAAAATTGGCCCCATTTTGATGATAAAGGTATAAAGGTGTCTTAAATATGAAGGTAAGCTACCCCAGGTTTTATTTAAAGAGAAAAGGCTATAAAATAATGTGATTTCAATCCTGTGGTTTTCTTCTTTCTCACCAGAAAAACTCGCTCAAGCCAAAGAGGAGAACCTGGGCTTGCACCAGACACTGGACCAGACACTAAATGAACTGAACTGTATATGAGGGGTGCAGAGCTGACAGCAGCCGCAGGAGCCGCCCTGGCCCTGCCCCGCTCCTCTCCTTTCTCTCTCTGTATCCTGGAAAAGCCAATTAAGTTATGACCGGCACGGCCGCCCCGTGGCTCCGGGCATCGCTGGGGCCGGGGAGCCCCGCGGGGCCGGGCCGGGCCGGGCGTGTCCGTGCCCGGGCTGTTCTCACGGTTCCTTGCCCCTCCCCTGTACACCCCGGTAGAAGCTGCACCCGAGCGGCGGCGCCGCCTCCGCTGCCGTTTCTTATTAAAGGATTTCTCACAGTACCGAGGCCTCGTGCGGGTTTTTGTGCCGATCGGGGGGCGTGACGTCACGGTGCGGGCAGGTACGGGAATGACGTCATTATGTCACTGCCCGGCCTCGCCTCTCTGTAGCCGGAAATGACGAAGCACCGGCGGTGGGGCCGACAGCCAATCGCAGCGCCGCTTGCACCCGTGTCAGAGCCGCCCGCCAATGGCGGGCCGGCTCCATGCGCTCTCCGCCGGGCTGGACCAATGAGCGTGTGGTGGGCGGGGCCGGTGCCCACCAACATGGCGAAGACCTACGACTACTTGTTCAAGCTGCTGCTGATCGGCGACTCGGGCGTGGGCAAGACCTGCGCGCTGTTCCGCTTCTCCGAGGACGCCTTCAACGCCACCTTCATCTCCACCATCGGTGAGCGCCGCCCGCACCGCACCGCGCTCCAGCGCGGGGATCGCCCTTGGCACCGGCATCGGCGCGGGTTCGCTGCCGCGGGACCACCGGGCCCGGTTCGCTGCCGTGGCGGGCCCGGTTCGCTGCCATGCGGGTCCGGTTCGGGCCCGGTTCGCTGCCGTTCCCTGGCGGGCTCTCCGCACGGGCTCCGTGAGGGGCCGCTCCGGCCGGTGCCGGGCAGCGGCGGGCAGGGAGCGCTGATGACGGGACACTGCGCAGCAGAATTGAGGGCAAAGCTGCTGGATTTGAGCTTTCGGCGGGAGCTGTGAGTAAAGGAATTGGTTCTCCTTGCAGGAATCGACTTTAAAATCAGAACGATAGAACTCGATGGCAAGAGAATCAAGCTGCAGATCTGGTAAGGCTCCTCTGCCGCTGTGTGCTGTGCGTGGGGATGCGTTCGGTTCTCATCCGCTTGTGCTGCTCGGTGGTTTATGGTATTTTAGCACTCAAAAGGCAGTTCTGAGGAGTGGTTTATTTATCTCGTTTATGTCCGGCTCGTGGCGGTGTTAGCGGAGCTGTTGTGTGTGTTGCAGGGACACGGCCGGGCAGGAGCGGTTCCGGACCATCACCACCGCCTACTACAGGGGAGCCATGGTAGGGGCACAGCCGGGATCCTGGGCTGGGCCGCACGAACCCAGCTGGCTCCGGAGCCCTCCCAGCACGGGGCTCTGCCAGGCTGCAGCTCCCAGCTCTGCTGCTGCTCCGGGGGCTGCTGGGGCTGTGCTGGGATGTGGGATAACCCCCTGTGCTGGGCTTACAGATGGGGTAACTGAGAGGTGTTTGAAAAACTTCTATTCCATTTTCAGTCTCGTGAGAAGGGTGAGACAATACAGATGTTATAATTCACGCCTTCACAGTCAGAAGCCAACTATTTCCTAATTACAATACACTATAAGTGGTTTTTGGCTTATCAACTTTTTACCACACCACATTATAGATACCTTAAAACCAATTATCTAAAACTACCCCTCATAGGTCCCACTACAATATATCTTTCATAATTCAATTTCTCCAAAGTATCTAGTCTTATTTACAAGACCATCATTTGAAACTTTTTTCTAGTTCCATTTCTCTCTCAACAATACCTGTTCTATTCTGTAGTATTTCTAAGCCAGCATTTCTTAGCTCAAAGTTTACATGGGGATGCACACTGTGTGAGTTTTCTGTCTCTACAAATCCATTTCCCACCTTGGGACAATCTGGGACTTTGCAAAGGCAGCTTCCCCATGTTTCACTCTATAAATACATGTCCTGCACACCTTATCTCACTGCCATTAGCTGGGATGTTAAAATTGTTAAAAATAGCCCCTGTTAAGTTGCTCCTGTCTGCTGTGGATAAATCTTTAACTAATAAACAGTCTTTCTTTACCTTCAGGGCATCATGCTAGTGTATGACATCACCAACGAGAAGTCTTTTGAAAATATTCGGAACTGGGTGAGGAATATTGAAGAGGTAATTTCTCTCTTTACTCATTACTGACTGTTAAAGGTGTCATTTCTTCCTCTGAAAGTAATTAAAGCTGAATTGCTTCAGAAGAGTTCCATTCTGTCATGTGCTGCAGGGTACTTGGAAGATAAGTGGGAGGGAAGTCAGTAATGGTTCTGGAATGCCTTGGCTGGTGGTGATTTCTTGGGAGGGCTGTAGCCCCTGTATTTCTAAGGGCACCTAATGTGACAATTTCCTGCCACAACAAATGATCCAAGAACTGCCATGGTGCAGGTGACATGCTGGGAAGAAGGGTTGGGGGAGGCTGGAAAGCTGTGGAAGATGCTCAGCACTGGCATCTCTGTGTTGGGCACTCAGGGGGTGCCTCACCTGCCTGACAATGTGTGGCTGCAAAAGCCAAGCCCAAGTTTCTGCTCTGTGTTTGTCTCAGCACGCCTCTCCTGATGTTGAAAAAATGATCCTGGGCAACAAATGTGATGCAAATGACAAGAGACAGGTCTCTAGAGAGCAAGGGGAGAAGGTGAGTGCTGTGGCTTCTGTGTGCTTTCATTTGGGCTTTTCAGAGTGTAAAAGCTGCCCCTGCTGATTGTGTGGGACCCAGTGGTGCTCCTGAGTGAATGAACATTCCCCAAGCTGCCATGGCAATGCTTCCCCACTGGGACCAACAGCAGAACCTGTGTTAAGGGTTCAGTTATCTCACAGATACAGTGGGACTTCTCTAAAAGGATGCTGGAGTTGGACATGGAGAAAATGTCTGTTTTGGCTGAAAGCCACTGAGACAAGGGAGATGGGGTTGTCTTTTCTGATCTCAGATGTTACTGAGTCAAGGCAGAGGTTTTTTCTGCACTGTGGTTGTTATGAGACTAACAAGGTATCTATGCAAGAAAGAAATAAAAAAGAGCAAGTGAAAATGTGTGCAGAGTGTAAAAGAGCAGAGCAAAGCCAGTGAGAACAGATGCCAATGGCAGTGGGATTTAGTTCCTAATTTTTGCAGATTGTTCTGTGTGAGTAAATCCCCAGCCCCACTGGCAGCAGGGCCAGATGCTGTGCCCAGGGCTGTGTTGGGAGCTGTTCCTGCAATTGTTCAACTAATGTGTAATCTGCTTCTCTTCAGCTTGCTGCGAGTTTCGGGATCAAATTCATGGAGACCAGTGCAAAAGCAAACATAAACATAGAGAATGTGAGTACTGCTGCCCTTGCCTTGTGTGCCTTGTCCTCTCTGTGCAGAGCAGCACTGTGGGCAGCTGTCCATGGGGTGCAGAACTGCAGTGCTGCCTACCACACATGGCTTGTTCAGCACTGGGCTGGGGCTGGCAGTGTGGCTTGGGGGCTCAGAAAGAGAAAGAAGGTGGTGGAGCTCGAGAAGGAGCATTAAAACCTGGAGCAGAGGGAAAAATACTGAAAACCGAACTTTCTTGTATAGCATGTCAAACCTGGGAAGGCAGCTTATTGCTATACAAAACTGTTAGAAAATGTTTTCTACCCTGTAACACTGAAATGTTGGACTTGTCACAGGCATTTTTCACTCTTGCAAGAGATATCAAAGCAAAAATGGACAAGAAGTTGGTGAGTAACTTTGATTTCATCCATGCTGGATTTAAATAGGAAAATAAAAGCAAACCAAAAGCCACATTGCAAGAACTGTTTCACACTGTATAAAAAATGTGTCACAGTCTCTTTTATGAAGGATCCCTGAAAGTTCTAGAAATGTATTTTTAGTTTGTCAAGCTGTGCTCTGATGTTGGCTGTCTCTGCATTTCAGAAATTAGCTGCAATGGTTGAGGTTTTCTAAATAAAATTATCTGTTATTTGTTTTATCAAAAGTCAGTTGGGGGGTAGAGTAGTTTAATGATACTTCTCACTCTTGCAGCCTGAAAATCATATAAATTAGAGGTGGAGGAGGCAGACATCATACTTCAGGGTAGAAACTTCAAACTGTTTAAGAATAGGGAAAGAATTAATGGTTTTGGATAATCTTTGCACGAATATCCTGGGCAACAATTGGGTTGTCCTTTTACAACAAATAAATGCCCAGTGGTGTTGGATTGCTCCTTAAGGAATATGAAATGAAGCTAATGAAGGCTCTTTCTACTCTTCCTGGTATTTCCACCTTCATGTGGAAATGAACAGACATGAGCTGATGCTGTGGGATATTTTGGGTCTTGCTGATGATTCCTAAGCCTTCCAACAAGAGCCAGACATGCCCTGTAATTTGTTGGTTTTTAGTCTCAGCTGTCTTTGAGTTGATGGAAGCTGAGCCACAAGCACAGTGTGAGCTGCTTGAAGCCAAAAGGTGCAGATGCAGTTCTCCAGGTTTTTGTCATGGCTGGTGTAAGATAAATGAGTGAAGCCTCTCACTGATTGTGGGAAGGGTTCTTGTGTGTGTCAGGCTTGGTTAGGAGTGACCAGATGAAGGATGGATGGAAGAATCTGTTAAGTATAAATAAGTAACTGGATATTGTTTCCATCTTCAGGAAGGCAATAGCCCTCAAGGCAGCAACCAGGGAGTCAAAATCACACAAGACCAGCAAAAGAAAAGCAGCTTTTTCCGATGTGTTCTTCTGTGAGGGACATGGCCTTAATCCGAGCTGGACTGTGCCTGTGCTAAGTGAGGTTTCCTCTTTCTGTGGACTTAGTGCTCCCAGCATACCTTGTCACTCTGTGACCATCTGAATAAGACATGGCTTATTTTGGTAATTGCCTGACTCTTCAGTTTTGGAGATGGAACAAGTTTATTTTGGTCAGATTGCCACTGGGCATGTGTATTGTCTAGCAGAGGAAGGACAGATCACGTGTGACCTGGCATGCAGCACCATTGCTTCAGTCTTCATTCGTATCTGCCACGTATCCAGTTCAGAAAGATGAGGTTGGGATCAAAATAAGAAACTGAAATGCCACTGTTGATGAAGTCCAGGTGTGCATAGATGGTACATGTGCATATCCAGTGTGTAGCTGCACACTGAATAGTGGCACAGGGCCATCCCAGAAATGCACCAAGGTGAGCAGTGCAGGCTGATGCCTTCCCAGGAGGTTGGAGGGAGCTTTCTGCAGCTCCACCTCTTTACTGCTACAGAGAAACTCCTTTATCTGCCTGGCTCTCACTCAGCTCTGTTACTCTAGACAATCCACAAGTACAATTGATGTTTAAAAAAATTCTCCTCAGAAGAATCTCTATTTTTTTAAAAAAGAATGTGTGCTGTACATAGAATGGGTCCTTACCATTGGTAATTCATCCATGTTAGACTTGACTGTGCTTAATTAAGTACTGCAGACATTCAGAGGTGTTTAACAGGAGCTGATGGCTACACTGAGTGCTGTACAGATGATCTGTCATCTGTTCTTGGAGAACAGGGACACTCACACAAACCTGTCACCTTACAGTGGGTGGCTTTACCACTCTCTAGCTGGGAATGACTCCAGGCCTATGATGACAGAGTAGGTACTTTTAAATCATGACAAGGAAACGATTGCACTGCTCCCAGTCACGTGTTCTCAAGCACTCCTGCTCACACATGCAAATAAAGTTGCACATCAGAACACTTTGAGCAGAGGCTCTCTCATGCTGGTGTTGATCACTGCAGCATCAGCCAGGCTGTGTTAGCATCCCCACAAACCCAGGCCAGGACATTGCCAGGTGTGCAAGGCCAGAGCCAAGCACAGCCCCTCAGTGGTGCTGCTCCCAGGGCAGCACCAGGCCTGGCCCTGGCTCAGACTGGCAGGAGGAGCAGCAGCACCCCTGGGTGCTGCCCGGGGGCTGCAGCCATGGTGCACCTGCCCAGGAACACACAGCTGTGTCCTGCAGCTCACTGGAACTGAAACAGGCTTTGTTTACATTGACAGATGCATTTAAGGGTAAAATCCAAGTTGATTTTGAAGTTGTGGAATTTATTGACCAGTTTGGTTTTCTTCAAGTTTGTGGTATTGAACTCTGGGCCTCAGAGTAGCACTAATAAGTGTTGCTGTGGTTAAATACCTGTTGGATTCACAATTAAAACTGTATAAATTTGCAGCATGCAATTGGGCCCAACAGGAATTCTGCCTGTTCCAAAATGGGAAAAGATTTCACTCTCCAAGTTGCTGGTTTATAGAAATGCATTTTAGATGCATTTAGATGATCTCTGTCCTGATGAAAGCTTTCCTCTAACCAAAACCTTATGATGGTTTGGTTCTTTGTTTACTTGTGGCTTTTTAGCATGAGGACTTGATGAACATGCCCTGTAGGGGATTTATACATAGATGTAATTGTAGGATAAAACCATGTGAAGTTACTGAGGAGGCTTCTAGACAGAGTGTGGTTAACACAGACCTGTGGACTGGACAAGCAGCACCTCTGTCTTGAGCTAAGGATGTTTTTTTAAAGGGTTTTTGTGTGCTTCAAGAAATGATTGAGGCACAACTGGGGTGGTGATAAGCCAGGCTGAATTTCCTACATTACTCTGGAACAATTTGCTTCTGGCTTAGTCATAGCTGTGGGTTGTCTTGCATCTGAATTGTGCTTTATACAGCCAGATGCTGGGCCAGATTGATTTTTCAGAGTGACTGGAAAAATTGGTGTTTATCTGACTTGATACCATGGGTCTGCCATGATGCTGGTTCTTGCCTGTGGACTCTATCAATAACTCATCCCAAGATGGGAAAACAAACCACATTCATTTACCAGTGGGTAAAACCTGAAGGATGCTATTGTGATTTTTCACTCATTTTCTAAATCTGAAGTGACTCTTGCATTCAGAATTCTTTGTATGTGAATCCCTTCTGTTTAAACTTATGCTGGTTGTTTGTTGCATGTGTTTATGTATTGAATTATGGCATTGTTTCCTTTGAAGTGGTTGGGTTTATGAACAACACCATTCCTGCTTGATCTCAGGAAGCCTCATGCAGTGACTGTGACCACAGTCATCACTGTATTCAGGGTATGAAGGCTCTACACAGACCTAAATCTGTGTAAGCAACATGAAACCTAAAATGCATTTAGGTAAGAGAGGAAAAGGTTCAAGACACTGCACTGCACTGGGCTTAGCTGTGTGTCACTAAACAGGCATCAAATCTAGGAGTACAGTGTGTTTCCATCACATCATTCAATTACTGTGTTTATTAAGTATGAATGTAATGGGAAATGCAATTGTCACAGAGGTACTCTGTAAATACATACTTAATCTACTTGTGTCTAAGCTTTCTTTAACTAAGGAGGAAAAAAGCAGAAATTGGGTACAAAACCTGTAAAACTGAGGAATTGAAGTAGGGCTGCAAAACTTAACTGTGCTTACTACACATTCTCAGTGTCTGAATACCACTAAAATGTCAAGTAATTGATTGATTACCATTTGTTTTGTAGAGAAACAAACCCAATTTTGAGCATGTCCTCAAATTCCCTTATTTCAGTGAGTATCATGGAATTCTGTGGTTGACCTTGTTTTTGAGGCTGGTTGCAGTGCATTGCAGTCTCCTTGTCCATAAATGGTGGAGCTGCTTTCTAACACTTCCTTAACACCTGTGTTATCATTGTCCTGTGCTGACAGCACAGCTCACGTTCCCTGACACCAGAACCTTACACCAGCTTCAGCCTTCCAGCCTCAGATTTATAAATCCTATGGATTATTGTAAGTCTCTTTACTGCTGCTGAAAATGATTTGGTCTCTCCTTTCCTGTGAGATGCTGATCATCTCCCTGATGATTGCTGAGGGCTTGTTGTGGTGCTGTGTTTGGCTGATGATCATGCTCAAAACTGCCACGATTTCTTGTTCTCTTGGGCTGGCAGGGGATTGCACAAACAGCTGTGTGAGGATGGGCTCCTTTGTGCTTGGGGAAGAATGATGACCAACATGTGTCTGCAATTGTAGCTTAACTAAAGATTCTTCAGAGGAATGTCCATGGTAGCTGCAGTCTGAGTGTGCCAGGCTGCCTGATTCCCTGCCCCATCCTTCCTGCTGCCCAGAGTTTCTGTGGTTAATAAAGGTAACCTGGCTGGTTAGCTGCTCTCTCCAGCCTTTCTGCAGGAATCATTGCTCTGCATTGAGTGTGACTTGGGACTTAGGACTTTGTTTGAAGGGAATTTAACACGTCCCCAAATTTGTAAAAATAACTGTAAATTGTATTTTTGGAATGATCACTTTTGGCTGCCACCCTTCCCACATTACAACTGCTTTCTTAAACACTTCTCATTGATTTTCATGTTTGTATTAAAACAAAGCTGTTGTTTATTACATGATGTCTGTTTTTACTCTCTTGTACAGGACCCTAAGTACTGCATAAATAAACTTCTTATGAAAAGAGAATTTTACAAACCTAAGTTTTCAGTCCTATTCATCATTTGTGCATAGGGACCCTGGTGGATGTGGAAAATAGGGAATTTCTGAAAATGGAGAAGATGGACAGGACCTGGGGTAGACTCTTTTGTCTCTAAACTATGCTGACTTTTTCATTGTAAATCCTGCACTGAGGGAGAATACTTCAGGAATTTATTTACTAAGACCATAAATTATCAGAGGAGTTACTTATATTTTTGAAACTAAAGGGATTTTTTTACTGGTTAAGGCATTTTTGGGTGAATTTTTAGAGGTTACAGTTTGATACAAGTCTCTTTACTTCCTGCTGGTATCAAATCCTTCCCTTCTGACTGTCCAGGCCAGGTTTGCTCTGGCTGAGGGTGGGGAGTAGACATTTTGCTAAATGACAGGGAAATCCTGATGAAGAGCTTAACAAATCATTCCTTTTAAAGAGAGAAATGAAAGACAGTTCTCTGAATGGTTCAGTTACCAAAGTTGTCCTCTGTTATCTTGTGCTCTCCTGGCTGGCAATCTCAGGTGAAGTCATAGCAGCACTCCCATCCCCGTGGTTGACAAGATTCAGATTCGAATATGAAAGGTGCTGTTAAAAAAAGGAAGTCATGATCACTCCTGCATCCCTGTTCAAAGGATTTACTCCAGGTAATTGTAGGGCTCTGTGATAAACTGGAAACTTTATTTTTGCAAGCATTTGCAAAGATGGGGTACATTAAATAAATGCAAGGTTTGAGTGCTGGTTTGTGTAAGATGTGCATCAGAAACCACATTAACACTATGTTAAACACTGAGTGAGCAAATCTCACACATTTATCAATGTGATATATTTATCAAAGTGCTGATACTAACTTCTTCATTTACAAGGACCTTCTGTCCTGTAAAAAGCACTTTGGAAGTTCAAAAGCAAGTCAGGAAGCCTCCAGGCTTTTTCAAGCATCTCTTTTTGCAGTGTTTGCAGTGGGCAGCTCTACTAGAGCCTGCCACAGGAGAGTGGTGGTCTGCAAAGCCTGAGGAGATGAAAACACACATTTCAGAGGCTTCTGACAAGGAAACCAAGAGGATTTTGTGCTAGAGATTAAAAGCAAATGTTACCTGAGGAAATCTGGAGCTCGTACAATCATGTGCTGGAAGTCTGCCAAGGACAGCTTGCCATCGTTGTCCACATCAGCCTCATAAATCACCTTCTCACACACCAGGCTGACTTCTTCTGGGGTCAGCTCATTGCGGGTTAACTTGTTAACAGTTTTCTCTAGGTCTGATTTACATATGTAATCGTCATTGTTGAAGTCTGACAAAGGAGACAAAGTTAATTTAAAGTGACAAAAGTCAGCATTTTACATGGTTGTTTGCCAAGACCTCATAGAAGGGCTTGGTTCCCAGGCTGTGATGAATTTTCATCAGTAGAGTTCTCAAATCAGAAATGAAGTTACCTCCATCTATTTGTGAAAGAAATGAGTTGCAAAATAAAAATATTTCTCCTAATTTCTCCTTTTCATACATCAGGGTAACAACTGTAAGTGGTTTAATGGCTAAACACAGCCTAGCCATCATTAAATCATTCCAGCAAGATTATGTTGGTCTGATACATTGTTTGTCTTTAGCTGATAAAATAACTTTAGCTCATAAAAT
Source organism: Agelaius phoeniceus (assembly GCF_051311805.1). Classification (NCBI taxonomy): domain Eukaryota; kingdom Metazoa; phylum Chordata; class Aves; order Passeriformes; family Icteridae; genus Agelaius; species Agelaius phoeniceus. The sequence goes on from NC_135293.1 coordinate 1,868,139, forward strand.
AACTCTAAATATACATTAAAAAAAAATCTTTACATTTGTCTTTGGAGAAAAAAAGCCTGCAGTGTTCTTCCCTACTTTGTCCTCCCAGATCCACCCTACAGATTCATGGGGAGCCAGCTCCCCTGTGCTGTGCTGTTCCAAGCAGCCCCTCAGACAGAAATATTTCTGAATGTTTATCAGCTCTTGAAAACTGCAGATAATTTCAAGTCGTAAATTTGGCAGTTAATCTTAATACCAAATAAATTAGAGACAAAAGGATAAAGAAAACCAGAAGTTTTTAGAGGAGGGAGAACAAACATTCAAGTGCAGTTAAATGGTACCTAGAAGTCATTATGCTGACAAAGCAAGGATTTTTGCAGCCCTACACGAAGCTGCAGGATTTCCCCACTTACTTCTTCTGCATGTCTCACTCACCATAAATTTTAAAAGCATAATAAGCTTTCAAGTCTCGGGGAGCCATTTCACTTAGCACAGAAAACATGTCCAAAAAATCCTCCAAAGTCATGTTGCCGTCGCCGTGCTCTGAGAACACCTCGGCTATCCGCTGCCGGAAGGGGTTGTCCTGGGAAACAGCACAGGAGCAGGGCAAGGTCATCCCTACCAGCATTGACTCCACTGCACGTGGAGCGAGATTATTTTTGTTGAAACACCTTTTTGGCAATTTGTCCCCTTCCTGCCTCTAAGTTCTTGTCTAATGCTGCGTCAGGAGCAGACACAGCCACACCCGGTTTAACCTTTGTGCTGTTTTCTGGGAATGACTAGAAGCTTCCCGAAAGACTTTTTTACTTTGATAGCCCAAATTAATTTCCGTGGCAGCCTCCCAGCAATTAGGCCTGGATGAATTATTCAGGAAGGGTAGATGAGCCTGGCATGAGTCACTCGAGTCGTGTGCGGGTACCTTGAGCTCTGGCATGCTGCCGATGAGCTCGTAGGGCAGTGTCACGGCCGGTTTGTCCGAGTAGTCAAGGGGAACGAGCTGCGGGGCCAGGTCTCGGTACCTGTGGAACAGCCTGCGACAGAGAGAAAGGCTTGTTGGCTCTTGAGACTTCTGGCAACAAGCTGGTTTGCTTGTCCACCTCATTTTTCACCCTCTGCATCCGTTACCAGACACTAAGTTACAGTATGTTTTTGTTGGAACAAGCGTTATTAAAACAAGCGGCAAAGTGTAACTGGTGAAAAATCCAAAGCTTCATTACAGAACTAAAATCTTACACAGGACATGCAGCCAAACCTTCAGGAGAGGAAAACAAGTTCGTGTTTTCAGTGAGGACTCTCAGTCCCACCTGATCCTGCCTTTATCAGATCCTTTGGCCAGAGATGAAATAGGGAGTTCAGTGAGGCCTGGGAAAAACGCGTCCTGGAGGAGCAGTGTAATTGTTTACAAGAAAACATGGAAAAAACTTGACACAATCAGCAAAGTATTCCAGAGGATAACAGTACAAGGATAACTTTGAAACATCTGTCTGAAAACCCTGTGAGAGAACTGTGGATGTCGCTGCCACTAAGATGTAATTCATTACATTTATTTCTAATAAATAAAGAGGGACTAGTACATTAATATAAATTTTAAAATTCTGACTCAGTTTAGGATAGGGTTTGTAAATTAAAAAAAGCCACCAAAAAAGCTCAGATTGCTCCAAAGTATCAATTTAAATTTGAAGAAATCCATTTAAAAATTATTTTTTAAATACATTACTCCATATGTAACCTGCCTTTACAGCAATCTCTGTCCTTTATTCACAACATGCATGCAGAAGACTCACCTCAGAATTTCTTTCCTTGTGAAAAATGTGCAGTCCTATAAAATAAGAAAAAGTATAACACAAAATGACAGTTTTTAACATGCATTGGCCCAAACTTTTCCCATGCAGTGACTTAAATGAAGTTATACTGTAGTATATGTGTAAGCCTTAAAGATTTCTTTTTGGCATACAATTAGGCATATCTTATAACCCTTCCTTTTGATGTAAAAATCAAACTATGCTCCTAAAATCTTTGCTGCAATCCAAACTGATTTTCAAAAGATGTTGTTTTAAAAAACCCAACAATACCTTTGCCATTATTCAATGTCTTGCCCAAACTGCCGTTTAGTTTGCTTTATACCTGATATGCATCCAGTTGCTCTTGAGTGAAAATGGTTTGCTTGTTGCCCATTTTGAGCTGGCAATACTGACTCTTGTCAGTTCTTTCCTCAAAGGCACCTTTAAAGGTCGTCTGGATATTCAGTTATTAAAAGCTGCAACAATGAGGCTCAGGTACAGCAGAGGATCAGGTAACCAACTTCTCCAGGCTGCAAAGTATCATAATAGGAGCATTTCATCAAATCTTTAGTCTGGCTGCTTGAGGCTCTTATCCAGCAGCATTCACCCGTCTCCTGTGTGCACCACGAAGACTCGGGTTACAGGATTTAGCCAAATAACTAAAAGCTGCTCATTAGTGCCCTTCAGCTGCAGGTACATCCAGTGGACACGGCTTTTTCATGCCTTCAGATATGGGGAATTAACTGAGAAGTGTTAGTAGTGTTTTCCTTCTTTAAAATTTAACATCAAATGATGGAAATTTGGTAGCCTCTCCTCCTTTCCTTCTCACGTTTTATAGGGTCAGAATTATAAAGGTTGGGAAAGCCCTTTTAGGTCATTAATGCAGCACTGCCAAGGTCACCGCTATTCCATGTCCCCAAGTGCCACATGCACAAGTTTATTGAACACTTCCAGGGATGGTGACTTCACCATTGTCCTAGGCAGCCTGTGCCACTATTTTCCTTTAATGCACACTGTTAAAAACATCCACATTTTGCAAGTCCCGCTTCGGTTCCCCTCACGGAGATAACTCGGGACCGGGCTCGCTGCCGGATCCCCTCACGGAGGGGCCGGGCGGGGCTCGTTCCTGGTTCCCCTCACGGAGGGGCCGCTTCCCCTCACGGAGGTGCAAGGCGGCTCACGGCAGCCCCGGTTCCCCTCACGGAGGGGCCGGTTCCCCTCATGGAAGTGCAAGGCGGCTCGTGACAGCCCCGGTCCCCCTCACGGAGGGGCCGCTTCCCCTCACGGAGGTGCAAGGCGGCTCACGGCAGCCCCGGTTCCCCTCACGGAGGGGCCGGTTCCCCTCACGGAGGTGCAAGGCGGCTCACGGCAGCCCCGGTCCCCCTCATGGAGGTGCAAGGCGGCTCACGGCAGCCCCGGTTCCCCTCACGGAGGGGCCGGTTCCCCTCATGGAGGTGCAAGGTGGCTCATGGCAGCCCCGGTCCCCCTCACGGAGGTGCAAGGTGGCTCACGGCAGCCCCGGTCCCCCTCACGGAGGGGCCGGTTCCCCTCACGGAGGTGCAAGGCGGCTCACGGCAGCTCCGGTTCCCTTCACGGAGCGGCCGGGCGGGGCTCGAGCGCGGCTCCCGGCCCCGGCCGCGCCGTTGCGGCGGTGCCGGTAGAGGGCGCGGGCGCGGCCGTTCCGCCATGGCGGATTACGAGGCGGTGCAGCGCGGCCCGCTGCGGCTGAAGGGCAGCGGCGGGGCCCTGGGGGCCGGCAAGCGGTGAGGGGCGATGGGGGGAAGCGGGGGAGAACGGGGGGCGGTGAGGAGGGGCCGGGAGAACTGGGGGCGAAGAGGGGACATACAGCCCCGGGGCTGAGCGCTGACCGGGCGCTCCCCGCAGGAAGAAGAAGAAGGCGAAAGACAAGGCCCAGATCCTGGAGCAGATCGTGAGCAGCAAGAAGCAGGAGGAGGAGAAGAAGCGCGGGCTGGACAAGCGGACCCCGGCGCAGGTGGCCTACGAGAAGATGCAGGAGAAGCGGGTAAGGCTTTAAAAACCCCCGTGAACCCCGGGGTGCGGCCGCTGAGGGGGCTGCGAGTAACCGGCCCTTCTGTGTCTCCTACAGCAAATGGAGCGGATCCTGAAGAAAGCATCGAAAACCCACAAGCAGCGAGTGGAGGTGAGCAAAACCATCCCGAGTTCCTCAGGCCAGCGTGTTTATTGTTGGGCTGAAGGAGCTGTTCCGCCTTGTCAAAGGCAAGCCGGGACGTAGGGGAGGTTGTGGTTCAGCTTGGTAATGTCAGCACCCGTTTTCTGTCTCTTTTCCTCCCCCAGGACTTCAACAGGCACTTGGATACTCTGACTGAGCATTACGACATTCCCAAAGTCAGCTGGACTAAATGACCGGGCTGCTTTTCACGGCTCTGGAGCTGGACTTGTGTTTTGTCAATCAAGCAGGGTTGCCGTGTAAATCTTTTCTCCATATTGTCTAATACATCATTTGAGCTTTTATGACTTTATACTGTCTTATTTTATAGACTTGTTTTTTCAAACCAAACATGCAACAATGTCTCCTCTGGGCTGAGGAGCTCTGGTTTACGTCGATGCAGAGGGCTGGTTTTTCTTAGTGTTTATAGTGAGATTAAGGCCAAAACTAATTGCTGGGAGCCAGATGGAAAACATTCCTTTATTTCTTTGGTTCTAACAGTTCTCCCTCTTTGAGGTGAAGAGTCTGACAGGCTCACATTATTTAAGTTTCTCTATTAAGTTATGTGAATTGTGTAATTAACTATCTATCAAGTTCTGTCAGAGGCCACATTGCAAAATGTGAAATATGTAAAATTGTTTTACCGAAGGATATTCTTTGATATTTGATCTTTGTATACTTTCAAGCCTAACCAGCAAGAAGGGAGGTTTAATCCATGGAATAGAGAGCAGCCAACAAGCTCTGAGTGATGTCCAAGTTTTGATAGCTGATGTGCTGGATTTCTGGGATCCCACCGAGCATCCAGGCTTGTGCAACTCTGAAATAAATAATCAGCGTGTCTCTCGAGTGTGTAATTACTGGCTTGCTGTGCACCGGGTCCTCAATTCGATTTTTGTGGAAAACAGAATCATTTCTATCTTGAGTATCAACAGCATCATTTCTATCTTGAGCTCTCTCAGAGGGGTCTGCTGCAACTTGTAAATTCGATGTAATTTATTAAAACGCTGCTTTCATCCCTTTTTTTGGTGTGCTGATAAACGCATGAAATGGGGAGTGTGGAGTTCGATCCTTACCCCTGCAGGGATGACATGTATAATAACGTTCCAACTCCTAAGGCGCCGCTAAAACCGGGATATTGCTTTTAACCCGAATGACGTTCCGAGCCCTGGTGCTCAGCGCGTGGCCGAGCTCCACCTCACCCTGGGCGGGCCCCGGGGCCGTCCCAGCACTACCGGGACTCTTTAACGTGGCCGTTCTCTCGCGGTGTCCCTCCGCCGCCCGGCGCGTATCGCTGCGCGCGGCCCGTGCCGTCACTTCCCGCGGAAGCGGAAGCGGAAGGCGCGCGGGACGCGGCCCGGCCGGGGCGATGTCGGCCAGCGCCGTCTATGTGCTGGACCTGAAGGGGAAGGTGAGGCCCGGAGCCGAGCGGGGGTTCCGCTGCTCCTGGGAGGGCTGCGGGGGTTCCGATTCCCGGGCTGCCAGCCCCGGGTTAGCCCGGCGGGCACAGGGGAGTGTGGCCTGTAGCCCCTCGCCTGTAGGGGTGTTGGGCGAGGCGGCATCCCCGGCTAATTCATCTCTGCCGGTGTTTTGCCTCAGAGCAGTTGCGTGTTTTCCTATCCTAAAATCGTTGTGAGAGTGTGAGCAGGAATAGGGGAAGGTCTGGGAAATATTCATACATGACTTTGCACTTAAATGTTGGTATTCGCGTTTTAATCGGCAGAGTATTTCAGCATTGTGGTTTGCACGTGTAAATGCAGGCAGGCTCGAGGGAAGTTGGATGATTTTACAGGGACCTTTCACGCATTTGTGTGTCTTGCATGAGAGCGTCCTCATGGAAGAGAAAAAAGAAGGATTTGGTTGCTTTCTTTGTAGGTTCTGATCTGTCGGAATTATCGTGGAGATGTGGACATGTCAGAGGTGGAACATTTTATGCCAATCCTTATGGAAAAGGAAGAAGAGGGGACACTTTCTCCTATCCTAGCACATGGGGGAGTTCGTTTCATGTGGATTAAACACAACAACCTGTATCGTATCCTTTGTGCTGCAGATGTGCTGACGTGCCAAGGGCTGCTGGTTTGGGTTTTTTAATGTCAAAATGCAAGCTGGAGAATGGGTGAAGTGGTACAAAAAGCCTATATTCAGTAAAGTTAGTTATATTAAATAAGGGCTTTTTCTGCTTTACTTAGTGTAATATGCACCAGCAGCAAAAGGTCCAGAAAAGTTTTAATTTTACCCTAATTAATGACTTCCTGAATGTTTATCTTTATATCTCTTTAGATCATATCTACTGTTAAGTAGTTAATGCATAATTCCTCTAGGCAACTCTATTTGCCTAAAATTAGGCTTTTTAAAATGCACTTAGTAAACTTTTTTTAAAATGCACATTCCTGAACATCCTTCATCAGTTGTTGCAACTTCTAAGAAAAATGCTTGTGTATCACTGGTGTTTTCATTTTTATATAAAGTAGTTCAGGTGAGTATAATTCAAAAGTAACATTTGTGTTCTGTCTAGATAGAAGCGCACAGAGCTTTCACATTTTTAAAGAACTTCAACAATAGCGTTTTTACTTGATATTTGAGTGTTTTTTAGAACTACCTAATAAGGGCACTGATGTTTTGTAGCTGTGTAGGCAGAGGATGGGGCACAGTGCTGTAATAGTTACACAAGAGCTGAGCACCTGGAGGAGATTGTGAATTGGTGCATGAACCAAACACAGATCCTGTGCTTGGTTCATCTGTACCTGTTGAGAAAAATACTTTCTCCAGAATAAATATTTTTCATAATAGTTTCTTCTAGGATTCTCTGTATGTGTTTTAATTGTGGTGGTTTCCTGGGGCTGATCTGAGCAGAATGCTGTTTGGGAAGGAAGGGGTTGGAACTTTACAAGATTATTATTTTAGATGCAGGAATTCCTTCTGCATGTGCTGTGCTGCCTCAGTTAATGTCCTTCTCCCTCTCCCTCTTCTTGTTGCATTTCAGGTTTTTTCTGAATATTTCAAGGAGTTGGAAGAAGAGAGCATTAGGGATAATTTTGTTATTATTTATGAGTTGTTAGATGAGCTTATGGATTTTGGTTATCCCCAAACCACTGATAGTAAAATTTTACAAGAGTAAGTATCACTGAACAGTAACAAAGGAATGTTTTGACCCTTTTTTCATAGGCAGACAAATGTTTCAATGTGTTCTAATTATCAAAAACATTAATGTTCTTATTTTTCCATGCCAATTCTCTGGTTGTGAAGGTACATCACTCAGGAAGGCCACAAACTTGAAACTGGAGCCCCACGCCCGCCTGCCACTGTTACAAACGCTGTTTCATGGAGATCAGAAGGGATAAAATACAGGAAAAACGAGGTGTTCCTGGATGTCATAGAGTCAGTTAACCTTTTGGTGGGTGCCTTGTAGTTTAGGTTTTGTGTGAGAATTGTAGGAGGAAGTGTTAAAAAAGGCTTTTTGTGTGAAAACCTGCAATAGAAAGTCTGACTGTGGAGGGTGGGCTGTGACACTCAAAGCAATGTCATCATTAAGTTCCCCCAAGGAAATCCAGTACAAATACTGCTTTAATTGTGTGTACTGCTGATTTTTGGATGTGTCCTTTGATCCTCTGTCTGTGCTGCTTGACGTCCCTGATTTAATTCACTCTACTGGATTAAATCTTCATAAGAAACACATCCAAGAAATCCCAGGGTAGAGGGATGGGGTGGGAGTGTTTCTGGATGTCACAAGGTCCCCCATCAGAGATGTCTTACCTTCCTCTTCCTCTTTCTCCAGGTCAGTGCCAACGGGAACGTGTTACGGAGTGAGATAGTTGGATCCATTAAAATGAGAGTTTTCCTCTCGGGAATGCCAGAGCTGCGCCTTGGGCTGAATGACAAAGTTCTCTTTGATAACACAGGCCGTGAGTGTTAGCACCATAATCATCACAGATGCTGTCTGGAGTCTTGAGGTTTGGGATCACAGAATCATGGAGGTTGGAAAAGCTCTCTGAAATCACAAGGTCCAACTGCTGAGCAGCACCACTGTGTTCAGCACTAAGCCATGTCCTCAAGTGCCACATCCACAGGCCTTCTGAGCACTTCCAGGGGTGGTGACCCCACCAGTGCCCTGGGCAGCCTGTGCCAATGCATGGCCATCCTTTCAGTGAAGAAATGTTCCTAAAATATAACCTAAACCTCCAGTGGCACAACCTGAGGCCATTTCCTCTTGTCCTGAACTGAGTTGCCTGGGAGCAGAGCCTGACGCTCCCCAGCTCCATCCTCCTGTCAGGGAGTTGTGGAGAATGAGAAGTCTCCCCCTGAACCTGCTTTGCTCCAGGCTGAGTCCCCCCAGCTCCCTCAGCTGCTCCTTGTGCTCCAGCCCCTTCCCCAGCTCCGTTTCCTTTTCTGGACACACTCCAGCCCCTCAATGTTGTTGTGGAGGGTCCAAAACTGATCACAGGATTCTAGGTGCCTCAGCAGTGCCCAGCACTGGGGGACAGCCACTGCCCTGATCCTAGGAATTGGCTGAAAGGAAGGAATCTCAGCAGGCAGCAGCTCTGCTCTGGTGAGATTTGGGCCGTGGCTTGTGTGACCTGTGTGTTTTCTGCTAGGTGGGAAAAGTAAATCAGTAGAACTGGAAGATGTGAAGTTCCACCAGTGTGTCCGTCTGTCTCGCTTTGAGAACGACCGGACCATCTCCTTCATCCCACCCGATGGAGAGTTTGAGCTCATGTCCTATCGCCTCAACACCCACGTGAGTCTGGATCTCTGCTTTTTAAAATGAGAATGGCTTAGATTGTAGCCACAAGAGCTTTCCCTTCTTTTTTTTTTTTCCTCTTAAAACATGGGCAGCACATGGGGTTTTTGGGTCAACTGTTAATAGCAAAACTTGGTGCTCACTCTTTCTGGAGGAAGAAGGAAGTTTAGATTTCACTTAGCAATAAATCTCTGGATTTTCAACTGCTGTTGAAACCTATTTTTGAAATACTGTGTTTTTAATCTAACTACACAATGTCAGTGTAACAATTAATTGTGCTTGTTAACAACAGTATTTATGCCACTTAGTTTGAGTGGAGTATGCCAGCCATGGTGATAAAGAAAAGTCAAAAAATTCAATCTAGACAAGGTCTATAGCAAAGAAATAGTTCAGTCCCTAGTATGTAAAACTATCAAATATTTTCTGATGCAAGTGTTTGTTATTAGGGATTAATCTGAGACATATATTTTTAAGCCTATAATTCTTGTACATTTGATATATATGTATACCAAATGTACAAGAATTATAGGCTTAAATACACATAAATACACATAAATACACATAAATACACATATATACACATATATACACATATATACACATATATACACATATATACACATATATACACATATATACACATATATACACATATATACACATATATACACATATATACACATATATACATATATATATATATATACACATTCTTGATATATCAGTGCTTGCTCACCTGTATAATTATTTCTTTAAAAACCACAATTCTGTCATTTTGAATACCCCAGGCTGCATTTTCTTTGTGGTTCACATATTGAGTGGAGTATTAAGGGAAAGCAACATTTTGGTGCCTCTGTCAGAGTAAAAACTCAGAGCTGTGATGTGTTTTCCCACCACCAGGTCAAGCCCCTGATCTGGATTGAATCTGTGATTGAGAAACATTCCCACAGCCGCATCGAGTACATGATCAAGGTCAGACATCCTTTCATAATTATGGCTAATTTTAGTCTTCTTTTGTTTGTTTTCAAAGCTTGTACATTTTTGTACAAGTATTCAGCATTTCTGTGGGGCTGAGACACCTTTGAAGACTTCATTTGTCAGTTATGATCTCAGTTCCAGTTCTGGTTCTCAGGACAGGTTGGGGTGGAGGGGAGCTGAGTGTCTCACAGCTCTCTGAGCTCACCAGCATCATGGAAATACTTAAACTCTGCTTTTCTGCTTTATTGTTTTTCTTTTTTAGGCAAAGAGTCAATTTAAGCGTAGATCAACTGCCAACAATGTGGAGATTCACATCCCAGTTCCAAATGATGCAGACTCGCCAAAGTTTAAAACCACTGTTGGAAGTGTCAAATGGGTTCCAGAGAACAGTGAAATTGTCTGGTCCATTAAATCTTTTCCAGTAAGTGTTATTTTTTTTACTCTTACCACCAAAGATTGTAATAATTACTTAACACTAAGAATTCCATTCACATTTAAACTCTGCCTAAAGCAAATCCTGTCGGTATCAGACAATAGCAGTGGACTCTTCTTCCTTTTCCATGGATGGAAGTTTGGAACTTGCTAATAGCTGTTGTTTATATTTGTTTCACTTGGACATTTTTTCAGAACCCGGGCAGAGAGCAGATTTTTGAGTGCTGTCTCTGGGTGGTGCAATCCTTGGCCTGGCTTTAGCAGCAGCTGCTTGAGTTTTGTCAGGCTCTACTTCTTGGGTGGTTCCACGAGCATGAGCTCTGTCCACTGCTAATGATGTGATAGTGCAGCTGTGTGTCACTATTTAATCAGAATTTTTGAGTATGAGGCTGGAAGAAAATGAATTATGCCTCAGGCTGGATCTGCTTTGTTTTTTTTTTTAAAGGATTTTTAAAATAAAAATACATCTCACTTTGAAGCCCTGGAGAAGAGCTGGAATAAATAAATAGTCAAGTTCAGCAGTTTGGTGTTAAGAAAACTACTTGGATCATTGCAAGTTTTTTATTATTTTTTTTTTGTTTCAAGAAAAAAAAAAAACAATTGTCCCTTTTGGATAGGGTGGAAAAGAATACCTGATGAGAGCTCACTTTGGACTTCCAAGTGTTGAAGCTGAAGACAAGGAAGGAAAACCTCCCATTAGTGTAAAGTTTGAGATTCCCTATTTCACCACTTCAGGAATCCAGGTCAGTGTTTGAAAACAGAAATGCTGATAAATTCACATGCTGGGCTCCAACACATGAGGTGTTTTTCCATCTTGATGATTCCTGTTCAAGACAGATTTTTACCCATAAAAGGGTCGGGTTTTTTGCTTTTCATTTTTGCTAAATGCTGCTTTGTCAGCATGGGAGGCTTTAAATCTTACAGATCTTTTTTTTTCCAGGTTCGTTACTTAAAGATAATTGAGAAGAGTGGCTACCAGGCCTTGCCCTGGGTGAGGTACATCACCCAGAATGGAGGTGAGAGGAGGGGAATATTTTGTTTCTCCAGAGCACACCTACAAAGTGAAGCTCCTGTTTATGAGTATGAAACTATCTGGTTTAGATACACAGGAAATTAAACTACACTGTTTCTTTTCTAGTCCCCTTTTTGGTGTGGTAATGAAAGACCCAATGGGGTAGAGTGGTAATGCTGTTCAAGTGTTTTCTACTTGAGCTGGAATTTGGGAAATTTAAAAACAAAGATGTCATTAGCAGTGTGCTCACACACACCATTCTGCCAGCTTTAACATGTGTAAGACACTGTCTAGTACAAAATACTGGATTTTGAGCAAGCAAAAATGGTAGGGTTTGATTTGTGTTGGGGTTTTTATTTTATAGAATTGAAAAATCCCAAACTGGTTTGGGTGGGAAGGGGCCTTAAAGCTCATCTTGTTCCACCCCTGCCATGGCAGGGACACCTCCCACAGCCCCAGGGGCTCCCAGCCCTGTCCCTGTCCCTGGGACACTCCTGGGATCCAGGGGCAGCCCCAGCTGCTCCCAGCCCTGTCCCTGTCCCTGGGACACTCCTGCATCCAGGGGCAGCCCCAGCTGCTCCCAGCCCTGTCCCTGTCCCTGTCACACTCCTGCATCCAGGGGCAGCCCCAGCTGCTCCCAGCCCTGTCCCTGTCCCTGTCCCTGGGACACTCCTGGGATCCAGGGGCAGCCCCAGCTGCTCCCAGCCCTGTCCCTGTCCCTGGGACATTCCTGGATCCAGGGGCAGCCCCAGCTGCTCCCAGCCCTGTCCCTGGGACATTCCTGGATCCAGGGGCAGCCCCAGCTGCTCCCAGCCCTGTCCCTGTCCCTGGGACACTCCTGGATCCAGGGGCAGCCCCAGCTGCTCTGGGCACCTGTGCCAGGCCCTCACCCCCTGCACAGGAGGAATTTATTCCTCATATCCCATCCAACCCTTCCCTATTCAGTTGAAGGCTACTCCCCCTCTCAGTGTTTTATTGATATTTGCATCCTCTTTTATTAATATCTATTAACACAAGAAGCTATTTTATCACTTTATCCCACCTCGCTGCTCTGTTTTACTCCTTTGAATGAGACAAATCACTAAAATTGGGTTTTTGTTGGTTTTTTTTTCCCCTTTTCAGACTACCAGCTCCGAACACAGTAAAACACCTCACAGGCACCACAGCCACCAAACCTTCAGGCCTAGAATTCATGTGCAGAAGCTTCTGTGGTCCTGAGAGCTGTGAATGTTGTTGCCAAGGCTCTCGTTTCTGCAATCTTGGATTGACAGAAGAAAGATTGGGAATTTATTGATTTCAATAATGTGTTTGAGCTTTTGAACCATTAGTATTGATTGTGTGAATATTTATTTCATTCTTAGAACGTGCTGATCTTGCTGCTAAATGCTAATTACATTAGGAGTAGCAGTTACATTGAGGAGCCAGGAATCCAGAATGAACCTTGGGAATGTCTTGTGGATGCCTTGTCAGTTCCAGTTGCAGAGTTTCTAGTATTTGTATTTTAGGATCCCTAAAGACATTGGCAGCATTATGCTACAAATTAGGGAGATGATTGTGCAATTAAATGACTGCTGAACACTTCCTTGTATTTAGCCCAAGGTATTTTTTGGTTTTTTTTCTGGGCATTTGGGTGCCTTAACTCATTCATAGCTCTGTTAACTTAAAAAAAAAAAAATGCAGAACATGAGTTGAAATTATCTGAAGTCAAAAAATACTATTAGCTTTTTTTTTGCATGGTTTCAAAGGAATTAATCTGAGAGAACAGCTTCAAGTGAAAGGTTTGGAAGCAGAAATAGGGGTTTGTTAAAGCCTGAGTTAACTGAGAACAGGAGTAAATGCCTGTGGGAGAGCCTCTGGAAGCAGGATTGCTGCCTCCAGTCAGTGAAAATGCAGGTGAGAGTTCCAACCTTGAGACACCCCAGGGCCTGGAAACCCTCTGCCAACTGACCAGTATTTGCTTTTTCAAATTTCTGTTCATCCAACAAGTTCCCAATTGTCCTATGTAGGCACCAAGCCTTAGTTTAGGTATTAAAAGACCAAAACCCTTCTAGAGGTAATGGAGACCAAAACCCTTCTAGAGGTAATGGAATTTGGTAGGAAGATTGGGTGTTCATGATTATTTTTCCAGATAATAGTAATATACTCCAAGCTCTTCCTGGAAGTTACTGTATAAGAAGAGGCCCACAAAAACACAGTTGCCATCTTTCTTCCAGCTTGCCTTTGGTGTTAATTTAGGGCAAATACTTCCCCTTTTTTGCTATAGTTTGCTAGAATTGTTTCACTTCATTTGCCCTAAGGAGAGATGTTTTCTCTCTGTCTTTTCCGTTTGTAAGCAGCTGTTACTGTATCTTCCTGGCAGAATGAATAACACTTTGCAATGTTATTCTTAAAGGTATTATTTTTTTTTTTACATGCCATTTCATTTTTTTTTTTCTCAGAAGCTACAACTGGCATGGGTGTACATAGTTCTTTTGGGTTTTGGTGAGGTTTATTTTTTTTTTTTTCAGGAAAATTGTGACGGTTATCAGTATTTTCTTTACACAACTTTTAGGCTGTTTTAGCTTGAATTTAGTACTCCTGAGAGGTGCTAAACTTCCACCATCAAAATCTAAATATGTCTGCAGATGTGATGTAACAATACACTATGTGCAAAATTCTCCACTGGTGGGAGAGTCCAGGAGCGTCCACAAAGAGTGAGAAGGCATTTCAGTCACTGTCCTCACTGAATCCTTGTAGACTCTACTTAGATACACCTGTGTGTAAATTAGCCAAAAACCAGCTCAACTCCCCCCAGGCTGCAGCTGCTGTGACATCACAGAAGATCTGCCTCAGGAAATCCAATGTCTGGTGGTGTTTGGCAACAACCACAGCCCCAGTTTTTGGCAACCCTGGGTGTGGACAGGTGTATTCTGACTCTGTTTGTCACCCAAAAAAAGCTTGGTGTTGAAACAGAATCATCTTGTTCGAGATTTCAGTTCCACTGCTCATTTTCATCTGAACAATTAAGCTTATGACTGGACTAAAACTTTTTATATTAAAACTGTAGCTGGTTGACAAATCACTTTCTGCTGACTTTATTTTTCCAAGTGTTTGCTCTGATTATGCCTGTAAAATGTGACTCTCCATCTTTGTTCTCCTCTTGGAGTTTGGATCTTGTGGACCAGAACCATGTTTTCTTCTGTTTTGTTGCAGTTTGACTGTTTTGATGATGGGGCATCATCCATGCTTGTCCAGAAGGTAATAAAGGCAGAAAGTCCTCTTTGAGTCAGTTGTACTTTGCCTGATTCTTTTTCACTTGGATCTACACCAGGTAGATCTCAGAGTATGCTCAACTCTTATAATGTGAGGCCTGGATAAGTGGAACAGAATTTTATAAAAGCAGGAAGTGCTGATTTTCCTGATTCAAAAAAAAAATCACTTTTCTATTCTCAGCAAAATCCACCCATGCACCATAAAATTGGTGCTCAGAAATCAAAATTCCCCCTTCTCATCCACTCGTTGGTACAATGTGGGTGCCCAGGCAGAAAGACAAAACCAAGGGATGTTATTGCAGCCCTTGATCTCCTCCAGGGAGGGCAGGTTTGGGTGGGACACTGAGAAGAAACTTCCCTGGATCCCTGGAAGTGTCCAAGGCCAGGCTGGACAGGGCTGGAGCAGCCTGGGACAGTGGAGGCTGCCCCATTTGGAATGGGATGGGCTGTAATATTCCAATACAAACTACTCCAGGATCCTATGAGGAATTTTGTTCTTAGAGCAACTGCTAAATCTTTATCTCGCTGAACTTCATTCTCTGCTTAATGTGGTCAATATCTTGGTTTGCCACCCTGTTCTAGGTAAGTCCCTAATACAAAAGACCTTTAAAAGCCAATTTACATGTTTGAAAGCCTGTGTTTTCAGCCTGCTGTGGTTTCATGGCTGTGTTGGGTATGAAATGCTGGAGATGCTCGCAGCAGAAACCTTCCCCGTCCCTCCCCAGACACGGAGCTGTCGCTGTGTCACGCTCAAACCGTGTCATTATCCTTGATTAGATAATTGTCTCTGCGGGTGCGTCAGCGGCGCTCCCCGTCCTGCAGCTGCATTTCCTGCAGTGGTGCGGGCGAACGAGAGCTGCAAATCCCTTGGTGCCCTGCCGGCAGATGGCAGCCCGAGCTCGCCGCTCCCAGTATGGACCAGTACGAGCCCTGCGAACGCCCAGTGCCCAACGAGCCTTGATTCGAAAGGCGCGGCTATTTCAGTGACTCTGAGTGCATTAACAACCACCCAAAACATGTAATTAAATTATTTTTTTTTTTAGCCTTATGCAGTGTGATGTTTTTGGAGTTGAGCAACTTCGCCACTTAGCTGGATAGTTTTAACATTCTTATTTCTTGCCTTTTTATTTTTTTTTCTCATGTGGCTGATGCTGGTTCTACTGCAAAGTGCAGGTGCCAGGGAAGGGAGGACCCGGTGCAGCACCACAGGAGCAGCTCCTCGTGGTTGTAACCCTGGTGCTGGGCATTGCCAGGTCGCAAATTAACCCTCAGCTGCTGGTCTGAAAGCTCCCATGTGATATAATATTAAAAAAAAAAAAAAAAAAGAGGACCTTTTCACCCCCACACACTTGATTAGCTCCAGAGAAAACTGGTTTTGTCTTGATAAATTAAGACAGAACCCGCTTCCTAATCAAGTCAAATGAGTTCCTTAGAAAAGTTTCATTCCACCTTGGTCTCCCAGCTGAAGAGTCTTCTGTTATGTGTTTTTAAGGTTTTCCTGCTCTTCCTCCTCTCTTGGCAACTTTTTCTGCTGGGATACTCTTTGGACTGCTTGTATTTGCTTCCCAATTCTAGTCTGAACTGGTTTTGTCTATAAAACATCCTCACACATAAAGAGAGATCATGAGACTTTATCTGGAGTGGATTTGCCTCTGGTTAGGAGATTGCACCTGTTTATTTCTGACTTTATTCTGTGAAAATAAAAAGGCTAAACCTTGGCACCTCTGTCTTTATCTTGTGCCAAAGGCAGTGTTGCAATATGTTCAGTGCTTTTTTTTCCCCTCTGTGGTTGACACCCACTGCTGTTTGTAATTTCAGCAGCGCTGGCATGGCGAGGGTTGATGGCCTTGCAGAAAACAGCATGAGAGAGCAAAGTCAAGGGACAATATGAATAATCTTAATTGCCACGGTAATTAACTATACAGCTATGTTATTTACATTACAGGAGAAGTCAAAACGGAAACAAACAATTGTAAAACTTTTTTTTTTCCACGGCGTTCTGCGCAGTTCAATGTGTTTTCTAAGCCGTGCCCTCCCTACTCACAGATAAAACTTGTTTCTCCTGTAGTTACAGCACGTTGTCTTGACTCAGCATTTGTTAAAGCACACTCACAGCTCACTGCAGGCAGATGCAGGAGATTCTCTCGTGTAGCTACTGCACATCAGGGAATTAGTGAAAACTCTGGGTCTTTGGGAGCTCCAGCACAGGGAGGACACAGACCTGTTGGAACAAGTCCAGAGGAGGCCACCAAAGATGATCAGAGGGATGAGGAAAGGCTGGGAGAACCCCAATTCCAAATCTTTGGGGTGGCCTAACTGTGACCTCCCGGTGTCTGACAGGAGCCCACAAGAAAGATGGAAAGAGACCATTCCCAAGAGCCTGGAGTGACAGGAGAAGGGGAAATGGCATCACACTGACAGAGAGAGCCTTTAGATTGGGTATTAGGAAAAAAAAATTGGTTTTGAGGGTGGTGAGGCCCTGGCAAAGGTTGTCCAGAGAATCTGCGGCTGCCCCATCCCTGGGAATATTCAAGACCAGGTTTGATGGGGCTTGGAGCAACCTGGTCTGGTGGAAGGTGTCCCTGCCCATGGCAGGGCATAGAACAAGGTGGGTTTTGAGGTCCTGGTGCATTTCCTGCATTGTGACTGTGACCTGCCAGGTTTGGCTGTGTGGGGATCAGGGTGAGGACCAGCAGTGTCATCGCTGCTCTGGGCAGCCCCACATCTGGCTCTGCTCCTTCACACCAGCTCCCAAAGAGAAAGAGGTAGGGATTGTTTTAGAGACAGGAGTTACAGCTAAACTCAGGTGTGTATTTGCTCTCCTGAAAATGAAGCAGTGCTGTTTTATCAGGATGTGTTCTAGTAAGTTCCCAAGAATTGGTGCAGCCATCTGAAACTGAGATCTTCCATAGCCCTGCAATATCCAAGCAAGATTAAATCCACTTTTCCACTCCAGCTGTTCCGCTGCTCTGCGATTGTTGACAAACTCATTAAACCAGAGGATTTGGATAATTTTAACATCAGAAATTATGCCCAGCTTATAACCTCTCTCTTTTCATCTCATTCCTTCTCCACACTGCATCTCTTTATGTCCATCTGCTAAGTCCTGCCCTGACAGCTGCAGCATTGCATCAATGAAACTTCATTTTGCTGTAGGTGGAATCACTCTGAGCTACTCTCAACAAATTGTGGACTGGATCACGGAGCCTCCAAGTTTGTTTGTGGGCTGATGGTCAAATAAATAAACAGAAACAGGCCTGAATCAAATGGTCAGCAACGTGAGGAACAAGACGCTCCTAGAGTCAGCGTGCTGGGCTCCAGCCCGTTCTGGAGAAAGTTTTGTGGGCTTAGTTCAAATCTTGGCTGTGGATTTGTACCTTGGATCAAAGTTTTGTTGCAGGCCCTTCTCCAATATAAAGCAAAGAAACATAAAACAACAAATATCTAGTGAAATCCAAACACAATCTGCTCTATGTTATGCTACAAAAATGAATGAACTCTGCCTCCCACCCACTCCCACTGTGACTTGCTGTGAATAAGCACCACTCAAAGGAAACCACTGCAAGGAGTTCTGCCTCTTTCCAGCAGGAATAACAATGGAGCAAGGCAGAATGCTGACCAGCTTTACCTCTGCTATTCCAGTTGGGCAGGTGTAGGTGAAGAGCAGTGGGGTGTTTAAAAGACCACTGGAAGGATTCACTCTTCACACTGAACTGAAGCCCAAATATTGAATAGATGGGCTTTATATTGAATTTTTATTATATTCATTTTATTTTTATATTTAAAATATATTTATGCTTTATTATTTCTGTATAATTTATTATTATACATAATTCTATATTTATATATATTTTATATATAAATTATATATAAATTATAAATTTATTATAAATTATTATTTATTATATATTTATATTTTAATATAATTTGTTATATTATGATAAGGCTTTAAATTTTTTTTCTATTAAGTTAGGAAAAGAAAAAAATTTTTAGGAAAAGAAAAAATTTTTAGGAAAAGAAAAAATTTTTCCATCCTTCTCAAGCAATGTCCTATACCTCATCTGAGAATTTCTTAGACCATCTGAGGCAGCAGGGTGGTTGCACCCCAGATTTCGAGGGATAGAAGAATATCTAGGGAAATCAGGTACATGGGATAAATGCATCCATTTGTCATTCATGGATCTTCAAGCCACTGGGTTTCAGGTCACTGATGCTCCTGTTGGATTTCAGGGAAGTCTTTGCAGAGTGATTCTTCATGGGCACCCTGGATTGCACTGATGAGAACTGGGTGCTGCTCCAAATCAGAAAGAGGGCAAATCTTGATCTGGGCTTTTTCATTTTAAGTAGTTAAAGAGGTCACAGAAGCTGCTGGCTCCTCCCCAGCAGAGCGTGAAGAATTCAACTGTCCCACCAAGTTCAGAAGCAAGCAGGGGCACTGGGTTTCCTGTAGTATCAAGATTTAGGGGGGTTTTACATAAACTGTGGCAAATATCTATTGGATAGTGAATATAGGAGATCTCAAATGTGTGTTAGAATCAGCCAGTTATGGAGAGGCAATACAGCACCCAAATTCAGGTGTGGTTTTATATTTTCAAGAAGTCCTTTCTTAAAACTCCCGGAATGGTGCTCCAAGCTCTACCTGTCACTGCTGCTGTCTGGCCAAGGAAATGGGACAAAACTGCACAGACAGGAAGGGTTTGAAGAAATTTCAGTGTAAAAGTTGAGGGGAAAAGCTTGAGGGAAAGGATAATGAAGGAGGGTTGTTCAGAAATGCTGACATCATAAACAAATGAAATCTGCTTTTTCATCTTCAAACACAAAAAAGCAGTCCATAAAGTTGAAAAGGAGCGTGTTTTAAATGGACAAAAAAATATTATTAGTGCAGAATTCCACCTTTGCTACTGCATTTGTTTAGAAAAGGACTTATCAGTCAAGCTTCAGAGGTAGGAACCTGCTGCTCCTTGAGCTGAGCTCTCCTCTGTGTTTCAGCCACCTCTAATTACTCCCTGACCAACAACGAGCACACGGCTGCAGAGCAAGTGTTTATTTTCTTGCTTGCTTATTTACTCCAACAAAAAAGCACGAGAAGAGAGGCTTCTGCGTGTGGTGGACTCTACAATTGTTCCAGTTTCCAAGAGGTCACAAGGGTGCCAGATAACATTAGCAGCTGAGCTCTGTGTTGTCCTGTTGTGCTATCAACAGGAAACATCTTTACCAGCACAGGAACTACAGCTTTGTAATTGGCCTGGTGCAAGAACATGACAGTGTTTTCTCATCCTATCAGGACTCGGATATTTTGGGAACTGGTATATAAAGCTTGCAGCACACAGTGTCTCTTGGACATTAGGAACAGGTTCATGGCAGAAATCAGTGTGCTTTGCTATTTTAGTAGTTGCTATAGTTGCAGCATGAATTTTCTTGCCCTGCGTGGTTCAGGATGGTATTTCGTTACAGTCCATATGTGTATTTTTATTATTTGAGTGCAGATGGACATGTTTAAAGGAATTAATGTGGTGATATAAGCCTTGTAAAGAAGCCTTTAGCATATAAACAACAAATCCATAAATCATATCAATGCAGGCCATGTTTAGCTTTCATTAAATACTCATAGACTTCTATGGTGCAAGATTGAGCTCTATCCAAGCAAATTTCAGATTCACTGGATGATAAAATGTTATATTTGGGCTCTGAAATGAGCAGCGTTCTGCATGATCCATGTGTTGAACAGAACAGCCCTTCTGCCTCACACAGTTAATGGCAAAAAAAGTGCAGTAACATCTATAACTAGTGTTAGATCAGAGCAAACAGTGCTTCAATGGAGCTGTAAAGAGCTCTTTTGGAAGGGGGCCAATACTGCAATTAATATTCTGTATGGAATTACACCACTTGTTGATTGTAGCAAGCCTCACTGGGCCCATTTGATAAAGCTGGAGTGGGTTTTTCCGCAGCTGTTGTCACTGTTTTCATCCAAAGTAACTCTAACTACCAAGAAGGAAAAACTACAACACCCAACACACAGCCTGAGGATGGCCCAAATTTTCCCTAAAAAGTGCACAATGAGAAATTCTAATAACTTGAGGGTCAATTTGATCCTTCAGAATAATCAGTGCTACACCACCTTTAATGCACTATTGCATGTTGCCCTTTGAGAGCTCACACAGCCAGATTTTCTAACTTCCACTCTTATTACAATTTTTCTTAAATGTCTCTTGACATCAGAAACCAAAGATATCTTTTATATAGAAAATTTTATGGTAAATCTGGCCAAAAGGATCATTTTGTTACCAATAAAACTGGCTTCTACAATGACAAAATCAGGATTTTCTTTCCATTTTATTCTATATAATACACACTAAAAAAACACCAACCCAAACTGGAAATTTGCAGGCCCGTGTGAGTGCTTAAGTGGTCACAGAAGCTTCGTTTGGCCCTCACTGATTCCTGTCTCAAAACATCCTGAAATCTCCCAGCAGAGCTGTGGCAGTGCAGAATTATGTCCCCAAACTTATCTGCCACGTCTTGTGTCAAATACCCAAAATATCAGGGGCTGATGATGACAGGTGTTATTCTGGGGGGGGTGACACAGCCAGAGATGAGGAACTAAGAGCTTTTTTCCTCCCTCTTGCTCACTCTTGAAGCATGCTGGTGGAGCTGCTGGGAAGGAGGGAACTTTTTGGGTTTCCTGGCTGAGGTGTTGGGGTGCCCGAACCCTCTGAGGCAGCAGCACTGGAGCAGATTTCTCTTTTCCAAGCAGGATTTTGTGACAGCAAAGCCAGAGGGGTTCAGATTAATGAAGTGACATCTTTTTTGTAGCAAATACAAGATTTTTTTTTTTTTTTTAATTGGGGTGAGAACGTGAATTCAGCAGAGAAAAGAAACAGCGGCTGCAATGCCTGGAAGTTGAGGCAAAGTCAGGCTAGAGGAGTTTGTTTCCAGGAGAACATTTGTTTGTGTGCAAGCATTTGCTGATAGAATTGATGCAGGGGAGAGCTCGGAGCGTGGTTTGAAGATGGGAGGGAACCTCCACCAAAAAAAACCTCTTCCAAAAATTGTAGCCCCAGAACTGCCGGCGCAGGTCCCGCCCCTGGGCGTGGGCTCTGCAGGTGATGCTCTCAAGGGCTGCGGGAGCTCCTCACCTCCAAAACATCAGCGTAACCCTTCCTGGAGGCTTCTCCCCGTGCTGAGCTCATCAAAGCTCCTGCCCTCACAGCACCAGCACCACCTCCACACCCAGCGCCAGTTTCCTGCAGGTGCCCTGGGACATCCCCAGCTGCGAGTCCCCGCACGCTGAGTCAAGGCACAGCAGAGCAGGGAGGGAGGCTGGGCTGGGTGCAGGATCATTTCTGCTCTCGGGGAACCTCTCACCCACGTTTCCTGCACGGATCCTGGGTGACAGTGCTGCCTGTGAGGGCAGGGGAAAGCCAGCGTGTGGGAAAGCACAGTGGCACCTGCTGTGTCCCATTCTTTCTGCCTGGCACCAGGAATGTTCTGCTGCCTGCCCTCCATCCACAGCCACAGCTGTGAATGCTGCCTCATCCTGAGCCCCAGGTGTTTTTCCCTTTCCCCTCCAGGCCATTGCTTCTCCTGTCCTTTGCCATATGGGCTGGAAGCTGCTGGCTTGGTGCTTGTGTGGGGGATGCTGGCCTCACATCTCCTGGCTTCTGACCATCTCCTCTCCCCATGGCCACAGAGTGAGAGAGAAATAAATGTTACAGCTGCTTTTCCCTGCATCCACAGTGCAGTTCCAAAGGGAGGCTCTCAGCCTGCTCTTTGTGGCCCAGCATTTAATGGTGCCCCATGTCCCATCAGCAACAGCCTTTGGTTCAGAGCCATTGAACAGCTCCATCAACAGAGGAAAGGTTTAAATACCCCAGCGTGACTTCAGGACCATCTCAGCGCACAGGAGGAATGAACAGGTCAGTCATGATGAATCACAGTTGTCACTCACAATGAATTTCCTCTAAGATCCCATTCCTGGCAGTGTCCAGATATTCCAGAAGGTTGTTTGGACAGCAGGGCACTGCCCCAAGCCCATGTCCTGTAAAGCCCTTAAAGCAGAGCTTAAAGCACTTGGGATGCACCTGCTGGAGCCTGGGGAATGGGCCAGGACTGAGCTGTGCCAAGCAAAGGTTTCGTGCCTTGGTGGAGCCAGGCAAAAGGGGCTGCTGGTTCCTGGGGGTACCAGCGAGGTGTCTGATGCCTCAGGTTTAGCTTTTATATTTTTTACATTCTGTGCTGCTTTAGTGTGTGGGTCTGGGCTTCACATGAGGGGATGCTGAGCTCTGTGCACAGAGCAGGGAGACAAAACAATTCCTGCTCCAGCTGGGCACCAAGGACAAATGATCCAAATCTCAGCCCAAGAGCACAAACCCTGTGGGCTGGAGAGAGAAAAACAAGGATGGGACTGCAGGGGCTAAAGCTGGAATGGGACAATGAACTGCAAGATGCAAATGGAGCAGAACTGATCAGAGTGGGAGAGACCCTGGGAGCGCTCGTGCAGTTTGTGACCATTTTGGGTTCATCTTGGGTTCATTTTGTGACCATTTTGGGCTCATCTTGGGTTCATTTTGTGACCATTTTGGGTTCATCTTGGGTTCATTTTGTGACCATTTTGGGTTCACCTTGGGTTCATTTTGTGACCATTTTGGGTTCACCTTGTGTTCATTTTGTGACCATTTTGGTTCATCTTGGGTAGCCCTGGCTGGGCTCTTGTGCTGCCCAAGGTGAATCCATTTAGGACATCATTTAAACAAATCCCTGCTTTATTCTTTAACTCTGTTCAGCCTCTGTTCTAGCTCAGCCTTCACAAGCATCCAGTTCAGAGCTGGTGGTGGTGGAGGCGTGGGCACAGCTGCTCCTGGCTGTGAGGAGGGTGAGCATCCTCCCCAGGGTGAGCAAACCAAGCTTCTGCAGGGCTTGGAGAGGCTGCAAAGAACCGTGTGGGCAGCACCCTCGGGCTGCTGAGGTGCCTGGGGCTGTGACTCTTTGCTTCTCTGGGTTTTTTGGGTGGCTCCACCGCTGCTTTTATCTTGGTCTGCCGCAGGGGAAGGGCAGTTGCAGCCAATTCCCACGGGCCTGAAAGAGCAGCAGTGAAATAAATTGGAAAGCCTCCTCACTCAGAGAAAGGCAGAGAGCTAGTGCTACCAGCGTGGCTGAAAGTGAAAGGGCTGCAGGAGCCTTTGGCCCACATAGGGAGGGGAACCATCTTCTTGTTTTTTTGATACTCTTGAAAAGGGAGAAACAGCTGCTTTTCATTTTCTGTGTAAAACAGCACCCGTCAGTGCCAGGGCTGCTGTAACAGCCCCACCATGCTGCATGGAGCTGGGCTGAGCCCCTGTCCCAGGGGTGTTGGGGGCACCACTCAGCAAGAGTAGGCACAGTGGTGGGAAAATGGCCTGAATTTTAGATTTTATTAAAAAAAAAAAAATAAAAATCCCACCATATATTCAGTTTGTTTGGAGGCTGTTGCCTTTTTAGCCATTGTTAGAATGAAAGCAATTGGGCACATAACAGTTCCCACACTGCAGCATTGAACCCCTGCCCTAACAAAGAGCCGTCACTGGGCATGGTGCAAAGGATAAATTAACATTTTCTATTATTCCCTTGAAAAAAACCCACTCTTGCAGTCTTCTGTAACAAATACCTTCGGGAAAAATAGATTATTTTGCCTATGGACAGCATCATTCACAAACGCTACACCACAAGTTTGGTCTGAAGGAAACCACACATGATCTGACTCTTTTTATCTCAAATCGGCGGCGGAGAGCTCGGTGCGGTTACAGTTCTCCTCATTTCTCAGAAGAGATGATCATATTTAATCATTGTGTCAGTTGGCACAAACACCATGTTTGTAGTGAAATGCTAAAAAACAGCGCATTTATCTTCCCCTCGATCAAGATTTGTGCGATAGAAGCTCTTAACGTTAAAACTCATCAGCAATGAAATGTTTGAAGGGCTCAGCTACCCAGCTTGTTTACTGTAGCTTATTTTAAAGAATGGTCTGATCTCTCCTGCCTAATATAACAAATACAGCATCAGTAATCTCCACCCAAGGGCATTCATTCCTTGGCAGGCTTCACTTTGGCTCTGAGATATTATTTCTGGACTTTTTTGAGGGAATGACAACTACTAACTTGCTTCACTGAGCAGCACATTTCAGAGTCCACATTTCAGAATCAGCCTGTAGGGGTTGCCTCACAGCGTGTCCCTACCAGCTGCACTGGTGCAGGAGCCAAAAGCCATTTGGACAGGGAGAGAGAATTGGAAGGAGGCTGTGATTCCCCATCTGACCCACATCAGAGGGGCCAGGGAGTCTCTCCCTCGTTTCCTGCAGTGGATCCATCAGGTCTGCTGGGAGTGCTGCAGCTCTCAGTGGCACAGGGCTGCTCTGGGTGCTGTTACATCACCCCTGGGACTGACCTGCCCTGATTCCTGTCACTTCATTGGCACCAACTCCTGCTGCGGTACCGAGAGGTCCCAAGCACACAAAAACCTCCCCTGCACCTCAGGGTGAGCCAGAAGATCAGTCCTTGCCTAAAGAGCTCCCTCGTCATTCATGTTTAACCCAGCTGGGTTTGTCTGTCTCCTGCAGGGCCAGGGCTCCACTCCCCACCCTGCCCACCACAGTCAGTGACAGCACAGGCTGAGAGCTCAGGGACACAGGCAGTGCCTCTGGTGAGATGCAATGAGTTTTGTTTGTGCTCAGGCTGCAGTTTCAAAGACAACAGTAA
The DNA here is from genome assembly GCF_051311805.1 of Agelaius phoeniceus. Taxonomy (NCBI): domain Eukaryota; kingdom Metazoa; phylum Chordata; class Aves; order Passeriformes; family Icteridae; genus Agelaius; species Agelaius phoeniceus. The sequence continues at coordinate 1,893,225 of NC_135293.1, forward strand.
GTTTGAAACGTTGCTTTTCTGTCAAAAAGGCTGTTTGAGCTCTCAGAAAACCAACAGGAGGAGGGGACAGCTCCAAGTCTCCGTGCCTGGCATGCAGGGCTGTCCTGTCCTTCTCCAGGAGCTTCTTCCCTGGCCAGAGCAGCTCCCAACCAGCTCCAAAGGGAAAAAGGAGCATTGCCAACAGCCAGTGTGATTGATACCTGTCAGCCAAGCCCCAGCTCAGGTGCTGCTCAGCAGCTCGGGGCTGTGGCACCATTGCTTTCGTAGAGTTTGAGTTTCGGTGGTTTCCAACGACCTCTTCGGTTGATATGAAATTGTGGAGGAGTTGAGAGCTCAGCTGTGCCCTAGGCCAAACAGACAAATGAAAAGCCAGGCAAGGCCTGCACCTTGTCCCTGAACAGGCTGTTACACGCCCAAAGCTGCCAGGTTCCCTCCTGCCACCGAAACCCCGGTGCCAGTGGCTCCTGGAAGGTGGGCGCTCATCCTCCGCTGGATCATCCGTTTGCAGAAGCTCCTGGGATGGAAAATGAAGCTGCTCCTCCACTGCCACAAGCCCATTTACTCAGGAATTGCTGCCACACAGCCAGAGGCAGTGACAAGATGGAAAAACCGCAGTATTGGCATCACATCCCATCACAACAACCCTTCCCAGAGCACAGCTGAGCCAGGCATCGTTGGAGGGGGGATGCTGTAAGCAAAAACCAGTCAAGCACACCCACCCAGATGAGCTTTATGAGATTCGTGTCCATGGGGTAGCTACATGAACCTGGCACTTTTTTTTTTCCACCTTTTTTGGGCAGGCTGTTTGGGGAGATTTAACTGGAGTTGGTCATACATGTATCTTGAATTTTTTCTGCAGGTAAAAAACTTTTCTTTCTGTTTCAGAGCTACTCGTGTCCTTCACTGCAGCTGCCCACAGCCCCTTGAGGTTTTCAGATCAACTGCTGGAGGTAAGAGCAGGGATTTCCATGGAGGAGCCATGCAGAGAGCTGACAGAACAGGCTGCAAACCAGCCTGGGTGAATCCAATTGCAGCCTTGAGGTGCAAGTAAAGCAACAGCAAAGGCAAGTCACCCCAGCCTTTGAAATGCCAGTTTACAGCGTGAGCAGGGGAAAATAGCACTTTATTAATTTCTTGTTTAGGAAAAAAAAGCAGCAGAACACTTCCTTTAGTGACACATTAGCTGACAGTGGTGCTTTTATGACTCTTTCCTAGTCACTGATGAGTCACTGGATGGAAGTGCAGGGACAGACTGTTCTTCATCCAAGGGCTGCAATCCAGTGGTTCAGTGTCACCCAGAACAAGGCGCTTCTCCTGCTCCTGCTCTCCCTCGTGCCATTGCCACCAGCAGCTCTTTCTGCCCAAGTCCCTGACGAGCCCAGGCTCACATCTGATGGCCCTGGGGGTGTCTGTGTCACCAGCAGCTCCATCCCCACGCCAGGAGTGCCACCACAGCTCCTGCTGCCCACCACGGCCAGCCAAGGAGCCTCCAGGCTTCACCAGGCATTTTCCCCTTGCTTTGCCTCCTAATGCAGTTCATGTGTTCAGACATCACCCTTCACAGACGTCCATTCTTTCCAAGTTCCTTGCATTTTAGATTATATATCCTTAGTTTTGATCCTTTGCATCAGAAAATAGGGGTTTTTTTGAAGCTTAATAGTGAGGGTTCAGTGCATCTGCCAGAGTTCCTGGCACAGCCTGCATCCTGCAGGAGCAATTACTTTCCAGTGAGTCTCTAAAATTGCTTATTTACTTCCACTTGTAGGCCAAAAATACTTTAAAATCAGGACAGTTTTTTCCAGTTACACAATCACCCGAAATATCTTGAATACATAGACTTCCACTGTGGTTCAATAGTCAATCTGAAAATAGCCAAAGCAGTTTGTAAAGCATGTTCAAAGCGTTCTCTCCCAGAATCCAGACTTCAGAAGTGCAGCTCTATGGTCCAAGTCAACCAACGTCACGAAGCAAAATCAATTCCCCTGATTTTATAACAACACAGGGAAAAAGAGACACCAAAAGGAGAGGGCAGCCAGTCTGTGGTGCTCCTTAGCAGCTGCCTGGGCAGAATTATCACAACCAGCCACCTCCAGAATGTCCTTTATGCCTATTCATGTCCAGTTTATTTACTGCTCTGGGTAAAACAACAAAACCAGAGCTGGTTTCTGAGCAGCCATGAGATTTAGGATGTTTTTCCATTAGAGCTTTTTAATTAATTATAGTGAGTTTAGAGCATTGAGTGTGGGGCATCTGCTGCTCCTACCATTTTAATTTATCAAAAGCATTGATAAAACCTGTTTTGGGTTACAGTAGTTTGAGAATCAGAACCCTTCTCTGTCTTGAAGGCACAGGTGACAAAGTGTGCAGTGATCTTGTAAAGCTCTCCAGAAAATCTTCTCAAGATCTCAAGGCACTCTGCAAAGTGAGGCTCCATTTGTTTTCCTTACTCATGCATATTTTAAACTCCCTTTTAAGTTTCAACGGTTTGCATGGGTGTAATTCAGAACAGACTGGGGCCTTGCATATTTTGCATACCAACAAGTTATGCGAGTCCAATTTCTGAAAAAAAGATTATACGAGCATTATGATGCAGTTGTGGAGTAACTCACTGGAAAAAAAAATAATAACACAACAAATCCTGAAGGATTCACTTTGTAATTTTAAGTGGATGTTCACAAATGAAAGAAAGCTTTGTGTCCATCAACAATCTCCAGAAAGGAATCAGCCTTTCTCCAAACCAACAGAAAAACCATGGGCTTAATTTGTAGGTTTAAGTTACTGGCACCCATATATATATACATGTGTGTGTGTGTATGTCTATATATATACACATATATATGTCATCTAGACTTTAAATTATATTGAAAAATTAGAAATAGCATGATAAACCTGTATATATATATATTTTTTTTTTATGTATGTCATCTAGATTTTAAATGATATTGAAAAAGTAGAAAGAGCATGATAAACCTATATATATATATTTTTATGTATGTCATCTAGATTTTAAAGGATATTGAAAAAGTAGAAATAGCATGATAAACCTATATATATACATACCTGCATATATACATTTTTATATATGTCATCTAGATTTTAAATGATACTGAAAAAGTAGAAATAGCATGATAAACCTATATATATATATTTTAATATATGTCATCAAGATTTTAAATGATATTGAAAAATTAGAAATAGCATGATAAACCTATATATATATTTTAATATATGTCATCAAGATTTTAAATGATACTGAAAAATTAGAAATAGCATGATAACCCTGTATATATATTTTTATGTATGTCATCTAGACTTTAAATGATAATGAAAAAGTAGAAATAGCATGATAAACCTATATATATATATACATACCTGTATATATACATTTTTATATATGTCATCTAGATTTTAAATGATACTGAAAAATTAGAAATAGCATGATAAACCTATATATATATATATATTTTTAATGTATGTCATCTAGAACTTTAAATGATATTGAAAAAGTAGAAATAGCATGATAAACCTATATATATATATATTTTTATGTATGTCATCTAGATTTTAAATGATACTGAAAAAGTAGAAATAGCATGATAAACCTATATATATATATATTTTTATGTATGTCATCTAGATTTTAAATGATACTGAAAAAGTAGAAATAGCATGATAAACCTTCAAAGCTGAAATAAAAAAGAAGCTGTGTTTTAACTTAGTGCTGAGTATTTATACAGCCGGCACCGTTTAGTCCGGCATGTTTGAGTGAGTGCGAGCCTGTGGTTGCAGTTGTGTATAAAAATACTGCAGCCTGCTCCTGCTTTAGGAACTAAACTCCAGTTCCCAATAGCTCCCTCTGTAATTCTCTTTCCAAATAAAAGGACGAACTATTCCTGGCTCGTAACGGTGTATTTCTGTGGCTTCTTGAACTATAATGAAGGCAGTCTGGAATGTTAAAAATTACACACTCAATGCCAGTTCTGAAGCCACGGTAATTTAGGCTTTAAATGTTTTGAAGTTTACATTTTGAGTCTGTTATTGTACAACTTTTTAATTAAAATGTTGCTCTGGTCCAGATCACTAATGCTTCTTGCTCAAAGATCCATTAACATCTATCTTAAAACCACTATGTAGGGAACTTGATAATTTTGGTATCGAGGGCTAAGGCCATCTGCTTGGAAAATTATTTGGTTTTTATTTGGCTCCTTCTAATTGTAGAAATTCAAAGACATCTTTGATATCCACTGGCTTCCAACAATGGAAACATCAGTTCTCTTTCTGTAAATGCTTCAGATCCGTCTCTGCTGCAGACTTAATCTTGATGCAGTTCAAGAAATAATCTGCCAAGCTTGTCACCAAGGATTTTCCTGCAGAGCCAATATGCACCATTGATGCACATTATCATCTCTATGTTTTCCCAATGGGATGCTACTAAATAAATCAGAAAATGTGACATGCTCACTTCTGGATGTCCTCCTAACCCAGTAACAGCTATTCTTGGGATTAACAGCTCTGTGGACTCTTCTTGTTATCATCTGTAGCAGAGAGTTTGTAGACATTTATGCTTGAAATACGCCTTCACATTTATATCCCGTGTACAATGAAGTGAGACTTAAACCTGACCATCACTCTCAAGTTAAAATTCCTCTCCTACCCTGTGTAAAGAGTGGGAATTAATTCCAGTGTCAGTGAGAGATACAAAACTGAAAACTGACACCACAAGGCTGGACTTTCAGTGGGGCTTGGGGTGGGGTTTCTTTGGGGCAGGTAGGGGGGTCCCTCCTAAAGCCAGAACTGGCCCAGGTTTTGAAACGTATTGAGTGGCTATAGGAATAACCCAGCAGGACAGCAATGGCTTTGTGAAAATTCTGCATGTTGAGGGGGAAGTCAGAGCTTTCCAGATGTTTCTTGTGCCAAATAACTCAGAAATCTATTTACATTTAGTTCAGGTTTAGGTAATTTTGATGTTGAGGGCTAAGGCCATCTGCTTATAAAGCTGCCTGTTTTTTATTTGGCTCCTCCTGTACAATGTAAAATCATAAGCTATTACTGTATTTGCATTTACTAATCACTGTACAATAATAACAATTTCCAGTGTAGCATCCACGGGATTCTTGCAGGACTGCAAATGTTGCCTAAATGCTTAGAGAGAGAAAGAGAGAGAGAGAGCTCTGGGCAGCTCTAAGGCAGTAAGGAAACAAAATCCTTTCCTATCTGAAGCAGCCTCTCAGCCAAAAGATGCATTGAAAAACAGAGTGGGCCTCACTAGTGTCAGTCTGTGGTGGCTGTGAAGGCTTCAGGCTTTGACTTTTGTCATCCCACACCTCAATTTTATGTACTAAGAGGAGCAAACTCCCTCTGACACGACAATTGGCATGAGCTGTCTTCACAGCAGCCACACGCTCTGGCACCCAGTGCATCTCTTGCTGTGACATGGAATTCTGCACTGCACCTGATTTTTGGCCTTGAGTTCAGGTTTTCAGGTGTAAGCAGAAACGAGGTGTTATTATTGCCACCTAATCAAGGCAAAAGCAGTTTCACTTTCTTTGAAGCTTTTTATCTCCCTACAACTGGATTTGAATCTCTGACTTCACCACCACAACCCCAGAGCCATAACCACAAGGCCACATGGTTGCAGAGCTGTTTTTGGAGGTGGTAGTGATGTGAGTTATTTTAGAAGCTGCTAGCTATAAATTTCAGTTATATTTGAAGGAGGGTAAGCGAGCTTTGAAAATCCTTGGTGAGTCTGCCCTTCAGTGCCTGGTAGGCAATTACTGAGGCTGCTGGCAAGAGTGGGAATGGAGGGGTCATCCTGCAGCTTCTACCAGAAACCACTGAGCACAAACAAACAGCAATTGTGAACGACAGTTAAACTAATTGTCCTCGTTGGTATTACTGTCCCAAGATGGGCTGTGACGCAGAAAGTCAATCTGCACAAAGTCACTTTTTCATTACAGTGAGCTCCAAATAGCATCAAAACAAGTCCTTTTTAGACCTCTGGGCTGTGCCTGATAAACGCAGCCCAACCACCTTGATTCTTTTTTAAAAAGGTTTCACCCTGACCCCTCAGTTCTCGAGGCATTCTTGCACTACTGGCTTCCTCCCTGAAAATAAACGTGAATCTGCCATTCCATACCACTATAAACTACAAGGGCAAATCCTGGGAGCTATGACTGGAACCATTTCACATTTGCAAAGTAAGGATCACTTTGCCAAAATTATATGCAGGATTGAAAAGCCTCACTTGCCAAGACCCATTCAAAAGAGCAGCCTTGGCACAGCCAAAACCTCATTGTTGGGAATGATGTGAGATAAAAGCCCCAAAAAGCAACAACTGAGCTGCACAAGGAGTTACTAAAAGCTAAAAAAAAAATGTGGAAATCAATTCTTTCGCACGTAGGAGCTGTTTACACTTTTCTGTTCTCATGAGAGTAATTTTCAGCTGCACAAGTTAGCCACATCTGTGTGAACTGTAGATAAATCAGGCAGTAGAGTGATTTCAATCAGAATGAGGGTCATAGCAGAGATGGTGGCTGAGAGATGGTGGCAGTCACTCGCTCAAGATCATGCTTGATACACTCAGCTCCCTGTTGAGTATTTCCCTGTGTCTGGGACAGCAGAGCTAGGCTGTCTGAGCAGTGTGGCTGAGACACTCATGACACACATGAGCTTTCCCACTGGAGAGGCTCTCACACAACAGCCAAGCTCCAAAGGAAAGGCACAGGGCAAAAATGCTGCTGTCCTGCAAAGCCCACAGCCTCAAAAACAGTAAACAGGCATAGTCCAGTGGTTCAGGGCACAGCTGAGGCAGTGGAGGTGATCCTTTAAGGAGAAAATAGAAGAGAATTCCTTGGATTTATAGAATTAGCTACAGTTGCCCTTAGCTGGGTGAGAACTGGCCTCATCGTCCCAGGGAGGGATGGATTCTCCGTCCCTTTCTCCTCCAAGTACAGAGCCCTGCCATTTCTGAGCCTGTACACTCAAGCTGGAGATGATTGAAACGGGGAGGAGACAACAAAACCACCTTGCTGAGGTGTTTTTGACTGCCCAGAAAAGGGGCAAGTCAGGGAAATCCTCCTGCTCCAGTGAACTTGCTCCCACCAACCACTCTGAGACAAACACTGGGACCACAAAGGACATGGAGGAGTTCCTGATGGCTCCTGCTCGTGCCCAGGGCAATAAATAACATTTAAGGTGATGCTGATGCAGAAATACTGGAAATACTCCTAGAAAATCAGTAAATCCCACCAGTCTAATGACCTTGATTTATCATGTATGATTCCAGGTCATTTTTACTCACAGATATAAGCAGTCACGTAACGTTAAGATTCCCTAGGATGCTGTACAATGGCAATGCAGGAATAAAATAGCATTCTCAGCCATGAAATCACATCTATTTTGATACTTGAAAGCAATTTTGGAGGTAAGAGTCCCTTTGGAATTGAAGTGAAAACCCTGCAAGGAAAAATTCAATACAATTTACGCTACACGTAAAAGGCATGTGGGAAGTCAGGATAAAGTGCAGCTGACCTCTCCTGTTGTCTCTCAGGAAATCAGAACTCAGTCGTGCCTGTTACAACTATTATTTAATAGCTGGGCAATGGCAGCATTTAGAGGCCTGTGGACAGAGGTCTTTCAGTGAAGAACTCACAACAGCCATTTTGTCCTGGTTTCCAGGAAGAAAAGGTTACTCCTGGAGCCTAAGAAAACTGTCACGAAATTCTCGAAGGAAAAAAGAAAACATAAAAATCCAAACAAACAAAGAAAACATTTCACTACAACCCATCTCTGGAAAAATATAAAAATATTTTTCCACCCAGAGAAATAACTATAAATAATGTTTGAACTATTAAAAGAGCGAACGCAGAAAAAGGCTATTTACATAGGAGTGTTTTGTGCTGTTTCAGTCTAATTTGTCACTGATGTAGGAGCCTCATACGTTAGCTGGAGGAAATCCAGAGTTTTCAAAGGTTTTCTGTCAGGGCTTGAAAAGCTGCCAGTTTTTTTAATGGAGCCGAGCAGTCTCAGGCCTGTTGTTCTCAAAGATTTTGTGAGCCAGGGCTGAATGTTAGCAGGAAACAGAGCCAAGTGGGCTTCCTGAGCGTCTGAGAGAGGAAACTCTGTAATAAGCATGGAGGCTGTGGTTAAAAATAACTCTGGTATATAAAGGCTGCAAGGATCCCCTCTCGCTCACACTCGCCGCTGCCTCTTGGCTGCCGCTTCCCGCTGACTCCATGTGAATGAGATGCTTTGCCATCATCTCAGAGCAGGTGGTTTTTGAGCAGAAAAAGACAGAAAACAGCCCACGGAGAAGCTGAGCACAAGGCAGCTCTTATTGAGTTTCCAGCGAGCGGGGTCCAGGCTTTATTTCAGGAGTGTTGTCGGGCTGAGCTGAGCCCTGGGCACGGCGTGTTTCGGTGTCTAACTTTAGGCCGAAGTAAAAGTTATGCTGAAAAAGAAAAAAAAAAAAAAACAACAAAAAACCTCGGGTTTTTTTCTGTGATACGAAACCTGAAAAGGGGAAGAAGGAGAATCGTGGAAGGTTCTTGAGCAATAGGTGAAAGGGCCCCCCTGAATTGTTACCATCAGGCCCAGTGTGGCTTGGACCACTTCTGCTGGAGGAGGTTCAGTCCCAGCCCAAGCCCAGCTGCAGGGGATGCGTGTGGCAACCACAAGAGGAGGATTGGCCACCCACCATCAATCAGAGCTCTGCAGTCCCCCCTCCTCGGCTTCTCAGCCTGCTGCTCCTCACCAAATCCATTTTGCATGGGATTAGGCCCATCTTTTCTCTCAGAGAAGTGATTTTCCTGGCAAGTGTGGGCTGAAACCCACGCTGGTTATTTGGTAAATTAAGGCACCTTTTTCCCTGCTGTAACCTGACACTAACAGCCCCATGCAGTCCATGCTGAACACTTCTTTGTAGCTCACATTATGCTGTAATTGGCAAAACACATTCTTCCCAGGCTTGTGTTTTTATTACAAACATTTATTTGGCGCTTTATGTGGCAAATGAAAAGAGAATTTCACAACTCATTCTACAAAGTTGCATTGTATCAGGCTGTCCCTTGAAAAAGCATTTTATTGCTCAAGAGTAGCTGTAACCGTTCAAGGGGTTTCAACAGCATTGTTCTCTTCAGCTACAATTGCTTTATATACTACAGCACCAAATATTAATAATTTTGATCAGTGTTAACCCTGACAACTGGGGCTTGATTCCAGCCTCAGCAGTAAGTGGGACATTCCTCACAGACATCAGCTGAACAATTTGGAGTAAGAGTTCAGGTGTGTGGAACAAAATAAGCTGAAGTTTTGTTTCTGAATCGCATTTTTTATGAAACACAAAGCACTGTTCCTAAGCTCAGACATAGCCAGGAATTTAAATATATAAATATCCTAAAATGTAGGCATTAATAGCTCAAGGGAAAAAAAAAATTATCATAACAAAGGACACAAGAATCTGGAAAAAAGTCTATCCCGAAATATCCCACTGCAGCTTCAAAGCTTAACCATAATTATATAAATAATTGTGATAATGGAAAAAAATTATATACCATATTGAATATTTCAGTGATGTGAGTCTGCAAGGACCTGAGAGGCCAGGAAGACAAATGAAATCAGCTGCTCTGTATATGCAGCCTGTCCTGCAGAGCTGCCTGTCTTCCTCTCACTGGCCAATTCATGCCTCTGATTCACACTTCCATGTATTCAAACAGGGAAAGTAATTCCAGGCAGCCAGCAATACCAATTAACAGCGTCATGGTTAATGAAACGCTTGCTCCACTATTTCCCATTACTTTACTCTGGGACATATGACTAATAAATCATACAGGTGCAGTACAGAGATGGTGTTTTATAAAGGAGAACTAAACCCCACACGTAAATCGAGGCTTTGCAACCCACACCCTACATGAGCTCCTGCTTTGTGTATTTGGTGAATAAAGCTCCTCTTATCAGATCCAGCTATAACCTATGACCATGTTTTACGTGCCAACAAGGGAAACAACCCCAGGGACCTCCTCATCCTCAGTCATTCTCTTCTTCTTAAGCTTTGTCCAGTCTTCTCTCCCACTCCCCCAGTTAAAACACGTAAACTTCAAAGTGGCAAAAAAGCTCTGCTAAGGAGGGCACCTGCATCTGTGCTGACTCAGACTGCAACAGATCTCACAGACTAAAAAGAGGAAAAAAAGCAGCTGATTAGGGCTTTGATGTCCCCTCAAACAGATTTTTTTTTTCCTCCTGCATTCATTAAACCCCAAACAGTTCTCACTTCTAAACCCAGTCATCTTGGCACATCTGACAACACTTGGTGTCCTAAGTGGACATGACAGATAAGACACCCTTTCCCTTTTCCTCTGTCATTTCTAACCAGTTATACAAATTTTCTGTTAAAAATGGAGGCCAGGAACAACAACACAACCAGTATGAACACTCCTGTATTCCAGCATTGAATGAGTTTCATCCTCTTGGGTTTCTGATCTTGTAGAGCCCATTAAATATTTGCTAACCATGAGAGTGATTTTTCTGAATGAAATCACACAGGTACTTCTGCCCCTGTGCTTCTGTTATCCCATGCCCCAATTGCCCATTTCTTTCACTAAATATTTGCTTCTGTAATCTGAAGTATTTGGCAGCAACTGAAAACTACTTGTCATGATCAGTGACTGACATTTCGAGCAGTTTTGCTAATATGATTCAACATGCTTGCCAAGTTTTGGAAACTGTGGTATCAGTTCACAGTTCTGTAAAGAAAAAAAAAAAAAACAAGAAAAAGAGGTTTTTTTAAACATGTTTTAATTGACAGCTGAAAGGGACATCTGCAGTACAACACATGGGCATTCAGCACACGTCAGTAAAAGCTGGCAGAAACACAGCTACATACCTAATCAAAGCTGATCATTGAAAAAGTGGCATATGTTATTTAGGTTTGAAGAGTCCCCAGATCAAAAATTACAAAAAAATCGTTTACAGCTGAACGCTATCATTCTTCACACAGCAAATTCAAGTAGCAATACATAATTACCTCAATTATATTCACTAAATAGCTGGATTTTTGCATGATTTATTCAACCATGAACATATTTTCTTGCATATTTCTGAGAAAAGTTTTATTTCTATAGTTTGACTTACACATTGGAATGGAATTTAAGCTGGTTTCCCTCTGCATTGATGGGAGTCTGCCTTGCTAAAGCAGGTTGGAAGCATCAGAACTTGACTTTTGCTAATCTTTTGGGAGCTAAGTTAATAAGGCTTTCACTAAGATTGCCATCACAAGGAATGGAAGGGATAGAACTGCCAATAATCACGTTGAGAAAGCAGAAGTGCTAAAAAATATTTCTGTTCTCTCTTTGGGAAAAAGCCAGATGCTGTATCGAGATCAGACAATAATGATGTTGAAATACTTTCCATTACAGTAACTAAGGAGGATGTTAAAACAACTGCTACTCATCTCAAACAGTATTGAGTTGCCAGGTCTGGGTAATTTAGAAGTGAGTGTTTCCAAAGAACCAACTAAGGACATCTCCAGATGGTAAATGTTTATTATCAATTCATTTCAGAGCAGTGGGGAAGCCCCAGGTGACTTGGAGAATGTTAATATTATGTCAATATTGCAGCAGGGTAAACAGAATGACCTAGATGGGCCTGTCAGTGTTACATAAACCTGGGCAGAGGCAGGGAGGACTTGAGACATAAAAAGGATTCTAAATAAAGAATGGTTTGGTTAATGACGTTTGTGATGGTGTTGTGAATAGGTACGTGCCTTGGTGCAGTGTGATTTCCACAGTAAGAAATAACACATTAACATGGTGTGCACATGCAAACTGCTCCAACCACAGGCCAGTTCATCTGCAAATGGAATTTAGATTTTAATCAAGCAGGTTTATTGGTTCTTGATTTTTTTTTTTATCATTATTTACCATTCAATGCTGTTAACAATAACCTGGAAGAAAACAGAAATTGTTTCTGGTAAAGCCCTAGGTGACCAGGATCACAGAATTGCAACACAATTTGAAGAGCATGCCATTGTTAAAGGATTATTTTAACTGTCCAGGAAGACACAAACCCCACTCATGGCCATGCAGAGAAGGCCACAGTTCTAGGAGTGGAACTTGCAAGCGGCCCTGCTTTTTGGCATGGACAAAAAGGGAATTGTTCAGAAAACCTGTGACACCAAAATTGCTCTGCTCTCAGGCATCTTGCCTGATGGTCTCTTTCCCAGCCTCTACCTTCCTGTGCAGCCCCAAACCAGCTGGGTTTCTCCCCAATTCTCTCTTGATGCTTCCCAGCCCTGCCACCAGCATTTCCTCCCGGGGCTTTGCTCCACCTTCCACTCTTCCCCCCTATCCCAGGTGCTCTGCTTCCACATTGCCATAAATTCAACCTTCTCAGGAAGCCTGGGAGCCAACCCTGAGTGCAGAGGGTGGTGCTGGCCAGGACTGGGGAGCTGACAGAGTGCCATGGGATGGTTTGGGTTTGAAGGGACACTAAAACCCACCCAGTGCCAGCCCTGCCATGGCAGGGACACCTCCTTGGGCACTGCCAGGGATGCAGGGGCAGCCCCAGCTGCTCTGGGAATCCCATCCCAGCCTCTCCCCACCCTCCCAGGGAACAATTCCTGCCCAATATCCCATCCCTCTGGCAGTGGGAGCCATTCCCTGTGTCCTGCCCCACAAGCAGCCACTCAGCAGAAGACCATGACAAAGGGCACGAGTCAAGTCCTTAAAGAGAAGTGACTCATCTTCGTCTGCTACTCCACTTTTCCAGTGCTCAAACCTCAAGAAAGACTGTGGAAATAGCTCAGAGGAGAATTAGTAAGGAAAAAAAAAAGTATTAAAGGAAAATATGTTTTCCTAAAAAACGTAATGAGCCACTTCAGCTCATCAAAGAGATGTCTCACCTTCATCTGTCAGTCCCTGCATGGGAATCAGTTCCAGTCATGAAAGGCCTGGTCTAAAAGGCTCCTTTCTCCAATTAACTCATGATGTTACTTTATTAAGACAAAAGACTACAGGATTAAATCACTTTCCCCAAATTAAGATGTGTGTCTCTGACAGATACCTGTATATTTCATTTTATGTGGTTGTTTACATCATTTTATCAACTTCCTTGACAGCAGATTCTAAAATGTGCCTACTCAGAACCTGCAGTTTAAAATAGAAAAAAAAAAAAAAAGTATAGTCAACAGAACTGTGACAATTTGAGAGGCAGGCAAGGAAATCCTCTGTTCTTATTTCACTATGAAGGGGTTACCTGTACTGTGTACTCTAGTGCTAAGAGGTGTCATTTTCAGGTTCATTTACCCTGGTATTACTATTTTTGCTAGTTTGCTCTAGGTGCAATCAGGACTTTCTGAGAACAGTCCCTGAGAAAGGAGCTTTCTGTTTGTTTGAGTTCTGCAATGACTCAGAGCTGGGGCAGCCAGGTGAGTGGGTATTGCACCAACCCACCCAGCCTGGAGCTTCAGTGGGCACAGCCCTCGCTTGGGTTCCTCTGTTAACGCGCAAAATCTCGATTGCAATTCCTCAAAAAGTTTCTCCTTGATCTAAAAGCAACGAGAGACAGCAGCAGCAACACCTAGGAAAATGAACTTTGCCATATAAAAAATGGCTGAGTCCGTGTTTACTTTGGCTGGAAGACAAATCACACATCATTTAGCTCTCCTCTACCCACAGAAGATTAACAAATATTTTCTAATCTCACATTCTTCACATTTATACACCAGTGGCATCACTCCTGATCTCTGCTAAGTGAGATCACTGCCAGGATCTTGCGTTTAGGTATTTAAAATAAGAGTTGTGAGCAGCAGAAAGCCAGAAAATGTCAGCACAACTGTCACAGACCGAGTGGAAGGTCATGGCAAAGTTGTTCTCAATTTGCGCAGAACCCAGTGACTCACAAGGTAAATAAATTCTCACATTTGTCTCCCCAGGTTTAGTGCAGCTCTCAATTTTTAGCCTAACTGCTTTTCTTGAAAACAAAAAGAAACTAAAAGCAGTGAATTTATTATTGCGTGTGCTCGGCTTTCATCCTCTCTGCCCACTAAACTTTTCCTTTACACAAAGAAAATGCAGAGTTTGGTGATGGAGCCATAAACAAAAGTCCTTGCAGTGTCTCCTGCAATCCAATTGGAGCTTCTCAGTGAAACCTACACGTCCAGTTGTATATCCTAGAAACAAAATATTTTGTTATAGCTGTTGCTGAAATCACAAGCGCATAAACTGACACAGACATCCAGGGTGTGTTATCAAGGGAGTATTCACATTCATTCTGAATTCATCAGAGTATATTTTCTTGGCTGACTCACAGCCCCATATATACGTATCATTCACTTACGGACGTTTTATTAGAGGAAAAGAGTTTACATTGAAAGATTACACAAGTGTGACATTACAGAGCCATGAGTCACACATCTTTGTGTACAGCGTTACCATGCATTCAGTGTATTGATTCTGCTCCAGTCACAGAAGTTTGGCTGCTCCTTCTGGCCAACCTGTGAACTTTGAGAATGAAAGCTATAGAAAGTTAAACAAGAGATATTCCTGATTTTAAAACACGTGTAGCTATTGAAAGGATCATTTACTCACCCTAGCAACTGAGTTTTCCCGAGGTGGTTAAACACAGCCACAAGCCTGGGATGGGCTCTGGTGAACAGGCTCAAAGTGCTTGGGAGAACCAGAGCCCATCAAGGGCATTGTTCCTTCCCCTAAAGCTGAGAGCTGCTCTCCTGCACCCTCCTGATTTCCAGCTCACTCAGAAACCCCTCTAAAAGTGGGAAATACGGAGGAGGAAAGGAGAAAGCACAGCTCTCTTTGAACAGGCTCTCAAAGAATCAGTCTGTCCCTTGACAGATCATAGCTTTTCCCCCCTTCAGATCTGTCACTTTTGCTCCTGGATGACGGCCAAGCAGCCACGATCCTCAGAAAGAGGAGTCTGGAGCACGTTATCAGAAGTTATTGGAGAATTGCTCCTTCAGAGTCAGCATCTGAGCTAGAGGCCAAGGTAAGGGAGAAGAACAATCTCCCCTTCTGAAAAATCAACCCCAAGACCATAAATTGCTTACAAGCAGCAGAGATCACAGGAGCTACGTGCATTCCTTCTCTCATAACGTCACATTGCAACATTGATTTTGGCAATCTTTGCGCAGCAAATGGAAATCCTGCTACAGATCTGGACTTCCATTAAATGTAAAACTCCAGCAAAGACTGTACAAGAGTGGCATCAGACACCTTTCTGTCAGCACCAAGATGATCTGGGACCTTTAGGGTGACCAGTGCCAAGAGACCCCATCATCACTCAGCAGTTTACCCATGGGAGCAGGGCATGTCTCTCTCCCCCCCTGTTCTCCTGACACCTTCCACTCTTCTCCCACCTTCTTTTTCTCAGTCTGATTGCACCACTGATGCCCCAGGGATGAGGCTGGATTGAGGGGCGGCTGCTCTGAGGTGTGGGGGGATCAAACCCCTAATTCAAGGTGTCTTTCTCAGTGTCCCCAGGGCAAGGACCCCTCAGTGCTCCCTTCCCACAGCAGAGCCTTGTGGAAGCTCGTAGCTGTCAGTGTCCTCTCGTGTCACAGATGCTCCCTGGCTGTTTCCAGGACAGGGAGCCCTCGCTGCCCTCCACCCCCACAGCACAGGGTCGGTCCCCTTGTGTCGGGAAGGATCCTGAAGGTGCTTCCAGGGCAGGGTCCCCTGTGCCCCTCATCCCACCCAAGTCCCTCACGGCGCCTCTTAGCACAGCGCGGGGTCCCTCAGTGTCCCTGCAGCAGAGACCCCTTGGTGTTCCCCCAGCTCACTTGTGGCAGGGACCCCTCAGTGTCCCCCTGTCTGAACCGGGGGTCGCGGCTCTCCGGCCCCTGCCTGTACCGGGGGTCGCGGCTCTCCGGCCCCTGCCCCACCCGGGGATCGCGGCTCTCCGGCCCCTGTCTGAACCGGGGGTCGCGGCTCTCCGGCCCCTGCCTGAACCGGGGGTCGCGGCTCTCCGGCCCCTGTCTGAACCGGGGGTCGCGGTTCTCTGGCCCCTGCCTGAACCGGGGGTCGCGGCTCTCTGGCCCCTGCCCCACGCGGGGGTCGCGGCTCCCGGGCAGCCCCTGCCCCGCACCGAGGGGAGGGCGGCGGAGGGGGCCCGTCCCCGCTCCGCTCCGCCCCGCTCGGGCTGGGACCGCCGCCGCCGCCGCGTCCTTTTATACCGGGGCTAAATTTAGGCTGCGCCCGAGCCGCTGCCTCCCGCCCGCCCCGTCCGGGACGCGTTTCCTCCGCTCCTCGCAATTGGCCTGAGGCCGCCCGCGCCCGCGTTATAAGGTGCGGAGGGCGGCCGGCCGCGCTCGTCCCGCACCATGGCGCTGAGCGACACCGCCCTGCCCTCCTTCGCCACCTTCGCCAGCCCCTGCCGCGAGAAAGCCCTGCACGAAGTGAGTGTCCCCAGCACCGACGGCTCCGCGCCCCGCCGCGCCCCGGCCCCGTCCCCCCCGCGTCCCCCCGGCGAACGGCGCCTCTAACCCTGTCCCTTTTCTCTCTCCCCAGAGGTGGAAGTGTGAGCAGGAGGCCAAGACCCCCGGCGGCACCTGGGGCGGCCTCTCGCCGCGCAAAGAGGATGAGGATCTCAACAACGTGCTGGATTTTATCCTTTCCATGGGCAGCGATGGCTACGGCCAGGGCGCTGCCGGCGGGGACTATCCCCCTGCCCAAGGCGAAAGCGGTGGCTTTTACCAGACAAACCCGTCCCCGGGATGCTACAACGCCCTGGAGCAGGGCAGCCCCCCGCCCTACAACGCCGGCATCGTGCCGGAGATGATGCGCTCCGAGATGGACTCCAACTACTGCCCCTCGGGCAGCGTCCACGGCCGCTTCTTTGTGACACCCACCTTCGGGGGCCCGCAGTTCGTTGAGAACATCAAGCCCGAGCCCGACATGGACAATTATGGACCGGTCCTGGGTCTGGTGCCCCAGGCTTGCCCAAAGATCAAGCAGGAGGGGAACGCGACGTGCATGATGGCCTACGAGCAGCCCCGGGTGGCCAGTTCCCCGCAGATCCCTGGGGCAGAGACGCCCCCGCTGAGCCCCGACGATCTCATGGTGAATGAGTGCCACACGCAGATGATGTGCCCCTCGTCCGTGTCCTACCAGCAGAGTTACCACCCGGCCTCCGGCTTCCACCACCCGCAGACCCACCTGCAGTACCAGAACACCTCCCAGTTTGGCCTTTTCGAGGACAGCCTGCCCTTACAGCCCTCAGCTCCTCGGGGCATGCTGACCCCTCCTTCCTCCCCTCTGGAGCTGCTGGACTCCAAACCAAAGCGGGGACGCCGGTCCTGGCCGAGGAAGAGGACGGCCACCCACACGTGCAGCTATGCCGGCTGTGGGAAGACCTACACCAAGAGCTCACACCTCAAGGCTCACCTCAGGACGCACACAGGTAATTATTGCTGATGGCCTTCGTGCTGTGTGCCGGTTGGGATAGCCCCGTGTAAAAATAAAACTGTTCTCAGCCTGGGCTTTGACCCTGGAGTCTGTTAAACTCACAGCTCTGTAACATCCAGGTGTTCACCTGTGTGGTCAAAGCTTTTCTAAGGGCTTCTAAAGCCCTTTCTCCAAAGATTTTCACTGCAGTTATAGGTGAAAATCTTTGGAGAAAGAGCTTTAGAAAGGGCTTTATAGTAAAGGAATTTCTAGTCATGGAGCTTAAAAGCAGCTGGATCTTGCTGTGGAGGGGCTCGGTAGCGAACACAGGGATAGGCTACAACAAACCTGGGCAGGTTGCCCGGCGTGTGATGCCATGCTGAGTCACGCTGTCCCATTTCCCCAAACAGGTGAAAAGCCCTACCACTGCAACTGGGAAGGCTGCGGCTGGAAGTTCGCACGCTCGGACGAGCTCACCCGGCACTACCGCAAGCACACGGGGCACCGGCCCTTCCAGTGCCACCTGTGCGACAGAGCCTTCTCCCGGTCAGACCACCTGGCCCTGCACATGAAGCGGCACATGTAGCCCCAGGGAGCCTGCCCTGCCGCCGGCGGGACCGTATTTAACTGCTCAGGTGCAGAAGGGTGAGGGATCTGTAGCTGGTACTACACGGGGAAGGCACCGCCCGACGCTCCAGGACGGAGGCGGAGGATGCGACACGAGGATGCTCAGCCGGGCATCCCCGCGGGGAATCTGCCGTGCCCGAGGCAGGGACCCGCCCGTCCCGGTCAGGAAGGAGAACAGGGGTTAATTTATGCAGCTTCTGTGAAGGGTAAACTCCCTAAGACTCCATACAGATTGTATAGAAGAAGCTGTAAATATGGTTGGTTTTGTTGTTTTTTTTTTTTTCCCCAATTCTAACTGCCCATTCCTAAGCTTTACAAGACAATGTTTGTATGGAAACTGCCTGAAGTTGACCCTAGAAGAGATAAAATGAATGTTACTGTAGCTAACGATGTTAGTTTAGATCTCAGTTGAAGGCATGGCTAAGAGAACACTCCTCTTGTTCGACTGTTTGGTTCACAGGTGCAATAGTATTCTTGTTTGCCATGATCTACACTAGAAGTACAGGGCTTGATGTCTTGTAAGAAAATAACCTATTTACTGTAATTTTTTTATATATTGTAAATAATTTTATACAATGAGAAATATTGTATATGTAAATAGAAGACAAATGGGTATTTTGCCTATTCCTGTTTTTATAAAAACATAATTTTTCAATGTTTGAAAACATTTCATCTTTTTAATAAAATAAGTTTTTAATTGCTGCGACTTTTATTCTCCTTTGAGATATCCCTGTTACTTTTTTCCTGATAGCTGGACCAACAACCACCTGATTGTGTTTCAAATTATCAACAACTGTAACAAGACACTCAGAAAAATCTGAGCCATGGATTTGTCTGAAATAGATAAAAGAGTAAGGTATTCTCACTGGTAAATAAGACATAGTACAGTGCTTTATCAAAAAAATCAAACAGGAAAGTAGATCATATTCAAAATATACTTCCTAAAAATGGTTAAGTAAGCAACACTGTAATTTCAGTCTCATTTCTAGTTTATGCTAGACTATTTTAATAGCATTCTTAATGTTTTCCAGATGCAGTTCTAGTTTTGCCAGCAGTGTGTGGGTTTTTACTATAAATTTAAACACTGCATTTTTGTAATTATGGGGGCTTATTTTAAGGCATTCTTGTACATAAATTATCCTTGTTCTCAAGAACTCAGCGCAGAATTCCAATGGAACAGTAGTGGAATTCAAGCATGAAGTCACAACACAGGTTCAAATACCTTCCTAACTCATTCCCCAAAACTTAAATTCACTTCATAATTTGTAGTGCCACCTAGATTTCAGGAGTTAAGACAGTTATTAACTATTTGGGGGGGGAAATCAGCCAGGAATTGAGATTCTGAAAACTAATTGCAAGTAAACTGGATTCTGCAATAGCTATAGCAGTAAAGACAGCTAAAAAAGTCAAATTGGGCCCCTAAAAATTATTCAGAGCTGTAAATGAGCTCAGAAGGCCAGGCAATAAATCCAAGCAGTTGCTCTGACAGTCTGATGGGCATCCCCTGTCTTTACAGCTCCTGTGTTGTGGTGAGTTCTGATATTTGTGCATCCTTGCTAATCAAATCTGCAGATTCAGCTTTAAAATATTGCTGCACTTTTCCCGTAACACGTGGATACTTGCAGCTTGGTTTTAATCAAGATTAGGACCTTTTTTTCCTGACTTGACGTGTCAGAGTGCACAAGAATGAAATCAACAGGAATGCATTCAGAGTAACTACAAATATGGCTGCTCTTCTGTGAAAGCAAAGGCTGAAGCTGATCATGTGGAACAGATGTATTTTGGGCTTCTAATCATTGGCATGGAAGAACGAGTTCCACATTTCACTTTTGCAGTTCTTTCAGAGTGAAATACAAGGGAGCTCTAGTGTTTCTTCATCAAAAACAAAACTCATTTATTTGCTAGCAAAAAAAAAAAAAAAAAATTGCACAATCTAATTCCAGAAAGTGAGGATGACTTAAAGATGTTCTAAACTTGGCACATTCATTGTTGCAACAGTTCTAGGTATTTCCTTCTCTTTCCTCATAGCTGAATATTTTCATATTTCAGCATGTCTTTTGGTGTTCATAACTTTAGGAAGACAATTTTTAAAATTCTTGCCCTCCTCTCTTCATACTGCCCTGGCTTTCCCTTGCTCTTTCTGAAGAACTGGAAATGGTTATAGTCATTCCCAGTTTTCAGCATCCCCAGTTTTTGTTATAACAGTGCAAACTTAAACAATTCCCTTTTTCCTGATGCAATTTAAAAGACAAAGAGCCCCATATCTGCCTTGGGAAGGGCCCAGCCAGAGCTTTCCAGTGATGGGGGAGAGCTTGGAAGCCTCACAACATCACAGCACAGCACTTATGTGGCTCTGCTGGTCCCCAGCCCTCCCCTGACCTCTGGCTGGTCTGACCAGTTTTCCTCCCTTCCAAATCCTCAGCCTGGAGAAGAGAAGGCTCCAAGGAGAGCTCAAAGCCCCTTCAGTGCCCAAAGGGGCTCCAAGAGAGCTGGAGAGGGGATGGGGACCAGGGCTCCAGTGAAGGACACAGGGAATGTCTTCACACGGCCAGAGAGCGGGGTTAGATGGGACACCGGGAAAAAAATTCTTCTCTGTGAGGGTGGTGAGGGACTGGAATAGAATTCCCAGAGAAATTGTCACTGCTTCATCCCTGGAAATGTTCAAAGCCAGCTTGGACAGGGTTTGGAGCACCCTGATCTGGTGGGAGGTGTCCCTGCCCACGGCAGGGGTGGAACAGGACGGACTTGGAGCTCCCTTCCAACCCAAGCTGTGCTGGGATTCTGTGATTCCAGGGCAGCTGCAGCCTGTGAGTGGCATTGTGTGCTGCTCAGGGCCTTTGTGCAGAAATGAAATCACCACAGCCACCAACCCTTGGAAAACCCTCGTGTGGCTGCTCTGCACATTGTGTGCTGCTCCTCCTCCAGTGCCTCAGCCTGGCTGCATCCCAATCTGCCTTTGCTCCAGGTGAGAGTCTGGCTGGGAGGGTTGTCACCTCTGCTGCCTCTGCTCCTGCTCACTAAAATGTCTTCAGATGACACAGCTGATCTCTGCAATCAGGCAGATTTTTGTGTTACCAAACAGCGCTCAGACCCCGATGAGCAGTGGAGATGTGGTGCTCTCTGAGTTTTAGTGACTCAACTGCAAATAGAGCAGAGGAATCCTCATACACAAATATAAAAGACCTCATATAAAAATATAAGTTATATAGTAAATATAAAGTTAGTCCTCTGAATGTTGGAGGGGATGGGGGGACAAAGCACTAATAGGAGTTCACAAGAAACTTCCTTGTCATTGTTTAAGGGAGGGCATCTGTGATAATAGCTGTGTGATCTTTACAGGAAACTGCATGTTCTTGAATCTTGAGATCATCTTGTAGTAGAAAAAAAAAAAAGAGATGCTGATCTCATTCTTCTCACATTCTATTATGAGTAATTTTCAGCTCTCTCTTTTTTTTTTTTCCTTTCTTTAATTGTTTTAAATGAGTACATCCAAAGATATGCTGTAATTCCAGTGATCTACCCAGCCTCCCCTAGTCAGCAGGAAACCACTAATGTTCCACATCTTCGAATAATTGACCATCAGGTTGTCATCTCTTAAGTAATTTTGTTCTAATTAACCATCTGCCTCCCAGGGAGCATCCAGTGACCACAACCTGCAGCTATTGTGGATTTGATTTCAACATACCAGGGAAAGGAAAAAACTACAGAAGTTGTAGTTAAACCTAATGGGAGGAAAACAAGATTCCATTGAAAACAAGAGTCCATTGAAAACAAGATTTCCACACATATTAATATAAGATACCACAGCCACGGGCTCCCTATTGTTGTAAGACAGATTGTGAGGTGAGTTTAGAGCAGGTTAAGTGCAGAAACAAGAAAATCCTGCACAATGATCCCAGTGAAAAGGGAGGTAAATGTTGCCAAACTCAGGTACCACCCAGAGCAGTCACCGCTCAAAGTGGGACCATTCCACGTGGAGTTTCAGAGCATTGTTTCACTCTGCCAAAAATGGTTTTTCCTCACCCACTGCCTTGAGAAGAGTCAGTAAAACTCCTCTGAGATGGGACCTCGCTGTCAGGACACTCTGTAATTCTGAAACAGCCCAGAGCAGGACCAGGTCCAGCTGCTGCAGGGCCGTGTGGCTCGGTCCCCTTTTGGGTCTTGAAGGTGACACAGCACCCTGTGCTCACCCAGCAGCATCCCAACAGCATCCCAGCACCAATCCAGCACCACCCCAGCACCCTGTGCTCACCCAGCACCATCCAAGCACCAGTGAAAACACCCCAGCACCACCCCAGCACCCTGTGCTCACCCAGCACCATCCCAGCACCAATCCAGCACCAATCCAGCACCACCCCAGCACCCTGTGCTCACCCAGCACCATCCCAGCAGCATCCCAGCACCAATCCAGCACCACACCAGCATTGGTGAAACAGCCCAGGACCACACCAGCACCACACCAGCACCACCCCAGCACCCTGTGCATACCCAGCACCACACCAGCACCACACCAGCACCCTGTGCATACTCAGCACCACCACCCCAGTACCCTGTGCTCACCCAGCACCATCACCCCAGCACCCTGTGCATACCCAGCACCACACCAGCACCACCCCAGTACCCTGTGCTCACCCAGCACCATCACCCCAGCACCCTGTGCATACCCAGCACCACACCAGCATCACCCCAGCACTCTGTGCTCACCCAGCACCATCCCAGCACCATCCCAGCACCAATCCAGCACTGGTGAAACAGCCCAGGACCACACCAGCATCACCCCAACACCCTGTGCATATCCAGCACCATCCCAGCACCATCCCAGCACCAATCCAGCACCACACCAGCATTGGTGAAACAGCCCAGCAGCACCCCAGCATCACCCCAGCACCCCGTGCATACCCAGCACCACCACCCCAGCACCCTGTGCATACCCAGCACCACACCAGCATCACCCCAGCACCCCGTGCATACCCAGCACCACCACCCCAGCACCCTGTGCATTTCCAGCAGCACCCCAGCACCTGTGAAACAGCCCAGCAGCAGCACCCCAGCACCCTGTGCACAGCCAGCACCAGGCTGCACACAACCAGCACCATCGTGGCGCCGCAGCAGTGCCTGTGCAACAGCCCAGCACCTCACTCTGTGCACAGCCAGCACCCAGCAAGCCAGCAGGCAGGACACTTTCAAATGTCTTTTTTTTTTTAACCCTAAAGTGGAAGGCTGGACTAGAAACCCCGTGGCTTTTCTGGAAGTTTATTTTAGATTCAGTGTTGTAGCTAATCGACCTCCGGAAGAGCTGAAGCTTCAGTGCTGGGCATGGCTCACCTCAGGCAGGATGGGGCATTTCAACCTGTGCGAGCCCTTGGTTACTCACAGCCATTTACAAACTGCCTGAAAACATTGACTGGCTCTAAACTTTGGTCTTCCATCCACAAGAATGCCAAAATAAGTTTGTCCACTCTTCAAATTATAGGATTGTGTGGTTCTGTGGTTTTCTGTGGTAGAAGCTCTGTGGTTTCTTAAGCTATTTTGTGCACCCCTAACACAGAGTAGCTGTTAGGCTTTGCTTAAATTGAATTTTTGAAGCCAGAACCCCAAGCTCTAGCAATTTCTTTTGCTATATTTAGAAAAAAAACAACTACAACAAAGTCATGTAGCCATCACTATGGTAACTAGCAAAAAATTCATCCCAAACCCCATGTAATTTAGCAGGGAGAAGGCCATCCCCATTGCTAGCATCCAAAACCTACTTGGTGGCATCTACAAACTTGAAAATTCCTGGGTGTCCTCGAAGCAGCTGCTCTCAGCTGGGCCTGTCCCAGGTCCTGCCTGTGCAAGACATGTCCCAAATGCTGTGAGTGAAGCAGAGCTTTGAACTCAGGCACTGCAGCAGCTCCTCTGCCGTGGCCCAGGAGTTCTGGCTCATTATGTCACAAAGAAATATCTGGAATATCATTTTGGATACGATCTCCTGTGATATTTAATGTATTAGGTGAATAACTACTGAGCCTGAGGCTTAAACACCAAAGAAAAAACGCACAAAAATATCCTCAGATCCCAACAACCATTTATTAACAGCCTGTGTGCAATGACAGCATGAGTTTTGTTATCTTAATGATTTATATTATATTGCAAAATAAGGGATAGAGAATGCCTGGATGTCCTTTCTGTGGAAGCAAGGGATAGGCAGAGAGCACAGGGCTTTTTCATTCTGAAAATTGTGATCCAGGATCTTAATGAGAAGTTAAACAGCAGAAATATATTGTGCATGCTCCTGGCAGAGTCCTGTGAGATTGGGAAGGCTACAGCGATTCTACCAGACGCTGCATCAGCACCAATAAAAAGTTTTAATGGTGGTGATAACATTAAAAAAAAAAAAAAAAAAAAAAACAAACAAAAAAACCAACCAGACAGGAGGGAAAAGGTACTCAGAGTGACTACACTGATAGTCATGCACAGCAGATGGGAGATTCAGCAATTCTGGAGATAAACCTGGCAGCACTTTCAGACAGAATTCCAAGAGGAGAGCTGGGCCTGGGACATATTTAAGTTCAGTCAATAAATGCTCCAACTGTGTTTGAGGTTTAACAGTTGGGCTCAGACCTTGGGCAGCCTTTAGGGTGAAATTTCCACATCTGAACAGAATGGTGATGCTTTTCTTCCCTGTCCAGTGAAGGGGCTCCTAGGCCATGCTGGTTTCAGGGGCGTCCTTTCAGATTAAGCCCAGACAAGGTGGATTAGGAAAGAATTTGGCAAAGCACAGGGATGAGAATGCTGGGTATGTCAGACCCAGAAACTCGAGTGGGAGCAACACATGGAGAGCTGGGTGATGGTTTTATGAGAGATGAGAAGCATGACACGATGAGAACTGGGCAGGGATTGTGCCCATCTGTGACACCCAAACCCTCCAAAATGTGAATGTACTAAAAATATTGCAGGGAAATCTGCCTTGGCAAGCTGCTGCTGACCTTGACCAGGTGAGCAGGAGCAGAAGAGCTGGGAGAAGAATGAGTCAAAGTGAGTAAATGGAACAGCCCAGCAGTGAGGTGTGTTCTTCCAGCCAGGCAAAGGTTGTCTCCAGTGATGTCCCCAGCCACTCCCAGTGTAAACTGCCAGGACATCCAGAATTGCTGCACACAGACTGCTTGGGAAGGGCGTGGTGCTGGATTTGAGACTGCTCTGCTCAGCCCAAATCCAGCTGGGACAAGGAAGAAAGGGAAGGACAGGAGGGAAAACAGTGCAGAGGGCATCAGCCAACAGGAAAATATTTCAGTGCAGAGAACAGAGCTGATCTTCAAAGCAAGATTCACAAATTTAACAGAAAAACCTGTGAAACTGTGGACAAAAAAAAAGTAAAGAAAGAGTGCTGAAATCTCAGAGCTCCAAAAAGTAACTTTCATTTATTATATTAAACAATAACATTTCTCTTATTATATTAAACAATATAACACATGAGATGGGTTAAAATTAAAATACCTTACAATTTGTTATAACATTTGAAAGATAAATATAACCACAATCATGTACATATTTGGAGATATTAGTCAGATTTAGGTCAACACTGCAGTTTCCACTTTGTGTTTCCACCTTTTCAGATCAGACTGAAGGATGATTTATTAAAAGGGACACCAGAAGAGCACTCTGCACTTGCAACAGCAGAAGGAACCACAGCCCCTAGGAGCTTTCCTTTGAAATTTAAAGGGAGAGGCAGAAGTTGGAAAAATGAAAATTCCATTTTATAACAAATTAGCCTTTATTTATAAAACTTTCAAGTAAAAAGAGCAGTATATCAACTGATCAAACAGGTGTGTCAATGAATTATAGTTAACATATTTACTCTAAAAATAAATCTTCTATGATTCCATCATACTCCAAGCAAATTCCTTTCTAAGAAAAGATGGTTGTTGTGAAGTCTACATAGATGCAATATTTAACCAAATACATAACCAAAAACCTGGCTGTTCCACTAGTACAGGAAGATAATTGAATTAGACAATTAACAACAGAGATCAATTCACATCAACAGAGTTCCAGCTCTAAATGAGGATTAAGCAGAAATGAAATTCCTGAGAGGGAGGAAAAAAAATACAGAAGAAAGGAGAAATCAAACTCTTAGACAAGGGAAAGCAACAATTCTACTTGGACCAAAACTCCTTGGGCCACGGTTCTACAGAACAAATATTCTTCTCAATGGAGAAACACTAAAGAAGAAATAGTAACCCCAAAAGGATTATAAGAAGAATTCAAGAAAAAGTGTTCTATCCTTGAGCATAAGACAACAAAATGATTTCTACAAATGTGCCAACAGATTTCACAGAGATGGGAATCAAAAGTAAAGAGGCTTGCACAGACACAGCTTGGAACTTCCTACACCTTGAGAGCACAGTACATGGAGCAAGATACAGGAAGGACTCGTGACCCTCACAGGGCAGAGGTTCCACGAAGGAAAAGTTGCCTATATAAAAATATTTCTCACAGCATTATTGTGGAAGTATGACTTTTATGAGCATCTGTTTTCATTGCAGGGTGACTGGGAGGTTTGAGGGTAACTGAGGGAAACCA
This sequence comes from Agelaius phoeniceus, assembly GCF_051311805.1. Taxonomy (NCBI): domain Eukaryota; kingdom Metazoa; phylum Chordata; class Aves; order Passeriformes; family Icteridae; genus Agelaius; species Agelaius phoeniceus. The sequence goes on from NC_135293.1 coordinate 1,919,807, forward strand.
CTGAAGGCAAATGTGAACACTCAGCTCTGTGAGGGGCAATGTAATTCAATATCTGTGGGGTAATTCAATATCTGTGCCCTATGTGCACTGCCTGCACGGGCAGGTTCAATGTGAATAATTGTCTGTCTGTCTGTCTGTCCTGTTTAACTGCTGTGCCTCAGTGCTCTGTGCAACCCAGGGCTTTCCACGAGTCCATCCAGTACTATAAACTCCACATAAAACGTGTGTGCCACCATAAAACCCTGCTAAACTCTGACCACTCAAGGTTCCACAGAGGCTCCTAATTTATCCAAGCAGAAAGAAGAATCACCCCCACTCTTTCCTCTAAACCAAACATGCAATGGATATTTGTTCCTCCTGAAGTAAAAGCTCAGGTGGAAATGGAGGAAGCACAGAACTGGAATCCAGATGACAATTATGTGCAATTATTGCACATAAACCAATCTAACTGGAATGAAGCAAGAAAAACACGTTTTCCACCTTTGCCTGTGACTGTTTGGGGTGTGTGTGGATGGGAACAGCTCCCCACAAATAATTTTTTCAAAAGGAAAAGAAAGGAAAGAGGGAAGAGGGAAACTACAAGCAAGAATAGAAGAAAACTCACTGCCTCCGCCCAGAGAAGAAAGATGACGTGCAAGATCAGCAGCTGAACCTACATTCCAAACAGATACTTTAAAAACTACAAAGAATGTGAAATTACATCCAGTGCAGATAATTACCACTTTCTGCCAGGGTTCTCTCACACCTGGCACAGCTAATGAACACAGTTTTTCATGTCAATGAAAGAAATCTTGATCCAAATTGATTAGAAATAATTTCTCCTCTTTTTTTTTTTTTTTTTTAACCAGGACTTTGAAACTCTCAGAGCCATGAGCTAACCTGATTTTCTGTAAAGATTCAATTCTGTATCCATATGTGGTTATCTGTGTATGTTCACACATACACACAAGCTTTAATATATAGAATATAGATGCATATTCTACATATTCACTGTATATACATATTTTATGTACAGCACAAGGAACTATATACTGGACATAGCATGTGGACATGTATATACACACACTATGATTACATTATACAATACTCTATATATATATATATATATATATGTATATGTATATATACACATAGACACAAATAATATGGATCTCACTGTACACTGTATATGCACTGGGGGTATTCACATTTTCCATATCTTACATTGTATGTATTTTCTCTGCCCAAATAGCAACAGGCCTGTTTGTGCTTTAAATTTCACTGGTCTGGAGGAAGAAGAGCAATGTCTTGCAAGAAAGTTTTGCCTCAAAGAGCAAGTGCAGGTATTGTACAAACACTGAGTTACAGCAGAGGGAAAGAATGTGGGGAATCTTCCTTTTTATATGGAAAATTGTATTAAATGCAAAGTGAGAAATCACAGCTAGGTTTTCTTCTACTGCAGTGACAACATTCTGAATCAAGAGTGTTTCAGTAAATTTAAGGTTCCTAAATCTAATACTGTGCATAGACAATATATTGGGTTCTGTCCCTGTTCATTGGTTGATCTGCAGTTACTGTCCAAGCAAATATGAGCAAGAGTCAATAAGGAAATACAAAAACGAGCCCTAACACTATACAGAATGCTGGAATAATTCACATTTCTGTCTCCCTGCTGGACATCTTGAAAGCATCATCTCATTGGCCTAGAAGCATTATAAAGTCAGTGTTTTAGGGCCCTGACAAAGCAGCAGAAAGTCTTGTTATGGTACAGAACTTCAAAAATGCATCGAGCTCTTCAGTCAATCCACCTGTCCCACTGGAGTGATACCATCCCATCCAGAACTGGTATTAATTTCTAAATTTTATGGTAGCAGAAGAGACACCACAAGAGCTCAGGTGAACCCTGGAGGATCTTACCCATGGGTACAGTTTCTATAACTGCACTGAGAATCTTGCAGCCACTTGCTTTTGAAAATTGCTCTTTCACAGCTGAAGTTTTATCGTGTTACCTAAAGACTGACACAAGTTAGCTCTCAGAGATTTCAAGTTCTATACAGCAACAGAAGAATTTTCTGTGGTTTCATGTGTTTGATCACATAATCAAACATATATTAGAGAAAAATTATTGCAATGGGAAGGGATCTAAAATCGGGATCTTCAAAATTAGAAATAGATGCTGTTGCATCCCAAAGGGCTCCCTAAAGGACAATATTAAAGACCATTATATGGTTGGTTTTGGTATTAGAAATAAATCTTCTGAGGAGATTAAAAGGTTTACATTATTTGTAGTACCATTAGCACAGGAGACACAGAGCAAGAGGGGAGTTGTGACTCCTGGAAGTAACATCCTAAACATGAATAGATGAGTGTGTCTGCACACCCACCCATCCACCCACCTCCCCACAAAAGCCTGAGGCTACAAATGCCACGTCCTGGCTGCATTTCAGAGCTCAAAGCTACCAAGATGCTAAAAAAGATCCAGACTGACTCCTCTGTGTAAGGAAAGCATCCAGGATAAGGCAATCCCAACTGAACAGGGGAAGATTGTTTTCATTCACTGAGCAGGCACTATCATTGTGGTATGAAAATAAAAGTAAGGAAGCAAGGACATAAAAAATAGAAATGCATTGAAGATGGTGAAGGAATATCATATTTAAAAAAAAAAGAGAAAATGTTGTAAGACAAGGGCCACATCAGTAAGGACACAGAATGTAAAGCTTTTGTATTCCCAGAGAAGGAAGGGCAGGAAAGACTGAGGACATTTAAAAATGCTGTGCTAGATCCCTACTCTACCAGACAGAAAAGTCCAAGGCAAACACAACAGAAGTTTTAGAATTCCTGTAATCAGAAAAGGCATTTCTAGTAAGCAAATTAAATTCACAGACTCTTTTTTTCTATGACATGTCACACACATTCTGTGTTGTGTTTTCCAGGTGGAAGCATTCAGTGCATACAAAACCTGTTCCTACCTGGTCTGAGTCCTGCAAACTGCATTTTAGAGACAGCCCAGACAGTGCTGCCAGAACTGATGTGTGAATGTGTATTTGGCAACTAAAATCTGATTCAACTTGGCTTCATTTCAGCTAAAGCTGCTTGATCTGTAACCCCAAAGAGGTGGAATTGAAGAAGCAGAGGTAGAGACTGTCCCAGAGGGTCACCTGGCTAACACAACCTACTCTGTGTGCTGGGATTGGAGTAAATGAGGGTACAGTGAGTACAATGAGTGTACCATGAGGGTACAATGAGGGTACAATGAGTGTACAATGAGTGTACCATGAGTGTACAATGAGGGTACAATGAGGGTACAATGAGTGTACAATGAGTGTACCATGAGGGTACAATGAGGGTACAATGAGGGTACAATGAGGGTACAATGAGTGTACAATGAGGGTACAATGAGTGTACAATGAGTGTACCATGAGTGTACAATGAGGGTACAATGAGGGTACAATGAGTGTACAATGAGTGTACCATGAGGGTACAATGAGTGTACCATGAGTGTACAATGAGGGTACAATGAGTGTACAATGAGGGTACAATGAGGGTACAATGAGTGTACCATGAGGGTACAATGAGGGTACAATGAGGGTACCATGAGGGTACAATGAGTGTACAATGAGTGTACAATGAGGGTACAATGAGTGTACCATGAGTGTACAATGAGTGTACCATGAGGGTACAATGAGTGTACAATCAGTGTACAATCAGTGTACAATGAGTGTACAATGAGTGTACAATGAGGGTACAATGAGGGTACCATGAGTGCTAGGGGGGAGCACTCCTCACACATGGCAACTTTTCCACCACTTCATTTCCTGATGTCACATTAAAGCAGCACCCAAATGTGTTTCACCACCTTGCAATCCTGTTTGCTTCCACTAAAGCAAATTTTTACTTCATCATTTAACTGCTAAATTATTTATCCCATTTACTGAATTAATTCCCACTTTTAGTCGTTTACAATTATTAAAACTCAATGCAAACAAAAGTTTAAATTAGAAGAACCACTAATTTCTAGAGTCTTCAAATTTGTACTGTTTTACAGAGTTCACTGTATCCATCATATATAAATTGTCAGATTCTTTTGCAAAAGCCACAACTTCTGGATAAAAATACCAATGGATTTATGCTTTGACATAGCTGATGCAGAAGAAGTACTGATTAGCCTACCATGAATTATTAAATAAATGTAACAAGTGAAAGCTAATTCTATAAATATTCTCTTTTTATGACATTTTCTTTTAAATCCATACTGCAGCCTCAAAGACCCCGTGGAATTCAGGTTATAAAAAAAAAAACGGATTCACAAGCTGCAGTTTACTCTATGCAACATTTGTGTTTCAGATAAAGAAACTTTCAGTACCTTAGGATTACACATTAAATTTCTTACAAGCAATAAATTTTTTTATCTAGAACATATAATACAGCTTATACAGTGATTCCTGCAGGTTATGCACTTGAGAAGCCACACAGAGCCTGGTCAGAGCCACAACCAGCCAGTCCTGTTTAAATCTGAGGGTGACTTAAATTATGTTCACAAATATAAACCAAGGGTTTAGTATTTTTTATAAAAGCTTTGTTCCAAGGTTTCTCTTGAACAAGGTGGAGGCCAAGACCCTCTTTAAGAGTTTGGCATGTCAGCCTTACTGAGTGCAATGGCCAACTCAAGGTCTTCTTGTTCTTGTCTCCTCAACCGAGCCAGTCTTTCCTGCTCTGCTTTCTCACTCTCTCTCTTCGCCCAGGCCAGCTGCTGCTCCTCATTTCCAAACTAAAAAAAATGAAAATGGAAAATGAATTAATAAGGTTACCGACCAGCTCGAAGAAATTGTGCAAAAAAAATACAAAGAATCAGAGTTATGGAATATTCGGCTCAACTACACCAGGCTGTCTCAGGGCAGTTCCAGATTGACATAGAAATTCACTCACTGGCTTCCTCACTTCATCCTTCATTTCCTTAATTTCTTCCTCCTTCACTTCCTCCTTTGATTTATTTCCTTCATGCCTCCTTCCTTTACTTCCTTAGTTTATTTCCTTAGTTACCTCCTCCTCCTCCCACCTGGAAATCAACCCACATGGGATGCAAGTCCCTGCATCTGTGCCTCAGCTGGGTAAGAAAACTGCCAAAAAAACCCCTCCACAAGCACAAAAAAAAAGGAAGTTAATGGTTTGGAAGCACAGCAACTACAACCATTTTTAAGAAGAAATAGCTGGTAAAGCTAATAGTTATTTATTCTTGTGCAACTGCACAACAGAGAGTTTTATTGTGGGAGTTCCTGCTAAGGGGAGGGGTTTGAGAAGTGATTTTGGACACTGCTGACATGTGGGAAGTTTCACCATCAAATCAAAAGTTACCCAAAGTGCTTCTGCTGCTGTGCATAAAATACACAGAGGTTCCCCAGTAAGAAATAATGTGAGAGAATCCAATTTACCTCAGCAGAGAACACTAAGGAAATATCACATTTAATAACATTCAGCTCCTAAACCTGTTTGGGCTCCCCCAAACACAAGTACAATGCAGCAGAACTTGTCCAAAATGATATTCTAGTTTTTACCACTGAAGGATGCAGAAGTTTGCTTGTTTGAACTTTTTGAACAAAACCTGAATTTTTTTTTAATTGAAATCATAGCAATTTCTAACTCAAACATAATCTGTTCCCAGCTAATTTTAGCATTTGCTGAGGAGGAGGAGGATGGGAACAGCTGCATGCAAATGTTTGCATTAAAATCTGCTTTTTGGTTTTTTGTTTTGGGGTTTTTTTTTTCTGTGTGTGTGCAGGAAAAGATATTATTTGAGGGGTTTTTGAGGAGAAAAATTTCAGCTGGATGAATCCTGCAAAAATTCCCTGTGGCCCAGGGCACAGAGACTCTGAGCCTGCTGCAGCTACACCTGAACTATTGAACTGAGGGTTAAAATGCAAGTTTCAGTGCTGAACCCTGCCCAGCTGCACAAACCCTGGATAATCCCACCCCAGCCTCCTCCTCCTCTCTGCAGTGTCTCTGGAATTTCTATTTTTTATGTATTTTGACATAAATCCGCCTATTTGAATTTCTTTGAACCCAAACCCAATTCTCATTTACTCATCATTTAATCATGCCTCTGGATGCCCATCATTCTTCATTTTTTTTTTTCTGCCATTGTGACTTTAGAGATGATTTGATGCAAAAAAACCCCACTTTTCTTCATGCAATATCTCTGCTTTGATTGCTATGAAAATTTAGATGAGAATCTTTGCATTTGATGTCACTGAAATACAACAGAAGTGTAACACCTTTTGAGATTTTACTTTTAAAAATCAGAGATCCTACTACACTCCTTATTTAAATAATGTCAGCTGATAGGTAAGATTAAAAAGCTCATTAAGATTTTAAATAAATTATTTTTTTTTCAAGGTAAAGACAGACACAAATGGAAGCAGGAATTCTCTGCTTAGTCCAGGAATTGAGGCAGATCCAACAGCTGGGATGGAAAATGAATGGTTACTATTTTCAGGAATATAAGACACTTTGGTCAAACTATTTGGGATATTTTTTTTTTTAATGTTGAGAAACCAGTTTTACTTCTATGGCTTCCATTCTAGGATAAGGCTTCCAAAGTTGATGAGAGTCCCAATTATAACTTGTTTATTGGACACAAGTTATATTTTTGCAGTTAAAAGTGCTGAGTGGAAAAAGGAAAAGGAAAAAATAGGCAAGTGATTCATTGGAAACAAATCTGGATGTGCCTTATTGCAAGTGGTTGGCACAAATTACAATTTTCAGGAGGTAACTCTCACCATTGAGTAGTGAAATAAATACAGAACAGTTCATTAATGCTACAGATTGTCTATAAAAAGGTAATTTACAGCTAATTTAATACAATAACAATTTTTTGCCTATGTCCAGGTTTCAAAAAGTCTATAAATATGTGTCACATGTGTAATTACATTAAATCCTTCCTTTCCTTTTCTTTTTCAGAGGTACAGTGTAGATGAAACCAGCAGACTGCAGCAGGACAAATCATACAAACTCCACTGATTTGTGTGTGCTGAATTTCCAGCTTGCACTGAGACAAAAAGCTCAGTGCTGAGTCTTCTGTTTCTTGGCAAAAAAAAAAATAAAATAAAAATTGGTTTTTCTTGTTCTGTAAACTGCAGCTGGAACCCAGAAATACCTGCAATCTGAGCTACCAAAAGAGTGTTTTGTTCCAATGAATCATATTTAATGACAGCAACAAAGTTAAGGATGCAATGAAAATATACACAAACTCTGGGTGGGTGAATTTGCCAGTGTGTGAAAAAAGCAGCAGATTTTCCTACTAAAATATCATGAAGGTTCTCATGTTCTTTCTTGGAACAGTCAAGGATTTCCATTAAAAATCAGGTTGTTTGATTATTCAGTTCTACATGATTCTGTTCTTAAGATTCCATGGATTCAAAGTAGATGTCAAAAACCTTCTGTAAGTAAAACTGATTTTCATTTCCACTATGAACAAAGTTTCCCAACCATGAGGCAAAGAGAAGCACAATATTCTCAATTATTTCAAGGTAACTGGCACATTTAAAATATTGTACAGAAGGATCAGAAATTGTCAAGTGTAGTAGCATAATTGTGTCATAGAAAAGGAAAAAAAAAAGGAAAAAAATCCATGAACTGAGGCAAAAAGGGATCAAAATCTGCCTTTTCAGCCAAATTCAGTCAACATTTCTTTTTTTTTTTTTTTTTTTTTCCTACAGGAGGAGAAATCAATTCAGAAAAACTGATTTAAAAATTTATTTCATTCGATGAAATGGCACTTAACAGGAATTATTAAGTGGCCACTGCTCATCTCATTTTTCCTACTTGTTCCTTATCTTCTAAAGATAATCTGAGCTGAGAAGGTGATGGCACAGCAAATCTGACCCTGGAGCACCCACTAGGATTGGGATCAGAGGTTTTAGTTAATCATTTGATACAATCACTCAGAGGAAACCACGTTTTAACTTAAGAAATAAGAGTCTGGAAAGTAAGATGACAACTGGGTCAGAGTGATTCCATTCCATCATTTGTCTTTGATTGCAGGAAGAAATTAGATGTTGTTGAAGAAACTTCAGATAAAGCAGGTTTTGTGTCTTATTTTTATTAAGAATGTCACCAGTTTGTATACAATCAGAATTTAACTGTGCAAATCCAACTATCTGTGGTCAAGCATACAACAAATCTTGAACTTGGACGTTTCAAAAGTGATAAATTAAAGCCCTGAGGCCAACTAAAGTCTGCACAGATGACCTCAGCTAACAATATCAAATAGGAAAGTGATACACATTTAACATTAAATAATAACTAGGAAAAAAAAAAAACAAAAACCAAAACATTAAAAAGAAACAACCTGAAAAGATTCAGCTTCAATATCTCCCCTTGCTGAACACTGTCCCGTGTCCAGCAGAGCTAAGGAACAGAGTAAGTTCAATTCTAAGTTCAATTTTACTGCGTGGCAACATGAGAAAACAAAAACATGTGAAAGGAGGAAGAAGCCTGAGGCTGTGGATGGAACAGATTCCATCCACTCATGGAAGCAAGGAGAACCACACCACCACTGCATTTCCAGTGGTGCCCAACTGCAGCACGAAAAGCAAAGCCAGGCTTTGGAAACCCCAGGATTTTTAATGGAATGGGGACCTGGCTTTGCTTTCAAACCTTCTGGGATGGTCTTCTGGAGTGCAGCGTGGACCTTCCTATCTTGGTTCTGCAAAACCATTTTGTTTTCTCTGTCTTTTCTACAACACCAGTAACAGGAACAAAATTCAACAGCTAAATTTTTCCATTTCTGTCTCAATTTCTGCGTCTCTCTATGAGCACATTCCATCATATACAGCAAATGTCAGAATTTTCTCCACAAACAGTTACAAGGACTTATTAGAAACTTTCTCTTCAAGGATTTGCTTCTCAGGATATGGTGAAATTGCTAGAGAAATGTTCAATATCAATTGGTTTTTGAGTCTTTACATCATTGGCTCCCAAAAATCCATTTACAAAATAGCCTCCATGCAACAAAAACAATACACAGATTCTGCTACAAAGAATTTGAGAGTAAAGGCACACTGTACTAAAATAATTTAAATGCAAGTAAACCCTTGAAAATTTAGTAGGAAACTTCTTTTTTTTTATTGAAATAACGCCTTTTTATTACAGAAATATTAATACAAAAACAATGAGGACAGCATGAAGGTACTGAGAGACAGAAGCCAGGGAACAGTAGGTTTTGCAGGTAAGACAAAAACCCAACAGAGATTGCTGCAAGCAGAGCAGAAAGTGGTTTGCTCAGAGACAAGGAACTTAACTTACAGAGCTGAAGTCTGCAAACCCCAAGGAAGAGTCTTTAGAAGTTTTACTTGAAGAGGAGGGAGCAAATGGATCTTTTCCACTAAATGGGTCCCCAAACCCCTTTTTACTTTGAAACAGGTCACTGCTGTCAGCCCCAAATGGCTGGAATGGATCATGGGGCTTGGGAAAATCTGCAGACCCAAGGTGGCTTACAGGAGTACTTTTACCTGGAAAGTTTAGGAAAACAAAAAAACAAAAAAAAACAAAAGGAGAAAAAGAGAAGTTACTTACCATGGACAATGCAAAGCCCTGAAATAGGAAACTGCACTGATACACTTAAGCATCATCCATCCTTCCTGGGGTGGGTGAAAATTTAACCCAATATAATGGTATTCATTTCTCAGTGCAAATCATCTAAAACAGTTGTTTTATTTAAGTGGATTTAGCTATTTATACATACCAAAATATGTAATACCATCAAGATTTTAAATGATGAAACCCATTATAAAGACATTTGGTCCGAAAAAAATTGACAAGTATGACTTTGCTTTTCCAGGATTAGAGATATTTCGAGTTTAAGCTTGATTTTATATAGAAGACAAAATAAAAAACCATGTATCACTAAAGATAAGTAAGGTTAAATAGGATTAAAGAGTAACTTAGCTGTCACTTTACAGAATGCCTGCATTCTGCCTTTTTTCCTGGAATTGGTTCATCCTTCTACCACCATGTACACAAAGAAAAAGAGGCCAATTCACCTCTCTCTGGGGTGTCTGCTCCACAACCCACCTTTTGTAGGTGACTGTTGTTATATTCCACCCCAACAACAAATGACATCACAGGGATTATTGTGTATGCTCATAAATATGATGTGTATACTTAATTTTCTTGCAATTAAAGCATCAAGGGTTGATTTTTAATTCCCCTTGCCAAAAGATTATTTTATGAGGTCAGATAAACAGATAAATAGATTTCTCCCCCTCCTGCCCCACCTAAAAAATAAAAGATTGCTCCTGAGAAGTATTTGTCCAGCTTCCAGGGAAAATATTCCTTGGGTGAACATTCTTGATTGCAATATGTACTTGATAAAGGAAAATCTAGAAACATTCTTAAAATAAACCAATACTTACAACTTCTCTGGCATAATAACCTGAATTTCATACATTATTTGTAGCAAGAGAGTTGCTTTGAAATATCCAATTATTTGAACTATAATTTAATAGGAATCTTATCATTCATTCCCATTATGATATACATACTGGGAAAGCACAGAGAAATGGATCAAACCCTAAATTTCAGAGTGTTCTTGGCACATCTAAGTCATAACCTGGGAGCTTTTCAGAAAGTACATTGGTACGTGCTCATGAACTTCAGAATATATGCTATATATGAATATATGCTCAGATGTGTGGAAATACTTTTCTCAAAGGGAAATAAAGATCAGCAAACTTGCACTGAATAAATGACCTATCCAGCAACTTCCAGTAAATCCCAGCTCAGCCTCTCCTGCCCCCAGGACCAGCCAAAAGCCAGAAGCCAAAAGCCAAAATCCAAAATCCATCCTCCCTTGTACTCAGCTGGCCTCTGTTTGCCAAAGCCAGAGGCACCTGTGGGCAGGGAACTGAGGGCATTGGGAATCCAGGGAGCTGAGGGAATCAGGTTTACATGGAACTGAAGGAATTGAGTATCCAGGGAGCTGAGGGCATTGGGAATCCAGGGAGCTGAGGGCATTGGGAATCCAGGGAGCTGAGGGAATTGGGAATCCAGGGAGCTGAGGGAATTGGGAATCCAGGGAGCTGAGGGAATCAGGTTTACATGGAACTGAGGGAATCAGGTTTACATGGAGCTGAGGGATTGGGTATCCCAGAACTGAGGGAATCAGGTTTACATGGAACTGAGAAAATCAGGTTTACATGAAACTGAGGAAATCAGGTTTACATGAAGCTGAGGGATTGGGTATCCCAGAACTGAGGGAATCAGGTTTACATGGAGCTGAAGGAATCAGGCTTACATGAAACAGAGAATTTGGTATCCAGGGAGCTGAGGGAATTGGGAATCCAGGGAGCTGAGGGAATCAGGTTTACATGGAGCTGAGGGAATCAGGTTTACATGGAGCTGAGAGAATTTGATATCCAGGGAGCTGAGGGAATCAGGCTTACGGGGAGCTGAAGGAATTGGGTATCCCAGGAACTGAGGGAATCAGGTTTACATGGAGCTGAGGGAATCAGGCTTACATGGAGCTGAAGGAATTGAGTATCCCAGAACTGAGGGAATCAGGTTTACATGGAGCTGAGGGAATCAGGCTTACATGGAACAGAGAATTTGGTATCCAGGGAGCTGAGGGAATCAGGTTTACATGGAGCTGAAGGAATTGAGTATCCAGGGAGCTGAGGGAATCAGGTTTACATGGAGCTGAAGGAATTGAGTATCCCAGGAACTGAGGGAATCAGGTTTACATGGAGCTGAGGGAATCAGGCTTACATGGAGCTGAGGAAATCAGGCTTACATGGAGCAGAGGGAATCACACAGACTCTCATTAGTGCAGTGCCAACATCAGACTGAGGTGCACTACTGGCACCACTGGCAGGCATTGAGCTGCATGCAAAGTGGGAAGCAAGCAAGTCCCCAGCTGAACAAGCAGACAGAGACATGGAAAACGAGGCACGTGCAGTAGGAGATAGAACTGGATTTGTTTAATCCTGGCAGTGTTTGAGGGGAACTTGGTCATAGTCCTGCAAGTCTTCCATCAGGAAAAAGGTGAATGGATTTAGGCTGGACCAAAAGAGATTCACATCAGAAAATCCACAACTTAAGGATACTCCAGACTGCCCAGGGAACTTAGAACATTCCTAGAACATCCTGAGTTGGAAGAGACCCTCAGGGATCATCCAGTCCAACCCCTGGCCCTGCACAGCCACCACAACAATCCCACTCTGTGCCTGACAGTGTTGTCCAAATGCTCCTTGAGCCCTGGCAGCCCTGGGGCCATGGCCATTGCTCTGGGAGACATTCTATCAACACATCTGTGAAGTTTGAGAAAGTTTCTAGAAACAGCACTGGTTCAGCTGCCTTGAAGCTGGAAGGTAAAGGAGATCTGTTAAAGCTTGGCCCAGCACTATTTTCCAAGGTTCAGTACATGGATCACATCTGACACATGGATCTGCAGATCCCCACGGCAGCCATGACCCGTGAGGCTCCTAAAGAGAGGCAGATCAGGCCAGTGGAAGGAAGTGACAGACTGTACATGAAATAATTCTCCTCACAAACACAGACACTCCCTCACCCCACCTGCCCTTCCACAGGGCACCTTTTGCTCTCTGGAACAACGTGTTCCATCCTGCCCATCCTGGTGGCCTCCAGATCTCACCACTGCCACAGCCATCCCATGCCAGGGGACAGGCAAGGGATGAGCAACTCAGCATTTTGTGTGTAATGCTCCATTAGTATGTAAAGAAGAGCAACTTATTTAAACTTGTTTCAAATTTGAGTCATAGAATTCCAGAATGGTTTGGGTTGAAAGGTACCTTAAAGCTCATCCAGTTTTAACCCCCTGCCATGGGCAGGGACATCTCCTACCAGACTGGGTTGCTCCAAGCTCCATCCAAACTGGCCTTGGAGAATTACAAAGAGAATTAAAGTATCTGCATCTCCAACTTTTGGTCAAGGCAAAACAAGAGCCTTCTAGGTTATTTCCCCTTCCTCTATTGCCAGTTACCAGCAAGTAAATCCCCCCTCATACCTCACCCTGTATTGCCCAAAACCAATTTGGATCGATGGAGGTAAAACTGACCCATTTTAAGCTGCTTTTTTTCTTAGGTTAAATCTTCTGCTAGCGAAACCACTTTGTGGAATAGGTGACTGTTAACACAAATGCTGGGTTTGCAACGTATTTGTTCAGCAAGACTGGTTTTTCTGGGTGGCCTGTTTAAGGTTTTTGCACAAAGCTTTGGGTGGTTTTGAACCTGCACAGAGCATTAGGGTTTCTCGTGCTTCATCTTCACAAAAGATCACAAAGAATCACTTTGTTGTAGAGGAAATGTCACCATATAATGAGAGTTACTGCTAATGATATTGAAGGCTTTCATTTTACACACTGAGTGCCATTTTCTTCAGATTTTTAGATGTTAAAGAATAGAATAGGGTGGTAATTTTTGTATTTTGAAAAAAAAAAAAAGTGAGAGGGAAACCCTTATGCAATCAGGTTTATTTTTGCAGAGCAATTTTTAGAGCAGCATCTACTCTGAATACATCAACCACAAGGCTGATGATCCATGATGACCATCAAGTCCAACTCCAAGTCCAAATCTCTCCTTTACTGCCTTTTCTATGTTGTTCACAGCTCACATTATCCTGCCACACTCTGCAAACGTGGTTTTGAGGCCTGGCAGAAGTTTGTTTGGTTCAGTTAGATGTTCAAATTTACTCGTTTATTAGCCACAAATTAGTAAGAACAACACCAGCGTTATCTTTCTGATGTCTTTGCTGACTTACAGCAAGTGTAAGTCTCCCATTTAACTACACAAAGAATTTTATAGTTTAGTGTGTCAAGAATGTGGGGATGGGCTTTCCACAACATAAAGCAAAAGTACTCAAAGCACAGTTTGAGTTACCACCTCTACTGATGGACATTGGTAACGTTGCAATACTGCAAGATACAGTCATAACCTAGACTGCATTAATCTTCCATTTGCTGGAAAATGTTGCATTTGTACATGACTCTGCTCACGGTTCTGAGGTACGGCAGGCAAACAGTTGTAACCCTTATATGATTTTTCTGCTAATAGTTTCAGGGGAAAAAAAGTTCAGAAAAAAGCAAAACAGGTCCTATTCTGAAACCACAGCAGTTTCAGCAGTTACCCAAGTGGTGCACACAAACCACACCGAGGACTCACTTCAGCAAAAAGAGATGATGAACAAAATGGTTTACCACAGCAAGTGCTGTTACTTAGAGTGAACTCCACCCATACAAAGGGCTTATCTAATTTCATACCCCACAGCAAACTTGAGTTTGGAGGGCTGAGATCTATATTTCAAAGCAAATATAACCTCACTTGTAGGATGCAAACACAAAATTTGTCTTATTGAATTACAAGGTATTGACAACGAAGTGAAATATTTAGAACTCTCTCAATATTCTATGTTTCAGTGCTGGGCCTGACTTTCTGCTTAGAAGAGGATCTTGCTGAATGATGAGAAGCAGCATTTTTCCTGGCTTTGAAGCCTAGATGGATCAAGCTCATGGGCAAACAGGAGAGAGTGGAAATGACACAACTTTAACCTTTCACTAAACAAGGGCTCATTTCCAGGATACTTTCTAAACTGAAAAATAGCCCTTAAGAAGCCAGAGCTGTGTTGCAGAGGATTAGGAGTGATAAGGTAAATCCACACCTGTGATTATACCTGAGCATATAATCCCAGGACTTCCACCTCTCCTGTTTTTCCACATGGCAGAAGAAGCCTCAGGTGCCTCCCAGCACATCTTTCTCTTGGCAGTTCACCAAATTTACATCTCATTCCCAACTAACTCAGCATGATTCCCACCATCCTGGTTAAGATTATCCAGCTCCTCCAGTGATGCAGAGTAAAATCTTCAGAAACTGAACTCACAGGAAAAATGATTACTAGTTTCAAACTTTGCCTGAAGGTTAGTTACATTAAACTAAATTTTCTACAGAATACTTGGAGGTCTTTGTCTTCAACAGGGGCTATTGCAAACTCAACTATTTGATAATGTTCTTTGCAAAAAATCACAACATGTTTTTTGTAACAGAAGGGAGAAGTTTTAGAAGTTTTCCCTTGTAAAAACCCCTCAGAACTGTTTTTGCTTAATATTGCAAAGTTTGCACCTTGAGTTCACCGAAAACTTCTGCTTAAGAGAAACATTCTGACAATCTACAAACTTCTTGAAAGGTGAGAAATCGTTACATGTTCAGCCCAAGAATCTGCTCTGAAACAGCTTCTGGACAACCTCTTTCAACCATCAGTACTGAAATATCTTTACTCTGAGGGGCCAGCATAAACAAGAGAATCAAAGCGTGAATGGAATTTTTAGCTTGTGGCCAGGCAGGTGCTCCACCCATGAGTCATTTATCCTACACAACAAGGGATGCCTGTGCTCTAATGTAACTGTCAGGTCTTCTAGAAGGCATGAAAAACAAAAAAACTTTTCCTGTCAGTCACAACTTCGAGGCTGATTTTCTCACTCTTGGCTACAGAGGAGGGGAAAAAAAAATAAAGGTAAACAGGCACCAGGGTACTTGTGAATAAGTCTGGGTGCTGAAAAAGTTCTAAGGAAACAGGTGTGTGGCATCATGCACAAATAAACATCCCAGCACTCCTGTCATCTCACAATGAGTAAAGAACAGAACTCTATACATTGCTCTAGATCAAATCACTGATACCCACAACTTCAGTAAATCCACATAATTTAGAGTTAAATCTAAATTAAATCATGGGAATTATATTACATTATTTTTTTCTGATTAACACAATCCTTTCTTTTGTTCCTCACCTCTAATTACATCCATCATACTAACATGGCTTCTTCCTTTTAAACTTTATCTGACTAAATACATAGAACAAACTTCTACATGGGAACATTCAGACTTTGGCCTGCATTTATAAGAAAGACACTGAACCGATTGTAAAGTCTGAATTTTTATCGAGTTGAGACACTGAAGACACATCTTAGGCAAACAAACTACTGAAACCCATTTTTATGTCCAACTCAAAAAGCAGCAAAGATCTAAGCCTTCTTTACCTCACTGGAAGTGTCAACACAAGGTCAATGTGCACTGCTCTTGGGCTGCCTTAAAGATGAGAAATAAAGTCTAAAATTGCAAAAACAGTCAAACCATAAAATGCCTTTAATTTAGAGAAGTGACACATACAAAAAAGAACTATATTTATCGTTGGCATGAAGGAGGAGGAAGCATCAAACACGAAGGAAGGGAGCAGCAGAAGCTGCACAAACACTGCCTGCACTGCCCTGAGCTGGGCCAGCAGCTGGTCACACACAGAAGGAACAAGAGGCTTCTGAAATTGTCCCAGGGGTACAAAAGACACCCCCAAAGAATCTAAAACTTTCACTTGGACAATCCTTGGTCCAGGGCAATCTGGAACACGTCTGCAGATGTGTGATTATCTGGGTATTTAATCATTAAAGCTTTGAGGTCCAAGTGCCATCAGAACAGCTCTTTTAGATCCCTGCACAACTGCGTGCACTTGAGTGGGCAAATCCATCTGCAATTTCCCTTGCAAGCTCCCTGCACCACAGCAACAGAACAAAAAGATGTTCTGCTGGTAATTTTTCTTGCACTTGTAGCTTCTCTGAGGCTGACAACAACCTCCTGCAACCACACTTCAAAGGGCAGGCAAAGGGTGGCCACCCCAAATTAGAGAATTAGAGTTTCTGTAGGTGATGGGTTACAACATTCAGCACAGCTCTAAGTTTGCAGATTGGTTCAATAAACACAATATTAAGACCTGTTAAGATCTGAAACCCCTGACCCCTTTTCATTTTTTTAAGCTACCAACATGTTCAGATATCGTTTATCAGCCAACTGGCAAGATGAAAAACCAGGAGTTTATCAGCCAGATTTTGCTTGAATCAGCCTTTTCTGTCTTTTTTGGTAGGACAGCAAAATACATCTAGCAGTCTTGTAATTAGTGATTTAGTGAAATACTGAACACTAACACCCTGATTGATTAAATTTATGATCAGTAATATCATTACTATTATTTGGTAATAATTTCTAGTCACTCAAACACTCTGTTTGCTCTGAGGTTTGGAGCTCCACAGAACCAGGTCTCTCTGAGGGATCAGTCATGCTTCCTAACCCAAGGCAGGCTACTGTCCCCCATATTTTTTCAGTATTTTAACATTTCAAAACCGTAACAAGTAATAAATAAATAAATAAAAACTGTGGGAACAAAGCTGAAGCCCTTAACTCAAAAAGGTTAATACAGAGGTGTTAACCACTAACCTCTGAAAAGCCAATATTCAGTTGCCATCATAGACCAAAGCTACAAAAAATAAATGGATCACTAAACAAAGCTGAAGCTTTTTGACAAACTCCCCATGTGCAGAGTGGAATAGTAATTTACCAATGGAATTTACTTTAACACCTGTATTTCAAACAGCAGCTAAGTAACTCCACTAATTTATTTCTTATCTAGGATGAATTCAATGTGTTATTCCTTTAAATTTACTCAGAGTGGCTGTGGACTCCTCATCCCTGGAACTGTTCAAGGCCAGTCTGGACAGGACTTGGAACAACCTGGTCTAGTGGAAGGTGTTCCTGCCCAAGGCAGGGGGGTTAGAACTGGAGGAACTTTAATGTCCCTTTAATGATCTGAGATTCTATACATTCCAAGTTACACTGTTATTTTTCTGCTATTTATATATTGATGCCCCAAAAAACCCCTCAATTTTTAAAGTGCATTAGCATTTCAAAAGTACACTATTAATATAATATTCACTACCTCTATTATTCACTAATATACAATAACAATAAAAATGATAACATTTACACAAGCTAAAATTTATTTTAATAATTAAAATTCATAAAATAATTGTGTTTATTAAATAATCATTGCAAGAAAGCAGCACACTGAAATTGAAAAATGTATTTTCTTCCTGTATTTTTAGAACTTTTATTCTTTCATAGTTAAAAAGCTGAAAACCACTATAAGCAAGCAATAAAAATTGAGGAAAGGTTGAAGGTTTCACACTGCTCTGTGGTGAAGGTTCTTCCACTAATATCAGAATGGTTTGAATGGGAAGGATCTTAAAGGTAAGAATGGTGCCAGCACAAGTCATGGAAACACTGAGGGTGCCAGTTTGGAGGCTTCAGGGTGACTTTTGCATGAGAAGCCATTTTGAACCTACTGCCAGCTCTAGGGTTCTCCATGCATCCTGAAATTTGGGTACCTCATCCATCACTCCTGCAATCAGGATTAAGGCAGAATCACATTCATCCAAACTTCCTGATGGCAAAAAATGGTTGTCTCTGAGCTTCTCCAGCAACCATGTGCACCTGGACCATCATCAGTTGAGCAGGGCCAGTAACACTTGTTTGGAGGATGCCAACTGGCACCTGGTGACACCGACTGTATTCCTGCATGAACTAAAATGACAGGATATACAGAGTGGTGGGTATGGAGCATGGGTCACTGAATGCACCAGCAGCCTTAAAGGCACT
This sequence comes from Agelaius phoeniceus, assembly GCF_051311805.1. NCBI lineage: Eukaryota > Metazoa > Chordata > Aves > Passeriformes > Icteridae > Agelaius > Agelaius phoeniceus. Next base: position 1,938,268 of record NC_135293.1, read on the forward strand.
AAATTATCTCTGACACTTGGGTGTGTGTCACCTCTCCCATCCCTGAGGCCTACAGGAATACTCAGCACTAAAACCCAAGACAATGCAAGGTGTTATTATTAATGATTGTATCCTACAGCTTGGTGTGCCTTGTCCCCAGGTCACACACACTCCTGTTGTGGTGCTAACCTGATGGGGAAGGAACTCTCGTGTCTGAAAGGGCACACAAAAGGCAGACACAGCACCACAGAGTGCAATGCCTGCGTCCTCCCTCACGCCATTAATGTACAGCATCAATGAGGCAGGGCAGGACCTGCTGGAACAGCAGGGGTCAAGCCTTGCTCATCCTCCCTGGATAGAGTAGCTTCCTTCAGGAACTCCAGGGCCTGACAAGGAGTGCAGAGCATAGAGAGTAATGTGTCAGATGCTTGTCAGTAGTGGTTAATCTCACTGGTTAACAGCGCTGCTATAACCGCAATGTGGAATGCATGGGGCTGCGCTGAAAGGAAGTGGTAAGGGTGGGGCATAAGCACTAGGTCCCACGATCAAAGCATTTACTTATAACCCAATCACTGACACCCACACAGCAGCTTCCTGTACTTTAAAAAAAGAGAAAAAAAAAAAAAAGAAAAAGAAAAAAAAAAAATCTGTTTCTCTCTTTCTGTAATCAACAACTTTTACCTAGAAACTAGTTAGCGGAGAACTCTTGACTGATTTCAATCTGCAGCTCACAGCAGAAAACATAATTTTTAATCTGTGAGAACCTACCAGAGCCATTTTAACTGACAGGTTTCAGTCTACCAGTTCTTTCATATTTTTTTATCCTTAATTACACCAAAGTCCCATAAAGCTTGAGAAGCTGCATAAGAAATATAAAGCAAGCAGAAGTTCCATAGTGCTGAACACCACAGGCAATCTTCTGCCAGCAAATAAAATGTCCTTATAAATCTACAGAACTCAGCAATGTTTTAGGGGAGTTTGAGGAAATAATGTGCAGTGGAATGTAGATCCTTGTCACAGGGCACCTTTGTTTAAGAATGCTGAGATACTTTACTATTATTTGCTTTCTGTTTATCACAGCTCATTACACAAAGCACTGGCGTTTCTTCGGTGCCTTTTGAGCATTACTCAAGGTATAACATCAATAAATTTACAAAACGTTCCACTCCTCTCCAAAGAAACCTGCAAGTTCTCCAGTAGCACCTGGTGAACATCAAATTACTCCAGCCAGGTCCTAGGGGAGCCCTATGAAACCTAATGTCCATTAGGACCTTCATGGAGATTAACACATTACTGAAGAACATGCACACCATGATCTTCAGAACCCCCAATTCTCTTGGGGATTTTCAATTGAAGAGTCTTGCCAGAAGAGCTAAAGAACTTTTTCTTGGCTGATCTTCCTCAACCTAAAGAGAATCTTAAATATGGGACAGAGATAGTGATGTTCCAAATCTTCTCATGAAACAGTAAATTGGAGCTTTGAGGTACACTAGTATCTAGGTTTGCTCCTTCTGGAACACCTTCCCCTTGCTAGTCTCTACTGGGATTCACTGAATTATTAACCTTCCTCCAAATCTCTTTAAAAAAGAGATTCTGCACTTAACTTCCAAACTGTTATACTGAATAAATACTCAATAAGAGTATTTTACCATAAAACAAAGATGAGATTTCTCTTGGACCAAGCAAGGATCAGATTAGGACTCTGAAACATCTAAAAGATCTTGACAGACTGGTCAACAATAAAGTAAGAAAGAAAAAAAATTATTTATGATGAACAAAAGTAGCATAAAGCTGAGATTCTATCCAAGATCCAAATCTAATTAAATAATCTTGTGATTGTCATACCCTCTCTTAATCTCAGTACTCAAGAAAGGAAAGATATGGATCTCAGGGTACCTAATCCATGCCACACAAGGGTTTTCCCTCTCACAGAGAGAGTTGTGAACTGAACTATCTACTAATACACTCAGATCACAGCTGCTTCTCAATGTTCCAGCTGTGGAAAAAACCCAAATATCAACTAAAACCAAAGAAACCAACCCATTTCCACTTTACAAGCAGAACAGGTCCAGGTGTGTAGGACCAGACCTGATGACCCACTGCAATCCTGACACCCCCTGCAGCAGCAGAGAAGTTTCTCTACACGCTGTGTGAAGGCTGTGTCCAGAACCTGGATATGAGAACAGCTCCCCTGAACCACAAACTCCTTTCAGAGATCTTTCCAGGAACACCTGAAGGCCTTTTGCTCTATCACTACATGGTAAACACAGGTTATGTCCAAAAGGCTCCATTTCAGGAGCCGTGCTCTACAACTTCCTCATGAAGGACTTGGATGTGGGACTGGAAGGCAGACTTAAGTGAGTTTGGTGATGACACGTAGTTGGGAGGAGCTGTTGATTCCCTTAAAGGCAGAGATGTGCTGCACAGAGATCTTGACAAAGGAAAGGGCAGGGCAATCCTCAATTTAACATGCCAAGTGCCAGATCCTGCCCCTGTGCCAGAGCAGCCCTGGATGCAGGGACAGACTGGGGAATGAGAGGCTGTGGACCAGCCATGTGCAAAGGGAGCAGGGAGTCCTTGGTTGGTGGCAAGTTGGATCTGAGTCACCAGTGTGCCCCAGCAGCCCAAAGTGTCACCATGGTCTGGAGGGCAGCACCAGCCTGACAAGGGATGGGATTCTCCTGCTCTGCTCTGCCCTGGGGCAGCCTCAGCCTGGGGCACTTTGGGCACCACAAGATCAGAAGGACCCAAAGCTGTTGGAGAGTGCCCAAAGGAGGGACAGGGAGCTGGGGAAGGGCTGAGGAGCAGCTGAGGGCACTTGGCTGGTTCAGCTGGAGCCCAGGAGACTGAGGGGAGGCTCCTGGGGGCTGCAGCTCCTGCCCAGGGCAGGCACAGGGGCAGGGGCTGAGCTCTGCTCTGGGACAGGAGCCCAGCAAGGGCTGGAGCTGGGCCAGGCCTTGGCATGGAGCTCAGGGCAAGGCTCTGCCCCTCCAGCCTGGCACTGCCCAGGCTCCCCAGGGCAGGGGCCACAGCCCAAAGGCTGCCAGAGCTGAACAAGTGCTTGGACAATGCTTCCAGCCCTTCAGAGGGTGAGAGTGTTGGGGTGTCCTGTGCAGGGCCAGCACTCTGGCTCCATGGTCCTGATGGGTCCCTTCCAACTCAGGATGTGCCATTTAAGTGTTTTCCTGCTCCTCTGCTCAGCTGCAAGGGTTTGTTCTGTTTGCTCTTTGTTTTCATGAAGGAACGAGACCTGATGTCAAACTCCTCATTCATCTGGACAAAAAAGAGACTCATGGGCAAAGTGAGAACTGTGGCACACTTTGGTCCAAGGACACAGTGCAATCCCTCAATGGGACATCAGACAATGTTTGCATGTCACGTGCAAAAGCTTCACATAAAGAAAAGCACCAAATCAGGGCTAATCAGGAACAACCCCTGGTGGATCCTGTTTAGTTTCCACTATCAAAAGCCTGGGAAATCAGGCAGCTTCCAACACTCTGCAAAAGTATTTATATTTTCTACTTGAGTGCAGAGGTTAGAGGACAAGTAAAGTTTCCTTTCAGAGCTTTCTGCACCTGCCTACCAAAATGCAACCAAACCACAAAAGTGTTTTTCAATATTAACCCCCCCCCAACAGAAAGAACAGTTTTACTAAAAAGAGTACAATCATGGAACAGAAAGGCAAATTACAGGTTTGTCTGATAATAATTAGCATTTATTCATCCTTCAGCAAGATCTTTATCACTTACTTGTTTTTTTAATTAAAGAGACCAAGGTAAGAAAGGTAAGAAACAACGGAAGCTTCTTGTCTGTTGTTTGTTTGCTGAGGCCATTCTAACACACATTTTATGCCCGTATCTCTTGCTACAATCACACTATATTACTATATGATTTCTCATGCTTTAAGTAACCACTGAAGATTGCTTTAGTTGTGGAAGGAAGGGAGGAGTAGAACTGCATAAACACACGAGGCTCATTTGCTTTAAAAAAAAAAAAACCCTGTTGTTTCCTCCTTAGCCTATTTTATCATAACAACATTTGCTTTTGGTAGAGCGTGGAGCCTCACAAAGAGTGTATCTCCCTAGAAGGGGGGAAGAGACACACTTAAACCATTTTTAACCAACTGATTAAAGGCTGAGTGCACGTGTCTAAATAAAAAACATATTAATACAGCTGAATATTCCCCACATTCCTCAGTATGTACAAAAGAGGGAATGAGGACACAGAAAGCCAAAAACCCTCATGTGAGGGAGTCAATATTCACCTTTCCTGCTACTATTACACTGCATTTGCTAAGAGTAACCATGTTTCTAACAAGAAATACAAAGAAACTACATATAAGAGATTACATGGGTATATCTAGTATTTATTATATCTATAATATAAGAGATTACATGGGTATATCTAGTATTTATATAGGCCCTGTTAACTCTAAAATATTTTATGTAGATATTTTTTTGAAAGATGGCCATTTGCATTCTTTTCTTGAAAACCCAATAAAGAAAAATAACATCATTCACAATGTGAAATAAGATTCCCTTTAGCATTTCTATTTCTCCTTTTCTTCATGTCTGTCCTAGTGATGGATATTTGTCAACATGACATATTATGTGGGTTTGTTTTTTTTTTTAATTACTGAAAACTCATTAGTAGTGTAGTAGAAAATAGTAGAAAATACACAAAGCAAGCATAGAACAAACTGCTTCAAAGGCTTTTTCACAATCCTAGAGCATTTCCTGACAACTTTACATGCATACTCACCTATAAAATCCTCTCACTTGTTGCTTTCAGGGTTTTTGGGTGCACCATAATCTCCTGAGCAATAAAATCCCAGCAACAGGAACAAATACTGCTGCAATGGTCTGCTTGTAAGTGTACTGTGTGCAATGGAATCTTTCACATCTGGGATCAATTTATGGGATAGGTAATGACATTAAGGATACCTTGGTAATAAGCAAGCACTTTTCACATTGTCCAAGGAGTTTGTTCTGGAATAACTGGTGTGCAAAACCAGCCAGATCAACAACACCTGTCACAAACAGGCTGCCTGCTCTGCTCCAAAATGCACCAGCACAAAGGCAGAGAACCCACACACTGCAGGAGACATTAATGATGGATCTGCTCTTTTTGTACTGTGCTCCCTAATACTGTCTGTGGATATATAAATACATGATGATCAATGTGTTTAGTGCAAAATTCTGTGCCTAACCATCAGCAGCATCTAGCATCTGTTGGTTTTTTTTTTGAGCCAACTGAAAGTTCCCTCTTGATATCAACTGAACTCAACCATTGTTGTTAAAAGGAGACTCGAAACTGCATGGCTTCAGTTCTTAAAACAGTTTCACTGGTAGCTGAATAGCTTGAAAACAACTACAGGGAGAACAGAAATTGAAGCTCCACTGAGAGAGATCTTCTTTTCAATTCATGAGATTTATATATCTCCCAGATTTCCATAAATAACAGACTCCAAGCAGGAACAAAGCCATATATACTCAGAAAGTTTTTTTCTGTTTAATTCACACAGTAATGTGCAAATGCAAGAATGATCCTAGCTGGGCAGACAGGTCAGGACAGGTCTAACTGTGCACCCTGGCCTTGGCAGGACCCAGTGGCAGATGCCTCAGGAAGAACATCAAAACAAGATGAAGATGCAGCCACAGCCAGACTGCCTTGCTATCAGCTACAAAGGAGCTGGAGCCAGGAGTTGGCTTTTGGGACACCCTGTTGTTCTCTGTTTCTTCTGAGAATTATCTAGAGGGTTTTTTAAGACTATTTAAACTTTTTGGCATTCACCATATTCTCTGGCAAACATAGAAATAAATCCTGAATTTCTATTACCATATAAAAACAAACCTTTTCATTTTAAAGATGCCATTTACTAATCTTATATGTTGCCTACTTAGAAAATACAGGGGTTTTTTCCCCTGTTTTCTCCTGCCACATGTGATTTTATAGATCTGTAATAGCACTCTCATCATCTGTTCTCCACTTTGAAGAGTTTCAGTCTGGTTTACTGATAATTTTGTCAATTTACCAATAACTTCACATCTTCCTCCATGGTTGAAATATAAGACAGATAGCAGACTGTCAACTTGCTCTTACACCCAGCAATACAGTGTAAATTGAAAGAAGCAGCTTTTAAAAGAAGAAAACCTCCTTACCACTGGGTGGCTTGGGTCGTGGAGGGACATTTTTCTTGGGTGGTAATGCTGGTGTGTCTGATTTGCTTTTGAAAGGGTCATCTGTGAATCCTGCCCCTCCAAAAGAGGAGGCAAAGGGGTCTGAAGGTACTGACTACATGAGAAAAAAAAAGAAAAGAAAAGGGATGTAAGCACACTGGAGAATACCTGTGGTTTCATGAAGCTACAGTTAAGTCAAGTAAAAGCATTAACTTCAAAATCTGAGAGCAGAATTTTAAGTGGTGTAGGAGGCTAATGCCCAAGGACAGAGGTGCTGAGATTCCATAGACAATCAAAGACCTGATGCTTTTCATCATTTAAGTACTTCTAGAACTTTTAGTCCCAGCAAAAAAAAGTTGATGAGGAAATAAAAGGAAGTAAAACTTGACTTTTTACTATTTGGCAATGAACAGTAATACCACAGCCTGACCTTCACTCTAATAAACAGAACCATGACAGAACCTGGAAAAACAGTGCAGAAGGGATGACTTTATTCCAGACTTTTCTGAAGTCACACATAGGTATTTGACTTTTTAGTCAAAACCTTAGGGAATATCCAAAAGCACATGTTTAAATCTTCCTATATTCAAACAGCTTTTCTAAAGGACTCTCCTAGTGATTAAGAAGCACAAAAGTATTGTGCCATGCAGGGAAATTTATCATTGTGAAATGAAGAAAGAGGAGTTTTGTGAAAAAGGTAAAAATCGCAGTCAAACTTTTGCTAAAATTTCTACCTCGAGCCAGCCATGTCTACTGGTAAAGGCTGTTGCCACCTAGTGGAGAGCTACAACAAAATAGCAAAAGGTAGGGGAGGAAAAAAACCACCAAGAAATGTAATTAGTCAAAGGGAAATGATAACCTATTTTATATTTAACATTTACTCCACTAATGTAAGGAGTTGGGAACTGAATTCACTAAATTCCAAACTCCACCTCAGGAAAGAAGACCAAGACTTTACCAATTATTCATTTTTTTCATTTGTGTCCTGAACCTTTTTCTTCATCTGCTATTTAAAATGGACAGAAATTGCACACTTAAAACATGGGAGAGACTGACTGACTGTTAAGAGTTGAGTAAGGTTAGGTTACATTTATTTAGTAGCATAATATTTTGTTAAAAGTTGACCTAAATCTTAGAGGCCTTATCCAACCTTAATGTGTTTATGGTAAGCTTAGAAACAAGTCAGGATACTTACTATGAAGTAACCAAGAAGCAAATTCCAGGACTTAGATGAAGGCTGGGCACTGAAATATATTCATATCTGCAACAACTACCTCTTCTTACAAGTTAAAACTACAAGTTAATTAATTTTCCTGATTTGGTAATTGAAAATATTTGTGAAAAAATGTATTTATCCCTACTGAATCTACCAGTCTTAGTAAGACTTTGCCATATCTGACATGGTTGGAAAATTCTTTGCTATATAGCTGGTGAGGCTGACTTGAAGAAAATTAACAAAATCAGACTGCCAGCTAAAAAGTTACAATCATATCACACTCTTTTAGGAAGTGTCTGTACATACATTTTTAAAAGGACAATTGCTTTCCTTTTAACCTTTACCTTTGACATCTGACTGAAGTCTGCAAATCCCTCACCACCACTGAAAGCACCACTTCCAAATGGATCCAGTGTTCCAAATGGATCTGGAACAGATATGCAGAAAATAAAGTTATTTTGAATAATACTTAAGAATTACAGGGAATGCTTAGTGGTGCCAATGAAGCACAAAACTAAAACACACTTGCATTTAGATGTTCAGAGAGAATTCCACAAAACAATAGGTTTCCTACCAGTTTTTTGAAGGGAAAATATGAGAAGAAAACAGTGAGATAATGTCTCATAAAATATGAGAAGAAAACTGTCATGAGCTGTGACAAGACCATGATGCTTTTTGCCAATGGTTCACAAGACTCTTTATCCCCAACTCTTGTATTTGATTCTTTCATAAAAAGATACCCTCATTTTAAATGGTTATTTCTTACCTGGACCTTTTGAAGAGATACTGGAAGACGTAAAAGGATCAGTGCTTTCAAAAGGGTCAGGCTAAATAAGAACAGATATACAGAATTATTTTTCTGCTGGACTGTGCATTTACCATTTCATGCCTATCAAAATCTCTTGCTTTAAGACAAATAGTTTACAGTTTCAGACCACTCTATTCAGTGGACAGAGTGGGATAAAATCAGCTTATTATATGAAATTTACTTTATTAGTGCATTTGGCTATTGCATTTAGTCTTTAAGCAACAGACAGAATATTCAGGTCATGCATTTATATTATTAATAATTCACAGAGTCTGTATACTGCTTCTTTTTAAACAGATAATTTTTACAGCTGCTCTTCAGTTTGACAAGTCAGTTGGTCTTGCAGTGTAGGATTGTACTTAAATAAAAGCTGACTTCCCACAGCCTGAAACTGGTCTTGGGTAGCAACACTCCATGAACTGCATAAGAATGAGGAAAACACTAATAAAAACAAAACCAAAGAAATCACATTTCCCCCCAAACAAGCACACACATCAGGACAGCTCAGAACTGCAACAATGGCTGTAACAAGTGTGCTCTGAGCAGTTCCTCCACTGAGGGCTCAGGGATTCTTTAGCCAGAGCAGTTCCTCCACCTCATTCACCACCATGAGTGCAGAAATCCATGGGATGGAGGGAATGCTGGGAATGGGTGGGTGCTGCTGCTTTGAAATTCCCAACAGAGAGGAAAAATATCCACCTAAAAGTACCTTCATGGTGAGTGTACCTCATCATCATGGAACCAGAGGGAACACTGCTGATTGCCTAAACAATCCATAGCTACATTTTAAGAATACAATTAATGATATTTCACCAGTTAGGAAAAAAAGTATTTTGTGTTATTTCACTCTTTTTAGCTGTCAGACAATAAGCCTGTCAATAGTAAAGAAATCTGTTAAGTGTAGATTTAAAAATTACTGACCTTTGAGGGTAAAGTGGGGGTTTTTGTGAATGGATCTGAGGTAAATGGGTCACTCTTCACCTGTTTCTTGAAGAAATCCTCAGGGGCAGAGCTACGAAATGGGTCACTTTCCTTGAATGGATCTCCTCCAAAGGGATCTAGAAGGAGCATGAACAGGTAAATACAGTGTAGCACCAGTGTGTCTATAAAGAACATTTTATATTCCACCTCACACTCACTGATACAATTTTTCTTACACAAACACAATGTTTTGATAAATCTGATAGACTCCCAGAGACCTCTCTACAGAGGGTATTTACTGAGTTTGAACATGTCAGATGAAGCTTTCAGACTTAATAAAGAGTTACACACTTCTCATTAAACAAACTGATTCTGAATGCACACCCTGTTGGGTTTCCATGCTCCCACATGCAAACCAAAAATCTGTAGCCAGGGAAACCTTTGTGTTTCCTTTGTGTTTGGCTACAAATTGTTTATACCACACCTGTCCTGTCTTTACAAAGGGCTGTTACCTGCTGGAGCAGGTGGCTGCTCTGCAAAAGGGTCGTGCTGGAATGGGTCACCTATGCAGAAGAGAAAAACAATTTGGTTTATCTACTATTTAGCAAGGTAAGTTTGTGAAAATATAATTTACTCAACAATTGATCTTCAAGGTCCTAGATAAGCACTTACTGCCTTTGAAGGGGTCTGCTCCCTTAAATGGGTCAGATTTGAAAGGATCTTCTGACTGGAATGGGTCTGTATGCAATTCTTGTGTATTATTGGTAAACATCAAGGCTTTATTCTTAAATGGATCATCCTAAAAATTAAGGAGAAACATCACAACAGCTTGTCATGATAAAAATAAAAATGCCCAGTTACCCATTAAGCAGAAATTGCATGCTATCTTGGTTCCTGTTTAACAGTCTTTAAAATTACTTCCTAAAGAACTTTCTGAATATGTGACTTCTGAATAAGTAATTACACAGCAGAAATGAATGTGTACCCCAGGGCTACACAGAACACCAAAAGATAACAGTACAAATAGCAATCAAATGTTAAACTGTTGCCCATATTAATATATTCAACTCTCAAATACTTTAATAACAAAAGCCAACCAATCCCAAACATCACACCATCAAAAAATTCTTCTCTGCCATTATAGCTCAGCTTCAGGTAAGACACTTATTTAAAAAGAAAGGATACAAAAATAATCTGTGGACTACAAATACAACAAATTACCACCAAGCAGTCAGATACTAGATTGCTTCTTGTTAACTCATCTTTGAGCTTAAAGCCCCAAACACTGATTTCCCATGACAAAGCACTTCATGCAGGAAGAGCCACCCCAGCATTTTGATGGCAAGAGCTTTCTCAGCAGGGGCCAAACCTACATTTGTCAAGTTGTAGAAAATACCCTGCATGAACAAGCAGCAAACTGAAGTTATGAAACCTCTTCATTCATCTGAATGCTAACCCTGGCTTGGGTCTTGTTTGGAGGTCTCTGCTGAAAGCCCAAGTGCAGGCAGCACCTGCACAGCAGAATTCCAGGGACACTGGGGGCCATCCCAGCACAAGGAATATCCAGAAATAACAACCCACTTACACCCAACACCAGAAAGGGACAGGATTTCTTTTATCCCTTTACAAGATGCAAATGAAAACATCCTAATTGATACTTCTCAGAACAGCAGGAGGGAGGTGGGGAGAGAAGGAAGAGGAAGGAAGAATTGAGAAACAGGAAAGTGGCACAATGGTTTAAAAAAATTGCTATGAACATAGACTGGTATTTTCTGCCAGTAAGTGGCTCCTAGGTTTTGCAAGAAAACATCTGGAAGTTTTCACTGGAAATTAAATATATTTATGCAAGCCATGCAAGCACAGAAATGAAGCATTAAGGAGTTTTAAGACCTTTAGTACATGTTTCTCAATGTACTGTTTTTATCTACACTGTTCTTCTTTTGAGCAGTTTGTTTTTACAGAGCAAGTGTAAAGTACTGCATAAAGGCAGCAATGGCTGGTAAATATTTACTAACACATTATAGATTCAACTTCATACTAAACCCACAGCAAATGCTGTGCTTACAACAGTTAAACATGTTTCTATAATGAGGAAGGGCCACATGGATGTGCAAGCAGAATCAAGCAAGTATGCAACTTCTTTCTTGTCATATTTAAGACAAAAAAGCTTAAAAACTAAAAGAAAATTCTTGTGTTTTAGAGGAATATTTAATACCCAAATCAACATTACATACCCAAAAGAAATTGATTTGAAAAATGTTTAAGAACTTGAAAGATTTTATGATTTGGGAAAAAAAAAATGCTGATTAAGTAAAAACATAATAAATGAGAAAGATGATGCTGGAATTATTTAAGCAAAAGAGAACCATCCTTTCAGAAAGGGAATATGAGATGTGTAATAAATACAGCTCAATGTAAAGCAGAAATCTGTAAAGCTTCCTTTGGAAATAAGAAGGAAATACATGAGAAAGGAAAATCTACAGCAAAAGAAGGTTTCACCTTGATAAACTGGAGACTAAAAAATGCAACACTAAACTGGAAATAAAGCCCCACCTCTGTCCTGAGACTGAACATGTGACAGGTTACAAATCCACAAGACCACGTGCCAAATACCAGCTAAACAATTCTTCAGGTAAGGTGCAAGTCAGAAGCTTAATTAGTGTCAAATATACTAAATAACAGTGGGGTTTTACCACAGCTCCATAACTGCTTCTTTCTGTCTGCCCAAGGCCTTCACTCATGTCTGCTAAATTTGTCAGACTCCCACCATGAATCCCATTGAGAGCTTCATTGTATTCTTCAATGCTCTTATTCATTTCCTGGTGGCTCTCTTGCAGCTGAGAGAGTTTACTTCTTGCCTGAGAGGGAGAAATGTTTTAGCATGTTACACACTTAAAAACACTGGCATTCTTACAGTCTCCTCAAACACTGGTGCCTGACAGCTGCATTTATCCCCAAGAGAATTGAATGCTTCCTAACTCAAACCAGGAATTTCCCCACCAAACACCAGTCAAAAAGGTTCATTTCATGAACCAGGATTTTTTCCTCCTCTGAAAAAATAATTTTTCAACTCGTTTCAAGAAGCAAAAAATGGTATAAAGTACAGGGAATACCTGGTTTATTTCTTCCTGGGTTGATTTTAAAGATTTGATTATTGTTTCAAGCTGCACTTTTCCAGCCTGGATGCTCTGCTCCAGCTGAGTCTCTTCTTGCTGCAGGCGATTCAGTTCTGCTTTTGCTCTGTTAAGGTCATCTTCCTGTAATTTTAAATCTGATTCCTGAGACTGAATCTGCATTTTTAGTGATGAAATCTGAAAGAACACAGTAGAAAAATCAGAGTGAAATTTGGAATAAATGGGACTTATTAAATGGTGAATTTACAATAAGTAACAGAAAGTGGTACAGCAACCTATCAACTACTAAGGAAAATCTTTAGAACCTAATATGAAGAAATGCATGCTGCTTCTGCTGTTGCACAAAATCCTTGATAAAAGCACATTCAATAAAACCTAGAAATACTATTTTAAATCAGAGAAATACCCCACTACTTATAAAGGTAATTAAAGGCTGTTTCCCAGATGTTCACCTTCAGAACCTGGCCCCATTCAAACATTTATCAAGCAGTTTAATGTTGATTTGAAGAGTTACAATTACAGAGTTGTTTATAACCTTCCTTATAGACTTTTCTTCTGTGACTTCTTTACACAGGAAGTTTCTACCTTAAGGTAAAATCCTCTTTTCACTGGCAATTGCATCCACCTGAAAACTCAATCCTGATGACGTTCAGGGTGACCAAAACCAGCACCACTGCCATGGACTGTCTCATGGGTTAGGACTACTGATTTGGCTGAATAAATGTTTCCTATATTCTCAGAACAACAATTCCTATGGAAAGGGACCCCTGGACATCATCAGGTTCAACCTTTCTCTTATGACCTTTAAGGAAGGTATTAAAGATGGCAAAATCCTTTCTTGGACCTCTGTATTTGTGTAAAAATTGCTATTTATGGTAAAAAAAAAAGTTTCTTTATTAAATAAACAGAATTTCCCTCAAGAGAAGATATTTTACTCTTGACCTGGTCCAAAATGAACATCCACTTACCACCTGTGTTTCTTCCTGGCATTTCTGCCTCACATCATTCAGCATATCTTTCAGTTTGGCTTTCTGCTGGTCCATCTCATCCAGGCGGTCTTGGGCATCTTGTTTTTGAGCCTCCAGCTCTTGCAAGTTACTTGTTTCCCTATCTAAATCATTTTGCAGCTCCTGAAGAAAATTCCACAACTTGTAACTCATATTTAGCTGAAGCATCAGCCACAGAGAAAGAACTTAACAAAATTCAGAATATTTTCTATATCATCTTGGCTACACCCTGCATTGGCCTGTTTGTATCTGCAGGAACTTGTGTGAGACATCAGGAAATAAATCACTGCTCACAAGAAGGAAAAGGGACTGTGACACAGAGCACACTGCATTGAGTGACCCTGATTATCAAAACCAAACTCTCCAAACATTGATTTCCTAAATGACATGTTAGTTAAACACTAACAAAAAAGACATTAAACTGCTCACATATACTATGCTTATATTGGCCAGCAGCAGATGAAAACACTTCTGATGGAGAACAGAAAAATGAATCTTTTTCTGCCAGGCAGAGGAAAATCCCAAGAAAGAAAGAATGATAGAACGACAGAAAAAATGCTAAATTGCTACATATGACTTAGATTAATATGAAATCCACTGATGATAAACAGTTTTTACCTGAACTTCATTGGTTTTCTGTCTGATTGATTCTTCCTTTTCCCTAATGTCCTGCTCCAGAGAGTATTTTTCTCTGTCAGATAAAGAAGAACATGTATTTGTGATTAGTTAAATAACACAACACACATGGAAAAATCAATTAAATATTATTCTGGAAACACCATGCAGACAAAAATGCCAGCCTGTACTCTCATGTATTCTTTAAAGGAGAAAAGGTGCATAAGTATCAATTATTCTTTGAGAAATGCCTTCTGTGCCCATCATCAATCTTCTGAAGTCACCTGATAGATCTGCAGGGTACCACTAGGAAATCCATCACCAATTAAAGCAACAAATAATGACAAAATGACTAAGAGAAAATAAACTAAGTACTACAGACTGACTTAGGTGCTGTACACCAAGACATTGCTAACAGTCCACAACTATTACCTCTGCAGCTGTGCAATCTCTTGGCTGATATCATCCAGCTCCTTCACCCCTGTAAATTCTCCTGATCCAACAGAACTTGCACTGTCCTGTTAAGAATGAAACAATCTATTAAAATGTCAAGTAGTAACAGAAGCTTTTCCTTTAACAAAGGCGGGATACAAAATCCTCATTATTTGCATTTGCAAAATTCCATAAGAGACATCAAATTATTCTGTAACAAGCAAGGAACATGCCCCACAATTCTGCTCATGAGGTAGGAGAATTGTTGATAGGCCTGTTTAACAGACAGGACAGTTGAACACACAGCAATGAAAGGACAGGCACAAGGCCAACAAGGAAATTGCAGAATTGGTAGAATTAAAATTCCAAACCTAAAACTTAGTTCTGCTCTAGTCAATAGTAAGGTTTACATGGACTTAATGAAATCAGATTGTAAGTCCAGTCTTCTAGAGCCCTGTCACAAATTAATGGCAATTTCTGCAATTATACCACATTTCCTGTGAGTTGTTTCTGCATTCATTCAAGCAGAGATCAGGGAAGATACAGAGGGCATCCCCTGCCTTCTAGATAAGTTAAGAAAGGATGTCAGCATTATGTACCAAACTGGTTGTTGTTGTTATTATAAAAAGGATAAACAGCTCACCACAACTGAGCAAAAACTGCAGCACTGACAAACCAGGAGACCTACAATTTTTATATAGCATTTCACAAAGAAGAAAGCAGAGTTTGCCTGCTCCACTGACTTTGAGACTTCTGTGATAACCACAGAAAGCTTGGCTTTATTAAACATTAAAAAACAAACAAGAACCCAACCAGCAAGCCAAGACCAGCAAGATGCATTCACTGGTCACAGCTGCAGAGAACCAGCCCAGGAGTAATTTCAACAGCACTGAGCTGCCTGTCCCAGAACTTCTGCCAGATCAATAAATCTCCAGTTATTGAAGGAACATCACCAGGCTGGCAGCCAGGGCTGGGCATTCCACATTGCTGTGACATTATCACCACACCAAGAGCAAGTGGCACAGAACTCAAGAGCAAAGACAGGCAAAGGTATAGAAATGAAAACTTGTTAGAAGTTACAAAAAGCAAACATTAGAAATGTGCATTCCTTTGGACACTGCAGTTACTCACACGCCGCATTTCTGTTAGTGCTGAGATCTCAGTTCCTACAGGGGTCAAGTAACCTGACAGAGTCTATAGGAAAAGGATATAGGAAAAACCTTAGGAGGACCATAGCAATAGCAATAACTAAAATATATTTAGAGTTCCAAAGGTTTCTGGTTAGGGAAGGCAAATAAAAGTAAAGAAAAACACAGTATCATTTATAGAAAAGGTGAATGCAGGGACATGACAGAAGTTATTTCCTCAGTTCAGTTGCAGAAGTGCACTGGCATGTTATCAAAGAAAGGAACAAAGCAGGGTCAGCAAAGGATCAGATGCTCAAGTAAAGGGGTATTAGCAGTGCTGGATACAGGACTGTGGACTGCTACAAAGGTTGAATCCCAGAAACCAGGAACTCATCACTCCTCATTTAGCCATTAAAAACTTTTATATTTCCATGGGAGTAATCTGGTGTGATCACAGTCAGGGACATGCTGCTCAACCAGCTTTTAATATTTGCTGTTACAAGTTCCCTGACTCAATCTTCTGTATGACAAAGGATTATCCTTTATGCTACATTTTTTCCAGCATTATTACTCCTTGGGTTATGGAAAATTTTACTGCATTTTTCTTTACTTACTGCCTTGGTTGTTAAAAAACTAGCTATATTTTCAAATGTTAAAAGAATTTTGTAAGAGGAGATAAGAAAAAATATTGGCAATTCTTTATCATAATACTAAAAAAAAAAACCCACAAAATTCATACTCAAAGCCCATTACTTTTAAAGCACATAAGTTGAGTGTATCTACAACAAATTGCTGACTTACCTGGATGGGTGTGTTCCTGTCTGAGGGAGGGATCATATCTGGAGTTAACACTTGTGGAGGATCAATCCCTTTGCTGACCTTCTGCTGAATGAGATACATGGCGAGTGCAAACTGGTCTTTGCTGAGCTTTCCCATCTGTCTCGTGTCTGCCAAAGACCTGATGAAAAACAGATCAACCTTACAAACAAGAAAATCTTATTTCTGCTCTACTAAAAGGTCTGAAATACATATATACATGTAATTTCTTTTTGGTTCATCCTCATCAGAGCTTAACTTATTCTAGTCAGATTTCCATAAACAGAGCAGTATTTTATTACACATATTTAACTGAACAGAGAAGTGTTAGTCTGAGAAAATGTTTAGAGCACTAGAACTTCAAAAGACAATCACAATTCACAGACTGACCTATTGCCCCCCTCCCAGAGAAGCAAAGGGAGTATTTATTTCTCCCTTAATTTTCCATATAGTCCACATATTACAGTATGTGGACAAGTAAAAGAAGTTGGGGTTTTTTTGTTTATTTTAATGTTAGAATCACATTCTGAATCTGAGTTCCTAGATCAGCAAGCTACAGAAGCACAGCTAGCACAGAATTCTTACCATATATGTGCTAGGAGATTCTGAGATAGACCTGAATGCATAAAAATGTCCTTTACTTCTTGGCCACTCACAAACCCATCCATGTCTGTGTCTGTTTTTAGGAAAATTTCATCATATCGAACTTTTTCAGACACTGGTACCACCCAATTAACAGCTGGCTGCAAAACAAAGGTTGGCATTTCAAAAGAACAGAAATGGTTTCTATGAACACACTAAGTATAAATGACATTATCCAGAGCTGGGTGTGCTGAACATCTTGCATACTCCAGTCTGACTAGTAAACAAGTGTTTTCATTGCATGTTTTAACTTCACACTTTTTATCTGAATAAAAACACTGATAAACAGCTATTCATCAGTTGAAAAGCATTAATTCTTTGGAAATACAGACCCAATTAGGCATATAAAGTCCTCACACTAATAGCAGGAGATTTAGAAGCAGATTAATGATTTCTTTGGTATTAAAGCAGATACACAAACAAAACCTTTCTACGGTTCCACTTTCTACATAAAGTGAAAATTCCCCCTAAGATTTTCTACCTTGTGGTCACCAATGTTCTTCCAAGCTTTACCATTCTCATTTCACCCTCTCCACCCAAATCACCCAAACACACACGAGGCAGAAATCAAAAAATGTATTTCTTTTTTCCTACAGCTTACAAATCCACAAATCTAGAAGAATAAGAAAGAAAGAAAGATGTGTACCTGTGCTGGTTTGATGCTGTGCTTGGGAGACAAGCTCCCTATGCTGTTCAGGCTGGTGCCACTGCCATGGGATGGGGTGGAACGGAGGCTGTCTTTGGGGGGAGGACTTGCAGGCAGAACAGGGACTGCACCAGGAAACACTGATGGCTTCTTTCTTTTAGAAGGTGGTATGAGAGAAGGGGGCAATTGTGAAGGAACTGACTCTTTCTCAAGAGCTCTATAAACCAAATGCATTGCCTGCAAAGGCAAAAAGGTCAGATAACATTCACAATTATTAGAAAAAGCAACAAGATCTTGCTGTGTCAGTCATTTATGTATTAGTAAAACAAAGACAGTAAGACTAGAAATGTAAACCAGAGCCATTAGTTTTGAATGTAATTCCAACAAGTTTAATCTTGACACAGGCAAGAGTCAGCAGGTGGACTTGAGGAAGGTCATGAAATAGCTCCATGTGAACAATTTAGATTAGAACAGTTGGCTGTAGCACAGAAAGCTGCAAAGCTCTTGAGAAAGAAATGAGCTATTTGTTTTGACAGATTAGACAGTGAATTGGGAATTTAAAGCAACCTACCACAGCAAATTCATCCTTGTCCAGGTGCCCATCTTTATCAATATCACTGAGATCCCAGACCTACAGCAATTAAGATTAAAAAATGATTTGCAGACCAAGTTACACTTTATGTATTCATTGTATTAACATGCCCCCTAAAGACTCCTCACAGATTTTGGTGAAGATCATATTAGTTACACCACCTATCTAAAAATTCTCTGATGAAACAGACTGGATTAGAGTTTTCTGGCCACATGAATCAACACTGGCTCTAACAAATTCTGGCTGCAACTCAGGCAGGTTTTTCATCATTCTATGATGCAACTACAGAATCATCAAACTGAGTAAAAGCACTCAGAGGTGGCTTTCAGCACTGCCCAGAGGGTGTGGGCTAGCAGATCATTCCAATTCCTAGCAAGAAAATTCAACGGAAAATTCAATATATTTCTAATTCCTATTCCATTCCTAGATGATCAGGGTTTTCTACTAAAAACTAAAACCATGTGCAACTCCCTCTGCCCCCCTGAATTTCCTGTTGGAGAGAATTTAAGCATTTATCAATGCTTAATTTAGTTCATTAATAGGTGAGGCACAGCCAATGAAACTTGCAGAAGATTTAGAGATACACAAAACTTTGTGAACTCCAGCACAGCCCTGTTCCATCATCAATATGACCTGGGGACAGTGGAGTCCACAAAAAGCCAAGACTTGAGGCTCAGTTGTGAGAACTCTGCTTTATCACTGGACCCTTGACACATTTAAGCTCCTTGATTGGACCTTTCTCCATTTCCTCAGTGCCTTATCTTGTCCACAAATTTTTCTGGAAGAGGCCAAAGTTTCCTGAATTTCTATTGTGACAATAACAAGATAAAATCCGAAGCCTTTCGAGACTTCTCAATACTCAAGTACAGAATTAAAACAAATCATACTTAGATTTTGTAGATAATACAGAGCAAGAGGCTCTTCTTCCTGAAGAGATAAAAGTATGTAATGCAGATAGAACTCTGACACAGAATGTGCTCAAAAATATCAAGAGGAAAGAAAAACCAACCTGGCAATTTGCACTATGAATAAAGGAGGATGTTTTAAGGGATTTTCCTGTACAAACAGAGGATGGATTTCATGGTATATCTAATAACTCCTATTTGTAAAAATGACAAAACAGCAGAATCTAATGTCCTAACAGCTATTATGATTCAGGAAAGCTTTTTCTTGTTTTTAAACAACCAAAATCAAATTTCCACTTGTAAATGAAGAGAGACACAATGAAGCCAATCTACTCTAGGGTTGAAATTACTACTCTTACTCTTATTTCTAAGTGGAAGACTTCAGAGTCTTAATGTTCTTGCTTTATAGCATGCACATGATGCAAAATCTCAGCCAAAACCTGATCTCTGTTGATAAATTACATTTTTAACATTGCAATTATGAGAAGCTAAATAGAGACAAGCTACATCTAAACAACTTACTTACCCTTCCAAGGATATCAAGAGGTAGCTTTGAATTCATCAGTACTGGTTTTACTTTGTCTCCTGAAAGTAAACCATTTACTGGCAAAAGGCTTTCAAAAATACCATCAAACTTTGCTTTTTCTTCCACCTAGTTGGTAAGAAATAGTCTGAATAAGTAAAAAAGTGTGTCTGTGTGAGTAATGAAAATGAGATCTTGCAAGAAATTAAGACTGGTCAGTAATGTACTCATCTTAAATTTCCAAGCTTTCTTGCAAGTGCCACTGTATTGTATTTAAATGTAAACCCATAGAGAAAGCTTTGAAATTAGGCTCCTAAATTTAAAAGTTATGGCAGCTGGGAGATTTTACCATGTAGCAGACAAGGGGTGCTTCTGTTTTAAAGTAACTTTGATAAACTCTATAGAACTAAAACTTATTCCTCCCACTTTAAAGTACATATAACTATAAGTTTTTTTATTAAATTTCTAGCTTTTGGAAATGTTTGGAGTTGAAAATTACCTAAATATAAATATCCCCACACATACATCAAAAATTATTTTTTCCAAATTATAGATATAGCTTGTATCATTGAATAGCAATTAGAAACTAGGAACTCAAGCTTTAAATTAACAGCTCAGACTGGATGTGGTGAAACACTTCACTGTTCCCAGTGGGGTTCCTTTATACAAACAAAGTGCCTAATTGTAGGATTCTGGAAGAAATCCAGGCAGAAGATTAAAATTCATTTTCTTAAAAACATCCCACCAGAGGTTGTCAAAGGGTTGTTTAATACTTATTGCATATCTAAAACTACACCTTGGTGTGCTCTGCTGTGCACAGAAAGGGAGGACTTCTGAAATGGGAAATACATTTGATCTAAAACTCTCTCACTGAGAAAATTACACACAAGAAAAACATTTACTTCTAAAAAATGGATGGAATGTGTTTTCTTTTACACTTACCCTAACAGCCCAGTGAGTCTCTGTTGAGGGTGGTGTGATCAGTAAAGGACTGCTAGTGTCATGCTAAAAATGAGAAAATGGTTTATTTATATATATATATATACATTTATATAAATAGATAAATATACATACTTCTGTCTCTAGTACTTATTAATTGCACTGAGTTTGAGATGGTTATAGACATGAAGCTTAACTACACTGAGGAAAACTGAGGAAAACAGGCTGCACATGTACCTAAACAGAAGTCACACTCATTTATAGCATTCCAGTACTTGGGTAAGGACATCCAGTAGATGCATTCAGTGTCCAAAGACAGAACCAACACAAGCCAAGGAGGTTCTGCAGCAGCCAGTGCAGGGCAAGGCTGCAGCAATGCCTTTTACTACTCATTCCTACTACTCAGCCCCAAAATAATCTTTTTTTGTTTCCTTTTTTTATCATGAATTAAGAGTTTAGCCACATCAGCTTCCTGACCAAGCTGACCAGACTTAAACTCACCCTGTCTGACTCTTGCAGGCCAGGAAGGGGCTGGTTTCTTGTCACTCAGCATGACAGGACTGTGGCAGCCCTGGCTGCTGTGCCCTAAGGAAGCGTTTGACAGCAGCCTGAACCATGACATTTATAAAACACAAAATCATTGCAATGTTCCAACTGAATTCTCATACAACACAAACCTGCATTGAAGAGGACACTACTCACAAATTTAGGAGGGGGCAGAGTCAAATTCAGACTGCTCAGGTTGACGTCGTGGCCGTTCTGTGCGCACGCGACGAGGCGCAAGGCGACGTAGAAACCCTGCAAGCAATTGGGCTGGCAATTAAAAACCAGCTGCAATCACAAAAAATAAATAATCCCCTTGCCATTTATACCAACACTGGGTATGTGCAACTCAGTAAAAAAAAACCCCACGTGTACAACCCCATAATGGCAGCAACCCCTTTGCTTTTAAGGATGAGTCCAGAAAAGTTTTATAGTGACAGGAAGCAAAGAGGGGAAAACTGGAAGTTAGTTGTTCATAAAAACTCTCTCCTAATTAAATACAACAGTTTTTCTTAAAAATTAGTAGTGTTTTGAAAGAGTTCGTTTGTAACTTGCTATTTTGTACTCCAAGCCATTTTTAGTAAAAAAAGCTAAATTTTTTCATGCACAAAAATTTTCTAAAATCAAATCATAGTTTTCATTTGTGACTCAATGACTGTGTACCTACACATACACACACCAACTATTTACAAAACAAAAGAGATCCAGAAAATTAGAATCAAACTTCTCCTGCAGCCTCCCTGAGTAATACACTTGGATATGAGCAGTGCTGGGGAAAAAACTCATTTTGTAAACAAAAACAACCCTGAAAAAGATGAAGGTAACTACTGATGGTACCAGGGCTTGATCAAAACAAGGCTAATCTGGGAAAGGTAATACAGGAAATCTACATGAACATTTCAATTACCTGTTTATCTAAGTATCCTTTACCCTCTGGGTCAGCCAAATCCCATATCTGTGGAGATAGAAAATAAAAGCTGCTGTGAATTTCAAAGAAAACTTGAGCTCAACAGTTCCTACTCTATGTCTTCTTAAAGTGTTCGTGCAGCTTTCAAGGAATGACAAACAATGTTACTGAATTGTCGAGTTAACAACAAAAATGTTACACAAAAACCAAATTTTATTTTTAAATTTTTCCTTTCACTTAAAAGAAGTGTAAAGACAAGTACTGCATTATCCAATTCCTTCAACTTACTTTTCCAAGGATGATATCAGAGAGACCAGATTTTTTAAGAAACAGAGCAGCTTCACTTGCCCCAACTCTCCCTGTGTACGTTGGATCTACCTGAAGGAGAAAAATTAACATTTAATTGAAACATGGCTGTTGTGAAAGCAGATTTAAGAAATGCAATCTCGCCTCTAGGTCAAAAGGAGTTACAGGAACTGCATCAGCACTGAGAATTCACACAGTTTTAGCACTGCAATGGGGAAAAGAAAGAGAAGGAAATGTTGGGGAAGAAGAAACTGCACTTTGTTTTAACTTGTTTTTAAGAACATACCTGTTTGTAATATGTTTCATATATTGGATTCCCAGTAGAAAACTGAAACACAAGTAAGAAAACAGAATAAACAACAATCAGAACTGATAGGAAAAGAAGCATACAGCACTTTGTGTATTACTGCTATTAAGAACCTATAATAGTGTGTTAATGTGCTGTGTTACAAACTGGACACTTGAATTTCAAGTGTGGATAACAGTGATCCACCAAGAGCACAGAGCACTGTCATCTCTCAGAACTTCTCATCATCAGGATTCCTGCCTCTCCTCACACTTCTACTTAGTGACACTACAAAGGGATAAGGTTTTGAAGAACAGCTTTGAATTATTTGCTGAAGTATTTCAGATCTCAGATGAGAAGGACTCATAACAAAGGTCCAGCTTTCACCACAACGCTCACCTGACTACCAACTGCACCAAACACATCCTTGGAGAATGCTTTCAACAGACAATTACACACACACACAGGGCCTGTGTTAACACATTTTCAAGACTAGGATCTTAAACTGAAACGGAGTAAACAAAAAACCAAAGCAAACAAAAAAAGAGAAAAAAACAACAACAAAAAAACCCCAAACCAAACAAAAAAAAAAGGAAAAAACAAACAAAACAAAACAAAAAAAAAAGACCCAAACCAAACAAACAAAAAAACCCCAACCCAAATATATGTGTATATGTATATATATGTGTGTATAAATATATATGTGTGTGTATATATATGTGTATATATATGTGTATATATGTATATATATGTGTGTGTATATATATGTGTATATATGTATATATATGTGTGTATATATATATGTGTATGTATATTGTGTATGTATATATATATATGTGTGTGTATATATATGTGTGTGTGTATATATATATATATATATATATGTGTGTGTGTGTATATATATATATATATAAAATGAATGGCAAATTAACAACTCTCACAATTCCCTGACAACACTTTTGGAGGATTTCAACTTGGTGTAACCACTGCATTACACAAAAGCTACAGACCCTAGGAAAGCCCAGCCTTTTCAGGGTCCTAAACAAGCAGATCCCAGCTCTTCTTGCTGACATTCCAAGCAAATGGCAGCTGGAATGCCAAAAGATGCAGAAAAAGCCCCAAAATCCTATTTTCTCACACATCTCCTAGAGTTGCCATGGGATTTCTAACCCTGGGCAAGTCATCCCTCCCCACTGTTCTACCCAGCCTCAATGCCAAGAGCAAAACCAATCTGGTCAAAACCAGGTCAGTCCTTAGAGCACTGAGAGGCCTTGAAAAGAAAGCACCAAAACAATTCAATAAAGATGTCAATGAGCAAAACACAGAGATGGCACAAATCCTGCTTGGGATAACCACTCCCCACCTCCAGGACAGCAGCCAGACACCTGAAAAGGAGCATTGCACACTAAGTCCCATCACTGCTATGTCCCCTCCCAAATGTCACCTTCCTCCTTGTTCTCCTCATGGATTTCCACATGTTCTGCTTACTCTGAGAGGAAGGAAGGCAGGAACATGATGAAAGAAAAGACCAATGAAGAACTTGAAAATTTGATTTTACACCAAGAGAACCTTCTTGTGAGTTTACAATAAACATGCTAAATCTTCATTTAAGGAGCTATCCATAACAACTGAGCAGAGCACAAGCAAACACTGACTCTCTAAAGATTACAGCTCTATTTGGATAGAAAAATCCTGCATTTTCAGAACAGTTTCCTAAGCATCTTAAACATACTTCACTTATATCCATCAACAAAATAAGCTGCTGCACTTTCCAGCCTCAGCACCCTCTGGAAGCTCTCGCTCTCCCTGATGGCAGACAGGATTTCAGAAGGATGCTGCAAACATAACTCATAAATGGGACTGTTCTTTGTGCTGGCATGTAAACAAGCAGCACTATAAGCATTGTGTTCCTGTCCAAGCAGGAAACACATCATTCAGAGAAAAGGTGGAAGTAGGAAATAGCCTGTTCCACTCTGAATAAAACCACGTTTTCAGCCAACTCTCACCAAACTGTGCACCTCTTGTTTGTCAGAAAGCTCAGACAAGAGAGTCAAGCACCAACCACAAGCTCCTCTAACTGATGCAGTGAGTGACCTAGAGCATGCAGAGACTGCACTCAGACCAAGATTCAGAGCAAACTGCTCCAGCAGCAGGACTGAGTGATCTCATGCCATCAGCAGACACTCCTGGCACCCCCAACTGATATTGTCAGCCGTGGCATGGAGCTGACTTACCTGGCAGAGGTGGCAGGAAGCCAGGCTGATGTGCTTCAATGCTGTGAAATTTCTTCCACAGCAAATTATTCACCCAAGCACTGCTGAAAAGCACCTCAAGATCAATCCTCTACTTGCAGAATTTTACAAAGGTTCAGTCTTTCTGACCAATTTACCTAAATGACTGCATCTCTGTGATGAAGCAGACCGGACAAAACGGGTTCAAGTGATAAAAATAGCACAGCTCTCTATCTACCCACCACTACGTGTGATGACATCACCATCATCCAAGAGGATTCTGTAATTTGGTGACATCTGCTCATGAAGGACCAACCCAGGACTGTCAACGCTGGCAGGGACAAAAATTTTGAACCTGTTAGAGAGGTTCAGTTTTACCAAGAGTTTATCCACCCCGTGGTTCCTATGCCTGCTCTATACTCCCCAAAACATCACAATTAATTCTCTTTCCTGAAGTCATCTCCGGGTCACGAGGATCTCTGGATCACATTAATTATTTGAAATGAAGTATTATTATGATAATGATAAATGATTAAATTTAATTAATATTAATTAAAATATTTTAAGCTGCTTGAATTACCCCTACTCTTTGCAGCTCTTAATCTGTTGGTATCAATAGTTTTATTTTACAGCTTTCTGAGTGGACGTGCCTCCATGTTACAACACACATACCCTGTCCTACTCTGTCTAATTCTATTTCTGGCATTTAATTAACACACATGTCCTTAGTAATCACAAAACTGAGGCTCTTAGAAGAGGAAGTTTATTACCTTAAAGGAAATTCTGTTTACAGCTAGATTACTCTTGACAGTTCAATTTACAAAAACAAGTTTTAGAACTACAATGCTTCCACTGAATTAGTTGGAAAATACTATATAAAAATAACTGATATGTTTACAGAATGTGGTCTTAGTCCCCCTAAACATAACATTTTCTATCAAAAGGAATACCATTGATGCCAGACTCAAAGACCAATGAGAATTTAAACTAGAGAAACTGGATTTCCAGAGTAAGCATTTGATAATTATTTGATTTTTACCAATGTATTATAGAATTTCACAACTACAAACCCTTTCACATCCAGAGTTTATCTGACTTACATATTTTGCACCACATTAACCACTTGAAATTTTCTGATAACAGTTTGTGCGCACATGGATGTTTTCAGATGTTTCTGAATATGTTCACTTAATCAAACCAATGTTAATCAGAAGCTAACAGCAGTGCATGTTCTTAGTAAGACACGCAGGAAGTTATGTTACCCAAGCACCACATAACTCCACTGAGCGATACATTTTTAGAGTATCACAACCCAAAGATCATTATTAAAAGGAAATCGATCTATTTAAATAATCTGAACTACTAATAGGAGTCATTCAGAATGCCTGACTGGCCTAGGCACAGTATAGAAAATAGTTTTGGTTTCAAGACGTTGAAGGTAGCGGGGTGGTGTTGCTTTTCTTTTGCTTTAAAGCAAATAAGTACACTCTCTTGACATGGCTATGGAAAATAATAAACAGCGATCACACTGCTTAGGCTTGAACTATTTGGGTGAGAAATCAAATTAAAAAAAAAAACTTGTAACAACAGAAATCAACCAAGGGATCCTAAGCATTCAAGCAGAGCTGGAAACAGCCTCTCCCAGGGCTCAGGACACGCGCCCCGTCCCCTGCCCTGCAGGAGCTTCTCCTCCTCCTGACAGGCGAGCACGTCCCGCTCATGGCTCAGCCCCTTGCCGGTGTCCCCGCTCCCCACGCACCTCCCGAACGCCCCACACGGTCACGGCACCCCGTCACAACAGCTCAGCAGTTCCAGGCGGCATCACCGCCCGGTACGAACAGGAAAACGGGCTGACGTGCGGAGCACCAGCCGTGTCCCCTCCAAACCCCTGGCCCACGGTAATCCCGGCGGCTCGGCGTGGGGAAGCGCCAGGAGACCCTCAGCCCCTCCCCAGGGACGCAGCTCCGGGGCCTCCATGAGGGGAGGGCGGCGGCGCAGCTTGCGGCCCCCCCAGCAGCGCCCGCCGCGGTCCTGGGGCACGGCGGGGGCCGCTCGCCGCCCTTGCCCCGCCCGGGTCCCGCTCCTCGCCGCGCCCCGACCCTTATTCCCCGCGGGCCGAGCCCCTCCCGGCACGGGGCCTGTAACCCAGCGCCAATTCCAGCCCGGCTGCACCCGGCTACGATGCAGCCCCGCTGCCGCTCCCCGCGCCCGCCCGGCCGCCGGTGCGGAGGGCCGCGCGTCCCCGGCAGCCCCGGTACCTGCTGGCTGAGGGGGATGAGCGCCGCCATCTTCCTCCCGCTGGGTCGGGCCGCGGCCGGGGCGGAGCGAGGGGCGGGAGGCGGCGGCCGGGCCGGGCCGGGCGGGCCCGAGGAGGCGGTGGCGGCGGCTGAGGAGGTGCTCGAGACCCAGCGGCCGCGGCTTTATCGGGGCCCGGCAGGCGCTCCTCGGCGGCGGTTACTGCGGTCCACGGAGTCACCCAATCCTTTAGAACGGAAGAGACTTCCCAGGTCATTGAGCCCAGCCTTTGGCAGATCACCGCCTTGTCCACTGTCGCTCCTTAAACACCTGCAGGGACAGGGACTTCACCACCCTGCCCAGCTCCCTGGGCAGCCACATAACCCCAAAGCGAGCGAGGTTTGAATGGAGCTCAGTGGGCCGCGAGTCCCACGTCCCTGCTCCAGCAGGGCCATCCCAGAGCACACGGCACAGGATTGTGTCCACACAGTTCTGGAATATCTCCGGTGAGGGATTGCAGTCTGTTGCAGTGCTCCGTCACTGCGCAGCAAAGTTTTTCTCATATTCAGGTGGAATTTCTTGTCATCAGTTTCTGCCTGCTGCTTCTTGTCCCATTGCTGGGCTCCCTGGTCCATGCTCTGACCCTTCCCTGCAGACACTGACAGACAGGGTTCCTCTCTATAATATATATTATAAATATCATCCCCCATTGCTCTGTCCCTTCCTGAGTCGTCTTTGCTTTCTAATTTTTTTCTTAAGCTATTGCTCAAAGTATTTTTCCTCCGTAGTCCTTCCTCCTGCTATTCCTCAGCCTATTTTACATTCATTTCCTTTTCAGGACCATGAGATTCTAATTTCATTTGTATGCACCAAAAGTTTCTCAATCAGATTAGACAAGAAATCTTTAAAATGGGGAAATAAAGAATGAAAACATCCATGGGAATTTCATGTTCATTTCTCCCCATGTTCTATCTCCAAAATCTTTTGCATAAACCTCAGCATCTGTTATTGAGAAACTGTAAAAAAATTGTGCGTTCCTCCTTCACTTTGGAAGGAAAACAGAAAAAAATATCCCAGGAAGTCTGTTTTCTTAAGAGGCCTTGGATTACCTATCCAATTTGGTTTCCATTTCCCCTAGGATGAACTGCATGTTTGGAATACAGTCAGGCAAAGAAAGGGGCTCAAGGTGTTCCCCTAGCTAGGAGAAGGAAATTATTTATAAACTGTATAGAGGAATCTAGACTACAGTATAATACCATTCTGCATTATTGTTATTCTTCATCCCAAAATTCAGGTCCTCAGCACTAGTTCCACCATGGGTTCAGGTTCATTCCAATCCTTTAAAAGACACAGGAAAATTAAGAAAGCAAAACCAGTGCACAATTCAACTATATTTAAGAGAAGTTAAATAATCCACTAATACAGAATAAGGAGAGCAATTTACCTCATGTCTGATTTAGATCATAAATTCATATTCAGTCATCCCAGTCTGTGGGCTTCTTTGATCATTAATTTTACTCAGTGGTAAACAAACTAAATAATCTTGTGGGTTGCCAGATGCATTTTGTTATCAATTTTTATTTCATAAGTCTGATCTGGAATTTTAATCAAAGTATATAATTGGAGTATATAGCTGTGTATATCTGTCAGCCAGGGTTTTAGAGATAGCCAGGGAAAGTTTTTAAGAACCTTAAACTCAAGTCTTAGGAACTGGCTTACAGCAGAATGATATCACTAGAAAGCACTAGAAAAGTAACCCAGAAAAACAAAAAATTAGGCAAAATAAAAATGATCCATGGCATAAGCTCAGTAGCTATATAATTGTATTACAAGTATATAATGATGTTGGATACCTTATGCCAAATTTCACTGCGGCACGCAGAGCACAAGTTTCACCAAGTCCCTGGAAATGACACACAAGTACAAAGGGCAGGTAATAAGCTACAATATGTTGTTTCAGTGAGGGGTCTTAACGCAAATCCTGCCGAACAACTGGATCCATTCCCAACTCGCTCCAATAATTAGCGAATCGCGGGTTTGTAAAAATTCCCGTGTATTGACCCCGATGCATGCTGGGGCTTGTAGTCGGGGCGCGCTACCGGCGGCTGTAAACCTGCTTGTGATTAGCTGGCGGCGCCGAGTGGCCGCGCAGAGCCAATCAGTGGGCGGGATATTGGGGAGTCGCGGACTCCAGGAGCCGGCCGCGCACCGCCCGCCCTGGCCCGGCCCGGAGAAGCCTCGGCCGCCTGGGCTGGCGGACCTGGCGGTGTTCTCTCGGACCCTGTTCCGCCCCATGCCGTCCGTCCTGTCCCGTCCCGGATGGCCGCGATCTCTCGGGCACCCGCGGGCCGAGGGCAGGTGAGGCACCGGCGCCCTGTCTCAGTCTGTAGCTGGGCAGCCTCAGCGCGGGCCGGTGTTCGCGTCTTGTGTGGGGAGGGATCTGTACGAGCCCCTTCCTATAGCTCCCTACAGGAGGGTGCAGGCAGGTAGTGCCCAGCTTTGCTCCAGCGACAGGACGAGGGCACATTCTTAAGCTGTGACAGGGGTGGTTTAGGTTGGACATCAGAAAAGATTTCTTCACTGAAAGGGTGGTTGGACGTTGGAAGGGGCTGCCCGTGGAGTCACCATCCCTGGAGATGTTTAAGGAAAGTCTGCATGTGGCAGCACTCAGTGCTTTGGTCTGGTTAACAACGTAGGGGTCAGGATCAGTCGCAAGTTGGACTCGATGTTGTCAGGTCTTTCTAAGGTCGGTAACTCTGTGATTGTTGGCAGGGCCACAGCCATGTACCCCGCAGGACCAGCACCCGCGGTGACCTAACGCTGGTGGACACAGAGCTGGGGAGCGCTGGAAGAACTCCGTCCCTCCACGGCAGGTTCCTGAAGGCGTGCGGTGGAAACGCTGCTGGGATGCAGCCCTGCCCGAGGCCGGGAAGCACCGCGCGGGCAGGGAGCGGCCGTGCGGCCCTGAGCACTGCGGGCAGCGCCGCCCACACACGGCTGAACTCGGTCCTGAATAAAGTGGCACAACTAGAAAGCAAAATCATGGGTCAAAAAAAGCACCTGGAATTGCAGAACGCTGACTCGGGCCTGAAGCCTTTGTCTGAGGAGTGCAGCTCGTCCGCCTCTGGGCATGAAGGTGGTGCCAGGGGCAGGAGGTACTGGAAGAATTATGGTGGCACCAGTGGGAATGGGACCCGCAGGGATGCCTGTTCTGGGGAGGAGGAAAGCATGCAAAGCCCTAAAAGGAGTGTTATGGTTAAACAACAGCTTGATCTGGATAGTGATGAAGAGGAAATGAGAGAATTGATGGAGAGCTCTTTGGGCTTTTCCAGTGGAAGTAGGAATCAGAAGGTTCTGGTAAGTGATGCTCAGTAAGGTAAAAAGGTAAATACAAACTTTGCTGGATTATGTATTTTTATTAATGCTTTCATATAATTGTTTTAATTGGTTGATTGCTTTTTATTTAGATAAAACTAGCAACTAGATTTTAAATTTGCATTTGTGTCTTGCTCATGATAGGGTTCAGATTCACATCATAAGATCTTAAAATTATTCTATTTTACCCACAATGATTTGTTCTCCCTTTAGCAATCTACACATACCAATGAAGTAACACATAAATCTCTTTTTTGTGTTCTTCAAAAAGAGTAAGGCTCCAGTTCCATCAGGAAAGGCTCCTCCACCTCGTAAGGAAGTTTCATCAGCAGAGTTATCTAAAACATCTTCTCACAACAAAGACTCAGAGAAGAGTGCATTTAGTAGAGTTAATTCACCAGCACCTTCACCCACCAGCAGAAAGCTGTCAGGACATACCACGAGATCTCAATTGCTGTCATCTTCCACGAAAGACAGCACTGTAAACCAAGCTCTGCCTCAAGCAGGCTACACCAAGCACATCCAAGAATCCCTTGAAAGTGACAGAAGTGAAATAAAGTCATTAGATGAATTATTTTCTGAAGGAGCTGATGCAGAAGATCCATCCAGCAGCAGTTTGAAATGTAAGTTTTCTAAAATATTTTCTCAGTAGACTCAGTATCAATTGTACTGATAATCTCCTGATCAATTCTATAAATAAACATGGGCAAATAGTCACTTTGAAAGGATTCACTGGTGAAATTTTACACAAACCAAGGCATGATCAAAGTAATTATCTTGATCTGTTTATTTTTTATCTAGTGTAATAGGTTTGTATTTTTTTTTAGCTTTTGACTTAATGGGTTCATATTAATGATGCTGCCCTGGGCGACATTATGATGTCAAAACAATGAGAACATTTAAAGTCGTTTTCCTCTATCAGTGGCACAATGTACCAATGGGTCAAAGCGAGAACAGCTGGAAATGAGGGGCAACAAAAATCTCTTGAACTTCAGGAATGTCAGCTGATCAAAGGAGGAAATTTTAGGAGTTCCTATGAAGTTAAAGAATCAGTGACTGATTGCTATTACTTTTTAGTACTGAACTAGGAAGGTAGTACTGATCTTTTTCCCCCATTTTTGTCACTTACAGGAAAGTGTACTGTAATTTTCATGCAAATTTTCATGTGGAGGTGTCATTTGTTTGCAGACTTTGGACTGAATATCATGAGCCTTGATGATTTGGCACCAGATACTACCAGTAAATCAGCAGAATTAAAGCAGACAGTAAGTAGAAATTCCCCACTAGCACATATTCCCAGTCTGCCTTTGGTGGTGTGTGGAGGTTCTAAAATAAATACTTTTACAGGGAAAAGACATTCAGTTTACTCAAGAATCAAACAAATATGTGAAAAAAAATACATTGCTGGTGGAAGAGGACCAGGCTGCTCTAAAAATGACCAGTGCAAAAACTGGTGTGAATGATTCTTCTGAAGAGGAAGTTGAAAAATGTGTCTCTGAAGCTGAAATCTCTGAACATTTAAGTGAAGCTTCCTCAGATTTCCCTCCACACAAACAGGATTATCCTAACCAGAACGAGAGTACCCTTAATTCAGAATATTCTGAAGACTTTGAAAGGTCTCTGTCTGCAGCAGACAGGGAGTCTGTAGAGGGCCATGCTGAGAGCTGCAGGTCTCCTGGAGCTCACCCCTGTTCAGAGCCATCCCTGCTGGTGCCCCCCGAGCAGCACAGCCGGGGGCGCCGAGTGACCGTCACAGACACTGCAGTGCAGACAGCAGAGCCTCCCCTCACCTGCTGCTGGCCAAAGGGTGAGTGCAGCCTGTCAGCCTGTGCTGTGGCTTTAGGGCAGCTGCTGTCCCAAGAAGCTGCACAGGAACCAAGCAGGAGCACTAAAGCTTTCCCCTGTCCCCACCAGTAATTCTGATGCTATCCCTGTGCACAGCAAACCCGGCGCTCGGCCCACCTGTGGGAACCAGCTACATCGACCCAGTGCCAGTTGCCAGTCACACCATCAGCATGGATGCAGTAGAAGGTACCAAAACCACATTTATTCTTCTTTTTCACTCTACTTTCTGCTCCTGAGCCCAGCTTGGTTTGCTCAGCCTTTGCTGTCCCTTTCTCACAGCCCTGACTACGTACAGCCCCTCGGTTCTTGTCTTACACACCATGTGCAAGCAGCACCTGATGCTGACCCAGCAGTTTGTCCAGAACGTTCACCACCTTCACACAGCCCTGGTGGAGTCATTGGAGCATGAGAAGTTCCACTACCATACCCTGGAAGAGGCTAAAGAGGTATTTGTGACAAACCAGAGACTGAGCGTGTATTCCTTTCCAAATGCTTGTGGTATTTACAGCAAACCTGGTTTCTCTGCATACGAATAATTAATAAGTTTAAAAGGAAAAAAAAAAAGGACTCAAGTCCTGCTGGAGGCCATAGTTTTTAAAGATTAAGGTTTCTCCTGTAGCATTTAGCTGTCCTCAAATGAGCAGGGCTCATTCAGATGCTGCAACAGAAGGGTCACTTTTGTGAAACGTGCAGGTATCTTGACATGGAGATTAGTTGCTTTCTACTATTTAATAAATAATAATCTACATAATGAAGACATTAGCTTATTAACTTTTTTTTTCTTTTGCAGTACATCAAGAATCACAAATCCCCACCTCTAACAATTGAGCAAGCCCTTGAAGAAATTCGGAGAGAGCCCAGGAGAAATTAAGTGCTTGGACAGTTATTGAACTTCAAGTGACATTTATATTCACAACTCTAAGGCTGAAACAAGAAACCTTTCCAAGTTGCACAGATAAAAGGTTATAAACTGTATTGGAAGAATTCATACAAACTGCTAGGTTAGTATAAATTAGTTAGTACAAGTTGCTAATTAATATAGATAATTTACTTTTCTATACCTGAATGTTTTACTTGTGTACACAATACAGGGATACACAGGAACCTTCAGCCAGACTATGTCAGCAAAAGAGACATCAAGATAACACTTCTGTCTAATGGACTGTGATAAGTCATCACAGTGCATCATTTATCCAGTGAATTGTGGGATCTGTGATCTCATCTATGATGGTGGGAGAAGTGAAAGTCTGTACAACAGCCCCTGAGAAATACAACCACAGCAGAAAATTACCATATCCTGACTTCAGTGCCATTGTCCAAACAGCATTTCTGTATAATCAGCCTTGTCAGATTACAACAAACCCAAACACAGGCTTGTGTGTGTTTATTGAGATAAATTCCAAACAAGGAAGGCTTATAGCCAAGCTTCAGGAAATCTCAGCTGCATTTTTATTTTAAAAAAATTGTTTATTGGAAGGCAAAACAACAACATTCACAAGTTGGTAACATACAGGTGTTGTATGCTGATTCACAGACGGGTACAGTTCCACAACTACAGTAGATCTAGAACAAACTGATATTCCACCATACTAACTGAATGGCTTTAAGAGGGTTTTTGCTCTACAAACAAACAACTGGAAAAGGGAACTGCCACACAGACCTGGGGAGTGGAAGTGCAGTGTAAGGGCCTAACAGCTCTAGCTGGTGGTCTCTGGAAACAGTTACAAAAGATTTGTTTCATTTTTCATTTAGATTACAGCAAGTTTCCAAGAACATCTCATTGATAGAAACGTGTAGAGCAGAGAAACTGGATTCTCTTCTATTCAACTAATTAGCTTTTATTAAAGGGTATATATACAAAAATATAAAAAGCTCAAAGACTGTGTTCCATTACAAAGCATCACCCATCCCTCAGAGTGCTGGGAAAGCTACCAGAGAACTGAGCCTTGTGTCCTGCCCCGAGCGGCGGCTGCAGCAGCTGCTGGGCAGGGCCTGGAGGTGACTGGAAGGTTCTAAAAGCTTGCACAGTGCTCACAGGTCACCTGCACTGGAACTAGATGCTTCATTCCCCATTTAGACATTAGGATACACTGCTCAGCACCAGTCTGACTTGATCCCAAGGCAGCACCCCTCCACTTCAAATAGAATTAACCTTTTGAGAGAAATAAACATACATTATGGAACTAGAGAACATGCAACCACATCACATAATGTCTGTTTTCCACAGGAATCAACGAGGCACAGTCCTGCACCAGGAGCAGTTTGAGTGGGGTTTAATTCTACTATAAAATGGGGAACTAATGGGAAAGTTTTGCAAGAAAATTGGGAATTTTTAAACTTGCTAGACATGTCATAGTAACAACTGGCTGTTTTAAGCACTAATTGACAAGTATTGAAGTATGTGTCATAGCTTTCAATTTTTCACCATAGTTTTAACATAATTTGTCACTTTGTCCAGACTTTAATCAGGATTTCTAAAAGTTTAATGTTTTGCAGAAGATGCAAGACATCTTTCTTCAGAGAGTCTTACTCAGATGGTGAAGGGTCTTGTGTTTCATGATTCACTGAAACAACAGGGAGAAGACTTCTTACACATTCTGCAGTTTCCTAAGCTGTCTGCAGTGTTTGGTGGAATGAGGGTTCTGTTAATAAGGAATTTTTCCTTATGGGCTCTATTTGAACCCATTTGATTGCACTGATCCAGAGGCAGAAGTGACATTTCATTGAGCATGCCAGCTTTTTCCTTTTAGCTGTTGACAAGTGCCAATGTTCAATGTATCACAGACTCTCTGCACAAATCCATCATTTGGGGTAATTGTCTTTTTTCTGAACCCTTCCTGTACTACAGGGAATTTATTACAAATTCTGGCTTTGGCAGAATGTGATATTAATGGTAGGAAATTCTGATTAGGGCAGGGTGAACAGCAAGCATGGCCTGACTTGGTTCCAACCACCAGGACCTCCCTGCTGTGGCAGCTGTCCCTTGTGTGGCACAGCTCCCCCTCCACAAACTTTGTGACTGCTTCAAGATTTTGGAGGGCAACATTCAAAGATGCAGGTGCTCAGTACTGCAGCCAGGAAGTGACTTACACAGAACACGCTTATTAATTAACATTTCAGAAATGAAAACACAACACAATGCCTAAAAAGAAAAACTTGCTGTGTTAATCAGAGTACACATCCACTTACCTGCTGTTTTACTGTATCAGTCACATTAGAAAAAAATAACAGCTACTGCTATTTTGATTTGGGTTTACAAAAATCACTTTCAAGTTCATAGAGGTTTCTAAATTGCTGAGAAACGTTCACTTACATTCATCCCTGGCCTTCATGCGTGCGATAAATGAGTAACTTTTATTTCTTCTGTAGTTTTCGTAAGGGTCGTCCAATGCAACTCCCACTCCTTTGTACTGATCCCATTTGTCTCGGATGTCACCTCCTTTAATTGGATCTTGAATTCCTTGCTCCTTGGCTCCCAATCCACCAGATCCACTCCATCCTGCAGCAAGGACACAACACTGCAATGCTTTCACTGCTTTTTTATGACTACAATTGTGAAGACAAACGCAGACATTTTGGAAACAACCAAAGACAGCATCAGTTTGATAAAGCAGGATGGAAACAGACAACCTGAAACAACACAGGAACTGTCCCATTTATTTCACAAGCATTAATATGCAGAGATTCTAGGAGCTGACAGCAGCTTTTTAGTATCCCTAAAAACTGTTAGGAGGGTAAGAAGAAAGGCAGTGCAAGTCCAATCTGTCCAATCAATTCTGCTGACCTGCACTGCAGGGAAATGAAATACTTTGGGTAGGGTCAGTTCTATCTGATGCCAAACTCACATCCCTGTCTTCTGTATCTTACATCTCTGAATATTCTTTTGCTGACCTTGGAATGCCAAGGAATAATTCCTTATGAACATGCATTAATGAATTACATCTAAGACTTCAGTGTCTAATTTTGTTTCCTGGCTTGTCTAAGATTCTAGAACAGCATCTTACCCATTTTCACTAGCATTTGATGGCCTTTATTTTCTTCTCCAAGTCTCGATTCTGGTATAGAAGGCCCAGAACTGGAGCCCAAACCAGCAGAAGAACTAAGAAAACAAGAACAACAAATTTAGAACCAGTGGTACTAGTCTGACACAAAACAGGGTCAGTTCTATTCCATTAAGCATTAACATCCAACACAATTCTATCCACTCTACTAAGCTATTCTTTACTACTAAGCTATTAACATCCAACACTACTAAGCTATTCTTTACTACAGCCATCAGATGATGCAGTTATTGAGGTGCCAGAAACACATCACCTGCTTCTCAGCACAAGGGAAATCAAACACTGTGCTCTTCCCAATGGAGCACACACAGAATTACTCCTGCTGCCAAGGAAGGCATACACAGACTTCACATTCTGCAGTTTTCACTTCTGCATGCAGTTTTGTTAAAACAAAAAGCCACCACAATAGAGTGATATTCTCTCTACAATATTAGCAGATAAATTGTTTCTAGATCTGCTCTCCACCATCTTTTCTGCTCTTGGATGAAATGCTAATTATGCCCTGGTGAGGAGGCAGTGCCCCTGCAGGCTCTGTTCAAAGAGCCCAGGTAAAAGGGACAGGAGCAAGGCAGAGCTTACGGAGGAGTGGGGCTGCGAGAGCGGGAGCGGCGCCGCCGCCCTGGGGAGTAGGACTTGGAGCGAGACCGTGAGCGGGAGCGCGATCGGCTGTGCGAGGAGCGGGACCTGCTCCGGCTCCTGAAAGGGAGAGCACACGAGTTACAGAGCAACCCCGGGATCCTGGATCAGCCTCCAGGGCTGGGGGTTCCCACTCCCCCAGTTCCCAAGTTCAGCCCCCTGTGCCCCACCTGGACTGTGAGCGGGAATAGGATCGCGACCGAGAGCAGGAGCGAGAGCGGGATCTCGAGTAGGAGCCGGATGATTTTGAAGATCGCGAGTGAGACCGAGAAGATGAACGACCTCGGCTTTTGGAGCGACTGCGAGACCGAGACGGCCCACTGCAGGAATGAGGAGGGAAACCCCAGTGAGATTCCATGGAGAAGCACCAGCAACACAAATCTACTCCTGATCAAATTCAAATTACACACAAGCACCACTTCTGCACTGAAAGTGAAAGCTTGAGTGTGAAAAACTCTTCCACAGAATCACAAAGCGGTTTGGGTTGGAAGAGACCTTCAAGCTTATCCAGTTCCAACCACTGCCATTGGGCAGGGACACCCTCCTCAAGACCAGGTTGCTCCAAGCCCTGTTTAACCTGGCCTTGGGCACTTCCAGGGATGTGGCACCCACAGCTGCTCTGGGCAACCTGTGCCATGTCCATTTTCTGCAGATTAGACAGAAATTCCAGCACATTGAAACTCATTATTTCATCAGCATGTTGCTGAACAACCTTTCCCTCTGCATTTAGCCCAAGCACCTTCCAGATGGACAGCACAGAGCAGAAGGTGGCACACAGGAGCTCTCACCTATTTCTCTTCTCTTGACCTTTCCTCCGCCTTGCTCTCATTTTAGCTCTGAAGAATTCATACAGTCCGTTCTGCTCCCATCCTTCACTGCAACAAATCAACCACACAGAACCCACACGTGTAAATTCCACTTCAGTTGCGACCTTAAGGATTTTCACAGGGTTTTGTACAGCAAAAAGGGTCTGGGAAAAACTGTCTCACAAATCTCAGTATAAGATCAAACAGCAAGTGCAGCTGCAATACAACAAGAGCATTAGGAGAACCAAGACACAGGCAAAAGAGAGGGAGGCACTCTGTGATTTAAAGCACCTTCTTAAGAGCATCTTCCTTACCATTTTATTGGCTACACCTACTCTTACCTGTTTCTAGGCCTGTCATGAGATGGTGGACTATAAAATGCCTCAACTGCAGCCAGAAGTCTCTCACTGGGGGGCATTGGAGGTGGAAGACGTATATCTTTGGGATCTAAAGGTTTATACTCGTGATCTTCAAGCTGCCAGAAACAAAACAAATTACATTTGTGTCATGGGGTGGCTACCTGAAGAGTTAAATACAGATTTAGCTGTGTAGAGATCTCAAATTTCAATACTGGATAAAAAATCAACTGGAAATAAGGATTCTGTAGATGAACCAATGCTCCTTCATGCTATCACTATTGTGAGTTCTCTGAGAAAAGCCTGCACTGCACAGGTTGAAGTATTAAGTGGTTCACCAGGCAGATGAAATGCAGATCTCATCCACCTTTGTGCTAATGTGTCTGGATGGAAGCCTGGCACAACCTGGTGTTCAAATACAGAATACATAAATGTAAGGATCCCTGAAGATGCTGACACAGGTATGTTTCCTGTTCTCTATCCTTCTTCATGTGTATATATATAACATTGATACTGTAAAACATCTTCAAGAGAATTCTGATGATGAAGAACTAATACAGTGGCCCCATCAGATCTGTGAGGTCTCTCTGGCCATCTGGAAATCACTGGGGATTTCCATTTCCTACAAAGAGGAGTCAGACTTGTAAGTATAAATTATTCTTTCACACTGTGGGTTGGACCAGCTTCCTCTAGCACAAAACACATGGAAATTCCCACCATTTCCACTACCTAGTCCCCCAAACTACTCCTGCTCTTATACCCTAGACAACCGCTTGTGGGATGGCAGGATTTGAAATCATGCACATTGATGCTGAACTGTCCCTAATAACAACAACAGGGTTTGGATCTTTTCATCTCACCAGTGCCTTGCTTTGAATCAATCCCATAGCAAGCACTTACTTTGACAAGTGGAGCCATCAGGCCAGCAGGAAGATCAAAGTAGGGAACGTTTGGCACCAGGCTGGGATCATCGTGGTTCATGTGAGGGGGCCCTTGGCGCCGCATGTGAGGGGGCTGCCCGTTAAATCCATGTGGGGGAGGCCCAAAATCTGGGTGCTGTGGCCCTCCCCAGGGGGGATGCTCGCTGATACCAGGATGAGGCAATCTGTGACCAGGATGATGATGAGGAGGTCCAATTTCTGCAGAGTGGGAGGGTTAAAATGTTTTATTCAGCTATCAAAGAAAGAAGGCAATCAATCAGAGATGTACTTCAATTACTGCATTTATCCTAAAACCCAATCTCAGCAGATCCAGCAAAGCACCAGAACTAAAGGACTGGAGGCTGGCTCAGGTCCACACTCATGCAGTGCATTTACCTCCCTGGCCACAGCAACCACTCTCTAGACAACAGGATAGTTCAGCCCCAAGCCACTGCTTCCTTTGGGACATACTGTGGTCAAAAGGACTCAAATCCATTGGTTTTCAACCATTTTTGGACTTGGAAAATTGAGAAACTTTTAGGATTAACGTAACAACTACACGGAAACATAATCTATTTTCTAAATGACTTGTCACACAGAACCAGGGTGATCTTTGACCTTCACACTGACAAGGATCATTCCAGAGTAACAGTAACTCCTGCAGGTGAAATGGAAACTACCTCTGGCCAGGCAAGCTGCACCAGGTTACACTCCCACACATTCCCATGTTCCAACAAGAGAACAAACCCAATGAGGAGGAAGAACTGGAGGTAAGGATCGTTTCACCACACACTACCAAGCCACACAACATTAAATGCAGAAAAATAGAGAGCCTGGCAGTCAAAATAAAAAGAAAGAACAAATGAGTGTATGCACAGGAACAAATCCTTTCAGCCTTCCTCTTAACTTCCTCCATCTACACAGGTCACAGACCTCACCTATGGGCTGATGTGCAGGTGATTAAATTTACAAGAAAATGGTGCTTCTCACCTTTGAACTTACTACTTTTAAAGCAAAGTAGTCACAAAAGAGGTGCCTGTAGAGTTGCTAACTTGAATTTGGACTACAATTTCTTATTCGTTAGGGAAGACTCAAAAAGCAAGGAAGCATCCAG
Source organism: Agelaius phoeniceus (assembly GCF_051311805.1). Taxonomy (NCBI): domain Eukaryota; kingdom Metazoa; phylum Chordata; class Aves; order Passeriformes; family Icteridae; genus Agelaius; species Agelaius phoeniceus. The sequence goes on from NC_135293.1 coordinate 1,978,370, forward strand.
CTCTGCATGTGTTTCCTACTGAGTTCTTGGCAGTAGCTTCCCAAACTCCCAAACTAAGCATTTCTTAGGAAAATCACAACAGTCCACACCAAGGATAAACTGTCATCCCAAATCACTGAATCATTTTGTAATGGCAATCAGCATTCCAACAGAAGAAAACCTGGCCTGGTACACACTTTACCTTGAGGGAAATCCCCCTGGGGGTAATCAAAACGATGAGGATAAGGAGGCCTTTCAAAGGGATGGCGAGGTGGAAAATCATCCTGCATGAAGCGAGGTGGAAAGCGGTTGAAATTATGCGGATGCGGGGGCTGGTTGAATTGGGGATGTTGCTGATGTGGAGGAAATGGGCCTCTGAAGTGAGGTGGCCGCTGCATTCGAAATGGAGGTTCCCTCTGACCCCCACCCCATGGAGGCTGCTCATGCTGGTTGTTCCATGGTGCTTCAAACTGGTTGTTCCACGAAGGATCAGGCTGGTTGTTCCAAGGTGTCTCTCGCTGATTGTTCCAGCCCTGATCTCTCTGTTCGTTCCACATTCCTTCGTGGTTGTTATTCCAGGGAGGACAGTGAGGTGGTCCCTGGAGGTGAAGTACAGAAGCCTGGTCATTAGGTGACAAGAATGAAGAACACAGTAATGCACCTTCTAAAGGAAATACAGCCCATGCACAGGTGAAAGAACATTTCAAATATGAGTTTGAATGACTGCAACTTCAGAAAAAAAGATGGGAAAAGACCAAACTGTTACTGAACCAAACAGCTCTTGTTCATAGGAATAGTGTGATGGTTAACAAACTGAAATAGGATTATTAACATTTTGCCTTTAACTGCACTCAGAATGACAAAGCTTGGCATTGAAATCTGGATTTCTAACTTTCACAGCTTCCAACTTTCTGGCTTTTCACTGCACTTCCACAACCAAGGTGGTCATTCCCAACCTCCACAACCAAGACAGTCATTCTAAAGCTCCACATCCGTTTTCAGAACTGTTTCTTACCTGTTGTTGACCCCACGGCGCAACAGGGTGAGGTTGGTCAAACCAGGGTGGTTTATTTGGGGGAATCTGATCATGAGACCCAGGCCCACGTGGTCCACCTGAGGCAGGATCCTGCACTCCAGACCCAGTTGTGTCATACTCTGTAGAACCAGCCAGAGGCAGCTGAGATTTACCATCATCTGGAACAATTTAGAGACTATTGTCAGCATCAAAGTCACTTGCAGTTAATAAAACATCAGCACACCAGGCTCCAGATAATTTCCTTCTGCAGAAATCTAATTACTGGGAGACAGGATTTCTGATCCATTCAACACTCATCTCTTTGGTTCTTTTTATACTCAAGCATCTGCCTGCAAGGTTCTGAACAGATTCAAGCTTTTGCCTGAACCAAACCAGCAGTGCATTGTGCCTCATTATTAAAAAAGGAGTGGGAAAAAAACAAAAAAAAAAAGCCATAACATTGTCAGCCAGTGATTTTTGCACAGGTCCCAGGTCAGCTCAGTACCTGCTTGTGTGACTGGAACAGATGGTGGAGCTGAGGTTGGGGCTGCTGTGGGGGCTTGAGGTGGGGGTGTTGATTTCACCTCGTTCTCTAGTGGGGGGATTTGGATCTGTTGCTGCTGCTGCTGCTGTGTTAAACTGTTCACAAACTCCTCGTGTTGAGTTTTCAGGTTCTGAATCTGCTGTTGGAAAGCCACTTGCACAGGCTGCACAACCGTTGCATATTCAGTGATCAAATTTGCCTGGTAAAAGAAATGAAGAAGAACAAGTGAACACTGAACCTGTAACACCTACCTTATCCACTTGTTCCAAATTCTCTCTATTGCCCTTCATCTTCTCTCCAAAAAAACGCCTGAGGATGCAGGATAATGGTGGCAGAACCACCCAGTGTCATTACAAAGGTTTGTGGATATTCCCAAAATATTTTCTGCAGGCTGAAACCCACCATCTTTAGTACTGCCTTTCCACTACAGCTCAAATCAACAGCATTCATTATTAATAATAAAAAGGAAAAGTTCCTGCTGCCACTACAATTTTTATATTCAATGTATCCAATTTCAAGCCATGTTTGTTTGTTTCCTTTTAACCAAACACTCCCTGCTATACAAGACAGTGTCAAATATGTACAGGACTGTATCAGTCTGTATCCTGTCTCCAGGGCCATATCAGCAGCTGGATTATTGAATGCTTGAAATTACAAGGTTATATTTTACATTATTTTTTGTAATCCCTTGTAAGCAACTTCAAGGGAGGGGAGGGGAGACAAAAATTAACATTATACTTTGAAAAGGAAAATAATTTTCAAAATATTTGCATAAATAAGAAAACTGGTATTTTTGTGGCTAACCTGGTACTGGCCAAGTCCAAGAGCTGGGCTTTGTAACTGCTGAATAATGGACTCATCAAAGTACCCATTTTTCTCCCATAGCTGAAGAAGCTGCATGAATAAGAGTGAAAGGAAATCATGAACAATCAAAGAAATACTGAGCCACAGCATTTCTATGTCTTCAGCTTTTCATAAGACCTAGGATTTTTCTATTTATTTTTGAATGACTAAAGATTCAGATGCATTCATCATTGTGATAACTCTTAAATAAAGCCTAAGGACTTTGAAGTTCTATTTTAAATGTGTACTAGAGCACCTCCTATAATAGACTTTATGAATACAATCAGACTAGAAAAATCTCAGTCACCTTCTTGAACCTGCCTATTTGTGAATTTACATAGCACCAACTTAACAAAGCAAAAGTCACAGTTAAACCAAAACCAGATACTCACTCTGGCAATTTTCTGTTGCTTATCCTCCTCCACTGCTAGAAAACTGGTACAATAAATAGGCACAACCACCTTCTGTAAAGCAGCCAGAAGATCTCGTGCTTGCTTCCTCTGGCTTCAAGAAAGGAATGGGAAGAGTTAACTTTTTCACTGTAACACTAAGTGCATTGGAATATTCAATTCATCTCAACTTCTGCTATACTAAAAGTAGTGGAATCATGAAATAGAGAGTTCTCTCCCTAATGACTTTATTGTAAAATCTTGTCTGGAGAAAAAACACACAAAGTAGGTAAAATGGTTTTACTTAAATTTGATTACTAAAACACTATGGACATCTAAGGACAGCTGCTAAAAACAATTAATATGTTAAAATATGAAGTGACTAGTCAAACCAACACTGTATCTAGGAGAGAAACTGCATCAAATTAATCCAAACAGCAAACTGAAACCCAGCACTGAATTCTCACCAGTGATGCAGGACATCATTGATTAGGTAGATGAGGTGCAGGCGCAGCTCGAAGTGAGCGCCGTCCGCGGTTATCCGGTTCCGCAGGTGCCCGGCCATCAGCTCACAGTGTGCAGGAGACTTGGCATTACTGAACATCCAGTTCTTGCCAGCCTTAGAAAAGCAAAATTTAAAATATTTTAAGTCAGTCTAATGTGTTGCCACGATACAGGCTTCCTATAGCTCTGAAGTAACTGCAGGAAGGGGAGTTTTCAGGAAACAGCTTTCATCTTACCTGCCACACAACATAGATATAAAGCTGCTGTTAATGTACAGAGAATCTCAAAATTCAAACGAACCCACAGTGCCACCAAATCCCTGTGCAGATTCAGATCACTTACTGAGATTGCATCTTTTGTGCAAGTGTCAATTATTGGCTGCAACAAGTTGTCAAATTCATTCATATCTAACTGGGTTTCCTCCAAAACTTTTTGCATTTGTTGCTCGATTGCAAGGGCTACTGCTGATGTGACTTGTTCCTGAATAAATAAAAAAAAAAAAACCAAAAAAAGAGAAAGAATTACATTACAGCCAAAATTCTTTTAAAGAATGAAGCTGCTGTATCCTTATCCTCTTGGACCTAAGTGACAATCTTAAGGACCAAAGTCTTTTACAAGCACTGTGACTTCATGAAAATGTTTCAATTCTTTGGTTCTGAAAAGACTCTTCATATTTTTCTGGAGAAGTTCAGTTTACTTCTAAAATCTATCATGTAATAAAAAATAATTGCAAGAAGCTCTTAAACATAAGGAACATAACCAAGGCACAAGGAACTCTTCAGTTTGGTTTTCAGCAGCTTTAACAGTTAAATGTCTCCTGCAAAAATCAGCTAGCTGATAGCAGCACACAGTTCCCCTCCAAACTAAGTCAGAATACTACAAACTGGAACATCTTGCAGTTCCCAGCAACCTGCAGCATCAAACCCAGGTTAAAGCAGTCACAATTTATTCCACTCTATAACTAACAAGATTTTTTCAAAGAGCAAATAGAAGGTTTTAATCATAGATCACTCACCCCATAGTAACATAACCCATATGCAATCATAACCCAACCTACACACCGGATACATCCATTCTAGGGGAACGATGGTATTTACCACACAACAAAAGTAAGGAAAGCAACATCCCCTCACCTGCAGCTCCACTCAGCAGCATATCATCCTTTCCCCCTTCACTCCTAATTCCTACAGCCACTGACAGGCCAGAATACACCAGATGAGTGTTCATCTCACACCAACCTGTCTCATAGCCAGGAGATGCTGCTCCTGCTGCTGCAGGTTCCACTGACTCTGCTGGATGAGCTCCTCCACAGACGGGGTGCCCTGAGGGGCTGGGATGGGTGCAGCCGGCGGGAGCGATGGCTGTGGCAGGGGCTGGATCTGTGCGGAAGCCTCGATATCTTGGCTTTGCTTGCACAACACTATCAGACAGAGTAAACTTTGAAAGTAAACCTCCCAGAGAAACCTGCTACCACCAGCCCACAGGTGAAAATGGCACCGGTTCCAAACAGAGCCTCGCTCTGAGGGGGTGAGAGGGGTCTCCAGAGCTGCTTGGACAATGCTCTGACACTTGGTGGGAATCTTGGGGCGTCCTGTGCAGGGCCAGGAGTTGGACTCGATGATCCTGATGGGTCCCTTCCAACTCAGCATATTCTATGATTCTACGGTTAACGCAAAATCACAGGTGGATGGTGCCAAAGAGGAGAGTCAGCAACTCCCTGTGCACTTCCAGAGGGACAACTCCAGGACAAGCCGAGTGAGTTCCGGCTCTCCAGGTGCCGAGCTCCGTCTCACCACGCTGCCCGTCCCTGCCGCTCCCCGCCTCCAAACCCACAACCGGGGCCGTGAGGAGCCGTGGGCAGCGCTGAGCCAACTACCGGGAACCCCGAGCGCAGGAAGAGGCTGCAAACCGGTCCCGGCGGAGCAGGACGAGACCAGAAGAGACAAAAGTGTCTCCGCCGGCCGACCCCGAGACCCCGCGGCCGGCGAGGGAGGGAGCCCCGAGCCGGCCCTGCCCGAGCCGCAGGCCCCACTCACGCTGCTGCTGCTCCAGGGCCAGCTTGTACTTGTAGTAGCCGTAGAAGTCGCCCCCGAAGAGAAAGGAGAATTTGGGGTTCTCCTTCTGCTTCTCCATCGTCATCTTCTCGAACTCGGGCCCGTTCCGCGCCACAAACTGCGCCAGCTTGTCGATGACATTCCGCAGCTCCTGGTCTGTGGGGAAGCAGCGCCGTCATGCCCCGCTCTCCCTCCCATTCCCGCGGTCGCCCCCCGTTCCCCCCGGCGCCCCCGATCGCCCCTCACCGTCGGGCGGCAGCGGCATCTCCATGGCCGCGGCTCCCCGGCCCGCTGGGCCGCGCCGCTCTGCCCGCCGAGCAGCTGCGACACCCGCGCGGCCGCGCTTTACGGCCCCGTCGCCGTGGAGACGGCGCGCGGCGCCGCTGACGCGGGGTCGGAAGTCGCGGTCGGAGCGGCGTGAGGGGGAGGGAATGATTAAATTAAAACAATTAAACAACGATTAAACAGGTTAAACAACAATTAAATAACGAGGGAACCGCTGAATGTTGGGGTTTGGCCGCTGTGAAAAGCGCATGTATTTTATGATTGGCTTTTCGCTAATATTGAAATGAATGGTATATGTGTTGTGTTAGAAAGTAATGCTGTATTAATTCTCTTAAGTACTGTGTAAAATATAGGTTTAGGTTATAAAAAATGTTCAAATAGAAACTATGCTATGTAGGATACTTTTTTTGAAGAAAGGACTCGCAGCGAGATAGCAGCCACAGGACACCTGAATCTTTCAGAGAAAAAGAATTTATTGCTCTCTTATTAGAAAAAACGAACTTCTTCCTGCCTTGAAGGTGCTGTCAGGATTCAGAGGAAGAAGTTGATGATGACCAGACAGAAACCTGTATTTGAATGGAATTTATGCATCATGTATTAAGTGTATAAATATGCAACAGGCTGTTGTTTTTAAGGGTTATCCTTTGATAACGTGGGTCCTTTTTTGGGCTTATACTGCCCAGAAAAAGGTACCTGGACGTCCGTAACTCTTTGTCTCTATTGTCTCATATTGTCCTAATTTAATTTGTCCAAATTATTAGTACTCTATATGTATTACTATTTTTATAACCATTTAATTACTGTTAAACTTTTAAAATTTTAAAAACAAGCGATTGGTGTTTTTCACAGGATCAATCCTGCCTCCTTTTCACTGAATTGTTGTAATGAGTCGTCAGCTTTTAGCCAGCTTCAGTTCAGTTTCTTTTTCATGAATTTTTTGGTTGTTTTGATCCTGAACTTGCCAAACCCTTAAGTTTGCTAAATTAACCCTGAGAAGGTTCTACAAGCCAATGCTGAGAGGATTGGGGATTGCATAGTTGGGATCTTATGGCCCTTCAAGGGTTGGGTTCACCCCCTGATTTTGGTGCCGAGGGAAACTCCAAGTTAACACGGATCAAAATAGGAAACAGTTCCCTCATCAAAGTCAGCTTTCCAAACCTCTGCTCAGGATCCAAAAGAAATGGGAATGCCCTTGGCAAAAAAAGGTGCTTTTGAGACAAAGCAAGCTTAAAATGCCTGTAAGCAGGAAATCCAGGAGAAATGGCTGCTGGCATCCTGGGCTTGCCAGGCAGGTTTTGTACTTGATTGCAAGGCAGTTTTCCTGCCTCTGCATGGGGAGGCACCTGCATCCCACTGGAGAGGGGAGAGAAATCATTCCCCTCCTTCCCTGGCCCAGCCCCGGAGTGGGAGCAGCTTGCCCTTACCCTGGAGTTCTCCTGCTCCTGCCCAGCATCCCTCTGGTACCCTCATGTGCTTCCCAAGCCCCCAGCACTGATGGATCCAAACAAGGAGAACAATCCCTGCTCCTTCTCTTCTCCATCCTTGATGTTCCTGGGCCCTGCATCTCCCTGGCTATTCCTTGTCTGACTCCTCATCTCCATCCCACCTTCTCCCTGGTCACATCTGAGCCTGAGATGTGTTTAGCAGCAAATCCATTCCTTTAAAGGAAGCCCACCTCAAAGAGCATCCAGCTGCAGGTATAAGTCTTCCAGCATTTCATTTTTCTCTGTCTGCAGGCTCTGTCTTCCAGCATTTCATTTTTCTCTGTCCAGTTTTGGAGGGTTTCCCTCTGTGCTGTCCCTTCCTTTGTCCAGATCCAGTGCCAAAGGATTGAACAACTGATGAGTGGGGTCTGGGATGAAAATGGTTCTGCTTAAATTAGAGAAAGAATGCTAGAAGAAAAATGAGCTTCCTTTGAATGTCTGAATAAAAACACTGGGAAAGGGCACTTTTTAATTCAATTTGGTGCCACCTCCCCCTTTTTTATGGCTAAAACTCCATGGTGAGCAATGCAAGCCAAAAGATGAAATGCAGGAGTCTTTGATTCTGCAGTGAGCTTAACTTCCCTTTTCTCCTCTCTTTCAGGACAGGGAGAACCACTGAACTCGTCCTGGCCTTGCCAAGGTGTTGGAGCTGCCAAACCCAAACTGGTCCTGATGATGGAGGACTTAAGAAATTACTCAATCCAACTAAATGCTTTAAAAAGGGAGATGGTTTGGTAATAAAAATATTTCTGCCTTAGACTGGGAAGAGTTAAACCCCCCAGTTCTGCAAAACAGCACAAGGATTTTTTAATTCTTTGCCCTTTTTTTCCCTTCCTTTGAATGGGTTTGTTTGTTTCCCCTTGGAGACTGCACACACAATAGGCAGATTTTCCAATTAAGCCATTTTTTCCCACTTTTAGTCTTCATTGGAGCCCAGGTGCCAATTGTTTGCTGCTTGGTTTCTGCCTTCCCTTTCCTGCCTGCAGCTTAACCCCTTTCTCTCCTTCCTGCTTTTTGGCCATCACTGGTCATGTAGATGATGCTGATGCAGATGGCTGATAAATAATTATCAAACAGCTTGGGAATGGTCTGTGTCAGGTATCAGTAACATTAAAAAATGCAGTATATGGACCATCAAACAATTAATTTAGCAACAGTTGGATAGTAACCAATCATCTTTCCTTTGAAGCCCTCTTCATAGCATATTTACTTATAAATGGAAAGCATTTGGTTTTTATTTTAAAAAATACTACAAATCACCAACAGCCAGCTTAAGTGAGCATGGAAGATGACAAAGACATTGTAATGTTTTTTCTTTTAAACCCCTCACAAACCCATCACGTACTGGGGAGGCAGCTCAGCGAGTGTCAGCCCACAGCTGCCATCCTGTGCTCATGGAGAGCAGCCTCTCCAGCTGTCCCAGCCTCAGGAAAGCACAGGAGAGGGCTTTACACAGATCAGGGATTAAGCTAGACCCAGGCTGGGCTCAGCTCAGTCACCATGGCGCTGTTAGAAGCCTTAAACCCTTTTTCTATCAGATTGATGGTGGCTGTGGTGCAGCCACTGTGTTGCTGTCAATGTGCTCCCCTGCAGCCCAGCCTGACATGGTGAGCAGGGGCTTGGGGTTCTGCCTCATGTGTTAAACATCAAACCAGAAGATAAAACAACAGCTAAAACCCCTGCCCTGCCATGTGCCTCACTCTGCACCACTGCTGTGAGAGGAGGGTGAAAGACCCAGTCAGTTTTAGCTCTGTAAAGCAGCTGCAGAGCAGTGATGAGTGCCTGAATCACATCCCCTGCAGCCATCAGGGGAGTGAGGGCAGGGAAAGGGGCAGAGAAAGGGAAATAAAAAAACAACAGAGCCACCAAGACTGGAGGATAGGAGGATGAATCCAAAACTATGCTCTCCAAGAGCTGAAAGAACACATTTCTTAAAACAAGACATCCAAACTGGAATGAGGGACTCGCACTCTTTCCAGATCTTCCCAGCACCATAACCCATTAAAAAAAAAGAAAAGCCATCTGTGGAAATGGGATGCTCCTTTAAGTCTTGCAGAGACTTTCTCCTGCACCACAAACCACCCTTCCTGTTGCTCTTCCTTTACCACTCCGGGCTGAGCCATGGAGACCTGCTTCTTTTGTGTGTGTGTGTGTTTGTGTGCATTTCAGGGTTTTTTTTAAAACCAAGAAAAAAATCAATATCATATTTTAAAAAGAACCCCCAGAGCTTTGGGGCAAGTGGGCATAAATGTCAAACACAAAGAAAGACTGAGCTACTAAGGGATCACACTTAGAGCAGCAGTGGTGGGGTGGGAGGGAAGAAATATAGCAGACAAATTTAACACCATTTAGGAGGGTTTATACACAATGTTTTCATTGCAAGCAGCATTTAGAAGTGACAATTCAGTGATTTATCATATCCCAGCACACTCCTTCCCTGTCAAAGTGATAGGCAGAACCAGCAGAGCAGCTCTGAACACACTGTTCACTACAAGGCACCACCCACAAACCCAGAACAGCTCCACCCTTGGCCAACCCTGTCCCCTTGGGCCTTCTGAGAAGCTGGGATTTAGGAGAAGGCCTTGCAGGGGAACAGTGTTTCAAATGTCAAAGGATTTAAAAATATACAAGGCTATGAAAGCTGATGGGACCTGAAAGAATTGAAGGAGAAGGTGTTTTAGCACAGCATCTTTGGCCAGTGCAGCCAGAGAACCCTCAGCTATCATTACTGGAGGATCTGGGAGTGAAGCCCAGCAGGAGATGCTGCAACATGAACTCCTGCCCCACACGAGAGGTTCCCAGAGACCAAAAACTCCGTGCAGAGCAGACAGGATCTGACCACAACACCTGCCTTGGGCCACACCTGCTCTTCATTTCTCATGAGCCACACAGAAACCTGGTGTATTTATGATCACTTCTCTCACCAGACCTGATTGCAATCAGCACTGGATCCCAAAACTGAAGGAGAAGCCTTGTGTGGACAATTCCTCCTTCAAGGCTCAGCTCCAGTACCAGGCTCAAGACCTGGCATGCCCATGCATTTGGCAGGGAGTAGCAAATCAAGTGAAAGAACATTTCAGGGTTTTTTTCAGCTGATTGTTTAGGAATTTACTTGGAATAAGCTTCCTCCCCAAGAGGGATTTCAATTCTACACATGCACAAAGAGGAGAAAACATTAATGCAGCATTGAGACAGCTCCTTGCTGAGAGCAGTGGTTTTAAGTTTAAGGCCCTTGTATATCTGAAACCTCTGTGTTCAACCCTCTGGGATCATCACTTGGGCTTCCTGTGCTTCTCAAGCTCTCAAAGTAAAATTGACCCACCAAACTCATCTTTGTCTCAATCCTAATCCCTGCATCATCCTTCAGGTGTATTTCCTCACAATGAAATTGGAGTAGAAAATGCTTTAGGAAATGCTTTGCAGCCCCTTCTTCCCCAAAGGCCGAATCTGCTTTAATCAGGAATGCTCTTCAAGCACAAGGTTTGGATGCAGCCAGTGAGACTCACATTTCAGAAGGACCATCCATGGTCTGATAAAGACACAGCACTTTCAAGCAGGCTGCTGGACTGAGGAAGATATTTGAAACCTGTTGAAATGCAGTTCTAGCAGAAGTGCAAAATGAAATGCAATGTAGTAGAACTGGAAAATGAAATGCTGTTAGACAAGGCTGCTCCCCAAATTGGCTCTGCCTGGATCCACCTGGCCTGCAGCACAGCCTTCTCCCTTTCTCCTCACTGCCCTCTGCTCAGCACCAACCCAAAGCTGGGCTATTTCAATTCCTGTCAGACACAGAGCAACTGATGGGCATTAAATGCAGCCTTCCCAAAGTGGCTGCCCATGACCCGGCCTGCAGGGCAGAGCTCAGGGAGGAGGTGGCAGCTTCCTCAGTGGCTTTTCATGTCCTCTCTCTGCCGTGCAGACACTGGCATGCATGGCACGGCTCTGTTTTGGCAGCCGGTCCCTTGGCAGGGCTGGGTGAGCGCAGGGTGAGTACAGGGTGAACTCTCTGCTCCTTGCTGTGACACCAGGGATGACACAGTGACCTCGGCCGGCCGATGCTGCCTGTGCCATCACCTGGCACTGACGTGTTTGATGAAAATCCTTTTGCTGGGATTTTTCTCCTGAGAAGCCTCAGAACAGAAATGGAACCAATAAGGATCTGCTGGCTGTGGAGTGTGGGCTGGAGATGGTTTAGCAACAGGGGCATCTTGGACTGGTCTCCTGTGCATTGTTTCTCCTTGATGACCAATCATGGTCCAGCTGTGTCGGGGCTGTGAGCAGTCCCAGGTTTTTATTATTCATTCCTTTCCAGCTTTCTGATGTCTCCTTGCCCTTTTAGTGTAGTTCTAATATCTCATTTTCTTTTAATAGAATAGAGAACATAAAATAATAAATCAGCCTTCTGAAAGGTGGAGTCAAGATTCTCATCTCTTCCCTTGTCCTGGGGACCCTCAAACAGCACCACAATCAGCAGCCGAGCGATTAAAATAACAAAATTAATTTAAAATAAATGAAAAACAAAATAAAAACTGTAAAGTGCTGTAAAGTGCCGTAAAAGTTCCATAAAAGGTAGTGCTGTAATGCAGGACCTTCAAACACCACCACAATCACCAGCTTCAATTGGTCAGGGCAGCACCAAATAAAAAAAAAAAGCTTTAAAAATAGAAAAATTAAAGATAAAAATTAAATAAAAAATAAAAATAAAAAAATAAAAAGCTTTAAATATAGAAAAATTAAAAATAAAGATTAAATAAAAAACAAAATTAAAAAAATAAAATAAATGCTTTAAAAATAGAAAAATTTTAAAAAATTAAATAAAAATAAAATAAAATAAAATAAAAACCTTTAAAAATAGAAAAATTAAAATAACAAAATTAATTTAAAATAAATGAAAAACAAAATAAAAACTGTAAAGTGCTGTAAAGTGCTGTAAAAGTTCCATAAAAGGTAGTGCTGTAATGCAAGACCCCCAAACACCACCACAATCACAAGATTCAATTGGTCAGGGCAGCACCAAATAAAAAAAAAAAAAAAAAGCTTTAAAAATAGAAAAATTAAAGATAAAAATTAAATAAAAAATAAAAATTAAAAAATTAAAAGCTTTATATATAGAAAAATTAAAAATAAAGATTAAATAAAAAACAAAATTAAAAAAATAAAATAAATGCTTTAAAAATAGAAAAATTTAAAAAAAATAAATAAAAATAAAATAAAATAAAATAAAAACCTTTAAAAATAGAAAAATTAAAATAACAAAATTAATTTAAAATAAATGAAAAACAAAATAAAAACTGTAAAGTGCTGTAAAGTGCTGTAAAAGTTCCATAAAAGGTAGTGCTGTAATGCAAGACCCCCAAACACCACCACAATCACCAGCTTCAATTGGTCTGGGCAGCACCAAATAAAAAAAAAAATAAAAAGCTTTAAAAATAGAAAAATTAAAAATAAAAATTAAATAAAAAACAAAATTAAAAAAAGAAAATAAATGCTTTAAAAATAGAAAAATTTTTAAAAATTAAATAAAAATAAAATAAAATAAAATAAAAACCTTTAAAAATAGAAAAATTAAAATAACAAAATTAATTTTAAATAAATGAAAAACAAAATAAAAACTGTAAAGTGCTGTAAAGTGCTGTAAAAGTTCCATAAAAGGTAGTGCTGTAATGCAAGACCCCCAAACACCACCACAATCACCAGCTTCAATTGGTCTGGGCAGCACCAAATAAAAAAAAAATAAAAAGCTTTAAAAATAGAAAAATTAAAGATAAAAATTAAATAAAAAATAAAAATAAAAAAATAAAAAGCTTTAAATATAGAAAAATTAAAAATAAAGATTAAATAAAAAACAAAATTAAAAAAATAAAATAAATGCTTTAAAAATAGAAAAATTTTTAAAAATTAAATAAAAATAAAATACAATAAAATAAAAACCTTTAAAAATAGAAAAATTAAAATAACAAAATTAATTTAAAATAAATGAAAAACAAAATAAAAACTGTAAAGTGCTGTAAAGTGCCGTAAAAGTTCCATAAAAGGTAGTGCTGTAATGCAAGACCCTCAAACACCACCACAATCACCAGCTTCAATTGGTCTGGGCAGCACCAAATAAAAAAAAAAAATAAAAAGCTTTAAAAATAGAAAAATTAAAGATAAAAATTAAATAAAAAATAAAAATAAAAAAATTAAAAGCTTTATATATAGAAAAATTAAAAATAAAGATTAAATAAAAAACAAAATTAAAAAAATAAAATAAATGCTTTTAAAATAGAAAAATTTTAAAAAATTAAAAAAAATAAAATAAAATAAAAACCTTTAAAAATAGAAAAATTAAAATAACAAAATTAATTTAAAATAAATGAAAAACAAAATAAAAACTGTAAAGTGCTGTAAAGTGCCATAAAAGTTCCATAAAAGGTAGTGCTGTAATGCAAGACCCTCAAACACCACCACAATCACCAGCTTCAATTGGTCTGGGCAGCACCAAATAAAAAAAAAAATAAAAAGCTTTAAAAATAGAAAAATTAAAGATAAAAATTAAATAAAAAATAAAAATAAAAAAATAAAAAGCTTTAAATATAGAAAAATTAAAAATAAAGATTAAATAAAAGACAAAATTAAAAAATTAAAATAAATAATAAATAATAAATAATAAATAAAAATAGAAAAATTAAAAAAATAAATAAAAAATACAAAAACAAAATAAAAATCTTTAAAAACAGAAAAATGAAAAATAAAAATTAAAAAATAAAATTAAAAAAATAAAAAACCCTTTAAAAATAGAAAAATGAAAAATAAAAATTAAATTAAATTAAAAATAAAATTTAAAAAATTTTAAAAAGCTTTAAAAATAGAAAAATGAAAAATAAAAATTAAATTTAAAAAAAAATTAAAACTAAAATAAATGCTTTAAAAATAGAAAAATGAAAAATAAAATTTAAAAAAATTAAAAAAGCTTTAAAAAAAGAAAACTGAAAAATAAAAATTTAATAAAAAATAAACTAAATGCTTTAAAAATAGAAAACTGAAAAATAAAAATTTAATAAAAAATAAACTAAATGCTTTAAAAATAGAAAAATGAAAAATAAAAATTAAATAAAAAATAAAATTAAAAAATTAAAATGCTTTAAAAATAGAAAAATGAAAAATAAAAATTAAAAATAAAATTAAAAAACAAAAGAAACAGCTATAAAAATGGAAAAGTGAAAAATACAAATTAAATAAAAAATAAAAAATAAAAAAATAAAAAGCTTTAAAAATAGAAAAATGAAAAATAAAAATTAAATAAAAAATAAAATCAAAAAATAAAATTAAAAAAGCTTTAAAAATAGAAAAATTTAAAAAAATGAAATAAAAAATAAAATTAAAAAAGCTTTAAAAATAGAAAAATAATAAAAAAATTAAATTAAAAATAAAATTAAAAAAGCTTTAAAAATAGAAAAATGAAAAATAAAAATTAAATAAAAAATAAAATTAAAAAAATAAAATAAAAAGCTTTAAAAATAGAAAAATGAAAAATAAAAATTAAATAAAAATAAAATTAAAAAAACAAAACAAAAAGCTTTAAAAATAGAAAAATAAAAAATAAAAATGAAATAAAAAATTAAATTATAAAAACAAAATAAAAAGCTTTAAAAATAGAAAAATTAAAAATAAAAATTAAATAAAAAATAAAATTAAAAAAGCTTTAAAAATAGAAAAATGAAAAATAAAAATTAAATAAAAAGCTTTAAAAATAGAAAAATGAAAAATAAAAATTAAATAAAAAATTAAATTATAAAAACAAAATAAAAAGCTTTAAAAATAGAAAAATTAAAAATAAAAATTAAATAAAAAATAAAATTAAAAAAGCTTTAAAAATAGAAAAATGAAAAATAAAAATTAAATAAAAAATTAAATTAAAAAAACAAAATAAAAAGCTTTAAAAATAGAAAAATGAAAAATAAAAATTAAATAAAAAATAAAATAAAAAAAACCAAAATAAAAAGCTTTAAAAATAGAAAAATGAAAAATACAAATTAAATAAAAAATTAAAATTAAGAAATAAAATCAATCAAAAATAAATGAAAAAGAAAATAAAGACCATAAAGTACCGTAAAAGGTCCATAAAAGGTACTGCCGTAAAGCGCGACTGTCGCAAAACTGCCGTAAAAACGCGACTGTCGCAAAAGGTGCCGTAAAGCAGAACTGTCGTAAGTGTGCCGTAAAGCAGAACCGTCGTAATGGTGCCGTAAAGCGCGACTGTCGCAAAAGGTGCCGTAAAGCAACACTGTCGTAAAAGGTGCCGTAAAGCAACACTGTCGTAAAAGGTGCCGTAAAGCAACACTGTCGCAAACCTGCCGTAAATCAACACTGTCGTAAAAGGTGCCGTAAAGCGCGAGTGTCGTAAAAGGCGCCGTAAAGCGCGACTGTCGTAAAGCTGCCGTAAAGCGCGAGTGTCGCAAACCTGCCGTAAAGCAACACTGTCGTAAAAGGTGCCGTAAAGCGCGACTGTCGCAAAAGGTGCCGTAAAGCAACACTGTCGTAAAAGGTGCCGTAAAGCGCGACTGTCGTAAAAGGTGCCGTAAAGCGCGACTGTCGTAAAAGGTGCCGTAAAGCGCGACTGTCGTAAATGGTGCCGTAAAGCAACACTGTCGCAAAGGTGCCGTAAAGCAACACTGTCGTAAAAGGTGCCGTAAAGCGCGACTGTCGCGAAAGGTGCCGTAAAGCGCGACTGTCGTAAAAGGTGTCGTAAATCAACACTGTCGCAAAAGGTGCCGTAAAGCGCGACTGTCGTAAAAGGTGCCGTAAAGCGCGACTGTCGTAAAAGGTGCCGTAAAGCAACACTGTCGTAAAAGGTGCCGTAAAGCGCGACTGTCGCAAACGCGCCATAAAGCGCGACTGTCGTAAAAGGTGCCGTAAAGCGCGGCTGCCGCAAACGGCGTTGTAAAGCGCGACTGTCGTAAAGTAATAGTACCACAACAGGAGCTAAAAAACCCTCATAGATCGGACTTTAATGAATTTCCCCAATGCTGTATTTACAAGAGACTTTTGGGACAGAGGTGTTTAAAGCACTTTAATAGCACCTCCGGCCGGGCCATGGCTGCCGCGGGGCTGGTCCCAGCTTGCAGGGCGTGGCTTGAGCTGTGTTTGCCGCACGGGGGGTGCCCGCAGCAGCCGCCCCGCCGAGCTCCGCCCCTCCTGTGACTCCGCCCCTCGCCGCCGCGAGGCTCCAGCGGGACACGCCCCCCACCTCCCCGTCGGACCGCGCGGCTCCGGTACCCGCGGTGCTGCTCGCCCCTGCCGCCCCGCCCCCCGCCCTCGCGGTCCCTACTGCCGTCCCCCCGGCCCCTCCCACCGCCCGTGCCATCCCCGCCTTTGCCATCCCGTTCGTCCCTGCTGCCCCGGCTACCGCGGTTCCCGCCCCCGGTTTCGCCAAACTCGCGGCTCCGCCCCCTAATCCCGCCTCTAGGAGCCCGCCCGCCACCCTCACCGCGGCCCCAACCCCCCCCCACCCCCCTTGCCTCTGCTACCCGCGAGTGCGGCCGTTCCTGCCGCCCCCCACGTCCTCCTCGCCCCCTTTGCCGACACAGCGGGGCCGGGGGTGGCCCAAGTCCCGTCGCTGCTGCGTCTTCGCAGTCTTCTGCGGCTCCCGGATCCGCGGTGCTGAGCGCGCCTGGCGCGGCCGCGCTGCTTCCCCAGCGCGCGTTGCGGCGGGAAGCCCGCGCCCCCCCCCCCCCCCCCCCCGCCCGGCGTTCAAGCGCACGCAGCGCACCCCGAGCCGCCCACGGGCCCCGCGGCAGGGCAGACCCCGTCCCTGCCGGCGTTTCGGCGCAATCCCCTGGTCCCGGCACGGCACCGCTTGCGCCGGGACCGGGGCGCCCCGTGCCGGCGCCGCGGCGTCTGCACCGGCGGCTGCGGTCTCTGCCGCGCCTGCCGCCGCTCCACCGCAGCCTCCCGTCCGCGCCGCCCCTGCCCGCCGGGCCAGCAGCCACCCCAGCCCCCAGCGGCTGCACGCCGCGGCCCCTCCGCAGCAGCCTCCCGCCGCTCCTCCCGCCTCCCGCCGCTCCTCCCGCCTCCCGCCTCCCCGGGACCATCTGCCGCTGATGAGGCCGCCCCGCCGCCGCCCGTGGTCGCTTTCTCGCTCCTGCCGCCGCCGCCGCTGCATGCCGGGCCGGGCCGCGCCTGCCCGCCGGGCCAGCAGCCACCCCAGCCCCCAGCGGCTGCACGCCGCGGCCCCCCCGCAGCAGCCTCCCGCCGCTCCTCCCGCCTCCCGCCGCTCCTCCCGCCTCCCGCCTCCCCGGGACCATCTGCCGCTGATGAGGCCGCCCCGCCGCCGCCCGTGGTCGCTTTCTCGCTCCTGCCGCCGCCGCCGCCGCTGCTGCATGCCGGTCCGCGCCTTCCCCACCGCGGCCCCCCCTTCAGAGCTGCTGGATAGCGCGGCTCCGCCGCCTCCTGCCACCACGGCCGTGCCGGCGTTGCCTTCCGCAGCCGCGGCCCCGTGCCCCGTTTCCGCAGCTCCGCCACGTCCCGCACCCCCCCCCGCCCGCCGCGCGTCTCCGCAGTTGCTACAACCCCCGGCCCAGCGATATCACTCCGCGCCGGCTCATCCAACCACAGCGCTGCTTCCGGGAATCCTAACCCTAAGCCACGGCCCCGCCGCTACCCCCCGACTGCTTTTGCCGCAGCTTTGGAACAGCGCGGTCCCGGTTCCGAGCCGCTGCGTGCCGCTGCCCGGCCACAGCCGGCATCCCCGTGCCCTGTCACGCCGCTCCCGCCGCCACCGGGTCCGTACACGGCACCACAGCAACCGAAAACTGCGGTGCCTTGCATGTATCCTTCCGCTTCTCTCCCTCTGCCGGACCTTGAGGAGCCGGGCGCGGCCGCGTCACCGACATATCCCTCCGCAGCGGGCGATCCTGCACAGTCCATACCTGGTGTGCGATGCGGGATAATCCATACCTGGTGTGCGATGCGGCATAATCCATTCCTGGTGTGCGATGCGGCATAATCCATACCTGGTGTGCCTCCGCGATTTCGCGTTCCCCACTCCTAGTACCGAGCGGGACTACTTTGTGTCACGATTCGTCCGCACAGCCACATCCCCGCACACAAACCGTGCAGCGAGGAGGGGGAGGCTGGAATATGACAGCTGCTTTAATAAATACAGGACAGACAGAGAATTATTTCGCCCCTGCAGATGGCAACCCTTTGATCCCAACACAAAAGAATTTCGAAAAAGAACTGTTCCCAAATAGCTCCAGAGTCCCCCCCCCCCAGTGTTTGGGACAGATTTCTCGACCTAAAATGAGACACTAAACCCTGAAAAATCACCAGCATTAATCCCAAAATTAGAAAACTCACAAAAATCTTTTGATAATTTTCAACGAACAGACTGGGATGAAGTCAGAGGCCAGATTTGCAAAGAAGAAAGTCTAAATCCTTTAGCTATGCCTGTGCTATTCAGCCAGCGAGCCGGTGGTCCTAGAACACGGGTGGCTACCCCACCTCAGGAGATAAAAGAATTCTGAAAAGCAATAAGGGACAGTGGTATCTGCTCCCCATATTTTAAGCAACTGCTGAAAAGTACCCTGGAAGGACAGACAGACACTCACACCAAATGGCTGTAAACATCCTGCTAGTATAATTGTCACAGACTCACAATGTATGGGAATGCAAATGGAAAAGACTGCTTACAGGTATAAAAAATGCATGTATTTTATGATTGGCTTTTCACAAATATTGAAATGAATATTATATGTGTTGTGTTAGAAAGTAATGCTGTATTAATTCTCTTAAGTACTGTGTTAAATATAGGTTTAGGTTATAAAAAATGTTCAAACAGAAACGATGCTATGTAAGATACTTTTCTTTAAAGAAAGGACTCACACCAGACAGCAGCCACAGGACACCTGGATCTTTCAGAGAAAGAGAATTTATTGCTCCATTATCAGAAGAAATTAACTTCTTCCACCTCGAAGGTGCTGTCAGAATTCAGAGGAAGAAGTTGATGATGACCAGACAGAATCCTGTGTTTGAATGGAATTTATGCATCATGTATGAAGTGTATGAATATGCAACAGGCTGTTGTTTTTAAGGGTTAATCCTCTGTTAACTGTCCTGTGGCTCATTCTGCCCAGAAAAAGGTACCTGGACATCCGTAACTTTATATTTATATTTAATATTTTATATTAAATTTATATTTATTGTCTCATATTGTCCTAATTCAATTTGTCCACATTGTTATTACTCTAATTGTATTACTATTTTTTTAACCATTTTGTTATTACTCTCATTGTATTACTATTTTTTATAACCATTTTATTACTGTTAAACTTTTAAAATTTTAAAAACAAGTGATTTGCTTTTTTCACACCCCTTTTTTATTCTATTGAGGTAGGCATTGAAGGTACTTGAGATGGTATTTTGTGTTCAGGCTTAATTTTTTTTTTTTCATTTATTGTAAGAGTCTTGCAAGTAGTGAGTACTGTAGTTGTCTACTAATGAGTTATAAAATAGCTAATTATTTTCCTCTACAAAGTCTTTTAAGGTTAAACTATCTAATTAAGAAAGGACACTTAAATTGTTTTATTTTTAACTCAATAACTAATCACTCAAACTCCTCAATTTTCTGTCCAATTACAAAATACTACCAAAACTCATGAAAGATTAGTTTCTGCCTTAAAACTTTTATTTTGCTCTCTCTATATATATATTACTGTATTCTAAAACTCTAAGTTTTCTACCCTGTGATGTTACATGCTTCTAATTGAACTACACACCCATAACCTCAGTGCTATCAATCAATTTTGGAAGCTTTTTCTACAGCCTCAGGTCAAATGCAGCGTTCAACTTGGAGCAAGAGCACGAGCAGAACGTGACTGACAAAGTGACTGACCTGCCTCAGGTCCAGTGCCTGCTTGTCCCCTCCCTGTGTCCCCCATGTACCCTCCCTGTCCTTCCCCGTGTCCCCCCACTGTGTTTCCTCCCCGTCCCCCCAAGGACAGGCTCTGTCCAGGATCAGCAGCTCCTTTATTGGGGCCAGCACTGTGTCCCCACCCCGCTGTCCCCTACACGTCGCTCTCGGTGACGGTGCCACCCTTGGCGGGGTCACACGGGGGTTTCCACTCCCCTCCCGTCTCCAGCAGCGCCCGGGTCACCGTGGCCTTGTCCAGGGGCTCGTCCCCAGTGCTGCTGTCACCCTTGAGGCCACCCGAGGGTGCAGCCCTGACGATGTCCCACCACAGCACGCCCTGGGGACGGCGGCTCTGCCGCGCTGGCCCTGTCAGGAGGGGACACCGTGACAGGAATGGGTGACAGGGACAGAGTGACAAGGACAGGTGACAGGAATGAGGTCACAGAGAAGGGTGACAGGGTGACAGGGATGGGTGACAGGGAGTGACAGGAATGAGGTCACAGGGAAGGGTGACAGGAATGGGTGACAGGGATGGGTGACAGGAATGAGGTCACAGGGAAGGGTGACAGGGACAGAGTGACAGCTACGGGTGACAGGGAATGGCAGGAATGAGGTCACAGGGAAGGGTGACAGGAATGGGTGACAGGGATGGGTGACAGGAATGAGGTCACAGGGAAGGGCGACAGGGACAGGGTGATGGGGGGTGACCCAGGGGGTGACACAGGAGGTGACAGGGCCATCTCCCCTCTCACCTGGCAGCAGGCTGAGCAGGGCCCCTGTCCCCACAGTCCCCAGTGTCCCCAAGGCACCGTAGTACAGGTAGGATATGGAGTAGAAGTCACCCAGGATGGCCGGGCTGTGACAGGGGACAGCGGGGTGTCACCGCCAGCAGGGACACACGGTGACATCACCACCCGCAGGGACACCCAGTGACATCACAGGGAATGGGGACAGGGTTGTGACATCACAGCCAGCAGGGCCAGGGATGTGATGTCACAGGGACCAGGGACGGGGATGTGATGTCACAACAAACAGGGACGGACTGTGACATCATAAGGGACAGGGACATTGTTGTGATGTCACAACAAGCAGGGGCAGTGACGTGACATCAGAGCCAGCAGGGACAGGGATGTGAGACCACAGCCAGCAAGAACAGGGACAGGGACGTGCCACCCCAGGGGACAGGGACAGGGATGTGCCACTCCAGGGGACAGGGACAGGGACGTGCCACCCCAGGGGATGTCCCCAGCCCCACTCACCGCAGCGGCTCCGGGGGTGGCGCGGGCAGGGTGGGGCCGCTGGTGGCGCTGGTGGCGTTGGTGGCGTTGGTGGCGTTGCGGGGCGGGCACAGCGTCCCCCAGGTGGGCAGCACCCCCATGGTGGCCGCGCTGGGCGGGTACAGGGTGGCACCCACGGCCACCCACAGTGACAGTGCCAGGCCCACGGCCAGGCCCCCCAGCACCCCCTGGGACAGGGACAGGGACAGGGACAGGGACAGGAACAGGGACAGGGACAGGGATAAGGACAGGGACAGGGACAGGGACAGGGACAGGGACAGGACAGGGACAGGGACAGGACAGGGACAGGGGATCAGCAGGGCCCAGGGGAGCTGTGGAGACCCTCCCCAAAAATCCCAAATATTCCCATGGCTGTGCTGAATGGCAGCACACCCAAAATCCTCCTCACCCCCAAATCCTCCCATTCCCAAAATCCCCCTCCCCAAACCCCCCAAATCCCCAATTCCCCAAACACCCCAAACACCCCAAACTCCCCAAACCATCCCCGTGCTGACCCCAAACCCCAAACCCCAAACCGCTGACCCCAAATTCTCAAACCTCAAACCTCCAATCCCCAAACCCCAGACCCTTTCCCGAAATCCCCTAAACACCTCAATGCCCAAACCACAGACCCTGTCCCCAAATCCCCCAAACACCCCAACCCCCAAATCCCGCAAACCCCAAACCTCAAATCCCAAACCGCTGATCCCAAACCCCAGACCCTCACACTAAACCCCCCAAACCCCAAATCCCCAAACCACAAATCTCCCAAATGCCCAAACCCCAAATCCCCCAAACCCAAACCTGATCCCAAACCCCAAACCCCAAACCCCAACCCCAAACCCCAAACCCTGACCCCGCACTCACGGCGGTGCCGCAGCGGGGCAGGAACATCCCCAGTATGAAGGCGCCCAGCAGGGGCCCGCTGATCACCCCCATCACCGTGAAGGAGCCCTGGCGTTTTTGGGGTTTTTTGGGGGTTATTTTAGGGTCTGGGAGAGCTCCAGGGGGGGCCTGGCACTGCCCCAACCCCCCCTCCTCAATGGCTCTTCAGGTGCCACCAGAGCATGGCCATGTCCCCACTGTGTCCCCACTGTGTCCCCACTGTGTCCCTGTGGTGTCTCCACTCCGTTGGGCACAGACAGTGTGGGGGGTTTGGGGTTTTGGGGTTTTTTTTGGGGTCTGGGAGAGCTCCAGGAGGGCCTGGCACTGCCCCAAACACCCCTGCTTGAGGGCTCTCCAGGTGCCACCAGAGCTGGGCTGTGTCCCCACGGTGTCCCTGTGGTGTCCCCACTCAGATGGGCACAGACAGAGCAGGGATTTGGGGGGTTCAGGGGGGGTTGTGGAGGTTTTGGGGGTTTTTTGGGGTCTGCAAGAGCTCCAGGGGGGCCTGGCACTGCCCCAACCCCTTCACCCTCGAGGGCTCTCCAGGTGCCACCGGAGCATGGCCGTGTCCCTGCGGTGTCACTGCTTGGATGGTCACTGACAGCACGGGGGGTTTGGGGGATTTTGGGGGGGTTTTGGGGTTTTTTTGGGGTCTGCGAGAGTTCCAGGGGAGGCCTGGCACTGCCTCAACTCCCCCTCAATGAAGGTTCTCTGGGTGGCACCAGAGCTGGGCTGTGTCCCCGCAGTGTCCCTGTGGTGTCCCCACTCAGATGGGCACAGACAGGGGACAGGGTTTGGGGGGGATTCGGGGGAGGTTTGCAGGTTTTTTAGGGTTTTTGGGGGTTTTTTTGAGGTCTGCGAGAGCTCCAGGGGGGCCTGGCACTGCCCCAACTCCTTCACCCTCAAGGGCTCTCCAGGTGCCACCGGAGCATGGCCGTGTCCCCACGGTGTCACTGCTTGGATGGTCACTGACAGCATGGGCGGGTTTGGGGGGATTTTGGGGGGGTTTTGGGTTTTTTTTGGGGTCTGCGAGAGCTCCAGGGGAGGCCTGGCACTGCCTCAACTCTCCCTCCACGAAGGTTCTCCGGGTGCCACCAGAGCTGGGTTGTGTCCCCGCAGTGTCCCTGTGGTGTCCCCACTCAGATGGGCACAGACAGGGGACAGGGTTTGGGGGGGATTTGGGGGAGGTTTGGGGGGTTTTTTGGGGGTTTTTTTGGGGATTTTTTTAGGTCTGCGAGACCTCCAGGGGGGCCTGGCACTGCCCCAACCCCTTCACCCTCGAGGGCTCTCCAGGTGCCACCGGAGCATGGCTGTGTCCCCGCGGTGTCACCGCTTGGATGGTCACTGACAGCGTGGGGGTTTGGGGGGTTTTGGGGGGGTTTTGGGTTTTTTTTGGGATGGTAGAAGCTGAGGGAGGGGATTTGGGGTCTCAGGGGGCTCTCACCTGCAGGACACCCCCCCCCAGCAGTGAGGACAGAGCGGCCACGGTGATGCAGGAGGTGCCAAAGGTGAGAGCTGTGGGAATATGGGATGGGATGGGATTGGGATGGGATTTATGGGATTGGGATTGGGATGAGATTGATGGGATGGGATTGATGGGATTGATGAGATTGGGATTGATGGGATGGGTTACGGTTGGGATTTGTGATAGATTGATGGGGTGGGACAGAATCTATGGGATGGGATTGATGGGATTGGGATTGAGATGGGATGGATGGGATGGGATTGGGATTGAGATGGGATGGATGGGATGGGATTGGGATTTATGGGATGGGATTGGGTTAGGATTTCTGGGATTGGTTTGGGATTTACGGGATGGGATTGAGATGGAACTCATAGGGTGGAATGGGACGGCACAGCCTGGCACAGCCCAGGCGGGGGTGACCCTGGGGGTGACCCATCCCCGCAGGGTGTCCCATCCCTGTCCCCGCAGGCGCGGTGACACTCACAGAGCCCCTTGGAGATCAGTGTCAGCTTCCTGGGGGACAGCGCCGGCAGCCGCGGCCGCACCAGGTCCTCCACGGTGACGGCAGCCATGGCGTTGATGGACGTGGAGGCCGTGCTGGGCATGAGGTGGCCCCGTCAGCCCCATGGGGACACCGGGGTGGTGGCACCCCCCGCCCGTGTCCCCAGGCTGGGACCCCTCCTCACCTGAGCGTGCCGCTGTAGGCGCAGGCCAGGAACAGCCCCGGCACCCCCGGCATGCTCCCAAAGATGTCCAGGACCAGGTAGGGCATGTACTGGGGGACAGGGGTGAGGGGAGGGGCCAGGGGGACCCCAAAACCCCTGGGAGCCCCCTAGACTCCCACCCCACTGCCTCATGGGGTGCTGGAGGGGACAGGATCCCGGGGAGACCCCAAAACCCACTGGGAGCCCCCCAGTCTCCTATCCCAATGCCTCAGGGGTGCTGGAAAGGATCTAGAGCCCTGGGGGACCCCAAATACCCCTGGGAGCCCCAAACTCCCACCCCACTGCCTCAGGGGGTGCTGGAGAGATGAGGATTCTGGAGGACCCCCAAAACCCCCTCTGACCCCACTGCTTGAAGGGTCCTGAAAGGGCCAGGACCCCAGGGGATCCCAAAACCCCCTCTGACCCCACTACCTTGGGGAGTCCTGAAGAGGATCTGGATACCAAGGGACCCCTGTGCCCCTGAGGGGGCCCAAAACCCCCTCTGACCCCACTGCTTGAGGGGTCCTGGAAGGGACACGATCCTGTGGGACCCCAAAACCCGCTGTGATGCCAGGGGGGTGTCCCGGGGGGTTGGTACCTGGTCGGGGGCAGAGATGGCCCCGGCCAGCAGAGGGTCACAGTGGCCATAGAGCACGAACATGACGAGCCCGCAGGCCACGGCGCTGGCCACGATGCAGAACAGCCCGACCTGATTGACCAGCAGTGCCCTGCAGGGGCACGGGGGGCACGGGGGGCACGGGGGGCACAGGGGGTATGGGGGGCATGCGGGTCATGGGGAGCACAGGGAACACGGGGGGCATGGGGGGCACAGGGAACACGGGGGGCATGGGAGGCGTGCAGGTCATGGGGGGGACGGGGGACACGGGGGGCATGGGGGGCACGGGTGCATGCGGGTCGTGAGGAGCACGGGGGACATGGGGGATACAGGGGGCACAGGGGGCACAGGGGGCATGCGGGTCATGGGGGGCACGGGGAACACGGGGGGCATGGGTGGCACAGGGGACATGGGGGCACGGGGGACACGGGGGACATGGGGGACATGAGGGGCATGGGGGGCACAGGGTACATGCGGGGCATAGGGGGCATGGGGGGCATGGGGGACACAGGGGGCACGGGGGGCATGCAGGGCATGGGGGACACGGGGGACATGAGGGGCACAGGGGGCACGGGGGGTACGGGAGACATGGGGAGCATGGGGGACACGCGGGGCATGGGGGTCAGGGTCCTGCCAGGGCAACTGGAAAGGTGCCAGGTCCTGGCAGGGCGGGAGGGGCCGGGCAGGGGGTTGGGGTCTCGCACAGGAGGGCTCAGGCAGTGCGGGAGTGTGGGGTCCTGGCAGGGGTGTCAGGGGAATTCAGGGTCAATAAAGGGGTGCAAGGTCCTGGCAGGGGTGTCAGGGGAATTCGGGGTCCATGAAAGGGTGCAAGGAGGTCCTGGCAGGGGCTGTGCCAGGTCCTTGCAGGGCGC
Source organism: Agelaius phoeniceus (assembly GCF_051311805.1). Classification (NCBI taxonomy): domain Eukaryota; kingdom Metazoa; phylum Chordata; class Aves; order Passeriformes; family Icteridae; genus Agelaius; species Agelaius phoeniceus. The sequence continues at coordinate 2,004,178 of NC_135293.1, forward strand.
TTCACCCACACAACGACCCGGGCAGGAGACAAAGCCCCCCCTGCCCCCAGAGCATCCCATCCCCTCTGCGACTCCCAGCGCGGGATCCGGAAAATTCCCGGGGATGCCGGGGGGATCCGGAGAGTTCCCGGGGTTCCCGGGGATGCCGGGGGGGTCCGGACTCACATCTTGGCCTCCCTCTCGCTCCTGCAGGCCACGTAGCGCTGCACCTGCGCTTGGTTGACGCCGTACATGGAGAGCCAGAGCAGCGTCCCGCCCAGCACGAAGGTCCACACCGTGTACCGGCTCCGCGGGTGCGGGTTGAAACTGGGCACGGCCCGGGACCGGTCAGGGGGGCACGGCATGGCACAGAGCCCGGGGAGAGCGGGCAGGGGCTGGGAGAGACCCCACAGATCCCGGGGTGGGGTGAGAGGGGCTGGGAGTGAGCCCAGAACTCAGGGAAGGAGGTGAGGGGCTGGGGATGACCCCACAGATCCCAGCGTGGGATGAGAGAAGCTGGGGGCGACCCCAGAACTCAGGGCAAGGAGATGGGAGCTGGGAGTGACCCCAGAACCCGGGGAAGGGGGTGAAGGTCTGGGGGTGACCCCACAGATCCCGAGGTTGGGGGTGAGGGGACCTGGGAGTGACCCCAGAAGTCAGGGAAGGGGTGAGAGAGGCTGGGAGTGACCCCAGAACTCAGCACAGGGGTGAGAAGGGACTGGGAGAGACCCCAGAATGTGGGGAAGGGGGTGAAGGGCTGGGGGTGACCCCACAGATCCCGAGACTGGGGGTGAGAGGGGCTGGGGGTGACCCTAGAACCCAGAACAGGGGGTGAGGAAACTGGGAGTGACCCCCAGTACCCCGGGGCAGGGGCAGCGGGGTCCCGCGGGGTTCGGGGGGACACGGTGACCCCACAGATCCCAAGGCAGAGGCAGCGGGGTCCCGCGGGGTTCGGGGGGGACACGGTGACCCCACAGATCCCAAGGCAGGGGCAGCGGGGTCCCGCGGGGTTCGGGGGGGACCCACTCGGCGAAGTTGAGCCTGGAGCCGTTGCTGGCGATGCTCAGCACCTCGGCGGGACCCCCCGCCAGCAGCGTCCCCCGGATGGCGATGGCGACAAAACCCGCGAGCATCACAAACACCTGGAACACGTCGGTCCAGATGACAGCCTTCATCCCGCCCTGCGGCACAGCGAGCGGGGCTGAGCGCCGGGACACCCCCGCGACAGCCAGGGACACCCCCGGGACAGCCAGGGACACCTCGGGACAGCCAGGGACACCCCCGAGAGAGCCAGGGACACCTCGGGACATCTCCTGGGACAGCCAGGGACACCTCGAGACACCCACAGGACACCCTGGGACACCCCCAGGACACCTCGGGACCCCACCAAGACCCCCCCAGGACACCTCAGGACACCCACAGGACACCCTGGGACACCCCCAGGACAACCCCCTGGGACACCTCGGGACCCCCCTGGACCCATCGGGACACCCGAGACGCCCCGGGGACCCCCCAGGACCCCCCAGGACCCCCCCCCCGCTCACGATGGTGGTGTAGAAGGTGCAGATGGCCCCCGTGGACAGCAGCGATGCCCAAATATCCAGCCCGGTGACTGAGGGAAGAGGGGACAATGCTGAGGGGGGGAATTGTCACCTGGGGAGGGGGACACAGGGACGGGGAGAGCCCCCCCCGCGCCACACCACACCTTGGTTTAGGATCAGGGCGGGCGCGTAGATGACGATCCCAGTGTAGAGCATCTGCGGGAAGAGGGGGCTCAGGATCCCGAGTGGGGCTCAGGATCCCGAGGGGTGCTCAGGGTCCCGAGTGGGGCTCAGGGTCCCGAGTGGGGGCTCAGGGTCCCAAGAGGGGCTCAGGATCCCGAGTGGGGCTCAGGGTCCCGAGTGGGGCTCAGGATCCCGAGTGGGGGCTCAGCGCCCCAAGAGGGGCTCAGGATCCCGAGGGGGGCTCAGAATCCCGAGGGGGAGCTCAGGGTCCCGAGGGGGGGCTCAGGATCCCGAGTGGGGGCTCAGGATCCCGAGGGGGGCTCAGGGTCCCCTCGCAGGTGACACGGCGGGGGGGATCGGCGCGGTTTTCTCTCCAAACAGCGCTCCCGCCGCGCCGCTCTCGCTCCGAGCCAGCCCAAACAGCAGCACGGGGTCGAGGGCGCTTCCCAGGGGCTCAGGGCACCGCCAGCGCTGTCCCTGCGCTGTCCCCAAGGCCAGCACCGCACACGCACCGTGGCCACCACGTACTGCACGGTCCCGCACAGCCGCACGCTCCGGCTGAAGCGCCGCTCCAGGTACTGCGACAAGGACAAGGACAAAGAGCACGTCGGGACCAGCCCGGAGTGAGCCCTGAGCAGGGGCTGGGGGGGCTCGAGGGACCCCCAAAACCCCGGCAGGGCGAGCGGGGTCCCGCTGGGAACTCCAACGCACGGGGGGAGAGGGGCTGGGAGAGACCCCCCAGCAGCCGGGGCAGGGGGTGAGAAGGGTCCGCACCCCCCGTGGGGTTGGGGGGGACACAGAGACCCCCAGAACCCCAAGGCAGGGGGGGAGCGGGGTCCTACGGGGCTGCGAGGGGACACCCGGGTCACCCCGGGACAGCCCCAGGACAGCCAGGGACACCTTGGGACAACCCCCGGGACACCCCCAGGACAGCCAGGGACACCCCAGAACACCTCGGGACACCCCGGGACACCTTGGGAGCGGGGTCCGCACCCTCCGGGGGGGCCTCATCCGCCGAGTTGAGCCCGGAGCCGTTGGCAGCGATGCTCGGCACCTCGGCGGCCCCCCCCAGCCGTGTCCCCGCCGTGTCCCCGCCGTGCCCACCTCGTAGGTGCTGGTGAGCCCCAGGCGGTAGAAGACGGGCAGGAAGAGCTGCGCGGTGAGCGCGCTGTTGATGAGCTGCGCCAGGCACATCCAGAGGAATTTGGCTCCGTAGCGGAACGCCTCGGCCGGCACCCCCAGCACCTGGATGGCCGACATGAAACTGGCGGACAGCGAGAGCCCCACGGGCAGCGCCGACATCCTCCGGCCACCCGTGAAAAAATCCTCCGAGGTTTTCTGGCCGCCCTTGGCCAGCCCGTGGAAGAGCCCGATGGCCGTGGAGATCAGCAGCATCAGCGCGAAGACTCCGTAATCCCACGGGCTGAAGGTGAGGTCCCGCACGTCCTGGGGTCCTGGCATGGTGGCTTTAGGGTGTGGGGGACCCCAAATAGGGCGGCTGCGGGAGGGACTCGGCGCGGGGTTAGGCCGGGGCTCGGCGGCAGCGGCGCATCCGAGGGGGGGAGACTGGAGGAAGAGAGAATTCCTTGGAATGGGAGAGCCGAGCGGAAAGCAGGAGTGGGGAGCGGGACTTTGTGCCGCACCCCGTGCCCTCTGTGCCCTTCCCAAGCCGGGGCTGTGCCAAGGGGTGCCAAAGGGCAGAGTCCGAGGAGGAACAGCCAGAATTTGGCTGGGGAATTGCCCCCGATCCTTCCCCGCTTGGGCTGCTCTGGCTACCAGGGAAGCACCGAAGGGACACGGCCGGGAGGGAGCGGGGAGGGAGAGGGAGAGGGGGGGAGAGACCCCTCCCCAAAGCAGCACAAACAAGGAGGGGCAGAGCCTCCGGCGGAGCCAAAGTTATCTCCAGCCGAGGGGAAAAAACAACAAACCCGAAGGAAACCTTTACCCCAGAAGGAACAGGTTGTTGTTTGCCGGCGGAGCGGGACGGACCGGCCGGACCGAGCCCGAGGAGCCGAGCGGGGGCTGCTCCCCGGGGAGGGGTCCCTGCCGCGTCCCCCGAGGTGTGGAGGGCCCGGCCGTGCCTCGAGCTGCTCCAGCCGGTGGGAGGCACGTTCAGGCGCTCGGGGAGGGAGCCGCGGCGGGGAGGATGGAGCTGTCGGCGGCCGTGGCCATAAATAACCCCTTCCCTCCCGTACGGCCCCGGCGCTGAGCCCCGGCAGCGCGGCGGTGGCGGGGCAGGACGGTGGCTCCTGGCGGGATACGTGGCACCGGGCGTGGGGCTGGCCCCGCTTCCTCATTCCCTGCCACCAACGCCACCTTGTCCCGCCCGGGCACGGACAGATTTGGGGATTTCCACGCTCTTGCCCCAAACCCCGCGGGTGAGGTTGGGGTTGGGGCAGGGGAACAGCCCTGAGATGAGGACAGAGCTGGCAGTGTGGCCTCTGATGTGTCACCGCCCCCTCCGAGGTGTCACCGAGGGGGAAGAGTCCACTCCAGGGTGTCACCACGGGGGCAGTGTCCCCTCCAAGGTGTGGCCACGGAGGAACTGTCCCCTCCGAAGTGTCACTGCAAGGTCCCTGTCCCCTACACAGCATCACCACGAGGTCTCTGTCCCCTCCCGGTCATCACCATGGAGGAGGCAGTGTCCTCTGCAGGCCATCACCACGAGGTCACCGTCCCCTCCAGGTCACCAGCATGAAGGCACCGTCCCCTCCGAGATGTCACCACGGAAGCATTGCCCCCTCCCAGGTGTCACCACGAAGGCTCCGTCCCCTCTAATCCATCACCGCGAGGTCCCCGTCCCCTCCCCGGTGCCACCACGGGGCCACCGCCCCCTCTGAGTCCTCCCCGCCGGGCAGACGAGGGTCCCTGTCCCTGTCTCCAGCCCTGGTGGTGGCACTGTCCCCACCACGTGTCCCCGGAGCGGGGGGACAGGGCAGGGCAGGACCCCTTCCCCTCCCCGCCGCGGCGCCTCCTCCTCGCCGAGCGGGCTTGGAGCAGCTCCAGGGGAAAAAACAACGAGTTTGGGCCACATCCGCCGGGCGGGGACGTGCGACACCGCACGGGCCCGAGGCTGGCACACGCCCAGCCCCGCGGTGGCACCGGGGGCAGGACCGGGGCCAGGAGGGGCTCTGGGAGTGGCAGCAATGGGGGACGGGGGGGGTTGGCAGCGCCCTGGCTGAGCTGCCCTGGCAGAGCATCCCCCGCCCCTGTGGTACCCACGGCGCCAGCACTGGGGGGTGCCCGGAGTGTCCCCGGGGATGCCCAGAGGTGCCCAGAGGATTCCCGAGGGTGCCCAGATTGTCCCTGGGGGTACCCAGAGGGTCTCCAGGGGTGCCCAGAGTGTCCCCGAGGGTGCCCAGAGAGTCCCCGGAGGTGCCCAGAGTGTCCCCGAGAGTGCCCAGATTGTCCCCGGGTTTGCCCAAAGGAGTGCCCGGCTTTGCCCAAAGGAGTGCCCAGAGTGTGCCCGGGGGTGCCCAGGTTTTCAACCCTTCGCCCTCCCGACACCCCCTGGCTGCGCCCCGGGGTGTCGCATTCTGTCCCCCCTCCCCTGGAAGGAAGCCGCCCGCCCAGGAGGCCTCGGGCAGGAAGGAAGTCGCCCGGGGGATTTTTTATCTCTCCTTCGCTCGCAGCCACCTACGCACCCCCAGAACCCCGATTTGGCAGCGCAGCCCGTCCGGGACCCCCTCCCCAGGCCCGCAGCGAGGCCCCCGGCACGGCAGAGGTACCGGGGGGGAGCCGGGGGTGCGGCCAGCTCGGGATGGAACCGGGGATGGAACGGGGATGGGGCCGAGATGGAGCCAGGGATGGGGCCGGGGTTGGAGCCGGGATGGAGCTGGGGATGGGGCCGGGATTGACTCAGGATGGAACCGGGGATGGAGCCGGGATGGAACCGGGATAGGGCCGGGAATGGAGCCAGGATGGAGCCGGGATGGGGCTGGGATGGAGCCGGGGATGGAGCCGAAATGGGGCTGGGATGGAGCCGGGAATGGAGCCGAGATGGGGCTGGGATGGGGCTGGGATGGAACCGGGATGGAGCCGGGATAGAGCCGGGTCCCCCCTGCTCACACCGGGAGCACTGAGGCAGAGGAGGAGCGGCCGGGAGGACGGGACAGGCTGGGAGAGGGGGGCGAAATCCAACCGCGTGCCTCAGTTTCCCCTCCCTCCTTCCCAGGAGGGGCCCATCCCAGCCCTGCGGGTGTTGCTGCTGCGGGGTTTGACCGCGGGGAGGATGATGAGGGTGGGACAAGGGGGTCACTCCGAGTCTCCCTTTCCTTGCAGCGCCTGCCATGGCCCCGCTGGGCGAGGAGACGCCGCTGATCGGGGGCCGCTCCTGCAGCCTCTCGTCGGCCGAGAGCGGGACCCTGCAGGTGTTCCTGTACCACCGGGCCCCCGCCCCGCGCCGGGCCCCGGGCAGCGCCGCGGGCACGCTCAGCTTCACCTTCGGCGAGTACACGGCCGAGGAGCTTTGTGTGCGCGCTGCCAAAGCCTGCGGTGAGCGCCGGGCCCGGGGGCACCCGCCGGGGGGGGGGTCCGAGATGTGGGAATGGGCTCATGGGTGTGGGAACGGGGTCCTGGATGGAAAATGGGGTCCGGGATGGGGGAATGGGGTTCTGTTTGTGGGTACGGGGTCCTGGATGTGAGGATGGGGTCCTGGATGGGGGAATGGGGTCCTGGATGTGGAAATGGGGTCCTGGATAGGAGAATGGGGCCCTGGGTGTGGGAATGGGGATCTGGATGTGGGTACAGGGTCCTGGGTGTGGAGATGGGCTCCTGTTTGTGGGTACAGGGTCCTGGGTGTGGGTACAGGGTCCTGGGAGTGGGGATGGGGTCCTAGGTTTGGGTATGGGGTCCTGGATGGGAAAATGGGGTCCTGGGTGTGGGGATGGGGTCCTGGATGTGGAAATGGGGTCCTGGATGGGGGAATGGGGTTCTGAATGGGAGAATGGGGTCCTGGGTGTGGGTACAGGGCCCTGGGTGTGAATACAGGCTCCTGGATGGGAGAATGAGGCCCTGGGTGCGGGTATGGGGTCCTGGGTGTGGAAATGGGGTTCTGTATTCGTCCTCAGCAGGGAATTCTGACTGTGAACTCCAGATCCCAGCAGTGGGGTTTGGGTCCTGCCTGTGGGGTTTGGGTCCTGTCTGTGGCCTTGGGGTCCAGTCATGAGCTCAGGATCCATGGGCTCAGCGTCCCGAGCGCATCCTTGCCAGGAGATCCTGGCTGTGCTGTGGGGTCTCAGGGCCATGGGCTCGGGTCCCAGCCCCCTGTGTGTCCCCAGGCGTGCTGCCCGTGTGCCACCCTCTCTTCGCCCTGGCCACGGAGGACCTGAGCTGCTGGTTCCCCCCCAACCACGTGTTCACCGTGGATGAGTCCTGCAGCCAGGTCGTGGTGTACAGGATCAGGTGCAGCTCCCACCCTTCCCTGACATCCCTCGGGGTCGTGGTCTCTGGGGGACGCAGCGCTGAGACCCCTCCTCTGTCCCCATCAGGTTCTTCTTCCCCAACTGGTGCGGACTGGGACAATCCCACCGCTTCCAGCTGCTGAACGGCCGGGCCAGCCCCATCCTGGACTACCCCGTCATTGATTACCTGTTTGCCCAGGTGAGCGCTGCCAGCCTGGCTGCTCCTCCTCCTCCTCCTTCATCCCCCAGGCTGTGTCTGTCTCCTGTGGGGACCGGGATGGTTCCGGGGGTGGTTTTGTGGTGTTCTCTCCTCCTTCTCCTTCTCCTTCTCCTTCTCCTTCTCCTTCTCCTTCTCCTTCTCCTTCTCCTTCTCCTTCTCCTTCTCCTCCTCCTCCTCCTCTTCCTCCTCCTCATCCCCCAGGCTCTCTCTACTGCCTGTGGAGACCAGGATGGTGCCAGGGGTATTTTTGGGGTGTTCTGACCCCTCTCCTCCTCCTCTTCCTCCTCCTCCAGCCTGGGGGAGGTGGCTCCTCTCCCCTGGCTCACCCGGAGCTGCTCATGACCACCCCCAGATGGGGTCACTCTGTCCCCTGAGGGGGACACGCCCTGGGGACAGGGAAGCAGAGCCTGGGCAGGATGTGACTCCTGGGGGCTCTGGGACACGAGGGTGACACTGGCACGGTTTGGGGGGGTCTCAGGAGATGGGAGAGCCCCCCCTGAGCCTCGTGCCCTTCCCAGTCCCGCAGTGATTTCATCGGGGGCCGCGTGGCTGTGGGGCTGAGCCTGCCCACGCAGGAGCAGTGCCTGAGCCTGGCCGTGCTGGACATGCTGCGCATCGCCAAGGAGCAGCGGCAGAGCCCCGCGCAGGTCTGCAGCCACGTCAGGTGAGACAGGGACAGTGGCACTCACGGGACCGTGTGACACCCCTGGGGACAGAGGGACACCCATGGGGACAGCCTGGCATGGCTGGGGATGGCCTGAATCCTATAGGGACAGTGTGGCACCCATGGGGACAGTGTGACACCCCTGGAGACAGAGGGACACCCATGGGGACAGCCTGGCATGGCTGGGGATGGCCTGAATCCTATAGGGACAGTGTGGCACCCATGGGGACAGTGTGACACCCCTGGAGACAGCCTGAATCCCATGGGGACAGTGTCACACCCCTGGCGACAGTGTGACAGCCTCGGGGACAGCCTGAAACCCATGGGGACAGTGTGACAGCCCCGGGGACAGTGGGATACCCCTGGGGACAGTGTGATAACCTCGAGGACACCCTGACACCCCCGGGATCAGTGTGACACCCCCGGGATCAGTGTGACACCCCTGGAGACAGTGTGACACCCCCAGGGACACCCCGACACCCCCGGGGACAGTCTGAATCCCATGGGGACAGTGTGACACCCCCAGGGACAGTGCGACATGCCCCGGGAAACCCCGACACCCCCAGGGACAGTGTGACACCCCCGGGGGCAGTCTGAGTCCCATAGGGACAGTGTGACACCCCCAGGGACAGTGTGACACTCCCGGGGACACCCCGACACCCCCAGGGACAGTGTGACACCCCCGGGGACAGTCTGAATCCCATAGGGACAGTGTGACACTCCCGGGGACACCCTGACACCCCCAGGGACAGTGTGACACCCCCCGGGGACAGTGTGACACCCCCGGGGACGGTGTGACATGCCCCGGGACACCCCGCTCCACTCCCCACAGCTACAAGTCGTGCCTGCCGGCGCCGCTGCGCTCGCAGATCCAGCAGCACAACTTCGTGACCCGCAAGCGCCTCCGCCGCCGCTTCGGCAAATCCCTGCGGCGCCTGGGGGGCTGCGAGCCGGACGCGCCGCACCTGAAGCTCAAGTACCTGCTGGACCTGGAGCGGCTCCAGCGCCGCCACAGCGAGGAGATTTTCCACGTGCGCTCCCCCGGATCCGCAGCACCCGTCACCATCCACGTGTGCGGTGACAGCGGCGTGGCCTGGAGCTGCGGTGGCTCCGAGGTGCTCCGGTGTTCTGGTCTCTCTGAGTGCCACTGAGGGAACCCCGGCCAGCCCCGAGACAGTGAACAGCGTGGGGAGGGCACTCTCCCATGCCCTGGGGGTACAGAGGGCAGCCAGGCTGATCCTGGGGGTACCAAAGGCAGCCAGGCTGATCCCTGAGGGTATCAAAGGCAGCCAGGCTGATCCCTGGGGGTGCCAAAGGCAGCCAGGCTGATCCCTGAGGGTATCAAAGGCAGCCAGGCTGATCCTGGGGGTACAGAAGGACAGAAGGCAGCCAGGCTGATCCCTGAGGGTATCAAAGACAGCCAGGCTGATCCTGGGGGTACCAAAGGCAGCCAGGCTGATCCTGCGGGTACAGAAGGACAGAAGGCAGCCAGGCTGATCCCTGAGGGTATCAAAGACAGCCAGGCTGATCCTGGGGGTACCAAAGGCAGCCAGGCTGCTCCTGGGGGTACCAAAGGCAGCCAGGCTGATCCTGGGGGTACCAAAGGCAGCCAGGCTGATCCTGCGGGTACCAAAGGCAGCCAGGCTGATCCTGGGGGTGCCAAAGGCAGCCAGGCTGATCCTGGGGGTACCAAAGGCAGCCAGGCTGATCCCTGAGGGTACCAAAGGCAGCCAGGCTGGTCCCTGAGGGTATCAAAGGCAGCCAGGTTGATCCTGGGGGTATCAAAGGCAGCCAGGCTGATCGCCTGAAGCAGAGAAGACACTGGAACAATGGCAGAGGATAAAGGGGCCGACTCTTAGCAGGGTTTAATCCAAGGTTTATTTCAGGAGCGCCAAGGAGCCTCCACAAACCTCATGGGGATCCCGCTGAGAGCCCCGGGAGAGGTGCCAAGGTTACATTGAAAGGGAGGTGGGAACATAAAGTAGATAATAACATTTTACTGACCAATAAGAAAAATTAAGGTATGGGTACTGGGGAATGGACATTTAGGACAGGGTATGGGGTAACACTTGGGGGGCTGAGCCCTGGCCCCTGGCTGATCACTCGATATCCTGGACAGAAAGTTCTAGATGGAGGGGATGGGAATGCTGAGTGATTGACAGAGAGCCAGGGTGGGGATTTGGGGATGATCTCGGCAAAGGAAGGGGATTACACAGGTAAAGGGAGGGGGTACAACCTGGGTTAAACCATTTGGGAAAAATACAGGTATATAAAAACAAAACCATTACAAAGTATAAAAACACACTACAACAGGCGTGGCTGGGCGCACTGCGGGGAGCTGGCAGGGCGGGGTTGTCACCTTGGCTGTCCCTTCACAGAGCCGCCAGCACTTCTGCGACTTCCCCGACATCGCCGACATCAGCATCAAGCAGGCGGCGAGCCGCGAGGGCGGCGGCCCCGTGGAGAACCGGCTGGTCACCGTCACCAAGGCGGACAACCGGGTGCTGGTGAGCTCGGGAAGGGTTTGGGGAGCCCCGGGAGGGCTGCGGGGGACAAGGGGGTGACACCAAGGCTGGCAGAGTGTGAAAAATTGCATGTATTTTATGATTGGCTTTTTGCGAATATTGAATATTATATGTGTTGTGTTAGAAAGTAATACTGTATTAATTCTCTCAAGTACTGTGTTAAATATAGGTTTAGGTTATAAAAATTGTTAAAATAGAAACTGTGCTATGTAGGATACTTTTTTTAAAGAAAGGACTCGCAGTGAGATAGCAGCCACAGGACAAATAAATCTTTCAGAGAAAAAGAATTTATTGCTCCATTATCAGAAGAAACGAACTTCTTCCTCCCTCGAAGGCGCTGTCAGGATTCAGAGGAAGAAGCTGACAATGACCAGACAGAATCCTGTATTTGAATGGAATTTATGCATCATGTATGAAGTGTATGAATATGCAACAGGCTGTTGTTTTTAAGGGTTAATCCTCTGTTAACTGTGTCCTTTTTCGGGCTCGTGCTGCCCAGAAAAAGGTACCCAGACATCTGTAACTCTTTGTTTCTATTGTCTCATATTGCCCTAATTCAAATTGTCCAAATTATTATTATTCTAATCGTATTACTATTTCTATAACCATTTTATTACTATTAAACTTTTACAATTTTAAAGCCAAGCGACTGGCGTTTTTCACACACAGGAGGTGGAGTTCGCCACGCTGCGGGAGGCCCGGTCCTTCGTGGCTCTGCTCGATGGTTACTACCGGCTGACAGCGGATGCCCAGCACTACTTCTGCAGGGAGGTGGCACCGCCACGGCTGCTGGAGGACCTGGAGAACCAGTGCCACGGGCCCATCAGGTGGGCACCGGGACCCCCTGGGCACCAGGAACCCCTGGGAACTGGGTACCGGGACCCCTGGGCATCCCCGAGCCTGAGGGGATGTGGGGATGGAGGGGACAGAGCCACCCCCGGCCCGGGTGGGGCTCCACAGGGATCTGCTGGGTTTGGGGAGGGGGCACAGGGGTGGGCACAAGGGGTGGGGATAGGGAGGGGACAGAGGAGGGGACAGGGGGGAGCACAGGGGAGGGCACAGGGGGTGGGCACAGGGGGTGGGCACAGGGATGGGGACAGGGATGGGCACAGGGGTGGGAACAGGGGGTGGGAACAGGGGGAGACAGGGGGGTGGGCACAGGGATGGGGACAGGAATGGGGGCAGGGGTGGGCACAGGAATGGCGACAGGGGTGGGCACAGGAGTGGGAACAGCGGGGCGGGCACAGGGGGTGGGCACAAGGGGTGGGCACAGGGATGGGGACAGGGAATGGGGACAGGGAATGGGGACAGGGGTGGGAACAGGGGAGTGGGAACAGGGGGGCGGGCACAGGGGGTGGGCACAGGGGGTGCCCACGATGTCCCCATGTGGCACCATGGCCATCCCTGCCCTTGGCAGCGCCGAGTTTGCCGTGAACAAGCTGGAGGCGGCTGGGGGTGCCCCGGGGCTGTTCCTGCTGCGCCGCAGCCCCCAGGACTTTGACAGTTACCTGCTGACCGTGTGTGTGCAGGTGAGACCCCCAGGGGACCCCCGGGACACCGGGCAGGGGGGCCTGGGGGGGGCCACAACCCGGGCACTGGGAGGGCAGCACAGCCCTGGCACCTGCAGGGCGGGGACACGAGGACGGCGCCACCCGCGGTGTCCCCTCGGGGCAGGAGGGGTTTGGGGGGGTGCCCCCAATGCTGACCCCGGTGTTTCCCCCCCCAGACCCGCTCCGGCCGGGATTACAAACGGTGCCGGATCCGCCGGGACGAGGACGGGCACTGGTGGCTGTCGGGGGTGGCGCGGAGGTTCTGCAGCCTGCGGGAGCTGCTGGGCACCTACGGGCACCACGGGCTGCAGGCCGAGGGGGCACCCATGCGCCTGGAGGTGGCCTGTCCCCCCCGGGCCAAAGGTGACACCAGGGGGGCATGGCAGAGGGGGCTGCGATGTCACAGAGCGGCTGTGATGTCACAGAGGGGGCTGTGAGGCCACAGAGTAGCTATGATGTTACAGAGCGGCTGTGATGTCACAGAGCACTTGTGATGTCACAGACCAGCTGTGATGTCACAGAGCAGTTGTGAAGTCACAGAGTGGGCTGTGATGTCAAAGCAGATGTGAGGTCAGAGTGGCTCTAATGTCACAGAGCAGTCTGATGTCACAGAGTGGGCTGTGATGTCACAGAATTACTGATGTCACAAAGGAAGCTATGGTGTCACAGAGCAGCTGTGATGTCACAGAACAGGCTGTGATGTCACAGAGCGGCTGTGATGTCACAGAATGACTGATGTCACAAAGCAGGCTATGATGTCACAGAGTGGGTTGTGATGTCACATAGTGGCTGTGATGTCACAGAGCAGTTGTGATGTCACAGAACAGGCTGTTATGTCACAGAGCTGCTGTGACATCCCAGGGTGGCTGTGTGAGGTCCCCAGGTGGGGGTCCCCTGCCCAAGCGCCCCCTCACGCCCTCTCTGGCCCCCAGAGAAGTCCAACCTGCTGATCGTCCGCAGCGGGGTCCCCTGTCCCCCTGGGTCCCCTCCCGCGCCCCGGCGCCGCAGCCTCCAGCAGATGATGTTCCACAAGATCGACCCCCAGAGCCTGACACGGGTACGGGGCAGGGCAGGGCCACAGGGGGGTGGCACAGGGGGACAGGAACCCCCTGGCAACGTCCCCGTGTCCCCCAGGGCGAGAGCCTGGGCCAGGGCTCCTTCACCCAGATCTACAAAGGCATCAAACGGGACCAGGACGAGGAGGATGGAGCCCGGCAGACGCCGGTGGTGCTCAAGGTCATGGACAGCAGCCACCGCAACTGCCTGGAGGTGAGGGGTGGCACTGCCACCTGCAGGATGTCACCTCGGGGTCCCTAAGGCCCGCCCTGAGCCCTCTGTCCCTGTCCCAGTCCTTCCTGGAGGCCGCCAGCACCATGAGCCAGCTCTCCCACAAGCACCTGGTGCTGCTGCACGGCGTCAGCCTCGGCAAGGACAGTGAGTGTCCGGCGGGGCGGTGGCCACGGTGCCACCTGGGCACCCCTGAGCGCAGTGTGGGCATCCCCTGACCCCCCCTGGGGTGCCCCCAGGTGTGATGGTGCAGGAGCACGTCCGGCACGGGCCCCTGGACCTGTACCTGCGCAAGAACCGGGGCGCGGTGACCACCGGCTGGAAGCTGACGGTGGCCAAGCAGTTGGCCTATGCCCTCAACTACCTGGTGAGCCCACGGCGGTGGGAGGGGGTCCCTGGGGGTCCTGGGGGGCTGGCCTTGGGGTTCTGGCTTTGGGTATGGGGTCCTGTGCTCATCCTCCGTGGGGAATCCAGGTCTGGGTTTGGGGTCCTGGTTCTGGGTTCGAGATCCTGTGTTTATCCTCCATGGGGAGTCCTGGCTGCGGGCTCTGGACCCCAGGTGGATCCCTCATACCCCCACATCCATGGATCCCATGGATCCCCATCCCACAGCTCCCACACCCCTATATCCCATGGATCCCATGGATTCCCCATCCCACAGCCCCCAATCCATCCATACCCCACAACTCCCACACCCCCACATCCCACAGATCCCACAGATCCCCACCCCACAGCCCCCACAGCCCCCACAGCCCCATATCCCATGGATCCCACAGATCCCACAGATCCCACAGCCCCCAATCCATCCCTGGTGCTCCCCCCAGCCCACCCCAGTGTGTGGGACCACCCTGAGGGTCCTGACCCCTCTTCCCCCCATCCAGGAGGACAAGAAGATCCCGCATGGGAACGTCTCTGCCAAGAAGGTGCTGCTGGCACGGGAGGGGGACACGGCCGGGGGGAGCCCCCCCTTCATCAAACTCAACGACCCCGGGGTCAGCGTCACCGTCCTGGCCCGGGACAGTGAGTCAGGGGTCCTGGGGGGGCTGGCCTTGGGGTTCTGCCTTTGGGATTGGGGTCCTGTGTTCATCCTCCATGGGGAATCCTGGCTGTGGGCTCTGGGTCCCAGGTCTGGATGTGGGGTTCTGGTTCTGGGTTCAGGGTCCTGTGTTCATCCTCCATGGGGAATCCTGGCTGTGGGGTCTGGGTTTGGGATCCTGGTTCTGGGTTCGGGGTCCTGGTTCTGGGTTTGGGGTCCTGTGCTCATCCTCCAAGCCAGGTCCTGGCTGTGGGCTCTGAATCCCCTTCATCAAACTCACCCACCCTGGGGTCAGTGTCACCCTCCTGGTCTGGGGAGGATCCTGGGGGGTCCTGAAGGTGCTGGGCCCCCACAGTGGGTGCTGAGCAGGGCTGGGCACCCCACAGTGCTGGTGGAGAGGATCCCATGGGTGGCCCCTGAGTGCGTCAGCGACCCCGGGAGCCTGGCACTTCCAGCTGACAAGTGGGGCTTCGGAGCCACCCTCTGGGAGATCTTCAGCGGGGGGAACATGCCCCTGAGCCTGCTGGAGCCCCAGAGGGTGAGGCTGGTCCCAGCATCCTGCTGGATCCTGATCCTCCTGCACTGCCCTGCTGCCTCCTGCCCCATAATGACCCTCCTGCCCCATCCCGGTCCATCCCAACCCTCCTGCCCCATCCCGGTCCATCCCAACCCTCCTGCCCCTCCTGCCCCATCCCAACCCTCCTGCCCCATCCCATTCCATCCCAACCCTCCCCCCTATCCCACTGTATCCAGACCTTTCTTCCTCAGCCCTCCAGTCCCTTCCTGCTACATCCCAGCCCTTCTTCCCTGCCCAATTCCACCCCGTCCTACCCCATAAACCCATCCCACAAATCCCATCCCATAAATCCCATCCCAACCTACCCTATTCCCTGCTATGGTTCCCATCCCATCCCACAAATCCCATCCCATCCCACCCTATTCCCTGCTATGGATCCCATCCCACAAATCCCATCCCATCCCATAAATCCCATTCCACCCCATTCCCTGCTATGGATCCCATCCCATCCCATTCCCTGCTATGGATCCCATCCCACCCCACAAATCCCATCCCATCCCATCCCATCCCATCCCATCCCATCCCATCCCATCCCATCCCATCCCATCCCATCCCACCTCTCCTGCCCCATCCCACTGCACCCTGCCCCATCTCAGAGCCGTTCAGGGGCTCTTTGGGGGTCCCACAGCCCCTGACCCCCCCTTTCCCACAGAAGCTGGAATTCTACCAGAGCCAGCAGCAGCTCCCAGCCCCCCGGTGGCCCGAGCTGGCCGTGCTGGTGTCCCAGTGCATGGAGTACGAGCCCCAGCGCCGGCCCTGCTTCCGCGCCCTCATCCGCGACCTCAACAGCCTCATCACCTCCGGTGGGCACGGGCACGGGCTGGGGGGGCACGGGGGGACCCCACAGCGGCCTCACCCCCCCCTCCCCACAGACTACGAGCTGCTCTCGGACCTGTCCCCCGCGGATGTGACGCTCCGGGATGGCTTTTGGGGACACGAGTCCCTGGCCATGAGCCAGGATCCCGAGCAGTTCCAGGAGAGGCACCTCAAGTACATCTCGCTGCTGGGCAAGGTGGGGGCACAGCAGAGACCCCCCAAGCCCAAAATTCAGCTCAGCTGCTCTTCCCATCCCGGATTTGGGGTGTGGGACATCATGGCTGGATCCCAATCCTCCTGCACTGTTCTGCTGCCTCCTGCCCCTCCTGCCCCATCCCACTTGATCCCAGCCCTCCTGCCCCATCCTGACCCTCCTGTCCCATCCTGTTCTATCCCAACCTTCCTGGGGTTCCCACCTTGATCCCAGCCCTCCTGCCCCATCCTGACCCTCCTGTCCCATCCTGTTCTATCCCAGCCTTCCTGGGGTTGGGATAGAATCCCAATCCTCCTCAGGCTGTCATCCCTTACAGTCACCTGGCTGTATCAGTCTCCTGGCTCACTCAGTTGTGATTGATTAATTATGCAATTAATGGGGTCATTACCAGCAATCAGAGGAAGTTCTTTTAAACAGTAGCTGTTCTTTACCAGTTGATGCAGGTGTGAAAAGGCAGCTGGGGGGGATTTTGGGGTGGGGGATGAGGCACTGGGAATGTGGGGGGCACCCCCAACATCCAATTCCCTGCAAAATTCCCAGGGGAATTTCGGGAGTGTGGAGCTGTGTCGCTATGACCCCCTGGGTGACAGCACGGGCGAGCTGGTGGCAGTGAAGAGGCTGCAGCAGGATTCGGCCAAGGAAATTCGGGATTTCGAGCGGGAGATCCAAATCCTGCACTCGCTGCAGCACGACTTCATCGTCCGGTACCGGGGTGTCTGCTACAGCCGGGGTGAGCTGGGAATGGGACTGGGAATGAGACAGGAATGGGGCTGGGAAGGAGACAGGAATGGGGCAGGAATGGGGCTGGGAATGGGCAGGGAATAGGGCTGGGAATGAGCTGTGAATGGGGCAGGAATGGGGCTGTGAATGGGACAGGAATAGACAGGGAAGGGCAGGGAATGGAGAGGGAATTGGGCTGGGAATGGGACAGTGAATGGGGCAGGGATAGACGGGGAAGGGCAGGGAATGGGGCTGGGAATGGGACAGGAATGGGGCTGGGAACGGGGCAGGGAATTGGGCAGGAATGGGGCTGGGAATGGGGAAGGAATGGGACAGGGAATGGGGCTGGGAATGGGATAGGGAATTGGGCAGGAATGGGGAAGGAATGGGGCAGGAATGGGGCTGTGAACGGGGCTGGGAACGGGGCAGGGAATGGGGCAGGAATGAGGAAGGAATGGGACAGGGAATTGGGCAGGAATGGGGCTGGGAACGGGGCAGGGATCCCCGATCCCGGCTCCGGCCCTCCCGATGCTGGATTTGGCCTCAGGGATGCGCGGGCTGCGGCTGGTGATGGAATTCCTGCCCAACGGCTGCCTGCGGGATTTCCTGCAGAAGAACCAGCCCCGCCTGGAGCACAGGACGCTGCTCCTCTACGCCTGGCAGATCTGCAAGGTGGGATCGGGGCGGGCACGGGGGAAACGGGGCTGCTGCTGTCCCGGGGTGGGGCTGGAGCAATGCCACGGGTCACCCAAGGGTCATTGTCCAGCCTTGGGGATGCCGCAGGATCCTGTCCCGGCTGGAGCAGTGCCACCCTCACCCCGGGGGCTGTGCTCCAACCAGGATGAGCCCCCAGGGACCCTCACCCGGGGGTTCCCCAGCCCTGGGGACGCTGCCGTGTCCCCGCTCCCCTCGAGCAGCCGCCTCCCGGCAGGGCATGGAGTACCTGGGGGCGCAGCGCTGCGTGCACCGGGACCTGGCGAGCAGGAACATCCTGGTGGAGAGCGACAGCCACGTCAAGATCGGCGACTTCGGGCTGGCCAAGCTGCTCCCGCAGGACAAGGATTACTACGTGGTGCGGGAACCCGGCCAGAGCCCCGTTTTCTGGTGAGGGGGGCACACGGGGAGGGCTGGAATTCCAGCGGGATCCAGGGCTCAGGATCCACTTTTCCCTGGGGCTCAGAAACCGCTTTTCCCAGAGCTCTGGATCCCCTTTTCCCGGGACTCAGAACCCATTTTTCCCAAGGCTCTGGACCCATTTTTCCCACTCAGAACCGATTTTTCCCAGAGCTCAGAATCCCCTTTTCCCGGGGCTCAGGTTCCCCTTTTCCCAGGGCTCAGGTTCCCCTTTTCCCGGGGCTCAGAACCCTTTTTTCCCAGAGCTCAGAACCCGCTTTTCCCGGAGCTCAGAATCCCCTTTTCCCAGCAATCAGACTCCCCTTTTCCTGGGGCTCAGGATCTCTTTTCCCGGAGCTCAGAACTCATTTTTCCAGGGTTCTGAACCCGTTTTTTCCGGCAGGTACGCTCCGGAATCCCTGGCTGACAACATCTTCTCCTGCGCCTCCGACGCCTGGAGCTTCGGGGTGCTCCTCTACGAGCTCTTCACCTACAGCTCCAAGAGCAAGAGCCCCTCGGAGGTGACGTTTTCCCTGGAAAGGGCATGGGGGGCCATTCCCACTGGGACCAGCCCTTCACAGCCCTCCTGGTGCTCCTGGGTGTCCCAGAGCTTTTGGGCATCCTGGTGCTCCCGGGTGTCCCAGTGCTCCCGGGTGTCCCGGTGCTCCCGGGTGTCCCGGTACTCCCGGGTGTCCCGGAGCTCATGGATGTCCCAGAGCTTTTGGGCATCCTGATGCTCCCGGGTGTCCCGGTGCTCCCGGGTGTCCTGGAGCTCATGGATGTCCCCTGTGCCCGCAGGAATTCCTGCGGATGATGGGCACAGCGAGGCCGGCGCAGATCATCTGCCACCTGCTGGAGCTCCTCAAGGACAACCGGCGACTCCCGGCCCCCGCCGGCTGTCCCCCGGAGGTGACACCGCTGTCCCAGGGCTGGCAGGGGGGTCCCCGGAGTGCCCCTCCTCCCCTGATGGCCCCGCCGTGTCCCTTGTCGCCCCCAGGTGTACGCGCTGATGATGAGCTGCTGGGCCTTCACCCCTGGCGCCAGACCCACTTTTGGGGAGCTTTCCCCCAAAATCGAGGCGCTGCGGGATGGGCGGAGCAAAACTCGGGGGTAGCGCCCCCCCAGAATGGGTCCCCAATCCATGGTGATGCTTCCCTGAGCTTTGAGGGGGCAGCGAGGGGGGACACAGCCCCCAACCCCCCTTTCCCACATCACAACCCCCCTCCCAACCCTTCGGCTTTTCCCCCTTTTTTCCTTGCCCTCCCCTTCCATGGCAGAATTGGGATTGGAATATGGGAATATGGGGTTTATGGAAATATGGGATTTATGGGATTTACGGGATTTCTGGGATTGGCGCCGTGGCAAGAAGGAGGCAGCAGCCGGCGGGGGGGAATTTATTAGAAAATAAAGTGTTTAATAAAAGAGCAGCTCCTGCTCCCTTCACAGCACAGGGGAGGGTGGCGGGGGGGAGCAGGAGACGACGCAGGGACAGCGACAGGGCGGGGACAGGAGGAGGAGGAGGAAAAGGAGGAGGAGGAGGAGGCGCCCCCTCCCCAGCCCGCCTCCATCCAGTGTTTCCAATTCACACAACCGCGGGAAAAGCCCGGGGGGAGCCCGGGGGGGTCCGGGAACAGCTCAGGACCCCGCCAGGTAAATCCCTGCGGAGGAAAGGTGGGCACAGAGGAGGGAGGGCACGGCCCCGGCCAGGCACGGGCACTGCCCAGCGGCCGGAGCTCGGTGCCAGCACCCAGCTGGGTGACCTCGGGCACCCCAAAGAGCAGGGAAAGGACCCTAAATACCCCAGGGAAGAGACCCTGAGCACCCCAAAGAGCAGGGAAAGGACCCTAAATACCCCAGGGAAGGGACTCCGTGCACCTCAAAGATCAAGAAACGGACCCCATGAACCCCAAAGAGCAGAAAAGGAACTCCCCCGTGCACCCCAAGGAGCAGGGAAAGGACCCTAAATACCCCAGGGAAAGGACCCCGAGCACCCCAAAGAGCAGGGAAAGGACCCCAGGAACCCCACAGAGCAGAAAAGGGACTCCTGAGCACCCCAAGGAGCAGGGAAAGGACCCTAAATACCCCAAGGAAATGATCCCACACACCCCAGGGAAGGGACCCCCAGTTCCCCCAGGTCCCAGGGGATAGGGAGAGGACCCCGCACGCCCCAAGGCTGTGGGGAAGGGACCCCCCAGCCCCGTTTCCGTCCCCCCCCCAGCCGTACCTGTAGCAAACCTCTTCTTGACCAGCGACATGCGGTACCCGGCGCCCGCCAGCTCCACCTCCACTCCCGACAAGGTGCTGCCCTCGCTGCTGAACTGGGCGGCCACGGGACTGGGCTTACTGGGCCCCCCCAGCGGCTCCCAGCTGGCCGAGAGCCGCCCACAGCCTGGGGGGGAAAGCGCAGGGGTTGGGGGGGTCGGGACGTGGAGCCCTCGCCCCGTGACCCCCGAGCAGGGCGGGCCCGGCCTCACCTCCCTGCCCCGGGGCACCGGGGATGTCCAGCAGCTTCCAGAGCAGCCGCTTCTCCTCCAGGTTCCTGCCGGGATAAGCCCCCGCACCCCCAAAATTCAGCCCTTGCTGCCAATCCCCACATCCTGCCTTCCTTACCCCATCAGCGTCCCCATTTCCCAGTCCAGGGTTCCCATTTCTCATTTCTCCCACCCTGCAGAGATTCAGGACCCCACTCCTGTGCTCCCCATCTTGGGCAAGTTTGGGACCCCCAGTCCTGTGTCCCCTCCACCCTGGGGGAGTTTGGGGCTCCCATCTCTGTGTCATCCACCCTGTGAAGGCTTGAGAGCCCAGACCCTTCATCGCCCACCCTGTGAAGGTTTGGGACCCCAGACCTTTCATCCCTAACCCCTTTCAGACTCAGGATCCCAGACCCTTCATCCCCCATCCTGTGAAGGTTTGGAACCCCAGACCCTTCATCCCCCCCCCCCCCCCCCGTTCAGCCTCAGAACGCCAGACCCTTCATCCCCCACCCTGTGAAGGTTTGGGACCCCAGACCCTTCACCCCCCCATTCAACCTCAGGACCCCCCATCGTTCCTTTCCCCCCTTGTCCAGGTTCAGGACCCCAGACCCTTCATCACCCACCTCTTTCAGGCTCAGGACCCCAGACTCTCCACCTCTCCCTTGTTCAAGCTCAGGATCCCAGACCCTTCATCCCTGACCCCTTTCAGCCTCAGGATCCCCCATCCCTCCTCTCCCCCACCCCGCCGCAGCCCAGCCCCGCTCTCTCCCCGTTCCCTCTCTCCCCGTTCCCTCTCTCCCCGTTCTCTCTCTCCCCGTTCCCTCTCTCCCCGTTCCCTCTCTCCCCGTTCCCTCTCTCCCCGTTCCCGTTACCAGCTGGCCGCGGGCTGCAGCCGCAGGTTGGTCAGGGGCTCCTCCACGGGCAGCAGGACGTGCACGTTGCCCAGGGGCACGGGCAGTGCCAGGGCGGCCGCGTTGTAGCCGTACTCCACGCTGACCCGCGTGGCCCCGGGCGCGCAGTCCCAGCGCACGCAGAGCCGCAGCGGCGCCGAGCCGGGGCCCAGCCGCGAGAACTGCGGCACATCGGGGGGTTCAGGGGGGCACCGAGACCCTGCCGTGCCCAGGGGGGGTGCCCTGAGGGGCTCACCTGGTACTTGAGCAGCGCCACGTTGTAGTAGGAGGCGGCCGGGCTTTGCTCCGCCTGTTTCTGCAGGTGCCCGGTCAGCGCTGCCATGTTCAGCCAGAAGTCCTTGGTGCTGGGGTCGCTCTGGGAGGGGTCGCTGGGGGCGTGGGGGGAGAGGGGCAGCAGGGTCTGGGTACCCCCAGAGGCTGGCACCCCGGTACCCAGCTCCAAACGATGCCCAGAGCGCTGGGATCCCAAAACTCAGCTCCCCATCGCTGCATTCCCAGGACACTCACAGCCCTGGAACCCCCAAAACTCTGCTCCCCATCCCTCAGCTCCTGAGGGTATCCCCAGGAAAACAGAGACACTCCGTACCCCAAAACCCACCCCCATCCCTGCATCCATCACCTCCCAAGGTCCCTGTATCCCCCAGACACCCCCTGCACCCCAACACCAGCCCCCTACCACTGCCCCCCGCACCTCTCAGGCTGCCCCCCGGTGTCCCCCCGGTGTCCCCCGTGCCCACACCTGTAGAGCAGCTCGGCGTTGGGCAGGAACTGCTCGATGGCTCCGGCGTTGAGGAGGCGGAAGCTGAGCACGGGCGGGGCCGCGGGGCCGCCGAACACCCGCACGATGCCGGCGGGGAAGGACATGGTCAGCTCCCCTGTCACCTTCACCAGGCAGCTGCGGGGACACGCCGGGGCTCAGGACATGCCCCGGGCAGGACACGGCGGCCGGAGGGACCCCCATATTTCCAGCTCCCCCTCAGTTTTGGGGTCCCTCCCATGTTCTGGGGTCCATGTTCCAGGATTTCCCCGCCCCCCAGTTTTAGGGTCCCCCTGCAGTTTTGGGGTCGGATACAGCCCAGGGCTGTGGCTGTGGCCATGGTGAACCCCAGGTTTTTGGGGTCCCCCCCTCCATGTTCCAGGATCTTCCCGCATGTTCCAGGATCCTCTGCGGTTTTGGGGTCTCCCCCCATTTTTGGGGTCCCCCCCATTTTTGGGGTCCCCCCCATTTGGGTTTGGATACAGCCCAGAGCCGTGGCCATGGCCATGCTGACCCCCATGTTTTGAGGTCCCTCCCATGTTCCAGGATCCCCCTGCGGTTTTGGGATCTCCCCCCATTTTTGGGGTCTCCCCCCATATTTCCAGCTCCCCCCCCAGGTTTTGGGGGGGCCCCCCCGCGTTTTTGGGGTGCCCCAAGTAAGGTCTGGATACATCCCAGGGCCCCGAGGCTCCCGGCTGGAACGGAGCGAGCAGCGTCCCCGAGCTCCGAGCAGCGGCTGCACCCCCACAGCACCCCTGGGGACCCCAAAATCCGACCTAACCCCAAAATCCCCCCACAGCACCCCCGGGACACCCCCAAATCCTCTGAACGCCGGGACCCCCCCGTACCTGTCGGCGTCGCGCCCCTTGAAATAGGCGTGCACGTACTCGGTGAAGGCGGTGGCCACGGGCAGCGCGTCCTGCGAGCCCAGCACCACGGGGCTGGGACCGCGCGACAGCCCTGGCGAGGGGGCAGAGGGGTCAGCGCAGGGCTGGGACCCTCAGCCCAACCCCCCCGGGATCCCCCCGGGACGCACCGAGCGCCGGCGGGGCCACGGTGAAGAAGCCGCGCTCGCTCAGGCTGGCGGGAGCCGAGTGCGAGGGGCCGCAGCTCCAGGAGGGCGAGGGGCTCAGCGAGCGCGACTGCCGGGGCAAGGAGGGCTGGGGTGGGTGTCTGCACCCCCGCACCCCCGGGTTCTGCATCCCTGAATCCCTGCACCCCTGAATTCTGCAGCCCCGCACCCCGAATTCCGCATCCCTGCAACCCCGCATCCCCGAATTCCGCATCCCTGCATCCCCGAATTCCACATCTCTGCACCCCTGAATTCCACATCCCTGTATCCCCGCACCCCCAAATTCCACATCCCTGCATCTCCGAACTCCACATCCCTGCATCCCCAAATTCCACATCCCTGCACGCCCGAATTCCACATCCCTGCATTCCCAAAATCCTGCATCCCTGCATTCCCACATCCTCAATCCCCGAATTCCCAAATCCTGCATCCCCCAGCCCTGAACTCCCAAACTCGATATCCCTGCACCCCACGCCCCTGAATCCTTGTATCCCCAAATTCTCACACCCCTGAATTCCCACGTCCCTGAATCCCCACATCCCTGAATCTTCAAATTCCCACACTCTGAATTCCCATATCCCCGAATCCCCAAATCCCCGAAACCCCACATCCCTGAATCCTCAAATTCCCACACCCCCAAATTCCCCCACTCCAAATTCCCACACCCCCGAATTCCTGCATCCCCAAATTCCCACATCCCTGAATCCCCACACATCAAATTCCTACACCCCGAATCCCCACACCCCCAAATTCCCACACCCCCGAACCCCCAAATTCCCACCCCCTCCATCCCACCCCCCTCACCCCTCCCCATCCCCTTCCCCTTTCTCATTCCCCAGGGAATCTCCTCCCAGTGCCCCCTTCCCCGCGCTGCCATTCCCATACTGGGAGCACTGGGAAGCCGGGGCGTGTCTGACCGCCCCTCCCGGGGGTCCCCGCGCCCCTCCCCAGCCCGGGGGTCCCCACGCCCCCCCAGCCCGGCCCCGCACCAGGTCGCTGTTGCTGCCCGCGGCCGGCCCGGCCGGCGGCCGCTTGGTGCGGGAGCGGCGCGGGGGGGCCACGAGAGGAACGTCCCGGGGGGCAGCGCTGGGCCAGGAGGGCACAGAATCTGAGGGGGGGCACGAATGGGGGGGTGAGGGCAGAGCCCCGACATGGCAGGACCCCCCCTCCCCGGAATCCAGGACCACCCCCCAGGAATCGGGCAGGGCTCGGTTCTGGGGTGGGGGGTGGAGTTGGGGTGATGGGGGGGCAGAGTTGGGGGTGATGAGGGCAGATTTTGGCATTATGGGGGCAGATTTAGGTGTTTGGGGGGGCAGGGTTAAGGGTAATGGGGGGCAGAGTTGGGGGCTATGGGGGGCACAGTTTGGGTTAACTGGGGGGCAGATTTGGGGTCATTGGGGGGGTAGAGTTTGGGGTCACTCAGGACAGAGTTTAGGGGTTATGGGGGGGCACAGTTCAGGCTAATTGGGGGGCACAGTTCGGGGTCATGAGGGCTGATTTAGAGGTAATGGGGGGCCAGGCTTAAGGATAATGGGGCGGGGGGCAGAGTTGGGGGCTGTAGAAGTCACATTTAGGGGCAACATGGGGCAGCTCTCCCCCCACTCACCCGGCTCCGACTGCAGAGGGGGGGTCCCAGCCGTGCCCCCCTCGCTCAGCCTGGTCCCCGGCCCTTGGCAGCCCCAGGGAGAGGGGCTGGAGGACTCCCCCCCGCTCGGGGGGGCCGGCGAGGAGGACGATGAGGAGGCCGAGTTGGAGGAAGGACGCGTCGGGGGGGGCTGCTCCCCACCGGGGCTGCGGGGTCTGCCCCAGACCGGGGGGTCCCCAAAAGGGTCCGGCGAGGGCGCTTCCCGTGGGGCGGGGCCGCTGAGGCAGCGGCTGCGACCCCGGGGCGCGACCCCCGCCTCCCCCCAGAGCCCCTCGGCGCCGGGGCCGCTGAAAACGGCGAAGTTGGGGGGCTCGGGGAGGCGGCCGGAGGGGCTGCGGGGCCGCGGGGCCCAGGCGCTGCTGCTGCTGCTGCTGGCGGGGGGCGGCTCCGCTTTGGGGCCGGGGCTCTGCGGCGTCCCCGGCTGCGGGGTCCAGGGCCGGGAGTCCGGGGAGGGACCGGGCGCGGGGTGCGAGGGCGAGTCCAGCCCCGAGTCCTCCACGTTCTCCGGGGACGAGGAGGAGAAGGGCGACGAGGACGAGGTGAGGACGTAGGAGCGGGGGGCTGCGGGACAGCCCCGGTCAGAGCCCGGCCCCTCCCCTGCCCTGCCCTGCCCTGCCGGGGTTCCCGTCCCGCCCCCCAAATCCTCACCCGGGAATTCCCCCGTTCCCTACCCGACCCCCAAATCCTCACCCGGGAATTCCCCTGTTCCCATCCCGACCCCCAAATCCTCACCCGGGAATTCCCCCGTTCCCATCCCGCCCCCCAAATCCTCACCCGGGAATTCCTCTGCCTCCAACGCCGACTCCAGGGGGGGCCCGAAGAGCTCGGCTGAGGGTGGCGTGTCCTGGGGGGGCTTCCCGGGGCCGCTGGGACAGGGACAGAGTGGGGGGGGCTCAGAGCCTGCTCGGGACCCCCCAGGAATGGGGGGTGGCCACCCCATGGCACCCCAATCCTTCCCTGTCCCCTACCTGTTCACCTGCGCCGCTGGGAGAGCCCTCCCCGTGCTGTCACCTGCAGGGAGAGGGGACACTGCACTGCACCCCACATGGACCCCTCGTGTGCCCCCCAAATCCTCAGGACCCCCAGCCCAGTCTCACCTGCTGCCAGTGTCCCCTCAGGGTCTGTGTCACTGCAGGCCGGGGTCAGGGACACCGTGTGCCCTGCGGGGGGGATGTCACCGTGAGGGGACACGGAGCCACGGGGACTCTGGGATGGCTCAGGAAGGGTGGGGTATCCCCAAGGAAGGGGGCTTAGGAGGATGTGACATCCCCAGAGATTGGGTTTAAGGAACGGTGGCATTGTCCCCAAGGGAGGGGGCTCAGGAAGGATGGGATGTCCCCAAGAAGGGGGCTCAGGAATGATGTGATGTCCCCAAGAAGGGGGTCAGGAAGGATGAGATGTCCCCAAGCAGTGGCTCTCAGCCTCGGTGCCACCCCCCAGGCCACCACACGCCCGCAGTGCCACTTACGGGACGCCTGCCTCCTGACGGTGCCCTGCAAGAGAAGAGGACGGGGGTGAGGTGACCCCGGGAATTCTGGGGGTCCCCACAGCCCCCCAGGCTCACCCCAATGCCAGGGGCCAGGATGAGATTCCCCACGGTGGCCTTGAGCTGCTCCACGGCGGCCTCGGCGCTGCCGGGTGCCTCCCGCGGCTGCACCGGTTTGATGTGGACGTAAAACTTGCGCGGCTCGTCCTCGTCATAGTCGGAGTCGCTGGAGGAACAGCCGGGATTCTCCACCTCACCTGAGCCCACGTCAAGGCAATGCCTGGCTGGAATCCCCCCTAGATCCCCCAGAAATGCCCAGTCAGATTTCCCCTTGGATCCCCCCAAAATCCCTGCTTGGAATTCCCCTTGGATCCCCCAAAAATCCCTGCTTGGGGTTGCCCTTGGATCCTCCAAGAATCCCCCCATTTCCAAGGATACTGCGGGCGCTGTCCGGGCGCACGGTGAATCCGTCCTCGTCCACCTCGGGGCAGCCCTGCAGGGACACATCCCGACATTCCCAGTGCTCCCAGTTTGGGAATGACAGCGCCGGGGCGGGGCACTGGGACACTCACCAGGTCGTTATCCGGAGATTCCCTGGGGAATGAGGGGGAGAGTCAGGGGACGTGGGAATTCAGGGATGTGGGAATTCAGGGATGTAGGGATGTCGGAAATCTGGGATGCAGAAATTCAGGGATGTGGGAATTCGGGGATGTGGGAATTCGGGGATGAAACAATGCAGGGATGCAGGGATGTGGGAATGCAGGGATGCAGGAACTCTGGGATGCGGGGATTGAGGCTCTTACACAGCATCACGGTCCCGCTCCTTACGGCTCAAGCCCGGGATCCGGAACGCTTTGCTCCGGCTCCTCTTGGGTCCTGGGGAAAGCGGGAGCAGGGTGAGGAAGGGCCTCCGCAGCCCCCGGGACTCCCAGCTGGATGCAGACGTACTTGCCTTCCTGCGCTGGAGCCAGCCGGTACTCGTCGAAATCCAACGCTCCTGCCATGGAGAGTGGGATCAGCCCGGGATCAACCCAGGATCAGCCCAAGATCAGCCTGGGATCAGCTGGGATCAGAGTGGGATCAACCCGGGATCAACCTGGGATCAGCCTGGGATCAACCCAGGATCAGCCTGGGATCAGCCGGGATCAGATTGGGATCAGACTGGGATCAACTTGGGACCAGCTGGGATCAACCCGGGATCAACCCAATTCAGCCTGGGACCAACCCAGGATCAGCCAGGGTCAGGCTGGAATCAGCCTGGGATCAGCCTGGGATCAACCCGGGATCAGCCTGGAATCAATCCGGGACCAGCCTGGGATCAGCCTGGCATCAACCCAGGATTAGCCTAGGATCAGCCTGGGATCAGCCTGGGATCAGCCTGGGATCAACCCCGGGATCAGCCAGAATCAACCCAGGATCAGCCAGAATCAGCCTGGGAACAGCCCGGGACCAGCTGGGATCAACCTGGGATCAGCCCATGATGAGCCAAGAGCAGCCGGGATCAACGCACAATGAGCCAGGATCAGCCCAGGATCAGTCTGGGATCAACCCGGGACCAGCCCAGCATTAGTCAGGATCAGCTGGGATCAGCCCAGGATCAGCCAGAATCATCAGGGATCAACCCAGGATCAACCCGGGATCATCAGGGCCCCATCCCCGCCCAGGTGGGACCCCCGGGCTCACCTGGCCGCTCTCTCCCCGTGCCCTTGCTCTCGGCAAACCTCCGGAGCAGCATCTCCGTGCCGATGTTCTCCACGTTCTGCTTGAACTCCTCGTGGACCTGGGGGGGCAAAAAGGGAAGGGGACATGGAATAAAGAGGGGAAATGGGAATGGGGAGGGGGTCACTCACCTGGGGACTCACCTGGCCGATCTGGACGTGGGTGTCCTCCACGGAGTGCGAGTAGGAGCCGATGAGCCCCTTCATGTGCCGCAGGTGGGCTTCTTCCACCTCCTGGAAGCGCTGGAGCGGGGAAAAACAGGGGTCAGGAAGGGGGGACATCCCCAGGAATCAGCAGGTGGGCAGCGAAGGGTTTGGGATGGGTGGGATGTTCCCAGGTGGGCAGGGAAGGGTTTGGGATGGGTGGGATGTGTCCCCAGGGATCCCACTCTTCCCAAATCCCACCAATGCCCATCCACACCCAAATCCCATCAGTTCCCATCCCTTTCCCAGTTCCCATCAGTTCTCATCCCTTCCCAAGTCCCAACAGTGCCCATCCCTGCCCACATCCCAGCCATACCCATCCTTTCCCCAGTTCCCATCAATGCCCACCCCTCTCCCAGTTCCCATCTGTGCCCACCCCTCTCCCAGTTCCCACCAGTTCCCACCCCTCTCCCAGTTCCCACCAGTTCCCATCCCTCTCCCAGTTCCCACCAGCTCCCAGCCCTCTCCCAGGGGTGCCAGCCGTGCCCACCATGGCCGAGTCCAGCATGCGCTGCTCGAAGTCGGCGCGGGCAGCGTTGTATTTGTCCACCGCCCTCCGCAGAGCCTCGCCCGCCTTCCGCGACTTCAGCTCCGCCTGCGCCACCGCCGGGCACGGGGACAGCCAGGGACAAGGACAGGGATCGTCAGGAATGGGACAGAGACCACCAGGGGGGACAGGGGACAGCCAGGGACAGCCAGGGACAAAGCCAGGGATCGTCAGGAATGGGACAGGGGACAGCGAGAGGGGACAGGGGACAGCCGGGGGACAATAGGGACAAGGCCAGGGATCGTCAGGAATGGGACAGGGATCGTCAGGGAGAGGACAGGGAACAGCAAGAAACAGCTGAGACAAGGACAAGGATCATTAGGGAGGGTACAGGGGACAGCCAGGGGAATGACAGGGATCATCAGGAACAGGACATGGGACAGCCGGGAAAAGGTAAGGGATTGTCAGGGAGGGGACAGGGGACAGCCAGGGGGACAGGGGACAGCCAGGACAAGGACAGGGACCATCAGGGAGGGGACAGGGACCTCCTGGGGGGTACAGGGACTCCAGGCAGGGGACAATGATCACTGTGGCACAACAGGACCATCGAGGGAGGGTCAAGAATCACCAGGGAAGGGACACGGACCACTGAGGGGGGTGACAGGGACAGCAGGGAGGAGGCAGAACCACCACGAGGGGAAGGGACCACCAAGGACGGGACAAGAGCCACCAACAGGAGTTAGGGACCACGCAGAGGGACACGGGGACACTGAGGGGGGGACACTGGGGGTGGCACCTTGTCGATCTCCTTCTGGCTGGTGCCCTCCTTGCGCAGCCGCTCGTACTCCTGGCACTTGCTGTGGTAGCTCTCCTTGGACTTGGGCAGCAGCTGGGCCACCCCGTGCAGCAGCTGCACGGCCTCCAGCGTCCCTGCCACCTCCTCCTTGGACTGTGGGGACACAGCAGCGTGGGCAGGGCTGGCTGGGGACGCCGGGGAGGGGACAGGGCCGGGGAGGGGACGGCGCTACCTTCTTGTGCACCCGGCCTTGCTCCTCGCCGTAGCGCGAGATCTCCTTGATGAGGTCGTGCAGCTTCTTCATCAGCTCCAGGTGGCACAGGGCCAGCTTGTCCGAGGAGATGCGGAAAACCTCCCACAGAGGCGCGAAGGTCCTGCTCGGGGGGCCACCACAACGGTCACCAGGGGGTCCCCAAAGCCACCTCAAGGTGCCCCAGACACCCCCCCCCGTACCCCAGCTGGGTCCCGTTCGTGGCCATCTTTGACAGCTTCACCATGGCCTTGGCGTAGTTCTCCTCGATGGCGGCCCTGGGGATGGTGGGGAGGGGGATTTAGGATGGAACCAGGGTTTTGGGGACCCCCCCAAAGGGTTCTGGGGAGCCCCCAGGGTGTCCCCAGCCCCGGGTACCTCTCCCGGACGAAGTCAGCGAGCTCCTTGGTGGAGATCTGCCCGTGCTTCATGTTGTGGTAGAGGACATCAAAGCCGTGGTTCTTCTCACCCTGCCAGGGGAGAGATCCCAGATCCCAAATCCCAAGGGACCCCCACACCCCCTTTTCCTTGGGAGCAGCATCTGGAGCGGCCCAAACCCCCCCAAAACTGGGGTGCTGAATTCCCCCCCCCCCGCCCCGACTCCAAACCAGCCCTCCCCAGGACGGGCTGGGCTGAACCCCAAAAATCCCCGGGGTTATTTCGGGTGCTGCCCCACACCCACAAAGTGGCTCCACCTCAGCCCCCACCCACCCCCCGCAGCCGCGCTGGGGGTGCAGGTGAACCCCCAGGGGAAACTGAGGCAGGAGGAAGAGGAAGGTGGCGGCAGCCGCCGGATGAACCAGGAAGCGCCGGCCACGCGACTTCCCCCGCCCCCCCATCGGGCTGGGGACCCCCAGGGAGGGGGGGAAAAGTGATGTCACCACGGCGGGGAGACCCCCCGACCACCCCCCCACACCGCCCACCCCCCAATTAATTAATAAACAGCGTTAATTAAGGTGCCGGGCTTTGAAAATTCACCTCCCCCAAGGGCGGGGGGGGCCTCTGAGGGTGGGGGGCACCCACGGACGGGTGGGGGGCACCCAAGGCGGGGGTCCCAGCTTACCCAGAAGTGCTCGGTGAAATAGGACATCTTGGAGGGGGGGGCAGCGGCGCGGGGACCCCGCAGCTCAACTCCCGGCGCCCTGGGGGGACACCGGGACATTACCGGGGGAGGGGTCCGGGGGGGCTCCGCGGGGTCGCACCCACCCGTTTTTCTCGGTTTTGCCGGGAAAACGCAGCCCCGTGGTCATGGAAACCGCAGAGTCCCCCCCAGCGCTGCTCCCTGCCAGCGACCCCTCCCCAAGGCGTGCGGCACCCCGGGGTACCGGGGGGGGCACCGGGGAGGGCACCGGGGGGGCCCCGGGGCGGCGCTGGGCCCGACACCAGATACGCAGATCAATAATAAATGAGCGGCTGCTGCGTGCGGCGGCGGCTGCTCCCACACCCGGCCCTGCCCGTGCCCCCTGGGCCCCCCCAAAAACTCCCCCCAAAACACCCCCGCACCCCCAGGAACCCCCGCCCCACAGAAAAAATGATCCAAGCATCCCGACCCCCCCCCCCCCCCGCTAAATTTGCCGCGCTGGGGATGCCCGAGCAGAGCAGCCCTCGGCACTCAGTGGGGGGACCCCCAGATGTGCCCCCCACCCCAGATGTGCCCCCCACCCTGGGCTGTGCCGCCCCCCAACCCCGGTCTGTGCCCCCCCCCGAACCCGCTCCCCATCATGCACCGGAGAAAAACAGGAAACCCCAAAAATTCGCGCCTGGTTGGCGCCACCGGGGGAGGCCCCTCCCGACTCACCCTGGGCTGTTGGGGGGTTCGCGGGGCCCCCCCGAGCATCCTCGGCGTGCCGGGGGTCTGGAGGGGTTCAAGGGGGGGGTCAGGGCACGCTGCAGCCCCCCCAAACCCGCTCCGAGCCCCCGCCGCTGCCCGGTCCCTCCTCACGGGTTCCGCCACCTGTGTCACGAGCGGGGCGGGCTCAGCGCGGCCCCCCCGGTAAAAGGGGGGGGAGAAAAACTGGGAGGGGTCTCGGGGGGGGGCTCGGGGCCCGCAGGAACCCCCCCCCCCCCCCCCAGCCCCGCCGGTCCCGGGCGGCCGCAAACGCCACGAACGCGCCGCCGGCCAAAGTCCCCGCGGCCACCGAGTCCCCGAGCGGGACGGGGGGTGCGGGGTGGGGGGGGCTGCGGCACCGGGACCCCCCCCGCCCCCAAAACCGGGCGGTTCGGGCCACCTGCAGCCGTGACCTTCAGCGCGGGGCGCGGGGGACCCCCCCGGAGGATGCGGGGGGACGGGAAGGGGAGGGCCCGGTTCGGGAACGCGGGGGGGGCTGCGCACCCCAAAATCCCCCGGGATCGGGAGGCACCACGGGGGTTTTTATTTTTGGGGCGTGCACCCCCAAAACGAAAAAGGAGGGAAAGCGCCGAGCGGAGCCCTGCACCTGCAGCGCGGGGAGGCGGCGGGGGGGCCGCCCGCAGCACCGGGAGCGGGCTCGTGGCCAGCGGGGGCTGCACCGGTGCACCGGGGCGTTATTAACGGTGGGCGCCGGGGCGGTGCGGTGCGGTGCAGCGGGGCGCGGTGCACAGCGAGGGGAAGGGAGGGATCCCCGGTACGGCGGGGGCGGCGCGGGGATGCACCCTCGCACCCTGGTGAGGGCGATGCTGCGGGGGCGGCGGGGGGGAACCCGCGCGGGAACGGCGGGGCCGGGGGAGCTGCGCGGCGGGGCCGCGGCGGGGGCACTCCGGGACGGGACGGGACCCCCGTGCGGGGCGCGGGGCCGGGGCGCGGTGCCCGCTCCGGAGAGGACGCGGGACTCACCTGCGGGGCCGCCGCCCCCGCCCCGCTCCGCTGCCGCCGCCGCCCCGGGACCGCGGCGGGACCGCGCTGGGGGCGGTGCTGGCCACGCCCCCTCCCGCCGAGCAGCGCCTCCATTGGCCGGCGCGCCCGGCAGCGGTGACCGCAGCCAGCGGCCGCCGCTTCCCATTGGTCGAGGCGCCGCCGCGCCGCGCGCGGGGAGGGGGCTCATTTGCATTTTTAAAGCGGCCGCCGCCCCAAAGCGCGGCGGGAGCGGCGCGGGGGGAGATGAGCGAGCGGAGCCGCCGGTACCGGAGAACGGCGCTGGAGCTGGAGCTGCCGCCGTCCCCCCGGGTGTCACCCATCCCGAGCTGTCACCCCCCTCCCGGGACTGCCGCCACCGCGCGCGCTCCGCCCCTCGAGCTCCCGGTGCAGCTCCCGGGGCGGCGGCTCCCCCACGACCCTGCCGGTGTCACCGCACCCGCGGTGCCCAGCTGTGTCCCCCCCCTACACCCGCCGCCGGTGCCAGCCGGTGCCTCGCACCCCGCTGAGCTCATGGCCCGGCTGTCACCGGCTGTCACCGGCGCAGCTGCGGGAGCGTCCCCGCGGGCAGGGACCCGGCGGAGGGCGGGGGATGTGGGGGACATTCCCGGCGGGGGCGACATTCCCGTATTCCCGTCGGGAATCCACCGAACATCCCGCCGAGACGGGGGACGCGCCGGCCCCGCGGTGCCACCGGAGCCGGGACGGCGGGGACGTCACGCGGCGGTTTCGGTTACGCCGCCTTTTGTCCCGGCGACACCTGGCAGGTGCCGCCGCGCCCGGATGGCAGTGCCAGGCCCAGCCGGTGGCACCGCGGCAGCGCCGGTGGGCTCGGGGCCGGGGGGCTGGAGACCCCTCCCCAGCTCCACGCACGGCTCCGCCAGGGTCAGGCCTCTGCTGGCGCTGCCACCGCGGGCACTGTCACCCCCCGCGGTGTCCCCCGGAGAAGCCCCCGCTGGGACCCCTCCCCAGAACCCAAAGCCACTGGGACCAGTCAGAGCAGAGTGGGGGGCTCGGAGGGGGCTGGGGGGACAGGGACAGCCCTGGGGACAGCCCCGAGCCTGGGGGTCACACCTGGGCTCCAGGGGAGCGAATCCCCCCTGAGCCCCCTCCCCAAAACAGCCCCGCTGGAGCAAAGGGCTGGGAACCAGGGGATTTTGGGGAAGGGGAGGTTTGGGATTGGCTGCGGGGGTGGGAAGGGGAATTTGGGGGTGGGCACGCGGGGCTTTGAGGGGGTTTTGTCCCCTGGTCCTGCCAGCCCGTGCTGCCCACAGGGCTGAGCACAGGGACCCCCCCGCAGCACCGAGGAGGCTCCGACCCCCCCACCCCAAAATCCCCCCAAAATCCGCGGGGGCTGAAGGCAGCGGGTGCAGCCCCCTCCTCCTCCTCCTCCTGCTGCTGCTGCTGGTGGGGCCGGGGGCGGCGGGGCTGGGATGCAGGGATGGGGATGGGGATGGCGTTGTCATGGCAACCCCGCATCCAGCCTCAGCCTCGGCGCTGCCGCACCGCAGCGCATCCACCCCCCTCCCCGACCCCCCTCAACCCCCCCACCTGACACCCTGGACCCCCCCAAATCCCCCAACCCCTCTCCCACCACCAGCTGCATCCCCCCCACCCCAAAAAACCCCCAAAATCCCTTTCTCACCTCATGGCACCACCCCAAACCCCCCAACAAAGGCCGAGCCCAACTCATCCTTTTCCACCCCCTCCCCAAATCCATGGGGACCCCCCCCAAAACAAAAAAATAAATAAAAACACCACCCAGGAGACAAAGATCCACTGGGAATGATCCTCTTTAATGCTCATTTTCCACACAATTGCCAAACGGGAAGGTGGCGTGCAAGACGGGGAGCGTGTGCCGGTGGCCACGGGCAGGGGCCGGGGTTTGGAGCAATTGGGGAGGGGTGGGGGGGTTAAAACCACCCCACCCACCCCAAACAACGCCCCCCCAGCAACCTCCAACCCTTCCAGCTGAGAAAAAAAATGATATAAAGCACTAAAGGTGAAACATTCAGTGCCCCCTCCCCGAACACGCAGGACGATACAATCAAAGGTAAAAGCCCCCAAGGGCATTTATTGGGGGGGGGGGGAGAAAAGATAAATAAACCCCCCCCCCAAAAAAAACAACAACAAAAAAAAAAGGTTTGGTTTCTTCAGTTTTCACGATTTTTGTCTTTTTTTTTGTTTTGTTTTATCTTAAAAAGTCATTACAAAAAGAGCCATCGAGGAGCCTCCTACAAAAACAGGTTAGTGTTTGTCCCGGGGGGGGGGGAATTTTGGAGGTGGGGGTCGTCACATTCTGTCCCCCCCCTACCTCAAGCCCCACCCTGACCCCCCTTTGGTGCTCTCAACTCATAAAACCCCTTAAAAATTGCACGTGACGTTTGGTTCTGAACAGCTTTCGGCAGCTCCCGGGGCTGGGGGTGGATGTGGGGGGGCTGCTTTTCACTCCCCCCCAAAAATAAAGGGCTGGGGGGTGCCTTTGTTCAGCCCCCA
Organism: Agelaius phoeniceus; assembly: GCF_051311805.1. Classification (NCBI taxonomy): domain Eukaryota; kingdom Metazoa; phylum Chordata; class Aves; order Passeriformes; family Icteridae; genus Agelaius; species Agelaius phoeniceus. The sequence continues at coordinate 2,039,131 of NC_135293.1, forward strand.
CCCCAAAATTTTAAGGGGGGAAGGGTTGGGGAGGGAAGGGCCATCAGTGCAGCGAGCTGGGCAGGTCTCAGCCCAGGGGAGGGGATGCTGCATGTGGGGGTGCGGGGGTTTACAATCAATTTGGGGGTGTGGGGGGGTCACAGATGTTTTTTTGGGGGGGGCACAACCGTTTTGGGGTGGGGCAAAACACCAGGGACAACCCCGCAGCAGCATCCCCCAACCCCAAGCCCTGCAGGGATCGGACCCCCGAGGTTGTCCCAGCTTTGTGCCCCCCCAAAAAGGGACACCCAGCCCCTCCCCTCCCCCCAAAAAAAGGGACACCCAACCCCTCCCCCAACACTTTGAGGGTTGTGGGTATTTTGGGGAAGGGGGGGGAATCGTGGCTCATCCAGGGAAAGGGGGGAAAAAACCAACAAAACACCAAAATTTACCCTGTTCCATCGAGCTGCCCATGGGGGACGGCTCAGCCCTGCTGCTGGGAGGGAGGGGAGGGGGACACATCCTGCCACCCCCCCGTGTCCCCAGCTGGTCCCTTGTCCCCTCCCCGGGCTGGGTGCAGAGCGTGGCTGGGCGTGGGCATGCGGGGACCTCCCCCTGGTGTCCCCATCCCTCCCCTGCGAGGGGCTCAGAGAGGGGTGGGGGGCGCGGGGAGGAGGGAGAGGAGGGGCAGGGGGTGGCACCCGGGCCGTGCCCCCCCCTCAGAACTCCACCTTGCAGGCGGGGAAGGTCTCGTCCTGCATGGCCACGGTGCTGTTGCTGCCCAGCACGGTGATGCCCAGCTCCTGCTGCCGCTCGTGCGTCTCCTGGTACCACTCGTGCATCACCAGAGAATCGAAGGTGGGGATCAAGGTCACCTGAAGGGGCACCCAGGACATTTTGTCACCTCCCCAAATAATGGGAAGGGGCACCCAGGACACTTTGTCACCCCCCCAAATAATGGGAAGGAACCCCGAGGACACTTTGTCACCCCCCAGCAGTGGAAAGGTGCACCCAAGACACTTTGTCACCCCCGAGATTTTGGGAAGGAACCCCCAGGACACTTTGGCACCCCCCAATTATCGGAAAGGTGTACCCAGGACACTTTGTCACCCCCCAGCACTGGGAAGGGACCCCGAGGATATTTTTTCACCCCCCAAATATCGGGAAGCAAGCCCCAGGACACTTTGTCACCCCCCAAATATCAGGAAGGGATCCCCAGGACACTTTGTCACCCCCCAGCACTGGGAGGAGACCCCGAGGACACTTTGCCACCCCGCAGCACCACGAGGGAGCCAATCCCAGCCCTCACCACAGCCCAGGCTGGGCACCCACCTGGATGTCAATGCCCCACTGGTGCTTGCCTGCCAGGAGGGCATCGAGCAGCGGGCGCAGCACCCCCTCCTTCAGGTGATCATCACCGCTGACCACGTAGCAGAGCGCGCGGATCCGCCGGAAGAACTCCTCGTCCACCGTGCGGGCGCTCCACGAGCCGGGCAGGTACGCCAGGTCCACGTACACCGGGGGTCCCTGGGGGGCTGCAGCCCTGGTGCCTGCCAGGACAGAGGGACAGCGTCACAGAGGTCCCCAAAGTGCCACCCCTGCAGTGCCACCCCTCACCGCCCGCCCGTACCTGCCGGCGATGCCCGCCCAGCTGCGGATGCCGGCCGGGCTGCGGCGCCGCGGGCGTTGCCGGGGGCGCTGCCAGATGGTCCCTTCTTGTCCCCAAGGGGTGGCCTGGCCTTGTCACCTGCAGCGCAGGCTGGAGGCTTGGCCTTGGCGGCCGAGGGGACACGGGGGGGCTCAGCTTTGGGGGCTGAGCCCACGCGGGACGGGGTCCTCTTCACCTTGGTGCCCAGGGGCTCCTTCCGGCCGGGGGGCAGCGCCTCGGGGTCCACCATGCAGATTCCGGGCTGGGCAGGGAGGGGACACGGGTCCTTCAGGGGGGCTGGCAGGGGGTCACACGCTCTGGCCACGCCGCGGGGCGGCCGCTCCGAGTCCTCGTCCGACTCCAGCCCGTCGGCCAGGATGGACGGGCAGTCCTCGGTGGCCGGAGGGACGTCGGAGTCGGACAGGGTGGGCAGTGACTCGCTGACCGACGTGGGGGGGGTCTCGCCCGGCCGGCCCCGGGGTGGCACCAGCTCCTGTGAGGGGTCGCTGTCCGACAGCTCCCGCGGGCTGGCAGCGGCCGAGGGCGACCGCTCGGATTTGGGGTGCTCGAACTCGCAGGGGGACACCAGGCACAGGTCCACGTCGTGGGGCGAGTCTGAGCGGCGGCCCGGCCGTGAAGCCGCGTCCCCGTCGGCCCAGGGCGGGTGGTGGCATGGCCGCAGCGGCAGGGACAGCCCTCCTTTGGTGGCCTCGGGCTCCTGTGTGTCCCCGGAGGCGCGGGATCGCCGCCCATCCTCCGGGGGGGACTCGCTGACCGGCGGCAGCACCTGCTCGAAGGACACCGACAGCGACTCGTCCACCTCGGTGGAGTGCGGGGAGCCCACCTCGGCCGGCAGCGAGGGCGTGGTGATGGTGGGGGACACATCGGGGACATCATCCTTGAAGGGGCTGAGGGACAGGCACCCCGCCTGCTTGTCCGGCACCGAGCCCTCCTTGCCCGCCGCGGCCGCCGGCCACGCGCTCTGCTGCCGGGTGGCGCCAGTGCCCGGCTCCTCGGTGCCATCCTCCACCGGGGACTGGTGGAAGGGCGTGTGGCCGGCGCTGGCCGGCCCCGAGCTGGCCGGGGACATCATCTCCAGGGTCTTCTCCTCGGAGCTGCCGCAGGGATCCTCGGCGCCCTCGGGGCCGTGGTTGAGCAGCCCGGTGGGCGTCAGGTCGAAGTTGACGCTGCGGTCGCTCTTGGGGGTCTTGGCCATGGGTGACGGGGGGCACACGGCTCGCAGGGGGCTGCCCTCCAGGTAGCGCAAGCGCTGGGGGCTCTCGGGGTCTTCCAGGCCGTTCTCCAGGCAGGACGGATCCCCTGGGCGCCGGTTCCCCCCGTTCTCCAGGGATAAAGGCTCCAACTCGCTGTCGGCCGTGGCGATGCCTTCATCCGTGGATTCTTCCTTCCTCCTCCTCCCGCCATCCCGCTCGGCCTCCGGCAGCATCTCCTCGGGGGAGGAGGATTTGGAGCCGTCTGACGTGCCCGGCTCCTTCCGGGCAGTTTTAGCCTTGGGTTTCTCTGGTTCTTTCTTCAGCGGGGATTTCTTGATGCTGCCGGCCTTGGCCAGGGGCTTGCGGCTCTCCAGGACCGGCGCCTTCCGGGCCGGAGCCTTGGCCGGAGCCTTGGCCTCTGCCTTGCTGTCCTTCGAGTCCTTCCGCAGCGTCTCGGCCTTCCCTTCCTTCTTCACCACCTTCACCTCCTTCTTGGCCTCCACCTTGGCCTCGGCCCCCTCGTCCTTCTTTGGTGGCTTCTTCTCCTCCTTCCTGGCCACCGGCTCCTTCTTGGGTGCCGCTTTTTCCTTGTTTGGCTTCGGCTTTGCGTCTCCCTTCGCCTTCTCAGCCGCCGAGTCCGGCTTGGCTCGGGCATCCTTGGCTTTCTCCTCTTCTGACCCCGTTCTGGCCGCATCCCCCAGGGATTTTGGCTTCTCCTTGGTCCCAGCTTTCACCTCCTTCCTCTCCACCTTCGGAACCTTCTCCTTCGGCGCCGGCGCCACGGCCTCCACCAAGCTCAGCTTGGAGCCCGACTTGAGGCTCTCCTTGCTCTCCGCCCTCTTCTGCTTCAGTGGCTTCTCCGCCTGCGCCGTCCCCTTCAGGTCATTCTTGGTGACCACGGGGTGCTTGAGGAACTCCAGGTGCTTCACCTTCTCCAGCCCTTCCAGGATCCGCGCCTGGGGCGTGCAGCCGGGGAACAGCACACGGATGATCTTCTCGGAGCGGCTGACCGGGTGCCACACCAGCAGCACGCACACCGAGGTCAGGCACTGCAGGGGCAGCTCCTGCTCCTTGGGGAAGCCATTCCCCGACCAGTGCTGCAGGAGGAACTCCAGCTCCTTGGTGCCCTTCACGGGGTTCAGCACGTACATGTCCAACCGGCCCACCCCCATCTTCTGGAAGAGCACGGTGGGCTCGGCGCGGGGGCCGCTGTCTCGGGCCAGCAGGTTGGGCCGGATGCCCAACTTGTCCAGGTAGTGCAGGGTCAGAGCGGCCTCGTCGCAGCTCTTCAGCACCTTTGAGTCGCCCTCGATGTCCTTCAGCTTCTCGGAGGCGTTAAGGAAGACGACTCCCAGCTCGGGTGAGATGAGGTTCTTGGCCCAGTCGCCGTTGCCCTGGGAGCTCTGGGAAGGGTCCTCCTCCAGCTCGGCCAGCTTCCTCTGGAGCAGGCTGTTGATGCCAGGCAGGCTGTCGGTGCCCGCGTGGGTCACCAGGATGGAGTCGATGCGGTCCAGGTGCCGCACCAGCTTCCAGAAGGAGGATTTGGGGTTGGAGCCGCCGTTGACCAAAACGTTGAAGCCGTTGACGGCGAAGAAAGCCGAGTCCCCTCTCCCGCCCGGGAAGATGTAGCAGCAGGGCTTGGAGAGCTTCAGGAATCCCACCATGGTGGGAGGCTCCAGCAGGTCGAAAGGGGATTGGGGCTCCAGAGACTCCGACAGGTACTCCATGAACTCCTCCAGCCCCTCCATCTCCGGCAGGACGCAGCCAGGGTTGTAGCGCAGCTCTATGAAGTCCTGCAGGTTGTGGTGCTCCAAGCCCGAGTCCCTCCACTCCCCGAAGTCGGGGCAGCTGATGGTCAGCCTGGCCTTGGCCGAGGGGTCTGCAGAGCTCAGGATCTCGCCCACCTGCACAGAGGGGCAGCTTCAGGTGGGAGGGGGCACCGGGGTCACCCCCATCGCCCACCAGGATGGACCCATGGGGGTGGGACACATTAAACCATTGGATCCACACCTGCTGCCTGCTTTTTTTGGGGGGATTTTGGGGTGCCAGCCCCCTCTGCTGCTGGGCAGGGGGATCCCAAGGAGGGGCTTTCCCTGACTCCCACCCTGGCTGAGGCTGCGGTCCCCCAGGGCTGGCAGCTGAGGATCTGCCCCCCTAAATTACCAGGAATTGTACCCCTAAGTTACCATAATCTGCATCCCTAAGTCACCAGAATCTGCACCCTAAATTCCCAGGATCTGCACCCTAAATTCCCAGGATCTTCCCCTTTCCCTGCCCTTTAACCCCCCCGGGATCTTCACCCCAACATCCCCCAGGATTTGCTCCCCAAACTCCCAAATCTACCCCCAAGATTTACATTCCCAGATCCCCAGCAACTACGTGACTAAATTCTCAGGATCAGTACCCCCTAAATCCCCAGGATCTGCCCCACAAAATTCCCCTAAATCCCCAGGATTTGCCCCTTTTTCTGCTGCAGACCCCAAAGCTTTGCCCCACACCTTGCAGGGACCCCCCCATGTGAGGAGGGGGGAGGACGTGCCAGCATTCCCAGGAGCTGCTCCAGGCTGGATGTGCTCAGACAGCAGCTCTGGCCCCAAAATCCCCCTGTCCCCTTCCCTCACCTCCTTATCAGTGAAGATCTGGATGAAATCCCGCAGGGAGAAGCAGCCGGTCTGCAGCATCAGCTCCCCAGTGTCCTCCACACAGGGCCCAGCAAACACCAGCAGCTTGTGCTGGGACACATCTGTGATGAGGTTCCGCAGCTGGAGACAGAGAGGGGGACATTGGGGACACTGTGGGGACACCATGGGGACAGCCCCGGGGCCCGTCCCGCCCCGGCTCACCTCGTCACACAGGGATTTGTCAGAAGGGTTGAGCAGCACCAGGGTCTCCAGCACATCCCCGCGGTGGTGGAGGGTCCTCTGACCTGTGGGGTGACAGCCATGCCCCCCCAGTTTGTCCCCAAGGGGGTGGCACAGCCAGGCACTGCCCGGTTTTCCGGCAGAAGAGGGACAGACATGGACACCACAAGGGCCAGGGACACATTTCCCGTGTCCTTCCTGCCCAGGGAGGGGAGGGAACAGGATGGGGAGACTCCCCCAAACTCTCTGGGCTCTCCCAAGGGGGGTTTTGGGGTTCATTTTCCCCTCTCAGCAAGGAAACACCCACCAGGACCCAGCTGAGGGTGGGGTGCGGGGGGAAAAAAGGCACTGGAGCAGCCCCAGTTCTGTTTTCCCTTTTCCATCCCCCTGTGGAAAATCCCATTTTTCCACGCTGGAAAAGGAAGCGGCTCCTCACGTGGGGATCACGGGGTTTGGATGGGGGAGGCACAAAGCCAGCCCTGTTCCCACAAAATCTGGGGGGAGGGGGTGTCCCTGATCCCAACCCCCATTCCCACCCCTCCCTGGAGGCTTTTCCCCCCCTTTTTCCCGGTTTTTATCCCATTTTTTACCTTTGACAATGCTGGAGAAGGTGGCCGAGTGCCGGGACACGAAGAGCTTCAGCTGCTCGTCCAGGTTGCAGCAGGTGAGGTCGATGTCCCACGAGCGGATCCCTGAGGAGGAAAAACCGAAAAAAAATTGGGGATTTGGGGGCTCAGAACCCACCAACACCACCCCAAAACCCCACACGCTGCCAGGTGGGGCTGACCCCACAAAATCTCCCATAAAATCTCCTCCTCAAATCCCCCCTAAGGTGTTTTTGGGGTGCCTCCAAGCCCACCTGTGCCAGCACCTGCCCGGCAGGTGAGCTCCTTGTGCTGTGAGTCACAACAGCTCCAGCTCTGCCAAATCCTAAATCCCAAATCCCAACCCCCCAGGGCACGGAGCAGCTCTGCCAACGCCTCCTCAGAGGTGCCAATTAAGGAATTAAAAGATTTGGTGCTACCTGTCAGCACCGGGACAGGTGCAGCACCCGAAAAACCCTTCAGGGCTTCCCAGAAGGGATTTTGGGAGATTATTCCCAAAAATTTTGGGTGGCTCTGGGTGCTGCCGGTAACGGCCAGAGAATGGGTGGGGGATGGTGTAACCGGCCCGGGGTTGCACAAGGGTTTGGGGCCGTTTTTTGGGGTGGTTTTGGTGAGGTTTGGGACAGGGAGGGGACAATGGAGTGGGGAATGTCCCTCCCGTCGTGGGTTTGGGATCTGCTCCCGCTGGGATGTCACGGCCTGAGACCCCCCCCACAAAATCCAGGCAGGGCTCAGGGATGGGTGTGGGGGCTGGAGGGGGGTCCCTACAAAATGTGGGGTCAATCCTGGGGATTTAGGGGCAAATCCCGGGGATTTAGGGCTGCAGGGAAAGGGGAAGATCCTGGGGGGGGGGGGGGGGGGGGGGCAAATCCAGGAGGAGCAAATCCTGGAGATCTTGAGAGAAGAAAGAGATGGAGGAGGATTCAGATCCCCGGGGGTTTTGGGGCAGGAAAAAGGGGCAGATCTGGGATTTTAGAGGGATAATCGCGGGGACTGAGGGGTCAAAGAGGGCGCAGATCCCGGGGATGGGGCGGGGGGGGGCAGGAAATGGGGCAAATCCTGGGAATTTCGGAATTTCGGGGCGCAAACCCTGAGAAGCCGCAGGGGCGGATCCCGGCGGGCTGGGGCGGGACGGGGCATCCCGATAGGGGCGATCACACCCCGGGACCGAGCGGGACCGAGCGCGGCATCCCCGGGGGGGCTCCTCCGGTGCAGGCGGGCGGGTCCGGGAGGATCCCGCGGAGCATCACGAGGTCTCACCTCGCTCCAGCTGCTGCAGGGCGGCGGCCCTGAGGCCGGGCCGGTGGCAGCCGCCGCCCACGATGGCGAGCAGCGAGAAGCGGCGCGGCCCCGAGGCCGGAGCCGCGGGAGCCGCCGGAGCCACCGGAGCCGCCGCCATCTTCGGCGCCCCCCGCCCGCCTCGCTAGCCACGCCCCCTGCGTCACCACCGCCCAGACCACACCCACTGATGTCACTTTCAGCCAATGGGAGGCGCAGAAGGGGAGGCGGGTGGGCGGAGCGGAGGTGGGAGAGAGAGTCTTAAAGGGGCAACGCGCGGGGTGGGGCAGCGGGTGGGGCCCGCGCGGGCGGTGCGGGATCGTGGATGCGGGGTCGGGGATGGAGATTCGGGATCGTGGATGGGGAATGCGGGATTCTGGATGGGGAGCCAAGATTCTAGATGGGGATGCTGGATTTTGGGTGGGGATCCGAGATTCTGGGTGCGGATTTGGAATCTGGATGCGGGATTCGGGATGCGGCCGGGCCGGGCCGTATGAGCCCCCCGCTCTTCCATCCCTCCGTCTCCATCAGCTCGGGAATCCAGGACTCAGATCCAGGACGCAGCTCCCTGCCCGTCCCCGCAGCGCTCCCATTCCCGCTTCCCCTCTCCCGCAGCGGGATGAGATTCCCACTCCCTGTCCCTCATTCCCGCCCCAACCTCAAATTCCCGACAGGGAAGGGGGGCAGGATGGGACCCCCACCCCTCTCAGGACCCTGCCCAGCGGCAGAGGGGGCTGGGAACCTCAAAATCCCCCAAAAAAGCAGACGGCAGGCGTGGATCCAATGGTTTAATGTGTCCCTGGACACCGCCAGCCCCACGGGCCGGGGCACGGGTGGTGCCGTGCGGGTCCATCCCGGTGCTGGAGCCCGCGGTTCCCCCTCCGTGCCCCTCCTGGGCCGCGGGCTCGTGGCAGCTGGTGTCCCCCGGTGTCCCCCGGTGTCCCCGCTCCCTCAGGAGCACTTGAGGATGAAGAGGTTGCAGGAGGTGCCGCGGGGGCAGCTGCAGAGCTTCCCGATGCGCGCCCCGCGCCGCACCGCGCACGGCTCCCGGGGCTCGCACTGCGGAGCGGCACCGTCAGCCCCGGCGCCGGACCCCCCACCAAAGGAGGGTTTGGGGTCCCCCAGGGCCGCCCCCCAGCCCCGCCGTACCCAGGGCACCCAGCTCAGCCTCTTCTCCAGCGCCGGCGGCTCCCGCGTCCCCAGCTCGTCCAGCACCTCCCGGAGCGCCTCCGCCTGCCACAGACAGCAGCGGGGCACCCCGAAATCCCGGGACACCCAGGGACTCCAGAGGGGCACCCCGAAATCCCGGGACGCCCAGGGGCTCCGGATCCGTGTCACCCCCAATTCCCGGCACACCCAGGGGCTCTGGATCTGTGTCACCCCGAGTCCCCCCGGCTCCTGTCCCCTCCCTAGCCCGTGTCTGGCTCATCCCGGCCGGATGTTCAGGGTCTGTCCTTGGGGTGCGGCCCCATGTCCCCCCCTCCGGTCCCCACCCCCCTCCCCGCAGCTGAGCCCCGGAGCTCAGGATGGGCTGGGGAAGGAAAAAACAACCAAAACTCCCCAGAGCAGCGATCCCCGCGTGCTGCGGGATGTCCCCGGTGCCAGGAACCTCCCGAGGCACAAAACCGGCGCGGGGTCTCGGCCGCCCCCTCCCCAATTCCCCCCGGTCCCCCCAAACCGGGCTGGGGGGAGCAGGAACGCCCCGAAACGCCCCAAACCCTCACTGGGGGGTGCTGGGGACCCCCTGCCCCGCTCCCCCAGCCCCTCACCAGCTCCGTGTCCTCCCGGCCGTGCCCGGGCGGGCTCAGCGCAGGCCCAAGCTCCGGTACCGGTTCGGGGGTGCCGAGCAGGATGAGGCCGGAGCCCAGCAGGCAGAGCAGGCACAGCCGAGCGTTCTCCATGTTCTCCATCCCCTGGATGCTCCGGGATGTGCCAGGCTCGGTTTTATACCCCCCTGGACACCCCCAAACACCCGGTGACGCACACGGGGCGCCTGTGTCCCCCCAAAGCCCCGCACCGTCACCGGGCTGCAGGGGGGACACAACATCCCTGGGGACACAGGGGCCACCAGCCAGCGGCCAGGGACGGACGTCAGCGCCGGCTCCAGGCGGGGACCCCCCGGTGACCCCCCCGGGCCGCAGCCGCTGCCAATTCCGTGAGCAAACAAACCCCGGGCTCAGCCCCGGACACCGCACAGCCGGGGGGGCACGAACGGCGAAGGTGGGGACAGACGGGGGGACAGAGAGGAAATACAGACAGATGGACAGACAGGGAATACAGACAGGGGACGGACAGGGGACAGACAGAGGGACAGACAGAGGGACGGAAAGGGGAACATACAGGGGACAGCCGGGGGGACAGACAGGAGACGGAAAGAGGACAGACGGGCGGACAGACGGGGGGACAGACAGGGGACAGAGAGGAAATACAGACAGATAGACAGGGAATAAAGACAGGGGGACAGCCGTGGGGACAGACAGGGGACCGATAGGGAATACAGACAGGGGGACAGACAGGGGGACACAAGGGCGCTACCGCGGTGTTGTCCCACAGCCCTTCCGGGCTCTCCAGCATCCCCAGCGGGGCTCTCCGGTCCCGTTCCATCCCTGTCTGGTCCCTCTATGTCCCTCCGATCCCCAGGGGTCCCCAAAACCCACAGGATCCCCACAGACACCCGGGACGGGGGGGGCACCGCCGGACACCGGCAGGACCGGAGTGTGGGGAACCCCGACCCGATCGCCGCTCCGGTCTAGCGCAACCCCCGCAGTCCCGGTCCGGCCGCCCCCAGCCCAGTCCGGTCCCGGTTTGGCGGCTTCTAGACCCGGTCCGGTAGCCCCTCTCGATTTCGGCTCCCCCCACTCGGTCCGGTTGCCCCCAGCCCAGGTCGGTGCCGGTTTGGTGACTCCCAGCCCTCGACCCCATTCCAGCCCAGCTCCCGGTCCCGGACCCGGTCCCGGTTTGGCGGCACCGCGCCCCGCCCACACCCTGCGACCCCGCCCACTCATTGTCGCAAAGCCTTCTGGGTAATGTAGTCTCCGTTTAACGAAGCCGGAAAGGCGGGGCGCTGCAGGCCTACACTTCCCAGAAGGCTTTGCGGCGAGGCCACAGAGAGGACAGCGACAGCGCCGCCTGGCGGCTCGGAGGAGGCGGAGCGGGAGCGCGGCCACGGCTGCGATGGGGCACGGGGGGCACCGGGAGGGGACGGGGAACAGCGGCGACGCGCACGGAGCGCCAGCACCGCCGTGGGCAGGGAGATGCTTGGGAAATACGGCTCAGGACGCGGCTGAGGGAAACTGAGGCACGGCGTGGGCGCCTCCCGCGACCCCCCGGGGGTTCACGGACCGGTCCGGCCGTGCAGCTGCGGGATCTGGGGCCAAAGTGAGGCGAGCTCGGTGTGCCCAAGCCCCGGGACAGCGGCAGCGCGTCCCCGGTGTGTCCCCGGCGTGTCCCCGGCAGGTGGCGGCCGCCGCCCGCGCGGCTCGGAGCTCCCCGCGTGTCCCGGGTTCCCCCGGCTCTGAGCGCACCGACCCCTCCCGCCCCCGCCTGCAGGTCCCGGTGCACGGTCCGATCGCCCCCGCGGCCCGGTGCGTGAATTGCCGCCCCCCCCGGTGCAGCCCCCGCTCCACCGACAGATGCCCGGTGCAGCCGCCGGTGCACGGACCGACCCCCGCCGTGCAGACCCCTGTGCACGAACCGGCCCCTGCAAAAGCCCCCGGTGTCAGGGGCCGACCCGTGCACCGATCGACCCCTGGAGAGACCGCCGGTGCAAGAACCGACCCTCGGAGCAGTCCCCGGTCCCAGGGACCGACCCCCCTGTGCAGCCCCCTGTCCCACAGACAGATCCCCGGACCGACCCCCGGTGCACGGACCGACCCCCGGACCGACCCCCGGTGCACGGAGCGGCGCCCGGTGCAGCCCTCGGTCCTAGAGATCATCCTCCGGTGCACGGAGCGACCCCCTGTGCAACCCCTGGTGCAAGAAACGAACCCCGGACCGACCCCCGGTGCACAGAGCGACCCCCCTGTGCAGCCAGCCCCCGACCCCCGGTGCACCGGCTGACCCTCGGAGCGACCCCCGGTGCAGCCCCCAGTGCACGGAGCGACCCTCCTGTGCAGCCCCCTGTCCCACCGACCGATCCCCGGTGCAGCCCCCGGTGCAAGGAGCGACCCCCGGTGCAGCCCCCGGTGCACGGAGCGACCCCCAGAGCGGGTCCCGGTCCCCCGGACCGACCCCGAGCCCGGTCCCCCCCGGTCCCCCCCGGTTTCTCCCCGGTCCCGCCGGTCCCACGCCCGTGCCCGCGGGGGGGGCGCAGTTTCAGGGCGGGGGTTTCCCCCGCGCTCTTCCCCCCCCCCCCCCGCGTTTCACCCCCACGTGGGTCCCACCGGCGGCGCCCAATCAGCGCCGTTCCCGTGGGCGGCTCCGCGTGGCGCCAGCCAATGGGAGAGGCGGGGGCGCCGCTTGAGGCCCCGCCCCTTGGAGGAATGCTATAAAATGAAGCGCAGGGCGCGGCTGGGGCTCAGAGCGATCGCGCTGGAGCGGCGGCAGGAGCGGAGCGGGACCGGGGATCGCGATAGCGCCGCGATACCTCCGCGATATCCCCGCTATAGCCGAGCTCGGGATTATTGCTCTTGGAGTTTGCCTTCTTCTTCTGCGGATTACGATTGCACCATGACCCTGGAGGAGCTGGTGCCTTGCGATAGCAGCAAGTAAGTGGCGGGCGGCTCGGGGCGTTCGGCGGGGGCTCTGTGTTTGTCGCTGTCGCCGCTCACCGGCTTTGCCGTTCCTCCCGACAGGATGCAGGCGGTGAGCGAGGCGGTGGAGCGGGTGCTGGTGGCGGCGCAGCGGCAGGACCGCCTCACCGTGGGGGTCTACGAGTCGGCCAAGCTGATGAATGTGTGAGTATCGCGATATGGCTTTGTCGGGGGCTCTGTCGGGGGGGGTCTGGCTCGCGTGGTGGGGTTCATCCCGGCCCGCTTAGCGCAGGGCTGGAGCGTTTCACGGGGTGGTGGTGACCAGGCGGAATTTGGGGGGTCAGTCGCCGATTTATATCGCGACAGGGAGGTGACAGCTCCGCGGGAGGGAGTTCCACCATCCCGAGCTGTCCCGGTCGCCCCTAACCCGCCTCGCCCCCGCAGGGACCCGGACAGCGTGGTGCTGTGTGTGCTGGCCACCGACGAGGAGGACGAAGGTGACATCGCCCTGCAGATCCACTTCACGCTCATCCAGGCGTTCTGCTGCGACAACGACATCCACATTCTGCGCGTGTCGGGCATGCAGCGCCTCGCTGCCATCCTGGGCGAGCCCGAGGCGGACTCCGAGCCCCGCGACCTGCACTGCCTGCTCGTCACGGTGAGCACGGAGGTGACGCGCCCGGTGGCCCCGTGACACCGCCAGGGGCCGGGGAGGGTGACGGGGCGGCTCGGGGACACGTGTCGGGGCGCTGGTGGCATTAACCTCGTGCTCCTGCTCCCGCAGAACCCGCACACGGACGCCTGGAAGAGCCAGGGGCTGGCGGAGGTGGCGAGTTACTGCGCCGAGAGTCGCGACAGGAACCAGTGGGTGCCGTTCGTGTGTCTGCAGGAGCGCTGAGCCCTTCCCGGCCCCTTCCCGGCCTGGACTTGAAGGATTAAAACCCTTAATAAAAAAAACCTAAACAGCAGGAAAAAAACAAAAAAAGAAGGAGAAACAGCCAGTTCCAACCCACAACGCCCCAAAACCCACCGATTTTATTTTTCTTTTGAACCGGAGAGGAGAAAGGGAGAGCGCGGCGGCTGCGGTGGGAATGGAGGGAGCCGGGCCGAGCCCGGCGGGGGACACTGGACACTGGCCGGAGCCGGGTGGACACTGGCCGGAGCCGGGTGGACACTGGACACTGGCCGGAGCCGCCGGCCGAGGAGTCGTGCTGGAGCTGGGCAGCCCCGGGCGGGCGCTGCGGAGCGCGGGGGTGACCCCGGAGCTGGAAACTGTCGCGATTTTTGGCAGCTGGGACCCGATGGAGGCGAGGACTGCAGAAAGCTGGATTTTTGATTTTTGATTTTTAATTTTTTTTTTTTTTTTTTGGTGCAAAAACTGCGTTTTCCTAAGGAATTATGGACATCAGCACGGATGGACCTGCACCCTCCGGGTGCTGCTTTTGCACTTGGAGACCCTGAGCTGAACCTTTTCCAGAGTTTATTCTTCTACCGAGCGAGGAATTAAATTTATTTGCAATAAAATGTCTGACGTTTACTGGTGTTTGCTCTTCCCTGTGCTCTGCTGGAGCCGTTCCCAAGGGAGCGGGGAGCGGGATCGGCGCTTCCTGGGTGGGTTTTGGGGTGGGCTCCACCTCCCCTGGGAGGGCTCTGCACGCTGGGGGGGCCTTGCATAGGGCCGGGGGATTCCCACCCGTGTGTGGCCTCGCTGCTGCTGCTGGAGGAGAAATTCCCACCCCACCCTGCTCTGAAAAAGGGTTTTTCCAAGAAAAATACGCACGGGGTGCCCTGAGCTCTGTGGGAAACTGAGGCACGGCCCCCTCAGGGCTGGAGCTTCCTCCACCCGCGCAGAAACCGCGGCTGCCGTGGGAACCGGGCCGGGGGCTGCCCGCGGGGCCGGGGGGAGCCCCCACGCCCCCATCCCGGGGGGGGAATTCCCTCTGTCCCCCGGGGGTGGGGACAAGGACAACCCCGAGGGCTCCGGGCAAAGCGAGGCCGCTGGGGTCAGGGGTGGGGTCCCCCCTTTGTGGGCAGTGGGGACCCCCGGGAGCTCCCCGGGATCTTTCCCCGACCCCGCTCCGGTGCACCCCGGAGCAGGCGCTCACCTGAGCTCGCCCTGTCCCCGTCACACGCGCGGTGTCACCCGGGCTGGCCCCGGCGGGCCGGGAGCGGTGCCAGCCCCGGCCCGGAGCCAGGCAGATCCCGCCCGGCTGGGACACAGCGTTCGGCCGGGCAGGGACACAGCGACCGGCCAGCCCCGGCTTGGGGACACGGTGGCCGTCCCAGAGTGTCGCGTGGCCTGAGGACGTGCCCTGTGCCCTCCTTTGGGGTTTTGATGGCGGGGGAAACTGAGGCACGGAGCGAGCGCGGCGTGTGACAGCCCCGGCAGCGCCAGGACACGGCAGGGACAAGGGACAAGGTGGTGACAACACCCTCTGGGTGGCCCAAACTGCGACATCGCCCCCCAGGTCCCCCAGCTGTGGGGGTCTCAGCTCGGGGTGGGCGATGGGGTCGCGCTGTTCCCTGGGAAAATCCCGAAGGGAAAGGGCCCGAGGGCGGCGGAGGCCGCCCAAACTCGTTTCACTGATGAGGCGGCGGGGTCACGAGGCCATTCCTGTCGCCGCTGTCACCGCGGCTGTGCCACTCGTGTGACCGGTGTGTCAGGCCGTGTCACGGGGGTGGGAGCGGTGAGAGACCCCCCCCAGACCCCCCAAAATCCTCAGGACACCCCCGGAGCCCACCCAGCCACCGGGACCACCCGCATCGACAGCGCGGGGTAATTAAACCCCGAGCGATAATTAGCGAATTAATAATTAATTAGGAGGTCGCAGCCAGCCCTGGGGGTGCGGGATGGGTGTTGGGCGCCCCCCCAAAAGCTGACACGGGGGGGGGGTTGGTTTTTGGGGGGTGCCGGTGACACGGGGGGTGCAGATGTCACCCCCAGAGTGCCCGCGGGGGTGGCACCGCAGCCGCTGTGTCACCGCCGGGGGGTGGGAGGTCCCGGGGGGTGACACGGGGGTGGTTTGGGCTCGGGGGGGGCACCGAGCCCCTTCCTGGCTCTGGGGCGGCCGCAGCCAGACAGGGCAGGGCCGGAGCCGCGCCGGAGCCGCTGATTTATGAGTCTGGCCTGGGTGGCTCCGGTGGCTCCGGCGGCTCCTGGCCCCGGGCTCCGTCTCCACCCTGGCAGCGACACCGGGGACAAAAAACCGGGGGGGCACCGCCCACCCCAAACCCCCCTGGGGCAGCTCGGTTCACCCCGATACCCCCAACCTCTTCAAACTGGGGGAAACTGAGGCACGGAGCTGCCTCCCCGCCCCCGCCGGTGACGCCCGGAGCGGGAAGTGCGTCCGTGATGTCACCGTGGTGGCACCATTGCGTCACGGGTGTCCCCGTGTCCCCCGCGTGGGGACACGGTGCGATCCTCCACGGAGTCCCTGCGGTCCGGGGATGACCCCGACGGGGTCCCCGCGCTGTCCCCGCTCCGGTGGCACCGAGGGCACCCGCGGCTGTCCCTGGGCCACCCCTGCTGCCGTCCCGGTGGCCGCGGCTCCGGGGGTAAGGAGTTAATTAGGGCGGCAGGGAGTTAATTAGAGCGGCAGCCAGGCTAAAAATAGCCCGGCGGAGGAGGGAGGGTTATTTTTAGCCGCTCCCAGCCCGGTGCCACCCGGCCGGTGTCGCTTTGGCGCTGGCACCGCCACCCGCTGCCACCTCCGGCGCTTGGCAGCGAATTCCCGGCGCAGGAGCCGCTCCCGGTGTCCCGGGGCTTGGAAGGGAATCGGGGGGAATTTGGGATTCCGTGGCAGGGACCTGGCTGGGGGACAGTGACACGGGACCTGCTGCCATCCCACTGTTTGTCCCCCTGTCCATCCCGCCCTTCCCAGCGGCGTTTTTGGAGCGGCCGCTGAAAAAATCCCAACAATTCCCGGCCCGCGGCTGCAGCGGGAGCGGCGCATTCCAAGGACTCGCTCCCGGCCTGGATCCCGCTGAGCTTCCAGCCGGGCCGGGATCGCTTTTCCCGGAAAAAAAAAAGGGAAGGAATGCAGCGCTGGGTTTGGTTTTCCCCATAGGATGGGATGGGATGGCTCCGGAGATTCCGGGAAAATGGAGATTCCCAAGAGCTCCCGTGGAGGAGCCACCAGGGATGGGGAGAACAGGGGTGGGAAAAGGGAATCCCTGAGAGCTGCGGGATTCCCAAGGGGGGAATTCTGAGGAGCTGAGATCCTTGAAGGGCCACAATTCCTGGGAATTGGCATTCCCGGTGCCCACAGGAGCTCCAGGGGGTGGGAAAAGGGAATCCCAGAGAGTTGGGGGATTCCCAATGGGGATTTCTGAGGAGCTGAGATCCTTGAGGGGCTGCAATCCCTGGGAATCGATGTTCCCAATCCCAGCTGAGCATCCAGGAGGTGGAAAAGGGGAATCCCTGAGAGTTCAGGGATTCCCAAGGGTGGATTTCTGAGGAGCCGAGACCCTTGAGAAGTTGCAATTCCTGGGAATGGGCATTCCCAATCCTGATGGGAGCTCCAGGGGGTGGGAAAGGGAAATCCCAGGGAGAGGAAGGATTCCCAAGGATTTGGGATTTCTGAGGAGCCAAGACCCTTGAGGGGCTGCAATCCCTGGGAATTGATGTTCCCAATCCCAGCTGAGCATCCAGGAGGTGGAAAAGGGGAATCCCTGAGAGTTGGGGGATTCCCAAGGGTGGAATTTTGAGGAGCTGAGACCCCTGAGAAGTTGCAATTCCTGGGAATCGATGTTCCCAATCCTGATGGGATTCCTGGTGGGAAAGGGGATCCCCAAGGGTGGAAAAGGGCACAGGGGATTCCCGAGGGAGGATCTGGAATTGCCGGCTCAGCACAGGCAGGCAGAGGAGATTGGCAAAATGCAAAGTGAGCCTTTTTTATTGTGTTATCCATTCACTTGGGAACAACGATTCCACAAATATTAAACACGGTGCGAGGGGAGAGGGGGTCAGGGCTATGGCACACGAGAAAGGGCAAAATCAACAAAACAAACCCAAAAAAAACCCGGGAATTGCAGACGGATGAGGAGCCTACGGCACAGACACCGACCACTTCCTAAGGACAGTCCGGAAAAAACCTGGATTGGCGTTTGGCAACGAGATCAGAGTTTGGCAAATAATAATAATAATATTAATAATAATAATAATAATTAATGATCGTTTGAATGATAGACCAGAGAGAAGGAGAAAACGAGGAGAGCCAAGGATCCCACGTGGGCTCGGAGTAAAGGAATTATTGGGATTTTGTTAAATAAAGGTGGATTTTTAAGGATTTAAGGGGGGGAAATAAAAAGGGGCATTTGGGAGATCCAGAGGCTCCGGGGTGTCCCGGCTCCATCCCCCGGGACAGGGAGGGGAGGGTGAGGCAAAGGGAGGAAAACTGGAACAGGAGCAATGTTTCCCTGGCCCTTTTATTCCCAGATTTCTATTTTTGGCACTGGCTTCACCACATCCCATAAAGAAAGGCCGGACAGATCTGGGCATGTGGTTAAATCCCAAAAAAAAAGGCTTTTGTGGAGCTGGGCTCCAGCTCCTCCTGCTCCCCCTTCCAGCACTTAAAAAGTTCTGAAAAGTCTTTTTTTTGTGTGTTTTTGTGTTTTTTTCCCCCTCCTTTTTCCCCTTTTTTTTTTTTTTTGTGTGTGTGTGTGTGTGTGGTTCTTTCCTCCTTTTTCCTTTTTTTTTTTTTTTCTTTTAAATTTTTTTTTTAAATAAATTGATTTGGCAAATGCACTGAACAAAGTACAAGCAACTACTGGGAATCTGCACTTCTATTTCTGCCATACAAAAACACCCATGGCGTGAGCACGGATTTACTCGGACAAGGAGAAAATTCCGGGAAAAAAAAAGAAAAAAAAGGGAAAAAAAAAAGGTGGGGGGAAAAAAAAAAAAATTAAGGAATTTTTTTCCCAACAAAAATGAGTCATCCATGGAGACACCAGCACCTGCCAGCAGCTCCCACCCCCAGCTCCTGGTGGGACCCTTGGCATTCAGGGATCCCATGGGAGATGCTCCATGGCCTTTCTCCTGGCTCCCTGCCCCTTTCCCCTTCTCCCTGCCCCTTTTTCCTGGCTCCTTTTCCCTTTTCCCAACCCCTTTTCCCTTCTCCCTGCCCCTGCTCCTTCTCCTGTGTCCTTTTCACTTTTCCCGACTCCTTCTCCCAGCTCCTTTTCCCTTCTCCCAACCTCTTTTCCCTTTTCCCAACCCCTTTTACCTGCTCCTTGTTCCTTTTTCCCCCAGCTCCTTGTCCCTTTTCCTGGCTTCTTTTCCCATCTCCCAACCCCTTTTCCCTTCTCCCAACCCCTTTTTCCCTTTTCCAAACCTCTTCTCCCATCCCTTTTCCTTCTCCCATCTCTCTTCCCTTCTCCCAACCTCTTTTCCCTTTTCCCAACCCCTTTTCCCTGCTCCTTGCTCCTTTTCTTGGCTTCTTTTTCCTTCTCCCATCCATTTCCCTTTTCCCATCTCCCGTTTCCCTTTTCCCTTTTGCTTTTTCCCTTTTCCTTTTTCCCATCTCCCATTTCCCTTTTCCTATCTCCCATTTCCCTTTTCCCATTTCCCATCTCCCATCTCCCATTTCCCTTTTCCTATCTCCCATTTCCCTTTTCCCATTTCCCTTTTCCCATTTCCCATCTCCCATTTCCCATCTCCCATTTCCCATTTCCCTTTTCCCATTTCCCGGCTCCAGCGTGGCTTTGGCTCGGGCAGGACCCTGGGATGGGGGAGGCAGAGCGACCCCAAAGCACCCAGACCCCAAAGTCTGACCCAGCATCCCTTGGGATTCCCATCCCACAGGATTCTCCCGGGATGGGGGGGTTGGAGCCCCTGAGGAGGAGGAGGAGGAGGAGGAGGAGAAGAAGGAGGAGGAAGAATTCCCGGCTCCAGCCCCGGCTCCAAGGATAGCACCAAGCTCTGGTCTCGAACACAGAGGAAGAATCAGATCTGGAGTAGAAAAATAAGGCTGGAACTGTCCGAGAGATTAAGGACAAGAGGGAATTCCCTCCTGGAGGAGGAATCCCGGGCTGGACTCGGGAGTGGCCGCGGGATTCCCGGCGGGCGGAGCTTGGAGCGGGATGGGCTTTGGGATTTGGGATCAAACCCTCCAGAAAAGGCTTTGCTGGGGCTGAAGGACAGGGAGGGAAATTATTGGGAAATGATCCCGTTTTCCCTGCTCTGCTCCCCCCCAAGGCATGGGGGGACATTCCCGAGCCCTGGAATTCCGGGACACGGCGGGGAGCATTCCCAGGAAAAGCCGCACAGCTTTAGGGTTCAAAACGTGGCATTTCCCCGGCTTTGCTGCAAAGGCAAATGAGGGAAAACAAGGAACAGCGACATTCCTGCAGCCGGGGAGGGGACACGGAGCGGCCCCGCCCGGCCCGGCCCCCTGGGAATTCCATCGGCCTCTGGAAAAGGGCTGGAGCAGCTCCCGGTGCCCGGCAGCACCAGCGGGAATCCAGGGAATTGCAAACTCCTTTCCCATGGGAATTGCTCCCTGTCCGGTGATGGGATCCCTGGCATTCCTAACCCCATCCCTGGCATTCCTAACCCGATCCAAAGCTTTGTGGGGGAATGGGGAAACTCCTAGGATTTCACATCAGCTGTGGCTGGGTTGTTTTTACCCCTTCTCTTCCCAAAAAACCTGGGAATCCTGGCTCAGGATAACTGGGAATGGCTTCTGCCTACGGTGGTTTTGGGAAATCTTTTCCAGCCTCATGGATTCTGGGATTCTGGGAATGTCTCCCAGGAGCTGCTGAGCCCCAGGATGGGCCCTGGGGACATGGACTGGGCTCAGACACTGCCCCCAAATTCTGGGATTTGTCCCTTTCCCACAGATCCGGTGGCCACTCCAAGGAATTCCTGGAGCTCTCCCGAGCATCCACCCAAGGGCTCCATGGAAGCTTCTCCTGCTCCCCCTTTTCCTGCTCCCCTTTTCCTGCTCCCCTTTTCCTGCTCCCCTTTCCCTGCTCCCCTTTTCCTGCTCCCCTTTTCCAGACCCCCTTTTCCTGCTCCCCTTTTCCTGCTCCCCTTTTCCTGCTCCCCTTTTCCAGCTCCCCTTTTCCTGCTCCCCTTTTCCTGCTCCCCTTTTCCAGATCCCCTTTCCCTGCTCCCCTTTTCCTGCTCCCCTTTTCCAGATCCCCTTTCCCTGCTCCCCTTCTCCTGTTCCCCTTTTCCTGTCCCCCTTTTCCTGTTCCCCTTTTCCTGCTCCCCTTTTCCTGCTCCCCTTTTCCTGTCCCCCTTTTCCTGCTCCCCTTTTCCAGATCCCCTTTCCCTGCTCCCCTTCTCCTGTTCTCCTTTTCCTGTCCCCCTTTTCCTGCTCCCCTTTTCCTGCTCCCCTTTCCCTGCTCCCCTTTTCCAGATCCCCTTTTCCAGATCCCCTTTTCCTGTTCCCTTTCCCTGCTCCCCTTTCCCTGCTCTCCCCTCCATGCTGGCTCATCCCCGTGAGATCCAAGCGCTCCCAGTTCCATCCCAGTCCCAGATTCCCAAGGGATGGGAAAAGAACTGATCCTTCCACTCCCCCTCCCCAGCTGCCCCAAACTTCCCTGGACAATTCCCAGGCCCTGGATTTAGTGGGAAGAATTCCAGTGTGGAAAAGGGAGATGGGAAACGCTGGGAATTTGCTGATCCGGGTTGAAACTCCCCCAAAAGTTGATTTTTCCAAGATTCTGGATGCACCAGGAAGCTCCTTCCCTTCCCTCCCTCCCTCCCTGAATTTGGGGACAGCACAGGGACCCCCCAAAGATCCCGACTCCCCCATCCCTGGGGCTCCCTAAAATTCCTCCTGGGATCTCTCCCAGCTGGGAATTCCCTTGCAGCAGGGCCATCCCTGGATCCCAGCAGAGCTGTGGGATGCAGGGAAAAGCCTCCCCAGCCTCCCTCTGGCCATTCCCAGCAGGGATTTTTCCAGCTGGATTTGGGGAATTTGGGGGGGGGGGGTTTTGTTTTGTTTTTTTTTTTTTTTTCTTTTTGTACTGATTTTTTACAAAATGGTTCCCACCTCACCCCTTCTCCAGAAGAAATTCCTGCTGATTGGGCTCTGATTGGATCCAGGTCCAGCTCTCACATCCCACTGGGAATGACCCCCCCACCTCCTCCTCCTCCACCACCCCTTTCCCAAATCCAAATATCCCAATAAAAAATCCCCCCCCCACCACCACCTTCCTTTCCTCCCTCAACCCTGGGTAAATTTTAAAATCCTGATTCTAATTCTTAATCCCACTTTCCTTCCCAGGAAGCAGCCACCCCTTCCCTAAAAACCCCCACTTCCAAATTTACTTTTTTTTGGGTGTTTTTTTTGGGTATTTTTGTTTTTCGCTGGGGTTTTTTTGTTTGTTTGTTTGTTTTTCTTGGATTTTTTTGTTTGTTTGTTTGTTTTTCTCAGGAATTGTTAAGTTCTGTTTGAAGCCAGCGTTGAGTTTTTACCCCTGGGTGCAGGTGGAGCTGTGGAGGAGCCTGGATCCAGAGGCTGGATGGGGATTTCCTTCCAGAAGGATCCACAGCTATAGGATGATACAGGGCTTTTTGTCCTTAAAGGGATTCTCAGAAGCAGGAACTCCCACCAGGAGAGGATCATTCCGAGCATGCTGCTCACAGTAATTCATCAGCTCCGAGGATGCTTTGGAGACCTGGATTTTGGGGATAAAAACAAAACAAAAAAAAAGCAGGAATTGGGGGGATAATTGCAGGAATTTGGGGGATAATCCCATCTCAGAGTCACCAGCACTTCCAGGATTTTTGGGGGTTTGACATCCAGCTTTTCCCAACAGAAATTTTGGGGAGATGAGGAGAAAAATGGGAATTTTGGAGGGGGAAAATCAGAGTTAACAGTAAGGAGTGTGGGGGAATGCCCCAGCTGGGAGATTTAAATGGAATATTCCATCTGTGTTTTTCAGGGATTTGGGATGAGCTTTAAAGACCTGGATATTGGAGGAAAAAATCAGGAATTTATGGGAATATTCTCAGCTCAGAGTCACCAGTGCTTGCAGGATTTTTGGGGATTTACATCCAGCTTTTCCCTTAAGGATTTCAAAGGGATATTATTGTAGCTGTGTTTTTCAGGGATTTGGGATGAAAAAGTGAAGGAAAAGATTCCCTGAGTGCAGCCTCTTGTTAAGGTTTGGAAAACTTTAGGATCCATTGTTTAAGGCACTGCTTGGTTTAGTTCCAAGCTGTTTTTTGGGAAGGGAGAGCTTGGAGGGATCCGAGGAGGCTCCAGATCCCCAGGGAGCTGCTGGAGGCTCAGGAGATTTTCCCTTTTTTTGTTTAATTTTAATTTCCTTAATGACACAGGGCAGAGATGGAGCCACATCTGGAGGTTTCTCTGTCCCTCCAAGCCTCACCCAGCCTGGCCTTGGGCACTTCCAGGGATCCAGGGGCAGCCAGAGCTGCTCTGTGCCATGGAGAGAATCCCTTCTGTCCACCGACCCTAAAATTCCCCTCTTTCCATCCAAACCCATTTGTCCTTGACACCAAATCCCGATGGAGGGACCCCCTCTGGCTTCCTTGGAGGGAATCCTGGAATGCTGGGGGAAACCCAGGATCTCTTCCCACTCCCTTTGGAATTAGGAGTCTTTTTGAGCCAGGTCTCATAAGCTCCTGGAGATCATTTCACACCCAAGATAGCTCAGCTACCTTAGAAGGCTTAAAATCAGCAAGATGGCTTTAGTGGCAGTGTTGGGAACAAAGAGGTTTTAATAAAAGGCAAAATAACAAATTCTTTAGAGAGAAAAACGAATCTAGGTGCAAGAAGCCCTCTTCACAAAACCACTTCACAAAAGCCATTGGTTTCTTTGTTCTCTTCTTTTTCTAGCAAATTGCCCAAGCCAGACTCTTTAACTCCTGTCCAATTAGCTATCCTTAATGAGGTGAAGTCCTCCAAGTCCTAGGAGATGCCTTTTCACCTCATTAAGGAGAGAAACTTTTCGCTTATTTCCTTTTTAAGGGGACAAAGAATCATTTTGTCACTTTGTCAACAAAGACAAAGAGCACATTCCTATAACAAAGAGCACAATCCTATAACAAAGAGCAGGTTCCTATAACAAAGAGCACAATCCTATAACAAAGAGCAGGTTCCTATAACAAAGAGCAGGTTCCTATAACAAAGAGCACAATCCTATAACAAAGAGCAGGTTCCTATAACAAAGAGCACGATCCTATAACAAAGAGCAGGTTCCTATAACAAAGAGCACAATCCTATAACAAAGAGCACGTTCCCACTCCCATCCTCACCTTGATCCTCTCGATCCCGGCCTCGATGCGGAGCTGCTCCACGAGCTTCCGGGCCTGAGCTATGTTGTTAGTCGTGGACATTCTCTGCCATCGGCTCCGGGCCCCAGCACAGCAGAATCCTGCAGGGAACACGGGCACAGAGGGGCTGGAGCAGGGTGAGGAGCTGCCCTGGCTTCGTGCTCCATCCCAGGATCATGGAGGGGTGGCAAGGGAGGTTAAAGTTCATCCCATCCCATCCTACACCCACGGCCACCTCGGGACTGATCCCATGCGCAAAGGGAGCTCTGGTGGCCCCGCTGATGCTTCCTGACGTTGTTTCAAGTTCCCCTTTCCCTGAAGGAGCCCTCAGGATCCCCTTTCCAGGGAGTTCTGTTAAAAGCTCTGCTGAGCAGACGGAAAAATCCTCCTGGTTCTGTGGGAGGGAAGCTCTGCCCCAGCACAGCCCCGGGCTGGGCACCAAGGGGGGCTCTGGGGGGCTCCTGGAGCAGCCCTGGTGGCTTTGGTGTCCCTGGCACCTGGGCAGGTGACACCTGCACGTGGGTCACGTCCAACCTGCACATGGGGGTGTGTCCATGGGACCGTATCTGAACTTCCCATGGGATTTGTGTCCAACCTGCCCATGGGATTTGTGTCCAACTTTCCTATAGGATTTGTGTCCCACCTGCCCGGGGGATTTGTGTCCAACCTTCCCATGGGATTTGTGTCCAGCCTGCCCATGGGATTTGTGTCCCACCTTCCCATGGGACTTGTGTCCCACCTTTCCATGGGATTTGTGTCCAACTTTCCTATAGGATTTATGTCCAACCTTCCCATGGGATTTGTGTCCAACCTGCCCATGGGATTCATGTTCAATCTTCCCATGGGATTTGTGTCCCACCTGCCCATGGGATTTGTGTCCAGCCTTCCCATGGGATTTACATCCCCCCTGTCCATGGGATTTGTGTCCAACCTGTCCATGAGATTCATGTCCAACCTTCCCATAGGATTTGTATTCAACCTGCCCATAGGATTTGTGCCCAACCTGCCCATGGGATTTGTGTCCAACCTGCCCATGAGATTCATGTCCAACCCTCGCACAGGATTTGTGTCCAACCTGCCCATGAGATTCACATCCCACCTGCCCATGGGGCTGTGTCCCTACACCCCCACAACGCCTGAACCCCCTTCCTCCTGGTTCCACAGCAGGAACTGTGTGGATTTTTTCCACAAGACCCAAACAATGCCCCCCTGTCCCGGGGGCAGCTCCAGCCACACCGAACCCCTTGGCCAGACACCACCCCGGGCCTGTCCCCTTCGTGCCACCCCTGTGGAGGTGTCACAGCCGCCACCTCCCGCCGCTGACTCAGCTCCCAGGGCACGGGGGGCAGCTCCCACCGCCCACCGGAGCCGGAGCCGATTCCAGGAGGGGAAGCAGCCAAAGCAAACACGGCCTCGGATCCCGCCGGCGCTCCTGGCCCCGCCAGCCGCCCACTGCAGCCCTTCCAGCCTTAATTAGAGGCTCCTCCAACCTTCTCCCCGAGCCTGGCAGCTTCAAAGCCGAGCGTTCCCGGCGGGATCGGGGGTGGGAGCGCCCGTCCCATCCCAAATCCTCGCTGTCTCGCCTGTGTTTAGACGTTTGGGGAGTTTATTCCAGACCACAAGGGCACTCTCAGGGATTATTTTGCTTGGCAGCGTTCTCAGCTCCTCAATCCCTGAGCAGCACTCGGGAATGGAGCAGGGAGGGGGGGGAGTGAGCGGCGCTGCAGCCCCGCGTTCCCGGCTCCCCGAGGGAGGGAGGATTCCCTGAATTATCGAGGCTGTTTGGGAATCTCCGCCTCTCCCGTCCTGGAAGTTAAGTCAGGCCAGCACGGGGAAGCTGCCAGGGTGAAATCAGGTCCGGTTCTGTGGAAAACGGGAGGAGGAAGGAGGCTGTTCCCTGGGGAAGGAGCTCCTGCTCCGGTTTGAGGCGCTCCAAAACAGCCCAGCTGCAGCTCCTCAGCATCCCAGTGAATCCCAGTTTCCTTCTTCCCAGCAGGGCCTTTTCCCCTCCCAAGAGCAGAGAGAAGTGCAGTCGGTGCTGTCCCACAGGGGGATCTGAACCCCTCCCAATCTCAGGCTCTGCAATTGGATTAGGAGCAGGGAAAAGCTCCGTGCCAAAGTCCAGCTCCTTCTAAACCCGTGCCATGACCTCCAGAGCCCTTCCTGCTGCAGAACTGCCAGAACAACGTTCACCTGGACAGGAGTTAGCAGGCAGCTGGGGGAAAAAAATGCAAGGAATTTGTGTTTCCAAGTGTTTGCAGCAGCACAGGATCACCTGCCTGTACTTTCTCAGCTTCCTGTTTACGGAGTGAGGCCGATGAATCAGCCCAGGGAGAGTTCAGAGAACTTCTGGGAGCTGTTCCCACCCCCATCCCTGTCCCTGCAGCATCCTGAGGATCCAAAGCCTGGGCAGTGCTGGATCCAAAACAAGGGCACTGCTGGATCCACAGCCTGGGCAGTGCTGGATCCACATCTGGGCACCGCTGGATCCACAGCGCTGTCATGGTTTTGGATCCAGCAGTGCCCTGGTTTGGGATCCAGCAGTGCCCAGATGTGGATCCAGCAGTGCCCAGGTTTGGATCCAGCAGTGCCCAGATGTGGATCCAACATTGCCCTGGTTTGGGATCCAACAGTGCCCAGGTTTGGATCCAGCACTGCCCTGGTTTTGGATCCAGCACTGCCCACATGTGGATCCAGCAGTGCCCAGGTTTTGGATCCAACACTGCCCTGGTTTTGGATCCAGCACTGCCCACATGTGGATCCAGCAGTGCCCAGGTTTTGGATCCAACACTGCCCTGGTTTTGGATCCAGCTCCATTGTCCCTTTGCCCATTTTTTAAGGAAGTCAGTGTTTGGGAAAGGACTGGGATGTGACATCTGCAGGAAGCACAGGACAGCAGGGACACTCGGGTCTCCTGCACACCCTCCAGAAGTGAAGAAATGACCCCCACAGAGGCAGAATTCCTTCTGCCAGGGGGGCAAAGCTCTGGAGCCTGGCCTGGTCCCACCTCCTGCTGCTGCTGGAGCCGGGCCAGCGCTGACTCCTGCCTTGCCTGGCTCTGCTCCGTGACTCAGCACCAGGCCTGAGTCACCCCCAGCCCTCCTCAGCACAAACAAATCTTCCTGAATTCTGCAGCAGCGCTTCCCGGCTGCTCCCGGCAGCAGCGTTTGGGACAAGGCGATTTTCGGGAACGGCTCTGGTGGCGCTGTTCCTCACGCTGTGCCCTGGAGCTCTTCCAGCAGGGATGGAGTCACCGCGCCCCTCTCCGGGCTGCTCCTCCTGGATGTGGCGGATCCCAGCCCAGCGAACACTGACAGAAAGGTTTCCCAGCAGCACTGAAACCACGGGAAATCCATACAAATACAGGGAACGCAAGAGCGAGGGCAGGGAGGGATCATCCGGGGTGGCCCAAGGGCAAGGACACGGCTGGGAGGGAGGTTGGGAAATTCGGGATCCCGGAGTGCAGGTGAGAGGTTTGGGAATGACGCAAACACAGCTCGGGAGGGTCTGGCTGGGGCACAAATCCCCCTGGTTTAGGGAAAGCACTGAAGTCAGGAAAAAAACCTGGAATGATCAGGATTTGGTGTTTTAAACCGGTTTGGATATTCTGGACTAAAAGCAGGACTAAAAGCTCAGAGCCACATCCTCAGCAGCTCGGTGTGACTCATGAACAGCCCCAAATCTCTCCTGGCTTCCATCCCTACATTTCCAAGCTCACAAATCCCAGGTTTTGTGCTCACATTCCCACCAGGGCTGGCGGGGAGCCGAGGCTGTGCCACCCTCCCGGTGTCGCGTCACGGCAGCCCCGAGTGACGGCCGGAGCGGCCCCTCCGCGTCCCACGGCGCCGCTCTGCTCCCGGGCGCTCCCCTCCGTGTGCCCGGCAGGCTGACAAAGTCCCGATTTGGGCTGTTTTCTTGGGAAAAAAAGCAGCGCAAACCCGCGCAGCTCCTGAGTCAGCCGCGCGCAGCAGCGGCGGGTGACAGAGCGGTGACAGAGCGGTGACAGAGCGGTGACAGCAGCGCTGGCTCTGCCGAGCCGTGACTCAGCAGCGGCTCCGTGCTGGAGGAGACGCCTCCTCCTCCTCTCCCATCACGGAGCTGGGCTGGCTCCGAGCAGCCTCTGCCCTTTCATCCATTTATTTATTGATTTATTCATTGATTTATTCCCCGGCGGGATGGAGGAGGCGCGGATCCCCCCCCGTCCCCATCGCCGCATTTTCCCCCGGCTCAGCCAAACCTTTCCCGGCCTTTCCCAACCGAAACGCGGCCCCGGGATCGCGGTCACGAGGGTGAAACCGGCCGGGAAGCCGGGCCTGTCCCGGCCTGACGGGCAGCGGCCCTGGCACGGCTCCCGGGCAGCTCCAGCCCACGGTGCCACCTGCCCGCCCTGACGGCAGCGCGGAAAAATGCGCTGATCCCGAGCTGCGCCGGCAATTCCTGCCATTCCTCCCATAGCTGCGAGCTGCCACTCCTCCGACAGCCAGCGCCGGAGGGGCACTCACCCTGCCAGGACCCTCTCAGGACCGCACTCACCCTGCCAGGACCCCACAGACCTCTCAGGACCGCACTCACCCTGCCAGGACCCTCTCAGGACTGCACTCACCCTGCCAGGACCCCACAGACCTCTCAGGACCGCACTCACCCTGCCAGGACCCACTCAGGACCGCACTCACCCTGCCAGGACCCCACAGACCTCTCAGGACTGCACTCACCCTGCCAGGACCCCACAGACCACTCAGGACCGCACTCACCCTGCCAGGACCCTCTCAGGACCGCACTCACCCTGCCAGGACCCCACAGACCTCTCAGGACCGCACTCACCCTGCCAGGACCCACTCAGGACCGCACTCACCCTGCCAGGACCCCACAGACCTCTCAGGACCGCACTCACCCTGCCAGGACCCCACAGACCTCTCAGGACCGCACTCACCCTGCCAGGACCCTCTCAGGACCGCACTCACCCTGCCAGGACCTCATTTATCTCTCAGGACCCTCTCTACCCTTCCAGGACCATAGCTATAAACCCCTCAGAATTGCATTTACCCTTCCAGGACCCCATTTACCTCTCAGGACCCTCTCTACCCTTCCAGGACCCTATAAACCCCTCAGGATTGCATTTACCCTTCCAGGACCCATTGACCTCTCAGGACCGCATTTACCCTTCCAGGACCGCATAAACTCCTCAGGGCTGCATTCTGTCTTTCAGGACCCCATAAACTCCTCATGGCTGCATTTACCCTTCCAGGACCCCATAAACCTCTCAGGGCTGCATTTACCCTTCCAGGACCCCATAAACCTCTCAGGGCTGCATTCACCCTTCCAGGACCCCATAAATTCCTCATGGCTGCATTTACTCTTCCAAGACCCCATAAACTCCTCATGGCTGCATTTACTCTTCCAGCATCCTATAAATGCCACAGGGCTGCACTGACCCTTCCAGAACCCTATAAACCCCACAGGGCTGCATTTACCCTTCCAGGACCCCATAAACCCCACAGGGCCATATTCACCCTTCCAGAACCCCATTTACCTCTCAGGACTGCATTTACCCTTCCAGGACCCCGTTTACCTCTCAGGACCCTCTCTACCCTTCCAGGACCCCATAAACTCTGCATTCACCCTTCCAGGACTCCATAAACCCCTCAGGGCCACATTTACCCTTCCAGGACTGAAATTTTGCTGCTTTTGTCTTCCTTCCCCCCCACTCCCACCCCAAAAAATGTGGGATTGGTGCAGCCTCCTTATCCCATGCTGGGGATGGGATTTGGGGATGGAGGATGCACCCCGTGAACTCAGCCTTAATTAAATCATGCCTTTAATTAATTAAAGAGCAGCCTCACATCCATTACACGGAGCTGCAAAAAACCCCAAAGCCACCAGGATTGGGAATTTGGGGATGGAGCAGCCCGAGGGTCTCCAAACCCTCCGTATTTTGGGATTTAGGGATGGGGCACCTCCGTGTTTTGGGATTTAGGGATGGAGAAGCCCCAGGGTCTCCAAACCCTCCGTGTTTTGGGATTTAGGGATGGAGCAGCTCTGTGTTTTGGGATTTAGGGATGGAGCAGATTGAGGGTCTCCAAACCCTTCATGTTTTGGGATTTAGGGATGGAGCAGCTCCATGGTTTGGGAATTCAGCAGCCTGAGCATCACCAAACCCACCAGGACTGGGAATTTGGGGATGGAGCTGCCCGAGGGTCTCGAAACCCTCCATGTTTTGGGATTTAGGGATGGAGCAGCCCCAGGGTCTCCAAACCCTCCATGTTTTGGGATTTAGGGATGGGGCAGCCTGAGGGTTTTGGGATCCGGGGATGCAGCAGCTCCATGTTTTGGGATTTAGGGATGGAGCAGATTGAGGGTCTCCAAACCCTCCATGTTTTGGGATTTAGGGATGGAGCAGCCCAAGGGTTCTGGGATTTAGGGATGGAGCAGCTCCGTGTTTTGGGATTTAGGGATGGAGCAGATTGAGGGTCTCCAAACCCTTCATGTTTTGGGATTTAGGGATGCAGCAGCTCCGTGTTTTGGGATTTCGGGACGGAGCACCCTTAGGGTCTCCAAACCCTCCATGTTTTGGGATTTAGGGACGGAGCAGCCCCAGGGTTTTGGGATCGGGGGATGCAGCAGCTCCCTCTGGCTGGAGCGGGGCCAGGAGCCGCCGCCACCTCCTTGGAGCGAGCCCGGAGCCAGGAAAAGCAGGGGGAGCCCGGCGGGGGAGCCGGGATCGCGATCCCAGAGCCGGTTCCTGCTTTTCGGGATGACCTCATGGGTTTTGGGAACAGAGCGCGGCTGTTGGGGCCGGCGCTCGCTCCTTGTCTGGGCAAGAACAAAGCCGGCTCCATTTTCCCTTCACACTTCCTGCAGCAGCAGCTCCGCGCCTCAATGAGCCATTGAATTTTTCCCTGACTGCAGCAAGTTTTTATTCCCTTTTTTTTTCCCTCTTTTTTTTTTTTTCCCTCCCTTCACCTCCTTTCAGACCTCAAGATTTCTGTGGCGTGGGACCAGAAGCCATCGCAGGGTGGGAAAACTCCCTGAAAACTTCCTAAAAACTCCCTGAAAACTCCCTAAAAACTCCTTAAAAACTCCCTGAAAACTCCCTAAAAACTCCCTGAAAACTCCTTAAAAACTCCTGGGCTCTGCACAGGAATGGATTTTCAGCCACTCCATGTCCCACCAACAGCATGCACGGAACCTTTGGAGCTGCTCCATCCCACCTCAATCCACTCAAACCTTAAAATCCAGGGAAACCTGAAGCATCCTCAAGGAATTCATCCCTTTTTTCCTGGGAAGCCTGAAGCCCCCAGGAATTCACCCTTTTTTCCTTCCCTCCTGCTTCAGGGAGCTCAGGCCTGGCTGGAATCTCCTTCTCCCCAGTTTCCCAGGAGCAGCCCCATAATTAACAGCCCTTTGCTAATGGAGCCTCAGAAGCCCAAGGGAGAATCTTTTCCCTAAGGCAGGAATTCACCTGGAGTGGGAGAACTCAGCCCTGCTGGGAAGCAAAACCCCAAAACCTGAACCCCACAAATTTAGGATGAACACCCAGCTCCAGCTCTGGGTTGGAATGGGGACATGGGATCCTCATTCCCTACAAATGAGCCCTGCTGGCATCAGGGATTGGGGCTCATTCCTGTTCTGGAATGGGGACACAGAGCTGCTCTGGGATCCTCATTCCCTACAAAAGGGCCCTGCTGGCATTGGGGATTTGGGCACATTCCTGTTCTGGAATGGAGACATGGAGACATTCTGGGATCCCCATTCCCTACAAAAGGGTCCTGCTGGCATTGGGGCTCATTCCCATTCTCAAACAGGGACACAGAGCTGCTCTGGGATCCCCATTCCCTACAAAAGGGCCCTGCTGGCATTGGGGCTCATTCCTGTTCTCAAACAGGGACACAGAGCTGCTCCAGGATCCTCACTCCCTACAAAAGGGCCCTGCTGGCACTGGGGATTTGGGCACATTCTTGTTCTCAAACAGGGACACAGAGCTGCTCCAGGACCCCCATTCCCTACAAAAGGGCCCTGCTGGCATCAGGGCCCAGCTCATTCCCAGCCCTTTCCCGTTCCCTGGCCACGTGAGTGACCTTTGGGGCATGGCCATCACATGAGTGACACCCCCTGCTCCTTCCTCCTCCACCCATCCCCTCCGTCCTGTGACTTTCCCTCCCCAGCTTTGTTTTTATTCCCGCCGGAGCTCCAGAGGGTGACAGCGCTGACAAAGCCACCCTAAATCATCCCCAAACCCCATCCAAAGCAGGATGATCCCATGGTGGCTTCAGAGCCTGGTGACTCCTCTGCACTTGTTTGAGCACAAGGAGCCCAGCAGCTCCGTGTGACCGCGGCCGTTTTCCCGCAAAACCGCGGCTTTTTGGGAAAGGCCGATGACTGCAGCGTCATGTGAGGGTCTGCAGCTCCCTGCTGGGGCTGGATCTGCCACGGGAGGAAGCTGAAGGTTCTTTTTCTCTCGGTCACGCTGGGCTGGCAGAGCTCCAGGGCTGAGCTCAGGGCTGGGGTTGTTGCCAGCGGCCGGCCCAGGCTAAAAAAGGGAATTTTCCCCACTGTGTGAAAGGGCTGAGGCACGTGAGGGAGCTGCCTTGGGGTCACGGGCAGCTTTGGGCTGGCTGGGGTTTAAATTTAGAAAATTATCTGCTGCAGGTTGGGGAAAAACAGGGATAGGGAAAGGGGAAAAATTCTCCAGCTTTGGAGAGAGCTGATTGCAGCCCTGCAGGAGCTGGCAGGGAGGTGGAGGGGGTTATTCACAGGGTGCCAGGATGCAGGGAATGGCTTCCAAACTGGAAAAGGAGAGATTTGGGTGGGATTTGGGGAGGAATTCCTGCCTGTGAGGATGAGGAGGGGTTGGGATGGATTCCTGGAGAAGCTGCAGCCTTTGCTGGGGTTTGATGGTGAAACAAGTGCAGAGGAATCATCAGGAGGGATCAGGAAATGATCAGGAGGAGGGAATGGCTTCCAAACTGGAAAAGAGGAGATTTGGGTGGGATTTGGGAGGGAATTCCTGCCTGTGAGGATGAGGAGGGGTTGGGATGGATTCCTGGAGAAGCTGTGGCCTTTGCTGGGGTTTGATGGTGAAACAAGTGCAGAGGAGCGATCAGGAGGGAATGGCTTGATCAGGAAATGATCAAGCCAAGAAAATTATTAGGAGGAGAGAATGGCTTCCAAACTGGAAAAGGAGAGATTTGGGTGGGATTTGGGGAGGAATTCCTGCCTGTGAGGGTGGGGAGGGGCTGGGATGGGAGAAGCTGCAGCCTTTGCTGGGGTTTGATGGTGAAACAAGTGCAGAGGAATCATCAGGAGGGATCAGGAAATGATCAGGAGGAGGGAATGGCTTCCAAACTGGAAAAGAGGAGATTTGGGTGGGATTTGGGAGGGAATTCCTGCCTGTGAGGATGAGGAGGGGTTGGGATGGATTCCTGGAGAAGCTGCAGCCTTTGCTGGGGTTTGATGGTGAAACAAGTGCAGAGGAGTGATCAGGAGGGATCAGGAAATGATCAAGCCAAGAAAATGATCAGGAGGAGGGAATGGCTTCCAAACTGGAAAAGGGGAGATTTGGGTGGGATTTGGGAGGGAATTCCTGCCTTTGAGGGGCTGGGCTGGGATTCCTGGAGAAGCTGCGGCCTTTGCTGGGGTTTGATGGTGAAACAAGTGCAGAGGAATCATCAGGCTCTGAACCCAGGGGCTCATCCAGCTTTGGATGAGGCCTCGTGGGGTTTGGGGATGATTTAGGGTGGCTTTGTCACCCTGTCACCCTCTGGAGCTCCAGCAGGAATAAAAACAAAGCTGGGGAGGGAAAGTCACAGGACTGTGGGGATGGGTGGAGGAGGAAAGAGCAGCAGCTGGCCCTGGATCCCTGGAAATTCCAGGGATGGAGCAACCTGGGACAGTGAAAAGTGTCCCCTGCTCATGGCAGAATGGTGTTGGCTTGGAATTCCCAGCTGCAAATCCCAATCTGCATCCCTGATTGGATTTAAAAAAAGAAAAAATGGATAAACAACATTTCTGTGCTGCTGGGAAAAGCTGTGCCCACACTTTGGCACTGCCTCGGAGTGGACAGACTGGGATAAACTGGGATAAACTGGGATAAACTGGGATAAGGATGAAGGAGAGGCTCACCTGAGCTGGCCAGACCTGGTCCTGTGCAATCCCTGCCTAATTAGCATCTTCATTTAGCAGGTGAAATTAGGAGGAGCTCAGAGCCAGGACACTGAGGTGACACAGCTGATCCTGTTCCCCTCCTCGCCCATTCCAGCTACTTTTAATCCAAGTTTGGTTTTTTTTGCTTGTGAACTGTTAATTTCGATGTATTTTTATCTCAAATTTCACTATATTAAAATCAACACCCACCCACCCAACCTGCTGCAAAACCATCTGCATTTAAGAGCTGAATTTAAAACTCCAGGTCAAAAATCCAACCCCAACCACCTAAATTCAGGTTTTCTTTGCCCAAAATTCACTTTTGAGTGCTTTTTGCAGCACTGAAGGAGCTCAACTTTGCCTCCAGTCCCTCAGTTGAGATCAATTTGTGCTGCTCCTACCTGGAGTCTCCCAGGGCTAAAAATAAGAGGGAGGAGAGGCAGAATTTAGCACGCTGTGAAAAAAAAACCTGGGAATTTGGAATTCCAGTTTGGGAATTCAGCTGCTACTAGGGCTAAAAAAAGGAGGCAGCAGGAGGAGTGAAGTCCTTGGCACCGAGTGGCTCCTCCTCCTCCTGTTCCACCTTCTCCTCCTCCTCCTCTTCCCAACCCTTCCCTGGCACATGAGTCACGTTCCCTGAGGAACCCACTCATCCCAGTTTTCCTCTCTGGGTGTGAAAAGAGCAGGGAAAATATCCTTTAATTGCAAGCAAGGTGGAGCTGAGCCCATGGCAGGTGCTGGAGGATCCCACAGCACCTCCAGCCCCAAAGCTGGGGACAAACAGGGCTGAGTCAGCTGGGACCCAATCCCAAATTCCCCAATTCCCAAATGGCACCGTGGGAGGCTGCAGTGAGCGCGTCCCGAGGGATGGAATAAGGACAGGCCGAAATCTGGGCATGGAAAGAGCCTTAAATGCAGATTTTGGTTAAAAATGGGGATTTTTGGATGGGGCTGCAGGCACGTGGCACAGCTCTGGTGCCATGTGAGGAAACTCTGCTGGCTGGGATTGCCAGAAACAGGAGGGAGGGAGAGGGACCAGAGCTCCAGGAGTGCTGATGTGTGATAACTGCAGAGTCCTGATGCTTGATATTGTATAATATTGATAATGGATCATTGGTAATTATTATATTGGATAATTGGATAATGCTGATGTTTGATAACTGCAGAGTCCTCATGGCTGATACTGCATAATGTTGATAATTGATAACTGGGTAATTTTTATATTTGACAATTGGATAATGCTGGTATTTGATAATTGGAAAATGGTGATGTTTGATAAGTGGATAATGCTGATGTGTGATAACTGCAGAGTCCTCATGGCTGATACTGGATAATGTTGGTAATTGATAACTGAATAATTTTTGTATTTGACAATTGGATAATGCTGGTATTTGATAATTGGAAAATGCTGATGTTTGATATCTGCAGAGTCCTGATGCTTGATATTGGATAATATTGATAATGGATCATTGGTAATTATTATATTGGATAATTGGATAATGCTGATATTTGATAACTGCAGAGTCCTCATGGCTGATACTGGATAGTGTTGATAATTGATAACTGGGTAATTTTTATATTTGACAATTGGATAATGCTGGTATTTGATAATTGGAAAATGGTGATATTTGATAAGTGGATAATGCTGATAACTGCAGAGTCCTCATGGCTGATACTGGATAATGTTGATAATTGATAACTGGGTAATTTTTATATTTGACAATTGGATAATGCTGGTATTTGATAATTGGATAGTGCTGGTATTTGATAATTGGAAAATGGTGATGTTTGATAACTGCAGAGTCCTGATGCTTGATATTGGATAATATTGATAATGGATCATTGGTAATTATTATATTTGATAACTGGATAATGCTGGTATTTGATAATTGGATAATGCTGATGTGTGATAACTGCAGAGTCCTCATGGCTGATACTGGATAATATTGATAATTGATAACTGGGTAATTTTTGTATTTGACAATTGGATAATGCTGGTATTTGATAAGTGGATAATGCTGATGTTTGATATCTGCAGAGTCCTGATGCTTGATATTGGATAATATTGATAATGGATCATTGGTAATTATTATATTTGATAACTGGATAATGCTGATATTTGATAATTGGATAATGCTGATATTTGATAACTGGATAGTATTGATATTTGATTATTGGATAATGCTGATACTTGATAATTGGAAAATGCTGATGTTTGATCACTGGATAATACTGATAATTAATAACTGGATAATAGTGATACTTGATAATTGTATAATCCTGATATTTAATAATTGGATAATATTGATATTTGGTAATTGGATAATGATGGTATTTGATAACTGGATAGTATTGATATTTGATAATTTGATAATGCTGATATTTGATAATTGGATAATATTGATATTTGATTATTGGATAATATTTATATTTGATAATTTGATAATGCTGGTATTTGATAACTGGATAATGCTGGTATTTGATACTTTGATAATGCTGATATTTGATACTTTGATAATGCTGGTATTTGATAATTTGATAATGCTGATATTTGATACTTTGATAATGCTGGTATTTGATAATTTGATAATGCCGATATTTGATACTTTGATAATGCTGATATTTGATATTTTGATAATGCTGGTATTTGATATTTTGATAATGCTTATATTTGATACTTTGATAATGCTGATATTTGATACTTTGATAATGCTGGTATTTGATAATTTGATAATGCTGATATTTGAGAATTTGATAATGCTGGTATTTGATACTTTGATAATGCTGGTATTTGATACTTTGATAATGCTGATATTTGAGAATTTGTGCACCAGTCCTGACTCCTGGGACAGGACAGGAGGCTCCTGGCACCCTGCACATCTGTCACTGCCCTGTCACCTCCTCCAGCAGCTCCAGCCCAAAGCTCCTCCACATTCCCAAACCCCAGGTGGCTCCAAGCTGGCCTTGGACACTTCCAGGGATGCAGGGGCAGCCACAGCTGCTGTGGGAATCTCCAGAATCCTGAACCTGGGGCTGGGAACTGCGGCTGGAGTCGTTCCCAGCCTGTGATGCCTTTCCCAGATGTGCACCCAGATAAAAACATTCCAACCCCTTCTCCCAGGGGCTGGGATCCCCCTCTGTGGGAAAACCGAGCTCAAATTCCCCCAAAACCTGGGAAAACAAAGAGGTGTCAACTCTCTGAGGGAGGAAAATCAACATCCAGGAATTCCAGCTTGTTCCCTGTGTTTGCAGACTGAGGGTAAAACCCGAGGGTTTCAAAAAACAGTTTAAACCAATTAAAAATCAGTTTTTAAGTTTCAAGTTTCAGTTTTAAGTTGAAAAAAACCCCACAAGTTTAAAAATCAGTTTTCTGCTGGTGAGCTCAAGTGCAGGAGCTCAGGAGGAAGGAAAAGGTTTCTTACAACCCACGGATGTTTCGCTGCTGCCCAAAAACCCTTCCCAGTTTGTTGGGTTTTCCTTGAAAACGTGGGGTTTTCACCCAAATCCTTCATCAGTGATTTCACTTCCAAGAGCTGCAATTTCCTCAGCTTTTCCCAGCTTTTTGCTGTGGGTTCAGCTGCTCTTCCAGGCAGCGTTTCCTATTTCCCCCAAAAAGGTTCAGCTGAGCCATCCCAAAATGAACATTTTCTGCTTTGACAGATCTGAACTTCTCAGAATTCTGACAAATCACCCAAACCCTGAGCTCAGAGAGCACGTGAGCCTTGCTGGGAAACAATCCCCAAACCAAGCCCAGACCCAGGGGGTTGTGGTTTTTATGGATGGGGGATGTTTTGTGGGGAGGATTTTATGGATGGGGACATTTTGTGGGGGTTTATGAGGATTTGCTCCTCACTTTGGGGTGCAGACAAGGCAAACCTTGCCAAGCTCAGCCCTGCAGCTGGAATGGGACCTCTGGGGGTGTTTCTCAGGGTAATCCTGGTGTTTATTGGGATGATCCTGGTGTTTCTCAGCATTCCCAGGGAGGGAAAGGTTGGGTGACTCAGGATGGAGAAGGCAGCACTGAGCAAACCCCGGCGATCCCTTTGTCCTGCCCACATCTCCCTAGAACAAACTCCAGGGGTTTTCTCAGCTCGTGGAGCAGTAGAAAAGGGAATTTTTGGGTTGGAAAACCCGTGTGGGGGCCGTGGGGTGAAGGTTTCTGGGCGTGCAGGTGCCGTGTGGGAGGGCAGGAAGGACAAACCCCAGGGTGAGTCAGCAGCGCTCTGGCTGCTTCCTTATCTCAAATCTCTGAGCAGAAAGGGCAAAGCAGCAGCTGAGCTGAGCTGAGCTGGAAAAGGGCTCCAGAACTGCTGGGAAGTGCAGGCAGGGCTTGGATTTGGGATTTTCCTGCTGCCAGAGAGAGCAGGTGAGGGGAAATGTTGGGATGCGGCTGCAATGAGCGTGGATGGGAATGGGGGATGCAGCTCAGCCCAAAACCAGAATTCCCAGCAGCAAAACACAGAATCACAGTGGGAAGGAGGGTCCCACCCAGGAAAAGATGGAATCACAGTTCCCATGGTGGGAAATGAGGCTCCCACCCTGCTCAGAGCCTCCCTCCTGGCTCTCCTTGGGGGAACTCCTCCTCTTCTTCGTATTACATCCCAAAAACGGGGCAAACACCTCTCCCTCTCCTCATTCCCTCCCAAAAACGGGGCAAACACCTCTCCTTCTCCTCATTCCCTCCCAAAAACGGGGCAAACACCTCTCCCTCTCCTCATTCCCTCCCAAAAATGAGGCAAACACCTCTCCTTCTCCTCAATCCCTCCCAAAAATGGGGCAAACACCTCTCCCTCTCCTCATTTCCCCCTAAAACAGGGGTGAAAATCCCAACTTTTCCCTTCCCTTTAATCCTTAAAGGATGAGCCATGCCCCTCAATAAACAAACAACACTCAGGAAAACAGGAGGGATGATGCAATTTAAAAAAAAGAAAAACAACACAACAGATTTGGGGGTTTTTTGCCTTTTTTTAAGGCAAGGAATAGAAGAGCAGAGCTGGTACTGACAGGCTGAGAAAGAAAGAACAAAGAAACCAGAGCAAACTCCTCACCCTGAGCCAGCAGCACCCCATGCAGGGATTTCTGAACCAGCCCTCCAAGTGAATTCCCAGAAAATCACATGGATTCAGGAGCAGGAGCCTTTCCAATGTTTTCCTGGCAGGGCTAAGGGCCAATTCCCAGCTCCTGGGTTTGCTCAGGAGCTCAGTCTGAGCTCTTTGTGTGCTCTGAGGGGGCTGCAGCAGCTCCAAGGAGAGATTTGGGGGACAGATTTGACAGAGAGGTTTTAGGGATGGATTTTAGGGATGGATTTTAGGGACAGAAGCAGGATGGAAGGGAAATTCCTGGGAAATTGAGGATGGTGGAAGAGCCAGAGCAGCACAAACAACTCTGCAGTCACGGGGCTTGAAAGGCTCTTTGAATTTCTGTGTGCAAAAAGGACAGGGTGCAAATGCCACAGAGTGCTCCAAAGGCTCTGGATCATCCCTGATGATCCATCCCCACCTCCTCCAGCCCCAGGAATGAGTCAGGCAGGCCCTGAGCAGGGCAACACCTCCGTGCAAGGCTGGGCCACTGCACCTTCCCCACTCACAAACTGATTTCTGCAGCTCAGAGAGCAAAAAAAGCCACAAATTCTGTGCAATCTGAGTAGGAAAATAAATATAAAACAGATTTAACAGCACCCAGCAGCAGCCAGCAACAGGCACAGGCGCCTGAAAGGTTTTTATCTGCCCAATTTTCTCTCCTCCTTGCACATCTGGGCAGCTGTTGAGGCCAAAACTCAGGCTGTGCTGATCAGGGGAAGAAGAAAAGAATTAAAAAAAAGAAGAAAAAAAAAATCCCACCTCCAGCTGGAAGGCACCCAAAAGCCTGGCTGCAGCTTGGGTCTGAAACAGCACCTTATTTAGACAATCTGAGGAATGTTTGGGAGGCTGCT
Organism: Agelaius phoeniceus; assembly: GCF_051311805.1. Taxonomy (NCBI): domain Eukaryota; kingdom Metazoa; phylum Chordata; class Aves; order Passeriformes; family Icteridae; genus Agelaius; species Agelaius phoeniceus. The sequence goes on from NC_135293.1 coordinate 2,078,733, forward strand.
CTGGCTGGGGATTTGCATAATGGGTGTCTGTCCGTGCTTACCTAAGAGCACAGGAATCCTGTCTGTCAGTCAGTCTAGACTGTGGGGCTGCATCCAGGGAATCTCCCAGCCAGGAATAACACGGGCAGCAGGGCAGGGTGCTGCCACCTGCTGATGGCAGCCACGAGTTTGGCAGCAATTTGGATTTTTGGGGTGATTTTTTTTTGGTTGGGGTTGTGGTGAAGAGGTCGGTTCGGGGTGAAGAGTGGGGGAAAATTCATCTCCATCCTCATCATCCTCATCCTCCTGGGAGAGTCCCAATGCTCCTGGTGGCCCTGCAGAGCCTCACCCCGCTCTGCTGGTGGCTCCAGTTTTAATTAAAGCGCTGGGAGCGCTTTGATTAAGGAATTTCCATAGAAATAATGAGATTAAAGCCAATTAATAAACAATAAAAGCAAAGCCCCACAAGCGCGGCCCAAGCGCGCCCTCTGCGGGCCGCACCCAGGAACTGCAGGCAAGGAAATCCTGGGAGATTTTTTTCCCTTAAAAATGAGATTTTAAGGGATTTTTCACCCGAAATGCACAAAATCAGCCTATTTCCATTTCCCAAAGCCTGGCTGCGACACTCGGGGAAACGCAGAGCTCTGGAGCCACCTGGATCTCAGCTGTTTGGGTGATCCAGGAGCAGCGACCTGCTCATCATCATCATCATCATCATCATCACCCCAATGTCCTCCTGTCCCAGAGCCCCTGTGGGGAGCTCAAACCCCTCCCAAACCCAGAGAGGGCTCAGCCTCCTGCCCATTGAATTCCCAAGGTTATTCCAACAAAAAATCCCTGAGGATGATCCAGCCCTGGGACAACGCAGCCACAATTCCCAGCTCTGGGTTTGTCACCTCCAAACAGCCCCAAACAGCCCCAAATGACCCCAAACAAGCCCAAATAACCCCAAACAAGCCCAAATGACCCCAAACAAGCCCTGCACGGAGCTTCCCATGGAGCAGCAGCTCCCACACAGCTCCAGGTCCCCTCTGGAATGCAGAGATCTCCCTCCCTAATTAATGAGGTAATTGTAGCACATAATGAGGCCCCAGCAGCAGCAGCAGCACCTCAGAACCCAAATTCACATCCAAACCCTTTCCAAGGCCTTCATCCAGACGGTTTCCCAGATAAAATGAACCAATTAATGGGAAATTAATCAATAATGAGACAAATTAAGAGGTCTCTGCTCACCTTCCTACTGCAGAGCAGCCTTGTTCGTTCTCTCTCTGTGGATTCCTTGATTTTTTTCAGGATTCCTCGATTGCTCCTGCCAAGGAAAATGGGAATTCAGATCCACCAGCCCAAGCAGATGGAGCTGTGTTATTAATGGAGTTATAATCTGGGATATTTACACCATTATGGCATTAATGAAGCATTGGTGAGGATCAAACCAATCCCTGGTTTGATCAATATCCAATTATTCACTGGAAAATCAGGGCTGACATTTCATTGATCAATAATCAGAATAATGACAGGGAAGCTGTGGGATTTTCCTTCGTTTTTATAAATCACAGCCTGGGTGAGAGCTCAGGGAAATATTTGGGTCTAAATTGTATTTTTTTGGGGGGGGAAAGCAAGAGGGAGAGGGGTTTGTATTATCTTGGGGGAATGAGGAGAAGGAGAGGGGTTTGCCCCATTTTTGGGAGGAAATCAATGAAAGGAGTTTGCATCATTTTTGGGGGGAATTTTTGCATCATTTTTGAGGGGAATGAGGAATTGGAAAAGTGTTTGCTTGCCTGATTTCTTGGAGGAAATGTTAAAAATAGGAAGTGTTTCCCCATTTTAGGGGGCAATGAGGAGAGGGAAAAGCATTTGCACCATTTTTTCAGGGGGGAAACACGAAAAAGAGGAAGAATTTCCCCCATTTTAGAGGAGAATGTGAAGAAGAGGAGGAGTTTGCCCCAGTTTTGAGAGGGAATGATGAGAGGCAGAGGTGTTCCCCCATTTTTGGGGGGGAATATGAAGAAGAGAAGGAGTTTTTGTCCCATTTCAGAGAAAAATATGAAGAAGAGGAGTTTGCATCATTTTTTGGGGGGAATATGAAGAAAAGGAGGAGTTTGCCCCATTTTAGAGAATATGAAGGAGTTTGCATCATTTTAGAGAATATGAAGGAGTTTGCATCATTTTTGGGGGGGGAATATGCAGAAGAGGAGTTTGCCCCATTTTACAGAATATGAAGGAGTTTGCATCATTTTTTGGGGGGAAATATGAAGAAGAGGAGGAGTTTGCCTCATTTTAGAGGAGAATAATAATAAGAGGACTTTGCATCATTTTTTGGGAGGGGGGAATATGAAGAAGAGGAGGAGTTTGCCTCATTTTAGAGGAAAATATGAAAGAGTTTGCATCATTTTTTGGGGGGGAATATGCAGAAGAGGAGTTTGCCCCATTTTACAGAACATGAAGGAGTTTGCATCATTTTTTGGGGGGGAATATGAAGAAAAGGAGGAGTTTGCCCCATTTTAGAGGAAAATATGAAGGAGTTTGCATCATTTTTTGGGGGGAATATGCAGGAGTTTGCCCCATTTTACAGAATATGAAGGACTTGCATCATTTTTTGGGGGGAATATGAAGAAAAGGAGGAGTTTGCCCCATTTTACAGAATATGAATGAGTTTGCATCATTTTTCTGGGGAGAATATGCAAAAAAGGAGGAGTTTGCCCCATTTCAGAGAAGAAGGTGAGTAAGAGGAGTTTGCATCATTTTTTGGAGGGAATATGAAGAAAATGAGGAGTTTGCCCCATTTTAGAGGAAAACATGAAGGAGTTTGCATCATTTTTTGGGGGGGAATATGAAAACAGAAGAAGTATTTACATCATTCTAGAGATGGTTACCGAGCATTTCAGCACAGAAAACAAAACAAAACAAAAGAGGTTTCAGCACAGAACAAACTTTCTGAGCATTTCAGCACAGAAAAACAAAAAAAATAAAGTTTCCTGTCCTGGCTGAGCACATCCTGGAAGGTTTGAATTTCCAAGAAAAGCTCAGTCCCAGGCTGCAGGAACGAGCTGCCCTCGGGAGAGCTCCCAAACCCCCCCGAGAAGCCCTCGTGCCTCACGTCCCCTTCCCAGGACAACATTGCTCAACACAGCTGAAGGCAGAGCAGCAGGCAGGGAGGGATGGATTCCAAGAATCCATCAGAGCTGAAATCCAGCCCTGCTTGTTTTCCTCGCTCACTGGCTGAACACAAACAGAGTTTTTTTTGGTTTTGTTTTGGTTTGGTTTTTCTAAAGGAGTCAAACGCACGTCAGTGATTCTGGGCTGGGGTTCAGGCCAAGGTTGCTTTCACCTCCTCTTTCTGCAGTGGATTCAGGGGTGAGGAACAGCCAAAAAAAGCAGTTTAAACTTGTTTTGGTTTTGTTTCTTAACAAAGTTTTTTACAGATTTCACATTGCAGGGCCAGCTCTATGTGGAAAGAGGAAGGTGAGGGCAGGGAACAAAAATGGCTGAATGTGGGGCAGGGTCAGGAGAGCAAAAAGGAGCTGGGGATAAAGGCACCAACACCTCCCAAGAGCTCCAGGTTTGGAGCTGGCCTTGGAATGGGCAATCCCTGAGGCTCAGGGAACCCTGGAATGGTTTGGGCTGGAAAGAGCTCAAATCCCAGCCAGTTCCACCCTGCCCACTGCCCCAGGCTGCTCCAAGCCTCTGGAATTGGGCACTTCCAGCCATTCCCACTGCTCCAGGGAGCTTTTCCACAGCACCACCCATGAATCCTTGGATTCTGGGGTGGGGGTTTAGCTGGATTTGGGATGGGGGGATGGAAAATAAAAGCACCTGCATCATCAGGATCATTCCTCCTTCCTGCTGATTCCCTCCAGAATGCTGCAAGTGACCCCAAAGGACTGAAATTGCAGGGAATGCATCAACACAGCCCAGCTGATAAACAAACAGGGCCACGAGCAGGGGAGTGTGGGGCTGGGAGGTTCCACGGGCAGGGGAGGCCACCAGGGAATGTGGGATAAGAGCCAACCCTCAGCTGCCATCCTGACTTCAAGAGGGATTTTCCAAGGCAAAGCATCCCATGGAGGTGAAGCTGCTGCTGGCATCAGCTCCACACAAAGCACCCCAAAAACCCAACCACCTCCAAAGGCCTGAGCCCAATGGGTAAAAGGAACCCATTAATGGCAGATTAATCAATAATGAGAATTCCCTTCCCTTCAGACCAAGGGAGCAGCTGGAGCTGAGCTGAAATCCTGCAGTGACAGCACAACCTGAGCTTTATTTCTGTCAGTTTTCCCCGGAATTTTGGGCTGCTTTGGGTTTCTCCTGTTGTGTTTTCCTTTCCAAAGCAACGCAGGGGCTCCTGCACTAAAAATGGTTCAACTTCAGGTTCAGAGCTGCTCTCAGAGACCCCATGGGGGGACCTGGCAGCAGCTACACCACAACCAAAGGGAAAAACAACCCTGGAGCTTTCCAGAGGGACAGGATCCCATCTCTGGATTGTTGTTTACAGCCCTGCAGGATCCCTGCTCTGCGAGGCAAAACAAGGCTGACCTCAGCTGGAAGAAACTCTGCCCCCTCCTTCCTCCCAGCCCTGTGCTGGTGCAAAGCTTTGCAACTTGATATTCCACAGGCTCCTGTTTACAGACCCTGCAGCGGCCCTGCCCTGCTGCCAGCCCAGCTGGGGACACTTGGGGACACTCGGGGACACTGAGGCTTCCCTGGACCCAGACACTGCCCTGCCCTCCGGGAAACAGCCCCTGGCCCTGGCTCTGGAGGGCTTGGGAAGGCAATTCCTGATGGGAATGTCACACTGGCACCCGGGGCAAAATCCTGGCTCTGTCTGGCTTTTCCTGCCTCTATTCCCAGGCTTTCCTGGCTGTATCCAGGTTTTCCTGCCTGTTTTCCTGGCTGTATCCAAATTTCCCTGGCTGCATCCAGGTTTTCCCACCTCTATCCAGGTTCCCCTGAGTGTATCCAGGTTTTCCTGACTCCATCCAGGTTTTCCTGCCTGTATCCAGGTTTCCTTTCCTGTATCCAGGTTTTCCTGTCTGTATCCATGTTTCCCTGTCTCTATCCAGGTTTCCCTTAGTGTATCCAGGTTTTCCTGCCTGTATCCAGATCTTCTGCCTGTATCCAGGTTTCCCTGGCTGTATCCAAGTTTTCCTGACTCCATCCAGGTTTTCCTGCCTGTATCCAGATTTCCTTTCCTGTATCCAGGTTTTCCTGTCTGTATCCATGTTTCCCTGCCTCTATCCAGGTTTTCCCACCTCTATCCAGATTTCCCTTAGTGTATCCAGGTTTTCCTGCCTGTATCCAGATCTTCTGCCTGTATCCAAGTTTCCCTGGCTGTATCCAAGTTTTCCTGACTCCATCCAGGTTTTCCTTTCCTGTATCCAGGTTTTCCTGTCTGTATCCATGTTTCCCTGCCTCTATCCAGGTTTCCTTGCCTCTATCCAGGTTTTCCTGAGTGTATCCAAGTTTTCCTGCCTGTATCCAGGTTTTCCTGCCTGTTTCCCTGCTTCTATCCAAGTTTTCCTGCCTGTATCCAGGTTTCCCTGCCTCTATCCAACTTTTCCTGGCTGTATCCAGGTTTTCTTGCCTGTATTTAGGTTTTCTTGCCTCTATCCAAGTTTTCCTGGCTGTATCCAGGTTTTCTTGCCTCTATCCAGGTTTTCTTGCCTCTATCCAACTTTTCCTGGCTGTATCCAGGTTTTCTTGCCTCTCTCCACGTTTTCCTGGCCTTCCTTCCTTCCCTGCCCCTGCCAAGCCAGACCCATCCCTTTCAGAGATGCCTGGAGCGGGTGTGGGCAGCAGGAAGGGGAATTCCTTCCCCAGTTCTCTGGAAGCACCAACAGTTGGGAATGTGAAGCATCCTGGAGGGCCAGAGCCAGGAAGGAAACCGGATCCTGCAGCCCAACCCACCAGAATTCCCCCCTGGAGCCAGGAATGCTGCGGGAAGGAGCAGGAGCCTTTCCAGGAGGAGCTCCCAGCTCAGCAGCAGCAGGAATTGTGTACAGCAGGAATTGTGTGTGCAGGAATTGTGTGTACTGCAGGAATTGTGTGTGCAGGAATTGTGTGTGCAGGAATTGTGTGTGCAGGAATTGTGTGCTGCAGGAATTGTGTGCAGCAGGAATTGTGTACAGCAGGAATTGTGTGTGCAGGAATTGTGTGTGCAGGAATTGTGTGTGCAGGAATTGTGTACAGCAGGAATTGTGTGTGCAGGAATTGTGTACAGCAGGAATTGTGTACAGCAGGAATTGTGTGTACAGCAGGAATTGTGTGTGCAGGAATTGTGTGTACAGGAATTGTGTGTGCAGGAATTGTGAGTGCAGGAATTGTGTGCAGCAGGAATTGTGTGTGCAGGAATTGTGTGTGCAGGAATTGTGTACAGCAGGAATTGTGTACAGCAGGAATTGTGTGTGCAGGAATTGTGTACAGCAGGAATTGTGTACAGCAGGAATTGTGTGTGCAGGAATTGTGTGTGCAGGAATTGTGTGTGCAGGAATTGTGTGTGTAGGAATTGTGTGCAGCAGGAATTGTGTGTGCAGGAATTGTGTCCTTCAGCAATTGTGTGTGCAGGAATTGTGTGTGCAGGAATTGTGTGTAGAGCAGGAATTGTGTACAGCAGGAATTGTGTGTGCAGGAATTGTGAGTGCAGGAATTGTGTGTGCAGGAATTGTGTGTGCAGGAATTGTGTGTGCAGGAATTGTGTACAGCAGGAATTGTGTGTGCAGGAATTGTGTGTGCAGGAATTGTGTGCAGCAGGAATTGTGTACAGCAGGAATTGTGTGTGCAGGAATTGTGTGCAGCAGGAATTGTGTGTGCAGGAATTGTGTGTGCAGGAATTGTGTGCAGCAGGAATTGTGTGTGCAGGAATTGTGTGCAGCAGGAATTGTGTGTGCAGGAATTGTGTACAGCAAATTGTGTACAGCAGGAATTGTGTACAGCAGGAATTGTGTGTGCAGGAATTGTGTGCAGCAGGAATTGTGTGCAGCAGGAATTGTGTACAGCAGGAATTGTGTGTGCAGGAATTGTGTGTGCAGGAATTGTGTACAGCAGGAATTGTGTACAGCAGGAATTGTGTACAGCAGGAATTGTGTGCTGCAGGAATTGTGTGTGCAGGAATTGTGTACAGCAGGAATTGTGTGTGCAGGAATTGTGTACAGCAAATTGTGTACAGCAGGAATTGTGTGTGCAGGAATTGTGTGTGCAGGAATTGTGTACAGCAGGAATTGTGTGTGCAGGAATTGTGTGTGCAGGAATTGTGTACAGCAGGAATTGTGTGTGCAGGAATTGTGTCCTTCAGCAATTGTGTGTGCAGGAATTGTGTGTGCAGGAATTGTGTGTGCAGGAATTGTGTGTGCAGGAATTGTGTACAGCAGGAATTGTGTGTGCAGGAATTGTGTGTGCAGGAATTGTGTACAGCAGGAATTGTGTGTGCAGGAATTGTGTGTGCAGGAATTGTGTGCAGCAGGAATTGTGTGTGCAGGAATTGTGTACAGCAAATTGTGTACAGCAGGAATTGTGTACAGCAGGAATTGTGTGTGCAGGAATTGTGTGCAGCAGGAATTGTGTGCAGCAGGAATTGTGTACAGCAGGAATTGTGTGTGCAGGAATTGTGTGTGCAGGAATTGTGTGTGCAGGAATTGTGTGTGCAGGAATTCTGTACAGCAGGAATTGTGTGTGCAGGAATTGTGTGCTGCAGGAATTGTGTACAGCAAATTGTGTACAGCAGGAATTGTGTACAGCAGGAATTGTGTGCTGCAGGAATTGTGTGTGCAGGAATTGTGTGCAGCAAATTGTGTACAGCAGGAATTGTGTGCAGCAGGAATTGTGTGTGCAGGAATTGTGTGCAGCAAATTGTGTACAGCAGGAATTGTGTGCAGCAGGAATTGTGTGTGCAGGAATTGTGTGTGCAGGAATTGTGTGTGCAGGAATTGTGAGTGCAGGAATTGTGTGTGCAGGAATTGTGTACAGCAGGAATTGTGTGTGCAGGAATTGTGTCCTTCAGCAATTGTGTGTGCAGGAATTGTGTGTGCAGGAATTGTGTGTAGAGCAGGAATTGTGTACAGCAGGAATTGTGTGTGCAGGAATTGTGTGTGCAGGAATTGTGTACAGCAGGAATTGTGTGCAGCAGGAATTGTGTACAGCAGGAATTGTGTGTGCAGCAGGAATTGTGTGTGCAGGAATTGTGTACAGCAGGAATTGTGTACAGCAGGAATTGTGTGTGCAGGAATTGTGCACAGCAGGAATTGTGTACAGCAGGAATTGTGTGTGCAGGAATTGTGTGTACAGCAGGAATTGTGTGTGCAGGAATTGTGTGTGCAGGAATTCTGTGCTGCAGGAATTGTGTGCAGCAGGAATTGTGTGTGCAGGAATTGTGTGTGCAGGAATTGTGTACAGCAGGAATTGTGTGTGCAGGAATTGTGTGTGCAGGAATTGTGTACAGCAGGAATTGTGTGTGCAGGAATTGTGTACAGCAGGAATTGTGTACAGCAGGAATTGTGTGTGCAGGAATTGTGTGTGCAGGAATTGTGTGTGCAGGAATTGTGTGTACAGCAGGAATTGTGTGTACAGCAGGAATTGTGTACAGCAGGAATTGTGTACAGCAGGAATTCTGTACAGCAGGAATTGTGTGTGCAGGAATTGTGTGTGCAGGAATTGTGTGTGCAGGAATTGTGTGTGCAGGAATTGTGTACAGCAGGAATTGTGTGTGCAGGAATTGTGTACAGCAGGAATTGTGTACAGCAGGAATTGTGTGTGCAGGAATTGTGTACAGCAGGAATTGTGTGTGCAGGAATTGTGTGCAGCAGGAATTGTGTGTGCAGGAATTGTGTGCTGCAGGAATTTTGTGCCCCTGGAATTCTGTGTCCCTGGAATTCTGTGTCCCTGGAACTCTGTGCTGCAGGAATTTTGTGCTGCAGGAATTCTGTGTCCCTGGAATTCTGTAATGCAAGAATTCTGTGCTGCAGGAATTTTGTACAGCAGGAATTCTCTGTCCCTGGAATTCTCTGTCCCTGGAATTCTGTGCTGCAGGAATTCTGTGTCCCTGGAATGCTGTATGGCAGGAATTTTGTACTACAGGAATTCTTTGCTGCAGGAATTCTGTGTCCCTGAAATTCTGTGCTGCAGGAATTCCATGGCCCTGGAATTCCATGGCCCTGGAATTCTGTGTCCCTGGAATTCTTTGCTGCAGGAGTTCTGGGCTGCAGGAGTTCTGTGCCCCTGGAATTCTGTGTCCCTGAAATTCTGTAATGCAAGAATTCTGTGCTGCAAGGAATTCTCTGCTACTGGAATTCTGTGCCCCTGGAATTCTGTGCCCCTGGAATGCTGTATTGCAGGAATTTTGTACTACAGGAATTCTGTGTCCCTGGAACTCTGTGTCCCTGGAATTCTGTGCTGCAGGAACTCTCTGTCCCTGGAATTCTCCAGCCCCCTCAGGAATTCTCCAGCCCCTTCCCAGCCCTGGCTCCATTCCCTGGCTGTCTCTCTGGCTGCTCAGCTCACTCCCAGCATTAAATCCCCTCAGCACCACAAGTTCAATTCTGCCCCTTTTGTGCACCATAAATATCCCCAGATCCAGGTCCACAGCCAGACTTGTCACATCCCTAAAAATATCCCCCTATAAATAGCAAATTATCCAACAATGGCACCAGGGCAACCACCCCAAAACACCCAGGGCAGAGCTTCAAACGTGAACTTTTCCCTGGGAGCTCCTCCAAGGGATGAGCAGATCCTTCTTTCCCTGTGCCCTTTTCCAGTTGGGTTTTTTTGGGGTTTTTTTTGGGTTTTTTTGGGTTTTTTTTGGGAACAGCTGCTGCAGCCAGCACTCATTGACTGTTGGAAGTTCACTGGGAAGTCTGTGCTGGCAACTGGCTCTGGAATATTTTTTGAAGTTTTAAAAAGGGAAGAATTGGAGGAGAGGGAAGCAAAAAGGGCCTGCAGGATTCACTCACACCCCCAGGGATCTGAGCTCACAGCACCTGAGTGACCACACCTGGCATTTTAAAATCTTTCCAAAAGCAAATCCCGCCCCTGGGAGGCTCAGGAATTTTGGGATTTCACACAGCTGTGCACAGGTGGATCTGTGTGTGTGGGGTGGAAAAGGTGAAATTCCAGACTAGGGGAAATAAATCAGATTATTGCAGAAGTGGAGTTCAAATGTGGATCCAAGGAAAAGGAGCTGCACACATTTCCCCACCTGGGATATTCCAAAGGATTTTTTTTCCAACCCCCTCAGGCATTCCTGCTCGGGAATTGCTTTTCCTCTGAGCAAAATAGGGGGAAAAAAAAGATTTAAAATAAACCCTGCAGCATTCCAGCAGCAGGAGCTCATTCCTCAGGAAATGTTTGGGGATTCTGCTGGGCACAATCTCCTCAAAGCCCTCCAGAGTTTCAGGCATCCTCAGGACAAGGGGCCATGGAAACAACAGGGCTCATTTCAGAGCTATTTTTAAAAGAGTTCTTTGCTTCTGGGATGCCAATTTCCAGGAGTTGTTTGGAAAATGAGATTTGTAAAATGTCCCCATGCTAATGGAACAAACTGTGCTGGAGCAGCAGCTCCTCCTGCTCAGGGTACTCCAGGGATGGTTTTGACTTTCCAGCTTCCTTTCATCTAAAAAGAAATAAAAAACCCCACCTTTTCTTCATTTTAGAGGGCAAAACAGCAACAAAAAAATGAAATTTGTATTTAAATCCTCCAGTTTTAGCAAATGCCTGCAGCAATTCCAACCAGATCAAACCAGGGACAATCCCCTTCCCTGCTCCTGAGGTTTAATGGAATTATTGAATTATTTCAGCCCAAAGCCTCGGCCAGGATCCAAATGGGATCTCTTCTATCATTGACAACATCCCAAAACCAGCAGGAATTTTAAAATCCACACCAAGGACATCCCAAAAATGTGAGGAATTTTAAAATCTACACCAACATCTCAAAAATGGGAGGAATTTTGAAATGAACACCAAGAACATCCCAAAAATGGCAGGAATTTTAAAATACACCCCAAGAACATCTCAAAAATGGGAGGAATTTTGAAATGCACACAAGAACATCTCAAAAACGGCAGGAATTTTAAAATCCACACCAACATCTGAAAAATGGGAGGAATTTTGAAATGCATACAAGAACATCTGAAAAATGGGAGGAATTTTGAAATGAACACCAAGAACATCTCAAAACCAGCAGGAATTTTAAAATCCACACCAAGAACATCCCAAAAAGGGCAGGAATTTTAAAATCCACACCAACATCTCAAAACCAGGAGGAATTTTAAAATCCACACCAAGGACATCCCAAAAATGGGAGGAATTTTGAAATGCACTCCAAGAACATCTGAAAAAGGGCAGGAATTTTAAAATCCACACCAACATCTCAAAAATGGGAGGAATTTTGAAATGCACACAAGAACATCTGAAAAAGGGCAGGAATTTTAAAATCTACACCAAGAACATCTCAAAAAGGGCAGGAATTTTAAAATCCACACCAAGAACATCTCAAAAATGTGAGGAATTTTAAAATCCACACCAAGAACATCCCAAAAATGGGAGGAATTTTAAAATCCACACCAACATCTCAAAAACGGGAGGAATTTTGAAATGCACCCCAAGAACATCTCAAAAAGGGCAGGAATTTTAAAATCCACACCAACATCTCAAAACCAGCAGGAATTTTAAAATACACCCCAAGAACATCTCAAAAATGGGAGGAATTTTGAAATGCACACAAGAACATCCCAAAAACAGCAGGAATTTTAAAATGCACACCAAGAACATCCCAAAAATGGGAGGAATTTTGAAATGCACACCAAGGACATCCCAAAAATGGGAGGAATTTTGAAATGAACACCAAGAACATCCCAAAACCAGCAGGAATTTTGAAATGCACACAAGAACATCCCAAAAATGGGAGGAATTTTGAAATGCACCCCAAGAACTGCGTGGAAGGGGAAGAGGAGGTGAAAGAGGATCTGGCTGAGGGAATTCCTGACACTGTAAATACCAGAGGGATGCTGAGGTTTGGGATTCCTGGAGGGCTGCTGGAAAAGCCAGCAGGAATTTGCTCTGCAGAGCAGCTGAAGGCTGCAGAGTTATTCCTCCAACAATTTGGGGATTTCTCCAGTAAAATATTAAGTATCAGGTTGGTTAAAATCCCTAAAAACACCCCACAAAAAGAATCCTGATGGACCAAACACTCCCCAGGGTGGAGATATTCCCATTTTTCCTTCCAGCTGGGAAAAGTTCAGCACAGAAAACAGGGAAATATCCACAGGAAGGATTTGGAGGCAAGGTTTGGGTTTAAATGTGGCTGTTTCACCTCAGAGCAACTTCTGAGGTTGTTTCAATGTGGTTTGTGTTACACAAGTGGCCTCAATCTTCCAGGATCAGCAATTTTATACAGGCAATTAGTGAAAAAATTAAATGTCTTAATGACCCCTGGGAAATGGGATCCATCAGTGACTCCTGAGCCAGGGCAGCTCCATTTCTGCAGGATATAAATTCCCAAAAAAGGGGGATTTGTGTCACTTCAGGAATGGGGGGAGAACTCAGAGCATGAAAAGCTGCTCCTAAAAATCAGAAAAGTGTGGGAGAGTCTTAATGGCACCACAAAGAGATTAAAAAGGGGGGGAAATCAGGAGCATGGGATCATTCTCCTCCCAAGGTTTAACAACCATTTCCATGAGGAAATTCCTGCTGCTGTCCCACCCTGGGGCTGCTCCCTCCTGTCCTGGTGTCCCCTGGGACCCTCCTGGTGTCCCCTCCTCTTGGGGACTTGTGGACATTGGGAATGTCCTGATCCTGCTTTGCTCCAGGCTGAGCCCCTCCCCATTTCCCTCAGGAATTCTCCATCCCTTTCCCATTTCCCTCAGGGATTCTCCAGCCCCTTCCCATCTCCCTCAGGAATTCTCCAGCCCTTTCCCATTTCCCTCAGGGATTCTCCAGCCCCTTCCCATTTCCCTCAGGGATTCTCCAGCCCTTTCCCATTTCCCTCAGGGATTCTCCAGCCCCTTCCAGGCATTTCCCTCAGGAATTCTCCATCCCTTTCCTATTTCCCTCAGGGATTCTCCAGCCCCTTCCCATCTTCCTCAGGGATTCTCCAGCCCCTTCCCAGCTCCCTCAGGAATTCTCCAGCCCCTTCCAGGCTCCCTCAGGGATTCTCCAGCCTCTTCCCATTTCCCTCAGGAATTCTCCAGCCCCTTCCCAGCTCTCTCAGGAATTCTCCAGCCCCTTCCCAGCTCTCTCAGGAATTCTCCAGCCCCTTCCCATTTTCCTCAGGAATTCTCCAGCCCTTTCCCAGCCCTGGCTCCAACCCCTGGGTGTCTCTCTGGATGCCCAGCATTAAATCCCCTCAGCACCACAGGTTCAATTCTGCCCCTTTTGTGCACCATAAATATCCCCAAATCCAGGTCCACAGCCAGACTTGTCACATCCCTAAAAATATCCCCCTATAAATAGCAAATTATCCAACAATGGCACCAGGGCAACCACCCCAAAACACCCAGAGCAGAGCTTCAAATCCTCCTCAGGTCCCTCCTCAGCACCCAGGGCTGGAGAAATGAAAATTCCCCCTTCCACATTTCCATAAAAATTGTGAACAAAGATTTGCTCTGGGCTGGAGCACGAATATTTCCCGTAAGAAATTACAACAAGAAAAACCTCCCTGAGTTTTCCTCTTTTTTTTTCTCTCTGTTTTGCTCCTGGTTTGGATGAAATCTCTGACTCCCAGTGAGGCTCTCAGGGACCCCACATCTGTCCCCTCCTGAAGGACACCCCAAGTGCACAAATCAGGGCAAAATGGACAAGGAAGGGACATTTTTGGGTTTGTTTTTTAGGAAAGTGAGGCAAGAGAAAGCTCTGCCAGGGATGGAGGGAAAGGAGCAGCGGTCACATGAGGATGTCCAGCCCCCAAAGCAGCTGCTAATGAGTGTCTCAGTTAATTACTCGGCTCCCTGGGATGAGGAGCTCGGGGCTGGCAGCTCCTCCACGGCTCCACTGCCAGGGACACAGTGCCCTCTCTTGGAGACTCCAAACCCAGCCTAAAGCCGGGGCTGAGGACAAAAACCCGCTGGAATCTCCTAAAAAATGATTTCTGCTCAAGAACCAACTGTGGCCTGGCTGGGCACTGCTTGGAGGAACGGGGGAACCCCTCTGGAGCTGCTCCTGAGGCAGGTCAGTGACTCACGACCCTGATGAACCTCTGGATCTTCCTATCAAAACTCTGAGATCTTTTTTAAAATTTAGAATTTTAATTTTAAAATTTTAAATTCTAAACTTTAGAATATTGAACCACCTAAAGAGTGGCGGTGTTGTGGTGTCACAGAGGGGTCTGGGATGGAAGGGAGCTGCAGGATCAGCCAGTTCCAGGAAAAAGAATGGAATTGTTTCATGAAGAATCATTGCAGCCAGAGGCAGCAGCTCCACACCAGATTTCTGTGTGTCCCCAGGGCCTGGCCACCACCTCTCAGAGGAGGGACAGCCCCCAGTGCCCACCTGGCACAGGTGACCATGGACAGTGTGGCTGGAAGGGGCTTGGAGCACCCTGGGATGGTGGAAAGGAAGGGACTGGATGGGCTTTAGGATCCTTCCCACCCGAATTCCAGGTGGGAAATGCCCTGATCTGGGGCTCAGGAGGTGTTTGGGTGTCTGTGGGTGCTGCTGGCACCTACCTGGGCAGGTGTCCCCAGCTCCTCTGGCACACAGGGCGCTCGCTGCAGGGGGGAAAGGACAAATCTCCTAAAATAAAAGAAAATAAAATAAAAGAGAGAATCTTCAGCAATTGAAAGGATCCTGCAGGGAATTCCAGCTCCTCTCAATACCAGGTTTGAGCCCACCAGCTGAAGCACCTCACACCTTTTCCCCCATCTCCATCATCCCATTTTTTCCCTGTGTTTTCCCTGTTTTTTCCCTGCTGGAACCCAGCCCATTCCTGAACTATTTATTTAAAGCACCTCACACCTTTTCCCCCATTTCCAGCAGCCCATTTTTTCCCTGTGTTTTCCCTGTTTTCTGCCTGCTGGAATCCAGCCCACTCCAAATGGATTTAAATGTGTGTCCTTTGGGGTGGTTTATTTACATTTCAATATGTTCAGGACCTGCCTTGGAGATTTTTTTGGAGGGGGGATGAAATCCTAAAAGTCCTCACAGGAGAGGATGATGCAGGTGGCACTTGAGGCTTTCTCCATGCTCATCCATGGAATAAAAAACCCCAATTTCTACCAACTTAGACCTGGCTTTGAACACATTGATTCCAACAGAGAAATTTTTGGTGGGGGGGAAACCTGGCAGCTCCCAGGCTGTGCAATTCCATATCTGAGTCTGAAGATGGCTCCATCGGAACGAGGGATGCCATCCATCCATCCCTCTGTCCATCCATCCATGGATCCATCCATCCATCCATCCATCCATCCATCCATCCATGGATCCATCCATCCATCCATCCATCCATCATCCATCCATGAATCCATCCATCCATCCATCCATCCATCCATCCATCCATCCATCCATCATCCATCCATCCATCATCCATCCATCCATCATCCATCCATCATCCATCCATGAATCCATCCATCCATCCATCCATCCATCCCTCTGTCCATCCATCATCCATCCATGCATCCATCCATCCATCATCCATCCATCATCCATCCATCCATCCATCCATCATCCATCCATGAATCCATCCATCCATCCATCCATCCATCCATCCCTCTGTCCATCCATCCATCCATCCATCCATCCATCCATCCATCCATCCCTCTGTCCATCCATCCATCATCCATCCATGGATCCATCCATGGATCCATCCATCCATCCATCCATGGATCCATCCATCCCTCCATCCATCCATGGATCTATCCATCCATAATCCATCCATCATCCATCCATGAATCCATCCATCCATCCCTCCATCCATCCATCCATCCATCCATCCATCCATCCATCCATCCATCCATCATCCATCCATCCATCCATCATCCATCCATGGATCTATCCATCCATAATCCATCCATCCATCCATCATCAATCTGTCCATCCCTCCATCCGTCCATGCATCCATCATCCATCATCCATCCATCCACCCATCCATCCATCCATCCATGGATCCATCCATCCATGGATCCATCTCCCACCCATCCCTCCGTCCATCCATCTGTCCATCCATCCATCCATGGATCCATTCATCCCCCAACCATCATCAATCTGTCCATCCCCGTGTCCATCCCTCCATCCATCACCCATCCATGGATCCATCCATCCATCCACATCCATCCCTGTGTCCGTCCTTCCTTCCATCCATCCATCCATCCATCCATCCATCCATCCATCCATCCATCCATCCATCCATCCATCCCTGTGTCCATCCTTCCCTCTATCCATCCATCCATCCATCCCTGTGTCCGTCCATCCATGGATCCATCCATCCATCCCTGTGTCCGTCCATCCATCCATCCATCCATCCATGGATCCATGCATCAATCCCTCCATCAGTCATCCATCCATCATCCCTTCATCCATCTCTCCATCATCCATCCCTCCATCCATCCTTCCCTTCCTCCATCAGTCCATTCCTCCATCATCCCTCCATCCCTCCATCCATCCCCATGTCCGTCCATCCATCCATCCCCATGTCCGTCCGTCCATCATCCATCCCATCCCTCCCCACAACTCCCATTCCCTCCCGCAGCCACAGGGGATTTGTCCCCTGTGAAGGAAGCCGCTCCATCCATGACACTCCTGAGGCTGGCACAGGGGAGTTTCAACAAAAGAAAACCAGGGAAAAATAACCTGAGCGCCTCATGGAAGTGAGAGACAAGGAGAGTGACAAAGACTTAAGGAAAGAAAGGGAAGAGGAAGGCAGAGCTGCAGCATTTCATCTTCTGTTCCTCCCCACAACGAGCCAATTAAAAAGCCCACACACTAAATTAATTCCAGTTCCAGGGGAGCTGGAAATACAGAGCCACTATTTAGGTTAGGGAAAATTGCTGCATTCTGTTCCTTTGTCAGGTGGCAGAGAATGACATCTGCAAAGGGAAAAAAAAAAAAAAAAAAAAACCCAGAATTTGAGCCCCCAGCACAGCAGAAGCAAAGGAAAAGGAGGGAATTGAGGGAAGGGTTTGAGGATCTGAGGAGCCTCATCCCCATGGGCAGGGCACAGAGCTGTGCAGAGATCCCCATGTTCTCCCCACATCCCGGCTGCCTCCCAACTCTCACACCTCACCAGTTCCTGGTTTTGTTTGGAACAAGTGCCCAGGATGTGGTCACAGGGCTCTGCTTCCCTAAAACCCTTCCCAATGTTTAATTTATCCCTCTGATAAAACCCAGCCCTGCCAACATCACTGGCTCCAGGGTAAATATCCCAGCCAGGTTTGTGGGGACTCTGGGATTTCATTCCTCAGCAGAGAATCAATCCCTCTGTTTTGAGCAGAGAAACCCCCAGTTCATGCTGGAATTGTAAGGGAATAAAACCCCACAGGGAGCAGAGAATACAAATTATGATCCCAGCTTTTCTCCAAGGATGACAAAAGCCAAGCAGGGGAGCAGGGCTGGAGCTGCAGGAGGCCTCAGGGCAGCGCCAGGCTCAGCTCTCCAGAGGGAACTGCTCCTGTGTAATCATTAACAGCCAAAGGCAGCCCAGATAACAGCCAGGGAGCAGCACCTGCAGCAGGGATGCACTGGGAGCCAGGGATGGCCCAGGCTCCAGGAAGCTCAGGATGTTTGTCTGCTCCTGTTGTGGCTCTGCCCTGGGGACAGCGGGGAACAGCAGCAATGACAATTGGGGAAACCCATCCATTTGTTTGGGAACTGGGGAAACCCATAAATTTGTTTGGGAACTGGGAGAACCCATCCATTTGTCTGGGAATTGGGAAAACCCAATAATTTGTTTAGGAACTGGGAAAACCCATAAATTTGTTTAGGAATTGGGAAACCCATCCATTTGTTTGGGAATTGGGAAAACTCATCCATTTGTCTGGGAATTGGGAAAACTCATTAATGTGTTTGGAAACTAGGAAAACCCATAAATTTGTTTAGGAATTGGGAAAACCCATCCATTTGTTTGGGAATTGGGAAAGCTCATCAATTTGTCTAGGAACTGGGAAAGCTCATTAATTTGTTTGGAAACTAGGAAAACCCATAAATTTGTTTAGGAATTGGGAAAACTCATCAATTTGTTTGGGAATTGGGAAAAACCACCCATTTGTTTGGGAACTGGGGAAACCCATCCATTTGTCTGGGAACTGGGGAAACCCATCCATTTGTTTAGGAATTGGAAAACCCATTAATTTGTTTAAGAATTGGGAGAACTCATCAATTTGTCTGGGAATTGGGAAAACCCATCCATTTGTTTAGGAACTGGGAAAACTCATAAATTTGTTTAGGAACTGGGAAAAACCACCCATTTGTTTAGGAATTGGGAAAACCCATCCATTTGTTTGGGAATTGGGGAAACTGGTGCCAGGCCCTGGACCCAGGTGGCAGCAGGAGCTCCGTGCCAGGGATGCCCCTGCAGAGCCCTGTGGTGCCACCAGGACCTGCTGGGGACAAGGACAAATCCCCCAGGACATGGCACAGGGAGGGGCAGAGCTGGCCCCACACACACACAGAAATAATTCAGGAAAATGAGTTGGGATTACAGGAAACCCAGTGGGAGTTCAGGGGACTTTAAGGGAGCCTTTTCCTGCCTGCTCTGAGCTCCCAAACCTCGGGATTTACACCAAAACCCCTCAGGGCTGCTCTGACAGGATCACGGACGTGGGACTGGGAGAAAAATCCTATTTAGGATCCTCAGATCCTAAACAGGATTTAGGAAGAGCCTCAGGATGGTTTGGGTGGGAAGGGACCTCAAAACCCAGCCCATTCCAAGGGCAGGGACACCTCCCACTACCCCAGGTTGCTCCAGCCTGGCCTTGGACAATCCCAAGGATCCAAAGCTGCTCTGGGAATCCCATCCTGTTCCCTCAGCACCTTCACAGGGAGGAATTCCTTCCCAAAACCCCTCCTGGAGCTGGCAAAGCTGGAAAATCCGTGTCCCTGAGGATGGACCAGCTCAGGAGGTTGGAGGGAAGCTCCTCCCAGCCCTGGAGCACCGAGTGTGGGTCCCATCCCTCAGAGCAGGAAATACCCCAGGATCCTGGCAGGAATGGGCTCCCAGCTCTCCTTGGGTCATCCTCACTCCCAGCTCCACCAACAAAGCTTCAAAGAGCAAAAAATCCTTTGAATTCCACAAAATCCTGCTCCAAACTGAGATCCCTGTCAGCCAGGAAGGCAAACTGGGAGTATTTATAGCCCTGGATTAGAGCAGGATCTGCTGGGAATCCAGGGAATGGAGCAAATTCCCATTCCTGGAGAGGTGACAGAGGTGACAGATTCATGAGCTCTCACTTCCCAATCCAGTTTTTGGTTTGGTTTTTTTTTCCCAGCACATTTATACAGAGTTTCTGCAGCTTTATCCAGCTCTTCTCCTGGAATTCTTTGTCATTCCCACTCCCTTGGGGCTGGTGGGAAGGCACACAGGCATTAGGGACAGGTATTTATTAAATCCTGGAATTGCTCCTCCACTTCCTACTCCACAACAACATTTAAACCAGGATCATGGTGTTATCCTGGAAGGAATGCATGAGGAGCACTGCCAGCCCTCAGCATCCCTGATTTCATTTCAACAAAACCTGGCAAAAATGGCTTTTTTTCCTTGGATAATCCCACTGAACTTTGAGATTTGGAAAAATGCAGAAATACCAAATTTTACAAGTCCTGGAATTTACAACCACCCCAAGAGCACGGAGGAGAAAAAAAAAAAAAATATTCCTGCTTGGATAAAACCTAGGAGAACATTCAGGAAAATATAGATGTGGACAAAAGCTTTTCCAATCTGTGTTCTGGAATGAAATGGAAGGTGGCCAGGCCTACCCCTCTTCCCACCCAGCCATTCTGCTTTATTTTCATCAGCAGCCCCAAAGCCCATCCATGGGCAGCAGCACTTGGATCAGCTCGACACAATCAGTCCCAGCAGGAATCCAAACCCACAATTACAGCAGCCTGCACATGGCAAACACCAGGGAGGGAGGGTTTGTTTATGCAGGGGACAGGAGTTTCGAGGATGAGATGAATAAATCAGGGGAAAAACGGTGAATCAAATGGATGGGGGGAGTTTGGGGAGGAACAGCAGCTGCAGCAGAGGCTCTGTGGATCCTGAAATTGCAGGGAAAATGGAGGATTTGGACCTGGAATGCCTGGGGAGTGCTGGAATTCGGGGGAGCGGCGCAGCCCCCCTGCCTTGGCTGTGAATCCATTTCCTACCCAGCTTTGTTCAGCCTCCCATAAAAACTTCCTGCCCCTGCACCGACCTTCCCTGAGAGCCTGGAGCCATCCCCACCCTCCCTCTGAGAATCCCTCTGGAATCCCAGCCACTTTTGCCCAAAATTTACCTCCAAAGCACCAAATTTTAGCCAAACCACCTCTCCCCAAAAGCAGCTTGGGACTCTCCCAAGTTTTCCAAAGCGCTGGAAAACGTGGATCTGATTGATTTTTTTTTTTTTTTTTTTTTCTCCCTCACCAGGGATGCACACAATGCATCTCCTCTGGTGGTTGACAACCCCTCTTCTATTTCAGGAATGCTCATCTGCAGGTGGAATTGGATTTCTGTTCCCATGACTGACAACACAACTCCATCCTGGCCTATGGCAGCTGCTGCTATTTTCAGCAGCTCTGCCTCTCTCCAGTATTATTCCAAAGGTGAGAACTATTTCCAGAGAACACCAGAACAGCGTTTTTCACACCTTAACAGAAAAAAAAAAAAAAAAAAAAAAAAAAATTGGGGAAAAAGAAAAAAAAATCACAGAATTTTTTAAAAGTTTTGCCACAGGGCAAAACTCTCCGCAGCAAAGAGCATTAATGAGTGGCTGGGAGTGTTAAAATGGAATTAAAGTCCCTGTTGGAATGGGGAAAATAGTCTTAAATTGGGCTGCCACAAAGATATTCCTCACCAGCAGGCAGGGAAATGCTGATTCCCTCTGTCCTGGCAAAGCAGGAATGGGAATTGGCCCCAGGAACTGCCATAAATCAAAAACCAGCAAAATGGGATGGAACTCTGAGCTGGTTTCATGGGTATCCCCAAAAATGATGGATGTGGGGGGTGGGATTTGGGTCTGCACCACAACCAGGAGCTGCTCAATCCAGTGTGAGAGTCTGGAGCCTCTGGAAAGGCTCAGATTGTTGGGAAGAAAGGCTGAGGGTGGGATAATGAGGCAGGGAATGTTAATGAGCTAATTAGCAATCAGAGAGAGGGAAAGGGGGAGGAGAGCTGGGATCAGGGACTGACCCGCTCCAGGTGCCTCATCCCAGCCCATCCTGGCACTCCCAGGTGTGGGAATCGTGGCAGCTCCACTCCCCCCCCCTGCAATTCCCAAAAATCCATTCCCAGCTCAGCCACCAGGATAAATTCCCAAAAATCCATTCCCAGCTCAACTACCAGGATAAATTCCCAAAAATCCATTCCCAGCTCAGCCATTGCACCCAGCAACACCAGGAAAAATTCCTAAAAATCCATTCCCAGCTCAGCCACCAGGATAAATTCCCTGGAGCCAGCCCTTTTCCTCCATCCCTCTGCAATTCCCAAAAATCCATTCCCAGCTCAACCACCAGGAAAAATTCCCAAAAATCCATTCCCAGCTCAACCACCAGGATAAATTCCCAAAAATCCATTCCCAGCTCAACCACCAGGATAAATTCCCAAAAATCCATTCCCAGTTCAGCCATCGCACCCAACAATACCAGGAAAAATTCCCAAAAATCCATTCCCAGTTCAGCCATCGCACCCAACAATACCAGGATAAATTCCCAAAAATCCATTCCCAGCTCAGCCACCAGGATAAATTCCCTGGAGCCAGCCCTTGTCCTCTACCCCTCTGCAATTCCCAAAAATCCCTTCCCAGCTCAGCCATTGCACCCAGCAACACCAGGAAAAATTCCAAAAATCCATTCCCAGCTCAACCACCAGGATGAATTCCCAAAAATCCATTCTCAGCTCAACCACCAGGATAAATTCTCTGGAGCCAGCCCTTGTCCTCTACCCCTCTGCAATTCCCAAAAATCCCTTCCCAGCTCAGCCACCAGGGTGAATTCCCCGGGCCAGCCCTCCCTTGTCCTCCACCCTCCGTGCCCCAGGGCTGCAGGGACAGAATTGTTCCCCTGGAGCTGCTGGCCCAGAGTTGCTGGTGCTGCCCTGTGATTAATCCTGGCAGCCACCCAGAGCCATCCAGAGCCAACTCCATGCAGGTGGAATTCTGGATTTCAGCTCTGGCAGAAATGCTGTGGGCAATGCCAGCCCTAGCAAGGGCAGGTGCTGCTTGGGACGGGTCAGGATTAAAGCTCTGGGAGCACTGGGAAAGGAATTTGAGTTGCAAATCCCCCAAAATGCTGGGATTTTGCTGCCTTTCCCAGATCTGTGTTTGCAGCACTGACAGCATGGGATGGGCAGTGGAGTCCCCAAACTGGGATCCAAAGGGGGAATTTCACTGGGAAAAAGCTCTGGGATCATCACTGTACCCCATGCACACCTTGTCACCAGCCCAGAGCTCCGAGTGCCACCTCCAGGGACACCTGGGACACCTCCAGGGACTCCTGGGACACCTCCAGGGATTGGTGACCCCAAACCTCCCTGGGCAGTTCCAAGGCCTGGCCACCATTGCCATGAGGAAATTCCTGCTGCTGTCCCACCCTGGGGCTGCTCCCTCCTGTCCTGGTGTCCCCTGGGAGCACAGCCCCTCCTGTCCCCTCCTTTTGGGGACTTGTGGACATTGGGAATGTCCTGATCCTGCTTTGCTCCAGGCTGAGCCCCTTCCCATTTCCCTCAGGAATTCTCCAGCCCCTTCCCATTTCCCTCAGGGATTCTCCAGCCCTTCCCATCTCCCTCAGGAATTCTCCAGCCCTTTCCCATCTCCCTCAGGAATTCTCCAGCCCCTTCCCATTTCCCTCAGGGATTCTCCAGCCCCTTCCCATCTCCCTCAGGGATTTTCCAGCCCTTTCCCATCTCCCTCAGGAATTCTCCAGCCCTTTCCCATTTCCCTCAGGGATTCTCCAGCCCCTTCCAGGCTCCCTCAGGAATTCTCCAGCCCCTTCCCATTTCCCTCAGGGATTCTCCAGCCCCTTCCCATTTCCCTCAGGGATTTTCCAGCCCCTTCCCAGCTCCTTTTTTCCAGGAGAGAGGAATTCACTCAGAGGAGCAGGGAATGCTCAGCTGAGGGATGCTGGAGCACCAGGAGCCAGCTCAGCTCAGTGAAACAGGATAAACTTGGGAGAGATGAAGACATATCTGTGATCACACTGCTGCCTGTGCCAGAATGTCTGCTGGGAATGCCTGGATCGTGGATTTGTTTCCCAAAAAAAAAAAACCCCAGCGTGGCTGCACAGCTCCACACACAGCCCTGGTCTGGAAAATCATGGAATGGTTTGGGTTGGAGGTGCCAATAAATCCCAGTGCCACCATGGCAGGGACACCTGCTCCTGTTCCCAACCTGGCCTGGGACAACTCCAGGGAACACCTGGCATTTGGAGGGAAAGCAGAACTGGATTAAAATTGGAAGGAAAAGCACTGGAAGAAGCCAGATGATCCTAAAAAAGCCAAAGGATCAGGATTGCATACCCCAAACAATGGGAATGCCAAGGTTTAATTGGGATTAGTGCAATTAAATCTGCCTGACACTTGCAGAATTCCGTGGATTCTCCCACAGAACTCATGGAGTACAGGAAAAATTATTTCCAATCTTGACCCAGGAGTGAGGAGCTCCTTGGAAACGCTGCCAGATCCTGGAAATGCAGCACCTGGAGCTCCCTGCTCACCCACCTGGATCCTGAAGCACCCACAATGCTGAGACCCCAGCCAGGGACACAATTCCCAGGATGGAAACACAGCCAGCACCTCTCAGCCTCACCAAAAGGTCTTGATTTAATTAAAAAATAGGAAATAAAGAGCCCCTCAGGCCTTGCTCCTCTCCCTGATAGAAAAGTTTGATGAGATCCCCAATCTTTGGTTGGGAATTGCAGCACAAGCGCTCGGAGGAGCAGCCAGGCCACGTCAGGATTTATGGAGCATAAACACCCAGCCCTTGCCAGCAAGAAAAAAAAAAAGAGAAATAACTCAGAGTGGAGGAAATGAGCAAAAAAACCCACAAAAAACCTCCCAAAAGCAGCTCCTGCAGCACATCCAGAGAAATCCTCGTTCAGGGGGAGTTTTGGAGGGGTTAAACCACCCCAGAAATGTTTAAATCTTGGGTGTTTTTCTAACAGCAGATGAGGCAGAAAAGGACAAAATGCCTCCAGGGCTGAAAAACAAAAAAAAAAAAACAACTTTTCCAAACTATTCTATAGATTTAAAAATAAATTTCTTTTGTATTTCCAGAGGGGACAAGTTGGGAGTAAAACAAAGAAGCTTTTTTGGGGGGTGTTAGCAGAGTGTCCATCCCTGGTTGTCACCTCCCTGCTGGCACCTGAGAGGGAGCTGGAGGTGCCCAGAGGGGGAATTTCCTTCCCCCTCTGGAATCAGGGCCTGTTTTCCTGCTCCCCCATTCCCATTAGGAGCCAGATTATTTTTCCAAACAACTCTGTTTTCTCCAATATGAAAATAAAGCAGGAGCTGCTGAGGTTTCTTGGCTTTTGCAGCTTCTGAAAAGTCACCAAAAATCCGTTTTTAAGTGGAAATTGGGGAATGTTTTCAGCTGTACAGACCCAACCCAGGCTGAAGTACTTTAAAACTCCTTCTTGTCTGTCAGGAGGGGGAAAAACACAGGATAAATGATGAAAAAGCACAACCCTTAACTAAATTTCCTGTTTTGTGTCTCGGCGTTAACAGCGTGCCCGAATTTCCTCCTTTTTTTTTTTTTCTTTTAATTTCTTTTTTTTTTGTCCTTAACGTCACAGCCAATCCCTACCCACCCATTCCACAAAAACCTAACCCTGAACCCTGCTGCAATGGGAACCATCAGCTGAATCCAGAGCAAAATTTCCAGGAAAAATCCAGCTTAAAACAAAGATGAACCCTCCCTCTGAGCGAGAATTCACCAAATTAAACACATTTATTTATCCCCCTGACCTCTTTTGGTTGGGTTTTTTTTTTTAATTAATTAATTAGTGGCTGCTCAGGTATTTTGAAGGAGGAAAAAGATATTTTGCACCAGGATTGTGCAAGACACAACATTTCAGAAGCGATTTTTGGGGGGGAAGATTGAAACTCGAGCGAGTTTCACTTTCAGAAACTCCAAATGTCACCGAGGTTTGGGGCACAACGGCTCCTTTGTCCCCTGGCTTCTCATCCAGGCCTTTCTTGGCACCAGCAAACAGCAGCAGATGATAACAGGGGGGACCAAAGGCAAGGCCTGGGCTCTGCCAGTTCTCTGAATCCCAGCAATTAATTGTCAAGTACAAATTAAGTGGGTAAATCTCAGACTAATTAATATTTAAGACAAAGCTCTCTCTCTCTCCCAGCTTTGCTTTCTTTATTTTCTTCTTTTTTTTTTTTTTTCCTGAATGTGACAATGGGCAGGCAGGGAATTGGATTTATTGGTTTTAGTTCTGTTCCTTTCCCAGTTTGTGGAAAAATCAGAGGAGATGAAGCAAAAAAAAATCACCTGGCAACAGGTGAGGAGGACAGAGACAGGGATGGGAAATCCAAAATCCAGCTCTACACAGGGGCTGAACCACTGCAGCAATTCCAGGATTTTGGGATCAGAGTTTTCCACCACTGCAGGAATTCCAGGATTTTGGAATTCGAG
This sequence comes from Agelaius phoeniceus, assembly GCF_051311805.1. NCBI lineage: Eukaryota > Metazoa > Chordata > Aves > Passeriformes > Icteridae > Agelaius > Agelaius phoeniceus. The sequence continues at coordinate 2,104,454 of NC_135293.1, forward strand.
GTTTTCACCACTTCAAGAATTCCAGGATTTTGGAATTCGAGGTTTTCACCACTGCAGCAATTCCAGGATTTTGGGATCAGAGTTTTCCACCACTGCAGCAATTCCAGGATTTTGGGATCAGAGTTTTCCACCACTACAGGAATTCCAGGATTTTGGAACAATCAGAGGTTTCCACCACCTCAGGAATTCCAGGATTTTGGAACAATCAGAGTTTTCCACCACTTCAGGAATTTGGAACAATCAGAGTTTTCCACTCAAAGCTCCACCATGAGGTCTTTACATCGAGGCCAGGTTGGAATTCTGGGGCTTGGAGCAGCCTGGGGCAGTGCAAGATGTCCCTGCCAAGGTCCCTCCAACCCAAACCATTCCAGGATTTCTGGTGACCTCAGCTCCTCTGATTTCTCACAAAAATGAGGAAAGCACCACTGGATCTCCAACCTCAAGCAGGCCCCTCACTTATCTCACACCAGCACAGACATCACACTCCATAAATCCCTTTTTTTCCCTTCTCATCCTCTTTTTCCAAGCACAAAAATCCCCAAACAGTCACGAAATTCCCTCCTGCTTTTCCAGGTTTTTGGGTCACCCCCTTTTTCCCAGCCCTCTGCCACCTCTGCTGCTCCCCACAGCCTCTGGAAACTCTTCCAGAGCTGCCCTGGGGGTTACAAATCCAACCAAACCCCTCTGTATGCCCACCCTGAGCTCAGGTTTGGGGCTGAAAAGGCAGAAAATGAATTTTTTAAAGTGGCAGCTCCTCCCCAGGGTGCCCAAACTGCTTCTCCCACCACGGGACAGGTGAGCACCTGGAGCCCTCCAGGAGGCAGAGAGGTCCCAGGGTGGTGAAGGCAGAGCTGAGCTCGTCCAGCCCTGGCTCGAACGGGGCAGGGACAGCCACGGTCCCCACCAGGGAGGAGAGTGCCACCAGATTGGGAAAGTGCCACCAGATTGGGAGAGTGCCACCAAATGGGGAAAGTGCCACCAGATTGGGAGAGTGCCACCAGATTGGGAGAGTGCCACCAAATTGGGAGAGTGCCACCAGATTGGGAGAGTGCCACCAAATGGGGAAAGTGCCACCAGATTGGGAAACTGCCACCAGATTGGGAAACTGCCACCAAATCACATCAGGAAAGTGCCACCAGATTGAGAGAGTGCCACCAGATTGGGAAAGTGCCACCAGATCGGGAAAGTGGCACCAGATCGGGAAAGTGCCACCAGATTGGGAAACTGCCACCAAATCACATCAGGAAAGTGCCACCAAATCAGACAAGTGTCACCAAATTGGGAAAGTGCCACCAAATCACATCAGGAAAGTGCCACCAAATCGGGAGAGTGCCACCAAATCACATCAGGAAAGTGCCACCAAATTGGGAAAGTGCCACCAAATCGGGAAAGTGCCACCAAATCGGGAAAGTGCCACGAAAATCAGGAAAGTGCCACAAAAATCACATCAGGAAAGTGCCACCGAATCAGGAAAGTGCCACCAAATCACATCAGGAAAGTGCCACCAAATCAAATCAGGAAACTGCCACAAAAATCAGGAAACTGCCACCAAAATCAGCTTTTTCCAAGGGACAGAATGTCCAGCTCTAATGGGACAGGGACAGTCATGATTCCCAGTGAGGAAACTGCCATAAAAATCAGGAAACTGCCACAAAAATCAGCTTTTTGTAAGGGACAGAGTGTCCAGCTCTAATGGGGCAGGGACAGTCACGATCCCCTACCAGCCATCAAATCAGGAAACTGCCACCAAATCGTGAAACTGCCACCAAATCAAATCAGGAAAGTGCCACCAAAATCAGCTTTTTCCAAGGGGCAGTGTCCAGCTCTAATGGGACAGGGACAGTCACGATTCCCAGTGAGGAAACTGCCACCAAATTCAGGAAACTGCCACCAAAATCAGCTTTTTCCAAGGGACAGAGTCCAGCTCCAATGGGGCAGGGACAGCCACGATCCCCTACCAACCATCAAATCAGGAAACTGCCACCAAATCAAATCAGGAAAGTGCCACCAAAATCAGCTTTTTCCAAGGGACAGAATGTCCAGCTCTAATGGGACAGGGACAGTCAACAATTCCCAGTGAGGAAACTGCCAGCAAATTCAGGAAACTGCCACCAAATCAAATCAGGAAACTGCCACCAAATCAGCTTTTTCCAAGGGGCAGAGTGTCCAGCTCTAATGGGACAGGGACAGCCACAATCCCCTGCCAGTGAGGAAACTGCCACCAAATTCAGGAAACTGCCACCAAAATCAGCTTTTTCCAAGGGGCAGTGTCCAGCTCTAATGGGACAGGGACAGCCATGATTCCCAGTGAGGAAACTGCCACCAAATCAGGAAACTGCCACCAAATTCAGGAAAGTGCCACCAAAATCAGCTTTTTCCAAGGAGCAGACTGTCCAGCTCTAATGGGACAGGGACAGTCACAATTCCCAGTGAGGAAACTGCCACCAAATTCAGGAAAGTGCCACCAAAATCAGCTTTTTCCAAGGAGCAGAGTGTCCAGTTCCTCTGGAGCCAGGGGCAGGATGAGAACCGGGGTTCCTCGTTAGGCTAACGAGCTCCAGGGGCTGATGAGGGCAGGGGCAGGGGATGAGCGGGGACAGAGCTCCGTGTCCCTTGTCACACACTCCCTGCTCTGCTGCCACTCCACCCCCAGCTCCGGGTGCATCCATTCCCTCCGGGGCTTTTCAAACACAGCCAGGGATGAGATGGGAGCAGCAGGAAAACGGGGATGGGCACCAAAGCCGTGTCAGGCATGGCAGCGCCCCCAGCAGCCACACAAAGGAGCCATTTCCATTTTTCCATTCGTGTCACAGCCACAGATGGCAGGAGGGAACCTCCGGGACAATCGGCTCCCTTTAACCCTATTGATCCAGCTTTTTTGGGGTTTTTTCCCATTTTTCCCTCCCCCCCAAAAGAACGGGATAAACGGTGGCTACAGAATCATAAATTTCAATAAATTTGTTTTATGGGGGGTTTCTCAGGGTGTTTTTTCCCCATTTCCCCCCCTAGAAGAACAGGATAAATGGTGGCTACAGAATCATAAATTCCCATGAATTTGTTTTCTGGGGTGGTTTTGGGGGTATTTTTCCCATTTTTCCCCCTCAAAAGAACAGGATACATGGTGGCTACAGAGTCACAAATCGCCATGAATTTGTTTTTTGGGGAGTTTTGGGTTTTTGGGGGTATTTTTCCCGCTTTTCCCCCTCAAAAGAACGGGATAAATGGTGGCTACAGAGTCACAAATTCACATGAATTTGTTATATGGGAGGTTTTTGGGGGTGTTTTTCCCCCTGAAAAAAGGGGATAAATGGTGGCTACAGAGTCACAAAATGACATGAATTTGTTTTATGGGGAGTTTTTGGCCCGCTTTTCCCCCTCAAAAGAAGGGGATAAATGGTGGCTACAGAGTCACAAATTCCCATGAATTTGTTTTATGGGCTGTTTTTGGGGGTGTTTTTCCCCCTGAAAGAAGGGGATAAATGGTGGCTACAGAGTCACAAATTCCCATGAATTTGTTTTCTGGGGTGTTTTTGGGTTTTGGGGGTGTTTTTGGGTTTTGGGGGTATTTTTCCCCCTGAAAGAAGGGGATAAATGGTGGCTACAGAGTCACAAATCGCCATGAATTTGTTTTATGGTCATGGAGCTGAGCTGGGAGCTGAAGCCCCGAGGATCTGCTCAGCTGCCTGTGGATATCCCACATGGCAGGGAGACCAAGACCTGTGGAACCTCCCAGGGATGGAGGCCTGAGCCCAGCCCTGAGAAGCTGAAGAAAACCCAGCAATCACCTAAAAGGCCTCGAGTTTGGCAGGATTTTAACACTGAGCTGCTGACTCCTGGGGTCTGTCACACACCAGATTTCCCCACTGGACACATCCAGGGCAGCGCCACAAGAAGCTCACAGAGCTGGAGGGTGCCAATTTTCCCCCTTCCCCAAAAAAAAAAACCCTATTTAGCCACAAAAACTTCCTCCAAGCAGCAGCAGAGGTGTCTCAGAGCAGACACAGCTCCAGCCCAGCCCGTTTGGCGTTGGTTTAAGGCCACACCTGATGGCCACAGGACGGAGGCAAAGCTCAGATTTGGAGCCACAGCTCCAATCGCTGCTTCCCTGCACTTCCCCAACTCCTAAAGGACGCCCGGCTTCCCATTCCACACCTCCAACTGGAAGTGAGGAGCAGGAGACAGATTTCTCTCTCTCTCTCTCTCTCTCTCTCTCTCCCTTTGTCTGCGGCACCCACTTACCTCCTCTACACCTCAATAACACAAAACCCAGATCCTGCAGCCACCCCTCCTTTATGTAACCCACACAATTCCCAAATCCTGCCCGGATCAGGCGGGATGCCACCGCTGTCCTGCGCTCCTCGCCACTCCAACCCACCCTCAACTCGCCGGCGGGAAACAAACAAGTAAATGATGCGATGTTGGATATTTCTGCCGAGCTCCCCAGCCTCCTTTTTCACCCCAAAACCTGCGGCCGGTTCACCATGAAGTCACCCAACTTCCCAAGCAGCTGGCACTGAGCCATGTCCCTCATCGATTCCCACTGTCCCTTGGCACCTCACCCACCCAAAGATGCCCCTCACCATCCCCACAATTCCTTCATCCAAAACCCTGGAGATCTCCCAAAAATCCACCACGGCCCGTCTGGGCGCCCCCCAAACACCCCCACGTCATCTCCTCGCCCTGAGCCTGGTGCCAAAATCCCACCCAGTGCTGTGACCCCCATGGGAACCCTCTGGGGGTCCCTCCGAGCCTCTCATGCCAACCCCCCCCGCCCTGTGCCAGGCTCCAGGACCCCCAAACCCCCCCAGCACCCCCAAATTCCCCCCCAGCCTCCCCCCGGCCTTGCCCCGGGGGCTCTCTCGTCCCACCCCGCTCCCCCCGAGCCCCCCGGTACCCGGAGCCCCCTCCCCATCCCCAGGGCCCCTCCACCTCCCCAGGGTCCCCCACACCACCAGCCCAGCCCTGCCCGGGCCCCCCACACCCCACAGCCTGCCCAGAGCCTCCCCCGCCCTCCCCGGGCCCGCCGCCCGCCTTTCCCCGCCCAGACCCCCGGAGCCCCCCGGAGCCTCCCCGGCCCAGCCCCGCCGCCCCCCCCGGGCGGAGAGGGGCCCCGGGCAGGGCCGCGCCGAGGCGGGAGCTCCGCCAAGCCGCGGCCTGGGGCAGCCGGGCGTTCCCCCCCGCTGTCCCCGGCCGTCCCGCCCCGTTCCCGGCGGTTCCTCACCGGTACCGGCGGGAGCGGGCGCGGCGGGCGCGGAGCGGAGCCGCCGCCTCAGACACCGCGCGGCGCAACGCACCCTGCTGGCCCGCGGGCGGCGCCGGCCCCGCCCCGCGCGCCTGACGGACAGCGCCGCCAGCCAATGGGAGTCCGCGGAGCCCGGCGCGCGGGGGGAGGGCCGGCCGGGAGGCGGGGCTTGGAGCGGCCGCCAAGTTCGGTTGCGGCGGCGGCGGCGCGGAGGGAGGCCGGGGAGGGGGCGGGGCCGGCGGAGGAGCGGCGGGAGGAGCGGCCAATCAGCACGCGGAGCTGGAAATGGGGCGTGGTTATATAAGTATCTCATTAATATTAATAAGGTGGGAGGGGGCACGTGGCGGCCGGGGCGCGAAGCACCGGGAGGGGACACCCCGGGACCCCCGGGCATCCCCCGGTGCTTGGCGCCCCCGGTGCCCCCAAGGTCTCCCCGGGATCCCCCGGTCTGTGCTCCTCCGCAGCCCTCGGTGCAGCCGGACCGGACCCGTCTGTGATCCCGCTGCGGGGCTTGGGGTCCCCAAATCCCCCAGACCATCCCCGGGCACTGCCGCGCTCTGCCCAGCCCTGCGTACCGGGGGTCGCGGCCTCGCTCTGCCCCCACCTCGGGGAGCTGCTGCCCCCGGGGACGGAGGGGAAAATCCGTGGGGATGAATCAGCGGCGGGCGGGAGTCACGGTGGTGGCGCGGGGGGAGCAGAAATCACGCCCTGAATCGAGGCTTTGATTCCCCCCGGGCTGCCACAGGCACCGGGCGAGCGCGGCCGGCGGGTCCCGGTGGTGCCTGGTCCCGGAGTTCCCTCGGGAGTCACCGTGGGGGGACACAGCCACGTCCCCAGCGCTTCCCAGCGCATCCCAGTCTGCGCTGGCCCGCGGCACGGCCGCACCAGTACGCACCAGTTGCAGCTGCGATCCCAGCAGGAATTGAGGTGGGGAAATGCCGAGCCCGGGCTGTCCCCACATCGGCGGCTGCGCTGGAATCGGGCTGAAAACTCCATAATCCTGTTAGTGGGAAGAAGGCTGATTTTCCCCCTAATCCAGTTTGCTCCCGTATGTCCCGGCCCGCCGAGCCCTAATCAGCTTTCCCTGCAGATGAGCACTCCCGAGTGCCGGGGCCGCGGTGTCCCCCCGGTGGGGGACACGAGGGACAATATTCCAGTGCGAGACACGATGCCAGGAGCTGGTTTGGGTCCCAAAATCTGCATTTGTGAAATTGATGGCCGCGGGCGGGAACCGGCTGCACCGCGGCTCATCCCGGGGCTCATCCCGTTAATTAACGCTCGGGAGCTGCTTTGTTTAACGCCTGGACTCGGGGGAGGCTCCGGGCGCCCGGCGAGGATCCTCCCTCCCGGTGCTGCGCTGATTTTTGGGGGATCAGGATGGGGTTTGGGGGGGCTGCAGGGACCCAGCGCTTCCCTGGCAGCATCCCGAGGGACACCCGAGGCTGCAGCAGGACCGGGACCGGAGCGTCCCCTGCCACGGCGGGCACAGGTCCCCATTAGGTGGGGGGAAGTGGGAGGGGACAGAGAGGGCAGAGGGGGCAGAGGTGGAGAGCCGGGAAAGGGGGGAAGAGGAAATTTTCTGCCCCCAAGGCGTTGTGGAGCCTCTGGAAGTGCTCTGAGTTTCGGTGTGATGGTGCCACCCCAAATACCTGAGGGTCCTGAGGGATCCCAGCAGGTGGGGACTGGCACCAAGTGTCCCCATGCCCACGTGTGCCTGTCCCACTGTCCTGTCCTGGCACCCACAGAGAGCCCTGGATCCCCCCAGGCCACAGAAGGGACACGGGGACAGGAGCAGGGGCCATGGGCAATGGCAGGGAGCTGTGACATCCCTGAGGAGCTGGCACTGTCCCCATGGAGCCCAGAGCAACCCAAGGATCTGTGACCATCCCACAGAGCTGTGGCTATTCCCACAAATCCACAACCTTCCACATGGATCCACGACCATCCCTACTGATCCACAGCCATCCCTATGGATCCATCACCATCCCTACTGATCCACAGCCATCCGTATGGATCCATCACCATCCATCCCTATGGATCCATCACCATCTGCATGGATCCATCACCATCCACATAGATCCACAACAATCCCTATGGATCCATAACCACCTGCATGGATCCACAACGATCCCTATGGATCCATCACAATCCCTATGGATCCATCATCATCCCTACTGATCCACGACCATCCCTATGGATCCATCACCATCCACATGGATCCATAACCATCCACATGGATCTACAACCATCCCTATGGATCCATCACTATCCATCCCTATGGATACATGATCATCCATCTCTATGGGTCCATGACCATCCCTATGGATGCACCACCATCCCCACAGGTCCATGCCCATCCCCATGGATCAGTGCCATCCCCACAGATCCATGCCCATCCCCATGGATCCGTGCCCATCCCCAGGTATCTGTGCCCATCCCCACAGATCCATGCTATCCCCACAGATCCATGCTATCCCCACGGATCCGTGCCCTTGCCCAGTGCCCCGGTGCCCGCAGCAGCCCCGTTCCCCTCCGTTCCCCCCCGTTCCCCCCCGTTCCCCCCTCCCCGTTCCCGCTCCCGGAGCCCACGCGGCTCCCGCGCCCGGGGAGCAGCGCTGGTTTCCATGGCAACGGGCGTGATGACGCACGCGCCGCGCTCCCGCCCCCCCCCCCCCGCCCCCCCCCCGCGGGCACGGGCGGGGACAGCGACACGCGGGCACGCGCGCGCGTCACACGTGTCACACGCGTGTCGCACTCACGTCACAGGCGGGCACGCGCGGCACGAGCAAGGCACAGGGCACGCGCGTGTCACACGCACGGAACACGTGTCACATTCGTGTCACACACACAGAGGTGTGCCACTGTCACATTTGTGCCACAAACACAGAGGTGTGCCACTGTCACATTTGTGCCACAAACACACCTGTGCCCTCCGTCACATTCGTGTCATACACACACCCGTGCATACATCACATTTGTGTCACACACAGAGGTACAGAGGTGTGCCACATGTCACATTTGTGTCACACACACAGGTGTGCCCACTGTCACATTTGTGTCACACACACACACCTGTGCCCACTATCACATTTGTGTCACACACAGAGGTGTGCCCACTATCATATTTGTGTCACATGCACACACACACCTGTGTACATGTCACAGTTGTGTCACACACACACACCTGTGCTGACTGTCCCATTTGTGTCACACACATCACATTCGTGTCACACACACACAGCTGTGCACACACGTCACATTTGTGCCCCACACACACACAAATGTCACATATGTCACACACGCCCACGGCCCTACACACACACCACACGCGCCTCACACCTGCACACGCGTGTCTGTGGCCGTCCCACGGAGCCGTGGCTGTCCCCAAGGTGTGCACACACATCACACTCACCGTCACACCAACCTTGCCCCCCTTCCCGTGACCCCCCCGTGTCCTCCCGCCCCGGCCGGGGGCGGCTCCGGGGGACGCGGGAGCGTTTCTCGTCTCTTTATTGAAGGAAGACTATTTCTAGAATAAAGGCTACATCGTCACCTTGTCCCCTGGGCGCTCGGATCCTCGTGTAAAAAGCCGGGGGGGTGCGGGGAGCTGGGGGGGGCTCGGCCTGCCCGGGAACACCCCCTCGGGGACACCCCCTCGGGGACACCCCGGTGGTGGCGGCGGGGGAAGGAGCGGGGCCGGAGCGAGGGGACAAACCTCGAGGGGACGAGGGGCTGGTGACAGCGCGGGGACCCCGCTCCGGCCAGGGGGGAACAAGCAGGGCTGCGCCAGAGCTGGAGGGTGCCGGGGGTCCCGGGGGTGCGGGGCCGGGCCACCCGCGGGGGGACTCTGAGGACGGGGGGGCACCGATCCTTGCGGCATCGGTGGGGAGGGGGCAGCGGGGGGCGCGGGGGGCCCGGCCGGCTGTGGGGCCGGGGCTCTCCCGCCGGAGCTCACCAGGATTGTGCTGGGTCAGGACCTCCCGCGGACCCGATGCTTTGTGCTTGGGCTGGCGGCTCCGGCTGCGGCACCGGCTCGGGGCTGGGGGGGAGCACGGGGGGCCCGCGGCGCCGGGGTGGGGCTGGGGGGCGGGCATGGGGCACCACGATGGGCCTGGGGGGCAAGGGGACCACGGTGCCGGGCTGGGGGCTCGGGGGGCTGCGGTGGCAGACGGGGCTGGGGGGGCCGTGGCACCTGGACAGGGCTGGGGGTTTGGGGAGGGGGTCATGGCACCAGGATGGGGCAGGGGGGCCGGGGGACACCGGTCAGGGGGACACCGGAACCGCGCAGGGGCTGCCCCCGCCCCGGGTCTCTGCCCGCAGGAGCAGAGCACTATGGCGTGGGGACGGGGGCCCGGGACGCGCGGGACTGTCCCCAAAGGGTGACACCGCCATCCCCACGTGGCACCGTCCTTCCCTCCCGCGAGGACCGACGGGGGCCGGGCCCGGTGGCACCGGTTGTGCTGAGGGCGGGGGGTGTGGCCCGGGTGTCCCGGCGGCGAGTCCCCGCTCCTGCCGTGCCCGCGGGTGGCCGCGTGTCCCTCACCTCGGCCCCGTCTTCACCCCCGGCCCCGGCGGCCCCGCACAGTCACAGTGATGGCACACGGAGGACGAGGGGACGGTCCCGCTGCGATGCCACTGCCACGTCCAGCCGTGGGGGGGAGGAGGGAGGGGGGGTATCCGGAGTGGGGAGGGGGCGCGGGCCAGTCCGGGGCTCTACATGATGCTGCACTTCCCCTTGATTTTGTCTGTCCTCTTCTGCTTGCTGGAGCGCTTCCCGTCGATGGTGAGGCTGACGTTCCTCCTCTTCTCCAGGTTCAGCAGCTCCTGGAAGAGCTCCTTGACGTTGTAGTTCATCTTGGCCGAGGTCTCCATGAAGGCGCATTTCCACTCCTTGGCCATGGCCTCCCCCTCCCTGCTCTCCACCTCGCGCTGTGTCTCGTCGCACTTGTTGCCCACCAGCATGATGGGGATGCTCTCCACGCTGCCCTTGATCTGCACGATCTGCTGGTAGATGGGCTTCAGCTCCTCCAGCGACTGCTTGCTGGTGACCGAGAAGACCAGGATGAAGGCATGGCCCTTGGAGATGGACAGGCGCTGCATGGCCGGGAACTGGTGGCTGCCGGTGGTGTCGGTGATCTGCAGCGTGCACACGCTCTTGTCGCAGCTGATCACCTGCCGGTAGGTGTCCTCGATGGTGGGGATGTAGGTGTCGCGGAAGGTCCCCTTGACGAAGCGCAGCACCAGCGAGCTCTTGCCCACGCCGCCGGCTCCGAACACCACCACGCGGTAATCGTTGCTCTGCTCCGGCATTTTGGCCCCGCGGTCGCTGCGGGGGCACAGGGAGGCGTCACCCCCCGTTCCAGGTGCGGCCCCCCTGAGATGCAGCCCCGGTTGGGAGCTGGGCTCGCTGCCCTTGGGTCGCCCTTGCCGGCCGGCGCGGGGTGAGGCTGCCTTGGCTATTTTTACCGGCCGCCCGCCGTGGCCATATGGCCGAGCGCGGCCACCGGCACCGCAGCTGCTGCCGAGGCTGCTGGGGGGGCTCGCTGGGCAGGGACCCCCCCGCCAGCTCTGCAGGGGTCATGGTGGCACCTGGAGCGCCCAGCTGGGCTCTCTGGCCAGGTACAGAGGTGCCCTTTCACACACACAGGTTGTGCTGCTGGTGTCCTGTCACCCTGTCACTCCCTGCCACCCTGTCCCACGCCGTGCCATCCCTCTGCTCTGCTCCCACCCCAGGGATGCATTGGGGAGTGCAGGAAAGGAGCGTGGCACAGCCGTGGGCTGCAGGTGGTGGGCAGTGGGTCAGAGCTCCCCTCATGCTGCCAAACCTCAGTGCCCACCCACAGGGGACACCTGGAACTGGGCAAGGTCCCCAGTGCCCCCCAGTGAGGCAGTGCTGGGGTGTGAAACGAAGTGGCACAAAGGGTCGTGTGTGCAGGGCCCTGCTCTGGTTCCCCCAGTGCAGCACAGGGGTGGCAGCACCAGCTCTGTCCCACGAGGGTCCCCAGGGTGCGTGGGACCCTCACAGAGCCTTGGGGACATTAAACCCACCACGGGACAGGGTTTCCAAAGGTGCCCAGCCACAGGATGAGTGGGAAGGAGGGGAGGGAAGGGGGCTGAGCCTTGCTTAAGGACTGTGCCCAGTCAGCTCCACTCCTGCCACCCCAGTTCAGGGAAGGGGGACAGCAAAGTGCCCCAGACAGCCCCGTACTGGTGTCTGCCCTGGGCACGGCAGCTCCTGCATCCCTGAGCATCTCTGGGGGAAGCAGCCCCTTCCCACAGCCACCCCATCCCCGTCCCAGGGCACCAGGGGGTCTGGACCCCACAAAGCAGCCCCAAACCCCCGGCATGTCCCCAGACACCAGAGCCAGGCGAGGCTGGGAGCTGGAGGAGCCAAGGAGCTCATCCCACCGTGGGCTCCTTGGATCCCAGCACACTGGGAGCGTCACCATCACCCGGGGGCTGGGGCTGCAGCGGGGGCCGGGGCTGAGCTGGCGCGTGGGAACGTCCAACCTCGGCCAGGGCTGGCAGTGCTCCCACCCTGTCCCACCGGTCCCATCCCACCTGTCTCACCTGCCTGTCCCACCTGTCCCATCCCACTTGTTCCACCTGTCCATCCCACCTGTCCACGGCACAGCCGAAAGTGCCCCTGAACTCCCAGCCCTGCCACGGGGCGCTGGGCTGGACAGACCCTCACGGAACAGGGGGGGCTCTTTGGGGTGACCCCACGGCCTGTGCCCAGCAGCACCCCGATCCCAACAGTCCCTGGTGCCCGAGGGTCCGGAGCACGGCCCCCCCTCTGCTCGTGGGCAGGGACCACCCGGGGCTGATCCTGCCGGGGGGCTCTGCACCCCCCAGAGCCCCCCAGCACCCTCCCATCGGGGCCCCCAGCACTGGAGGTGACACTGGTGGGGACCTGGGGGTCAGGATGGAGGGCAGGGCAGGGGTGAGGGAGCAAGGGAGGGATGGGGAGCAGGGCAAGGGCAGGGTGGAGATGGAGAGGCAGGGAAGGGCAGGATGGAGGGATGAAGGGGCAGGAGAAGGGGCTGGATGGAGGTCGGAGGAGCAGAGGAAGAGCGGGGGGGACGAGCATCCCGCTCAGGATGGAGATGGAGAGGCAGGGGAAGAGCAGGACACAGACGGAGAGGCAGAAGGGGCTGCATGGAGGGGCAGGATGGAGATGGAGGAGCGGGAGAAGGGGCGGGAGGGACGAGCATCCCGCTCAGGATGGAGATGGAGCGGCAGCAGGAGGGCACGGACAGATGGCGGGGCAGGGTCGCGGGTCCCCCCGCGCCGCTCCCCGCCCTCGCCGGCAGCACCCCCGGTCCCCGCGCCGGCCGCGCTCCCCCGGCCCCCGCCGCGCCGGTCGCATTGCAGTGCCCGCCGCCTCACCGTGTCCTGCCCGGGATCCGCCCTTGGCTGCGGGCGGCGCGGCGGCCTCAGCGCATGGCCCGGCCCGGGGCGGCCCCGGCGCGGCGGCTCCGCTCCGCCCGGCGCGGCTCGGTGCGGCGGGGCTCGGCGGGGCTCGGCGGGGCTGCGGCCGGTGCGGCGGGGCCGGCTCGGCTGGGCGGGCTCGGCTCGCCTCGGCTCGGCTCGGTGCGGTGCGGCCGCCGCAGAGCCGATCCCGCCCCGCCGCCGGCCCCGCCCGCCGCGCCCGCCCCGCCCGGGGCCCCGGACCCCCGGGCCCGGCCCCGAGCGGCTCCGGGACCCGGCAGCGGCGGGACGGGGACACACAGACAGGGATGGGGACAGACGGACAGGGATGCACGAGAATGGGGGCACGCGGGCAGCGATGGAGATGCACGGGATGGAAACACAGGGACAGGGACAGACAGGAACAGGATGGGGACACACGGAGAAGAGACTCAAACAGGGATGGGGACAGGGACACATGGATGGGAACACATGGAGAGAGAGATGGGGACTCATGGGGGTGAGAGGGGACAGCCAGGCAAGAAGACACAGGATGGGGACACATGGACAGGGACACACGGCCAGGGACACTTGGGGATGAGGACACAGGGACCCCACATGGACACCTGCACAGGTGGGGACATGAATCCACATGAGGAGGGACAGTCAAGGGACTCATGGATGGGGACGGAGCCTCGCAGGTGGTGACAGGGGACACAGGGACAGGACAGATGGACACCAACATCCCAGCCAGGCAGGGCACAGGTGGCACAGGGTGCTGTCAGCCCCTGTGGCAGTTGGGGGTGGCCTGGGCAGCCATGCTGGGCTCTGGGGACACAGAGGTCATGGTGCCACCCCAGCACAGGACCGGGAGCTTGTGCACACACCGCAGGGCCTTTGTCACCAACTGGTGTCACCTGCTCACGGCAGAGCCCCAGAACCCCAGAGGGGCCCTTGAGGGGACACACTGGGGACCCTGGTGGGGCTGTGGGACACTCAAGCGCTGGCTGAGCCCCCCCAGTGCCTGAGTGGGACCAGAAGAGCCCCAGGGTGACCATCCCCAGCTCTGTGTCCCACCACTGGCACTGGGCACTGGAGGTGACTGGTGACTCCAGGGGTCTGATGGTCCCTGTCACAGCCGGGGTCTGCTCCTGCCTCCCCCCCCCGCCCCACTCCTGAGTGGCAGCAATTAAAATCCGCAGCCTCTATTAATAGCAGCTAGCGGGCACCGGGCCACGGTGGCACCCACGCGCTGGCACCGCGTCCCCACGGGAACGGGGAGGGCAGCGGGGGGGGCACGGGGACATCGGCCCGCCCCGCCCCGCGGGGTGACAAGGCCCAGGGGGGGTGGTGGCAGCCTCAGCCCCCCCCACCCCCGCCGCGCCCGGAGCCGGCCGGATACTCCTCGTTAGAGGCAATGAATGAGCTTTCCTTGATCATTTTCCTGCGGCTCCTCCTCGTTCCATTGAGCCGCAGCTCCCCGCCAGGCCTGACGCAACGGGGCGGCCGCTCACGCAGGGCTGAATCACGGCGCTGCCGAGCGGGGGGTGCTGGGGGGGGTCCTGTCCCCCGCCCCCGGGCTCAGCAGGGCTCTGGGGGGTCCGGCTGGAGGGGTTCGGATGCCCGGGGAGGGGGCTCAGCCCACGCCGGGGCCGGGCACGTGTGGATGCCGCGTGAGCCGGACGCGGAGCAGCCATGGGGGACATCAAAAAAAGCGAGTGACAGCGAGGGGAGAAGGGCAGGGAATTTATTGGGAGCAGCAGGGCCTCCTCCTCCTCCTCCACCCTGGAGCACGGGATGATCCTGTGGATGAACCCCCCCAGGGCAGCGGGATGAGGATGGGGGAGCTCAGCACCCCCTGGCACTTCACAGCCCCCGCCCCCGATCCCAACTGCAGCAGGAGGAGGGCGTGAAACGGAGGTGACAGCCCAACAGGGGACACTCAGCGCCGTGTCACCTCTCCCCCTTCATCCCCCCCCAGGAGAGAGGTCACCCCCCAGGAGAGGTGAAACAGCCCCGAGGCTTCACCACGGCCGAGGCAAATCACAAATCACGTTCTCCTCTCATCCTGCTGCTTTGTGTCATGCCAGGCCCAAAATAACCTCCCTCCACACCCCCCCCTTCCACTCCAGGTTTTCAAAGGAAGATTAATTGACTCGGGGATGTTGCAGCAATTAAACTAACGAGCCCCAGGATCTGTCAGATGATGCTCAGCTGCCTCCATATGCTGCAGCTGGGCCACCGCGGAGGCTCCGCGCCTCCTTCCCGCTGCCGGCACTGCGCCATCCTTATAATTCCATCAGCGCTTCCAGGGCCCGGCCAAGCTGCTGCTGCAGGAGCGAAGGCTCCGGGTAATTAAAATGCAGCCCCTGCCTGAGCCAGGCTGTGTTTCACAGCTGGGGGGGAGCACATTCCCAGCTCCAGCCTCTGATCCCAGCTCCTGGCTCCCAAAGGCAAATCCAGCGGGATCAGGAGCTTCCCAGGGGCTCTGTGGCGGCTGCTGGGAGCTGCTCGTGTCTCTCAGCATCATCTCCACTCTCCCCCAAGGGAGGTGATTCCATTCCTTTGGAAACCTGGAAAAGCCTTGGAGCAGCCCCTGATGGGAACTGCTCGGCCCCTCTGACTGCAGAGCACTGAGAACACAAAGAGTTTGCTCCAAAATATCAGTGCTGGAAATTGTTACTGCCCGTTTCCTGCAAGCTCATGGATGCCAGGCTCTGGATAAGGTGAGGATCTGCTGCACCCCTGGAAGTGTCCAAGGCCAGGTTGGACGGGGCTTGCAGCACCCTGGGACAGTGGAAGGTGTCCCTGCCCATGGCACTGGACAGGCTTTAAGGTCCTCCCCAACTCAAACCATCCTGGGATTCAGCCTCTGATTTTCAGAGGTTTTCCTTAGGGAATGCTCAACCTATGGGCACGATGCTGAGAAGGAAGCAGGGTAGAGGGGCCCGGCCTCATTTCTTCCATGAATCCCTGGAAAAGCTGAGCTCCCCGAGCCCCAGGTGGGGCGCTGGAAGCTGTGTGGAGGCAGCAGGGCCCGGAAGGCCAGAGCCCCACAGGGATGTTATTTTTGGCAGCTCTTACAACCAGGTTTTACTCCCAACTAAGCCAGCGAAAGCAGCTTAGTGCAGCCTGGCAATCCCTGCTCCCACCTGCTCTGCCTCCACTCCTGTTTGTTCCTCACCTCCTCGGAGCCTCCGGAGCGTGGCCGAAGGGAAGGAGGGAGACACACACACATTCGAGGAGCTCTTGGAAGCAGAATTTACCCAGATCTTTAACGTTTGTGTCCGCTATTCCCTGCAGCCCCTCGGGCAGGGACAATCCCTCGGGATATTCCTCACTCTGAGCACACGGGAAGAGATTCTCCTCCTCCAGGTCATCATGGAAACTCCGCCCGGGTTGGGCTGTTCCAGCGGTGAAAGGGGCGGCTCCTCCCGGCGCCGTGGGAGGGGAGAGGTGAGGTTTTGCTCCCTCGGCTTCCTGAGGCTCTCGGCTCACCACGGGACGAGCACCAGCCCGGCCAGCGCGGTGTAGCCCAGCACCAAGCACAGCACCTTGAGCAGCCGGTGGCTTTTATCCTCCAGCTCCTTGGCCAGGATCTCGAAGAAGGTGACGAAGAGGAAGGTGCCGCCGGCGACGCCCTGCAGCAGCAGGGAGGCGATGCTGCCCGCGGCGCTGCGGCTGCTCTCGATGCCCATGCCCACCCCAATGCCCAGCGGGATCATCAGGCACACGGCCACCGCCAGCTTGGCCGCATCCCTCAGCGCCAGCGACGCCTTGGCCATGCTGATGCCCAAGGCCACGGCCACCAGCGTCTCGTGCACGGCCACTCCCAGGAACAAGCTGACCACTCTGCCTCCGTCCTCCTGCAGGCCCAGCGCCAAACCCTCGAAGATGGAGTGGGTGCAGAGGGCAAAGACCAGCCCCAGCAGGCGGCGGGGGCCGCAGCGGGCGAGCTCGGGGAGGTGCAGGCCGTGCGAGTGCGGGCCGTGCTCCCCGTAGAGCGCGCGCCCGCGCGGGGACGCCATGAAGGGGCTCTCGTACTCCGAGTCGCTGCCCGCGTCCGAGCCCGCGTTGAAGGTCTCCAGGTCGATGAAGGACGGCTTCTCCTTCTGCAAGCTCAGGAAGAGCTGGTCCACGAAGACCGACAGGAAGAAGCCGACCATCATGATGGTCTCGGCCACCGGGTAGTCCGTGGTCACGTTGTTCTGTCTGAGAACCTCATCGAGCTGGAAGGGAGCAAAAGATCCATCCCTTTATCCCTCTGGTGGGACACAGTGCCACACATCCACAGTGAATCCACCCCTTTATCCCTCTGGTGAGACACAGTCCCACAGATCCACAGTGAATCCACCCCTGTATCCCTGTGGAGAGAACAATTCCCCAGATCCACAGTGAATCCACCCCTGTATCCCTGTGGAGAGAACAATTCCCCAGATCCACAGTGAATCCACCCCTTTATCCCTCTGAAGGGAACCATTCCCACAGGGACACTCCATCAATCCATGATGCTGCCACATCCTTGTACAGCAGCCTTGGCAGGGCACAGGAAATCCCTGCCTTGCTGTTTGATCCTCACACCCCACAGCCTCCTCTGCCTCCACTTTCTCCACAGAGAGAGGGGCAGGAGGTGGGCACAGCTCCCCTTGCTGAGCCCCTGGACACAGCAGAGCTGCTCCAGCAGGCAGAGCCCCCTAAATCCATTCGGCCCCTGCAGGCTCAGACTGAGACAGGAGGTGGGCACAGCTCCCCTTGGTGAGCTCCTGGACACAGCACAGCTGCTCCAGAGGGCAGAGCCCCCTAAATCCACTCCCACTTGAGCCCCTGCAGGCTCAGATTAAGGCAGGAGGTGGGCACAGCTCTCCTTACTGAGCTCCTGGACACAGCAGAGCTGCTCCAGCAGGCAAAGCCCCCTAAATCCATTCGCCCTGGGCCCCTGCAGGCTCAGACTGAGACAGGAGGTGGGCACAGCTCTCCTTGCTGAGCTCCTGGGCACAGCAGAGCAGCTCCAGCAGGCAGAGCCCCCTCAAACCACTCCCAACTGAACCCCTGCAGGCTCAGACTGAGACAGGAGGTGGGCACAGCTCTCCTTGGTGAGCCCCTGGACAAAGCACAGCTGCTCCAGCAGGCAGAGCCCCCTAAATCCACTCCCAACTGAACCACTGCAGGCTCAGACTGAGACAGGAGGTGGGCACAGCTCTCCTTGGTGAGCTCCTGGGCACAGCAGAGCTGCTCCAGAGGGCAAAGCCCCCTAAATCCACTCCTACTTGAGCCCCTGCAGGCTCAGATTATGACAAGAGGTGGGCACAGCTCCCCTTGGTGAGCTCCTGGACACAGCACAGCTGCTCCAGCAGGCAGAGCCCCCTCAGACCACTCCCAACTGAACCCCTGCAGGCTCAGAGTGAGACAGGAGGTGGGCACAGCTCCCCTCGCTGAGCCCCCGGGCACAGCAGAGCTGCTCCAGCGGGCACAGCCCCCACAGCTGGGCCCCTGCAGGCTCAGCTTTAGGCAGGACGCCCCCAGGACCCACCTTGCCCCTGACGGCGGGCAGGAGCGCGTTGAAGCACGTGGCCAGGAAGACACCGCCCCCGAAGGAGTTCCAGAGCGCCAGCAGGCGGCGGGAGCGCTGAGCCTTCTCGTGGTCGGCCTCGATCAGCCTGACGGGCAGCAGGGCCCCGGCCAGCACCAGCACGCAGATCCCCAGCAGGCACAGCACCTTGGCCACCACGATCCTCATCCTGCCCGGGATCCGGCCCCGGAGGGCACCCTCTGGGTGTGCTCAGAGCGGGGGCATCAGCCTGGATGGGCCTCAGGGAGAGAGGCTGCCTGGGGATAGGGAGAACACAGAGATTTTTCCTTTATGAGCTGTAGGAAGCAGCAGGGAAAAGTTCAAACTGCATTCAAAAGGAATTTTGAATGAAAGCCCTGGAATTGTGGTCACCTCAAACCATCCTTCCCTGGAGGTCTTTGAAGCCCTGTCCTTGGACACTTCAGGGATGTGGCAGCCACTGGGAAATTCTTGACAGGGCCTGCCCACTCTCCCAGGGAGGAATTCCTTCTCAACATCCCATCTATACCCTTCCAAAAATCCCATCCATCCCCTCCCCAACATCCCATCTATCCTCTTCCAAAATCCCACCCATCCCCTTCCCAAAATCCCATCCATCCCCTTCCCAATCTCCCATCCATCCCCTTCCAACATCCCATCCATCCCCTTCCCAAAATCCCACCCATCCCCTTCCCAATCTCCCATCCATCCCCTTCCCAAAATCCCCATCCATCCCCTCCACAACATCTCACTCATTCCCTCCCCAAAATTCCATCCATCCCCTTCCCAAAATTCCATCCATCCCATTCCCAAACTCTCCTCCATCCCCTCCCCAAAATCCCATTTATGCCCTCCCCAAACTCCCACCCATCCCAGCCCTCTGGCAGTGGGGAGGAGCCATTCCCTGTGTGCTGCCACCCCGAGTCTTTGTCTCTAAGGGACAAAGAGAGGAATTCAGAGCCCATCAGGTGACACTGACTCACTGCAGGTCAGGCCAAGCCCAAACCCTGGGCCCAGGCACCAGCCACACCTGTGCCAGGGCAGAGGGAAGGGATAAAATCCTCCTTTTTCCACAGTTCACACCTCTGGAACACACCTGGCTCCCCCCAGAAACCCTTTAACCTCACTTTTTTTCCCTTTTCCCCCCATTTTAAACCCAAACCCGTCCCCTCCAAAGCCTCAACTTCCCAAGTTCAGGTGGAGCAGCCACATCCAGCATCCCTGAATGGGGCTGGAGCAGCCCTGAGGGAAAGGAAGCCCCAGGAGCACCTGAGGATCTCCTCACCTGCTCCTCCTGCACACCTGGGCTGTGTCCCCAGCCCCAAAACTGCTGCACCAAGGGATCAGCTCAGCTCCTGCTCGGGTCACTGGCTCAAAATGAAGCATCCAAGCGATGAAAAATATTCTATAAAGCAGGCAGGGCTCTGTGGGAGGAAAAACAAAGGGGTTCCTCATCCGTGCTCCTCTAAATCCCAATGTTTCTGTGAAAAACCGGCCCTTCCAAGCCCTTTGAGACCGTCCCATCGCTTTTAGAAAGGGGGTGATGGGGAAGGGGCTCCTCCCAGACCAACCTGAGCCCACCAAAAGGGAGCAGAGATGAGGAGAGAGGTTTCAGCGTTGCTGGGTGGGCGGTGAGCAGCTCACATGGGGAGAGTTCAGCTGGGAAGACCCTCAGAGAGGGTCGGGGTCTGCCCTGAGCCCCTCAGGATGGGGAAGGGGCCCGGCCCCAGCCCCTCATAGGGAGATGGAGCCCCTCAGGATGGGGAAGGGGTCCAGCCCCTCACGGCGAGGAGGGGACCCCAGACCCCCACAGGAGCTTGGGGCACACCCTGACCCCTCACACCCAGAGCGGGCCCAGCCCCGGCCCCTCAAACCAAGGCCGGGCTCCAGCCCTCACACACGGAGAGGGCCCAGTCCCGTTCTCCCGCCCCTTCCCCCGCAGCCCCGGCTCCCCCAGCCCCGTTGCGACCCCGGGGTCCCCGGCCCGGCCCCGCCATCCCCTCACGACCCCCTCGGCCCCGTTACCCCGGTAACCGCCCCCCCCTCACTCACGGCAAGCCCCGCTCGATCCCGGCCCGGCCGCCCCGCATCGCCCGCCCACGGCGGTCTCCCATTGGCTGAGGCGGAAAAGCTGATTTGTGATTGGGCGTTAGAGCTGTCAATCAACGCGTCCACAGCACAGCGTGGGGGAAGCGGCGATTGAGGTCCGCGGGAAACGCGTCCCGTAGCGCTGGGTTCCGGACCCCGGATCACCGGGAAAAACGGGAACGGGAAAAACGGGAATGGGGAAAAACCGGGAAGCGGGAGCGCCGGGAATGGGAAAACCATCCCTGGAACAGCGTCCGCCACGCCCACACCCCCTACTCCTGCCGCTCTGTGATCAAACCGCACCAATGGCAGCTGTGGGTGCTGCAGGGAGAGCTGAGGCCCACCTGGAAATTCCATAAAATTCCACAGAATTCCATCAATTTCCCTTTTTTTTGGTGCTGTCAGCTCAGGAATTTCTGGGCAACTCCAGGCAGTTCAGCCTGGAGTTCAGGGGCAGCTCCAAGCAGGGCAGGAGGAATTCCCTGGAAAATCTCACCTGGAATTCAGGGCTGGAAAATCCCAACTCAGAGAGGAGGAAAAAATACAAAAAAATATTAAAAAAACGGGTCAGGAAAGAGCCAGGAGGGTGAGGGAAAGGGAACAGCACAAAATGTGCCGAAAACAGCGGGAAAATGGCGCCATGGTTTCCACATTTTTGGATAATTCCAGAATATTTTCCTTTCCAGCCTGAAATTCCTTTGGTGGGGCTACAAAAAAGCAGGTGGAGAGAAATTAAAAGCAATTTAGGGAAGGAGAAATGGAGGGAAAAAGAAAAGTTTTCTTATTTTTGTGCTGTAGGAAACGTGCAGGAGGAGAATTCCCGTTGGGAAGGACAAAAAAAATTGGGGAAAATGGGAATAAAATGTGCCCCAAACAGACCCTGAGCCCACAGAAGGTTCTGGAAAATCACCTGAGCACGCAGGGATAACAACCAAAGTGTCCAAATGGTTTTTATTCCTCACGAGTGACACGAACCACATGAATTCCACGGAGCCTCGACCAAAAAAAATCACTTTTTTTCCATGATTTTTTCCGTCTCCCCAACGTTCCAGAGGGGCTCCTCATCCCCCAAGAGCCAAAAATTGGATTTAAATCCATTTTGGATTTTTAAAAAATTCCCCTCTGGTTTCCCCCCAGCTGGGATTTGAGGTGGCTCCAGGAGCTTCTCCCTGCCCAAATCCTGGATTTTGGATCCAAAGGGGGATTTTGGATTCCCTTCACCCCCAGCCCAGCCAGGCTGATCACTGACATGCAATTAAAAAAAAAAAAAAATCAAAATAATTCGGAAAAAACTCCTTTAAAACACACTAAAAACACCTTCACTCCCTCCCTGCTCACATTCCATGGGAGAAATCCCCATTTTGCCAGAGTTTGCTGAACACTCAAATGGGATTTTCCAGGATTTTTTGGGATGGCAAAAACCCCAAAAATGCCTGGGGGAGGTTCAGTCCTGACTCCCCTGTGGATGCTGGAGAGGGGGAAGCAGCAAAATTCCCAAAAAATCCCAGATTTGGAGCAAAATTCTCATTCCCAGAGATGGAAAATCCCAGGAATTCCAGGGTGGGGACGAGCAGGGACTCAAACACTTCTTGGAAGTGGCTCCCGAGGGGAAAATTGGGGCAAAAAAAGAAGAATTCGCTTGGAAATGCTCCAAAAAACAACAAAAAATTGGGAATAAACCCCCCCCAGGCAGCAAATCCTGCAGGGATTTGGGAATTCCCAGCAGAATTCTGAGTTCAGTTCTGCTGGGGCTGCCAGGAAAAAAAACCCCAAAAAATAAACCTGGAAAAAGGGGGAAAAAGGGGAAAAAAGGGAGGGAAATGGGGATTCTCAGGGACATGCAGGGCACGGGAAGATTTGGGAATTTTTGTGGTTTTTATCCGTTGGAGTTTCAGGTTTTTTCCCCCTCTTGGACACTTCCAAGTCAAGAATTGGCAACACGGAGGTGGCTCCCAGCTGGAAAAGCAAATTCTGGAATTTCCAGGGGCTGCAGAGAGAGGGAAAACAGGGAATTCACTTGGGGAAAAGGGAATTTCATCAGATTACTCTGGATTATTTATTTCTATTGGTTTTATTTTAATTAATTTATTTTATTTTATTTTATTATATTTCCATCTATTTTCAACTTATTTTATTTCAATTTATTTTCATTTTATTTTTATTTAATTTCAAATTATAACCTAATTTTATTTCAATCAAATTTATTTTAAATTTATTTTAGTTCAATCACATTTTTGTTTTATTAATTTTACTATGATTTAATTATTACTATTATAATACTAACACATTAACCTATAAAATTATATATTTTTATAATTATTTTATTAATTATTATTTAATTTTTATTGTTTCATTTATTTAAAATTTTATTTCAATTTATTTTAACTTCTTTTCATTATTTTAAATTCAAATTTAAATAAAAAGAACAATTTAAAATTCAAATTTAAATAAAAATAACAATTTTTAAATTCAAATAAAAATAACAATTTAAATTGCTTTCATTATTTTAATTAAAATAATTTTATTCTTATTTCAATTCTTTTAATTTTAATTTAATTAATTTTAATTTAATTTTTTCATTCTTTTCCATCCGCACATTTTAATTTATTTTAAATTTTGATCTAAATATTAATTTTACTTTATTTAAAACATTTCAATTTAAAATTTCGAGAATTTAGAATAGAAATTTAAAACTTCATTTGACTCAAACTGACACTATCAATTCCTGTATTGAGTTGATCAATCAATCAATAATCAATGGCACTGATCCTGCCCTGCCTCACTCCTGATTGATTAGAAATGGAGTTATTAATTCCTGTATTGAATCAATCAATCAATCAATCAATAATCAATAGCCATTAATCCTGCCCCACCTCACTCCTGATTGATTAGAACTGGAGTTATCAATTCCTGTACTCAATCAATCAATAATCAATGATTGATCCTGCCCAATTCACTGCTGACTGACTCCAACTGGAATTACCAATTCCTGTACTGAATCAATCAATAATCAATGGCCCTGCTCCTGCCCTACCTCACTCCTGAGTTATCAATTCCTGTATTCAATCAATAACCAATAACCAATCAATAATCAATGCCCCACCTCACTCCTGAGTTATCAATTCCTGTATTCAATCAATAACCAATAACCAATCAATAATCAATGCCCCACCTCACTCCTGAGTTATCAATTCCTGTATTCAATCAATAACCAATAACCAATCAATAATCAATGCCCCACCTGAGTTATCAATTCCTGTATTCAATCAATAACCAATAACCAATCAATAATCAATGCCCCACCTCACTCCTGAGTTATCAATTCCTGTATTCAATCAATAACCAATAACCAATCAATAATCAATGCCCCACCTCACTCCTGAGTTATCAATTCCTGTATTCAATCAATAACCAATAACCAATCAATAATCAATGCCCCACCTCACTCCTGAGTTATCAATTCCTGTATTCAATCAATAACCAATAACCAATCAATAATCAATGCCCCACCTCACTCCTGCTGCTCCTCGTTGCTGGCGCTCGGGGTCCGGCTGCGGATTTGGCTGCGCAGCTGCTCAATGAGCTCAGGGTTCTGCTGCTGCATCTGCTGGGCAAACTGCTGGCCCCTGGGGACATCAGGGACACACAGGGACATCAGGGACACACAGGGGACAGCAGGGACACACAAGGGACAGCAGGGACACATGGGGACATCAGGGACACACAGGGACAGCAGGGACACACAAGGGACAGCAGGGACACACGGGGGACAGCAGGGACACACGGGGACATCAGGGACACACGGGGACATCAGGGACACATGGGGGACATTGGAGACACACAGGGGACATCAGGGACACACAGGGGACAGCAGGGATACAGGCAACACCCTGGGACATTCCCAGCCCTGTCCCCAGGATTGTCCCCCTCGATTGTCCCCAGCCCTGTCCCCAGCCCTGTCCTGAGCCTATCCCCAATCCTGTCCCCAGTCCCAGCCCAGTTCTGTCCCCAAGCTGTCCCCAGCCATTTCCTCCAGCTGTCCCCCAGCCCTGTCCCCAGCCCATCCCCAGTCTTGTCCCCAGCCCTGTCCCCAGCCATTCCCAGCCTTGTCCTCAAGCTGTTGCCAGCCCTGTCCCCAATCCTATCCCCCAGCCCTGTCCCCAGGTGTCCCCAGCCCTGTCCCCAATCCTATCCCCCAGCCCTGTCCCCAGGTGTCCCCAGCCCTGTCCCCAACCCTATCCCCCCAGCCCTGTCCCCAGCCCTGTCCCCCAGCCCATCCCCAGTCCTGTCCCCAGGCCATTCCCAGCCCTGTCCCCAATCCTATCCCCCAGCCCTGTCCCCAGGTGTCTCCAGGTGTCCCCAGCCCTGTCCCCAATCCTATCCCCCAGCCCTGTCCCCAGCTGTCCCCAGCCATTCCCAGCCCTGTCCCCAGCCCTGTCCCCAATCCTATCCCCCAGCCCTGTCCCCAGCCATCCCCTGACCTGTCCCCAATCCTATCCCCCAGCCCTGTCCCCAGTCCTATCTCCCCCAGCCCTGTCCCCAGGTGTCCCCAGCCATTCCCAGCCCTGTCCCCAGGTGTCCCCAGTGTCCCCACTCACGCCTGGATCAGGCTGGCCAGGTCGTTGGTGGAGGGGCTGCTCCCGGTCGCTCCCATGGCGTTGTGGCCTCCCGAGATCATCCCCGACATTCTGGGAAGGGGAAAAAAGGGTCAGAACTGGGAGAAGATCCCCAAAAATCACCTGGGGACTGCTGGGAGCAACTTCCCATCCTGGGGATCTCAGAATTCCCTGCAGCACCTTTTCCTGAGTCGGGTGGAAATAACTAATTTAGCTGAACAATTAATAAAATTATTAAAATAATGTTGATATTCCTGGATTTATGGAATTGCAGCCCTGCTCTGCATCCAGGACAGGATTCCCTGGATTCCCTCCAGGGCTGGATCCAGGTGGGAATTCCCAAAGGCACCAGGAGCAGGGAGAAACCAAAGGGAGCTGAGTGATCTCATTCCAAAAATCCAAGGATTTGGGGGCTCCAGAGGGTCTCTCCCTCCTGCCACGCTCCACAGGGGTGCTCAGGAATGGATTCAGGAATTTATCCATTTTCTTCAAATATTGGGAACTGCTCCTCACAACCATCCAGGAATGGGAATATTCCCATTTTAACCAAGCTGGGAAATCCTGAAATCCCATAAAACTGCAGCAGAGCCAATTCCAGGGCCACGATCCATCCCATCCCACCTCCTTTGGGAATAATTTTATTTCAAGCCCTTTCCCAGCACCTCCCAGAGCATCCAAACCCCCACAGCTCATGGAACTGGGCTGGTTCTGAACCTCCTCCACATTCCTGGCCCAAATTCCCTCCTGCTCCCAGTGGGAATGGCCAAACCCAGAATTCCAAGAGGGAATAAACCCAGAATTCCAAGAGGGAATAAATAAAAGTGGGATCCAACTCACAGCTGTTGTACTTGGGGGTTGTTCATGAGGTTTGAGGCCTGTGGGGAATAAAAACAACACCCAGGTGAGGCAGCAGGGATCAACAGGGTCAGATCAACCCCAAAGGGAAGGTGGGAATGTTTGGGAATCCTTGGGAATCCAGGAAAAGGGCAAAAATGGCAAAAAAAAAAAAAGAGCAATGGCCAAGCCCAGAGCAGAGCAGGCCCTGCCACAGCCTGGGAAAAGCCTGAGGAGAAATTCCCAGCTCTGCCTGAGCTGAAGGGAGCAGCAGCAGCTTTCACACAACCCCAGGGAGCGGGGAAAGCTTCCAGAGGGGCTCCATGCTGAGGAATCCCATGTGAGGAGACACCAGGGAGGTTCCACCCCAGGGAATTCCATGTGAGGAGGCACCAGGGAGGTTCCATCCCAGGGAATTCCATGTGAGGGGACACCAGAGCCCCCAGGGAGGCTCCACCCCAGGGAATCCCAGGATCTGCAATCACCATGCTCATGAAGCCGGGGTTGTTCAGCAATCCGGCCAAGTCGAACCCTCCGGGGCCGCTGGTCTGGAAGAGAGAAACCAGAGCTGCTGTCATTGCTCATTCCCATCCCTCATTCCCCATTCCCATCCCTCATTCCCCATCCCCATTGCTCATTCCCCATTCCCATCCCTCATTCCCCATTCCCATTCCCATCCCCATTCCCCATTCCCATCCCTCATTCCCCATTCCCATCCCTCATTCCCCATTCCCATCCCTCATTCCCATTCCCATCCCCATTCCCCATTCCCATCCCTCATTCCCCATTCCCATCCCTCATTCCCATTCCCATCCCCATTCCCCATTCCCATCCCTCATTCCCCATTCCCATCCCTCATTCCCCATTCCCATCCCTCATTCCCCATTCCCACCCCTCATTCCCCATTCCCACCCCTCATTCCCCATTCCCCAATCCCCATCCCCATCCCTCATTCCCCATTCCCATCCCTCATTCCCCATTCCTATTCCAAAACCCCATTTCCCATTCCTCATTCCCAAACCCCATTCCTCATTCCACATTCCCCAATCCCCATCCCTACTGCTCATTCCTCATTCCCCATTCCCATTCCAAAACCCCATTCCCCATTCCCATTGTTGTTGCAAAATGCTGCTCCTGCTCTTTTAACCTCAATAAATCCCCAAATTCCACAACTTACTGGACTGGGAGTCTCCTTCATTTTCTGTTCAGCTATTTTGAGGTTGGATTTGTACGTTTCGTTGTCCGGATCCAACTCCAGAGCTTTTTTGTAGTAAACAACAGCTTCTGTGTGTTTGTTTAAGCTGGACAGGGCCAAGCTGGGGAAGAAAAGAAAATTCAAAGTCACAGAAGGGTTTTTTTTTCCACCTTTTTTAATCCAATTGTTGTCCCCACCAACTTTCTTAGAATTGAGAAATGTGAATTTTTTCTCCACTGTAAAAAGCTGAAATAGCAGGAATTTTTCATGGTGGAACAAACTGATAAAATCCCTGTTCTGGGGGTTTTCAGGGCTGCAGAATTCCCAAGGAAAGGTGGGAATTTCCCCAGGAGGGTGCTGCTCACCCCATCCTGCCGTAGGCTTTGCTGTAGCTGGGGTCGATGCCGATGGCGCGCTCGCAGTCCCGCACGGCTCCCGCGTAATTCCCCAGTTTGCTGTAGGCAGCAGCTCTGGAAAAATGGGAAAAGCAGAACCCCCTGCATTGCCAAGCAAAGTGGATTCTGTTTTGCCATCTGGATGGCAGCTGGCTTCTGCTAAGTGGGCAGTTTTCCTTATCTCTTCCACAACAGGGGAGAAATCTGCTGATAAGAGGCCACTGAATGTCCCTGCACGGCTGGTAAGAACTGCAGCATCCCATTGGGAATGTGAGCCCAGAGGGAGGAGCCAAGCATTCCTGCCTGGATAGAATCTGAGATTTCAAACATTCCTATCTAGATACAATCTGAGATTTCAAACATTCCTGCCTGGATACAGCCTGAGATTTCAAACATTCCTACCTGGATACAGCCTGAGATTTCAAACATTCCTGCCTGGATAGAATCTAAGATTTCAAACATTCCTATCTGGATAGAATCTGAGATTTCAAGCATTCCTACCTGGATAGAATCTGAGACTTCAAACATTCCTACCTGGAAACAATCTGAGATTTCAAACATTCCTATCTGGATACAATCTGAGATTTCAAACATTCCTACCTGGACAGAATCTGAGATTTCAAGCATTCCTACCTGGATATAGCCTGAGATTTCAAACATTCCTTTCTGGATAGAATCTGAGATTTCAAACATTCCTATCTGGACAGAATCTGAGATTTCAAACATTCCTATCTGGACAGAATCTGAGATTTCAAACATTCCTACCTGGATAGAATCTAAGATTTCAAACATTCCTACCTGGAAACAATCTGAGATTTCAAACATTCCTATCTGGATAGAATCTGAGATTTCAAGTCTTCCTACCCGGATATAATCTGGAGATTCTGGAACACCAGCACAGCTTCTGCACTGGATTTCCCAGAGGAACAGCAGCTGCCTCTTGCCCTGGATCTTCAGAGGAAGATTCCACTCTTTCCTACAGGATCCCTGCTCCAGCAGAACCACCCCTGGCACTGCAGGAGGGCTGAGCCACAATTCCAATGGTTCTGCTGCCACCACCCTGACCCACAGGGTGTCAGGCTGGGTTCTGACTCTCTCAGTGCTGTTTCAGTTCACTGCATTGTTTATTTTATCTTTTTATTTTCTTCCCTATTAAAGAACTGTTAGTCCTGCTCCCATATTTTTTGCCTGAGAGCCCCTTAATTTAAAATTTATAGCAATTTGGAGGGAGGGGGTTTACATTTCAGGGGTGGGTCTGAGTTCCCAGCACAACCAGGGAATTCCATCAAATTCAAGTTCACAATCTGTTTTATCCAGGAATTGCAGAGAAACACAAAAACCTCCCCCTCTTCCATGGCCAATTCTGCACACACAACTCCCTTAACTCTCCATGAGGAGCCTCCAGCTCCTCATTCCATCCTGAATTCCCAGCACATCCCACTGTGAATGGAATCAGACCCCATTCCCTGGCATCCCTCACCCCTCCAGTGCCTGATAAAGGTCATTTCCACACCCACATCCCACCCAGAGATCCCAGGAGACACCAAAAGCACGGCACAATCCCACAGCAAGCGAGGAACTGCTCCAAAACTCCACAGGATGGTTTGAAAAATTGGGATTTTTGGGCATTCTGGAGCCTGGGGTGCCAGCAGGGAGGAGCTGCTCAGTACCTGTTGCAGAAATAAACGGCGTTGGCTGGGTTTAACTCGATGGCTTTTCCATAAAAAGACACGGCAGCCTCGAAGTTTTCTGCCTTCATTTGGTCATTTCCTGAAAGGAAGGTGGAGAAAAGATGGGAAAAAAACCTGGGATAAACCAAAGCAAATGTCTGGATCCATGGAAATAGCACAGGGGAGAGGTTTGTCAGTGTGGGGCAGGGCCAGCAGCGGGGCAATGTTGGAAATTCCCCCATTCCTGATCCCAAAAACCACCCCAGGTGCTGGCTCAGGGGGGAAATGCTGCACCCACACCCATCCCATTTTTCCCAGGAAAAAGCCATGCACAGAGCAGGAAGGATGGATGCTCTGCTCCACACCCCACAGGATTTTTGGGATAAAAATCCCACTGATCCAACATTCCTGGCAGCCAAACCTCCCCAGGCTCCTGCAGCCCAGGCAGAGCAAGAGGCAGAAATAGAAAACATTCCCTTTTTTTTCCTCCAATTCCAGGTGCCAGGGAATTGAGATGCCCTCCCAATTAGCACCAAACCCTCATGATCCAGCAGCTCCAGGGGTTGGTACCTTCAGTCTTGAGTCTTTCAGCTTCAGCCACGTCATCTTCTGAGGGGGTGACGGGCTCCGAGTTCGTTCTGGAGTGTTCCAGCTCCTTCCAAGGAGAGGCAGAAGCTGAGCTGAGCATTCCCACAATTCCCACAAATTTTTCCAGCCCAAAACGTTCCCCTCCCACACTCCCTAAGGGGAGCAGCAGCAGCCTCCTGGAAAATCCAGCAGAACTCAGGGAAAAGGGAACATCCCAGGGCTCTCACTCACCTTCCCTGCCACGGCTTCAAATATTTCGGGGAGGGTCTGGGACACAGCCAGGCTTTGGTCTTCCATGGAGACCCCAAATGCTGTTTCCAGGCACTGGATGGCCACTGGATAAGGAGAGTCAGGTCATGAATTAATAAATGTTCATCCCTCTCCCTCATCTCTCAAAAAAAACAGGAAAAAAACCCAATATTTCCCCCACACCAGATGGGATTTTTGGGCTGTATTTTCAAATTTTGCCAAAACTCAGAGCTGGGCAAAGCCTCCCTCTGGATCTCCTGGATGGAGCCAGTCCCAGTTGCCACTCCCTGAGGGATTCCTGGGCTTGGAAGTGAATCAGGCTGGGGCTGCAGCAGCATTCCCACAGCTGGGAATGTGGGAATGGCCCAGAATCCCAAGGAGAGACCCAAACATTCCCCTTGCTCTGGGAACCCTGAGCCACCTCCTCCCTCCTCAGGCTTGGGAAGCTGCTCCCAGGGATAATCAGAGCCTCCCAGAGCCCTCCTGCCACATTTTTCATCCCAAAATATCCCATTCCCAGTCCCATCTCCCAGCAATGTCCCCCCACCCCACAGCCACGCTCCTTTCACCACGACAAACCCACAAACCAAGGGCTAAACCTTAAGCTCCTTAAGGAGACCTTTAAAGATCCCTGCCCTTTGGAAAGGCCTGGAAAAACCTTGAGGGATGACATTTTGGGGAGAAAAAGAGGAGGAACAACTCCAGGAGCACAGAAAGTTTCCCTGGAGCCAGGGAATTCCCACCTCCCACCCCACAGAGCGCTCCCAGCTTGGCCTGGATGAACCCTCTGAGTCTCCAAGCAGGGATCAGGGAGGCTTCTGAGCCCAGGTACATCCCTGCCTCCAGCTAAGCTGCTCTTGGCAGAGATCAGAAGCCACACAAGCCACCAGCATCCCTGGATAAATCCCAAAAGGAAAAATCAACTGCAAAATTCCAGCGAGGTTCGGCACCGGGAGCAGCCCAGCCAAGGCAGGGGTAGAAAAGAGGGAAAAAACGGTGAAATTCTCCCAAATTTTGGCCTGACAGAGGTAGATCCAGCCCACCTTCCAAACTCTCCTGAGCATCTGGAGACATGCTCCCGTTCTGGAGCTGGGTGTGCAGGAACTGGATGATGGAGAAGGCCAGACGCTTCTGGTCTGCCATGCTGGGCTCCACCGCTCCTGGCTTCCCAAAAAATCCTGCAGAGACACAAACCGTGGATTGAAACACAAAAGGGAAAAGGATTTTGCTGCTGCTGCCCCTCAGGGAGGTGTTGAGGAGGTCAGGATGGATTTGGAGTTTGGTCAGGGCTGGGTAAGAACTCCAGAACATTCTTTGTTTTCTTTAGGAATTCTCCAGGCGTGGATTCACCCTCTGCCTGGTACAACCCCGCCAAGGGAAGCACCCAGAGGTGCTGCAAGGGGTGAAATCCCCTGAACTCACCAGGAAAAATTCCCAATTTTCTGCTCCCTGAGCATGGCTTGCTCCTGAAACCAGGGCCAGGAGCAGGAGGAATTTGGTGGCTCCAAACCAGAGCCAGAAGCAGGAGGAATTTAGGAGGAATTTGGTGGCCCCAAACCAGAGCCAGGAGCAGGAGGAATCTGGTGGCCCCAAACCAGAGCCAAGGAGGAATTTGGCAGCCCCAAGCCAGAGCTAAGAGCAGGAGGAATTTAGGAGAAATTTGGTGGCCCCAAACCAGAGCCAAG
This sequence comes from Agelaius phoeniceus, assembly GCF_051311805.1. NCBI lineage: Eukaryota > Metazoa > Chordata > Aves > Passeriformes > Icteridae > Agelaius > Agelaius phoeniceus. Next base: position 2,135,974 of record NC_135293.1, read on the forward strand.
GAGGAATTTGGCAGCCCCAAATCAGAGCCAGGATCAGGAGGAATTTGGTAGCCTCAAACCAGAGCTAAGAGCAGGAGGAATTTAGGAGGATTTTGGTGGCCCCAAAGCAGAGCCAAGAAGGAGTTTGGTGGCCCCAAACCAGAGCCAAGAGCAGGAGGAATTCAGGAGGATTTTGGTGGCCCCAAAGCAGAGCCAAGGAGGAGTTCGGCAGCCCCTGGCAGCCCGGGCAGTGCCAGCCTGTCCTGGCAGGGCACAGCGAGGGAAATCCCAAAGCACAGAGAGCCCAGTAAGCACAACCTGAGGCTGGGAATTCCCAGGGCAGCTCCCGAGGGAGAACTCCGCACTTTAATTGGGTTTGTAGCACAGCCAGGCTCATTTAACGGAGACACGAGCTCCGTTTAACGCGAGTGCACCGGAGCTGAGCCGGTCCCGTCCGCCCAGAGCCCCCGGAGCAGCACCGCGCCCGCCTGGCTCCCGTTCCCCGGCAGCCCCCGGACCCACCGGGCGGAGAGGGGAAGGCACCGCTCCCCGGTGTCCCCAAAGCCCCGCGAGCATCGCCCGGACCCTGCCCCGGTGGAGGCAACCGGGGACTCCCGGCCGGGGAATCCGCCGGGACCCGGTGCCCTCACCGGGACCGGGACGGGAGACTCCCGGGGCTGGCACCGGCAGCACCGGAGAAACACAAGTCCCAGCGCGGGGCACAGCCCGCTCCCGGTACATCCCGTCCCGTCCGGTCCCGCCCCCTCAGGCCCCGGTGCACCCGGTACCCCCCGGTGCCGCTGCCCCCAGGCGGAGCAGAACGGCGGCTGCCGGCGGGCAGCACGGCCCGGCACCAGCGGGTCTGGAGGCGGACGGGTCCCGGAGGAGGGCCGCTCCCGATGCCCCCGTCCCGGCCCCGGTGTCCCCCGGTCCCCCCTCGCTCACCGGACACTCGCCTGGGCCGGGCGCGCTCCCGCACTGCGCATGCGCCGCGCCCTCCGCGCGCCGGCGCCGCTGCGGCCCCGCCCCTCCCAGTAGCAAAAGAATGGGCGTGGCCTATGGAGGAAGCCCCGCCCACACCGGTACCATAGAGATGCTGCGTTGTCACGGCAACGCGCGGGGGCGTTGCCATGGAAACGGGCGGGCGGGACCCGGGGATGCTCCGCGCCCGCCCCGCGCCCGCCCCGGGGCCGCTCCCGGCCGGTTCTGAGGGTCGCGGCGGGGATGAGCCGCCCCCGCTGCCCGGTCCCGGTGCGGTGCGGTGCGGGCGGGAGCGGCCCGGTCCTCCAGGCTCCCAGCATGCCCCGCTCTCCCGCCCGCCTCTCCGGTCGGGGCACATGCTCGGTGCGTGGGGCCGGCCCGGTTTCCTCCCGGCCTCGATAGCAGCGCGGGGCTTCCCGGCACCCCCGGCACCGCCGACATGGCCCCCCCGACAGGTACCGGCGGGATGGGGGGCGCGGGGACACCGGGGAGAGCGATGGGGCGGCGGCGGCGGGACCGGACCGGGAGCGGTCCCTCAAGCCGGCCGGGGTCTCCTGTGCCGCCAGGTCACCTCTGTCCCCCGCTCGGCCTTGTCCCCGAGCAGGGACAGCCTTGGCAGGGACACCCGGCCGGGCACGGGGTCGGGTTTCGGTGAAGCATTTCTCAGCACCGGGAGGGCGAGGAGCTCCCGGGAGATGATCCCACCGCCAATCCCGGGCGCTGGGGCCCTCCCTGGAATTCTGTGCCTGCAGGGAATGTCGTGGACAGCCAGGCCCCGCGTCCCTTGGCCAGCCAGCTGCGCTGGGACCTGACGGCCGAGCAGATCGAGGCCATGGCGGCCGAGCTGACCGAGAGCACCAAGCTCGTGTACGACCGCGTGGGAGCCCAGGAGCGCGGCGAGGTCTCCTACGAGAACACGCTCAAGGCTTTGGCCGACGTGGAGGTGGAATACACAGGTGGGGACGCTGTTCCTGCTGGCAGGGATGGGATGGATCCCGGGATGTGGCGTTGAGATTCTCTGGACAGACAGACAGGATTCTCTCTCTCTCAGGTTTTTGCTGGAGTGCTGTTCTTGGAGCTTCTGCAGGGGATGGCAGCAGGGAATGTTCTCCCTGTTTTCCTCCATGGAATTGCATCAGGACAGGGTGTGGTGGCTTTTGGGGAAGCGTCTGTAGGAGGGGATTGTCCCACTTTGAGCTTTAAAGGAGACAGGGAACGCTGCTGCCATCAGGAATCATGGAATTCCTCAAGCTGGAAGGGAGCATTGAGCCCTGCACAGGACTCCCCAAACCTCCTGTGCTGCCACAGAATTCCTGTGGATTTTGGGAGGATTGTGGTGGGAATCCAGCAGGTGGATGTGGTGGGCAGCAGGGAAAGGACCAAAGGGAGCAGGAGCTGCTGCCATCAGGAATGATGGAATTCTGGAGTTGGAAAGGGAGCATTGAGCTCTGCACAAAACTCCCCAAACCTCCTGGGGTGCCACAGCTGGGGCAGAGCTTTTGGGGGCTCACAGACACAGAATTCCTGTGGATTTTAGGAGGTTTTGGTGGGAATCCAGCGTGTGGATGTGCTGGGCAGCAGGGAATGTGCCATCCCTGCCATCAGGAATCATGGAATTCCTCAAGCTTGGAGGGAGAAGCTGGAGAAGCACAGAGATCAAAACAATTCTTATTTGCTGCTCCTGTGTTTTGGAACACATGGAATGTGTTGAATTATTTACCTGAAAGAATTTGATTCTAGTGTGAGTGTTTTGTTTTCTTAACCAGTCTCTACAAGCTGTGTCCTGACAGGAGACAGCCACGAGATTTCGAGTGTTTGTACGGTTTCAGTTTAGAGTAGTGCAATACAGTATAAAATAATTACAATAAAGTTATTAATTAGCCTTCTGATATCATACAGTCAGGGGGGTTGCCTGATTTTACAATAGTGGGAGGCTCTGAGCTTGCCCAGAGCAGCTCTGGCTGCCCCCTGGAAGGGTCCAAGGCCAGGTTGGAGCCCCCTGGGGCAGTGGGAGATGTCCCTGCCCACAGCAGGGCTGAGCTTTGAGGTCACTTCCAAACCCTCCCACAATAATTAAGATTTTTGGATTTTTTTTTTAGCTCTGTGCTGTCACCTGCTTTTCTCTCCCTGTGGCTGCCAGCAGAATGTTGGTTTTATTCCCAGTTAATGTTTATACAGCAAGGAACCAGCACAAAGAACAGATTTGGAAAAGCAAATTAACCCAAGGGCAGCCCTTTGGCAGCAGGAGCAGCTGATTCCCCAAGGCTGTCCTGGCTTTCATGTGCCACCAGTGGGAACAGAAGCAGAAAAGATCCAAGAAACTCTCACCTCCTTCCTCAGTTTTCCCTGGGGCAGTGGGCAAATGTCTCTCTATGTGCCTTGTTTCCTGCTGGGATTTTTTGGGAGAGTAAATCCCACTGGGATTTTTGGGAGAGTAAATCCTGCTGGGATTTTTTTGGGAGAATAAATCCTGCTGGGATTTTTGGGAGAGTAAATTCTGCTGGGATTTTTGGGAGAGTAAATCCTGCTGGTATTTTTGGGGATAGTAAATCCCACTGGGATTTTTTGGGAGAATAAATCCTGCTGGGATTTTTTGGGAGAATAAATCCCACTGGGATTTTTGGGAGAATAAATCCCACTGGGATTTTTGGGAGAATAAATCCCACTGGTATTTTTTGGGAGAATAAATCCCACTGGGATTTTTTGGGAGAGTCAATCCTGCTGGGATTTTTTGGGATAGTGAATCCCACTGGGATTTTTTGGGGGAGTGCCACAACGTGATGGCACCAAAACTGTGCAGTTTTGGTGGTTAATTTGCAGCAGGCTGACAATTCAGGTGGCCCCTCCTTGTGACACCTGGGCTGCTGCCTGTGCTTGAGCTGCCCCACCTGTCTGGGGCAGGGAGCAGCCTCATCTTCCTCCTCTCCCCGTTCTTTTTTTCCTAAAATAATTGGGAAAAAAAAAATAATTCCTCTTGCTCAGCAGGAGGAATGTTCAGCTCAGCAGGGCTGTCAGCACTTCCCTGGCTGAGCTGCCTGTTCAGCTTCTCCTGGGGAGGGAATGCAGGTGCCTGGAGAGCACCTGGAGTGCTGTTCTTGGAGCTTCTGCAGGGATGGCAGCAGGGAATGTTCTCCCTGTTTTCCTCCATGGAATTGCATCAGGACAGGGCACACCTGGGGCGTGGTGGCTTTTGGGGAAGTGTCTGTAGGAGGGGATTGTCCCGCTTTGAGCTTTAGAGGAGACAGGGAATGCTGCTGCCAACAGGAATCATGGAATTCCTGGAGCTGGAAAGGGAGCATCGAGCCCTGCACAGGACTCCCCAAACCTCCTGTGCTGCCACAGAATTCCTGTGGATTTTGGGAGGATTGTGGTGGGAATCCAGCGTGTGGATGTGGTGGGCAGCAGGGAAAGGACCAAAGGGAGCAGGAGCTGCTGCCATCAGGAATGATGGAATTCTGGAGTTGGAAAGGGAGCATTGAGCCCTGCACAAAACTCCCCAAATCTCCTGTGCTGCCACAGCTGGGGCAGAGCTTTTAGGGGCTCACAGACACAGAATTCTCCTGGATTTAAGGAGGATTTTGGTGGGAATCCAGCGTGTGGATGTGCTGGGCAGCAGGGAATGTGCCATCCCTGCCATCAGGAATGATGGAATTCCTCAAGCTGGAAAGGAGCATCAAGCCCTGCACAGAACTCCCCAAACCTCCTGGGATGTCAGAGCTGTTGGGGGCTCACAGGCACAGAATTCCTGTGGATTTTGGGAGGATTTTGGTGGGAATCCAGCAGGTGGATGTGCTGGGCAGCAGGGAAAGGACCAAAGGCCGCAGGAGCCTCATCCCACCTCTCCCCTGCTGTGTGTGTGTGAGGGGAGGGAAAGGCTCTGGGGCTGCCAGCCTGGCTGTGGGTGTGCCCTGGGATGTTGGTCCATCATCCCTGTCCCCTTTTGTCCCCCCAGTCCGTAGGAACATGCTGGACTTCCCCCAGCACGTGTCCCCCTGCAAGGCCATCCGCGCCGCCAGCACCGAGGCCGACAAGAAGCTCTCGGAGTTTGATGTGGAGATGAGCATGAGGCAGGACGTGTACCAGAGGATTGTGTGGCTCCAGGTCTGTCCCCTTGCCGGCTGGAACCCCCTGGAATTCCAGCAAATCCTTTTCCTTGGTCCCAGAGCTGAGGTGGGAGGGATGCAGGGGCGGGGAGGGAGCGCGGTGGGGTCATGGCAGAGTGGCCCGGGTGCAGTGAGGGATGGGGAATTTGGGATTGAGGGCTCTGCCCCCGCTCAGAGCCTTGATCTCCCCTTTGTTGGTAAATCCAACCCACCTCAGTGGTGATGCCCCCAAAAGTGGCCCCCAAAATGCTGCCATGGCACAGAGGTGATGTGTTTAAAGCAATCTGTGAGGAGCCCCTGCCCCGAGGTGACACAGGAACCTCTGCACCAAGTCAGAGCCTTCCCTGGGGCTCTCCCACTGGGAAGCAGCTTCCTGCAGCTCCCTGAGGAGGAGGAGGGATTTTTGTTCTTTTCCAGGAGAAAGCAGAGAGTGCTTCCCTGAAGCCTGAGGCAAAGAGGTACCTGGAGAGGCTGATCAAGCTGGGGAAAAGGAATGGGCTCCACCTCCCCGAGGAGACACAGGAGGTGAGAGCACAGAATCCCAGGATGGTTTGGGCTGAAGGGACCTTAAAGCCCATCTTCCACTGTCCCAGGTTGCTCCAAGCTGGCCTTGGACACTTCCAGGGAAGGGGCAGCCACAGCTCCTCTGGGAAATCTGTGCCAGGGCCTCTGCACCTTCACAGGAAGGAATTTTTTCCTAATATCCCATCTAATCCTAATTCCTGTCAGTCTGAATCCATTCCCCCTTGCTGTGGCAGGGCTCAGGGCAGGGTGTGAGGCTCAGGTTTGGGTTTTGTCCCCAATTCAGGTGATTTTGGGTGGTGTCTCCAGCTCCCCCCTTTTTCCTTTCCGTTTAAAGGGTGATGTTAACAAAGTGGGAGTTGAGGAATTCCTGGGGAGGTGAAATTGGGGAATTATCACCAAATCCCCACGTGCCAAGGGCTGGAGTCGGGCTGAGCTGCTCAGGGGCCTCCGTCTCTTACCATGCACCAGCAGAGGAGCTCAAAACTGGGTTAAAACCAGAAGAAAATGGGAAAATAAGGAGAGGGGAGGTTGTTAGTGCAGCACCTGCAGCTCCTGAGGCAGCAGGGAACAGGCAGGACCTTGCTGAGGTGGCTGAGCCCTGCCAGGTGTAACCCCAGGGAGCCTTTCTGGGCTGCTGGCTCACCATCATTAATTGTTCACCATCATTAATTGGGCTGGCTCAGTGCTGGGCAGCTCAGCAGGGTGGGAACAGCCTGAGTGCCCCCAACCCCCAGCTCTGACTTCTCTCTGATTTTCTGCGTTTTGAAGAAAATCAAAGCCATCAAGAAGAAGCTGAGCGTGCTGTGCATCGACTTCAACAAGAACCTCAACGAGGACACCACCTTCCTGCCCTTCTCCAGGGAGGAGCTGGGTATGGAATGCTCTGCTGGCGGGGCCCTGAGTGACCCCAGAGAATTCCTGCAGAGTCCTGGGCTCAGCCCCTGCCTGCTCTTTTCCCAGGGGGGCTCCCTGAGGATTTCCTGAACTCCCTGGAGAAGACAGAGGACGGGAAGCTGAAGGTCACCCTCAAGTACCCACACTACTTCCCCCTGCTGAAGAAGTGCTACGTGCCCGAGACCAGGAGGAAGGTGGAAGAAATGTTCAACTCCAGGTGCAAAGAGGTCGGTGGGACTGACCAGGGCACCCAGGGAATGATCTGTGTTTCTTTCCACACTGCTTCCCTTCTCCCCTGTGGGTGTTACTATGATATTTTATGAAAAAATCCCTTTGCCAGGGTTTTTTCATAAAATATGAAAATTCTTCTCCTGGGAAGCTTCAGCTTCTCTGTTTTGCTGCTTTAGAATGTGATTTAGAGAATTGTTTGTTAAGCATGTAAATTGTTTTAATTTAATGACCAATCACAGCCAGCTGTGTCAGACTCTGAGTCTGTCACGGGGTTTTATTATAATTTTTTTTCTAACTTTCTGATAGATTCTTTCTCTTTCTTTAGTATAGTTTTAGTATATGATTTTATAATATAATGCCATACGATGCATTACAATACAATATAATAAATAGAATTAATACAATACATTACAATATTATGCAATATATTACAATATAATACAACATAATATAATATAATACAACATAATATAATGCAATACAATATAATATAATACAATACAATATAATATAATACGATACAATATAATATATTACAATACAACATAATATAATACAACATAATACAATACAATATAATGTATTACAATACAATATAATATATTACAATATAATCCAATGTAATACAATATAATACAACATAATACAGTATAATATAATAAAAATAATAATAAATCAGCCTTCTGAGAACTTGGAATCAAATTCTCATCTCTCACCTTGTCCTGGGGACCCACAGCAACACCACATGTGTACTTTACTCTCTGCCTTGCAGGAGAACTGCCTGATCCTGAAGGAGCTGGTGGACCTGAGGGCTCAGAAGGCCAATCTGCTGGGCTTCAGCACCCACGCTGACTTTGTGCTGGAGATGAACATGGCCAAGAGCAGCCGGACGGTGGCCACGTTCCTGGGTACGTCCTGGGGCCGAGCAGGGACATCCTGGGCAGGCTGTGCTGCTCTGATCCCTGGTCCCAGCCCTGCCTGCCTTCCCCAGATGAGCTGGCCCAGAAGCTGAAGCCCCTGGGGGAGAAGGAGCGGGCTGTGATCCTGGACCTGAAGAAGAAGGAGTGCGAGAAGCGCGGGCTGGAGTTTGACAACCGCATCAACGCCTGGGACATGCGCTACTACATGAACCAGGTGGAGGAGACCAAGTACAGCGTGGACCAGAACCTGCTCAAGGAGTATTTCCCCATGCAGGTGGTCACCACGGGCCTCCTGGCCATCTACCAGGAGCTGCTGGGCCTCACCTTCCACCTGGAGGAGAAGGCTCAGGTGTGGCACGAGGACGTGCAGCTCTACACGGTGAAGGACGCGTCCTCCGGGGAGACCATCGGGAAGTTCTACCTGGACCTGTACCCACGGTGAGACCTGGGGAGAGGGGAAATGTGGGAGCAGGAGGAGCAGAGCCTGAGGAGGAGGAGGAGGAGGAGGAGGAGGAGATTCCTGCTCCCAAAGCTGTGTGGAGTGGAGAGAGCGCCGTGTGCTGGGCTGTCACCAAGGGGGTCAGCAGGGGCGGTCACTTGGGGCTCCTCTGAGGACCACACTGGGGGAGGCCGTGGCTGTGTGTGGCTTTTGGAAGGATCCCTGAGCCTCCTGTCCCTCCCCAGGGAAGGGAAGTACGGCCATGCTGCCTGCTTTGGCCTCCAGCCCGGCTGCCTCTTGCCGGACTCCAGCCGCCAAATCTCGGTGGCCGCCATGGTGGCCAATTTCACCAAGCCCACGCCGGACGCCCCTTCCCTGCTGCAGCACGACGAGGTGGAGACCTATTTCCATGAATTTGGGCACGTCATGCACCAGCTGTGCTCTCAGGTGAGGCCTCCCTGCGCTGGCACAGCTTGGGGCTTTTCCCCCCATCCCGTTTTCCCGTGGAATTCTGAGCTGGCCGTGTCCCCCAGGCGGAGTTTGCCATGTTCAGCGGGACACACGTGGAGAGGGACTTCGTGGAGGCCCCGTCGCAGATGTTGGAGAACTGGGTGTGGGAGAAGGAGCCTCTGCTGCGCATGTCCAGGCACTACAAGACAGGGAGCCCCATCCCCGATGAGCTGCTGGAGAAACTCATTAAATCCCGGCAGGCAAACACAGGTGGGAGGGACTGGATGTCCCCTGGGGACACTCAGTGACCTGGCTGGGGGACAAAAAAGGCTTTTCCTTGCTCGCCATGGTGCTTGGGGGGTTTTGAGGGGATGGGGGGAAGGAGCCCATACGTGTGGCATGTGAAAGGGACAGAGATGCCACCAGCCTCAGTGACATTCCTGCAGGCAGCATTCCTGCCTCAGTTTCCCTCCTCCTCCTTTTGGGAACAGGGCTCTTCAACCTGCGCCAGATCGTCCTGGCCAAGGTGGACCAGGCACTGCACACCCAGACCAAGGCTGACCCCGTGGAGGTGTTTGCCCAGCTCTGTGAAGAGGTGCTGGGTGTCCCTGCCACCCCAGGTACGCCGTGCCACCCTCCTGTCCCTCTTGCCCTGTAACAGCTCAGCAAGTTCCTCCCGTGTGAGGGACAATTTCTGCTGGCTCTGGGAAAAGCAGGGCTGGAAAAGCCTGGAAAGTTCCTCCCTTTGTCCCCTGGGTTTTGTGTGAACAGCTGGGACAGCACTGGAGGGTTTTTTTTTTCCATGGGGGGGTCCTTTTTGACCCCTTTTGTCCCCTCAGGTACAAACATGCCAGCCACCTTTGGCCACCTGGCTGGGGGCTATGATGCCCAGTACTACGGCTACCTCTGGAGCGAGGTATTCTCCATGGACATGTTCCACACCCGCTTCAAGCAGGAGGGAATCATGAACTGCAAGGTAGGAGCAGGGCTCTGTGTGTGTGCCCAGGCTGTGGGAGCCAGGCTGGGTGTGCCAGCCCTGCCCTGTGTGCGTGTGTGTGTGTGTGTGCCCACAGGTGGGCATGGATTACAGGAAGTGCATCCTTCATCCTGGTGGCTCCGTGGATGCTTCGGACATGCTGAAGAGGTTCCTGGGCAGGGAGCCCAAGCAGGACGCCTTCCTGGCCAGCAAGGGACTGAAGGTGGAGAGCAGCTCGGTGCCTTCAGCCTGAGAGGTGCTGCTGGGCCCTGGCAGGGGGGGAAGCTCCTGCCCACGCACCTGCCCTCGCCTGGTTCCTGTCACCAAACACCCCCTGCCTGGAGCTGCCCCTCTGAGCCCCTCCTGGGCTTTGGGACGGGGCTCTGTGGTGACACAGAGGTGACCTGCCCTTGTCACCACAGGGTTGTGGGTCACCCTCACCAATTGGCTGAACTTTGAACCTGGTTTCTGCACAAGGGTGAGTTTTGGCCTCGTTTGGAGCCAGGGAGGAGGGGGAGAGGAGTTCCCAAACTTGAATCTTTGTTTTTAAATTCCTTCTCTTTTAAGAAGCCTCGTTGTTGTTGTTGTTGCCACCTTGGCTTGGTTTGTGACACAGTTGTCACCAGGGCAGGGACAGTCCTGCTCTCCCCATCTTTGGGCAGCTCTTGGCTGTGCAGTAAAGATGGGGAGATCCCAGAGCTCAAAACCCACAGGGAATTAACTGGAACATCCTGCCCTGAACCCCTCAGGGACCTTCCTGCCTGGCAGGGGGACAGAGGTGGCCAGTGCAGATGTTCCAGAACAGGAGCTTTGGGGACCTCTGTGGCCTCTGTGTCCCAGGGCCATCTCAGGGTCATCCTGGGGCCACCCCAGGCCAGCCAGGGGCTCAGGCTGTGGCAGCTGAGGGTGTTGCTGTTGCTGTCAGCTCCTGGGACAGGGCAGGGTTTTGTTTATGACTGAAAACACCCGAGCTGACAGCTTCAAACAACACAAATGCCGGGATAAAAATATCCCCTGGGCTCTGTGCCAGGCCTTGAGCTGCCGGCCACGGGAGGGGCAGCGGCCAGCCCGGGCTGTGCCACCTGCCCCAGGCTGTCCCCAGTGTGTGCCCCAAGCCAGCCCGGGCTGTGCCACCTGCCCCAGGCTGTCCCCAGCGTGCCCCAAGCCAGCCCGGGCTGTGCCCCCTGCCCCAGGCTGTCCCCAGCGTGCCCCAAGCCAGCCCGGGCTGTGCCACCTGCCCCAGGCTGTCCCCAGTGTGCCCCAAGCCAGCCCGGGCTGTGCCACCTGCCCCAGGCTGTCCCCAGCGTGCCCCAAGCCAGCCCGGGCTGTGCCACCTGCCCCAGGCTGTCCCCAGTGTGCCCCAGGACCCTGTGTGGCACAGGGTGTTGTGGCACAAGGGTCCTGACCCCTGTCTGGGGCGGCTTCCTTGGGGGCTGAGGAGCTTCAGGGGGAGCTGGGATTTGTGTCCCACCCCTTCCAGCCTCGGGTGCATTGTGTGAGGCCATTTCAGGGCCGTGGGATCCATCCCTGCCTCTCTGCCGTAGTTTGGGGACACGAGTGACAGCTGAGTGCCCCAGCTCACTGCCACCACCCCAGCACTGCAGGCTGTTCCCTGTCCTTTGTCACCAGCGCGGCTCTGGCGCTGGGACGAGGCTCCCCCCCAGTGCAGACACAGTCGTTGCTGTCACCTCTGTCCCCCAGGCCCCGCTGGTGACACGGGAAGGTCGGTGACGCCCCCTGGGCGGGTCTGGAAGCGGCTCCTTGGTGCTTGCTGGGGCCACCTCGAGCATCTTGTCCTTGTCCCCTCCCCTCTGTGTTTTAGGCACGGCCTCCGCGCCGCCCCTGGGTGTTTTTAGTGTCCTGTTTTACTGAGCTTTTCAGCGTTTTCTCTGACTCCTCTCTCAGAGGGAGAGAGAAGTGAAGCTGAACAGGGAAACCACGCACTTTCCTCCCTCTGTCCCCTCTCCAGTGTCCCCACTGCCCCATGGGGGTGACCTGGCACCTCTCCAGCCCCAGCACCAGGACATGGAGCTGCACCTCCCCATCCCCATCCCCATCCCCATCCCAGGCTGGCAGGGAAGAGAGAGCTCCTTTTTATTTTGGAGGTTTGGATTTCGGGGGTTGTTTTTTTTTCCTGTTAACAGTTTTAAAGGGCAAACTGGTGTGTGTGTGTGTGTGTGTGTGCGTGTGTGTGTGCGCCGTTCGTACTGGTCACGTCCCACCCCCTGCTTGTTTTCCATGACTGGATTTTAGACGGTTCCCAGCACTAATAAAGGTTTTCCTCCGCGGATTTTCGGGCTCGGGTCCTTTGGGGAGGGGTGACAGGGACACAGCCACACCCCCGCCAGCACCGCAGCCCCTGCAGCATCCAGCAGAGGGGCTCCTGTCCCACGAAGATGGGCACGGAGTGGCAGGCGCGGGGTGGCAGCGTGCGGGGTGTGAAACCCTGGGGAGCGACAGGCGGTGACCCCCGTGTGTCCCTCAGTGTCCCTCAGTGTCCCCGGCGCGGCCCAGCCCCGCACCTGGCTGAGGAAGGGGTGCAGCAGCAGCCGGGCCGGGCCGGGCCGTGCCGCGGGCTCGGGCTGCAGCATGAGGGCGATGAGGGCGCGGGCAGGGCCGGAGAGCCCCGGGGGCAGCGGGTACCGAGCGCTGCGGATGCGCCGGAACAGCTCCGGCCGGTGGCGAGCCTCGAACGGGGCGTGGCCGGTCAGAGCCGCGTACCTGCGGGGGAGCGGCCCCGAGCTCCCTGCCGTGACCCTGGCCTTCCTCCAGCACCCCTCTTCCTCCCTCCAGTGTCCCTGTCATTCCTCTGGCTCCTCTGTCCTCTCTGCAGCCTCTCCATCCTCCCTTCATCACCCTTCTTCCTCCTTTCTGTCCTCCCTACAGTCTCTCCGTCCTCCTTCCTGCTCCCCTGTCCTCCATATCCCCTTATCCCACCCTCCCTTCATGTCCCCTTATCCCACCCTCCCTTCATGTCCCCCTATCCAATCCTCCCTCCATCTCCCCTTGCCCTCTCCATTTCTCCCATCCTCCCTCCATCTCCCCTCGTTTCACCCTCCCTTCATCTCCCCTCATCCCACCATCTCTCCATCTCTCCCATCCTCCCTCCATCTCCCTATATCCCACCCTCCCTCCATCTCCCCTCATCCTCCATCTCCCCTTGCCCTCCCTCCATCTCCCCTCATCCCACCCTCCCTCCATTTCCCCTCATCCTCCATCTCCCCCTCCCTCCCTCCCTCCCTCCCTCCATCTCCCCACACCCTCCTCTCACGTCCCCCCTCCCTCCACTCCCCCCCGCCCTCCACTCCCCCCCGCCCTCCCCATCCCCTCTCACACGGCACACCCCAGTGCCCAGACATCCGCGGGCTCCGCGTGTCCCCTGCGCTCCAGCACCTCCGGGGCCAGGTACCCGGGTGTCCCACAGAGCGCCCTGCGGTGGGGACAGCAGCGGTGACCCCTGGGGACACGGGCAGGGTGAAGCCCCCTCCCCGCAGCGCCCCCAGCCCCGCTCACCCCCAGCGCCGCCCGGGCGGTGCCGCCCGCCGGGCCAGCCCCAGGTCCCCGATCTTCACCCGCATCCTCTCCGTCACCAAGAAGTTACCTGAGGGAGGGAGTGACACGAATTGTGTCACCCTCGGGTCACCCTGGGGTCACCCCCGGGTCCCCCCCAGCCCCACGCACTCGGTTTGAGGTCCCGATGCACGAGGCCGTGGCCGTGCAGGTACCGCAGGGCCGAGAGCAGCTGCCGCAGGTAATAGCGAACCTCGGGCTCCGTCAGGCGGCCCCGCACCCGCAGGATGTCAGCGAGGGACTGCGGACAGAGCGACAGCGGCTGGGACACTGAGGAGGGACTGGGGACACTGAGGAGGGACTGGGGACAGAGCGACAGTGGCTGGGACAATGAGGAGGGACTGGGGACAGAGCGACAGTGGCTGGGGACAGAGCGACAGTGGCTGGGACAATGAGGAGGGACTGGGGACAATGAAAGGGGACAGGGGACGGAGTGACAGGGACTGGGGATGGAGTGACAGGGACAGAGCAAGGGGGGCTTGGGGACAGAGCAAGGCACCAGCAAGCTCTGCTGACGCCCCAGCCTGAGAGGGCTCAGTTTTGGTGTTCAGGGGCTCAGTTTTGGGGTCTAGGGGCTCAGCTTTGGGGTGCAGAATTTCAGGGTTCAAGGGCTCGGTTTCAGGGTTCAAGGGCTCAGTTTCGGGGTTCAGGAGCCCGGTTTCGGGGTGCAGGTCTCACCCCCCGGCTGCAGAGCTCCAGCAGCAGGTAGAGGTGCCCGCGGTCGGCGAAGTGCCCGTGCAGGCGCACGATGTGCGGGTGGCGCAGGCGACACTGCAGCTCCCGCTCCCGCTCCACCTGCACCGACAGCAGCCCGGCAGCCCCGGGGACACCCTCAGGGACCCTCGGGGAGCGGGGACCCCCGGCACGCAGCCCACGGGGACGAGAACCCACCCAGACACCCGGAGAGGGGCACGGGGAGGGCTGTGCGGGGACCCCCCGGGCACTGTCCCCTCTCCCCGGGCACTGTCCCCTCGGACTCACCCTGTCCCCGATGCCCGCGGCAGCCAGCCGGGCTCTCGGGATCGCCTTCGCCGCGTAGCGCCGGCCGCTGGTCACCTCTGTCACCTGGTAGCAGCGGCCGAAGGTGCCCTGCGAGTGCCCCCGTGGGAAGGGGCAGCGGGGGTTGGGGTGCCCACCCAGGTGTGGGGCAAGGAGCCCCGGGGAGCGGAGCTGCTGGGACTCAGTCCCGTGCCTCAGTTTCCCCTTCCCTGGAGAGGATGGGGTGGGTCCCCCTTGGATCGGGACCCTCAGGGGCAGTTCAGGGGGGGCAGTTCAGGGCATTTACCTCTCCCAGGAGCCGTCCCCGCTTGTAGAGCGTCCCGGTGCCCTCGTCCCGGAGGTACCAGCCTGGGGGGGGCTCAGCCCCTGCGCTCCCCGGGCCCATCCTGCCCGTTCTGCTCGGCGCCGGGGACACCCCGAGGGACACCCGCACCCCGACGCTGTAACCCCTTCAGCTCCGGCTGCGGCTGTCCACGGCGCCCAGGGGTGCTGAGTGCCCCCCCCCGCCCCCAACACCCACCGCTCTGGCCCCCCGAGCCCCCTCAGAAGGCCCCGGTCACAAAGCGGAGACCCCCGCGGGGGTCCCGGCCCTCGGGGATGCCCAGCACCGGCGGGTCCCGGATCGGGATCCGACCACGCAGGGAGGTCCTGGTGCCTCTTTCCCTCCGCCGCTGGGGCTGAGGGGGTCCCGGGGGGGCCGCTGATGTTGTTTTACAGCACCCGGGAGGCCACCAGCCCCCCCCCCCCCGACCGCCGGAGCTCCGGGCCCCCAAGGGTTAACGGGCGGCCGGGGAGGGCTGGGCGCACCTTTGGGGCTGGATATTAATAACGCGGCGGGGAGGGACGGGAGGCGAACGGGGAGGGTGTGTGTGTGTGGCGGGGGGGGGGAAGCCTCGCCCGGCCCCCCCGGAGCTGCGCAGGCGATGCCCGCTGGCCCCGGGTCCCCCCCGCTCCCCGCCGCCGGGACGCCGAGCCGGGACGGAGCCGCCGGGACGCGGCGGACGAGGGGCGGCATGGCCGGGGGGGGCCGTGGCGGCGGCTCGGACCCCCGCGGGGGACCCCACGCTGCCGGGTAAGCTCCTGGTTTCTGCTTTAACCCTCGCGGACCCCCCCGCCCCGCGACTCCGCGCCCCTCCCGGAGCTCCTGCGGGGAAACTGAGGCACGCGCTGCCCCCCGCGCTGCCAGCGGGGTTTGGGCATCACCCACCGGGCATCGCCCGAGCCTCAGCGGGGTCGGACGCTGCCGGAGCGGCGGCAGCGCGACCCCCCCCCGGCCCTTCCCCTGTTCTGCTGGGGGGACCCAGAGCCGGGGGCTGCCGGTGGCCACCCCCGGTCGCTGTGGGAGCTGCGCGGCGGGACGGAACCGGCCCGGCCGGGGGATTCCCCGACACGGGGATGGGACCCCCGCACCCCCCGCACCCTTCCGGCACCTCCCTCAGCCCCGGGCTGGGCGCTCTGGGTGCTGCAGGATCGGGCGCTGTGGGGGCCTCCCGCTGCCCCCCACCCTGCTCGCCCCACGGCGGGGCCGGATCCGGATCGGGGAGCGACGCGGGAGCCCCGGCGTGCAGGTCTGGTCCTGCCCCGGCAGGCAGCGATCCCGGCCCGGCGCCCGCCGCGGGGCCCTGGGGGCGGCGGGGCCGTCGCCCGTCCCGGGGCTGCGCGGGCACGTGTGGGGGACACCGTGTGTCACCGCCGACCCTGTGTCACCGCCGACCCTGTGTCACCACCCTGTGTCACCCACCCCGTCTCACCACCCAGCATCACCCACTGCGTGTCCCCCACCCGCCTGCCCCCGCTGGTGGCACCAGACCCCACATCCCCTCCCTGGGGACCCCCGCGCTGGGTCTGGTCTTGGCCCCCTCACCCCCATCCCCCTGGCTGAGGTCTCCGGGGGGGGGGCTCGGTGGTGGCCCCGCCTCGGTGGCGATGCTGGGCTGGGGGACAGCCCGGTGTCCCCCCCCTGTCGCGGGGCTCAGGGCTCTCTGCTCCGCAGGTCCTGGCGGCTGCTGCTGCTGGCCTGGCTCAGCCTGGTGGGCACGGCGCAGGTGAGGGGGCTGGGGGGCACCTGGGGGGGGGGAATGGGGCACCCCCGGGCTCCTTCACCCCACCCCCAGCGCTGACCATCACCTTCCTCACGCAGGACCCAGCCCTGGGGACACCAGTGAGGGTCCCCGAGCCCCCAGCCCCTGCTCGGCCCCGGGGGACCTGGGGGTCCTGGGGACCCTGGAGCTCCTGCTCCAGCTCCTGTGGGGACGGCGTCGCCCTGCGCAGCCGGCGGTGCCTGCGGTGAGTGGGGAATGGGGCAGCACCAACCACCCCCGGGGTGTCCCCAGCTCCCAAACCCCCCCGGGTGGCACCCAAACCCCACGGCACGGCCTTGCCGCCACCCCGGCCCGGTGCCGCCTGGGCAGCGCCGTCCCTTTGGTGGCTCGGTGGCATCGTGGCCCTGGAGCTGGGGGGTCCCTGTGGGGGACACGGAGGTGCCAATGCCGTCCCTGTGACCGCAGGACCAGCGAGGAGCAGCCGTGCCCGGGGGACCCGCGGCAGTACCGGCTCTGCCAGCTCCAGGTGAGCGCCGCGGCACCGACGGGGCTGTCCCCGGTGCCCATGGCGGCCCCCCCGGCTCCATCCCGGTGCTCCCACAGGGCTGCCCCGCCGGCTCCGTGCCCTTCCGGGCCATGCAGTGCTCGCTGTACGACAACCGGCCCGTGCTGGGCACCTCCGCCCGCTACCGCTGGGTGCCCTTCCACGGAGGTGAGTCCCGCCGTGCCGACGGCATCACCGGCGGCTCACGGCCGTCCCTGGCATCACCCCAATGCCTTCCCCCCGTGCTCTGGCAGCCCCCAACCTCTGCGACCTCAACTGCCTGGCCGAGGGACACAATTTCTACTACAGCTTCGGCCGGGTGCTGGACGGGACCCGCTGCAGCCCCGGCTCCCCGGACCTGTGCGTCGGCGGGCGCTGCCTGGTGGGTGTGAAGGGGACTGGGGGCCCCCCAGGGCCGAGCCCCCGCGCTGAGGGGGTGTCTGGGCTCCCCACAGAGCGTGGGCTGTGACGGGATCCTGGGCTCGGCCCCCGACGCCTGCGGGCACTGCGGCAGCGGCCACGGCTCGTGCGTGCTCGTGCACCGGCTGTTCCAGGGCTCCGACCCCTCCTCCGGTGAATGAACCATTGCCCCGGCCCCCTCCATGGGTGAATGCTTTGGCTCTTGGCTCCCCTGTCCTCCTGTCCCCACCCGTGTCCCCAAGGCATGGCCTGGGTGCCTTTTGTCCCATCCCTTGTCCCCCATCCCGAGAGTCTCTGGTCCCTTCACTTGGGGGGTTAACTCATTGCAGAGGGGTCACTCCTGCTGTGTGGGGAGGTCTGTGATGTCCCCAGGGGTGTCCAGGGCTACTGGGGGCACTCAGAGTCCCTGTGCCCACATGTCCCTGCTGTCCCTGCACGTGGGGCCCAGCTGGGTCAACGCCCCAGCCCCGGGCTCCATCTGTGCCCGTCCCCTCCCTCTCTGTCCCCCCGTGGTGCCCCCTGGGCCCTGCCCAGGCTCTGCCCTGACTCTGCCCCCCCTCCATTCCCCCCAGGATATTTGGGATATGTGAATGTGACCAAGATCCCGGCAGGGGCCACCCACATCAAGGTGACGGACAAGAGCCGCAATTACCTGGGTAGGACCTGAACTGCCTCCCTCCCAGTCCCTCCCAGTCCCTCCCAGTTGGCCCAGGCTGGTGCCAGCTGTGTGTGCGGGCAGGCCAGGGCAGGGCAGGGGTGGCCGTGTCACGCCGTGCTGCCCCATGTTTGTCCCGTGTTTGTCCCTTGTCGTGCCGTGCCGCTCCCTCCCTCGGATGCTGTTTTGAGCATCGCGGGGTCACTGAACTCCCAAGCGCTCGGGGCAATTTTCCAGAGGCCGCGGCCGCGTTTTGGGAAGGGCTGAGCTGGAGCGGGGCCAGAGCGGCCACGGCAGCACCGGGACAGGGACCTCCATCCCCACCCCCGTCCCCTTTCCCATGCAGCTGGAGCCCCTTCCCCCATCCCGGCCGGGCTTTGGGGGCTCGGGGCTGGTTTTGCACACCAGGCTTTGGCTGCGGCTCGGGCTCCGAGCCAAGATCCGACAGGAACGCGAATTCCCGGAGCCCCGAGCGCGGCTCCCCGGCCCACGCTGCCCTCCCGCGCCGGGAGAGGCCTCCGGAGGGGACCGGGCCGGGGGTCCCGGGGGCCGTGCGGGGCTCGGTTTACCGGAGCCGCTCCGTCCCGCAGCGCTGATGGCGAGTGACGGACGCTACGTCCTCAACGGCGACTGGGCCATCGCCTGGCCGGGGCCCTACGAGGCCGCCGGGACCCTCCTGACCTACAGCCGGGCCCCCGACGGCACCGAGAGCCTGGAGGCGCCCGGACCCACCCACGAGGACCTGCACGTGATGGTGAGGACAGGGGGACACGGCTCTGGGGACGGCCACCCCCGCTGCCACCGGCCCTCCCAGCCGCGCTGGTGTTCCCCCCTCCAGGTGCTGCTGCAGGAGCCCAACCCCGGCATCGAGTACCAGTTCTGGCTGCCCCGCGGGCACCCCCAGCTCGGCCGCGGTGACGCGAGCCCCCTGCGGCAGCCCCAGCCCCGGGGCGCCGGCAGCCCCCCGCCCCCGGAGCCCCCGGAGCCCCCGGAGCCCCCGCTCAGCCCGGCCCCCGCTCCGCCCCCGCGGCCCCGGGGCTTGGCCACGGAGCCACCGCCGAGGAGCCCCCCTGACCGCAGCCAGGACGGGGCTGCCGCAGGTACATCCTCGGGGAAAGCCCCCCAGGCCCCTGCTGGGAGCATCCTGGGCTGCCCAGGTGAGGGGATAAGATGGGGACCCTAAAAAGGACCCTAAAAACCCTCGCCAGGGCTCTCAGGAGCCCCGTGTGACTCTCTCTGGGGTCTGGACCCTCAAGGAAGGGGTCCAAGGTCTGGAGCCTCCTCTCCCAAGGTTGTGTGAGGGGGATTTTGGGGGTCAGGAGTCCCCTCTGCCCCTAAATTGCTGCAGCTTTATCCCCGCAGGGCGCTGCGGGAAGTGCCGCCCGCCCAAGGGGCGCTCCCAGCGCATCCGGCACTTCTGCCAGAGCGACTTCGGTGAGAGCCGGGCCGGGAGGGGCTCGGGAGGGTCTCAGGGGCGGGACAGGGCCGAGGACATCGCCAGGGACAGGGCTGAGGACACCGCCAGGGACAGTGCCAGGAGAGGGAAGGAGCTCGGGGTGGTACTGGGTGCGGTGCTGGGGACGGGAATGTGCTCAGGGTGATGCCAGAGGCAATGCGGGGATGGAAAGGGACTCAGAGCCATGCCAGGGATGATGAGAGGAATGGGAAGGGGCTTGGGGCGATGCCAGGGATGGGAAGGGGCTTTGAGTGCTGCTGGGACAGAAAGGAGCTCGGGCTGCTGCCGGTGACACGAAGGGGCTCAGGGTGAGGCTGGGGATGGGCAGAGACTTGGGGTGATGCCAGAGGCGATGCCGCGGGTGGGAAAGGGCTCAGGGTGGTGCCAGGGGCAGGAAGGGGCTCAGGGCGATGCCAGGGGCAGGAAAGGGCTCAGGGTGATGCCAGGGGCAGGAAAGGGCTCAGGGTGATGCCAGGGGCGGGAAAGGGCTCAGGGTAATGCCAGGAGCAGGAAAGGGCTCAGGGCAATGCCAGGGGCAGGAAAGGGCTCAGGGCAATGCCAGGGGCAGGAAAAGGCTCAGGGTGATGCCAGGGGCAGGAAGGGGCTCAGGGCGATGCCAGGGGCAGGAAAGGGCTCAGGGTGATGCCAGGGGCGGGAAAGGGCTCAGGGCAATGCCAGGGGCAGGAAAGGGCTCAGGGTGATGCCAGGGGCAGGAAAAGGCTCAGGGTGATGCCAGGGGCAGGAAGGCGCTCAGGGTGATGCCAGGGGCAGGAAGGCGCTCAGGACGCCCCATCCTCCCCCCGCAGTGTTCCACGGGCGGATCCTGGCGCGGCGAGTGGTGGGGCGGGAGACGCGCTACGAGGTGGCTGTGGAGGCGCGGTACCGGCAGCGCTTCCCACTGGTGTCCCGGGAGTACCTGTGGGTGCCCAACACCTGCGGGTGTCCCCCGCTGCTCGAGGGCGGCGAGTACCTGCTGATGGCGCGGCGCCACGTGAACCACGAGCACACCCTGAACCGCATCCTGCTGCAGCACGACGGCTACGCCCGGCCCTGGACGCCCCGCGAGGCCCGGCTGGTGCGGGGGGCGGCCCAGCACTGCCCCCACCCCCGGCCGCCCTGAGCCCGTCCCCGCTGGCACCCCCAGGGTGAACCGGGTGCTCGCACCGGGCACCGAACCCTTCCCGTGCCCCCTCCCCGCAATGGGCCCCCACCCATCTCGCCGTCCTTGGGGTCCAGGTGGCAGCGGGGGGGTGGAGGGGGGTGGTAATTTATTATTTTTGCAGAAAATAAATTGTTTATCCCCTCGCTCGCCGCGTGTCCCTTCCTGGCTGGAGACGGCCCAGGGGCTCCTCCCTTTTCTGGGGGGTTCCCTCTGTGTCCCTGTGAACAGGGGGGGCTCTTCCATGACCCTCTGTGTCCCCATGAGCAGGGGTCGCTCCGTGTCCCTCCACTTCAGGGGGTCCCCTCTGTGTCCTCATGAGCAGGGGGGCTCCTCTATGACTTCAGGGGGTCCCCTCTGTATCCCCATGAACAGGGGGTCTCCTCCCTGCCCTTCCACTTTGGGAGGGGTCCCCTCTGTGCCTCCATGAACAGGGGGGACTCCTCCGTGCCCCTCTGTGTCCCTCCACTTCAGGGGGTCCCCTCTGTGTCCCCATGAGCAGGGGGGCTCCTCTGTGTCCCCATGAGCAGGGGGGCTCCTCTGTGCCTTCGGGGGGTCCCCTGTGTGTCCCCACGAGCAGGGGTCGCTCTGTGTCCCCGCGCTGAGCCCCAGGAGCGGTTCCCAGCCCGCGCCGTGTCCCCGTGTCCATGGCCCCGTGCCAGGCTCTGCCTGCCGGGGTCGGGGCCCTCTCGCTTATCTCCCTTCCGCCGGAGCCCAGCGTGTCCCCCCCCCGTGCCAGAGTCCCCCCCTGGCCGTAACCCAACCCTGGGGCTGCTGGCGGCCACCGCGGGGCCCCTGTGGGGACAGGATGTGACCGGGGGGGGGGCACTTTGCCCGCTCGGGGGTCTCTGGGGGTGGGCTTGGAGCTGGTGCCAGGGAAGCTGAGACCTCGCAGCTCGTGTGGCTGGGGACTGTCCCCAAACCCGCTGCCCCGAGTGGCGCTGCCAGCCCAGGAGGGTCCTTGGCACATCGGGTGACGCCACCGCGAGCCAGAAATGAGCCCCGGGAGCAGCTGCGGAGCCCAGAGCTGAGCCCAGCTG
Source organism: Agelaius phoeniceus (assembly GCF_051311805.1). Taxonomy (NCBI): domain Eukaryota; kingdom Metazoa; phylum Chordata; class Aves; order Passeriformes; family Icteridae; genus Agelaius; species Agelaius phoeniceus. The sequence continues at coordinate 2,157,357 of NC_135293.1, forward strand.
GTGCCGGTAAAATCTGAGTGATTCCAGGTGCTCCGGGGTGACTTGGGCTGCAAAGGTGCCTCCACCCTATAAAAATGCTCCCTCCCACGCCCACCCCACAGTTAATTTGGGGTTGCTGAGGAGGGTGGGGGTGTCCCTGGCAGGGTCCCAGCCATGGCGGGTTTGGGGGCCACCCCACGCACGAAGAAACCCCCGAGGGAGGACCAGGGCCCCTCCACCCCCAGGGCTGCGGTTCGTGCTCGGGCCGAGAGCCGGCACAGAGAGGGGGAGCGCGTCCCGCGGGGGTGGGCGCGGGTCCCCAGTTCCCCCAGCACGCCCGGCAAGGGGCGCCTGGTCCGGCGGGGACCCGAGGGGAGTCCCGGGACCGCCTCGCCCGGCCCCGGGGAAAGCGGTGAGCGCGTCCGTGCCCGCGGGAATCCCGGCACGGGGAAATCCCGGCACGGGGAAATCCCTGCACGGGGAAATCCCAGCGCGGGGCACGGGGGCTGCCCTGGATGTGCTGACGGGACGCCCCCTGCCCCACAGACCCTGCAGGACCCCCAGCACCGCCCGGCCCCGGGGCCTCCTATTTCTTGGGGTTCCCCGAGCTGGAGCATCAGGACCCTGCTGGCCTTGTGGCCCCCAGCCTGTGAGTGTGAGGGAGGTCCCCATAGCCCCCCCAAATGTGGGGGGGTCCAACAGTCCCCCCCCCCAGCAGCGCTGACCCTCTGCCTTCCCCCCCCAGGCCAAGCCCTGGGGCCCTGAGCCCTGCGAGGGCACGGAGGGTGCGGAGGAAGCTGCAGCACACCCTGGTCCTGGAGCTGGTGAGCTGGGGGGGGGTCTGGGGGGGCTCTACAGGGGCTGGGGCTGACCCTGACCCTCCTCCCGACCCTGACCCTGCTCCCTGTGCCCAGGATGGGACCCTGCTCTACTCCTCCCTGCTCGCCCACGGGCAGAAGGATGCCACGGCCACCTTCACCACGGACTTCCAGGCGAGTTCCTACAAGGTGAGTGTTGAGCTGAGGGGGCTTGGGGAGCTGTGATATGGAGCCGTGGGTGAGGTGGCTCTTCACTGCCACCCCGTGTGGCCTCTGTGCCAATGCCCCTCGTAGCTGATGGGGAAGGGGCTCTGAAATCCCGTGGGTGAGGGGTGAGGGGTCCTGCTGAGGACACTGAACCCCCCTTGGGGCTCCCCTTGTTGTTGGGATGGGGGTGCTGGAGGTTTTCCAAGATGCTGTTCCCTCCCAGGTCCACGTGAAGCTGCGTCCACACGTGCAGGAGTTCTTGGAGAGCCTTTCCAAGACCTACGAGGTACCCAGAGCCCCTGGGGTCTGCGGGGTGACCCCTGGGAGGTTGGGGGAACTCGAGCAGCCCACGCAGGGACCTTCACCCTCTCTCTGCCAGATCTTCATCTACACCACCGCCAAGAAGGACTATGCCAAGAAGCTCCTGGAGGTGCTGGACCCCAAGAAGAAGCTGATCAGGTGATGGTGCTGGCAGTGCCCTGCTGGGCACCCCCTGTGTGCCAGGGCGGGCTCCCCACGGCTCTGTCTCTCTGCCAGGCTCTGCCTCTCCCAGCAGGATTGTGTCTGCTCCCAGGGCTGCTACTGGAAGGACCTGACCCAGCTGGGCAGGGACCTGGCCAGGACGGTGGCCCTGGACCACACCATGCAGGGCTTCCCTGCCCAGGTAGGGCGGCACTGCCCAAGGGGGGATTCCTGTGTCCCGGTCCCCCAGGGGAAATTCACGTGTCCTGGTCCCTGGGAGCTGAGCAGGATCCAACCATTCCCTGTCCCCCCTCCCAGGCTGCCAACTGGATCCAGGTGCCACCGTGGTCTGGGGACCCTGAGGATGAGGAGCTGCTGCGCCTCATCCCGGTGCTGGAGGAGCTGGGACATGTGGTAGGACATGGGGATGGGAAAGGGACAGGAAAGGGGACATGGGGATGGGGACTGGAAAGGGATGTGGGGATGGGGACAAGGAGAAGGGGGCATGAGGATGGGGACATGGGATAGGGGACGTGGGGATGGGGACAGGAAAGGGGACATGGGGTAGGGGATGCGGGGATGGGGACAGGAAGGAGATGTGAGGATGGGGATAGGGGCATGGGGACAGGAAGGAGATGTGAGGATGGGGATAGGGGCATGGGGACAGGAAGGAGATGTGAGGATGGGGATAGGGGCATGGGGACAGGAAGGAGATGTGAGGATGGGGATAGGGGCATGGGGACAGGAAGGAGATGTGAGGATGGGGATAGGGGCATGGGGACAGGAAGGAGATGTGAGGATGGGGATAGGGGCATGGGGACAGGAAGGAGATGTGAGGATGGGGATAGGGGCATGGGGACAGGAAGGGGACAGGTGCTCTGGCACAGCCTGTGCTACCCTGTCTGCCTCTCCCTGTGCAGGAGGACGTGCGCCCCGAGATCCAGCAGCGATTCCAGCCCCACCAGCTGCCCACAGAGGGTTAGGCCAGCCTGGAGGAGCAGGATGGGGAACACCTCCAGGAGAGGCCTGGAGAAGCTGTGCTTGAAGGCATCCGACACCTCATCCGACAGACCTGGGCTGGGTGGCTGTGTCAGGGCTCTCCCTCGGTGTTTGCAGGGGTCCCAGCCCATCCCTGGGGGCGCCCTTGAGGAGAGCCCCTGCCTTTGGAGACAAACTCCATCCTGCCTCCCTGCTCTGGAAGGTCTAGCCGAGGTTTTCACGGGTCATTACAAGCTTGGAGAAAGGTCTGGCTCTGCCCTTGATTCCCAAAACTCTTCAGCTGAGCAAACACACAGTGCTGGGGAAGGGGGGGACACAAACCACCTCCCCAGTGTCCTGGGGCAGTCCAGGGTGCTGGCACGGGGCCTGTGCCCCAGGGAGGGCCCCAGCTGGCAGCTCTCCCTGTGCCATCTGTGCCCGGTGCCATGTGCCAGGGCACAGCTGCCACTGTGCCAGTCCCTGTGGGACAGAGTGGCTGGGGGTGCAGCCACCCTGGGACCCCTTTTTTAAGGCCTAAAGCTGCTGGTGAGCAGGAACTGGGGACTCTGGAGGGGCTCTGGGCTGGACTGGAGGCCTCGGCTGCCTCTGCTGTGCCGGAAGCCACGCGGGCCCAGCTGCTTGGGGACATGTCACAGCTCGTCCCTCTGTGCCTGGGAAAGGGCACAGGGCTCTGGCCCCTCCGGGAATGTCCCTGTCCCCAGGAGTGTGGGAGGAGCCACCACCACTGTCCCCTCGCACAGCTGGGAAGGGGAATCCATCACTGTCCCCTCACAAGCACTGCTGGGAAGGGCAATCACCCCTGGAGAGGGCAGCTGGAAAGGAAAGGCAACAAATGGTTTATTTGGGAGGGCAGGAATGATCCCTGCCCTGTCCCTGCAGCAGCCCAGGCTGCTGTCACACTGTCCTCCTGGCCCGGGGACAGCACAGAGCTCCTTTGCCAGCACGGAGAGCCACCCTGTAGGTGGGGTACAGCACCCCTGCCAGGAGCAGGCTGCTGCAGGCCAGGACAGTGACAACCACGAGGTCCCTGCGCAGCCTCGCCGGGCTGGGGGAGCCCTCTGCGGGCTGCTGGCAGGTGTGGGTGATGTCCTGGAAGGTGTGGCCCGAGGGACAGGACGTGCAGTTGTTGACCCAGGAGCCCTGGCAGGTGTAGCAGGAGGGGTGGCAGCTGGCACACACGAGGGCCGTGTCCCTGGGGGTGGCCCTGCGGCTCTGGCCGTAGTAGCGTGGGGGGCAGTAGGACAGGCAGAAGCCGTGGTGGACGTACAGGGAGCTGCCACAGTCTGTGGAGAGAGGCTGGGGTGAGGCCCTGGGGACCAGAGCGTTGTCACTGTCCCCCCAAAGCCTCGCTCACCCTCGCAGGCTCCCTGCTCGTCCCTCCTGAGGCACTCGTCGGTGGCACTGGCTGCAGAGCGCCTGGCTGGCATGTCCTCATCTGTGCCATGCAGGTGCAGGATGAAGCTGGTCAGCTGGCCTGGGGACAGGAGGGACAGGGGGTGGGAAGCTTTGGGGGACAGGAGGGACAGGGGGCTGCCAGATGAGGGGTATGGGGCTGGAAGCTTTGGGACCTAGGGATGGGAGGGACATGGGGCTGGAAGCTTTGAGGTACAGGGGGCTGCCAGGTGAGGGGTATGGGGCTGGAAGCTTTGGGACCTAGGGATGGGAGGGACATGGGGCTGGAAGCTTTGAGGTACAGGGGGCTGCCAGGTGAGGGATATGGGGCTGGAAGCTTTGGGGTTGTGTCCTGCTCCTGGCCCTGTGCTGCCCAGGGAGATCCTCAAAGCCAGCACAGGAAGGCTCATGGTCAGGAAGGAGAAGCCAACAAATTTCCTATCCAAGGTGGGGAAGGAAGAATGACCAAGCAGAGGATGACTCCAGTAAAAATGGGGCACCCACCTGTGTTCTCAGCATCACCCCTGTTCTCCAGCTGGAGGGTCCAGATCCCTTTGGGATTCTCGTCCCAGAAGTGCGTGGACATGAAGGTCCAGTCCTGGTAGCCGTCCTGGCTGGTGTCATAGGGGCTGGAGGAGGAGAGCAGAGCTGGGAGTGCCAGCCCAGGGCCCTGCAGGGGCAGGGTGTGACCTGAAGGGTCACCCTGTGCTCACTCTGAGGGGGCACTCTCATGTGGCAGGGGTCCAGAGGAGTTTTGGGCCCTTTTTGGGAGTCTCCAGCCCTGGGGTGGCCATGGGAGCCCCGGTGCTCCCTCTGTCCTTACCGCACTGTCACCAGCGTGGACGTGGTCCCCATGGGGCTGCTCAGAGCCACCACCAGGTCCCCCCTGCGGCTGTAGCTCAGGGACAGCTGCACCTGGACGTGCTCCAGGGAGCGGATGCTCTTGGAGCAGGAGGAGGCATCCGTGGAGATGACGAGCCTGGAGCCGATGTCCCTGCCCGAGGCCAAGCTGCAGGTGAGGACCTTCCCTCCCCTGTGGCCTCCAAGCACAGCAGACCCACTTTTTGGGTCCCTGTGCCTGTGGGAGGCTGGACCTGGGGTCACTGTCCCTTACCTGGGGACCTGGACAGCCTGGACTGAACACTTCTCCTGGGGCCGGGTCCCTGTCCATGTGGTGGCCTCCTGCACCAGCAGCCCCGCATCCAGCAGCCCATAGCCGTAGTAGTGGCTCACTGGGACACAGGTGACACCCAGAGAGGGACCTGTGAGCCCCTCAGTGCCACCAGGGGCTGCAGGAAGGTGTTTGAGGGGCTGAGCCCTGCACTCACCCCTGCGCCCGACGCCGTTCTCGGCCCAGTCCTCTGCCTGCAGGTGAGCAGGTTTGGAGGCCCTGATGATCAGGTGCTGCAGGTCACGCCAGGTCAGGGCTGGGCTGGAAGCAAGGAGGATGTGGACAGAGGTCTGGGTTGGTTTTTAAGGGGGAGATTTGGCTCTTCTGGGGTGGGTAGAGCAATTATCTGGGCCCAAGCTGATCCCCCCACGGCCTCCTTCAGTGCCAAAATGGGAGAGCAAAGAGCTCCAGAGGACAGCCCCGCTGCTGTCCCATGGCCCTGGGGCAAGGCCACAACTCTACACCCCAACCTTCCTGCTGCCCCTCCCCTTTCTCTTCCCTGCTTGGGCACCAGCTCTCCCTGGGCAGTGTCCCTGTGTCACCTACTTGGCCTCCAGTGCCAGGGCCACCATGCCCGCGGCCAGCGGGGCCGAGGCCGAGGTGCCCGTGTGTTTGTCTGTGCAGCGGTGGTGCAGGTCAGTGGTCACCTGGGGGGACACAGGGGTGTTGGGGAAGATGAAACAGGAAAGCATTATAAATAGGATTGTCTGGCAAAAGATTTTGAGAATATAGAAACTATAAGTGAGATTGAAATGAAAGCAATCTTTGAGATCCCTCAGTTACTGAACAACTGGAAAACAACAGTGTGGCTGGCTGAAAGTGATCCTCTTTTGATGGAACAACACCCTCTGCTTGCAGACAGGTCTAAGGGTCTGAGCAGACCCTGCCAGCCTGGCAGAAGGGGCCCAAAGAGGAATTTTTAGGGTTTAAAATGTAACACAGTATGGTAATGTAGTGATTCTTATAAGCTGTATGTAAATGCTATAGGATTTGTATCTTGTACTAGATTGGTTAGTGAGAATCAGAATATTCAACACAGAAGAAGATTTATGGTATTGTAACGGGAACCTCACTCTGCTACCCCTCTTTCTTTACTCTCTCACCCTCTCATCCTCTCTCCCCCTCTCTTCTCTCAGTCCTGCTCCAGCTGTGCCTGGCAGCTCCCAGCAGGGCCCTGCACCCAGGCCCTTTGCAATAAACCCCAAGTTCCTGACCTGGCTGCAGAGATCTCTCATCTCCATCCTTCCCAACAATCCTACCCCCTGACACTCCTACAGAGGCGTCTCAGGACTGCTTCCAAAAAAGCTCCCTGGGGTTGGGTACCTTCAGTAAATTCTCCTTTCAGATCCCTTTGAGCTTTTGGGGCTCTACACAGACACCCAGCTAAGGCAGGCTGGGACCAGCCCAGCCCGTGCTGGGGTCTGTGTCAGCCCCAGAGCTGCTGCTCTGGCAGAGCTGCTGTGACACTCACAATCTGCACCTTGCTGGTGGTCCTGCTGCTGTAGGTGGTGGTGAGGATGGCAGGGCAGCTCTCGCTGTAGAGGGGCCGGTGCCCGTCCCCCAGCACGCTGCCCACCGACACCGTGTAGATGCTGTTGGTGTACCCGTCGCAGTTGCAGTTGTCATAGTTGGTGCCACCGTTGCCTGAGGCCCAGATGAAGATGGAGCCGAGCCCACCCCGTCCCTGTCGAAGAGCAGAGGGGGGTGAGCAGGGTGTCCTTGTGTCCCTTGTGTCCCCAAGGCCACGGCTGGGCTTACTTGGACAACTCCTTTGTGGAAAGCAGCCGCAGCCAGGACTCCAGGCCCGTCCACTGTCCTGCCATCATCCTCGGGGCCCCAGCTGGCGCTGTAGATGTGGATGTACTGGGGCTGCAGGCTCAGGGCCTGGGCCTCCACTATGTCCATGATGGAGCCGTCCAGCATCCTCACACCTGAGGGCAGGCACCGAGCAGCCGTGGCCGAGGGGCGGTGGCTCCGAGGGGACAGGAGCCACACACGTGCCACACTGAGGGCAGGGCCTGGGGACACCTTGCCAGGTCCCCCCCAGAGCTTCCAGCAGCTTTCACATGCCCCTGCCCTAAGGAGATCAGCCCCCCACAGGTCTGTGCCCTGCCATGAGCCACTTCCCAAAGCTCCTCGTTAAGCCTTTTGTAATTAATCCCAGGGAGCTTTTAACCCCCTTTGCCACCCTCACTTCCACAGTGGAGCCTGAGCCTGCCCTGCTGGGTGCTGGGCTGAGCATCCAACCCCTGGGAGCACCCAGGGGCAGCACCCACCCTGCCACCCCTGTAAAGCCCAGAGCATCCCCCCCTGGGCTCCTGCATCCCCACAGGGTACTGGAGCTCATTTCCATCTTCCCTCCCAGGGCAGCAACCTCTCACCTCCGATTTTAGCGTTGTAGGCGACGCCCGCACCACAGATTCCGTTGTTGGCCACAGCTGCCACTTCCCCTGCACAGCGTGTCCCGTGCCTGGGGGGACAGAGTGACCCTGTGAGGGGTGGGGAGGCCTGGGACAGCCCCCCCAGAGCTGCCCCCTGCAGTGTGGGGAGCTGGGTAGAGCCCAGGACTCACCAGTTCTTGTCGCTGTCGCTGTATCGGGGCTGGGGATCGGGGTCGTTGCTGTTGAAGTCGTAACTTGCCAGCGGGTCCTGTTACAGAGGGAGGCAGTGGCGTGTCCCCAAGGGCCCTGGCAGGGCTGTGACAGCTCGGCACAGGCGCCTGGCACCGAGCCTGGTGCTGGCACCGCCTGCCAGCCCTGGGGACAGCGGGGCCCCTTCGTGCCCGGCTGTGCTGGGAGCTGGAGCTGAACTGAGTCCTGAGAGGGAGGGGAGCACCAGGAGGGGCTGAGGGAGCTGGGAAGGGGCTCAGCCTGGAGGAAAGGAGGAGCAGGGGGGACCTTGTGTCTCTGCACAGCTCCTGACAGGAGGGGACAGCCAGGGGGGTCGGGCTGTGCTCCCAGGGGACAACAGGACAGGAGGGAGCAGCCTCAGGGTGGGCCAGGTGGGGACATCAGCAGGAATTTCCCTGTGGAAAGGGTGCTCAGGGAGCAGCCTCAGGGTGGGCCAGGTGGGATTTCAGCAGGAGTTTCCCATGGAAAGGGTGCTCAGGGAGGTTTGGAGTCCCCATCCCTGCAAGGGCTGGAGGTGGCACTCGGTGCTCTGGGCTGGTGACAAGGTGGGCACAGGTTGGACTCTCTGATCCTGAATCCCTTTTCCAACCTCAGTGGCTCTGGGTTCTGCACAAGGGGGTGAAAGCAGCACAGCTTTGCTGTTTCCCTGGCAGAGCCCAGCGTGCCCTGTCACCTGAGGGTGACCCTCGCTGGCCACACAGCCCCAGGAGGGCAGCCACAGGAAGGGTTGGTTGTGTTCCACAGCCCCTGAATTTCCTTTCCTTTCCTTTCCTTCCCTTCCCCGTGCAGCACAGGAGGCTTTACCAGCTGTACTGGCTTTGCAGCTTGCTGTAATTACACCTATTTGGGGGCTCCAGAGCGTGTACAAGTTCTAACATTTCCTCCGTGTGAGATTGCACTGCAAGAGGCTCCAAACCTTGGATCCAGCCCTGGAGAGGCCCAGCTCCCTCTGCACAGTGCCAGGGTGAAGGAATTGACCCCTGAGCTCCCCCTGCACAGTGCCAGGGCTGGGGTGAAGGAATTGACCCCTGAGCTCTCTCCTCACAGTGCCAGGGCTGGGGTGAAGGAATTGACCCCCTGAGCTCCCCCTGCACAGTGCCAGGGCTGGGGTGAAGGAATTGACCCCCGAGCTCCCTCTGCACAGTGCCAGGGCTGGGGTGAAGGGTTTCCTCCCCCTCCCAGGAGCTCCCTGGACACCCCCATAGTTACGTAGTTGGCAGCCAGGTCGGGATGATCCTTCTCCAGCCCATCATCCAGGACAGTCAGCACCACCCCCAGCCCTGTGTAGCCTCTGCTCCAAGCCGTGAGGATGTTCAGGTCGGGGTGGATGTCGTTGTTCTGGAAAAACAGATTAAAAATTTGATTGGCAGCCCGGGGTGACCTCAGAGTCCTGCTGCCTCATCACTGCCGGTGTTAGATTGGTTTATGGCCTGAGAAGGGCATTGCCAGTGCTCAGGGAGGGATCCTGCCCCTCTGCTCAGCCCTGCAGGCACTTCTGGGGCGCTGCGCCCTGCTCTGGGCTGCTCAGGACATGGAGTGGGTCCGGTGCAGGGTCACAAAGTTGAGGAAGGGGTTGGAGCATCCTGACAAAGAAAAGCTGAGGGAGCTGAGGCTGCTCAGCCTTGAGAGGGGCCCTCAGCCCTGGGTGTCCCTGTGTGCAGGGGGCGCTCAGGGCAGGGCCCAGAAATGGCACCACAGGAACAGGCAAGGACTGATCCCAGGAATTCCCCCTGCACAGAAGGAAGAGCTTCTTCAGTGTGCAGTGAACAGACACCAGAGGGGCTGTGGGCTCTCCCTCACTGGGGCTATCCCAGAACAACCCAGAGCAATCTAGGATGGTGCCCAGCAGGGAGGTGGCACTGGATGCGCCCCTGCTCCCCTCCATGCCGTGACTGGGGTGGGGATTAGGAGGGGAAGGAGCCCATTCTCACCATGTACCACTGCTTGGGGAACCAGGGATCCGTGGGCACCACGCCCGCGCCTCTCCTGGAGCGCCTCTTCAGCGTCTGCTGCTCAAACCACAGCACCTGGGCAGGGAGCAGAGCTGTGGGTGCCGGGCAGGGCCTGCCCACAGCTGTGCCCTGGCTCCCCATGCCCTCCTCTGTTGTGGACATCTTTTCTGAAAAATCCTTTCCTTAGGATTTTTCCTCCTGAGGAGCTGAGAGGCCTCAGGAACAAAATGTAAACCATGGTTATCTGCTGCTGTGGAATGCAACAGGTAGATTTTTGATTAGCCTATGTTGGTTGTTTCTAATTAATGGCCAATCACAGTCTAGCTGGCTCGGACAGAGAGGCTGAGACAGCTGCCTTTGTTATTCTTTGCTATTCTATTCTTAGCCAGCCTTCTGAGGAAATCCTTTCTTCTATTCTTTTAGTATAGTTTTAATGTAATATATATATATATCATAAAATAATAAATCAAGCCTGAAACATGGAGTCACATCTTCGTCTCTTCCCTCCACCTGAGACCCCTGTGACCACCATCAGGCTCCTCCCTACCTGGGGGTCCCTGGTGAGCCTCATGTGCCACCCCCAGTGCCTGCTCAGGGCTCTCTGCCTGGTGCCACGGTGGCTGAAGTGATAAAAGGGCTCTCCCTCCATCACCTGCGGGCACAAAGAGATGCTCTGAGCTTTTCCAGGGTGCAGCTGTGGAGGTCAGGATGGTAAATGGAACACTACAGTGCAGGACAAGCACAAAGTGTCACTTGGGGACAGAATGGAGTCCTGGGGAGGGCTGGGTGCCCTTGGGGGTCCCTCAAGCATACTCAGCCCTGCATGCTCAGAGGCCGTTTGCTCTGAGGCGGGGGAGACGCTGGCAGAGGATTCCCAGATTCCCAGCACGTGTTTGAGGGGAAGTGTTGGATGGGGCTTGGAGCAACCTGGCCTAATGGAAGCTATCCCTGCCCATGGGATAAGCGAAGGGACATCCAGTGGCCACACAGGACGGGCATGAGCGAGAAGATCGGGCCCGGGGCACACGGGATGAGCTGGGCCCGCCCAGGCCGCACCTGACCCAGGTAGAGCAGCCCGTGCCGGCGGGCCAAGTCCCGAGCGTCCCGCAGCCCCGCCGCCACCCGCACTGCCCAGCTGCTCAGGTAGACACGGGGGGGCTTGGCGGGGCCCGGAGGGGCGGTGGCGGCCACCACGAGCAGCGCGAACAGCACCGGGAACAGCGACAGCGCCGGGCCGGGCCCGGGCCGAGCCGCCATGAGGCCGCTGCGCGCGTTGCCATGGCAACGGCGTCGGTCCCGCCCCCCGCACGGCCTCGCCTCATTGGCCCGCCTCGATCCCCACCCCGCCTTCTCATTGGCCACGCCCCTCCGGTTTGCACCGCCCATCTCCCGCTGGCCACGCCCCCCATCCAAGCCGCGCTGACCGGGGCCGGGGTCGGGGTCGGTCCGGGGCCGCTCCAGCTCCCGCATCGCCGCCATGGCCGCCCTGCAGCAGCGCCTGGAGCGCTTCCTCCACAGCCCCGGCCCGATCGGCGACCTGCTGGCTCAGCTGGAAGCCCGCACCGGCGTCCAACGGCTCTACCTGGCCTCAGGTGCGACCGTTACCGCGGGGCCTCCCCGGTTCTCCCGTTGTGTCCCCTTCTCCGCCGTATTGTGGGGCGCCTTGGCGGCTGCTCGCCGTGCTCTGGACTCAGCACGGGGGCACGGGGAGGGCAGGCAGGGCTGCCCTGGTTTAGGGTGCGGAGCGGGGACGGGCTGGGGGTGCCGGGGGTGACATCGCTGTCACCGCACTGCCCTCGCCTTCCGCTGGCACAAAATGCCGAAATCCTAAAGCTCGCAGGGTCCGAGTGTCAGAGGTGTCAGAGAGACCCTCGAGACCCCTGGCCCTGATGGGGGAGTCCCTGTTCTGGGTGAGCCCCCAGACTGTGGTGGCTCAGATTGGGCACTGGGGATGGGAACTCGTCCCCGGGTCCCACCATGGGGACCCGGCCTTTAACCGGATCCCTGTTGTTCATTAATGAGGAACCAGCCGGATTCTCCCCGGGGAGAATCCGTGCCACTCTCCCCTGACCCTCGGCCCTGTGCCCTCTCTGCCAACTTGAACTGGCCTCATCCCCGCCCTCCATATCGAGATTTCATATCAAACCTCCCGGGAGGGCTCAGGGCTTCCCTGTTTGCTGTGTCCCTCCAAGCCTTTGGCCTCCAGGTGTGATTTCCTGGCCCTTCACCTGCAGCAGGGCTGGTGTTCCCACTCTGAGGGGAAAAGTGTCCGTGAAGGAGCACAAGCTGCTGTGCAGGTCGTGTTTGGATGTGGTGCCGCTCAAGCAAAACAATCCTGGAGATTTGGTCAGGCTCAGCCGTGATGGTAGAACAAGAGTGGACGCACCAAAAAGGGATGGTTACACATTCTGGATCCCTGCCCTGGAAGGGAGAAGCTGTTGCTGAACTAAAAATTCCTGATTTCTCCCTCCTATGGCTCTGGAGCAATCCCTAATTTGTGTCTGAACCCGTGGGCTGGGGTTTGGAGCAACCTCTGGGCAGCACCACCTCCAACTTCTCCCCCAGCAAAGCCTCTCCCTGGGCTTTTGCTGTTACATAAATTTCTCTGGGGGTTCAAATCCTGCGAAATCCCTTCTAAGGCTCTTGGGGAATGAAACCCAGCACTGCCTGGACCTGCCTGCCCTCCTTGGAGGGAGGTTTGGGATTGCTCCAAAGCCACGCTGCTCCTGCCCAGGAAAGACCCGGAGCTGTGGGTGCCCGGATCGGGGCCGGAGCTCAGCCCAGGAATGCTGCAGCGAGCAGAGCTGGGATTATCCGCTCTCCAAGCCCGAGCAAGGACTTTAATTCACCCACACAGACAGGTTAATTCCCAGCTTTCTTGCTGCTGCTGGAGGAGTTTGTTCCGGTGCTGGGCTGCACAAATCGCTCCATCTCGAGTGTCCCTGAGGTTTTCCTGCCCTCTCAGCCCTGATGTGAGCGGGTTTCCACCCCAAAACCTCCCTGTCCCACCTTCCCCAGCCTCCTGCGAGTGTCCCAGCGCTGGGCAGGCTCCACCAAAGGCTGCGGCTCGCATTTAATTAATTGAGCGATCTAATTGAGTGGCAGCAGGGCAGCGGGGCTGCATCGCCGCTCCCAGGGGAGCCAACCCTTCCTGTGCCCGCGGGAGGAGCCGGGAGCGAGATCCGGGAGCGGGGCTCGTCCTTGAGCCGCAGCTCGCTCGGGGAATGCCGAGCGGGGGAGACGAGCGGAGCCTTGACTTTGGACCATGGGCGTGTTGTCAGCGTCTCCGGTTCCTGCCGCCCTGGCCCCGCTCCAGGCGCCGAGAGCGCTGCGAGGTTGGGGTGGTAAAAGTCCCATCCGAGCCAGGGGAGGGGACGGACGGTGACGGGAGCGGGTCACGGGTGCCTCGGGGAGGAGCGGGCTCCGCCACGTGCCCCGCTCCATCGAGCATCTGGATTAACGGGGGGTGGTCGTTACCCCCCGGCGCGCCCCCGTTCCCGCTCTGGGATGAGAATCCCGCTCAGGAGACCCAGCGGGGTCTGCCCTGGTGACAGCAGGCTCCAAACTGTCCCCTGTCCCCCGCAGGCTCCGTGACTTTCCTGGGGCTGTACCTCATGTTCGGCTACGGCGCTTCCCTGCTCTGCAACGTCATCGGCTTCGTCTACCCCGCCTACGTCTCGTAAGTACCTGTCCCACACCTGGAGAGCGCTCCCCGCCCTTTGCTGAGGGTCTCCCTGCTCAGTCAAGAGGCAGTTGTGGCTGGGAAGCTCTTGGGACCTTCCTGGAAGCGCTGGGAGCGTGCCAGCCCAGTGGACAGGTTCCCTCCGGGGTGTGGAGGGTTTGGGAAAGTGGAGCCCAGCCCAGGGCTGCAGCAACCGTGTCCTTCCTTTTCCTTCCTTTTCCTTCCTTTTCCTTCCTTTTCCTTCCTTCCTTCTCCTGTCCTTCCTCAGCATCAAAGCCATCGAGAGCAACAGCAAGGAGGATGACACCATGTGGCTCACGTACTGGGTGGTCTACGGCGTCTTCAGCATCGCCGAGTTCTTCTCCGACCTTTTCCTCTACTGGTTCCCCTTCTACTACGCCGGGAAGGTAACGCTGGGCTCCTCCCGTCCCAGGCTCCTCCCATCCCGGGGCTGGACGGGAGGAGATGGGCTCTGGTGGTCGTGGTGCCCAAAGAGGCTCCCTAGGACAGAACTGGGCAGAGTTAAAGGAATTAATTAGGGATTTATTAAAAGGCCTTCAAAGGATTCACCTTGGGCAGTGTAAGAGCCCAGCCAAAGCTACACCCAAGCTGGATGGCGTGTCATGAGTTTTCACACTTTTATAAGTTTTGGTCCGTTTCCATATTGGGGTTAATTGTCCAATTCCAGCTCCAGGTTGTGCAGTCCCACCCTCCCAGATTGCTCTCCTGTAGTTTTACACTTTTTGGGCCTGAGCTGCAGCGGTGTCCTTGGTTCTGGGGCTGGAAAAGGATTGTTCTGTGTGACTGAGCTGTGAGGAGAGCTGCTAACACTTTATATGAAGTTCAGAGTTATAAACTAATGCAGTACAGAATCTGGAAAATATGAAAGCTAAAACTTAATGCATCAGAGGAGCTGCACCCAGCCCAGATCCTGGGATCACCGGTGAGCTGGGGGGCCCTGGAGCACTGAGCCCCCCCTGTGCCCGCAGTGCCTGTTCCTGGTGTGGTGCATGGCCCCAGTGCCCTGGAACGGCTCCCAGCTCATCTACCACAGCGTCATCCGACCCTTCTTCCTCAAGCACCACCGGGCCGTGGACAACATGATGGGTGACATCGGCACCAAGGCCCTGGACGCGGCCTCCAGTGTCACCCGAGAAGGTGACTCCGCTCCCCTGTCCCTCCACCTGCTCCGTGTCCAGGTTTTCCCAGCTCAGGGGCAGGGCAGTTCATTAATTACCGGCGAGTGATTATTTCTCGGTGCCCACGGACACCGTGACAGGAGCCCCGGGGGTCACTGTCCCCTCTCTAACCTCTCTCTCCTCTCTGTGCTGCACGGTCCAGTCCTGCACACTCTGGCCAAGAGCAGAGCCCGGCTGGCGGCCGGGGTGGCCCCTCAGCCCAGCCTGCCCGTATGTACCGAGCCGCGGGGGCCGGGCCGTGCCCCGTGTCCGCCGCGGCACCGCCCAAACCGCTCTGCTCCCGCAGCACCGGCGCGGCTCCCGCACCACCGGCCCTTTCTCCCGGGGCGTGGGTAGAGCAGGCGCTTCTCTCCCGCTTCTCCGTAGCCAGACCCCACCCGTGTGTCCACCCGTTTGTCCATCCGTGTGTCCACCCGTGTGCCCATCCCTGTGCCCCTCAGCGCTGCTGCCGAGCTGGGGCTCCCCTCCGGAGCCCCCCGGGGCTGTGACCGCCGTGCTCAGCGGGACCGGGAGGGAGCGGGACGGTGACGCGGGGCCGGGCCGGGCAGTGCCCCGGGACACCGACCACTGCTCCGGGAACGGGCACTAACGGCATCCGTGTCTCCGCAGGCGTCAGAGCATCCCTGAACCTGGCAGAGTTCGTGGAGAAGGTGAAGTAAGAGGGGCACCAGAGCCACTGGTACCGGCACCACAACCCCGGTACTGGGACCAGTACCGGCACCACGCTCCCAGTACTGGTACCGGCAACCCCCGTTCTGGCACCGAAGTCCCCCATACCGGCGCTAGAGACGCCGGTACCGGCACCATGCTCCCGGCACTGCTACCGGCATCCTCCGTTCTGGCACCGAAGTCCCTCGTACAGACGCCGGTATCGGCACCGTGCTCCCAGTACCGGCACCGTGGCCCTGCTAACGGTACCGGCCAGCCCGGGCCGTTCCCGCCCGGGATCCCGAGTTTCTGCAGCCCGAGTGTGTTGTACCCCAGCCCCCCAATAAACCCCGGTGCCCCCCCGAGCGCCGCTCCCGTCCCGCGTGTTCCGCGACGCCGCGCGGCGCCTTTAAGAGCGGTGGGGGGCGGAGCCTTTGGGCAGGGGGCGGGGCTGGTTTGATGACGTGTCCGGGGCGCGGCGGAAGTGCGGCCGGGATAGAGGAGTCGGTCTGTCCGTCCGTCTGTGGTTCGGGGGGGTCGGTCTGTCCGGTGGGGGGATCGGGGGGGCTCTGTCTGTGTGTGCGGGGGGCGAGGGGGGCCGGTTTACCTGTGCGGGGGTGCGGCTCTGTCTGTCTGTCTGTCTGTCCAGCGGCGGGGGTGGGGTCTGTCCGTCTGTCCGTCCGTTCAAAGGGCGGGGTGAGGGAGTCTGTCAGTCTGGGGGGGGAAGGGAGTCGGTCTGTTTGGGGAACTGGGGCAGCACAGGGGATCCGTGTGTCTGTTTGGGAGGCAAGCAGGTGTCTGTCTGTCCGGAGGGGAAGGTGGGGGGGTTCTGTTTGTCCATCCGGGGTTACACTGAGGGCGCTCTGCCTGCTGCGGGGGGTCCGTCCGTTTATCTTTCCAAAGGGCAGCACAGGGAGGATAGAAAAGGGGAGCTGTCTCTCTGTCTGTCTATCTGTCTGTCCGGGCTGGCAGCGCCCTCACCTTCCCCCCCCCCCCCACCTTCCGCAGCCCCTCCCCACATGAGCCCCCCCCGGGATGAGCTCCAAGGCCAAGCGGGTGCTGCCCACCCGCCCTGAGCCCCCCAGCGCCGAGCAGATCCTGGCGGACGTGCAGGGCACGCTCCCCTCCGACCCCGTGTTCGTCCTGCCCGCCGAGCCCCCCCAGGAGCCCGGCCCCGCTCCAGGTGAGCCCTCGCTGGGGAATGGGGAACGTGGGGACCCCCTGAGCCCCCCCTGGCCCCGCTCCAGGTGAGCCCTCGCTGGGGAATGGGGAACGTGGGGACCCCCTGAGCCCCCCCTGGCCCCGCTCCAGGTGAGCCCTCGCTGGGGAATGGGGAACATGGGGACCCCCCCAGCCCCGCTGAGCCCCGGCTCTGCCCGCCAGGCTGCCCCGAGCCCGCGGCGGAGGAGCGGGAGCGGCTGTACCGGCAGATCCGCTCCTACGTGGGGATGAACCAGCGGCTGCAGCAGTCCCGGGAGCAGCTGCGGGAGCGGCGCCGGGAGCTGCAGAGGGTCGGGGAGGCGCTGGACCGCGGCATCGCCGAGATGAGGCAGAAAGCGTTCTGAGGGACCGGGGTGGGCACCTCCACGCTGTGGTTTCACCTTCCCAACAGCGTTTGCATCGCGAGGATCCGGATTTACCGGGACAGCCCCAGCTGTGCCACCCCAGTGAGCTTTTCCCAGGGAACAGCAGGACCGGCCAGGCCAGCACGGTGGCACCTTCCTGGTGCTGGGACAACGGCTTGCACCCCTTCTTCTGCCCCTGAACTAGCTGCCATGTCCCTCGTGGGTGGCACATCCTCTGCTCTCTACGACTTTTCCCTCTGGTACTTCCCCGAGGATGACCCCATCGCCTCCTGCATCGCGGAGCGCCTGAGGGAGGAGGGATTCCGGGGCTTCACCGAGCACCAGGACCAAGTGGCCGGGACATCCGTCATCCTGACGGCCATGGAGGCCATCGAGGCCAGCCGGGTGGCCATCCTGCTCCTCTCAGCCAAGTCCCTGGGTGACCGGTGGTGCCAGCGCGTGTCCCAGTGGAATCTGTTCCACAGCGTCCACCAGCGCGGCCCCAGGGTGGTCCCCGTGTGCGTGGGGGTCAGCAGAGCCGAGGTGCCGCCGTTCCTGCAGCACCTGGTCCCGCTGGAATACCAGAACGAGTTCTTCTTCCAGCGGCTGCTGGCCAGCCTGAGGTCCCGCCCAAGGAGCGGGGCCAGGCGGGTCCCGCCCAAGGGGACGAACTGAGGGACCCCCCTGAGGGGGCTGGGTCGGGGGCCAGCACCGCCCCGTGGTGTGAAAAACTGCCCTGTTTTGCTAATAAAGATGGTGGGAATGGGTCACCCGGCACTGTGGGCTGTCACAAATCTCACAACCCCCATTTCTGGCAGCTGGAGGCGCCGCTTTTCTGTCTGCTCTGAGCGCTTCGGGGGCTGTGGGTGTTTCCCACCCTCACAGGTGTCACCTTGTGGGTGCTTCTTCCCCTTCCTGTCCCCCTGCGCTGCATCCGTGCCCCGCTGCTGTCCTGCTCCGCTGTCACACGGCACCCGGGGCTCCTCCAGCTCGGCAGCTGCACCGGGAGCCGCGGAGGGGCGGGATGGGGGCTCGGGGCTGCCTGGAGCCGCTGCTGCTGCTGCTGCTGCTGCTGCCACCCCTCCCTTGGGCCGGTGTGTCCGGCGTGGGCTCGGAGTCACTGCCCGGGGCGGTGGCAGCTGCTGGTGGGGACCGGACGTGGCTCCAGCCCTCCATCATCGGGGGACACGAGGCCAAACGCCACTCCCGGCCCTACATGGCGTTCCTGCAGCTTGGGGGGGGTCGCGTCTGCGGGGCAGCGCTGCTGGACCGGCGCTGGGCGCTGTCGGCCGCGCACTGCCGGCCTGAGGGGTGAGTCCGGCACGGCTGGGTCCTGCCCGGGGAGGGGACGGGGCTCCGGGTGACCGGCACTGGGCTGACCCCGCTCCCGGGGCGGAGCAGGTCGTGGCACAACGTGAGGCTGCTGGTGGGGCTGCACAACTGGCGGCACCACGAGGAGGGCACGCAGAGCTTCACCATCCGGGCTGTCTGTCCCCACCCCGGCTACGACGGACAGACGATGGAGAACGACCTGCTCCTGCTCCAGGTGGGGCTCGGGGGCCTCCGAGCGGGGCTGGAGCGGCGGCGGTGCCGGGGAGCGCTGCCGGGAAGGGGCGGGGTGTTCGCACGGGGCCGGGGCCAGCGGCTCGGTGACATTTCCTCTTCTCACCCCCAAGAGATTTCACACCTGGGTGTCATCCCCCCGCTCCCATTGCCGCTGCACCGTGCTCGGTGCTCCTCTTCCACCCGTGGCGTTGGGGGCTCCCCTCAGTCCCCCACCTGCAGCATCGGGGTGCTCCCCTTTGAGCCCCCACCCGCTGTGTTGGGGTGCTCCCTGCCAGCCCCTCCGCCCAAGGAGGGGGTTCTGATGCCGCCCCCCGCCCGCAGCTGGACAGGAAGGTGACACTGAGCAGGACACGACAGCGGATCCCGCTGGCGAGACGGGAGCCGGCGCCGGGGGCGCGGTGCAGCCTGGCGGGCTGGGGGGTCGTGGACCCCCAGGGCCGGAGGCTTTCGCCCACCCTGCAGGAGATGGAGGTGACGGTGATGGACACGCGGATGTGCAACAACAGCCGCTTCTGGCACGGCGATATCGGCCCCACCATGATCTGCGTCCAGGGGCAGCGCCGCGGCTCGGCACCCGCCAAGGTGAGAATTTGGGGGTCCAAGGGTGCAAAAACCCGAGCCTGGCTGCGGGCAGGATGCTCACCCTGAGCAGGTGAGATGTTCTCCTGTGCCCTGGTGCACTCCCTGGTGTCACCCCCTCCTCAGGGTGACTCGGGGGGGCCCTTGGTGTGCGGGAAGCGGCCGGCAGTGGCCGGCGTGGTGTCCTTCAGCGACAAGAACGCCACTGATCCTTTCAAGCCGCCGGTGGCCACCTCGACCGTGAAACACAAGAAATGGATCCAGAAAACGCTGCGGAAGGGCTGCAGACCCGCCCAGCCCGAACACACGGGATAGACCAAACACCCCTTCCTATTTACACAGGTTGGCTTTTAATTGGGAATACTGTCCAGAGTCTGGTAAAATAACATCCTTAGTACATAGATACAGCGATGGCGAGCGGAGCCCGGCGGGATTGTCGGTGGAGGAGGAGGAGGAGGGCGGTGGTTTGTAGCCGGGGGGCGATGCTGGCCCTCCTGCCACCCTGCGCTCCGTTACAGCACCTGGCAGTGCCGCTCCTGGGATTTTCCTCCTTTTCTTCAGTCCCGGCCACTGGTCCCTCCATGCCAGCCACTGCCAGGGCAGGGGGGCTCCAGTGGGCATTGGTGTGCCCGTCCCCACGATTCCAGGGCACATCGCTGGGGACCCCCTGCATATCCCCACGGTCCTGGTGTCTCCCTGGCCCCACTGTGCAACTCAGAGCTCCTCACTGTGTCCCCACAGCCGCCCAGGTGTGCCCCTTGCACATGTCCCCATAGCCCTGTGTCTGTCCCTTCAGCCCCCCGTGGCACTGGCATGGGGGGGCACAAAGGTCCACCCAAAGCAGGGAGTGATGGTGGAGGACTGGAGGTATCTGAGGGGTCTGGGACCACCTGGATTGGGGGTTCCTCTGTGGCCCATCCCATTCCCAGGGGCTGAGGCACTTCCCACACACCCCAGTGTTGGCACCTGGGCCTGGCTGGCAGCAGGAGTGGCCCCAGGGTTTTGGGGCTGGCAGGCCCCGTGCTCGTGGGCGTAATCCAGTCCTGGATGGATTCGTGTCCACATCCACAGGGCCACACCGGGATCCTGGCTGTGAGCCAAGGCTCTCCTGCCCTGGGGGTGGGAGGCTGGGGAGCTGTGGGTGAAGGTGAGGGACCCCAGACCCTTTCCTGGGGGTTGGGCATCCTGGTGCCAGCTCAGCACCCTGTTCCCTCCCAGAGCAGCCCCCCAGCCTGGTGACAGCACCCTGTGAGCAGCCCCTGGGATGAGCCCATCGGGACCCCGGCCACCCCCATGAGCTTTGCTGGCTCCTCCTATTTCCCTCTGCCACCACCTCAGACCGGCACCCATCAGCCATGAGGAACCTCCAGCAGGGGCTCCTGGTCCCCCAAACGGGGGTCCTGGTCCCCATCTCCCCCTCCAAAGCCTCTCCTCTGCGTCCCTTCCCCTGTTAATAAATGAGCTGCCATGAGCTGATGCCAGACAAGCTGGAGCGTGTGGGGTTTTCCTGGTACTGGATGTGCTGTGTCAGCTCCTGGGCGTGTGGGATCAGGCTCTGGGTGAGCAGGATGGGGGCACACGGTGACACAGCCCCACCTCAATTTGTCCCTGGCATCCATCAGTGGGAGGGGATGGTCCATGAGAACCACCCCAGCTCGGGCTGCCAGACCCAGAACGTTCCCAGTTCTGTCCAGTTCTTGCTGCTGGGAATGGTGATGCTTCAGCACAGCAAGCCCCCCAAGCTGGGGCCAGCAGCGGGTTGGGGTGACTCGCTGGTCCCCAGCTGTCCCACTTCCCCACGTGTGTCCCAAACACAGCCCTGGCCAGCTCCCGTGGCGCTGGGGGCGTCGCAGGACCCTCACTGGGGCATCATCAAGCCTGGATTTTCTCCACCGCCTTGTCGGCCACCGCCGTCACCGCCATGGGGCTGGGGACGTAGTTGAAGGGGGTGACACGGGCGGCCTTGCTGGGGGAGCCGTGCCGGCTGCCGGGGAAGCTCCCGGCGGGCGCCTCGTGGCCGAAGGAGATGGGCAGGGCGGCCTTGGCGGGCGCGGGGGCTTCGCCGTCGCCGGTGGCGCGGGGGTGCGGGGGTCCCTCGCGGCTCTCCAGCGTGGGAGAGGTGCTGGAGTTGGTCTTGGAGGTGGCGAAGTCCTCGGTCTGCACCACGGCGTCGCTGGTCTTCCTGGGCGTGCCGGGCGTGCCGGGGGGCTCCTCGTCTCCGGAGCCGGCCAGCGGCAGCGCGGTGGAGGGCAGCGTGCTCTTGAGGATGTGCGGGATGTCCTCGTCGCGGATCCTCCGCCACGTGCCCTTCATCACCACCACCGGCGGCTTTCCCGGCGGGCCCCCGGGAGCCGCCGGCTCGTTCTGCCGCCGCCGCGCCGCCGCCTCGGAGCGCACGGAGGACGGGCTGGCCGCCCGCCGGGCCACGCTGATGTTGGGCGAGGACGAGTAGCGCTTGAAGGGCTCGGCCGCGGCCGCGCTGCTCTTCACCGGCAGCCGGGACGGGCTCTCGGAGCTGGTCCGGCGCGGCGGTTTGGCCCCGGCCGTGGCTTTGCCGCCGGGCTGGGCTCTGGGGATGAGCGGCCGCTGGCCCGGGGTGGCCGCTTTGGCCGCCTTGAGCTCGTCGCAGCGGGAGGAGCAGAGGAACACGGCCGGGAGCGCGGCTCGGCTGCGCTGGGGGGAGCCCCGGCGAGGCAGCGAGGTGGCCGGCGGCGCCGGGGACAGGTCGGAGCGGTGGCGCAGCAGCAGGCTCGAGGATTCCTTGATGAAGGTGAGCTGGCGCAGGAAGCCGGAGCGGTCCGAGTCGCTGCCGCTGGAGCGGGCCGATGACATCCGCACCAGGTTGAGCCGGCTGCCCCCCGGCCCCCCGGGCCGAGCCTTGGAACCATCGACCTGCTCCTCCAGCACCGGCATGGCCCCCCGGCCCGGCAGCACCTTCCTGCTGGGCTTCTGCATGAAGGGGATGCGCACGGGCGACTTCTGCGTCTTGGACTGCTTGGGAGCCGGGGATTTGGGGGCCGGGGCTCTGGCCGGGGGTCCCGGCGGGGAGGAGGAGCCGCTCGCCTTGCCCGCGGCCGGGCCGCCCTGTTTGGTGGCCTGAGAGGGCGACGGCAGCTTCTTGGGGGCGTGCTGGGAGGGCGTGGAGGTGCGGGAGGAGCCCGAGGAGGGGGGACCTTTGCCGATGCGGGCGGGCGGGGTCGTGCTCCTCTTGGGCAGCGCCAGCTCGCCGGTTTCGGGGGCTTTGCCCAGCCGGTGCAGGCTCCGCGAGCGCTGCTGGCTCAGCGAGAGGTTCTTGGCCGGCGGCGCCTCGGGCTTGGCCGCGGGGCTCTTCTTCGGCGTGGCTCGTGGGCTGGGGGCATCTTTGGCCAGGCTGGGCATGTAGATGACGGTCCTGCCGCGGAACACCACGGGCAGGTTGGGCACCGGCTTGGCGGGCGCCGGGCTCCGCTCCGCCCTGGAGCCGGCGCGGCCGGCGGGACGGGCACCGGCCGCGTCCTTGCGCTCCGGGCGGCCTTTGCTGTGCTCCCTCCTCGCCGGGTCCCGACCGGAGGCGCTGCCGGGCCGCTGCTTCTCCTGCCTGCCCAGGGAGAGCTGCAGCGTGGAGCCCACCGAGAGCCCCGACATGAAGGACAGGATGGAGTCGGACTCGGAGGAAGGCTCCCGGGACAGCGAGGCGGCAGCCTGGTGCAGCCAGGTGACGATGGAGTTGGCTCCCTCCTGGATGGCTTGCCACTCCACGCTGTCCAGGTCGGAACCCCGGTCAGAACCGGCCTCCTCCTCGGGGTGATGCCTGGCCTCGGCTTTCCGCTCCCTCCCGCCGGCTCCCGGTGGCTTCTGCTTTCTCTCCACCAGCCTGCGGCGAGCCGCGGGCCGCCGGCGCTTGGGCATGGCCGAGCCGATGCATTTCTGCAGCAGATCATCCTCCGAGTTGAGGCTGGGGGAGCTGGGCGAGCCCCCCTGCGCCTGCCCCGCTGCAGCTGACCGCGGCCAGGTGGCTTTGCCGCAGGGCTGGCCCCGCTCCTCGCCCTCGGAGAGGTTGGCGTCGCTCAGGGAGCTCATGGAGGAGCTCAGGGAGTAGCAGGGCGGCGTCTCGTCGGCGATCAGGTTGTTCTGAGGCTTCGTCTTGGCCGGACGGGAGCCGGGCTCGGGGTCCTTGTGGGGCACGGAGCCTCCCCAGCGCTCCCTCCGTGGCGCCCGGCCGGGCTGGGCTCTGCTGCCGGAGCCGTCCCTGCCCGCCTCGGGCAGCTCGTCCAAATCCGGGTCGTAGAAGCAGTAGACGGCTTCCTCCGTCGGCGTGGTGTGGCACAGCGACTGGAACACCACCCCGTCCTCCAGAGCCTCATCCTTCCTCCCGGCGGCTCCGCTGGCCCGGCCGGCCCCCAGCTCCAGGCTGGCCGTGCCCTTCGCGGGGGTCTGGCCCCGCTTCCCCTCGCCGCGGCCCGGCCCCGCTTTGCCCTTCCCGGCCGAGCCGAGGCGGGCGGGGGCCGAGCTGCCCGAGGCGGCTCTGCGGGCCGGGATGGTGCCGGGCTGGCGGCGCCGCTCGGCCAGGGGGTGCTCGGCCTCCTCGCCCGCCGGGTACCGCAGGGTCTCGTCGCTCAGCGAGGCTGCGCTGGAGAAGTTGACGGGGGTCCCGTCGGCCGAGTCGGTGAAGGAGTCGTCGTCCTTGAAGAGGTCGCGGGAGGTGGCTCGCAGGTGCTTGGGGACGCCGGGGTGGGTGTGGGCCGGCACCAGCATGTACACGGGGACGTGCAGCGGCTTCTTGGTCTGCGGGTGCAGCACCTGCCCGGACAGCAGCGAGGTCTTGACCTTGCGGAAGCGGGAGGGCATGGCCGAGCTGATGCACTCCTTGAGGATCTCGATGTCGTCGTCGTCGGGGGGCTCGGGGCGCTCCGCCCTTCGCCGGCCCTCCAGGTACCGCTCCTCCCGCCGCTCCTCCCTCTTCTCGTGAGCCGCGAAGTTCAGGCTGTTCTTCTCCGGGAAGGTGGGGATCAGCTTGAGCTCCACGTCCTTCTGGACATAGTGCTCGTGGAGGGGCAGGGCGCTCAGGCTGGAGGCGCACGAGAAGTTCTCGTTGGGTTTCTCCACCGTGAAGTAAACCATGGAGTCCAGGTCCTGGGGCAGCTGGAAGCGTTCCTTGAAGTCGGTGATCTCCATGAACTTCTTGACGTTGTTCTCCCACTGGATGTTGAACTGGCTGGTCTCCTTCTCGGGCTGGCAGCCCAGCTCGAAGAGCGGGGTCTTGCTGCGGCTGGGGGGCATGGTCTGCCCGGGGCTGTCGGGCAGCTCGCTGGGGCTGATGGTGCCGCTGATCATTTCGCTGCACGGGTCGCTCTGGATGGAGCTGGCGATGGAGGGGCTCTCGAAGCTGCCCAGGGAGCTGACGGAGCTGCAGCGGCTCATCACCAGCGGCGTCTCCTGGATGTAATTCTCCGAGGAGCTCGAGGGCGTCAGGTCCTCCTGGCGCGAGGGCGAGGCCTCCCGCAGGAAAACCTTGTCACGCTTCGGGAAGGGGATGGTGATGGGCTGGGAGATCCCCACTGGCGTGGTGGGACCCGGATCCACCGCCTTCTCCTTCTCCTGCCTCCCATCCTCCTCCCCTTCTGCGTCCCCTTCCTCCATCTCCAGGATCTCCAGGGAGGAGTCGCTATCCAGGTCGTTCTCGCTGTGGCTCTGCCCATCCAGCACGTTGTCTGCCGAGGAGAGGGAGGACAGGGAGCTGCACCGGGAGAAGCAGATTGGGGTGTCCTCCACCGAGTACTTCTGCACCGACTCCTGCTCTGCTGAGGCCGGTGGCTGGGCCGGCAGCTTCTCCGGGATCTTGCTCAGGGGCTCGGCCGCCTGCAGCAGCGCCGGGGGGAGCCAGGCTTGCTTCCTGCCCAGGAGGGAGGGCTGGTGGCCAGCAGCCGTGCTGGTCTTGGCCAGGGTCTCAAGCATGGGGACGTGCTGGTAGGATGGAGACAGCTTGATGGTGCGAACATGGGGGTCGGTGGGGGGCTTGGTGCCCACCTCCTTCTTCCACTCCGTCTCCTTCTCTGGCACTTTGGGGCTGGGGAACGTCACCACCTTCTTGGCCCTTTCGGGCAGGTCCTGCTGCTCGGGTTTGTCTGGCTCGGGGGGCTCGGCCCGCTCTGGTTTGCCCAGGATGCTCTTGAGGTCAAGCCGGCTGGGCCGCTTCTGGTAGCGCTGCAGCTCATCCCGGTAATCCAGGAAGGCGGCCCTGGGGCAGGGCTTCATGTGCTCCTTGGTGCAGTAGCCGTCGCTGGTGCTGCCGCTGTTGAGGCTGTCTGTGGACAGGCTGGTGTAGGCCGTCTTCAGCCGCAGCAGGGTGTGCGCCCGGCTCAGGCTCTCCCGCTTGGCGAAGCCGCCGGCGTCCGACAGCCGGCACGGCGAGCAGGACTGGGCGCGCGCCTCGTGCCCGTCCTCGGGGCCGTACTGCCAGTCCAGGCAGTGGTCCTCGGAGCTGAGGCTGAAGCTGTCGTCTGAGGAGTTGTGCATGGTGGAGATGTCCTCCACCAGCTTGTCGATCTTGGCCACCGTGCTGGAGATCTTGTTGGCCAACTTCTCGGCGGCCAGCGAGACGTCGTCCTCCGGCAGCGGCGCCTTCTTGGGCTCGGCCGCCTTCCCGCTGCCGTCCTTCTCCGGCTCCGGGCAGCGCCGCTGGGCCAGCGCCCGCGGCAGCGCCTGGCCCTGCAGGAAGGAGGAGTTGAGGAACATGGAGAGCACGGAGGCGCTGGCCGTCTCTACGCCGGTGGAGATGTTGGGCACCTCGTCGTCGTCGAAGCAGCCGGAGTCGGAGGCGTAATCCTTCACCAGGCTCTCCATGTGCCGCATCGGCTTCTTGGCGCTCTGCCCCTTCAGGCTCTGCTTCTCCATGGTGTCGAAGGTCTCAGCCAGGTGTTTGGCGTCCAGCTCGGCCTCCAGCGCCTTCTGCTTGCGCATGTAGAGCGAGGGCATGCAGGAGCCCGGCGACACCACGGCCGTGTCCTTGTACTTGGGGGGCCGGTTGGTGAGGAGGTTGCGCAGCGCGGCCGCGCTGCCCATGGCGATCATCTTGTGCTTGGAGTGGATGAGGTTGCGGAGCATGCTGACCGCCCCCAGGTCCCACAGCAGCTCCTGGTCGCGGGGGCTGCGGGCTGACAGGTTCCAGAGGGTTCCGCAGGCGTTGCTGACGATGGTCAGGCTGTGCGAGCGCAGGTGCTGCAGCAGCGTCTGCAGGCAGTTGTGGTCCCGGAGCACCTGCCTGCGGGACAGAGGGGATCCCCCCCGGCTGTCAGGGTGGTCCTGGGCCCACTGCCTGCCCCATCCCAGGAGTGCAGGGTGACCCCACCCCTGCCCAGTCATGACATCCCCCAGTGCTGTCCCTGCAGTGCCCCCCAGTCCTGCAGCACCCCCAACCATTGCATCCCCCAACACCACCCTTGGTGCCCAGGGTCCTCCATCTCCATCCCCCTTATACCTGCAGCCATACATCCCCTGATGCCATCCTGGGGGCCATGGAGCCCGGGCTCCCCCATTCCCGTCCTACCCCCAGTGCCATCCCTCAGTCTGTGGTGCCCTGGGTCCCTCAGGTGTGGCCCCACCCTGCAGTGCCCCTCACCTGTAATCCTCCCGTGTGGCAACAAGGCTGGAGACGTTCCTGAGGATGCCACCGCCACTCTCGATGATGGCCAGGGAGTTGCTCTGGCACTTGTAGGTGAGGGTGCTGACCAGGAAGCCCAGGGCCCCCTCCACCCCGCAGATGGCCGCCTTGTTCTCCGTGCTGTGCGCCGAGAGGTTCCACAGCGCGCTCAGGACACTCTTCAGCGTCGACTCCTGCCCCAGGAGGGGACACACAACTCCTGTCAGCCCCGTCCTGTCACCCTGTGCTTGCTGTCACCCACGCCAGGGGGCCACACAGCCCTGCCAGGTCTGTCTGTGGTCACTGTCACCACCCCAGGCTCACCTTGCCGGCGTGCAGGGCACAGCGCATCAGCCCAGTGACGCTGCCCACCTCCCTCAGCACCTTCTTGCTGTTGATATCAGCGCGCCAGGAGAGGTTCCTCAGGATGCTGGAGACCACCTGGAGAGGCAGAGAGGGTTGAGTGGCCATGGTGACTGTCCCCCTACCTGTCCCCCACCCCAGGGAGCCCCACCAGCACCCACCTGGTGCAGCTCCTCACTGTCAGAGCCCAGCTGAGCCACGATGGCCTCCATGCAGCCCCGGCGGGAGCACAGCGTGGCCTGTGGGGAGGATGAGGGTGGTGAGGGTGATGCTGCGACCCTCAGACCCTGCTGATCCCCCCCAGACCCTGCTGATCCCCCCCAGACCCTTCTGATCCCCCCAAACCCCCCTCCCCACCTTGTTGACCACATCCCCGAAGGTGAGGTTGGTGAGGGCCATCCCCGCGTAGCGTCGCAGCGCCAGGTTCAGGGGGTCGTTGGTCATCTTGTGCATCTCATAATCCACCTGCAGCAGCTCGGCCACGGCCTGCAGCCCACCTGTGGGACGAGGCAGGGGTCATTTGGGGTTTCCCGACCTCCAGCAGCCCGTCTGGGCGCGGTGCAGAGGGAAGGAGCCGCCTCCCCGCGCTCACCCAGCTCGTTCATGGCCCGCCGGTACTCCTCGTCGAAGGACAGCTT
This sequence comes from Agelaius phoeniceus, assembly GCF_051311805.1. NCBI lineage: Eukaryota > Metazoa > Chordata > Aves > Passeriformes > Icteridae > Agelaius > Agelaius phoeniceus. Next base: position 2,184,825 of record NC_135293.1, read on the forward strand.
CATGATGGCACAGGTGGCCTGGCAGATCTGCGGCTCGATGGGCACTGGCACTGCGGGGGGATGAGGGTCAGTCACACACGATGCTCCCAGCCCCTCCCAGCCCCTCCCAGCACGCGTGGCCCGCCCGTACCGGCGCCCTCGGGGCCCCGTCCCCCGTCCCTGCTCTGCATCTGCAGCCAGTCCCAGCAGGTCTCCGAGTAGGAGCGGATCTGCTCCAGCACGTGCAGCACCCGCATCTCCTTCTTGGCCTGGCCCTCGTCGGGCTGGGAGAAGACGATGTTGTGCAGGGCAGCGTTGGCTCTCATGCGGGCGTCCTTGGCGCCCGTGGGGCTCTCGGGGGGCCCCGGCTCCCCGTCGGAGTCGTGCAGGATCTGGATGAGCAGGGGCAGGCAGCCCGACTTGCGCATGGCCAGGCAGCTCTCCTGCGAGCTGGACATGGCCAGCAGCGTGCGGGACATGTCCTCCTTGTCGCGCGTGGCCAGCATGGACAGCAGCCAGAACACCACCTCCACCTGCGGGCGGCACACACGGGGTCACGCTCAGCCCCAGCGCGGGCTCGGCCCATCCCGGGGCCGTGCTCCTCACCTTGGTGTTGCCGCCCTCCTCGGGGTGGGTCGGGGGGTCCAGGCTGCCGTCCCCGTCCATGGCCGGGACCTTCCCGCAGAGCTGCGGAGGAGGGGGCAGGTGGGGGGGCTGCACTGCAGAGCCCTCGCCCGCCGGCCCAGCCCCTCCCCACTTTCCTGCCGCCCCCTGCCGTCCCCAATCGTTGTTTCCGTCAGTGCCAGGGGTGGGTTCTGAGCTAAAATCGGGGACGGTTGGGATGGGGGGGGGGCTGCTGCAGCTCAGGGAAGGGGGAGCGTGGGTGGGCAGCGGGGAGGGGGCTGGGGCTGAGCCTGGGGAGTGAGGGAGGGGTGGGAAACGGGGGCTGTGAGGATCTGGGGGTGTCTGGGGGTGATGGGGGCCGTGGGTGCTGCCACGTGGGGCTGTGGTGATGGTGGGAGGAGGGTGATGATGGCACCGTGTTGATGGCAGGGCTGTGATGGTGACAGTGGCAGGGCTGTGGGTGACAGTGGGACAACGGCGATGGCAGCCTGTGAAGGTGACAATGGCAGAGCTGTGGGTGACAGTGGGACAATGGTGATGGCAGGGCTGTGATGGTGACAGTGGCAGGGCTGTGGGTGACAGTGGGACAATGACAATCACAGCCTGTGATGGTGACAATGGCAGATCTGTGGGTGACAGTGGCACAATGACAGTGGCGAGGCTGTGATGGTGACAGTGGCAGAGCTGTGGGTGACAGTGGGACAATGGCAATGGCAGCCTGTGATGGTGACAATGGCAGGGCTGTGATGGTGACAATGGCAGAGCTGTGGGTGACAGTGGCACAATGACAGTGGCGAGGCTGTGATGGTGACAATGGCAGAGCTGTGGGTGACAGTGGCACAATGACAGTGGCGAGGCTGTGGGTGACACAGGGACCGTGTCGATGGCAGCCCATGGCGATGACGATGACGATGACGATGATGATGGCAGGCTGCCCACCCTGGCGGCAGATGCTGCGGAGCCCCCGCCCGCCCGCCATGGCCTACTTCTGGTCTCCATGGCAACTGCCCATTTCACGGTGCCCGAGCCGCACAAAGCCCGGCTGTGCCGATGGGGACAGCGCGGGGACAGCGCGGGGGGGGCCCTGCTGGCCCCTTCCTGGCTCCAGAGGGAGCGGGGACAGCCCGGCCCCAATCCCAATACCTGCGGCTCCGGCTGCTGCGCCTTGTCCTGCGCCTCCATCAGCTCCTTGTCGATCTGCTCCAGCCGGGACGCCCGGATCTGGGGGGGCACAGAGGGCGTTGGACAGGGCGGGGACCCCCCAGGAACACGAGGGATGGGAGGGAGGGGTGTGGGTGTGCAAGGAACAGGGTGTGAGCAGGTGGTGTAGGGTGAGAGGAGCTGGAGTAGGGTGAGAAGAGCTGGAGTAGGGTGAGAGGAGCTGGAGTAGGGTGAGAGGAGCTGGTGTAGGGTGTGAGGAGCTGGAGCAGGGTGTGAGGAGTTAGTGTAGGGTGAGAGGAGCTGGAGTAGGATGTGAGGAGCTGGAGTAGGATGTGAGGAGCTGGTGTAGGGTGTGAGGAGCTGGAGCAGGGTGTGAGGAGCTGGAGCAGGGTGTGAGGAGCTGGAGCAGGGTGTGAGCAGCTGGTGCAGTGCACCCAGAGCTGCTTGTGATGGTACCCAGAGTTGAGCCCATCAGTCTGGGGCCCCCCAGGAGCAGATCAGGAGGCGTTTGGGGGCGAAGGACCCGACCTGTGCCCTCTGCACCATCTCATCGGCCGTCCCGAAGCGCTCCTCCATCAGCGAGCGGATGTGCTGCGCCTCGAACTGCAGCTGCTGCCGGATCAGATCCATCTGCATGGAGAACTGGGGGCACACCGAGGGTGCTGTGAGCAGGGCAGGGTCTGGGCGGCTCCCCGAGGCCTGGGGGGCACAGGGGGGTCCCCCACTCACCGTCTCCACGTGGGGCAGCTCGTCCAGGCGCGTGGCCAGGCTCTGCAGCTGGGAGTAGTACCAGACCTTCTCCTTCTCCTCCTTCTCGATCTCCCCCAGCAGGAAACACCTGCCGAGAGAGGGGGAGTGTCAGGATCCAGAACATCCCTCTGGCTGTCTCAGAGACCCTGGCACAGAGCCCAAAACACCTGTGGGTTTGATTGTGACCCATGGAGCAAGTTACCAACCTTGTATGAAGATCAGCAAGCCACAACAGTTTAGGTAGAATAATAGTGAAGTTATCACAGGGTGGAAAAGTAGATTTTGGGGTTTTTGGGATGGGGGTTCAGGGGGCAAGATGGAGGGAACTGGGTGTGTCCAGCCTTTCTCCTTCTTCTTCTTGGCCTCCATCTTCTGCTGTGATGTTGGCACTCACAGATTGGTTTAGAGTAGAAGCTCACTGTCTAACACAGGTGATGGGTATTGGGAAGTAATTGTACACATTGTACACGTAGTTTTTAGTATAAAGACATAACCCTGCCCTGGGGCAGGCAGAGTGCCTGGAACTGTCCTGCTGGGCTGACCTCGGCAGGGCAGGAGAAAATTTTTTATAGATAAGACACAATAAACAACCTTGAGACTGAGAACTGAAGAGCCCTGACTCCTTCTTCAAGCACCAGGCTGGGAAAAGAGACTTTCCAACTCTTCTCGGGGTCACTGTGAGCAGCCAGAGACCCCGACAGGATCAGCACAAGCCCGGCCCCCCCAGCCCCTCTGCCCCCCAGCCCATCACCTCTCGCGGTCCAGCTCCTCCAGCATGCGGAACGTGGCCCTGCCCAGCTCCCCGGGGCCGTCCCGGTGCGAGGCGGGGCCCGCCGGGCTCTCCTCGGTGCCGCGCCCGCCGCTCGTCGCCTCCGGGGCGAACTTGAGGTTGTAGAGGCTGGTGATGTCCATCTGCAGGGCTGGGGATGGGGACGGCGCTGTCAGGGTGGGCTCGGCAGGGTCGCCCCCTCCCCACCTTGCCCAGGCACCCACCTTTGAGCTGGTCCAGCACCTCCGTCTGCCCCGAGCTCACCATGACCCGGGCCTCCTGCTCCAGCTTGCCCTGGAGGTGCTTCAGGACCTCCTAAAAAACAGGGGTGGAGATGTTGAGGACGGGGAGATGCGGATGGAACCCCCCCCTCCCCATTTCGGGGTTTTTTCCCCCATCCCCAGCCGGGCCTGTCCCCACCTTCATGTCCGAGGTCTCATTTTCCAGCTTGGAGAGGTGGTTGGAGTTGTCCTCCAGCTCCCGCCGGAGGTGGCTGTTCTCCTTCTTCAGCGCCTCCACCTGCCGCACCAGCTGATCGTACGAGGCGATGGAGCCGGACATCTTCACCTCCTCCAGCTCCTGCGGGGCGGTTCGGGGGTGGGCAGCACCCGGGGGGCTCCCCGGGACCCTCACAGCCCCCCAGGACCCTCACAGCCCCCCAGGACCCAGCTGGGACCGCGGCACAGCGCTGGGCACCCCAAAACCCGCACCCCCCGAGCCCTGCGAGAGCCGCTGCCCCCAAACCCCCCCAGAGGGGCGGCCCCGGCTCAGGGTGGGCTCCAGGCAGGGCCCCCCCAGCCCCAGAGCCCCCGCCTGGTTCGCAGCCTCCGCAGAGCTGCGCTCTCCCTTTGTCTCGCTTTTGTCTTCTCCCGCTCCCAACCTTCTCCCGCTCCGCTCCCTCCGGCTCCGGGGACAGCCCCGGCCCCTGCACGGCCCCCCCGCCCTCCTGTGCCCCCTCCCCAAACCCTCTCAGCCCCCCTGTGCCCCCCCAGCCGCCCCCAGCGCCCCAAATCCCCCAAATCTGCCTTTGCCGCAGCGCCCCCCGCCCCTCGCACCTGCCCGGGGGGACACACACGGCGCTGTCACACCCGGGGGGGGCAACCGGGACCCCTCCTCACCCCCCCCGAGGGTCGTGGTGGCAGCGGGAGCGCGACGGCCCCGCGGAGCCTCCGTCAGCGCCACGAGTGAGCGGGGGGAGCCGGCAAAGGGGGGGCAGCGGGGATGGGGGCTCCCCTCCTCCCCTCGGCTGCCCCCACCCCACATCCCCCCACCAAAATGGGTCGGGGGGGGGCAGCGATCGACCCCCCCCTCCCCCCACGGCTCTGACACCCCCAAATCTGCCCCAGGGCGGCTCCCTGGGGCCCTTCTGCTCCCACGAGTCCTTTGGGTGTCCCAGCACCCCCGGCAGTGGTGGGAGCCAGCGACCCCCAAAGCCCCCCCATCGATGTCCTGCACACCCCCAGGGGCCATCCCGGGCCCCCCAAACTGCTCCTTCACCCCCACAGCGGTGGGGGACCCCACGTCCTGCCCTATGGGTCCTGCTGGGGGTGCCCCCCCTGCCACCACCCAGATTCCCAAAGACCCCCACGGTGTGAATCCCCCCCCAGCTGGCGAAAAATTCCCCCCGGGAGAGAAATAAAGAGAAATAACCCCGGGCAGAGGGGATGGGAGAGGGTGGGAGGCAGAGGAAGGGGGACAAGGGATGTGGGATTGGGGGTGCAGGGCAAGGAGGGAATTTGGGAGGGAGGGTGAGGGATGCAGGAATGGGGAATGCAGGGTGAGGGATGGAGGAATGTGGAAGGTGAGGGGTGTAGAATGATGGGTGCAGGATACAGAATATGGAATGCAGGGTGAGGGATGCAGAAATGTGAAATGCAGGATGAGGGATGCAGGGTGAGGGATGCAGGAATAGGGAATGCAGGATGAGGGATGCAGGGTGAGGGATGCAGGAATGGGGAATGCAGGGTGAGGGATTTGGGAATGGGGAATGCAGGGCGAAGGATGCAGGAATGTGGAAGGTGAGGGGTGTGGGATGATGGGTGCAGAATACAGAATATGGGATGCAGGAATGTGAAATGCAGGATACAGAATGTGAAATGCAGGATACAGGATATGGAATGCCGGGTGAGGGATGCAGGAATGTAGAAGGTGAGGGATGTGGGATGCAGGATACAGAATATGGGATGCAGGGTGAGGGATTGGGGATATGGAAGGCAGGACCCCACAGGAGGGAGGTGGGGGGATGCAGGATGATGGATGCAGGATGCGGGATGCGGGATGCAGGATGAGCACGGCCTGCTGTTGCTATGGCGACAGGGATGGGGGAGCACAGGCGGTTCCCGGCCCTTCCCGAGGACTCGGATGTGGAGGATGGGGCTGGAGGGGATAATGGGAGCCAGGGGCTTCCACTCCTCCAGGGGAACACGATCCCCCCTCCCCAGCACCCCAAACCTGTGGGTACCCACCCAACTGCTCAGCCAGAGCCCCCTCCCCTGGGGGACCCCACCCTGAAAGAACCGGGGTGCTCTGGCTGCCCTCCGGGGGGGTCAGGGCTGGGATATTCGGGGGGATTGATGGATTGGGGGCTGAGCTCCGCTCCCCCCAGCTCCTGGCAGGGCCGGCCGAGTGCCGGGGCCGCAGCGGCGCCGGGATCTGCAGCCTGCGGGGAGGGGCCGGGGCCGCACCTGCATCCACAGAGCGGCGAGAGACGGCGGGAAAGGGGGACCGGGGCTGCGGGAATGGGGAACTGGGACTGCGGGAATGGGGGCCGGGGCTGCGGGAATGGGGAACTGGGGCTGCGGGAAAGGGGGGCCAGAGCTGCAGGAATGGGGGCCGGGGCTGCAGCTCTATTCCAGCACCATTGTGGTCACTGTCCCACAGGACCTTGTGTCCCCCCAGGGCTGGATCCAGATGGGGCCGTGGGCTGACCCTGGGGTGATGGGATGGCTCAGGGTCCTGGGTGTGTCTCCTCGTACCCCCAAAATCTGCCTCTCTCTGCTGAGGGTACCCCAGGATGGCCGAGGCCACCGGTGGGGCCTGGATCCATCCAGCAATTTCCTGGCAGAGCAGATGCTGCTGCAGATGGAGCAGTAGCTGCACTGCCCAGCACATCCTGCTGTCCTCCTCGCTGCCCAGGGTGCCCACTGCCCTCATCACTGCCCACAGTGCCCACTGCCCACCCCACTGCCCACAGTGCCCACCACCTCACCATCCTCTGCACTGTTCACCACCGCAGTGCCTTGCCCACCGATTGCTCATCACATTTGATGCCACCTTAGCCAGAGCCACCCTGGCCTGGGCAGAGCAGGGCAGGGCCTGGGGAGCCCTGGGGGTACCCCAAGCTCCCTGCACCCCTCGCTCACTCCAGCCTGGCTCTGCGGATGAGGCTGGGACAGGGACCGCAGCCATCAGCCCAGCGTGGCCACAGCGCCAAAGGCACAGCTGAGCCCCGGCCCCGGCTGCGGCTCCTGCAGCCCCCGGGGACATTAAACAAACAGCGTGTTGTCACCAGCCCGGGCTGATCGACCCGGCCCTGGGGACCCCCGAGCACAGCAAACCCCCCCCGGGGAGCACGGGTCCCCCCCCAGCTCGACCCTGCACGCACAGGGACAGGGGGATTTAGGATCCATCACCCTCTCCTCACACAGCATCGACCCCTGCAGCCCCCGCACAGCACCTGCACACACACACACACACGGGCATCGTGGCCTGGGGATGGATGTGGGGCCCTGGTGGGGTCCCCAACACCCCCAGCACAGCCCCCTCACAATGCAGGGTCCCCTTATCCACCCCACAGCCCCGGGTGCCCGTGGGAGCCTGCAGGGTGAACGTGCAGCCACCTCCCCACCCCACCCGGGGTGACTGGGGACACCCCCGCCCGGGGACACGGCACAGGGACCCTTGGGGTGCCCCCCGGGTGGGGCTGATGTGCTGGTTTAGAGGCCGAGGATTTTGAGGGGCCAGTCTGGGAGGTGGAATTGGGGTGTGGGTTTGTGGGGAGGGTTTGGGTGCTGCTTTGGGTGAGGTTTTGGGGCTCAGCCGCAATGCTCGGCCCAGCCGCGCTGAGGGAGCATCGGGAGGGGGGGGGATCTGCAGAGCCGAGCTCGCATCGGGGCGGGGGGAGCTGCTGTCACCCCAGGAACGACCCCCCCGCCTCGCCCGCAGGATGGGGATGGGATGGGGATGGGGATGGGGATGGGATGGGGATGGGGATGAAGGTGAGAATGGGGACGGGGATGCTGCTCCCTCTTCCCCCCCTCCCGCGGGCTCCCCGCCGAGCCCCGGCATTGTCCGGCCTTTGTTCCTGCAGGATGCGGGGGGTAAACGCCGCCCGACCCTCCCGATTCCCCCTGAACCCCCTGATCCACCCTGAACCCTCCTGTCCCCCAATATCCCCCGATCCCCCGGATCCCGCGGGACGGAGCCGCGCCCGCCGCAGGAAAGGGCCGGGGGCATCCCCGCCGCGGGGAGGGGGCGCAGATCGGGGCCCCCCCGGTGCATCCAATCCCCCACAAGCCGACACCGCACCCCGATCCCCCCCCGCCGCCCCCCGGCCCCGCCGCGCAGCCTCCCCCGCTTTCCCCCATCCCCGGAGCCCCGGGACCCGCGGGGGGCTCGGGGGCGCGGGGGCAGGTGCGGCCGTACCTCATCCCCGGCGGTGCGGAGCGGTGCGGGGCGCCGCGGGGCGGTGCGGAGCTGGGCGAGGCTCCGGCGCGGCCCCGAGCAGCCGCATCCCGCTCCCGCCCCCCCGCTCCTCTCGGTCGGGATTTTCCAGCGGCGCCGCCGCCGTTAGAGGGCGGCACCGGGGGCTCCCCGCGCCCCACCGGACCGTGCGGAGCGGGGGGAGACGGGACCCTTCGGGAGGGCTCCGTTCCCCTCCATCCGCCTCTTTTCCAGCCTCCGCAAAAACGCCCGGATCTGCCCCGTCCCCGTGTCCCGGGACGCACCTGCCGCTCCCGACCGGACCGGTCCCTCCAGACCGAACCTGCCCCCTCAAACCGAACCGGTCCCTCCAGACCGAACCGGCCCTTCCAGACCGAACCGGCCCTCCCAGACCGAACCGGTCCCTCCCGACGGAATCTGTGCCCCGCGAGCCGCCCCCGTGTCCTTGGGGACCCTTCCAAGGTGCGGCAGCACCGGCTGAGCCCCGGGGTCCCCCCCAGGATGAGCGGGACCCTCACACCGACCCCTCTGCAGCTTCTGCCATGTGCTCAGGCCACTGTCACCCACCGAGGCCACTGTCACCCACCGAGGTCACTGTCACCCACCGAGGTCACTGTCATCCACCTCCCAACTGGGGTGTCCTGGCCCTCTGGGGAACCCCCAGAGGAGGGACTGAGAGTCCCCACAAGGCCACAGGAGGACAGTGACCACAGCAGGACAGTGGCCATAGCAGGACAGTGACCACAGCAGGACAGTGACCCCAGCCCTCTTGTCCTGAGCTCACCCTCTCGAGGTCACATTGCTTGAACAAAAAGGGACCCGGAGCCCGGGGACCTTCCCTAAAGGACAAACGGCCCCGGCACCACCGGTCACGGGATATGGAGAGTGTGAGACTTAAAGAGCTGGGACTGGGCCCTGAGGGACCCCTGAGCAGTCCCCAAAGGACCCCGGCCAGCAGGACCACCCTGGGGACAAATGGTCCCTCTCCACCGATGGCTTCACTGTGGGATGTGGTGCTGGTGACCAGCATCGGGTTCATTTGGCTCAGTTCAGGGACAAACCAGATCAGCCACCCGATAAACTCTTCTCATCTCCCTTCCCATCACCACTCAACCCTGAGCATCCCCCAGAACACGTCCCTCCTTCCCAGCCTGAGCTGCAAACCCTCTGCTCACCCCCCACCCAATGCCACTCTGTGATCCCTGTCACCAAAATCCTTTGGGTTCCCCAATTAAGGACAAAAAAATAATAGTTTGGGGTTTCAACATCCTGTGATGGGCCTTGGCAGCTTCTCCTGGGACTCGGGCTGGTTCTGAGCCTGGGAACCCCCCCTGCCTTCCCCCAGTTCCACATTCCCAGTATTTATATTAACAAATGAAGTTAAATACATGGAAATGCTGTAAATATCAAAGTGCCATTCCCCACTTCCCAGTGAAGAACAAGGAATTTAATTCATTCCCTAAACCCACATGAAGATGATTTGTTTGCTGCAGGTGCTGACAGAAAGCAGTGCCAAAAATCCTGGCAATACTCAGGAAAACATCCAATGATGGTGGAGTGGAGTTCAGCACACCCCAGCCCCCTGCCCCGGGAATGGAGAGGCAGGAGACAGAAGGATCCAGGTGGAATTTCTTTATTTACACTGCAGGAGGCTCCCTCCCGGAGCTACTTGAGTGGGATGAAGCGGGAGGAGTGGGTGGCACCGATGCCAGGCCGGCCGTGCTTCACCGGCTTGTACGTGATGGAAAACTCGCCCAGGTAGTGGCCGATCATCTCGGGCTGCAAGTGGAGAGATCCATGCTGGGGACAGCGCCAGGGGACATGGGGACATCCCCCTCCCATCGCCATCCCAGGGCTGCCAGGAGCCTGGCACAGCTGGTTATCCCAGCCCTGCTCCTCCCCTGGTGCCTTGATGGGCTTCCCCAGCTCTGCCCCTCCTGGGGAGGTGACACGGGAGCCACAGAGGCATTTGTGCCCTTCCAGGTGGGATTTAGCACCAGGTCGGAGCAAGAAATGGCATTTAATCCCACTGGTGGTATCAAGTGACAGCACCCCCTGGGTAATTCCACTCCTGGAAAGCTCAGGGATCTGTTTCATGCCGAAGCAGTGCTGGCAGGCTGGGACCCAGGGCTGAGCACGTGGATCACTGCACAGCCATTTCAGTGCTTCAGAGCCACACTGAGACCCCTGTGGGAGCTGGCCCACCCTGGGATGACACCTCCAGGTGTCCCTCTGAGCCAGCCCCAGTCCAAGGAGGAGCCTGGACCCCCCCAGACACAGGCAATGAGCGGGATTTACAAAGAGTTACAAGCGAACACTCCGGGCACTGAGCTCAGTGCGAGAACCACCAGCTCACCTTGATCTCCACCTGGTTGAAGGTCTTGCCGTTGTAGACGCCCACCATGCTGCCCACCATCTCGGGCAGGATGATCATGTCCCTCAGGTGGGTCTTCACCACCTCAGGCTTCTCCATGGGCGGCGCCTCCTTCTTGGCCTTGCGCAGGCGCTTGAGCAGCGAGTGCTGCTTGCGGCGCAGGCCGCGGTTCAGGCGCCGCCGCTGCCGCGCGCTGTACAACTGCATCAGCTGCTCACTGCCAGGGGCACAGGGACGGCTCAGGGACAGCCCAGGGACCCCTAACTCAGCCCAGGGAACAGCCCAGGGACACCCCAAACCCAGCCTGGGGAACAGCCCAAGGATCCTGAACCCAGCCTGGGGAGAGCCCAGAGACCCCATAGCCATAGAATTACCCAGACAGAGCCTGGGGTGCAGACCCAGGAGATGGCCAGAGACCCTGAACTGAGCCTGGGGTACATCCTGGAGAGGCCACCAAAGGTCAAGGTGAGCCTGGGGTACAGCTCCGTGGAAACCCCAAAATCTGTGTCACCCAGACTGAGGTGGGGTAAACAGAAGGGAGACCCCCGGGGACCCCACACCCTCAGCATCACCCGAACCGAGCCTGGAGCAGGGCGCCGGGACGCCACACTGACGGTATCACCCACTGAGGGACTTTAAACAGCCCAAAAGCAGCAGCTGAGCACCCAAATCCCCGTTATTGCCGGTATTTGAACACAACCCGAGTATGGGGCAGCACCGGCTCCCCCGACCCCAAACCCCTACTAGCCCTTACTAGGACATGTCGAGCAGTTGGTCCAGGTCCACCCCGCGGTAGGTGAATTTGCGGAAAGTTCGCTTCTTCTTCTGCTCCACCTCCGCCTGCAGCGGGACAGCGGGTCAGGTCAGGGCAGGGGGTCGCGGCCTCCCGGGAGGGAGACATGGGGATTCAAGGCCGCGCTCCCCGCCCCGCACACGGGGAGGCCGCGGCCCCACCGAGCTCCGCGGCCCCACCGAGCTCCGCGGCGCGCCCAGGCCGCTCCCTCCCTTCAGCCCCGCTCCCGCCGCGCTGGGACCCGCCCGGCCGGGGAACACCCGCAGCGACCCGGGGAAGCCCATTCCCCATCCCCCAGGAAAGTCCTGAGCTCCGGGCGGCGCCGCCGCGGCGGGTGAAGCCCGGATGGCGGCGGATGGGGCCCGATGGCACCGGCGGGGCCTCCCCCGCACCCACCATCTTGGCCTGGGCCGATCGGAAAGGCCGCGCTCGCGCCGGAAGCGGCAGATCTCGCGAGAGCGGCGCGGGCGGAACGGGCGGGGAAGCCGCGGGCGGGCAGCGCTTCCGCCCTCACTGCCCTTAAAGGGGCCGCACCCGCAGCATGGGGACAGCGCGGGGACAGCTGAGGGGGACGGAGCCTCCTCTTCCCCCCGAACCTGCCCGTGGTGATTCAGGGAAATCTCGGGTTCCAAGGAAACCACTCCTTCCCGCTGGCCCAAGGTGGCACCCAGCAGTGACAGGTCACAGCCACCCGAACCTCGCAGCCACCCCGGGCCAGCTCTGAGCATCCCGCGCCTTTTTGGGAAGCCACCTTTGTCTTTCACCCATGGGAGCCAGAGCTGCGGGGTGAGGCGGGGACACGAGGGGAGTGGCCCAGCAGATCCGGCTCGTTCGGCACAGGTTGGTCCGGTCTGGCCCCTGCAGGAGGTCCCAGATCTAACGGCCCACACGGGCCTGGAGGAGCTGGTTCTGCACAGACAGGAGCCAAATCCGAAGGGTTTTATCCCAGAAGAGGTGAAGATGTTGGGTGTCCTCTGCTCCAGGTGTCCCCGAGGCTCCAGGGTGGTGCTGTGACATTTCCACGGTTTCATGCTCCTGAGGGGGATCCAGTTGGTCTCAGAAGTGACACCTGCACAGCCAGCCCTGGAGCAGCTCCTGTTCCAGCAGGAATTTCGAGCTCACAGATGTAACAGAGTGAGGAGCAGAGCCACGAGGATTCGAGCCTGGAGGATTCACACTCAGCAAGCAGAACCAGAACCAGAACCACACAAAATACAAAATTCCCCTGAACAGATGGAGCAACGCAGCGACCTCCACAGCACAGACACATCCCAACACAGCCCCAGCTCCACTTCATTAACAGGGATTAATTACACCAGGTCCAAGCCCTTCACCACATCAGGCTGGATCTCATCCCCCAGTCAGACCCATGCAGCAGTGGCTCCCTGGCAGTGCCACCCTGCACAGGGCACAGCTGGTGACACCACAAAGCTGCCCCAGGACTCCTCCAGAAAACCCACACTCACAAAAGCAAAAAAAAACACCCAGAAAAATGGAGACAGGCTGGTGTTTCTAATCCAAAGGTTCTTGTCTTTATTCAAACCAGGGCTTGGCACTGCTCAGTGCCAAACGCACCAAAACCTTTTTGCCTGAGGGAAATCCACATCTGGCCGAGGCCTCGGGAAGGGGAGGCAGGTGGAGCCTCTGAGCAGCTCCTGCGCCCGCCCCGGCCCAGCTCCGCCCCCAGAACAAACAGCAAAATACACTCAGCAGGTTTCTGTCAACTCCCAGAGTTTCGGAACCCTCCGCCCCAGCACTGCCGTGGGGAGGGAGGGAGGGAGGGGCTGCAGCTCTTCCCCCGCCTCCGACAGCACTCACGGAAACCCTGTTTTAAATTAAAAAATAAGCCAGCATACATAGTAGAAAATTTCTCTTAAAAATTTCACAATCTGTAAATGTATATATTTTTTTTTCTTTTAAACATAAAAGTTTACAATATACGGTAAAACAAAGGCTCAGGAAAAATAATTTCAAAAAAAAGAAACCTGAAGTTTTGAATTAAAGCTGAAGACATTTTTAAAACCCTGTAATTTGAACCAGTGACATTTTCTTTATTTGTGCTGATGGGTTAGAGAAAGGAAAATCTTTAAAAACTGCAGTCCAAACACCCACAGCTCTGCCTTCAGAAGCCATCTGCCCCCAACCCCCGCCCTCCCCCCGAAGAAAAAAAAAACTGTTGTTAGGTTTTTCTTCCATCAAGTAATGTGATTGTCACAAGTTCAGAAGTCTGGGATCCCGGGCTTCAGCTGGGCCCAGAGGTCCCTGCGGGCAGCACTCACTCCCTGATTGGCAGCCCAGGCTAGCGCCGGTAGGGGTGGAATCCTTGCACGTTGTGGTTCTGTCCCCGCCCGAAGCCGCTGCCGCCTGCCGGGGGGCCGCTGGATGGCTGCACCGAGGGGCCTCCGTAGGGAGGGGGCTGCTGGCTGGGATCAGAGAAACCTTGTCCAAACCCACTCAAGTCTTGTCCATACCCTGGGGAGAAGGGAAAGGCACAGGATGAGCTTCCAGGAGCGGCCACGGGTGTGAATCCCACACCTGACAGCGCTCCCTGGCCAGGAGCAGAACAACACCTGGGAGCAGCAGCAGCTCCGGGGTCCTACAGGGATCTTCCCTCCTTTTCTGCAAAAAGCAGAAGGGAACAGGTGTGCAGGAAGGGGGAGCTGTGTTTGGGGTAATCCCAGTTCAACCATCTGCTCACAGCTTTGGGAGCAGTTTGATTTTGGGATGGGACCTGCACCACAGGCACTGGAGTGAGCAGAGTTTAGAGACAGGGAGAAAAACTGGGGTTTCCTTTCCAAGAGAAAAGAAACCTTGTCCAAACCCACTCAAGTCCTGCCCATACCCTGGGGAGAAGGGAAAGGCACAGGATGAGCTTCCAGGAGCAGCCACGGGTGTGAATCCCACACCTGACAGCGCTCCCTGCCCGGGAGCAGCAGCAGCTCCGGGGTCCTGCAGGGATCTTCCCTCCTTTTCTGCAAAAAGCAGAAGGGAACAGGTGTGCAGGAAGGAGGAGCTGTGTTTGGGGCAATCCCAGTTCAACCATCTGCTCACAGCTTTGGAGTGCTTAGAAGCAGTTGGATTTTGGGTTGGGACCTGCACCGAAGGCCACTCTGGAGTGAGCAGAGTTTAGGGATAGGGAGAAAAACAGGGGTTTCCATCCCAAGAGAAAAGACTGGCTGCAATCCCTGCTAACAACACAGAATTTACAACTAGATGGAAATTAAGAGGAGTGAGAAATTGAGAAATTTAATTCAAATCCTCATAATTAAATATGATTCTTAATCCTGGCATCAGTGCCAGCCCCTGCTCTGAAAGATGCTATTAAGGCTCCTAATTACCAAGAGCATTTCTGCAGTGCTGCCTCTCTCTGTGCAGGCTTAGAGCAGGTTTAACTCTCTTAATCCCAAACAAAGTCTCTTAGCACATCTTCAGCAGTTCAATTTCAAGCTCTGCCTGTCCCTCAAGGACTTGCTGGCACTAATGAGCACTCAAACACAGCGAGCTCAGGCTTTGGGAGCTGCAAATGCTCCTCCTGGCATTTGTTCAGACACAGATAAGCAGGAGCCTAAAACTACAAGGGGATTGTTTGCCAAGGGATGAGGCTGGGAGTGGAAAAACACAACTCTGGAGTTGCTGTCCCTGCACAGTGGTGCAAACCACAGCTCAGCACAGGGCTCAGGATGTTTATGATGAAGCAAACCCACAGCACACACCTGCAGAGCCACTCAGGACTCACTGAGTGCCATGCCTGGCTCTGCTCCCCTGTGTGGTTTGAGCACCTGGCTCCAAACCCGGGCCTGGATGGATCACAGGATAAAGCCTGGCCTGGCACAGCTCACTGGGGGCTTCACCCAGCTGGAAGAGCTGCACTGCCCCAAACAAACCCCAACCCCTGAGCCCTGTCCCTGCCTCTCACCCTCTCCAACAGCCCCAGGGAACACCAGGAACCTTCCCAGGACCTGCCTGAGGCTCCTCCTCCCTGCTCAGCCCGACCTTGGGAGCGCAGACAAAGCTTTGGGGTGTGGCCTGAAGGGTGTGGAGCACACAAACCCATCCTAGTCAGAACTGAGGGGACTGCAGGGAGATAATGAATTCTTAATTATTTTAAATTAATATAATTAATTTGATTTTGCAGGGTGAGTGTTAGTGCTGACACTCACCCTGGCTGCACACACTGAAGGATTTAGGACAATGCCCAGGATAAACCTTACACTGCCTCATGCTCATTAGGGAACTGTGTGGCTCTTAAAAGCCCACAAGCTTTACACATTTATGTAAATATATGCAAATCAGGGATAATTCTAGGGATGGGGCAGCCATGGCTTCTCTAGAAAACCCATGCCAGGGTCTCAACAGCCTCATAGTGAAGAAGTTTTTCCTAATATCCAGTCTAAACCTATTCTCTTCCAGATTGAAGCCATTCCCCTCGTCCTGTGACCACAGCCCCAGATGAAGAGTCCTTCTCCATCAGATCCTTCCTAAACTTCCAACACATCCCAAACCCTGGCTGCTCCTCACTGATGTAACTGGCTGTGCAGGGATTTGTGCTTTATTTAGAAGAGTCCAACCCACTCCAAAAAGAGTCTGCAAAGAGCCAAGTTCTGGCAGAACAAGAAAAACTTTGGAGTCACCAAGGGCAAAACTATCCATGAAATCAGGTGTGTAAGAAACAAATGAAAAAACATTTCAAACTCATCAACATGAGAACATGCTGCTTCACATACACATCTCAAAGGCTCATCTTCCTTCAGAGGCTGCTTTACATTGCTGGAACTTTGAATATTATCTATTTAAATAAATGTTGTGAAGTTTTCATCTCATAGCAGTTTCTGCAGGAACTTGAGGCAGCACTACCACGTGGAGAACATGTTCCAGCAGGGAACAGCCTGAATCCACAGGCTGCTGCATGCAAAATCCTCTTCAGAAGTAAAAACTGACCAATTACAATCCCTTAAAAAAACCATTAGTACAGAGCTCTTTGGAGAGGTCTCTGTAGAGATATTTGGAGAGCACTGCTGAGAAACAGGGCTGAGAGGAGCAAGATGAGAATGAGAATTCCCTCTGAGCTCCCTCAGGGAGCAGCAACAGAGATTTTCCTCTGGAGCACAGGCACTTGTCTAGCAATTTTAAAAAGAATTTGTTTTTTGTAGCACTGCCTGCCTGCTGTAAAACTTGTTAGCTCAGTGCCTTCTACCTCAAAGTTTCCTACAGAGCACAACAAAGCTTTGCACGGAACTGCACCTCCAGAGAGATGGGGAAGGGATGAGAAAAGGGAGGAAAAGGCACCAGGTTTGGATCCTTACACATGCACTGTCTGTCTCTCCATGCTGCTTTTACTCTTCAAGTCTGTTCTCCAAGGTCTGGAGACACAAAAATAAAAAAGTTCACTACAAGCTCTGTGAAGCTCTTGGAGTGGAAGTTTTAGCTGTAGGTTTGGGGAGAGTGGAAACCAGGAATTCATCCTGGCAGTGCACAAATCCCTGAAGCTTATTTTACAGCACAAAAGCAACACTTTAGAGCTAAGAGAATTCCCTCTGGCTACAACATTGCATGATTTAAGGATGGCTTGAGCTGGTGGGAGCATTCCCATCCTGGAGAAGTGCCTGCAGCAAACTGTGTCCAACACTGTGCAGCCAGGACTAAAGGGAAAGGGGATGACTTGCAGCAGTTACTCACCAAACTGACTGTAAGGGAATTCTGGCTGAGCAGTCGGGGGTTTGCTCATGTCCTGAGTTGCCTGAGATGGTGGTGGTGGTGGAGGAAAAGCGAGTGGTGCTGCCCCTGGAGTGGCAGGTGGAGGGGGGACTCCAGGGGGGGCAAACTGGTCAGGTGGAGGAGGTGGAGCACCATAACTAAAACCTGCAAGGACAGAACAGGTGAACATAACATCCTGCTTGGCTTCAGAGAAGGTACCATTTAAAACCAACATTTCTGAGGCCATTAAACCCCAGGTGTTTGGGACCAGTGGCTGCACAGATTCACCTCAACACATTGGTCACCCCCACAGCCCAAAGATCTCAACACCTTGCACAGGTGGGAGAAATGTCCCCCCAAAGGCAGAGCACAGAGAAAGGGATAAAGCAGAACTGGGGCCAAACTGTGCTTACAGACATCAGAAGTGAGGAGGAAGCCAAATTATCCAGGATTTTAGGAGGAAAAAGTATCTCAAGATAACTGGATACTATTTTCCACCTCCTTTAAACCAGGTTTGTAAGAGACTTTTGAAATGGTGGCCTGAGAGGTAGGTACTAAAATCCTATTTGTATTTCCAGTCCCAGTTGTGATCCTAATTCCTTCAGCTCCTCCAAAAACCCCTGCCTGTGTTTGGCCCTGGTCACCAACAGTGAGCTTTAACTTTTCTCTCTGATGTCCTGACAATGGTGCACAATATATCTAAATTCATTTAGCAACACAGATTTAAACTAGAGAACAGAAATGATTACTGCACCCAAGAATAAAATAATCCAAGAAAAAAAATAATGCTATAGTTAATTATAGCTCTGAATATATAATCTGGGAGAAATAATTAAGGATAGGTGAAACACAGGGGGAAATCCAAGTCCAGCAAACAATGAGGAAAAGCTGGATGTGCTCCAGCTCCTGGGGGTCACTTACTAAATGGTGGAGGGGTGCCATAGCCCTGTGGAAAGCCTTGTGGAGGTGGGAATCCCCCAGGAGGTGTGGAGACAATGTATGAGGTAAATGGTGGTGGTGGGGGAGGAGCTCCTCTGCCTGGAGGAGGGGGTCCATATCCACCTGGAAAAGGAAGAGAAAACCAAAACCTGAAGCAGATGAATAGCAAGGAGCTGCTGCTGGAGTCAGCTTCCTCTAGATGGGGTAAGGCTGTTGGGTGCATTTCAAACAGGTTCAGCCTTCTATGAATCCTCACTTTGGGAAATATTTGTCCTCCAAGTATCCCCACTGTAAATAATTGCAGTTTAGCATGTAATCCCTTGGTAACAAATTAATGTGGCTGGAACAGCAGGATGTGTGTCAGCTCCCATTACTGAGCTGCTAAGAAGCCACTGTCTTCCTCTCTGTTCTTGCAGGACAAATTCAATCAAGCTTTTAAATGTAGGTTAAATCCTACAGAAAACCAAAAATCACTGTGAATGCTCAAAGAAGCTGCACCCTGTGCTTGGGAGGATTTTTTCCTTTCAGAATTGGTCCCATATAATGTACTTACCAATTGCCTGTCCAGCTGGCACCCACATCCCTACAACAGAACAAAAAAAGAGCCTTAGACATCAGTGAAGCTGCGTGCTCTGGAGCAGGGATGATGCAAGAAGAAGGATTTGGCTCTGGGATAGACTGGGTATCCTCCCTGTGTCCCTTATAGAGCTATTTTTATGGCCTAAGCAACATTGTGGGACTATTTCTGAATGTGCAATTCTGGAAAGACTCTGAATCATTCAGCAAATGACACTCAGTAAAGACAGCAGTTCCCAAACCCAAATCAGATGGAGCATTCGAGAGCTGCCACATACCAAGTGCAAGAAATTACAGCACTACAGAGAACAAAACCCTGGAGAACCTCAGCAGACTACACATCCAAGGGATTCTTAATTTACTACCAGGTTTATCTGAGTTATTTTTGCAGTTTTTGAAGCATAAAAAAAGCCCTTCCCATCCCTTGTGCAGCGCTGAGATTGAAGGATAAATGTGCTCGTGTCTGACATTAATCTTTCCAGGAGATCAGATATCATTTTCCCTACTAATCACTGCATGGAAAATAATGGGAGTTTCTCAGTTTGCAGATTAGCACATCTGTGCACAATGTCAACCCTCAGCTGCAGCTTTCAAGTTAATCAGCACCGTGGGGAAATGAGCAATCCCTGTGCTGCATTTCCATCCACGGAGCGGGGATGGAGCAGCCACGCTCCCTGCGGCCCCCCCAGGTGAACATTTCTCATCTCTCAAAGCAAGCAAGTCACAGCAACTCAATTACCCCTCTGCATTTCTCCAGAAGTTATCAAAATTGTCTTTGGATGAACTCAGCATGTTTATCCTGCCTCTGGAATCTCAGGGGGGTTTGCAGCCATCAAACCCAGGCTGCTCCCGAGCCCTGCAGGGCTCCTGGTGTGCACTGAGTGCTCCCTGCACCAGAGCTGCCTGGTGCTTTCCCAAGCTACATTAAGCAATAAAATTCAAAGTCAAGGCCATTCATTTCCCCCTCATCCCTTTCAGATTTTCCTGATAACTTCCTTTGAAACTGCCTCATCCTTGAAAAGCCATTTATCAGCCAAATTTGGCATTGGGGTGTTGTGCTGGAGTCACAGCTGGAGCCTTCCCAACACCTTCTCTGAGTTCCCCCAACCCACGGGGATTCCATGTGGGGAGAGGCAGCTCCAAAGGGAACAGGTGGGACACGTGCCAGGCCTGGCACTGCCTTCTGCCAATGAAACAGATTTTTGGGAAAAGCAGTGGAAAAACCTCACAAAGGACTGGGGGGTGGAAATCTATGGGGGGTGGAAATCTATGGGGGGTGCTATCAGGGAGATAAAGCTGGGGACAACACCTAGACCAGAAAACCAAAGTGCAGCAAACTGGAAAGGTGGGACAAGGAAGGGGTGGCACCCTGGGCAGGGTGGGCAGCACCTTGGGGTGCTATCAGGGAAATAAAGCTGGGGACAACATCTAGGCCAGAAAACCAAAGTGGAGTGAACTGAAAAGGCTGGACAGGGAGGGGGTGGCACCCTGGGCAGTATCTTGGGGTGCTATAAGGGAAATAAAGCTGGGAATAACACCTAGACCAGAAAACCAAAGTGGAGCAAGCTGGAAAGGCAGGGGGTGGCACCCTGCCCTGGGCAGGGTGGGCAGCACCTTGGGGTGCTGTCAGGGAGATAAAGCTGGGGACAACATCTGGCCAGAAAACCAAGGTGGAGTGAACTGAAAAGGCTGGACAAGGAGAGGCTGGCACCCTGTCAGGGCGGGCAGTACCTTGGGGTGCTCTAAGGGAAGTAAAGCTGGAAACAACATCTAGCCCAGAAAACCCAAGTGGAGCGAGCTGGAAAGGCAGGACAAGGAGAGGCTGGCACCCTGTCAGGGCAGGCAGTACCTTGGGGTGCTATAAGGGAAGTAAAGCTGGGGACAACATCTAGGCCAGAAAACCAAGGTGAAGCAAGCTGGAAAGGCAGGACAAGGAGAGGCTGGCACCCTGTCAGGGCGGGCGGTACCTTGGGGTGCTCTAAGGGAAGTAAAGCTGGAAACAACATCTAGACCAGAAAACCCAAGTGGAGCGAGCTGGAAAGGCAGGACAAGGAGAGGCTGGCACCCTGTCAGGGCAGGCAGTACCTTGGGGTGCTCTAAGGGAAGTAAAGCTGGGGACAACATCTAGACCAGAAAACCCAAGTGGAGCGAGCTGGAAAGGCAGGACAAGGAGAGGCTGGCACCCTGTCAGGGCGGGCAGTACCTTGGGGGCCGTAGCCCTGCTGCCAGGTCGGAGGGGGCTGCCCTGCCCAGCCGTTGGCAGCACTTGGCATGATCCTGCTCCCCCACTGGCTGGCCCCCGGCGGCCCCGGAGTTTGGCTCTTGCTATCCCGAGGCTCGGCGCGTTTCACCTCCACCTGAACAAACAGAGGCAGCGCTCAGCAGGGCTGGGGGGGCCCCGCGCCCCCCGGCCCCTCACACACACCCGCAGGTACACTTAAGACTACACTTAGCATCTTATGACTTATGTCTAAGTACTTAATTATTAAAACTTAAGGCCAGTAATTTACAATGTTTCTCAGGTACAGTGTAGGTGATGGTAAGGAATTACAAGTCCTACTGTTGAGGGATTCCGAGAAAAGCATCCTACAAATCGCTTCAGTCTCGTTGGCTTTAATCTTAAAACAGCAGTACCCTCTTACAGCAGCTCTGCACCTAAACCAGCAGAATCTTGGACATTAATGACAGACTGATTTCATGTTCAAGGCAGGAGATCCAAAGATGATGTTTTCAGTTAAAAAAACCAGAATTTTGAGTGAAGAGGCTGCTCTGAAAAAGGGTACTAATGCTTTAACCAAACATGTTTGGGGTCCATTTGGAAGTGACAGTTTAACCCACCCCAACTAACTGCAATTTCAGCTCTGCTCATACCTGAGAAACACACATTTTTTGAGATTTTTTTTTTGTATTGTTGTATTTTTTTTTTAAACTTAAGATTTTATTTAAATGTCTAATGGAAGATAAAGACTTACCTTCCCCAGGCTAACGCTTAAAGAATCTCAGTTAACTCAAACAATGTCAGAGGGAATGGATGTGATAAGAGAATCTTACATTACATCTAACAAAAAAGTAAACAAACATGCAAGTAATAAAAATGGACAGTTGAGTCAATAAGAAGCAATCTTCATACTGTGTTAAGTCAGTAACAAAACCCTTCCTGTTTTAAAAATCAGTAACCACAGTGCTTAACTTATTTCATTCCAAGATAAAATGTCCTAGTGTTCCCAGCCATGGAATAAGTGCATTTGACCTACTTAAAATAAGCTGCACATTCAACATAAACCTCTCAAAAAAAAAAAAAAAAATCCAGTTCTGATTTAATGAAACCCTCTCAGCACTCGCTGAATTTGAGGCTTTTTTTTTTTCATGATTAATTTTAATGGGTGCCAGAGTACAAAGAAAATAAATCTCAATCATCAATGGGCCTGAGTAGTATGGAAAATAAAGTATTCAGAATTCTTCCTGCCATGTCTTAAAAGCCATTCATGTTGGAGAACAAACAGGAAACAGGCACAAGGCAAGGACAAAGCCCCCCACACCCCCCCTGCCAATGCCCCAAGGACATGAGACATGACAGTAACCAAATCTCTGTCAGCTCAAGGCCCTTCCACAGAGGAACCAAGGGAATTTTTCAAAGGACTCAAATTAATGAGTCTTAACACATTTGCCTTGAGGGAATTCGGTTATTGCTTACAAAAGCAGAGGCCTTCTTGCAATTTTAATTTTTTCCCCCTCCTTTCAACAACATATGGATTCATTTCAGCAATACCTTTTTAATTACCAAAAAGACAGAGATACCATTTTTAAAGCAGGCATGATTAGGCAGTGAAGGAGCGAGCAGGGGATCTGGAGCTCATTAATCCTTGTGGAAGAATCCCATTAATTTTTCAGTGCACACTTGGAAGCAGGGAACTGCCAAAGTGAGGACTGAAAATTCCCTTTGCAATAGGGAGGTTCAAATTCCACACCTGCCTAGAGCCCAGCTTACCCCAAGAACTGAGGCAACTCTTTTAACCTGAGCTAAAAATCCCTGAATCCTGATTTTATTTTATTTATTTTTGTCACTGAAAGGGGGGGGAGAAAGGGCAAAAATCAATTATTTCAGTTTGGAATTGGGTTTGTTTGGGGAACACAGACCTCCAAGTCCCAGTGCTGTGTCAGCAGCAATGAGGGGACATGCAGGCTCACACTGGGCTCTCCATCCTCTCCCAGCACCCTGGGGATGTTCATCCTTTGTTCCCATTTGGATCTGCTGCTTTGTGGGATCAGCTCCCACTTGAGGGTTTTGCTGAAGGCAATCCCAAGGGCAGATCAGGGAATACTGGGGGGATACAGGTGATCCTTACACCCCCCTGTGTGATTTACTCCACCTGGGAGCATCACACCAGGAACCAAGAACTGATGTTCTGGATCCCACAAGTCCATTCCTTTGTTCCCATTATCAGGGAACCACCCAGCCCTGCACCCCAAAACAGGTTCACAGCAATTAAAGGCATCATTACACTGCAAAATGAACCAGAACTGCACTGATATGCAGAGTGAGTGTGTCCCTTGCTAGCTAAGGAAAGGCTTATGAAATATCAGCAGATAAAAGACTTTAAAGACAATTAAAAACTCATACAATGCACATAATTTAAGGAATGTGAGAATCTTCTGTGTCTCCCTGAACGCCCTCACTTCAAGTTTAGCAGTTTTAACATTTAGTTTAAAATCTGGATGTACCTTAAAGCCGTGCAAGGACTTAAATTTACCAGAATTTCCTGTGGTTCATTTCTCTTTAAATTACTCTTTTAAAACTTGGGTGTCCTGCAACAATTTATTTTGCTTTTAGGTTTGGGTTTTTGTTTTGTTTTTTTTTTCTTCCACAGGTAAAAATATGTTCCTTGCTGAGTAACATCAAAGGAGCCTAAAAAATTCCTGCCTATCCAAGCCCCGTTTGCTGACAACACAGTATGAAGATGAAACAACCAGAGGTCACTTAACTGCATTGTGGTTAAATACTATATAGAGTACGTGGGTTGGTATCAAAGTTTCACAGTAAGTGACCCAATTTTTTAAAAAACCAATCCTTCAGGATGTTTTTTTTTCTCCCTTTTTCTTTTAAAGTTTAAGATTATATAAAGCAGATCGTCTGACACCACCTCAAGATTTGAGTATCAAGTACACATCTGAAGGAGTGGTATCTTAAACCAAGCCTTGAAGAACTCGGATTTCACTGGGATTCTGCTTTTCCAACAGCTGGAAATGGCTGATTTCTCTCCTTGCACCACAAGAGTGCTCAAAGCAGAGGCAGTGAGCACCAGTTCACCCCAGAGATGATGATCCCAGTTCATCTGCTCAGCCAGAGCAGCCCCCAGGTCTGTACACACAAGGCCTCACCCCAAGCAGAGCCCACAGCCTGAATCCTCAGGATTCCATCCCTCCCTTCCCCAGGCTGCCCCCATCCTCACTGCCCTTCTCCACAAACTCAGACTTTCCCCACCTCCATGGATAAAGCCTTGAATTTGGACTGCTGTGCTCTCCCATCAACAATTCAGTTGGATTCCCCAGTGAAATCGCTCGTTGCCCAAGACTTGGTTCTTTCTTAAGGTAAAATAAAACTACAACTACACACTTTTTTGCCCATGATGTCGTGAAAATGCATGTTGACAGCCTGGTCCACTGATTGTTCGTCCTCGAAAGTAATAAATCCAAAACCTAGCCAACGACGAAGAGTGAATCAAGGTAGCAGGGTGTTGTGACACAAAACAGGATGATGAACAGTATTAGGGGCAGACCAAGGGTTCAAGCAGGGGTTTCAGATAACGACACTTGTGTTCAATTGGCAAAAACTCTGAGGAAATTGCAATGGATACTTCCTGTGAAGAGGCTTTAGCGCCTCGTTCTCGATTGTGCGCATGCAGCTTCGAACTGAGCTCGTTAACCGGCTTTTAATTTGATTTTATTCCTCATCCACCTACCAGGAAATGGAAAAAAAACTGCTAAAATCAAAAGATTTGTGGGATAGCAGATTGAAGTCAAACAACTTTGCTGCTCCTCCCTTTGATTCAGGCTAATTTCCCATGGAAAACCTATCATATATCCCTGTTCCCCAAAGCTGCAAAGCAACTTCCTCCCAATCCCTTAGCCCAGCTTCCAGTTAGGGAATATTTTCCATAGAAAAGAAAGTTAGTTTTGAAATGTAGCTGTTAAAGCATGAGAAATTTTACCACTCCATGGATGAATGAGAAGCTTCAGAAACTAACAACCTACATCAGAGGTTCTCAAGTTTTCCACACCTTGGAGAAAAAGCACAGAACAGGTGTTACTCCTTCCCAACAAGGCAGCCCCCTGTGAGGTGTTGCTCACACAGAACGTGGTGTTGCTGCCACGTCCTGAATCCGTTTCATTTCTCGTATTTCCTATTGATTTCCTTTTGAAAAAAGCCACAAAACTTCCCAATGGGTGGCTCATCCCCTTCCACCTGACCACAGCCCTGGCTGCTGGCAGCTCAGCTGGATCCAGCAGCTTTTGATGCTTGGAGAAAAATACTCTGGGAAAGGAGGCCAAGCTCCTCTTTTGGAGGTGACTCTGAGAACCACTGCACGTAGGTTGTAGCTGCTGACACAGCCGAGAGAGTGGCAAAATAGTGGTTAATCCCCAGGACAAGGCGGCTGCTTCATGCCATCACCCCCTGGCTGCTGGTGGGGACAACCCAGGGCAGGGAGGGACACATGCAGTACAGGAATTGTGCCATTCTTTGGATTAGCTACGGAGGGGGGGAAAGGGGGGAGAGCAATAAAAATTAGAAAAAGAAACCCGAGGTGCGGCGTGGGAAGCGTTTATGGAACATGGATGCGGTTCTGCTTTTCTGAAACCCAAGATTTCCCCCTTGGTTTGCGTTTTTGCTTTGCAGCTAGTGCTGACAGCAGCCAAATCTTGCTCTAAAGCGTTACAGAATACAGATCTAGCACGGGAATGTCTCTCCACGCTTATCCAACTGTGTTGGGTAAGCCCAAAGAGGCCTAGTGTAGAGAAAGTTTATATATATATATATATATAAAAATACACAAAGATACAGGCCAAAATAGATTCCAGCAGGTCAAATTCTGCTGTCAGCAACAAGAGCAAAAGACATCACTAAAATAAACTGAAAATAAAAAGGAAAAAACTTGGCATTTCCCACACACAAGAGACTGGCAGTATAAACGAAGTTTTGTGGAGCTGTGATGAAAGCAGCCTCCAAGCTGAGAGCAGCATTTCATCACAATATATTTGTCTGAGTTAACCAGAAATCCGAGGGTTGGAGCCAAAGGAAAAGTGTTTGTATTTAAATCACGTTTAGTATTCCAGCCTTTGTCTAAAAAGAGATGGGGAAGAAAAACAATGGATTCCATCTGGATGTGAAGGTTGTTGTTAAATTTGATTCCAAAGCTAAAGGAGGGGAATAGATTGTGGGATGGGGTTGGAGGGGTGGAACAGGGAGGGCAAGAGGGCATTGAGAAAAGCAATGCATAAATTTTAAAAAGGGGATTTAAAAGGGTCAGACAGCACAAGATAAAGAGGAGTACAGAAATCAGAGTAGCACAGCAAAACTCCAAGGTGAAGTTTTAAGCAGGAGTGATGAAATCCACCACCTGCAGCTTTAGCTTTTGAAGGACAGGACTCTGTTAAAGGCTGGAGAAATGAACTGCATCCAGCAGGAATCCAAGAGAAGCAAACCAGAGTGGCAGAGCTGGTCTGCAGCCAAGAGAGGAGGAGAACAGACAAAGCAAGAACCTGGAAATCCCTTCCCAGCTGGTGGAACCAGGAGAGGCTGAGAGTGCACCAAAGCCACTTGGTTCCTTCAGAGATGTGCCACGGCTGCTGTGCTTGGGCTGGGGAAGAGTTTGGCTGAGGCAGAGCTGGCAGGAGCAGGTAGGACTGGGAGGAAGCAAAGATCACGTGGACACCTGACCCCAGGCAGCTCCTCAAGGACATCACTGAGAATTTGGGGCCTCCTGAGGAGCTGGAGGTGAATGGATGCTACAGGGATTAGAACAGGGATCATGTTCCCTCCTCCTACCAGTAAAGCAATGTGCACTCCCACAGGAAGGGTGGTAAAGTGAATGGGAAAAGGCAAAATTCAGAAGGGACTGAGGAGAGATGGCACTGAACTGGCCTCTGGAATTTTATCTACAATTATTAAAAGGGTAAGGGGACAGAACAGCAAGAGAACACAGAGAAAAAGGCAAGAGAAAATGTGTTCTGGGATGCACAACCAGGAGTACCCAATACAAACTCGAGGAATTTTTCCTAGCACCCCCAGGGACTGCCAGGGCCATTTTGGGAGATGTGTTAGTCAGCACACTAAAAAAAGCCCAGAACAGCACAGAAACAAAAGGCAGAGAGAGAGAGGATTCAAGAAGTGCTTAAGAAGTCTGATTAATTAGGGGAGAAAGTCTTCTGTGGGTGGAGACAAGACCTTTCCCCCACCTGGCACTTGTGCTTTGCACCCCAAGCCCTCCTTTGCCTGTGCTGCTTTTAGTAGAGCTTAAAGCAGAGAAGCCATTAATTGAGACAGGATTAATCCAGACCAGGCATGATGTTTAAGTACCTTTTGCACAGAGGCTGCAAGGCTGGGATTAAATATTGCAAAGATAGAGATGATACAATAATTACTGAAATATTTTAGAACTTGAGCCCCAAATTACATTTGAATGCCAGTGCCTTTGTCTCCTCTATCCAAAACCAGCTGCTCTAAAGCATTGAAACAGATGAATTTATGTGCTGCTTAAATCAAAGGGATCTGCTGGAAGAAGATTAGGGTAGCTAAAGCAAGAAAACAAAAAAACAAATATATTGAAACTTCGTTTACACTCCAATAAAAGACAAAGCCCGTCCCTCCTCTGACTGCGGAACTGGCCTGTACCTCTGTGATAAATTATCACCTAGAGAGAAGAAATCTAAAGAGATATCGTTAATCACAGTCCAACAATTCACAGAGAGAAAAGAAACAAAAAAAAGAACTTACTTAACATTACCATACTTTACTATGAAACACTTAAATATGTCACTAAGGATGTATGTCTAAATTAAAAATAAAACTAAGACTTAACAGCTTAATAAATATGAAGTGAAGGATATATTTCTTAATAATGAAGCAGAAGAGAAATGAAAAGTTCAGATGGCAAACTATTCTCTAGCATGTCCAACATGCTACAGGGTGGGAGCACAGCTAAGCTTCACGTGCCAAAATCTTGCCTCTTCCTTGGCAAACAAATGGTGGATGCAAAGGGACGTGGGTGACATGGAATTGCTTCATATTTTGACCAAAGGTTCCCAGCTTGATTCAATATCTAGTGAATCTTTCAGGTTTTTGGGGTTTTTTATTCTCCTCCCCTCTTAAAAAGCAATCTGGTATACAGGAATTGTATATCCCAATTAAAAATATACATATATATATATATTTCAGAATTATTTTGTGTTGTTTCAGGAGAGTTTTTCTTTAATTTGAGGTGAAGCCATTTAACCAAAACAAAAAGCAGGTGATGGATGGATTCTGTCCTGTCTCGTGCTCTGGCTGGAGCACCCCACATGCACTTACAGACCCAACGTACCTTTCATGTGCAACAGGAGGAAAATCTGCTGATTTTTTCCCCCCTCAAAAGTACCTTAAGCCACAGGAGTGACTTGAGAATCAAATTTCATTCAACTATTAAAAAAACCCCAACCCATCAATGAGCATGAAACATCTAAGTTGAAATGCACAGACCCAAGTGAAGCTGGAGATGAAGAGTCTAGACTTGAAGTGATGTTTGCCCAGTGAATTATTCTTTTTCCTGAGGCAACATAGGAGGGAAAAAAAAAAAATCTACCTTTTCTGATGGTGTGAAATAGTTTGCCATCTGACTATAGGAGAGTATGAAGAAATTTCAAGGACAAACTAGATCAGCCTTTACCTCGGGGCCTCTGTTTCTCTGCGTCATAGATCATTACAACTTCAGTGACCTGGAAGAGAGAAGGGAAATTCTACTCCCTGTGCTACAAGGGGAGGGCTGGAACAGTCACCACCAGCTGGTTCCTGCTCTCTACCCACAAAGCACAAGCCAAGTGCAGCCATCATCCCAGCAACAGCACAAAAATAGGGAATATTGCTCTTCCTGGGAGTTTAGAAAGCCTGAGCTCATCTCTATTGTCTCATCACACTTGACATTTGAATTTAACATTGAGCTTTTGCACTGTTTGTACCCACTCTATGGCCTGTTACACACCCCAAAGGTTTGTTTAGCTTTTTAAAATATGATTTTCCCCATTTTTAACCATTTTCACTTTTGCCATGAAAAGCAGCTTGAGCTGCAAGCACCTCCAGGAACATGCAGGGCTCCTCTGATTGAATTACTGGAGCACCAGTTAAAGCAATGCTTTAAAAAGCTTTACAAAACCCCTCTACTAAGTTCTGGATGAGCAGTATCAGTGGGATTTTAACCTAAAAAAAGAAAAAATGGAAATTGCAAGCTGTTCAAAGGCTTCAGGATTATTCTTCTCAGAATGAGCACCACAGTGAGCTACAATTTAAACAAAACCTGAGGTGTAATGTTTATGTCAACATTCAAACAGCTGAAGGGAACTGCTCTGAAATCTCTCAGATGCAGAGAAGTGGTCACAAAATGGGTGTGATTTTGTAAAATTGCATCTTCAAGACAATCTGAGGATATTTTTACTCATGAGCAAAAATGAGTTTAAAGTCTGACACGATTTTATCTTTACTTCCAGCTAGAAAACATTTGGGTTTGAGTTGCTGCATTCACTTGAGCACATCCTACTGGGGGATCCATGTGGGGATTATGCCATGGGACATTCAGTGCCACATTTGTCCCTCCCCTGGTCCATTTGGGTCCTCTTCACCTTGGCCTTAATGACCCAGCAATTACCAGGGCTGAAAAATCAGTGCCTGCCTTGGGCTCTTCACTCTCGTGGCCACAAAACATTTGTGAGACTCCACTGCTCCAAAGGGACTCGTTACAACTCCAGGAAGATTTTCTGATTTCTATACTATGAGTAAAGTGCTACTACTTACTTTGAAGGGCACTTACAGTTGTGGCTGTTGCCTTCTACACCTGCAGGACATACCCTGTATCTCCCCAGCATCCAGGGCACAGCTGGAAAGCCAAGTCTGTGAGGAAGAGCCTTTTGAAACTACATCCCACAGCTGTGGAACGTGCTCCCTGTTTTTATTATTACTCTACTGCAGCCTTTCAAGCTAAAGAAACAGTTGTTAGCTATTGCTTTTTGTGTTTTTAAATGAATTAGCTTAATGGAATTTAAAACACTGATTTAACTTGATAAACTTAAGAATTGGTTTCTCAATAAATCCTTTGCTGCCACTAAGAAATGTCAGAAAAAGGCTATTGAAAAAAGTATCAAAAACTACACTAAATGCTAATTAAGTTCATTTTTACCAGCACAGTCCTGAATTTAACTCACACAATCTTTAACTTCCTCAAACTTATTCACAGCTGCATTATTTAATTCAGTAGTTTATCATATGCCCCCATTTCCTTGAGGGCAGTGAGAGCTGGGATAAATGGGAATTAAAACTAAATAACAACAAAATTTAAAAAAACCAGAGAAGATACAGTCATTTCAGTCCAAGGTTACAAACTGAATTAAAGAAGGTGCATGAGGAGCAGTTTGTCTCAGAATGGAGGTTCTAGGGACATCAGAACTGAGATTCCAGATGGTTTGAAAGCAGCCACTGCTCCCCAAACAATGGCAGGAGACCCAAATTTAACCTATCTGTACACACAGTCAAATACCAGGATCTTAAAATCCAGCCCATTGAGACATTCACTGTTCCCAAAAAATAATCAGCAGACATTTTTAATTGCCCAGCTGAAAGTTATCAAGAGAAAAGGGGGGTGAGGGTGGAAATAATAATAATAATAATAAAAAGAATCATTCTTAAGGCACCTCAGGAGTTTTTGGAAGAAGGGACAGAATAATGCATCAGGTAGACTTAAACACGAGGAGACAGAAGCAGCAAAGCAAATTCCACATGAGCAGCAGGTTCTGCCAAGGGACATTTCCAGATGATGAATGTCCACTACAGTTCCTCACAAAATGCTTCAGGTGCCCCTCCAGCCATTTGTCCAAATTACCCCCAAATTTGACAGCTTGAGGAAATGTGAGAGGAGGCACCTTCCCCCCAGGACTCACCACTCCGAACTTCTTGAAGTATTCCCTGAGCTCTGTCTCGCCACAGTTATGAGGAATCCCACCAACAAAAATTTTATTGGATTTATTGTTATCGCTCCTGGATCCTTTCTGCTAAATCAAGGAGGAGAAAATTCAGTCAGAAGAACAATAAGGGTGGCTGCTTCTATCATTTTACACTGAACCATGAACAATGGGCTCTGGCAGGCTGAGGAGAGAGCTCCAGCCTTGAAGTTTCCCAGGCATGAAAGGGAAGCACGTTCAGAGCTCAGAGATTCAGTGTCCCCTGTTCTTCAGAGGACCAGGAATCCTGGGCCTGAGTTCTGAGGCCATTGACTCATTCTAAACTGAAATCTGGTGAAGCTGCAGGGTGTGGAGTGGGCCTGAACAGCATCAGCCCTGCCAGTGCTCTCCAATCTGAACAACTCCACTAAAAAAGCATCACTAAAAGCTTGGGAAACACCACACCCAAACTGACACTGCTCTGCACAGAGCCTGCCCATGGAAATCTAAATTAAAGACACTGTTTAGAAATGAGCTTTACACTCGAGTTCTGCATACAGCCTTCTGCCTTTAAACATGGATGCAATGCAAAGCAATTCCAGAGGATACACAGGGATCTTTCCTTACCCATCCTTCCTTGGGCCGTGTCCGCTCCGGCTGCATCCCCCGAGGTGTGCATGGCTTTGGATCAATCTGGAAAAGTTCCACTTTGGTCAGACTTCAGCAGAATTTTGCTCTAAAATTTACATTTGTGGCAGCTGAACCCAGCCCTGCTGACATGCAGCTCCTCAGAGCTCAAACAACACAAGCCATGGAGTTAAGAGCTGCCTTACAAGAAATCATTTAAACCAACAGCCAGGTTAACTCTGACACTCTGCAAATAAGGAGCCAGAATTTAAAGCAAATCTTTGAATCTGGTGCAAGAAAAAAAAAAATAACACAAAAGTAACTTACATTTCGGCCATCTAACGTATGAGGTCTGCTGGCCAGCACTGTTCCCACACAGTTGGGATCTTTAAATTTGACAAATCCAAATCCTCGAGATTGATTTGTTGTTTTGTCTTTCATTATTACACAGTCTACAACTTCTCCATACTGGGAGAAGTAGCTACGAAGAGTTTCTGTCAAAGAAAAAAAAGCAAGTATTAAACAGAGCCAGATATTAACAACACCAGACTGTGTTTGCAATTATGAGACAACAGATCAGCAAACATGGAACACAGCTTCAAACTCATCTTTTGAAAATGATCACATCCTACTTCCTGTAAACAAATGGCAGACAACAGTTTATTTCCACTCATACAAATGGAAACCAGCAGGAAAGTGATTATAAAAAGGGTTGTCTGTTGAGCTGACAAAAACTTCAGCACCAAATAATATAAACCTAAAAGTATTAACATATATAAAAATATATATATATAATCATATATCTGAGTTGTCTCTACAGGATTTTTTATTACTTAGCAGAGGAGGAGGCTCTCAGCCCAATCTCCTCCCCACAGCAATGGCTGTGAAGAGCTCCTGGCTGGGTTTTCCCCATGGCCCAGTGCCTGTTGCTCACCTTGTGTCGTGCTCCAGTCCAGGCCACCCACGAACAGCTTCCTGCAAACAAAGCACAGGGCAGCTTTAGGGGCCACAGCAGATGCTCCATCTGATTGAAGGCACAGCTCAGCTCTTCTGGCCAGGTTTGGGGGTACCAGGACCTCCAACACACCCTACAAAGCTGGCACCATAGTCAGAGCTGCTGATGAAACCAAAGCCTTCCTCCATCCCTGCTCTCTGCTCCTCCCTCCCCACAAAGCACTCACTGGGCTGCCAGCACCTTCTGGAGGGGTGAAAGCAAAAGCAGAACTGCCAGGCTCAGGCCTGAGACAGAAGTCAAACCAGTGCAGCAGGTACTAAATACCAGAGCAGCACTAATCCAGCAGCACTTGTGAAACCATTGTACACCCCAGTTTCGAGACAGCGATGAGCAGGTGAGAAAGTCAGGGCTAAACCCCAAACTGAACTGCTCAACACTGATTCAACTCTTGCTCTGCAAAGAGCACCCAAATCTGCAGGGTTTCCTGTCCCAGCACGCCCAAGGGCCTGGGCAGGTGCTACAGGAGCTCTGTGCCAGGCCACCAGTTCTGCAGCTCTTTATCAACTCCTGGGTGTGCCAAAACTTCCAGCAGTCATTTACTCAGTAATTAAAGGTTGGTTAGAGCCACCTCAACACTTGGTCAGTACCAACCCCAAAAACACCCTCAGAGCTGTCTGCAGCTTCCTCCTGAGGAGCAGCAGCAGCCTGTGCTCTCTGGGAGCAGGGGCAGGACCCAGGAATGCTGGAGCTGTGTCAGGGGAGGCTCATGCTGGGTATCAGGAAAGGTTCTACCCCAGACAGTGCTGGGCACTGCCCAGGCTCCCCAGGGAATGGGCACGGCCCCAAAGCTGTCAGAGCTCCAGGAGCATTTGAACACTGGCTCTCAGAGACAGGAAGGGATTGTTGGGGTGTCTGTGCAGGGCTTTGATGATCCCTGTGCTTCCCTTCCAGCCCAGGAGATTGTGTGATTCTGTGAAAAACTCTGCTGTTAATGGCCCCATGGCTCTGCACAGACAAGCACTGGCAAAGTTTATTTTTGGAGGATGCCCTCTGGTTCTCCACCAGACCTCAAAGAGAAAAAACCACATCCTTGCTTTGTCTTCTTCTTGCCTTCACCTATACCCGAGTACAGCTGAGGGTGGTGGAAATTCCTGCATCCTCCCTTACATGGGCAAAGTTGAATTTCTCCTAACAAAAAAAAATACTGAACTTCCTCTCACCTGCTCTCTTCAGGGGCAGGTAATGGCAGAGAGAGCCCAGTCAGCCCCAGTAAGAGCTGCAGGTGCACTGGGACTACCAGGAAAGTGAAAGCCTTGCAGCTGGAAGTTCCTGTGGAGCAGGGCAGCTTACTGACAAAACCAGCCTGCACCTTTCCACTTTGATTCACTTCTCTGTGATAGGACATCATGTCACAGCCCTTCTGCACCAGCCAGAGTGACAAAATCCAACACTACACAGCACCTACAAGCCTTGTTCCATTGAGGCAAATTCTGTCCCTAAGTCACAGGCCCAGACGTGACACGAGTCTCGTCTTTCACAAAAACAGAGCAACTGTTAAGCACTGATCAAAGCATCTCCTTGAGCAGCCAGCAAACAACTGAGCTGCTGGCATGTGAGGCACAGACAGCCCTCAGTGTCACTGCTGCCTTATCATCGTGCTAAAGGACGTGCCAGCCCTCCCTGAGAGCAGCAGGGCAGCCCTGCACCCCTGCCCTGCCCTCTGTCAGAGCAGGCCCTGCACCCCTGCCCTGCCCTCTGTCAGAGCAGCCCCTGCACCCCTGCCCTGCCCTCTCAGGGCAGGCCCTGCACCCCTGCCCTGCCCTCTGTCAGAGCAGCCCCTGCACCCCTGCCCTGCCCTCTCAGAGCAGGCCCTGCACCCCTGCCCTGCCCTCTGTCAGAGCAGCCCCTGCACCCCTGCCCTGCCCTCTCAGGGCAGGCCCTGCACCCCTGCCCTGCCCTCTGTCAGAGCAGCCCCTGCACCCCTGCCCTGCCCTCTGTCAGAGCAGCCCCTGCACCCCTGCCCTGCCCTCTCAGAGCAGGCCCTGCACCCCTGCCCTGCCCTCTCTCAGAGCAGGCCCTGCACCCCTGCCCTGCCCTCTCTCAGAGCAGGCCCTGCACCCCTGCCCTGCTCTCTGTCAGAGCAGCCCCTGCACCCCTGCCCTGCCCTCTCTCAGAGCAGGCCCTGCACCCCTGCCCTCTCTCAGGGCAGCCCCTGCACCCCTGCCCTCTCTCAGGGCAGGCCCTGCACCCCTGCCCTGCCCTCTCTCAGAGCAGGCCCTGCACCCCTGCCCTGCCCTCTCTCAGAGCAGGCCCTGCACCCCTGCCCTGCCCTCTCTCAGAGCAGCCCCTGCACCCCTGCCCTGCCCTCTCAGAGCAGGCCCTGCACCCCTGCCCTGCCCTCTCTCAGAGCAGGCCCTGCACCCCTGCCCTGCCCTCTGTCAGAGCAGCCCCTGCACCCCTGCCCTGCTCTCTCTCAGGGCAGGCCCTGCACCCCTGCTCTCTCTCAGGGCAGGCCCTGCACCCCTGCTCTCTCTCAGGGCAGGCCCTGCACCCCTGCCCTCTCTCAGGGCAGGCCCTGCACCCCTGCTCTCTCTCAGAGCAGGCCCTGCACCCCTGCCCTCTCTCCCTGTTTTCTGTGGGCATGACCAAGTTTCTCTCAAGGATTGGAGAAGTGCCCTCAGCTCCCTCTGGCAGAGCTCTGGCTCCTGGCATGGGCTCAGGGCCTTGTGCAACAGCAGTCAGTTCACAGCAACAGGTCCAGGCTTGGCCAAGGTGGCCCCACCATCGTCCCCTGACCACCTTCCCTCCCCACACACAGGCCACAAACCCTCTGCTGTGCTGTTATTTTTTAGGAAAATAAGTAACTCTAATTTCCTAATAGCAAAGTAAAACCAGCTGATCTACTGCTATATTCACAATAATGTTTTGATATGTGTGACATTTTTTTTTGAGGTTTTGGTTTGTTTTGGGGTGTTTTTAACTAAATTTGATAGTTTGGTATAAAGGATTAATTGATTTTACATGCTTGTAAAAGTACCAGCTGTGTTCTGAGAGAACACCAAGCTGTCTGCAGGGAGGGAGGTCACTGAAACCTTCCAATTCCACCATGAATTATTTGTAGTCACCCTGCATGGACTGAAACAGCAAAGCTGGGTAGCTCAAGGCCAGCTGCAGCAGCTGTATGGAAATCCACAGCCCTGCTTTATACACAGGCTGTGGAATACCAAAAGCCAGGAATCCTCTGCCTTGGGATCCTCCAAGGTTTGAAGGCACTGAGCAGGGCCAAAGTTCCCAAAAATGCAGATGTGCTATGGTACAGCTGTGGGGCAGGATGGGTGTGTGAGTGCTCCTGCTGCATCACCAGCCCTCCCCAAGGTCTCACCCACGCTCCATCCCAGACAACTTTTGGTTCTAATGGGCTGGCAGCTATTCAATGAATAGAAATGTATAAAACTGATAGAATATCCTGAGTTGGGAGGGATCCATGAGCATTGAGTCCAGCACTGACACCCCAACAATCCCACCCTGTGCACCCCTGGAGCTCTGGGACCATTCCCTGGGGAGCCTGGGCAGTGCCCAGCACCCTCAGGGGGAAGAACCTTCCCTGATGTCCAACCTGAACCTCCCCAGGCAGGCACAGCCCCAGCCTCAGGTTCTGCCCCTGCTCCCACAGAGCAGAGGCTGCTGCTGCCTCTTGGGAAGAAGCTGCAGCCCCTGCTGAGTGTCCCCTGCTGCTCTTCAATGTTTGTACTTCACACCTGCTGACACCACCCCAAAGCCCACAGCTCCATAAAGCTCCAAATTTACAGGCTGGAGGACACTACAGTCCATCCCTGCTGGAATGCAGAGCCACTCCAGCACAAAGCACCAGCCTGGCTTTCGGGCAGGTGAGTCTGTCCAATGAGATCCTGACAGGTGCAACAGCCCTGAAGCAGCAGAATTCCCCACAGGGATCACCTCGGGAGCACAAAGTGGGATAAGGACTCCTCAGAAGCTGCAGCTGTATCAGAAGTTTTAACCAAGTGTTCTGCCTCCCTACTTCCTGGGAGAATTTCATTGCTAATTTCTTGTTTTCATTGCTAATTTCTTGTTTTCATTGCTAATTTCTTGTTTTCATTGCTAATTTCTTGTCTGTTGCCATAAACACACTTGCTGCTGGAGCAAATCAAGTCAGGATCAGTAAAAAAAAGCATATACAGGTATTTTAAAACCAACAAAAGCACGAACTCTTTGCCTACATAAATAATCTGGGGTTTGATTAATAGCTCTGATCAACAACTCAGCACAGCCCCCATTAACTGCAGGACAAAAGGATCAAGATCAGCACCTTTCTTCATCCAAACCAGCCCCAAGTATTAATTAATTATAACAAATGACACTCACAAGGCCCCTCCCTACCCATGCCAACACACCTGCAAGGCTCAGAGCTTCCTTAGGTACTTTCTCTGAAAATCTCTGCCTAAAAAGCAGCTGAATTCATAACTTCCCATCCAGACCTGCCTCTCACAACAGCTTTAAACCAGAGTTTCCTTCTGAGGCCTGGAGCAGCTGAGTTTGTTCTGTGCTCTCATCTTCCCTCTGAGCGCTTTTGGGGGAGGAGAATAAAGAAAATTTCCCTCTCTGCTTAACCCCCAATAGTTCCCAATCTGATTACAGCCCTGAAGGATCACAGCCTGTGACTGGGAACAAACTCTGTGACAGCCCAGCCTGCTCAGGGGGGAGCTGATATTCCATGGAATAACCTGGAGCCTGGCACTCACCTACAGCTCAGGAAGTCAGACCTGATCAGGTCTCTCACAAGGCACCAGACAAGGCCCAGGAGGAAATAAAAACACTTTCAGAGCAAAACCCACTGATTTAAACAGGCCTCATGCAATGTGTGCTGGAATTGGATCATCTCTAAGGACCCTTCCAATCCAAACCATTCCAATGTGAGATTCCAATCACCTGCCCTGCCTCCTGCACTTTTAGGATTTACAAATTAAGAACATGCAGTAAATAAGCAGCTTACAAAGCAGTGCAAGCAGCATGGGACAAGTGGTTCGTGTTTCCAGTTTCAAACAAGGTGACCAGTCCTGATGGGCAAATACCAGTCCTGAAGTGCCAAAACTTGCACTGGAAGAACCAGCCAAGGATTTTTTTAAATTTGGTTTTTGCTACCTTGAGTTCTACCGTGCCCAAGCCTGCAGCCTGATCATTTCAATGTCACCAGGGTACAGCTCTCAAGCAGAATAATACTGAGTGCAGCTGGATGATCTCTAAGGTCCCTCCCAACCCAAGCTTTGCTATGATTCTAAAAGCACGTCAGAAGAACCAGATCAGTGTCGGGTTTCCTGTTTGAAGCCCCAAAATCCCCGGGAACGCTTAAAACCGGGATTTTCCCACCTGGAACATCCCGGGCAGAGGACAGCACAGGGGAGCTCGGGACGGCAGCCCTGAGGGGGACACGGAGAGCGAGGGGAGGCTCGTGGTGCCACCTTTGTCCCACCACCTTCCCCTTCCTCACCGCAAGCCCCTCGGGGGGGCCCTGATGAGTCACCAGAACAAGGTCCCCAGCGGAGTCACAGAATCACAGAACAGACCCTCAAGGACCATCGAGACCAATTCCGGGCCCTGCACAAAAACTCTTCAACAATCCCACCCTGTCCCTGGCAGCGTTGTCCAAGCGCTCCTGGAGTTCTGGCAGCCTCGAGGGCGAGACCATTCTCTGGGGAGCCTGGGCAGTGCTCCAGCACCCTGCGGGGGAAAAGCCTTTCCCTGAGAGGCACCCTAAACCTCCCCGGACACAGCTCCAGCCGTTCCCTCGGGTTCTGTCACTGGTGGGTGAAGCAAAGATCGGAGCTGCCCCTCTGCTTCCCCTCACGAGTAAGTTTTAAACTGCGATGAGATCTCCCCTCAGAGTCCTCCAGGCTGAACACACCAAGTAACCTCAGCCGCTCCTCCTAAGGTTTCCCCACGCCCGCT
This sequence comes from Agelaius phoeniceus, assembly GCF_051311805.1. NCBI lineage: Eukaryota > Metazoa > Chordata > Aves > Passeriformes > Icteridae > Agelaius > Agelaius phoeniceus. The sequence continues at coordinate 2,222,869 of NC_135293.1, forward strand.
GCCCTCCTTTGCACGCTAACACCTCAGTATCCTCCTTATACTGTGGCGCCTAAAACTGCACGCAGGACTCAAGGTGAGGCCGCACCAGCAGAGCGGGACAATCCCCTCCCTCGACCGGCGTGTTGTCCACGCCGCCTGCCCCGCGTCCGGTGACAGGAGAGGAGGGCCCGAAGGGGCAGAGGTGGGACGCGGGTGGGACGCGGGGGGATCCGGTGCGGGCGGGCGCGGGAAGCGCCGCGGGCGGGTGACCTTGGGCGCGCGCACCTGCCGCAGCCCCGCGCGCGCGCCGGTCACGTGACAGGAGGGGGGGTGAGGGGGGGGGGTGTGTGCGCCCTCACGGCCCCAACATGGCGGGACCGGCCCCCCCCTCAGCACCCCCGGCCCGGGACCGGCTCCCCCTTAGCGCCCCCCCACCCCAGCCCGCCACCGGTGCCCGCTCAGCCCCCCGGCCCAGGGGAGCTCCGGCGGGACGCTCTGCTGAGGTTGCGGGAAAAGGTGACCGAACCTCGCACCATCGTCCCGGCGCGCTGCCCTCCCCTTCCTCTCACCCGATCTCATCGGCGCCTCCCACGCTGTTCATGGCGGCGACTCCTCCGGGGCCGCGCCCGGCTCTTCCCTCCGGTGGCGGCGGTGCCAGCGGCGGGTCGTGGGGCCGCGGGCGGGCGCTCCCGGCCGTGTCCCGGTTCCCGTGTCCCGGTTCCCCCCCCGCCGCCCCCGGCCCGGCCCGGCCCCCCCCGCCGCGCGCTCGCGCTCCCTCAGCGCCGCCGCTGCGCGCGCACCCGTCCCTCGCTACGGGGTCTCCGGGGCCGCGCCCTGGGAGGGGCAGAGAGGGGCGTGGCCGCGCGCGCGCGGGGGCCGGCGGGAAGGGCAGTCCGCGCGCGCGGGGGGGCGGGGCCTCCGCGGGGTCCCATTGGCCATCCAGGGATCCCATTGGCTATTCCAGGGTCCCATTGCCCATCCCGGGGGTCCTATTGGCCATCCCGGGATCCCATTGCCTATTCCAGGGTCGCATTGCCCATCCCAGGGGATCCCATTGCCCTTCCCAGGATCCCACTGCCTATTCCAGGATCCCATTTCCCATCCCAGGGTCCCCATTGCCCATGCCTGGCGTCCCATTGCCCATGCCCAGGGTCACATTGGCCATACCGGGGTCACATTGGCCATACCGGGGGGGTCCCATTGACCTTCCTGGGGATCCCATTGCCCATCGTGGGATCCCATTGCCCATCTGAGGGTCCTCATTGCCTGTCCCAGGGATCCCACTGCCCATCCCCGGGATCCTATTTCCCATCCCAGGGGTCCCATTGCCCATGAGCGGGGACACCCTGGTGACCCCTCCAGCCTGGCAGCCCCGTGGTGCCCTGTTCCTGATAAGGACTCCCATTCCTGATAAGGGCTCCCATTCCCGATAAGGGCCCCCGATCCCCAGAGGGGCCCCAGCCGGCTGTGCACACTCAGCACTTTCCAGCAGGGCTATTTAAAGCCAGCCAAGAGCCCGGTGGCCCTTTCTCTCCCTCCCTCCCTCCCTGTCCAGCTGGACTTTCCTCCTGCAGCCATGAGCTCTGGAGCGGCAGCAGGGCCGATCTTCACCGAGGGCGAGGACTGCAGGGCAGCCTGGAGGGAGGCCAGGGCGGGCTACGATGAGCCCGATGCCCACCTGGAGATCCTGGGCAAGCCGGTGATGGAGCGCTGGGAGACGCCCTACATGCACTCGCTGGCTACCGTGGCTGCATCCAAGGGTAACGGGGGCTCTGGGATGTGCTGGGGGTGCAGCTTCCCCGGGGGGCTCTGGGATGTGCTGGGGGTGCAGCTTCCCCTAAAGCAGCTGGGCTGGGGGGAGATGTTCTGCTGGGGGACCCCACTGCATGTGCCCCCCACTGCATGTGCCCCCAGGGGCAGCAGGGCCATGGTGGCACTTGCGTCCTTGTGTCAGGGATGGGGACATGCGGACGGGATGCAGCCACCTCCCATGGCCCTAATGATTTTGGGGCTCTTTCCCCTCCTATCCAGAACTGGCTGCTTTTGGGGCTGTTCCCCTCCCAGGATCTGCCACTTTTGGGGCCATTTCTCCTCCCAGAATCTGCCACTTTTGGGGCTGTTTCTCCTCCCAGGATCTGCCATTTTTGGGGCTGTTTCCTCTCCCAGGATCTGCCACTTTTGGGGCTGTTTCCCTCCCAGGATCTGCCACTTTTGGGGCTGTTTCCCCTCCCATGGCCCTGCCACTTTTGGGGCTGTTTCTCCTCCTGGGATCTGCTGCTTTTGAGGCTGTTTCCCTGGCAGAGGGATGGTTGGATGTTGTTTGCTCTTACTGGGATCAACTGGGGCGGTTTGTTGGGGACAAAGAGCCACTGTGGGGGTGCAGCAAGTGACAGGGACATGGGGCTGCTCCCAACTTCTCAGTGCCAGCAGCACCACGTGCTCCCAAAAAGCTCAATCTGGGGAAAAGAATGGGTCAGAATTCAGGGCTTGGGGGGGGTTGAGGCAGAGAAAACCCGGAGCTGTGAGTGCTGGGTTCCACCTGCAGGCGGCCGCGTGCTGGAGGTGGGGTTTGGCATGGCCATCGCCGCCTCCAAGGTGCAGGAATTCGGCATCGACGAGCACTGGATCATCGAGTGCAACGAGGGCGTTTTCCGGCGCCTGGAGCAGTGGGCCAAGGCGCAGCCACACAAGGTCAGGGGCAGGCTGGGCTGTGCCAGGCTTGGGGGGTGCCTGTGGCCCCCCAACCTCACCCCTCTGCCCCCCACCCGCAGGTGGTGCCCCTGAAGGGGCTGTGGGAGGACGTGGTGCCAACGCTGCCGGACGGGCACTTCAGTGGTGAGACACCAACAGCAGGATGGGCAGGGGCTGGGCTGGGCACCCCACTGCAAACTGGGGGTGCAGCAAAGCCCAGGGCATCCCAGGACATCCCTGAGCCATGGAAAGAGGGCAGCAGTTTGGCCAGGGTGCAGGTGGAGATCAGATTGTCCCATGGGGCTGGGGATAGAGCACAGGTCTGGGGTCCTTGTCCTGGGGAGCAGATCCTTGTCCTGGGGAAATGGATCCTTGTCCTGGGAAATGGATCCTTGTCCTGGGCTAGATCCTTGTCCTGGGGAAGAGATCCTTGTCCTGGGGAAGAGATCCTTGTCCTGGGGAGCAGATCCTTGTCCTGGGGAAATGGATCCTTGTCCTGGGGGCCATCACATCGCTGCCTTCCAGGGGTCAGAGACATGGGGAGGGAATTGCAATGGGAACAGAGCAATTCCAGGCCATGGAGGGGGATTTTCCCGGGACACAGGAGCCCTCAGGGTCTCTCCCAGCTAACGGCCAGCCCCGTGTTCCCGGGCAGGGATCCTGTACGACACCTACCCGCTGTCAGAGGACACCTGGCACACGCATCAGTTCAACTTCATCAAGGTGACACCTCGGGGAGCGGCTCTGCGGGGCGGAGCTGGGGCTCCAGGGGGAGCTGGGGCCGGGGGCTGAGCGGGAAGAGCTGAGCCGAATTCCCAAAATTCCCGAATTCCCGGGGCAGGGCCACGCCTTCCGCCTGCTGCGGCCGGGAGGGGTCCTCACCTACTGCAACCTCACCTCGTGGGGGGAGCTGCTCAAGACCAGGTACGGCGACATCGAGCAGATGTTTGAGGTGAGTTGCTCCTCTCCCCGAAGCTGTGCCGGAGCGCTCCGAGGCTGGGGAACGCCAGAGGGCAGCTCGGAGGGGTTTTCCTCCAGCCGTCCCTTCTCACATGGGACAGCCCAACCCACGGCTGCTCCTCCCTGCCCTCCTCTCCCGCAGGAAACCCAGGTGGGGCCGCTGCTGCAGGCGGGGTTCAGGAGGGAGAACATCAGCACGAGGGTGATGGAGCTGCAGCCGCCCCCCGAGTGCCGCTACTACTCCCACCCCAGGATGATCACCCCCACCGTCCTCAAACACTGAGGGCCCGCCCGGGGAGGAGCTCTGTCTTGTGGGCTCTGGGGAAGATCTCACCCTGCTCTGTCCCCTCAAGATTTCAAATTCTCAATTAAGCTGGAATTTCACAGTGTGGTTCAGAGCCTTTGGCCAAATGGGTTCCAGAACCAGCCATTTCTTCTAAAAACTGCATCATTTTGAGAAATTACAGGGTGGCTCCCCACAAGAGTCAAATAATCCAAACCAGGTGGGAGAAATGGGGCAATCTGAGGCATTCTGAGGCATTTCAGCTTCTCCTGAAGCAACTCCCCAGGGAGGTTTCCCAACATTTTTGGACAAAGCCCACGGCAGCAAATCCTGACCCCAACCTCCCCTCAGAGCTCAATAAATGATGTTTCCTCTCTCCCCAGAAGGGATAAAGTCCATTAAAAGGAATGAAATACCCAAACTGCTGTTCCCGAGCGATTTATTTGTCTTTCCAAAGTGTGTTTGTCCCTCAGGCACGACCATTCCTCATCCCAGGCTCCTGGGATGCATCCAGGACAGGCTGCTTTATCCCTGCCCTGCTTAGGAGCTCTACATTCAGGTTATTAATCACATTCTGATTTTAATCATCAGTATTTCACTTGTTACAGAAACAGAATTAATTTCTGGCCCCTGTGAACACAAATATTACGGATTTATTAGATCCTGTGTAGGAATTACCAACAAGGAGCAGGTGGTGAGTAAGGGACGAGCTCAGGAATCACCTGGACATGTGTTGGGTCTCAAAACTTCCCAACAAAGCTAAAAAAAAAAAATTCTGGCAAAGCCTTTATGTCACAATATGACATCACCTTCCCTGACAGATTGTTCAGACCAACTCAGCAGTGTTATCAAACTCAGCTCCTGCTTTTTAGCCCAGTTTTTCAGCCCCTCAGATCAGAGGGGTTTATTAAAGACAGAAAAGCACCTGGACCAGGTAGAGTTTTATTGGAAGGCGTGTGAGGAGCCGGATTTGTGCGTAAATGTGAGCAGTGAGTGGGGACATAAATAAAGGCTATTTCCTGTACCAGATCTGCATCCTCCTCTCCCTCTTGATTTTCCTCTGCAGCTGCAGGATCCCGTAGAGCAGAGCCTCAGCTGTGGGGGGGCAACCTGAGAAAGGAGAGAAGGGAGAGAAGGGAGAGAAGGGAGGAAGGGGGGAAGGTCACAGGGCAGGTACCTGCACAGAGCTGGGGCCAGCAGCAGGTGCCAACCCCAGGACTTATCCCAAAGCTGACTCCCCTCTGGCTTTGTGGCTGACACAGGCAGGAGTGTAAAGAAACTAAATTGATGCTGTTCATCAGAAGATCTTAATCAAACATAGCAATTATTTAATTTCAAAGTGTATCCAAACCCTCCTCCCACCCCACTGACGCTGCCACCACCATCACAACCCTCCCCATCCCACAATCTGTGGAGCTACTGCAACAGGAAAACCTTTCAAACTGAAACAGAAAGACCTTTCAAAGCTGCACCTGAATGCAGAGAATTGCCTCCTCCCTCCCTGCTCCCAGGTGGAGCTTTGACTTCCCACAGAGCTGCCCCTTGTACCTGGCACGTAAATGTCCACGGGCACGATGCGGTCGCAGCCCCTCACCACGGAGTAGGAGTAGTGGTAGTAGCCCCCACCATTGGCACAGCTGCAGGACAGGGACAGGGACAGGGACAGGAGGGTGAGCAGGAGGCCAAGGGAAGGTGGCCCTGGGCAGGTGGACACTGCCAGGCTCGGAGCCTCCAGCTCTACAGGTGACACTGTCCCATCACGAGCCCTGCCTGGGAGGGTTTCAGATGAATCCAACCCAAATGAACTGTGCCCATCTCCCTCACAGAGTACATTCCACAGCCCTCCCTCCCTGCTAAAAACCCTTCCATTTTGCCTCAGAGCTTTCCCAGAATTTGTCCTGTTCCAGCCTGGACCGGCCACCCTCAGCCAGTGGGGACAAAAAAAAACTTGTGGGGACAAGAAAATTGTGAGAATCGTGGAATTATTGAGGGTGGAAAAGACCTCTGAGACCATGGAGTCCAACTGAGCCCCCCACAGAACAGATTCCAACTGAATCCCTCACAGAGCAGATTCCAAATGAGTCCCCCATGGAGCAGATTCCAGCACAGCAGAAGCATTTTGACAGCCAAAAGCAAACTCTGGCATTCTGAATAAACACAAGTCTGGCAGCTGCAAAGCCCCTGAATCCCTCCCTGGGAGGATTCACACACACACCACTCCCAGAAGGAGCCTTTGAGCTCTGCTCTACAAGGCTTCTTTAAGAACCTGAAAACACAAACAAGCAAAGAATTTCCCCCACAGCACCGAGGGCATCCCAGCACTCACCTCCCCATGGACACCACGTAGCGAGGCTCTGGCATCTGGTCATAGACCTGCAGAACAGGCATGTTTGGGGTATGCCCACCTCCCCATGCTGTGCCAGAGCTCCCCAAGCTCCTGAGACATGAACTTTAAGGAATTTCGAGCTTTTAGAGGAGCTAAGATTTTAGCTAGAGACAAAATCACTTTATTTGAGTTAATTAAAATAAATGGGTAGGCCTTGATGAAGTTAAGAGTTAGTTGTTAACTAATAACTGATTGCTTGTCAACACAATGTTTGGTTAGCTGGGTTTATAATGAAGAATATAGAAAGTGATAAATGGCTTTTAGGAACATAAGACAATCGTGGCCTCTTCTGTTCTGAAACCAATTGAAGATGGGAATGGGAGTTCTATCAAGGGTTCATTTGTCATATTTGCATTGAAAAGATAGAAAGGTCAGAACGAGGAAGACTTCATTTACTTCCTCATTTTGGGACCCCTCCCCATGAAAAGGACCACTGACCCATTTCAAGGAACAAACTACTCATGCTTAATGGCTTTTGAACTAATTACCATACAAAGAGGGGAATGGGATGTACCAAAGTTATGAATATGCATTTGTATTTTGGTAATTCAATACCTGTATAGATAAAAGGACTCTGTAATCACCTGTAAATTGAGGTGTGTATTTGGGAGCTATCCCCAAATAAACAAACACTTTCTAACTTTAAACTGTTAGAGAGTTTTTGGATATTGATATTAGATCAATATCCATATTGGGAATGGGATGTACCAAAGTTATGAATATGCATTTGTATTTTGGATATTCAATACCTGTATTAAATTGATATCTATGGATATCAAAATCCATAGATCAATATCCATATTGGGAATGGGATGTACCAAAGTTATGAATATGCATTTGCACTTTGGGTATTCAATAACTGTATTAAACTGATATCTATGGATATCAAAATCCATAGATCAATATCCATATTGGGAATGGGATGTACCAAAGTTATGAATATGCATTTGTACTTTGGGCATTCAATATTTGTACAGATAAAAGGGCTCTGTAATCACCTGTAAATTGCGGTGTGTATTTGGGAGCTATCCCACAATAAACAAACACTTTATAACTCTAAACTCAGAGAGTTTTTGTCCATCACAGCTGGATATCAGTACTAGATCAACATCCATATTTTTAATAAATCACCCCCCGTACCTTGCGCAGAGCTGGGGCCATTTTGTTGGTCAGGGTCCCTGCCACGATCATGACATCGGCCTGGCGGGGGCTGGCCCGGAACACGACCCCGAATCGATCCATGTCGTAGCGAGGGGCTGCCATGTGCATCATCTCCACGGCACAGCAGGCCAGCCCGAAGGTCATGGGCCACAGGGAGCTCTGTGGGGACAGCCCGGGGCTCAGGGACAGCCAGGGTGACACGCACAAAGGGAGGGTTCCAGGAGCAGAACACGCGGAGCTGGGGGAGTGGGTACAGGGAGAGCTGCAGAGCTGCTCCCCTGACACTGCTGAGGCCACCTCAGAGCCACCAGGGACAGCAAAAAGGGACAGCTCAGAGCCCCACGGGGACAGCAAAAAGGGACAGCTCAGAGCCACAGAGGGACAGCAGAGAGGGACAGATCAGAGCCATGCAGGGACAGCAAAAAGGGACAGCTCAGAGCCCCATGGGGACAGCAGAGAGGGACAGCTCAGAGCCACCCAGGGACAGCAAAAAGGGACAGCTCAGAGCCCCATGGGGACAGCAGAGAGGGACAGCTCAGAGCCACAGAGAGACAGCAGAGGGACAGATCAGAGCCATGCAGGGACAGCAAAAAGGGACAGCTCAGAGCCCCATGGGGACAGCAGAGAGGGACAGATCAGAGCCATGCAGGGACAGCAAAAAGGGACAGCTCAGAGCCACCCAGGGACAGCAAAAAGGGACAGCTCAGAGCCCCATGGGGACGGTGGTGTCCCAGCTAAGGGACAGCAGAGAGGGACAGCTCAGAGCTCCATGGGGACATCAGAGAGGGACAGCTCAGAGCTCCATGGGGCAGTGTGGCCAGATAAGGACCAGCCCAGCTAAGGCAGAGCACAGCACACCCAGGGCACTGTCACTTGTGTCACCCTTCCCCATAGGCAGAGCAGCTGCTCAGGGCAGGGACAACTCCAGAAGTGCCTTTTCCTGGTGACCAAAGGGCAGTTCCAGACCCCCCCCAAACCCTCAGCACCTTCAGCCTGTGTCCCACACTGTCACTGGACCCCAGTGTCACCCTCTGGCCACAGAACTCGGCCAAGGGAGCTCTGAGTCTATTTTTATCCTGAGCAGGAGGTGCCACCCTCTGTCCCTGGATGCCAGGGAGCCTGGTGGCTCAGGGACTCACCCGCCGTGCCCAGTTGACCAGGTCATCGAGCTTGGCAATGACGTACTCGCCACGGCTGCTGGGGACGTAGGATTTCCTCTGGACAACAGCAGAGCTCTTCTGGACCTGGACAGAGCTGAAAGGAGCCACCACTCTCCAGTTATTTCCTTGCAGAATCAGCATTTACCCCTCCACAGGGCTGTGACTCCCTGAAGAGTGACAATGCCACCCCTCTGTTTGTAGCAGAGGGTTCTCCCCAGTGTGGGATCTGTGGGTTTGGGGCTCAGGCAGAGCCCCTCAGCCATACCCCTGGCTGCCCCTCCCCGGGGCTCCCAGAGCTGCCACAACTCCCTGGATTTTAGCAGGAAAGGGAGGGGACGCCTCACAGGAGGTGCCACTGGGACCCACTGCCCGGGAATGGTGGCACAACCGGCTGTTCCCTGTCCCCAGGGCAGGAATTGTCACCTGTCAGCGCGATCGGCCGCCGGCGTCTGATGGAGCAGCTGGGCGTGCACGGGACTCACAGAGCCGGGCCTGGGGACAGAAAGGGCCCGCACAGGGTGACAGGGTCACAGAGCCCTCGCAGGAGCCGGTGCTCCATAAACCCCAGCGTGGAGGGAGCCCCCCAGTGACCCCCGAAGCTCGGGGTGCCGTTCAGCCGCGGCTCTGCGGGCCCGCCCCCCATCACCCCAGCCCCGGGGCCAGCGCTGTCACCGGCCAGGCCCCCCCAGCCGCCGGGGTCCCACCGCCCCGGTGCCCCCAGCCCCGGGCTCACCGCCAGCCCAGCACACCGTGCGCGGGGAGCCGAAGACCTGCAAGAGAGAACGGGAGAGCTCAGCCCGGCTGTGGGCCACGGAAGGGCCTGGTGTCCCCTCAGGGCGCCCTCCCGGTCACTCCTTCGGCGGAAGGCCGAGGGCTGGTTTCGGTGCCCACACCGCTCCCGGTCCAGGTCGCGGTCCCCATTCCCATCCCCATCCCTATCCCCATCCCCGTTCCCGGTCCCGGCCCCGCTCACGGCCCAGCGCCGCCATCTCTCCGCAGCCCTTCAGGCAACCTCTGCGCGCGGTGCACCCGCTAAAGGGCCCGGCGCGAAACCGCCTCAGCGCTCCGGCGGGAAACGCGTCCCGCGCCAGGGGTTCCGCAGGCACCCTCCGGCTCCGCCGCGGCCCGCAGCAAAACGATCCCAAAACGTTAACGGCGGGCGGGGCCGTCCCAAAGCCGCCGCACGACTCGGAGGGAAAGGCCCGTCCTGGAGCTGCGGAGCCACGGTCGCGCAGGAAAATAGAAAGCGGCCGTCCCTGGGTGGGCTCGAACCACCAACCTTTAGGTTAACAGCCGAACGCGCTAACCGATTGCGCCACAGAGACCGCGCTGCCGCCCGTCCCCGCCTGGCGCCGTGTCCCGCCTGTCCCGTGTCCCATGTCCCGCCTGTCCTGTGTTCCCTGTCCCACATCCTGTCCCTGTGTCCTGCCTTTCCTGTGTCCCGTGTCCCACATCCCGCCCTTCTGTCCCCTCGCGTCCCTCCCCGTGTGCCCCCGACCGGCGCGGCGCCACGGGCGGTGACGGCCGGGGGGGGCGGAGCGCGACCATGCAGCCGAAATAGCTCAGTTGGGAGAGCGTTAGACTGAAGATCTAAAGGTCCCTGGTTCGATCCCGGGTTTCGGCAGAAGTTTTTTTTTTTTTTTCTGCTGGGACGTGGGTTGCAAAAGCGCTGTTTTCACCCCCAAAACACTCCGGAGGCTTCGGAGCTCGTTATTCTCCCCCCCAAACTCTACACTTGATCGTTTTAATACCCTGGAAACATACACACACAAAACGGAGGGGTGAAGGACTGTGGGCTGTAACACTGGATTATTGATAAATATTGTAATATGAATTATGAAATAATAATACATATGAGTTCATGATCTTACACTGAGCATTGAGGAGGCAGCTGAGGGAACATGGATTAATTAACACTGGACAATCACAAGCAGAGGTGGTGTGTGTCAGCCCATTTTAAATAAAACAGAAGAACAAAACCCAGTGAGTTCATTTCCCAGTGATTAATAATGTGAGACCAAGACAGTGTTTATGCATCAGATAAAGCTGTAAGGTCCTATATTCACCTGCTGTAACACTGGGGTGGAAGCACCACCCACCACAGATTAAAATAATCAAACAAAAGCAGCAAATGTTAATGATTCACTTCATCCCACTTTATTAAGTCCACATGGTTGATACATGGTGAGGCTGAGCGTGGTGCCCAGTCCCAGCGAGTGGGGCAGCACTGGAAGGGGGTGGCACAAGCTCAGGATGATCCCTGGCAGTGCCCAAGGCCAGGCTGGAGGGTTTGGAGCAGCCAGGGGACAGTGGGAGGTGTCCCTGCCCATGGCTGGCCTTTAAGGTCCCTTCCACCCCAAACCATTCCAGGATTCCACAGCTGCAGTGAAGGTGAGGGGAGGTGGTTCTGCTTCTGTGCACAGGTCTGGAGCAGGAGTTGTGATGGAGAAGGGAACACAGGGTTCATGGAAAGGAGGGGGAAGTTGACCCCCATCTCCAAATTACCCCAGAGCACTGGGATGAGGGGCAGGCAGTCCCTCCCCAAGCTCTCCTCTCCAAAGGGAAAGTGCCACTCACAGCTCTCACTTAACTCCATCATTAATTTTTTTATCCTAACCCACAAAATTCATTATCCCTCCTCACAGGCTTTAATAAAACCCTCACACTTCCTGGCCTGTCCCAATAATTGAGGTACTCGAGATAACGGGAATAAGGATTCCATGGAAAAACTCATTAGAGAGCACAGAGCAATTAAAAGTGTAATTAAAATATATTCAGATAATTACTACAGCCAGGATAGACATCTGGATCCCAATTTCAACTTCTTAATTTTAAATCATCTTGGGTTTTACTGGACAAGCAAGGAGATCATATTTCATTATCACAGAAAAACCCTAATCAGAGGGTTTTATGTATCATTTATCATTATTCATCATTAATTAGTTCTTGGTGACACTGCTTCCATGTGCCACAGCTCCAACAAAGGTGAGCAGGGAGTTGGGCAGGATTAAATTGGGAATTTAGATGAGAAAAAGACAATTAAAAGCCTCCCAAAATTCACAGCCTCAGAAGAGGCAATAAACCAGCATTCCACTGGTTCAGTTAGAGGAAAAGGGAATGTTTTTGTTTAAGCAAACCTGGATTCCTTCTCCATGGAATTTGACTTGTCAGAACAAAACAAGAACCCAAATCTTTGTGATCCAGGTGGCAGCTCTGGGCACCAATCTGATTTCCCACCTTTGGAGAACCATGAAGCAGGAAAGGGGAACCCCCAGGAGCCTTCCCTGCCAGGAACCCCCTGGTTTTATCACAAGCAGGACAAGACCTTCCCCCCTTCCCAAGTCAGGTGTTTGGCTAAAAGAACCCATGTGGAAGTTGGTGGAGCAGCAGAAGCTCTGCACAGCCCTGGGGGTCTCTGGCAGCCCCCAGGAGGGCACTGATGGATGAGGATCCAGTGGATCCTGAACACAGCGAGGCCATGGAGCAGCAGCAAGAGCTGGGAGCAGAGGATTTGGGAATATACACACAGACTTTACTAAGAATGCCACGTTGTATACAAATCACCACTGGTTATTTACACCTGGCCCCAGGACAGCCCTGGCCACTCCTCAGCTCTCCGCAGGCTCTGGCTCAGTCTTGAGCTTTTTGCTTCCCAGGACTTGTTCATCAAACAATTCTTTCTCTCTGGGAAAAAAAATAGAGAAGGTTTTAAGTTAAAATAGGATATTATTGTTATACAGATGATATAATAATATATAATAATAATAATTAAAATACAGATGATATAATAATTATTAAAATACAGATGATATAATAATATATAATCTGTATAATAATAATAATATTATTATTATACAGATGACATCACCTGGAGCAAATTAAATTCTCAGAGTTGGAGTAGCTCAGCTGGGACATTTTCCACGTTTTGTCCCTCAAAGGAGGAGGACACTGAGCTCTCCTGCCCCCACCTGAAACCTTCTCTGTATCCAACAATAAAGGAGTAAAAACCCTTGGAAAATCCTGAAACCTTTTCTGGATCCAACAATAAAGGAGTAAAAACCCTTGGAAAATCCTGAAAACAAATCTACCTTTTGCTTACAGGTGGTCCTTTAATGTATTTCTCTTCTGCCTTCTCATAATCGATGTCATCCACGGCAGCAATGGCACAGATGATGGCCTAGAAAAGCATTGAAGAATTATTATTATTACCTCTGAAATGCCTCTGAAATATTATTATTATTATTATTATTATTATTATTATTATTATTATTATTATTATTATTATTATTATTAATAATAATAATAATAATAATAATAATAATAATAATAATAATAATAATAATAATAATAATAAACTAAACCATAGCCAGGAATTCAAAACTGCCTCAGCTGAGCACGTTTTGAGAAAAGGGTTCCTCAATAACTTAGAAAACTTGGATGAAACCTCTCATTGAGTGCCTGAAATTCTTAAATAAAAAATAGGAAATTGTTCTGTATCATCCCCTGGGGGGTATTTTTATCCTCAGATTAAAATATTCTTCACAGTAATTTTGTTACTACACGAGTTAATGTTCTCCTGGGAAAATTCCTGGGAAGAACACAAGGTATCCACAACAACTGTAAGAACAGCCAGCACACCACCCCCCAGCTCGGCACACAAAGGACCAAGAAAACCCTGAGAAGTTGCCAAACTAAATAAAAAACCCCAACACAAAGCTTTGAAGCATTTCAGAGGTGATTAAAATACATCAGGAAACTATCAGTCTGCTTTTAAAAACAACAATCCACCTGAAGCTTCTCCTTTCTCTGCTTAAAAATCAGCATTTGGGTGACTCAGGCTGTAGGCAGGGGTGAATGTTCCTGCCTGGCTCAGCTCTGGGAACTCTCCCTACATCATTCCATAGGAACCACGTCACAGCAAAGGAATAAATAATGGGAATTACTGTCATTTATCACTCCCCAGTTCATTTTTCCACCTGTTTCATGCTCCCTCACCTCAGGTAAAAGCACATCTGAGATGAACCTGATGCCATCCCCCAGGATCTGATGCAGGTTCCTGGTGTCCATCTCCCTGTACACCTCCTTCAGGTACCCAACCACCAGGTCCAGCTGCTCCTCATCCTCCAAGTAAGTCTCCACACAGGTTATGTACCGGCTGGAATTCAGGAATTTCTTCAGCCAGCGGGATTGTTTCCCACTTTTCAAGATCCCCAGGAGATGCTCTTCAGCCCCTTTGGTCTTCACTATGAACTCCACCAACTTCTTGTTCTCCCTGTCCCTGGCAGCTCTGGTCCTGTCAGGGAGGAGCTTCCTGGGGGGTTTCTGGGGGGAGGTGTCTGAGGAAGACTCTCCAGCCCCATCCTCTGCTGTGTTTGGGAATGCCATCTGCACCACACTCTGGTAGCCCTCTTTCCTCACTGGGTAGCCTGAAAGAGAAACCCCAAGAATTTCTATTTAAATGAGTTTTCAAAATTACAAAAGGTTTTCATAGCTGTATCAATAGAAAATAAGGAATTTTAAAATGCTGAGAGGAGTTTTTACCCAGCCAAGAGAATTCCCAAAGGGATGGATTCACTTACTGATATCAGCAGCAAAATACTCCAGGAAGGACCCGGTGAAAGAACGACAGCCTAAAAACCCAAAACAGGGGCAGAGATCAGTTCCATTCACCCAGGAATCAAAGCCTGGGCTTCCCTTTGCCTGGTGGATCTCAGGATGAGATCCCAGAGAAGCTGGGAGTGCCCAAGGCCAGGCTGGACAGGGCTTGGAGCAGCCTGGGACAGTGGAAGGGGACTGGAGGGGGTTGAGGTTCTTCCCACCCAAACCATGCTGGGATTTGGTGACTCCATGGCTCCTCCTTACCCACTCGGATCCGATAGTCCTGGATCAGCTGGAGGCACCACTCGATTTCTCTGGAATAATTCTCCTTGGCTCGTTCCTGCAAAACAAGGAGGATTTTCTGTCCCAAATCCTGCAGCTCTCCAAGAGTTTCAGCCCAGGATGCCAAGCAGGGGAAAGAAATTGTCCATGATAATTTTTCCCTCCTGACAGAGCTGTCACAGGGATGAGAGTGGCTTTGAGGAGGCCAAGCCCCACATTCCCCCCCTGGCCATTTATATCCTGAATTTCCCACTGTATTTGCCCAAACCCTGCAGTTCCACATCTCTGGGATACTCACAATGAGCTCCTGCTTCTCCTCACAGTCAAAGTGCTTCAGGCTCTTCAGAGACACTGAGAAACTTTTAAAGAAACACAGTCAGAGGTGCAACTCAGCTGCCTCACTGCCCTCTTATTTACTGCAGTTCTGCTTCTCCCTGGAAATCCCATCTCCCAAGGAATTAAGGAGCACAGATTTTAATGGTTTTTGCTTCCAGAGCAAGTTAAAAGTATGGAATCTTCTAACAAATGAGAAGTACCTGGTTTAGAGAAAAGTTAAAGGCAGCTCAGTGTTTCCAGAGAGTTTGGGCAGCACAAGGAAAACATTGGCTGCATTCCAGGGACTTTTGTTTTGTTTTTCACTCCTCAGCTCTTCCCAGGGACAGGGAGCTGCCTGAACCTGCAGCATGACAAAGCACCCACACCCCTCACCTGCCCCAGCCCCTCCCTCCCAGATCAACCTGGACAGGACTGGCCTCACCCTGCACCAGGAAAAGGGCACAGCACATGGAATAACAGAGACTGAAAATTCGGGATGGGATGGGATGGAAATCCACATTTACCCTTTTTTCTTTTTATTTGTGGTGCCATCAATGAAGAGCACACAAGCCCTCCGGTGCTTCCTCTTCACTGCTTTCACCTGGAGAGAGGATAAAGCCTCAAAAATCCTGATCTTGATGAAGCAGGGATATTTTTCTGTGGATATCACCTACTACAACTCACACTTAAATTTTTCCTTTTGCTGTAACCTTCCTTTATTACACAAATATGAAAAACTCAAGTGGAAGCAGCAACCAGTTCCCCAAAGGGAGCATTTTTAGTGTACAAAGGGCCTCCCCTTTCTTTATCAAATTGGAAACAAAGTTCTGCTCCATGACAAAGGAACTGGGATAATCCTGTGCTCTGCACAAACAGCTGTGAAGTGACCACATTTGGAGTGCTTTTAGCACAATTTTACTTCTATCAATTTTGAAATGCTTCTACTGGAAGGCGTTTAACACTTCCAGGAAGGGCAAAAGTCACTTCAAGACTGGGAGTTGCTCCTTATCAGCAGGACCTGAGGAGGCAGGAGCTGCTCTTACCACGGCTGGCCAGTAGGGATACCGCCGCAGCTTGCACCACACCAACATCCCTTCCTCGAAGAATTTGGGTTCTGGGGTGAAAAAGAAGGGAAATTTTCCTTAAAAACGATAAAACAAGACAGATGCTGCCCCTCTCTTCTTCTCCAGGAGTTTCTCTTCAGTGCTTTCACAGTGAGCCCAAAATGTAGCACAGGGAGTCCTGAACTGAAACCCAGCAACTTCAATGCCAGCCCCTTGTCCAGCTTCAGGGATTTTCATTTCATTCTGCAGCAAAATGCCCGGTGGACCCAGGAAATGCATTTTCTCCCAAGCCTGGACACAGCTGGATCCCCTCCTGGAATCAATCCCCAGGGATTGCAGGCAAACTGAAGCTGCCCCAGCAGGAAGAGCCTCAGCCCTGTGCTGATGTCTCACCTCGATGGGACAGAATGCTTGGGAAGTTTTCCTCCTCTTCATCTGCCAGAGGAGAGAGTGGAGGGAGGCTCTCCGAGGAAACTCTCCTGAAAGACATCCCAGAGGCTTCCAGCCCTGCCAACAGCACCAGGATCCAGGGATTAGGACAGGATCAGCTTCAGAGCAGGTGAGACACACCTGAGTGTGACCCAGAGGGGACCTGACACACCTGCACGCTTTAATTAGGGAATCCTAATTCCCTGATCATGTGGAGATAAAAGGGGAAAGAATGGGGCTGGTCTCAGGACCTCATTCAAAAACATTTTATCTCAATTTATCAGAGAGCAGTAAGGGAAAAACAAGTGTGAGCTCAAAAAACCACCCCACTTTTCCATGGAAAACCCCAAGCAAATCCAGAGAACCCAACCACCAGCCAAGGCCTCCCCAGCACTGAAGGGATCAGCATTTCTGCTTCCCAGGAATGGAAACCGAAAGTAATTAAATCAGCAAATCAAGAGCCACTTCCCCAAAAGCAAAGCAGCATTCCAAGGTCCCACATGGGATGAAGGCTTCCCTTCCCCAAGGGATTTGCCCACCTTCATCTTCCTCGGAGTCAGGGGCTTTATTCCCAGCCGGGTGTGAGGGATCCTGGTTCTCCTCCTCCTGAGGCTGAGGGAAGGCACCAGAAGGCCCAGGTGAGGATCCAGGGTGGTTCCTGCATTTCCTGTCTGTGCCTGAGGCCACAGCTGCCCCATCCGGGTGTTTTCCACCCTCTGCCTCTCTCCTCCCATCCAGCTGCTTTGCCAGGCTCTCACTCTCACTGCTGATGCTTTTCTCCAACTCATCCGAGGCAGCTTCACTGGAGGAATCCAGCAATGTTCTCCCAGGCCGAGTTCCTTTCTTTCTGGAAGGTTCCACAGTGCCAGATTTAGAGGGGACAGAGGGAGACCCCTCCTCCTCAGGAGCCACCTGTGCTTGATCCTGGGGGGAATCATCCCTCCATCTCCTTTTCCTTCCTTGCTGACTTCTTCCAGCCTCTGGCTCACAGGAGACTCCGTTCCCCATTTTGGGCTGGGTTTTCCTCTGGCTGGGGGATGATTTCCCTTCTGGTTTTTTGCAGTTGTGGCTGTCAGGGGCCGGTGCCACACTCGAGTCCCTGGCACCACACCTGGCAGGGTTTGTGCCACCCCCACGTGCTCTGCCAGGGCTTCTGCCACTTCCAGGTGCTTTTCCACTCCTCCCTGGAGCCACAGAACGTCCCTGCCTACGTGATTTGGGATCATCCTTTTGCCCACAGTTATTCTGGGCTTTCCTTTTCCTCTTGGCAGCCTCGGGTTCCGATTTTTTCGAGCGAGAGCGCAGGGAGAAGCTGTGGGAGGGGGTGGGTGGGGCAGGTTTCTCCCGGGAAAATTCGGGATTTGGTCCTTCTGCAAGTGGCATTTGACTGCTGGAGTCAGTCTCATGGAGAATATCCAGGGCAATTTTAAGGGAACAGCGATATTGCAGCTCCTCCACTGCCTCACTCATGGTTTTCTTTTGCTCTGATGAGGGAAAAAAATATTCAATAAATGAAGTTATCATCATTATTCTATCATAAAGAAATAATAAATGTTACTCCCGGTATTTGTTTTACAGTGAATTTTTTACTACTGAAATCATCCACAATTCCCCAGGCAAAGAATGGAGACACACAAAGACCAAGCTGGAAATGCCTCATTTTGAGGGAAACTCATATTTCTTCACCATCCCTCCAAGAAATCACCCCAGGGAAGAGGAAAAATGATAAATTTTTCACCTATTTTCCAACTTTATGGAAAGGGGAAAAGAAAATAAGTGAAATACAGAAGTTTTATCCCCCCAGGCCGAGTTTCTGTGGAGATTTTACACCCAGAAAAGACACAAAGCAGCACATTTGGGGCTGAGTTTTTAGAGGTAGTTTTTACACCCAGAAAAGACACAAAGCAGCACATTTGGGGCTGAGTTTTTAGAGGTAGTTTTTACACCCAGAAAAGACACAAAGCAGCACATTTGGGGCTGAGTTTTTAGAGGTAGTTTTTACACCCAGAAAAGACACAAAGCAGCACATTTGGGGCTGAGTTTTTAGAGGTAGTTTTTACACCCAGAAAAGACACAAAGCAGCACATTTGGGGCTGAGTTTTTAGAGGTAGTTTTTACACCCAGAAAAGACACAAAGCAGCACATTTGGGGCTGAGTTTTTAGAGGTATTTTACACCCAGAAAAGACACAAAGCAGCACATTTGGGGCCCTGCCTCCTCACCCAGGGTGGAGGCGATGGCCTTGATCCGCTCCTCTGTCAGGGGAACCACGTTTGCAGAGCTCACACTGACCCTGGAACACAAAAAGACGACTGGAACCGGCTGTAGAACACTCCCAGCACCACAAAACTGCTCTCAGACAGCAAAAACCCCAAACATTCCTTCCCCCAACCTGTCCTTGCTAGGGTTAAACACCCAAACCTTCTGCAAACCCAGGATCCCACCTCACAGGTACTTTCAGATGAAAGGATTCCTTTCCTCCCCTTATTTTTTAACCTCTAAGAATGCAAGCATGGGGTAGGAGCAAGGATACTCAACTGCTTCTCCAAGCCAAGGATTTCAGCTTTAAATCCCATCCTTTTTGTGGTGGCAACAGGACTGCTCCCAGCAACTCCAGGTTTGCACAAAACCTACATTAAAAGTGAGAAATCTCCATTTAAAACCCTGACCAACAGCAAAACATTTATCCAAGAGCAGCTCGACAGTGCCTGGGAGAGGCCTCAGGACCCTGGAATGATAAAATCCCAGGATGGACTGGGTGAGAAGGGACCTTAAATCCCATTTCATCCTTCACTGTCCCAGCTTCTCTGGAAATCCATTCCAAGGCCTCACCACTCTCACAGGGAGGAATTTTTTCCCCAATGCCCCATCCAACCCTGCCCTCTGGCAATGAGAAGTTATTCCCCATCACTCCAGGCCCTCTCCATTTTTCCTCTTGGCATCTCCACAGCTCACACAAGCTCAGACAGGTTTGCTGGGACCTCCCCCTTCCTTCCTGCTCTGCTCCAAGCAACCTCCACAAACATTTCCTCATTCCTCCTCACCTTGGCTGGCCACAAACGCCTCTTCCACTTGCAGAGAATGAGCTCTTGGTCAGTCATGGCTGAGCTTCACGTGGAAAAGGGCAATGCCAAGGTGTTCTGAGGGGAAAAAAAAAAAGGGAATAAAGGAGTCACCCACCTTTTTCCATTGTAGTCTTTGTTTTTTGAAGGAAATACAAGATTTAATCAAACATATTACTACAGTTATTATCGCTTTACCTTCGGGATCACTGCACTGATATCACCCTGCAGCTTCTCCAGTATTATATCTTAAATTCCATTTTTCTGTAGAAGCTGTGGCTGCCCCATCCCTGGAAGCGTCCAAGGCCAGGTTGGATAAGGTTTGGAGCAACCAGGGATGGTGGAAGGGATGGGACTGGATGGGCTTTAGGTCCTTCCAACCCAAACGATTCCAGGAATCAAGAATTCCATAATTCTAGAAGCACAAGTGGCTCTCACTGTGTGAGGAAAATGCTATCAGCAATTACACAATGCAGCCGTGGGCCTGCCCAATCCACAGCTTCCTGCAACCAAACCCTGAAAACAGGGAACTACACCCTAAAAAATAACGCGCTCAATAGACTTTTTACACCGTCATTTGATCCCCATTTTTACAGACGATTTGCAACAGAAACCTCAGCAGAGCGGCCTTAGAGCCCCCAGGGCTTCCTCAAGGGCTTAAAAAAAACACATACTAAAGATCTTCCTGTACTTACAAGGTCCAGGTGCTGGGATGGCCGCTGCTCCGGGATCGCGGCCCTGCGGAGGGAGAGAAGGAGAGAAGGACGAGGGGCCGTTAGCGGCGCCCGGAACGGCGGAGCCGGTGCGGGACCGGTGCGGGACCCCCGTGAGGCGGCGCGGAGACAGCGGGAACCGCCCGGCCCCAAAAACCCACGTGAGGGGAGGGACGGGACCGCACGAACCCGCCCCGGCACCGTGAGGGGAGGGACGGGACCGCACGAACCCCCCCGGCACCGTGAAGGGAGGGACGGGACCCTCCCCTAAACCGCCCTTGGTGAGGGGAGAGACCCCCAGAGTCCCGTACTGGGTGAGGGACAGGACAGGGCCCGCAAAGCTGAACCGGTGAGGGGAGGAACGGGACGGGACTCTCCGTCCAGAGCCGCCTCCATTAGGGACGGGACACCAAACTCCCCTCCGGGAGGGATGGAACCGTCCTAGCGCTCTGTGAGGGGAGGGACGGGACCCCCCCAAAACGCCTCGGGGAGGGGAGGGACAGGACCCTCCAAAAACGCCTCGGGGAGGGGAAGAACGGCACCCCCCAAAACGCCTCGGTGAGGGGAACAACGGGACCCCTCAATACCGTCCCGTCAGGGGTCGCCCCCCTCACCTTCCCTGCTGAGGGGAGGGACAGGACCCCCCTAAAACGCCTCGGTGAAGGGAGGGACGGAGCTTCGCCCGGTCAGAGGACGGGCGGGACTCCCAAACATCAGCCCCGGTGCCGGTGATAGCGCCCAGACCCTCGTCTCCCCCCCGATCCCGCTTTGAGGCCCAGGGGGCTTGGGGGGCACCGTTACCGTGCGCGCTCCCGACAACGCCGCCCCCCCGTGCGCGCCGCCGCCGCCGCCCTCCACACGAGGGTCTGCGCACGCGCCGCGCGCGCCGCCCGGCACCGCCCACCCGGACCAATCAGCGAGCGCCGCCTGGCGCCCCGCCCTCCTCGCCGAGGCCAAAACACGAGGCTCATCCAATCCAAACGCGCGCTGCTGTCTTAGCCACGCCCACCCGTCTTCTATTGGCCAGTTGGGCGGAAGCCGCGCCTAGTCTGGGGAGGGCGGCATGGCAACGGGGCGAGTGACGTCATATGCAGGAGCTGTGACGTCATGTGGCGGTTTGGGCTGGCCGGAGCTCAGAGCCCGGCCATGGGCAGGAACAGCGTTGCGAAAAATGCGTATTTTATGATCGGCTTTTGGCAAATATTCAAATGAATATGATACGTGTTATGTTAGGGTTATGCTGTATTAATTTATGTATTAAATTATGCTGTA
This sequence comes from Agelaius phoeniceus, assembly GCF_051311805.1. Lineage (NCBI taxonomy): Eukaryota > Metazoa > Chordata > Aves > Passeriformes > Icteridae > Agelaius > Agelaius phoeniceus. The sequence continues at coordinate 2,244,223 of NC_135293.1, forward strand.
TTAATTATTTAAGTAGTGGGTTAAATATAGTTTAGGTTATAACATCATGTAACTATGTATGTGGGATTTTTTTTTAAAGAAAGGAATGAGGTACTCGCACCAGATAGCAGCCAATCACTTGTTTTTAAAAAATTTTAAAGGTTTAATGATAATAAAATGGTTATAAAAATAGCAATGTAATTAGAGTAATAATAATTTGGACAGTTTGGATTAGGACAATATGAGACAATAAAACAAAGAGTTATGGACGTCCAGGTACCTCTTTCTGGGCAAAATAAGCCCGAGAAAGGACACACATTAACAGAGGATTAACCCTTAAAAGCAACAGCCTGTTGCATATTCATACAGCTCATGCATGATGCATCAATTCCATTCAAACACAGGATTCTGTCTGGTCAGTGTCAGCTTCTTCCTCTTAATCCTGAGGTATCTTCAGGGCTGAGCAAGGCAAGAAAAAGTTAATTTCTTCTGATAATGGGGCAATGAATTCTCTTTCTCTGAAAGATTTAGGTGTCCTGTGGCTGCCATCTGGTGTGAGTACCTCCTTCCTTTCTTAAAAAAATATCCCACATGCATAGTTCCTATTTTAACTGCAAAAACTACCTTTGAACTACAGAACTACATTTACCCCTCTATAAAAATGTTAATACAGCACTACAAATCAATACAACAAAACACATATAATAAAAATCTGCATAGAGCCATATAATGTGCACTTTTCACAAATTGGTTGAACTCCAACTTCTTTAAAAACTCACTTCCTTATCAGCTTAGAACACCAACCCATTCCATCCCAAATCTTTAGATTTTTAAGGAAAACAGTGAACACGGAGCCCACACTCAGAGGTTGGATGCTTTATTCACTGTCTCTACTCGGTCATCAACACCTGGCTGGCAGAACTGTCACCACCACACTGCAGCACTCACTCAAACACACTCTGCAAACAGACCAAAATGCACCTCCCCACCAGGAAACACTCCCCACCAGGAATGTTTTTTTCCCATCTTTAAATACAGATACCTGTGGAATAATAATAATAATAATAAGAAATAAACTCCAGTTCTGGTTTGGTTTGCAGGCCCCCTCCTTCATCCTTCCACTGCTGGAGATAGTTTGTGTAATTGATTTGTCAAGTGTAATTCCCATTTTACTGGGAATTCTGCAACTGTTCCTCAGCCTCTTCCCTGCTCTGCAGGCTCTGGGGGTGCCAGCCTGGCCCTGTGAGGGGCTTTAATCAGCATTTCATGTCAAAGGATAGAAAATAGTCTTTAAAAGCTGTGTTGGGGAACAACAAGGCAGGGTTCAGGTCCAATGACACAACACAGAGCTGGAGCTGAGCACCCTGCAAGGCTCAGCCCTCAGGGCTGGAAAAAGGAGAGGGGAAAACTCCTGCCAAAAATGCAAAGAAAAAGGGGGAATTTCCCTGTGCTGCAGAGCCCCACGGGATCAGGGGCTTCATTTCCCCCTGGGACACCTCTCTGGGCAGCTGCTTCCCCACAAAAGAGCAGCTCAAGTTCAAAAAGTGCAGCTCTGGCCAAAGCCCCTCTTGAACACCCCATTTCTCTGCTGTCTTTGGCTCCCCAAACCCCACTGAGCTCCGGGCTGGATCCTCCTCACTCTGAGCTGCTTTGATTTCTGTTTGTGCTGGAGAAAAACCCCAAACCCATTTTTCCTCCCCCTGCTCTGACCTCAACCTCCTGCCCCTGCTCTGTCACCCTCAGGTCCGTCACTGCTGCATCACCTTTGGCAAAACATCCAATTTTGGGTTGGTTTTTTTTTTTTTTTTTCCCTTCCCGTCCCAGCTGCTCAATTCTGCACCCCCATCCTGGGGGAGTGAACCTCCTGTCCAAATTTGATGGGATTTTTACCCTGAACACAGCGTTCTGAGCCCAAAGTGTGGGGGTGCAGGTCATGGTTGCTGCCTTAGGGCTCAAGCCTGGCAGGATCCCAGCAGCTCTCTGCAATTCCCACATGGAATATGGCTTTTGCTGGCTGCTCACTTGCTCTCTATTAAAATCTGTAAATGGTCACCTTTTTTCCTGCCTTAAAAATAAAAATAATTGTCAACAAGTTTGTCTGCTGATTTCGTTAAAAAATAAAAATTAAAAAAAGGTATAAACTCACTGATCTCCCTCAGGGAACAGCAATTGCATGGCAAAAATCTCACAATATTCAAATTCCTGTATTAGAATTGTGTCAATCCTGACCTGGAATGCCAAGGGGAGGCTGGACCAGCATTCCCAGTCTGTGACCACCCCACCACCACCAGCAGGGATCCACAGCAAGGCTGAAGGTGGGGAACACCCCAAAAAACACAACCCAGGGCTCGGGAATGACAAGGGCAGCACTGGCATGGGCTGTTCTCCAGAGAGGATTGAACATTTGGGGTCAAAGGCTCCTAAAACCCCTCCTAACACAGCAGCAGCCCCACAGCTGGGCTGGTGACAGCGCTGGACATGTCACAGCTATGGCAGAAAAATAAAAAACAAAACCAACTTTCAGGATTATTTACAGGAACCCCTTAAAGACAACTCGCTGCCTTTGCAGGGAAAGGTGGGAGAAATCCTCTTTGTGCCTCGATTTTTGGGATCTTCCCAAACCACGGCGGCCCAGACTGCTGCAGAGTGGGAAGAAAAGTCACTGCCATGTCCCCTCAGCTGGTGGGGACAGACAGAGGGACAGCGAGCGGGGCTGGCAGGACACGACACGAGGATGTCCCAGGACGTGACACGAGGATGTCCCAGAGCCCAGAGCAGCAGCCAAGGCTCGGTGGTGCCACCACTGTGAGGGCGTTAACTGTCACACGCAGGCCCTGGCACGGCCACCGGGGCCACCACGGCGTGGTCACTCTGGACCATGGACATTGGGGCCACATCGGGGTGGTCACTCTGGAATATGGTGGGGTGGTCACTCTGGAACTTGGCCACCGGGGTCACATTGGGGTGGTCACTCTGGAACACGGCAGGATGGTCACTCTGGAACATGGTGGGATGGTCACTCTGGAACGCGGTGGGATGGTCACTCTGGAACGCGGTGGGATGGTCACTCTGGAACGCGGCCACTGGGCCCAGGGTGGGGTGGTCACTCTGGAATGTGGCCACTGAGGCCACAGTGGGGTGGTCATTCTGGAATGCAGCCACCGGGGTCACATTGGGATGGTCACTCTGGACTGTGGTGGGGTGGTCACTCTGGAACGCAGCCACCGGGCCCTCAGTGCAGTGGTCACTCTGGACCGTGGCAGGGTGGTCACTCTGGAACGTGGTGGGATGGTCACTCTGGGCCATGGCCACCGGGCCCACATCGGAGCGGTCGCTCTGGACCGTGGCAGGGTGGTCACTCTGGACCGTGGCCACGGGGCCCACATCGGAGCGGTCGCTCTGGACCGTGGCAGGGTGGTCGCTCTGGAATGTTCTGAGCTCCGTGCCGGCCCCGGCGCTGCCGTTCCCCGCGGGCTGGGCCAGGACCCGGGGTCCCCCCTGGCCGCGGCCGCTGCGGGAGCAGTCGTGGTGGCCGTGGTTGCCCAAGCGGCTGGAGGCCACCACGGCTTTCATGGCAGCCTGGGAGAGGGGCAGAGGATCAGGGAATTGTGGAATGTTCCGAGGGGATCACCCAGCCCAAAATCCTGGCCTGGCCCAGGACACCCCAACAATCCCACCCCAACAATCCCACCCCACAATCGCATCCCCACAATCGCATCCCCACAATCGCATCCCCACAATCCCATCCCAAAAATCCCATCCCAAAAATCCCAATCCCATCCCAAAAATCCCAATCCCATCTCCACAATCCCATCCCCACAATCCCATCCCAAAAATCCCATCCCCACAATCCTGCCCCAACAACCCCACACCACAATCCTGGCACCACAATCCCACCCCACAGTCCTGGCACCACAATTCCATGTCCCAACAGTCCCATCCCAACAATCCCATCCCCACAATCTTACCCTAAAAATCCCACCTCCACAATCCCATCCCCACAACCCCACTCCAAAAATCCCATCCCCACAATCCCAATCCCATCCCAGCAATGCCACCCCAAACTCCTGCAGCCGTGGCAGCCTCAGGTTGAGGGAATTCAGTGCCCAGCACACTCAGGGGAGGAACCTTTCCCTAAAATCCATCCCAAAAATCCCCTGGCACTGCCCCAAACTGTCCCTCTGTACCCAAGAGGGTGCTGCCCTTCCAGGCCATGGATGGGGACAGTTATCTCTGTCGCTTTGATTTTTTAAGATTTTCCAAGTTTTTTGATGTTTGTTACAAAAATTTATAAACTTTTCCCCACCCTTTTTGTAAATAACTTCTCATTTTGCATTCTTTTATGGAAGAAGAGAAATTTGACAGACTGTTGGTTTGTTTCGTGTCATTGGAGAGGCGGCACTTTTACTTTTTAATCCACTGTCACTTTTAGAAATCCATGAAATGTCAGAGGCAGAAAATAAACAAACTTCCCTTTCCAATGTCCCCTCCCTGTGCTGTCACACGTCCCCGATGGTGCCAGGTGTCCCCTCCTCACCTTCAGTTTCCTCCTGGCATTGAATTCCTGCAGTTTCCTCTGCGTGCTGTCCATGTGAGCGAATTTTGCTGCTTTCCCAGTGACCCAGGGGTGCTGCAGGGCCTGGTGAACCGTCAGCCTCTTCTGGGGATCCAAAACGATCAATTTCCTGACCTGAAGGCATCAAAATGGCTATTTTTTGTTATTTCGTAGTAATTCGCAGTAAAATGAGGATGATTGTAATTAATATATAATATATAAATCATAAAATCAAATGAATCATCAAAATAATCATAATAAATTATAACATTTATCCTAATAAATAATAAAATCAATAATAAAAATAAGGAAGAAAGAAAGAAGTAAAAAGAAAGAAAGAAGAAATTAAATAGAAAGAAATAGAAAATAGAAATAGAAAGAAATAAAATTAATCATAAAATCAATAATAAATTAATATTTTTAATCAAAATAATAAATTAAATTAATTAATCATAAAATCAATCATAAAAAATAAGGAATAAATAAAGGAAATTAAAGAAAGCAAGAGTGCATCATAATAAATAAATAAATAATGAATTCACACCAAAAAAATTAATAGAATTGTGTAGGAACTAAATAAATTTGATTAGATAAATATATGTAGTAAATACATGAAAATAAAAACATGAAATGCAAGAAGTAAAAAATATGTGCTTAATAAAAGAAATAAACAAATGCAATAAATGAAAAAAAAAACAATAAAATGAGTGAAACCAATAATGAAAATAGTGACAAATAAATAAATGAAAATTTGTCATAAATAAATGAAAATTTGTCATAAATACATAAACCCATATATAAATAAATGTGATAGATAGATAAATAAATAGCATTAAAGAAATTAATAAATAAATAAAATTAAAGAAATTAATAAATAAATGGCTAGAAATTAAATCTTAAAATAAACAATCGAAATGTTATAAAGAAACAAATTAACTAATAAATAAAGGGATAAAAATGAAATAATAAAAGAAATCATAAACAGGTGGAAGAAATAAATAAAACCAAATAAATAAATAAATAAAAGGGAAAAGAAAAGAAAGGGAAGGGAAAGGAAAGGGAGGAGAGATGAATTAAAATAAAATAAAGTGACATAAAATGAAATAAATAAGATAAAAATAAATAAGAATAAAATAAAATAAAGTAGAAAAATAAAATAAAATAAAATAAAATAAAATAAAATAAAATAAAATAATAAATTTTACAGTTTGCCAAGCCCAGCAGTGCCTCACTCACCAGGTCCTTGGCGTTTGGGGACACCTCGTCCCACCAGGGGGACACGAACTCGTAGTCGCAGGTGAGGATGCGGCCGTACATGTACTGATCCCCCCGCGGGTCAAAGAAAGGCTCGAAGCCACAGAGCCTGGGGGGACAGAGCCGTGGGACACGGTGCCACCATCCCTGCCACCCCCCTGTCACTGTCACATCCCCTGAAAAATCCCTTCCCCAGGACTCCTTCCCTTGGGAAGCTGAGAAGCCTCAGAGGAAAAATGAGAACAGTAAATTTCTGCTTGCTTCGCCTGTGTTTTGCTGCTCTGGAATGTGGTCTGGAGATTATTTACTAATTAGTCATTGTTTGATTGGTTTCATGTGAATTGTTTTTATTTAATGACCAATCACAGCCAGCTGTGTCTGGAAAAAAAAGTCACAGGTTTTCATTATCATCCTTGTTAAGCTTCCTGATGCATCCCTTCTCTATTCTTTAGTATGGTTGTAGTACAGTATTATAATATAATATAATATAATATAATATAATATAATATAATATAATATAATATAATATAATATAATATAATATAATATAATATAATATAATATAATATAATATAATATAATATAATATAATATAATATAATATATAAATTTATAATATAAACTTATAATATAAATTTATAATATATATTTATAACATAAATTTATAAGGTATATTTATAATATTATATTTCTATTATATTGTATATATACCATAATATATACTTCTATTATATATACTATAATAGATTATTATATTATATTATATTATATTATATTATATTATATTATATTATATTATATAAATTTATAATATAAATTTATAATATATATTTATAACATAAATTTATAAGGTATATTTATAATATTATATTTCTATTATATTGTATATATACCATAATATATATTTCTATTATATATACTATAATAGATTATTATATTATATTATATTATATTATATTATATTATATAAATTTATAATATAAATTTATAATATATATTTATAACATAAATTTATAAGGTATATTTATAATATTATATTTCTATTATATTGTATATATACCATAATATATATTTCTATTATATATACTATAATAGATTATTATATTATATTATATTATATTATATTATATTATATTATATTATATTATATTATATTATATTATATTATATTATATTATATTATATTATATTATATTATATTATATTATATTATATGCCTTCTAAAAACATAGAGTCAAATTAATTAATTTCCTCCTTCCTTCTGGGAACCCTGCAAATTCAACACCCCCCAGCAGGGACAGAAGGGACAAAGCCCCCCTTGCTGTGTCCCCTGCCTGTGACACTCACAGGATGTAGGTGATGACACCCACGCTCCACATGTCCACCTCTGGTCCATAGGGACACCCGTGCAGGATTTCGGGGGCTGGAAGGAAAATTTGGGGGTCAAACACACCCATAGGGGGGGTCCCAGTGGAGAAAACCCTGCTGGGCACTGGCAGGTGTGGAGAAAAGGGATAAATGAGGAGAAAAAGGGATAAATACAGAGGAAAGGGGATAAATGGGGAGGAAAAGGGGATAAATGGGGCACGGTCCCAGCTATTCCTGCAGTGAGGCCTCAGGCAGGAAAAACCCCCTGGAATGTCCCTCCCACCCCAATTTTCCTCTCCCCAAAATGTTCCTCCCATCTCTCCCACCCTAATTTTCTTCCCCCCAGAATGTCCCTCTCTCCTTCCCACCCCAAAATGTCCCTCCCTCTCTCCCATCCCAATTTTCCTGTCCCCAAATGTCCTTTCATCCCTTCCACCCCAATTTTCCTGTCCCCAGATGTCCCTCCAGCCCCGGTCCCCCTCCCCGCTCACCGCAGTACCCCGGTGTCCCACACACGGTTTTCATGGTGTCCTGTTCATCCACGATCTTGGAGAGCCCAAAGTCACCTTGCAGGGACACAAGGGAGTGGCAGTGCCATCAGGGAGGGGCACTGGGACCCCCAGTCGTGCCAGGACCCCTGGCCAGGTCCCCAACCCACCGATTTTGAGGGGTGCATTGGGGGACAGGTCAGCGTAGAGCAGGTTCTCTGGCTTCAGGTCCCGGTGCACGACCCCATTCTCGTGCAAATACTGCAAAAAAAAGGAAAAGTGGGGTGTGAAAAGGAAAGGAACGGCCTCAGACAGAATTTGGGAGGTGGCAGCAGCGACTGGGGACCTGTCACAAACTCGGGACCAGCTCAGGAACAGCCACCGCTGTGGAGGATCCGTTTCCAGACAGGAGTTCCTGGTTTTTAAACCCTCCCGTTGCCATGGGAACTCTGGGATGCAGAGCAGCCCTGACCTTCCTCCTTCCTCCTCTTCATCACCCCTTAAGAGCAGATCCATCTTCTCCCAGTGGTGCCTTTGGGAGGCCAAGGGCAAGGGGAGAAATGAGGTGTTTGGGATGGGGGCAGCTCCAGGTGCTTCTCCCCAGGGATATTTGGGATCAGTGCAGCTCTGGGTGCCTCTCCCCAGGGATATTTGGGATGGAGACAGCTCTGGGTGCTTCTCCTCAGGAATATTTGGGATGGGTATAGCTCTGGGTGCTTCTCCTCAGGAATATTTGGGATGGGGGCATCTCCAGACCCTTCTCCTGAGGGATATTTTGGATCAGTGCAGCTCTGGGTGCCTCTCCTGAAGGATATTTGGGATCAGTGCAGCTCCATGCACTCCTCCTCAGGGATATTTGGGATCAATGCATCTCCAGACCCTTCTCCCCAGGGATATTTGGGATCAGTGCAACGCTGGGTGCCTCTCCCCAGGGATATTTGTGATCAGTGCAGTTCCAGGTGCTTCTCCTCAGGGATATTTGGGATGGGGGCACCTCCAGGCCCTTCTCCTCAGGGATATTTGGGATGGGGGCACCTCCAGGCCCTTCTCCCCAGGGATATTTGGGATCAATGCAGCTCCAGGCCCTTCTCCTCAGGGATATTTGGCTGCAGCCCCCCCAGTGCCACACGCTCCCCGTTACCGAAACAGCCTCCAGGATCTGCTTGACCACGTTTGCCGCATCCCGCTCGCTGTAGAACCCCCTCTCCACGATCCTGTGGGCACACGGAGCCTTCAGCCCCCTCCATCCTCCTCCTCCTCCCCCCAGGATCCATCCCCCTGGAGCTGATCCTCACCTGTCAAAGAGTTCTCCCCCCGTCACCAGCTCCAGCACCAGCGCGATCTCCGAGGGCGTCTCGAAAATCTCCTTCAGCTTGATCTGGAAAACGGATAAAAATGAAATGATAAAATACACAATCACCATGTTATGAATAAATAAAGTAATTAATAAATAAAGGGATTAAAAATGAAATCATAAAAGAAATCATACCCGTATGGAGGAAATAAAGAAAATAAAATAAAATAAATAAAACTGGAAAATTTATTAAAATGTGTTCATAAAAGAAACAACCACAATGTTATAAATAAATAAATAAAGTAATTAATAAATAAAAGGATAAAATGAAATAATAAAAGAAATCATACCCATATGGAGGAAATAAATAAATAAATAAAAATAATAAAATTAATAAAATAAATGAAACTGGAAAATGGATAAAAATGTGATCATAAAAGAAATAATCACAATGTTATAAATTAATAAAGTAATTAATAAATAAAGGGATAAAATTAAATAATAAAAGAAATCATACCCATATGAAGGAAATAAATAAATAAATAAGATAAAATAAATAAAATAAATAAAACTGGAAAATGGATAAAAATGTGATCATAAAAGAAACAATCACAATGTTATAAAGAAATAAAGTAATTAATAAATAAAGGGATTAAAAACGAAATCATAAAAGAAATCATACCCATATGGAGGAAATAAATAAATAAATAAATAAAAAGTAAGGGAAAAGAAAAAAAGAAAAAAGGGAAGGGAAGGGTGACAGGAGGGATTTAGGGGTGTGGGATGTAGGATATGGGATTTGGGATGTAGAATGCAGGATGTGGGCCATGGGATGCAGGTTGAGGTCCCCTGTTGAGGGGAGGAAATTATGAATCTGACTCCATGTTCTTAGAGGGCTAATTTATTATTTTATGGTATTATATTCTATTAAAAAACGCTATACTAAAACTGTACTAAAGAATAGAGAAAGGGTACTTACAGAAGGTTTAGCAAGATACTAATGAAAAACCCGAACTCTCCAGAGTCCCACACAGCTGGCTGTGATTGTCATTAAATAAAACCAACTCACATGTTGGATAAACAATCTCCAACCCACATTCCAAAGCAGCAAAACGCAGGAGAAGCAAGCAGATAATTCTTGTTTTCATTTTTCTCTGAGGCTTCTCAGCTTCCCAAGGGAGGAAATCCTGGCTGAAGGGATTTTTCCAGAAAATGTGACAGTGACAATGCAGGAATGCTGTGCTGGGAGGAGACTTTGACCACCAGGGAGGGTGGAAAGGGTTATTTCAGTGCAAACATTTCCTTCCTCTGTTTGTTTGGCTTTTCCTCACTCTTGGTTTGTTTTCACCTGAATTTTTTTGAATTTTTCGCAGCAGGCCCCACTCCCTTAACACAGATTAAAGATGAATCTGGGAATGTGCAGAGCCCTGATCCTCTTTACCTCTCTGAGCTTGTTTGGCAGAGGAGCTCCTTGAGAGCTTTGGGATTTTGCAGCTCCATGGGCACCTCAGAGTCCTGTGGAGTGGGATGGATCCTGATCCTGCACACCTGGCATGGGATGGATCCTGATCCTGCACACCTGGCATGGGATGAGGGAGAGCCACACACACCCCGTGGGGTCACAGCCACTCTGGGATCAAGGCTCTGGAAATGCCCTGCAGCAGAAGAGGCACCAAACCCTTGTTTTCCTCCTGACTTTTTGTGATTCAGCTCCCACACGAGCCCTTTGTGTCTCCACAGCCCATCTGGAATTAACAATTCTCTCTTAAAGCAACATCCAAATGCAATTTTTTTCCTTTTTTTTTTTTCCCCACTTTTTAAATATTTTTTTTTTAATGGAAACCCAAGAATTTCATGCTTCTTAAGACTTTTGTGACACTGCGAATTTCATGGGGCTTTAATCATTCCCTTCCCAGGCTGGGTGACAAGCCTTGATCCCCTGCGGGGTGAGAGACACTATGTGGCAGCTTATTGCATTATAATAATACACAGAGCACTATAATTTTCCTATTAACTTCAAAAGTTTACAATCCTATTATCAGCCTCTGCCGAGGTCGGTGCTGCACGATAGCAGCAATAATGGAGCAGAGCTGCTCCTCTTCAAACATCACTTGAACGTGGGGATGAGCAGAACCCCATGGAAAGCTCGGGGATTTAAATATTCCAACAGGATGGATCCTCCTCTGTGGCTCTGAGGAGAGGGGAGGGTGGAAATTGGATTTTCTGTGGTGTTCCTGATAACACATCAGAGAGGAGCCTCTTCCCATCCACCTGGGCTGCTCCAAGGGTGTGATTCCCATCCCTGCGTCTCTCCAGATGTGCTGGGATGGGGAAAATGCCTCCATGGAAGCACCAAATTGTCCCAAAACCACTGAAACACCCCAAAACAGGCCCACACCGAGCTGCCTGAGAGGTTTAGAGACAACCTGTCCCCAGTGCTTTGGCCTCTTTATCTCTGGTTTTGGGATCGCTGGGATTTCTCTTGGCTTCATCTCTTGACGTGAAGATTTTGGGCTTCTCCAGAGGGCAAAACTCCAAGGATGGGCTGGGAGAAGCTGTGCCCAGGGTTTGGGGGATGCTGCAGCCTGGGGCAAGACAATGTCCCAGTGATGTCCCATTGATGTCCCATTGATGTCCCAGTGATGTCCCAGCGATGTCCCAGCGATGTCCCAGTGATGTCCCAGTGATGTCCCAGCGATGTCCTGATCACAATCCCAACAGGAGCAGGGCCTGGCCCAACCCTCAGCCCCACAGCAGCTCCCAGGTGGCTTTTTCTGTGTCATTTCCTTAACTCGGGTGCTCTCCAAGATCCTTTTGCAATTTCCCAGAGGAACCATGCAGTTGGGAATGCCCCTTTTTTGGGAGGCCCCTGGCATTCCGGAGGGGCTCTGCTGGCCCTGGCTGGATTAGATCAGCTCCAACCCCACTCCTGTTATCCCTGGAGTGCTGAGTGGGCAGGACACAGCCCCAGCCCTGCAGCCCTGGCCTCCCCTTTTATCTCCCTTCATTCCAGGCAGGCAATTTTCCCTGGGATTCATTTGATCTCCTCGATGGAAATTGCCTGCCTGGTGGAAATCTCAAGCCAGGGTGTGGGAAGGGGGAGGACAGGGGGGGTCCTCGGGCTTTGGATGTCAGAGCTGGGAGCTCAAAGGAGCTGCCAGGAGCAGGAATTTCACGTGGCAGAGAGAGGGGGCATCACCTGGATGCTGTGAGTGAGGCAGGGAGGGTTCAGGGGGTGCAGGCAGGGTTTTCATGGGGTGACGCCTTCGTTCTACACCAGGACAGGATGAGAACAAGGACACTGCAGCCCTTCCCTCAGCATCAGGCTGAGTTAAGGGCAAACCCAGCCCCAGCACCCAAAGGGAGGTGGCAGCCGTGTCCCCAGGGTCCTACTCACGATGTTGGGGTGCGAGAGGCGCAGCAGGACCCCGATCTCCGTCCTCACGATCTTTTTGTCAATCTGGGAAGCAGAGCTTGCGTCACCTGTGCTGCCAGACCCGCCCCTGGCTCCCCACATTACACCCAGCACATTTTATGGCTGTCCCAGAGCCCACCCCCAGCCCAAATCCCAGCGCTTTGTCCATGTGGGACCCCCAGATCGTGGGAGCAATGCCCGGTGCCAGCCCCACACCCGTCCTGGTGCCAAGGGGCGGGGAGGAGAGACAGCACCAGCCCTGCCCCAGCTCCCTGATGCTCCCCCTTCCCATCCCCAGCCCCTCTCACCGTTTTCTTCAGGATCTTGGCAGCGTAGGGAGCTCCTGTGCCCTTCTCCTGGCAGCTGAACACCACTGAGGTGGCTCCCCTGGAGGGCAGAGGGGACGTGAGGCTGGCACAGAGCTGGGGGTCCTGCTCCCCCTGTGCCCCCCAGCAGCACCTTTGGCAGTGCCAGGCCCTGGGAGCTCAGCGTGGGTTCATCCCACTCTTCATGGATCCTGCTTTTCATGGATCTCCCTCCTCCTGCATCCCCAATTCCTGAATTCCCTTCTTATACCCCATCCCTTCATCCCCACCCCACATCCCCTTCCTGCTGCATCCCCAATTCCTGAATTCCCCTCCCGTACCCCTCTCCTTCATCCCCACATCCTCTTCCTCCTACATCCCCAATTCCTGAATTCCCTTCTTATACCCCCTCCTTCATCCCCACATCCCCTTCCTGCTGCATCCCCAATTCCTGAATTCCCCCCCTGTACCCCATCCCTTCATCCCCACATTCTCTTCCTCCTGCATCCCCAATTCCTGAATTCCCCTCCTGTACCCCCCTCCTTCATCCCCACATTCTCTTCCTCCTGCATCCCCAATTCCTGAATTCCCCCCCTGTACCCCATCCCTTCATCCCCACATCCCCTTCCTGCTGCATCCCCAATTCCTGAATTCCCTTCCTGTACCCCTTTCCTTCATCCCCACCCCACATCCCCCCATTCCTGCATCCCCCAATTCCTGAATTCCCCTCCTGTACCCCTCTCCTTCATCCCCACCCCAAATCCCCCTCCTGATTCCCCCCTCTCCCGCACCCCCTCCTCCTGCACCCCCTCCCGCATCCATCCCGGCTTTCCAAGTCCATTTTAATTAAACCCGAGTCCCACGGGGGGTTTAAATCCTTAAGCGGCTTTCACGACGGGACGGAGCCGCCGCGGCGACAGCAGCGACACCGCCGGGGCGCCACCCCAGCCCATCCCCGTCACCAGACACCGCCAGGTGACACCGCTGGGGTGACACCGCCACCGCCACCGCGTCCCCGCAGCCCGCGGCCATCTCAGCCCGAGTTAATCGCGTTTCCCGATCGCTGGACGGTGAAATCAGCCCAGCGCTCCCGGCCGCTCCGGGGCTCATTTGCAATTCCATCTCTCCCTGCCTGGCTCCTGGAGCACATTAATCCCTGCCCCCGAGTCATCGGCCGCGTTTTACCGCACTTTGGCTTCGCCGCCTTCTGGGACGGAGCTCAGGCTGTGCCTGGAGGTGCCCAGCAAGATCAGAGCCCCAAAACCAGCGATTTTCACACCAAAACCTCCCCTGAGCCCACCAACATCCCCTCAGGCAGCCCCTGCGCTCCCGGGTGCTCTCCTGAAAGGGGGATTTGTCTCCAAACCCAGAGCAGATTTTGCAGCTCATCCGGCTGAACTTGGGAACGGCGTTCCCATGGCAACGGCGGCGCTGGGTACCACTCCGGGATGCTGCGGGATCCCCAAGCTCCAACCCTGCCCAGCTCCAAAATTTCCTCCCTTTTGCCAAACGTTCCCCACGAAACTTCAGTTTACACATAAAAAGTGATTTGGAAACGAATTGTTGCAAGCTGGGAGGGGAGAGGAGGGGCGGCCACCGCCACCTGCTGCAGCTCAGGAAAAAGGGCAAAAGCTGCAATTTGACCCCAAAATGGCATCGCTGCTGCTACGACCGCCACAACAACGCCCTTCCAGCGGGAGAAGCCACCGGGTTATCCTTGGAATTTCCCAGCTGGGCTGGTCACGGGGCAGGACCCTCCACCCCCTCTCCAGAGCTGAATCCCAGCCAGGATCTGTCGCCTCTCACCCTCCCTTTACATTTTTTTTCCGCACGGCCAATTCGCAGCCTGATTCCCGCCGCTAACGAGATCATTTAGGAGCGCTCGGCTCGGCGTTTAGGAGGGCTCGGGGTGGCTCCTGTGCCCGCTGTGCCCGCGGCGCTGCCCCTCACGCGTCCCCAATTAGGGCAGCGCTCGGAATTCGCCACGCCTCGGCCCCGCCGGCCCCCGCAGCCGCCGCTCAGGGCCTCAAATAAATATCCCCAATCAGCCTTGCCTGCCACGGGAGATAATTGCATTTGCTTTCCAGATGAACTGGAAAATGTCGAACGATGGGATTTGCCGAGAGAGCCTGGAATGTGCGGCCGGGAGCAGCCCCGGGCTGGGTCCTCCCCGCTGTCCCCACGTCCCTCCATCCCTGTCCTGCTCCCTGGGGATTCCTGGCTGGATCTGGGTCCAGCCTTGCCAGGAGAGGCTCTGAGGGAGAGCTGTGCATGGAGAGTGGGCTCCCAGCAGCCCAAATCCCACCCAGATCCCACCACGCTGTGAGTTTGATTTAAATCTGGTGCTGAAACTGGATGGAGGGATGGATGGATGGATGGATGGATGGATGGATGGATGGATGGATGGATGGATGATGGATGGACGGATTTCAGGGGCTCCAGGCCTGTCCTTCTGTCCTACATCCCTCTGTGCAAAGGCTGGGTGCTGCCCAAGCCCTGGGCTGATGTGGCCACACCTTGATACAAACCCTTCAATTCCTGCTTTCACCAAAACTGCTGCTTTTCGGGATTCTCTGAGGATGGAAACCCAGCCTGAGCCACCAAATCCCCCTGTTCTGAGCCAGGGCTCCAAGGCAGAGCTGCCTCCCCCCATGGCACAGCCCAGAGCCCCCACAAACGGGACCATCAACCTTCCCACTATGGCCCCCTGGCACCCCCGAGGGGCACGGGGATCACAGCCCCCAGATGGGCTCTGCAAGCCAAATCCAGAGTGAGAATTCAGGCTCTGGCACTGCCTGGCCTTTGCAGGGGGCTGCAGCAGGCAGGACCCTCTCATTGGCCACCCCCAGAGCTTTGGGGTGCTCAGAGGAGAGATGGGTGTCCCCCTGATCCCAGTGCCTTGGACATGAGCAATATCCACCTCCACAGGCCCAGGGACCCCCAGCCCAACCTGCAAACGCCCCGGGAGCTCTGCCAGACCCTTTCTGCAGCGTCACAGCACAGGCCAAGGCCAGGTAACACGAGAGGGGAGGGTCTGTCACCATCCATCCCCTTCCCCACCCTTCCCCAGCCCTTCCACATCCGCCCTTCCTGCATCCCTCCATTCTCCCATCTCTACTCATCCATTCCTCCCACATCCATCCCTCCATCCCCTTCCTATCTGTCCCTCCCTTCCTGCATCCTCCCCTGCATCCCTTCACCCCCATTCCCCTTCATCCACCCCCCCAAATCCCTCCATCTCCCCCAATCCATCCTCTCTGTATTCCTCACCCCTCCTCACATCCCTCCATCCCCTTCACATCTCTCCCTCTCTTCCTGCATCCTTCCCTGCATCCCTTCACCCCCCCCCCATTTCCTTTCATGCCCCCACCCCAAATCCCTCCACCCACC
Organism: Agelaius phoeniceus; assembly: GCF_051311805.1. NCBI lineage: Eukaryota > Metazoa > Chordata > Aves > Passeriformes > Icteridae > Agelaius > Agelaius phoeniceus. The sequence continues at coordinate 2,260,271 of NC_135293.1, forward strand.
CCCCAAATCCATCCCCTCTGCATTCCTCAGCCCTCCCCACATCCCTCCATCCCCTCCTGCCTCCCTCCATCCCTCTCCCCCCTAGGCCCCATCCAGGACCCGCTCCCAGCCCCGGGGGGCTCCTGCCCCTCCCAGCCCCTCCCCGTTCGCTCTCCCCGCCCGGTACCGTCCCAGCTCGGGGCCCACGACGTAGAAATCTTCCAGTGCCGCCTCCCGGTGGGATCCATCGATCCAGAACTCGCTCTCGCTCTTGGACGACGGCATGGTGGGCTGGGGGCTGCCAGCTGCCTCCAGCTGCTGGGAAGAGGAAAGGGAAGGGGAGCCCCCGGCATGGATCGGCGCAGCCCCCCCGCCTCACCCCCACCCAAATCCCGCCCGCGCTTCCCCGAGAGCCCAGATGGCTCGGGAAAAACCAGCGCTGGGGATTATCGAGCGCCGCGGAACCACAAATCCCCTTCCCACCCGGCACGTACGATGCCTTTGCCGAGATAATTCCCCCCTCTGTGGGATGTTTTCCCCCCCTCCCCGGCTTTTCCCACCACTCCCTCCTCCTTTTCCCACCCCATTCCCACCTGTTTGGGTCCCCCCCGGCTTTGCAGAGCCCGCGGACCGGTTCGCACCCCAATTCCTGCAGCACCCCCCCCCTCCCCAGCCCTCCACACGCCCCCGGTAATTTTGGGGTGGGGTCGTGGCCCGGCACGTACCATTACCTGCGGCGCCGCCTCATCCCCGCCGCGGGGCGGCCGTGCCGGGGGTGGGCACGGGGGGTCCCGAGCCCGCGGGGCCGGTGCTGAGCCTGCCCTAGAGCCCCCCCGGTGCTCCCCAAATCGGGGCGTCACGGCTCAGCTGCTCCGGGGGCGCTTCACGGGGCTGGGAGGAGGCGGGGATGGGAAGATGGAGGGAGAAAGGATGGGAGGACGCGGGAATGGAGGGATGCAGGGATGGGAGGAAGGATGCAGGGATGGAGGGATGCAGGGATGAGAGGATGGGAGGATGGAGGGATGCAGGGATGGGAGGATGGAGGGATGCAGGGATGGGAGAACTCGGGAATGGAGGGATGCAGGGATGGAGGGATGCAGGGATGGAAGGATGGAGAGATGCAGGGATGGGAGGACGCCGGCCAGCACGGATGCAGCTGCCAGGATGCCGGGATGGGAGGATGCAGGGATGCCGGGACAGCGGGCAGCACCGGGAGGCGGCGATGAGAGGCTGCCGGGCTGCCGGGGAGCGGCAGAGCAGCGCTGCAGGGAGAGAGGAAGGTGGGGATGCGGGGCCGGGGCTGCGGAGCACCGGGACCCTCCCCGGCAGCATCAGCGGCTCCCGCCTGGCTCGGCCGTGCCACCCCCCGGCCCGGCGCCGCCACTGCACCCCCCCGCCGCCCCCCCGGGGCTACGGGACCCGCGCGGGGCTCGGGGGGAGCCCGGGCGGCCCCCACCCCCCGCCCGCACCGGCAGGACCCGGCCCCGCGGCGGGGGCGCCCGGGAGCACCGGAACCCCCCGGTGCCGCTGCCCCCAGCCCGCCCCGCAGCCCCGCACGCACCGGGCCGGGCTGTGGCCCCCCCCCCGAGCAGCCGGAACCGGGAACCCCCCCCGGTGCCGGGGGACGCGGAGCGGGGGGCGCGGGCGCTGCCCGGAGCGGCCGCACGGTGACGCCGTCGCCCACCGGATGGGAACGGGGGGGGTGGGGGGGACGTGGGAAGGTGGGAGGGGACGGGGAGGGGATGGGATTGGGATTGGAGAGGGATTGAGTTACGGGCCTGGAGTGGGAATGGGCTGGGGATGGTGGGAATGGCACTGGGAATGGTGGGAATGGCACTGGGAATGGCACTGGGAATGGCACTGGGATTGGCACTGGGAATGGCACTGGGAATGGCAGGAATGGCACTGGGAATGGTGGGAACGGCACTGGGAATGGCACTGGGAATGGCACTGGGATTGGCACTGGGAATGGTGGGAAAGAGACTGGGAATGGTGGGAATGGCACTGGGAATGGCACTGGGAATGGCAGGAATGGCACTGGGAATGGTGGGAATGGCACTGGGAATGGCACTGGGAATGGCACTGGGATTGGCACTGGGAATGGTGGGAATGGCACTGGGAATGGCACTGGGATTGGTGGGAATGGCACTGGGAATGGCACTGGGAATGGTGGGAGTGGCACTGGGAATGGTGGGAATTGTACTGGGAATGGCAGGAATGGCACTGGGAATGGTGGGGCCCGGCTGGAGGAGGGGGATGAGCAGTGGAGGTGGGGGGGGTGAAATGGGATCAGGGGACCAGGCATGGGTGGGTTTAGGGTGGGATTGGGATTGGGGTGGGGCCAGGAACAGGGAATGGAGATGGGATGAGATTGGGCAGGGCTGGGACTGAGGCTGGGATGGGAGTGAGGATGGGGTTGGATTGGGGTGGGGTTGGGGATGAGATGGGAATGGGGATGGGATGGGGATAGGGCCGGGGTGAAACTTGGATTGGGGCTGGGGCCAGGAACAGCATCAGAATGGACACGGGATTAGAGAAGGAGATGGGATGGGGCCAGGGATGGGGTGGGAGTGGAGATAGGGCTGGGAAAAGGACAGGAATGAGGCTGGAATGGGGCCAGGAACAGAGTGGGAGTGGGAATGGGGTTGGGGTGCTGCTGTCCCTGTGTCTGGGAGCCTGTGGGGTGTTGTATTCCCCATAGCAAGGGAAGCAGGAAACGCCTCCTGAACATCCAGGGGCAAGGAAACAACAGATTTTTATGTTTTTCTATTAAGAGTTGGAAATAAGAAGAGCATCCCATAGGACAGTGACCTTCCAGTGGGACTGAGGGGTAGACAGGCCCTGAGGATGCTTCAGGACCCCCCCAAATCCCTCAGCACAAACAGGAGACCCCCAAAAGGCCCCGCCATGAACAAAACGTTTTCGTTGTCATGGGCTCCCCGAGTATTTATTAGAATATTTTATCATATCTGAGGGAGGCAAACTCAGCCCTGCTTGATCTCCTCCAGTTGCAGCTCCCTTTTGAAAGGGATGTTCTCCGTGCAGGGAGTGACCTGCTCCATGAATAAATTGACTCTGCCTCCGTTCTCTCCCTGTCCTGGAATGTTGTGGAGACAAGGGTGGGCTGCAGAGGCTGCTTTGCATAATTAATATTTATAACAAGCACAATCCCCCCCGTTCATCCCCAAAGAGTGGGGGGCTGTGTTGGCAGCTCCTTCCCTTTGGAAATCTCATAATTGGGCTCCTAACGAGGGGTCCAAGCCCCCCTGGCACCCACGGGCACCCATGGGTGGGCACGGGATGGGGCACGGAGCTGGATCAGCCCGGACAGAGGGAAAGGGGGATGGGAATGGGGCAGCCCCCGACCCCTGCAAACCCCAAAACCCCCGTGAGTTGGGGGTGCCCTTCGCAGGTGCTGTCCCCAGCCAGGACGCGTTCCCGAGGCGCAGATCCAGCGGCTGGCAGCGGGAATTGTCCCATTCCCCGCCGGGCTGGTGGAACGCTGGGGCTGGATCCGCTCCTCCAGCCTTTTGTCTGCGGGAGAGGAATTAATTATTTTGTTCTCTCATTACCCCGGACTAAAAAATCCATTTCTGAGCAGCATAAATTTAGGTGCCTGAAGTGGCTATTTTAACATCCCGGGAAACATTTCTCTCCCTCCCTCGCCCTTTTCCCAATCATTTCTGTCTCATTGGCAGCCATCGATGTTCCGGATGAAGCACAAGATGGAGGGACATTATCCAAACCCGCCGAAACGGCCCTTCCTGGGTGGAAAATGGGATGGCGAGGCTGAAACGGGGTCCCCACGGTCCCCCCAAACCCCTCGGGCTGGGGGTCTGGGGCAAATCCCAGCGCGGGCAGAGCAGAGCCTGAGAGCGGCCCCGCCAGGGACCGGCTGCCGCCGTGCGCTGCTCAATTGTTTGGAACATAAAATGGAAATTAATACATGGGGTGACCCCCCCCCGGCATCCCCCCTTCCCCCCAGCGCCGCTCGCCTCGTTAATTGAACGGCGCGAAGCAAATGAGGTCAGAGCTCACTTGAGCCAGACAAGGACACGGGAACACGCGCGGCTGCCGGCGAGGCAGGGCTGTACCTGCCCGTGTTTAGCATTCCTGCCGGGATCCGCTCATTAAAAACCTAAAAGGCGGCTTAAGCATCCCATTAGAGCCGAGCCGGGCTCCGGAGCCTTCCCTCGCCGACGTTTGCGGGGAGAGCCGGGCACGGGGAGGGGGTTTGCAGCTCCTGCCCCATCGCCGGCTCTTTGGGGGGCTTTGGAGCTCCTCTGGGGGTCCCTGGAGATGCCAGGGGCAGAGGGTGAGAGGGGCAGGGGAGGCGTTGGAGCATCCCAAACCCCGCGCCTGGGTCAGGCTCCTGCTGCTGGGGCCGCCCAGGGCCAGCCCTGCCCCACCATCCCCTCTCCTTCCAAGGGGATTCCCTCAGCCGGGCTTTGGGAACAGCTCCCACGCCGTGCCTCAGTTTCCCCAACTCTGGCTGTGGGTGCTGACCCCTCCCATTTTCCAGGTGTCCCCAGGGATGTTCCTGGCTCCATCCCCAGCTCTGGGGTCAGACCCTGCGGGTGCTGCTGCAGCCCTGCCTGGCCATGGATCACCAGGATTTTGGGAAGAGGTGGCACACAAGGATCCTGTGGGGGCCGTCCCAGTGTCCCCTCACCCAGGACAACCCAAGGGGCTCCGTGCCAGGGCTGTGGGCACCAATCCCGTGGGAGGCTCCGTTCCTGTGGCACTGGATGCTGTCCCTGCTCCAGGGGCCAGCTGGGGACCCCACTCCTCATGTCCCATCCCAAACAGGACCCCAGCAAGTGACAGGCACTCCGAGCCACCCCAGGACTGCTCAGTGCCCCAGCCAGGAGCACCCACACTTCGAGGCCTCTCTCAGGTGGCACCTGAGAGCCACCTTGTGCCACCTTGTGCCACCTTGTGCCACCTCCCCGGGGCTTTGGCTTCCCCAACCGCTCCATCCTCATCCCAAGGAGCAAACCCAGAGCCTACCCAGCATATCCTCTTTCCAGAGGAGGCTCAGGCATCCAGCATTCCCTCTTTCCCAGCATCTCCCTACATCCTCCTCCACTTCCTCCCTCTTCCCTTTCTCCCTCTCTTTTTTATTTCTTTCTTTTTTTTTTTTTTTTTTAAGACAAGAAATGAGTTGTCTTCCCGCAGATGTGACTAAAAGCACTCTGGAAATGTCAGCCACTGCTGGAAAGGGACCCAGATAACATTTAGCTTTAGGTAAGAGAGTAGATTTTCTCTGCACTAATTCATATTTATAAGCTCTCGTGTTCCCGGGGAGAGCGCGGCGCTGATGGCACTCGCTGATTGCCAGCGCGCGGAGCAGGGAATTGTTTTCATATCCGAGATTAAAGAGTGGTTTCTGCTCCCAGTGGCACCTGTGTATTTACACTGGTCATTCTCAATTCATTCTTATAAGATTAAGACTGGAAATGGGAAATGGTTATAAAGTGCTGAGCCCGGAGGGGTCGGGGGACGTGACGGGGACGGGGCAGAGCCCGGACTCTGCACCAGGAGCAGCCACGGGGGCTCTGCTCTCCCTGGGTGGGAAAAGTCTGTCCAGAGGGAAATTCCTCATCCAGATCCCATGGGATGGTCACTCTGAGTGACTCCAGCAGGGATGGATGGGGATGGACAGGGATGGTTGGAGATGGATGGGGATGGATGGGGGCAGAGCCCAGACCCTGCACCAGGAGCAGCCATGGGGGCTCTGCTCTCCCTGGATGGGGAAAGTCCATCCAGAGGGAAATTCCTCATCCAGATCCCATGGGATGGTCACTCTGAGTGACTCCAGCAGGGATGGATGGGGATGGATGGGGATGGATGGGGATGGATGGGGATGGATGGGGATGGATGGGGGCAGAGCCCAGACCCTGCACTGGAAGCAGCCTGGTCTGAGCAGGGGCACAGGGGCTCTGCTCTCCCTGGGTGGGAAAAGTCCATCCAGAGGGAAATTCCTCATCCAGATCCCATGGGATGGTCACTTTGAGTGACTCCAGCAGGGATGGATGAGGATGGATGGGGATGGATGGGGATAGATTGGGATGGATGAGGGCAGAGCCCGGACTCTGCACCAAGAGCAACCACGGGGGCTCTGCTCTCCCTGGATGGGAAAAGCCTGTCCAGGGGGAAATTCCTCATCCAGATCCCATGGGATGGTCACTCTGAGTGACTCCAGCAGGGATGGATGGGGATGGATGGGGATGGATGGGGATGGATGGGGATGGATGGGATGGATGGGGATGGATGGGGATGGATGGGGATGGATGGGGATGGATGGGGATGGATGGGGGCAGAGCCCGGACTCTGCACCAAGAACAACCACGGGGGCTCTGCTCTCCCTGGATGGGAAAAGCCCGTCCAGAGGGAAATTCCTCATCCAGATCCCATGGGATGGTCACTTTGAGTGACTCCAGCAGGGATGGATGGGGATGGATGAGGATGGATGGGGATGGATGGGGATGGATGGCTGGAGCAGTGTGGGCAGCAGGATGGACACAGACTCACCACAGATTAGCTGAGAGCTTTATTTCTATTGAGATTAAGTAAAAGATTTATTTCTATTAAGATTAGGTGAAAGATTTATTTCTATTATGACTCGGTGGAAGATTTATTTCTACTATTATTATTTTTCAACACATCTCGGGGTTTGTGTCAGCTGATTAAAAGCAAACAAGTAAAGCTCCTCTTCTCCGTGGCGGATCAAGGATTTGGGAACTTTTAGAGCTTTATTTAGTTTTTCTCTGTTATATTTAATTTTTTTTTAAATCGTGTTTGCGAAGTGGCTGAGCAGCTCCAGAGAGAGTTGGAGCGTAAACATGGGGGGAAAGGAAAAAAAAAAAACCCCAAAAACCCTGGGTTGTGTCAGGGATTGAGGGGTTGGAATTAGGGGGAGGAAGGGGCAAAAAAAAGGGGGAGGAGGCGGTGGGGGATGCAGGAGGGGTTCGGGGTGGAAAGGGAAAAAGGCGAAAGGAGAAACAAGACAATGGCAGAAGGCACCCCGGGGACTTCCTGAGAGGTTTTAGAAATTCAAAATACGCCTTAGAGCCTCAAAGCTGTGTCAGTCACAGCCCCGGCGCAGGGATCACTAAGGCTGCGGCCAAACAATACCAGATTGTGTGAGGAAGGTGGGAAAATCGGGGGTCTCAGCGGCTCCCGCTCACACCAGCGGTTCCGCCCGTCAAGCACGCGTTCCACATGAATCAATTCTGGACAGAGCCGCGGCATAATCCCCGCCAGCCTCGCTATGACAACTTGAAGGAGAATTCGGCGGCTGAGTGACAGCAGACGGAGAACTGACAAGGCAAAAGGCCGCAGGACTTTCCTGCCCTTTTTTCCCCCTTTTTTTCCCTTTCTTTTTCTTTTTTGTTTCTTTTTTTCTTTTCCCTTTCATTCTCCCTTTCCCCCTCCCCGCCTCACTCCCCATCCCAGGAACTTTTCCCGGGCGGCTCCTCAGGGCGCACACGTGTCCCTGTGCTGCTGGAGGGGGCAGAGGGGCTTTGCTCCCTCCCTGCAGCCCCTCTGCCCTTTCCTTGCTCCCAGGGACCCTTCCCACAGCGGGATGCTCGGGGCTCCGGTCACCTCTGCCACCCAGACGGTCACAGGGGACATGGGGCTGTGACCTCCAGCCAGGGTGTTGGTGACAGGGGACACGTGGCACTGGCACCTGGCTGCAGCTTCAGGCTGCTGGGATCCCCAAATTGGGGGCTCACAGCGTCCCCTGTGGGGCTGGAGGGACAGGGGGAGCCTGGAAGAGCAGAGTGGCTCCCCCAGCCAAGCCAGCGAGGCTTTAATTACTCCAGGCTCATTATCAGAGAGGTGTAATGAGCCTTGTGGGTTTTCCAGTTAATCCTGGGCTGTGGTCACCCACGTGGGAGTGTTTGGGGTCACCTCCGAGGGGGTCCTGACAAATTCCACCCCTGACCCAGGGGACATTGGCAGCACCCTCCACATTGTGCCAGCAAAGCCACCAGCGGAGCCAGGGCTGGGGCAGAGGCCTGGGGGTGTTTGTGGGGAGGGGAGCAGCACCCCTGAGCTGCTCCAAGCCAATATTTAAAGATTCCAGTGGTTAGAGCTGCTGCTCCATCCCCACAGCTGAAGGAAGCACTAATCACCTCCCTGCGCCACCCCCCGCGCTCCCGCCTCGTTAGGTAAACGAGTGTATTATTAATAATCATATCAAGGATAAAAAGTGCTTTTGTCACCTTTGGATCCTGCTCCTTTCCGGGCTGCCCTGTTCCGGTTCCACATGCCTGCTCAGGGAGGAAGGAGGGAGAAAGGAAACTAATTAAAAATTGCCAGTGTCTTATGTCGGAGCGTTTGGGTGCGTTGGGTGGTGAAAGACGAGCGGCTTGTTGCAAGAAAATCAATTTTACAGTTACAGGAGCAGAATAAATAGAGGTGGTGCGTTAAGGCAGGAGGATGAGCAGCCTCTGAGGGCTCCAGCTCCGCAGGGATACGGAATGAGCCATCCCGGGATGCTCCGGCTGTCCCCGTGTCCCCACCCCATCCCGCCGCATCCCAGCTCCATCACCCGGCAGAAGGTTTTGCTCAGAACCTGGTGAAAAACCACCAAAACAGCTCCTAAATTCAGGCTGGGCGCTGCAGCTGGGGCAGAAATTAGGAAAATTTTTTTCCAGGAAATGAAGAATTGGGCCCCAAAAAGCCACCCAGAGCACGGCTGTGAGGTGCACATGGACTTAGGAGGGGTCATCTCATCCCGACCCCGAGCAGCCCCGGCACGTCCCGGCTCCTGCTCGGAATCCATTCCCATCCCCGCCGCACGAGGCTCCATCTGTATTTTATTCCTCTCGCCTCTCCGCAGGCCTGTGGCTAAAATCTATTGGTTTCGTGCAGGATTTCATTGTCTTTTTGGGGTCAGGGAAACGGTGAAGCAGCCAATTCCCCTTGGCGGGGGGGGTTAAACGCTGCTCGCCCCGCGCAGCGATCCCGCGGGGGCCCCGATGCCTGGGAATGAGGGAGCAGCAGCCGGGGGTCCCCGACCAAAATGACTTTTATGCTAAACGGGACGCGGGAGGCGGGAGCCGCTGGGAGCGCGGCTGGAGCGGCGCAGGGCGGGGGTCCCGCCTCGGGATCTCGCTGCTGCCTCCGGAGCCATCGGCCGGGACCCCTCGTGCTCCGCAGTCCCTTCCCAGCTCCTCTTCCCAGCCCTGCATTCCTCTTTCCTCCTTCCTGGCCTGGCTGGGCTCGGTGATCCTTTCCCAGCCCCGTCAGGTCTGCCCTTGCTTTGCTGGTGGCACCAGGACGCGCCGATCCTTAATCCTCAAATCGTCCCTCGCCGGTTTTACATCCATCTCTAAGCTCCTCATAATAGATTTATTAAAAAAAAAAAAATTAAAAAGGGAAGGAAATAAAAACCCTCTGTGGGTTATTAGGGGATGTTTTGGTTTTAATTGAAAAGTGCCCAGAGCAGAGGGGCCAGATCCGGATCCTCCCCAGTGAGAGGGACGGGACCAGTTTATCCCAAATGCCACGAGCATCCCTTTGCTGGGAAACAGAGGAGGGAAGGAGCCTGTGAGGGACTCCCTGGTGGGGTCAGAGAGTCCCCAGGTGAGAACAGGGGGTCCCCAGAGCGTTGTGTGCGGGGGACAGAGCCCACTCCATGCCGTGGATCCCTGGATCCCAGGGATTGTGTTTGCCAGAGCCACTGCTCAGTTCCTGGAGTTTGCTGGGCTGGGATTTTTTGACCAGGAGCTGCCTCGAGCAGGCTCTGGCCTGAGGAAAAGGAGGTCTCTGGGTGAATCAGCATTTCCGAGCTGTGCCAGGCATCCCAAATCCCTGCTCTCCATTAGCACCTAATAAAAACGCAGCTAATTATGAATTAGCGCAGGATGAAAATATTTTGGTTTCTGCTCCCCGGGAGCTGCTCAAACCCCTCGGCCAATTTGGAGCGAAGGATGGACAGGATCCCTCGGCCCCAGGGCCAGCGAGGGGGGACAGAGCTGGGGGCACCCAGAGATGGGAGAATGCAGAGCTGGGGGCACCCCGAACCCAGGGCAGAGTTGGGGGCACCCAGAGCTGGGAGAATGCAGAAATGGGGGTACCCAGAACCCAGGGCAGAACTGGGGGCACCCAGAGCTGGGAGAATGCAGAGTTGGGGGCACCCAGAACCCAGAGCAGAACTGGGGGCACCCAGGACCCAGGGCAGAGCTGGGGGCACCCAGAGCTGGGAGAATGCAGAGCTGGGGACACCCAGAACCCAGGGCAGAGCCGGGGGCACACAAAGCTGTGGACACTCAGAATTTGGGGAGCCACCATGGCTGCACTGCACGAGGGATCCTTCCACGAGGGCTCCCTGCACGAGGCACGTTGGGATCAGCAGCATCCCCAGCGTGAGCAGATGCTGCCCACCCCGGCTGCGTGAAGGGCACAGCGGCTGCCCCGGTGCCACAGCCCTTGCCCAGCGTGGCCCTTTTGGGGTCCCGAAGCCTCCTGGGCTCCCTGGGCCACCAGGAGCAGCCCCAGGCTGGCACCGGCTGGGCTCGGCCGGGCTCGGAGCTCGTTGTGGATTCACGGCACTCCCCGGCACAAATGGGTTTAAACTACCTTAAGTGTTTCAGCAGGGAACTGGCGCTGGCGGTGTAACACTGTATTACCACAGCATTAGGAGTGAAGTATTGATCCTAATCCCCTGGTTCAAAAATAGGATTATCAGAAGGGGAGGGGAGGAAGGGAGGGAGGGGGTGAGGGAGGATCCCCGTCCCCAGCCCCCGGAGACCCGGACCCCGCGGTGGGCGGAGAGGTCGGGGCACGGCGGTGGCACCGGGGCGGTCAGGGCGGTGTCCAGGCATCCCTGAGCCCTGGAATGGCTGCGTGCCCCCGGATCCAGCCGCGCCCCTCGGGGATTTGCCTACCCCGAGCTCTTTGGGAGGGGGCTCGGGGTCAGCGGGCGCTGCCACCGCGGGGCTTCTCCTCCCCAAAGCGCCTCGGGGGGCAGCGACCGTGGCGGGAGCGGTTCCGTCTGGCTGTGTCCAACATGCCCATTCCCGTGAAAAGCCATCTCCCCGCCCGATCGATTGCCACGCCGGGGCTCCTCATGGATTGATTGATTGACCGACGGAGCGAACCCAGGGCTTGGAGAATTCCCCTTGCTGCCCCTCCTGTTACTTCTTTACCTTCTGGAGCTGGGCGAGGGGGGAGCAGCGGCCGCCGCGGGGCACAGGGGGATGGGGAGGCTGCGAGAAGTGGGGTTACAACAGGGTTACACCGAGGAGTGGGGGGGTACAAGGAGCAGGTGACACCGAGGGGCCGCTGCGCTGTGCCCCCAGATCACCCCAGGGCTGGTGGCGCTGGTCACTCAGTGATGATGGGGATGGATTCCCTGGATTTCCTGGATTCCCTGGATTCCCTGGGGTCTGTCCCACTTCCCGGGATCCGGGGCATCCATCTGGAGCCGTCTCCTTACTATAGATTAATGTACATGGCAGAGGCTGGGCAGGGATCGGGGCTCCTCCGTGCGGGGCTCTTCCTCCATCCCAGCCCCGCTTTTTTTTTTGAGCCTTCCTTACTATAGATTAATGTACATGACAGTGGATTCCCTGGATTCCCTGGATTCCCTGGGGTCTGTCCCACTTCCCGGGGTCCGGGGCATCCATCTGGAGCCGTCTCCTTACTATAGATTAATGCACATGGCAGAGGCTGGGCAGGGATCGGGGCTCTTCTGTGCGGGCGAAAAGGGAGGGTCTGTGCAGCCCCCAGCCCACCCTGCCTCGTCCATCCCAGCCCCGCTTTTCCTTCAGCCCCCTCGGCACCGGAGCCGGTCCCAGGGTGACCCCCCCGCCCCTCCCCGGCCACGGCCTCTCCCCGCCTGGCTGACTCTCCATACAGTTCCCATTTCGCTCCTAATCTCCTCTCTTAGTTTTTAATCCCCTCTCTCCTCCCAGGCTGCCTTTCCCTGTCCTCCCTCGCCTCCTCTCCTTTCCCTCTCCCTTCGCCTCCCCCCTCCCCGCAAGACAAATTACCCTTAATGATATGCTGAAGGCCATGACACCCATGTTGTCTCTTTGTCATCCTTCGCGGTGCAGCGTGAAAAGATAATACAAACCGCGGCACTTATCTACAATTGAGCGCCAAGACAACCTGCTAATCCCTTAATAACGCGGCGCCGGCCCCACGGCTGCGCTCCCGCCGCTGAATGCCAAATCGGCCAAATCGCCGCCGCTGCCAGCGCCCGCGGCCCGGCTCGGGGTGCCCCGGGTCCCCGCGGGGCCGTGGTGCCGCTAAACGGGGGGAAAAACTCGGTGCTGGAGCCCGAAAGGTGCGGGGAGAGGGTGGGAGATGGGCATGGCAGAGGATGGGAGGATAATCAGCGGTTGATGGGTGCAAAAGGCTGCGGAGATGGGGGGAAAATCTCGATAAATGGGTTAAAAAGGATGGGGATCATTGGGTGGCAGAGGATGGGGGAAAATCCCCACTTAATAGGTTGGGAAGATGGGGGGAAAAGCCTCGATAAATGGGCAAAAAAGGATGGGGAGATGGGGATCGTTGAGTGGCAGTGGATGGGGGAAATCCCCCATAAATGGACTTAAAAGGTTGGGGAGATGGGGGAAAAGCCTCGAGGTAAAAAAAGATGGGGAGATGGGATCATTGAGTGGCAGAAGATGGGAGAAAATCCCCTCCTAAAAGGTTGGGGAGGTGGGGGGAAAAGCCTCGATAAATGGGCAAAAAAGGATGGGGAGATGAGATCGTCAAGTGGCAAAGGATAAGGGGATAATTATCAATAAATTTATGCAAAAGGATGAGGAGATGGGATCACCATCTCTGAGTGGCAGAGGATGTGGGGAAAATCTTCAATAAATTGACCTAAAATACTGAGGGGGTGGGGGGAAAATCTCAATAAATGGACCCAAAAAGAGGCACTGATGGGATCATGAAGTGATGGAGGACTGGGGAGTGGGGGGGGGGGGAATTCTCAGTAAACGGGTGCAAAAAGTTGGGAAGATGGGGGAAAATCCTCAATTAATGCATGAAAAAGATGGAGAGATGAGATCACTGAGTGGCAGAGGATGGGGGAAAATCCTCATGAATGGATCCAAAGGATGCAGTGGTAGGAGAGGTGAGTGGGAGCATGGGGTGGGTACCAGCTCCCAGGGGGAAGAGGCCGGATCCCTGTGGGCCCTTCCTGATTCTGCTGGTGCCCATGGAAAACCCATCTGAGAATGGCTGGTCCCTGTCCAGCTGCAACCTGCAGGACATCTGGGCACATCTGGGCATCCCAGAGGGGTTTGTGCCTGGATCCCAGCTGTGGGCTCAGGGACATCCCTGCAGACCTCACCCCCAACCTGCTGGCGTCCCGTCCCAGATGGCCAATCCCAGCACAGACTCGAGGTGCACCAACATCTGGGCACATCTGGGAATCCCAGAGGGGTTACACTCAACGCCCATCCCAGAAATCCCATGGTAGGACGAGCGTGGCTGCACCCAGCTCATGACAGCAGCACTGGGGACACCGGGTGACACCAGGACGCCCCACGCTGCCCGGGTGTGACAGACAAGAATTGCCACTCAATTTCCGGCTCCCTTTCCCACCCCCTCTGTGATTTAGCTCTCCCCAGAGGAGCCCAAAAGCTGTAAACACACTTTTATTTGTCAGTCGTGTCCCCGCAGCCGCGCGGCTGTTGGGAGGGTAATAAATGATTCCGGTCCTCTTGGCTTGATGATGTCGGGATTAGGAGCCCTACATATTTTATGGAAACCTCTACATGATCTTCCTTGATAAATCATTTAAATAGGAGTGTCTTTTCTTGGTGTGGGATATAAAATATTTACTGGAGCGGGTGAAGGCTGTTCATCCGTGTTTACCCTCCCGCTTCCCAGCCCGGCTCTGGTGACAAACAGCTCAGCCCTTCACCAGCTCAATGGCACCTCGGCTGTGACACGGGGACGGGCTCCTTGGGCTTGAAAGCTGGGGATTTCGGGGATTTATGTGTTCCCCAAGTTGCCTTTTGCTGGAAAAAGAAGTGATTTTGGTGCAGCATCAGAACACCCTCCCCGTAGCGCCCAGCAGCCCCGTGCCAGGGTGTGTTTGCTGTGCCATGACCAGATCCAGGCAGCAAAACCAGGATTGCTGCAAGGACAGGAGCTCACCGAGGGGAATTTTTGGGACCAACACATCCCCTCAGCTGCATTTTGTTGCAATAAGTGATTTCGGTCCAGCACCCAGAGCATCCTCCCTGCAGCACCAGGGAATGTTTTCCACCAGCTCCAACCTGCAACCTCGGGTTTTCTCCAGCATCTCCCTCATTCCCGGGATCTGATCCCCACATCCCTGCCCACCTCATCCTCACCTCATCCCCCACCTCCACCCCCGGCAGCCTCGGCGGCAGCGTCCTGCTCCCTCCTCCATTAGCATTCATCGCAATTCTTTTCATTTGTTACCTGGCAGGGGAATGAAAACACGTTGTTCCCCGCAGCGGGGGGTTTCCTACGGCGAGCCCCAACTTTTCAATCATTCCTTGGCAGCGCCGTGGCAGAGCGCGGCCCCCCCGCCCCCCGGGCAGGAGCCGGCGCTATTAAAAGGCTCACCCAGGGGCATGTATTTTCCATAAGACGCCGTGTACATGCTGTGCAACATTCAGGAGGATCATGCTGGAGCAATTGGTCCGGATATAATGCCGGTTACCTTGCGAGAGAGCAGCTCCGAGGGGAATGGATGCTCCGCTCCGCGCCTGGGGGAGAAATCGCTCCCTGCAAAGCTCGGGGGGTTGTGGTGGGGATGATCAGCGCCGCTCAGGTCCGTGCCTGCCGCCAGCCAAACTGGGCTTGGAGTGCGGGAAAAGGCACAGGGGAAGTGGCCTGAGGGTGGGTGAGACGCAGTGACCTCCCGAGGGGCCCTCGCCCATGGGGTACTGGGAAGAAATCCTTCCCTGTGGAGGTGGTGAGCCCTGGAATGGATTTCCCAGAGAAACTGTGGCTGTTCTTGTATCCCTGGAAGTGTCCAAGGCCAGGCTGGATGGGACTTGGAGCAACCTGGGATAGCGAGTGGAAGATGTGCCTGCCCATGGCATGGGTAGAATGAGATCGGCTTTAATGCCCCTTCCCACACAAACCATTCTGG
The DNA here is from genome assembly GCF_051311805.1 of Agelaius phoeniceus. Classification (NCBI taxonomy): domain Eukaryota; kingdom Metazoa; phylum Chordata; class Aves; order Passeriformes; family Icteridae; genus Agelaius; species Agelaius phoeniceus. The sequence continues at coordinate 2,275,353 of NC_135293.1, forward strand.
GATTTGCTGAATCGACGATTCCCAGGGATCCTCCAAGGACGGGGGCCTGCAGCAGCCTCTGTCCACCCCTCCACCACCCTCCCTCCTCTCCCCGCGCCCCCTCCTCTCCCCGGGCTGGGGGGAATCGAACAAAACCAAATGTCCAGCGGCCTGAAAAGTTCCATTTCCTGCCCCGCGGAGGGAGCGGCCACGGCTGAGCACAATTACACACCCGGCTGGGCCGGCTCCTGCAAATCGATGGCCACAAAGGGCCGGGGCTCCGGCACCTGCCTCCCGCAGCATCCCCGGGCACGGCCCCGCATCCCCATCGCGGCTGGGAGCCGCCGCTGTGCGCTCGCCTCCCCGCTCTCCTCTGCCGCGCCGCTTCCATAAATCATCCCCCGCTCTGGGATTCTCCAGGTGCTCCGCAGCTGGCAGCTTGTTCCAGGAGCGTTCCTGCTTGTACCGCTTGTACCTATCAGGAGATAAGGACGGGAGGAGAGCGATGGCCGGGCAGGCGGGGAGGGGACGGCGGTGACAGCCGGAGCGGACGCGGGGCCAGGAGGGAAATCCCGCATCCCCTGCGAGCTGGATCGGGGCAGGAGCCGCCGCCGGAGCTGCTGGAGGGACGTGGCAGAGCCCGGGAGGTGCCGGTGAGGCCGCGGGGAGCACACGGTGCGCGGGGTGTCGTGGGCCCCTGCGTGGGACGGGACAGGGGGACAAAGGGATGAGCCCCGCAGCCCCGTGCAATGCTCAGAGGGGGCTGGTGGCCACTGTGCCAGTCTCAGCGGCCACTGTAGCAATTTCAGTGGCCTCTGTGCCAATCTCAGCGGCCTCTGTGCCAATCTCAGTGGCCTCTGTGCCAATCTCAGCGGCCTCTGTGCCAATCTCAGCGGCCTCTGTGCCACTTCCATCCAGGAGCATGAGTCCTGCAGCACCCACCAGCCCCTGTGCAGGCACAATGCCCTGGGGGACCCAGGGTGGCAAAGGGACAGCCTGGCCCCTGGGAATTCATTTCTATGGAGAAAATTGAAGCTGGATGTTGGAGAAAAAATTATTTTCATTCCAGGATGTTCCCAACTCCTTGCTCTGCCTCGAGCAGCCCTGGGGAGGGTTTGGTCTCCTCCTGTGGCACACAGTGGCCATGGTTGCCCTGAGCCACAGTGGCTTCCCTGCTGGAACAGGCACCTCTGTGGCACAAAGTGGGAAAATGCCTCTGGAAAGTCCAGCAAGGATGGGTGAACATCCTTGCCTGGCTGAACATCCCTGGAGTGAGGGAGGGAGCTGGGGACCATCCTGAGCCTCCTCATGGTGCAAACCTGGATCACAACACTGGGACTGGGGGAGCTGCACCCTCTGTGCTCTCCACAGCTGGAATGTTGCACCAGGTGAGATATTCCACGGGCCAGCAGAGCACAGAGCACCCATTGCCTCCAGGGGATTAAATTAAAAAAAAACCAAAACTGATTAATGCTGAAATGCTGAAAGGAGCAGCGGGAGCAGAGACCTTGCAATGGTGCACTCCAGGATCATCACAGGGTCCTGGTGCCTTTGCTCTGGAGCAAGGGGGGAGCAGGATGGCATCTCCCAGCCTGACTCCATGGAATCAGCCCCAGTTATCAGCTGGAATGACTCAGCTCCACTCCTGCTCTGATACTGCTGCAATGGGGATCCCGCAGCCCAACAGGATCCAGCACACGGAGCATCCAGGCCCAGCCCAGCTCTCCATCACCACCACTCCTCACATCAAACCTCGATGCCGCTGCAGAAGAGACGGGCTCTAAATGATCCCATTCAGGCCCTAAAGCCCCACGACTCCATTAATGAATTACTAACGATGATCCGTCTCAGCCTTGCGCCTGCCTGCCCGTTCGCTATTTTTACCTCCCTATTTCCAACTCCCAGCATTGAAAAAATCATGAGCCGGGTCTCAGAAAACCTCCTGAGCGGGTCTAAAAACTCATTTTTTTGGTCAATCCCTGCCAGGCTCTTTTGCTGGTGGTTCCCTCTGACGGAGCAGCGGTGACGGCGGAGCTGGAGGTGGCACCCACGTCCCCGGTGGTGGGTGGCATCTCTCCCGCTCCTGGCACACATATGGCCTTTATTAAAAAGCAAAATTAGTCTTTCACCCTCTGGTGGCAAAACTTCAGAGCTCGGATCAGCTGTGGGAGCCTCAATTAATTACCAGCGGGTTGTTCCTATTGCTGCTAATTATGCTGGAATAGGCATAAAATGCCAGGAAGGAGCACGGGCTGCTCCAAAAAAGTTTAGGATTTAAGAAAAGAAAGAGCAGAGGCAGAGGATGCTCGTGATGCAAACTCAAAAAAGCCTGTCCTGGCTTTGGTGGCCTGCCAGGATGTCACCTGTTGGTGTCTCATTCCTGGGGAAACTGAGGCAGTGGCAGGTGAGGAGCCGGGGCTGCGGGAGCTGCCAGCCCCGAGCGCCCACCCGCCAGGCAGCCTCGCCTCCTATAATTAAGTACTATCAACAATTGCACATTAATTAATTTAATATCCATTATTATTAATTAACAGGGTAATTAAGTCCTTCCTGTAATTAACACACCACCCAGGAGAGAGGTCTGGCTGCGGAGCCCTGGTGTACCAAGGGAAAGGGAGCAAGGATGGACGCCCTGGAGCCGGAGCCCTCTGGGGACACAACCCCGGCCACCCCCGCAGAGGGGACACGGAGCCGCACGTGGAGAGGGAAAAGTGATTCCTCAAAAGCAAGGGCCTCACACGACATTTATTTGTATTTTATTATAAAAAAATACAGAATCCAAATGGGGGGTGAGAGATCCGGTTACCATCAGCACGACGTCGAGGACGAAAGCGGAAATGTCGAAGGACGGAGCGAGGCGCGACGGGGACCAGCACAGGGGGGACAGCACCGAGGGCAGGGGGGGCTGCTCCAGGGGACCCCCAGCCCTCCCCCACCGCTGCCTCCGTCCTTCCACTCTCCCACAGTCGCTGTACACAATATAGATATTTATATATATAATCTATATATATATAAAACACAGACCGAAGGCCAGGCGGGTGCTGCCGGCTCCGCGTCGGAGCCCGGCGGGTGCCCCCTGCATCCCCCCCCCCATAAACACAATGCTTTTGTCACCTTCGGGAACCACGACCTGGTCTGGACACACGGGACAGGGACAGGGACGGCAGGGAATGCGATTTTTTTTTTTTTAATTATGTGTTTGTTTTTTTGGTTTTTTTTTTTGTAATTTTCTTTTTTTTTTGTAAATTTTTTTCTTTTTTTTTTTTTTTTTTTTTGGATGGTCGGGATGAGCTTATTGCAAGATTCCAGCTTCCTAGTCTAAAAAATAAAAATAAAATAAAAATAAGATAAACCCTTCCATAAAATCCATTCTCAACAATACATAAAAAAAAACGCTCACAGTATAGCGCTGTATGTACAGGGACAGAGCCCCCCCCGGCCCCCACTGCGGGATCCACTCGGAATGGGGGGGCTCCAGCCAGGTCTGAGCCCATCTCTGGCATCCCCCGGGACCACCGACCACCCCTGGCTTCTGCGGGATGGGCGCAGGACCTCCCCAAGGTGGGACAGCCCCAGATTTAAGGCGAGGAGGGGTCAGACCCCAGGGCTGCGGGGTGACCCCTCCCTGGGGATCTGCCACCCCTGGGGTCACGGCCAACCTCGGATTGGGGGTTTGAAGGGGGGGTTTCACTTATTAATGCAAAGGAAAAGGGGAAAAATCCCCAAGCCCAGCCCTGCAATGTCGGGGGACAATGGCGGAGTGCCAGGAAGGTCCCGCACGCGGTCACCGGCCCCCCCATGGGGGCTCCTGTACCCCCAAGGCATCGGGGGGACACGGAGCAGGCTGGAGGAGGAAAATCCATGGCACACACTCCTCCCACCTCAGTGCCAGCCAAACGCCCTCGGAGCGATGCCCACGGCTGGGCGAGCCCGGCCTGCCGGCTCCCAGCGCCCGGCGGTGCTCCCCGTGCCAGCCGGCCATTCCCGGCCTTCCCAGCGCCGGCCATCTGCAGTGCCAGCCCTTCCCAGTGCTCCCAGTGCCAGTCATCTTCAGTGCCAGCCGTCCCCGGTGCTCTCCGTGCCGGCGGCCACACGGTGCTCCCGGTGCTGGCCATTCCTGCTGCTCCTCGGGTGTCCCCGGTGCTCTCCTCGCTGGCCACTCGCGGCTCTCCCAGTGCCATCCTCGGTGCTGCTGTGCTGCCCGGACATCCCCGGTGATGCTCCCCAGTGTCCCCAGGCCAGCTGTCCCCAGTGCTCTCCTTGGCTGCGTCCAGTTTCCTTTGCTGCTCACGGAGCCTCCCGCGTGTCCCACGGGGACGCGGTGACATCTGTGGCACCAGCGGAGGGGACAGGGGTGCTCAGAGGGGGCTGTGTCCGTCCAGGCCCCCTCGTGCCTGGGCCAAGGGTGGCAGGTCCGGCTCTGTGACGTCCTGTGGCCGGGCTGGCAAGGAGTCCATGCCCACGGAGCCGGTGGCACCATGGCTGTGTCCGGTGGTCCCGGTGGCTCTGCCCACGTTGGGGACAATGAGGGCTCAGCTGGGACTCGAGCCCGGCCCGTGCGGGTCAGTCTGGCACCAGGGGACCCGACGGGAACAACTCAACAAATAAAAAATAAAAATATTTTTTCTTTTAAAAAAACCGAACAAAAACCAAACCAAACAAAAAATAAAAAACCAAAGGAGAAAAAAACCCCAAACGGACGAGGACTCTGTATTTGGTCTAGAAATGTAAAAAGCAACGCCCCACCGGGACAGCCGGAGCTGCGGGGCAGGGATGGAAATTCGGGACCCATTCCCCGGGGACAGCCCAGCACCGCTCCCGGCGGGACGGCCGTGCCACGGCGGGGACTTCAGGCGGCGACACGACCCTCCCTGGGCACCATCCGGGCGATTCGGGGCGGGCGGGATCCGTCCCCGGGCCGCTCCCGCCCCGCGGAGCCGCTCCCGGTGCGTCCGTGTCGGTGCTACGAGACCAGGAGCGTCCAGACGACCGGCACCACCGCCAGCGCCGCCGGCGGCACCCTGAGGCTGCAGCAGGAGTTGTTGCTGGTGAAAATGGGCTCCGGGGACTCGTACAGGGAATCGTCTGTGGAAAAGGAAGGAACAGAGGGAGGGTGAGCCGGTGGGATGGATGCGGTCCGGGCTGGAAGAGGAGGCGCGGGGATGCTCGGCGCGCCGGGATTGGGATCTGGCAGCATTCCCGCTGCTCACCCCTCCCCAAATCCCAGCTTCCACCCCCGGGATGCGACACGGGGACGTCCAAGTGTGGCAGTGAGGGTGGGAATGCCGAGGGTGCTATCCAGGCACAGGGCACGGCTCCTGCCCTTTTAGTGGGATTAGGGAGCGCTGGACCCCGTGTCCCCGTGTGCCACACGGAGGTGACATTGTGCCCGGGGATGGATTCACTCGGGGCAGGGTCACCCCTTGCCCACAGCCTGGGGGGGACACACAGGACCCCATGTGGCTGCTCCCCAGCTCAGCTCGCTCCAGTTTGTCACTGGATTATGGATTTTTATGGCAGGAAAAGCAGAGTCTGGTCCTGCCTGGGGATGCTCCAATGCTCAACCCAGCTGATCCCCAGTTCCAGAGGGTCCCTCGTGCCAGGATGAAGTTTCCAGACTCATTCCAGGGCCAGACCCAGTCAAGGGGTGCCCCCTCAGGGTCCTCCCACCACTCCCCAGGCCCAGCCTCTCTCCCCCTTCCCTTCTCTTCCCCTCCGCAAGTCGGAACAAAATCCCAATATTATTAAAATACTAAAAAATAATATCAGGAGAGATTTTTTTCCCTCTCCTTCATCCTGAATGGAACGTGATGAGTTTTTACAGATGGTTCTGTTAGGTTGGGTTTTATTTTAAAGCCACCAAAGGAAGGGAGGCGAGAGCCATCGGTTACCCAGTGACATTCCGCTGTCCCCAGGGAGAGCTGCTGCCATTTGCTAATTACACGTTAACAGGAGAAGAAAATTATTAATTTGTTTTTTTAAATGCCTGATTTATGCGAGTTGGAAAAGTAGCCACCGAGCAGGGATGATTATTGTTATTCATTTTTTTTTTTTTTTCCCTATGTTTCTGTCTAGACAGTGCTGAGATGGCCCCAACAGAGCTGAAGGGCCCTGTCCCCATCCCTGTCACCATCAGGGTGGTACCCAAAGGCCACCACTCGCTCCCAACCCACGGGGCAGGACCTGGGGACCCTCCCAGGGACCCCCCAAACCTCTCACTCACTTGTTGGCCGAACATAAACCTTCAGCTTCAGGCAGGGCCTGTCCACCGTGTTCGGGGGGGACGCGGCTGCAGGAGGAAAAGGGGACAAAGGGGGTGGATTGTGGGGACAGTGGCAAAACAAGGGTCAAGGCACTGAATAAAAATAATAAACACTGGGAGAAAGGGAGGAATGGCAGTAATTATTGGGGGGTACTTCCTCTTGGGATGAGAAAATGGGATTATTTTATATATAAAAAGAGATTTAATTTTCTCTTTTTTTTTAATTAAAGCAGGGGTTTTTCTACCCTTCCCTTTTCTTTTCCATTTTGGCACTTCACCCCATGGAGGGAAGGAAAAGGTGCTGATCTGAGCAGGACCATGAGCATCCCAACCCCTCCCTCCCAACTCCATCCCAGCCCCATCCCAGCTCCTCCAGGGCTGCTGCCAACCCTCCATGGGCGTGAGGTTTTTTTACCCTCCAATTTTCTTTTCCTTTTTGGTGCTGCACCCCATGGGGGGAACGGAGAAAGTGCTGAAGTGAGAGGCACCACAGGCATCCCACAGCATCCTAACTCACAGAACCCCAACCTGCATCATCCCATCCCACAGGATCCCATCCTGTAGAATCCTAACCCACAGAATCCCATCCCACAGCATCCCATCTTGCAGAATTCCTACAGCATTCCATCCTGCAGAATCCCATCCCACAGAATCCAAACCCACAGAATTCCATCCCACAGCATCCAAACCCACAGAATTCCATCCCACAGCATCCCATCCTGCAGAATTCCATCCCACAGCATCCAAATCCACAGAATTCCATCCCACAGCATCGAACCCACGGAATTCCATCCCACAGCATCCCGTCCTGCAGAATCCTAACCCACAGAATTCCATCCCACAGCATCCAAACCTGCAGAATTCCATCCCACAGCACCCTAACCCACAGCATCCCAAACCCACAGAATCCCATCCCACAGCATCCTAACCCACAGAATCCCATCCCACAGCATTGAACCCACAGAATCCTATCCCACAGCATTGAACCCACAGAATTCTATCCCACAGGATCCCATCCTGCAGAATCCTAACCCACAGAATCCCATCCCACAGCATCCAAATACACAGAATTCCATCCCACAGCACCCTAACCCCACAGAATCCCATCCCACAGCATCCCAATACACAGGATCCCATCCCACAGCATCGAACCCACAGAATTCCATCCCACAGCATCGAACCCACAGAATCCCATCCCACAACATCCCAACACACAGAATCCCATCCCATCCTGCTGCATCCCAGCTCCATCCCCAGGGCCAGCGCTGCCCTTGACCCGCTCCAGAGGCACGAGCGTGTCCCAGTGCCGGCGGGTTAATGGATTCCAATCCGTGGGCTCGAGGAGGAGGTAATTTCTTTTCTTTCATGTCTGCTAAATACGGTTCCTCAAAGAGGCATAATTTCTAATGTTCCGCATGACGGGAATTCTAACCGGGTTAGCAATGATCAGCTTCCCATTTACTCCTGTGTAATCTCTCCCTAACGACATTAAAAAATAAAAAAAAATAAAATAAAATAAAAGCCGGGGAGGGGGGGGGGTAGGGGGAAGAGACACAGAGAGAGTTGTGGCCGCAGTTATTGCGCCGGTGACATTTTACGGGGGGAGAAGAGAGAAGGGGGGAAATGGTAATTTAATATAGATAAAAGGAACAAATTAAGTGGGCTGAAAACAGCTGCTTTAGGAAAAAGAGGAGGAATGATAAGGCGGAAGAGCGTGGCCGTGGCTCCGGAGAGGGCGGCGGGGTTGGGGTCGTGCTGCCCCGTTTGGGTTTGGGTTTTATCCCAGCACCTGCTCCCAGCACTGCTGGATTATTTTTCCAGTGGGCTCCTCTCCCCCTCCTGTCCCTGTGGATGTTCTGGAAGTGGAAATTCCCTGCCTGGGAGCCCTTGTCCTGCAGCCAGCACTGGAGTTTCCTCCAGAGCAGGCCAGGCAGTTCAGGTTTGGGTGAGAAAGGGAGCCCAGATTCATGAGAACACAGGGATACGTGGGAGAGCACAGGAACAGATGGGTGAGCACAGGAATTACATGTAAGAGCATGGAAATACATATGAGAGGATGGAAATTACATGGGATAGCACAGGAATTACATGTGAGAACATGGGAATTACATGGGAGAGCTCAGGTTTATATGGGAGAGCACAGGAATTCCATGGAGCAAAGAAATACAGAGGAGAGCATGGGAATAGATGGGAGAGCACAGGAATTACATGTAAGAGCATGGAAATGCATGTGAGAGGATGGAAATTGCATGGGAGAGCACAGGAATTACATGTGAGCCCACATGAATATTTTTGAGAGCACAAGAGTACACAGGAGTTTATGGGAACACTGCATGGGGTTGGGGCCAATCCCAGTGCCATTTCCACTGGGATGAGACCAGTGCCTCTGGACAGTCCTGGTCATTCTCATGCCCAGAGCTGCGACAACCCCAGCAAAGATTTCCATGGAACGTTTGCTTGCCGTGCCGCAGTTTGGGAGGATTCCGCAGCATTTTGGGTCAACCAACACCAACCCAGCCACCAGGACCACCCCATCCCCACTCACAGATGTAGTAATACTCGTGGCCGGGTCGGAACTCGAAGCCCAGCGAGAAGGGGGTGAAGAGCTGGAACTTCTCGGAGAACTTGAGGGGCCCGTTGGGGGAGTCGGGGCGGTTGCACTCCCAGCGCTTGAAGCCGCGCTGCCGGTGGTCGCAGGACGCGTGGCCCTCGTAGTTGACCATGTAGAGGATGTACCTCTCCATCCGCTCCGGCAGCGGCTCCTCGTAGTGAGGGCAGTAGATGTCCAGGTAGTCGTTGATGCTCACCTCCACCGTGTAGTCCCCGCGGTGGAACCTGCGGAGGTGTTGGGGCAGAGGGTCACAAACTCGTTCTCGCTCATCTGGAGAACCCTCCCGGCATGGAATCGCACGGAGGTTTGGGTTGGGAGGGACCTTAGAGTTCATCCAGTCCCCGTGGGTGTTCTGGTTTTGTGCCCTGCGTGGTGTCCTGGGCTGGGACTCTGCCAAGGCGTTTTTTTTTGGTTCTGAAAATCCTCCTTGTTCTGCAGGAACGAGCCAAGGAGAGCCATTCCCAGGACATCAAGTGGTGCCTCCAGCTGATCCAGGACTATCAGATATGAGTGGGTAAGGATGGGCAGGCAAACACAGGACCATGGAATCCCAGGATGATTTAGGTGGGAAGGACCTTAAAGCCCATCCAGTCCCTCCTGCCATGGCAGGGACACCTTCCACTGTCCCAGGCTGCTCCAAACCCCATCCAACCTGGCCTTGGACACTTCCAGGGATGGGGCAGCCTCAGCTGCTCTGGGCACCCTGTGCCAGGGCCTCACCTCTCTGCCATCCAAAGCCTGATCCAACCCCAACAGCCCCATTAACATCCAGACTAACCCAGATCCTCTTTGTTTCATGCCAGCAAACCGGCACCATTTGGCAGGAAACCACACAAAAACGACGATTCCCGGCGGTGCCGCAATCCCGGTGTCACTGGTGTTCTTGGCACCGACTACCCCAGAGATTAAGGGATTATCAGCACTGGAGAACTCTGTGGCACATGCCAGCAACCCCCCTCCACCTCCTCAGGGTGGCCCCTGTGATCCCCTCCCCAAATCTCAGACCCCAACAACCACAGCTGGTGGAGCTCAAGGCCAAATTCGCCGTTCCCCCCTGGCAGCTTGGCTTCCCCTCCTCACTGAGTGAGGTTTTTTCATATCAGTTTGGTTTTTTCCTATCAATTTAAGGCTCCCCCTAGCAGGTAGCCCCCCAAAAACCTCAGCACTGCCAGGACAGTGGTCACCCCACAACTCCAGGGCTTGGCCAGTGGCCGGAGGGGTCAGCACAGCCTTGGTGGGCTGGGGACCGTGACCACAACCCCTTCAACCTCCCAAAGCAGAATTTTGGGGCTCCCAAACACCCCCCTGAGGCTGTGGCAGCTGCTGAGATGGCTTCAGCTCATCCAGAAACACCCCAAAAGTGCAGCCCCATCCCTATGGGGGCAGAGAGTGACCCCCAAAAGGGAAGGGGGGGAAGAAGGGAGGAGGTGTGGGGAAGAGGGGGGGTCCTGCAGCCCCCCTCCAGCTCATTACCTGCCTCATAAGCTCTCTGATCACACAGGGAACGCGCTAATTAAGGAGCAGGGTTTCTCCCTCTCCTTCCCTCTCCTTTCCCGAGCCAGTTGTGCCAACCCTGCCCCTGGCAAGGTAACATTGGAAAATGTAAAATTAATACAAAGGGCTAGAATTTACTGGGAAACAATTTTCAAATGCGCGGAGAACAATAAAAAATATTTAAAGGGAAAAAAAAACCAACAAAAAAAGCTTCTTCTCGCTGCCTTTTATTTAAAAAAATTATTTATTTTAATGATGGTTACTAAAGCCCAAAGAAAGGCGGGGGGGCCCCCATGTACCAGGGGAATAATAGTAATAATAATTATTACATTTTGGGAGAAAAACTCACTTTGAGGGAGTGACAAATTGCTGAATTAAAGCTGATTAAAGCTGATTAATGGCCCAGACACAGATGGCTGCAGGGGGGGCATGGGGAGGAGGTCACCCTCCTTTGGGGGGCTGTGGGGAGGAGTCACCCCCCTTTGGGTGAGGGGGTCTGTGGGGACCCCCAGCATGGTGCACCCCACTCTGCAAGGGGCCCTGGGCTCCCCCAGTGTATCCCAGTCTGATGCCATGGGATTGGGATGATTCCAGCACCAGGGATGTACCCAGGACAGGCCCACAGCCTGGCAGCCCATGCTCCATGGACACCCCAACTCCAGAGCTCCATGCTCCCACCCTCTGCCACTGTGGGGTCCCAGCACAGGAGCTGTCACCCACCCAGCCTGGCTCCATCAGGTTTGGGTTCAATCAACAACTTCCCAGCGCCGTGACACCCCTGCCCCTTCACGACAGGAGCAAGAATCCATCAGAGGGAAATTGTCTGGAATGAAAATCTCAGAGCTGGTGAAGCCCCTTTGGAAGTTCCCAACCCCGTGTCCCTTCACCATGCTGGGCAGGGTGGCATTTCCCTGCTGGAAACACATTGGCTTCTCAAGTTTTTACCTCTTGGAAATACACTGTGGAGGGGAAAAACCCTTCTGAGAGGAGAGGCACGTGCAGGTGGAGACCCCTGGCTCCTGCAGGGCAGACCCAACCAGGAGAGCAAATCCCACACCCAAACCCTGGTCCTGGTCCCCCAAACCACAGCCAGTGCCTCAGTTTCCCCTCAGAGCTGCAGCAGCATCCTCCCAAAATTCCCAAATTCGGGCAGTGACCCAGCACAGGAACAAAGCGGATTTGTCTCTCTACACCCTGCGAGACCAGCCAGTGTCCCAAGGGTTAAATAATTCAGATTTTTCTTTCCTGAACAGCTTGAAAAGAGATATGATTGCGCCCACTGGAATACAGGAGGGGGGGGGGGGATATTATGGATGGAAAAGAGCTATTTAAGCTGAGGAACGGTGTTGGCACATAAACAAATGGGTATAAACTGGCCATGAATAAATTGAGTCTGGAAATTAGGAGGTTTAGAACCAGTGGGGGCCAGTTGGGGCTCACAGGGGCAGAGGGGCGAGGGGGGGACTGGGGCAGGGGGCCAGGTATGGGGTCCCCCCCGCTCCAAGGGCACCCGTCCTTGCGGGGCCAGGCGCTGAGAGATTTAAAATCTCCCTTCCGCTTTCATCTCCCGAAATCTCCTTCATTCAAATAGTCACAGCGTGATCAGGAGTAATAAGCCTATTACAGAGCAAAATAAAACACAGCAGCTCCCCCCCTAGCCGCCCCCCCAAACCAGCCCCCCCCCCAGCCCTCCTGCCCTCTTTGGGGCTATTAAACACAATCCGAAGGAAATTCAGATGTGGAGAAGCCAATGTCACCCCCTCCCCAGCTCGCCCAGCCCTGCAAGGTGTCCCCTCCCTCAGGAAATGGGGACAAAGTGGCTCCTGGAGCTGGGGGGGTGGCAGGGAAGGGTCCCTGGGGTGCAGGTGCCCACTGACCCCTTGCACAGCTCCTTTCTGCATTAATCCTGTTGCTCAGCTGGCTCCTGGCGTGGCCATGGCCGGCAATGGAGTTCACACCGGGAATGTTTAAGGCTGTTTTCCATCTGCTTCTCCTTCTCCTTGGGCAGCCAGGATCCGAGCCCGAGCCCCAAGCCATCCCTTGGGATGGCAATGGCAGCGCTGGGCAGGAGCAGGACGGGGCCACCAGGGGGAATTTGGGCCATGTGCTGGTCCCAGTGTCCTGGAGGCTGATCCCTATTCCCTGCTCAAGAGGCAGAAGTCACCTGCAGAGCTGGGAGGGGATGGAGCCGGAGCTGGATGCACCTGGACACCTGTGTCCACCCAGCTTTGGTGCAGTGGGTTTGGCCAGCCCAGACCCCATCCCACTGCCCCATCCCACCACCTCACCAGTGCCAAGGTTGATTTTAACCGTGTTCCCAAATATTTTCCATGGTGGAGAATGAGCATCCCCGGCACCGGCACCTCCCAAACTCCCTCCAGGCTGTGCCGGAGGAGCCCAGCATCCCACCATGGCCAAGCCCTGGCATGGCAGGGATGAGATGGCACTCAGGGGACACCCTGTCCCCATCAACCCCAACCCCTGGGAGGGTGGCAGTGACGAGTGCCAGTCCCCAGAGGCTCTGGTGTTGTCCCTGGTGCCACGGTGGGACAGAGCGGGGACGGCTCACGGAGCGCCAGTAATGCGGTCCGGAGGGACCCCGCCGTACACACAGCACCTAAATTATTTAATTTCTCCAAACTGCTGCACCTTTATAAATCATTAAAAGCTCCTTTTGATCTGTGTTAATGAGGTTTCCTGAGTGCGGGGCTGGGAAATGCTTCGGCGCCAGAAAGCGACGCCGCTGATTAAAAAAATCAAGAGGGGGTGAGTGGGAGCATGGGGGGCATGGGCAGGGGCTGGGGGCACGGGGAGGTGGGCACAGGGGCTCCCCAGGGCCCAGCCAGACAGTGGAGAGGCTTTAGGGATGCCCATAATGTTTATGTTCTTTCCCTTCCCTTTCTCTTCCCCTCTCTTTCAGTTTCCCTTTCCTTTTCAGTTTTCCTTCCCTTTTCTCTCTCCCTTCCCCTTTCCCTTTCCTTTCCTCTTTCCCGGAGCTTTCCAGCCAGGGAATCCCGGGAACAGGTTGGTCCCTGGGAAATGCTGGTGCCAACCAAACCATGGCCAGGGCTGGGGCTCTTGGTCCTCCCGGTGCTCTGGGACACAATTCCCTCTTTGGGGAGCAGCAGGATGGGATGAAAGCCCCCGGGGGCTGTCACTGGGAGCGAGCGGGAGGCTCCGGTCCCAGCAGTGCCACCGTCGGTGACACCGTCGGTGACCTCGTGGGAGCGCCGCGGCGCCGGCCCTGACAGCTTTAATGCCGATATTTATCTCTGCTCCAAACCTCCGAGCCCGGCTCCACATCCAGGAGCTCCATCACCGGGGTCAGGAGTGACGGTGACATCGGGAGCCGATGGCAGCTGGGTTTGGGTTTGACATCGGCTGGGGACAGCGGTGGGGACGGGGATGTGAATGGGGATAGGCACAAGGACAGGGACGAGGATAGGGATGGAGATAAGAATGTGGATAGAGACAGGGATGGGGACAGAGATAAGGAGAGGGATGGGGACAGGGACAGGGATGGGGACAGGGGTGGCAGCGGGGGATAGACAGGGACAGTGATGGAGATGGGGATGGAGATAAAAACTGGTATAGGGTCAGGGATGGGGATAAGATTGGGGATGGGAATGGGGACAGTCATGGGAATGGCAATAGAGACAGGGATGGGGTGGGGATAGAATCGGGATAGAGACAGGGATGGAGGTGGGCACAGGGATGGGGATGAGGACTGGGGCAGGCATTGTGGGTAACAAAAACAAATTCCATGCAGACCCAAGGGGCACTTCCCCAGCCCTGGCATCCCTGGAGCTGGTCAGGGAGCAGCACTGCCCCAGCTGGAGCAGGGGAGCAGCACCTCACACCTCCATTGACGGATATTTCCCTTTCCCTCCTTTTAAGGTAAACGACAGAAAATCCCAGGACAGCCATCAGCCTCCGAGGTAACCTCGTCCCGCCTCGGCCGCGTTCCCACAGGATTCAGCGGCTCCTGTTACCTGGGGCAACGGCGGGGAAATGACGGCTGGCATCTAAATTGCCATCATTATGCTCCAGAGCCAACACTCCCCATTTACACTTTATTGTCATCTTTTGCTTTAGGGAGATGCTGAGATATTACAGGATGGGGTGACAGAGCGGGATGAGCTGGGATGCAGGAGGAGAGAGGCGCGGAGACAAATGGGGACCCCCGGAGCTGTGATTTCAGCCTGATTGCGGATCCGGAAGCGGAGCCGAGCCTGATCCCGCAGGCTGTGGGGCGGTTTTAGCACACAGAAGAAAATAAAATTTGTTTAAATGCAAGCGCCAGCCTGGAGGGGCCTGGGCACGTGGTACCTGGGAGAGGATTCCCACCAAAACGGCGCCGAAGCGGCTCAGCCTCCTCTGGCTGCAGGGATACTCATGGAAAAAGGGAAGTGATCCTCACCAACAGCTGCTACCGGGCTGTGGCTGGGACCACACTGTGGGGCTGGTACACCTTTGTGGGGCTGGTACCTCAATATTGGACAGGAATCCCACTGTGGGGCTGGCAACCCTTTGTGGGGCTGGTGCCTCAATATTGGACAGGAATCCCACTGTGGGGCTGGCACCCCTTTGTGGGGCTGGTGCCTCAATATTGGACAGGAATCCCTTTGTGGGGCTGGCACCCCTTTGTGGGGCTGGTACCTCAATACTGGACAGGAATCCCTTTGTGGGGCTGGTACCCCTTTGTGGGGCTGGTGCCTCAATATTGGATAGGAATCCCATTGTGAGGCTGGCACCCCTTTGTGGGGCTGGTACCTCAATATTGGACAGGAATCCCTTTGTGGGGCTGGCAGCCCTTTGTGGGGCTGGTGCCTCAATACTGGACAGGAATCCCTTTGTGGGGCTGGCAGCCCTTTGTGGGGCTGGTGCCTCAATATTGGACAGGAATCCCATTGTGGGGCTGGCACCCCATTACATCTCCTGCACCCCACTGCACCACTGTACCCCGTTCCAGGGCTGGGCACCCCATTGTGGGGCCACTCCAAGGATATTCCTGGGTACCCCAAAGCAAAACCTGCTCTTGGTTCTCCAAAGTCCAAGTTCATTCTCCCTCCCTCCATCCCAGTTTTTGCCAAGCTGCTCAAAGGAAATGCAAAGCCAAACTTGGGATGTCACCCCCCCATCCCCATAGGGTGACTGCAGTGAGACAGGGCCAGGGGGAGGAACGGGGCCTTTCAAGTGTTTGCAGAGAAAAAAGAGAGAAAAAAGCAAAGAGTTCAAAAACTGAGCAACTTTCCAAGGAAGAGCCAGGGCGGCTTCACCCTTCAGGGTAGCCCCACAGCACCGTGCATGGGATTGGGATCAGGAGATTCCTTCCCACACAACACCTCCCTGAGCGGGACCTCAGAGCTCACAGTGCCTGGGATAAACCCAACCAGAGCCACGAGCCCATGGATGCACCAGGAGCTGGGAGTTCCACATGACCCAGCACAACATGGAGGCACCCTGCCATGATGCCAAGCATGGATCAGACAGGTTTTTCCCTCAGACTCATGACATCACCCTTTTGTCCAGGAAAAAATGCAGGTGTCAGCCAGAAATCCTGGTTTTGGCACACAGATATTCCATTTTCCA
Organism: Agelaius phoeniceus; assembly: GCF_051311805.1. Lineage (NCBI taxonomy): Eukaryota > Metazoa > Chordata > Aves > Passeriformes > Icteridae > Agelaius > Agelaius phoeniceus. The sequence continues at coordinate 2,291,291 of NC_135293.1, forward strand.
CATGCCACAGCCTATCCAGGGGGATGAACCCTTTTGGAGCCTCTTTTCAGGGAGCTCTACCCTCACCCCACAACCAAAGCTCCCTGGAACTGCTCCAGCTGCTGCAATTCCCACCACTCACCCCTCATTAGCATGGATGCTCGTTAGCCCAGCGCTGAGACTAATCAATACTGCCATTAACCGACTCCCTGGAATTAATGCGCTTGAACCTGGCAGGCCGCAGGATATTGGTCATTTTTCCACTTAACCTGGCAGGAGGAGTTTTTCCCTTTGCTGGTGGCAGTGGATGACGGAGGGAAGCTGGGACAGTTCATCCCTTCAGCTCCTGGCTGCTGGTTCAACACCAGCTTTGGGCTCACCACCACTTTTTGGTCATCCCAAGGCTGTTGGATGTTCCCAAACCTCAGGAGAAGGGCAGCCCTGTCCCAAGCCATTGGGTTGGAGACCCTAGAGAGGATTCTGAGGTCCCCATCACAGCACAGGGACACCCAGATCGTGACCCTCTGGTGCCACCCCATTCCTGCAGCTGCTCCATCCCTTCTGCCCCAGGTTCCTGGCCCTGGAGCCCCGGGCAGGCACAGCCAAGCTGCTCTCCAGGGCACCCCAGAGCCACCCTCCCCTGCTGCTCCCGCCGCCTCGCAGCGCCTCTGGCTAAACAGAGATCAGAAATGTTAGATCTTTCTTAACATCTCCTGCCAGCACTGTCAGTGGCCCTCTCCAGAGTACCAGGGCCCTCTGTTATGTAAACACAGCACATTCTCTGTCAAAGATTAAAAAAAAAAAAGCCTCATTTGCACATAAAAGCAGCCTCTGCACTAGTTACGGGCACTGTGGCATGTAAGGAAGACTGTAGGTTAAATTCAATAATAAAGTGGGGCGGCGCAGAGGTCCTGCTCCAACTCCTTCTCCCACAGCCCAGCCCCAGCTGCTCCAGCCCGACCTGCAGCCACCAAGTGGTGCCAGCCACGAGCCCCTGGGATGGGTGGGGACTGAGGAGGCACCCTGAGCCCCGGGCTGGGCTGTGGCTGAGTGACCCCCAAGCCCCACAGACCACCCGGGTGCTCCTCTGTGCCCCCTTCATGCTCATGGCACCCCAGACTCCATCATGCCCATCTCCTCCCCTTGGCAGCTCATCCAGAGCGGGGCCTGCTGCCCCACATCCCTCCCCACACATTTCTGGGAGCTGGCACTGCCTTCACAGCCCAGCACAGCTCTGGCAGCTCCCGGCTGCTGATGCACCAGGAACCACACGGATCATGAATGTGACACCGTGGATGTGACAGCCCTTGCTGCCAGCCCGCGGTGAGGCGGTGCCCACTGCTGTGGGATGGCACTGGGGGGATCTCTGACCATGGCAGGGAGTGCCAGCAGCCCAGCTGGCTCCAGGGATGGCGGCAGCCAGCCGGGCCCATGGCCGGTTCTGCACAAATCGAATCAGAGCAGAAACTGAACTGTCGGAGAGACGAGGGCTGGGAAGTGTCATGGTAATTGTGTTAGTGCCAGCAGTGCCGCGGCTGCTCCGGGGGCTGGGGGCACGGCAGGGTGGGCATGGTGAGGTGGGCATGGTGGGATGGCACAGAGCAATGGGCACACAAGGGTGGCCACAACAGAATGGCCACGAGGGGATGGGCACGGCAATGCCAGCACAGGGGCTCACCAGACACCCAGATCTGTCAGGCCCAGGAGGAGGAGTGAGGGTTCAAGAGGGATCAGGGCAAGGACCAGCAGACCCAGACAGCCACAGAGCCAAGTGGCACGAGGGGTCACAACAGTGGTTGACAGTGAAAGTGACAGGGACACCAGACTCCAGAAGGAGGTGATTCATTCCCAAATCACTGCGTGCCACCATCCAGCAGCCGTGTCCCCATGGCCATCAGCCTGGGGATCATGTCACCATCCAGCAGCCGTGTCCCCATGGCCATCAGCCTGGGGATCATGTCACCATCCAGCAGCCGTGTCCCCATGGCCATCAGCCTGGGGATTGTGTCACCATCCAGCACCCGTGTCCCCATGGCCATCAGCCTGGGGATCATGTCACCATCACAGACACCAGCCTGGCACTCGTGTCCCCGTTCACGCTCAGCCCTGTGCACACCAGCCCCGCTCACGTCTGTGGCAGCCGGGCGCCGGGCACGTGCCAGCCGTGCACGGGATCACGCGTGCTCATCCGTGCTCCGGTGGCTCACGCTGAGCGCCCTAATTACCGCGTCTGGCCAGGCGGGCGGGCGCTGATAACGGGCACGGGACGGAGCTGCTGGGGGTTATCAGCCGGTGACAGCCGGGCCCCCCGCCGCCCGCGCCGGCTCCGCGCCGCAGCCCGCTGGGACAGCCGGATCAAGGCGCCCTTTGGGGGTCCCCAAAGCGTGGGGGATGGGGTAAACAGCCCCCCAGGGCTGACCTCATTAGCACAGCCGAGCCCCAGTGTCGATGTGGCTGGGCCTGGCATGCTGCAGGCAGAGCCTCAGGATGTGGGGTCACCATGGTGTCGGTGCCAGCCTCTGGTCTCATCTGCTGGGGGTGAGGGACACCCACCCTGCCAGTCCCACTGTCACCGGGCTGGAGGGAGATTTTGGATGTCCCTGGTGCTGTGAGGGCCTGGGTGGCAGCAGGAAAGGCCTCCAAGGAGATAGATCAGTGTCACACTCCGGTCTCTGAGCCAAACCAGCCACTGTCCTGGCACTCCCCAGAGCCATTCCATTTGTCTCATCCCAGAGCCACAACCGGGACATGGCACGGCCCTGCTGTGATGCCAGCACGGTATCCACTGCTTCCATGCCTCAGTTTACCTGCCCCAGGGCTGGATCTTCCTGCATGGTGTGGGTCCAGCAGCGGAAGCAACAGAGAAGGAGCACGTTCCCCATCCCAACTGGCTAAAGACACACCAATTAACATGGATAAACACAGACTGCTGCACTATTTCACTTATTGGCCACTATTTTCGGCCGGCGGCCGAATTCCGGGCAGTGGTGAGATGGGTGGCAGCAGGGCAGGGGGGTTGGCAGGAGCACCGGTGACTCTTTAACCTTGGAGCACTTGCACTGGCAGGGAATTTGGGGCGAGCAGTGGCGGTAATTTGATCGGCGGGAGCCGGGCGAGCGCTGGCCCCGCAATCACCGGGAAAACGCCGACGCGGTGGAAATCGGCCGCCACTGCCCAGCGGGAGCGGGCGCGGGGACACGGCTCGGAAGGACGGACACAGCGGGCACCTGCCTGTCACCCTGCAGCCCCCTGCCTCTGTTCAGTGCCACCCTGGCATTCCCAGGTGGGTTCCAGACCCCCAGCCAAAGGACACCACTGTCCCCCTGTCCCGGCAGTGTGGGGCTGCGGAGTTGGAATTTATCACACCCGCCCCTGACAGCTCCCTTTGACAGGGTCTCCGGGGGGGCCGAGCGATGCCTTTTGTCTGCCCAACAATTAATTATTTCCTGGCTAATGATGCACTCCGACTTGCCAAGCAGGGAGAGGCTGCGTGGCAAGCCCTCCCTCACCCCACTGTGCCCCCTCGCCACAACCTCTCCCATGGCAGGGTGAAATGTTGGGGTACTCAGGGATAAGGCTGGGCTGTGAGACCCCCTCCTGTATCTTACCATCCTTCTCACAGGCACGCTGCCCCCCAAAAAGGGCACCCCAAAAGCAGGAGGATGGTGCTGGGCAGGCAGGATGGGTCCCCTCTGGCGGTGCCAGCAGGTGGGTGCTGCGCTGTGCTGCGGCAGCAGGTGCTGGCAGCACTCTAAGTGCCACTGGCGGCAGCCCTGGAGCGCTCCAGGAGGGGATAACCGGCTGATGGGGCTGAGCTAATGGAGAAAATCCATTTAGGATCACTCGATACTCTCCCCTGGGCTTTCATTACACCTCAGGGCTCTGCAGGGCACTGGGCCCTGAGCCGGCCTCTGCCAGCCCAGATCCCATCGCTGCCGGCTGGATGTCTCGGCAGAGGGATGTGGGAGGGGTGTGCATGGGAAGGAATGAGGGAAGAGATGCAGGGAGCAATGAAGGAAGGGATGCAAGAAGGGATATGCATGGAGAGGGATGCAGAAAGAGATGCAGGGAGGGATGTGCATGGGGAGTGATTCAGAAAGAGATGCAGGAAGGGATGAAGGAAGGGATGTGCATGGGAAGTGATGCAGGAAGGGACACAGGGAGGCTTGTGCACAAAGCCCGCAGCTCTGAGCTTGTAGCTGCAGGTGACAAGAGCAACGCCAGCAATCCCTGCGAGGGACAGAGACAAACTGGGGTGCGATGGGGCCTTGCCCTGGAGCAGCTCCCAAGGAGCCTGGCCTGGCTCAGTGCCACAGGCAGGAACAGCGACCCCCGGGGCTGCGGGCACTCAGGCCGGGCTCCCCGCAGTGGGAAAAGCGACAGAGCCATGAAAAGAAGTAAAATAATTATCGGGCACTGGCGGCTCAGGCTCCCGCCCGGCGCGTTCTGTTTAAGGCTAGTTAATAGCCAGTGTTCTCTGGTTAGGCCTGAATGACATTTCCAGAGTTATAATAACTGAGCTATTACTCGCCGTATTGATGCATTCCCCCCGCCGGCAGCGGCTCATCCCGCGCCGTGCCGCCCGGCCGCCGAAAGCTCCTTTAGTCAATAGCACTTCTATTTTTCATTACTCCCTGGAAATGTGGCTCTTGGAAGCTCATCCGTCATTCAATTACGCCCTGGTTCAGTCCTATCATACACGTGTCATAAAGTTCCTCAGATCTGAACTGCTGTTAATTTTCTGCGCCATCCCAAGGGGATGCCCGGGACGTGCCTGGAAAGCAACCAGGCAGCCGAGGGCATGCCGGGTACGGGCGCTCCCGGGAGCGGGGGCTGCGGCACTGCCCGGGCACGGGGGGCTCCAGCACCCCAGGGGTCACCCCAGGGCTCGGACACTGTCCCTTCCCTATGGCAGTGGCAACGGGCCTGGCGCCGCGTGACCTTGGCAGCGCTGGGAATTTATTCCTCGGGTTGGTTTATTCTTTTATCAGGTGTTGGTTTAACAGGGTGAGCTCCCCCCCTTCCCCTCTAATCCTATCGGCATCTGTGTTCGGCACGTCCGTACCCAGAATAATCACCTGCCTGGCAGATTTGTCACTTCACCAGATGTAATCGGGGAACTTTTCCTTTTTTTTTTTTTACTTTTTTTTTTTCTTTCTTTTTTTTTTTTTTTTTTTTTTTCTTTTTGAAACTCTCCTTATTTTCTGTTTCTTAGAAGCTGCAGCTCGCGGGCAGAGGCGGCTGCTGCAGGCAGTACCTGTTCCAGGTCACCCTCCCCAAACCCAAGGGTTTGCTCTGCTCAAAGCCACTCTCCAGCTGGGGTCTGGCTGAGGGGAGGATGACAGGGCAGTGGCACAGAGGGTGGATGCCAAATGCTGTGCCATGATGGCTGTTCCTGCCATCCTCTGCTGCCAGGAGTGCACCTGGATGGGCACAAACCCTGAGCCAGAGGGGAAAATGGGCACAGGATGAGGCTGGGGGATGTCAGGGATGGGGGATGCTGAGTCAGGGGGATGCCAGGTCAGGAAGATGCTAGGTCAGAGGGACACAGAGGTTGCTCACAACATGTCCCTGCACAGATGCCAAGGACCATCAGGTCCTTCACAGCCTTAAAAACTCACACCCAAGAGGTGATGTTGGTGCTGCTCCCCTCCACACCCCTCCAGGCACCACTCCTGCTGTCCCACCATGGAGTGCCTGTGGCTCTCTCCCAGCCAGGGCTGCCCTGAGGATCCCTGTCCACGCTCTCCTGTCCAGGGCATCCTGTCCAGTCCCCTCAGCAGTGCCTGGGTGGTCTCAGCCACTCCACGTGGCCTCCCAGCAGGACAATGACCTGGTCACCGTCCTGCTCCTCCGCACTCCCACGCGCTGCTTTCCCTAAGCTGGGACGGACACACGCCCGGGTGGGACAGACACACGCCCTGGTGCTTGAGAACACCCTGTCACTTGTCAGCCCCCGGGACAGCCATGCTCCTGCCAGGCCCCTTTCTGCTCCTTGGATGGCTCGGAAGGGATTGATAAACAAACATTCCCATCAGGAGGATGAGCCAGGAACAGCCCAGCCACGAGGCTCTCACAGCCCTCAGGACTGTGAGAGTCAGTCATGCTGGAACAGCTTTTACCTCAGCTCTGAACCGGGAAACTGAGGCAGGGAAATGTGTGAGGGATGTGTGAGCTGGGCAGCTCCTCCAGGGCACCCTCTGCCAGCCTGGCATTTCCCTTCTCCCCTCCCAGCCCAGGCTCCCGCTGCGCTCTGGGCACGGCTAATGACCGGCCTAATTGATCTCTGACGAGGCACCAGAGATCGATGCTGGATCCCGCTGCAGGCTCTGTGAAAAGCCATTTCTGCTGCCCGGCCGGGCAGCACCGCCCCTCGCCCGCAGGGAAGCGCCCATCGATCGGGGCAAGCATCGATCGGGTGGAGAGGGGATGCAGGGGAAGGCGGCCACCCCCGCCGAGGGGAGCATCCCTCGGCAGCCCTCGGCTTCAGCCCCGGGGCGCCGCAGGCTCCTGGAGCTGCCCCGACACCCAGCGGGTCCTTGTCACCATTCCAGGTGACACCGGGCACGGCAGCAGCGAGGGGAGCTCCTACCTGGCAAGGGAAGGGAAGGGAAGGGAAGGGAAGGGAAGGGAAGGGAAGGGAAGGGAAGGGAAGGGAAGGGAAGGGAAGGGAAGGGAAGGGAAGGGAAGGGAAGGGAAGGGAAGGGAAGGGAAGGGAAGGGAAGGGAAGGGAAGGGAAGGGAAGGGAAGGGAAGGGCAAACAGAGGCACAGACCCAGCGGTCCCTGTGAGGTCACAGTGCCAGCAGATCCACACTGATTTCCTCGCCTGACTCTTCCCCCCTTATCCCTTCCCCTTGTGTCCCTTCTGGCCAAATTTGACCTGATTTGGTGCAACCGGCCGGGGTCTTTACTTCTCAGTGGCCCCATCCTCCCCTCTCCTTTCACTGGGGTTTAAGCCTTTTCACTCCATCCATTCACTCCAAGACTAATCAGATTAAAGCCCTGCCCGGGGTGCTGCCTCCCCTTGCACTGATTCACCCCCCTATCCCCCCTCCCCTCGCTTCACCTCCTTTTTCCCTGGTCAGGTTTTGGCAGCCAACTCCAAGGTCCGGGCGTGGCCATGCCAGGGGTCACTGGTGGCACCAGCTGCCCTTGTGTCCCCAGGGAAGGGCACAGAGTGGGGGTTCTGGGGGTACACAAGGGGGAATATTCTTCTGGAATGATGAGGGTGCAAGGCAGGGATGAAGAAGGTGGCAGGACAGGGATGAAGGCAGCATCAGCCACAGGTCTCCAAAGCCATCCTGCTCTTTGAAGAATCCCTCCTCCTCCTCAGCCTAGCTCCACATCCCAGGTCGAGTTAAAGGAGCATTTCATTTATGAGAAATTTAGGAAAAAAGGGTAGTTTTTTTTTACTTCTCCCCCTCTTTTCACCCAGAATCATGAGTGGGTGAAGGGTGAAGCCAGGACCATTGTGCCCAGCCTGGGGTCACCCACCAGCCCCCACACCCCGGGACCCTCCACTCCATGGCAGCTTTGGGATAGGAACAATTCCCCGCTAGAAACTTCCTGGCCTCATCCCACGTGCTCCAGCCCCCAAAAAAATCACCCAATGCCCCCCATCTAAACCTTAACCATCGATTTCCATTCCCCTTGGCCCAGCCCTGCACACAAACGCATTCGCCACGGCCCTCTCCCCGGCAGGGATTGTATGCAAAGGCAGAGAGGGGGAATGAATAATTCATCTCCGCTGTCTTTCAGAATTACACTGTGGAAAAATAAATCGGAGACTACTATATTAAAAAAAAAAAAATAAAAAAAATAAAATAAAATAAAGGAGAAAGGAGCCGGGGAGGGGGCGCGGGGAGGCAGCGCTGGGTCCGCGCCCCCGCGGCCGGAGCGGGATGCGGGGATGGATGAAAAGCGCCGGCGCGTCCGCGGCTCCTCTTCCATTGAGCGGCTCCGCATTCAGGTCCGTGCGGAAACCACCGGAATCCCTTCCTGTGCTTTGTTCTGCGGCCCTTTCAGCGGGGGCTTACGGGGCTGCTGGGCAGGGGGCGGCGGGGAGGGCGAAGGGGGGGCTTTGAAGAAAGGCACTGATGCGTTCGGCTGGTTGAGTTCAAGGGGCGGCGGGGGGGGGGGCTGGAATGGATCGGGGGGGGGCTGGAACGGGTCAGGGGGGGCTGGAATGGGTCAGGGGGGGCTGCCCTGAGGTGAGCAGGGGGCTGTGCTGGTGATGGGGGGGCTGCCCTGGTCATGGGGCTGTGCTGAGCTGAGTCAGGGGCTGCCCTGAGACAAGACCCCTCTGGTCTGGGGTCCAGTGTGCCCCCCGCAACTCAGCCAGAACCCCCTCAACACCACCCTGGCAGCACCTCTGCAGCAAGGAGGGATGCTCTGCCCCATCCCAGAGGGGTCCCGCTGGGTTTAGGGCCATGCCCCGACCCCTCCCGGTGCCCAGAACACCCCAGGGGGACCAGCATCCCCCTGGCAGCTGGTGGGGGCCACGTGCTGCCGCACAAACGGGGAGGGGAGGAAGCGGGAGGCACTTTAATTTGGCTATTTAAAAATAAAGAAATAACGCAGGCTTTGAAAGCCCGGAGGGGTCCCAGCGGAGGGACCTCATCCCCCCTTCAAAGGCCGCCTCTGCTTTCTTCCCCCCGCTCACAGCACACAAAGGTGCACGAGCACTTTCGTCTCTGTGGAAAGACCTTTTTAATTGGTTCCAGGCAGAAGGTTAAAATCTCTCCCCTTCCCTGTGCGCTTGGCTAAGAGGGGAAAGGGGGGAAAAAAGGGGGAGGCAGGGAGGAAGGGTTGTGTGGAAGCAAAACAACTCTGCCAGGCGTGAAGGGGCTGAGCCGGGGGGCACCCAGGGCCAGTGTCCCCAACACGGGGTCCAGGGTCACTGATGGTGATGGGGATCCAGGGGAGACCCGGGGGACGGTGGTGGGGGCACTAAAGGGGCTGTGCCAGGCTCTGGGGCAGGAGGTGCTCACGGGAAAAGGGAGATGTTGGGTGTGAGGCTGCTTGGTGCTTCCATGGGAATGCAGGGTTTGAGGGTTTCTGCAGCTTCCTAAAAAAAGCGGGTGGAAATGTGGTGCCTGGGGTCTTCTCACGGGGAGGAAGCTGGGCAGAGCAGGAGGGCACCCAAGGGGCTGCTCCCACCTCTGTGTGTCTCCCCATGACCACAGAGTACCCTTGGTACATCCCCATCCACAGCAGGGTGACCCTAGGATGGCATCCCAGAGCATCCACCTGGAACCCAGCCCCTCACCATTCCCATTCCCATTCCCATTCCCATTCCCATTCCCATTCCCATTCCCATTGCCATGTCAGTGCCACTGCCATCCTCCTGACCCTGCCATCCTCCCAGGCCTGCCATCCTTCCAATACTTCTATCCTGATATTCCTGCCATCCTCCCTATCCTGCCATCCTCCCTATCCTGCCATCCTCCCAAATCCTGCCATCCCCCCAGCACTGCCATCCCCCTACCCCTGTCACCCTATCCCAATCCTCCATCCTCCACCCCAATACTGCCATCCTCTTGGTCCTGCCATCCTCCCAGCCCTGCCATCCAGCCAGCACTTGGGTTTCCTTTCACGGAAGGGGGAGCTGAGAAAAACGCATCAATTATTGAGCCGGGGCGGCGAGCGCGCCGCGTCCCCCTTGCTGATGCCGCTCAGGTAGAGCCGCGCGAGCCGCAGTCAGACACCTCTAACACGATTAAGCTGCAGGGCTCTGCCAGCGCGCTTCAAGGTCAACTTCTCTGAGGCTGACAAAAGGCACGGCGGGCAGCAGCTCCCCCCGCCCCCGCCCGGGGTGGCAGCACGCTGGGGACGGGCACAGGCAGCCCCCAGAGATGGCAGAGGGACGTGGGGAGCGCCAGGGCAGGGTGGCAGGGGTCCCACGGGGATGGGGAGGCAGTGGTGGAGCTCCTGCTGGGATCAGAGTGCAGTGATGGGGTCCCTGCTCGGATGGGGATGCAGTGCCTGGGCTCCCAGTGGGATGGGGATGCAGTGGTGGGGTCCCAGTGGGATGGGGATGCAGTGCCCAGGCTCCCAGAGGGATGGGGATGCAGTGGTGGGGTCCCTGCTGGGATGAGGATGCAGTGGCCGGCTCCCACTGCAATGGGGATGCAGTGGTGGAGCTCCTGCTGGGATGGGGATGCAGTGTCTGGAGCTCCTGCTGGGATGGGGATGCAGTGCCCAGGCTCCCAGAGGGATGGGGATGCAGTACTGGAGCTCCTGCTGGGATGGGGATGCAGTGCTGGGGTTCCTGCTGGGATAGGGAGGCAGTGGTGGGCTCCCAGTGGGATGGGGATGCAGTGGTGGAGCTCCTGCTGGGATGGGGATGCAGTGCTGGGGTTCCTGCTGGGATAGGGAGGCAGTGGTGGGCTCCCAGTGGGATGGGGATGCAGTGGTGGAGCTCCTGCTGGGATGGGGATGCAGTGCTGGGGTTCCTGCTGGGATAGGGAGGCAGTGGTGGAGCTCCTGCTGGGATGGGGATGCAGTGTCTGGAGCTCCTGCTGGGATGGGGATGCAGTGGTGGGCTCCCAGTGGGATGGGGATGCAGTAGTGGAGCTCCTGCTGGGATGGGGATGCAGTGCTGGGGTTCCTGCTGGGATAGGGAGGCAGTGGTGGAGCTCCTGCTGGGATCAGAGTGCAGTGCTGGGGTCCCTGCTAGGATGGGGATGCAGTGTCTGGAGCTCCTGCTGGGATGAGGATGCCGTGCTGGAGCTCCCACTAGGAAGGGGACTTGCTATGTGCTCCCAAGCCCAGGACAGGGACCCACCTTTTCCCCACCTGCAGAGGGAAAAGCCACCCAAAAAAGTGGCTTTTCCCTCTGCAGCAAAGCCACTCCTGTCATGCTGTGAGGCCAGAGTGGGTCCAGCCCGGCTGGCTGCACGTGGAGGGGGAATTGGATCCAGATGTTTCCCCCAGCAGCCAGGAACTGCTTCCCCCATCTCAGCAGCCCCTTCCACCACCCCACAGGCCTTGGGGGGAACCAGCTCTGCCCAGCATGGAGTGGTGGTGATGGGGCTGGGATCCACCCTGGCATGGCACAGGCAGCAGAGGGACCAGGCAGCTCAGGAGGGGACAGGGTGGCAATGCCAGCTCTGCCGTGGTGCTCCTGCACTTGGCATTTGGGTACTCACAGTGACAGGACCCCCAGGCTCATCCTCATCCTGCTCATTCCCTTCAAAAACCACCCCACTGCCATGCATAGCAAAGGAGGGACAGCCACCCCTCCCACACTCCACGAGGATTCCCTGCAGGAGAACAGGGATGGGTGCCCACCAGGATGGGTGTTCTCTGGGTTGGGCACTCACCATGCCAGTCAGAAGGCAACAAAGCCATAAAAAACCCCAAACCTCAGCAAGGGAGGACCCAGCTCCAATATCTGGGTGCACGTGGGTTGGGGAAGGGCTGACAGGCAGCTCCAACAATGGGGTGGATGGCACAGGTCACCCCCAACACCATTCCCAAGAGGTCTCCCAAAGGATGCCACACCCACAGGTCCCTGTCACCACCTCAAGAATCTCCTGCTTTGGGGTGGGCTCCCAGGGCAGTGGGACAGAGACACAGCTTTCTGGCCCTGCCACAAGAGTGAGAAAAACCACTAAAAAAACCCTCAAAAACCCATTTGAGAAGCCAGAAACCAAATTCCTCCCCTCTCCCATTATTTAAAGCCCATCCAGCTCCCAAGTCCTCGAGGATGCAAGAATCTCAATTACCATTAAAAGAATGCGTTCCTGCTCCTCCATTACGGAGAAAAGCATGAAAACCCACCCCTGGGAATTCCACAACTCTAGAAAGAAGAAAAATAAAATATTCATGTAATTTAGATTATTTAAAACGTGGCACTTGGTAAACCAGTCTCTGCACTGGAGGGAACTGGGGGGGCTCACACCTTGCAGAAGGCCAGGAGTGGGTCTGGAAAACCCAGTCGTGGGCACACAGATCCTGGTGCCACCCTGGGTACCCCACGCCCAGGATCTGGTGTTAAATGGGTTTTTAAACACCTCTGAGCTTGTGGGATGCGGCGCTGCAGAAGGACAGCAGGTTATTTTTATCGTTGCATTAGTTCCAGCTTAATTGCCGGGATGTCATTAACGGCATGGAGCAGGGTCCAGGCATGGGGACACTGACACCAGTGTGTCCTGTCCCAAACCCCGTGGATTGAGAGAGCCTCCATGTGCCTCTCCTCCCACCAACAGAGCTTGGTGACAATCAGGGACAGGGACCATTGACCAGGGACAGGGACAGGAGCCATCAAGCAGGGCTGGACCCTCCCAGCTCATCCTCTCCCTGCCCAGATGCTTCTTCTCCTCCAGCTCCACCCAGCAGCTCCAGGGAAGAGGAATGTGGCTCCCTCCAGACCTCCCTCCTCCTCTTCCTCTCTCCATGGCAGGTCCCAATTCCCTCCCGTGCTCCACAATTGGGAATTCTCCTGCTGTCCCTGGTTCTCCAGCCCTGGGGCTCCATCATGTCCCACCAGCCCATCCCACCTGGGACCATTCCCCTCCTGCTCCCTTCACCAGCCCCTCTGGAAATTCCCACATCTCCAATAGGGACAAACACCCCTGGTTTGTGCCAGAGCTGGAGGCTGGGATCTCTTGGGTCACCCAGAGCTGGGATGCACACTCAGCTCTTCCCTTGGCTGCTCCCACTGGTGCTGACCAAGATCTTCCCAGCACTGGAGCTGAGCTAATCCCGGGTTTCACACCCCGAGGGGAGCAGAGCCACAGCTGAGAAACCACCTTGGAGGAAAGCAATGCTGCCCATAAATAATGGCAACAGGAATGGGGACACTGGAACTGCCCTCCCACACCTGCCAGCTGTGTCTCAGCCAGGTGTGATCCCAACAGCTTCTTCCCACCAGGAAAGCCAGGATTGTGCTGCCAACAGCTGCCCAGAGCTTTGGATCATGCCCAGCACAACGTCCCCAACCCACCAGGGACTGGCCATCCCCCAGCCAGGCCCCCAAAATGCCAGATGGGATCAGACACAGGACGTGTGATTTTTGGGGGTGGTTTCCCAGCAGATCAAGGTTGCCAGAGGTGCTTGAGCAGGCAGGGCAGGGATGGGCAGTGCCACAGGAGGTGACAGTGGCTGAATCCCAAAACAGGAATGGCTCCTAGCAGGGAAAGCCTGGCCAAGGAGCATCAGGCCCAGGTGGACACTCTGGGGAGGGAGCTGGGATGCAGAGCTGCACCCCACGCTCTGGAACACCCCCATACCAGTGCCCCTGCACCAGTGCCTCCCAGTTCAGCACTGGGGAGGTGACACCTGGCAGGGACAGGGCCACATGGCTCCTGCAGAGCCCAGTGATGTTCTCAGGTGGATTTGCTTTATAGGGTCAGGGAGGAAGGAACCAGTGCGGAGATATTTAAGTGGCGTTTCGCCATCGGAAAAAATTAGAGTCACAATATTAATTAATCCTCAAAGCACTTTACGAACATTAACTAATTAAGCCTCCCAACCCCTCTGCGAGGTGGGAAAGGTATCATTGTCCTCGTTTCACAGCTGCAGAAAACCAAGAGTGTGGAGGTGACGTGACTCGCCCAAGGTCGCTGCGAGCCAGGCAAAGGTGGGAACAGGTTCCCAAAATCTGCACCTCACTCCTCAGCAGGACAGGACCCAGCAGTGCTGAGCACCCTGGAGCCCAGGAATGCTGGATTCCAGCACCCCCAGCATCCTGATCCCTACCCAGGGCAGAGAGGGACAAACCAGGACCCGTATCCCCAAAGGGACATCCCGGGGGAAAAACCCACCAAACCCAGGGGCAGGGAGTAAAAACAGAAACCACCGAGGGGTTTTATGGAAAGCCCCACCGACCCTGCGTGGTTTAAAAGCGATTAGAGCCCTGCCTGGGTTATCAACCAGCGTCTCAATCCCGCGGCATCGATCCGGATAATAGCCGGCAATTGTTCAGATACAATATCATAAAGTCACTTTAACTACAGCCATAAAGCTTCCCCCGCCTGCAGCACCGCTGGGCTCCCCACCTCGTGCTGGGGACAGGCACCACCAGCACGTGCTCAGGGATGAGGATAGTGGGGGGACCCCTCCAGGATCCCCTAAATAGGGACAGGATCCTCAGGGATCGTCCCCCATTTCCACTGCTGGAAGAGAAGGGAATGTGGAGCCCCCCGGGCTCCCCTCGGTGCTGATCCTGGGAATCTGCAGTGCTGGGGTTAAGGAGCTCCAAGGCAGCCACTGAGATCTGATGTTTCAAGTTTTAATCCATGGGATTGATGGGAATTGGGAGGAATGGGGGGGGTTCTCCCAAATGAAGAGCAGCCCGGATCCCCCTGCTCCCCTGGTTTGTCACTGTCCCCAGTACATGGAGCTCCCGGCTGGGCAGTGTCAGGACCTGGCTCCTTCACCTCTTTCCCACTGCCAGCCCCCCATCCCAGGGTGCTCCCACGCCGTGCTCCCTGCCCTGGGTCACCAGGAGTGCCACTGGAGAACAGGGCTCTGGAGGACACTGCTGGAGAGCCCCGCCAGAGAACCCAGACTCCTCACCCGCTGCCTCCTCACCCACCGCTTCCCACTGCCTAATGAGCACAAAATATTTCCATGTTGCCAATTACTTGGTTCGTTTGTGCTGCTGCAGGCAGCGCTGGCGCAGGGAAAATCCCCCCCGGAGCTGGCCTGGCCCCCAGGGAGCAGGGAGAGCCCTGGCTGGGTCTCCCCAGGGCTGAGCATCCCCACCCTCACCACGCAACCTGAGACCCCCAGCCCCCTCAGCCCGGGGTCACCATCACCAGCAGCCTCCTATCAACATTCCTGTGTCCCCAGCGACATTCCCGTGGCCCCAGTGTGACACAGTAGGAAAGCAAGCCCTTGCTTTAAACAAACCTTTGAGGGATTTAGGAAAGGCTTTGAAACCCCTTTTTCAGTTGTCCCCCAGCAGACAATGGTTTGGGGTCCAACCTGTTGGTGCCACTTTCCAGCACGGAGAAGACCCCGAGCGGCACCAGAGATGTGCCAACCTCAGGCCATCCCAGCTGGGTCCATCCCTGCTCCCATCACATCCCCAGGCAGGATTCCCCCTGCTGGAGCCCTGGCCAGAATTGCTGCTGTGACCATCACCACAAAACCATTCCAGCAGGTCGATCTTGAGAGCGGCATTCCTCCCACCTGCACCCATAAATCCTCCCTCCAACTGGAGCAAGGAAGTGATTTATAAGGTGGAATAAAAATTACAACATTTAAGGAAAAATATCAAAAAGTCACAAAAATCCGTCCAGCTGGATTCCCCTCCCATGGGAATGGGGTCTTGGTGACGCTGGGATTTTGGGGCAGCGAGGGACACGCTGGGAAGAGGCCAGAATGAATTGGGCTCTGGTGCTGCCAAACCACCTGGATGTGGGATGCACACCAGAATCAGCCACAGATGTGAGCCACCGTGTCCCCACACAGATCCCAAACCGGTGTGGAAAGAGCTGGGGGGCTCCAGTCCCCCCTCACGGAGCCCTGGGCTCTGTGGACACGAACAAGGGACTTCACTGCCGCCATCCCAATCTCTGCTCCCATCTGAAATTCCCACATCCAGCCCCGGAGCGGGCGGATGCACTGTGCAGCAAGACATGGTGCTGTGAGAGCCATGCCCTTCTCCATCTCTCAATCACTCCACCAACATTAATTCCCTAATTTAGCCCCTGGCAGCAATCCTCACCTTACCCATGGAGAAATTGAGGCTGGGGGAGGGAGAAGCCATTTGTCTCCGAATAATGAGCTGGAAGCCGGATCCAGGATCACCCCCAGCTTGCAGGACGAGAGTCCCTGCTCCCGATCCAAAGCTTTCTATCATAAAAGACAACATTATGATTTATGATTATCATTACTCAGCTTTGAAATGGAGTCCAGATTCTCCTGGAGTCCAGATCCTGGCTGTGACACTGGGCCCTGGACATTCTCCCACCGCCGGCACTCTGCATCCCAATGTCGGGAAGAGCCAAGGAACAATGGAAAGCCGCAGATGGCAGGAGGATGAGCCAGGAGAGGCAGCGGTTGGGTGGCCAGAACTGAGGGTCCACTGACCCCAGGAACCATCACAGACAGGGGAAAGCTGGGAATGCCAGGGAGAGCAGGCAGGGAAAGCCAGGAGCTGGTCCGAGCTGAAGGTCACTGGCGGCAATGAGCGCTAGGAAAGCCGGCACTGGTTGGGCTGGATGCTGCCTCCAGAGCACACATCCTGCAAAAGCAATCCCCATTCCCAAACCTGCTTCCAATTCTGCCCATTTAGCCTTAAATCCCACCTCAAAGGGTCAGAAGCAATGCCAGGGCCGTGGCGGGGCACTGATCCTGGTGTTCCACAGGACTCGGCACCCGCACGGCTCTGGCCAAACCAATCCCCGCGACCCCGTGGTGATCCAAGGGAGACGTGGACGGAGCTCGGAGCCAGAAGCCATTTCTATTCCAGACAGGCTCGGATTCTGTGTTGGAAACTACACAGGAGCACCATTTTGACCAGCATTTACAACCGGGACAGGCGCCAGAATTCCCGTGTGCCAGCGCCGTACCCGACGGCGGATCTCCAACAATGGGACGGTCACTGGGACAGTCACGGCACAGCCCGGCAGGGCCACGGCTCCATCCCAATCCCCTCAGCCAGAGCAGCAGATTCTCCCAACCACCCAGCATGAAAGATCTTGAAAAAGCCAAGGAGAGAGCCTGGAGCATTCCCAAGAGCGACACCAAGCCCTGGAGCATGAGGCTGCTCCTGAGGAAAGAACCTTGCAAGGTTCAGGAAAACAGTAATTTCCCAAATAAAGGATTTTGCAGCCAACCCAGCCCTCACCCAAATCCCCCAGCCGCGGCAGCATGGGGAGGGGACGGGGGAGAGTCCCCACCCTAAAATGGGGATCCCAGGAGCTCACCCAGGGGTGAGAGAGCAGCCGGACACACAAAGAAAGGGAATTCCAGTTACAGGATTTGTACGTGTTTTTTAAAATGCAGAAAAATGGTGGAAAGGCAGGAAAAAACGGAATGGGAAAATTGAAACATCCAAACACCAGGAGGGAGGGAAATGCTCCTGTGAAAGAGAATCTTTTCCCAGTAGTAGATCTACGACCTCCCACCCCACTCTCCTGGATGCCCTGCTCGGTCGGTGCTGAGAACTGGGTGAAATTTGGAAAAAGCCTCTTTGGAAGGGTCGGCACATCAGCCCTGGCTCAGGCAGCTCCAGTGCAGTGTCAGGTAAAAATAAAACACAATTTGTGGGCACAATGTAAGAAGAAGGGGTCGGTGAGCAAAGCAGGAAGGTTTGTGGAATCCCAGCGGAAAGACCTGGATTTGGAAAAAGCTGATATTCCTGAGGTGAAGGGGGAGAACGGCTGACAAAAGGTCCTTTAGATTTCGGGGAAAAGGGAAATTAAGGGCTGTTGTATTGTATAAAAGCACCAACCATTCCAAAATAACCTTGGAATAAAAGCGCCCATCCCAGCGCAGGGTGGGGATGGAGGGATGGAAACGGACACACGGACACGGCCCAGGCAGCTCCACCAACCCAAGCCAGCAGCGCTGGGGCTGTGCCAGCATCTCCCGACCCTTCGGAAGCCGGGTACCCCCGGCCCTCCCCGCCGTCCCGGGGGGCTCTGCCCCGCGTTTTTCCACTCAATTTCCTCCCCGCGTCGGCAGGAGATAAATCCCTCTGCTGAGGCAGGCGGCCGGAACGGCAAAGCCAGCAGTGCCAAGTTTAATAAGCAACCCTGATCGAGAATCCAGATAATAATTGGGATTATCGAGCTGGCTGGGAAAGAGCTTCCTCAGCTCCTGACGGCACCCGCGCCCGGCACCCGGGTGACAATGACACCCACGGGGTCCCCAGTGGGGCTGGGACGTTGATGGGAGACTGGGATGTTCCTGAGGAGCAGCGGAAGCCCATCCATCACTGAATATTAAAACAAAATCAAAATAATAATCCTCTTTTTGAGTGCTCCACGCGCAGTCAGAACCCGCGGCAAAAGGGATCCCGTGCCCCCAAAATTCCATGGGAAGACCCTGGGGGTCCCAGCTCCATCCCCACCTCTGCAGGAGCTTCCCTGCATCCCGATTTTTGGGCGGGGGACACACAGAGCCGGCACCGTCCCAGCGCCTGCGGAGAGGCTCAGCCGCTGAAATAATCCCGTCGCGGTTGAATTTTGTGCAGGGCACGAGGTCCAGGGGCTTTCTTTCCTCAGTGGAAACAGGATTGGAAAAGGGAAGAATTGGGATTTTTCGAGTTCTCTACAGGGTCAGGCTGATTTTATTTTACTGCAAATATAAATAGGGTTTTTGATAAATAAATAAATAAAATAAAAAAAAAAAAGACAGTCTGAATAAAACCCCCCTGGAAGACATGGCACGGAATTTGGAATCCTGGCAGGAATTGCTGTAGCCGGGCTGAGTGCTCTGGAATATTTGTATTTGCTGTCTAAACACTTTATCTCTTTCCCAGCACATGGGTGAGTTTTGCTCCCGTGTAATGTTCAAGGAAAAATAAACCGAGACGGATAATTCCTCCTCTTCTGCAGATAGAAAAAGAAAAATCCGACAAAACTTGGTTGCACTGGGGGAAACAGCAAAATATTTCCAGGGAAATTCGGCCAAACACCAAGGAAATAGATGGAGGAGGCAATTGGGATGTGGCAGGAGGAGGAAGCTGGGGATGGAATGGGGATTCCCCATTCCCAGTCATTAAAAGCCCCCATAACCATTTATTCCCCTTTTTTCCCAAAGTCAGCAGCGCCGGGAATTGAAGCCGAGAGAGGTTTGGGTTTGGTACCGAAAAGATCCGAAATCCAGAATTTGATTCCTGGGGGACTTCGGGGCTGGTGGAGAAGGAGCTGAAACAAAAAGTCCATTCCTGGAGTCGAACAAAAAAAAGCTATTGAGGGATGGTGTAAAACTCTGCGGATCCTGGGAACGCTTCGGCAGCGCAGTGGAAGTACCAGGGGTGGGAATACTGGTGGTTGGAATATTGGTGGTGGGAATACCAGCGTTGGGAATACTGGTGGTGGGAATAGCAGTGGTGGGAATACTGGTACTGGCACCCACAGGGAGCGGTGGCTCCGGGTCCAGCACCAGGATGGTGTTTAGTGGGATCGACCTGGCACGGGCAGCTCCGCGTTTGCACGGACACACGCGTGTGCTTGGAGGTTCACAGCTGCAGGGAAAACAGGAAAATCCCACAAAACAAGGCTGGAGAAGCTGGAAATATCAAGGAAAGAGGAAAAAAACTGGGAGGTTGGGAAGAGGTGCTGTGCTGAGGGAGAGTAGGGATGTATCCCACAGGATCCCACCATGTCATAAGTTTATCCCACAGGATCCCACCACAGCACAGGTGTATCCCAAAAGATCCCACCCCAGCACATGGGTATCCCAAAGGATCCCACCACAGCACAGGTGTATCCCAAAAGATCCCACCCCAGCACATGGGTATCCCACAGGATCCCACCCCAGCACATGGGTATCCCACAGGATCCCACCCCAGCACATGGGTATCCCACAGGATCCCACCCCAGCACATGGGTATCCCACAGGATCCCACCCCAGCACAGCCCCACCATGGTTCAGCCCTGTGGCCATTCCTCTCCCAGCAGCGGCATCACTCACTGCTCCGCTGGGCCTTGGGAAGAAAACACAGGAAGAGGGGAAAAATTTAAAAGGGGAGGAATTTAAAAAAAAAAATAGTCTAAATCCCTGTTCCCAAATCCCTCTCATCCTGGTTCAAAATGAAGGATGTGCCCCAAAGGTGACACCTATCCCAGACAGGGCTGGTGTCACACCAAGCGAAATGCTGGGAATGCTCCCAGGCTCCGAGCACCAGCACCACCCCGCCTTGCCAAAATCCACAAAGCTTTGATTTCTCCACAGGTTTGGGGCTCAACAAGAAAATTTTGGCAAAACCAGTTCCCAGCCGCCCCTGAGGATGAAGCTTCGGGCTGGCAGCTCCGTGGCCATGGATCTCCCCAGCACCAGCCCCAGTTCACACCATGGGGCAGCACAGCCGAAGGCATCGGGTGACCCCGGTGGTGACCCCAGCCCTGCCCTCACCCCCTCCCAGCAGAGCCCACTCACAACATCCCCCCACAGCCCCCGCTCCGCTCTTTTGAGCCGGGAGCCTCATTAGGAGGTAATTAGCTGCGGAACAATGGGAAGCTCTTTAGCAGCCCAGGCACAGCGGCAGCAACAAGCCAAGGGGGAAAGAGGGAGGAGAAATAAATAAATAACAACACTGTGACCACCCGGGAACAAGCCAGGACGGAGCAGGGACACGGCCGGTGCTGCCGGACGGGCTCCATCCGCCTGCCCTGCTCTCAGCTTTGTCCCTACCTGCTTTTCCTGCAGGGATCAAACCAGCCCTGGCATATCCCACACACCCCATGGGCGCCATTTCCCCGGCCAGCCAGTGGGAACAGCCATGGGGTCCCCAAATCCAGAAGGGCTGGGCTGGTGGCAAAGAGTTTGGAAGCACAGATACCCCTAAACACAGCCCTGGCTTTGGGAAGGGCTTAAAAATGCCTCTGGAATTCATCTGGCAAAGGCCAAAGCGGCCACTGGCTAACCCAAACACTTCTGCAGCTCTGGAGAATCATGGAATCACTTGGAGTAGGAAAGAGCTCCAAGATCTTGATTCCCAGCCATAATCCAGCCTGGACCCTTGGAGCACGGTGCTTCCCCCTGCACTTGCAGAGGCCAAACAGGGCCTGGTCCTGGTTTTGGGATGGATCTCCAAGCAGAGGGAAGCAACCATCGGGATGAGCATTGGGTCATGGCAGAGGGGGAAAAGGAATTGAAACACCTCTGAGGGGCTGCAGGTAACAGTGCTCCGAGCTGCTCGCCTTCCATAAACCCCATTAAATCCAAGGAAGAGGGGCAGGATCTCTGCCCCAAGTGGGGAAAACCAGCCTGGATCAAAACGGAGCCTCAGAAATCACGATTAATATCTAACACAAAAGAACCGAAATTGTCACCATCAGGAACGAGGAGCTATTTAAGGAACAATTGCTGCAATTTTCCAGCCAACCCAGCAGCTGAACCTTGTCAGGCACAGGCAGGTATGGCTCCAGCCAGCTCCTGATGTGGCACTGGGATGGACACAGCCAGACAGCCCTGGAGCCAGGTGAAACCACAGCCAGGTACATCCTGGAGCCCCCAGGTAGGAATTCCAGGGGAATGTCACACAGGGGTGGCACAGCATTGCCAGACAGGGGAGTTTTTGGCATCGGATTATTTGTGTGTATAAAGTGCATTTATGTGGGAGGGGGGTGGGGTGAATAAACACCCACATATGTAAATAAATCGATAATTTATAAAATAGATTTAAATATATTTGTACGTAAATATATATATCAATCAATACATATATATAAATGTAAATATAAATGCGCCTTTCTTTATACAGCAGCACTTTCAAAGCTCTCCATGGTACCCCAGGGCATCTCTCACCCCCTGGACCATTCCCACTGCCCACCCTCTGCGTGTCCCCCCTGAGCAGGACACCCCAGGATCCAGGGGGGATTCTGGGGGGATTCTGGGGGGATTCTGACCCTCCAGCAGCTCCCACACACCCCCAGCCCATCCTCGCATTAGGATGCGGCGCATGGCCGGCATTTGGATACCAAATGTGCAACCAGCAGGGAATGTAATTGCGGTCCCTGGAAAGGGACAGGCGGAGACGGCGACGGGCACGGAGAGAGAATCCTGTCAGCGACGCCGGCCCGCTGGTGTCTGCTCTCCATTAACCACTCGCCGCAGCCCTGGGCTGGTGAGGAATTGCTAACACGGCTTAACGGGCTGGAAAAGAGGGGTGGGAAGGGCTGGGAGTGATCTCGGCACAAAGGGAGAACAGAAGGAGGAAAACTAAAAGAGCAGGAATTGCACAGGACGAGGCCGAGCGCTGGCACACCCAAACAGCCAGCAGTGCTCTGGCACCCCGAGAGGGGACTGGGGCTGATGGTGACACAGGAACAACCCGAGCGCCAGGGTTAAAATTCACATTAAAATCACGCCAAGGGGGAAACAGGGCAAAATTCACATTAAAATCACGCCAAGGGGGAAACAGGGCAAAATTCACATTAAAATCACGCCAAGGGGGAAATAGGGCAAAATTCACATTAAAATCACACCAAGGGGGAAACAGGGCATGTTTCTTAAAGGGGCTAATGTGGGCCCCAGTATGATGCCCATGGAAGCAGGGAGGGGAGACACAGAGAACTGGGGACCCCAAGAGTCCCAGCCAAAGCCAGGACACAGAGGTTTTGGGATCCAGCCCCAATCCAACATGGAGACATGGGTGGGATCGCCCAAGCTGAGCCCTCTTGCTCGGCCACCCCTCTGCAGCACCAAATTCCTCTGGAGAAAACAGATGTGGCATCGTCTTCACTCCCTTGATGGAGAAGTGGGACACGCAGCCACCAGCGGCCTGGCCACAGCCCCTTGTGACACACAGGTGGGCAAGTTGGCCCTGGCTTGGGTGGTCAGTGGGTCACAGCCACGGCTTTCCTGGCCACGGCCACCACATTCCAGCCTCCTGGACAAAGCACCAGCGACTGGCAGGCGCCAGGGCTGCAGCTCCAGGAGATGGGAATGCAGGAAAAAGGGGCACAAAATGCAATGGGATTGGGAACATGAGCTAAATCCCCTCCAAGATGTGCCCCGCTCACCTCAACCCCACCACCCCTGCGGCACAGGCACCTTTTCCCCCAAAAGTCCTGCTCTGCCATCACTGCCAGCCCTGAGCATCACCTGGCTCCGTAAATCCCTCTGCCAGAAACCATTTCTCCGGTTCTCGATCCCAGGATTGGGGAGTGCAGAGGAGCAGAACAGAAATCCCAGCTGTGCTCACAAACCACACCGAAAAATAATACAGAAATCAGCAAAAGAGCCGTTCGGAGGCAGCGCTGTGACCTCGGCGTTAAACCAGGCCACGGGCACGATCCCGCCCGGTCCCGGGGATCTGTGCTGTGAACAGAGGGAGGAGAACCTCTGACATTCCTGCTGTGGATCCAGGCACACGGCAGTGACCACGGGATTGCTGCAGGAACACCGACCAGCAGTCAGGAATGACGATTCCCTGCCCGTCACCCGGCTGCCGGCAGAGCGGGGCACGGCAACAAATCCCAAACCCTCCATCCTTCCTTGGCCTCCCAGGGGTTTCCAGCACGGCCACGAGACCATGGGTCATGATCACAGGCCTGGGGACCTTCTGAGGACAGGTCACTCCGTCCTACAGACCCTTTTCCCGCATAGCATGGAGGTTTTCCCATATCCCTGATTTTTTGTCGCACGGTGCCGCGTGCCGAGACATCCACCCAAAACCCACCGTGGTGGGGGGGGCAATGGGGGCCAAAACTGGACACCCCAACCCGCTGGTGATGCTGGACACTCCAGCACACCCAAATCGACCTGGTTGGCTCCCATGGAAAATCCACCCTGGAATGCTACGGGTGAGCAGCTCCTGCACCGCCAGCCCAAAAACACGGAGCGACGGCGGGAAGAGCCCTGTGCCAGACCCCTGCCCGCAGTGCCAGAGCAGGGAGGAGCCCCAAGGTCCCATCCATGGGCACATCACCCTGGACACAACCAATGGATCCACCCATGACCGGCCCAGCCATGGCCAACAGATCCACAGCCGGAGAGCGACCATCGGCAGCGCCTGTACGTGCCACGGAGCAGAAACCCACACTTGCACATGGTAACAAAACTGCCCATTATTATATAATTCTACCTTCATCATCCTTCATTTTTTTTCCTGGATAACCCAGGAGTTCCAACCAGCCAAACATTTTCCTAGCGCATCCTCACAAAACCATTTAAAAATAAAAATAAACCTTGCAAATCCACAGCGAGTGGTTAAATCTCTCCCCAGAACAGGGAAATTGCAGCATCCCGAGGTACCACTTATTTTTAATTTAGCCCCAATTATGAAATATAGAATTATTCTAATCTGGGCAAATCATATCGACCATGAGATTTATTCCTGTCTTTTATAAAATACAGATTGCTGTATAAACCTGAAGAAAAACATTTAGCGGCAGAGAAGGTCTGTGGGTTCAAACAGGACATTTTAACCTTGGGTCTTCTCCCCCTTTTTTTTTTTAAACCCCTTTTCATTTCCCCCTTACTAAACGAGATGTTGGCGGGAGGAGAAAAGAATGAAAACAAGGGACCAGAAAACACAGAAATACATTTTTCCTTCATTTTTAAGAATGAGGCGGTCTTGTAGTAACTCCAGAGAAAAAAATAAACCCACCGCTGGGTTCAAAAAGGGAATAAGCAGGAAACTCAATGGCAATTTCAATCTTTGCAACCCCTAATAAATTGCCTCGAATTCCGAGAGCCGAAGGCGCAGGCGGGGAGCGCTGGCGACACGGGGCGCTCCCACATTGGGGAAATTTGGGTCACATCCCGGAGCCAGGCGCTGCGGACGTGCCTGCTGAACCCACCAGCCATTGTCTGCTCTTCCCTCCCAGCCCCTCGCGCTTCCCTCCACTCCATTTTTATTTCCCCCCCCACCCCGGTCCTCGAAAATATTTTCCCTGCCAACAGCAGATTTAGAAATGTATAAATATATATATATATGGAATAATGATCCACCGTGGATTTTTCCAGGAGAGATTCTCGGCGGCTTCTACGAGGGGGCGAAGGGGATGGAGCCGACGCCATCACCGGTGCTGGGTCCCGGGACGCCCCTCACCAGTGGCCAAGGGGCTACTTTTGGCTGTTGGCACCACCATCAGAACCCTTGGGTGCCAAATCCCATCCCCAGGAGCCCCTGGGCGCCAAATCCCAAACGTCAGAACCTTTGGGCGCCAAATCCCAGCCACTGGAACCTTTGGGGTGCCAAATCCCAGCCACCGCCCCAACCACCCTCATCTCCAGGATGCCAGAGTTGGACCCGGGGGGACACCTCACACATGTTTGGCATTTGGGAGAACAAAAACACAAAGTGTGGGAGCTTGGGGGGGAGCACCAGGAGCTAAAATCAAAAAACTTCGCAATGGGCAAAGAAAAAAAAAAAAAAAAATTAGGAAAAAAAAAATTCCCTGGCTCTTACAATCCCCCACAAAAATGTGAGGGAGATAATAAAATCCATATGCACCGCAGGCGGCCCACGACGCAGGCACCACCGCCAAGGAACCACCACCAAGGCACAAAGGGACGGGCTGGCCCCAATTTTGGGGAGGACAGAGGGGCACGGGTGGGTCTCCCCCAAAGGGACACGTGGAGGTTGGGTGGACACCAGGTGCTGCTGAGGGTTCTCAGCCCCGCACACGTCCCAGCAGCGAAACACCGCCAGGAACTTCACCCAGCTGCTCTGGTGTCATCGAGGGAGAGAAGGTGGCACCGAGGGTCCCCTCATGGATGGCAGCAGGGGATGAGCCACCCGGTGCTGGAGGAGCTGCCCCACATCCCTGGCAGCCCTGGGGATGAGGACCAGGCCACGCTGTGCCCCACAAGGCCACTTGTCACACAGGGACTGAGGGGGACAAAGAAGCTCCTGCTTGACCCAGAAAACACGACAGCCCAAAGCCGGGGACCACAGGGGCTGCACCCACCAAGCTCGTCCCTCACCACTCACAGACACTGCCAGGCTTGGGAGAACTTTGAGGAATTTTGGGGGAAATGGAGATTTGATGGCTGGTGTTTGTTTTTACAGGAATCCCCACAAACGGGCCCGTTCAGACCCCAAAGAGTGTCCCCAACAGGGAGGGTTGGGGGGTCCCGAGGGTCCCAACCACCTGAGCATTCCCAGAGCAGAATTCCTCCCGCTTCCAACTCACCAGCAGTTTTGGGTTCCTCAAAATCACGAACAAAGAAAATACGACAGAAACAAAACTCTTGCCCCCAAAGAAAAAACACTTGGTGGGGGGAAAAAACACACAGAAAAATCGAAATTCCAACTGGAGTCAGGAAACGAAGCCAACTGTGGGGATTGCGCTTCCAGGATGGGAATGACCCGGGAGCAGCAGGGCCGGCCACCCCCAGCTCCGCACTCCCCGTGCCCCCCTCGGGCCCGTTTTGCCATTTCCCCCCCAGGTCGTTCTTCCCGACTCCCCCGCAGCCGCACCCGCCGCTTTGGGCGGATTTCGGGGTGGTTTTTTTTCGCAGAACCTTCATCCCCGGAGAGGAACCGGGGGGGACACGGGGTGGAGGGGGGAGGAACTTGAACTTCCCCGAAGTTGGGCGCAGAGGGGCCGGGGGGGGCCGAGCCGCAGCCCCCGCCGCCCCCGGGAACGCGCCCCGCGCCCGGCGATGCTCCCGGCGCTGCCGCAGCCCCCGGGGACGCTCCGCCCGGGGCCCCGCGGGAACTTTCGGGGGAGGGAGCCCCGGGGACCACCCCCCCTCCCCGGGGCCGCCCAGCCCGTTCGCCGGACCCCACCGGGGGCTCGAGGGGGACCCGACCGGCCACGGGCGGCGGCGGCCGCTGTCACCGGGCGGCAGCGGGCGCTCAGCGGGTTTGTGTACGGGAGGAAACACCGACTGGAACTCGGGCGCCGAGGCCGCCCCCGCCGCCCCCCCCGCCTCACCTGGGATTGCTCCGGTTCCAGTAGACGGCGAACCGGTCCGAGATAACTTTCCCGGTCTCGTCGGTCCAGACGCAGACGCCGAGGAGCGCGGCGAGCAGCGCGGCCGCCCCGCAGCGCACCATCGTCCCGGCGGGCGGCGGGCGCGGCTCCGGCCGCTTCAGGGGGCGGCGGGGCCCTGGGGCCGGCCGGGGACGGCGGGCGGGCGGCGGGCGGCGGCGGCGGCGGGCGGGCGCCCAGCCCTCACCATCGCCCGCGGCCCCGGGCGCCGTCAGCGGGGGGAGTCGGGGGCGGCCGCGGTGCGGCGGCGCCGGGGCAGCCGCATCCCGCGCTCGGGCGGCGGGGACCGGCCCGGTTCCCGCGGCGCCCCGGGATCGCCCCGGTACCGGGAACCTTCCGCCCCCCCCACCACCACCTCCCGCGCCCAACTTCGGCCAAGTTCCTCCGAGCCCCGCGGCGCCGCCGCCGCCGCCCGGTGCCGAGCCCCCGGTGCTGCCGCCGCACCTGCGGGCTCAGCCCCGGGCCCCGCCGCGGGCTGCTCCGCCCCGGGGGACACCGGAGAGACAAAGGCCGGGCCGGGAGGCCGCCGCTCGCTCAGTGCCGCCGCGCCATGCTGCGCCCGCCGCCCGCGCCCCCCGCGCCCCCCGCCCGGGCCCGCCCCCGCGCCGGGCCCGCCCCCGGTACCGGCCCCGCCCCGCGCCCCGCCCCCGCCCCGCCTCTGACACATTGTTGCCACCGGCGGCCGCGCGCGCGCCCGGCGCGGTCCCAGGGCGGGGCTCCCGCGCGCCCCCGCGGCCACGCCCCTGCGGGGGGGGAGGGGGTCGAAGATGGGGGGGGGTCGAAGATTGGGGGGGGGGGTTGAAGATTGGGGGGGAGGTCGAAGATTGGGGGGGGGACGGCCCGGTAGCCCGGGGGAGGGGGATCTGCGTGGGGAGGGGGTCACAGACACCGTGGGGGGGTCTTTGGAACGGGCGGGAGTCGCACCGGGTGGGCTGGGAGCGATTTGGAAAGGGGGGGTCACAGCGGCGGGGGGGTCACTGGAAGGGGAGGGGTCGCACTGGCAGAGCAGGGGGGCTCTGAAAAGGGGAGAGGTTCGCTGGTAGGGTATTGGGATTTTGGAAGGGGGGGCTCATATTGGTGGGTGGGGGGGGCTTTGGAAGCAGGAGGGAGGTCTGGGGGTTTGGGTTGCCCTGAGGAAGGGATGAGTTGGTGGCGGGGGTTTGGGGTGCCTGGGGGTGATGGGCAGGAAATGTTGGGAAGGGGCAGTGAGGGGCTCGCAGTGGAGGGGACAGGGACTGGGATGGGGATGGGGACGTGTCCTGCGACTCACAGGTGCCAAGGAAAGACAAACAGTCAGACGGTGACGGGGAGAGTCCCACCCTCTGCAGGGACATTTTTTCACCTCTGATATAAGGATAAATTAAACAATAATTTGTGTTAAGGGATCACTCTGCTTTGTCAAAATCTTGGAAAGCAGTGATGGGAGTCACACAGAGCCCTGAAGCTGCTGTGGGGCCACGTCTGCCTCTGGGGAGGGCAGATTTTGGGGAGAACACGGAAAATCCAGAGGGATTTTTGGTCACAGGTGTGCCACCCAGCCACATCCCTGAACAAGGACACCCCACGGCCCTGGAGCCACATCCCCGAGCAAGGACACTCCTTTTGGGCTGTCTAGAGGAGCTGGGCCTTGCTGGACAGGACCTGCTCTGCTCCCAGAGTCCCCTCGGTCCCCCCAAGCTCCAAAAACTGTTTCAGAGGGATGAGTGAACACAGAGGGACTCCAGAGCCTCCTCCCCAGGGACCATGGAATGTTCTGGGTGTCCTGGAGTGTCCTCCCAGGTGTATAGGTCCCCCCTGAGCCCCTCGGAGCCAGGGCTGGCTGCCAGCAGAATTCCTCAGGTGCCTCCAGATGCAAAGACACTTCCAGTTGGATTCACAAAGCACCAAGGTGCCCATTAAGTCCATCAGGAGGAGCAGTTCCAGCACATCCTGCTGCCTGTCCTTCTGCTCAGCATCCAAATATCCCTGTAAATCCATCTCCATCTCACGAGCTCTTAGGAGTTTGTCCGTGCTAAAAGGGAGGGAGCGGCCCAGCGTAAAACACCTCCAGCGCCACACAGAGAGGTGGGATATAAATAAAATATGGATCCTCCTCATTATTTATTTAGCAAATCTGTTTAGGAAAAACTCCACGGACTGTGGGGCTCAGCATCCCTCCTCCCACCCCAAACCAAAACAAATAAAAACCAAATTATTTCAGAATAATGCTGCCGGAGCGTCCTCCCGCGCCGCGGCTCCATCAAGGTTATCCATCTCCTCATCCTGCTCCCATCAGGATCCGTCTCCATCAAGCCCCCGACAGCCAATCTCCCTCCTGTCAGCGGACGCTGCCACAAACCCCGACACTTGTCTGTCAACTTCATTTGTTTCCATCTCTCCAGCCAAGCCACTAAAAGCCTTTCCGGGCTCTCCAGGAGGCCAGGCCATGGTTCCTCCCATCTCTCCACGTTCCAGGGCCAGCTCCAGGGGCAGCTCCAGGGGCAGGGCAAAATCCACAGCTGCAATCCCATCAGTGTCTGTGGGTTGGGAATGGGGATGATCCAAAGGGCACCGTGCTGGCCAAGGGGTTAGCCATGCCTTGTGCTGCCAGGTCACCAATGGGCACAGAGATTCCCAGTTCATCCCAGCTCAGCCCAGGGCATCCCTGTTCAACCCAGCACATCCCAGCTCAGAGCTCAGCTCAGTGCATCCCAGTTTAGCTGAGTTCAATCCAGTGCATCCCAGCCCAGCCCAGTGCATCCCAGCTTGGCCCAGTTCAACCCAGTGCATCCCAGTTCAGCCCAGCTCAGCCCAGTGCATCCCAGCTCGGCCCAGTTCAACCCAGTGCATCCCAGTTCAGCCCAGCTCAGCCCAGTGCATCCCAGCTTGGCCCAGTTCAACCCAGTGCATCCCAGTTCAGCCCAGCTCAGCCCAGTGCATCCCAGCTCGGCCCAGTTCAACCCAGTGCATCCCAGCTTGGCCCAGTTCAACCCAGCTCAGCCCAGTGCATCCCAGCTCAGCCCAAATCAACCCAGTGCATCCCAGCTCAGCCCAGTTCAACCCAGTGCATCCCAGCTCAGCCCAGAGAATCCCAGCTCAGCCCAGAGAATCCCAGCTCAGCCCAGTTCAACCCAGTGCATCCCACCTCAACCCAATGCATCCCAGTTGAACCCAGTGCATCCCAGCTCAGCTCAGCGCATCCCAGTTTAGCCGAATTCAACCCAGTGAATCTCAGCTCAGCCCAGCTTGGCCCAGTGCGTCCCAGCTCAACCCAGCTCAACCCAGCTCAATCCAGCACATCCCAGCTTGGCTCAGCTCAGCCCAGTTCAACCCATTGCATCCCAGCTCAGTCCTACTGGAGCTGTGGGGGATCCCAGATGAAACCCCCTGGAAAATGGGATGATCCATTGGGATCAGGCAGGAGCAGCCCCACACTTGCTCCAGTGCATTCCCACCCAGCCCCAGCCCTGCTTTGCATGGAACGATTTCTCCTTCCCCACTCCTGGTAACGGGAAGGAAAACCTTTTCCAGGATTTTTCTGGCTTCTCCAAATGGCAGCAGGTTGTTTTTCTAACCAAACAAAACCAACTATTTTCTTTAATTACTGCAAATCCTGCAATTTCCAGCCCCCAGCTCCATGCAGGGGGCAAGGCTGGATGCAGGGAGGGATAATTCACACCCGCCTTCCTCTGCATTAATTGGATCGGCCAGGAAATTATGGAAAATATTTGTTACTGATAGAAAAACCCTTCCCATTAAAAAGGTGAGGAGTCACAGGGAAAAGGCTGGGAAGCACCAGCACAGAGCAGAGCCAGGCAGGGCTGCTGGGAATGGAGCTGCAAAAGGAAAAAAAGGTGCCTGGGTGGGTCCCTTGGAGCTTCCTGAACTGGAAGGGATCAGCGTGATGGGAAATCCCAGCTGGCAGCAGGATCCAGATGCCCGGCATGGGCACAGGAGGGTGGTGCTGGTGCCCCCAGCCAAGGGATCCTTGGCATTGTGTGGCATCCACAGGCACCAGCCCCCATCCATGGACTCTGATCCCACCCAAAGGCACCGACCCCCCAAAGGTCAGGCAAGGGCCCATCCCTGGCAGGCAGGGCTGGGGTGGCAGTTCTGGGGACACCCATCCGTGTGGCCAGACTGTGGCACTGCTCTGGCTGCCAGGTTTTCGTCCCTGGAGCCTCCCACGCTCCTGAGTTTATTCAGAATACCAAGTCAGCTGCCACAGGTATGCAAAACCACAAAACCCCACAATCACACCCCGAATGTGGGGGCACCCAGCGCTCCTGTGTGGCCCCGGGATCTCGGGCAGCGTCTCCCCTCCAGCAGGGTGGGGGAGAGCCACAGCCTGCGGCTCAGGGTGGGAACCGGAGCCCGGGAACACCCAAACCCCTCCCGCAGCCCGGGCACGGACGCGCCTCGCCCGGGGCCGTTCACGCCTTCCCCGAGCAGCACCGGGCGCGTTCTGCCGCCTCCTCTGATGCTCCTTAAAACACCCAGCCCCAAAATCCAGCTGCGGATTAATCCTTCCCACGCCGGAGCCACGAGAGAGAGCGGCTCCCCCTGGGCTCGGTGGCGTTTGGTGACCGCTGTCCCTCGTCCATCGGGGACGGTGGCACCGGAGCGCCCGCTCGCAGCAGTGCCCGCAAAAACAATTTCCCACCATGAATTAACCCCACAGTCCCCTGGAGAAGGGGGCGGGAACGGTGCGGGACGGCACCTGCACACCAGCGCACACCTGGAAAAAGCAGCCGGGAAAGCGTCGGGGGCCAAAATCCCGAGGTTTCGGCCCAAAGCTGAGGCGGCGGCGGAGCGGCAGCACCGCATTGCTTAGGCAATACCCCCCTCTAGTGCCGGTGCCCCTCGCGGCCCCCCGGGGTTGTCACCGTGCACTCGGGTCGCCGCTAACGCGACACAGCCCCGGCCCCTGCTTGGATTGGGGAAAACACCCGGGAAAACAAAAACCCCCGCAGATCGCAGCCCCTCAGCCCCACAGGCCGCTGGGGACGAGCCGGGAGTTTTGGGGAGGGTCCGCATCCCCTCATCCCTCTGGGATCCCTGCACGGAACCATTCCCAGAACCCCATTAACGGCGCTAAAGGGACACGGCGCGGTGCCACGGCCACCGTGTCCCTCTCCCACGGCCACCGTGTCCCTCTCCCACGGCCACCGTGTCCCGCACGCCGGCCTGAAGCCCCGCGGCCCCCGCTGCCATCCGGCTGCACTCCGGGAGCTTTTGAATATGGAAAGCGCAGGGGAAAAGCGTTTTCTGTTCGGCCAAAACCCACCCAAGTGGAATGGGGAGGGGCGGGGGGGAGGGAGGGCAGCCCGAGGAGTTAATCCACTTTGAATTGCAGCGGCTCCAGCCCGCGCTCCGGGTTGACAGCTTGACAGAGACGGATTGGCAGCTCCCGAGGTGAAACATCCCGGCCGAGCCACGGAGACGCAGGAAAACCCGGCTTGGAGGTGGCAGGTTCCACCGCGTGGTTTTGCATGAGTGGGGGGAAAAATATATTAAATAAATAAAGGTGAGAAGGGAGAGCAGGGAGCTGGAACAGGCCCTGGCAAGGGGAATGGTTCCCTGGAGCTTCCCTGTCACAGGGACCCCCCCGGTGGCTCCTCAAGCGCCCCCAAACCTGACCCTGGGTGTGCAGGCACAATCCCCCAGCGACCACCACAGCATCATCCCCCAGCTTCCAGCCGGTGTCCGAGGCACCTCTCAGCTCCCACGGGACTTGGGGCAGAGTTTTCCCATCGGGATCCCCGAGGAGCTGCTGGAATACAGATGAATAACAAACCGGGCTGAAGGAGAATGGGCACCGTGGGGCGGGTCACACACCTGCTCAGGGGGGTGATAGGCGAGCACAGCCCCAGGCAGGGCGTTAAATCCTCTCGTTTGGCAGGGGAGAAAAAAGGCATTTTCCAGGCAGGAAAGAGCCGGGAAGGCGAGGCCCGGCTCTGCCTCCCAGGGCAGCTGCCTGTCAGCAGCCGGGAATCACTGAACTACGACGGATGTCTCGGAGGGATGATAGGGCAGCGACCCTCATATTTTCTGCGGCGAGCGCTCCTGTAAGCTCCCTTTGTGCTGGAATGATGGGAATTCATTACAGAGCACCCCCCGCCGCGAGCTGGCTCCCAGGGGAGGGATCTGCCGGCTCTCTCCAAGGCTAAATGGGATTAGGTTATCTCCAGG
The DNA here is from genome assembly GCF_051311805.1 of Agelaius phoeniceus. Classification (NCBI taxonomy): domain Eukaryota; kingdom Metazoa; phylum Chordata; class Aves; order Passeriformes; family Icteridae; genus Agelaius; species Agelaius phoeniceus. Next base: position 2,324,018 of record NC_135293.1, read on the forward strand.
CACGGATACCCAGACGAGAGCGCACCAGGAATGGTCCCGGAGCATCCAGCCCGGGACTCAGGCTCAGGTATCACCACCGGCTCCTCCAGGTGAGGATCCATGATCTGCTCCCAGATGGACGCAGCAGGGACATTTACTGGTGATGCTGATCCTGGAGATGTTTGGTGTCGCTGTGTGTTTTGGGGGAAAAGTGAACTCCAAAGGACGCTCACCTTAATCCTGACCCTCATCCTGTGATGAACCCGTGATCAACTGCTCAGCAAAGCGTGGCACAGGCTCTGCCAGCCCTGTTCTCCCAGTTTTGGTGCCAGCAGCCCTGATGCCACTCTCAGCTCTGGATCACGGCACGGGGAGTGGGGCTGAGCTGGGCTTCACCCTGGGAGAGGTGGGAGAAGCCAGAGGGAGCATCCCTGTGCCCAGCCTGGCACTGCTGGCACTGCTCCCAGGAGGATCCACCCTGAGCTGCTGCAGGAGCAGAAATCCCCAGGCTGGGCCAAAACAGCTTAAAGCACCAAAAACTCCATCTCAGGGGGTGGATAAAGCAGAGCTTGAGTTGGGGTGGAACACACCCTCACTCTCCCCTGCCCACAGCGGGGCTTGGCTGCTCCATTCTGGAGGCATCACTGCCCCTAAAGACCACCACAACCTCCCAAAGACCACCACGATCTCCTGAAGCCCCCACCACCATGACCACCTCCATGCACAGCCCTGCTGGGCCCCCCCAAACTCTTCCAGTGCCCCCCCTCAGCACAAGCACCAGCTGCAGGGTTGGTGTGAGCATGGCTGCACTTGCTCCACTCCCTCTCCCTGTGGCTGCTGGATTCCCTCAATCATGTCAAACAAACCCAGAGAAAAACACGTTTGACTGCATCAAAGTTCAAACCTCCACCTGGCCGCGTCCCCGAGCAGGGACCCTTTAAAGCTGCGAAGATGTAAACTCCCCCAGGTCTTCATTATGTCTTACAGGCCCGATATTATATCAGATTATGGAATCATTAAACAAAAAATTGTACTCGGCGCTGTCCAGAGGGGCCTCCAGTTACCTTGTCTAAATATAACAGCATCATTTTTAACTGAGGAGCTGCTACAGTCCCTTGGGCCTTCATTATATTTCATGGGTCTGGGCTGGAATATCATCTCCCTCATCGGAGAACTCATCCTGCACTCGTGCCGAGGCCAAGGCCAGCAGTGCTGGATGCTCCTCTCCATGGGACACCTCCCACTCCATGGAGCACCCCCTCACCCTGCACTGGCAGAGAGGAGTGGGATGGGCTGAGGGGATCGAACAAAGGAGGAGATGGAGGGAGAACAGCGCTGGGGAGGGGGGGATCAGAGCCAGGTACGCGCCCAATTATTTTAATTGCGTGTAGGTGCCCTTCCGGCTCGCTGATGCGACACATCAGTGTTTACTGCGCCGAGCAGAACCAATTATGTTTGAACATCGAGGGGCTGAGAGACAGCAAATAAACACGGCAGCGTGCGGGGGGCTCCGCCAGCCTCCGTTTGCACCCGTCTGTCAGCGCCCAGCCAGGCATGGACCGGGAAAGGGGGGGGATCCTGGGATGGCTCCGGGCAGGGAGCCCCACGGAGCAGCACGGAGGGGAGAGGGAATAGATCTGTTTGGGAAAAAAAAAAAAAAAAAAAAAAAAAAGGGGCAAGAAATGAAGCTGTAAAGCGATCGTTTCTGGCGGGGCTTTGACACGAGTTGTCAGAGGTGGTGGTGCGTGTGCTCCTGTCTTTACAGTAAATAACTGTCAGCAATTAGGAAGTGGAGGTGGTTCCAGGGAGTCGGGCGGCTCCGCGCGTCACTCACCAGGGGTGGGGAGTGGGGACCACAGGCCCCGGGGCTGTGTCCCCTCAGGGAGGAGCTGCCTTTGCCCTGGCTTAACCACAGCCAAGGCACAAACCCCCAGGGCTGCTTGAATGCCCAAACATCGGGGACAGTAGCTGTGCAGAGAGGGGCACGGATCCTAAGGGTCTTTCCAACCTAAATGATTCCATGAGTCACGAAATCCCAGGATGGTTTGGGATGGAAGGAACTTAAAGATCACCCAGTCCCACCCTCCTGCCATGGGCAGGACACTTTTCACTGTCCCAGGTTGCTCCAAACCTCAGTGTCCAACCTGGCCTTGGACACTTCCAGGGATGGAGCAGCCACAGCTGCTCTGGGCAACCTGTGCCAGGGCCTCCCTCCCTCACAGGGACAGATTTCTTCCTTATACCTTGTCTAATTCCACCCTATTTTAGTTTAAAACCATCACCCCCATCCTACAACACATCCCCATGATCTGGCCCTGATGATCCTCGTGGATCCCTTCCCCCAGGATATTCAATGATTGCACGATCAGTATCGAACCGAGCCCTGAGCTTCATCCTCCCCACCGCTGACATCTCCATCACCTTCCTCCTCTTCCTCCCACCCCCCTGGCAATAATCGTCTCCAGCTCCCAGCTCTCCCTTTCCCTCCTCCCGGTTTTCACTCCCCTCTGCTAAGAGCAGCTGCAGCCGCGGCTCATCCTGCGGAGCTGCCGGGTTCTTTGACACCAATAACCTCTGTCTTTGTGCTCCGGGGCTCGGCGGCCGCTGCCGCTCCCTCCCAGGCTGGCACAGCCCGCTCCCCCCGGCCCCGAGCAGCCCAGCTTCAGAGGCTCGCAGGAGCTCAGCCCCCGGAGCTGGGCCCCGGGGGAGCGGGCGCGGGGGACCCCCAGCTCCCGTTCCTATGGCGACCGAGGATGCCGATGTGGCAGCCCGAGGCGGTACCTTTGGTACTCACGGATCAAACCGCAGGGCAAGCGGTGCCGGGGAGGGGACGCGGAGTGCAGGGAATGCAATGACTTGAATTAAGAGCAGGAGAGCTGGCAGCTCCCCTCCCCTGGAGGCCAAACTTCCCCTGGGTGGGTTAAAACTCGATTTTTAAAAATTTTTCCCCCTGTCCTTGGCCTCTCCCAAGCTTTGGGAAGCACACACCCGGTGAGGACAGCGGGCTGGGATCACCAGCGTGGGCTGCAGAGCACCAGTCCGATGGATGTTGGCCCTGTTGTGCTCAAAAGGGGAGACAGAGGTCAGGAAAATCCTGACAGGATCCAAAGATCTGCTCCTCCAGTGGCCCAGGGACCACCTTCATCCCCCCCATGTGCCCATTGGTGTGGGATAGAGCCCAGGAAGGGCAGGGAGAGGGTGAGCAAAGCCCAGGAGGAGCAGCAGAAGCTGGGGGGACCCTCAACATCCACCCAGCTGCCTTCACAACAGCAAGGACCAGGAATGTGAAAGGGAAAAGGTGACTTTTCCCTGGTTTTGTGTCTCCTCACAGCCTCTTTTCTTCTCTTTTCCATCACCCTCCTTCCTTGCTGCTCTTTCCGCTCCAGAGCATTCAGTGCTTTGCTGGGGCATTAAGAGGCGGCAGCTCAAACTGTTTAGTGAAGCATTAAAGGGGCATGAAAACACTCACATCACGGGAGCTGAGAGCCCTGGAGCATCCTCGGGAAAAAAGCACCTCCCAGTTCTGGGAAATAAGACATATTTCTGTGCTCACAGCACCAGACAAAACCCATCTCCCAGCTCTTGCCAGCCCTGGCCCGGCTCTCTGACATTCCTCTGCTCCTAAAGTCAATCCCTTCCCGTTCCCATCCAGGTCACTTGGGAGCAGCTGGGCCACCACCATCCCCAGCCACCATCTGCCACCATCCAGTCACTCAGCAGCCCCCCAGGATACCTCAGACATGCCCAAACCCTGGGATTTGCATGATTTAGACACGTTTAAACCATCACAGCTTGAGCACATGAAAAGGAGCCAATTCCTCACTCCCTCCTTCCCATATCCAGCAGAAACCTGCAAACACCCCAGGGCTAAAAAGGGATTTTCCCCCTTTTAAGGGGTTCAGAACCCATTGGGCACACGCAGAGCTCAGGTGTCCCCTGTGCCCCATCCCAGGCTCTGAATGCAGCGCCAGATCCAGGAAAATCAGGAAAAATCTGGAAATCAGAAACCTGACTGTTCCATGGAGGGGAGAGGGCTGCTCCACATGAGCCCCTCAGCAGCTGGCTGAGAGTTTTTCCTTCTTCCTTTAACCACAGGGAAGCTGGATTCCTTGGGAGGGGCTGCTGTGCTTGTCCCAACACCTGGAGGTGGGAGCGATGCCTGAGCCCCATCACCCAGCCCCGCTCCCTATGGGAACCATGAGGAACATTGTGAAACGGGAGCAAGAGGACTTGGGGCTCCCTCTGAGAGACCACCATCCCTTCCCAAGCTCAGAAATCAATCCCAGAGCTCCCACTCCCACTACTGCAAGGGCCCAGGGTGTCCCAGGCATCCCCAAATGGGGCATCCCTCAGCTCCAAGGATTCCAGACAAGAAATGGGATAGAGCTGTCCCAGGGAAGCACCATTCCCTGTGAGCACATGGAGCTGGAGGAGCCAAGCAGGTGCCCTGGCCAGGGCTTAGGACCTGGGTGTGCTGCTTGGTGCTCCCAGCTTGGAGAAGGGTTTGGCACAGGCTCTGCTCTGAGAGAGCTGGACCAGCTCTCCCATTTCAGCAGGAGCTGGTGCTGCTCCCAGATCTATCTCCCCCTTCCCCTGTCATGGATTTGCATCTCTCCTTTGGGCAGCTCGTTTCCAGCACAGAAAGGGACAAAAGGCTCTGTTGGGGTCTCCTCCCTCCAAGGGCTCCGTAGGTTCCCCCCACCAAGGGCTCTGTGCAGGGTCCCCCCTTCCTTCCCCAGCAATTGTTATGTTAAAATCCCCAGGACATGTTTCTGCAAAGAATTAAAGGAGGGTGAGGAGGGGATTGTTTTCGTCAGTGTCTCACCGAGTCTCTGACCTTGAGCGTGAACAAAAACAAGAAAAAAGGAACTTTATGCAAATCTCCCTCACTCCGCACAAGGGGGAAAATAATAACGGAAAATGGAGATTAGGAATGCAAATCGACTTAATGAAGAGGCAGGGGCTGGGCAGGAGCTTGTTTTGCTCTTGTAGAGACGACTCACCCCGTCTGGTCCTGCTGCACCCCAGGTCTGATCGATACAAATTATATCAGGGTGGGGAAAGAGAAACACAGGAAAGGTTTAATTCCCTCATCACGGCATTGTTCATCTCCCCTGCCCGTGGCTGCTCCTTCCAAAGGCCTCTCACACCTCCCTTGAGTCAATTCACCACCCAAAACTGACCCACCCTCCTGCAGATCCCATGGTGAAGCCCAGTCCCACATTATGGGGGTGCAGCTGCTTCCAGGGGTCCGAGGGGACCTTGTGTCCTTGCTGCTGGGGCCACATCTCCAAAGTGCCACCCCAGATGGGTCTGGCGCTGCGGGACCCCCCTGCTCTCCACCAGCCCCTTCACAAGGCTCAGCCTCATCACTTGGATCATTTTCCTCTCCTTTTCCATTCCCTCACCAGCCTTCTCAGCCCAGGCTGCTGCACTGGGGAGTGGGAGTGGCTCCCACATCCCCGTGGAACAAAGTCCTGGTCCTGGCAGGGGTCTCCAACACTTTACAGTGAATTTGTGACCAGCCACAGCCTGGGCACAGGACATGGGATCACGAGGAGCAGCAGGAAACCACTGGCGCCTTTTGAGGGTTCACACACGGAGAAGTTGGGATGGAAATGGCTCAGGGTGGCCCTCAGCACCACATTTCCAAGGTTGTGGAATGTTATTGCCTCTTCCCACTCAAAACCCACCTTAGAATCACAGGATCACGGAATATCCTGACTTGGAAGGGATCCACAGGGACCATAATGTCCAACTCCCAGCCCTCCACAGGACAATCCCCAAATCCTATTTTTGCCAGGGCACAAAGCTCCTGTAAAGCTCTGCTTTACAAAACCCTGAGCTCAGAGCCACATCCACCATGAGCAGTCAGGGCTGTGCTGGAAGGTGCTGAACACCCAGATCCCCCTGGAAAGATGATCCCAAAGCTGCTGCTGGGTGTCTCACTGCTGGATCATTGGATCACATGCCCCCAGGTGATGCTTCCTCACTGGAAGTTTGGAATGAATTTTCCTTTCTTCTGCGAAAGAACTATCAAGGTCAGTTCTATTTAAATGAGGCTTTCACTGGCCTGAAGATGAAATCAGACCCCAATCCCATTCCAAATTATGCTGGAATCGCCTGGGCTGGCTGAAACCCAAGCAGGATCAATTCCTGAGGTGTCAGAGCCCCCAGCACGCCGCTCACCCTGGCCCCACTCTTCTTGGCAATCAGAACAGATCCCACAGACCCGAGGCTGCCCTCAGGACACATTTAAACCTCAGCCCAAAGGTGCTGAAAAATTCCTGGAGTGTTTAAAACCCAGTGAGGCCCCAGGGGCAGCGACCTCACCAAGGCCTGGAAACCATCCCTGGGCTCCGGGTCACGCTCCTCCGCCAACGCCAGGGCTGGTGATGCTTCCACCCCACAAACACCCCCCTTCCCTCCCTCCCAAACAACATCCACGGGAGAGTTTGGCTGGGAACGCAGCGCTTTAATCTCCTGGAAGCCTTTGACAACCTGTCTCGTCCTGGCTTTTAGCTGCGTGAGAGCTGCTCGTTAATGGAGCATTAACCTTGGAGAGCTGCTGCAATTACTCCAACACTAATTCTGACAGTTTTTGGTGTATCTGTTTGTTCTTTTGACAGGCAAAAGGAATTTCTTTTTAAAAGCTGTTTGATACATTTGAGACCTTCTGTCCACATTTCCCTTTTTTTTCTTTTTTTTTTTTTTTCCTTCTGCTGGAGATGGGAAGGTGGGGGGAACGTGCAGAGGGGGAGACGCTGCCTTCCCACGACACCTCCTTCAGGCACCAGTCGGGATATTTCCCCCCTCCCAAGCCCTTCCTACCCCTGCTTTAAGTCACAGAAGCGTTTGGTCTCTCCTGACCTCATTAGGGTAATTAGGAAACCTTTTGAAGCTGGGAAAATGGCTCTGAGCGCTGGGAAAGGAGGAGAGCAAAGAGGCTCTGAAGGAGCACGAGGATGGAGAAAGAGGGAGAAAAACATCTTCAGCAGCGAGGAGGTGACCTGCAGCTCTGCTCCCCTGGAAAGCTCCTTAAATTGCCTCTTTTAAGAGGATGGAAATCCAAGTCCTGGTTATCCCATAAGACCTGAGCAGCCAGGGAGCAGGGAAGGAAAAGGGTGGTGGGGCAGGCACAGACTGAGCTGAGGATTCCACTTCCATCTCTGATCCATCACCACTTCCCCGGGTGCCCTTTGGCAAATCAGCTCTTGCTGTGCCTTAATCCTTCCTTCATCTGAAAAAAAACCCCATCCCCTACATGTTATTTTCTATGTGGGAAACACAGGCTTTGGAGGGAAAGGGCTCCCTCTGACTGTGCAGCTCCCAGGAAAAGCAGGCTGCTCCTGGCCATCATCCACATGGAAGTGGTGCCAACCAACACCTTGATCTGAAGTCTGATAAAACCCACCTGAGATGGAGGCAGAAGGTGATCTCGGTTGAACTCAGCTGCTGCTTTCCAAACCCACCTGAGCCACCAGGTAACTCCCGGGTGACAGGAGTGGGAACCTTCCTAAGAACATTCAGCCCTCTCTGCCTCTAATAAATGTGGGAAGCGTTTTCCCTGCACTCATCTGAGCCAGCCAAGAAGCCTGAATGATGACTGTGGCGCAGCTAAAGTTATCACAGGGATAAAACCTCCAGTTCTAAAGGAAAAACGCGCTATCACAGCCCTTTGCTACCAATCACAAAGGGCACAAACCCGATGCCTCTGTGTGTTCTGCAGAAAGGGGAGTTTGATGTGAGAGAAAAGCGGATTAAAATAACACTGGCAAGAAAAAGGATCAAAATCCACCGATATACCCCGGCACGAGCGAGTCTGAGCCAGCGCGCCCGAGGTCCCGCTGTGCCTCTGGCACACGTGGAGATGGAAGCACTGCCACGATCCTGCACAGCTGCTTTGAGGGTCCCCTTTGGAAGATAAGGCCCCCCCCAGCCACCCCTCCATCAGAACATCCCGTCAGGAGCTGCTTCTCCAGGGTGTCCTCAGCAGTCCCTGCACCGCCAGCCTGTGTTTGAGCAACGTCATGGAACACTGGAATGGTTTGGCTGGGAAGGGACCTTAAAAATCACCCAGTTCCACCCTCTGCCATGGGCAGGGACACCTTCCACTATTTCAGGTTGCTCCAAGCCCTGTCCAGCTCAGCCTTGAAGATTTTCAGGGATGGGGCAGCCACAGCTCCTCTGGGCAACCTGTACCAGAGCCTCCCCACCTCTTTTCCTCCTTTTATCCACTCTAAATCAGCATTTTTGGTTTAAAACCATCACTCCTTGTCCTGCTGCAGCAGGCCCTGCCATACATCAGCTGGAATTGGACTTGGGATGTCCTGGAGAGGCACCTGGGGGCTGCAGGTAGAGCAGCACCATGGCCCCCCCAGAGCCTCCATCCCCTCGGCTGCTGCTCATGTTGTTAATGCCCATCAGTTTTTCCCTGTCAGGAGCAGCCTTTCCAGCAGTTCTGCAGGAGCGGGGGTGGCTGGGCTCAGCTCGGGCTGAACAATGAAATAATTGGGATTATTTTAAGTACATGAGGCTTTATTCCTTTAAAGAACAAGAGTAATTAAGCACCTGAACGTAACAGCAGCGTAGTGGGGCAGAGTGAATGCTCCAGGGAGGGGCTGGAGCCTCTCCAGGGAAACATTCTGCCTTCACCTCATAGGGAGCAGGGCAAACCTCCTGGTACTCTGCAGGGGCTGAGCATAACCCTGGCATGGGCTCTTCTGTCTGCAAAGCTGAAATCTCAGCACCCCCATTTCCAGGCTCTGAGCTATGTGGCACATGGAAGCACTTTGAGGATGTCCAGGTGCTGCCAACAGCAATTCCTGGGGATTCCAGCGTGGCAGGAGGGAATCACACCGGCATTGGGAGCTGCTTCCAGAGGGAGAGGGAATGAGGAGGGTGCCCACACACCAGTTCTGTGCCATTTCAGTTCCATTTCCCAGCACTGGATGTGACCCATCACCCCCACATTCCCCACATGCCATGTTAAGTAAAGCAGCTGGTAATTGTCTGCAAAAATTGTCTATAAACACCTCTCCATGGGCAGAGGTTCTCTAAGCCCTGCTGAAGCAGGATCTATTCAGATCCACAGCAATCCCACAACCCGTGGAAGTGTTTCCAGCAAATCAGACCTAAAATCCTCTTTTTCTGGCAATTCCAGCCCACGGGTGCATGGAAGTTCCATCCCCCCCCAACAGGTATCCCTGGACATGAGCTGCAGCTTGTGACTTTGATCCAGCATTGTGAGAAGCAAACATGAGATTGTAACATCCAAGATATTGTCTCCAATTTAATTTTTGGGCTGTTCCCCCCTTCCCTCTGCAATCGCACGTTCAGGAGCGCAGAGCCCCTTTCATGTTTACTTATCCTTAGATTGCAAAAATTGTCATGTGAATTCCTTCTCCAATTAGCTCTGGTACTCAAAAATAAAATATTGTTCTGTTGCCAGCACAGTTCTGATCATTCCTGTCCTTTATACTTTTATTCCCCAGAGTCACTTGAAAAGCGGACGCTCCTTCCTCCTCCCCTGCAAAGCCCCCTTGGAAAATTTTTAAAACAAAAAACAAGCAGCAATTCTAAAGGAAAGGCTTTGGTGGCTGAAGTGCCACTCCATTCACCTTTCCATGATGGAAGGGAAAAAATAAAGATCAGAAGGAGGATTTAGACAAAAAGCCAACTAAGTAAAGGTAATTTCTGATACAGGAAAATCTGCTTGTTGTGTAGAGGTGCTTTGTTGAGTGGAACAGAAGAGACATCAGAGATTCTGCAGCAGGTTTTCAAACATTCCCAGCTCCCTTCCCAATGTGCCACCTGATTCCACACCAACCCAGAGACACATTTTGGAATGTCAGTGTCCATGGAATGAAGGTGAGGAAGACCACCCAGCCCCTGCCCACAATGAGAGGGACACAGACACGGGGAATTGTGAGTGCAGCTGAAAACGTTTACGGGGAAATTCCAAAAGCATCCAAAGTCACGCCAAAGTACCCAGAGCCACCCAGTGAGTGTATGAGCAATAAATGGGACAAAATTTGTGACACCTTCCCCTGACCACACTCATCTGCTCACCCATCCAGGGCTTGGCCCCAGTGAGAGCCCAGCGTGTTCATGGGGACAACCCGCGACCCAGAGAGCTGCCCATGGAGAAAATCCCAGGATAGTTTGGGTAGGAAGGACCTTAAAGTTTATTCATTTCCACCTCCTGCCATGGGCAGGCACACCTTCCACTAGATCAGGTTCTTCCACACCCCATCCAAACCTGGCCTTGGTTAATGCCACCTAAAAAACCCTAAGGTTCATTTGGTACTGGAGAAATCCAATGACAAAGAAGTCCAAAATCCATGAATGGAGTATCCTTTCTATATTCTAAATTTCTAAAATATTTCTAAATTTCTAAAATATCCTTTCTATATTCTAAATTTCTATATTCTAAAATATTCTTTATTTTTCTCTTTTTCCTCCTTGGGTTGCTGGACGCATTTGGACCATCTCTTCTCCCAGACAGTGACCAGAAAAAAAATCACACACAGACTGCTGTCACACATAAAAATACCAAAAATAAACCCCCAAAAACCCACCAAAAAAAAAAAAAAAAAAAAACAAACCTAAAAAAACCCCAACTTTAGACACAAACCCTCATTAAAAGCAGGGGACAGTGAGTGAGAGAGGAGAGAGAAGAGCTCAGCAGTGCTCCCTCCTCGGGCTGTGCCGCAGAGGTGATTTCGCACTCCACGGAGCGCGGCGTGAGGAGCCGCAGCAGCAAACAGGCTCTGGAATCAAAAGAGCTCCCTGGCACTCCACCGGCCCCGCAGCTCCCATTCCAGGGAAGGAAATTTGCATCCAAAGCATCAAGAGCACTTTACCTCGAGTTTAAAATAAATTCCGAGCAGATCCATGCCGCCAGCTTGTGTTTGTGACTGGAATCCCAGCCAGCGCCAGCCGGAGCCTGGCCCCGTTGAGAGCTCGGGAAGAGGGGATGGCACAGAGCAGGGAACAGGGATGAGGGTAGGACAGCACAGCTGCAGCTGGTCCAGCACCAAGGGCCACAGCAATTAGTGCTAATTGGGGTAACAGCCCCCTGAGCCTGAAAAGGAACAAGCACTCGGTTCACATCCTGTGGCAGCTCCCAGCACCGCACACAGATGGAGCTTGGAAGCACAGAATCGTGGAATTTTTTTGGAAAAGACCCCTGAGATCACAAAGTCCCAGCACTGCCAAGGGCACCATTAAACCATGTCCCAGGTGCCACACCCAGGGGTCTTCTGAACACTTCCAGGGATGGTGACACCACTACTGCCCTGGGCAGCCTGGGCCAGGCTGGATCCCTTCCTTTTGAGGAAGGAATTTTCTCTCATATCCAATCTAACTGGACATGGTGATGGTGTCCTGCCCATGCTGCTGCACAGGGAATGCTGTTAGTTCATTAGCACTGCAGTTAATTTGGCCCAGGAAAGCTGGGGTGCCCCCAGGGCGCTGCTGTTCATGTCTGTGCTGGAGCCAGTGGCATCACTCCATCAAACCAGGGCATCCTGAAACCTTGCAAGCCCAGAATCATAAAAATCTTTCCCAAACAAGTCCTGACAGGGCCAGGTGGAACCTGGTTCAAGTGGAGCCAGGGCAAGACCCTGCCCTGCTCCTGAGACACTCCCCTGAGAGAGAAACCCCAACAGCTCCCCAGGAGCCACCCCAAAACCTGCTGCTCCCCCAAAGAGACACAACCCCCAAAGGGCCCTTCCAGCTCATCCCAGACAGCTGCTGCAAGAAGCAGATTTGCCTTTCAAGGCACCAGGATTGATTTGCAGCTTCCCCAGGTGCCGGCAGTGCCCTGGCAGCTGCAAGTCTGGTCTGTGAGTGCCACCTACAGGGACCCCCTGTGCCCCAGCTCCTGGTGTGCCCTGACCCCCCTGTGCCCCAGTTCCTGGTGTGCCCTGACCCCCCTGTACCCCAGCTCCTGGTGTGCCCTGACCCCCCTGTACCCCAGTTCCTGCTGTGCCCCGACCCCGCTGCCCCCCAGGACCCCACCAGTAACGAGGGGAAATCGTGGAGCAAACAAAACCCTCTTGGCTGCTCCAGGACATGGGGACACGGGAAGGGTGGCAGAGGGGGACAGGGGGAACATGGCTTCTGTTTTCTCAGTGCCACCGATGCACAGAGTCAGATGAGAAGCAGGTGTGAGTCAGGGAACGCCCTTGGGTTTGTTGTGGAATGAATTCCTTGCAGGGAGGAGCCAGGACATTCCCATTTCAGCTTGGAAGAGACTCAGGGGAGACTCCCAAGGGGCAGCTCCCATCTCTGCTCTCGGGGACAAGGGGCAGGAGCTGAGGGAAGGGCTGGAGCTGAGTCAGGGGAGGCTTAGGGTTGGATATTACTGAAAGATTCTTCCCTTTGAGTTGGGCACTGCCCAGGCTCCCCAGCCCCAAGGCTGCCAGAGCTCCAGGAGCAGTTTGGAAGAGCTTCCAGTTTGGACACTGCTCTCAGGGATAGACAGATTGGGGTTGTTGGGGTGTCTGTGCACCCCATCAAGTTGGACTCGATGATCCCTGTGGGTCCCTCCCAACTCAGGAGATTCTATGATCCAGGGAACAGCATCTCCTCCCTCACTTCCAAACAAGCACAATGGAATTTGGTTCTGCTGCTGTGGAGAGGCTGGAATTGGCCTCACAGGGACTTTATTTGGTCCTCTGTACAATAAAAGGGAGTAATGTGAGAACAGGGAGAAAGGAGGAGACTTCAGAAAACTGAAATGAACCCAGAGATGATTGGAGAATCACAGAGTCACTGAATGGTTTGAAAGGGACCTTAAAGCTCACCCATGGGCAGGGACACCTTCCATAGACCAGGTGGGCTCCAAGCTCAATCCAGCCTGGGCTTGGACACTTCCAGACAGGACACAAGGTGAGCAGCAGCCCTGGGAGCACAGTGGCACTGCCCTGTGAGCAGGGGGAAAACCCCAAGGACCCCATAAATCCATGATCTCACCAGAGCAGCCTCATCCCACGGGCTCAGCAGCCCATGCACACAGCAGGGAGGGATGGCTGGGCTGGAATTCTTTATTCCAGTGATTCCAGGTACAAGGGAGGGGATGCTGCAATGACAAGAAAACCATGGATCAATACCATGGCCAGCAGCTGTTTAAAGACAGATCAGCAGTTCCAGAAGGGCAAAACATGAGCTGCTCCTTGGGGAGTTCAGACAACAATGTACTCAAGTGCTGTTTATTGACTCCACCACAGGCACAGACCCTGGCAGGGCTGCAGGTCCCATCCCAGGCACAGAACAAAACACCAGAGTTGATTTCACCCCACTCCCATGGATCCCATTAACCCTGCCCAGTAGGTTTGGGCAGCCCAGTATCAGCAGCAGAGCATCCCAAAAAGCCTCCAAGGTAACAGAGGGATTATGTAAACTTTGGAAAATTGGCTTGAGAGCAGTGTTGTAGTCAGTCACGATGCACACAGTGGTGACTGTCACAGGTTGTGGTCCATCGGCTCCTTTGGGTGGGATGAGCAGGAATCCTGCAGACCAACAGGCACAGGGAACCTCCACCAACACCTTGATTCATCCAGGAGAAATAAAAGTGCAGCAGTGGCTGCTGGAGGGCCTTAGCCTGCCCAGGACCAGGCACTGGTGGGTCTGTTTGCATTCCTGTGTTTAGCCTGAAAAACAACTGGAAATCTACTGGAAGATCCAACTGGGGCAAAGAGACCTAAAACACAGGTATCAAATAGACATGGAGGAACTGAAAGAGTAATGGAAGGAACACCTGAACTGCTCCTTTGTGGAAATGTCATGTGAGGTGTTCAAAGCTGCTGTTTTATTTGCAGGATCCACCCCAAACCCCCCTGGCCTGGCCCTGCTCACATTACAGGAAGTGCCAGATCCAGCTGATTCTTCCTGGAGAAATGGGATCATGCTGAGCACCCCAAGGAGTCTCAGATCTGTCCCTTGGGTTTCTTCTCTTAGAAAAGATCTCCAAGGACTCAGAGCAGAGCAGGGATGAAATGTCACGGCCTGCAAAGGGCAAATCCCAATGCCAACTGCTGCTGAGGGGGAGGATGGAAGTGGAAACAGCTTCACAGGGTCCCTGATTACAGCTCCAACCTGTCTTCAGCCCAAGACCAGGACAAGTGACAGCCCCACAAGCATCTTTGTACCCTGCACCCTTTAAAGGTGGCCAGCAAGACTCTGAAGACATGGAAGTGGTGTAGAAATTCCAGGTTGGCACCTCAGTTTCCCTACACAGCACAGCCCAAGCACCTCATCACCTGCTCCACACATTTCCCTGCTCAAACACAAACATCTGTTCCAGCCAAAACTAATTCCAGCAGATTTATTTTCAAGGCAAGACCTATTGCTTGAGGTTCCCTCTGATCTGAATAATTCAACATTAAACAAACGCTCCAATCCTGTGAGGTGAGGAAACTTGAGAACTGCAAACCCCACCTGCCCAACAAGAGGGGAGCCTAAGGAATGCTCAGGAGCATCACTCCAGGTGAAGGAAGGATGAGGAATGTGTTGTTCAAACACTGAGCATGGCAGTGGATTGGGACAGTCAGGCTTCAAGAGCACAGGGAACAACTTTTCAGAGGGAATAAAAGAGCCAGGGAATTACCAGCACATGCAGCCCTGCAGGATGAAGGAAGATCCTCACAGAGCTCCAACCATCCCCAGGGAAGCTGCAGCCGGGTGGAGCCATCCCAGCGATTCCCACATGGAACCTCTGCCTGCTCCCATCTGCCACAAAGCAGGGAACACCCAAAATAGGTGTGAAATGACCCAAAGGACAGGAAAACAGGGCACATGAAACCACTGTGTGCACATGGCAATGTTATTAAAAAAATAGATATGTGTGTATTTTAAAACCCTTGGTGCACATGCGAGACAGAGCTGCCACGGGGGGGTGGGATTTCTCCAGGAAACCTCACCTGCCCTGGACAGACCAACGTGGCTGCTTGCACAGGATCACAGCACTCCCTCAGCAGATTCTGCAGCATCTGCCAGCCCCCAGCCTCCCCCTGATCACGATCAGCACATCCCTGTCCCTTCCTCAAGAGTCACAGGTGCCCCTGATCCACAGGGGATGGGCAATCCAAAGGAAAGGAGCCAGACATCCCCAAGATTTACCCTAGAGGTAAATATCCTCATTTTTCACCCTAAAGGTGCCACAGGGACCCTCCCTGCCCGCAGGGCAAATCCCTCGGGTTCTCCAAACAAAGGCACTGCCAGCTTGGGGGGAAGTGGGATTTAAGGATGTGCTGCCAGTTTTCAAGGAAAGGCCACAGACAGAAGCATTAGTGAGCAGTTTTCACCCATTCAGCAGCAAATCCACCCAACAACCACCTCCTGACACATTCAGCTTTGGTCCTACACAATCAGATCCCAAATATCCACTGTAACAATGGGCTGCAGGAAAGATGCCAGCTGAGTAGCAGCCAAGGGAATGAAACTCCAGGGTCCTTGAGAGGAGAGAACTCATCCAGGGCTGCCCTGAATCACAGTCAAGAGGAGTTGGGGTCCCCCTTTTCCGGTCATCAGCTGCTCCAAGACACTCCCTGGCTCACATCTGGCTCTTCCTCAGGTATCCAGAGCTTGGCAGATGTCACAGGTGTCCCTGGTGAGCTCACAGCTGGGGCTGGGCAGAGTCCAGGCATTCCCAGCCCTTTTGGAGAAAGATTCCTTTGGGTTTTGGCCCCTTTCATTTCTGTAAACCCGTGAATGACCTGGATTATCCCAGTAATTGCCGATCCTGCAAAATGTAACTCGTTTAACTCCTTCCCAAAGCTGCTCTGTCTGAGCTATCACCCTCCCACCCCCGTTTGTGTAACAGAGCCAGAGCTCTCACAGCTCCTCCCAGAAGCTAATTACAGAGACACTTCCCAAAGAAGTAACCTGATATTGCATGAAGGAAAGAGGATCGGCCTGGAGAAGGAATCTGATGCTTCCAGGGCAAGGAGAGAGGGATATGAGGCACAGGGGCAGCTCTCAGGCTTAGATTTCAGGTGCTGAAAATCATCCCAAGAGCATCTCCTTTACCTCAGCCCTTCCCCGTGCAGTGAACAGCTCCCATCTTTCCCCAGAAATGTCCCCAAGAATGCACGTGAAGAAAACAGGTTTGGTCCCCTCTCCCCTGCCCCAGCTATGGAAGGGCTCAGACTGTTAGTTAAGTCATTGTAAGCAGATATAAAACTTGAGCACTAAGGATTCCACTGGGATTGGACCCTCCATCATTCCAGGCAGCCAGTGCCACTGGTCCCGAATCATCTGGAAAAAAAAAAAAAGGAGACACCCAAAATCAGGGGGAGCTGAGGTGATGTTCCTTGAGGTGACATTCCTCCTCAGCTTAAAACAACCTCCCCAGAAATCAAACTGGTGGGATGTGAACACAATGCTGGGAAAGCAGGAATGGATATATCCCTGTGAGACTGGGAGTTGGAACTGTGATGAGACCTGGAAGCAATTCCCAAAAATGAAAAAAAAGAAAACACAAAACAAACCAGGAATTTTGCTGGGAAAACAGGAATGCATATCCTGATGGGACTGGGAGTTTGAATTGTGATAGGAGTTGGAAGCAATTCCTCCCTGTCTAACACAGGGAGGCCCAGACTGGGCACAGGGGCTCTCCCAACAGCTCTGTGACCCCACAGTAGTGTCCAAATAACCCTGTCAGTGAGACTTTTCCTGGGCCAGAAAACGAGGAAAAGTGAGATAAATCCGTGTGCCAACACAGAGACCACACACAGGCGTTTTAATTTATGCAGATCTGGTTGTAGGAGCTGTGCCAGAGCTCCCACAGCTTTGGGAAAGGAGCCTCAGCCCCTTGTGAGGAAAAGAGCAACACAAAAAAACACACAAAATGCTCCCTCACCGCCTCAGGTTCCGGCTTTCAAACACGGTGTCCTCGTCACTGTCGAGGGAGCCCAGCTCGATGTTCTCATCCTGGTTCGACAGCAGCCCGTACTTCTTCCTCTGGGGCTTCTTCAACCTGAAATGAGTTTTGGGCTCGTTTCTGGGGCCCTCGGACCTGGGGCTGAGGGACACGGAGAGCACAGTGAGTGAGGCGCTGTCCCCACCCAGCGGGTGGTTTTAGCGGAGATGGTTTAGCGCTAATTACCTCGGGTAATTAACAGTGTGAGGGATTTACAGCGACGTTTTGGACTCGCTGCCAAAGGGATGCGCTGGGGAGGCAGAGCCCCGGCTGGCAGAGGGAGGGAGGGAGGGAGGGAGGGGAATTCAGGGAAAATGGGCACAAACCCAGGGAATAGGAGCGGAATTGGGGCAGGCAAGGGACAAGGGACACCGTGACCGGCTTCGGGGGACCCAGAGCAAGACCGGGACGGGCAGGGGGGACAGGGACCGGGACAACCGGGACAAGCAAGGGCACTGCCACAACCAACGGGGACTGGGTCCAGGACCAGGACAATCAGGGTGACATCCCCGACCAGGGGGAACCAGGACTAGAAGGGTAGAGAACCCCAGAACCGGGACAAGCTGGGACACAGCCCGGGATAAGGGGAACAGGAACCGGGACCAGCAGGGACACAGCCCTGGGTCAGGCGACACGAGAATGGGGACAAGAGCAGGAGCGGGAGCAGCAGAACATGGATACAGCCGCGCTCGGGTGCCTGTCCCCGCTTTGCACTCACCGGAACGCCCGCAGCATGAAGTAGAAGGCGGCCAGCGCCGACAGAGCGCTCAGCACATAAACAGCGCGCCTCAGCACCGGCAGCCCCGACCCCACCGACAGCCTCGGCCCGGACTCGTGCTCCGTTCCCGACTGCGTCTCGTTCCGTGTGACCGCCCGCGGCGGCTCCGTGCTGTTCCCCGGGTTGGGGGCGGCGGCGCGGCCGAGGTGCGGGACGAGGAGGAGGAAGAGGAGGAGGAGGAGGAGGAGGCGCGGCATGGCCGGGCCGGGGCGGCGGAGCGGGAGTGGCGGCCGCAGGAAGGCGCCGGGACGGTGCGCGCGGCTCAGGCCCCGCCCGGGCCCCGCGGAACCGCTCGCGGGTTCCGGGGCTGCGCCGTTCCGGGCCGGCCGTGACCCACTCACGGAGCCGCCGCGGGGCTCCGACATTTTGCCCTCAGGGTTGTTGTTGTTTGCCCTCGGGAGCTGCGTGCCCCTGGGCGAGGCCGCCATTTCTCCCTCACTGCAACACCCCGTCCGCCACAGACGCCATTTTCCGCTCAGGGTCATCCTTCCTCTCTCAGGGCTGCCATTGCCCTTTCAGGGCTCTCATTCCTCCCTCAGAGCCGCCATTTCCCCCTCAGGATTCTCCCTCCCCCCTCAAGGCCACCATTTTTCCCCGAGGGTCATCATTTCTCCCTCAGTGTCGCCACTTCCCCCTCATAACAGGACCTTTTCCCCGAGGGTCATCATTTCTCCCTCAGTGTCACCACTTCCCCCTCATAGCAGGACCTTCTCCCCCAGAGCCGCCATTTCCCCCTCAGGGTTCTCCTTCTCCCTTCAGGGCGGCCATTCCCGCCCCATGGTGAACACAGCTGGAAACAGAAGCATTTTGAGCATTTCGAGAATTTCTATCCCCCATTTTTACTCTCTGCAGACACTTCGGGCTGAACAGGGCTCAGTCACTGCTGGGCAGGGCTCAGGCCCTTCAGCCCTGCTCCACTTCCCCATTTTTCCTCAGGGAATGGCTTAAGCTCCCTGGACACACAGGGCTTACTTTAAAAAAAGGGCATTTTGGTTAAAACTGGGTCACCCGAGCTCACGTCAGACCCACGGCACCCAGACACCTTCCCGATGACGCCACTGGGTTCCACATCCAGCCCCTGGCTCCAGCGATTCCCTCACCCATCCCAACAAGACATCATTAACTCAATGGCATAATTAGCAATGCCAAAAATAACAGCACCTTCAACCAGGCTATTTTTGCACCTGTTCATTATTTCTGCCTGCGTCTAAGCATCCTATTTAGGAAGGTCTTACAAAGCATTATTTGTAAGTATTTTCAGCCTGAATTCATTTCAGCCTCACCTGACTGCATTTTTATCAGCAAAGACTTCACACACTCCTCAGCTTTCATTGTATTTCATATCCTCCTGCATTAACATGCAAAAAATCCTCACTGGTGAATTGCTCAATTCAACCCCCAGAAGTGTGTCATGGCTGATTGCTTTTTTTAAATGCTGCTCACTTAGATAATTTGAAAGAGGTTAAAGGAGGAAAAGTAGGTTTTGTGAAGTGAGCTCAATAATCCCCTCCTGCAGGCAGGAATGTCTGGAGACTCCTATCAGTGGAAAATGGGGAACTGATGGCTCTTGGGCAGCAAGTCCTCAGGGCTTCTGAATGAGCCCATCACCAAATTCTGAGTTTATCAGTTTAAAAAACGGGTAGAAAAGGGCAGGATGAAGCAATCAGCTCTTCTCTAACACAAAAAAAAAGGGCAGGAGCAGCTGAGATCATCAAAAACTCTCACTGCTCTCACCCTGCAATCTTCTGCCAGAAACACAGTGTGTCAGCCTCTCCCAGCATAATTATATTAATCCTCCTCATCACTGAGCTGCCACATTTTTGGGATTTAACTCACAACAAGACCTCATGTGTCCCATGAGGATCACACATCAGTCTGCTTGGAGCAGAGTGTGTCCACCTCCAAGCACCACAGTGGCAGTTGGCTCTGTGCTCTGAACTGGGCTGTGCACCAGACAAATACTTTTGCCAAAAACATACTGTTTCCCACAAAAAGTACCACAGAGATTTGTTTTTTCCACATTTCAGTGTTTTATTCTGTCTTGACTGATTTGGGTCATGTAAAAATGAGCAACACCACTGCTTTGAGCTCTTCATCTCCGCACTCCAGTGTCTGTCCTTCTGTCCTCTCTGACGCGTCTCAGCGCTGAAACGAAACGGACACAAGAGAATTGGAAGGTGGATAAAGATACAGGAATGGAAGAGGGTTACTGTACCAACTTAGGGATAAGGAACAGGGACACTGCTAAAGGAAAAAAACCTCAGGAAAGGGATGTTATTACCTGGTTGGCAAACTTGCTGCAGCATCCCTGGAACGCAGCAGCTCTGGTCGCTCAGGATCCGCTGGGCCTCCGAAGCGTGTGCCAGGTCCCTTCAGCCTGCTAAAGCAGAGAGGCATTAACAAGAGCCCAGGGCAGAGGCTGCTCTTGCCCCCAACCTCCCCACACAGCTCACAGCGCACGAGGGTCTCACAAGCCATCGCTGAACCCATCACACCACAAAGCACAGTCTGGGAAAACTGTTCCAGGCCGGCTGCTGCCCGTGCTCAGCCAGCCCATGGATTGGATCCCCTAAGCAGAGAGTTAACACTTGGACATGGCTGCTTAGGAAGTGTGGGCCATGGGAAAAAGTTAATGGCAACAAGTAGGATGGCAAAGAAAGCTACAATTAAAGTGAGCAACTTAATGAAGTCTAGGAAGAGTCTCAATAGATGAACACATATCGAGTCAGGGAGTTCGTTCCAATCTTGCTTCCGTACCTACAGCAAGACACGGCTTCATGCCCAACTCTGATCTGTGGAACTCAAGGTGTGCCACAAGCCAAAGGTTGCATACGGCATGGGTTAACGTTTTTCCAGCAGCTGACCAAAATTGTCAAAAGGAATATTTCACAGGTACATTAGACTTTCAAATGAGCTCTCAACAAGAGGAAGGATGCGGACATGAGCAAAAGGAGTTACCTCGAATTACAGGACTATTTCCACATATGAACTAGCCAAGAGAGCAGCTCTCGTCTCAGAGGTTTCTGTTGGAGGCACAACACTTCTTTTCTCCAAGGACACTGCAGTTTCCATTTGCTAGCAAAGAATTCTTAGAACTTGTAAGCAATGACACAGCTAAGCTAAGCCCGGCATTCCCCTACATCGCACACGCGCTCGGCACGCAGGGAACAGCCCAGGGACTACAGCACTTGGCTCTTTTCTACAGGTCCCAGTGTAGCCTACAGCAGCTTTGCAGGAAACATCCATTATCCTTCCTAACATTCCAACTGCACTTCGCTCCTAGCACACCCTCAGGTTTGTACTTCCAGCCTCTACAGACAAGTTTTGACTACGTTATGTGAAATTTCTTGGCCAATTCAGATGTCAAGACCGATTTTAGGATTAAAATTCCAGCGGCCGGGCAATCGTCCGGCCAGCTCTGCCACTGTCCCTAATCTCCTCCTCTCGCTTCCAAGACTGTTCTTCATCTCCAAAGGTTGTGTTGTGCAATGAAATGTAAATGTCAGGAGCAGAGTTCATTTCAGACGGTCTTTTAATAGGCTTCGTAAAGCCAAAGAAAACTGTATACAGGAATCCTTTACCACTTCAAATACAACAGCAATGGAATATGCATATTTCTTCCAGTAAAAAAGGACAATATAAATAAACATTTTCAAGAACCTCTTTATGGTAAGTTTGCAAGTCTAGTTCTGGGTCATTTACATCATTACAACAGTAAAAATACCGTTATGCGGGTTGAACATACAAGCACGTTTCTCTTTAGATATATCAAGGTGGTTTGCCTTCCAACGGAACCCAAGCTGCATTCCTACCTTGCTACACTAAAGGAATGTTACAAAAGACGAAGATAATGCACTTGAAAAAAAAAAAAAAAGAAGAAAAAAAAGTCCACAGCTTGTTCAGCTTCTAGTGAACATTGGTACAAGGTCCTTGCTAGCTCAAAAGAAACTGAATTGGGGCCCCAACTTAAAAAAAAAACAACCAAAAACGAACACCTTGGCTCATTCATGGAGGATAAAATAAAATCTGAAGTGCTTTCAAAAAAGATTAAAACCACTTGAAAGCAGAGCTTTCTCCAAGACAGTCTAATCAGACAGTCTCGTCTCAGAAGCTGCCAGGCTGTGTATGACAAGATCAGAACTGATAATACTACAAAAGTGAAAATACAAGTAGATGTACTACACAATAACCATTTCAGCGAAGCTCCAAAAATCTTTATAAATACAGCCATTGGAAGGACGATCTTGAGTCAGGAAGGATTTTTACTCGTTGTGTGTAGCTGAGGACAAGAAGCAGGCACAATTGTAAAGGCACTGAAGCAAAGACAAGTTCCAGCATTTTACTCCCTTTGCATTATTCCAAGGCTACGGCTACTTGGCTACTGAGATCCCCCACCCGCGGGTCAGTGCGTTAGGGCAGCCGAGTTTGGGCTCCTGGAACACCTTTTTTTTTTTTTTTTTAAACACTTGCTTTGCCTTAGATCCGAGCAACTCCTGCACATGCATTAAATTAGAATCTCCCGGCACCACCACGTCCACAGCCTGAGCCTGCCCCAGCTGCAGGCTCAGGCTCAGCAGGTTCAGAGCTCCTACAGCACACGGACTCAGCGCTCCCGCTCGAAGCGGCACTTACCGTAACTGTCATAGCTGTCTCTGTAGGAGCCTCCTGAGTTCCTGTCTCCATAGCCACCTTGACTCCTGCAGGACAAACAGAACTCGCTTTACAGCTGCTCAACTCCTTCTCTGCTGCTTTGAGCCCCACCACAGCCTCCCCACCATCCCTGCTGCTGGCAGAGCCCTTACCTGCTATTATAGTAGTCTCTGGAGCCGTTATAGCCTCCGCTTCTGGAATCAAATCTGCTGCCGCCATAGCCTCTGTCTCCACCTCCTTGGAAAGACAAGGAAATGAGGTTTTTCAACCATTCTGACAATTGAGACCCCCCCCATGCAGACATTATGAGTGAGCCCCATGCACTCACCTCTGGAGAAGCCACGGCCCCGGCCTCGGCCCCCGCGGAAGAAGCCCCGGCCCCCTGAAGACCCCCCTCTGTAGCCACGGGATCTGTTCTCTGAGGACTTCCCAGCCTGGTCAACTCGGATCTGACGCCCATCTACAGACTAAAACACAACCACGGTTAGCCAAACCGAAATATTTAAATAGAAAGCACACGTAGAACGAGTTGCACGCCTTCATAGTTGGCTGAGCAGTGCCAGGAGTCGCTGCTTGTGAAATAAACAAACGTCTCTTCCATGCCACAATTAAATCAAGTAGGCAAAAAAATTGATATATTAAGAAATATTATTATAATATTATATATTATATACAGAAATACCTATGAAGTCATATATCAGTCATCCAGATTCAGTAATGGAACTTTATAGTTTTACTCCTAGTACATATATACATATATATATATTCTTTTACATATTAATTCATACAGCCAGACTTTTTATATTCATATCATCTCATCTAAGATACTGGCATTTATCTGTTTTTCCACACAGCCTGAACAGCAGCACACCTCTAATTCTCTTCCTCCACACTACAGGAAATAAAGAATCAACTCTAGGGCCTCCTCACCTTTCCATTCATGGCCATCATTGCATCTTTTGCATCATCGATATTTTCAAAAGTAACAAAGCCAAAACCTCTGGATCTCTGAGTCTCTCTGTCTTTCACCACCACGACTGTGAAAAGGAGAGATAGGAAACGAAAACCAATCAGCACCAGGGAAATTTAACAGACTTGGGGAAACTATCCCATCGTGGCTCTGCAGTCTCACCTTCAGAAATCTGTCCGTATTTAGAGAAGACTTGCTCCAATGACTGCTCATTGGTGTCGAAACTGAGCCCGCCGACAAAGAGCTTTCCCTCATCTGATGCCATTCTGACCTGCCAAACCAACGGAACCGAGTCAGCGACTCAAAAAACCCACACAATCCCCAAGAGGTCTAAAACAATAAATCCTTCTAACGCCACCTATAACAACACCAATGTGATCTCACACTGCCGGACGCCTTATGCGGTCCTCCAGCCTTACAAGGGGGTCTCCCTCAGGGACGGCGGGAGCGAGGGCCCAACTAGGACTCCGCGAGGCTCAGGGCCGAGGGCAGAGGAGCAGCATTGGGACCGGGCCCCGGTAGAACCCGCGGCCGGGTCGGGTCCCGCCAACCCCCGGTGGGACCCCTGGTACCGGCCCCTCCGTGCCCAGGGCGCATGCGCGCCCGCATCGCCCCCTACCGGCCTGCCCTGGGCAGCGCCGCCCGCCGCCCCCTCCCTCCCGCCCGCCATTTTGCACGGCCGAGGCCCGTCGCCATTTTGTTTCCGCGCACGCCTTTCCCCCGCCGCGGCCCCTTCCCCGACACGGTACAAAGCGGCCCGCTCCGCTGTGCCCCCCGTGCCCGCAGAGGGCACCGATCGGCGGGCCGGGAGCCGCGGCCCAGCCTCCCGCGGGACCCGGCCCTCTGCCCCTGGGACACGGCTCCGCTCACTGCGGACCGCCCGGCCCGGTGCGGTCGCGGCCGCCCCGCGCGACTGCGCTCACCGATAGCCGGGCAGTGCGAGGTCCACACAACACTTCAAAGCTTCAGCGAAATGTACGGCGAGCCTGGCGGGGCGGCGCCTTATAAACGCCCGCGCCTCATCCCGCCTATCTTATGAATATGCAGATGAACCCCGCTGCAAGGAGGGGCGACACGTCACCAAAGCGCTGCCGCCGCTGCACCCCCTGATTGGGCGGGATTTTATTAATATTAATGAACCACGGCGGGGGCGAAGGTAGGGGCGCGCAAACAAAACTACGGCGTGGCCCCACCCCCTCCACCCACGCGGGGGCGGGGCGCGACGGACGGCGCCCATTGGCTGCGCGCGCGGAGGCGGGCGGGAGCGCCCCTGTGAGAGGGAAGGAAGTGGAGGTCGCTGATTGGGCGGGGGGCGCGGCCGCCCCGCCCCTCTGGCGAAGGGGGCGTGTCCAGCCTGGCCCAGTTTCGCGCCCTTCTCGCACTGCGGCGGCGGCCACAGACAAAGGGCCCCCTCAGGGGCCGCCGCCATCTTGGGTGCCGAGCACTGCCCCCGGCCGGGGTCCGGCGGCTCCTCCCGCTGCGGCCCGTCCGGTCACCGCCCCGCTCAGGAAACCCGTCCTGTCCCCGCAAACTGACCGCCCTTCTCTTTGTCCCGTGGGGAACGATCCCTCCTTGCAGTGTTGTCCGATATGCACTTGGGATATGATGGTGAGAAGTAGTTAAAGCAACAAAGTTTTCTTTAAAAATAAAAGTCTTTGTTCAACCTGTTTTGCCAAAGAATGAAGTCTTTAAAAGTCCATCCTGAGGTTTGACAAAGGTGAGAATGCCTTCAGCAGTAAAAACTTTGTGTTGAAAGAGAAAACTGGCAAAGCCAAAGACACGTCTTATCGAGAGGCTACACAGTTTTGAAAGGCCTCAAAATAAAAATGGTCAGTGTTTCATGCAATAATTACAATCTCATGTAGAAAAGTGTTTGGAAACATTGGCGGGGAAGAGATGCACGTGAATAAATAGATTGGAGAGGAGGAGATGGATGGGAGGGAATAGCAGCGTGCAGGAAACGGGAAGGAAACATGGCGAGGCTGTCACTGTGTGTGTCCTGTGTCCAAGGACAGGACTGGACACAGCAGGGGTCACTCTGTGTGTCCCCTGTCCCAGGCAGGACCAGACACCTTTGCTCTGCCTCCAGAAACTCCTTGTAATTCACGTTGCAGTTCGCAGACGGGGTTTGCAGCCACTGGCCACCTTT
The DNA here is from genome assembly GCF_051311805.1 of Agelaius phoeniceus. Classification (NCBI taxonomy): domain Eukaryota; kingdom Metazoa; phylum Chordata; class Aves; order Passeriformes; family Icteridae; genus Agelaius; species Agelaius phoeniceus. The sequence goes on from NC_135293.1 coordinate 2,349,471, forward strand.
CTTCCTTCAGTCCTTCCTTCCCAGTATTTATAGTCTGAGCCAGGCTGCACAGAACAAAATCACCGGAGTACAGAAATCACCACTATTTGGTGACCGATTTCCAAACCAGGCACTGAGACTGAGGAAAAACAAACCACGGGGAGATGCAAAGAAACCTGCCCGTGATTGCTCTGTCAAGCAGTGATCACCCATTCCCTGCCTCCCAGAGCATGGAAATCGGGCTTTTCCTCCCTGATTTGTTGTGATCCCTTTGGGATCTGCAGGAAAAGGGCAGTTTGTACATGGGTAATACAGTAATTACAAAACCCAGGGGCACCACATCTGTGGTTTTTCTGAGCTCACAGGGCCACAGGGACAGAATGCTGCCACCAAAGTGCTCAAAAGCACTTAAAAACACCCAATATTGATGACACACCAGGCCAATATTATTATTTTCCTACCATGAAAAAATTTACTCACTTTCCTAGGCCCGGAGGAGGGAGCAGACATGTCTGCTGTTACTGCAAATTGATTTTTGCCCTTCAAGAGAGGAAAAGATTCCAGCCCTGCAATCACAGGCACAGCATTTCAATTAAATTAGAGACCCATTAACGTGAGCGTTCCTGGTCTGTGATGAGGGTGGATAAAGTGACCTTGATGCACGGAGCCATTTTCCAGCCTGAGATATTGGACAGTTAACACCAACCCTGCTGCAAACCTCGAGGGACAAACGAACACTGGGATTCACTGGGATTTGACTCCACACAAAGCCAGGCACGTCGGGTGTTGTGAAAATAGCACTGAGAACCTTTGCTGCTTCGGGGGAATTTGAGTCCCAGCAGGATGAAGGGCTGCTGGGAGCAGAGGAGCTCCTGTGACATGGAATGGCGAGCACATCCCCGCTTGGTTGTGTCCCAAAAGTGTGATTTCCATCTCCCTGGGGCGTGTTGGTGGCTTTGCTTTGACAGTGAGAGTCACCAGTGACACCAGGTGAGAGCTGCACCAAATGGACACTGTGTGCTGCTGCCAGGAGGGTTCAGTGCTCCAGATCAGGGCATCAGACATGGCATCAGCAAATCTTCGTGGGTATTCCATGATCAGGCTGCACACAGGGGCTGCAGCTGCCCCGTGTCACCAGCCCAAGGGGTTCAGGGACATCCCTGCATGTCCCACAGGCTGGGAGCGGTGCTGGGAGCAGCCGGGCAGGCAGTTTGCACCTGTCATTAGGGCAGCTAATTAAGCACTGAAACAGCCCAGGATTCACCTCCTGCAGCAGAAAGGACCTGGCCAGGGGTCCCAAAAAGGCAACACCACGTAGGAGACGCAGAGATCACTCCTGTGTGAGTTCCAGACCTGAGCACCCATGGGTGTTTCCCCTGGCTGAGCCCTAATTTCAATCACCTGGATCTGGCTGTGAGCAGGGCTGAGTGACCCAATTTGGCAAAAGTGCCAGCAGTTCCTTAGGGAGTGCAAATATCCGCTCTGGAGTGGAGCTGTTTGTGTGCTCAGGTGCAGCCATGGGAAATCATGAATCACCAGAGGCTGGAGGGACCTCAGGGATCACCTGGAGCTGATTCAAGCAATCCCCCCACACATGACTGATGTTTTTATCACCTATTTTTTACAGCTTCCAAGGGCAGAGGTTGTAGGTCCCAACATCCTGTTAATGATTTCCTGGAAGTTCTGCCTGTCCAGCAGCACAGCAGGGATAGTGCCACATGGAAATGCCGTGGAGGAGCAGTGACAGGAGGAGTCCTGCCTTCACCCCGTGCCACTCCCACACCAACATGAGCCTCTCTCCTGCCTCCAGCACATCCCACACCCAGGCAGCTCGGCCTTCTCTGGGGGTGCCCACCCTGCTGTGGTGTTTGTAGGGACCTTTCCCAATCCCTGCACTCAGAGAATCGCCCAGAGCCGCGCAGCAGCTGAGCCCAAACCTGCTCGGCAGCCCCGGCACCTTCTGGGGAGCCAAGGGCAGCCCCCGCCCCGGGCACTGCTCTGATGAGGTTCCCAAATCACCCAGCAGCTCCTCCGGGCCAGGGCTGGGATGGGAGCGCTCAGGGGAGGGCAGGACGGGGCAGTGGGTGCCACATCTGCTCCTCCTCTGGTGCTGTGCCTTACCCGGGGCTGGGAGTGAACAAAGCCCTGCAGGCACCCCCCTTCCCCCTGCATTCCTGCTCCTGAGCCTGGCAGAGCCCCTGGGAGCGTCCCCCCTGCTGCAGGCACAGCGCTGGGGGAGCTCTGCACGCCCCAGCACATCCTGCAGGGCGCAAGAGCCGCCTCCCCTGCCTTTGTTTTTGCTGGGATTGCAGGAAAGGAGGGGACGTGAGGCCGGACCGGAGCAGAGCTCATGGCTGAGCCTCCACCCCATCCAACACCAAGCATCTGGCTCCTTCCTGGTTCTCCCTGCAAGATCATCTTATAGCAGGAGCAGGGAAGGGACACGGAGGCCTCAGTGTCCCCTCGGTGTCCCTGGCATGGGAACCCTCGCTGTCCCCACCGTGTTTGGCCCATGGCAGCCTTGGACCCTCAAGCAAACACCAAAGCAGGGCTGGATTAGGGAACTGGCAGTCCCAAAGCGCCCCAGGGAAAAAGAATATTCCCTTCTCCCTTACTCCTGTCCCCGAGGGAGTTGCTCATCCAGCTTTGCAGTTGGAAAGAAAAGCCCTGACGCAATCCCGCCGTTGCCATGGTGAGGAGCGCTTCCCTGTGACCGGGATTTACCGGGTTGTAGGACAAAGCCACCGGGAGCAAGGGGGGGGGACAGGATCCGCAGGGATCGAGCAGGGGGAACAGATCCATGGAGAGCGGAAGGATTGGATCCGCGGGGAGCAGGAGGATCAGATCCACAAAGAGCAGAAGGATTGGATCCACAAGGAGAAACAGGATGGGATCCACAACAAAAAGGTGCAAGAGATCAGGGCTCAAGTTGTCCTGAGATGACAGGGGGGTCACAGCAGCGTTGGGAAATCCAAACTGGAATGTTAGGAAATGAGCTGAGGTCCGGGGGGGATTCAGAATTGGAAATACTGGTGCACCCAGCTGGAGTCTGGGGGAATTCGGAGCTGGGAATGCCAGTGCACCCCGATTGAGGTCAGGGGGGATTCAGGGTTGGGAATGCCGGGGCACCCCGGCTGAGGTGAGGAAGATGGTGAAAATAAGCATGTGGTAACCATGGCAACCGTGTAGCTGCCTTGGCGCTGAGCAGCAGCTTTATCAGAGCTGGTGCTTCCCAGCCAGATTATGGAAAACCAAATCTTGTGTGTCAGACTGTCCCTACCTGCCCAAACACAGCCAAATTTAGAAACAACTGCACCCAGCATCTCCAGCAGCGGCCTCATCACCCCTCACAGCTCACACTAAGGTGTTACTGTGGGATTTTTGCCCTTTTCCTCCAGCACTCCCAGCTCACCAGCACAACATTCCAGCCACTGTCACACATGAATGCTTTTCCAACATAAACCCTTCACCTCCCGGCTCTGCCACACCAGAGAGCCCGGCCATGCCATGGGCAACATGGTTCAGGGCAGCACCACCAGCCGCTCACTCCCAGGATCCAAAACTGCCCAGAAAACCCAGATGGGGGCTGCCCAAGCTGCTTCCCCGCGGGTGGCCTCTCTCCCACATCTGTCAGGGTCCCCCTGCACAGAACGCAGCTGCTCCGGTGTGGGAAAAGCAGCGGCAGCAGCGCCGTGCTGTTTATTGCTCCCACCTTCCCTCCTGTCACCCTCCCGTCTGCATTAAGGACTCAGTTCAGTTATATAAGCGCTCATTAATCATCATCTAAGAGTATTTGCAGCATCGAGTTCTTAAGGGCAGGAGATGCTACCCAAGGACTGGACAAACAGCCTCTGACCGCCTGACACTGGGCGGCCTTGCAGGGCAGAGGGCTGGGGAGGCAGGAAGGGTTCATCACAGCCTGCAGGGGAAAAGCTGCCAAGAGTTGGGAACATCGTATCCCTCCCCAGCAAGAGGTAAAGTACACACCGAGGGGGGCCAGCCCAGGTGTTGAGGGAAACTGGAGCTTTTCCAGACCCCTTGGGCTCCTCCATTCACTCCCTCAGGCACTCGCACTGCGGTTTGCTGCCACCATTTGCGGTAGGACCGGTGGTCTCACACCCCTACAATCCCATGCAGGGTGGGGTTGTTTCATCCAGCTCCCCTGCACAAGGGTCTCAGGGCTCCCCAGGACCCTGATATCCTCCCAAGACCCCAGTGTGCCCCCTCTGCTCTTCAGCAGGTCGCTGTGTGCTGCTGTTTCCCTGCAAGGGCACATAAATCACCTTGAGCCCACAGCCGTCCCCGAGTCACTTCATTGCCATCGGCACGGGGGGTGGCCCGGCGGAACGAGCCGCGGGAACAGCCGCGATTGCAGAAATCCCTGAACTGCAGCATCAACGTTTTTTCCCTGCCCAGAAGGTTCCCGCGCCCTCGCATGAGCTCATCCTGCACCGTCCCCTTTCCGCGCCTCCCGTAACCCAACCTCTCCCAGCCCCGCTGCAGAGCAGGAATGAGACAGGAATGAGACACCACAGCCCAGCAGATTCTTGGCTCTCTTGGCTCCCTGGGTCACTCTCGGGAGAGCTCCAAGTCATGCGACTCCTTCTCTTTTCTTTTTTTCCCCCTCTCGATGTGGGGGAACGAGTCGGGAAAGTTCCCCCCGCTCTCCCCCCTCGCGTGGATCCGGATGGAGGCAGGTAGAGGCAGCGTCTCTGCCTCCAGCAGCACCACACCTGCCCTGGGAGCCGGGCGTTCCGCAGGGCAAGGCCGGATCCTGGCACTGCACAGGCTGGTGCCACCCAGCCCAGCTGCCCTGTGACTCCTGGAGCAACGAGCTTTTTGGGGGAGTTTGGCAATGCTGCCCCAAAAGACCCCCAGCACCCATTGGGATGAGCTGAAGGGGACTGGGGGCTCCTCACTGCCACGTCCCCGCGGTGGCAGTGCCACGTAGACCTGCACAGCTGGAAATCCTCCTCCCACAAGCCCCAAAAGCGGCTCGCAGCAGCCCAGAGCTGCCCCAGAAAGCCGAGCTCCCCCGGCAGCGCTGCCGTGCCGGGAGCTGGACGTGACCTGCTTCCCAAGGCAGCGGGATGGAGGATGGGAGGGAGCTGCGGGATCCGTGCCAGCCCCACACCCCGAGAGCAGCCAGAGCCACCAAGAACTGACACCAGGCTGAGCCCCTTCCCCATGGCTCTAAAAACCCCAAAAAAAAAAGCTTCATTCCCTGCTGGCTGCTGCATGACCCCATCCCAGCTGGGAAGAGGGGGGCACGGGGTGGAGCACCTCAGAGCCCACTCCCCTGCTGCCTCACCCCAGCCCGGGGGGTTCTGGCGTGGGCCGGGGGCTGGCACAGAGCGCTGCCATTGTTCAGCATCCCGGGGGTCCCTGCCGCAGCGTCCCGGGGTGCCGGGCGCTGCCGTGGCCGTGGCAGCAGAGGGCAGCCACGCTGCACGCACCGATCCTGCCCACACGGCACCGCGCAGCCCACGCTGGGTGTGCACGGCCACGCTGCGCTCACCAGCAAGCCCGTGTCACCCTGCGGGCCTGCCCCTGTCCCCCCAGCTCCTGGCTGCAAGCAGGGGCGCCCAGCACCCCCTCAGCACCCCACAATCCCACCACAGAGCCTCAGGCTCTGCCATCACATCCACAGGGTGAGCTCCCCACGTGGAGCCCCAAGCGCAGCGGCCTGGGTGGGCTGGCAGAGGGTGAAGGGCACAGCAGGAGCTGCCTGGGGACAGGCACTGCCTGCCCGAGCCCCCCGTGCCTCAGACAGGGCTCTCCCAGAGTGTGCAGACACCCGGCTGAGCTGGAGGTGCTGGGTGGTCTCAGGGCTTCCCCACCCTGCACTCCCCTCGTGCACCAGAGCCCCCTCCTCACACCAGCCCCCTCAGAGGGTCCCCACTGCCTGTGTGGTGCGGTCACCAAACAGTTCTGGGTCCCTCAGCCACCCCTGTGGGGCTGTGCACACGTGTGGACACGCATGCATAGAACACACGTGTTCACACAGGTACCTGCACCCCCATCCCTGCACGGGGGCTGCTCTGGGGGTGTGTGTGGGGTCACCTGCCCGTGTGTGAGACCACAGCCAGGGTGTGACGATGCTGGCCAGACCCAGCACTGTGCAGGAAGGGTAGGAGGTGGTGGCATTGTGAGGTTCCCCTGTCCCCGAGCAGCCCCTGCCCCAGGGTGAACCCCATGCTGCCGGTGCCTCAGTTTCCCTCCTGGCACTGCTGCAGGAAGAACCAGACGGTGCCAAGGGCCCCAGAGTGGGGTCCCTGAGCCCCCACAGCCCTGCACATGCAGAGCACACATCAGTTCTTGCATGTGTGCACGATCAGCACCAGCACTGTGCACACACAGCTGGGAAATCCCACACGTGTGCAGCCACACAGCTGGGAACTCACACGTGTGCAATGTCACACGTGGACCCAGCCAGCCCTCCTCACCTTCACCCTCACCGTCACCCTCACCCTCACCCTCACCCTCACCCTCAGCCCACCATGGGCCTGGGCCCCTGGGCAGCCCCGCACCCATTGCGCCCCATTGCAGCATCACCGTGGCAACGCTCCAGATTTATCAATGGAGACGCTGCGGAAACGCTCCGGGGGAGGCGGGAGGGAGGGAGGGAGGGAGGGGTGTTCTGTGGGAGCTGGCGGGGGACACAGACAGACAGATGGATGGCTGGGGGGTGCAGGACGAGCTGTCACACTTGCACACACGTGTGTAAGGGGAACTTCAAACAAGAACTCTGCGCACCTTCCCCAAGGTTTTCCCAGCCCCTTGGCAAAGCCCTGGGGGCTGGTGGGGAGCTCTGTGCCCCGTGTGGGTGCACGGAGGGGTTCCTGAGGTGAGGCAGTCATTCCCTGCCTGATCTCCCATCCTTGTGGCTGCTGACAGCAGGAGGGACAGAGCCAGCAGCTCTCAGCTCCGGCTGATCCAGGAGGGGAGAACCCTGGTCCCAGGGAAGTGGCCAGCATGTAGCAGGGGTTGTCAGGGCTGCGGGGTTCTCCCTTCCTGGGGAAGTGCTGCTGGTTTCACACGTGGGCCGTGACTCAGGCACCCGACTCTATTCCTGTTCTGTCCCTGACTCAGCGTGTGGCTCCAGGCAGGACACGCTCTCACCAGCCCCACACAGCCACCATGGGGAAGAGGAAGCAGCTCAGGGACTCTCAGAGCAGCAATGTCCCCAGGCAGTGTGGGGTCCTCACCCTGTCCCCCCACAGCAAGGCAGGAGCACCCAGGGCACCTGCGCTGACCCCCAGCCCTGCAGCCTTCAGCCTCACGGGCTCTCCCTCCTGCATGAAGCACCCAGATGGGGATGGGCACAGCTGCCCACACCACACACACAGCAGGGACCTTCCCTGCAGCTCTTCCAGGAAGGGCTGGAGAGGAGGAGATGGGGATGGGACGGCAGCAGGTTCACACCAGCTCAGCACTTTCCCAGCTCTCGCCAGCCCCGTCACACCCGGCTCATCACATGCCTGCTCACACCCACCCCCTGCGCCTGCCCTGGGCACCTGGCCAAACCCACAGCAGAAAGGGTGGAAAAAAATCCAGTAAGCGACTGACCAGCCTCAACACAAAACATTCCCAACGTTCTGAGTGTGTGTGTGTGTGTGCACAAGGTCCCAGATCACACGGTGCTGGTGGTGGATTGGGGACATGATGGACCCTGTGCACAGCATCACTCATGGCCACACACTGGCTCTGCCCTGGCTGCAGCAGGGCCTGGGGGAAGCGCTTTTCATCTGAGAACAGACAGAACTGGCTCAGTGATGGCACCTCCAGGTCACGGCTGCAGCATCAGGACAAGCCAGAGCTGGGCACTCAGCAGCCACCCCAGAGCTCACTCTCAGCCCAGTGGGCCCGTAGCCAAGCTGCAGGATGCCCAGGCAGGTCGGCCGTGCCATGAGCTGGGCAGTTGCCTGTGGCTGGGTTTTACACCTGCCAGCCCAGGGAGAGGCTGCACAGCCCCAGCCCAGGTGAGCTTTGACCTTGGAAATCCCCAGGTGCCCGCCTGGCCCTGGGCACTGCGGCTCTCTCCAAAGGCAGGTGTTTGGAGATCCCCTGGATCAGCCGTGTCCATCAGCCCTGCCCTGCCCTCAGGTCTGTCCTGTCCTGCTGGCTGCAGGGCAGGGCTGCCCTGTGCACCTGTGTGTGACACCGCACACAGCACCAGCTCCACGACTGTTCCCGATGCTGTGACCACTGTGGGAGATCAATGACTGGGATGCACCAGCAGCTCCCTGGTGCTGGGACACGGAGGAAGCTGCCAGCACAGCTCAGCTTCACAGGGACTCGCCTGTTTGTTTGTTTAACACATGAGTCATTCCCCGATCACGGTGTCCCCAGTCAAGGCGTCCCCATCCCAGTCCCTGTCCACACCTGCCTGTGCTGATTCACTGCTGGCCATGACCCCTTCACTGTCACCCACCGAGGGGTCTGCAGCCCCTCAGGAACCATGAGATTCACTCGGGAAGGCAGCACCCAGCAGCTCCTGGGGAGGGAGCTGGCGAGGGCCAGGGTTAAGGGGGTTTGGCCGAGGCAGCAGCAGCAGCAGCAGCACCGTGCCAGGTCACAGGTGGTGATGTGGGGGCAGAAGGCCACAGGCAGCGTGGGCACAGTGGGTCAGGGAGAGCTCAGCAGAGCTGGGGTGGCTGCACCAGTCATTGCAAAAGTGAATCTGGTGAGCAGGGCCTGGGAACGGGCAGGCAAGTGGGGACGGGGCAGCTGCTGCACCTTGCTCTGACTCACAGAGCCTGCCCTGCCCGTGCCATGGCACTGAGCCTTGGGTACTGCGTGGCACCACCAGCACAGCACCCTGGGCACTGCACGGTGCCACTGACCCCTGGCTCCTGGCACAGCACTCTGGGCATCACATGGCTCCACTGATCATCTCCCTCTGCAGCCACCCGTCCCTGCTCAGGTCCACAGTCCTGCCTGCATGACACTGTGGCACCCCAGACCCTTGCCCAGCGCTGGGCTGTCAGCCAGAGCAGCCGGGGAGCCCGGTGCCAGCGGTGGCTGAGTGCCAGGGGCAGGTGGAGCTGCAGGCACAGCCCAGACCCACGGCAAGCCCAGGGCAGGTGGAGCAGCCCTAGCTGCCCAGGCAGAGAGCAGCCCCCCGGGCTGGAGCTCGGGGCAGCCCTGGCACCGCTGCCCGGGGGTTGCACAGCCGGATCCACCCAGACACCCGGGAAACGTGCCCGATCCGGAACCCCACGCCCAGCTGGGGCGGGAATCGGGGCGTGCACGGTGCCACCCCGAGCCCGGGGCATCCCCAAGGCACCGCTTCCAGCGACCCTCCGTCCCTACGGCCCGGGCAAGGGACGTGAGCATCCAGCACGGCCCCAGCAGCCCCACGGGGACCCACGGCAGCATCACCCGGGCCGGCCGCAGGTCCCGCGGGTTCCACGTGGCCGCGCTGGCCGGAGCGGCCGGGGGGGTGGGGAGCGGCAGGAATCCAGCACTGAGTCACGGCTTCCTCTGCGAGCCCGTGAGTCATCCCGGCAGCGCCAGGCTCGGCTCCGGCGTGCGGAGCCCGCGACGCGCACACGGCTGCATGTGAGGGCAACCCCCGCGTGTAGGGGGGCCCTGCACGCCCGCCCCGTCCGTGGGATCGGTGCGAACACACACACAAACGTGCCCGGGGGCACAAGCACCGACACTTTGTGCACGCACCCGTGGTCTTGAATGCCCATGACCTCCACGTGCACAAATTCGGGAGAACGCGTCTGTGCAAAGCACACACGAGCGCAGCAGTGCGAGGATCCACGCTCAGCCCCACGCTGACCTGGAGCACAGCCCTGTCACGTTTGTACATCGAGCTGGGGGCTGGGGCTCACCTGTGGGGTTGCAGCAGCAGTTTCTCCTGCACCTGAGGCTGTGGCTCCTCACTCTCGAACCTGGAGAGGAAGAAGAGGATGTTGGGAAACATTGTCCAGCTGCAGATCCCTGCCGTGCCCCCGCTGCATGCCAGAGCTTTCTGCAACCACCCACGCAGAGCCCTGTGCAATAGGTGCCCGCAGCACCGCGTTTGTCCTCCCCACAACTGAACCTGGGGTGCACGGAAGGAGGGCAGCAGGGTCTGCACAACCGCCAACACACACACGCAGACGTGGGTGCACACATGTGACCTGCACCCAGCCTCACATGCAGTGCTGGGACACCCGCACTTTGCCACCTGGCAGTTCGCACCCACAGCTCTCGCACCCGCTGGCACTCGCTGTACCCCGCCCTTCTGGGGGGGTCCCCACCACTTTGGGGGGGTGTGGAAATTGCACTCTGCAGAGCCGGAGCTCAGTGCCACAACCACAGAGACGGAGGGGGGGCGGGGGTGGAGTGGGAATTGGGGGGTGGGGAGTGATCGTCGAGGTTGTGCTGCGCCAAGCCCGGCCCACGATGGAAACCGCCGGGGCCGGGCTCCTGCCCCAGCCCGGGGGAGCGAACGGGGGCCGCCCCCGCCGACGTGGCAGCCGCTGCCCGAACCTCGGCGGGGCTGAGCCGGCGGGAGCCCCCCCGCCTGCAGCCGTACGAACGCGGGGACCCCCGGGCTCCTGTCGCCAGGACCCCCCCTCACACAGAGGGGCACCCGGGCCCCGGGGCGCCCCCGGCCCCTCCAGCGCTCCGGCTGTGCCGTGGGAGCGGGGGGGGAAGGGGGGGCGGTTGCCACGGTAACGGAGCTCCCCGCGCGCCGGGATGAATGGGCCGGGAGCGCGCGCGATCTATGAATGAACGAGCGGGGCCGGGAGCGCAGAAAGCCCGGGACGGATGACGGAGCACGGAGCGGAGCCTGGGAACCGGCCCCGCCTCCCGGCCGGGACCGCCGATCCCCCGGAAGCCCCCGGCCGCTCCGAGCCCCTCTGAGCTGCGAGCGGAGCTGTGTCGGGAACCGGGGCCGGAACTCGCGGGGTACCCACGAGTGCTGTCCCACTCCTTGCCTGCGGATCCGGGCCGGGCTTTGCCGTCGCGGTGGCAGGGGTCCGGCGGGCTGGGGGAAACACCCGGCCCGGATTTCCCGAGCGGAGGGGAACGGAGCAGGACCCGGCTGTGCCCCCAGCCAGGACAGCCCCAGACCTTGACGCCCCGGTGGCCGAGGGGCTCCAAAGCTGGACCCCACTTCGTGCACCCCTGGCCTGGGCACCCCCAGGGCTGATCATGGTAGGGGCTGCTGCTGGGACTTCCAAGAGGACCCCAGTTCTGGGAAGAGTTCTGGAGTACCCACGGCAGAGCGGTGGAGAGGGTCCCTGGGGATGCCTCGGCTCCTCCGGGCCCCCTCCCTGCCAGCCGCAGGGCCCCAGCCCTGCCCAGCCTGCCCTGACCCCTCACCTCCGCCCCTGTGAGCGGTTCCCAGAAGGCAGGATGGGAGGGGGGGCAGGATGGAGGCGGGGGGGGGGGCAGGATGGGGGGAGCGGGGCGGGGGGGCACCGCCTCATCTTCCCAGCAGGGTCTGGGTCAGCCCTGGGTGTCACCGTCCCCCAGGACAGTCCGTTCCCAGCACAGGCCAGGGGCGGGGAGAGGGTGGGGAGGGGGCATTCCTGGGCTGCCTGGGGGCTGAGTCACCCCCGGCCACCGCGGCCACGCGCACACGCAGGGACACGCCACGGCCACACACGCAGCGTGTGCACGGAGCAGAACCACGCGCGCGTGGCCGCGTACCGGGCACACGCAGCGACCTGAGCGTGCAGATCAACGCCGCGCTGCGCGCACCTGGGCACACGCGGTGACATGTGTGGGAACACGCAATGACACACACACGGCTTGGGACACGCAGAGACGCACTCTCGGGGACCATGTGCGCACAGCTATGCACACACATGCACACGCACATATGGATTTGGGGGCGGTGCAGGCACATGCCCCTCTCAACCTCCCCACCCCACACAGCACAGCCAAGGGCTGAGCATCCTCCAGCTGTGCCCCAGCGCACGTGGGGACCTCCTCCGTTCCTCGGGGGCTCGGGGGGGGCCTCCGGAGCCGGTTGCGGGGGCGTTCGGCCGAGCGTCGCCGGGGCTGCGTCACCGCTGTGACGCACCGTCGCTACCTGTGGGTCCCGCTGCTATAAATAGCCCCGCGCACGCCCCATCTGCCGCTCGCACGGTGACATTGTGACATTGTGAATGGGGGGGGGGACACCCCGCTCCGTGCCCCCCGCGCCACCGGAGCCCAGGGGCCAGGTGGCCCCGTGCCAGCCCCGAAAATCTGAGCGGTGGCCGGAGGGTAGCGTGGCGGTGGTGGCACTGAGCCACCTGGCAGGGCCTGGGCTGGCAGGACCAGCACGGACGTCACGAGAGCTCCTCGAGGTCCTCGTAAACACGGTGACGCACCGGCGATGCCCTCTGGCCCCGTGTCCCCATCAGCCCCGTGTTTGCCCTGGCCTCACTGCCCGGGGCCACGGTGTGGGGACGAGACCCCCACGGCACAGGCTGTGGGGCCAGGGTCACACGGGGGTGACCCCTCAAACATGTGTCCCCATCCCAGTGGCACCGGGGCCATTTAAGCACCATCCCCTGTGGATGTGAATGGGGAGCAAAGGGGGGAAGCTAAGCCAGTGCCCCCTCCCCAAACACCTCAGCTGAGAGATGATTTTGGGGGGGTTCTCAAAAAGAGGGTAAAAGGGAGATTTGGGGTTTTTCATTGCTATCAAGGGCAGGCAGGCAGCCAGGCTGGGACGCGCAGTGCAACCATTCCCGGTTCCCAGCGCGGCTCCTGCTGCTGCTCCGGCCCCGCTGCGACCTCGGCCCCGGCGGGCGGGGGGGTCCGCGGGACTGGGCTGGCTCCGCGCCCCCGGGCCCGCCGCCCCCGTGATGTCACCGCCCATGCACGCCGGGCTCCTCGGGCCGCGGCTGCCGGCCAGGCTGGGGGAGCCGGGGAGGCCCCGGGGTTGGCGAGGACACGGGGGGGACCCTCTGCCCCACGACGGGCTGGGAGGGGCTGCTGCGCACACAACGGCCACGCGTGTCCGGCTGTGTTCCACGCGCGTGTGCGTGCACTGCGCACCGGCCGGGTGTGCATCCCCACAGCCCAGCCCAGGTGTGCTGCAGCCCCTCGCAGCAGCCGGGGGTGTTCAGCACCCCCCGGAGATCCCCAGAACCCCCAGCAGCCTGGGCACGCCGGGATCCCCTGCCCCACGCAGCCATGTGTGCACGTTGGCTGCGTGCACACGCGTGTGCAAGGGCCCGCGGACACGTGTGGGGTAGTGGGAGGCTGTGGGGAGCGCCGTGGGGCCGCGGCTGGTGGGCGGGGTGAGACATTCCTCACGGCGCTTGTTATTTTATCTGGTTCAAAGTCAGTTCCTGGAATGTTTTTAATTCCAGGATCCATCCGTGCGCCGGCAGCTCCCGGGCCCCCCCCGCGGCCTCCTCTGCACCCCACAGCAGCACTGCCGGCCCCACAGCAGCACCGCGACCTGGCCTGGGGGCTCAGCCCTTCAGGAGCCCTCTGCACCCTCGGGCACATCCAGAGGGCACCCATGGGTGCCCCAGCCTTGGCGGGTGCCCCACAGCCGGGTGATGGGGGGCCCGTCTGCAGCCCCACGCGGGGGCCCGGGCTCGCCCCCACGCGGGACCCCGCTGCGGCAGACGCCGTGTTCCCAACCCGTGCCAGGGACACGCGGCAGCAGCAGCGTCGCCCACCCGGCGTCTGGCACCACCGCGCCAGCCCCGTCTCTCGCCCGCAGCCAGCGCCGGGTGCAGCCGGAGGGATTCCGGGGGGCTGCGGGCCTGGGGCTGCGGGATGTTCCCCCCACGCCGTGAGGGGCTGGAGGCGGCCGCGGGGGTCCCGTGGGGGTCGCGGGGTGGGCGCACAAGGACGCACACGCGGGGTTCACACGCGTGTTTGCAGGCTCGGGGGTGCTGCTGGGAGGCCGGGTGGGTTTGTGGGGTGTGCAAGGGCTGGGCGTGCAAGGCTTGACGTGCATGCCTGTGCCGGGGTGTGCCCGGCACCGCGGGGCCGCGGCAGGGCCGGCACCGTGGGCGTGCACAGGGCCCACGGGTGTGCCGGGAGCCCTGGGAGCTGTGGGTGTTTCCTGGCACGCCCTCTGCGGCAAGGGCTGGGCACAGGGACAAGGGGGGCACCCGGTCCAGCTGTCCCCACCCACTGGCTGTGGGTGCACGGACACACCTGGCAGGTGACACCCATGCTGCCCCCACAGCGGGCACGACGCTGGTGCTGTGGATTGCTCCATACTGGGAGCACTGGGATGAGCACAGCCTGGCAGCAGTGCTGGCTGCTGAGCAGGGCTGGGGGCAGTGGGGACAGGAGCCAGGATGGGGTGCAGGGGGTGTGAGCCACGCCGACAGCTGGGCTGGGCAGTGACCCCCCCTGTTATCGGCAGCATCTGGGGGCCCTGGGCGTGGTGATGTCACCCTGTGGCGTGGTGATGTCACCCTGTGGCGTGGCACAAGGCAGCACCCTGTGCCCTGCCTGGTCTCTCTGTGCCACAGACACCTCCTGCGGGTGCCTGCTCCGTCCTGTGCCATGAAGCCACGCCATGGCTGCGGGGCCAGGCCTGTCCCAGCTCACACCCTGCAGCACCCCTGCTCCCCCGTGACCCCCCAAACCCTGAGCTGAGCCCATGGGGAGGCAGCAGCTGTTGGGAGCTCCCAAGGATGGACTGGGGAGCACCCACGGCGGGACTGTTTGTGTGTCCCCTCCCGTGCGTGGCTGCTGGCATTGTCCCTGTGTGCACACACGTGTGCGTGTCCCCCGTGTGCCCTCCCGGCAGCCATTGCCTTACAAGGGCTGTGCTGCTCCTGCCGCGGTCGGAGCCTCTTCCCGTTGCCAAATTTGGCACGGGCTGGGGGTGTGGGGGGGTGCAGGGGCTGCAGGGGGGGCAGCCCGAGGTCTGCTCTACCCGAAATGACGTCAAAGCGGGGCGCAGGGTGCCCGGTGCGGCACAAAGGCACCGCAGGAACCTGAGCTGCTTCCGCTCCCTCCCGGCTTCCTCCAGAGCTCGGCTGCTCCTGGGAGTTCAGGGTCTGGACAAGTCTCCCCTCCCCAGCTCACATTGGGCCCCCCATGGGAAAAGCCCACTCGCTTCCCATGCTGTCTGTGAGGTGCTGAGGGTCCCTGGAGCTCTGACTGTTCTCTGTCCCCAACCCCGGGGTGCGGGGACAAAGCTGGGACATGGCAGAGGGGACATGGGCAGCCACTCCTGCCCCCTCCCCACATAACAGCTCCACAGCTCTGTGCCCAGGCAGGATTCACCCCAGCCCAGGTGTCACCTGGAGCTGACAGTGTCACCATGGTGTCACAGCAAAGCTCTGGGGGTGTCCCAGCCCACAGTGTCCCCCCACAGCATCTGACACCCCCCCTGCCTCCAGCTTCCTCCCAGCGATGCTGGGGGCTGCAGGAAAAGGCTTGCATGAGTGAGATGGTGCTGACACACATCCCCAGAGCCACCCCACCCCATCACCTTCCCCGGGGCAAGGGCAGGTGGGGAAACTGAGGCACGGCCACATTTATGGCCACCAACCCCCCACCCCGGCCTGCAGCCACCCTGGTGTGACGCAGGAGGGAGGGAGGGAGGGAGGGAGGGAGCTGGCAGGGAGCTGGCACTCATGGCCAGCCTGGCTGGTGCAACCGGCCCAGCTCCTCTGGGCAGTGGCCAGGGGGATGAGACTGGGAGCACCGACTCTGAGAGCACCCACAGGTTGGGGTCTGGCACCCAGAGAGTGCTGAAAACACCACAAGGAGACCCCAGACCTGTTCCCCTGCCAGGGAGGATGGGGGGCATCACTGCCCTCCTTCCTCCTGAGGTACACACAGGTGGGTGCTGAGCAGGTATGTGCATAGGTACAGGGCACGTGTGGCTGTGCCATGTCCCTCTGACACTGCTGGGGTGCCCCAAGCAGCTCCTGTCACCCCACACCGACACCAGACACTATTGCATCCAGACTGCCCAAATTTATTTCAAAAATAAAAAATAAAATATTAAAGACCGAAAAAGCCTTGCTCTTCCCCCCCCGCCCCCCTTTCCCCAAAACACACACACAAAAAAAAAAAAAAAAAAAAAAGACTTTTACAGACAAAAAAGACAAAAAACACATCACGTGGGGGCTCTATTTGCACAGATCCTGACGGAAAAAAATCCAAGTCGGACGAGAAAAAGGATCCTACGGCCTATGAAGACTATGTCAGTATTGGCTCAGTCGGGTCATTAATGTCTATAAATACCGGCCCTGCAGCCGGGACCGAGTTTGGGGTTATTTATTCAGGGGTTTTTTTCTTTTTTTTTTCTTCTTTTTTTTTTTTTTTTTTAAGTTAAAAAAGAAAAAAAAAAAATCCAACCACCCAAGCGACGGGTGGGAAGGAGTCCAGGGACTCGGAAGTTGGGCTCGGCCGCGGAGGGAAGGTGCCTTGGCTTCTCCCTCCCCAAACAAAATGAACACCCCCCAAAAAACAAAGCCCCCCCCACCCCCGTCCCCCCTCCCCAGGCTGCGGCGGTGGGGCCCAGGCACACGCGTCCCCCCGGGGGGGCCCAGCCCCACAGCCGAGCAATGCTACATATAGAAGGGAAGGAAAACAAACGGCCCCCAAACCGGGGGGGGCTCCAGCACCTCCGAGAGAGACTTCATCTCCTCCTGCCTGCACCGGGCTGGGGTGGCACAAGGTGGGGCCGGAGCCCACCCGGCTTTGCCCCCTCTTCACAGCAAAGCAGCAGCTTCCATACACCCCAGGACCCCCCAGCTGGGGAGGCTGCAAGGAGGGGGCGGCTCCTGCTGCTCTTCCCCATCACCCCAAACCCAAACGAGCAGGGGAATGGGGGGCTCCCCCTAACACGCAGGTCGGCCCAACGCGTCCGGTCGCGGCAAATCTGGAGGAGCCCCGGCCCGCGACGCCAGCGCTGCCTCCCCAGAGCGGGGCCAGCCAGTGGGACCCCCCGGCACAGTCCCCCGGGGCCCTGGCTCTCTATGCTACGACAAACTCGGATTTCATCTCGGCCTTGACCTCCGGCTTCCAGACCGAGTCCTCGAAGTCCAGGTCCAGGCTGCCCTCGCTGCTGGAGACGCTGCTGTTGCTGTTGGTGCGGCCGGCCTTGCGGTTGGGCACCCAGTGGTACGGAGCCCTGGCGTCCCGCCGCGCCTTCCGCCGCAGCCGCTTCTGCTGCAGCAGCAGCTGCAGCCGCTCCACCTTGCAGCGCGTCGCCCGGTTCTCCGTCTGCCGCAGCCGGTCCCCTGCAAGGGAAAACGGGAAAGGGGTCACGGGGAGCTGCCATGGGGGGACATGCCAGCCCCCAGCTAGCCCCGTGTGGCACGGACATGTGGGTGTCCCCTATAATGGCAGAGGAGGGGTCATGGTGGGGTGCCCTGATCCACAGCCCAGCAGGTAGATCCCAATGGCACAGGTAAATGGACACCCCCTAAAGGAGGTGCCCTCCAAAGAAAGGGGGTCACAGGGGGCTGCCATGAGGGGACATGCCAGCTCCATGTGGCACGGACATGTGGATGTCCCTGTAGCAAGCAGGGTGTCCCCTATAATGGAGGAGGATGGGTCATGGTGGGGTGCCCTGATCCACAGCCCAGCAGGTAGATCCCAATGGCACAGGCACATGGACACCCCCTAAAGCAGGTGCCCTCCAAAAGGGGAAAGGGGGTCATGGAGGGCTGCTATGGGGGGACATGGCAGCCCATGTGGCACGGACATGTGGATGTCCCTGTAGCAGGAATGGAGGAGGATGGGTCATGTTGGGGTGCCCTGATCCACAGCCCAGCAGGTAGCCCCCAATGGCACACACCCCTAGGGCAGGTGCCCTCCAAAATGAAAAGGCTGAGGGTGTCCTAACCCACATACTGGGGGGATCACAGAGACCCCCATGGCACAGTCCCTTGGATATCCCAAAAATAGGGTGCCCACCACAGCACCAGCCTGATCCCCAGTGGCCTACACCCTGGGGTGCAGGGTTCCCACCACAACACCCCCTCTCTATCCCCCTGGATGGATAGGGGGCAGCCCTGGAGGACCCGGTCACACCAGCAGGGGCTGGAGCCAGCATGGAGCCACTCCCTGTGGGGACCTGGACCACCCCTAGCCAGGAAAGAAGGAAGAACAAACCCTGAGGGGGCTGAGCCAGCACTGGTGGTTTCACTTCTTTCCTCTAAGCAAATCACAGGGGGTCTGCTATGGGTGCCTGCGACACCTTCCGGCCCCAGGGCTCACAGGTGTGCACCCAGAAATGCCAGGGGAGCTGCTGCCATGCTCTGGCCAGGCCCACCTTCACCCCCAGTGTGGGGAGATGGGGTTGGAAAGAGGGAGCCAGAGTCTGCGTGACCCCAAAACCTCTGCCCACACAGCGGGGACAGGCCCTGAGCTCCCGGGGCAGCACGGACACCACAGCCACCTGCCACTCCCCCACACCCCCACCCACACAGGGACGCTTTGTCCCCACAGGGTTTGGCAGAGATGACAATGCAGGGTGGGTGGGGGGACCTCCCTGACTCCCCAGGGGTGCTGATTGTCCCTGAACACGCGACCCTCCTGACTGACACCTGTCAATCATCCAGTTCCCAGCCCCTTTCTGCTCATCCCAGCCATGGACCAGGGACCTCCCAGGAGGCGCCAACCTCACACCCCAACCGAGGGCAGCCAGACTCACCACTGGGCTTGCACATCCGGATCTGGCTTTGGCACTGGACGACGGGGTGCAGGGTGGGGGCGGCGGCCGCCGGCAGCGGCTCTGAGGTAGTTTTGGTGGCGAGGTCTGGAGAGGCAGGCGGCGAGGAGGAGGAGGAAGAGGAGGAGGAGGAGAACTGCGTCTGGCAGCGGAGCTGTGTCAGGGACTGGGGCATGCCCTGGTAGTGTCTCGTGGCGCTGAGGAGGTCATTGAGGATCTGCAGGATGGTGCCGATGTCCCGCCGCGGCCGCCCGCTGCTGTCCTGGCAGTTGGGGTGCAAAGTGCCTGGAGAGGGGGGGGAAGAAGTGGGTGTGAGACAAGCAGCCCCCCCAAGATCCACAGCCCCGTTGCCCTCAGCATCCCCCCAGAGCCCCCTGGCAGTTCAGGGGGGCAGCACGTACCGGAGAAGGTCCCTGAGAAGACCCCAGGCGCGTGGTTGACAAAGCTCTCGATGACCGCCCCGGGCTTGCGGGATCGGGCCGAGGGAGCCGGGCTGCTGCCCGGGGAGCTGCTGCTGCGGGAGCCACAGTCCACCTGCGAGGGGAGAAACACAGGATCAGCCTCGGGGTAGGGGTGTCTGGTGGGGGACACAACCCTGCTCCTCCTGACCTTCTGCCACCCCGCAAAAAGCCAGGTCAGGAGAGCCCAGACAGGGAGGTGCGGCAGGCAATGGTGCCAGTTCTCCTGGCATGCAAGGAGCCACCCTGGGGGTCACGACAGGAGCCCTAACCCTGCTGTGCAAAAGGGAAAGGGAAGCAACAGCAGCAGTTCCTGTCCACCTATGAGGACAGGCAAGGTGTGAGGACAGGCAGGGTAAGAGCTTGGGTTACAGCCTGTCCTTGAGCCCCTCCCTGACACCTGGGGACATCCTGGAGGCCAAACTGGGGACAACCCATTTCCACACATGAGGAAACCGAGGCAGGGCCAGGCTGAGCTGGAAAAGCCACAGCTTCACCCCCCCTTTCCCAAAGGCCCCAGGACATGCCCCAGCCTCACCTCCGAGCAGGAGGAGACCACGCTGCTGTTCACCGTCTGCGTGCTGGCCCCGTGCGACCGGAACATCCCGGCGGTGACAGGAGCGGCGTGAGGGGCGTTACAGTACACAGGGGGGGCCGGCGGGGTGGGCGTGGGGCTGGGGGCCGGGCTCTGCTGGCACGAGGGCACCACGGGGATGCGGGCGAAGCCGGAGCCGCCGGCACCGTGCAGCGTCCGGCAGTGGGGGCTGGCGCCGGCCCCCGCCTCGCCCCGGCTGGCGATGAGGTGTCGGTGCTGGAGCTGCCCCGTGCTCTGCTGAGCCGCCAGCTGCAGCTGCACGAACATCATGTGGTCACCCACACGCAGGGCCAGGGTCAGCGGGGACCGGCCCGACAAGAAGTCGTTGACCTGGAGAGAGAGAGAGAGAAGGGATCCTCGTCAGCTGTGGCAAAAGCGGTGGGGTGGGGGTGGTGGTTGCCCCCATGGTGCTGTAGGTTGTCCCTACAGGTTTCCCTTGGCTATAGGGATGGGTCACTGGGGCACAGAAGGGCTGACCCCCTTTCACAGCCCTTCCCAGGCCCTCACCCGTGCCAGGCTGGCAGACGAGCCCAGCTGCCGTCCCCACGCGACCCCAGCCCGGTGCCAGCTCCGTCAGCTGATGATGCCGGGGGGTGTTTTTCCTCCTTCTGCCCTTCCTGCCCTTTATTCCCCACCACTGAGTGGCCGTGCCTGGCTGCCCTCCCCGGCGGGCAGGGACGGGCAGGGGCCGCAGCTGGGACTGCCCAGAGCTGCACACTCAGCCAAAGGCCAGCACGGGAGGGGTGTCCCCCCCTTGCCCAGCTCGAGGGGGTGCCCTGCTGGCACAGGGAGAAGAGGAGGGGGCAGGTGAGGACATGCCGGGTCCCTGCATGCCCACCATTGTGACTCAGGCCGTGCAGAGCCCACCTGCCCTCCTCCCTCCCCCCCTCAAGGCAGCTGGGGTGGGGGACAGGCCCTGCCCAGCCCGGAGGCTCCGGCAGGTGATGGAGCAGCTGCAGCGTGGAGACAAGAGCCAGGGCCTGACCCTCCCCAGGCTGCAGCTGTGGGGGGCCCCCAATGCCCAACACCTGTCACCCCCCAGCTCACACCCCTCAGCCTTCCCCCAGGCGCATAAATCACTTGGCAGCTGTGCCAGGGAACAGGGGAGGCTCCCCCCCCAAGCACTGCCCCACATTCTTGGGGAGGCTGGGACAGCCATAACCACCGTGAGCCCCCCCTTGCCCTCATGTGTGCTGCAGGGGGGGCTGTGCCTCTCACCTCTGCCAGCCCAGACGGGTTAATGGGGACAATGCCCCCCCTTTCCACCGCACACCCCCCTCGCTATTCCAGGGCACAGCTTTCCCAGCCTGTCACGTGCAGCTCCTGCTATCACCCACCCACATCCCACGGCACCTTTGGGGTCCCCAGCGGGGGTGCTGGGCCCCCCCTGTCCCCAGCTCTGCAGAGCAGGGCCCCCCCAGCCCCGGCCCCGCTCCCCCACGCCCCGCTGCCGCGGAGGCCGCTTCTGAGAAGCCGTGGGAAAAGCAGCTTTAAAAATACCAGCAGCAAAGCCCCGAGCGTGTCAGGCGGAGGCTGCAGAGGAAGGGGTGGGCGGGAAGGAGACGCTGCAGCTCTGGACACGGAGGTTACGGGGCAAGGGGGCGGGAGGGGACGGCGGGCGGGCGTGCACAGGGGCACACGTGTGCACACGCGTGTGCGTGCACAGAGAGCACCTGGCCCCGTCCTGCCTCAGTTTCCTGCCCCATAGGGCCTGGATGGCCCAATGCCAGGCTGGCAGCCCCATCCTCACTGCTCGGTCCCATCCCAGTTCTGGCCCATGCATGGAGTCCCCCACAGCTGCTCAGCCACCCCAGCCCTGCTGCTGCTCTCTGAGCCACTCTAAGGGGTTCAACATCAGGCTGGACTCCAAGCACCATTCACCAAAGTGTGGGACGGGGTCCCAGCTGGGTCCTGCTCCCACTGAGCTCCTGAGCGGGCTCTTTCTCTTTCACAGCCCCATCCCAGCCCCGGCTCTGCACCCAGGTGTGCCCGGGGGAGCCCCGTGCACCTCCCCGGGGCCCCTTGACGTCAGCCGGCCCCGCGGCCGCCTCCCGCTCCCTCTGAGTCACCCCTGCCCTGCCTGACCCCTCTGCCAGCGCCGGCAGAAACCAGAGCACCCCAACCCGGCCAGGCCCGCGCTGCCGACGCTTCCCAGCAGCAGCACCACCACTACCACGAACACCCCTCCATCCATCCGTCCATCCATCCATCCCCCCCAACACACGGGGGTCCCACGCCCCCCGGCTGCCCTCCCCCCCTCCCCGGGGCACGGAGCCCGCCCGGTCCCCGCGGCGCCCCAGCCCCGGGGCTCCCAGCAGCCGCCCCCACGCCGCTGCCAACCTCCCCCCCCGGCGAAACCAGCCCGCTCCAATGCAAACACGTCCCACCCAGCCGCCCGCTCGGCCGCCCACGCCGGGAGGACCCCGTCCCTCCCAGCCGGCTCCGCCGCGGGGGCCGGGACAGCCTCGCCGAGGGGGCTGGAGCCACCGAGCCCCCCCAAAGTCCCGCACTTAGGGGTCCCCTGGGATTCTGCCAAGCCCTGCGGGGCTCAGCTGCACGGTACCGGGCTCGGGGCCCCGCGGGGATGGGGCAAGTGTCTCCCAGCTGCTTCTGAGAAACGCCGATGAGTCAGAGAACGCCGCATTCCCGCCTCGCTCCGACGCCTGGCCCCGCGTCACCCCGGCCCGCAGCACCACGCACCCCCCGGGCCCCCAACTCTGGAGCTGCCCCCGAGGAGCCCCTGCCCCGATGGGGTGGGCAGCACCCCCAAACAGGCACGAGGAAACCATCCTAGGAGATCCAGATTGGCAAAGGCAAGGATGAGGAGGGGGAGCAGGAATTTCCCCCCTCACAAGCCCCTGAAGGAATTGCCCCCCAAGCCCCTGCAGGGCACAGCTGGGCCCTCCCCATGCAGCCACCTGTGTTGTGTCTGTGCCAAGGGGGGGCACAGAGGGACAGAGCCCCCCTGGCCGCGTTCCCCCAGCCCTGGAAGATCAGGATGTGTCATCCCCCTCCTCTGTTCCTCCCCACCCTCAGCTCTCCCGGGCAGAGGGACTGGGGGAAGGAAGAGCCGGCAGTGGGACCCAACGCCTGCCTGCCATCCCTGGAAAGCGGGGGCAGCCGTGTGTGTGGGGAGGGAGGAAGGAAGTGCAGGAGCATTTCCAGGAAGCCCCCGTGCCCGGCAGTCACTTCCCCAAAGGCTGGGGAGGGGGTGGCAGCGCCCCGGCCCCCCCCCCGACCGCCCCCAGAGGAAGCGGCTCAGCTCTCCCCGTGCTCCGGAGGCTGCGTGACGCAGGCAGAGCCCAGCAAAGCATGAATGGGAGGAGTGGTTTCCTGCCCCCCCGCCGCCCCCCAGGTGCTGGCGGTTCCTCCTGCTCAGCCCTGGCTTCCTGAATCACCAACCGGAGGAACCTGCGGTGGGCAGGGAGCTGCGGAGCCGCTTCCCGCAGCCGCTGCCAGACCGTAGCCCACCCACCCACCCCCCTACCTCACTGTGCTTGCTCTGGGGAGGGGGCCACAGCCCTGTGCAAAGGGGGTACCCTGAGCTCCACATGCTCCTGGCTCCCCAGTCCACCCCACACCTCGCTGGCCACAGCAGAGCAGAGCTGTGCAGCCCCAGCAGAAATATCTGCAGCTCTGAGGCCAGGATGTGCACTGTGACCTGCCAGGCCAGGCTGGCAGAACCAGCCCCCTCCCACAGCTCTGCAGCCCGGCTGGGACGGGGCAACCCTTCCATGGGACCCCAGCAGCTTCTGGCACTGGGGATCCACCAAGGCTCCAGCCCAAGCTTAGCCCCCCACATGGGGTTAAAGCAGCTCCCAAAAGTCAAGGTCACCCCGGGCAGCCAAGGGCACTGCGGGTCCCTGCAGGCAGGGCAGCCCGGCCCTTGCCACACGCCCACAGCAGTGCCCCACCAGCCTCTTCTCTGAGCCCTGGCACCACACGGGGCTCAGCCCCTTCCCAGAATTCAGGTGATAAAAACGCTCAAAAAAACCCCAACCCTTCAAAAACCAGAGCTGCAGCACCGGCCAGAAAAAGGAAGGAAAGAGTTTCACAGAGCAGTAACAGAGACAGAAAACAAAGGAGCGGGGCCTGCACGGCTGGGGGTAAATTCCACCTTGGCGGCAGGAGCCGGCGGCTGCGCGCGCACCCACGGCTCACCCACGGCTCTCCCAGCCTGGGAACGCTTCCACCCCGCCACCGAGACCCCCCAGCAGCGAGGACATCCCACCCCCTCCAACAACTCCACAGCAATTCAGCCACAGCCCCACCAACGCCGCCCACTTGGCCTCTTCCTCGCCCCGGCACAAGGGACAAGGAGGGGGTCAGGGCGCCCCAGCACAGCCAATCTGCACCCCAAGGACGGCTCCAAGGAAAGCAGGGAGATCCCTTTGGGCGCTGGGCCAGGCTCTGCAGCCCCACGAGCTCCCGGCGTGGTCCTGCCAGCCTCTTTTACACCCAGCCCAGCTGTGGGGCAGATGGCAGCCCGCTCCCTGCACCCCATTGTGGGCATCTGGGGGGAGCTGCAGCCCCACACCCCCGGGCAGGGCCCTGAGCCGCCCGGCTCTGCCACCAACCTGCGGCGTGACCTTGAGTGAGTCACTTCACCTCCCCGGCTCCCTCCCGGCTTGTTTGGGCTGCCGGCGTGGGACCTCCCCGAGCCCGGCGCTGCTCTGGGTGACGGTGCCCGCCCCGGGCACCACCCTCAGCACTCCCAGCCCTGCTGGAGGTGAAACCTCAGCGAGGAACCAACGCCAAAGCTTTTGGGAGGGGAAGCAAAGCGAGGCCGCAGCTGTCCTTCCTCCCCACCCACCCTCTGCCTTTGTCTCCATCCTGCCCCGGCATCCAGCCCCTCACCTGAGTTTCAGTTAAGCTTTCCAGAGCTTGCATCACCGACTGTTCTGGCCTGGACGCCTGGGACTGGAAAAAAAAAAAGGAGGAGGGGGGGGATTAACGTTACAAATGCAGCAAAGGAGGGGGCGTCCGCAGCAGGAGGGAGGGATGACATGTCACTTCCACTATTTCTACACAAGCCCTGAGAAAGGAGTGAAATACTAAACCTGCTGCCGTGCCCAACCCAGCGCTGCCTCCTCAGCAAGAGCTGGGGCAGCAGAGCCGCGGGGCTGCCAGCACATCACATCCTCATCCTTGCCCGGGGCTTTAATAATAGACAGGGACGAGTGGGAGGGATGGAGGGAGCAGCAGGAAAAGGCCACTCACCATCAAGCCGGCCTCCACGGTGGGCACCAGTGTCAGCTTGCTGCCTTCCACGACCCCCAGGTCCTGCAGTTTGCCAGAGCTGAGGCGGCTGTGGGAGGAGATGCCAAAAGCAGGGTCAGTGCAGGTCGGGCAGCTCCCCCAGAGGGGGACACCAGCTGCAAGTCTGGCTGCTCCCAGGGGACCAGCAGCCCCCCAAGCACCCCCACCTCAAGAATTCCCAGCTTTCACAGGCAGGAGGGAACCCTGGCACCCCACTGCTCCCAGGGGAGCTCACGGTGTGGGGCAGCCCTGCCCTGGGCACGGGGCAGTGCTGAGGGATCAGAGAGGAGCTGAGCTGCGGGCAGGGGAGCACAGGGTTCATGGCGCAGGAAACCTGGCGCTTAGGGAGAAGTTGGGACCGGTGTAGGTGGGGGAGGCAGCGCTGGGAACATGCTCCCCCAGCCCCGCAGATGGATGCGGTGTCCCCGTGTGTCCCCCCCCCCCATGCTTCTCCCCTGATCCAGGACTCTCCAAGTTACTCCCGGCCCGACCCCACGCGGGCCCCGCTCCACGCGGGGGGTGCGCAGCCCCTCGGCCCGGGCCCCCGGCAGACAAAGGCTCCCCCGCCGCCCCCGGCGCTGGGGGCTCAGGGGGGGCGGCCGGGCCGCGCCGCCGCCGGGGCTGAGCCCAGAACAAAGGGCCGGGGCACGGCCGGGCCCCGCCGCCCACAAAGGAGCCCCGGCAGGGCCGGGCGAGGGGGCGGCGGCCGCGCTCCCGGCCCGGCCCGGCGCCCCCCTCCCTCCTTCCCTCCGCCCCGGAGCCCCCCCCCCCTCCCTCCTTCCCTCCCTCCGGCCCGGCCCCCGCTCGCCCCCGCCGCGGCCCCCCGGGCTGCCCCCCCCCCCCCCCCCCGCCCCGCACAGGAATGGGGCCGGGAAGGGGGAGGGGGCGGGAGCCTTTGTGCGGTGCCGAGCCCGGTGCGAGGGGGCCGCCCCCGCGCCCAGCCCCGCTCTGGAGGGCTGGGGACCCCGGGCCTCCCGAGCCGCGCCGAGCCCCCCCCGTGCCAAGCCGAGCCGAGCCGTGCCGTACCTCTCTTTGTGCAGCAGCGCCAGACGCTCCTTGGGCACCTTGAGGCGCTGGGACAGCCGTCGCTTCAGCCCCTCCACCGTCTCCTCGGCGGGCACCGAGAGCTCATAGCGGGTGCCGGTGGTGGTGTGGATGTAGAGGTTCATGGGGGGTTCGGGTGGCCCCACCTCGCAGGCGGGAGCCCCGCGGCTGCAGCTCCTGGCGCCGGGCTGCGGGTCCATCCGCCGACCTGCGGGGGCAGCGGCGGTCGGTGTCGGGGGGCGGCGGGGGGATCGGACAAAGGAGGGAGCCGGGCCCGCTCCGCCACACGCCCGGCGGGACCTACGGGAGCTCCGGCTACGCGCTGAGGCCTCGGGCGGGGGCCGGGAGGAGGCGGCGGGCGGCTAGGAGGGGGGTCCCCAAGCAGGGCTGCACCGGCCGTGCCCTCCGCAGCCCAGGCGGAGAAAAAATAATATATATATATATAAAAAATAAAAAAAATATAAAATCTCCCGTTCTCGCCCCGCTCCGGTGGCTGCCGCGGGAAGGGGGGGGTGGTGGAAGCGGCGCTGCCTGCTCCTGCCTGCCGCCTCCTTTCTTTCTGCTCGCCGCCGCTCTGTGCTCTCGGTGCGGGGTGTCTGGGGGCGGGGTGAGGCCCGAGGCCGCGGCGAGGGGCGGGGAGGCCGCCTCGCTCCCCCTTCTCTGGGGCCGGACCCGCCGAACCGGCCGCCGCTCGCGCTGCCGTGGGAGCACCGGGGGGGGAGGGAAGTTACAATGTAGCAACGTCCCGGGGGGCGGGGCCTCGCCCTCATTCACTCCGGCTCCTCCGGCGGCCGCGGGCCAATGGGAGCTCGCCGAGAGCCCAGACATCCGCGGCGGCGGCCAATGGGAGGCGGGCGCAGCTTCCCCACGTGGCCCGGTGGGCGGGGCGGTCCGGCCGGATTCCTCCCGCCCACGCGGCCGCGCAGGCCCCGCCCCGGCCCCGCCCCCCGCGCGCCCTCGCGCCGCGCCTGGAGCCATTCATAATCCCGGCGCACAACAAAGGGGCGCGGGGGGTTTGGGGGTCCGCTCCGGCTCGGTTCCGGTAATACCGGGCCGCCTCTCGCCGGGGAGCCCGTGGGCTTGGCGTGCGAGGCGCCACGGAGGGGTGGACGCGGGACATAGGCAGGCGCCGGCCCGGAGCGCCGCGGCGGGGGCGGTGAGCGGCCCCCGCACCGGAGGAGGCCGCGGCGGAAGGTGACTGCCCGCGGGGCCGGGCGGGAGCTGGAGCCCCCGGAGCCGAGTGACGCCGGGACATAGAGGCGGAAAGGGCGGGGGGGGCGGGGGGAACACGCACAGTCACCCGCGGCCGGTCACACCCGCCCGGTCGCACGCACCCGCCCGGTCACCCTCCCGGTGACGCCGTTACAGCTACGGGGAACTGTCCCGGTGAGGGGTTAAGCCCCCTCTACCCCCCCCAGCACGC
This sequence comes from Agelaius phoeniceus, assembly GCF_051311805.1. Classification (NCBI taxonomy): domain Eukaryota; kingdom Metazoa; phylum Chordata; class Aves; order Passeriformes; family Icteridae; genus Agelaius; species Agelaius phoeniceus. Next base: position 2,376,842 of record NC_135293.1, read on the forward strand.
TCTTGCCCCCCCAGTCCCGCAGTTGCAACCTCCACCCCAGCGGCCCCAGCCCCGCCTGGCGGCTCCCGGGGAGTGGAACGGACACCCCGCAGCCCCGGGGCCCCGTCCCGGCACCCACGGGGGGGTAGGGGGGGCGGGCTATGAGTCAGCAAAGCGCGGGCGCCCTCTGCCGGTCCCGCCGCGCCTCCTGAGCCCGGGGGGGCCGCGGGGGCCGCACCGGCGGCGCGCCGGGGAGCCCTTACCGGCACACCGGGCTGGCCCTTACCGAGCGACCGGGCGGTGCGCCCCAAATCCGCTGCTCGCCTACCGGCTTGGAGAGGCCCTGCCCGGGGAGCCCCCCCCTCACAGAACACCGGGTCTTGGGAGCGAGGAGCCGCTCCCCGGGACGCGGCGGGAGCACCGGGGTTCCGGCAGCTGGAGCGGGGAGAACCGATCCCGGTCCCTTCCCCGGAGGGAGGCAAAGCTCCAGGTGACCGAGGACACGGAGGGTCCCTGAGGGTGAGCAGAGCTCCCGAACAACCGAAGAGGGGCTCTGCCGTGCGTCCCCTCGGGAGCCCCGGGGAAGTGGGGCCACCCCGCCCGCTCCAGGGAAAGCAACCGAGAGATCGCGGTCCCGGTCCGCGGATCCCCCCCGCAGCCCGACCCGAGCCCCAGCAGCCCGGCGCGGCTCCACTCACCGAGCACGGCCCCGCGGATCCCGGCGCGGCGGGAGCTCAGCTGCCTCCGGTGGCAGGAAGAGGGAGAGAGAGACCCCAGAAACGTCCCGGGGGGAGGTGGCGGTGGGTGCGGTGTCACCTCCTGAGCGCTGCAGCCGGTCCGAGCGCAGCCCTGACGCGGAGCTGCCGGGGAGGTGCCCGAAGTTTTATCCCGCACCGCCCGGGGTGGAGCCTGGCGGGGGCAGGGACCGGTCTGGCCTCGGCAACGGCCCCGGCAACGGCCACGGCCCCTGCCCCGGCCGTACCCGCACCTGCTCCCGCGGGGGGTCCCGCTCTTTGCCCCAGGGTCTCAGTTCTGAACGGGGGTCCCAGCCCTTACCCCCTTCGTTTCGGATCCCGCTGCCGGGATCCCGACTCGCCGTCCTCTAATCTCGGTATCAGCCCACCGGGGGCGTCTCAGCCCCTGCCGGGGTCCAGGCAGGCACGGCAGGGGCGAGCTGCTCTCCACGGGTCGTGGGGAGGGGACAGACCGGACACCTTTCCCCCTCTGCGTGCCCCGTGGGTCAAAGTCAGCCCGTGGGCAGGGAATGGATGGGCTGAGCTCTCCTCGGGAGCCAAGCGTCAAAGCTGCTGCCCGTGGAGACTCTCTGATGTCTAATAACAAGGCTGGACCATTCCTGCCCCAGGGATTCCCTCTGCCCAACCACGCACTTCCCAGCAGGGACACAGACTTAGCCCTACAGGGCTTTCAAGCAAGGGACAAACGGGTGGTGGGCACCAGTTCCGGAGTGCCCTGGGTGCCAAGGGGCAGAAGCTGCTTCCTCCCGGGCCAGCGCCACCCCGTGCACACAGGGAGGGTGCTGGGGAAATGCTGCCGTGACCTCAGGCTGCCTTGCCGGGTCTCTCCTTCGCAGACAATGCCCTGGCACACCAAGACACAAAGCAGCTGGAGGGGGGGATCTGGCGGCCAGTCCGCAGCGGGAAGACCCGACCCGTGAGGCTGCAGGAGCCAAGGGGGGACTCTCTGAATCCCCAAAATTCTGCTGCTGTGTCCCTCCCGCCCGGCGTCCCCTGGGGCGGGTGCAGATGGCTGGGAGGGAGCGAGGCCACTCGTGCAAGGCAGAGACCGGGCTTGGGAGGGAGCCTTTGTCGCACAGCCCACGGCCCCCCGCCCGCCCCAGCCCCCTCCAAGCTCTCGGGGGGGAGATGAGCTCAGGCGGCTCCGACTCCGGCTCCTGCCATTGTTGTCCCTGGGAGAGGGGCCGGGGCAGGGATGCGCCATTGTTCTCCCCGGGCCTGCGAAGCCGCCCCTAGGGGGGCCACATCCCCAGCTGGCCGTGCGGGGCCAGGCCCTGGAGCAGCGAGGAGAGGGGACAGCCAGGGCCACAGGTTTGGCCCTGCCACAGCTCAGGCTTGTGCACCAGGAGGGGACAAGGTGTCACACCAGAGCCACTCCTGCAGAGAGCAGGGTCTGCTCCCAGCTCTGATCCGTGGGGAGGAACAAGGGAACCAGAGCCACTCCTGCAGGGATCAGGGTCTGCTCCCAGCCCTGATCCGTGGGGAGGGACAAGGGCACATTGTGGCCATGGCTGGGAGTGCGGCCTGCTCGGGTTCTTTGGCAAAGCAGCCACGGCCCAAGGGCAGAGCATCTCCCCACATCCTGGCAGCCCTGAAGAGCCCCTTTCCCAGTCGCCACCCTCCTCACACGGCTCCATCTCCTTCCTGGGAGGAAGCTCATCTCCTCTGGCAATCCCATGACTCCAGGAGCTGGTGCTTTAGGAAGTGTGTGCACATTTCAGCATGGTTGAAGGTATCTGGAGCCTCCAGAGACACAAGCTGGGAGATCCCAGGATTCCCAGCAGCCTGGATTTTGTGTGTTTAGTTTATTGTGTTGCCCTGGGAATAAATCGTTAAAGATTACAGGCAGACTTGGGCATAATTGCTGCACGGCATCCGAGGCTCCTGCGTCTCCAGAGGGAGCGTTCTCCAAACCCCGCACGGCTGAGCAGCTCGGGGAGAGACGATCCGACGAGCAAATACCTACACAAATCCTGCTGCAGGCCACACGCAGCTCCCGCAATCCTCTTAGCTAACCTGGGCCCTGGGATTAGCCCCCGCCCAGGCTCACGCAGCCGGGAGGGCGGCGCGGCCACGGGGTGGACGAGAGGGGCTTACCCGGGTCCCGCCGGGACAGGGACGCTTCCCACGGGCCCTGGTGGCACGGCAGAGCCAGGGCAGGACCGTGGTGGTGTTGGCTCCTTTGTGTCTTGCCGGCCCCGGCTCCGGCTGGGAGCCCCGAATCTTTTGGAGGTTGGTTCTTGGAAGTTTTCTCCCTCGAAGGAAGGGAATTCCCAGCCCTCTTTCTTCGGGGAAATCCCCCACCAGCCCCCGGGCAGCAGCTTCTCTCTTTTCTCTCTCTTTCCACACCCCCCCCAACCTTTTGGGCTGGATTCTTGGCTGATTCCACAGCTTTGGCAAACGGGGGATTTTTATCGCAAGTCTCTGCATTCCACTCGCAGGCGCGGGGTCATGGGATTAGGGCAGAGCTGACTCCGGCTCCGGAGCAGACAGAGGAGGGGAGAGGAGGGCAGAGGAGGCGTTTCTCACTCCTGCGGCTGCAGAAGAAGCCGGGCTGCAGCCTGGGGGAACCCAGGTGGGACGGGGATCCTTTTCCTCCGCCTGGGGAGAGGAGGGGAGCGATTCCGTGGTTTCCAAGGGGCTCCCAGCCCCGCTGGGGCCTCGCACGGAGCTGCGGCAGCCAGTGGGAGCTGGGAGCGTTCCCACGGGCGCGGGGCCAGCGGCCGGGATCGTGCGGGGCACACCCGGCAGGAGGGTGCAGCCCAACCACGGCACCTCCACCCGCCCAGCCCAGCCCACCGGGGCACCGGCGGTGGGAGCGGCGCTGGGATGGGGGTCCCGGGGGTCCCCCGAGCCCCGCTCAGCCTCGCTCACGGTGGCAGCGGTGACTCAGCCTCCAGGCGTGCTCAGGTGAGCCAGCGCTGCTGCCGCGAGTGAGGAGTCGCTGATTCCACCCTCCCGACACAACGCCGGGCACGGACCCCCCGGCGGAGCCCCCCAGGCCTGCGGGCTCGGGGTGGCCTCGGGACGGGCGCGGATGTCCTTGGGCAGGACGGCGGTGCCTGTGCCGGTGACGCTGGCGGGGCTGTAAACACCCAGGCGTGTCCTTAGAAACACACAACCGGCTCTGTGTGTTCCCAGCTCTCGGGGACGTGTCCTGGTGGCCTTTGGCAGAGTGTCCAGGCGTCACAGCCTGGGGACACTCCAGCTGCCAGCCCCATGCAGCCAAAGCCCTGCTTGGCCTTGCTTGCCGTGCCCTGGCTCTGGGGCACCCCACACTTGCAGGGCTCTGCCCCCCACCCTGGCCTCGGGCCTGGAGAGTCTCAGGGGTGAAATCACCCCTGGAGTGACTCAGGGGTGGGCACACAGTGAGCAGGGGGACCCCAGCACCGGCCAGACCTCAGGGTGACTCAGCTGAGGCTGGGGGGAGTCACCAGAGGCCCTCACCCACCTGGCCACGGGCCCGGGAAGGATGGCGAATCCCTCTGGATTTAGCAGCACCCAGGTGTGCAGCCATACTTGGCTGTGCTGGGCCGTGGCCCTGCTGCCATGAGGTCAGCCCTGGCTATTCTGGGCTCTTTGAGCTCACGGGCCCCTTCAGGACGCTGAACTCCAGCTCCTGCTCCCATCCCAGTGGCTCCCAGCCCCCGGCCTCGCTGCCTCCCTTCCCGTGGCCCCCTCAGCTGGGGGCAGGCAGAGCTCTGGGCCCCAGCCCTGCTTCAGCCTGGAGTTGTGATGGGATGAGCAGGGGGAACTGTGGACCCCATTCCTGGCCATCTCCTGTCCTGCTTCATGCCCCAGCTCTGCCTCTGTCCCTCTTCCTCTACAGCCCTCGAGTGCCATCCTGTCCCCAGCCCTGTGCTGGTGTGGCAATTTTGGCAATGGCAGAATTGGGGTTAGGAGAGGTGCTGGGGTCCTCCACCATGGGCACACGCTGCCAGCTTGTGCCCACCCTCCCCTGGGCATGGCCCTCACGGTCCCCTGAGACCCCCCCCAGAGCTGCTGTGCCTGGGGAGCCCTGGAAACACAGGCAGGAAATTGTCAAGGTGAGAAGGGGGACCCAGGGCACAGACTCCCTGCCCAGTGTGGCCAAGAGGCAGCAGAGCCCTGATCCCCCACTCCTCCCGTGCCCCCTGTGCCCCCTGACCCCCCACACCCCTCCCTCAGAGCCAGAGGCTGTTTCCCAGACGCTGCCACATTTCTTGGTTTGTTTTAAATCCTGGCTCCAGGAGTCAGCCGACAGCTCAGCTGCTGCTGGTGGTGTTATTATTGTTGTTATTATCATTATTATTATTATTATTATAAATGCTTAAGCGAGTTGCCAGCCTTGGGGAGGGGAAGGATTCAGGATTTCGGGAGCCTCCTTGGATACACACTGAACCTTGTTCCTGGGGTGACCCAGCCTTGTAAACCCGAGGGAAAGTAACTCCCTATTCCACCGTATCCAATCCCATCCCACCCTATCCCAACCCATCCCCATCACACTCCAGCCCTCTGATCTCACCGTGAGGCGTCATCCCCAGTCCTGGGAATGCACGCACACCGGGTGGCAGAACCATGCAGGATGGATGCCGTGCCCAGAGCCGGGGGTGATGCCAGCAGGGGATCGAGGGGAGCAGGGGGGGCGTGGGGCGGGCGTCCCCCGGCTGCCCCGTGTGCTGGCACACTCAGCCCCGTGTGTTAACACACTCAGCGCCGCGGCATTCCCGCCCCGCGCCTGCCCCCGGCTCCCCTCGGAGCCGCCTCAGGAATGCGGGAGCCTCACCCGGGCGGGGATGAGGGCACCTCCCCACCCTGCATCGCCTTGGCAGCCCCCAAGCCCAGCCCGGCATGGGGCAGACACAGCCCTGGTGTGGGTGCAGTGCCCTCCCTGCTCCCCCCCAGCAGGGCTGGCAACCCCTTGACCCCCAAAACCGGGAAGGAGGAACAGAATCCATGCAGGCAGGATGTGCCCCAGGAAAGCCCGACTCGGGCGGGATGGGGACGGGAGGAGGCACTTCCTCCTGGCCTTGTCCTTTCACACACGAGTTCACCTCCTTCACCCCCTGCTTGTGCTCACCCCGCAGCCCGAGCCCGCACAGGAGCTCCGGGCGTGCTCCCACTCGCGGGGCTCGCTCGGCCCCGGTGGGTGCTGCCCTCCCAGCCACGCTCCCACGCCCACGTTCCCACACGCGGGCCATGGGCGCAGGCACCCCCTCCCTTCCCGGCCCCCTGCGCTCCCCCGCGGCCGCAGTTCCTGTTTACGGTGACGGAGCCGCCTGCCCGGCCCTCCCGACACCGGGAGGGGGGGGAATTACCGGGGAATCGCCGGTGCTGCTGCTGCCTCTCCCGTGCCTGGCACCGGCGCTGATGGGTTCCCGGCTGTGCGGGATCACCCCACGGATGCGAGACCATTCTGGGAACAGCAGCAGGAAATCCTGACTGGGAAAAGAGCTGGACCCTGTGTGTGCCATCGGCATGGGCTGGGAGCCACCGATCTGCTGTGCGTGGAGTGTGAGTGCCCCTGCCTGGCACTGCCAGACTCTGTGTCTGGAGCGGGGCCCCATGCCCAGGTGGGGGCTCAAGGGAGGTTCCATGCCCAGGGTCCAGGTGTGTCCCAGGGAGCCGAGGGAGGAATCCAGCCCTGGGCCAGACCCACTGTGCCACATTCCCCAGCGCTGTGAGGAGCCGGGCTCAGCTCATCCCAGCGCCCGACCGACCTGTGGGGAAACTGAGGCACCAGCTGGGGAAGTGACTCACCTGCACCGTGGCCTCTAAATGCACTGCTCCGATTAGATAATGGGCGGAAGGATCACAGGGAGCCCGACAGCCTCTCATTAAACCTTAGGCTCCCCGAAGAGCCTTCAGCTCCGTCGGAGGCCGTGGCCACCTGGGCCGGTGCTGGCCCGCGGGAGGCAGCCCTGCCCAGAACCCACCCACTCACATCCGCAGGCGGCTGCAGCAGCTCACATCTGGCCCTGTCGGAGGGTTCCTGCTCACAGGAGATGCTGCCCCTCCCACGCCTCCCCCAGAAGCCTGCAGGAGCTGGTGGGAGGCATTTTGCAGCCCCCTGGCAGGACCCTGCACCTTTGGGGTGCCCTACCTGGGACAGAGGGGCTGCAGCCAGCCGGGGTCGGGGCCCATCTGCCAGGACAGGATGTGGGGCCGGACGGGGCACACAATGTGGGGAAGTGAGAAGGGGACAGCAGGGACGGGGACAGCAGGGATGGGGACATCCCGTCGGCACAAGCGGGCTCAAAACCCCTCCAGTCCCCAGAGCTCCCCGCGGGCACCCGGAGCTCCGACTCCTCCAGGTCCCGTGGTGCTCCCTCCTCCTGCACCTGCCTGGCCCGGGGGGCCCTGCCTGCAGCGGCCTGTCCGAGACGCGCAGGAGCTGGTTGGGCCGGGCAGGTGTCGGGTGGGAGCGGGGTCCGCTCAGCCCACACAGGTGTGGCCGCGCCGGCTGCGGCAGCGAAGCTCCGCGCCCGGCTGGCCCCGTCTTGCTGGGTGGCAGGAGCCAGCCTCCCGCGCCGCTCGCAGCCCGGGGCGGGCGGGCACACCCCGTCATTAGCCCAGCTGCCGGCGCTGCCCGGGCAGGGAGGGGGCGGCAGGGCCGGCACGGCCTGCTGGGGATGAGGATGGTGCGAAGGCATTGCCCACCCGCGCCTGGCCGGCCCCTGCTCGGGGGATCGTGACCCTTCCTTGCGTGGGACCCTGCGGGGGCACCCCCGCGCCCCACGGATGCCCCTGACGCGTGGGGGAGGCAGCCGCGGTCAGGCCCAGCAGCTGCTCGGGACGTGCCCTGCGGGTCCGCAGTGCACAATGACCCCATTGAGGTCCCGCGGGGCGGGGGGGAGGAACACCCAAGGTGGTGGTGGTGGCAGAAGTGACTCCAGTGTCGGCCTCAATCCTGCTATTTATACCCGGCGGAGGGGCGGCCTTTGAGGGAATGGGGATGGAAGCGCTGCCGACCCCTCCCTGCCGCAGGCCAGGGCATCCCGGAGGGCAGCGGCCCCGGCCCCCCGGCTTTCCCTCCCCACCCCACGGCCCAGCCCGGCGCCAGCCCTGCCAGGAAGAGCCCCAGCGCCGGGACCAGCTGCAGCCGCTTCCTCCCGGCCCCGCCAGGAACTGGGGAGCCCGCAGGGGCTCCGAGCCCCCCGCTGCAGCAGAGCTAAAGGGAACCGAGCGGCTTTGGAGCCCCAGGGCTCGCGGAGGGCTTGCACCAGGCACCTGGGTGCTGGATGCCAGGATCCAGCTGGGAGCTTCTTGGGAGCCTCCCAGCTTTACCAAGGGCGAAGTCCCGGCACATCAAAGGCGGGCGGAGGCAGCGGGAGCCGGGGCAGGAGCTGGTCCCTGCCAGCGCCCGGCTCCGCCGCTCCACGGAGCTCCCACCGCCCTGCACCGGGGGCACCGGGGTCCCGTGCGGGCACACCCGGCTCCTGGGTCGTGCCCCCCTGCGCGGCGTGGCGCCCTGCCCATCGCTGTGGCAACCGCCAGCAGCTCCGGGTGTATTTTCTGCACCAGGGCCACTGTGGGAACCTGGACGGATGCCACCTCATTCCGCTGGGCTCTCTGGGCCGCCTTTGTAGCCGGCATCGAGCCCAGCTGGCAGCCGCTTCCTCCCCAGGCTCCCCCTGCCCCTCGGGGGTCACGGCCCTGGCCAGGAGCCGGTGGGAGGGGGCTGTGCTGGACCCCCCGGCAGGACACCACGCACCCCCTCCGGCCCCCTCCGGCTTTGGGCCACCTCCAGCAGAGCCATGTGGCCTCCAAGGCCGCCCTGAGCGAGGGCCGTGCCCATGGCCCCGGGGAACGAGCCCCTGCCAAGGCACCTGGGACCCCCAGGGCAAAGCGCTGCCCCCACCGCCCCCTGCCTGAGCCCGGCAGCTCGCAGGGCTGGAATCGCCAAGCACAGCAGCACGGGCTGAGATTCCCGTGTCCCATTCCTACTCTCCCCAACCTTCCAGTGCCTCAGTTTCCCCACGAGAGAACGCGCCCCGGGCCAAGGTTTGCTGTGTGGCCGGTGTGACACTGCTGGCCCGGGAGCACCGTGACGAGCTCTGTCGTGCTGGCTGCAGCACCCGCCCTCCTCAACGCCCGCCGGCGCTCAGGATTTTGGGGGTGAGGCCGCTGGGGCCACGCTCCCCAGGGGCAGGGCACCCCCAGATCCCGGTGCCAGACCCCGAGCCAGGTCCTGCTCCTCCCCACAGGGTTTTCCCTGAGCTGTGCCACGCTCCCTCTGCGGGGCCACGTGCGTGGGAGGGAATCGGAAAAGGAGCATTTTCCAGAGCTGGAAACCCAGAGGAAAAAGGCTGCCGGCCGGAATGATTAACGCGGCCGGGTTAATCATTATACAGCAGCAGCACCCGCCTCCCCCCCCCCGCGCTCCCCATCCTAAGGAAGCTGTGAGGATTCGGCCTTCGAGCCGCCCAAGGGCGGCGTGGCCCAAGGACGCTCCGGGCCGTGCTCGCAGCGTGTGGAGCCTCCGCTGACCTTCCCACGCCGGGGCCAGCGGCAGCACAGATTCCATGTAGGCAGGATGTGCCCCAGGAAACCTGGGCTGGGAGGGGGCCAGGTCTGCAGAGCCTTCGGGACTGGGAGCTGCCCGGCACCCCAGGGTGGTCCCCAAACTCCAGGGAGCTGCTGGCGCATCCTGCGGCTCCCTGGCAGTGAGAGGGGTGGGGGCAACCTCCCAGGGTGGGCACCGATGGGGCGCAGAGACAGGCAGGATCCCCAACGCGCCGAGGTTTGGGCAGGGAAAGGGGCGGCTCTGCCGGCTGAGTCAGCCCGGAGGGAGCGGGGCTTCCTAGGGCTGCGGTGGGGTTTGGGGTTGTTTTTCCTGCAGAGAGGCAGAGAGAGAGAGAGAGGAGAGCTGGAACCTTTCGCCTGCATTCGGGACTGGGTGGGACGGGGAAATGCCACGCGGCCAAACGCAGGGATTGCCGCCAGCACCGGGAGATTTGGCCTGGCAGAACCCGGCCCGTCTCGGAAATCATCCCCCGGAGAAGCGACGCCGCCGGCAGAATCCGTGATGCTTCACTTTCCGAGCGCTCCCGGCCCCGCTCCCCACCCTCCATCTGGCAGCAGAGGATGCGAGTCATGGGAGAGAGCCCTGGGTGGAAAGGGAGGAGGGGGGCAACGCCAGCCCTCCTCCCCCGCTCCCACCGCGTTCCGGGCAGCCCTTCCCCTCTCACACCCACCACGCCCCAGCCCAAAGCCGGAGACAAACAGGTCCCGGGGATAATTCCACCACATCGCCCATGCTCCCGCTCCTGCATGGCCCCAGCAGGGGCAGGGACCCAAAGGCAGGGGCACCTCGGCACCCATCACCCCAAAAAGAGGCAGAAAGCACAGATGGAGGCTGCTGTGCCCCTGGGCAGGTGCCAGCACTCCAGGAACAGGAAAGGGCAGGGGAGAGGAGGGTGACCTGCTGAAATCACATCATGATCCACACCAGGTCTGTCCCCCACCTCCCTGCCAGCCCCCAGGCTGGGCTCATCCCTGCAGCACCTGCACAGTGAGCAGGGAGCAGGAAAGGGCTTTGCCTCTGCAGCAGCCACAGCCACACATCCCCTGCAGCCAGTCAGGCCCGTTTTTGTGGCATCCAGCAGGACGTGACTGACGGTGGCTCTGGCATGGGCAGTGGGAGCCAGGGGAGGAGGAGAACGTGGCTCTGCAGGGCCAGATAATGAGCATGGAGGGGAAGGGCTGGAGGCAGAGGGGCTCAGAGCCGAGGTTGCAGGGAGCAGGCTGGCCTGAGAGTGTGGAGGAGCACAGGCATCCACCAACACAGGCCCTGCACCCCCAAAAGTGCACAGGCATCCACCCACACAGGCCCTGCACCCCCAAAAGTGCAGCTCAGGATGAGCAGGGCTATGATGCTGCCAGCCAGGCATCCACAGTCCCTGCCCAGCGCTGCTCCTGTCCTGGCTGAGGACAAAACCTTGTCCTTGCATCCATGAGTCCCTGGACATGCAAGGGTCCCCCCCTGCTCCCCACAAATGCAGCCTACAAGTCCCAGCAGGTATCAGGCTGTGGAGCACCCAGCCAAGGGCAGCTGAGAGGGGGCAGGACCGGATCCCTCGGCCCCCCCCAGCTCCCCTGGCGCTGGCGGGAGGCAGTGGGAAGAGCTGGTGAGAGGACGCTGACGGAGACACTTTTTTCCCAGTCCTAAAAATAGCAGCTGGCCGTTTCCCCAGCTTCCCGGCCTCGCCAACGCTCTTCCATTAGATGAAAAACCCGAGGCAGCCACCTTCCGTCAGCACGGCTGCGTGTGCTGGGGGAGGCTCACGCAGCCGAAATAGCAGCTGGGGACAGAGAGGGGCAGCGGGAGAGGGAAGGGAGCCGGCCAGCCCCAGTAATTCCCAAGATGTTTTAATTAGTACAGCTCCGAGTCTGAAGCTTTGCTTATGCTCAGTGCAATGTCTGACCTTTAAGGAAAAAAAAGAAAAAAAAAAAAAAAAGAGGATGGGAGGGTGAGAGGGGAAGGGGAAAAGGCACTGGAGCAGCTCAGGAGCTGGAAGTCGGCTGAGCTTCAAATAGGCTCCGCGTCAGGCACTCGGAGGCTTTTAATAAGCCACAGAGTGAGAAATTTAACACCACAGGCTCTATTTTTGATCACTTGTGAAGGGGGGGGGGGAGAGAAAGACAGAGTGAGCGAGAGGAGGGGGAGGAGGTGGTGGTGAGAAGAGGAGGCAGCCAAGATTACATCCTGGGTGGCAGTGCCCAAAATAGCCGTGCCCTGCTCCGAGCGCAGAGCGGCGGGAGCTGTGCAGGGCACGCAGGAGTGGCAAGCACTGACCTCACAGGCAGCCAACACAGCTTCCCAGGCTGGAACACCGCAGGGAAAAGGGGATTAGAGGCACGCAGAGGGAGGGACGGAAGCTCTGCACAGCAGTGGAAACCCAAAATCCCTCTGGAAAGGCGTGGGAGGATGGCATGGAGTGAGGGGCCCGGCAGCAGCTGGTGAAGCAGGACACATGGCAGGACACACATCCCTGGCACAGGCAGAGCTGTCCCCTTGCCCAAACCTGCCCCTTCCCAGTGGTGCTGCAGCCCAGTGAACCTTTCCTGCTTCTCTGGGCTGTGAGGAGCCCTGAGGAACCCCGGGTGGCCTCCTCAGACAGGGAGCACCGAGCTCAGCAGAGCAGCTCCAGCCATCCCCAGCACGAACGGAAGCAGGAAAGATTTCCACCATGCACAGCATCTGCTTCCCTCTCCACACCAAGCCCATCTCCAGGAGCAGAGGAAGTGCCACTGGCAGCAGCAGGGGATGGGGCAGAGCCCAGCAGCTGCTGTCCAGCTGTGGGAAGCCCTGCCGTGCCAATGTGGATTCCTGAGGCCGAGGCAGAGCCAGTGCTGGGACAGGACGGCTCTGGAACAGATCTGTGCTGCTGAAATCCCACAGTCCAAGTGGTTACTGGAGATGGAGGTGGCTGGAGCACAGGGAAGGGATTATAAATCTGTCTGATGAACCTCCCAGGGGTGAATCTCCCCAGCCAAACCCCAGGGAAGTGCTGGTGACCCCTTCCCAGGGTGTATCTGCCTTGGGGCAGGAGCTGGGAACTGCTCCTGGCTGCAGCTGCAATTGCTGCCTGGGAAGAAGGCGATGTGCCACAAGAGGGGGTCACATTTCCTTTTAATTGATCAGAACCATTTCTCCACCTCCATTTGTCCTGCTCCATCTGTACAGCTGGAGAGTAGAACAGGTACAGGCTGGGAGTTCTGCATCCACAGTGGGATTCCTGCAAAACACAAAGTGGGGTCAGGTTAGCGCGGGGTGGGCTCGGCTGAGCTGCAAATCCCAATCCCAGGGCTTGGCCCCACTCCAGCTTTGCAACTGCTGTGAGTAAACACGAGCCAGCAGCTCTGCAGGACCAAAGAGCACCTGGATCAGAGATCAGGAGAGAGCAGGAGCTGCTGCCCTCCTGTGCTCCAGGCTGAGCCCGTTGGAGGCTGTCAGTGACTCACAGCCCTGCTCAGCACACACTGCTGCAATTCCTGCCTGCCAGCACGTGGGAAGGGAAGGGATGAGGCACAGTCTGTGCAGGGCAGAGCAAAAAGAGGCCACAAGGTAAGAGCCTGGCCTCACCTCCCCTGAGAATGAAGCTGTCTTTAGTGGGAGTGTGTGTGGCAGAGATCACGTGCTGCTCTCCCTGTGGGGCCCAGCATTCCTGCTCTGCCTCCAGATATGGCCAGGCCCAGTGGGGACCTGGGAACCAGTGAGACCCCAGCAGTGACCACAGCTCCCAGTCTGTCCCAGCACTGTCCACCCACCCCTGTCAGGGCTGAACTCCAGTGTCACAGCTGGGCTGGACCCCACAGTGTCACAGCCCAACCCCAGGCCCCACTGCCACCAACAGCCCCAGGTCAGCTCTGGGCTGGGGACCCCCATGAGCCCCCCCAGAGCTGAGGCCTGACCCTGGCAAGGGACAGCTGTGGTCACTGCTCCCCAAAAGCAAGGCAGATCCCCTCACCCAGCCCAGCAGGCCCTAGGGCAGGGCTGGATGCTCAGCCAGGCTGCAGGTGAACCTCACCTGGATTTACTCCAGAGCCTTTACCAGGGCTTCGTTAGCTTCTACCTTAATCTGAGCTTCTGCTTTAGCAGCTTCATCAGATGCTGCTGCCATCTCTGACACAGCTTTCTCCAGGTTGGATTTTGCAGTCTGGACATGAGGGCAGAAAGAATGTGTGTCATTGGGAGACACTGCAGGAGAGGGGACTGTCCTTCCCTCCCTCCCCTGCAGCCACTGGTCCTTCATATGGATGCCAAGGACCCACTGACTTGGGAGCCTCACAGAGCTACAGACACAGCTGTGCTGGCCCCAGACACCTTATCAGCAGGGAAGAGCTGTTCTGGAGGTGAGGACAAGGTCAGTGTCTGTCCAAGGGGTGGGAAATGGTGTGGAGATTTACAACTGCAGAGCTCCCTCTCTCCAGAGTTCACCAAGGAGGAGCCCCAAGCCTCTGATCCCAAAATGTAGTGGGGGTGCTGACACAACCCTGGGTTCTGGGCACAGGGACCCCAGAGCAGAGAAGGGGAGCAATTTCTCCACCAGGGTGGGTGAATTCTCTGGGTACTCACAGCCAGGTCCAGCATGTCCATGGTCACTGCCTCCTCTGCCAGCACCTGCACCGTGGAGTCGGCGTGGACAGTGACAGAGCCGCTGCTCACTGAGAGGCACAACACAGAGTGGGGCTCAGCCAGGGGCTCAGCCCTGGCACCCTGACCACCCTTTCCCAGAACAAATCCTCAGCCCCCTCCCGTCACATCTCCAGCATTCAGGGACTCAGCTCCCACCCCAAGGCAAGCTGGAGCAGGGGATGGACCCAGAAAACCTGAGCACAACCAAGACCTGACCCCAGCCCACGGCTCCCACATCAGCTTCCAGCAGCCCCTGTCAGGCTGGGAAAGCAGAAATCCCTGGAAGTGCACCAGGCCACACCTGGATGGGCAGAGCCTCCCTTGTGAAAGCGCCAAGAACACCATCCCCACGCACACCTTTCCTCCCCAGCTCCTCCTGCCTCGCTCACCAAAGTACTTGGTGGCCGTCCCATCCTCGGCGTGGACTGTGACAACGCCTGGCCGGAGCACCTGGAGCGTGGGGACGTGGGATGCCAGGATGCCAAAGGAGCCGGTCAGCGTGGGCACATCCACCTGCTTCACGTTGGCACCGTTGTAGAACACCTGCATGGATGAAGAGGACAAAAAAAAAGCACAGTCACCAGGGACGGGGGCATGGAGAGCCCAGGGAAGAGCCCATCCCAAGGGAGCAGCCCAGCTCCCAGCAGGTTCAGGGTGTGCCCAGGACACGCTGCACCTGCACAGGGTGGGAGCAGAGCCGGGCTCCAGAGGAGAGCTCCTGGCAAAGGCACTGGGGAAGCGTTCCCAGCTGCCAGGGGCACGGCGGGGAGGCGGCACATGGAGACACAGAGTCGGGAGTGGGCGAGAGGCGCCGGGAGCAGCCTGGGAAGCGCGTGGGGAGCCCGGAGCTGCCGTCCCCGCTGCGGCCCACGCTGCCGGGCTGTCCCTGTCCCCAGCGCCCTGCCCCGGGGACAGCCTGGCAGGCACAGCGGGGGCGGACCGGCCGTGTCCCGCTCCAGGCCGGGCCCGGCAGCCACAGCGGGTCCGGCAGCGCGGCTGGAGGGGCTGGAGCGGCCTCGGGCGGGCCCGGGAGCGCTGCGGCGGGGACCGAGCGCCCGGGCAGGCGGGCAAGGCCCGAGGTCAGGGCCAAGGTCAGGGCCGGGGACAGCCCGGGGACAGCCCGGCCGTGCCCCGGGAAGCGCAGAGCCCCCGGGAGCGGACAGCCCCGCGGTGGCAGCAGCACCGCCCGCGGCCCGCCCGCTCCGAGCCCTCAGGGGACACCGGGCGAGGCGGGGGCGGGGGCACCGGGACCGGGGCCGCGGCGGGCATACCTGTGTGGGTGAGGCGAAGGTGAAGGCCATGGCAGCGGGGCCGCCGGCGGCGGGATCGGCATAGCCGCGGGAGGGGGGCAGCGGCAGCGAGGGGCGGGCGAGGCGAAGGAAGCGGCGAGCGCAGAACATCGCGGCCATGGCGGCGGCGGCGGCAGCGGCGGCGGCGCGGGGCAGGCCGGGACGGCGGCGGACCACAGCTCCCGACGCGCCCCGCGCGCCGCCCGGCGGAGGAAAAGCGCGCTGCACCGCATGGCCTTATGGGAGTTGTAGTCTCTCCCGTGCCCGCCGAGTGCCGTGGTGCTGGGCGGGGGGGCCCGCTCCGCCTCCGCACCGAGGGGCAGCCGCGCCCCCGGGCCCGGTCCGGCCGTGCCCCAGCGGCTCCGGGACAGCGGTGGGCACAGGGATGCAGGCAGGGGTACAGGCAGGAATGCAGGCAGGGATGCAGGCAGGGATGGTGCGGGCAGGACTGGTACAGACAGCTGCGAGGGCAGGAGTGCAGGCAGCGCTGGTGTAGGCAAGGCTGGTGCAGGCAGGGATGCGAGCAGGAGCGCTGTCAGGGCTGGAGCAGGCAGCGGTGTAGTCAGGCAGGGATAAAAGCAGCGGTGCAGGCAGAGGTGCGGGAAGGGGCGCAGGCAGGACTCAGACAGGACTGCGGGACAGGCAGGGGAGCAGGGGGTACGGGCAGGGGAGCGGGGGGTACGGGCAGGGGAGCGGGGGGTACGGGCAGGGCTGGTGCAGGCAGGGCTGGGGCAGCCCCTGTCCCCACGTGACGCCCGCGCCGCGCGGGGGCGGCTCCGGTTCATTCATAAATCCCGGGGCCGCCCCGCCGCACCGAGCGCAGCGGCGGCGATGGAGCCCCGGTCTCGGTTGTAGGTGAGTGTCTGGTTCCGGCGCCTCGCGATAGCCTCTATCGCGACATAGGGAGCCGGCCCGGCCGAGGGGAGACCATTACTCCCTATCGCGCGTAGAGGTCCCGGGGGCTCCTGCCTCGCTGTCACCAGCCCTGTCACCAGCTCTGCCTGCATCCCTTATTCCTGTCCCACATCTCTGCTCGCATCCCTCGTCGCTCATCCTCCATCCGTGTCTCCATCCGTGCCCCACATTCCTGCCTGCATCCCGCATCCCTGCCTGCATCCCGCATCCCTGCCTCCATCCCCGCCCCACATCCCTGACTGCATCCCTGTCACCAGGCTGGGGCGCGGGGCTGCAGCCTCAGGGGGGCAGAGCGGGTTCCCCGCCACGGCCCCAGCCCAGCCCCGGTCCAGCCGGCCCCCGTGGGTCGCACACACGCGTGGGGAGCAGCACCGGCCCGCCCCCCGCACCCCTTCCCACGTGCGGAGGCGCGGCACCACCGGGATCCCCCGGCCCCGAGCCCCCGCCCCGGGCACTGGCGGCGACCGCGGGTCCCGCCCCGTGTCCCCCCCGGGGGGGACAGCCCGGGGACCGGCCCCCTCCTCCAGACAATGGCCGTCCTGTTCCTGTCGGGTCGCCATGGAGACGGGATTCCTCCATGATGGGGAACAGGAGGGACATTCTTCCCGCTCCCCCCGGCCCCCCGCTCCCCCTGCCTCGGGCCTGAGGGTGCCCCACAGGGATCCCGCCCGTGGGGCGCCCATCCCGCGTGGAGCCGCAGCCCCCTCGCCCGGGGTCCCCCCATGTGGTCGGAAGCGGGACCCCCCCACACCCCTTTACCCTTTCTCGGGGGTCTCAGGGTGGGTCCCCTCACCTCGTGCTGCGTCCCACCAGCTTGGAGAGGCGTGAGGGCCGGTGTAGGAACGGGGGGGTCTCTGCCTCGGGAGCCCCCCATCACCCCGATATCCCTCCAAGGGGTTGATACCCCGACCTATGCCAGGGCTGCCCTCAGCCATCGCTGTCCCTCGCTGCCAGCTGCGACACGGCCACCCCTGCGCTGTCCCCACGAGTGACAGTCCCCACCCCTTCACGGGCTCCATTCACATTTTTCACTGACCTAATTTTGAGCGGCTTCCAAGCGCCCACCCCTGCCCGCTCTGGGGGTCCCCGACACAGCATTGCCCACCCGGATCAGCCCCTTCAGCAGCCTGGGGACACACGGAGGGGACACATGGAGGGACACACGGAGGGACACACGGAGGGGACACATGGAGGGACACACAGAGGGACACACGGAGGGGACACACGACCTCGCAGCGGGAGCTGGAGCTCGGAAGCCCCCGGGAAGGGCCAGACACGCGGGAGGGTGATGAGGTCCCTGCCGGGTCCCCAAAGGCCGCGGAGGAGGGGAGAGGAGGGCAGTGGGACCCCAGTCCCGGCGGCTCTCGGTCCCCAGGAGCTCGGCCCGGTCCCCCCGGCCCCTCGGTGTCCCCCCCCCGCGCGGACAGCCCGGTGACGGAGCCGCTCTCGGGATGACTCACGAGCGTCACCCGTCGCGCTCCGGCGACACCCACGCCACGAGCTGTGGGGCGGCCGCTGCCCCCCGTCCCTGCCGGGAGCCCCAGCGCGGCTCCCCCCGAGCTCCCGCGGGCAGGGGTCCCCCCCAGGGGGCTGCGTTTGGCCCCCGGGGACGGCAGCGCGGTGTCACCCCCGACCTGGGGCAGGGATTTCACCCCCCTGGCCAGCTCTGGCCCCTGGCATTGGCCACGGTTTGGGGGCTCCGGCCCCAGCCGGGCGTGGGGACCGCGGCCGCCTCTTCGCGGGGCCGGGGGTGGTGCCCACACGAGTCTGGGGGCTCAGGGGCTCCCTGGGGAGGGGCAGCGGTTCTGCCCTCTCCTCCCCATCTCTCCATCCGTCCATCCCTGCTTCGCTCCTGACCACACCCTCCATCCCTTCATCCTTCCCCTGAGCACACCCTCCCTTCATCCCTCCATCCCGGTCCCTCCCTCCATCTCTCCATCCCGGTCCCTCCCTCCCGGTCCCTCCCGGCAGCTCCGCACCGCGGTGCCGGGCAGGGGCCGGGCAGGAGCCGCCGCTGCCGCCCCCGGCCCGGCCCCACCGTCCCGGCCGGTGCCTCCCTCCGTCTCCCCCCGCCCCAGGACACGCTCGGGCCGGGACAGACCATGAGCGATGACCCAACACCCTGGGACAACGCGACCGAGAGCGCCACGGTGAGTGCTGCCTGTCCCTGCCTGCCCTGCCTGCCTCTGGCGCCCCTCCCCGAGCCGCCAGCATGGGGGTCCCGCGGGAGGGGGATTCATGGTGGGAGCTGTGGGATTCTCGTGGGAAGGGGGATTCATGGTCGGAGCTGTGGGATTCTCGTGGCTTCCGTGGGGCTGGCGTCTTCGCTCGGGTGGGGACGGCAGCAGCCCCGCTGTCACCCCCTGCTCTGCCAGCGCTGGGAGTGGGTGACAGTTCCCAGTGCTCTGTGTCCTGCTGGGATGCTCTGGGGGTGCGGGGGGTCCGGGGGCCTGGGCGCTGCTGCCGCATCAGCCCCTCTCCCCCGGCTGGGGCAGGGTTGGGGGTCCTCTCGCCGTCCCCATCCCCATCCCCAAGCCGGTTCCCACTCGCACTCGGCGCGGGGGCTGGGTCGGCTCAGCCTCCCCGGTTGCCGTTGCCGTGGTGCAGGCAGGGCCCGGGGGCGGCGGGGGGCGGCGGCTCCGGGGGCAGCGCTGGCGTCAGCGCGGCGGGGGCAGCTTCGGGCTGGGCCGGGGCTCAGCCCCTCGGCCCCGGGCAGGCGGTGCCCGGCGAGGTGTCCCCTCAGGATGGGTACGTGCTGCTCCTCGCCCTGCTCTCCATCTTCATCGGGGGCACCCTGGTCCTGCTCTCGGGCATCCTGATCATCTGCCGCCGCTGCTGCGAGGCCGATCGCCGGCACTCCAGGTGGGCGAGGGGTGACTCTGCTGTCCCCGGGGTGTGTGGCACTGCACGGAGGGTCGGGGGGACTGGCACGGGCACCTCTGACCCTCCTCCCCCTTCAGAGCCAGCGATGATCCCGAGAAAACCAACACCACTTACCTGGATGACTCGCAGCAGGCACAGGGTGAGTGACACGGGTGCTGTGCTCATCCCCCCAAATTGTATCCTGAATTCTGGGGAGGGGGGTGAGGCAGCTCCTGGGCCCTCCCAAGGGGAGCAGTGACCACCACACACCCCCTGTGCCCTCCATTGTCCATCCCTGGCAGCTGGGAGCAGGGAATTCCTGGCTGGCATTGAGGCCATGAGTGCAACAAGTTTGCCAAGGCTCAGCTGGGGAAGCTGGGGTACAGCACGGTGGGGGGAGCTGGTTGCTGACCCCCTTCTCTGCAGATATCACTGGCAAAGCGGAGGACCCTGAGTGCCTGTCATCCTCCAGCTACCGGGATGCAGAGAGTGAGAGGTTCCTGTCCTCCAGCTCCTCCACTGCCCGGCGCGTCTCCTTCAACGAGGCCGCGCTCTTTGACCAGGGCAAGAAAACCCAGGAGAAGGGGAGGAGGTGAAGCTCTGGGCCGAGGGGGGGACAGGGGGTTGGGGCTGCCCCTCCTGACCCGGCTGTCCCACAGGTACACACTGACAGAGGGGGATTTCCACCACCTGAAGAACGCCCGCCTGACTCACCTGCACCTCCCGCCGCCTGCCCTCAAGATTGTCACCATCCACGAGTGTGAATCCAGCGAGAACAGCCTGGCCATGACCCCCCGCCTGCCCCCGCCCAAGCCTGGTCTTGCCATCTTCCAGGTGAGCTTTCAGTGCCCGAGGGACAGATGGGACACCCAGGCATCCTGCAGCACCCCAGGGAGGCACTGCTGGGCCCAGGGTGGGAGTCTCGGGGCATTGCTGGAAGTAGAGCCAGGAGGTGCTGGGGTGCAGGGGCCCCTCTTTGTCCCCAGCTTCGTGCAGACCCCCTGAGCGTGCTCTGCCTTGCAGCCCCCCGCGGGAGCCCTGCCCCGGCCAGTGCTCCCCAGCCATGCCGTGGGCCCCAGCTCTGCCCTGCCCGGGGACACCTACAACTCCACCGTGGACACCAGCTTCACAGAGGCCAGCCCGTCCGCCTCCTCCGACTCCGGGGAGGGGCCTTCGGTGAGTGCTGGGGCGGAGGGGGCCGGGACTGGGCAGGGGAAGGGGCTCCCAAGGGTTCTGTCCTGCTCCCTCCCTGCTCCCCCGGATCCCATCCCTGCCCCCTCGCTCCGTGCCAGGGCTCAGGGAGAGACGTGGGCATCCAGCTAGAAACAGGCTCTGCTCCCTGCCCCGGGGGACATTTGTGCATCTGCTGCAGCCCAGCTCTGACAAAGGAGCCGAGTGGGATGCGGGGGGGCTGGGGAGGCATGCTTGGGTCCGAGCGGGCACTCACGGCCCCCCCGGCCCCCCCAGTTCACAGCAGCACCCAGGAGCGGGAAGGCGGCTGGGGGAGGCAGTGCCGGCCCCGGGGAGCCCCCCCCGACCCCTCCCCAGGGCACCGTCCTGCAGTTCTTCACCCGCCTGCGCCGCCACGCCAGCCTGGACGGGGCCAGCCCCTACTTCAGGATCAAGAAGTGGAAGCTGGAGAGCACCCAGCGCGCGTCCAGCCTGGACACCAGAGGTGGGGGTCAGCGGGAGGGCTGTGCAGGCTGGGGGGACACGTGTGGGTGGGTCGGGGGCTGCTGCTGCCGGTTGGGTTGTGCCCCCAGCCCTGCCCTGCGCCCCCCAGGATCCCCCAAGCGGCGGCAGTTTCAGAGGCAGCGGGCGGCCAGCGAGAGCATGGACCAGGAGGACCGGGACCCGCACCAGACCGACATCATCCAGTACATTGCCCACACGGACGACGTGTCCTTCCACCCCGCGGGGGGCCCCTTCCTGCCCTCCCCCGCCAGCCCCCCACCCTCTCTCGGCAGGTATTTTTCAGTAGATAAGAGGGGACGGGGATGGGTGAGCCGGGCACCGGGAAGGCACCGAGGGATCCCGCGCTGCCCTGGGCTTGGGGTGCTCCCACCTCTGCGGCTCTGGTGGGGCAACCGGGTCCGGGGTGAGGGGTCTGGGGGGCGCTGGTGATGGGGAGGTTGGGTTGGGTTGGGGCATGGGCACGGTGCTGGCAACAGCATGGAGGAGCGGGTGGCCCCACGGCGCTGCTGTGGAGCCCGCAGGGGCTGGGCTGGCACATCCCTGCCCGTCACCTGCGGGGTCTGTCCCTGACGTGACACCGGGGTGCTGCCCGCAGGCTAGAGCCAGGCGAGGGGGGCGCGGGCAGCCCCGGCGAGCCCAGCGTGCCCGAGCAGCCCAGCGCCTACCACGACATCTGGAGCCTGCGCGCCTCGCTGGAGCTGTACGCGGCCTCCGAGCGCAGCAACGACCAGGACTCGGTGCGCAGCGACGGAGGGGACAGCGTGTCCTCCGCCAGCGGCGTGCCCCCCTGCCCTTCCCCTTCCCTGGATGAGCCCGAAGGCCCCGAGGAGAAGTTCTGGGGTCGGCCCAAGGCGGAGGAGTCGGAGCCCGGCACACGCAAGCTGCTGCAGATGGACAGCGGCTACGCCTCCATCGAGGCGCCCAGCCGGGGGGGCGAGGAGGGTCCCCCCAAGGACCAGACAGCCTCCGAGAAGCGCATTTGCTTCACCAGCGCCGGGCGGAAAGGAACCATCTTCGAGAGCTTTGAGGGCAGGGAGCCGGAGGAGGAGGAAGATGAGGAAGAGGAGGAGGGCGGGAGCACCACCCTGGGCGCAGCGGGTGGGGGGGGACACCTCCGTCCCCACAGCCCCCTGGCCTGGTCCCCGTACGGGCAGATGTTCCCGGGCCGGGAGGGGCTGCCCCGGCGGGACTACAGCATCGACGAGAAGACGGACGCGCTGTTCAACGCCTTCGTGCGCCACGACCCCCAGTTCGACGAGTCCCCGCTGCGGGGCAAGCACCGCTCCCGCACCCACCTGCGCAAGCAGTGGCAGCACACGAAGCAGTTCAGCGACCCCGGCGTGCGGTACCCGGCGCTGGAGCGGCACCGGACGCCCCTGCGCCGCGGCGACAGCGCCAACTACCCGCTGGACTCGCGGTTCCACAGCCCCCTGCCCCGCATCGTCAGCGCCGGCGACGAGGAGGCAGCAGAGGCGTCCGATGGGGTCCCCCCTGCCCCGGCGCTGCCTGACCCCGAGATCCAGGTGATCGTGGAGGAGCCCGGAGAGGCGGCCCCCGAGCCCAAGGCTGGCTCTGAGCCCCCTGAGGACGATGACTGCCCCGGCTCCGGCAGGTGCTTGGGGCTGGGCTCCGGCTCGGAGCTGATGGACAAGATCGCGGGCGGCCTGGAGGAGCGGCTCTATGGGCACCTGAGGAAAGCGGCCGAGAGAGAGACCCCCGAGTGCACGGTGGCCGTGGCTGCCAGTGATGCCTCCCCCGACCACAGCACGGTCTAGGCCCAGCACGAAGGGGAGAGACCCCGGCACAGGGGGGGCTCGGCCCCCAGCAGGGTTCAGGGCTTCATCCCCTCCTGCTGCCGGCACCGGGTGCGGGAAGGGGGTCCCGGCCCAGGCCAGGAGGGCGCGTGGGGACCCCTGGCTGTAACCTCAGCACGGGGGTCCGGTAGCGTGGGGTGGCCGAGCCCCCCGGCTCCCGGGAGCGAGGGCCTGGGCTGGGGGAGCCCCGGGGGTCGGGGCACGGTGGAGAAGCCGAGCGTTGGCCGGGGGTCAGCGCTGAGGGACTTTGCTGAAGCCCCCGGAGCACCTTGGCTCTCCCCTCTCTCCGAGGTTTTACAAGCAATAAGCCTCTCATCCGGCCGGGAATGTCCCCGCCAGGAAGGGGCCGGAGCTGGGTGTCCCCAGCGGTGCCACCCTGGCCAGGGGGCGGTTTGGGGAGGGGCAGTCACCTCCTCAATCCCAAACCCCCTCCCCACAAGGTCTGCAGGGAGCCTGGGATCTAAACTGGAAGCAGGGGGATTTTGGAGGGGCTCAAGCTCCTCCTGGGGGGCCCCCAGAGTGGCAGCCCAAGGGTTTGGGGGGAAGGATCAGCCCCGGGGACCCCAAAAATACCCCCCAGAGGGGTGGGGGTGCCCGGTGCCTGCCCCTGGTGCTGCCCCCCGGCCCAGGGGACAGGGTGAGAGCAGAGAGGGGCATCCCCAGCATGGGCTGTGGGTGACCCCCACCACACCCCAGGGGCTCAGTGGGGGCTCAAGGGTATTTATTGATTTTTACAGAGGCGGCTGCTGCTCCGTGGGGGAGGCGGGGCGGGGGGGGGTGTTCACTTTTTATTGGGTTTTTATTTGTGTTTCAAAGGATGGATGAAAAAAAGAGGAAAAAAAAAAAGAAACTGCCCCAGCTCAGCCCTGGCTGTGGCACCTGGGACTCGGCAGCGGGAGGGGGACAGGCAGGGCCCCCCCAAACCCCCATTGCATGCGAGTAGAGGCCGGGTTGCCCCTTCCCTCTGTGCAGGCTCTGCCCAAAGCTCTCCCTCCATCACCTCTGCGTTTTTAAGTCTATAAACAAAGGAGAAAAACCAAAAGCAACCGCGACATCTCTGAGCTCTTTTCTTACCTTCTGGGGGTGGGATGGTGGGGACAGGGGGGGCTCCGGGCCTGGCATTGCCCCACGAGTGCAGGGTTTGCCTGGGGGGGCTGTGCCCTTCCAAAAGGAAAAGGAAAAGGAAAAGGAGGAGGGGGTGATCATACCCCTGACCCCGCCTGCTGCAGGAGGAAGGACATGAAACCCACCTGCTGTTTTCACTTTATTTTTCTTTAAAAAAGAAAAAAAAAAAAAAGAAAAAAAAAAAGGAAAAAAAAAAAAAGGGGGGGGAGAAAAGCAAAAAAAAAAAAAAAAAAAAAAAGGCAGAAAAAAAAGCCAAGTGGCTGCCACCACCCTGATCCCTTTGGAGCCCAGATTCCTCCCAAGCTCTGAGCCCTTCCTGGGCCCTGTTCCCTTCTGAGCCCCTCCGAGCCCCCGTGCAGCATGCAGGTGTAATAGAGTTCTGCTTTGTTTTAATACCTGGATTTTTTTGGGGTTTTTTTTCCTCATCTGGTTTATTTTAACACATCACGATGTGTAGGAATCTCTAAATATACCGCAAATATAAACAAAACAAAAAACAAACAAACAAAAAAATAAAACAACAAAAAAAAAAAGAGAGAGGAAAATATATAATATATAACAGTAGTCTAAAACATAAAGTGCACGGCAATGGCTTTGCACGACTCTACACGGCCAGGGGGCCTTGACCCCTCATCCCACCCTTCCCATCGCAAAATTAAAAACAGAATCAGTGTCTTGATTGGCAAAGAGTGATCGGGGGGAAGGGGGCAGCGTCCTGGCAGCCGCAGAGTTCAACTCCCAGGTGTCCGATGGGGAGGAGGGTGTGGCCACTGCAGCTTCTGTGTCCTGGCGCTGGCCGGAGCAGGGGGTGCGGGGAGGGAAGGAAGGGGGGGCTCCTTGGTTGGTTTCTTCTGGTTTCCTTTTGGATTGCAAGCACAGTCCAGTCCCAGGAGAGAGGCAGAGCTGGGGCAAGGAGGGGGACACAGGCTGGCCCGGGCCCAGGGATGCTGTGGGGAGAACAGAGAGAAGGGGGTTAGGGATGGCAGGGGCTGCCCAGTTCAGGGTGCTGGTTCTGCTCCTGCCCTGCACCCTGCCCTGGGATGGGAGTGAGGGGCTCGGGATCCCTGTGCTGTCCCTGGAAGGTTTTAGGGAGGTCCCTCAGCCAGGTGAGCCCAGACCTGCCCGAAGCAAAACCCCTGAGGAGAAATCAGTGCCAAGGAATGTCATGTATGCCAAGCAGAGGAGCATTCCCTTCCTTCAAAAGGTTTCTAGGCTAAGGGGGGGAGTGACCCAGCCAGGTTCAGGCAGCAGCTGAGCAGGAAGGGGCAGGAGGAGCAGCGGGTCCTGGGGAGCCCCATCCCAGGCTCCGGCTGCACTGACTCCCCGCAGGTGACTCACTGCCCCCATGAATTAAAGATGGAGCTGCCACGGGCCTCTGACAGCTGCAGGGGGAGGATCCGGCTTTTATTTCGGGCTTTTTTCACACCACAAAGCTGGTCGTGATCCAGGAGATAACAGAGCTCAGCCCCAGCAGCGCCGTGACGAGCATGAGGCCGGGGGCGGATGAGGCTGAACATGACTCACTGCTGGCTCCGTTATGAATGAGGGGTGGGAAGGAGGGGACAGGGCTGGGAGCTGGGGAGGAAGGAGCTGGAAGGAGGGGGAGAAAGCAGGGAGAAGGCTCAGCTTCCCCTGGAAGTGGCTTGGGCATGGGTGACAGGGCCAGGGGCAGGTCCCATGGGGACACCGTGGGGCTCAGCATCCCTCTGTGCTCCTCAAGTCCAGGTAGGTGGTGGTGAGGTTGGGAGCAGGGCAGAGGGGCCCTGGTGCCAGGTAAAGGGACTCAGCATCCCTCTGTGCTCCCCAAGTCCAGGTAGGTGGTGGTGAGGCTGGGAGCAGGGCAGAGGGACCCTGGTGCCAGGGAAAAAGGGCACAGCTTAGGCACAGCCCAGGAGGGGAGAGAGATCACTACAGCACCTCTCACATGACAGGGCAGACTAGAGCAGAGCCAGGGCCAGGTGGGCACATCTCCGCTGGGCTCTGCACCCCCAGCACCACAGGAAATCCAAGCCCTGGCTGCCAGAGACTCTGCAGAGGGACACTCAGGATTTCTTTCAGGATCCAGACTACAAAACACCCTCAGCTCCCTCGCCCTGCCCATAGCTCAGACGTCCCCCAGCTCGCTCAGGCAGAGCCCAGAGGGCCCCGGCAGTACCTGGGCAGAGCTCACTGCTGCTTGCAGGTGGAGAGCTTGCGGATCTTGCTGCTGGCAGAGCAGGCCTTGCGGGAGGGGTTGGAGGAGGCGCTGGCGCGGCGCTCGCCCTTGGCCCTGGCGCTCAGCTGCCCCGGCTCCGTCCCGTTCATGCACACGGCCTTGGGCAGCCCCCGGCCGCGGCTCTGCCCGTTCTGCCCGGCCTCCTCCTCCTCCTCAGGCACCTGTCCTGCAAGGGAACGGCCACAGTCAGCGGGGGCAGCAGACCCTTCCTGGATCCTGCTGCTCCTGTGCCTGTACCTGCGAGGGATCCCCAACCCGGGATGTGCAAAGATGGGTGTTGGGGAAGATGAAACAGGAAAGCATTATAAATATGATTGCCTGGCAAAAGATTTTGAGAATATGGAAACTCTAAGAGAGATTGAAATGAAAGCAAGCTTTGAGATACCTTAGTTACTGAACAACTGGAAAACAATGGTGTGGCTGGCTGAAGGTGATCCCCTTTTGATGGAACAACACCCTCTGCTTGCAGGCAGGTCCAAGGGTCAGAGCAGACCCTGCCAGCCTGGCAGAAGGGGCCCAAAGAGGAGTTTTTAGGGTTTAAAATGTAACACAGTATAGTAATGTAATGATTCTTATAGGCTGTATGTAAATGCTATAGGATTTGTATCTTGTACTAGATTGGTTAGTGAGAATCAGAATATTCAACACAGAAGAAGATTTATTGTATTGTAATGGGAACCTCACTCTCTTACCCCTTTTGCTCTCTTACTCTCTCACCCTCTCATCCTCTCTCCCCTCTCCTCTCTCAGTCCTGCTCCAGCTGTGCCTGGCAGCTCCCAGCAGGGCCCTGCACCCAGGCCCTTTGCAATAAACCCCAAGTTCCTGACCTGGCTGCAGGGATCTCTCATCTCTGTCTGTCCCACCCTGCAATGCTCCTACAGCTGCAGCTCCCTCGAGGACTGGTTTGGTGCCTGTTCCCCCAGCACAGACACAGTGTCCCCTCCTCCCCAGACTGTGTGCCCTGCCCCACACCCCAGGCAGCAGCCCAGCTCCTCTGGGGAGCAGAGGGGCAGCAGTGGATGAGGTCACCCCTCTTTCCTCCTGCCTTCTCTGCAGGTCCCAGCCCCACGTACCACCCTGGGGGTACCCAGGGGCTGGGTGTGTTTGCAGAACAGGGCAGTGCAGCCTTTCCTGGCAGGGCTGGGGTTCAGCTGTGTCACTGTCCCCTGAGGGAACACCCCATGGGTGTCATCAGCCCTTCTCCCTCCTCAGCTCCGTGTGACTCAGCAGAGCAGGTGAAGAGCCATTTCCAGAGGCATCTCCTGCTGCCACAGCCGGGGCTTGGGTCACATCCCCTCACCTGGGGGGTGACAGAGGGATGGGGCTGCATCCTGGGGCGCTCCCATCAGGAGCAGGGAGCAGCCCCCAGCCCAGCACAGGCTGAGGAGAGGCTTTGTCAGGCCCCTGGCTCCCCCCCACCGGATCCAGCCGAGGCAATTTCCTTCCAGCAGGAACGTCACGCTCCAGGGCCCTTCAGTTATGACTCAGAGGTTTGAGTGGAAGCAAAGGCTGTAAGACGATTATGTATAATTTTCTTTAAAGGATGCTCAATCCTTTCTCTGCCAAGGCTGGGCAGGACGTCAGCTCCGCTTGCGCCAACCATCACCCCACTGCTGGCACCTGGGGGGGGACCCAGGGCTGCTGGGAGAGCTGCTGCTCCTCTGGGGGAGGGAGCACACTGGGGGTCCCACCTTGGACCCCTGTGCCTTGCCACACCATCCCTGGCCACTGCCAGAGATGGGGAGGGAGGCAGGGAGGGGTGGGTGTATCCTGGGTTACACACACAATTATTTCCTCCTGGATCTCCCCCACAGGTATCCCTCCCAATGGCTCCCAGTGTTGCCACAGCTCCCAGCCACTGGCTTGGGGCTGCTTACCTGAGCACTCCTGCCATGAAAACAGACAGGGACTGACTGACCAGGGACAGACAGCTCCTGGCAGCCAACCCTGGCACCTGCAGTGCCCAGCCTGGTACTCCAGAGCAGCACAGCTCCTGGCCCAGCCCAGCTCACCACAAGGGATTGCAGTGATGGGGGTGCTCTGGCCCCCTCCCCAGGGCATGTGCCAGTGCCTCTGGCACTCTGGCAGTGACTGGCACAGCAGGAGGATCAGGAGCACAAAGCTCATGGCCCTGCTTATGGATTCCTCCAGTGCCTGACCCCTCTGGAGGGGGGTGATGGCTGGAAAGGGCTCAAGGGTTCTAGGAGAGACACACAGGACCTAGAGCCTCCAGGCATGGGGCTCCCAAGGGTCAGGACACAGCCCCAGCCCAGCACTGCCTGGCTGCAGCACCCCAGAGCCCCAGGTTTTTCAGGCCATCCCTCCATCCCACCAGCACAACTGCAGAGCCTCAAACAACCCCATTCAGAGCAAAGCTGAGCACTTCTCCTTCCCCTCCCTCGGCTGAACTCGGGCCAAGTCAATTAACATTTCTGACTGGGGAGGGAAAAAGAATCTATCCAAACAGCTCACTTGTCTTTTGTGTGACTCTTCCCTCCTCCCCTCCTTCCCCTGCTTCAAAAGCACAGTCCCGGGAGTCTATTATGGATATCAAGGAGGGAGGTGAATCGTGAGCTAATTTTACCTCCTTCACCAATGACAGTTGCTGACGTTCAAATTAATGAAAATAAAAATTCAGCACGGGCTGAAGTCTTGGCAACTGCTGCCCCCGCGGAACCGCTGACCCAGCGCTGTGTCTGCCCGAGCAGCTCCTGCCCACCTCACCCTCACCACGAGCAGGGCTAAAAATAATATAAATAAAGGGAGAGCTGAGAGAGGAACCAGCAACGTGGCTGCTCATCCCTGCTCATCTCCGCCACCCCTCACATTCTTAATGGCTCCGCATCCAGCTCATTGAGGCACCAAAAAAGGTTTCAAAATAACGCCGCAAAGAGGCTTTGAATGGCTGTTTGTCAGACTGAGCACACAGGCACCGTGAGCAGCCAGGAATGCAGCTTCCTGAGCACCAAGCTTGGCTCAGAAGCTCCAGTCCTGGCTGTATTTTCCAGCCTCAGACTGAAAAACCCAGGAGCAGGTGCTGCAGGATGGGGCTGTAGCAGAGGAGGGGTTAATGTAGGATGGGAAAGAGCAGAGCTCAGCCTCCAGACCTGAGGCAGCACAAAAGCACCAAGCAAGACCAGGATGACCACATCCCTTCACTGCACAGGAGTGGGGAGAGGATTCTGCCTCCAGGCCACAGCCATCCTCTCCTCCATCCTCTCCTAGCCCTTCCCTGGATGGGATGTTTAACACCGATTGAACCAAGGGCTCGGAACATTTACATCTCCCCACAGAGCTGCATGAATCTTTAAATAACCCTTTAAAAATGAAAGCACTTCCTCAAAGCCCCTTCTTCCTCTGAAGAACACAGGATTTAATGAGGTTTCCTCTTCCCCCCCCCTCAAACCCAACACCCACCCCCAGCCATGAGTCACTCACACTCCTGCTCTGGCTGCCCAGCAGAGCCACAGCTGAACTGATCCCTCATGTACACGGGGGCTTTTCATTTATATTTTAATATGGGATCACTGCTAGAAATGCAGCACTGGGCAGGTTCAAAGGGATGCTGCAGGAAGATTTTGGTGGAAAAATTCACATTTATTCCCTCAGCAGCTGCCCCCACCTCTGCAATGCCTCACAAACCCACCGAGGGTCTGTGCTGGGACCCTCCTCACCCTGCTCCTCCCATGAGTGTGTTCCCAGTGTTGAGGGGATTCCTGCCCACCACAAACACTGCACATCCCACCTCACCAGCCCCTCTCATCCTTTAGGTCTCTAATCCCTCTGAAACAGCACAAGTTACATGGAGAACATGGAAGATCTGCCATGACAGCTCTGATTTGGGTTTAAACGCTGCTGTTTGTATGAGGAGGATGAAATTCCTGGTGTCAGTGCTCCCAGTGTGATCCTTAACCTCAGACACCCACCTGCATGGGGCTCACCCTGCTCAGCTGGGATGGACATGGAGCTGGGGAAGGCAAGGACCAGGCTGGGACCAGGGGATCCCCCAGGTGTTCCTGAAGGCAGAGTCATTTCAGGGCTCTGTTCACAAATAACTCATTCCAGCAAAATTTGCCCAAAGAATTAACTGTGCTGAACAGCAGAGTCCAGCAGCAGCTGTTCCTGGGAGATGGGAAGAAGCTGGCACTGGAGTAACACTGGGATGGGCATCCTGGCTGATCAAATCAAGGACTGAGGAATCTGAAGCATCATGGCTCACTCACACCGTTCTACAGCCAAGAATCTCCTCTGCTGAAAGGATCATTCACACCTCGAGGCCTTTCCTAAAAAAAGCTTTAAACCCAAAAAAAAAAATATCCCCCAGAACCACTTCTCCCCTACCTGGTACTGTGAAGTCCTGAGTGTAGATGATATCATCTTCAATGTCATACAAGTCATCATCCTCTTCCTCATTGTAGCCATGCAGATCCTCCAGGTAAGGCACCGCCGTCATGCTCCTCCACCTGTCCTTTGTCTCAGGGCTGGGAGGGATGGGCACCAGCGCCTCTGCCTGAGCATGTTTCTTCCTAAACCAGCTGCAGAGAGCCCGAGGGCAGAGCTGGGTCAGTGCACAAGGCATGCAGGAGTCCTCCAATGAGGATGGCCCCAGCACACCTGAATATTCTGAGCTGGGAGTTCCACCCGTGCCAGGTCAGGAGAAAACAAAAGGTCAGGGCAGGTGTCCAGCATTGGGACACACTGGGATAGGACAGGAACAGAGGGACAGGCACAGAGGGAAGCTCAGGACCATTCTCTCCATCACCAACTCCAGCCCAAACTACCTGTAAGTCAAAACACATCAGCAGAGCTGCCAGAGCTCCTGAGTTTTATTATCCAAGCAAGCAGGACAGAAGGAACTTCCCCTATCCCGAAGCTGAGGCTGATCCAAATCATCCAAAAACCCACAAATTTGCAGGATCCCAGCCTGAGGAGAGGGGCACTTACTGCAGCAGTTTCCTCTAAAAGCCAGTTTGCACCAAGGCCACAGCAGAAATGCTTCTACTTTATCTTTTTATCCCCCCCTGTCTCAAGGGACTCCTATCACCACCAAACCCTGTGCTGCCATCTGGCCAGGAAAGGATATCTGAAAGCTGTTCTTAATCAGATCAGGAATCCAGCAGGCTGCTTCCAGCAGCATCCCAGAGCCAGATGGGATAAACCTCTTAAGTTTTCATCGTGCTCCCATAGCAGAGCTCTGACTCCAGACTGTCTGGGACATCTCCCAGTGCTGCATGTGGGCACCCAAAGTTTCCTGGAAGGCTGCTGGAGCCTCCACACTCCCAATGACCCCCTAAATGTGGGTGGGAGCAGAAGTTCCTCCAGACTCAGGTACCTCTAACACAACTTTGCAGCCCACATGAGCCTGATAGGACACAAATGCTTCCCACCCTGCAGTTGGCATCCTGTAACTCCTGGCCTCCAAGCACGGAGGAGGGCCTGAGCCAGCCCAAGAACTCTCACCAACCTGAGCCATCTGGTTTTTATCACCCCAGTTCCAAATTCCTTTCAGGAAGGAAGGCTGAAGGCACCTCCTGCGCAGAGCTGTAATTATCATTTTGTTCTAGTCTTACACTGCTTTGACAGTCGGCCTAAAAAAAACCTGGGATTCTAACAAAACTATCAGGGAAAGAGAGGAGTGAGGAGATAAACAAATGGAAATGCAGCTACTGGGACAAATCAGGCAGGATTCAAGGGAGGGGTGAGTTCTCATCCAGAAACTGCCTCACCATTAGCATCTTTCAACTGTTTTCTCTGCAGCAGTGGAGTTTTGCAGCCCCTTGTCTGCAGGGAGGAAGGTGTTGTTTGGGAAGAGGGATAGAAACTGCATCAGATCTCATCTGGCAATTGTCACCTCTAGTCCCTGAAGGGGCACTACAGGAGTTGAACAAAGCCCATCTCAGCTGCTGGACAACATCACTCAATTCTGGCCCAGGGCCCCTCCCAGATCCATGGATGGCTTCCTTGGTGACATGCATGGCACACTGCTCTCCTAATGGGACCAATCCATTTCTCTTCTCTGGAGACTCTGTTCATTGAGGAAGAGACTGCCAAGACAGCAAACCCAGCCTGGGCTGATCCAGCCTGGCAGGATCAGCAGCACAGGGCCAGAGGAACCACCAGCAACCAGCTGATTTTGCCAGGGGCACTGGGGCTTGAGGGATCCAAACTCCACAGCAGAGACCTCAGGAGAAGGGAATATCCAGGACAAATGAGATCAGAGTGATGATGGCAGTTGAAAGGAGAATTTTAAAGGGAAAAACGCCTGGAAGTCTATGGCAACTGGTGTTTTTATTTTGCTGTATTTCAGCTCTGCCTCACTCTTCCCTCCTGTCCTACTTACCAGGAGAGTAAAAATAGGTTTTTATTAGCAGCAGAAACCTGAATCACTGTACTCCAGTCATTATGCTTCCATCCTCTGGGAGGTGATTTCAAACACTTGCATATGCATATATGGTAATGAGGATAGAGAGTGAAAAGAGAAATCCATTGAAGTTCTAAGAAAAATCAAAGACCTCTTGGAAGGAGCCCTGAGCAATTCTGTATGGAGTAGTGGAGTATTTCCTGGCAAGGATTTTCCAGCAGGGACAGACATTTTGCTTTCTGTGCTGGTGCTGGAGGTGGTCACTGAAGATTTGCTCTTCAGCTGAGGACCACTGGCTTTTGGAACACCCTCATCTGCCTCAGGAAGCCACTGCCTGAGCCAGAAAGCAGCACCTCCTGGTCAGTGATGGCCATGAGATAAAGCCTCTCCTCAACCCTGCCCTCACCACAACTCCAAACATGGGCTGGGTCAGAGCCCTGCTGATGAGTGTTCCACCAGTTATTCCCAGTTTCAGGGATGTTTTCTGAGCCTACTGCACTGGCACACACACAGTTACCTGGTGCTCGTGGCAGCTGCTTTAACCTTGAGGGCAAAAAAAAAAAAAAGATTTTGGATCTCAGAATTGCCCCTTGTGCAGAACATCCCTCTGCAAGAAGCAGATTCCTCTCTGCTCTATGCTTCAAAGGGCTGGGAGTGGCTTAGAAACGCTTCAGAGTGAAGGCAGCAGTAGTAAGGGATTATTTCCTCCTATTCCACAAGCTCATTGAGGAGCCTGCAAAGCTCAGAACCCCCAGCCTGCAGCAGCACAAGTGTTAATTGTGATCCTGCTAGGCAGAAGTGGCCAGACAGCTGCTGTCAGCCACAGGGAGATAAGACACCAAGGGTCAAGGACTGAAGGAAAAGAGGAATCTGGGTTGCCCAGTGCTTAATGAGCCTGTTTGGTTTGCAGCTCCCAAGCTCAGATCTCCCATCACAAGTCCTCCCTCTGCTCTTTTCAAGTCCTGGTATAAGCAAGGTTAAATTAAGAATCTTGTAAGCACAGCTGCAGCTTTCCAACACTCCCAGCTATTCACTTCCCATTTGGGTCACAAACATTGCAGTTGGCTTGGTTTGCACAGGGATGGTTTTCTCTGAGAGCAGATGCCAAGCTGCAGCTCCCTGCCCTGCCAGCCAGGGTCAGGATGAGCAATACTCCACCTCCTGTGATGCCATGTAAGGGCCTCGAGCTCCCTGGAAGGTCACTGTCACCACAAGCAGCAATGAACAGGGCTCCAGTTTAGCTCAGCTCCCTCACAGGCAATTGGGGAAGGCACACAATGTCCCAGGGAGAGGCAACACACACACAGAGCAGTGTTCTGGATCAAGAGATGTCCCAAGCTCTTCAGTCAGGTTCAGAACAAACAAAAGTATGAAAACAGCAGCTCCTCCCAGCTGAGCAGAGATGGCTCAGACTCCTGCAAGAAGTTCTGGAGATTCAGTCCTTTAACACACCACGTTACAAAACTGATTTGCAGAAGGTGGGTAAAAGAAGGAAACATCCCTTCCACGTCCTGCCAGAGGGCAGGAAAATTGAGCCAGGTGCCTCAGGAAGGAAGAGGAATGCTTCTTTGTGTCCTGCTGAGGGGAGATCACTGCCTGGCACTACGGAGAAGGGATGGAGAAAGCCCTCAAGTGCACAGGCAGCAGCAGAGGCTCAGAGAAGCCTCTCTCCCTCCCTCAAACACAGCCCAAGAGCACAGTCAGTCCTACAGAGGAGCCCTCAACAGCACCACACAGATTCCCAAGGGGTTTGGTCCCCAGGTTTGAACAGCACAGCATCCCAGAGCCCACAGGAGCTGGGGAAGGCAGCACAGCAGCTCCAGAGGGCAGGAGGAGAGCCCAGCCTGCAGGTTAATTTGCACCTCCACCACCAAAAAGTGGAAGTGCCTCCCCTCTCGTGCTATGAACTCCTGCAGTCGGATCCGCGCCTGAACAAATTAAGTGTGACACTTGTAGAGAGGGAAGGGAAGATGGTTGCCTTGGAAACAAGGGACAGAGGTAGAATTCTGCATCCACTTCATCACTTTAAGTGCTGCAGCAGGTCAGTGAATTAGTAACAAAATGCAGGAAGTCCTTCAGCAAAAGCACAGGGCAGAGGGGAGGTGGTGGATAATCCACAGGGAGGAGGTTGGAACTCCTGAGCTCTTGGCAGCTTTTCCTCTCTGTCCTACAATCCCCAGCCCAGGAGCACCAAATATTCATAGAGTTGAGCTATGAGCACTGGTTTTCCACTGAACATCATTCCACCCTGATCCTTCCAGGGAAAGCAGGTTCTCAGGCTCTTCCATTGCTACTTCAGGGGCTGGTTTCTGGCAGTTCCTAAATTCTGAGATGACAGGCTGGGAGAAGTTGAACTCATTTCCATTTCCAGCTCCAGGTCTGCTCTGCATGGACTGGGTTGAACAGAGCAGCATTTTGCTTTGTCTCACTCCACTAAAAGTGCAGAGACAGGAGTTTGATGCAGTTGAGCTGCAGGAGTGAGGAGGGAGGAAAGCAGCTGGCAGGGATGAAACTCAGCAGACTCTTCCTCCAGCATTCCTCTGCTGCTGCAGGGGCAAAAGCATTTGGAATAGCTGACAGGAATGATGGGAGGAATGGCTGGATTACCATTGCTGGGCTGCCTGGATGCCTTCCCTGCCTCCTGCAGCTCTGCTCCCTGTGGAACAGCACTCTGTGCTCCCTTGGTGCTTTCTCAGTGCCCCATAGCCACTGATTTTATCCCTGATCCCACTGCAGGGGCCTTCACACTTGATGGAAGTGGGGAAGGATGGATCCTGAGCCTCTGTGGCTGCAGGACACTCAGACAAACTCTATGATGCTTCCCTTGGGATCACCCTTCCCACAGGGCAGGGGAACACGAGCCTGGTCCAGCAGCCTGAGTGCAAAAACCCCTGCCTGGGGCCCAGGGGCTGCTCCTGCTGGTTTCAGAGCACTTTGATGATCCTCCCTGTCCATATGAGTGAGTCCCCAGGAACAGCAGCTCAAAGACATAAAAGGAGACTTCCAGCAGCATAGAAATGCACGGGGTGATTCTGGTTTGAGATGGGATCCATCCCAGCAGGGCAGCCTGGGGAAGTTGCTTGATGTTTTTCTGGTTTAGTTCCTGTCCTTAGCACATGTTTTTGCAGGGTGGAGTGTAGAGAAAGCCACAATCATTAATGATTTACTCACCCCAATACATGAAATCTAAGGGTTCTAGAAATCAAATGTCTTCTTACTAAAGTGCTTTCCCAATCCCTGAATGGCTGCCTGCTGTCCTGACTGCTGTGTTCCATTTACAAAAAAAAACCCCAAAAAAACAGGGTCAGGTTAAGCATCAGGGCTAAGCTTCTATTTAAAGAAAAGGCAGGAGAACCAAGCTCTGGATTCTTTAGCACAAAAAAGAAGCTAGACAGACACATCCAGGGCCCAGGCCACAAGCTCTGCTGTGCTTGATGTAATTACTAGATGCCACAGCAGGAGGAAGGAGGCAATTACCAATAGGGGAGAAAAGCCTGTTAAGAAGCACTGGCTAAGCTCACACAAAACTACTGAGAGCCTAAGCCTTAGAAATGCTCCTGGGTTTGCAGGTAGAGCCTTTCCTCAGCCCCTCTTGGTGCTGTGGGATGAAAAACCTCAGCACAGCAGCAGAGGAGCTGGGTGGCTGCCCCATGCCAGAGGTGTGCTCCAGTTTCTTCAGCTTTCCAACTACAGGCAGCATCTCTGGAGACCCCTCTGTGCTTCCAGCTGGGCAGCACTGACACAAAAAAAACACTGCCACGTGGGAGGAGGGCAAAATGGAGTATCTGGAATTGGGGAAGCAGCTCAGTCACCTGGCAGTGACCCATGAGGGCCCAGGGCAGCTCCTGAGCTCAGGGGTGGCCACTGCAGCCGCAGGAAGGGAAGTGCTTTTAGTGCTTTTCTCAACACCTACTGATGACTCCACTGACTTAATTCCTGCTTCTTTGCAGTGCTTCCTGACAAAGCAGGGCAAGCTGATGCCCTCTGGTCATGGTATTGGTACTGGGAGGGAAAGGCAGCCTTGAATGGAAGATGCCTGTGCCCAGAGCCCCTGAAATAACCCAGGCATGGGGCTTGGCTACTACAAAAGAGTCCTTACAATTAATTAATCACCTGGGAAGCTCCATAAGCCTTGCCCCCCCAGCTCTGCTTGCACCCTGGTCCCTCCAATCTCTGTTGGAGCTGGTTCCATTTGCTCCCTGTGGAACCCCAGTGCACTTCAGGCCTGTTAGTTCTGGCTGTGGCTCCTTGGGCACTGCCCAGGCACCATCACCTGACAGCACATGGCTTTTCCAAAAACACAAGAGGAAAGCAGCATGCTCCTGCAGCATGGAGTGGGCTCAGCACCACCCTGGCTCACATCCTTGCTTTTACAGCTCCCAAAAGGATCAGGGAAAGCTCACAGGCCAAGCAGCTGCAGTCCAGAGGCAGCTCTGCCTGTCCTCAGAAGCACTTCCCATTCCAAGAGGAGATAAGCTAATGCAGCCTCCGCAGTGAAGCAGCCTCATGATGCTTTTTGTTCTTGTACTTTTATCCGCCCAGGAAATCTCTGCTCAGAGCCTGCATGTTCAAACAGATCCTGAAAAAAAACCCCTCAGTGATAACGGGGCATTTCCCCCCCTGACTATGGCATGGAAAATGGGGGAGGATATGGGGGAGGGAGGACTGTGATATTAAAGAGAAAGGAAAAAAAAAATATTTCCTATTGTCCTGGAACGCTTTTCCACATGCTGACTCCATATGGAGCAAATACCAGGGGATATTTCTGTCCCCAGACTGGCCAGAACTAACACACATTACTGAACAGTCCTACTATAATAACACAGCTTTCAGGACCTCCTGTTCTGCTCCATTAGTACTTGCTGGCCTCTGGAAAAAATTATCCAGAACCCTTAATTATCCAGAAGCAGGCATGCCACAAACAGACTTCCAACATATTCCTTATTTACTGGTTAGCAATTCCAGTGCTCCACCGGATGCTCTAATAGGAGGAAAAAAGCCAAGTGGAGGTTGCCAGAGCCCCAGCAGAGCTGGAGGAAGGAGATGTAGTGACTTGCATGTGTCTGCTGTCAAAAGGAAACAGAAAGTGAGAGCAGGAGCACAGGTACGGGAGGAGCAGGGAGAGAACACTCACTTGTGCTGCCTTATCTGCTGTATTGAGAACCTCTTGGCTGGGTCGTATTCAAGCATCCCTGAAAAGAAGAAAAGAAGTCCAGGTGTGATCACAGACACTCTGAGTCAAAGCCAGGAAAGCTCTGCTCTCCCCTCCCTGACAGCCATGCTGTGCCCAGTCCTGGCAGCTCCAGGCAGGGTTTGCTCCACCAGCCACAGGAAACTCAGCATAAAATCCCAATCCCATTGCTGGCCTGTTCCAGTCTGTTCCTCAGCTTCCCACCTGCAGGTACAGCCCATCCCTCCCTCCCAGTGCAGGGACTGAGGCTTGTCCACCTCTCAATCACAGCTCCAAGAAACTCTCCCATCAAGAATTTGCATTTTAGAGATAATTCTATTAAACCTCCTCCATGGAAGAGCCAAAGCCTCAGGCACAGCATATGTCCACAGTGTCCCAGATCCTCTGGTCTAGTGGAATTCTATTCTGAGGTGCAGCAGGGGAGAATCAACAACAACAAAAAAAAGCCATCCTGCTGCCCATCCCTGTGCCCTGGCCAGGATTGGATTTCTGGGATCATCTGCTGAGGTAGCTGGGGTGGGTGGTGAGCAGAGCAGGGACAGGAAAAGCAGCTCATGCCTATTCTCTCTGGGAGAAAGGGAGGTGGATTCCTTAAACAGCCTCCTGGGATGCCCACTCTGCTCCACTGCATTTCAGAAGCTTCGCAACTCAACAGAAGGCAAGGAGAAAATTTTGCCATATTCTTCAGAAATGAGCCAATGGAACCCCGAGAGTTTCATCCAGCAGCATCCAAGATATTCTCCAATGAAGGTTCCAGGAATATATTCACCTTCTGAACATTAACAAAGCCTCATGGTTGAACACTGCAAGGAGTTTTGCTTTTACTGGATGATCTCCTGCTGCTCCTGAAGCACCTGCACTGTGAAGTCTTGAACAGGTTGCATGAAAAATGAGGGTTTGGAGATGGGTTGGAACAGGAGGAACCCAGCAACAGGAAAAGTCTGGGAAGCAGCACTCACTGTCAAACAGGAATTCAGAAAGTCAGGACAGGAGCAAAGAGTGCAGAGTGCTGGGGAGAGCCAGGACAAGGACACACTGAGAAACACAAAGGTGCAGGATATTGGGGTGGACACTTGGGAGGGCTGGAGAGACACATCCTAGTACAGGCAGGAAGCTGCAAGGGCCTTGGAGATGAGAACCTACAATTCAAAGGTCATGGAAGAGATAAATCACCAAAAACTGCTCCAGAACATCTTCCCTGTCAGTCTGTTCATATCACATCAGATCAGGACTTGGGCAAAGAGGGGAGATAGGACAGTACAGTGGGGAAAGACTGAGGTTATTTCACCCCCCAGAACCCAAAATACACTTTGCCCTGGCAATTTGGGAAGGTTTATCCATGCTAGTGACAGCATTAAGAGCTTTAAGGCAGATGGGATCACCACTGATCCACATGACATCACATGAAGGAAGTTAAAGCAATCCAGGAAGAGCTCTCCAGGTCACAGGGCAGGTTCCTGGCTCAAGGCACTCGAGTCCTCAGAGCCCAATTCCTCAGAGTTTTGCATTGTTTGGACAGGGTTTTGAGGGTCTTTGAGGATGGAAACTCTACAACACCCACCCCCGCCCTCCCCACAAGTGCAACTTGTTCCAGAGCTCAACCCTGGCAGCAAAGGAGTTTTCTCACGTTCAGATGGAATTTCTCCTCACATTACAGAAAAAGAAAGAAGTTCAGAGGAAAAAAAACCCATCCCACACCTAATTAAAGAACCTATTAATAAGATGATCAGACAGTTTCACAGCTGAGCTTCCCAAATGAGTTGGCTTTTTTTTTCTCTTTTTAAGAAATAGGGCTGCAAAGAGCTCTCACATGAAGATTAGGGGACGAGTACTGGTTGGTTCTCTTATTCATGTCATAAGAAACAGGAAGTCAGGACACCACCCACTCCCCCCACTGATTTATTTAAAAACCACACTTCAAGGTGTTTTTGAAATTGAAGGCATTTACCAGATGAAACCGGTACAAGCAGGAGAAGAAGTTGAAGGTAAATGATTAAAAGAGCAGTAGTCACAAACAGCCACAGCACAGGGAGCTGTTTCTCTGAAGCCATTAAAAAGGCAGAAGGAAAATAATCGAGCAAAAGGAATTTTTACTTCAATGAGAAAATGACCACATTTGGGGGAACATCTGAAAGTGTCCTCACTGAAAATGTACATTCATACATTCAGCTCTGAGTCACTCGTGGCAGCTCCGTGGCTCAAGTCCTGCACTGAAGAGAGGCTTCAGCAAGACAAAACATCATGTTCTATTCACCAGGCAAGTCATCCTGGAGCGCCTGCCCGCAGCAGCCGCCGCTTGCGGCCATTTAGGGTAAAGACTTCCCTGGAGTTTATCTGCGAGCAGGGATGGGACAGCCTGTGCCAGGGAATGCTTCAGGAGGCCCAAGTGTAAGCTCTGCTCCCCAGTATTCCCAGAGGATTTGCTGTGTGCATACAGGGGGGCCACAGAATCACTGAGTTTAGCCTGTGGCTGATCCCCAATTTGTCACCCTGAGGGTCATGGTCATGTCCAGGTATTCTTTGGAGACCTCCAGGAATGGGGGCTCCAAACCTCACTCCAAACCTCACTGGGTGCCTGACAACCCTTTCCATGAGGAAATGACTCCTAAAATATGAAGTCCCCTCATTGAGAATTATCAGGTATTAAACTGATAAGAACAGACACCACACAGCCGTGCCCAGACAGGGGTATCGTGTCCTCTGCAGCACATCAACAGTTTCAAAACCCTTTCAAAATCACATCAAGTGACAACCCAGAAACTGGAGATCGTGGATCTGCCCTGAGCTCCTCACACCACCCAGCCCCTCATCACACTCAGTGATCCTGGACAGGCACAGCTCCAGGGCAGAATTCCTGGAGTTCAGAACACAGGACAGTCTCAGGTGTGGGACTGGAGAAGCAGGAAGAAATCCAACAGCAAAATTAACAGACTCAACCTGGATTCCATTTCAGTCTCCAACTTGGATCAATATTTAACAACCACTGTAAAAGCAGTGTGAGGCCAATCTGTAAATGAGGCAGGACCTTCTCCCTCTCCCTGCACTCAGCTGGCTGTTCTGGTCACAAACTCCCTCTGCAGGCAAATCTTGAGCCTGTGATCTAGGCCAAGCCTCTGGAAGGGCACAGACAGCCCTGGGGACCCCTGCCACAGCAGAATCAAAGCATCCCACTGTCACCAGGATGCATCCTCTCACTGTCCCAGCAAGGGAAGGTCATGGAAGTGACAAAGCAAACTGCTGAGGATCCAACCACCATGTCCCAGGTCTCAGGGCCTGGAAATCAATCCAGATGCTGATTAATGCAGAGCTGCAGCCTCAGAGCTTCCTCTTCCAGTAAAAGTCTATTAGCCCAGGAGGAGGAAAGCTGACCTTGTGCATTTTTCTGATCCAGAAGCAAAGTGCACAGGAGTTGATAAGCCATGGGCAGATGCTGCCAGAAGAACCTTAAGACTATTTATAAACCCTTCTACTCTGACACATCTCTCCTGACTGCACACACAAAACAGCACCAGCCCTTCCTTCCATCCCTGAAGAGTACAAATAAAGCTTCATCCCTGATTAGGGAGACAAAATGAGGAGCAGCATCCCAACTAATCTGGAGGATATACTGTCATGCGAGTCTCTTTACAAGCTAAATACCACTGAAGCTTTAAGTCCTCTAAACTCTGCTGTTCTGGAAAAAGGGAACAAAGATAAGAACAAGCTCAAGGGGAAGGAAAAGTAAAGACACACTACAAAAGTAGTCAACAGAAGAACAAAAAAGCCTTACAAAGTGTGTTTGTGTTTGCTTCATAGCCTGGCTGTGGTGCCTGTGGTCAGCACAGCCCTGGCAGACAGAGGAAATGAGCACTTTGCTGCACTGAATTCTGCCTCACTCAAACCCAGACCAGGCACTTGCAGCCCTGTGAGGGCTTTTAGAGCCTTTCAAATCAACACAAAGATGAGACAAAAGCACCAGAGCGACAGAGCTGAGCTGGGGGTGTCTGTGCTGCTCACACAAACACAGCCACCTACAGTATCTGATCCACAGGCAATGGATTCAGCTCCAGCCTGCTGCAGGAGGAGCAGGCACCCACCAGGAAATGCAGATGTTCTGGAGGAAAAGCAGGAACTAAATAAAGCATCCAGGTTTGTCACCATAGCTACATGGTGCCACGGCTGCACAGCTCAGCCCTGGCCTTCAGCAGATGCTGGGGAGCTGCTCAGGCCTCCAGAGCAGGCAGAGCTGGGGCAATTCCACCCCAAAATTCATCCCTCTCGAGGCCACCTGGCATGCTGACCATTGGAAAATGTGCAAGCAAGGGGAATATCAGAAGGCTATGCCAGCTTTTGCAATGTAGCAGCTTGCACACAGCAAGATGAAGGGTGGAAGACTGTTCTCAGGTGGGAGAGAGGACAGGAAAAGGGATCCTTAGGGCTTCCCACTGCCCTGAAAGAAAGGGGTCTGGTCACCTCCTTCCAGGCAAGCTCCTCTCCTTGCCAAACCCACTCAACTCCCACCTCTGTGGTGCAGAAGCACAGAAGGGATGCAGACAAACAAATTGACAGCAGTGAGGATGCAGGAGGAGACTCAGGCTGTAAGAGATGGACAAAGGACACCAGATTTCAAGGCTCTGCCATGTAAAATCAGGCAGAGGGAAGAGTAGGTAATTCTGGCTCCAGCTCTCACGCAGGGGTGGGAAGAGAACTAGGAAGGGAGTTATTGTGTTAATGAAGCACAAGATTTTAAGCTGTCAATATCCTCAGCACAGGAAAAGAGAAATCTGCCACGCTCCTTTTCCCTGGGGGAAGCACTAAGTGCAGCTGAGAGGCTGATCACAAACCTCCAAGGAGTTCTGCTGGATGCTTTAGGAGAGCTGCTGCTGGACCAACAGGACTGCAGCATTTGCTCCATTTGGGCAATTCCCAGCTCATTAAAAGGCCACGTTTGGAGTCAGCAGCCACAAGCCAAATGCCACAGGGAGCTCAGGCCACTGTTCCCTGGGGCTGGCAGGTCCAATGTGAGGCACATCAGGCCGTGAGCAGCCCCTGTGTCGGGCTCAGGCGGATCCTGGCTGTGCCGAGCGCCATTGGAAGCGCTGCCTTATGTAACGCCTTCGGAGAGCTGCTAAAGCTGGCTAATGCTTTTGGAAACACATGGAAATAACTGATTTCATCATTGGCACGGAGCCAGGGAAGCTAAAATAACCTCCGAGGGGGGCTGCGGGGGTCTGGCAGCTCCTCGGTGCTGAGGGGCCGGGGGAGCCCCGGTGGCGGCAGCGGAAGAGCTCGGACTGACAGCACCACCTGCCGCCAGCACGGCCGGCACCGAGCCAGGAGCTGGGTCCCTGCACGGAGCCTGGGGCTCTGCACTGAGCCCGGGGACCTGCACCCAGTCAGGAGCTGGGTCCCTGCACAGAGCCAGGAGCTGGGTCCCTGCATGGAGCCCGGGGACCTGCACGGAGCCTGGGGACCTGCACGGAGCCCGGGGACCTGCACGGAGCCCGGGGACCTGCACGGAGCCCGGGGACCTGCACGGAGCCTGGGGACCTGCACGGAGCCCGGGGACCTGCACGGAGCCCGGGGACCTGCACGGAGCCCGGGGACCTGCACGGAGCCAGGAGCTGGGTCCCTGCACGGAGCCTGGGGCTCTGCACTGAGCCCGGGGACCTGCACGGAGCCAGGAGCTGGGTCCCTGCACTGAGCCCGGGGACCTGCACGGAGCCCGGGGACCTGCACCGAGCCTGGGGACCTGCACGGAGCCAGGAGCTGGGTCCCTGCATGGAGCCCGGGACTCTGCACTGAGCCAGGGGACCTGAACCCAGCCCCGGGGGACCCTGAACTGAGCCAGGGGACCTGTGCTGAGCCTGAGGCCCTGAACCCAGCCCCAGGGAACCTGCACCCAGCCCCAGGGGCCTGAACCGAGCCAGGGAACCTGCACTGAGGCCTGGGGACCCGCGCTGAGGCCTAGGGGCCCGCGCTGAGGCCCGGGGACCCGCGCCCAGCCCGGAGCCCTGCAGAGCTGACTCGCTGCAGGCAGAGAGGCACTCAGTGCCCCCCAGCCCCTCACCAACCCCACAGAGCACAAGGAACAGGAAAACCAACGTGAAACAAGACAAACATCCTGCATCTGGGGGCTGATTGCTCACAGAGAGCTGAAGAGAAAGGAGAGGATGAGCCGGTGCTGAGGGCTGGGGAGCACAGCTGCACCCGGCTGTTCTGAGGGAGAGGAGGCACTGGGAATGCTGGTCAGGCTCTCCCACAGGCTGGAATCACATCCCAGCTCCTGCCAAAGAGGCTCACCAGGCTGCCTGCTGTGCACAGCACAACTGCTGCCCTGCCTGACTCAGCTTTCACGGGTAGAGACTCTTCAGCACTAAACATCAAGCTGCTGCAATGAGTGATGGGAATAAAAAAACAAAAACCAAAAAAAACCCACAACTTTCTCCCCAGAAAGTGCCACTCTCCTGGTCCTTGTGGCCCTATCCCAGCCCTGCTGTGAAACTGGGAACCTGTCACTGCTCCAATATCCTGCAGCTCTAATTTGGGGGGAAGGAAA
The DNA here is from genome assembly GCF_051311805.1 of Agelaius phoeniceus. Lineage (NCBI taxonomy): Eukaryota > Metazoa > Chordata > Aves > Passeriformes > Icteridae > Agelaius > Agelaius phoeniceus. The sequence continues at coordinate 2,420,701 of NC_135293.1, forward strand.
CAAATGGGACTTGAGACAAGTCCAGAGGCAAGGCTGATGAGGAGGGACAGCAGACCTGAGTACTCCGTGTGTGACATTAGGGAAAGCCTGGAAACAGCATCAGAGTGCTCTCACTGTCCAGCATCAATGCTAGTATGCCATTTTAAATTTAAACCAAATTTAAACATAAACCTCTTGTGGGCTTTGTCTTTAGATGTAAAAGCTTCTCACAGCACAGGAAGCAATGCAAGAACCCATTCTATACAGCAGTGGCTGTGAGCTGTGCAGGGCATTGGTGGATCTCAGGAAAACACCACTGCTGGAGATCTGCCAGAGTCTTGTAAGGCTATAAGTATAACCTCCCTGACTAAAAGGATCCCATATCCTCAAAAGACACTTGGAAGGAAGCTCTGGCACTTCTTGCACTCTGCAAGCTGAGGAGTTGTTGCATCTATAAATGTTACCCCTTTTGGAACCAGCTGGGAAGACTCACCTCTCAATAAGTCTGAGAGTGGAGGACCACAATCCTCTGGAATTGTGTAGTCGCCTTTCCCGATGTTTTCAAATAATTTATAGATATTATCCCCTTCAAAAGGGTACAGACCCGTTGTGATGTTGTATCTGTGAAGGCAGAAGGAGAAGCAGGATGAGAAGCAGACCACAGGTATTCGGTTCTTACCTGACTACATAAGCAAAAAGCAGCCAAGGGGAAACCAAAAGAGGAATATCTGGTAGTATGTGCAAAACCTCTTTAAGTTTAGCCTGCTTTCATCACAGTCTAGGACAGAAAAAACTTAAAAATAAATACTGGAGATACTTGTGGTTTCTGTTACTGCCCTGGCTGTGCCTCTGGGAGTTGCAGAGTCACTCATGGAGAGCAAAGATCCCCTTGTGCAGAATTACAGGTACTTTGGGGAGCATAAGCCCACCCAGAGGAGAGAGCAGCACCCCCCTCTCAGCTCCCCCCACCACACGAGAGCAGCGATGACAGAGCTGGGCCGGGACTGAGCTATCTGAGGGCGTCATTAATTGTGAAGTTCTTGGGGGCTCCTGAGCACTCACAGTGTCACCCCTGCAGACCAGATGTCGACTTTAAAGCCTGAAAAGGTGTCAAGGCCATTGGCAATTTCTGGGGGCTGGAATGCTGGCGACCCTTGGCTCGTCCTGCACGTGTCGTCCTCCGCGAACGGATGCAATGCCTGAGGCAGGAGAGACCAAACAGTGTCAGGCTTCCAAGGAAAACAAACTGTGACTCTTGGAAAAGTTCCACCTGGGAAACAAAAGGGGAGAACTCCTCTACTGAACATCTACAGATGATAAGATCATGCCACCACAGCAGCCACACGCCACAGCGACAAGTCTTGCACCTCTCCTACCTAAGACAGTTTCCATATAAAAAGAAGGATAAGGTTATGCAGCTTATCCCCATTTCCCCCCACGTTTGGGCTCATCCAAGATTGACATCTTCCTTCTCCCTGTGTTTCCTGAGCAGAGGTTTCATGCTGTTACCAAAAGAAGTGCTTTGCCAATTGCAATAAATATTCAGAGTCACTCAGAGCACTCTGCAAGAGCAACAGAACAAAAACCTAAATGCACAATAAATCAATGACACCACAGAGGTGACCTCAATCTAGAATGTCCCATTCTGACTTTGCTGTGCTTCTCACATACCTCTGCTACGCCTAAATCAGATATTTTTAGTGTCCCATTGGTTGTTAGCAGGAGGTTCCCAGGTTTTATATCCTTGTGGACAATCCCTTGGCTGTGCAAGTATTCTAAGCCATCTATAAGCTGACAAAAGTACCTGCAGAGAGAGGGAGAGGGGGAAAAAAAAAATCAAACACTTTTAGCCAGTAGAAAGGAGCTTTTTGCTGTGGTCAGAGACTCTGGGCCATCATCGTAACCCACACGCAGCCTGGCAGTTGTAGAGGCAAATGTTTCATCTCATAATACCCAGAAATAACATTAATGTGCCTGAATTTCACTTAGGCTGTCTGTAATCTCAGAGATCTCTTAAACTAAAATGACAATATGACCATAAAATTATGTAGTTGCCACGGATTTGCTGCTCTGCCCTGATTTGATCCTGACAATGTTTTTTGTTATCTATTCCCAGAATTCTCTCAGGTTTCTTTCCTTGAGGAGTAAAAGGGGCTCCAGCTTATCCCAGCTAACTACTCCAGCTACTAGATCATGCTGGATATTGCCAATCCCTAATCCATCCCAAGGCCTTTAAAGTCTTTTCTGATGCTGAACTGTGGCTTGACCTCCATTTAGGCAGGAGATTCCCCCCTCACACCCCTTGGCAAGGCAAGAGCACGGGGGCTCTTGGGCAGCTCATGAAGTAAAACAAAAATAACAGAAAAATCAATAGAAGGATGGTTTTCTTCCCAGAATCTAAAGGCAATCCCTGCTGGCCACTTCAAGAGCTTTTCACTTTTTTGCATGGGTGTAAAATATGAAATTACTACACAAAGCCAGGTTTGCTTTCAAACACAGTCTGAAGCAGAGTGAACTCAAGAGAACACAGTGGGGAGAGGAACAGAACTTACCCGTGAGCCTGAAACACTGGAAACCTCTTTTCTGGGACACTGTCCAGCATTTCCTGCATCCCACACACACAGTACTCCATCACCATATACGTGAGGGCAGAGTTAAGGAAGCTCCAGGGTCAACACTCAGTGTTAAACATTCATCAGATGGGCAGCAGCCCCATCCCAGAGGGAATGGCTGCACTTCCCAAGTGCTGAGGGAATGTTCCTCCAGCTCCCACAGGACAGGAAAGCACCTACAGGAAAATCCTTCTGCCAAATGAGCATCTGCAGCTCTGTGACCAGACCTGGACCAGGATGGGAACTCCACAGAAAACAAGCTGGAGATCTCACAGGCATGACAGAGAACAGGGAAATACCTTGAAGTGGGCACAGAAAGTTGGGAACTCCCTGGCAGAAGAGCTGCAGCCCATTCCCCCAGGGCCCTGGGTGCTCTGCAGCTCAAAGTGAGCTCCCACCACCTTCCCCAAAGTTGGTTATTCCTCACTCCCTGTCCCAAACAACCCAGTTGTGTGCTCTATGAAACAGCTGCTGCTTAACCCCAGCTGCACAGGAGTATTCCAGTAGCAGGAAAAAGGATCCTTGGAGAGCTGAGAAGCTTTGTGAAACCACATGGATAAAAACAGTTACAACAGAATGCCAAGAGCTGCTGGCACTTTGCAGCATTTGTTCCCTTGCAGCATATTCCAGTTTTTATCTCTGTAAGCTTTAATGTTGGGGCCAAAAAAATAGGAACCAGACAGCCTGATGTTGTAGTTGTCTGTTTTCTCCTCTCCCTGGGCTTTTGAAGGCAAAGTTTGGCTTGGAGGGGCCTGGGAAAACAGACCCTGGGACATTGGGGAGTGTCCTGACAGAGCAGAGGCTGCCAGGGAACCCCTACAATCCTGAGCATGGTCAGTTATTCCTCCAGGCAGTTGCCTTCTTAACCTGAACCCAAAATAAGTTACTTTTGCCCCAAGAAGCCACCTGAGGTAGAAGAGGCAGAAGAGAAACTCCTGCCCTGTGTGGGATCTGGGCTGAAGACCCTGCTGCCCCTTTCCAGCATGTTCCATCTAGCAGCTCCAAACACTGAAAGCTCATTAAATTCCTGCTCCACTCCCCATGAGAGACCCTAAAATACTCTAAATTTACCCTAAACCAGAATTTATGATGGGTATGAATATTCTCAGATCAATAAAATCAATAAAAGCAAGAACAGAAGAGAGAGAGCTCCCAAAATTTATTCCTAGCCTTTCTTATTAAAGAAGAAATCTGTGAACTACTCCTATCAGATTTGGAATACACCAACTCTCCCACTGTCAGGAGAACAACAGTGGTGGTAGATAATCCAAACCAGCTCCTGGGGAGCAAAGAGGCTCAAGGACAGCCCTGGCTGGGTGTCATTAACAGCCAGGCTGCTCCTCAGCCCTCCCTGGTCACTGATCCACTTCAGGTTGATCAATCAGATTAGGGAACAGACTCCCAGGCTGGAGCAGATCTGTTACAGGTGCCCCAAGCTCTCAGTTCTCCTCCTCAAGGGCTTCTGCTCCCACACTCAGCTCTACACACTGGTAATGGGATCCCTGGGATGCTGCTCATGGAACTGGGTTCATTTTCTGCCTGGATGAGTTCTCCATTCACCACTAGCTCTGCACTCCCAGCCACAGCAGGCCAGCAAACTGCCCTTAAATACTAAAAGTCATTGATATTTTTAATCCAGTTGCCACAGTTTTCCCTTTCTCACCAAAAAAAATCACTGAAGGTTTTTATTAGGTGAGTTGCTCAAACGCAGTTTTAACCTGAAGGGAGCCTACAAGAAAGATGGAGAGGGATTTTTTAGAAGAGGACACAGTGACAGAACATGGGGAAATCGCTTCACACTGGCAGAGAGGGGGATTAGATGGGAGATCAGGAAAAAAATCTTCCCTGTGAGGATGGTGAGGCCCTGGCACAGGTCTGAGAAGCTGTGGCTGCCCCTGGATGCCTGGAAATGTCCAAGGCCAGGCTGGATGGGGCTTGGAGCAACCTGGGATAGTGGAAGGTGTCTCTGCCCATGGCAGTGGTGGAACGGGATGAGCTTTAATTCCTTTTTAACTCAAGCCATTCTGTGACTCTATGACAAACAGCTCAAGCCTGTAGTGCTCCTCCATCAGCAACAGAACACTCAGGTGGGAACAAAATCCTTCCTTCCACAGCCCCAATTTCCAATCCCACAGCGCTTGTCTGGAAATTAGGATTTTTCTATTTAATCACCAACGGGGAAGTTGACATCTCCCCCTAAATCCCAACTCTGCCTCCTACAAGGAACCAACACAGGCCTGTGCATGACTCAGGGCCATGCCCACAGGGCAGCCTCAAGGAAACAGTCCCTTTTCTGCTGGATCTGTTCCCAAAATTGTTCCCCATGTGGCTGCTCAAGGTCTGCTCTATCACAGCCCAGGACATGCAGCACAGGCAGTGCCACTCAGGAGCTGGGGAAGGGCTTGAACAAAATCATGGATGAATTCCTGCTCCAAGTTCCAGTGGAAACCAATCCCCCCAGTTATTGTCAGAATCAGCACAGGGAGGAACAAACTTTGTGAGAGTGTAGAAGCAGATAAAGATAAAAACAAAAAAGCCAACCTGTCCTTGCAAGGGAAAAGCATTGAAAACCAACTCTGGACCAGCACTGCTTAAAGTCCAGCAAGGAGCATCCTTGGAGAGATCCCATTTCCCAGGGATGGTTTTGTGTTGTCATCACCTGGTACCAACACACGATGTCTCTCTCGGGCTCCTTTTCCCCCTGCTGCCTCCTCCCTTCTACCTAATTAACCAGGATCTCTCTATCAATAATTGACTTGAAGTCCCCTCACTCTGTAGAGGCCACAGAACAAGCAGAAGCTGTCACACTCCTTTATCCTAATGATCTGGTGGCAGAGTGTTTGATCTAATTAATGCACACAATTAAATTACTCCTTTTCTGGAGTACTGTAATAAGAAGACAGTAGTTAGAAAACACTGTCAAAAATAAAAGGATCCATTTATAACATATGCTACAAGGGATCAGCCCCAGGAATTTCCACACTGGTTCAGACAAAGTGCTCTCAGCGTGGCAGAGTCACACAAAATCCAGCAAAGTGAGGATGAAATTGCCTTGATCAGTGTGTGTGTGAATTTGTGTTTGTGTGCAAAGTCTGCCAGGTGGGCAGGATGGTTATTAGCAGCAAAAGCAATTTAGCTGCAAAAATTTAAGCTTAAGAACCATCCAAAAGGGCCTTCCCAAAAGCAGAAGTACAGCAGAGAACAGTGGCAGCTCAAATTTGATCACCAGCCCTGTGCAAAAGGATATATTTTCTGTTTCTCCTCGTTGTACAACACATCTACCAGCTGGATGACGTTTTTGTGCCGTAATCTCCGCAGGAGCTGGATCTCCCTGCAAGAAGAGACAAGGAAAAAGTTACATTTAAAAAGCTTATTCCCAACTCCATTTCTTCCAAAATTTCACCCAAACTTAACTTGACTGAATGGCTCAGAGACCTGAAGTGAATGCTGTGTTTGTGGGGAATAAATAAGGTAAAACAGTGAGGAGCCACCTTCCCTTGGCTTGAGGAACAGTCCCTTGAATGTCACCCTCTGTCAGCTGTTCTGATCTTTGGCTCCAGGGATTTTGTACCTGTCCCAAACCACAGTTTAGTCTCTTTTGCATTAAACTCATCCTGCAAAATCCCACTGGATGCCAGCTGTGGAGAAACAGGCAGAGCAGGACAGTCAGGTCAGGGTGGTTCTGTTGGTGCCTGGCAGTGCATGTCCTGCTTTTCACTTTGTTCTGCTGCTGCTCCATCCTGGGCTGTGCTGAGCTCCCAAATTCTCCTTCCCAGAGTGATCTGGTGAGTGCTTTAAGCAGTGTGGTCACACTTCATCAGCTCAGCCTCTGGGAAGCAGCATTACAAGGAATTCTGAGCACAGCCTTGGAAGTGAGAGCCCCTGCCCAAAGCCAGCTCAGAGCCCCTCACGGGCACAATTAGCAGCTCCAGTAATGAGCTGGGGCCAGCACAAAGGCTGAGCAACAACCAGGAGCTGCTCCTTGGAAAGGGCTTCTCCAATGCAGGAGTGCAAGGAGAATCCTCACCGATCTTTTAAGGATGCCTGAGCAGTGGGAATTATTTCACTACCAAAATTAAGGCCAGAGACTCCTTTCTCAGCTCTGGATTTAGAAGAATCCACCAAGAGCTGAGCAGAGACCCAGGATACCACGGCAAAACTCCCAAGTATTGTGTGGACATGGCAGACAAGTCTAATTATAGGAATGACCAAAGGGCTGAAGTGGATTAAATTAGCACAAGGAACAGCAGCCAGTGTCAGTGTGGAGCTGAGGAGATCCTGCAGCATGAAAGGAGAGGGCTGAGGGATCCAACCAGGGCTGCCAGAGGGGAGCAAACACACTCAAACACAACTTTAAGGCCAAAATGTTGGGAACACATTTAAAATCCTGATCCAAACAGCTCATTCCCTGTAAGACAACTCAGAAGCACAAAAACTAATTCCTCCCACCTTCAACAGACAAATAAATATCTCATGTTTCTGTAATGATTCCCCCCCCTCCCAGGAGGACTCTGCGAACCAATCCAAAATGCCAGGGCAGTGCCCCCACCCCTGGGGCAGAGGCCAAGCCACCCTTTTCCCAGAGGAAAGATTACCTCTATTTTTAGCCCCTCTTTTGCTCTGGAATGCCTGAGGAGCAGGGACAGCCAGCCCAGTCACCTCCAATCCCATCTCGCTTTGCAAACCCCTCCAGTAGGGGAACATAGGTCTCACCTCCTCAGAACAGGCCTAAATTTGATTTTTTCTTTTCTTCCAAAACTACCAACAAAACCCCACCACAGCCCACTGCAAGTGTGTGAGCAGACAGGCTGCCAGAGGCCAAGGCCTGCTTCCAAGGGAAGGAGACAAGGGGGAAAAAAGACCTGACTCGAGCTGTGTCAGATCCATTAAGCTCATCCTGCTGGATTAAGATTTATCCCCTGCAAGGTACCTGCTCTGGTAAATAACAGGGGGTTTTGCTGCTCAGAACTGTAAATAGCAAAGCTGCCCCCTTTGTTCCATGTGCCACAGCGTTTTGGAACATGCCAAAGGGAGCCTGGAAAGCAGATTCCCCTTCCTGGACATCTCCACTGTGAGATCCAGTGTTCTTCCTACAGCTTTGTTCCCAGCCTAACAAAACACAGCCAAACACAGCCAAAAGATTCATTGCCTTCCTTTGGTTCACAAGGTTCTTCCCACAACATCCTGGCAGCTTAGGAAGTGCAGCACCTGCTCCAGGAGTGTGTGAGCCCAAGGGCTGGAAGCGCCAGGAAGATTTCAGTGTCTCTTTTTCTCTTTCCTAGTCCCAAGATTCCATCCACATCCTGCTCCTGTGCAGGGATGTCTGGCATTCCAAATTCTATATCCATCAGAATATAGAATTCTGGGCTCTTCCACGGAGTACAGGTCCCAGCATTTCACCTCTCAAGCCAAGCAAACATCCAGCTCAGCAGAGGAAGTCCTTGAGCCACACAGCTCCAAGGGGAACACGTCTCTGAGGAGGAGGGATCAGCTCATTCCCACCTGAGCTCACACCTCCAGAGCTTCCAGCAAATCCTTCCCCAGCAGAGCTGTCCCTGTTTGGAGGTTCCAGTTTGGGATTTGCAGACCCCAGGAACCGCCACAGCACATCCCCATAACCCAGGTTAACCCTCAGAGGAATTCCAAGGAGCACAAATTCCAAGCAGAGCAATCGCTGAGGTGGTAAGTACAGCACAGGGCACTTGGGATCCCACAGAGCCCCAAACACTTAATTAACGTGTCAGGCTATTAGCACACGGCGTTATTAAACCTCTGCTGCTGCTGCAGCCACAGGCTGCCAGGTTTTCCTGCCTCTTTTTGGCAATCCCACTAAACTCCTTTTTTTTTGCAGGGATGAGACTCTGCAGTGTCCGCCTGAATGAGCCACCTCCACCTGCTCTAAAGAGAAATGATTCTCCCAATAGGTTTAAGGAAACTGTGTCTTACAAGTTGAAGCCCTCAACATCCTCCCCAGGACTCAGAGAGCCCTTCAGGGCTCATTTTCCTGGGGCAGAAGTGGAGTATTTTGGGGTAGAGAAAAATAATTTGATTTGATGGAAGTCCCAAACACGTTTTAGTTGCAATTTCTGGGTCTCCAGAACACCAGGAGACAGGGCTGGGGCAGAGATGAGGCTGTGGCCTGGGATATCAGCAAGGAGTGACCCAAGGTTGGCATTAACATCCTATTTCCAGCCCAACATCTCCAGGTGCCCAAGCTCAGACCTCTATGATCCTCCACAGCTCATTAGTGCACTCTCATTACTCCCTGTGTGCTACTGCTTGTGGAATTACCCAAGGGCCACTGTCTAGGAAGCGTTTTCCAGGGATTTCCTCGGATGACAATTCCATTCCTGTGCTATCAGCACAGCTGAAGCAGCTCTGAGGCAGGAGCCCACCACAGTAACTCAATCACCTCTGCCCAACAGCCCAAGCCTCACGTGCAGCTTTTCCCTGTGTGGTAGGAAACACTGGAAACCACTTCAGTGATCAGATTCCAAGAGAGAAAGCAGGACCCAACAGTGTGATCCAGCCCACAAACTGATTTCCTGCTGTCCTGTGCACAGGAGCAGTTTTTGGGCAGAAACTCCCCAAAACTGCTCCAACACAGCTGCCCAAAGTGAGATTCCAGTTCAATCTGGCCATGTTGACATTAAAATGCTGTGTCAGTGTCCTGTCCAGCACTACCTGGAGACCCCACTGCACTTTGTTCCTCCCACACTGAAGACTCAGACACCTGGGTTTGGTCACATATCTCACACTCAGAGCAGACACAGCTTTCACTCCCTCTCACAGCAGTGCTGAAGGGTTCTGATAAGCTCAAGAGTGCCAGGGGACCAGGGAACCACAAAATACAACAGTTTGCCTTAAAATTCCCCACTGAAGCAGCAGATAAAGCACATGGAGAGGTGGGCAGAGGGAAAAGGATGAGGGAACAGAAATAGGAACTTGAACTAAAGTAAACCCCTGGGTACAAGGCAAGACCTAAAATCTGCCTTGGTGTTTTGGAGCAGGTGGGACTGAGCCAGGAAAAGTCCACAGAAAGTCCCTTTTAATAACTCCCTTAATGACCCATCTGATACTCACAGCCCCATTCTGGGTGTGAATAAAACTTCCACAGAGTTCACCTCAGGACACAGGAGCATTCCCATGGCTCTGAGAGCAGGGAACTCTCCTGATGTGGGCAAGCTCTTTTTACCTAATTTACATTGAAAGCTTCCCTAAGGAGGAAACGATCTCCAGGTTCCCCAGTGGCAGCTCTGGATGTGCCCGTGGAGGGACCCAGGGACGGGGCACTCAGCCTCCACCAGAAAAACAAGAAACATTTTATTACACATTAACCAAGTTTGCTCGATCCTGAACCTGAGCCAGGAAGGGAGAGACAGGGAGGTCCCAGCCTTGGGATGTGACTGTTCCACAGCCAAGGCTGTCAAGAAAGGTTGGAAGGCAAAGCGAGAGAGCTCCCTGACAGCAGTGCTGGGACAGGATGTGAAACATCCCACAGCTAAACTGGGAAATCAAACTGAGGGACAGACACGGGACTCTGCAGGTCAGGGCTCACCCACAGCAGAGCAGCACAAGAATATCCTCGACCTCTCAGAGCTCTCCCTCCCAGCCTAGATAAACCCTCATGGGTTGTTTGGGCTGCAGAGGCTCCTGCAGGGCTGATAAGAGGCTCCTGGCAGGGCTGGGACGCAGCTGCTGCGAGGGCCAGGGAAGGGAAAGTTCCCACACCAGCCCCACTGATCCAGCCCCTCCTGGGGTTCACTTCCATGAGGGCTTTGTGCCCTGAGTAACCAGGTGTGGCAGAGGCACAGAGAGCTGACAACCCTTGGCCCCATTTTACAGCCACAGAAATCAGCTGGCGACAGCCTTGAGTTAACTCCCAAGGACCTTAGAAATGAAACCAAGGAAAAAAACCCCAAACTTCCTGTGCCCATGGGGTGCCCCATATATTGGGTCCTGTTCCAGCCACCTTCTGCATGGGTGGGAGGAGGAATTGCCACCACAGAGAGCTCCAGGGCCTTTGGAACACCTGGGCAGATACAGGAATGACCCTGTGAGGACACCAGGTGTGTTTGTAAGGTCTCGCCTCACCCAGGCGCTGCTGGCTGGGAAAGGTGAGAGGACACAGAGGAACTGCTTTAAGAAACAATATTTTATCCATGAAATGACACCAAAGTGGCGTATTCCAGACTGTCCCAGCCCTTGGGAACCTGTGCACAGCCTCACCCAGAGCACTGGCTGCTGTTCAGAGGGAAGAGATTACTAAATACCTGTGGATTAGAAAGCACTTCCACAGCAGAGCCACGCTGTCAGCTAAAACAACACAGGAGCTCAGCTGCTAAACAAGGACCAAGCTGACCCATCCAGCTCCCAGAACTCTTTACTCACTTTTTCACGTTGGCCTCCCCATTGGGGATCCGGCGCAGCTTCTTCTTCTTCAGGATCTTCACAGCTCTCCTGCACAGGGTCTCTGAGTCCAGCATCTCCTTGACTTTGCCGTAGGAGCCCTCTCCCAGCAGGTCTCCCATGAGGTACTTGCCGATGAGCTTGGCCCGTTTGCGCCGGGGCTGGTAAATGACCTCGGTGGAGTCGATGCGGTGGATGAACGTGTCCATCCCCACCGACATCAGCTCGCTCTCTGCAAACATTCCCAGCTGCTGGGGCTCCTGCAGATCCATCCTGGATTAAGTTCCTTAACCTGTTTTGTTTTTTTGTTGTTTTTTTTTTTTTTCCTTAAGCACTCAAGGCTTTAATCCTGTTTGTTAAGTTTCCAACACTCCCTTTTTACTCCTTCTCGGGAAAAAAATATCCAGAAGATTGTACAAACATGAATAATAATAATAAAAAAAAAAAAAACAACCAACAAAAAGAAGGAAAAAGAAAAAAGAAAACCAAACCTAAGAGCTGCTTCCAGGTCAGTTGGATGCCAAAAGATCCCGGCCTGGCTCCAGAATGTCTTTGAAAAAGAACATAAATCTGTGACGGGACACACTCAGTTTGGGACTCACGTTGCTTCCGACCCGGTCCCGCTACCGGGGGCTCTTCCCAGTCAACTGGCCTTGACTGGGCCCAGTTTGATCCTAAAGAGTTAGGTCATCTCCGGGCCCGTCAGGCCACCCCGTGGAACCAGAGCAGCTCCCAGTCCCTCTCGTGACTTTCCATGCCTAGGAGCTCATGATTCCCAGCCGGGGTGGGAAGGTGTGTGCTCCCCCCGGAGCACGGGCCGCGGGGTGGGGGTTCAGCCGTTGGGGAGCTGGAAGCAAGTTTCCTTGAAGGAGTTTTCCCAATCAATTCTTGCGTCTTCGCTTTCGCCTACAAAAGTTTGAGGCCTTCGGTGCCTACCGAGAGCTCCCGGGGGCATCCTTCATCCACCGGGATTCCGCCCGGCACATGATGTGTCACCACCACCTCTGCTCCGGGTGTCAGCGGTGCAGGACAACACAACCCACCCCGGCCCCGTTGATCCCGGGGGGCTCAGGGAGACCCTCTGCCCCGTGCCCCAACACCCGGCTGCTCCCGGGGGATCTCCTGCCCGGTGTCCGGTTCCTCACGGAGAGAGGAAGGGCGGTCAGGGATGCCCACCTGGCCCGGACGGTCTCTCCCGCACCTCCCACAGGTGTCACCGGGGCTGGCGGCAGGGTACGGCGGGACAGCAGAGAGAGGTGACAGGGGACAGGACACTTTCAGTGCGACAAAATCAGCGCCGGAGCCGGGATGGGACGGGACGGACTCCCGGAGAGGGGGGGGGGGAGAGGGTTCGGTGACCTCCAGGCCCTTCCCGGCCCGGGCCGGGTCCTACCCCGCACGCAGCTCCGGCCGTTCCCGCCGGCCCGAACGGTGAACTGGGGGAGGGGGGGGCGGGCGGCCGAGTCCCCCCTCCCCACCGCCAGGCGGGGGAGCCGGGCCGGGCCCCGGCGCCGCGCTCCGCCCCGCCGAGCCGCCGCCTCCCGCGTCCCCCCAAGTTCAGGGGCCGCCCCTCGGCCGCTGCCCCCTGGCGCTCTCCCGGCCCCGGTCCCGTTCCTCGTCCCGGTCGCGCCGCCCCGTTACCGCCCGCCCCGCCGCGCGCGCGCCGCCGACGCCGCTGCCGCCATCTTGTCCCCGCCCGCCCCCGCCGTTCCGTCCCCCCCCCCGCCCCGCTCCGCGCCTCGCGCCGCCCCAGCGCGCGCCCCCATTGGCCACGCCGTCGGTCCCGTCCCCGAGCGCTCGAACGCTGATTGGCCGCGGCTGCATCACGTCGGGTTCCGGTTGGTTCGTTACGAACGACCCTCCCACCCACTCCGGCCGGCGGCGGGGCTATATGATGGGTTAACTGAGCTGTCCGTCATCTCTATGGGCGGGGTTTGAGGTGCAATTCAGTGTGATAGTTCATAGGCGATGTCCATCGCGACTGAGGGCGGGGCTGGCGGCGGCGGCGCGCTACGATTGGCTGTAAGCGCTGTCAATCACCGCTCGGAGGCGGGGCGACAGGCGGTAAAGGGCGGAGGGCAGAGGGCACGCGGGAGTCATGGAGACGGGACCGGCACGGAACCGGCCCTGCCCCGCCTGGGAGCGGCCCTGCCCCGCCGCCCTCACGGTCCGCCCGCCGCGCTGCAGCCGCTTCGGGTTTGGGGTGAACCCGCTCCCCCAGCCCGCGCCGTTCCGCTCGGTTCCGGCTGCGCCTCGTCCCATCCCGCCCAGCGTGGCTGTGTAAGTCCAGCCAAGCAACTGCGAGGGCATCCCCAAAATGATGGCGCCCGGCTCCAGCGCCCGCCCAGACCCCGGCACGGCCCGAGGGAACGGGCTCCTCCCTGCGCCGCCTCCCCCTCACGGCCCCGGCCACGGCAGAGCCGCTTCTCCTGCGGGCATCCTCCGGTGGCTCGTAAGGGTTGGGCTGCGCACGCTGCTCCCCCCACAGGGCCGTTCAAGGCTCGGTTTCACCGGATACCGGAGCTCCCTGGGTCCAGCCCGGAGTTGCAGCTCCGGCCGGGAACACCGGGAACCGGTGCCGGTACATGGGGTTTGTGCAGTGTCAGCTCAGGGCAACCACGATACCCCTGCAGCTGCCTCCAGCCCCACTGTGCCAGAGGCTCGAACCCTTTGGCCGAAGGGATGGAGCCGAACTCAGCTGGGATTGCAGCATGGAGCACCAGCTCCGAGAGCTGAGCAGTTCATTTGAGGCAGGGCAGGACAAATCCATGAGTTCTCCCTTTCCACGAGAGCTGCTGGCACTGCATGGATTCCAAAGCACAGGTGGGAGAACCCTGAGCCCGTTATGGGGGGCCTGAGCAGGGTCAGGGCCCCATGAGTCCCCAAAGAGTCAGAGCACTGCAATGCTCCAGTTTGTTCAAGGAATTTGAGCCTGTGAAGGGTCGGGAGGAGGTTCCAAGGGTTCCAAAGAGGGGATGCAGAGAAGGGGCTGCTCTGCCAAGCCCTACAATCTTGCTAGCACTGCCTTTCCCTCCTCCCCCAACGGCTTCTGTCACGACAGCGCCCAGCCCCGGGTGATTTATTCCAGTCTTGGCACCGAGTCCAAAGTGCTGGAACCCATCCCCGAAATTCTGGTAAGTGCTGTGCATCCCCTTCCCGAGGTGTTCCCAGCAGTGGGAGGGCAGCATTGGCTGGAGGAGCTCCTGACACTCCACACTCTGCTCCCTGCCCATCCCACTGCCTGTCCTGCTCCCTCTCTCACCATGGTGGCAGGATAATCCTCCCCAAAAGGCAAAATCCTGCTCGACTCTCCAGGAATGGCCACTGGAGTGGGGCAAGCCAAGGACTCACATGGGGTACCCTCAGGTATCCCCCAGCCCTGTCCCCCATTGGGGCTGCAGGTGCATCAGGCAAAGCCAGAGGCTCTTGGGCTTTCCCAAATATTTGCACCAGCATTGTTCCCTCCAGTGGAGAGGTCACAAACTGGGAGAAACAGCTGACACCTGCCAAGCTTGTGGCACATAGGGCACTGCAGGAGCTGAACTCTCACCCTCTGCAGCCCCACAACCCAGCCAAGGGGGCACAGAAGGGTTTATTCAGACATGGGATGGTTCTGTGGGACTCTGGCACCCCAGCATGGTCCCATTCCTGCCCCCTGCATGGCCCCAGCACTGCCAGGACCCTGCACAGGGCAGGGTCTGTCCCCTGGTTGCCTCTTCCCGCAGCTCCGGGAGCACAGGGCCAGCTGGTGGCGTGGATCCACAGCCCTCACCCCACGGAAAGTCAGGGGATTTCCAGGCTCTGGGAAAAAACAGGAAGTGGCAGTGGGTGACAGCAGCCAGGCACACCCCAATGTGGAGCTGCTGTGCAGCTGAGCCCATGGGATCAGGGCCTGAAAACTCCCATCTTTGTCCCCATTTCCTGAGACTGGCTGTCTTACAGGGACCAGCTCCCCAAAACTCCCATCTTTGTCCCCATTTCCTGAGACTGGCTGTCTTACAGGGACCAGCTGCCTGGGAAAGGCTGTTCCTGGAGAAGCCAGGCTGTTTTCCAGGGACATTGCTCCTGTAAAGGGGCAAACAGACCAGGACACAACCCAGATGTCCCCACATCTCCCACCAGTGCAGGCACAGTCTCCCAGCATCACTTCTGCTTCATTGGGGTTTCCTGTGTGATTTGGGATCTGGGCTGGGGTGGGAGGAGGAAGAGATCCTGGTAAGGGAAAACCAGGTTTGGTGGTTCTGGGAGGAGGCAGATTCAGTGCTGGATGGATCCCTGTGTGTTCTCCCACTGTGCTTATTTATTTGTATTTGTGTAACACCAAATAAAGAGCTGGGGGGGGATTCAAAAGAAGGATCTCTGTAAGAAGGATATGTTGGAAAATGTGACAGGATTGCCTTGATTAATTACTATATGCAAATGAATGAAGGATGGGAGCAGTGGGATTAGCAGGGGGAGAAGGGGACTGTCACAGACCTTCCTGGTTCCCCCTTTGTCCCTGGCACACACCCAGAATTCCCAAGGACCCGGTGTTAACGTGGTTCCCATCTGCCAGTACTTCCCTTCTTGGGGATAAATCAGTTCCCTCTGGCTGCTGCTGTGCTGGTGTAAAAACAGACCCATCCAGGAGGCTTCTGTGCGACCCTCTGGGATTTTGTTCCTACTGTGGGACTGCAAAGATGGCATGAATCCAATGCAAGAAATGGGAAATTAAAAATATTAAAAGGCCCAGTGTGGGGAAAACGAGTGAGGAGCAGGTCATTCTCCAGCCCTGTGATTCATTTAATTCCTGCAGCACGACTTGTGGCATGGGAGTGGGCAGAATCCTTGGAAGCTGCTCAGGGTTTGAGTGTTTCCAGCTCTCCTGTGTCCTCTGTGGGTTGAGCTGCTGCCCCAGTCCTGCAGGGAGGAAAAGTGAGGAATTTCCTTTTCTTTCGAGAGGAAAAGGACTGGACAGACTCCACTCGGGCTGCGGAGTCTGATGGTGCTGATGGTGTGCACAGCCAAGGCTGCTCCAGGACTTTGGTTTGCCTCCCATTTCCATCCCATCCTGAGATGGACGGAGGGATGGATGGATGGATGGATGGATGGATGGATGGATGGATGGATGGATGTGAGACGAAACGTGAATGCTCCGGATCCACACCGGTGCCGTTCCTGTGGGAACGGGCGGTGCCGGGACCCACAGGAGCCCCCCGGGAGCCCCTGGGCCGGGTGTGGACCCGGACCCGCCGCTCCGGGGGCAGCGCCCGCTCCTGAACGGGGGGAGGCGGCCCCGGAGGCTCCCTCTGCCCCGGGGGCTCCTTCGGCCCCGGGCCTCGCTGCCCGTTCATCACTCGGGGCCACCCTGGCGGCTCCCACCGACACCGAGTTCCGAGCTCTGCCTCTCCTGCTTCCCGCCCCGCGGCCTGGCCCGGCTGCCCCGGGCCCGGTTCTCCCGTTCCCCCGCTGCCCACTCCCGTTTCCCGTTCCCCCAGTTCTCCCGCTGCCCACTGCCGGTTCCCCCGTTCCCCCGTTCCCCGCTCCCGGTTCTCGCTCGGTCGCCGCCTCCCCCTTCCCCGGAAGCTCTGTGGCACTTCCAACATGGCGGACCCGGAAGCGGCGCCAGGCGGCGGCGGCCGGGCGGGAGCCTGAGCCCCGGAGTCCCCGGGACCCCCGGCACCCCCCGCGACCCCCGGACACAGGTAAGGGCCGCCCGCTCGCTGCCCCCGGGGCCCGCCGCTTCCTCCCCCCCGGCCCGATCTCTCCGTGGGCGGGGACCGCGGGCCCGCTCGGGCCGGGCTGGGGGGCTCGGTGGGGACGTGGCCCCCGGCCGGGCCTGTCCCAGGAGCCGTCGGTCGGTGCCGCGGGGAGTCCGCGGGCTGCGGGGCTCGGGCCGGGCCCGGAGCAGCCTGTGGAGACGGCCCCGCTCCCGCTGTAGGCGCCCGTGTCCCCCACGCGTGTCCGTCCCGCGTGTGGAGCGGGGCCGGGGGGGCTCGGCGGGGACCGCCCGGGGCTGTGCCGGTACCGGCAGCGCGTGTCTGCATGGGACAGAGCCGGAGATGCTGCGGAGCCTCTGGAACCGCGATCCCGGCAAAGCCCAGACCCCTCCAACCCTGTCCGAGCCGGGTCCGGATGGGGAATTGTCCCGGTACAGCCGGGGTGGCCACAGCCAGCGAACCCTCGTGTTTCTGGCTCCATCTCGTGTTTCTGACTCCCTCTCCAGCTGCACAGCGATCACAGAATCACGGAATGGTTTGGGTTGGAGGGACCTCCAAGCTCATTCAGTTCCACCCCCTGCCATGGTCAGGGACACTTTTCACTGTCCCAGGCTGCTCCAAGCCCTGTCCAAGCTGGCCTTGGGTTCCAGGGATCCAACTTCCAGGGATGGGACAGCCTGTGCCAGAGCCTCAGCATCCTCACGGGGAAGGATTTCCTAATATCTGATCCAAACTTCTTCTCTGTCAGTGTGGAGCCATGAATCCATCATGCACCGAGCTTCTGCTGTGGTGCAGCCCGTACTGGCCCAATTCAGAGTCTGAATACAATACGGAACCAGTGCTGTCAGACCATTATCTGGGCTGATACCAGAGGCTTCACCTTATTAAATACTAATGCCAGCTCTAAAACTCCTCAGAGTAACCCAGTGTAAGTGTAAGTTCCAGTGTAAGGACTGTGGCTCCCCCTTTGCAGGCTCGAGTTACAGTAAAAATGAGATAGGCTGGGCAGGGCAGGTCCTGCAGGTTCAGCACTGGCATCCCAAAGCTGGGATCCAAACCCCCAGAGGGTTTCCTGGCCCATGCACTGACCCTGGGGTGAGTCTGGAGGGCAGGAGGGTGTTGGCTGTGTGCCTCTTTGGGGCTGTTCCTGCTGCACATCATCCTGGTATCATCTGAGCATTGAGCTCGTCCTGAGCCATGCAGGAATGGCTGAACCAAGAGCAGCTGCTGGTGGGAATGTTTAAGTGGAAAATGATGTGCTAATACTGTTGCTGTGGGGTTGGGAGTGCTCTGTGTCCTGTGCAGCACTGCCAGGTTTTGCAGAGCTCCATAAGGTGCCAGCTGGAGCTTTTGGAAGCCTGAGTTCTGCTATCTCTGCCAAAAGCTCTTTACTTCATGGGGGTCTGTTTTTTTGGATGTTTACACCCTCATTTTGCTAAAATAAGCCTGTACGTGTCTCGTTCAAATGTTGCTGGGAGGTCTCTGCACAGGAACAAACCATGCTGTGACTTGTCACCGTAAGACTCTGGATCCTTCAGGAAAGGTTTATACTCTCCTGAGACATTTTTCTGTTTAAAACTTAAAACTCTTCAGTCTTTTTTGGTTACACAATCGAGGTCTGCACAAGTGTGGGTGTGATCAAAGTGAACACGCCTCTCACGGAGCAGGTGCACGTTGAGTCTGCCTTAAGGCTGCCCTAATCCTTAGGGAAGTTGGCTTTGATGTCCTGAAGTGGTTTTCCTACACTGGGACCTGCTCAGCTCCAGAGGGTTTCTCCCAAGCATCTCTTGGGAGAGAAACTGAAGAAAAAGTGTAAAGAATTTGGGACCTGCATTTTCTTGGCTTCTGACCTTGCTTAGCCAAGTTCTTTGTGGAAGGGGAGCAGCCCCAGTGCTCTGAGTGCCCTGCTCAGGCTCTGCCTCGTGCTGGGAGGTGCCCAAAGCTGGTTTTGGGAATGTTCCACGGACCTGGTGTCTGAGCCACTGCCTCTGCCTTGCAGGGATGTGTTTGTGGCTTGGGAACGTTGATGCTGGATGTGTGAGGGTGATGCTGGGTGGATTTACAGAGGAATGTGCCGAGTTCCTTGGCAGAGCATGGGTGGTGTCTGGGAGGCGTTTTTGCCCTGTCCAGAAATAGTCCTATGTGTTTCCAGGTGGAAAAGCAGGGATAGGTGGAATTTACCTGTGGGGGGCAGTTAATAATTTCTCCTAAAAGGGACTTTTCCCTCCAAAAAGCTGTATTTGATTGGTTTTCCCCTGTATGGTCTGAGTGTCAGACGAGGAGCAGCAAATACTGCTTGAAGCATCAAGCTCTTCCCTGTACAAACTCTGCTGCCCTTGGAGGGCAGGTTTGTTCTTTTGCCTGCACCACCATAGCTCTTGCAAGAATCTCTGGAATGATCCAGATTTTTCTTCCCTTTCCTTGCAGACTGCTTCCCACAGTTAATTGGTTGCATGGGTTGTTCCACGTTGCAGCTCTGCATTGAGTTGTGGTGGCCAGGTGATGCCAGGATTTGCCCTGGAGCCTGGCAGTGCTGTGCCCAGCTCCAGGGTTGCAATACTTGTGTCCCAGGAACCTTTTCCATGCTCAAAGCATTCAGGAGATCAGGGTGGCTCAAAGTGCTGGCTTAGGATGCCCTGAAGCAATTCCATTTTCATCACCCGTAATTCGCGTTTTCCGCTCTGGTGTTCTCCTTTGTGTTGGTGACAGGACTGAGTCCTATTCCCATCTGCTTGTTTGGTCTGAACTTCCCAAATATACGTCAAGGAGAAGCATGAAAGAGGAACTTGAAGGTGCCTGGGTGCTTGAGAAGTAAAACTGGCTGTTCAGAGTTCTGTAGGGTTGACTTCCCATTTCTTTGGGGCCATTACATCCCGCAGAATTCCCATGGGTGCCCCTGCTGGGGGCTCATGAGTGGGTGCAGTAAGGTGGGGACACTTTGGGGCTCCACCTCTGCTCTGTAGGGGTGGGCAGGGTGAGGAGAACTGATCCCTGAGCAGGAGGAAGAACAGGATCACATTCCCAAGGTGTTTTTGTTGTTCCCAGCTCGTGGTAATTCATGATCGGCAGGTTTAGCTCCCGCTGCTCCGGGCATGTCTGTGGGTTTCTGGCTGTGTTCCTTTAATGGAGGCAATTTAAAATACACCAACAAAGGGTGGAACACGACGGGAGGAAGTGCTGGCTGCATTTTACTGGGTTGTTTTCACCTCTTCTGATAGTAGATATCAGTGATCCAAGCCCTTACTCCCATCTCTGTCCATCCTGGTTACAGCACAGCAGTTCTTTGTGTGTTCCCAGTTAGAATTTTCCTGCTGGATCGCTGGTCTGAGAAGTGCCTGAAAAGCCCAAGCTGTTAAAAGCTGAAAGTTGTGCTCTGTAACCTCTAGACATGATGAATTCCAGAGAAATTCCAGGCTGGAGCTGCTCCTTAGTCCCTGTGCTGACAGCAAACCTTTAAGCAAACTGTTTGGAATATTGAAACTGTTCTGGAGCTCAGTGATAGGATGAAATCACTCCGGGGCTTCGTCATCCTGTGCAGGGAGCTGCTTTCACTTTCAAACCTGGGCTCCTCGGCCAGGAAGGAAAATGTCCAGTGGGATTTTTAGGGTCGTGTCCTCTCTCTGGATCTGGGGGATGGCTGCTCTTCCATAGTGCTGCTGCAAGGAGACGTGACTAAAGTGGCTGAAGTTGGGAACAGTCTCTGTGTGCTGCTGCTGCTGCTGCTGAGGGCTGGGCTTTCCCCTCCCAGCCCTCTCCCAACACGAGTGCTGGGACTGGGAGCCTCCTCTCCGGGGATTTGCCATAACAGCGGAAGCTGCTGCTTGCTCGGAGTGTGTTTGGTAAGAGAAGCGGTGGAAAATCACTTTAAAAGTTTGCTGTATCTGTTCCCTCACGTGTGTGGGCCTCTGTGTAATCAGTGTTTACTGTCACAGCAGCAGGATGGGATGTGGAAGCACTTTGGATCTTGCTGATTTTTATGGTTTTCCGTGATGTGGCTGCCTGGAGCATGGCGGGACGGGCACAAACCGAGGGCTGTTCCCACTTCTCTGTTCCTGTGCTGGGTGTTGTCCTGCTGTCCTCAGGCTCATGCAAGTCTCTGTCTCTGGATTTAGTGAGTGTTTTATTTAGTTTTTTCTTGGAATTTGGGAGTGTAAACTGGACGGCAGCCGCTGGCACTGGAGCGTGAGCTCAGAGTGAGAGCTGGGTCAGCCTCCACGTTCACCACCAGGAACTCCTTTTGCAGCACAAAGATTTGGCAGGTGCAGGTTGGATTTTGGGGTGTCCAGTAAGTGCTGGTGCCGCTCTCCTGGGGTAAGGAGTTCCCTCAGCATCCTCCAGGATTGAAGCATGGCTGGAATGGTACCAGCTGTAGAGTGGTCTCTTAGTGCCTCTTTTTCCCCTCCTGTTTTCAATGCTTGGGTGTATTTTGCACTGGCACAACAGCCCCCCACAAAGCAAGGCTCAGAGCATTCCAACAGCTTTCTTGCTAAGCAGTTTTCCTTCATTTTGTCAGTGGGGTGTGATCTGTTGTGCAGTTTTCCCAGGGAGCTGGTGCTGCTTTAGAGGCAGCCTCTGCTCTGCAGGGTCCACCAGTGAGATCTGGTGGTGTGAGACACAAGCTAATGCAGAGCAGGCACAGAGGGATGCTGATATTGATTTTACCCTTCCTAAGTTCCTTTGGATATGTAAGTAAAGCTGTACATTTGTTATGGCTCTTACGGGAATCGCTGCTGCTGATTTCCTCTCAAAAGCTGTTGCAAGTAAGGGAAAAAAAAAAAAAGAAGGAAAGCAGCAAAACCCCTGAAGTCTGGTGTAAGGAAGAGTCACAGGGTTTTATAGACACAGAGCAGTTGGTGACATTGACCCTGAGATCAGCAAACCTCAGCCCTGGCTTGGCTAAAGCTGAGCAGGACTTGAAGGGAATCTTTGCAAAATAGAAAAGGGGGACCTTCTCCCTACAAGAAAACCAAAACCCAAAGAATCCCTTTGGGAGCTCCGCACAGCATTCCATAGGTGGGATGTGACTGTTGAACTCTGCTTCTCACACAGAACATCCTGGGCACTTGAGGGCTTTGCCTGTGACTCCACTGCAGGATCAGGCCAGGCTCAGGGGTCCTGGCTGGTCCCTGCAGCCCCAGATGAGCCCTACCCAGAGGGCACTGCTGGCACAGCTGTGGCACCACGGGAAGGCAGAAGGAGTCACTTTAAATTTCACTTTCCATTGCAAATGCCACAGTCATTTTGTCCACCGCAGGGTCTCTTATTTTTAAAGGGCCTCAGAGTCAGAAATGGCTTTTCAAAAATATTCCTTGTAATAAACAGTGTGTCCTGAATGATCAGAGGTGGCTCTTTTAAATTACAGCTTTGGTCTGTGCTCTGTAGGTGTTGTGTGTGGCTGGATTGCTCCATCCAGAGGTTTTGGCCACTTTGATTTACTCAGCTTCTGGGGAGGGACAGGGAAGGCAGGAAGCAGCAAAGAAAGATTCAGTGGAAATAAAGACATTGTGGATGCTTTTCTCTGCTCCTCTGGTTGTATAGGTTGCTTTCACCATCTCTTTTTTATTTTAATCCATTAAATCCAATTGGAAATTGGCTTCCTGTGGGATAATGGAGAATTTAGAAGAAAATTAATCAGTTTGGTGGTTTTGGCTGAGAAGCTGCACTGAAGGCAGGGTGTTACTGTGGGGTTAATCCTGCCAGGACAATGCTCCTGTATTGGATCCCCTTTTCCTGGCAAAAAGTGAAAGTGCCAGAAGCTGATAAATTCAGGAATTTGTGGCATTAACACTATTAATTTCAAATGAGTAACAAGGTATTGTTGGGTTTGACTGGTGTGGGAAAGGACTTGGTGCAGAAACATCTGCCTTGGAGCTGGGGAGACCCCGGAGCTCCACAGGATGGGAGATGAGGGTTCACTGCTGGCTCAGCAGTGTCCCACCTCCAGAGCACATTTTCAGCAAAACAGGCAATTTGGGGGAATTGATTACCATGAGTTTACACAGGAGTGCAGAGTCTTCTTGTACATTAGATAAGCAAATTCCTCAGGCTGAGCCCAGCTGTGGGTGACCTTAGGGACCTGCGGGGCTCCTGGTGTGAAAGGCAGGAGAGGTGAGTTCCAGTTCCAACCTGGGTGAATTCCAGGTGTGGTGCTAATGGAGAGCTCTGTTTCCCATAAAACCCTCTCTTTTCTGAAGAGGCAGCAGCATTTCACAGGCTGCTGGCTGTTTGCTCATCTCTAAGCTATGTTTAAGCTCACAAGTAGTTTTTTTTCCCCACCTCCCCTTTCACAAAACCTAAACACGCCTTTCTTTCCCAGCCCAGGACATGGTGCAGGGTGAAGAGCACAATTGAAGACGCTGCCACCACTCACTCCACAGCCTGTCCCACCCTCCTGAGGACTCCATGAGGCAGGACACGGGCTGATGCTCTCACCCCACCATGGATGGGGGGAACAGCTTCCCACAGCACCAGCAGCCGGGCGATGCCATCCGCGGCGTCCCCGGCCTCCGCTCCCAGCTCGCCGTGCCCAATGTGGAGGTGAGACCCTGCAGATCCTGGGGAGGGGGAGGCTGTGGCCCAGGAGGGGTCTGGGCACAGCAATCTGGCCTGGTAGATCCTGGGAGTCTTGGTCTGTGTTTACAGCAGCAATTTCCAGACTTTCCAGGCGGCTGCGCAGGGGGGTGCGGGACTGAAGTGAGGAGGGAAAAGCAGGGCTGTGATTAAAGCAAAACCTCTCTGAAAGCTGCTGGCTGCCAGCTCCTTGAGGAAGGACTGAAGAGACTGAGAGAATGTGCCCAGGATTGCAGACTTTGTTCCTGCCCCAGCACAACTCTACCAGACGTGTGAATCTGTGCCCGGGTCCAGCTGTCTCTGTTTCCAGAGCAGCAGAGATAAATAAGTTGTATTTGTCCTGATATAGATGCTAAAACCAGACCAGGTCCCTGATGCATTTGTCCAACAGGGCAAAAAGCAAACCCTGTCCCAAAATAGCTGATGTGTTCCTGGAGTTTTTCTGTTTCAAACTCTGGAATGTGTCGCATGCAGGGACACAGAGGTTCAAGCGAGGCCCAAGTTTCTCTTGCTTCAAGTACAAGGTTCCATTGCTTTGGGCACAAAAAGAACAGATTAAAGGCTGCTGTGGAGCTGAGTAAGGAGATACTGTGTTCTCTCCCTGATTTTATTGGTATGAGCTGAGCTAAGACCTTGCCATTAACTGGAGACTGTTCAGGGAGGTGAGAAGACAAAAGGCACAAAAGGACATTTTTGGATGTGACCTCTGCCAGCCAATTTCAGGTTATTGGGTTGGTGCTGACATCCCACAGAGACTGAATCATAGAATAATGGAATCACTGAGGTTGGAAAGGACCTTCAAGGTCATCAAGTTCAATCTGTGACTGATTCCCACCTTGTCACCACACCAGAGCATTGAGTGCCATGTCCAGTCCTTCCCTGGACACCTCCAGGGATGGGAACTCCACCACCTCCCTGGGCAGCCCCTGCCAAAGCCTGACTACCCTTTCCACCAATAAATTCCTCCTGATGTCCAACCTTAACATCTCGTGGCACAGCTTGATGCCATTTCCTCTTGATGCCATTTCCTTTGTCCCTTCAGAGTGTCCTGTGCAAGGGCTGGAGAAGGGGACAGTGGTAGGGGAGTAGGTTCCAAAGCTGAAACTGGAGGTTTGGAGAGACAAAGAGCCACCTCTGCCTCTGGGAAGCACTGAGGGAGGGAAGCCATGGGCCTGCCCTCGTGTCTGCAGCACCAGGTAATGGTTCCAGGCCTCTGCTGCTCTAACTGTTGTGCCTTCTGCTTGCAGAATTCCATGCTGGCCGCCGACTCGTGGAGTAGCTGCTACCCAGTCCCTTTCCCAACCTCATCTTTCCCAAGTGAAAACCAGTGAGTGCTGTTCTCCTTTGTCTAATCCCCTCTGCTCTTGCACACCCCGTGATTCAACTGTTTCTTTGCTGCTTTCCATGTTTACTTTATTTCATGATCTGATGGGGAAATAATTGCATCACTCACTGATCTTGTGGCATTTCAGACACTGCTTGGGAGCAGCAGCAAACAGCTTTTTGTTTTTAAAAATGAGAAAAAACCTTTGTTTTCTGTTAAACCTGGAGGCTGCAGTAAGGGAGAAACAGCTTTGGTTTAGCCTGGATTTGTTACACTAATGGAATTCTTAACAGATGCAACTGAGCAAACATTGGGCAGTCTCTGGGTTTGCACAGATGTGGAGGAAGATGTTACCTGTACTGGGGATTAGATTTTGGGTGATGTTAAAATCCTTTGCCATGTCACTGGAAGTGACTGACACTAAAAGTCTGTACTGAAAAAATTTGTTTTCCATTTTCCCTTTACAATGAACCTTCATCACAAGGTGGGATATGACAAATGTTTGCACAACATGAAGTGGCCTTGTGCCATCACTGAGCGACTTGGATGGTGATTCTGTTGGGGCTGGGGGTTTGGAGGCTGATCCATGGCTCCTTTGGTCTCTGTGAATCCAGGGATACACAGGATGTGTTCTGTATCTAGGTCAGAGGTGGGAGGAAGGAGAACTGAAAGAAGCAGAATTCGACATCCTGAGCTAACAACTCTGTTCCAGGTGCCTGGCATTAAACTGGGCATTTAATGTAACCTCCCTCCTAAAGGGATTTTGGCATCTTCATGGTGGGATCCTGTGATGGTGTTTGCAGGGGTCTGAGGATGAGGGAAGAGACGAGAATGTTGACTCCATGTTTCAGAAGGCTTAATTTATTATTTTATGATATATATTATATTAAAACTATACTAAAAGAATAGAAGAAAGGATTTCACCAGAAGGCTGGCTAAGAACAGAAAAAGAATGATAACAAAGGCTTGTGACTGACCGAGACAGTCTGGACAGCTGGGCTGTGATTGGCCATTAATTAGAAACAACCACATGAGACCAATCCCAGATGCACCTGTTGCATTCCACAGCAGCAGATAACCATTGTTTGCATTTTGTTCCTGAGGCCTCTCAGCTTCTCAGGAGGAAAAAATCCTAAGGAAAGGATTTTTCAGAAAACGTGTCTGTGACAGGATCCGTCCCTGGGAGGGTGTGAACTCCAGGCAGACAGGAGCAGTGAGGATCAGCTCCTCTGCCAGGGGGATGAGGGGACTCGTGTCCCTGTGCTCCTGCTGCCCTGGTCCCCTCTGGCCACGGCAGGAGCTGTGGGGTGGATGCACAGGGCAGTTCCCCATCAGAGGGTGCCAGAAGCTGCCCCACAGGTGCTGAGGGAGCTGAGCTGTGCCAGCTCCTCCCCACAGGAGACTTCTCAGATCCATTCAGGCCTTTTGCTCTTGGCCAGCCTGGCTGATTGGAAGGGGCTGTGCTTTTTGAGCAGGATTCCTGTAAATTACATGTTGTGAATCCTCCAGAGAGCTATAACAGAATTTCTGTTTTGCTGCATTGAACCACAAGATTAGATTGTGTTTATCTATTGCATTGGGGTTTTTTTTTTTTAGTTTTTTTTTTTTTTCCTCTTGACCATTTGTTCTGGTTTTGCCCCTCACTCTCTTCCTGTTCGGTGCCGCTCGTACCAGCGCTGCTGGGAACAGCCCAATCCTGCAAGGACATGCCTGTGTCTGACACAAACCTGGACTTGCTGCCTTTGCTGAAGTTATTCTGGAAATGAGGCCCATTGTAGTAAAGATTTGCTAGGGAATGATTTAGCCAAGGCTGCACCTTTAGCTTCCTGTTCTTCGTACCTCTGGAGGTGTAAAAATCACTTTTCAGGTGAGATCTTCCATATCTGCATTTCACCTTAAAAAAAAAAGAAGTCTGTGCTTTTTGTATTTGAAAATGGCACTGACTCTGTTTTAGGTGGATTTAGGGTGAGGGGGTTACAGGCAGGAATCCTGGAAAGAATGGAAACATTGAAAAGTGGGATTTTAAAGGCAGTTGTAATTGTAGCCCATTGCTGTAACATGAAAAAATGCAGCTGGCATTAGGAGTGGTGCACGTTTTTCTTCAGAATCCTTGCAGAGAAATCTCATTTGCAAGTGGCTGTGTTTGGACAGGGCTTATTCTCATAGCAACACCTTTATCCTGAAGCAGGTTTTTCCTGTTTCTTTTCAGGAGTTCACTTTAATGCTAGGGAATTTCTTCAGAAGACCCCAAACGCGGCCTCTTGGGTTCAGATTTTCTTAACCCGACAAATGTCAACAGTGTATTCAACCTCCCTGAAAGAACCTGGGAGGTTCAGAGCTCTGAAGAGCAGCAGCTCAGCTCTTTTCTGAGGAATTATCCCTGCAGAGCTCAGCTTCCCTTGCTGAGAGGCTCAGGGCATTGCTGGCTGGGGGGATCTGGGGCAGCCCAGTTGTGCTGTTGGATGAGGTGTCACACAGCTGCAGCAAAGCTTTGTCCCCACTTTACACTTTTCTTGTTGTTTTTATGCCCTTTTCCACCTCTGCATGGAGCATTGCTTGCTGAAATAGTAAAGCAGGCTCTGGAAAAACATGGATTGGTGTCTGGTGAGGAAGGAAAGTGGCAGGCTAGTGCCAAGGCAGCCCGTGGCCTCTCAGCTCTCCCTGATCTTCCACTGGCTTGAGATGAGAAGTTTGTGTCTCTGAGTGGAGGACAGAGGGTGGAGCCTGGCCAAAACACACATGGAGGTCTCAGAGAAGTGGCACTGTGGGCCCAGAAGGGCTTTGGATGCATTGGTCATGCTCATTGGGATGAGCAGCTGGATGAGCAGCTGGAATGCAGCGGAATTGCGACGGAGCGTTCCTCCTTGGGCAGCTGCTGTGATTAAAACAGCATAA
Source organism: Agelaius phoeniceus (assembly GCF_051311805.1). Lineage (NCBI taxonomy): Eukaryota > Metazoa > Chordata > Aves > Passeriformes > Icteridae > Agelaius > Agelaius phoeniceus. The sequence goes on from NC_135293.1 coordinate 2,448,189, forward strand.
ATTTCCTTTCTGGAGCTGTTTTTTGGTTGTCTAGTGAACCCCTTCAGCATTTGAGGGAAGCTGCTGACCCACAGTAGAGCAGTTTACCAGGAAATGAGCCCTGGAGAGGCTGAGCAGGTGGGGACAGGGCAGTGTTCACAGCTGGGCTGTGACAGGGTCACTGACCTGATTCTTCCAATTAAAGCATTTTTGTCTCGGTTTATTTCAAGCAAACTTGTCAATGGCTCTGTGCCAACCCTGCAAATGAGAGGAGACAGCTTTGAGTTCTGAGTCCAGGGAAGGTAAAGCCCAGCTCCAAAAGTACTGATGGGATTTTGGGGCTTTCCAAGGAGGATCTCAAAGTGGTGCCTGGAGCTGCTGTGGGCTCTCCCTGCAAACTGCAGCAACCAAGGGCATCTCACATGGGCAGATTGGAAGACCAAGATTAAGGGTAACAAAATACCAAGCAGAGCTGGTCATTCCACAGCAGGCCAGGGAGGTTGGAGCTCTCTTGCTCTGTTTCTTGTTACCTTGACTGACCTTTGTCCTCGCCACAAAGTGCCAGGGGAAGAGGAGAGGGTGTTCACTTTTCCAGTAAAAATAGTTTTCCTATTCCTTGGTTAGTTCCTTGATGCTGGCCAAGCTGTGTCCTCGTGTGAGAGACAGCGAGACCACAGCAGCCTTGGCTTGAAAGCCTTTTAAACCAGCCTTTTCCTGTGTGGAAATAATTAATTCCCAGAATTTATGCCCAGATTTTAATTTCCTTGGATGGATTACAAAGAGCCAACAATCAGGGCTGGACTCTGGGAGCTGGGATGTGCAGGTTTGTGTTCACACAGGGTCTCAGGTGTCTCTGCAGCAGGTAAGGCCGTGGCAGCACAGAAAAACAAAAAGAAAAGGAGGAAAGAGCTGTTAATTTTTGAGGGGTTTGTCTTTAGTGATGGGAAACAAGCAGGAAAAATGTATTTATCAGAGGAGATAACTGTGTTTGCACATAAATCCACATGTAAATGTTCACCGGGTGCGTTAACGAGCTGCTGGCCACACATGGCACCTTAATTGCTTAATAATCCTTTGGCAGCTTGGCATTCCCAGCTCCTGGGCAGGAGTTCTGTTCAAACTCTGTTTCTCCCTCTTCCCAGCGCCCTGTTCAAGTTTCTGGCCGTGGATTCTTTGGGCATCAGGGTGAGGAAAGAGGAAACCACCCAGCTGGGGTGGATGTCCCGTGGTGGCAATCGCCCAAGCAGGAGCACAGCCCCTTACGGGAAGGATTACAAAGCACATTCCTTGCTCCTGCAGGAGAGGGAAAAGGCTTGTGCAAACCAGGAGGTGGCGTGGAGCAGAGGCCAGGAGCTGCTCCTGGGCAGGAGGAAGGAAATTGGCTGCTCTCGTGGCAGTTTTTGCCCCTGGCTGCCTGGAGGAAACGGATGCAGGGTGCAGGGAGCAGGAGGAAGCTGGCATGGCCCTGCCCAGGTGGAGCAGGCAGGATCTTTGCTTTGTTCCCCTGTTGGCTGAGCACTGATCTTGCTTTTGAACTCACATCCCTACTTCCTCTCTCTGGGTAACAGTTCTGTCTGTGTTTCCCAGTCACCAACCCCTCCATTCTCACCTGCCTTTGGGCTCTGTGAGTGGTGAACCCCCTGTCCGGGTGGGTTAACAGGGGTCTTTCCCTGTCAGAGCTGATTTGTGAGGCTGTTTTGGGGGTTTTGTGGCCTAAACTGGCATTCAGGTGTGATGTCTCCCTGCAGCTCATGTCCTCACATGATGTCCACCACACCCATCATGCTGGGATGTCCCAGGGCTTCATTCTGCTTTGTCATCAAGGCTGAAATATTGGGTACTGCAGACCATTTTTATCTATTAAGTCCTTCCTGGTCTACACAAATTAAGAATTATATTCTTAATTCAGCATTTTTACACTGCTGACTTTGGGAAGTGGGATAGAACTGGAAGAGGTATTATTTTGCCATCTCTCTTCTGGATAATATCCAATAATATCCCTCTCCTGTATGTGACATCCTGAAGTTTCAGCTTCACTGCTGTCAGAGGCTGAAGTGACCTGAGAAGTGCTGGGGACTGACAGGGAGTAACTGCTTTTCCCATTTCCTTACAGGCAATATTTTAGCCCCCCTCAGGATTTTTATATGGATTCCATCAGCAGACCACATTTCTTGGATACAAACTATGCAGCTGTGGACCCCACTGACTTCTTACCAAAAAATGGGGATTTTCCTCAGGTAAGTGCAGAGTTCCTGATGCCTTTGGGGAAAAAATGAGGCTTTGGAGTGCTGGGGATTGCTTTTCAGTGTTGCCTTACTTAGGGAAAATGAAGAGATGGGCGATAAATTTGTCCAGCCCCAGAGAGGAATTGTGTGCAGTTGGGATCAGTTCTCTGACACCAGGAATTTGAAAGGTGTCCATGGTTTGGTAGGAGCTTCTCTGTGGTAAAACAGCTTCTGTTTTTTAAAGGGATGTTTGGCATAAACACTGGTGGTGCTGGGGGCTGCAGGAGGGTCCCAGAGTGTGAACTGAACACGCTTCAGACTCTTTGGTTATTTCCCTCCCAAAATTCTCTTGTGCTGCATGTTCTTCCTCACTGGTTACAAGTGGTGGATTCCTGAATAGTGAATATTTAGGGATTACATCAACTCAGTGCCTAGCATTCCAAGAGTGGAGCCAGGTCAGTTTTTGCAGAGCTGAAGTGTGGGAGGAATGAGCAGTGACCCCGAGTCACTCAGCATCTCTGGGGACCCAGACCTCCCTCACCTTGGGGATCTCTGTGGGTGGGAAGGAGCTTTTTCCTTGGAGGTTTTGAAACATTGCACTACTTTTGGCAACATCTTATGGTAAGATTAGTCAGTAAAAACTGCAAGTAGTTGATATGATAGAGCTGACTTTGGAATAAAGAAGGGACAGGCTATATCCTTTCTAGGAATTAACACAGACATTGGTGTCTGCTGGTGTATGTGTTAATTCCCCCCTCGTTGTGTCTTTGGTTTCTTGGTATAGCTAAAGAGTGGTTTTGTCACTGCTTTGGGCTCTGATTTCTGCAGGTTTGGATGTGCAGGTGCTGGGGATTTGTGCTTTTTGGTGTGGTCCCCCCATCCAGCTCCTCCTGCTTCACATCAGGGACCCACCTGGGCAGCCACTGGGCAGCTGCCGGGCAGGGTTTTCTGGCTGGATTAAACCAGATAAATAATTGAATCACAGGAGCATTGATCTCTGCCTCCTGCAGAATTAATTGTGGGAGGAACGAGACAGAAAGGTGATCTCATCAACTTGTGAGACCATTTATGGGGCTGTGATGGGAAGGGGAGAGGGGTCCCTGCCACAGGTCTCACCTCCAGGTCTGGTGGGGTTTGGCTGATGGGTTCAACGGGAAAAGGGCTTAATTATTTCTTTAACTTATGTATTTTCTAGTATCTCAGTGGTCAGTCAGCTTCCTTCCCTGCTGCATCACAGAAATTGATCTCAGCCAACTTGGAGGAGCAGGTTTTTGGAGGTTCTCTGTGAAAGGAGATGCTTTGTGTTGGCTGGGTGAGAAAAGAGCAGGAAGCTCTGAGACAAAGCAAGCATGAATGACCTCAAATGGTTCCCAGAGCAAGAAATAATGCTTGTGCTGCTCTTATCCTTTGGGAGAGGAAGCCATGGATGGGAGTGAGTTGATTTTAGGCAAATGGGCTTTTGTTTGGACTGAACCTAACACAGCCGAACCGGTTCCTTCACTGGGGTATTGTACCACCAGGCAGTGCCATGTGCTTCCACAATGAGCAAAGCAGCTTCATGGTGCTCTCCTGGCCTGTTCCATGCTTTGTCTGTGAGCCCATGCTCTGGAGATTCCACAGGTAACAGGGTAGTGATGTGTCACCCTGGAACTGAGGAACGGTGGATCAGGCTTTGCTGGAGCTCTGTTTTCCAAGCTGAAGCTCCCTGGAGCCAAGGGACAGCACTCAGTTATTTCACCTGTGGGGCTGTCTCTGGAAGAGGAATGTCAGGCTCCAGCCATCCTCTAACAGCTCATTCTGCAGGATGGAGCCAGGTCAGCCTTCTGGAACACTCAGATTTGGATTTCTGAGCACCCTGCACGGTCTCTCCTGTGCTCACTGGGAGCAGGATGCACTAAGCACTGACATGGAAGCCATGGATAAACCCCAGGGGTCTCTGAGCCATCAGGCATTGCCCATCCAGAGAAAAGCTGCAGATCTGCTCACAGGAGCCAGAGGTGGAGCCTGGCTCTGGTGAGCAGCAGGTCTCAAATTGGAGATAGTGGCATCAGTCTGGAGCCATCTGGGAGTCTCCTGAAGCTTTTCCAGCCCTTTCTTCAGCAATGTTTTCCACTTGAACGATTTCTCATTTTCCCAGACACCAAATTGTTAAATATTAACATTTGGCTTGGGAAGCTGAAAGATGCCATCCAGGAGGGGTGGTGGGAGCAGCTGGGTGGTTCCATATTTCCAGGTGGCTGTTCAGGAAAGTACCTGTCTCTTCCAAACTTTCCTGCTGCCATGGTAGGAGTGGCCAGGGCTGATCCAACCGTGCCAGACAGAGCAGTGGAGCCCGAGGGGCAACATGAGGAGTGTGCTGCAGGTGCTGGTAAGAGATTCCTGTCCAATCTGTGGTTCTTGGGCAGGCAAAATGGATCAGGTGCTTGTGTGAGGACTTGTGCTGCCTCCACACATGGACACAGGCTGTTCTCTTGGCTTTGCTCCCGCAGCAGAACCCAGAATTTTGAGGAATAATGAAGAAGGATTTGAAAGGTCTAAAGAGCAAATGATTGAGGCATTTGTGTAGCAAACCCTTTCTGTTGGTGGCAGTGATTGTCCATGTGCTGTAGAGTTCGGAGTGGGAGTTCTGGTGCTTTTTCCTCTGGCATTGGTTTTTCCTCTCATCATCCTTCCATGTTTTGTTTTGGGAGTCCTGGTCCTGCAGAGTGCAAAGGCTTTGCTGACCTTGGGGATACTGAGAGTGGGAATTGCCACATTTTCTAATGTCTCTGGGAGTTCCTCTGTGGTTGAACCATTCACCTTGCTGAGCAGGGAAGGTGCTCATTGCATGGCCAGAACAGCCTGATGTGAACTTGAACTTGTTTCCTGCACAATAGGGTTCTGGCTTGCTCCTGGGTGATTCATCCTTGCTGATCTGTTGGCATTTTTTATATAAACAAGTGGCTTGAGTGGAGGTTCAGAAAATAGTTCTGGGAGGCCACGTTGGGTCTGACAGCATTTCTGGTCTTGGGAACTGTTGTCTGCAGCCAAAGTCTCATCCCAACCACATGGTGCCATCTCCTTATGGAAAAGTCTGCAGACTGCCCACGTGTCCTTACAAATCACAGTCCTGAGAGAAGCAGGGTTTGGTTTCTGTTGCTTCCCTCCCTTCCTGCTGGTTATTCCTGCAGCCCCAGGTGCTGCTGAGCTGGGATCTGGCACTCGTGGGCAGCAGTTCTGCAAAGGCACCGTGCCTGTGGTGGTGCTGTCTTGTGGCACTGATGGTGAGAGCTGTGAATTGCCATAATAAAACATTGAATCCAGGAGGGTTGAACTTATCCTCTGGCCTGTGTTGTCCCTATGAGCTGTGTCTGACCCTTACAGAGTCAAAGCATCCTGCTCTAGGAGAGCATCCCTGCTGCTCTTGGCCACCACAGATTTTTCTTTACTTCACTGCCCTGGACAGTTCAGAATTAATTGAGACACAGACTCTGCCTAATTCCTCTGAGCTCTTTGTCATCTCTGATGGCCTTTGCTGGCAGTCTGTGTTCCCTTTGCCTAATTTTGTGCTGCTTGTGGCTCTAGAAGAGGACTTTGCTGAACACACAGAAGCCTCCTCTGCTGACTTGGTGTGCCCTGAGAAATAAACCTGGGAGGGGGAGCAGCTCCAGGGGAAGGTGGAACTGGGGACATGGTGGGTGTGCAGATCCTCTTCTCTCCTCATTGAGCCAGCTCTGGGTGCTTTGGAAGGAACTCTGCTCCCCTTCTTCAAACGTGGGTTGGAGGGACTTCAGGCCAGATGGATTTACCCTGTGGGCCAGGAGGAATTGCCTGCTCCCAGGCAGAGTCACCTTCAGTAATTCTGTCAAGATGCAGTTACAGCCTTGTTTGATCTGCTGTGCTGGATGGGGGCTCCTGAGCACACGTGTTAATCATAAACCAGCCCTCTCCTCACCACCAGCCCCTTGCAATCTCCTCTTAATCTTCCTTGTTAAAGCAGGAGGAGAAATTAACCTGCTCTTAAAAAAAGTATTAATTTTTAGAAGTGCTGCAGAGAGCACAGAGCTGTGGTGATTTAGGAGAAATCAATGCAACAGTTATTAAATTATATGGAACACTTGGTTGTGGCTGAAACAAAGAGTTTCCTGGAATAAGAAACATCCTGGAACTTCTGTTGCTGTCCTGGAGTTATGTCTACAGGGAACACAGACATTAAAATCCATTTGCAGGCAGTTACCTGGCTCTTGGCCTTGGAAGAACAAGTGGCTTTGCATGCTCATGGCTTTGTTTCTGCACTGCAGCTTTGGGGTTTGGGCTGATGCAATAACACTTTATAACCCCTCTGGCTGAGATACCTGACACATCCTGCAGCCCTGGGGTAAGGAAAACGAAGGCTGTGGTTATAATTCACTGTGCACTGACCAAAGGGCTTGGGGTGCTCCAGCTGAGGCACCCTGAGCTGGCTCCCTGGAGGAAGGGAGGTATAATTTGGAAGGGAGGTATAATTTTGAGGTATGCTTTGTTGTCAGTGGATTGCAGGGGCCCCCTCAGATGCCTGTGGCCCTGGGGAAAGGGGTAAAAGAGCCCTGGGGAAAGGGGTAAAAGAGCCTGGAGGGCTCAGATACCCCCCTCCCCACGTTCTAATCTTGATTGTTTTCATCTGTGTTGCTGCCTCCAAGCAGCAATGTCCACTCCTGGCAGGAGGGATGGAGATCTGCCTTCTGAGGGTCTTGGCAGGCACAGTTCCCTGCCTCCTCCTTTGCCAAAGCCAACAAAAGTGGGAAAAGCCAGTCTGAAATGCTCAGTGCTCTTGAAAGTGCTGCTAATAGAATCCAACAGCACACCATGAGGAGATGGTTGAAAATAGATGCTTTAATTCAAAGCAGAGTTGGTCTGAGTCAGGGGGTGCAGAAAGTTCCCCAGCACAGCAACTCCCTGGGCCTGGCTGGAAGGGGGTAAGTCAGACGTGAGAGCTGGAATAATCCTGCTTTCCTTGTCCCTGTCTGTCAGCACACGTGTTCTTGGGTGAATTGTGGGGAGGCAGGTTGGGAACATTCCAGGTGGTGGTTCCACAGTGGTTTGTCTTCCCCTTGGTGATTAAACTGCTGTGGTCTTGCAAAATCAATGCAGCAGCCCTGGGTGTCTGAGCTGTGTTCCCACTTCCTCCAGCAGCACACAGGTCTCTCATGTCTGCATTTTGCCCCCCCCTGACAGCAAAGGAAGAGGAAATAATCCACCTGCTCTTCCAAAGGTTGCACAGATTGCAAGTCCTTGATTGACTCAGGCAGGACATAGTGGTTCAGTCAAGGTCACACAGCAAGTTGCTAATTAAGACATTTCAGAAATTAATTTGGCCTCTTCACTCCACACATGTCATTAAAGCACCTGCCCCAGCAGAGCCTGCCCTTAAATACAGCAAATTCAGAGAAAAGCAGCCTTGAGAACCCTCAGCCTTTCTGCTGCCCACAGAAACCGAATTCTTCTGTCACTGTAGTCCCTGCAGGACGTTCTGCTCAGGGAGGGGCTGCTTGCAGCCTCCACTGGGAGATGAGGTGGGTCTGGGAGCAGGGAGAGCCCAGCCCAGGCTCCAGCTCCTGCTGGGAGCCCCATCCCTGCGTGCAGACCCTGCCACAGCTGCATTTGTGCCAGGGAAAAGGTGTTTTCCTTTCAAATTGCCTATTGAAAAGAACTCCTGGACTAGGTGTGGAATGTGGGTCCTCACTGTTGATGTTTCAGTCCCACGATGCTGCAGAGGGTTCTGCCCTTGGGAACGAGTCCTGCTGCAGATTTTTGCCCTCTGGGTGGTTTTCCAGCCTCAGTACCTGGCGAGTTTTCCTTGGAGGGGCCCATCCTCCTTCCTCATCTGATGGCACAAAGCAGAATTCCCTCACTCAGCTCTCTCCTGGAGGGCTTTGTCTGCTCACCTCTCTTGATAAGCCTGCTGGGACTTTGTGCTTCTTTCACTCCAAAGCTCTGTTTTTTTTTGAGAAGTGCCTGATAAAATGGGATTTTCCAGCTGTTCCCAGCACAAGGCCCTGAGAGGAGCTGTCTCAGCAGTGACAGCCACAGCAGCAGGCACTGAATGCTGGCTCAAATATGGAACAGAGATGAGCTGTGCTCCCTTGAAACTGTGCCTGGAAGTTGTGGGAGCATGGTGGAGACTCAGAGCAGTCAGGGCTCCTCTCCCTCCCCATTCCCAGCATGTGCACTGCTGGGTTTGCTGGGCAAACTGGGATTGACCCCACGGGCAGAGCCTGGCTCTGGGGCTGCCACCAGCCCTGCCAGGGAAGAGCAAACAGGAGCCTCTTGCACCCAAAGCAAACACGACAGTTCCCAGGGATTTTCCAGAGGGTGATTTGTTGGGTGATTCCTTTAATCTCCAGTGTTGGAGGAGACCTTCATTAAGTTTACATCCCCCCTTTTTGTGCCTTTTTCTCTTCCCCACCAGAAATTTATTTCTGTTACCAGAACTGTTAAAGTTAAAAGGGACAGCTTTGGAAAGAGGAGGCAACGGCCTCTGGGAAATAACAGTGACCCAGGGAGGAAAGGGAAGAGAATGGGCCACTCCTCTGGATTCCTAAAGGCACCATTTGGGGTGGGGCAGACACCAAAGACAAAGAGAGCAGCACATGGCTCTGGGGGGCACACCAACGTGGGAATGCTCCTTATGAGCTTTGTCACTTCCACCACTGCACCTGAGCCCTAAAATCAGGGGTAGGGACAGGAGGGCAGGACCCCAGCCCAAGGCAGGGGCTCCAGGGGGACAAAATCTGGCACAAAGAGAGCACATGGCTCCTGATGGGGACACCAACATGGGAACACTCCTCATGAGCTTTATCACTTCACCTGAGCCCTGAAACTGGGGGTGAAGGGGTAGGAACAGAAGGGCAGGACCCCCAGCCCAGAGCAGGGGCTCCAGGGGGACAAAATCTGGCACAAAGAGAGCACATGGCTCCTGATGGGGACACCAACATGGGAATACTCCTCATGAGCTTTGTCACTTCAACCATTTCACCTGAGCCCTGAAACTGGGGGTGAAGGGGTAGGAACAGAAGGGCAGGACCCCCAGCCCAGAGCAGGGGCTGCCAGGGGGACAAAACCTGGCTTTGGGTGGCCGGGGAGAGGAGCAGAGGGAGCCTGGAAGGCTCTGGCTCCGCAGAGCTGTTTACTGTGCTCTGTGGTTGGATTACACCACGTACAGTAATTCTCCTCGCACTGCCAGTAATTTCACTGACTTACCAAGCAGGCATCATTTCCTGAAAGTCAGCCCTGGACTTAGAGGAAGTAAGAGCCCTCTCGTCGTCGTGACTAAACAGTCTATGCAAATCTCCGGGCTCAGGACGGCTCTGCCGGGCCCCGAGTCTCCATTTTCCCTGCTCTGGCTGCTTCATGTTGGCTTTTAAAGCCCCCTGATGAGCCCTGGCTGTGAATGGACCTTTCTGCACTTTGCTCTGAGCACCCTCCCCCTGCTGCTGCCTCCCGCACCGACAGCCCCCCGAATGCTGCTCTAAAATGTCCCAAATGCAGTTCTGGCTGAAGTTCCCATCTCTCTACAAGGTAAAGCCTCATTTTTTCCTGGGTCTTTCCTCCTCCTCCTCGGTGGAATTCCTCATGTGTTTGGTGGCCAGGGCAGTTGTGCAGTGGCTGCAGAGTTTTGGGAGTGACACCTCTCCATGTTGGGCACTGGGAATAGATTTTTTAAAAAATTTTTTAAAATTTTTTTTAAATTTTTTTTTAAATTTTTTTTTTGTCTCAAAGATGTGATTTCTGTTTTGCTGGAACCTGCATTCCTGGGTGCTATTCAGTGTAGAATTTGGAGGGAAGGAGCTCTCTGAGGATTGATCTGTGTGTTTGTGTAGGTGTGATGGCTTTAAGGGCTTTTATTTCCAAAGTTAATGTGGGGTGCAGGAAGGAAGGGGAGCTAAACCCTCCACACTGTCAGTTTATTGTCCCAAATTTAGACAGACTTTGGGGTTTGGCAGCTGAAAGATTTTATAGTGATCATCTGCAGCTGCTGATTCGGTCACTCCTAAATAATAATTTGCTTAATCTGTGACTTTTGAGGTGCCAAATGTCTCTTGGGTGACAGTGTGGCTGTAATTGTGGGTGTGTATTTGGGTGTTTAGATAGGGTTTTGGGTTTTTAATAAAACCTCCTCTTCACATGTGTGCTGTGCAGTGCAGTCATCCAGAGCTGCTCTGCAGACACTGCTCCCTCAGTGTCTGGATTGTGAGAAAATAAACCATTTCTATTGATGGCTTGATGGAAAAAAAAAATATTTTTAGGATGCTTGTTCTGTCTGTATTTAGACTTCACCTGTTCTTTCATTATTTTTAACACTTTGTTTTGACTGAGGGAGCTGAGCTGTTCCCAGGGGCTTGGAGAAAGATCAAATGTCTGGGCTGGGGTACCTTGATTTTTTCCTGATCTTTTCTAGGGAGATAATGTGTCATAATCTCAGTTTTGGGATAATGACAGGAGTACTGTGTGCCACAGTAGCATCAGGTTGTCCTCTGCTCTGAGACCCACCTGCAGCTCTGCCTCCAGCTCTGGGTCTTTGGCCCAGGAGAGGCCTGGACCTGCTGGGGCCAGTCCGGGGGATGCCACAGAGATGCTGAATTCCAGGAATAAGATTTATGTAAAAAACCAGTTGCAAAAAAGTATCTGAAATAAAGATCCTGCCTGTCAGAACAACTTCCATCTGGTGCAGAAATTTGACTTCTGCTGAAACAGAAGTGCTGTTACTGTAGAACCTCATTTTTCTAATGAGAAGAACTTAAAATTCTGATTAATCCATCTGAAACAGGGACAAAATTACATGTTTCAAACCCCAGTGCCTGAACTGACCCTGACCATGGCCTTTTGGTTGAGGTGATGATCCTTCTTTTTCCCTGAGGTCACCAAGGCAGCTGCTTCCATTTGCAGCAGATAAACCAGGCATGGTTTGCACTGGTTGTGGTTATCCATGGCCTTGTGTGAAACAATTACCCTGGGTTTGGTGAATTTGCAGAGGTAGTGGTAGTGGTGGAAGTTCTTGGGGTGGGGAAGCTGTCAGGTGATTAATTTTAGTGCTCTTTAGATAACGCAATTAGTTAAGACAAATGAGAGATTCTGGAAGTTTGTGACTAATGCCTGGTAATGCTGGCAGAGGATGGGATCACTGCATCACTTCCAGGAGGAGTATTGTCCTCCCTCTGCCTTGGAGGCTGCTTTCCTCTCCCCAGTTCAGCCCAGTGGTGGGGCTGGAGTCTTCCCTGGGGATGGAAAGGTCTGGGTGACGTTTGCTGCAATGTCTTGGCTTGGGTCATGAGGCTTTCCCATATCCTGTTGCTCTTCCAGCCCAGCCCTTGCCTATTGTTGGGAGCTGATGGCCACTCTGTGCTGCCCCACAGCCTCCCCTGCCATGACCTGGGTGTGCAGATGTTTCCTCCTTCCCCAGCCTCTGTCAGTGCCCTTTGCAGGTGAACAAACCCTGCTTGGAGGCATCTCAGCAGTGGGGCTGGGGGGGATCTGGGACCATCTGGATCCTGCACAGGCCACTCACTCTGGCCATGGCCAGATCCACCCAAGTGTTCTTCTGCTTTCTGGAGTGTTGAAGGGAGTCCCTTAATTCCAAGGTGATAAATCTGGGTGCCTGTTCAGTCTCTGGATGCCTTGATTTCTGGGTAATCCTAAAATAGCCACAGAAATAGCAGGAGCAGGAGCTGCTGCCCTCACTCCCTGAGTCTTTAGGTCCACCAGTTGGTAATTGAGGAATTCAAACTCCCCACATCACACCTGCCATTGCTGGAGTGCTTCCAGCACCTGCACTGATGGCTTCAGGGCACACATTGGCAAATGAGACATCCCTGGGAAGAAGGGTAAAGGAACATGTCCCAGTGGTTTAAACCCTACAAGCCCATAACTTTTGATAGCAATCGGGGGGATTCTGACCCAGCTCTTGGCCTGAAGCCCTTGGGAACAGCACAGCCAGGCTCAGATCCTCGTGGGTTTGTCAGGCAGGGCTAAGTGACTTTTAAGAGTCTTTGGCTGCCTTTCTGCCTGTAGTGGGAAATTGGCCCTTTACTGGAAGTGAGCAGTGATTCCTCCTGTACCAGCCCCTGGCTCTGCTGGCAGCAGCCTGTTGGGTTACCCTGGTGCTCTGGCTGGGCTGTGCAGCATCTCTAGGGCTCTCTAGGGCCACCAGGACAGACCTGTTGGTCCCTTTGCCCTTCCCTCACAGACACAGGCTCCTCTCCTGCCAGACCTGAGTGCTGGAGTTTGCTGCTGGAAGTACATGGCTCTTAATTAACAGCAAAGTTTTTCTGCTTTGACGAAATTTGAAGGTGCTGCTTGGTGTGGGAGGAGGGCTGAGGTGATGGGATGGAGCTGGGGAAGGGGCAGGGTCTGTGCCACAGTGAAGAATGCAGAGCAAGAAGTGCTTATTGGCTCTTGGTTCTTGCCACCTGAAATAGGGAAATCAGACATGGGCTTCATGTTAGGGAGGGGATTGATGGCTCTTTCTGAGCCAAAGTCTGTGTGACTCAAACCAACAGCATCTCTGGGCTGCCACCAAATAAAACAGTTGCAAACCATCCAACCCAGTCACCAGAAAAGGAGCAAGGGCAGGGCAGAGCGTGGTCCCTGTTGCTGAAGGATGTTCCTTGTCCAGGCTGGGGCTGGCCCTTGGGAGGAGGATTGGTAGATCTGCCTGCATTTACCTCGATTCAAATCCAGGTGACACCAGCACTGCTTCCCCTGCTCCTGGCAGCCTCGTGTGTGTAGAAACTGCCAGGAGGAGAGGGATGTTTCCTACAGGTAGTGCTGCATGGGAAATTACAGTGAAACAGCCACACTATGGTTGAGTGTAGCTGGGTCTCTGGGGGCCCCTGCACATGAATGAAATCCTCGACTCCTTTGGGGCCAAGGTGAAGCCTTTGCAGCCCTCAGCAGCCTTTTTTAATCAGGCACAAAGTGGAGTTGAGCGATGCCACGTTGGATTCTCCTCTCTGTCCCAGTCCATGGTGCAGGGATGTGCACAGCCTAAGTCAGCCTTGACTGTGTACCCACACTCCAGGCCAGGGCTTTTCCTGCTTTTTCAAGAAACAGATTTTCAAACAGCACCACAGAGCATGTCCTCAGTTCCAGGTTAATTCCTGCGATCTGTAGAGCACAAAGCAACGGAGACGCTCATTGAGCAGAAAGAAATTACAACTTGCTGGCTGAGTAAGGAGGGATCTTTGCTCTCATCCTTCCTCCTCCAACCACGGCCATGCTTTGTGTTCCAGGATTCTTCATACCTCAATGAGCTCTCCAACAACAACTCCCTGTTCTCATCCCCCGCGGATTCCCTCTCGGACATCGTGGATGCCAAGGACTTCCTGCCCGCCGACAGCCTGAGCCACGTGCCAACGCTGTGGGATGTGAACACACCTCAGCAGAACCAGATCGAGGTAGGGGCTTGTCTTGGTGAAAAACACCAACGCTGTGGGATGTGAACACACCTCAGCAGAACCAGATCGAGGTAGGGGCTTGTCTTGGTTTGGTGAAAAACACCAACGCTGTGGGATGTGAACACACCTCAGCAGAACCAGATCGAGGTAGGGGCTTGTCTTGGTTTGGTGAAAAACGCCCAATCACTTGGTTTTAAAATTTTAAAAGTTTAATAGTAATGAAATGGTTATAAAAGTAGTAATATAATTAGAGTAATAATAATTTGGACAATTTGGATTAGGGCAATATGAGACAATAGAAACAAAGAGTTACGGACATCCAGGTACCTCTTTCTGGGCAAAATAAGCCCGAGAAAGGACACACATTACAGAGGATTAACCCTTAAAAGCAACAGCCTGTTGCATATTCATACATCTCATACATGATGCATAAATTCCATTCAAACACAGGATTCTGTCTGGTCAGTGTCAGCTCCTTCCTCTGAATCCTAACGGGGTTGTCATGGCTGAGTGAGGCAGGAAGAAGTTTGTTTCTTCTGATAATGGAGCAATAAATTCTCTTTCTCTGAAAGATTCAGGTGTCCTGTGACTGCTATCTCAGTGAGAGTCCTTTCTTTAGGAAAAAAGTATCTACATAGCATAGTTTCTATTCTAACCTTATGTTATGAACTAAAACTATATTTAACACACTGCTTAAGAAAATTAATACAGCATCAATTTCCAACATAACACATATAATATTCATTTTAATATTTGCGAAAAGCCAATCATAAAATACGCATTTTTCACAGTTTGAAAAGACAGCTGTCTGCTAAGGAAGGCAGGAGCCTCCTCTGAAATGGAAAATGTAAACCCCCTCCCTCCGAAATGCTATAAATTTTAAATTAAGGGGCTCTCTGGGAGCAGGAAATAACAGTTCTTTAATAGGGAAGAAAATAAAAGGATAAAATAAACAATGCAGTGAACTGAAACAACACTGCCAGAGTCAGACCCCAACCTGACACCCTGTGGGTCAGGGTGTTGGCAGCAGTGCCATTGGAATTGTGGCTCAGCCCTCCTGCAGTGTCAGGGCTGGTTCTGCTGGAGCAGGGATCCTGGAGAAAGGTGCAGTCTCTGCCTCTGGAGATCCAGTGGGAGAAGAGGCAGCTGCTGTTCCTCTGGGAAATCCAGTGCAGAAGCTGTGCTGGTGTTCCAGAATCTCCAGATTATATCCAGGCAGGAATGCTTGGCTGGTGTTCCAGAATCTCCAGATTATATCCAGGCAGGAATGCTTGGCTCCTCCCTCTGGGCTCACATCTCCCAATGGGATGCTGTAGTTCTTATCAGCCATGCAGGGACATTCCATAGCTGTTATCAGCAGATGTTTTTGGAGGGAGGAGTGGTTGTGGAAGAAATAAGGAAAACTGCCCACTGAACAGAAGAAACTGCCATGCAGATGGCAAATAGAATACAATTTGCTTGGCAGTCCAGGACAGGGCTGCTCCTTTCCCATCCTCCCAACAGACAGGAGGTGCCTGAGCCTTCATCCCTTGGGGGTTTTACCAAGGAATTAAGAAACCGACCCAGTTCTTTTGGGTGAAGTTTGAGGTGTGGTGATGTTATTTCACTGGTGCAGGGAAGGGGTGAAGTGGGGTTAAATCCAGCAGGTCCAGGGTTCTTGGGAGTGCTGAAGGGATGGACTCCAGGAAAACCACCCTGACATGCATCATTAACTTCCCCCTACAGCAGCACCTTTTGTTTGTTCACCAGGGCAAACAGTTCAGCAACAATGACTGAATAACTGTCTCAACTTCAGACTCACCATTTGTGTTTCCTTTGTGAGTGCAAGTCCCTGCAAGCTTTTACATCCCAGAGTTTTCTGGGGTTCAGGAGCTCCTTGCAGTCCTTCAGCATCACCTGATTGTGGGCATTTTTTGGGCATTTTCACCAGCCTTCTGCTCTCTGCTCTGCAGAGAGTGGTTGTTGGAACCACATCATCCACATCCACTGGATCTGGGTCTCAGCTCTTGCAGTTCTTGTCCATCTGTGCCTCACATTTCCACTGCAGGTCACTCTCCTAGGAAGAATGAGGGAAAAACACCCAAAGTGGCTACCCCAGGAGGGAGCTGGGGTAATCACTGCTACATTTTGAGGCTCTGCTGTGCTCAGTTTCTCTGACTGTGCTTCCCTGAGCTGTTCCTTCTGCAAGCCTCGGACCAGTTGGAACTTGCAGTTTGAGGCAGCAGGAAGAGAGCTGAGCTATTGGAATGCAAGAAGTGGCTGCAGACATCCCAGGCTTGCAAACTGGATGGTTAAAAATGCTGGAGAGCAGATGCATCCCCCAGGACAGAGGAGCCATGTGCCACATTGCTCCTGTTTTCATATTATTGCTGGGTTTTTATGTAAAAGCCTAAATCTCCTCAGAAATGGTTCTGTGGTGGGCTCTTTCCAATCATGTGAACTCTGGGTGAGACATTGAATGCCTAGAAAATCCTGGAGTTCTGTGTCTGTGGAGTGGACAACAAAAACTTACTGGGAAATGCTGTTCTAAATGCAGCATGAAGAAAACAAAGGAGAAATAATCGTTGTGTAAGTGTGAGACTGACTTGTGTGACCACAGCAGGATCTCCAGCAGAGTCCTTGTCCCTGTGCTGTTCCTTGTCCCTGTCCCATGCTGTTCCTCATGCCCTGCCCTCTACCCTTGTGTCCTGCTGAGCTCTTGGGCTCAGATAAGGCCAATTAACTCCTTGGAATTCCATTTATAAACGACTTCCTTTGGAAAGGAATCTCCAGCTAATTTTGAACCGTTGTCTTATCTGTGTTTGCTGAGGCAGTTGGGGCAGGGTTGCTGCTTTTTTGGGCTGTTTTTCATCTGAGTAACATTTCCTGAGGTGGTGTCAGTGAGGTGCCTCATGGACAGGAGATTTTAGTTTCATTATTGTGTGCAAGTGGCACCATGTACTGGGGCACTGGGTAAAAGTACTGCCTGTTTGATTCACCACTGGCCTCTGCATATTGGTGTGGGATATCAGCATCTTGTGCCTCCCCACATCACCACACCATCCTAGTTTTCCCTGGAATTGCAGGAACTTTGGCTTTTGAGCAGCCAGAGCAGTCACTAAGCTGCAGTGATGGAAAATCCATCACGTTGCATCCTGATTCCTTTGATCCATCCCTCATCTGTGGCTGTGCAGCCAGTTCTGACCCACAGTCCACTGCTGGGTCATCAGGAGTGTAGTTTTTCTAGAACTTTTGTCTCAGAGACCCAGACAGAGCAGGAACATCAATCTCTCAAAGTTCTGATAGATGGGACATCCCAGGAGCCAAGCTGGATAAATCCTGGGGGGAGACCCATCTGTGGATCCCAGGTACAGGAACAGCCTTGTGCTTTGTCCTCTTTAAAAATAAACATTCCTAGCTTGCTGAGAATCCCTGGATTGAGGTGCTTTGGGATCAAAGTGGAAAGGGCTGCACACAGAAGTGCCTCTGTGTGCCAGTGGGGAGAGCTGTTATCCCAAGGAAAGGAGCTGTATCCAATGTGTTGGCTCTGTTTATCACTCAGGAATGGGCAGAGAGGGAAGAGCTGCTACCCTGTGAAATATTTGCAGGAGCAGCAGACAAAACAGCTTTGATTGTAATGGAGTTGTGAAATAACCTTTTAAAAATAGTCCCTGTCATACATTGTGTTTTCTGTCATCCATCTCACACATTCCCAGTGTTTTTAAGGCTGGGAGGCACAGCCCAGCCTTGGAAGCCTGTGACTGGAATTTGAGAGCTGCTGATGCAGTTTTTTGTTGCTCATTCACAGTTATGTTCAAGATGTGAGCAGCTTTCTCCCAGCTCAGAGCCCAGGGAAGGGATTTACACAGAGAGAGGTTGGCTTGGCAGCCATGTGGGACTGATTCCAGTCCAGGGGAGTCACTGCAAGGTGGGACAAAATGGAGAAAAATGCAGAGGAGAAAAAAGCAGAGTAAGAGCAAGGCTGTGATTGTGCAATTGTTGGTCTCTCTCCTACTTCCAGCCCTGTGCTCTCATGGATCTGTGTTTCTCTTCTCTGGATGTTCTTAGCACCGAGGGAGGAGAAAATCAAACCAGGAGGTGAGGGAGGGTAGGGAAAGGCAGGAATTGTACAGGTGGATGATCCATCTCCCACTGCAGCTCCTGCTCCCACCTGCTCTGACCCTCACAGCACATTCTCACCTGTGTGGGTGGTTTTCAAATGCCCCCAACAGCCAAGGTTCCTGTTGCTTCCTCTGCAATTCCTGAGGTGGAATGCTGAGTGCCAAAGCTGGGTCAGGATAGCAAAGGTTTGTTCTTTGGGGATTTTTGGGATGCAAACTCAGCCTTGCATTTGCTTCCTGCTGCTGGAGCTTCAAGAACACATCCTGCCCTTCCAGCAGCTCCTGGCCTTTCTCCTGTCTGAGACCAAACTGAGCTTGGATTTGTAGGTGGGGATGTTTCACCTGCTCTCCAGATTTGCTGGCACTGAAAACACTTGTTCTGTCCAGCTTCCTTCTGGTAATTCTGACTCAGGCTTCCAGGAATGGAGGGTGGGTTTTTTTCTTTCTTCTTCTTTTTATTTTTCTTAAATTTTATTTAAAAATAGGAGTGTTTATGCCTAAGAACTTCCCATGTTTCTCTGCTGCTGGTGGAGCCTGGGTCTGTCATTGAGCCTGGCGCTCTGCACAGGCTGTAAACTTGGAGTAGAGCTGCTCCTGGATGCCACGAGCTGCTGGCCTGACCTTGCTCTCTGTCGGGAAATTCCAGGGTGAATTTGTTTGTGTGGGAGCAGAGAAGGATCTCCTCAGCCTGGAATTTCTTAGGAGTTCTCTCTCCTTGTGGAGTGTCTTGGGAGTTCTCTCCTGGCAAGCTGCATGGTCCAGGGATCAGAGTGTCCAAGGATCTTTGTTGGAGCATGTCCACGTTTGCCCTTCCTCACCTGCACGCTCTGTGTTGCAGCTGTTCTCACCCAGCACACCATTCCCTGGCCTGAACAGCTCCAGTGACCACGTTCCTGCTGTCCCCAGCACCCCACTCCTCATCAGCTACCAGGTGAGAGCCTCAGTGGGATGCTCCTGGTGACATCCCAGTGCTGGGGGAAGCATTTCTGACCTTTATCCCTTCAGAGGGAGTGAGACAGGAAGCTCAGACAGGCACAAGTCCCTGCCCTTCCCAGAAGTGTGTTACATTTCCCAGAGGGGAGCCTGCTCAGAGCTTTGGGCTCTGAGGACTTTGCTCTCTGCTGTGGGCACAGCTCTGGGTGTAAAGCTGGGCCAGGTGCCCGCTCAGGGCAGGTTGGGCAGGGTTCACATGACCCCACAGCCCATGCCAGCAGTGGTGCCAACAACTTTCCCCAGTTTGGTGAGAACCAGGCATTGGGGCAGCTTTTAGAGCCCCTGGGGTGGGCTCCCACTGATCTTAGTCTGGGAATGAGATGGATTGGGATTTTTAGGAGGGTTGTAGCTTTTTGGGGATGGTTTCAGTGGCAGTTTGAGGCTGGGCACAGGCTGTCCTTAGTCTGGGAATGAGATGGATTGGGATTTTTAGGAGGGTTGTAGCTTTGGGGATGGTTTCAGTGGCAGTTTGAGGCTGGGCACAGCACAACTCATTTCTGTAGCTCAGCAGGAACATTAACATTGGGTCAATGCTGTTTTCTTCAGTCTCTGGCTCCTGCAGAGGAGGAAGATGAAGGTGAGGAGGAGGAAACAGAAGAGTTGGGGCAGACGGAGACGTATGCAGAATATATCCCTTCAAAATGTGAGTGTTGCCTTGGGAAGCTCTGTTCACTCCATTGTGCACCAACCTAATTTAATTGTGTGTTTGCTGTGGCACCTCCCAGGCTTGTGGTTTTCTAGGGAGAGCTCCACAGTGCCCTGGGCTCTGGCTGGGTGATGAGCTCTGGGAGAAAAGACCTGGGCTGACCTGTGTTCTGTTGTCATTCAGCCAAGATTGGGAAGCACCATCCTGACCTGGTGGTTGAGACGAGCACCCTGTCCAGTGTCCCCCCCCCTGACATTACCTACAGCCTTTCCCTGCCCAGCTCCGTGGCTGACAAAGGCTCCCTGTCTGCACTACAGCTGGAAGCCATCATCTACGCCTGCCAGGTACCTCCTGCACCTCAGCTGTCTCACACCTGAAGGAAAATGCCTCTTGCAGGGCCAGGTGTTCACGTGTGTTTTAAAATGACTGTAATTTGGGTGATGAAACTCCTTTGGCATTTTAAATGCCTCTTGAAGGATTATTTGAATCCTTCCAAAGGGGGCTTCTGTGTGGTCTGTTTTCCAAAGAGGCAAGAACCCTGGACTTTTCTTGCAGAGGGTTTTACATTTGGGGGGCCTTTTCCATGAATTGCCACTTGTGACCTTTCCTGCTGTTGTTTGGCTGAGCAGTGCACATGCATCTGTGGGATGTGTGAAAGGGTTAAGTGCTGCTCACATCAGAGCTCTCAGCAAAGGCAAATCTTTAATTTTAAGTTTAATTTTCAGTTCTGTTCTTGATTTTGCAGCAACATGAAGTTTTATTGCCCAACGGGCAGCGAGCTGGGTTTCTGATCGGGGACGGTGCTGGAGTCGGGAAGGGCAGGACTGTTGCAGGCATCATCTTTGAAAATTATCTTAAAGGGAGGAAAAAAGCTCTGTGGTAAGTTGTTGGTTTTTTTTTTTTTCCTCTTTTCCCGTAAGACCTTGGAGTAAGTTTGGATCTGGAAGTAAGGAATTCTTTAGTGCTGATGTTGGCTTTAGAGTTGAGTCATGCTGTGGCCTTGGGTAAGTCCTTTCCACCTCTTAGTGCCTGACTGCTGCCTGTGAAATGGGAATATTCCCCCTGCAGCAGGGATGGGGAATGAGTCACTGTGAAATAACAGGTTTTGTGCTCCTTGGGGTGAGGTGTCAAGCCTGGCCCTGCTCTCCCTGCAGTTGTGGAGGGTTGTTCCTGGGTTTCCTGGGTGCAGAGCCAGGAATAAGGGGCTTTGCTGCAGATCACAGCCTGTGCTGAGGGGCAGATGGGCTGTCAGATCTCACTCTGGGGGCTGTGGGCAGTGGCAGATGTGAAAACTCTGCACAGCTCCTCGTGCTTTAATCAGAGCTATTAATCACCCTGTGTCCTGACTCCCTGGGGACATCCCCAGCCCCAGGAGGAGATAACCACCCCACATCTCCTTCACAGGTTCAGCGTCTCCAATGATCTCAAGTACGATGCTGAGAGAGACCTGAAGGACATCGAGGCCTCCCACATTCCTGTGCATGCTCTGAACAAGGTAGGAGAGGAGCTGCACTGCTGCTCTGGGAATCAGCAGCAGCTGCAGGCTCTGGCTGAGCACGTGGAGCAGGACGAGGCTCAGGCAGCAGCAGAGCTTCTGTTCCCTCCTCCCAGCCAGCTCTTCCCAGTTATTTTTATTGTGGAGCTGCACAGGGAGCACAGAGCTGTTCCCTGCAGGGAGTGGGAAGTGACTGCAGGCAGGTGCAGCAGCAGAACTGGAACCTTCTTCACCATTCCTAAGAAATCCTGTGGAGAGAACAGCTCTGTGAGATGTGCTCTGCTCTCCTGGGCCAGCCTTTCCCAGTGCTGACCCATGGAATCACTTCTCAGAGCTGTAGGGAGAACAGAGATGCCTGGACTGGTGTCTGTTGTGGCCTGTGGTCGAGTCTCTGTCCAGTGTCTTCCAGTTCACTTAAATCCTCTCCTCTGGTTTTAATGGTATTGAACAACCAGCTCTTACAAAGAAACCACAGGTGTTTGACACCTCTGAATGTGCTCCACTAAGAGAGTGAAAGGGATTTTGTGTTCAACCCCAACAGACTTCAAATGGAACTTTCTTCAGCTTGGGACCAAGCCTTTCCCTCTTGTACTTCATTACATGTGGGACCCATGGCAGTGATACAGGCAACAATCTCACCTGGTCAAAGAGAAAATGGTTTTCTAGAAGGAATTAAAACAGACAGGAAGGGTCAAAGACTAAACTGTTGCTTAAAAAAAGGAAGCACTTTTTTTTTGCCAGAAAATCTCTGTCCTCGCACGGTCCCCATGGTTCACTGCAGGCTTGCAGATGTGCTGACACATTGGCTGGGGCACTTCTCCAGGCATTTACAGTCCCTGTCATCACAATATTTCAGTGCCAAACACAAATGCTGAAGACATCAGCTACCAACAGCTTTTTGCCTGTTCTGAGCTTAGGCTGGGATTTGCTCTCAGAGCGGGAATGCGCACAGCACGGAATGTGGGCAGGGATGGGTGTGACATTCTGAGGACAACAGTCACAGTGTGTGTGTGTGTGTGCTCCTGCTCCTCTTCCTGCAGATTAAATATGGTGACACAGCTACCTCAGAAGGAGTCCTCTTTGCCACCTACTCGGCGCTGATCGGTGAAAGCCAGGCCGGGGGACAGCACAGGACGCGCTTAAAACAGATTTTGGAGTGGTGCAGGGAAAACTTTGAGGGAGTTGTATCCTTAAAAAAAAAACAACCAAAAAACAAGAGACAAAAACTGGAGAGAGTGAGAGAGAGGAACTGCTGCTTTTAATTGTGCTTCAGCAGGGAACAAAGAGCCCGGGGCTGTGTGAAATCACAGGGAGCAGCCCAGTGCCTTCAGGAGACAGGAATCCCCCACACTCACTTCTCCTCCTCCTCCTCCTCCAGGATGTAGTTAAGAGGAGGAGGGGAAGAAGCAGCTGGGATTAACCTTTTCAGCATTCCTTTCCCTCAGTATTACAAGACACACCTTGGAGGTGAAGGGAGAGGGAGGGGTGGATGACTTTGGATCTGAGGAGCACAGGGCTGGGCAAACCCAGCAGATTCCACGTGTGGGCCATGAGTCAGTCCTGTTGATACTGGGACAGGTTGTTCAGTTGCCTGGAGGAGACTAGGTTCTATTTTCTGTCTGCTCCCATCCTCTGGATGAAAATAGATCCTTTCTCCTTAACTGCCACTCCCCTCCAGATTGTGTTTGATGAATGCCACAAAGCCAAAAACGCCAGCTCTACCAAAATGGGCAAAGCAGTGCTGGACCTGCAGAACAAGCTGCCTCGAGCAAGGGTTGTCTATGCCAGTGCCACAGGTGAGCTGCTCTGCCCACAGGGTGGGTGTGAGAGTGGCAGAGGTCCCCTCTGACCTGAAGGGGCACCCTGAGGTGTGAGTGTGTGTGAGATCCTGTAAGGAGAAGCCAGTGGTGCTGCGGGGCTAGAGAGGAGCTCAGCATGCTGAGATGTGCCCCAAGCCCCATCACTGATGTCACTTGTGACATTTTGGTGGGTCAGATTAATTTCTCTCCAGTTTAACTTGTTCCTGGCCAGCTGTTCCAGCTGCTTTGTGATGTTTACCCACGGAATGTAGGGAGGGCAATGTTCAGAAAGTTCTCCAAAGGCACAATGGCAAATGACAACCTCTTCAGAGGTCTCTTGAGTCACAGCTATTCCCAAGTGCTGTGGGTTTGCTGACATTGATTTCTGTCCCAACAGGTGCCTCAGAGCCAAAAAACATGATTTACATGAGCCGCCTGGGGATCTGGGGGGAGGGAACCCCGTTCCGAGCCTTCGATGAGTTCCTGCACGCCATTGAGAAGAGGTGAGTCCTGCCCAGTGCCTTGTGTGGGACGGGGTGCAGTGCCCAAGGATGGGGTGGGCAGCGTCCCACAGAGCTGGGGTGGGGCTGCTTCTGGAGAAGAACATGCCCTGTGCTGCCCCTGAGCAGAGGGAAGGTCCCACAGCTGGGACTCTGAGCTGAGGATCACAACTGGGGTTCCACAGCTGGGGTTCACAACTGGGGTTCCACAGCTGGGGTTCAAAACTGGGGTTCCACAGCTGGGGTTCTGATGCTGTTGAGTCAGGGATGGAATGAAGGACTCCAGTCTTCAGAAGGTGAATCAGAAGGCAATTTAATAAAGGTAGGGGGTCTTTTATAATGTGACTCATTAAGGTGAGGCTTGATTGGTCTCAAGAACCTCTCACACTATTGGTGAACTATGAATAGCACACTCTGGAGAACCATATCTATAAACAGCAGTTACAGAAAGAGAGATAATAATTGTTTTAATTCTTTTCTCTCAGTTTCCCAGGCTTGGCCTGGGAGAAATTATCTCCGTTCTTTCTTTGACTGAACTAAGAATATCCACAGAGTTCCAAAGCTGGACCCACAGCTGGGGCTCAGAGCTGGGGCTCTGAGGTGGGTCCCACAACTGTTGTCCTCTGCCAGGGGAGTCGGCGCGATGGAGATCGTGGCCATGGACATGAAGGTCAGTGGGATGTACATTGCTCGGCAGCTCAGCTTCACTGGGGTGACCTTCAGGATTGAGGAGATCCCTCTGGATGAGAAGTACAAGGCTGTCTACGACAAAGCAGCCAAGCTGGTGAGCTGAGATCCTTGGAGTGGGAGGCTGGGGTCTGACCATGCTTTGGGCACAGCCACCAGTGTGTGGGAGGCTGTGAGGCCCCTAAATGTGGCCATGACCTCAAAGGTGTGGTGGTGTTTGAGAGTCTTCAGGACGAGGGAAGAGATTAGAATCTTGACTCTATGTTTCAGAAGGTTGATTTATTATTTTATGATATTATGTTATATTAAAAATGCTGCATTGTGGAATTTTTCCTCACTCGGGGTCACCAATTGTGCTGGTGTTCACAGGGGTCCCAAGATGAGGGAAGAGATGAGAATCTTGACTCCATGTTTCAGAAGGCTGATTTATTATTTTATTATATATATTATATTAAAAGAAAATGCTATATTAAAACTATACTAAAACAATAGAAGAAAGGATTTCATCAGAAGGCTTGAAAGGAAAGGAATGGAATGATAACAAAAGCTGGTGGCTCTCAGAGAGTCCGAGACAGCTGGGCTGTGATTGGCCATTAATTAGAAACAACCACATGAGACCAATCCCAGATCCACCTGTTGCATTCCACAGCAGCAGATAACCATTGTTTACATTTTGTTTCTGAGGCCTCTGAGCTTCTCAGGAGAAAAATCCTAGCAAAGAGATTTTTCAGAAAATATCATGGCTACACTATACTAAAACTATACTAAAGAAAGAGAAAGGAGACATCAGAAAGCTAGAAAAGAATGATAATAAAATCTTGTGACTGACCAGAGAGTCTGACACAGCTGGACCATGATTGGTCATCAAGTAAAAACAATCTACATGGAACTAATCAAAGATGCACCTGTTGGTAAACCATCTCTAGACCACACTCTACAGCCATCAGATAATTATTGTTTACATTTCTTTTCTGAGGCTTCTCAGCCTCTCAGGAGAAAAATCCTAGCAAAAAGATTTTCCTAAAATATGTCAGTGACACAAACATAGGAAGGAAAAGAGGTACACATTGCTCAGCTGATATAATGAAAGAACTTAGACTTTTTTGCCTCTATTTGGAAGTTCCACATTTGCAAACCAGAGCTGCATCGTGCTGATGGAGAGAATGCCCAGTTTTGATTCTCAATCAGATTATCAAACCTTCAGCCTGTTCTCATCACCTCCTGAGGGGATCCCCAGTGTTGATTCTCAATCAGATCATCAAACCTGTTCTGATCACCTTCTGCACGACAGGAACGACAATGGGAGTTACATTAACTCATTCTCCTTGGTGTTACCCGCAGTGGGCAGAGGCCTTGATGGTGTTCCAGCAGGCAGCTGACTGCATCGGCCTGGAGTCTCGCAAGTCCCTGTGGGGTCAGTTCTGGTCGGCTCACCAGCGCTTCTTCAAGTACCTGTGCATCGCCGCCAAGGTGCGGCGCCTCGTGGAGCTGGCCCGGGAGGAGCTGGCCAGGGACAAGGTACGGGAGCCCCACCGGGGGGTTGTGTTTGTGAGGGTCCCCAGAAGGAGGTGAGAGATGAGTGAATCTGACCCATGTTCTTAGAAGGCTAATATTTTATTTTATTTTATTTTATTTTATTTTATTTTATTTTATTTTATTTTATTTTATTTTATTTTATTCTATTTTATTTTTATTCTATTTTATTTTTATTCTATTTTATTTTATTCTATGTTATTCTATTCTATTTTATTCTATTTATGACATGACATGACATATCACATTGTATATCACATTGTATATAATATACCCCTCACCTGGGGGTTGTGTTTGTGAGGGTCCCCAAGAGGAGGTGAGAGATGAGTGAATCTGACCCAAGTTCTTAGAAGGCTAATCTTTTCTTTTCTTTTCTTTTCTTTTCTTTTCTTTTCTTTTCTTTTCTTTTCTTTTCTTTTCTTTTCTTTTCTTTTCTTTTCTTTTCTTTTCTTTTCTTTTCTTTTCTTTTCTTTTCTTTTCTTTTCTTTTCTTTTCTTCTTTATTTTCTTTATTTTCTTTTATTTTCTTTATGACATGACATATATCACATTATATATCACGTTATATATCACATTATATATCACGTTATGTATCACATCATATCACATTATATTCTATCATATCATATATCACATCATATCATATTATATCATATCATAATCGCATCATATCACCTTATATCACATCATATTATATCACATCATATAATATTGCCTCAAGTACAGCTCTGTCCTTTCCCCTGTCTGCTTGCACCTTAGAGATTTTAGGCAGGAACTTCCTAGCATAGTCAGTGAGGTTCTGTGCTCAGAGTCCCCCTGTGTGGGGTCAGCACAGGGGGGTGCTGATGCTGGAAGATTTGAGAGATGATTCTTCCTCAGGAGCCCTGCCCAGCATGGACCTACCTGGAACAGGGACCAAGGGGAGATAGGTGGGCCTGGGCAATGCCACTGTGTGGCAGTGCAGCTGCCCTGGCACCTGACTGTGCCACCCCTCATGTCCCCCATCCCTCGTGTCCCCACAGTGCATTGTCATCGGCCTGCAGTCCACGGGGGAGGCTCGCACCAGGGAGGTCCTGGACGAGAACGATGGGCACCTCAACTGCTTTGTCTCTGCTGCAGAGTGAGTTAAAAATCCCTGCTTTCCTCTGTGGGGTGTGTGGGGGCAAAGCTCTGCCCTGGGGCACAGAGCACTGGCAGGTCTTCAAATGCAGTTTGGTGTCACCTCCCCCTGTTCCACAGAGGGGACACTCAGGTGGGTCCTTGAGGCACTGGATCCTCAGTGGGACTGTGTGAGCTGCATCCTGGATTTTGAAGTCTCCCATGGACTTACAGGAAGAGCCTGATCCTACTCTCTGCACACATAAAATAATTGTCAGAAAGAGAGGCAGAATTGTAGCTCAGAGGTAGTTTGTGTGGATCTGGCTGTGAAAAATGAGGCTGTTGACACAGAAGAAATGAGCAAGAGAATTTACTGTGATGGCTGGGATGATGATGTGAGATGGTGTCAGTGGAGTTTAAATCCACCAGTGTTGGCTTTTAGCTCATGTATAAATCAGCACCAGTGTCCTGGCTGTGTGGCCATTGTTCCCAGCTAACCGGGAGCTGCCTGTGCCCGAGTGAGCCTGCAGCAGAACTTGTGCTGCCCTCTGAGCAGAGAGTAAGGCTCCTGCTTCCCCTCCTTCCTGCAGCTTCCAAAACCCCAACCCATCCCTGAATGCAGCTGCTCCTGCATGACAGGGGACAAAAATCTGGCATTGGGTTGGGTTTCTGCTGTTCAGCAGAGCTGTTTTCTTCCAAGTGACTTCTGCTGCAGGTGGGAGTAGTGGGACATGCCCAGAGCAGCCTGAGGCTGGGTTAGGCTGAGCTTTCCTCCCTTGCTGAGGGGGCTTTGGGTTGGTCTGTGTCACTCCTCTGCCTCCAGCCCATTTCTGAGAGCCAAGTACACTTTGGTGACAGTGCACAGGGCAGGTCTGGCAGCTCCTTGGGTGATTTGGCCCCTTGGATTGGTTTCCACGTCACAGAACTCCAGTCTAGGGGACAGCGTGGTGCCTGGCTGAGTGGTGCTGGAGGAGGGGTCTGTCAGGGGTCTGTCTGTCTGTCCCACTCTGTGTGAATTGCTGCCCACTCCCAGAGGCAGCAGCTCTGTGTTCCACAGTCCTGGCCAGATCACCAAGTGTCTCCTGGCATCTGCTCAGCCTCCAAATGTGTGTCCTGGTGTTCCAGCACTTCAGGGGATTTCTGGAGGGGACTGTGCTGGGAAGGAGCAGTTTAAAGATGCTGAGAAATGGGGTTAAAAATAAACATGGTCCTGTGGTGGGTGGATTCCAGCCCAGGGCTGTTTCCAGAGAGATGGAGAGGGGAGTGTGGGAAATGAGTGGAATTTCAGAGCTGGGAGGCTCCAGAGTCAGTGGTCATTGGGTCACCCAGCACACAGGACAGGGGTCATTGCTGGTGTCACATAACTGCAGACACAGAGCTCTGTCCCTCTGGGGAGCACTGTGGTCACTGTCCCCTTCAGCCCCTCATGCCAAGGGTCCTGGAGCTCCCTCCCCAGTTCCTAAGTCTCCCTTTTCTCACCCAGGGGAGTTGTTGTCATGTCCATCCTCTCACCTGGTGCTTGCTATGTTTGGTTTGGAGGTTTTTTGGTTTGTTTTTATTTTCCAAGCAGAACTCAATCAGCACCACCCCATTGCCCTGGGGGTTCATCCACACAGTCAGCATTTAAACATTTGGTCTTTGATTTGCAGAACAGCCCACAGAAACCTTTGATTTTCACCTTTTCTGACTTTTTTTTCCTTCCATTCACTTGGAACCACTACAGATCCATGTTCTGTCCCTTGGTTTTGTGGGAAGCAGTCCCACAGCCAGGGAGTTGGAGGACTTAGGTGGAACATATTTATTGGATGGCCTGACAGTGGTCTGTGCTCTCAGGGCATGGAGAGGGACTGGGACACTGGAGTTGCTGTATTTTTGGTGTAACAGTTTCCCAGTGTAGTGTTTCCCATTTAAAACTCCTTCTTGGTTGTTATATAAACGACCTGCAGGTCCAAGAGCCACCTTGTACCAGGGGCTGGCTGAGGCCAAGCTGGTGGCCATGGATGGGGTGGATTGACCTCTCTTCCATGGAACATGGGGCTATCCCAAACAAACATTGCTATGTGATGACCAGCACGTGTTGCTGGCAGCTGGAATAAATTTTGCATCTTACTTTCAGAGGCGTCTTTCTATCACTAATTCAGAAGCACTTTCCTTCAAACAAAAGAAAGAGAGAAAAAGGAACTGGCATTAAAAGAAAACGTAAGATCTCCCTCACTCCCAGCCCAGCCCCTGCCTCCTGCCCTGCTGCTGCCCCCCAGCCACTCAGCTTCTCTGCCTTTTGCCATGCTTTTTGCTGCTCTCCCTGGTTTTGATTTGCCCTCCTGCACATCTCCCAGTGCTCCCTCATCCAGAGGACAGCAGCTCTGGGCCTTCCCCCCTTTTCCTCCCTCTGCTTCACTGCCCTTGCCCTGATCCTTCCCCTCAACCCACGCTGGGGCAGATGGCACAAGGCCTGGCTGGTGTCTGAACTCCTCCTGCAGCAAGGGGGGTCCTCCACAACCCCTTACTTAGAGCACAGAAGGTGTCCTGAGGAAAAAAAATAATTTCCCTGCTGAATTATTTGTTGTGGCCGCAGGTAAGAAGAGTTTGGGATGTGGAACAGGGGGAAGAGGGGGCAGCAGCACTGGCAGGTTGTGGAGCAGCCTGATCCATGAACCCTTCTTAGGCAGAGGGGCACATTGTGCTGTGCTTCGTGTCCCAAAACACCAGTACCTACCTGTGTTCTGCACACTCCTCTGGAGGCAATGCCCTGGGATTCCTTCCCTGACGAGCTGGCACTGCTTAGAGCCAGCCATGTGTGCAGCCAACTTCAGCCCTGCTCAGGAGTGCCTTGTTCTTCCTTTCTCTCTCTTCCTTTGTCTCTCCTGCTCTCCCTCCCTCCCTAACTGCCACCCCCACCCCAGAGGCTGTGTCTTTCTGAGGTCACACTCTTATTTGGGGCAGGCTCAGCTCTTTTGGGACTCCTCCTCCTGTCTCTGCACTGTCCCTGTCTGCCCTGTCCCTGTGTCCTGCACTGGTGCCCTGCTGGTGCTGGGGCTGTGACACTGCTCCCTCTCTGCTGCAGGGCGTCCCAGGGGCCGCTGCCCCAAGGCTCTGCGGGGTCCCTGTGACCAAGGGGTTGTCATCAAGATCAGCGATGACAGCAGCACCGACTCGGACATGGGGCTGGACAGCGACCTCACCTCGTCCCCAGAGTCCCTGTTGGAGACAGATGATGTCATCTTCGTGGATCACACCTTCAGCGAGGACAGGGGTGAGCAGGGCAGTGACAGGCACAGCTGGGGAGGGGTGGAGCAGTTTGTTTGGGGGTCCCCAGGGTCCCCCTAAGCTGTGTGTTCACTGGTAGGTCATGTGCCTTTGTCCAGCAGCAGTGGCCCCAGAAACCCTCTGGGACAACTTTTTCCCCCCTGTCTGATGTGCAGTTACCAGGGAACCCTAAAATTCCACCTTTTTCCCATTGTAGGTGGTTTCCACATGCTGCCTTCCCAGAAAGAGCTGCACGGCCTGAGAGAGCTGAAGGTTGAAAAGATGAAACAGGACCTCCTAGCAAAAGTGAAAGCACTGGGCAAAGAGCTACCTCTCAACACCTTGGATCAACTGATTGATTATTTTGGGGGCCCAGAGAACGTAGCTGAGGTACGTCCCACTGTCAGTGTGTTTTGGTGGCACTGGGTGACAAGGAAAGGACAGTGAAGAATCAGAGAAGGATGGAATGGTTTGGGTGGGAAGGGAATTTAAAGATCATCTCATTCCACCCCTCTGCCCTGGGCAGGGACACCTTTCACTATCCCAGGTTGCCCCAAACTCCATCCAGCCTGGCCTTGGGCACTTCCAGGGATAGGACAGCCACAGCTGCTCTGGGCATAGAGAAAAATTTCTTCTATTAAAAAAAAAAAAAGAAAGTTCTTGCTGGCAGAGTGTTTCCTCTCCCTGCTGGGAATTGCCTGGCTGGCCTTGCTGGGCTGTGTGGCTCCCCAGGCTGCAGCAGCCCCTGTCCTGTGTGCAGATGACAGGCAGGAAGGGACGGGTGGTTCGCAGGCCCGACGGCTCCGTCGTGTTCGAGTCGCGCGCCGAGCAAGGGCTCTCCATAGACCACGTCAACCTGAAGGAGAAGGAGCGTTTCATGCAGGGGGAAAAGGTGAGCTGGGCTCTGAAAACCTGCACAGGACTGAGGGTGTTGCTAGGGGAGGGCAGGGAGGGTGTCTGTGCGTGCCTGTGCCCTGCCAGCAGCTCTCTGTGGGTTTCACCTGCTGGAAGGAGACAAAGCTTCCCAGGTCCCTTCAAGGGCTGGGGCTGCTGTAGTACCCGGGGCTGTTTCTTGAAGCTGTTTAACGTGTTTTCAGGAGCCTGACTCTGTTCTCACTCATCTCTCTGTAGCTCGTGGCGATAATCTCAGAGGCCTCCAGCTCAGGGATCTCCCTCCAAGCAGACAGACGGGTGAAGAACCAGAAGCGCCGGGTGCACATGACCCTGGAGCTGCCCTGGAGTGCAGACCGGGCCATCCAGCAGTTTGGTGAGGGCTGGGTGTCCCTGGGCACTGTCACCTCCCCTGGGTATGGGCTAGGCTGTGGGATGGGCCCTGGGAGGGTCAGGTGTGGTGGGAGCCCAAGGTGGATTTAAGGGATGTCTGTGTGGGAGGAGAACAGAGGCACAGTCACTGGTGCTGCTGGGATTATATCCCTGAGCTCTGGGGCAGAGGAGGGACTCCCCAGGGTGAGAAGGATGGGCATTATGTGGCTTTTCTGGTTACATTCCCATTCCAGACAGGCCATCCCAAGCTCCTGTTCCACCCCTATTCCCATGCAGGCCGAACACATCGATCCAACCAGGTCTCTGCTCCCGAGTACGTGTTCCTCATCTCAGAGCTGGCAGGGGAGAGGAGGTTTGCATCCATCGTGGCAAAACGCCTGGAGAGCCTGGTGAGTGCCCACAGCTGTGATCCCAACACGGCTCTTGATTCCCTCTGAGGAGATTCTGGGTCAGAGCTCCCACCAACATGGCCAAGGGGGGATTGTGTCACCCCTGGCTGAGGCATTGCAGTCATGGAATGGCTTTTAGCATCCTGGGATTTGGGAAAGGAAGTGAGGAGAATATGTAACTGAGGCTTTGGGAGGAATTTCAGGGGAGCAAGCACCTGCTTCCAGATGCTGCAATTTCCCCACTATTACTGGAGTATACACCTATGTTATTCCCAAAAAGCTTACGAAATAATTAATGGAATAATTAATTTGCCTCTGTTTCATTTTCTTCACTTCTAAATCCCCAAATCCTTTGGTAAAGTCTCAGTATTCTGGAGGAACACTGCCTCCCAATGGCACATTTGCAGACATGCCTTTGGCCATCCTTCTCTGGTGTTTTGCAAGAGCTCAGAATAAGAACCTCTTGCTCCATCTGCCTTCCCAGGGTGCCTTAACTCACGGGGACCGAAGGGCCACCGAGTCCCGAGACCTCAGCAAGTACAACTTCGAGAACAAGGTGACAGGGCTGGGCTGGGGCAGCGTGGCTGACAGGATGTTGGAAGAGCTGGGAGAGGGAGCCAGAGGCAGGAGGATCATTGCTAATGGCTGCAGGCAGGGCCCAGTCTAGCACCCAGCTCCTGCGAGCTCAGAGTCATGGTCACACTGAGGACTCTTCTCACCAGGAGCTGGGAAGGGCACCCAGCCCTCTGCCCCCAGGGAAGGGCCTGGGGACATGGGAGGCACTCACACAGCTTCCCCCTTGCCTTGTCTGTGGCCTTCCTGGGGTGACAGTGTTCTCTGTAGTGTGTGACACCCTGAGCAGTGTGTGTGCCCTCATCAGTGACACCTTCAGCAGCGTGTGACACTCTAAGCAATGTCACCCTCAGCAGTGTGTGTCACCCTCAGCATTGTGTGTCCTTTCAGCAGTGTCACCCTCAGCAGTGTGTGTCACCCTCAGCAGTGTCCCCTCAGCAATGTGTGTCCCCTCAGCAGTGTCCCCTCAGCCCCAGCTCAGCTGCCGTGTCTGTTCCTCCCGTGTGTGACTCTGGTCTCCTCCCACAGTACGGGGCCAAAGCCCTGGACAAGGTCCTGTCCACGATCCTCAACCACTCAGAGAGCAGGGTTCCTGTGCCCAGGAGCTACGAGAGAGGGGAAGACAACTTTTTCCGTGGTAAGAACATTT
The DNA here is from genome assembly GCF_051311805.1 of Agelaius phoeniceus. Classification (NCBI taxonomy): domain Eukaryota; kingdom Metazoa; phylum Chordata; class Aves; order Passeriformes; family Icteridae; genus Agelaius; species Agelaius phoeniceus. The sequence continues at coordinate 2,480,795 of NC_135293.1, forward strand.
CCAGCTCCAGGGTTTCTGCTGGATGGGTTGGTCTCAGGTTTGGGATGCTGGAAGAACCGAGCAGGAGGTCAGAGGGAGAAAACAGAGGGGAAAGTGCTGCTGGCTTATGTCACCTGCCAGGCATGGGGAGTGGCTGAGTTCCTGAAGAGTAAACAGTCCTGCAGGAATGCTGGTGGGAGGCTTAACCCCAAAATACAAAAGATGTCTTCTGGCATTGCAGAAATGAAGCAAGGGCTCATCTCCGTGGGCATCTGCTGCAGCCAGATGAAGTATGGCACTGTCTCCGTGGAGAAGGGTAGGTGTGGAGCTGCTCCTGCCCAAGGCAGGGGGCAGATGGAAGAGAATGGGAGTGTCATGGCCTGCCTGACCTCGTGGGGTGTGCTGGGCACCTGGGCAAGATGCTTGCCTTGTGAGGAAGGTCCTGTGCTGCAGATCCCATGGCCCTGCAGATCCCATGGCCCCCCAGCTTCCTCACAGGAACAGCCCTTGGCTGTCAGAAGGAATATGGTGGGGCTGCTGGGGGGGCTCTTTGGGAGGGGGCTGGTGGGCTCCATGTCCAGCTGCACCACATCTCACCTGACTCACTGTGCTCTTGCAGACTGCTCCATCACCAAATTCCTGAACCGCATCCTGGGCCTGGAGGTGGACAAGCAGAACATGCTCTTCCAGTATTTTTCTGACACCTTTGACTACCTGATTGAGAAGGACAAGAAGGAGGGCAAATATGACATGGGCATCCTTGGTATGGAGAAGGAGGGGTGGTCACAGCTCTGGGGTTCCAGTTCCTCCCTGTGCAGTGTCCCCAGCCAGCACAGATCCTGAGACCCAAGGAGGTGCTTTTGGGAGGATGTTCTTTACAACAGCCTTTTCTCCTTGCACAGATTTAGCCCCAGGAGTGGATGAGATCTACGAGGAGAGCAAGGAGGTTTTCCTGACCCCAGGGCACCCGCAGGACGGGCAGGTTGTGTTCTACAAGGTGGGCACCTGTCTATGCCTGGATCTAGGCTGTGCTGAGGGGAGATTTGTGAGGCAGACACCGAGGCACTTGTCCTGCCCCTGGAGTCACAAATCCCTCTGTGTGTCCCTGTTCAGATCAGCGTTGACAGAGGCTTAAAGTGGGAGGAAGCCTATGAGAAGTCGCTCAAACTGACAGGAACCTATGATGGGTTCTACCTCTCCTACAAGGTACGTCCCTGGGCTTGGATGGCACCTCAGCTCAGAAAATCTGCCATGGTGTACAAGGTCACTCTTCCTGAGGGCTGGGAAATGCCTCCAAGGACCTCCTTCCTGGCAGGAAGGGGTTAGTTTAGAGAAATCTGGGGAGGGAGGCTGTGCCTGTGACCATCAGCTGTACCCCACAGGTGCGAGGCAACAAATACACCTGTCTGCTGGCAGAGCAGTGCCGTGGGAAGAACTTCATCCTCTACAAGCCAAATATTGGGAAGCAAAGCCAGCTTGAGAGCCTGGACAGTCTGCAGAAGAAGTACAGACAGGTAGGTGGAACCTGCAGCCTCCAGAGTGGGGAGTTTGGAAGGACATTCATTGTAACCCTGCCACAGCTCCTCGTGGCTCTGTTGTGGATGGGCAGGGATGGTGGTAGCACCAGGTGTCCTGACTCCCAGCCCTGGATTTCAAGTCTCTTCATCCTGGACAGTGGAAAATTCCTAATGCTGAGTGTTCTGCTGCAGGTGCTGCCTGAGGAGGCCAAGGAGCACTGGGAGAACAGCTACCACTTCTCCTTGAAGAACTGTAACCACGCAGTGTGGTAAGGCAGCTGCAGCCCCAGTCTGCCACAGAATCTCAGGATGGTTTGGGTTCAAAGGAACCTTAAATGAAGCCCATCCAGTTCCATGGCAGGGATGGATAGTGAGGCCTTCCACCAGGTTGCTTCATCCAACCTGGATGGATGCCTTGAACTCCTCTGGGAATGGGGCAGCCACACCTTCTCTGGGCAGCCTGTGCCAGGCCCTCACCACCTTCACAGGGAGAAATTCCTTCCCAACATCCAATTTACATTTCCTCACTTTCAGCTTCAAGCCATTCCTCCCTCCCTAGGCAGGACCCTGCACCCTGGGGGTCCCTGACTGTGGCACTGGGGGAGGCTGCGGGGAAGCGAATCCCGCTCAGCTCCAGGAACCTCTGCTAATCCCAGTGGTTTTCTCCCATGCTCCTCGAAGGAACAAGAGCTGCAAGCTGATCCAGGAGGGGAAGGAATGCTTCCAGGGCATGCGCCTGAGGCACTATTACATGCTGTGTGGGGCCCTGCTGCGCGTGTGGAGCAGGATCGCCGGCGTCATGGCAGACATCACCAGCAGCAGCTACCTGCAGATCGTGCGCCTCAAGACCAAGGAGAAGAAGAAACAAGTTGGTGTGTGAAGTGTTGGTGTGGGAAGGGGAGCAGGGGGAAGGGGTCCAGCTGCCCAGCATCAAGATTTCCTTCTTAAAATGGGCGTGTTCCAGCACACAAGGTGGTAGCACCGATTCCTCCCTTCCAGGAGGGGAGTTGGATGTGTTGGGGCAGAGGGGGTGAGCCAGGTCCATTATCCTCCTCCCCACTGTCCCCACAGTGCCCCATCCCTTCCCAGAGGGCTGTGGGAATTCTATGGAGGGAGAGGGGAGAGCTTAGACAATTCCATGCCTTTGACAGGTGTCTGGCAGTAGGCAGCACCCCAAAACCCACTCTCACTTGCAAGTTCTTTATAATGACTGATCAGGCCATGAATTATTTATTTGAATAGGCCAAGGAAAACAGACATAAACAGATTCACTTGCTTCACAGGATAAACAAAAGAAACACCACTAGGAGATAAAGGTACCCATGTTACAGCTGGCAAAGAAATAGTATAAATTAGGAGTCAATGTCACTGAGCAACAAATGATAGCAGTGTGCAGAGAATGTCCTTAATTTCTCTCAATCCCCAGGGGATGTAACTTGATGGCCATGACTTGGTTGTTGAGAACTCTCCACACACTCAGAGAGTGTATTAGAGATTTCTGCTTTCGTGAAAATCATAGTGGTCTTTTATAGTTGTAAAAATGCTTGTGTTCTGTTTCCTTTCTTACACCAAGACAGAATGCTTCTTGCTGGCTAAGGAGGTTTTCAGCTAAGATAATTAATCACATGACAATTCCAGCGTGACTTAGCCACGTGTCACGGGGAGATAAGGTTTTGCAGTGTTGAGGGTGAAAGGTCCTGCCACAGGGGACTGATGTCTGTTCCTCCCCCAGGGATAAAGATCCCCGAGAGCTGCGTGCACAGGGTGCGGGAGGAGCTGAAGCAGATGGACGAGGACGTGAAGAGGAAGCAGAGCCGGCTGCTCCAGGCCCAGGAGCAGAGCTCACCCTTCTCCCTGCCACTGAACCTCCTGCCAGTGCCCGGGCTGCCCCTGCCCTCCCTGTGCCAGGACGAGATCCTGGACTTGACCTACAGCCCTCCCAGCAACAGCATTCCTGACTTGGTGTTGAACCCCGAGACCAGAGCGCTCTGCTTCTCCTCGGAGCCCCCCCTGCAGCCCCAGCAGCCCCCCCAGCAGCAGCACAGGTTGTCCTTTGGCTTTGGCCACGCTCCTGGCCTGGAGGGCAGCACAGCCCCCGGCCCCTCACTGCACGAGCCCCCTGCCCTGCCCCCCCCAGCCCCCCTGCAGCAGCCACAGGAGGATTTTCTCCAGCAAGACGGGAATATCAATTTTAGAGAGATCCTGGAGGACATGCTGAGGACGTTGAACGAGCCCTCCCAGGAGAACATGCTCCCTGCAGAGCGCCAGAGCGTGATCCAGTTCACTGGGCCTTTCTCAGGCTTCTGAGTGCCAGCTGGGAATGCTGCTGTGGATCTGTGTTCTCTGGTGCAGAGGTGAGAGCTGAGGAGCCCTGACTTTTCTACTGGTTTGGACTGACTCTGCTCTGGTTTTGAGGGAAGAAAGAGCCTGGAGTTCCTCAAAGTGAATTTTATTTATATCTAATATCTAGTCAGGCATGTGCAGGTGTGTATGGAACGTGCCCAGGGGGGGCTGAGCAGGTCCTGCTGGGCTGAGGGGCTCTGCTGGGTTGAGTCCTGCTCACAGGTCAGTGCTCAGGTGGATTGAGGGGAGACCCCTCCTGTGCCCACTCCCTGCAGACTACTGAGTGTCCGAGCCTTCTCCAGCCCAGGAGGGTCATGGCCAGGCTCTGCAATGACCACATGCTGGTCAGTTAGGGAAGAATGGGAGTTCAGCCCCCAGCTTGGGCTGCCCCAGTGCTGCTGCAGACCCTGGGGCTGTGCTGGCAGGCTGGGATGAAGGGAAAGGGAATGTTGTCCCAGAGGAGCTGGGAGATGCTGAGCTCAGATTTCCTCTGGCAGGGCTGAGCGGGTGTAGTGAGAGATCCAAAACTGTTTGTGCTGCCCTTGCCAGGAAGGGACCTTGAGCTGCCTGAGCTGGCTGCACCCCACAGACAGAGCTGGAGTCTGTCAGAGCTCAGCCACGCCAGGATCAGCAGGATTCTCCAGAGCAGAAGGGACACATGTCCCTTTGTTCTGCACTTTAACCTCACCAGGTCGCCGTGACCAGATGTGCTTTGGCCAGTTTCCTGCTGTCACATGTTGTCCCTTCACCTGGACATCTCGCTGGTCCTGCCACTGCCCTGGTCCAGGGGTCTGGGTCAGGGCAGCCCAGCCGGGTTGTGCAGTGTCATTGTCACTGCTGGGGTGTGTAGTATCTTTGCACTGACCAGGATGTGCAGAGTGATTGTTCAGGGTGTGCAGTGTCAGTGTCACTGTCTGAAATATGCAGTGTTATTGTCACTGCCCAGGATGTGCAGTGTCAGTGTCACTGGTCAGGGTGTGCAGTGTCACTGTCACCACCCGGGATTTGCAGTTTGGCTGCTCCTGCTGCAACCTCCCCCTCGGATACCAAAGAACAAAGGCTGCTTTGCAAAGCACTGCCCCACCCCCTGCTGCCTCCACGCCAGGACAGAGGGCATCAAAGCCTTTCCCAAAAGTGGCACCAGGATGATTTCAGGCAAGAACCTGGGCCCTTCCTCAGAGAGCCCTTGGGGAAGGGGGCACTCTATGCCCTAACAGGGCAGTTTTGAGGGGGCTGGAGCTTCACAGTGCCTGGTGGTGTCACCTCCATGTCCCCCCAGGGCTCAGGGGCTGGCCCAGTGCCCGTTTGGTGCTGGGAATTGCTCTGGGTCTGTGTCCAGGTGTTGTGCTCTGGCTGTGGCAGGAGCTGACCCCCAACACCCAAGGTCACAGACCTGCCCTGGTGTCACACACAGGTGGGCTCAGTTTGAGGCTACTCTGGTCCCTGAATTTCGTTTTGGGGGGCCTGTCCTTACCCCCGTCCCTAGCTTAGCACCAGCCCAGGCTCAATCCCTGCAGTCGGGGCCACATTTCACCTCCTTACCTCAACGTGATCACCAAAGATGGGGGAGCCCCCTGTGCCCCCCAAAGCCCTGCTGCTGCCCCGGGGGCTCCTGCTCTCCCCCAGCTCTGCTTCTCTCCACCCCAGCAGCCTTTCCCCGGGCCAGGCAGAGCCAGGCTGCCCCTCTCCACACCCTCCCCCTATTTAAAGCACTGCTCGCTTGGGGCCGAATTCCCAACAATGAGGGAAAAGGACGCCGGGAAAACCCAGCTCAAAGAGGTTTAAACTCAGGAATAGCGAGGGGGAATTCCCTGCTGGGCACCCTCTGCTGTCACCGGAGCCTTACCTGGTGGCTTTGACCTTAACTTTTAAATATATGCAATCTTCCCTCCCTGGTCTCTGGAAAGACAGAGACCACCTGCAAGGAATCCCTTTCCTGCCCCAATCCCATGTTTTGTCAGGGTTAATAATATGTAATGTTACCTTTTAACTAAATTATTCTGCAGTTGTCCTACTGATTGTATTTTTAATGAGTCCCTGTTTTCTTCCCTGACACCTTTGTGTTGGCACTTTTTAATCTGCTTGTTGTTTGCCCTTGTTTCTATGTATATTTATAATTAAGTTGTACATATGTAAAGAGATTTTTTTAGAGTATGTGCCTTGGACTAATAATTTCTGAATTTTCTACTTGCCTCAGAAGGATAATTTTTCATTCTGCTCAGTAAAAATGGAACAGAAGCCACACGTGAGATCTCTGTAACTCCCAGCTCTGTCTCTATCTCTTGGTCTATCCAGCTTGTCCCAGGAGCCCAGCTGGGACTTGGATCAGGAATCCCTGGGCCAGCATCCTGCTGGCAGCTGGACTTTGTATCTCCTGTGTCACCAAATCGGTGACATTGAGGGCTGTTGTCCCAAGCCTCTCCCTGGGAGAAGCCACAGCTCATGCAGAGGAGGATCCTGGCTGGATCCAGCCTTGGATGAGGCAGCTCCCTCCTGGCTTGGCTGGAAAAACACAGATAAAGGAGCCTCTGTTCCAGTGTGCTCCCCCAGCTCTGGGATGTCTCATCCAGGCACTGCTGGTCCTGTTATCTCATGGAAGGAGGGATGGGGTGACCCCCAGTGAGTGATCCCTAAATGTGAGCAGGATCCTCCCTGCATCCCTGATGTGCTGGAGGTTCTGCAGGGGTGTCACACTTGGGAGACCCTGGGATTGTTCCTGGGGACAAACTCCCCAAGGGGGCTGTGGATGTGCCAGGGAGAGCCAGCACTCCCCAGGCCCTGGGAGGAGGTGCAGCAGCATTCCTGCATGGCAGAACCTGAGCTGTCCCTGCCTAGGATGGGACACCAGCCCCTTGGGCTTGGCTGGGCATGGCTGTGGCTTCACAACCACCAAGACGCTGCCCCAAGGAGGAGGAGGAGGAGGATGATCCTGCTTGCTGTGGTCAGACACATCCCTGGCTGCAGGGGACGTTTTGCCGTGTCCCAACACGCCTGGCTTCTGTTTTGCAGGAATTTCTCCTGGCCAGGGCTTGCACCACTGCTGGACCCATCCCCTGTGCTGCCCTGCCCTGCCAGGATTCCTGGAGATCAGAGGGATCCCAGAGGGGGGACAGGAGGGATCCCAGAGGGGACAAACCTTCCCCAGCTCTGCCTTTGCCCAGGGAGTCCCTCAGGAGCTCACATCATGCCGGATTTGCACTTCCTCCTCAACGCTGAGGATTATCCCAGCTTGGCTTAGGAGTTGTGTAAGGTCTTGGCTTGCCAGCAAACTCCAGGCTGTCAGCAGAGCGGCGCAGCAGCCCCAGCCCCATCCCACAGCCAACACAGCAGCTCATTCCTAACGCCTTTATTGCAGGGGGACTCTTTACTCTGAGGGGGCTCTGGCTGCTCCTGCCCGCAGCGGCCACGGCCCCTGGAGCCTCTGTCCAGCAGGTGCACGCCGTGGGTCAGGGCTGCCCCACCAGCAGCTGGATTGGAGGCAGCCCTTCATGGGGCTGGAGGAGGCTCCGTGGGCAGCAGGGCTGGGACGGGCAGGGGGACAGCAGAGCAGAGCTACAGGTAGGCAGGCAGGTCCTTCTCGATCACCTGTGGGGAAGAGGGGAGCGTTGTACCCCGAGAACAGCCCCAGCCTTCTCCTCCTCCCCAGCAGCAGCACTTACAATGGGATCTTCCATCGGGCTGTACCTCTTCACCACTTGACCTTCCCGGTTAATGAGGAACTGTGGGAATGAAGCAACCCCTGGTGAGTGAGTGCAGAGTGAGAGCCCTCACAGGCTCACTTCCCCCCTCAGCTGTGCTCTGCGCAGGGCAGGGGTTCCCAAGGGTCTCTAGACACAGAAACCCCTTGGGATGCTCCTGCCCTGGCACCTGAGAGAGCCCAGTGTGAGGCTCCCTCCTACACCAGCGAGCCCCCTCAGATCCCCAGAGGGACATACAGCCCAGAAAAAGCAACCAAAACCACTACAGTGTCTTACCTTGGTGAAGTTCCATTTTATTGCACTAGGAGAGAAAAAACACGAGTGAGTTTTGGGCAGAAAAGCCCTTCCTCACCCTCCCTGAGCCAAGCCCTCCCTGCTGGCTGCAGGCCTGTGGGTCCCCAGGGCTCTCCCTTCCACACTCACTTGCCCAGAGTGCCTCTCCCTTTGGGCTGCTCCTTCAGCCACTTCCAGAGCGGGTGAGCATCGTCCCCGTTGACATCGATCTTGCTGAACATGTCAAACTTCACCCCGTAGCCCTCAGCAAATGCCTTGATCTGAGCGTTGGTCCCGGGCTCCTGAGGGGCCACACCAGCACCGTGAGGGTCCCTCGGTCCATCCCAACACTCCCGGGGAAGCCGAGCCCCCCACCCCACGTACCTGCTTCCCAAACTGGTTGCAGGGAAATCCCAGGATGCGTAAACCCCTCTCAGCGTATCGGGCGTGCAAATCGACAAGCTGAGTGTAGTTTACCGCCGTTTTCCCTCACTTGGAGGCCACGTTGGTGATGATACAGACGTCGCCCCTGCAGAGGGGGTGGATGAGCTGCCCTTCCCCACAGGGCACGGGCAGAGGTCCCTCACCCGCCGGGGCGAGGCGTGAGGGTTACGCAAGAGCCTCAGTGGCTCAACCTCGCCCCAGCGCTGCGTTCCCCGACCCCTCCGTCCTACCGGTACTTTTCCAGGGACACGTCGTTGCCATCGATGTCGAGGGCGACGAAGTCGTAGATGGCCTTGGCCGAGCGCCAGTCGTCCGCGTGGGCACACTGCGGGGCGAGAGCATCACTGCGGCGCCGGCCCCGCCACCTCCGCTCCCCTTAGGGCCCCTTCTCCGCGCCCCGGCCAGGCCAGGCCCGAGCCCCCGTCAGGCCAGGCCAGCCCAGCCCAGGCCCGAGCCCCCGCCGCCCACCCCGGGCACCCCGCGGGAGAGACCCGGGCCCAGCCCCAGGCCCAGAGCGGTCCCAGAGCGGAGCGGGCCGGGCCGGGCCGCGCTCCCGGGGCAGCCCCGCGCTCACCATGCTCCGCGCCGCGATCAGCCCCGGTCCCAGGAGCGCTGTCCGCGCCGCCGCCCGCGCGCACCACAGCGCGCCCCGCACCGCGCCGCCCCAGCCCATCCCGCACAAAACCCGCCCCTTTCGGCCCCACCAGCCAATCAGCGCGCAGAGAGGCGGCCTCAGGGGGATGATGGATGGAAAGTTGACCAATAGAAGGACAGAATAGGCGGGGTGGCCGCAGGGGTGTTTATCAGGAAAGACCACGAGGGCGGGGGGCAAGGACAGACCAAAGGGCGGGGTTGGAGACAAGGTGCTGCGAGCCGCACCTCCCGGGCGGCGATTCCCTCCCGACCGGCCGCGACTTCCGAGTAGATCCGCAGCCACCCAGAGCCCCACGCCGACAGCAGCAGAGAGATGCCCGTTCCCTCCGGAGCCAGCGGCGGGGGGCAGCTGGAGGCGGACTACATCTCCCAGGAGGCGCCGCGGCTGAGGCCCCCCGTGCACGCGCTCGGGGCAGGCGGCAGCGCGGGCAGCCCGCGCAGCCTTCAGCGGCCAAGATGGACGACGAGGAGGAGACGTACCGGCTGTGGAAGATCCGCAAGACCATCATGCAGGTCTGGGGCACCGGAGGGACCGGGAGGGCCGAGCCCGCTGTGTGGGAAGTGCCGGCGGGGCCGCAGGGTGGAGGTGGGGGGCGTGGGGACCGCTCCGCCTGCTGGTTGCTGAGCCCGGTGCTGTCCCTGTAGCTGTGCCACGACCGCGGGTACCTGGTGACCCAGGACGAGCTGGATCAGACGCTGGAGGAGTTCAAGGCACAGTTCGGGGACAAACCCAGCGAGGGCCGCCCCCGTCGCACCGACCTGACCGTGCTGGTGGCTCACAACGATGATCCCACGGACCAGATGTTCGTGTTCTTCCCCGGTGAGCAGCGCCGGCCCGCTCCATGCCGGGACTCTGGGGTTCGGAGCGTGGGGAGGCTCTCGGTGAGCCGGGGTCCCCCTGTGCCCTCAGGGGAGGTTCGGAGCTGGGCCCCCGGGGAGGGGAGTTCCGAGGGCTCTCAGTGACCCCGGGTGTGGCTCTTTCCTTCTCAGAGGAGCCCAAGGTGGGCATCAAGACGATCAAGATGTACTGCCAGCGCATGCAGGAGGAGAACATCACCCGGGCACTGATCGTGGTGCAGCAGGGAATGACCCCCTCGGCCAAGCAGGTCTGTGTCCCCCTCAGGAGCTGTGAAGGTTTTCCTTGTCTGTTTCTGGGTAAATAAAAGCCCTGAGTTTCCCTCCAGAGGAAAGCTTTTACTAGAGCCTGTTGTACCTTAGCACAGGCTCTTATTTAGAACCCAAATGCGTTCAAGCAGAGCCGCTGGTCCTGGTGGCAGTGGCACAGCTGAGGACCCACTAGCAGTCAGCAGGTGGGGGAGGGAAAAAGAGATGTTTCCCTATTCCAGGAGATCCATGGGTTCATTCCCAGCCTGCCTGTGCCTGTGTGAATCCAGGTGCAGCTCTGAGCCCTGCCAGGGCTGCCCCAGCCACCTCTGATGGGCCTTTTCCTTCCAGTCCCTGGTTGACATGGCTCCCAAGTACATCCTGGAGCAGTTCCTGCAGCAGGAGCTTCTCATCAACATCACAGAGCACGAGGTGAGCAGGGCTGGGATTGTCACCATGATATTTTATGAAAAATCCCTTTGCCAGGGTTTTTCTCCTGAGAAGCCTCAAAAAAGAAGTCTAAACAATAATTATCTGATTTCTTGCAATGTGGTTTGGAGGTTGCTTACCAACAGGTGCATCTTTGATTGGTCATTAATTAAAAACAATTCACATGGAACCAATCACAGCCAGCTGTGTCAGACTCTGAGTCTGTCATGGGTTTTTATAATCATTCTTGTCCAGCCTTCTGATGTCTCCTTTCTCTTTCTTTAGTATAGTTTTAGTATATAATTTTAACATAATATAATCTAATCTATAATGTAATATATAATATTAACATAATATACTATATATATAATATAATATATAATTAATCTAATCTATAATGTAATATATAATATATTATATATTATATAATATATAATTAATATAATATATAATATATTTAATATAAAATAGTATATATAATTAATATAATATAATAATAAATCAGCCTTCTGAGAATTTGGAGTCAATTCTCATCTCTCACCTCATCCTGGGGACCCTCACACTACAACATAGGATGGTCCCTCCCTCATGCTGGCTGCATTCCTGCTGCTCCCAGAGTCCTTCTCCTGGTCTCTGGCTCTCTCAGGGACACAGTTTTCCTTTTCCCCTCCCAAACACATTGTCTCCAGCTGCTGCCTCATCTCAGCCTCTCTTGTGTTTGCAGCTGGTGCCAGAGCACGTGGTTATGACAAAGGAGGAGGTGACAGAGCTGCTGGCCCGATAGTATCCTTTGAGTGTCCCTTTGTGTGTCCCTCCATCCTGCTCAGGTGAGATGGAATTTGGGCTGAAAACCCCTCCTCCTGCCTCAGTTCATCTCTGTTCCATCAGCTGCCCATGGTGTGTCTGGAGCTTCTCCTTGACTCCCAGCACAGCAAGCTGAGGGAGAACCAGCTCCCCAGGATCCAGGCTGGGGACCCCGTGGCTCGGTACTTCGGGATAAAGCGTGGCCAGGTGAGAGGAGCAGGTTGAGGCAGCAGCTCCCTGGGGCTGAGGAGGGAGGGAATGATCCTTGAGGGCATTTTGGAGCAGAAGTGTCTCCTCCTGTTCCTGAGCTCTCTGTCTGCCTTGCAGGTAGTGAAGATCATCAGGCCCAGCGAGACGGCGGGCAGGTACATCACCTACAGACTGGTGCAGTGACACAGTGGGTAAGGATGAGGGAAACCCCTGCTTGGGGGGGCTCTGGGCAGTGCCAGGGGATGTTCCATGCTCAGTGTGAAGCAGCTGCTTCCAGGGAAAGGTCTCAGAGTTTTAAATGGCTCCTGGAGGGAGCTGTTGGGGAGAGCAGGGTGAGGCTCCCCTGTCACCTGTGCCTCTGCTCAGGCTGTGCCCACTGGGATTTGGGGTGTTCAGAGGGACCTGGGGCAGGAGGTGATTCCCATCCCTCCTTCTCTTCCAGGTGTGAGGAGCTGGCTGGCTCCCAGCAGCAGTTCACGAGCTCTTGGAGATTCCTGCACTTCAGAGATGGCCAAGGAAATCCAAGGAAATTCCCACACTGCCTCTCTGCAGCCCCATCCCTGGGCCTCATTCCTTGTCTTCCATCTTGGACTTTGTGATGACCCCTCAGTCCCATCCAGGACTCAGCCATGGGAGAAAACAAGTGGGGAAAGCCTTTTGCTTCCCTGTTTTCTGGGCTCTTGTTTGAAATAAAGGTTTGTACCCTCAGTGCTGCAGTGTTGCTCAGCCTCTCCCTGTGGCAAAGCCTAAAGACTCTGCAAGTTCCCATAATTTTCATTCTGTTTGGAATCTCTTCCTGCCAGGACTCTGCACCGTGGCTGAGCCCTGCAGAGCCTTCACTGGCTGCCCTGGGCAGTTTGGAAATTCAGATTTACCTCCTTCTTTCCCTCATCTCCTGGTTTGGGACCCTGCTGTTCAGACACTGTGATGCAGAGTTGCTCATCACCCCCAGCTGCACTCATTTCAATCCATCCCAGGACTCTGGGGGGCTTTAAACCTCATTTTTTATGTCACAAACACTTGGATTTGGCCTCCTGTGGCAGGGGGAGCCTGGAAGACCCTGATGCCCAGGACAAACACGGGTCAGAACACACTGGTTTTATTGTTTTTATTGGGAAGCATGTCAATATGAACACAGCAAGGCAGCATCGTGCAGCAGCACAGGCTCATCAGAACAAACACAGAATCCACACAACCCAGAGGGAGCTGCTGTTGTGGGATGCTCAAGTGCAGCTTTAGCCCCTTCTCTCACTCACACTCACCCTCATCATCCTCACCCACCCTCACACGCACGCGGTACCGCCATGGCAGCAGCATTCCCACATCCTCCTGCTGCCCTGGGAAAATCCAACTGTTCCCCCGAAAATTCCAAATCTGTGGAAGAGCTGGAGGGCACAACAAATCCTGTAGGGCTCCAGCTCTTCCCTGGCTCAGTTCCAAACCTGTGAGTTAACCTGGGTTTATGTACCTTTGCTGAGATGGGTTCTCCATCGACTTCAGAGGGCTCAAAACTCCTGTCCATTGCCTGGTTCTGCAGTACCAAGGTGTCTGAGACCCTCCCCAACACCACCTGGTCTGTCTCCCATAAGCAGGAGACCAAAGGAAAAGGCTCTCAGCTCATTCCAAGCTAAAACTCGATTTGTTGCTCTGTGCCTCAGTGCATGAAAATTCTTAACAGCTTCAGAAAAATCTAAACCACTTTGGCTTTAGTGCCTTAGCCAGCAGAGGTAGTGGAGTCATGTTGAAGGGTTGATGTCTTTACAAAAAAAGAAAGGAAGCTCAAGATTATACTGGCTGGGGCTGGGCTGGATCCAGGCTGTGGTGGCCCTGAGGAGGAGGAAGAGGCACTTCCCCATGGGAAGAGTTGCAAGAGCAGAGGGAGTTTGTCCTGGACTTGCAGTGCAGCTTTTTAGAGATTAAATGATTGTACAACGAAACCACGAGAGCTCAGCAGGGCTCGGGACCCTGGAGCCAGGCAAATCTGCCCTAAGGCTGCTCCTTGCATGTCTCCTACCAAGGAGGGAAATGCCCACCAATCCAAATGCCCACCACTCCAAATGCCTGTCAATCCAAGCAGCAATGAAGATGCCATCAGCTGGGCCACAGTGCTGAGGTTTTGGGGCAGGAAATGCATCCTGAACCCTACTTCAGTCAGGTGTCAGTGAGGGACATCCCCTGAGATGCTGGCTCAGCCCCACAGCCCAGCCTGGCTCAGGGTGAGATGGTGCAGGGGCTTCACCCCGAGCCCAGCGCTGCTCCAGCTGTGTCCCTGTCCTGTGAGCTGCCTTCAGTTCCATCTGCTCCTGTGGTGTCATCCTGCCCATCTCGAGTGATTGTTGCTCCCATGTCACTCCTGGGCTCCCTTCCAGCCTCAGCCATTAGGGATGAGCAGGGCCTTTGACTCCTCCAACCCTGATCTCACAGCACAGGTGTGGCATTCAGGGATTCGGGAGCACAACAAAAATAAAACACCTGCCACAGGAACAGCCCTGGGTTCCTGAACAAGTGGAGGGTTTGCCCAAACTCGCTCCCTCCCAAGCAAAGTCCTTCATGGCCCTGGTTGTGACCCTGTTCTCCAGCTGGGCACTGAGGGGCTCAGGGGTTTTGTGTGAAAGCTCCAGCCAGGAATCAGCCACGACTCACCTGCAGCTGACACACCAAACCCCCCTGAGCTGCCACATCTCCTTCCCACCCCTCCACATTCCAATTTCCAGCATCTGGGCAGCCATGGGGATTTGCCCCTTTGTCCATCCCAGTGTCTGTGGTGCCTTAGATGAGCCGGGGCTGCAGCTCGTGGCTGCCCCGAGAGGTGCCGGCCAGGTTGGTGCCATCCCTGGGGCTGCGGCTCTCAGCCTGCTCCTCCAGGTCGCTTTGCTCCTCCCCAGGGCTGCAGCAGCGGGGAGCGGAGCCCTCTGCATCGGACTGGCCCACGCTGCAGCTCCTGCTCCGCAGCCCCTCGCTCCCCTCGTCATAGAAATTAACCTCTTCCGTGCTGGTCTCGCTGCCCTGCTTGGTCAGGTGTGTCCGTGGCTCCCCGCCTTCCTCCAGCTCTGAGTCCGAGTCCACGGAGCGCTCACCAGACTCTGTGGGACAGAGGAGCTCTGTGCCACCCTCCAGCCCAGCACGGGGGCATCAGCAGCAAACCTGGGGTCCCCGGGGTGGCAGGGGATGGGTCTGTGTGCCCCCCGTGCCTCCCAAGGGTCCTGTGTGCCCCCGGTGCCTCTCACTGACCTGCAAGTGAGTCAGCGCTGAAAGCCAAATTCCCTTTGTCCGAAGGCAGCTCCAGGTAGGGGCTGGTGCCAAGAGGAGCCACAGGCTGGGAGCCTGCAGGGGCCTGGGGAGGAGCAAGGATGGTGGTGAGGGCACGGAGGGGAGTTCTCACTCCCTGGGAGCTGACCCCAGTGAAGGTTCATGGAACAGCCCCTGAGGATTCCCCCTCCCTGGGGGTTCCTACCGGCTCAGCACCACTGGGCACCTCCTCTGTGGCACCTGAGCCACGTCTGCTGGGTGCCATGTCCTTGTGCTCAAAGATGGTGGGGTAGAAGATGATGAGGGCCTCAATGATCCGAGCTTGGTGGGGATAATCCACCAGCGAGGACAGGGAAATGGTGGCATCCGTGGGCCTGGGGCGCATCAGTGTCGGCCCAAAGACGATGCCCAGGTTGCCTGAGGTCATCTTGTTGTCCTGTTCCACTTCCATGATCCTGGGTGGGAGGGGGAGGGACAGCTTGTGAGAGCAAGGAGGGAGAGGCGAGGATGGGCAGGGCTGGGGCAGAGGCCAGCCTGGAGCACTCGAGCCTCAGGATGGGGACAGAAGCAGCTGCGGCCATGGACCCTCCTCCCGGCCCCAGCGAGGAGGCTGCACACACCTCCCCACCCCAGGGGACAGAGGGAAGGTGCCCAGCAGCCACACAGGCTCTGGCCATGCCCCTCTCACCTCCTCAGGTGCTGCAGGAGGAACTGGAGCGTGGCCATGTTCTCACGGGGCAGCTCCTTCAGCAGCTCCCTCAGCTTCAGCACCAGGCTCAGCACCACCGGGTCGGTGTCAGCTCCTCTGTCCACCAGCTCAGGGCCGCCCTTCCCAGCACGGCCCTTGGCCTCACTGCCCTGCAGGCTCTCCTTGGCCAGCCCCATCAGCTCGTTGTACAGCCTGAAGGGCATCAGGGGCTCCGGCAGCTGCAGGGGGAGAGGAGGAGAAGGAGAGGAGAAAGGAGAGGAGAAAGGAGAGGAGAAAGGAGAAATAAGAAGAAGAGGGAAAGGAAAGGGAGAAAAGAAAAGGAAAGGGAGAAAAGAAAAGGGAGAAAAGGAAAGGAAAGGAAAGGAAAGGAAAGGAAAGGAAAGGAAAGGAAAGGAAAGGAAAGGAAAGGAAAGGAAAGGAAAGGAAAGGAAAGGAAAGGAAAGGAAAGGAAAGGAAAGGAAAGGAAAGGAAAGGAAAGGAAAGGAAAGGAAAGGAAAGGAAAGGAAAGGAAAGGAAAGAAAAGAAAAGAAAAGAAAAGAAAAGAAAAGAAAAGAAAAGAAAAGAAAAGAAAAGAAAAGGATGATCCCAGTCCTGGGAGCAGCTCCCACCTCCATAAGATCTGAACCTGTGCCAAGCTGCTGAGCTGGCGACACCTGGGGCATTTCTACAGTGAGGAAACATCTCTGGAAGTGCTGGAGGCCAGCTTGAAGAGAGCTCAGAGCACTTTTAACATCCATTTCAGAATTCCATGAGTCTGTGACCTGCAGTGCTGCAAACCCCTACCCAGAGGTGACATTTATTTATCCACCTCCTGGAGCGTGTCAATCGAGCCTCGTGAGCCCTGGCCAAGGAGCACTTGTGAAGTTCAAGCCAAAAGCTGTGTTTGATCCACCCGTGGGTGCTCCCTGCTGGGTTGAGGTGCAGGGATTCCCTTTTTGCCCTGGAAAACCCCTGGCTGGGGTGGGGCCAGCTGGAGGTTCCCCAGCAGACAAGGGATGGCTGGGAAGAGGACAGGGATGGGTTGTTCTGGGTGGAGGAAGCCAGGATGTGAAGGGCACAGGATGTGAAGGGCACAGGATGTGAAGGGCACAGGATGTGAAGGGCACAGCCTGCAGCAGAGGTGGAGCTGCAGCAGGGGAAACTCTGCTTTGAGGTTTGTGCGAAACAGAGAAGCAGAAGGAGCTGGTGCTGACCGCTGGGTGCTCCACACGGCTGGGGATGATTTCAGAGCAGCCTCAACGGATGTTTTGGGGACATCACAGCAGAGCAGGCTCCCTCCATTCACCCCTTTACAGAAGGACTTTAACCCTTCTGCAGCGAGGGCTCAGGGTGGGGCTCAGCACTGATTTCCCCCCCTCTTTCCACTCTGCTTCTCTTTGGAGAAACCACTCAGAGTCCTGGACTTCTGATGTGCAGGAGCCCAAGGACAAGTGAGGTGACACAGAGCTGCCCTTCTGCCCTTGGGGAGGGGAGGTTGCAGAAAAAGGCAGCACAAAGAGTTAACCCAGGGCTGCTTGCAAGAGAGAAGCAGCTTCCTGCCTTGTGGTGGCGGCGGCTAGAGGATGTGGGTGATGCTGTTTGCAATGACACTTTGGGTACAGAGTGTGGGGGTTGCTGGGGCTGAGCACACACTGGGGTGATCACAGGGGCAGAGACACCACTGAGCTCACTCCAAGGTGACCCAGGGGGCAGAGACCCTGCTAAACCCACCCTGGGGTGATCACAGGGGCAGAAACCCCTCTAAACCCACCCCAGATTGACCCAAGGGGCAGAGACCCCACTGAGCCCACCCTGGGGTGATCACAGGGGCAGAGACCCCACTGAGCTCACTCCAAAGTGACACAAAGGGCAGAGACCCCACTGAGCCCACCCAGGGGTGATCACAGGGGCAGAGTCCCCGCTAAACCCACCCCAGGGTGACCCAAGCGGCAGAGACCCCACTAAGGCCACCCCAGGATGACTCCAGGATCAGAGCCCACCCCATGTGGACATGACTCAGCCCCTGCAGGGTGACCTTTGCTGGCCCCTTCCCTTTTTGGGTAGCCAGTTCCCCAATTGGGGGGGTGGAGGGCTCCCTGTGCAGTGCTTGGGCACGTCGCTGCTCTGTGGCTGTGACCGCAGTGACGCCGTGTGGGATGAGCTGGGGAGGATCACCGAGGCCCCATCTCTGAGGACAACCCACTCCCCATCCCTCCCAAGCCACCCTGAGCCCAATTTGTGCAGAATTCCCCCTGCCAGGTTGGTTCCTCTGGCCAACTCCCCTCCCTCTCCCACCATGAGGGCCCCAGCACCTCACCTGTCTCAGGTAGAGCTTCAGGACGTTGCTGATGTCATGAGGGGAGGCCTGGGACAGCTCCACCAACTCCTTCCCGTTCTCAAAGGCCTGGCAAAGCTTCTCCACACGTGTCTTGACACCATTAACTCGGTAAATGCCCTGTGAAAGGGAGAAAAGTGGAGCTGAAGTGAGGGGAGAGGTTCCTCTTCATGTTTGCATGGGACAGTGAGCTGTGTGTGCTCCCACCCTCTCCTTCTGGAGTGGGAAATCCCTTTGGGAAGTCATTTTGGGATATCTCCTTCCAGCTCACTCATTCCTGCCTCATAGGAAAGCAGGAGAGGTGATTTTCCAAAACCAGAGTTTGGGGGATCTGGGCCAAGCTCATCCCTGGCTCCCTGCCCTGTGGAAATCTGCAATGTGGAGCCTGTTGGTTTTCCAGAGGATCCTTCCAAGGGCCTGTGGCTCAGCCAGCTGAGGAGGAGGAGAGAGGAGTGTCCCTCACCTTTGTTTTCAGGGCCCTCTTCTCAATCTCTGAAATGCATTTCTTGACAATGAAGGGGATCCCATCTGAGCTGCCCTGAGACGCCTTCGTGAAGTCCTGCCCGAAGAGCTGCAGCTTCCCCTGGAGCTTCTTGTGCCCACACTGGATGGCCAAGGACTCCAGGCACTTCTTGTGGCAGGCCAGGTAGCACTGGAAGAGAAAGGGGAACACGTGGAGGTGGGGGGCAGCCACAGAGACACCAGGCACTGTTCAGAGCACGGCGAGAGACAGGAAAAATGCCCTGGGGATGCTGAAGCACCAAAGGAAAGCACCATTTTCCACCTGGAACCCTCCCCAGAGGGGAAATATCCTCCTGACCATGGTCAGAGCTGGGTTCCAACCCCAGCTGTCCCAACTCACCTCCTCACACTCGGCTCCCTGGAAGTACACATAGCTGTTGCACTCCCGACACTTGGAAGGGGCACGGAGCTTCCTGAGCCGATGGGTCTGGGCAGCCTTGGACAAGCCAACGTTCCTGAAGGGCCCCGTGGGAGCTGCCAGCTCTGGGGTGATCCCATTGATGCCTAGGGAAAAGGAAATGTAGGAAAGGCACAGCTTGAGCAGGGCTGTCACTGCCACCGGTCTGAGCAGGGCTCATCCCTCGGCAAAACTGGGGACGCCACCAGGAATCTCCAGCAGCTGCTGGGTTTGCCTGCAGAACTGCTGAATTTGGGAAAACCAGCCCGGGGGGAGCTCTGCCGTGCTGGGGGGTGTGGCAGCAGCACTGTCACCTCCCAGCTGTCACCTACTCTGCTCAAAGGGAGGAGTGCTGGTCCCGTCCTTCTCCTCCAGCTCCTCGCTGGAGGACGCGGTGCCATTGGATGAGAGCCGCTGGAGCTTGTGGCTGAATTCCCCTGTCCAAGGAGAACCCACAGAGCAGTGAACCACCTGCAAAGCTACTTCTCTTCTGAGAGCTCACCCCATCCCATCAAATCCCACCCTACCCCACTGGAGACTGGGGTCAGCAGTGCTCTCACAGGGCAGGCAAAACAGGGGATGGTCCTGCCTAACTGGGAAGCTCTGGGTTTAGACTGGTTGTGCTGGGAGGGGCTCCTGGGCTGTTCCCATATCTACCTGCATTGGATTCCAGGCTGCTGTCAGCCTCAGCGACAGAGGTTGGCCAGGATTTATGCACCTGGTGTCCCCTCCCACCTGCAGAGAGAACACACAGTCCCTTGGGGTTGCTGTCTGTGTTGGGGAGGGAATGGCTGGAGAACAGCCTGGGTGCTGGGAGAAACTGGGGTGACTGGGGAGAAGCTGCTGGTGGGGTTTGGTGCTTCCAGTGACACCCAGCAAGGAAAAGGGAGATGGGAAGGTGGGCAGTGGTTTCTTAGGGAGCAAAATGTCACAGATCTGATTTAGTGTCCTTCAGGAGAAGGCTCCCAGCCCGTCCTGCTGCTGCCAGCAAAGCCTCTCATCAAACCCTGGGGGTCCCACTCTGCTCCTGCCTGGGGGGACATGGGAGAGCTCTGGGGCTCCAGACTCACCTCTTCGCTCGGCTGCTCCAGCCCCACCTGGCGACTCCTTGGCTCCTGCTGCTCCCTCTGAGCCAGCCCCAGCCCCCTCTGCACTCGTGGAGAACTCACTGGCATTGAAGCTGCCCTTCTGTGGCTGGGTAAAGGGAGACCTGGAGGGGAAAAGGGAATGTGGATGGCAAGGAAGGACACTTGGAGACTTTATCCATGGCTGCCATCCACCAGTCTAGGGAATCACAGTCTCTTAAGTACTCAACAGCCTGTCTCATCTAGGCTGAACTGAAGGATAAGAGAGCAATTCCCAGCTGGTCCAGCATTCCCAGCAGGAGCCACCTTCAGGAATGCTGAAAGCATCCTGCCTCCTGCAGGAGAGCGTGGGTGGCGGGAGATAACGAAGCCAACACAAGGCTGAACTGAATTAGGCAGGAACGAGCCCTGTCCTCCCTCACCAGGCGTTGTGGGACACATAGGGCTCGAAGTCGTACTGCACGTCGGGCTCGTCACCGCGCTGCAGCTGCCGCACGTGGGACGCGTACTGCTGGCCCGGGTCGTAGAGCTTGCTGCTCTCACACAGCGTCTGGAAATTCACGGGCAGCGCCGCCGTCTGCATGTGCATCAGCTGGTAGAAGGAGATGGTGGCCTGAAAGTGACGTGGGGAGGGATGGAGGTGAGCTGTCGGGTGGGAAATCGGGAGCACAAAGCGGCGCTGCTCTGAGTGTGAGGGCGAGGCGAGCTCTGCATCCATCCAAATGCCCTCTGGAATAGGGGCAGCTCTGCTGGAAGGCAGCTCGGAGCTCTCCAGAGCACCTCTCACCTGTCACAGACATCTTTTATGGAAAATCCTTTCCTTAGGATTTTTTCTCCTGAGAAGCTGAGAGGCCTCAGGAACAAAATGTAAACATTGGTTATCTGCTGCTGTGGAATGCAACAGGTGCATCTGGGATTGGTCTCATGTGGTTGTTTCTAATTAATGGCCAATCACAGTCCAGCTGGCTCAGACTCTCTGTACGAGCCACAAGCCTTTGTTATTCATTCCTTTTTTTTCTATTCTTAGCCAGCCTTCTGATGAAATCCTTTATTCTTTCAGTATAGTTTTAATATAATAAAATAATAAATGAAGCCTTCTGAAACATGGAGTCAGATCCTCATCTCTTCCCTCATCCTCGGACCCCTGTGAACACGGTCACATCCCACCCTGGGGACACCCCACTCACCGATTTGATGACCTGGTCAGTCTGTTTGATCACTTCATGGATCTGCCGCAGCGAGTTCACCTTGGTGTCCTCCAGCTCCTGCTTCTGCGTGTTTGCATCGGCCACGCAGGTGCGGTACGTGGCCATGGCCTCTTCTGCCTGGGAGATGGGAGAGCAAGGGATGGGAAAAGCTCAAAGGTGAGGAGAACAGGAACAGCCCCTTGGATCCTCTCCATTCAGCCGTTCCTGAGGATCATTTCACCCCACGTGGCTCAGGGAGCAGCAGGAGCAAGGAGCCCCCTCCGGAGCTGTCCCACCTGTCACAGACATCTTTTATGAAAAAATCTTTTCCTTAGGATTTTTCCTCCTGAGAAGCTGAGAGGCCTCAGGAACAAAATGTAAACCATGGTTATCTGCTGCTGTGGAATGCAACAGGTGGATCTGGGATTGGTCTCATGTGGTTGTTTCTAATTAATGGCCAATCACAGCCCAGCTGGCTCAGACAGAGAGCTGAGCCACAAACTTCTGTTACCATTCCTTCCTATTCTATTCTTAGCTAGCCTTCTGATGAAGTCTTTTCTTCTATTCTTTTAGTACAGTTTTAATATAATATATATAATAAAATAATAAATCAAGCCTTCTGAAACATGGAGTGAGATCCTCATCTCTCCCCTCATCCTCAGACCCCTGTGAACACGGTCACAGTCACCTCCTCCTACCTTGTTCTTGGCTTCCTCTTCCTGCCGCCTCTTCTTGTCCAGGGTTTTGGTGGTGGTGCTGCTGGTCGTGTTTTGCTGCTCCTCCTCTGCTTTCACTGCCATGTACTTGGCCTTGTCGTGCTCCTCGCTGCGCTGCATGTACGTCTGCTTGGCCTTGCGCAGGTTCCCCTCTGCATCTTGCTGCCAGGGAGAGCCAGGTGAGGATGGAGCCCAGCAAGGGGGTCACCAGCTTCCACCAGGCTCCCCCAGCACAGCAGAGGCCACCCAACACTGCTGGAGAGGGGCAGGGTGCCCAGTGGCCTCAGAGGAGGTTGTTCTTGTCAGGACCCAGAACATCCCTCTGGCTGTCCTGGAGTGCCAAGAGCCCTGCCAGGGGCTCAGAGACCCTGGCACAGAGCCCAAAACACCTGTGGGTTTGATTATAACCTGTGGAGCAAGCTACCAACCTTGTATGAAGATCAGCAAGCCACAACAGTTTAGGTAGAATAATAGTGAAGTTATCACAGGGTGGAAAAGTAGATTTTAGGGTTTTTGGGATGGGGGTTCAGGAGGCAAGATGGAGGGAACTGGGCGTGTCCAGCCTTTCTCCTTCTTCTTCTTGGCCTCCATCTTCTGCTGTGATGTTGGCACTCACAGATTGGTTTAGAGTAGAAGCTCAGTGTCTAACACAGGTGATGGGTATTGGAAAGTCATTGCAAACATTGTACAGGTAGTTTTTAGTATAAAGACATAACCCTGCCCTGGGGGCAGGCAGAGTGCCTGGACTGTCTTGCTGGGCTGACCTCGGCAGGGCAGGAGAAAATTTTTTATAGATAAGACACAATAAACAACCTTGAGACTGAGAAATGAAGAGCCCTGACTCCTTCTTCAAGCACCAGGCTGGGAAAAGAGACTTTCCAACACATCTTGGGGTCACTCTGAGCAGGCAGAGACCCCAACAGTTCCTCAGAGTCATGAGTTGCTCCAGGCTGGGATTGGGAACACAAACCCAGTCACTCACCAGTTTCCTCTGAGCCCGGCACCACTGCTCCTTGATCTCCTTCCTGCGTTTCTCATGTTCCGCACGTCTCACCAGCAGTGGCTGCGTGGGGAGGGAGGGAGGGAGGAACAGCCTCATGATGACCTGAGCTGAGCCCTCCTGCTCTGCCCTCGCATGGAGAAGTGTCACTGCCACCCCAGGACAGGTCACAGGCACTGGTTTGAGCCAGGGGTGAAAATCTACAGCACTGGGGGAGTACTGGGTGCAGGATCCCTCTGGACTGAGCTAAGGAAGCAGCACCAGGACCCCCAGCCCCAGGAAGGGCCTTCTGTCCCCTCACCTGGAGGAAGGTTTGTTGCTGCAGGGTGGTGGCTGCCTGCACAATTGAGGCCCCGTGCTCCATGTCCTGCTCCAGGGCCAGCAGGTAGATGGACAGGAAAGGCATGCTGGTCTGGGGAGAAGAAAAACACCTCCCTGAGCCCCAGAACCCAGATTGAACCTGAGGAGATGCATCCTTCAGGGAGGAACAGCCAGAGGCAAGGTGAGGCTGGTGACTGCTGGCAAAAGCCCCATCCTGAGTTTCTCCAGGCAGGGCTCCAAAGAGCTGCCCCCATGTCCTCCTGAGCTTTATTCCACATGGAATGGGCCCTCCAGGGCTGCTGGTTCCCAATCCTGCCTGGCACTGGGGGCTTCAGGGATTAAGGGACTTACCTCCTGACTGATGGTTTGCTTGCAGCTGTTTGCCATCTTCTGGAGCCCTCTGGCGAAATCTACCTCTGGAGGGAAAAGGTTGAAAGTGAAAAGACACACGAGACACTGGGATTTCCCTGGTGGAACCCGATCTCCTTTTGTAAAATCAATCAGGAACTTGAGGAGTGAGGCTCCCACTGCCCTCCTGCAGGAGGGACCTCAACCTCAGCCTGTCCCATGGCTCAGACCTGCTCCAGAAGAGACCCACCTGCTGTCCCCCCACTCACCCAGTGTGGTCCTTTTCTCCATGTATCCTATCAGGTCCTTCATGTACTTGGAGATGGTTTTGGCGTACTGGAGGGCAGCATCCACGCCCCCCTCGCAGCGCTGCAGCATCACATCCACCTCTTCAGCAGGAGGACGGGCTGTGGGGGGACAAACACCCCATGAGCTTCCAGGGCAAGCACCCCCAGCTCTGTGCCAGCCCCAGTGCCCCCAGCTCTGCTGCCTTTCCCCAGCTGAGCAGCGACTCAGGACAGCAGCGATGATGAGGAAGGTGCTGGTCCCTACACAGACCCCAAACCCTGCACCCAGCCCCATCCTGCTTACCTGTGGCACAGCTGTCCATGCCTGAGGGCACTCCATCTCCTCTAGGCCCAGGAATCCCCCCATAGAGGCTCTCCATAGTCTTTGGGAATCGGGAAAGAAGAGGGATTGGTCAGCCAAGAGGATGGGGAGCAGCTGGAGGGGCTGGCCAGGTAGATGGAAGCCTGAGCTACTGGAGCCTTTTTGCCACTGCTGGAAGTCAGCTGTGCCCAGGCCGTGCCCGGGAGCTAAGGGGAGCAGCCAGAGCCCTCTGTGAGCCCCACATGGCAGCAGCACCCAGGTCTCCGGGCATCCCTCACCTGGTTCTGGTCGCTGGGTGGAATGGAGAGGATGGTGCTGCTGTCCACCTCCCCCATGAGGAACTCAGACACCCTGTGGGGAGAGGAGCGTGGCTGGCCTCAGCACAGTGACACGGGCTGGCTGCCCAAACTCCTTTACAAACTCCAAACACCCCCTGGCTGCTCCCTGCCCGAGTCCCTTACGTGCTGCTGAAGGACACGGCGATGGTTTCCACAGCCTTCTCGAACTCCCTCTTGTCTGCCTCATTGTTGGATTCATAGTGGAAACCTGGAGGTGAGGAAATGTGACAGCCCTGTTGCCACCTGCCAGTTCATGCTGGTATCAGAGAGGGTTTTGGGGCTAGGAAGGATCATCCCCATGGATTTTTCCAGCACAGTAGTTTCCCCCTCCTTCTTCCCAGGCCTGACGTCCCTGACAGCATCTCCTGGCTCGTGTTTCTGTTTATTCCCGTTACTCAGGGCTGCTGGAAAAGTGCTGCTGGACCTGTTCCACTGCCTGCCCTGCCTCATGGCTCCTCCAGACCCCTCTCCAAGCAGGATGAACTCCTCCAGGAGGCTTCTTGCCCGCAGTCAAATGAGGAACCACCACCAGCAGCAGGAACTGGGGCTGACAGCACTTGGCAGGCTCCCATACCACGGGACACCAGCAACCAGGGCTGCTGGGCAGACCCTGGCTCAGCTCCTCGGGGTGGGGAGGGGTCTGCTCCAAGCCCATTCCCCCCCATCCCATGGGAACAGCTCAGAGGTGAGGAGAATAAGAATATGTGGAACCAGCCCCATGGCAGCCCTGCTGCCATCCTGTCCCCTGTGGTTGCTGTTGGGCGTCCAGGAAGCCGTGGGTGACTCAGAAGGTTGTGCTGTGCCTGTGGTGGGTGACAGCAGCAGGAGGTGGTGCCCAGCTGGGGTCTGACCTCCCAGACCCCGCTCCATAAACACGAGAGGCTGCCAGGAGCAGGATCTGATCACTTCAGTGTTTTTCCTGCGGCTGTGCCTGGAAACCCCCAGGCAGGATCTGTCATTTCTGACACTACATCATCCTTAAAGCTGAACCACACCGAGAGGCAGACGATGCTTTTTTTTCCCTCTCCACCAGTCCATGGGGCACCTCCACTCCCTGTAACCCCTTCATGGGCTCCCCAATTCCCTCCCACCCCAGTGTGGGGCAGGAGGGGAGTGGGACAGAGCTGCCAGCACCACTGTCTCACCCTTGACTTTGGAGATGAGGGTCCCAGCGGCCGTCAGGGTCTCCAGGGTGTTGAGCAGGGGGTATTTGTTGATGACCTGGCGCAGGATGCGGAGGGTTTCACCCAGGCACTCGTGGGCCAGCGGCCGCTGGGGCTCCTTGGGGTCTGCAAGAGAGGGAGGCTGAGATGCTGCATCCTTGTACCATGTCCTTGCCCTGTGTCCCTGCCCCTGTCACTGCTCTGCATCCCTGGGTCCCTCCCCTGTTTACCTCCCAGCCATGTCCAAGGCAGGGATCTGCCATCTCCAGACTATGCAGCAAATCCCCCTGGCCTCAGGGCTCCCCAGGACTGGCACAGCCACATCCTGCTTGTCCAGCACCTCCCCAGATCCTGCTTGTCCAGCACCTCCCCACAGCGTGGCCGTGTGTCTCCTGCCCAGCCTGGTATTGGCCAGGGGGCAGCCTGACCTTTGAAGCATTTTTTTCTTCCACAGTAACTTTTCCCCTTGAAAGCAGTTTGGGAATTTCCTCCATTTCCTTCCCTCCCTCCTGCCGGATGGACGCTCCCAGCCAGGAGGGATGGGCCTGGTCCAGCCAGGCTCGTTACACCCCACAGGTTCCCCCCTTCTGTGGGCTTCAGTTGCCAGCCCAGGGGTCTGTCCAGAACCCCCAGTGCAGGTCTAGGGCTGGTTAGGAAGTGAAGAACCTCCCTCGGGGAAGTGCTGACATGGGGGATCAGCACCCACTGCCCAGCCAGGCAAAGACCCCTCCCCATCCCAGCCCCCAGCTCAGGGCTGGAAAGGGATTTCTTCAAAACCAGGACTGACAATGTGGTGTGAAACACCCCCAGACCACGGGATTGATATATTCCCTGTGTCCCCTCGGGCAAGGAGAGCCTGCAGACCACCCAACCCCTCCTTCTGGCCGCCTTGGTGGGCTGGGGGGCCGTGCCCAGCACCCCGTGGGGCCCTGGCAGGCAGCTGGCACCGCTGCGCTGTAAACAGGAAAACGGGCGGGTGAAAATAGCTCGGGCAGGAAGCTGCGTTATCCCGGCTCCGAGCTGCTCACCCACCACTCACCCACCACCTCTGCACGCTCCCCCGGGGGCCTTCTGGCCCAGACAGAGACCCCTCACCCACGGGTGGGTCCATGCCAGGGTGTGCCAAGGGTGGGCACCCACCGAGGGTGGGCACTCACTGAGGAATGGCACTTACCAGGGCAGGGGCACTCACCAAGGGTGGCACTCACCAGGGATGGGCACTCACCAAGGGTGGCACTCACCAGGGCATGGGCACTCACCAGGGCATTGGGCACTCACCAAAGGATGGCACTCACAGGGCACTGGGCACTCACCAAGGATGGCACTCACAGGGCACTGGGCACTCACCAGGGATGGGCACTCACAGGGTATTGGGCGCTCACCAAGGATGGCACTCACAGGGCATGGGCACTCACCAAGGATGGCACTCACCAGGGCACTGGGCACTCACCAGGGATGGCACTCACCAGGGATGGGCACTCACCAAGGATGGCACTCACCAGGGATGGGCACTCACCAGGGATGGCACTCACAGGGCACTGGGCACTCACCAGGGATGGCACTCACCAGGGATGGCACTCACCAAGGATGGCACTCACCAAGGATGGCACTCACCAAGGATGGCACTCACAGGGCATTGGGCACTCACCAGGGCATGGGCACTCACCAAGGATGGCACTCACAGGGCATTGGGCACTCACTGAGGGATGGGCACTCACCAGGGCATTGGGCACTCACCAAGGATGGCACTCACTGAGGGTGGGCACTCACAGGGCACTGGGCACTCACCATCGCGCAGCACCACGTCCCGCAGCTTCTCCAGGGCATCAGCGAAGCGAGCCACGTCTGCCAGCAGCTGGGAGATGTCCTCGGGGTCGATGAAGGGACTGTCCCCGCCCTCCATGGGGCTGTAGCACAGCGGGGTCTTGTGGCCCTTGGGCAGGGGGAAGCCGGCGGCGCTGGCATGGCGGCTCAGGCTGGTGGGGCGCTTCAGGGTGCCCACGGTGCCAGGGCTGCTGCTGAGCTTGGCACTGCCCGCGGGCAGCTCCGCCACGCTGCAGCCCGGGGCATCCAGGCAATCCTTGCGGGAGAGCTCCTGGGGAGCAGGGGGAGTGTGAGGATGCAGCGTGGTGGGAGCACAGAGAGGGAAACACCCCACACCTCCATGCTGGAGAACGAGCCTTGGGGGACTGGTGTCAGACCCTGCAGCTGTGTTGTGCCTCAGTTTCCCCAGGTAGGGATCTGTAGCCACGATATTTTATGAAAAATCCTTTCCTTAGGATTTTTCCTCCTGAGAAGCTGAGAGGCTTCAGGATCAAAATGTGAACAACGGTTATCTGCTGCTGTGGAATGCAACAGGTGCATCTGGGATTGGTCTTATTCAGTTGTTTCTAATTAATGGCCAATCACAGTCAGCTGGCTCAGACTCTCTGTCTGAGACACAAACCTTTGTTATCGTTTCCTTTTCTATTCTTAGCCAGCCTTCTGATGAAATCCTTTCTTCTATTCTTTTAGTATAGTTTTAATATAATATATATCATAAAATAATAAATCAAGCCTTCTCAAACATGGAGTCAGATCCTCATCTCTTCCCTCAACCTCAGACCCCTGAGATCCCCAGTCACAGGGATCCCCTTTGGGACTGTCAGGGGACAAGGGGCAGGGTCTGGGCACTCGCCTGGCTGCCCCCATCAGTCCCTGCCAGCTCCTCTGGGTCCGTGTTTGCCATGAAATGCACACAGTGATGGTGTGGGTGACACTGCTTGCCCACCCCAGCACCCACCGTGATGGGGCTGCCCATCCCAAGGGCTTGGGGACCCCAAAAGAGCAAAATGGCAGCAGGATCTGGCCCACATATCTCTTCCTCTTTTTCAGCTGTTGCCATACTGGGGAAGAAGACAGAGACAGAGACACCTCCCAGGATATTCTTTGGGCTTTGCAGGTGTTTTACAGATGGAGGAAGCCCCAAATTTCTAGGGGTAAAATTGCATTTCTGGGGGTAAAATGGCAGCAGGATTCGGCCCACATATCTCTTCCTCTTTTTCAGCTGTTCCCATGCTGGGGAAGGAGGCAGAGACAGAGACACCTCCCAAACTATTGTTTGGGCTTTGCAGGTGTTTTACAGATGGAGGAAACCCCAAATTTCTAGGGGTACCCCTCCCTCACTGCTCAGAGCTGTCATGGCTTGAGAGCCCCACATCCACTGAGACTCCTTGGGCACGGGGAGGGGACCCTGCAGCCCCTCTGCAGCTCCCACCGGCGACCCCCAGCACCCGGTTGGACACGAACGAGCAGAACCTGAGCATCCCCGGCCGGGCGCTGCCGGAAGCGGTTTTGCACCGGGGAGCAGACCCGGAGCACCGAGAACACGAGGCTTCCGCGGCCGAGGGCGAACGGGGGAGCTCATCCCCACCGTGGGGCTGCAAGGAGGCACAAAGACCCCCGCCCCAAAACGCCTGGGGGTCACCGCAGCCCTGTCCCGCTCCTCCCGGCTTGCAGCAGCCCCGGCGCCTCCCGTCCCTCCCTCCGGTGCCCCGGGGTGCCCCGGCCGTACCGTCAGCCTCACGGCGGGCGTGCGGGGCAGCGAGTCCAGGGATCGCTGGGGCTGGTGGGCTCTGCCCGCCGCCGCCGAGGGGCTGTAGCTTTTCTTGCCCGCAGCCCGACCGAGCATCCCGCTGGCTGCCACCCATAGGCGCCTCTCCCGGGGATGGGGACGGGGATGGGGATGGGTGTCCCGTGCTAAGGAGCCGCGGGTGGGCTCCGGGTCGCCGTCCGCATGGTGCCAGCCCGGTGTGGCCTCACGCACCGGGAGTGGGGCGCAGGCGCGGGGCGGGCGGTGCGGGGTGCCCCGGGGAGCCCCGGCGGGCAGCGTTTCCTCCTGGCCCCTCCGGTACCGGGGGGTTCCACGCGGTGGTTAATAAATGTCTGGCAGAGCCAAAACAGCGGGGATGCCCGAGCCTGCGGTCGCCCCGCTCCCATCCCGGTCACCAGGCAGGTCTGTGAGTCTGTCTGTCCTTCCCACAGCCTCGGCGGCAGCCCCCCCATTTCCTCCCTGTCCCTTCCTGCCCTCCCGCCTCCCTCGGCGGCTGCTCCGTCCCCTTCCTCGGGGGCAAAATTCTCCCCCACCAGCCCCTCCAGTCGGGTTCTTTCTCATTTCCCTCCTCTTCGCAAACCTCCTGGACGTATCCAGGGCCCCACTGCCAAGCTCTGGCTCTACCCAGCAGTTCCGTGGGTGCCCCTAGAGCCCCCATGGTGCCGGGGGTGACACTCACCGGCAGGGTCTGTGGGACGGGGCTTCCCGCCCGGCTCTTCTTGGAGATGGAGGGGGTTTTTATCAGCTCCCGCTTTTTCCTGGAGAACATCGTTGCCGGGGGGCCGAGCCGCTGCCCTGAGCCCCTCGCTCGGGCCGTTCGTGCCGGTTCCTCACGGTCACATTCGCGGGGAGCAGCAGGGGCAGGAGGGCGCGTGTGACGCCGCCTCGTTTCCTCATCGGCTTCGCAGCCCGACCTGAAACAGGAAAAGCCGAACGCGCACCCAGGAGCGAGGCCGGGGCCGGGGTCACGGGGAGCAGCGGGACCCCGGCACTCTCGGGGTTTTGAGAGGGTTTTGGGGCTGCAGTTCGGGGATTACAGAGTTGGAGGGGGGACTGAGCCCCACTCTGTGGAACCAGGGAGGAACTCCCACCCTCTGGGGAGTTCACTCTGTTTGGGGGTGTCCATCCGTCCAGGGGTGACAAACTCCATCCCTCTGAAAGCCCCAGGTGCGGGGCTGAGTGGGATGGGGGGCTTTGGGCTCCCACCTGTGGGATGCTCCCGGCTCTGCCCTTCCGTGGGCTCGGTGTGGGTGCCGGGACCGGCCCTATGGGGTCACAGCCCTGCTCCTGTCCTCCTGTGAGGATCCCACCCGTGACTCTCCCACCCACGGGGCATCACCACCTCACAACGGGGTATCTGGGTTTATCTGTGGGATAAACCCCTGCAGAGAGCCGGACCGGACCCCACGGGCTGCTCGGGACGGCTGCCAGCCCCTGCGGCCGGTCGGGGGCTGATGGTGTCCCCCCCTCGCTCCCCTTCGCCCCGGGACCTCCCCACCGGACCGGGCCGTCCCGCGTGGAACTTATGCCGGCCCCGTGGGGACACGGGCACGGCGGAGGGCGAACCAAGGGGAGCGGGAGGCGGTCGGGGATGGGTGGAGGTGCGGGGACGATGGAAGGGGCACGCGTGGCCTGAGTGTGTGCGTGACCGTGGGTGTGAATGTGTGAGTGCATGAGCGAATGTGCAAGTGTGTGTGTGCGTGTGCAAGGGAGCGCCCGTGGGTCGGGGGGTGCGTGTGGGGTGCGTGTGGGTGTATGTGGGTGTATTTGGGGTGTGTGTGTTGCGTGTGCGCGCACAACGCGTGCCCGTGGGCCAGGGTGCTCACTCCCGTGCACAGGGATGCACACGCGTGTGTCCGTCTGTCTCTGTGTCCGTTTGTACCCTGTGCCCGTGTGCCCGGGACGGCTCCGGCTCCAGTTCCGACCCCGGGCTCCCCCGAGTCCCGGTGCTCCCCGAGTGGCACTATCGGGGTTCGGGACCCTCCCCTCGATCCGTTTTGGATCCTGCCCTTATTTGGACATTTCTCCCTCCAATCAACGCGGGGGGGGCCGGGCCCGACCCCGCCCCCGCCCCGCCCGAGCCCGCTCCGGTACCGGCCCCGTTGCCCGCTCCCCTCTCCGGTACCGGCTCCGTTCCCCGCCATGAGCAGCTCCCAGTTCAACAAGGGCCCGTCCTACGGCCTCTCCGCCGAAGTCAGGAACCGGGTGAGCCGCGGCGGGGGCCGGGCGATGCCGGGACCACCGGGCACGGGTGAAGCGGGGGCCGGGGGATACCGGGGCCACCGGGCGCTGTGGCTGCCGGTGCTCCTGGAGGCCCGGGAGAGCCGAGCATCCCGGTGCTGCTGGGGCGTCCCGGTTGCATCCCGGGTTCTGGAGAGGCGGGGGTTTTTCCGGTATGCCCCAGGACTGCAGAGCCGGCCAAGAGTGGAGAAGTTGGGTGATTTCGGGAAGATGGAAATCCGGGGATTCCCGGGAGGATGCGGAACTGAAGGACCCAGAGGTCTCTGAGGGTTGGGGGTACCGAAGCTGGGCTCGCAGTCTCGGGGTGCCCTGAACCTGCCTCGAGGGTCCCAGGGACGTGTTTGGGGACCGCGGCTGGGTCCCTCCCGTGCTTTGGCCGCCGTGGCTCCGCTGTCCCTGGCAAACCTCGGGGAGCTCTTCCCGTCACACCCGGGCCTGGGGGCATCTCCTTGGTCCTCTGCGGCTCCGGACCAGCTCCACAAAGCTTCTCCACTTTCTGCTTCCCCGCAGCTCCACATCGCTGTACGGGATGCTCCGACCCGGCAGCGTCCCCGTGGCTCTCTCCGGGGATGCGGTTTTGGCCCCGGTGATTCTCCCGCTAAAGTGCCGCGGGGCAGGAGGGGAAGGAGGGATGGGAGGCTCCGGCTGAGCTGTTTGCACCCCTCGGCGGGATCTGGGTGCCACCGGCACCCTCCTGCCCCCTCGGCAGCGCACGGGGGTGGCACAGGGCCGGGGGTGGCACAGGGGACACAGCAGCCCTGGGGCATCGGGGCTGTGCCCAGGCGAGCAGAGGTCGAGCCGTGGTCAGCCCGGGGCTGGTGGCCGGTGGTCTGAGCCTGTTCTGCTCCAGGGCAGGCAGGAGAAGGGACAAGTGGTGGCGGGATATGGTGGCCGTGGCCGGGCGCTCCTTACCTGGCCTCGCAGGGGATTTGGGATTTTTGCATTTCGTAACGGGAGCGGATGGGATGGGCCCCGGCCTGCCCGGGGCTGGGCTGCCCCAGCTGAGAGGGTGACATGCACCAGGATCTTGGTGCTTCATGTTGATTCAGCAAGACGTGAGCCAGTCCGACTGCCCCGGTGTGTCTGATGGAGGTGACATCACCGACTGGGAACCAGTTGAACCAGTGACATGCTCCCAGTCTGTGGAAGCCCTTGCAGACTGGGCTGCGGTGGGATCTCTCTGGGGCTGGTCCACTGTGCACTCCCCGTGTCCTGGGAAATCCTCAGGCTGGGTGTGGGGAGGGAAGAGGAACTGGCTTCAGCTGCTCACGCTCCAGAAAATCAGCTGGTGGGACTGTAGAATCCCCCAGGCAGGACACACACGGTGTAATGAGGGTGATCTGCATGGCTCGAGCTTCCATTTAGAACTGGAGTGTCTCCCTAGCACCCAGCAGGGCTGGACTGGGCCCATCCCAGTGTCTCCCCGTGTCCAGGATCCCTAGGGACTCGTGGCACATAACAGGACCAGGATGGGTGAGAGGTTGGTGGATGCTCTGAGCACCAGAGGGGCTGTGCTGGGGCAGGACAGCACTCTGGCTTTCCAGGCCCTTCTCTCCCTAGAGAGTTCTCCAGGAGAACTTTCCCTTCCCTTATGGGTCAGAGGCTGAGACAGAGATGCTGCTGGCCCTGGCAGCTGGTCTCCATTTGGGAGGAGACGTCCACATTCCTGGCATAGCCGCGGTGAGGGAGGAATCTGTGCCGGAGGTTGGGCCTCGCCAGAAGGGAAAGGGAGAGCATCTCGTGGCCAGGACCCCTGGGGCTCAGAGCTGAGCTCCCACGGGCTCCAGCAGACAGGGAGAGACAAATCTGGGGGGTCACTCCCCCCTAACCCCATGGGCAGTTCCCTTCTCATGCTTTTGGAATGGTTCAGAAGCTGCTGTGTCTGCTGGCAGCATCATCCTCATGCTCCTGTCCCTGCTGCCATAGCAGGGAGGGGGGAACTGTCCCCATGAGGGGTTTGGGGTGCACGCTGGGGCCCTGCCTGAGCTGTCCCCCCACTGTCCCCCAGCTTGCCCAGAAGTATGATCCACAGAAGGAGGCTGAGCTGCGGACGTGGATCGAGAGCGTGACAGGAAAACAGATTGGACCTGACTTCCAGAAGGGGCTGAAGGATGGGGTGATCCTCTGCGAGTGAGTCCTGGGGGGCCCTGGGCATGGCCCCCAGCCCCTGCTGCTCCAGCTGGGAGGAGATGGGGGACACCAAGGACCCTCACCAGCCCTTGTGGTGGGAAGGGTGGGCTGGGTGTGTGCCAGTGGGACCTGCCAGAGTCACCCCCAGGGCTTCTGTGTCTGGGGAGAGCCCTGAGCACAAACAGGGATCTGGAGGGGGAAATTTGCCCCACATGGAGGAGGCCTGGGCTGGACCTTCTCAAAAGGAGCCTATGCCCTGCAGCCCCTTGAGGTTTTTTCCTGCCACAGCCTCATGTTCCCCTGCCTCCCTCCAGGCTCATGAACAAGCTGCAGCCCAACTCAGTGAGGAAGATCAACCACTCGGCTCAGAACTGGCACCAGGTAGGTGCAGCTCTGCTGCCACCCGCCTGCTGCTCATCTGCCATCACCCTCCAGGGCTCACCCCTCTACCTCTCCCCAGCTTGAGAACCTCTCCAACTTCATCAAGGCCATGGCCAGCTATGGTATGAACCCCGTGGACCTCTTTGAAGCCAATGACCTTTTTGAGAGCGGGAACCTGACGCAGGTGCAGGTGTCACTGCTGGCCCTGGCGGGAATGGTGAGCACAGAGGGAGGATGAGCAGTTTGGGACCCTGAGTTTGGGGTGGTGCCTGTGGGACCCCACAGCTCCCCCTGCCCAGGGAGTGGGTGGGGGGGTTTGGGACCCTTCCTCACAGCCACTCCTGGCAGGCCAAGACGAAGGGGCTGCAGAGCGGGGTGGACATCGGCGTGAAGTACTCGGAGAAGCAGCAGAGGAATTTCGACGAGGCCAAGATGAAGGCTGGGCACTGTGTGATCGGGCTGCAGGTGGGCTGCCACAGGGGAGGCTCCCATGGCTGGGAGCTGGGCAAAGGGTGCCCAGAATTCTGAGTTCTGTCACATTCTCAGCTCTGTCACAGCTCCAAGTGTTGCTGGAGGGACCTAAGGCATGAGGGGCCTCAAGTGTCCTTGGGATCTGGGACCATCTTGGCTCTGTGTCCAGCACTCAGTGACTGGGGAGCATGAGATGGGTTAGGGAGCACTGGCTGTGCTCCCCAGGCTGGGGATGGGGACAGGGGGCACATGTGGGGCATCATCATCATGGATGGGGGAGCATGAGATGGGTTAGGGAGCACTGGCTGTGCTCCCCAGGCTGGGGGGGTAAGGGACAGGGGGACAGGGGGCACATGTGGGGCATCATGGATGGGGGAGCATGAGATGGGTTAGGGAGCACTGGCTGTGCTCCCCAGGCTGGGGATGGGGACAGGGGGCACATGTGGGGCATCATCATCATGGATGGGGGAGCATGAGATGGGTTAGGGAGCACTGGCTGTGCTCCCCAGGCTGGGGGGGTTAGGGACAGGGGGAGAAAGGGCACATGTGGGGCAGCACACGTTCCTCACCAGACCCCTTTGTCAGATGGGCACAAACAAGTGTGCCAGCCAGTCTGGCATGACTGCCTATGGCACCCGGAGGCACCTCTACGACCCCAAAAATCAGATCCTGCCACCCATGGACCACTCCACCATCAGCCTCCAGATGGGCACTAACAAGTGTGCCAGTCAGGTGAGCCCCCATGCCGGGCTGGGGAGGGATGGGAGGGACACAGCTGAGCCCTTCTCCATCCTGTCCTTCCTTCCAGGTGGGCATGACAGCTCCGGGCACCAGGAGACACATCTACGACTCCAAGATGGGGACAGAGAAGTGTGACAACTCCTCCATGTCGCTGCAGATGGGCTCCAACCAGGGCGCCAACCAGAGCGGGCAGGTCTTTGGCCTCGGCCGCCAGATCTACGACCCCAAGTACTGCCCCCAGGGCAGCCAGGGCGAGGTGGCCAACGCCGCCGGGGAGCAGAGCGGGGACCCGCCCGGGTACCACCACTACCGCGAGGAGGAGGAGGAGAGCTACTGAGCGGGACGGCTCCGCCCCAGCCGCACCATCTCATCAACAGCCACATTCCAGCCTCCACTTTCATCATTCCCTCTTTTCAAACTCTTTTTTTTTTTTTTTTTAACTTTGGAAATGGATCTATTTTTCTGAGCAAGGAAATAAAGACCCTGTTTGTAGAGAGGAGCCCAGCCGATTCCCCCAGGAGCTGCAAGCAGGGAGGTGGCAGATGTTCCAGCAGCTGGGGGAGGACAGTGCCACCTCTCACGCACCCCTGGGATGCCCCTGGATCCCTCAGCAAGGAGCAGGAGAGGCCGCCCGTGCTGCCCCTGGTGCTGCTGCTCGTCCCTGTGCTGGCAGGAGCCTCCTCAGCCCTGTGGAGGAGAGGGACCGGGGTTATGGGGGAAGCACATCTGGGAGAGACCTCGGGATTGGGAGTGTTTG
Organism: Agelaius phoeniceus; assembly: GCF_051311805.1. Lineage (NCBI taxonomy): Eukaryota > Metazoa > Chordata > Aves > Passeriformes > Icteridae > Agelaius > Agelaius phoeniceus. Next base: position 2,516,521 of record NC_135293.1, read on the forward strand.
TGAGCGAATGTGTGCGTGCACAGTTTTGTGCTCTGGTGTGATCTCGAAATGCTGGAAATGCCCTTTTTGCAGAACTCGTAGAGACCAAGTTTTCAAGGTGATGGCTGCAGGGCTGGGCCGGGAGCTGGCACAGCTGGCACAGCTGGCACAGCTGGCACAGCCAGCACTGCAGCAACCTGATGGCCCAGGCTGGAGCCGAGGTTGACTCCAACGCCTGCATCCTCCACCAGGGCGGTGTCCTGCCCATCAACATCTCCTTTCCCGTGCGGTTTTAAAGTGGATGCTCTCAGACTGAAACCATTTATTTGAAAAAAAAAAAAAAAAAGACAAACCTTTCAACACAAACGGGAACTGGTCTGTGCCGCAGGCACCTCCTCCAGCCCCAGGGGGGTCTCTCTGTGCCTGGGGGGCTGCAGACCTGGCTGAGATCCCTGGAGTGACAGAGCGCTGGGGCGGGATGCTGCGTGTCCCGGGGGAGAGCAGGAGCCGGGAAGGCGCTGCCGGGTTAAGAGATGTGCGGCTAATTAATGAGTGATTAACAATGCCAACGGAACAGCACGGGACGCGCCTGGCAGGGAAGGGATCCACTTTTTTTTTGGGCGAAATGCTGCGTTTCGAAGAGCCGCGCTGCTCCGTGGGGGCGCCCAAGGGTGGGGTGGGTGGGATGGGATAGGGTGGGATGGGATCCATGGGATGGTATAGGACAAGATTCGTGGGATGGGATGGGATGCATGGGATGGGATGCATGGGATGGGATGGGATGGGATGGGATGGGATCCGTGGGATGAGATAGGATAGGATGGGATCCATGGGATGGGATGGGATGGATGGGATTCATGGATGGGATGGGGGCGGGATTCCCACTCCCCGCCCCCCCCCCCGTGCCTGCCCCTTTAAGAGCCGGCTCCCGTGACGTCACGCCCACGGCTACTTTGTAGCGCGGGGAGGGCGGGGCCGGCGCGCGCCCGGCGGATTCGCGGGGTCTCTTAAAGAGGCCGCGCAGCAGCATCAGGTAACGGGGGTCCCGGGCCGGGGGCTGCGAGGGGCCACAGGAGAGGCGAGGCTGTGTCCCGACCGCTGGTCTCGGCCGGATGCGTCCCCCCAGCGTCCCCTCGAGGCTCTTTGTGCCGCCCCCCCCCTCCCCAAGGCTATCCCCGTGTCCCCTTCGTAGCCCCGAACTGTCCCCATGTCCGCTCTGAATTGTCCTCATCGTTCCTTCGAGCTGTCCCCATGCCCTCCCCTGTGTTGTCCGTGTCTCCCCCGGGCTGTCCCCACACCCTCCCGGCCCGTCCGCCTCCCGGTGACTCCGCACCCCGCCCAGAGCGGGGCTCCGTGCGGCCGAACCGTGGGGGACGTGGGGTTGGAGGGCGCCGGGAGCTGCGGTTGGTCCGGCGGTTGCCGGGGTCCGCCGGGCTCCCGGTGCAGCGAGGCGGCGTGTTCGTCCTCGTGTGATGAGTGAGCAGATTCCCACGCGAGTCCCCCGGGAGGATCCAGGGATTCTCTGGTTGTTTTGTCCCGAAAAGAGGCCACCCCCCACCCCCATCCCGCGGGGCTGGGGCTCCCCCGGACCGGCAGTTCCGCTTCGGTTGCAGCGGATGGGGACACTCAAACACCTCTGTCTCCCCGTGTCACCCCCACCCGGCAGCTCCTTCTTCCTCTCCGTGTCACCCCAGCTGACCCCGGTGCATCCCCGGAGGAATCCTACCCCCGGGACCTACTCGTGTCCGGCCCCGCAGGCGGATTAGGCGGATTTCCCAGCCGGGATCCTAATCCCGCTGCCCCGTGCCCGTTTATCCCGCCTGCTCCCGGGACCCGGCTTAGCCCCGGGCGCGGGCGGGCGGCGGCGAGCGCGGGGCGTCGGTGAGTGCGCGGCTCCCCCGGCCCCGGGGCGAAACGAGGGGCAAGTCCGGGGGTGCTGGTGCTGTCCCAGGCTCGCGGTGACCGGGGAGCCGCCCCGGAGCTCGGTTCTCCCCGGGGCGTGGGCGGGTGCACCGGGCGGAACGCTGCGGGTTGGGTCGTGCCGCCGCCGCCACCGGGCTCGTCACGGAGCCGCCTTGGCAGAGCTTTGCTGCCGGGCCCCGGAGCTGCTGGCCCCGCTCCAGGGGTGGGTGAATTCCCGGCAACTTGGCAGAGAGGGATGCGGGTGTCGGAGCTCGCCCCCGAGCCCACTGCACCGGAGCAATTCCGCTCCTGGGCTGATGAGAGCCCCACCCGCATCCCTCTCACGGGGAAACTGAGGCACGGGCAGGTCTCAGCCTCTCCCGGGCTGCCCAGCTCGTTCCTGGGGTGCCGGACTGCTCCCTGTGCCCGGCATGGGCAGCGAATCGCGCTCCTGGCTCCCGGACAGAGCTCGTGCCCAATTCTGGTGCTTTTGGTTTAGGAAAGAATGTGATTTGCGCCTTTAGTTCCGGAAAGGAGCTTTGCTGCCGGAATGCCGTCCGGCTCCTGCCGGCCCCGGAGCTCAGCCCTGTGCCCGGCACCGTGCCCGGGCTGTGATAAGCCCCGAAGCAGAAGGAACTGAGAGCCCGATCGTCACCCCCAGCTCGGGGCTGCCCCCCCGCTCTCAGCCGGAGCCGAGCGATGGCCGTGGGCACCCAGCTGGGGCTGCTGCTCTGGAAGAACTTCACCTACCGCCGGCGGCAGCGGGTGAGTGGGCGACTGGGGCAACCCCGAGCCGCTGGTGCCTGGCACAGGGGCAGGCAGAGCCCTGGACGCTGATGTGAACCGGCCTCGCGTTTCCCCCAGATCCAGCTGGCTATCGAGATCCTGTGGCCCCTCTTCCTCTTCCTTATCTTGATCTCAGTGCGCCGATCCCACCCGCCCTTCAAGCAGCATGAGTGTGAGTGTCCCCGAGCCAGCCGAGCCCCCTCTGTGTGCCCTTGTCCCACCGGGGGGACAAACACGGGAGGTGGCCACAGGGTGCTCGGGTGTGTGTGGGGTCCTGCAGTGCCCCCCTGAACCTGCCTCCCTTTCCCTCAGGCCACTTTCCCAACAAGGCGCTGCCCTCTGCGGGGACCCTGCCCTGGCTGCAGGGCATCATCTGCAACATGAACAACCCCTGCTTCCGACACCCCACGGCGGGAGAGGCCCCTGGCGTGGTGGGCAACTTCGATGGCTCCATGTGAGCAGCGGGGCCGGGCAGCTGCGGGGCACAGCGGGGCTGGGCCGGGGTCTCACTGCCCACCCCCTGTCCCGTGTCACAGCGTCTCCCGTCTCCTGAGCGAAGCCCGGCAGGTCCTGCTCCGCGGGCACGGGCAGCGGCTCCTGAGCAGCTTTGCCCGGCTCCTGCCCGCCCTGCGCCGGCTCCGGGACAGCGCGAACCAGCGGAGGGGTGAGCACCGGGGGCGGGGGGTGCCGGGGCAGCCAGACCCCTTGTCTGACCCCTGCTCCCCCAGCTCTGCCGGTGAGGGAATACTTGAGAGAGGACGAGACTTTCTCCCGGTTCCTGCGGGCCAACACATCCCTGCCCCCGGCGCTGGTGGATGAGCTGATGGGGGCTCGGCTCAGCCCCCGCATCGTGAGTGTCCCGCGGTGCCCGCTCCCGGTGCCCGCTCCCGGTGCCCGCTCCCGGTGTTCGCTCCCGGTGTTCACTCCCGGTGTTCACTCCCGGTGCCCGCTCCCGGTGTTCGCTCCCGGTGCCCATTCCCGGTGTTCACTCCCGGTGTTCACTCCCGGTGTTCACTCCCGGTGCCCATTCCCGGTGCTCGCTCCCGGTGCCCCCTCCCGGGGACCGCATCGTGAATTCCTCTCTCCTTCCAGTTCTCCTTGGCGAGCCTTCGCCTCCCGCTGAAGGACCTGGTCTGCAACGCCTCGGTCCTGGGGGGATTCCTGGTGGGCGGCGACGCCGACTCCACCCAGAGCCTGCAGCAAGAGCTCTGCGCGCTGCCCAGCTCCCAGCTCCGTGCCATGGAGGGCTCCTTCCTCTCCCAGATGGACTTCCCACGACTCCTGGCGGTGAGGCCCCAGCGCGGTCGGGTGCTGGAAGGAGGCAGAGACCCCCTGGCCTCCCCTGACCCCTTCTCATGCCCCTTGTAGGAACAGCTGAGCTCAGAGTTGGGTGGAATCGCTGGCACCGTGGAAGCTTTGGGCAGCTTCCTGCGGGATGCAGCCTCCCTGATGGAGGAGGTACAGCCCTCACTCCCCTGCCCCCTGCTCGTCCCCACCGTGTCCCTGTCCCCCACTGCCCCTCTCCACCCTCACCCCACTCCCCCCAGGTCTCCTCCATGACCAGCCTGGCCGAGCTGCGTCAGGAGATTGAGGGGCTGAGGGCCCCCAACAGCAGCACGGGTGCCTTCAGAGCCCTGTCCCGCATCGCCTGTGGCCACCCCGAGGGCGGGGGCCTCAGGATCCCCTCCCTCAACTGGTACGAGGACAACGATGTCAAAGCCTTCCTGGACCGGAACAGCTCGGAGCACAGGCCCGTGGCCTCAGGCAGCACCAGTGAGTGTGGGGGGCTGTGGGAGGCTCAGCCAGGGGCTGTGGGGGGCTGGTGGTGGGGGGCTGGTGGTGAGGGCTCAGCTCTGCACCCCCAGGTCCCTTCTGCAGGGAGCTGCTCCACAGCCTGGAGTCCAGCCCCCTCTCCCAGATCTTCTGGCGGGGGATCAAGCCCCTCTTTGTGGGGAAGATCCTGTACACCCCACCTGGGCCTGGCCCCGACAGTGTCATGGCTGAGGTGAGTGGGGGCTGCAGGGGGGCTGCAGGGGTCTGGGAGGGTCTCATCCCAACCCTGCCTCACCTCCCTCACACAGGTGAACCGAACCTTCCGGGAGCTGTCGGTGCTGGGGGAGTTGGGGGGTGCCTGGCAGGAGCTGGGACCCCGAATCTACACCCTCCTCAACAGCAGCCTGGAGATGCAGGTGCTCCAGGTGTGTGAGCCCAGACTCCTCCCATTTCTGTGGGGTGCAAGATGGGCTGTGCTGGGGTGCAGCTGGAGCAGGGTGGGCTGCGTGGCCTCCCATACCCTGCTGCTTTGCAGGAGCTGCTGCTGGCCCCGAGCACAGCCCAGCTCCTGGACGGGTTCCTCAACGGCACCTCCTGGAAGCTGCCAGAGCTGGTCACATTCCTGACGGGGCCAGCAGGGGGACCAGGCCTCACCTGGCACCAGCTGTACGCTGATGTGGACGCAGTGCTGAGCACGCTGTCACAGTTCATGGAGGTTTGTGTCACCCTGCTGTGGGGGGCTGGCCCCTTGCACCACCCGTTCCTGCTGAGCCCTACCTGCCCTCCCTCCCACAGTGTGTCTGCCTGGACAAGATCGAGGCAGTGGCCACCGAGGAGCAGCTGGTGGCCCGAGCCCTGGAGCTGCTGGAGGAGCAGCAGTTTTGGGCAGCCGTGGTCTTCCAGCCCCCCATCAATGCCACAGCCCCCGGACTGCCACCCCACGTCCGCTACAAGATCCGCATGGACATCGACGACGTCACGAGGACCAACAAGATCAAGGACAGGTTGGGGGATGCCCACCCTGCCTGTCTCCATGGCCACCCTGTGCTCATTGCCAGGGGATCCCTGGTGCCAGCACCGTGCTCTGCCGCCAGGTTTTGGGACCCAGGCCCTGCAGCTGACCCCTTCAGTGACCTGCGCTACGTCTGGGGCGGCTTCGTGTACATCCAGGACCTGGTGGAGCAGGCGGTGGTGAGGGTGCACACTGGGGCTGCCCCACGCACTGGGGTCTACGTCCAGCAGATGCCCTACCCCTGCTATGTGGATGATGTGTGAGTAGAGGGGCAGCCCCAGACCCTGGGACAATTGAGTGATCCCCCTGCAGCAGCGGGGAGGTGGCACAGGGCTGGTCGTGCCTTGGTGTCCCTGGCACAAGAGTGGCCCAGGAGTGTTGAGCTAAGGGTGGAATGGCTGGTGGTATCTCCCCAGGTTCCTGAGGGTCCTGAACCGCTCGCTGCCTCTCTTCATGACTCTGGCCTGGATCTACTCAGTGGCCATGATCATCAAGGGGGTGGTGCACGAGAAGGAGACACGTCTCAAGGAGACCATGAAGACCATGGGGCTGAGCAGTGGGATCCTCTGGCTCAGCTGGTTCCTCAGCAGCTTCATCCCCTTCCTCCTCAGCTCTGCCCTCCTTGTCCTCATCCTCAAGGCAGGTTGCAGGTCTCAGGGGACAGCGTGGCTGGGAGCCAGCATGGGTGGCTCCACAGGCTCCAACCTGCCTCCATCCACAGCTGGGAAACATCCTGCCCTACAGCGACCCAGCAGTCATCTTCCTCTTCCTCGGCACCTTCTCAGTGGCCACCATCAGCCAGTGCTTCCTCATCAGCACCTTCTTCCCCCGTGCCAACCTGGCCTCGGCGTGCGGTGGCATCATTTACTTCTCGCTGTACCTGCCCTACGTGCTGTGCGTGGCCTGGCGTGACTACATCACCTTCCCACTCCGTGTCCTTGTGGTGAGCTGGGGTCTGCCCCTCTGCCATGCCCCTGCTGCTCTGGCTGGGGGGCTTTGGGCTGCACCCCCCAGGCCAGGCTGTGCCCTCACTGCCTTTCTGGCTGTCCTCAGAGCCTGCTGTCCCCCGTGGCCTTTGGTTTTGGCTGTGATTACTTCTCTCTCTACGAGGAGCAGGGGGTGGGCATCCAGTGGCACAACCTGGCTGCCAGCCCAGTGCCAGGAGACCCGTACAGCTTTGCTGCAGCCATGGGGCTGCTGCTGCTGGACGCTGTCCTCTATGGCCTGGCCACCTGGTACATCGAGGGTGTCTTCCCAGGTGAGTGCAGCTCCCCTGACCCCCAGCTGCCACTCAGCCCTGGCCCCACTTAACCCCTTCTGCTGCAGGTCAGTACGGGATCCCCAAGCCCTGGAATTTCCCCTTCCTGAAGAGCTACTGGTTTGGGGAGTCATCCTCATCTGGGCACTCCCTGTACCACAGCAGCTCCCACACTGCCCCCCAAGGTGAGTCCCTGCCCACCCTGGAGCTGCGTGGCTGAGGCCAGTGGCCATAGAGCCCTCCAGCCCAGGCCTTCACCCCAGAGGAGGGCCCTACACCCCATGGCAAGGGGACATCTCTGGGGACACCTCTAGAGACAGGGCTGGGGACAGCTTTGGGGACAGGGCTGGGCTGGGGACAGAGTTTCTGGGGTGTTTTGGGGTCGTTGCCAGGGACGCTTTGGGGTCACTGCTGGGGAGCTTTGGGGTCACTGCCAAGGAGGTTCTGGGGTCGCTGCTGGGGAGGTTTAGGGTCGCTGCCAAAGGGGTCCTGGCTGGGGATGTGACCCCTTGGTGGCTTCCAGTGCTGGTGGAGGAGCCACCTGCTGATCTCCAGCCCGGCGTCTCCATCCGCAACCTGGTGAAGGTTTATGGCAGCAGCGGCCGTGCAGCTGTCAATGGGCTGAGCCTGGACTTCTATGAGGGGCAGATCACGTCCTTCCTGGGCCACAACGGCGCTGGAAAGACCACCACCATGTGAGCCACCCCAGAGGGGCTGCGTGGCCATGGCTGGGGACAGGAGCTGAGCCTGACTCTGTCCCTACCCTGACCCCAAGCCTTGCTGCCCCTGTGCTCCATGACCCACTTTTCTCACCACTTCCAGGTCCATCCTGACCCCAAGCCTTGCTGCCCCTGTGCTCCATGACCCACTTTTCTCACCACTTCCAGGTCCATCCTGACTGGCCTCCTGCCCCCCACCTCGGGCACTGCCTATATCCTGGGCTGGGACATCCGCTCCGACATTGACAGCATCCGCAAATCCATGGGGATGTGTCCCCAGCACAACGTGCTCTTTGACATGTAGGCATGGCTGGGGCGGTGTGGGGAGTGATGCAGGGCTGTCCCCTCAGTCCCTGTGCCCCTCTGTAGGAGCAATGGGGGGTAGGACGGTCGGGACAGACGGACATGAGAGATCTCTGCAGCCAGGTCAGGAACTTGGGGTTTATTGCAAAGGGCCTGGGTGCAGGGCCCTGCTGGGAGCTGCCAGACACAGCTGGAGCAGGACTGAGAGAAGAGAGGGGCAGAGAGGATGAGAGGGTAAGAGAGTAAAAGGAGTAAGAGAGCAAAAGCTTAAGAGAGTAAAAGGGGTAAGAGGGGTAAGAGACAAGAGCTAAGAGAGTGAAGTTCCCGTTACAATACAATAAATCATCTGTGTTGAATATTCTGATTCTCACTGACCAATCTAGTACAAGATACAAATCCTATAGCATTTCCATACAGCCTATAAGAATCACTACATTACCATACTGTGTTACATTTTGAACCCTAAAAACTCCTCTTTGGGCCCCTTCTGCCAAGCTGGCAGGGTCTGCTCTGACCCTTGGAGCTGTCTGCAGGCAGAGGGTGTTGTTTCATCAAAAGAGGATTACTTTCAGCCAGCCACACCATTGTTTTCCCGTTGTGCAGTAACTGAGGGATCTCGACGCTTGCTTTCATTTCAATCTCTCTATATTTTCAAAATCTTTTGTCAGACAATCCTATTTATAAGGCTTTCCTGTTTCATCTTCCCCAACACCCCTCACCTTGCCTTTCCCCCCCACAGCCTGACGGTGGAGGAGCACGTCTGGTTCTACGGGCGGCTGAAGGGGCTCTCGGAGCAGCAGGTGCAGGAGGAGGTGGAGCAGCTGCTCCAGGACACCGGGCTGCCCCACAAGCGCCGGGAGCAGACCAGGAACCTCTCGGGTTCGTGCTGGGGTCGGGCTGGGTGCCGGGGCGGGGCTCCGTGGCTCCGAGCCCCCCCAACGCCGTCCCTCCGCAGGCGGGATGCAGAGGAAGCTCTCGGTGGCCATCGCCTTCGTGGGCGGCTCCCGCGTGGTGATCCTGGACGAGCCCACGGCCGGCGTCGATCCCTTCTCCCGCCGCAGCATCTGGGAGCTGCTGCTCAAGTACCGCAAAGGTGGGGCCGGGAGCCCCCACTTCACCCTCTGAGGGGAGAACCTGCAATGGGGAGGGGTCCAGCAAGGGGGTCAAGCTCGTTGCTGGTCCCCCCAGGTCGCACCATCATCCTGTCCACGCACTACATGGACGAGGCGGAGCTGCTGGGGGACCGCACTGCCATCATCTCCCAGGGCCGGCTCTGCTGCTGTGGGTCCCCCCTCTTCCTCAAGGCCAGGCTTGGCACGGGCTACCACCTCACCCTGGTGAAGCGGGACAGGAGCGGGACAGGCGGCAGCACCGGCACTGTCCCCGGTGCCACCAAAAAGGTGGGGACCCTGATGATCATCCCCCCAAAGGGCAGCCAGTGTGTCACTGTAGGACACGAAACAGTGCTGCTCTCAAGGTGAAAAAGGGAAGTTTGTTTTCTGACATCAACATTTGTAGTTTTCCAAAAGTGACAGTGGATTGGAGGGTGACAGTGCCACCTCTGCAATGACACTGGACAAACCAACAGTCCATCAAATTTCTCCTCCATAAAAGAATGCAACACAATAAGTTGTTTACAGGAAGTGTGTGAGAAAGTTTGCCACAAGAATGGCAAACAGAAGGCTTAGAAACAAACATCAGAAGGCTTAAAAAATCTTAAAAAATCAGGGTGACACCCACAGGGCACGGGCACAGGTGTGTGCCCCCATGTCTGTAGGACATGAAACAACATGAGTGCACACACTGCTGCTCAAGGTGAAGAAAAGGGAAGTTTATTTTCTGGCTCCAACATTTACAGTTTTCCAAAAGTGACAGTGGATTGGAGGGTGACAGTGCCACCTCTGCAATGACACTGGACAAACCAACAGTCCATCAAATTTCTCCTCCTCCTCATAAAAGCATGCAAAACAATGAGTTATTTACAGGAAGCGTGGGAGAAAGTTTGGCACAAGAATGTAAACATCAGAAGGCTTAGAAAAACTTAAAAAATCAGGGTGACACCAGTGTCTCCATCCTGGGTATTGGGGGGCACTGGGGGCCAGGTTCTGCTGTGGGGTGCCAGGCTCCAGCCCCCCTTTCCTGCAGGATGGCAGTGACTCAGAGCACAGCAGTGACACAGGCCTGGGCAGCGAGCGGGGCAGCGATGCCAGCACCGTGGGTGAGCATTTTGTCCCCTCAGTGTCCCCCCCAGCTGCTCCCCAGACGTCCCCCATCAGCCAGGGGGGCTGGGGGTGCATGTGGCCCCTCTCCCCCTTTCACTGGAGGTGCAGGGGGGGATCTCCATCCCCTCCATCTCCCCTGGGGACCCTCAGGCTGGGCACACAGAGCTGTGGCCAGCTGTGGCCAGCTGTGCCAGCCAGTGGCTCCTGCCCCTGGGGTTTCCAGGCTTTCCAGCCCTCCCCATCCCTCCAGATGTGGCCCAGCTGTCGGCGCTGATCCAGAAGCTGGTCCCTGGCTCCAGGCTGGTGGAGGACATCGGGCACGAGGTGCTCTTTGTCCTGCCCTACAGCGGGGCCAGGGATGGGGCCTTTGGGGAGCTGTTCCGTGAGCTGGACGCGCGCCTGGGGGAGCTGGGGGTCTCCAGCTACGGCATCTCTGACACCACCCTGGAAGAGGTACCCAGGGGAGCTGCGCTCAGGGGGCTCCTGGGGTGCCCATGACCAGGGGGTTTCCCTCTCTGGGGGTGTGTGTTTAACACCAGCCCTCCCACACCCCCAGATCTTCCTGAAGGTGGCTGAGGACACAGCGCTGGACACTGACACCACAGGTGAAACCCCTCGGTCCTGGCTGGAGCTGAGCTCTGGGGTACAGGGGGGGCTGGGGAGGTGCTCAGCAGCCCAGAGCAGAGGGGTGGGGTGTCCCCAGCACCCTGCAAAGGCTGGGGACACCCATGGATGCAGATGTGTCACAGCCTGTGGCCTTGGTCCTGCCCTGGCATCTTGTCCTCATTTTTTCAGGCACCATGAAAGGAGCAGTCCCTGGCGAGATGGGGGACGGGGATGTGGCTGATGGAGAGATGGGTAAGGATGGGGCAGGTGGGAGCCCTGAGCTGTGCTGAGTGCTCCCCACCTCCATCTCCTGGGCTGGGGTGATGGCACGTGTCCATCTGGGCAGCTGTCCACCCAAGCAATCATCCCTTCAAGCTGGGGGATACTCAGGGACCCTCGTGCAGCACAGCTACCTGCCAGTTTTGGGGTGTCCCCAGAACAAAGGTCTGGGATGAGGATGGCTTTGGGGAAGCCCAGCTCTGTGCAGGAGTTGGGGTGGGATATGAAATCCCAGGGGGAAGAACTCTTGAAGGAGAACTGGCGTGGGGACAGCCATTCTGGGGGGGCTCTGATGGTTTGGGGCACCAGCTCTGCCCTGGGGGTGGGCACTGGTTGTAACCCCTCTGTCCTCTCCTTTACATTGAGCCAAAGGAGCTCGGCGAGGTAGGAGCTGGGGGGGCTTTGGGGGGGCTGGGGGCTCCTGCTTGCAGCATCCATCCCTGCTGGGCTGGGGGCAGTTTGGGGGGATTGGGGGCTCCTGCATACAGCATCCCATGGAGGGGCTGGGGGCTGTCTGGGGGGGCTGGGGGCTCCTGCATGCAGCATCCATCCCTGCTGGGCTGGGGGCAGTTTGGGGGGACTGGGGGCATTTTGGGGGGATTGGGGGTTCCTGCATGCAGCATCCTATCCCTGCTGGGCTGGGGGCATTTTGGGGGGACTGGGGGCTGTCTGGGGGGGCTGGGGGCTCCTGCATGCAGCATCCCATCCCTGATGGGCTGGGGGCAGTTTGGGGGGATTTGGGGCTCCTGCATGCAGCATCCCATCCCTGCTGGGCTGGGGGCAGTTTGGGGGGATTTGGGGCTCCTGCATGCAGCATCCCATCCCTGCTGGGGTGTGGGCTGGGGTCTGTCTGGGGGCTCCTGCACGCAGCATCCCGTCCCCGCTGGGTTCTGTTTGGGGGCTCCTGTCTGCAGCATCCCGTCCCCGCTGGGGTATGAGGATGCCCCTGCCAGCCCGCCGTGCCCCCTGGCACGAGTCCCTTGCCAAATCCATCTCTTGCCCGCAGCAGAGGAGCCCCGGGAGACGGACCTGCTGCGGGGGGCGGCGTGCGGGAGGGTGCGGGGCTGGGCGCTCACCTGCCGCCAGCTCCGCGCTCTCTTCACCAAGAGGATGCTCCACGCTCGGCGCAGCACCCGCGGCTTCTTGGCGCAGGTGGGGCCGCGGGGAGGGAGGGGATGGGGGATGCACGGTGGGGCAGAGCCAGCCCTGATTTTCCCCCACCTCGGGCTCCTCAGATCGTCCTCCCCGCCGTCTTTGTCTGCATCGCGCTGCTCTTCAGCCTCATCGTGCCGCCCTTCGGGAGGTACCCGCCGCTGCAGCTCCAGCCCTGGATGTACGGGCAGCAGTTCACCTTCTTCAGGTGTGTCCCCAGCCCTGTGCCCGCCCTGTGCCCGGTCCCCCAGCGCCACCAGCTCACTCCTGTGTCCCGCTTTAGCAACGACGCCCCGGGAGACGCCGACACATCCCGGCTGCTGGAGGCGCTCCTGGCTGAGCCCGGCTTCGGCACCAAGTGCATGAAGGAAGAGGGGAAGGCGTGAGTGTCCGGGGCTGGCTTGGCCCCTCCTCAGTCCCTTTGATGCAGCGGGGGCTGTTTACAGATCACCAACGGGACGGGGCTGCTGTGGAACGTGCCTCGAGCTGTTTTATTTTTTCAGCATCAGTCTCATTACACGGTGATGGCAATGGGAAGATGCCAGCAGCTCGCATCCCAGGCAGCAGACCAAGAACTTAATGTTACAACTCACTTTATAAGTTTCTTGATCAATCACACAAAGCAAAAGCGCATTGACAGTAGTTCTATCCAACCACTATAAGCACACGTACCTTTGGTTAAACAATGCTTGCTTATTTCAAATACAATACCTGCTTGTAAGCCTTAAAACACAACACACAGAGCTCCATTATTAAGCTTCAACCTTCCTAATATCTTGCTAGAGAAACTTCACTGTAGCTTAGAGAGTTATTCTAGACAAGCGTTAATACACAGACCATTGTTCTATTTGTCCTTACTTTTCTACAGTTTAAATAATTTTTCTGCTGACCTATCTCATGGCTGCTGCTTAGCTCTAATCACAGTTCTGCTGTCTCTGAGGGCCTGCCTTTTGCAGCTTTCCCAAAACCACCTGCTCACGGAGCAGCTCTGCCACCTGGTGTGATGCTATGGGACCCCCAGCACGCCCACGGTGGGTCCCGGTGCCCCTGGCTCACACCAGGCTGGTAACAGGAGTGTCTCTCTCTCTCTCTCTCTTTCCCCTGGTGCCCAGGGCAGGGTTGTGCCCCCCAGCATCCCACCCCGATGGCTTCCGGACCCCCTCAGCCCCCCCATCCCTGCTGGAGGTGCTGCAGCGTGGGAACTGGACACGGGCAAAGCCATCGCCCCCCTGCCAGTGCAGCGGGCCAGGGGCACACAGGATGCTGCCCGAGTGCCCTGAGGGGGCCGGGGGGCTCCCACCACCCCAGGTAACCCCAGCCTGGCAGGGACAGCCCCAGGGCTCGGTCACTGCTGGCTGTGGGGGCTCTGCTGTGTGACCGTGTTCACAGGGGTCTGAGGATGAGGGAAGAGATGAGGATCTGACTCCATGGTTCAGAAGGCTTCATTTATTATTTTATGATATATATTATATTAAAGATATACTAAAAGAATAGAAGAAAGGATTTCATCAGAAGGCTGGCTAAGAATAGAAAAAAATGGAATGAATAACAAAGGCTTGTGGCTCTGACAGAGAGTCCGAGCCAGCTGGGCTGTGATTGGACATTAATTAGAAACAACCACATGAGACCAATCCCAGATCCACCTGTTGCATTCCACAGCAGCAGATAACCATTGTTTACATTTTGTTCCTGAGGCCTCTCAGCTTCTCAGGAGGAAAAATCCTAAGGAAAGGATTTTCCATTAAAGTTGTCTGTGACACTGGTGATGCTCTGGGGATGCCACAGGGCTGGGTGTCCATCCAGCCCCTCTGTCCATCCCACAGGTGCAGAGGGGCACAGGGGACATCCTTCAGAACCTGACGGGCAGGAACATCTCTGACTACCTGGTGAAGACCTATCCCCAGATCATCCGTCAGGAGTGAGTGCTGGGGCTGGGAACACTGCAGGGACACTGTGGGGACACCAAGGGAGCACCCCAGGAACACCTGGGGGAAGGGGACACTGCTGGTGACATGTGGCTGGCTGGGCAGGTGCTGCCCTAATGTCCCCTCAGGGGGTTCCTCTCTCCTCTGACTCCCCCTCCTCGTTTCTTTCAGGCTGAGGAACAAGAAGTGGGTGAATGAGCAGAGGTGAGCTGGGCAGGGGCTGGGGCCTGGCACAGCCAGGGATGGAGGGAGACAGGAGATCCCTGGTGGGTTTGGGGAGGGCCTGAGTGGTCCCTGGGCAGAGGCATCGTCCAGGTGCCTTCAGCCCCCTGCTTTGTGTCCCTTATCTGGCACCTGGGTGAGTGGAGGGTTGAGTTTGCACAAGGGTGGCAGCGGGGAATGGGTGTCAGGTTTCACAGAATTGTAGAATTTCCTGGGGTGGAAGGGACCCACGTGGATCCTCAAGCCCAGCTCCTGCCAGACTGGCAGTGGGAGTCTCTCTGGCAGGTGTGGGAGCCCCGTTTCTCCTGCAGGTACGGCGGCTTCTCCCTGGGTGCTGGCAGCTCCCAGGCCCTGCCATCAGCAGCAGAGGTGGAACAGGCAGTGCTGGAGCTCCGTGTGCTGCTCAACATCACCCTGGTACAGCTGGACTCAGCCCCTGGCTCAGCTCTGGGCGTCCCAGGGCTGGGAGACCCCTCCTCACCGTGTGTTCCTGCACCCAGGGCAGCCCCTCGGATCGGCTCCTGGCCAACCTCAGCCGCTTCATCGAGGGCTTGGATGCCCGCAGGAATATCAAGGTGTGCCTCAGGGGTGAGAGCTGGGGGCAGCAGGGATGTGGCAGTTGTGACCGTGTTCACAGGGGTTCTTGGATGAGGGAAGAGATGAGGATGTGACTCCATGTTTCAGAAGGCTTGATTTATTATTTTATGATATATATTATATTAAAACTATACTAAAAGAATAGAAGAAAAGGTTTCATCAGAAGGCTGGCTAAGAATAGAATGGGAAAGAATGATAACAAAGGTTTGTGGCTCGGGCTCTCTGTCTGAGCCAGCTGGGCTGTGATTGGCCACTAATTAGAAACATCTAACACGGGCCAATCCCAGATCCACCTGTTGCATTCCACAGCAGCAGATAACCATGGTTTACATTTTGTTCCTGAGGCCTCTCAGCTTCTCAGGAGGAAAAACATCCTAAGGAAAGGATTTTCCATGAAAGATGTGTGCGACAGCAGTGATGTCCTCTCAAGGGGGACTGAGGATGGCTGGGGCTGCAGGGGAGCCTGAGCCCGGTGGGAAGTGGGAGCCAGGGGCAGTGCCAGCTTGGCTGGGGGCCTCTGAGCTGCCCGACCCTCCCCACCCTGCAGGTTTGGTTCAACAACAAGGGCTGGCACGCCATGGTTTCCTTCCTCAACGTGGCCAGCAATGGGCTGCTGCGAGCCCGGCTGCCCCCCGGCGCCGACCCCGCGCGTTTCGGCATCACGGCCACCAACCACCCCCTGAACCTCACCAAGGAGCAGCTCAGCGAGGCCGCCCTGTGAGTGTGGCCTTGGGGGTCCCACAGCCCCCTCTGGCTCCCTGCTGAGCTCTCTCTGCCCTCCTCGGCAGGATGGCCACCTCTGTGGACGTGCTGGTTTCCATCTGCGTGATCTTCGCCATGTCCTTCGTCCCGGCCAGCTTCGTTGTCTTCCTCATTGAGGAGAGGGTCAGCAAGGCCAAGCACCTTCAGTTTGTCAGCGGGATGAAGCCCATCACCTACTGGCTGGGCAACTTCGCCTGGGACATGGTGGGGATGGGGATGGGGACAGGGATCAGTTCCAAGGGGTCTGGTCCCACCCCTGACCCCTTTCCTTGCTTTTCCACCCCCTCAGTGCAACTACCTGGTCCCTGCGCTACTGGTCATCCTCATCTTCCTCTGCTTCCAGCAGGAATCCTACGTGTCCTCGGCCAACCTGCCCTCCCTGGTGCTGCTGCTGCTGCTCTACGGGTGATGGGGCAGCAGAGCCCAGCAGGGGCGAGGGGGTTGTGGGGCTGGGGGCAGCCGGGGTGAGGGGTTGTGGTGCTTGGGAGGGTGGGTGCACTCTCAAGCCCCCCAGGTTGGGATGTGCACCTCAGCCAGGCCCTGCTCTCCCCCCTGCAGATGGTCCATCACCCCCCTGATGTATCCAGCCTCCTTCCTCTTCAGCATCCCCAGCACTGCCTACGTGGCCCTGACCTGCATCAACCTCTTCATTGGCATCAATGGCAGCGTGGCCACCTTTGTGCTGGAGCTCTTTGTGGACCAGGTGAGCCTTGGGATGAGCCTTGGGATGCCCTGCACCCCCCATCCCTCCCCTGCAGTGCCAGTGCCAGCTCCCCCACCCCTCTCCTTGCTGCCCCATCAGAACCTCAATGACATCAACCGTGTCCTGAAGAAGGTTTTCCTCATCTTTCCCCACTTCTGCTTGGGCCGAGGCCTCATTGACATGGTGAAGAACCAGGCAATGGCTGATGCTTTTGAGAGGTTTGGTGAGTCTGGGGGTGTCAGGGCTGCTCACCCTCCCCAAAGCCCAGCACAGGGGTCCCCTATTCCTACAGCCCCTCTGGCTGCTTGCAGGGGACAAGCGCTTCGTGTCTCCCCTCTCCTGGGAGCTGGCAGGGAAGAACATGTTTGCCATGGCCATCGAGGGCATCGTCTTCTTCCTCTTCACCCTCCTGCTGCAGTACCACCGCTTCCTCCTGCGCCTGGGGTGAGCAGAATGCCAGAATCCCAGAATGCCAGAATCCCTGAGAATCAAAATCCCAGAATCACTGAGAATCAGAATCACAGAATCCCAGAATCACTGAGAATCAGAATCACTGGGTTGGAAGAAACCTTTAAGATCATCAAGTCCAACCCAGCCCCAACACCTCAACTTAGACCATGGCACTGAAGGCTACATCCAGGATTTTTCTACACACATCTAGGAATGGTGACTCCACCACCTCCCCAGGCAGATGATTCCAGTACTTTATCACTCTTTCCATAAAAAACTTTTTCCTGATATCCAACCTAAGTTTCCCTTGTGCAGCTTGAGACTGTGAGCTCTGGTTGTGTCAGTGCTGCCTGGAGAAAGAGACCAATCCCACCTGACTACAACCACTTTTCAGGAGCTATAGAGAGTGATAAGGTCACCCCAGAGTCTCCTTTTCTCCAGGCTAAATACCCCCAGCTCCTTCAGTCATTCCTTGTAGGGTTTGTGTTCCAAGCCCCTCACCAGCCTTGTTGCCTTCCTTTGGATGCATTTGAGTGTCTCAACATCCTTCCTAAACTGGATACAGAACTGGACACAGTACCCTGGGGGTGCTCAAGGGCATGGCCAGCCCTGGATGTGCCCTTGCCACTGTTCCCACAGCCCACGGGCTCTGGAGCTGCCCTCGCTGGGAGACGAGGACCAGGACGTGGCCAGGGAGCGGGCGAGGGTGGGCAGCATCCCCCCACACGGCCACCTCCTGCTTCTGAAGGACCTGACCAAGGTGGGTGGCTGGGACTGGACCCTGCTGCGAGCTCCAGCCCACCCAGGACCCCTGGCCCCACTGGCAGTGGCAGGGTGGCAATGCCACCTCTCCTCCGTGCAGGTGTACCGGCGCAGGAAGGCTCCGGCTGTGGACCGGCTCTGCGTGGCCATCCCCCCCGGGGAGGTGAGGGGCAGGTGGACAGACAGACCGACAGACAGACAGCTCTCTGGGCAGGGCCAGGGCTGCCAGTGAGCCTGCTCTGCCCCCACAGTGCTTTGGCCTCCTGGGGGTGAATGGTGCTGGGAAAACGTCCACCTTCAAGATGCTGACAGGGGACACGGAGGTGACGCTGGGGGAGGCCTGGCTGAAGGGGCACAGGTGGGTGAGTGCAGGGACTCCACGGCTTGGATCCCTCTCCATGTCCCCACAGCCATCATCTCTGTCCCCCCTGTGCTCTTCCTGGCCCCTTGCCCTGCAGCCTGCTTCATCCTCATCCTCATCTCTGCAGCTGCTTGTCCCTATTCCCAAAGTATCCCTGGCACATGTGCCCATCCCACAGCGTGCTCACCTGCCCTGTCCCACGCTCACCTGTCCCTGCCCCATGCTCACCTGTCCCCATCCCACAGTGTGCTCACCTATCCCTGTCCCACACTCACCTGTCCCTGTCCCATACTCACCTGTCCCTCTCCCATGCTCACGTGTCCCCATCCTATGCTCACCTGTCCCTGCCCCATACTCACCTGTCCCCATCCCACAGCATGCTTACCTGTCCCTGTCCCATGCTCACCTGTCCCTGCCCCATGCTCACCTGTCCCCATCCTGTGCTCACATGTCCTGGCCCCATGCTCACCTGTCCCCATCCCACAGCATGCTCACCTATCCCTGTCCCACGCTCACCTGTCCCTGTCCCATACTCACCTGTCCCTGTCCCATGCTCACCTGTCCCTGCCCCATGCTCATCTGTCCCTGTCCCATGCTCACCTGTCCCCCACCCACAGCGTGCTCACCGACCTCCAGTCTGTCCACCAGCACATGGGTTACTGTCCCCAGTTTGACGCCATCACGGACCTGCTGACGGGGCGGGAGCACCTGGAATTCTACAGCCGCCTGCGCGGCATCCCCGAGGAGGAGACGCCCAGGGTAGGGCCTGTTCCCTGTCCTCCCCAGGCCAGGGGGAGCCCCCCAGCCTCACCCCCTCTGTCTCTCACAGGTGGCTCAGTGGGGCATCACAGCCCTGGGGCTGGCCCCGCACGCGGACCGGCCGGCGGGCAAATACAGCGGGGGCAACAAACGCAAGCTCTCCACGGCCATCGCCCTCCTCGGCTGCCCCCCCGTTGTTTTCCTGGTGAGGGGGGCACTGGGAGGCCCCACAGCAGCAGCAGCAGGGTCCTGCCCAGGCTGACCCTGGGCCCGTTGTTGCAGGATGAGCCCACGACGGGGATGGACCCGCAAGCCCGGAGGTTCCTGTGGGAGCGCATCCTTGGCGTGATCCGGGACGGACGGTCCGTGGTGCTCACGTCCCACAGGTGAGTCCCCACAAAAAGGGGAGCACCCCATTGTTAAGGCAGGGGGGGTGTTGGTCTCCCCCAAGCCCCCGCAGCCCTCAGATTGGGCTTAACCCCGAGCAAAGCAGTCCTTACCCAGATAACTCAGTCCCTCTGGGAGACAGAGTGCCAATACCTAGGCAGCTCCAAGTCGTAGCTACTACCTTCGGCAAGCTAAGTGATTTTCAGCTCATTAGTGATTATCAGCTCTCTTAGGATTTCAGCTCGTGCTTGCCAGAAGCGCCACAGGGCGAGGGGCAGAGGCAGACAGTGAGAGAGGAGAAAGAGCGTCCTGGCAGTTCCACAGCCATGGTTTATTGAGGAGTCTGTGAAGGGTTCCAGCGACAGCTCTTCTGCCGAATGGGCTAAACCAGCCCTTTTTATAGAGTATAGGGAGATCCAAATTTGTCCAATAGAAAAGGTTAGGGAAAAAGTGACCTATGGGGTCACTAGGCAAAAGACAGGAGCTTATTTTGCTTTCTCATCATGACTCAGCAGTTCCTCCTGTTAAGTCTCAGCCCTCCAAGGAGCTCTAGCCAGCTCCATGGAGTCTGCTACACCCCATAACCCCCCTGTGGGGCAGCACCCCCGGAGGGGAGTGTCCCTCTGCCCTGGGGGGGCTCACACGTGTCCCCCCAGCATGGAGGAGTGCGAGGCGCTCTGCACCAGGATGGCCATCATGGTCAACGGCCGCTTCCGCTGCCTGGGCAGCGTCCAGCACCTCAAGAACAGGTACTGGGGTGGGGGCTAAGGGGGTCTCCTGAGGGTGGTGGCCATGCCAGTGCTCACAGCAGTGTCCCCTCTCCCCGCAGGTTTGGGGATGGGTACACGGTGGTGGTGCGGGCGGGGGGCCCTGGCCCAGCAGCAGTGCAGGCCCTGCTGCAGCAGCATTTCCCTGGCATTGTCCTGCGGGAGCAGCACGGGGGGCTGCTGCAGTACCACCTCCCTGCCCGTGTCACCTCCCTGGCCACCGTCTTCAGCCTTCTGGCCGCCCACCGTGGCCCCTGCCACATAGAGGACTACTCCGTGTCCCAGACCACGCTGGACCAGGTGACGGGGGAGGCGGTGTGAGGGTGTGGTGGCCCTGTCCCACGGTGCCATCTCTCATCCTGTCATTCCTGCAGGTCTTCATGCACTTTGCCCAGGAGCAGAGCGATGGGGACGCCGGGGAGGTGACAGCCTCAGGGCAGGATGTGGCCACCAGCCCTGAGAGGAGGCTGAGCAGGTTCCTGGAGGATGACAGCTACCAGGAGAGCGCTGTCTGAGTGGGCCATGGCGTCCCATGGACCCTCACAGCCCCGTCCTTGGTTGTCACCACAGTAGGAGCCATGGTCACTTGGTTTTGGGGTACT
This sequence comes from Agelaius phoeniceus, assembly GCF_051311805.1. Lineage (NCBI taxonomy): Eukaryota > Metazoa > Chordata > Aves > Passeriformes > Icteridae > Agelaius > Agelaius phoeniceus. The sequence goes on from NC_135293.1 coordinate 2,536,809, forward strand.
GCAGCCCCCAGAACTGCACAGAAGAGGCACATCCTGCCCGCTGGCACGGTGTCACCATCCGATGGGACAGTGGGTGCTGGGGAGGGGTCATTGTGCCAGGACAGAGCTGGCCCTGGCTCCCTGCGGTGGGGTTGATGCCCTGCAGGAGGCTGAGCTGGATGGGAGGGTCTGGGGCTGGCCTTGGGACCCCGCTGCTCCCCACCGGAGCCGAGCTTGCTGTAACAGAGCAATTCAATAAAAACTGTGGTACTGCTGGGGGGCTCCATTGGCCTCGCTGCAACACAACCGTGCTGGGGGACAGGGTGGCGGCACAGCAGGACACGGGCAGCACCACATCCATAAAAAACTTTTCCTAATACCCAGCCTAAATTTCCCTTGGCACAGCTTAAGACCGTATCCTCTCCTTCTGTCAGTTGGACAGAGGGTTTGATGTTCGCCTGTGCCAGGGCCGCGTCTGGGGGGCTCCCCCGACCTCGCGGGGGGCTGGAACGCCCCGTGCCGCTCTCGGGGGAACAAAAGGGTCGCACCGGGGAGAGGCTTCGAGACCGTACCCGGGAAAAAATATGGAACGCTTCACGAATTTGCGTGTCATCCTTGCGCAGGGGCCATGCTAATCTTCTCTGTATCGTTCCAATTTTAGTATATGTGCTGCCGAAGCGAGCACGAATCGTACTCCCCCCTCAGGGCTATTTAAACCTCCCACTTTTGATAACTTTTACCTCAGCACGAGTTAGTCTCTTTTTTGACCCCTGCGCTTTTCTTCACACGGTCACTCTCCCAGGCGATGCGTTTTAATTTTTTTATCTAAATCTTCCCTTTTGGTGAAATTCTTTCCATTTTCGAGGCCAAACGGCCGCACCGAGTGACGCCCGCGCGCGGTGCATCGTGGGAGAGCCCCTCATTTGCATGGAGGCGGGGCCAGGCACAGAGCGTGTCCTCCACCGTCCCGTCGTGCCCTGGGCGCGCGTGCGCGCGCACGCGCACGAGCCGCCGTGGCCGGCGGAGGAAAATGGCGGCGGAGCGCTAAGGGACGGGACGGGACCGCGCCGGGACAGCTGAGCCGCGAGCCGCTCCCGGGCCACGCCGCGCCTCCCCGCCCCGCCGAGAGACCCCCATGGCCGCGGGGACATCCCGGCAGCCACGTCCCTGATGCGTCTGCCCCGGCCGCGCAGCTACCGGGCACTACTGAGCGCCCAGGCCTGACCCGTCGGGCCTGACCCGCCGCCACCCCGAGGCGTCTGCGCCGGGCAGGGGCCGGGGAGGGGGACGGAGGCAGCGCCGGTGCCGCGCCCGCCCGGCCCCAGCCCGGCCCGCGGAGGAGCAGCAGCATTTTCGGGCCCAGCCCTCAGCGGCCCCGCCGTCAGGATGTCCGAGAACCAGCCGAACGCCAACAACCACCACCCGGCCAACAACGCCGGGGCCGCCGGCGGCAACAACCGCGGCGTCCGCAACCCCAACCTCAACCAGAACCCCCTGATCAACGTGCGGGACCGCCTCTTCCACGCGCTGTTCTTCAAGATGGCAGTGACCTACGCGCGCCTCTTCCCTCCCTCCTTCCGCCGCGTCTTCGAGTTCTTCGTTCTTCTCAAGGTGAGGGGCAGCTCCTCCCAGCCCGCGGCCGGGCTGAGGGCAGGAGTTTCATTAGAAACACCAAAAGTTTTACCTCTACCGGAGGTAGCAGGCTGCGTTTGGCCCACGCACACCGAGCCGTCCCTGGAGCTCCCGCGGGCCCCTCCTGTTAGGGAAACATTGGTCTCCGTGGTGGTCCCGGTGTTCCCTCACTCTGGAGCTCTTCCAGATCTGTAAATTGAGAAGAAATTGCTGAGCCAGCTTGCTGGGCAGCCAGGCTGATTTCATTTTCTGTTTCCTAGCAATGGCACTTTTTGGATACATTTCCCACATGACCTACTGGATTGTTGGAGTTTTTGATGGAGTCTTGTCTTCCTGCTCCACGGCTTCCAGGGTGGGAAATTAGAGAAAGGAGAAGGGGAGAGCAGCTTGCCAGGCAACAGCAGCACACTCCTCTAGGTTTCAGCAAGAAAACATTCAACACAGCTTCTCTCATGCTGCACAGATAGGTTTTCTACCCTTTCAGGAGACGTTTGGGTTTTCCACATCCCTGTTCCCTCTCCCAGTTGTCCATCTGCATCCCGGCAAACCGGCTGGGACAGGGATAGTTCTAACGGTGCAGTGGTCAGGCAGAGTGGCTGGGAGCAGTTTGTTGTGCTTCTCCCTCTGATCCCAGCTCCTCCCAGAGAAGGAAGAACTTCCTCAGGGCTCTGTGGAGAGCAGCCTGCAGGGCCAGGGGTCAGCAGCCTGCTCCCAGCTCTCCTCCAGCTGCTGGCAGGAGGGAAGTGGGTACCCACATTCCCATCCCGAGCCCTGGAATTACCCCTGGCTCTTCTGTGGCTCCTGCAACCAGGGAGGTGGCTCTGCTTTAGCTTCCCTCACATGTCCCTGTGCAGCTCCTCTGCAGACTGGTGTTTACCAGGCTGTTTGTTCATCACAAATAGGTCAGGACAGTGGGGCTGATGAGGACAGAGCAGAGCAGGGTGGTTGGGAAGGGCGCTCTGAGCTCAGCAGTGCCGCTCGCTGTGCCAGCTGTGCTCAGAGCTCTGAACTTTGGACGTCTCTGTTCACTCCAGGGAATGAGTTTTTTTATTCCACCCTGCTTTGCTGTGGTTTATGGCTGTTCCTGGGATGGAGGCAGGACAGGGAGCTGTGGTGCTCTGTGCATGGCCTCGGGGGCCGGCTCAGCCTCCTGTTCTTTGGGACAACAGATCTGGGTTTGGGTCATCCTGCCCAGGGGTGGGTTGGTTTGCTTGGAGTTTTCTTTATTCTGCCTTTAAAAAGCTGGGCAGGCTTCTCTAGGTTTCAGCAGGAAACTCTTTGTGCTGAGGAGGGAAGGGTTGGAAGGCAGGGATGTGTTTCTATTTCCTTCAGCGTGCCTCATCCCACACTGGTGCTGTGTGTGGTGGGTTTTGGGGACGCTGTTGGATGCAGAACCTGAGCTTTCAGAAGACTGTCACTGTCAGCTCTCACGAGCAGGAGCAGTTGGTTCCTGGTGTCTTGCTGGAATGCCAAGGTCTGGCTGCTGCCCTGTTGCTGCAGAGAAGCATCAAAGCTCTCGTCCGCTCGCCCAGATTATTCTGGTGTTTCACAGGCAGAGAAGAGCTGGTGATAACTGGGGGGGGGGTCTGACAGTGTCTGCCTTGTCTCCTGCCCTTTAGGCTCTCTTTGTGCTCTTCATCCTGGCCTACATCCACATCGCCTTCTCCCGCTCTCCCATCAACTGCCTGGAGCACGTGCGGGACAAGTGGCCCCGCGATGGCATCCTGAGGGTGGAGATCCAGCGCAACTCCAGCCGGGCCCCCATCTTCCTGCAGTTCTGCGGCGTGGAGAAGTTCCCAGGAATGGTGGTTGAGTCCACGACCGAGGAAGAGGAGGAGGAAGAGGAAGAAATGACTGTGGATATGTTTGAAAACAGCTCCATCAAGGTAAGGATGTGTACGCTGGGGGGAAGTCGTGGTTGGGAGTGAAGTCTCTGTGTGATTCCTTGATCTCCTAGAAACAAAGCCTGTTCCTTGGCTGCTCCTGAATCCCCACATTGGCCTCTGATGGTTTGACACAGAAAGGAAAACCAGAGAAAACGTCCTTTGTGGGGGTTAGGCCTTGGTGTGGATAGAGAGAGCGTGGCAGGTGAGAGGTACAATAAGAAGGCTGCTGATGTGGCTTTCCCTACTCTGGTTTTCCAACAGTTTGAGCTGGATATCGAGCCCAAGGTGTTCCTCAAGCCATCCCGGGTGAGCAGCACTGAGCTGCCCCACAACGACAGCCAGGAGTTCTCGTTTAGTGACGCAGCCACTAAAGGTATGCAGCCTCTGCGGGAGACTGTGTCCGAGTTTGAGATGCTAGCCCGAGCAGGTAATCACACCTTCACTGCTACCTGTGCTCCTCCTTCCTCCCATCATCATCCTCCTCCCCACACGTCCCATCCTGGCTCCTTGGGGCACCTGCACGGTGACCTTCAATGTCTTCCTGGGGATAATGCTGTCAGTACTAACAGCAGACCCACAGCAAGCTCTGCCCTGGGGCTGGGGGGAGGCTGGGTTAGAAAATTTGCCAGGCCAAGAGGTTTCAGATCAACCACAGGTGAACAAAGCTCCTGGCCTGGCAGGTTCCTGTGGTATCTCAGATGAGCCTGAACCCCCTGTTCTGATCCATTCACTGTCCCCTGCAATCCACAGGGATCTCCTGACAGTGACATGAGCAGGGTTTGGGCTGTGTTCTGGGTGCTGAGCCAACACCAGCACTTGGAGCAGCCAATTTGCTACAATTAATTAATCCCAAAAGCCACCCAGCGGGTTTTGGTGGATTGCAATACAGCACTGCTGTTCCACTCGGATGTTCCCTGGCCTTATCCCACCCTTTTCCTGCCTGACCTAAGCTGCTCAGCACTTGTAAATTCCAGAGGCAGATTTAGTAGCTTTGTATTATTTAAAATGGAATTCCAGTGTGGAAAAACTTCTGTTTCTAGTGGTTAAGGTAGGAAATGTAGTAAGGAATATTTATCTTAAAATAGAGATGTGGACTTGGATTCTTTGGCTTTTTCCACAAAATTTGCCAGAAGTTGGCCTCTTTCACCCCGCTGTTGTCCCTGTGAATGCTGGAATTGTTTGTTCTGCAGACACACTGGGATTGTGGCTGTGGAGGAGGATGAGACTGGACACTGTCTTGATGCTCATCCAGAGCTCATTAGCCCTGAATTAAAGGTCATTAAGACCAGAGAGCAGTGAATGTTTTTGGTGCTGGACCTTTGTTGCTGGTGCCCAGGTTGTGCTGGGCTGGGGCACTGGTGGGAAATCCCTTGTTTTGCTGAATGCTTGGTTGGAAACAATCCAGAAAAGGAGAGGAAGAGAACAGGCTGTTTCCCAGATTAGTTACAAAATTCACATCTTTAATTCATTCCCAAATACCCGATTTTATTATTTTTTCCAGGTTTTCTGTTTTCTCAGCGCACCAGATTTTATGTTTAGTCAGAATATTTTACCATGAAAAAAATATTTTATTATACAAAGGAAGTAATTGTTTGTTGATATTTAAACCCTTGATTTCCTTTTGAGCTTAAAACTGTTTATAATGGAAACAAAAGACAAACCCAACAGCCCAGCTTGTGTTTGCTGCCCAACAAGGGGATCAGGAGCTCTCTGTCAGTGCTGGGTCAGGTGTGTGGCTGTTCAGTTCTTGTGTCCCTTTAACTGTCACCGTGGGTGGTGCTGGGAGCTGCCTGACAGCTGCCTCCCCCCTCCTGGAGATACACCCTGGCAGTCTGAAAGAGCAGGGATTAAATTGCTTGGCTCTGGCTTAGCAGGAGGTTTTGTCCTTTCAGAGATGATGTAGCAAAAAAGCATCTCTTTGGAAGCTTTCTTAAAAAAAAAAACAAAACCAAAAAAAACCAAAAACCAAAGCAGGAAAACTACAGCTTTCCCAAAAACTGGTGGGGCCTGAAATTGCTGCTGCCTTCATTTCTGACATGTAATTGCAGCAGTGACCTCAGTCCCCTGGGAAGTGCTGGGCTCTCGCCTCTGGAGCATTTACTTGGTGTTCAGCAGGTGTAAAGTGGATTTTCCTGCTGCTTCCCAAACAACATGGGAAGCAGAAATTGAGCAAAGCAAGAACCGGTGGCTCTGGGCTTGCCAGGCAAAGGTGTGGGCAGGGTTTGGGCAGAACTTGGAACTGCTGCCCTGAAGCTTTCCCAGAAATCCCACATTAAGGACTAATGTCAAGGGCTGTAATCCCAAAGAGTTTGTATTGATTTATGTTTAATTGGTTGAGGGAAGCCTGGAGCCCACATTTACAACCAGTTCCCTTTTCAAGAACATGATGGGAGGGAGGGAGCCCAGAGGGGCTGTTTTTGTGCTGGCTGTTTGCAGATTGTGTTGAGTCTCCCAGTGTGGCCACAGGAGGAGTACATTGTGGAATACTCTTTGGAATATGGCTTCCTGCACCTTAGAACCCCAATTCCCTTTTCAAGAACTTGATGGGAGGGAGGGGTTTTTTTTTGTGCTGGCTGTTTGCAGATATGGGTGTTGAGTCTGTCTCCCTGTGTCTCTCTCCCAGTGTGGCCACAGGAGGAGTACATTGTGGAATATTCTCTGGAATATGGCTTCCTGCACCTTAGAACCCCAATTCCCTTTTCAAGAACATGATGGGAGGGAGGGAGGGAGGGTTGTTTTTTTTTTTTTTGTGCTGGCTGTTTGCAGATGTGGCTATTGAGTCTGTCTCCCTGTGTCTCTCTCCCAGTGTGGCCACAGGAGGAGTACATTGTGGAATATTCTCTGGAATACGGCTTCCTGCACCTTGCAACCCCAATTCCCTTTTCAAGAACCTGATGGGAGGGAGGGTTTTTTTTCGTGCTGGCTGTTTGCAGATGTGGGTGTTGAGTCTGTCTCCCTGTGTCTCTCTCCCAGTGTGGCCACAGGAGGAGTACATTGTGGAATACTCTTTGGAATACAGCTTCCTGCACCTTAGAACCCCAATTCCCTTTTCAAGAACCTGATGGGAGGGAGGGTTTTTTTTCATGCTGGCTGTTTGCAGATGTGGGTATTGATCTATGTCCCTGTGTCTCTCTCCCAGTGTGGCCACAGGAGGAGTACATTGTGGAATATTCTCTGGAATACGGCTTCCTGCGCCTGTCCCAGAGCACCCGGCAGCGCCTCAGCATCCCCGTCATGGTGGTGACCCTGGGTGAGTGGGAGGCAGCCTGGGCAGGGCAGAGGCTCAGGGGTGGGTACCTGCAGTGCAGAGACCTCCACACCATCTCTGGGAACTCTTCCTGAAGCTGATGGTGCTCACTTCCCACGCAGGAGAGCTGCATTGTGCAGCCTGTCTGCCTTTAGTAGGTCACAGCTTTTCAGAGGAGCTTTCTGAAATGGTGGAGCCTGGTTCAGTGAGCCCTGATGTCATGCCCAGCACAGTTTTCCCACATGGAGCAGGGAAGAGCTCTCTCCCTGGCAGAAGGCACTGAAGCTCTGAGCAGCAGTTAGAGCCTGGTGGCCAGAGCAGCTGTGCAGGAGCAGGGGACAGTGCTCATAGATCTGTCACACTGTGTGTACTGCTGTGCCCCTGTGGGCACCAGCAGGTCATTTCCCCAAACAGTGTTCTCCTCTCCTGGCATTTGCTCTGTTAAAACCTGTCCAAGCCAGGAACATGGCCTCAGACCTTCTCGTGCCTGTGAACCTCTGTATCTGTTAGTGCAGCAACCTGAGAGGAGCTCATCACTTCCTCCCACTCAAGCTGAAGCAGAGCTGGATGGGGGTTAAGCAGCTTTCCTGTGCAGTAATGAGCAGTCAGGGTGAGCCCCAGAGACAGGCCAAGCCTAGAGGGCAAATTCCCTTTGTGTCTGTGCCAGCACAGAGTGTGACATCCCTGACAATCCTTAAGGCCCGACTGCCATTTGCACTTCAGTGTGGCTGGATCTGTCAGGAGGGGTGAGATTTTCCCTCCCAGTCCTCCCAGGTTTGGTTTTACTGCCCCAAGTCCACATACAGACACAGCTCTGGTGGCACAAGTATCCCTCACCTTGTGCCTTTGTGGCTCCAGGTGTGAACAGTGTGAAAGGTTTTTTGGGTTCTCTCTAGATCCTACGAGGGATCAGTGCTTTGGGGACAGGTTCAGCCGCCTGCTGCTGGATGAGTTCCTGGGCTACGATGATATCCTGATGTCCAGTGTCAAAGCTTTAGCTGAAAATGAGGAAAACAAAGGTAAGGCCTGGAGGAGTCTCAGCAGAGGCTGCTTGGAGCAGTGGGTGTTTGTTCTGTGGGTGCCTGACTATCATCTTCTGACTATTGATTAATCTGTAATGCAGGGAGCAGCTCCCTGTGTTATTGTCAAGGACAAAACGAGAGAGGCAGGAGGGGAGAGGTGTCTGGAAACGTGATTTCCTCCCACCTCACCGCCCTGCATGACAATGAGTGCTGCCCTGAGGATTTGCTCCAAATCCTGTTTCTTCAGCAGGCACTGGAGCTTGGTTCTTAGTCTGTGGTTTAATCACACTGAGCTTGTGTTTGTGCTTTTTCTCCAGGTTTCCTTCGCAACGTGGTGTCTGGGGAGCATTATCGCTTTGTCAGCATGTGGATGGCCAGGACATCCTACCTGGCAGCCTTCGTCATCATGGTCATCTTCGTAAGTCACTGTGAGCTGGGCAGTGCCTGGTGCTGGGCAGTGAGTGCCTGGTGATACAGCAGAGCTCTCATCTGCTTTTAAAGTGTAGTTGGTGGAGGATGAGGCCTTACTCTTGGGCATGTTTCTGTTTGTTTGGGGTTTTTTTTAAAGTTCCTGAAGTCCACCAGTGGAATGAACAGTAGGGCTGACCTAAAATGCAGTGTTGTTTTTGTTGTCAAAAGGGAGCTGCTGTTAATTTCTTAGTGTCCTTAAAACACTCCAGCTGTCAGTACAGGGTGCAGACATTTGTCCTCTGAGACTTTTAAGAACAGCCCAGACTGATTTGCCAGGAGGGATCAAGATAAACCAAATGATGATGTGTGAGACAAGATGTTTTCAGATACACATCAGACAAGATCCCAAGCCATAACTACCTGGTGTTTGCTGTCTTGGGTGGCTGTGGGTGACTGTCTCTTTGTGTGTGGCTGTCCCACCCATGGGGCAGGTCTGTGCACAATCACACTGCGGGCACTGAGGAGGAACTGAGTGCAGGGAGGAGCGGGATGGAGCACGGGAAAATCCCTGCTCCCAGCTCTGTGGGTTGGTGTGGCCCCAGTGCAAACATTCAGGCTTGGTCCCTTTACAAACAAATCCCTTACTGTCTGTTCCCCTGCAGCAGCACAGAGATTAATTGCTGTTTGTGAAGCTCTAATTACTCTTTGGGAAATGGCTCTGCACAGCTCCAGCTAATGAACGTGGGATGTGCAAGCCCAGACTCGCCTGGGTCTGTGCCGCACTGCGATTCCGAGCGACTCCCGCACCCGTGGGGCTCTAATCTGCCTCCCCTTCTCTCTCCTCTTCCAGACTCTCTCTGTCTCGATGCTGCTGCGCTACTCACACCATCAGATCTTTGTCTTCATTGGTAAGGACTGGCCGAGGGCTTGGGGTTGTGCTGGGTACTGTGCCTGCTGCAGCACGGGGTGTTGTAGAGTCACAGCAGGTTTGGGTTGGAAGGACCTTGAGGATCATTAGATCCAGTTTAGAAGGGTCCTACCTGTAGCTGCACGGAGAGTACATCCTCCTGCTCCCACTGCACTTCCCAGAGCTTATTCTCTGTCCTGAGAAGCATTGGCTGGGGACAGAGGATGTGGCTGCACTGAGCAGACAGCACTGTGGGGTGGAGGGTTCTGTGGCCCTCCATCCTCTCTGTGCCTCAGCCTGTTTTTCCTCTTGCAGTTGACCTGTTGCAGATGCTGGAGATGAACATGACCATTGCATTCCCTGCTGCTCCACTCCTCACTGTCATCCTGGCTCTGGTCGGTAAGGACTTGCTTCACTGCTTGTGTCTGCAGCACGTCCCTCTGGGATCTGTGGGAAGTCTAATTCCCTGTTCCCAGCTGGCCACAGCAGGTGGTTACTGTGGCTGCTCATCACAAGGCAGAAGGCTCTGGAATTTGATGGCACAGTCAGCTCCATTGTCCTTCTGGGTCTCCTGGAAAAGCAGCAGTTTGTTGGGAAATCCCAGAATCCAAAGCTTTGTCCGTCCCTGGAGCTCGTTGCAGACTTGAACTGTGTGGCCACGTTGCATTTGTACAATTTTAATTTAAAAAGCAGCAAAACCTCCCAAAATCTGCGCTGCGAGATGCAGCTGATCTGTGGGATGTGGCAGGCAGAGCATCCTTGGCTGTAGCTGATGTCCCCTCTGTCCCCAGGTATGGAGGCCATAATGTCTGAGTTCTTCAATGACACCACAACTGCTTTCTACATCATCCTCATCGTGTGGCTGGCAGACCAGTACGACGCCATCTGCTGCCACACCAACACCAGCAAGAGGCACTGGCTCAGGTGAGAGCTGCCTGTGGCCACATTCCCTCTGCCTGTCCTCCCCCAGCTGCTCTGATCCTTCCCAGCACCCCAGGCACAACAGCCTCCTCTCCTAAGGGTGTTATTTGTGTGGCTGCTCGAGAGCTGCCCCACACGTCACAGGGTCCAAAGTGAAATTTTTCCAATTTGGATTTGGGCCTGGGTCTTGGAATCACCTTAATCTTCCCCAGCCTCTTGTTTTGTCCTATTCATACTCTAATTATCTGTTTAATGAGTCTCTGTCACTCCCTCTGAAGTGCCCCAGCTCAGGCTGGTGTTGGGAGAGAAGGGAGCTCATATTTTCCTGATTTTTCTTGCTTTCTTGTCCAGATTCTTCTACTTGTACCACTTTGCCTTCTACGCCTACCACTACCGCTTCAACGGGCAGTACAGCAGCCTGGCTCTTGTCACCTCCTGGCTCTTCATCCAGGTGAGTCCCTGCTGCACCTTGGGGGGCTTTGTCACACTTCCTCTCCAGCTGGGTTGGAAGAAGGGATCCTCATTTCTCTAAGAGATGGAATTGAGCCTGGTGTGGAAATGGAGCAGCAGAATGAGGCTGTGGATGTTTGGATTGGTGCTTCCAGTCCAGCCATGGGACTGACAATAACCTGATGCCACAGGGCTGTTGGGAAGGATTTCTGTCCTTCTGGAATAAATGCTGGGGAGGGTCTGCCTTGCAGAGGAACTCTTCAGGCCTGTGCAGTGAGGAGTGCTGGTGGGATCAGCTCCAAGCTTATGACTGATATCCTGGATCAAGCATACCTGTTGGGTGAATTTGGTTGTTGACCTGCTGCAGGGTGGGGACAGGGAATAGAGGATGGGCCAGAGGAATGCTGTCATCCTTCTTTTCCCAGCCTTTGAAAGTGGAGAGGGGTTGTACTCTGTGCCTGTCTTCAGAGAGAAACTATAAAGCAGCTTGCAGTATTATAGTGGAAGGGATAAATCTTTGCAAACTTGCTGGTGTCAGAGCAGCAGGATTCTTCAGGAGAAGTTTGGTTTACTTGGGATGTGGTGGCCTGTGACACCTTTCCCTTTCCTCCGCCAGCACTCGATGATTTACTTCTTCCACCACTACGAGCTGCCAGCCATCCTGCAGCAGATCCGCATCCAGGAGATGCTGCTGCAGAACCAGCAGGTCGGGCAGGGCACCCAGACCACGCTGCAGGACAACCTCAACAACAACACCACGGCCGCCCCGGTGGAGGCCGGGCCCCGCCGAGCCCCGCTGGCCCCCGGGCCCCTCGGGGAGGGCGGCGCTCCGGCCGCCCTGAGCCCCGGCGAGGCCTCCAGCGTCATCGCCGCCGCCGCCGCCTCCGTGGGCAGCGACCTCAACTGGGTGGCAGAGACGGCCGCCATCGTCACAGAGGCCTCGTTCCTGTCTGACCTGAGCAGCACCCTGCTGGAGCCCACCGTGGTGCACGAGGCCGTGGCCAACGGGACCCCTCAGGAGGCGGCCGCGGCCTCGGGGTTGGTCGCTCGCATCAGGGTCAGCAGCGAGCACCCGGAGACGGCCGTGGGCTCCATCACCATCGAGGTCACCTCAACGTCCGTGGTGGCTGCAGCAGATGCTTCCCCCGCTGCTGGGGCTGCCCCTCTTGCCCCGCTGCAGGAGGGGGTGGTCCCCAGCTCCTCCCTTCCCAAGCAGACTGAGGCTCTGGAGGGCTCAAACAGCCGAGCAAAAGCCGGTGGTAAAAACTGCACGGGCAGCAGCGGCGTGGCAGAGCCCCTGCCAGCCTCGGGGGGGGACAGTGACCAGGACAGAGGTTTGGAGGACCGGGGGGAGAGCAGCCCCTGCCCAGCACCAGCAGAGAGAACGCCCAGCTCAGAGCCAAGCTCCAGGAACCTGTCCTGAGCCCCGTTGCTGTCACTCTGGACTGCCAGGAAGACATTTGGATTTTGTTTGTTACTATTTCTCACTTCACCATCATCCTTAACCCATGGATCCCTCTGAGCAGAGCCGGAGCAGCTGGGACAGAGCAGGGCTGCTGTGACCTCCCTCCCCTAGGGAAGGCACTGGGGGGGCTGTGGGAAGGATGGGGGGTTTTGGTCCCCTGGCTCCTCTGAGGCCACAGGTGAGCCAGCTACCTGTTCCCACCCTGCCCTGCTCGTGCCCTGGCTTTTCCTTGACCCCTGATCCCTGGCTTTGCCCCTGCAGCTGTGTTTGCAGTCCAGGTGCTGATCCCAGGTGGGAGCTGACCTGGGACAGGCCACAGGTGTGGCAGCTTTGTGGTTAGAGTAGGAGTGGGTGGAACAGGCAGTGTCCAGCCCCTGTGGGAGAGCCACAGAGGTGATTCCTGGTCACCTTTCCTGCTCCTGAGGGGAGGAGGAGCTCTTCCCTTCCCCAGGCACAAAGTCTGCCCAGGCTAGGGCACAACCAAAGCAGAAAGCTGCAGTTCAGCCCCTTTTTTTCTGTCCTTAAAGTTCCCTTGGTGGGTGGGTTGGGAGGTGGAAGGTGCTGTGTGCAGGTGGGAGCTGCCATCCCAGGAGCCACGAGTGATGCTTGGAGGGAGCTGTGTTGCAGTGGGGTGAGGGCAGCAGCTCTGTCCTGCACAGCTCTGCCCTGGGTGAAGCAGCTGCTTTCCAGTGCCTTGTCCCTCCTGGGGGACACGTCTGTGTTTAGGATCAGCCCCATCCCAGAGGAGAGAGCGGCTCCTCATGCCTGGATTGTTGCATGAGCTGATTTAGCAAAGAACCAAAACACTAAAGCCAAGACATTTCAGCTGGTTTTCCCACGTTTCCCTGGCAGTGGAGGTGAGGCTGGCAGAGCCTGCCCTGTCCCAGGGGGCTGAGCTGGGGGGCTGCCTGTGGACCCTGCAGAGGGGCCAGATCCGTGCCAGGGAGGGTTTGTGCAGGGAGGTGGAGCAGAGCGAGGCAGGATGAAGCTCTGGGAGAACCATGGTGGGACAGGGCAGGGACAGGAGGTGACCTGTGGGCACTTGGCTCTCTTGGGGACAGCTGGGTCCCTGCACAGATGTCCCTGAGTTCAGTGTTTTTCCCCTATGGCTGAGCAGTGTCTGGAGTCCCTGGCCCTCGGGGGGCTCCGTGCGTTTCAGTGTTACCTTATCAACACGGGGGGGCTCAGAGCCCCTCCTCACCCCTCTGCCTTTCCCACCTGGGTACCCCCTTTTTGTTTTTTTTTCCTTTTTACCTGGAGCAGCCATGGTGCTGTTCCAGGGCAGGGGGGACCCTGCTGTGACCAGCAGGTCAAATCTTGCTGCTGCCCTCACTCCTGAGAAGGAACCTTGTGGCCAACTGGCTCCCAGCCTCTGGAGTGCCAGCAATGACCACGGGCTTTTCAGAGGAGTGGGTGGGAGGGGAAGGGGGGACACCAAACCAAATGATTTGATGAATGAAGAGTAGAGTTCATTCTATTTAATTAATGTACAAAATGTGTTTGTATATAATAATAAATATTATCTCTTAACAGCTCCTGCAGCGCTGCCCCATGTCCTGCCCACGGCTGTGCTGGGCTGATGTGTGGGAGTCCTGGGGGCAGGGGGGTGCAATGCTCAGTCCTGGGGTGTCACCATCTGTCCCCGTGCACTGTGCAGGGGCAGAGGGCTGAGCACCAGCTCTGTCCCGGCCATGCTCGGTGGTGCTGGGGCAGCCTCCGTGCCAGGGCTGCAGGGCTGGCTCCTTCCACAGCCGCCCGTGGGGGCATGGGGAGCTGTTCCTCATCCTCAGGGGCGGGCAGAGCCCTGAGCCGAGCCTGTCCCGCTCCCTGTGCGGCCTCTCCATCGCTCACCCTCCGCCCGAGGAAGGCTCCGGTTCTGCTTTGCGGTGGCTCTGGGATCAGCCCGGGTTTGGAGCTGGAGCTGCCTCTCCAGAGGGAGGTTCCGGTCTCGGCCTGTCCTGCCCCGTGCATGGGGGAGCTTCCTCTTCCTCCTCCTCCTCCTCCTAATCGCGGCCGTCCTGCGGCGGGGCTGAGCTGGGCCTGCGGAGGAAGGAGGGGAAGGGGATGGGTTGTTCTCAGCCAGCCCTGGCTGCGTTTGGGGGAGAGGAAAAGCAGACTTGGGCTTCCTTGATCATCTTTATTTACGTGGTGTAAAAACAGAGCCGGGGGCGCGGGGCTGAGCTTTGTCCAGGCACTGCGGGAGCCTCTCACCCCAACTCAACCCCCCCAAAAAGAATCTCCCGGTCCTTCAAACCCCACTGCCAGCAGAAGGGACAAAGGGGGGAAGAGACAAAGGCAGCAGAGCTGGGGTAACCCCAGGACATCCCCCCTCTCTTTTTTCCTTCCACTCCCGCTGTGAGCCGGAGGAGCAGCTGCCCTGCCCTGCCCTGCCCCTGGCATGTTTTGGGGGGTCCCTGCCCCCATCTCACCTCTCCTCCCGGTGTCCCTCGGTGGCCAGCGGGGCGGGCAGTGCGCGGCCGCCCTTGGTGGTGCCCAGCACGGACACCAGCTCGCTCTTCCTCAGCAGCGCCGCCCGCAGCTGCTCCCGCATCTCCTGGATCTTCTCCTCCAGCTCGCGGAGTTCGTTCTCACCGGCCGCTCTGTCCAGGGGCTGCGGCGGCCGCCCGTTCCCGGGGTGCCACGGAGGGGACCCCTCCTGCTCGGGGGGGGCTTTGTCCAGCTGGAAGCGCACCCGCCGCGCCTCCCTCCGCAGGGCGCTCCAGGGCTGCTGCGCTGCCGCCGGCACCGACCGCGGCTGCTGCTCGCACCTGGGTGGGGAGGGCCGAGTTGGGATCTGGCTGCTCTGGGCTCCCTCCGCAGCCCCACAGAAGCCTGGCTGGGAAGAGGAGGAGGAGGAGGAGGAGAGCAGGGCAGGCTCCCAGTCCCAGCCGTACCTCTGCTCCAACTTCAGCTGCTGGCTCTTCCGCTCCTCCGTGCCCATGTTCAGAGCCCGATGGATTTTCTGTGGGGAACATGGCAAGAGTGAGTTGGGGGGATGGATTGGAGGTTAATAGGCCAGGGATTAATTGGAGGGTGATGGTCTGGGGGTGATGGTCTGGGGGTGATGATCTGGAGGGTGATGGTCTGGGGGTGATGGTCTGGGGGTGATGATCTGGGGGTGATGGTCTGGAGGGTGATGGTCTGGGGATGATGGTCTGGGGGTGATGGTCTGAAGGTGATGATGTGGGGGTGATGGTCTGGAGGTGATGATGTGGGGGTGATGGTCTGGGGGTGATGGTCTGAGGGTGATGATCTGGTTCAGGGCTCAAATAGGGGTTGGTGGTCCATAGCTGGAGAAGGTGGTGCAGTTTAGGAGGGAGCGGCCATATGGGGTTAGGAGCCTTTGGGGCACTAAGCCCCTTCCCCTGGCCCCACCTGGCTGGTGTGCAGCCAGTAGTTGAATTTCTTCTTGCGGCGGATGCGGGGCAGGACGAGGTGGTAGAAGACGTGCTCGCCCAGCGAGGTGAGGAGGGAGCCGCTCAGCCCGATGCACAGCAGCACGAACAGCCCCGAGAAGTGGTAGATGCCCATCTGCAGGGTCTGCGGGGGGCAGGGGGTGTGGGCTGGGCTGCGGGGGGGGTCAGAGCCCGGAGCCCCCTCCCCGGCCGAGGCACCACCGCCGCACCTCAGTGACGGCGAAGACGCGTTTGCCGCAGGGCACCATCTTGTACCACTTGTCGTGCAGGAGGTCGATGAACCCCGAGGATTTGTAGCGGCTGATGAACTCGGAGACGTTGGAGGTCAGCGGGGAGTTCTGCGGGAGGCCGATGCCGTAGCCTGGCCCCGGTGAGGAGGGGGAGAAAGGGGCAGTGTTGGGACAGAGGGTGCAGCCCCCAGTGCCACCCACGGAGGGGGCACCTCCCCACCCTGGGTGGTTGTGGTAGGGCACGACCCCAGCCCCATCACACACACACAGAGCAGAATCCCCTTCCCAGCACAGCCCCCCAAACCTTCAATGGCGAAGGGTTTGCCCACGGTGAGCAGTTTGCAGTCAGAGTCGATGGAGACCTCATAATCCAGCAGTGACTTGTCCATGATGAAGGCGTTGAGCTTGGCAGGCTCTGTCCTGTGGGGACGTGGGGGGGATGCTCAGGGAGGGGCTGCTCCCCCCTTGCTCAGCATCCCCCCAGCCTGACACCCCTCCCAGAGGTGCACAAAAGATGCCCTGGGAGGGGTAAAAGGTGGGGGGAACCCCTCGTGCTCTCCCTGCCCCTCACTTGAGCATGGTGACACCGTCGGGGGTGGTGGGGACGTTGTAGCGCCGCATGTACTCGTGCATCTCAGGGAAGCTCTTCTTGATGTACTCCTCAGCGCTGCTCTCCCACACCGTGCCGAAGCGGAAGCCCTGTGAGGGGTGATGGAGCTGGAAGGAGGCACCAGAGCATCAGCACCCCTGGCCCCAGGAATGCGTCCCCACTCCCTGGGGATGTGTCCCCAGCCCTGAGTCCCAGGCAGGGTGTCTGGGCAGCCTCAGAGGTGCAGCAGCTCTTGGGGGTGTCTGGGAAGGAGGTTCCCCAAGAACGGCCTCAGCCTGAACTCAGCCCACTTCCCCCTGCCCTGGAGCTGAGGCTGGGATTTAACATCAGTGGGATACACACACAAAGTTTTCTGTGAGACCCTCCCACTCTTAGCAGGGACCAAGATGCAGGACTGGGGCTGGAGAGAAGAAGGAAGGTGCAAAAAGAAGGACAGGACCCCTCTCAGCCCCTTCTCTGGCCTTCAGCCCTCTCCCAGCCCATCTGAAGCAGCAGGACACGCTCACCTTTGGGTCGTGGATGCCTGAGAGCTCCTCGAAGGTCTTGTCCCCCACCATGACAGCTGCCAGGTTGGCCGTGTAGCTGGAGAGCACCAGGAGGCAGAAGATGGCCCAGAGGTTCATGAGGAAGCGGCCGGTGCAGCACTTGGGCGTCTTGCTGGAGACAGTGCGCCCAAAGAGGATGGCATAGCACAGGTTGAGGGCTGAGGAGTAGGAGAAGATCTTCATGCGGTTGCGCCCGTGAGGGGTCATTCCATAGGGGCTCTTCCACTCGTAGAGGGTGAGGAAGAGCGCGGTCATGTGCAGCGCCACGAAGATGCCCACCCACATGGTCCAGTGCAGGGGCCACATGAAGGCCCCGATGGGCGACGCCGTGTCCTTGGTCCTCACCAGGATGCCCAGGCTGGTGGAGAAGAAGGGGCTGGTGAAGTCGATGACTTTGCTCCGCGCAGAGTTGATGCTGAAGGAGGTGACGGCCATGTGGGCCGTGCCACTGAGCAGGTCCCCCACCAGTCCCGTCCAGCGCCCGTTCTTCCAGGCTCCGTATTTCCCATCTCCCACGATGTAGAGCTCGAAATCAAAGGCCATGTCCTCGGCCAGCTTCTCCAGCAGGTCGATGCAGTACCCATAGCAGCATTTCTTGTACTCCTGTGGCACTGATCCGTTGCCACTGCCAATCTTCTCAAAGAGGGCGTCCAGCACGGCCGAGTCGTTTGTGCCGGGGTCCAGGCAGAGCTGCCCGGCCGGGCAGTTCCCTTCCTCATCCACCTCCCTGGTGAAGACAAAGGGGTGCTCCACCAGTGTCACCACCCTCAGCCGTGTCCGGGCCCCCTCGGCCGCCTCGCCGGGGCTCTTGTGCTGCCTCTGGCTCTGCCACACGACCTCCTCCAGCTCCAGCTTGCCATGGCTCCAGGTGCCCGCTGTCATCCAGGTGGGGACGCCCTGCGAGTCCCTGCACAGGCTCCAGATGCGGAACTGCTGCTCTGGCCTCACCAGCGCCGTGTTCTCCACGCGCACCAGCCCCGTCTGGCCGTGGAAGGATGTGTTGGCCAGGAACCTGCCAAGGAAAGGGTTTCACTGCTCTGGTGCTCAGGGTCAGCTGGGACCGAGGAATGAGGCTGGGAGCTGAGAGCAGGACGTGCCCGACGTGGGCAGGGACAAGGTCAAGGAGGAGCAGCAGGATCCGGCCCTGCTGCGCTGCCCTGCAGCTCGCTGTGCTGCCAGGGCCAAGAGTTATTAATATTTATAGAGTGACCATGCTCGGGCAGTGTTAAGGAGATCTGAAGTGACACATCCCCCCTGTGCAGTGCTAACCATGTCCTGGGGCTGAGCCCCATGGTGGTGGCTGCCCACACACATCCCAGGGGTCCCCTGGCTCTGCCCTTACCCCATCCCAGGTCTGGGGCAGAACCCTCCCATGCACCCTGATATCACAGAGCCAGGATGGGGCAAAGAGGAGCCCCCAGCACCCCCTTACCGGGCAAGGAAGAGCCCTGGGGTCTCGCTGCCTGCCCGGTGCCTCTCATTGCAGTTCCCCGTGGTCTGCAGCTGTGCGGGGTCAGGGAGGCCGTGGGCAGCCTGGGCAATGGCCTGGGACACCAGTCCCACCATGTCCTGCACGAAGAGCTCCAGCGGTGGCCGGCTCACCTCCCCAAAGGCCAGCAGCCCCGGGGGCAGCCCCTCGGTCTGCAGCTCACTGGGGCTGAGTGGGAAGCCCAGCATCCAGTGGAATTCCTGTGGTGGCAGCCCCAACTCCTCAGCAGCCTGGAAGATGAGTCGAGCACGGTGCAGGTCACAGCCCAGCAGCAGCACTGGGCTGGAGAGACTCCTGACACGGTCCCCGTGCTGCTGCAGGTAGCGGGCGGCCCTGGGCTCATCCAGGTAGCCCAGGTCCAGGACAGTGCGGAGGAAGAGCTGGGAACGCTGGGCCCAGAGGTCGAGGAAGCTGTCGATGTCCCAGGGGTGGCAGAGCACCAGGCTGGTCTCGTGCCAGTCATTGGCCTGCAGGACGCTCACCAGCACATCCACCAGCGTCTCCGGGGAGCTCTGCCGGTCCATGTGGAAGTGGAAGGGGCTCTGCCAACACACGAGGGTCCTGGCTGTGCCCCTGCCCATGGGAAGAGCCCAGAGGCAGCACCAGACATGGACCCACCTGCCCTGAGGTCATCCCACACTCCCTGCCCATCCCCTGCCCAGTTCCTGTCTGGGATGCACTGCCAGGACACGTCCCAGAGCCCTTCAGAGACAGAATGGAGTAGGGACCAGGGCTGAGGGCTGCAGAGCTCCAGAGGAACCAGGGAACTTACCTTGGAGTGAAAGCTGGAATTGGGTCTGGGACAGAGCTGGGCAAGGAGCCAGGAGAGAGCTGAGATGGGAGCTGGGATAGAGCCAGGATAGGGCTGGAATGAGGGCCAAGAGGGGGCTGGAATAGAGCTGAGATGGGAGACAGAGAGCCAGGATGGGGCACAGGATGAGGCTGGGATAGAGGCAGGATGGAGGTGGGAATGAGGATGGGATGGGGCCGGGGTGGAAGAGAAGACAGAGGGAGAACAGAGCCGGGATGGAGCCCCGGTACTCGGGATGCAGCAAGGATGAGTGAGTGGCTGGGATTCCGAATTGGAGCTGGAATCGGAGCCGGGATTGGGATCGGAAGCAGGTCCGAGCCGGGAGGAGGACCCGCGGAACAGAACCGGTATGGAGCGAGACGGGGATCGGGATAGAGCCGGTATGGATCCGGGACGGGGATCGGGACAGGAGCACGGACGGAGCCGGGACAGGAGCAAGGACGGAGCCGGCGAGCAGGGACGGGAGCGGGGACGGGAGTGCGTGCGGTGCCGGCGCTGCGGGTCTCACCTGCGCTCGGAAAGGCAGCGGCCAGCGGGTGTCCAGGATGCTGACGAAGGGGACCTGGAGGGCGGCGGCGAGGAAGTCGAGCTGGAGCAGCTCCCGGCGGGAGCGGGGCAGCGCCAGGACGGCGGCCACGCCGCGCCCCGCCAGCGCCCCGCACATCCACCGCGCCAGCGAGCCGGGGTCCCGCGCCGCCGGGCCGCCCCCCACCACCTCCAGGCTGAGGTTGTGGGGCAGCGTCACCTCCCCGGGGCCGGGGCCGGTACCGGCGGCTCGGGCCAGCGCGGAGCGGAGCCGGGCGCGGGCGGGCGCGGGCGGCAGCAGCGCCCCGAGGCGCACGGTGGGGCCGGGGCTGGGCCCGGGGGGGGCCGGGACGCGGCAGGGTTGCGGGTGTCCCCCCGCCGCCCCCAGAGCCGCCGCCAGCAGCCAGAGCGCCCGCAGCCCCGCCATGCACCCCGCACCGGCCCCGCACCGGCCCCGCCGCTCTGCGCTCCGCCGGGCACCGCTCCGGCTACGGGCAGGGACCTCCGGCCGGGTCCCGCCGGGGCCCCCCCCGTCCCCGGGTAGCGCCGAGGCCCCGCAGCCCCCGGTGCGCCGTGGGTCACGCCGGACCCGGCCCACGCAGCAGCGCCGGACCCGCCCGCAGCCGCCCCGTCCACGCCCACGCACGGCGCGGGTCCCCCCCTCCCCGCACCCCACCCGCGCTGCTGCCCTGCGAGCGCTGCCACCCTCGGGGCCCCGGGCACAGAGATGCCCGCTGATCCCAGGGTGGTCCCGGATACCTCTGGACCACTGGGATGTTCCTCCTCTTCCTCCTCCTCATCCTCTTCCTCCGATGGAAAGCCCCTGGGGTGGGTCCCGAGCCGTGAACTGCAGCCTCCATCCCGAGAGAGACCCCAGCCCGACCCCTCCATCCCTCCTCAGTCTGAGGTGCAGCTTCAATAGCCGGGGGTCCCGAGGCCCAGAGGTTCCAGGGCTGAGCGATTTTTTTTCTGCTGCGTGGGGAAGAGAAGGGCAGCAGCAGCACAGCCTTCCTCTGCTGAGGGAGGGGATGTGGGGTCACCCTCCTCATCCTCAGCAGGGAAACTGAGGCTCGACCCAGCCCAAGGGTCCCTGCCACCAGCACACAAACACCAGCAACCAGGGCAGGAGCCACGCTAAATTAATAAGGAAAAATGAGTGATGGAGCCAGAATCCATCTGGCAAAAAGTATTGGTTCATGTAATATCGATAAATGTAATGAGTCACAGCTAATGAATTCTCCTGCGGAGCTGGACCTGCAGGGAGGGCAGCTCAGATCCTGCCAGAGCACGGAGGGTCATGGGGGGCTGGAATCCCCCTGACCACGGGCCCCCCTTGCAGGGATAAACACAGCACAGCCCTCACTGTCCATGCAGGAGGGTCTTGGAATGCAAACCCCTCCCCAAACACCAGGCACAGCATGGGGAGGCTCTCTGGGAAGCCCCATCCTCCCTTCTGCTCTGAATGCAGCACCCCAACAGGAACCCCACTGTGGGATGACTGGGAGGGAGCTCTGGGGTCTGGGGTTTTTTCTTTTGGGCTCCCTGCAGCAGGGATGTGCCCCCACCTCTTGCCCCACTGCAGCCCCTGGCTCCGGGTGACAGTCCCTGCTGCAGCTGATGAATGTTGATCCAAAACGTTGGGAGGAAGAGGAGGAGCAGGAGAGGAAGGGAAAGGAACAGCTCCAGTGATTAAGCTAAAAGCATCTTCTCAGGAACTGGCGGGAGCTGAGCTGGGGATGCTCAGATGCTCTGGTTTTAAAATGCACTTTAAATCATCTGCACTTGGTGTATTGAATGGGAGGGGGGGGTGACACAGAGGGATGGCCAGGGGACACCTCAACACCCTGTAGGGACAGGGAAGGACCCTCAGGGTGAAGGGAACTGGGCAGTTTGGGGATAAGGAAGCACTTTCCCACTCCCAGCGGGCAGCCCGCCCAGGGATGCAGTGAGAGGTGGTCAAGGTCTGTGGCCATGGTAAAGAAACCAACACGGGCATCTTTCACTATAAAAACCAAATCTTTTATGTAAAAAATAAACCTAAACAAAACCCACAACCCCCGCTGCCATGCTGTGACAATACAAAAGGCCGAGTCCCCAAACACCGTGAAAACAGAGTCGCTGGATCCAAATATATAGAAATTGTTGACTGAGGAGATTGGAAATAGCACCTTGCTGGTCCCCCCGCCCCTCCCCAGAGTGACCCAAAACCACCACCTGTGCTCCAAGCCCAGGGACACCTCAGGCTCTGCCTGCCACACACATCAGGAGCCCCCTCCTCAGCCCTGGTAGCCAGGGACCCCCCACCTGTTGCAGCAGCCCCCCCAGTGCACCCCCAGAGCAGGAGCCCCTCAGCCCCTGCTGTCCATCCAGAGTGTGGGGTCCGGTGGCACTGAGCAGCAATCCCCAGGACAGGGTGGGCAGAAGGGGGTCTCCAAAATCCAATCTCAAACCGGTATTGAGAGGAAAAAAACACTTTTCTGTCTGCGCTGCAGGGTCAAGTAACGAAAAGAAACAAAAAAGGGGCGGGGGAAGAAATGGGGAATGAGCAGGAGCTGCATCCTGAGCCCTCCCAGGAGCCGGCGAGGCTCCTCCTGCAGCGGCCGCCCGAGTGTCCCCCGGCCCCGGATCGGAGTGAGCACGGTCCCGGTGCTGTCCCCTCGCGGTCCCCGCGCCGGTCTCAGTCCCGTGTCACGGAGCAGGCGAAGGCGGCTCGGGGGAAGCTGAGCCGGGGCTCGCAGCCGGCTGGGCGGTGCCCGAGGGCGGGCGGTTCTTCCCCAGGAGCCGGGCAGGGAGAGGCGGAGGGGTGCGAGGGCGGGGGGAGCCTCTTCACTTGGCTGGTTTGGTGATGATGCGAGTGGAGAAGTCAAAGAGGTCCTTGTTGATTTTCCGGAGGTTGCTCACCTCCTCCTCCAGCTCGCTCACCTGGATCGTCAGGTGCTCCTGGTCTCCCACCAGGTTCTGTGACACAAAAACACAACAGACCAGTGTCAGGGCCTCAGCTCTGACAGGCACAGGCTGCTGCTCCTTCCCCAGCAGTAAACACCAAACCCTTCAGTCCCCTCCCTCCTCCTCCTCCTCCTCCTCAAAGTGCACCCCTCGTGCCCATGGCACCAGCAGATTTTAGGGCTCTTTTCCCCTGTTCCGGTGTCCCAACTTGCTTGGGGCCCCATGAGTCAGATCAGCTGACAAGGATCCCCTCAAGGGGTCAGTACCCAATTCCCAGCCTGGGAGCAGCTCTCACCTTTTCCCTCGTCGAGTACATCTGTGAGTACATCCTCTCTGCCTTCTCCAGGTAGCTCTGCCCAGGCTCCTGCAGGGGCCAGAATGGAGGGGTTGGCAGAGCAGACACAGACCCTCTCCCCATGCCCCTGGACTGGGTTCCCCATGGGAGGGAGCCTGGGTGATCCATCCTGCTGTCAGGCAAACAGCCCCTTGGCCTGCTGCCACCAACCAACAGGGAGCTAATCCATCAGCTCTGGGCAGAGGCAGACACTGACAGTGGGGAGCAGAGAGGCTGGGATGGGTGGGCTGTGACCCTCCCTGCCTGGGGACAGCCAAGGAAATGGTGGGGACAGCAGAGCCAGCCCACGCTGCAGCACGGGGCCGGGAGGACAAATGACTGCAGCAGCCAGGATGGGCAGGAAGCAGGAGGGAACAGAAACGGGTTCCACCAGCTGGAGGAGAAGCTTTTCTGTGGCACAAGCCCTCCTGGATGCCTGTCCCCCCTGGCCAGTGCCCCCAGTACCTGCTGGTGCAGCCCCAGGCGCAGCGTCACCCCCTCGGCGCCCGGCTCGTCGCTGCTCTCGGTGCCGTGCAGGTGCCTGCTGAACTTGGGCAGGGGCACGCTGGGCTTCCCCTCGGGGTTGAACATGTTGGCAGGGGCCAGCACGATGAAGGCGTTTGTCACTGGACCTGCAGGGGCAGAGGGGACACGTCAGGCTGGACCCTGGTGGGTTTGAGAGGCTTTGGGCAGCCCTGGCACAGGAGTCTCTGCTCTCCCTGCCCGGGGCTGCAGCTCTCCAGGCTGGTTGTGACCCCAAAAGAGCAGAGCCCGACCTCCCCCCACCTTGAGCTGCCATCCATCAGCAGCTCTGTGCTGCCACAATCCACGGCAGAGCTGATGAGTGCGTTAATTACTGCATTGTGTTAATTACTGCACTTACCCGCCCCCTCCCAGCTGCTGTGAGCTCCCACTGCTGTCCCCCACGCCCTGTCAGGCACAGCAGCCCCCAGCCCCCCTCCAGCAGGCAGGGCACTGCTAGCACAGCCCAGCCATCCATTTCCCCTGGCCAAAGGCAAGGTGAAGATGGTCCACGTGCAGCTGAGAGGCTGCCAGGGCTGTGAGAAGGGTGCAGGGTGAGGGAGGGGACACGGCGGGGCCTGGGGAGGCTCAGAGCTGCTGGAGGACTTTGGTCTCTGCAGAGCAGGCAGACACAAGCAGCTCTGACATGGATGAAGGCTCTGTTATCACCATCCACCCCTCCAGAGCCTGCTCCTAAATCTGATCCTCCCAGAGCTCAAGCTCTGCTGAGTGCCTGGCCCCAAACCTGCTCCTGGCCAACTCTGATGGCTTCACTCCCTCCTTAAAGACCAGATGATTGTGCTCCATCAGTGACATTCCCTCTGCACTGGCAGCTCATGGAGCAGTTTGAGAGGAAAGGTGGAGAGGAGAAAACCTCAGGAGTGAACCCAGAGTTCCCCAAACCTGGTCACCACCTGGACACAGCCCTCACAGCCACTCTGGGGCCCCAGTGCAGATGCAGATCCTGCACAAGATCACCTTGCCCCAGGCCAGCCTGGGCATGGAGACCAGGCTTAGCTGGGGGGAAATAAACAAATGACCCAGCTTCAGAGACAGAGCTGCCAGCAGCACACATCAGCCAGAGCATCCCAGGATGGCCTTGCAGGGGGAGCCCTGGGGATGGTCTGTGCCACGCTGTGTTTGCAGTGACAAGCATGGCACAGACCATCCCGAGGGATGGCACAGAGCTCGTGTGACAGGATGGGAATTGAGGCCTGGAGGGATTTGGGGGCAGCACTGGCTCCCAGGCTCATCCCACAGGTCTCCTGCTTCCCCCCAGAGTGGTGGCAGCCATGCAGGGTGACTGGGAGCAGCCCTGCCTCGCCAGCACTGCCACAGCTCACTGCCCAGGAGCAGCAGTGCCTGACTTCTCAAAGTTCACCCACTCTGCCCCTGCCAAGGACAAGCCACCCTTGGGGACAGAGCCCCCTGCACCAGCCTGGCCCTGAGCCACACTCCAGCTCCTTGGATTTATCTGCAGCAGTGTCAAGGGGAGGGCAGGGGGTCCTGTGTGCCCCCAGCCACCCCCATGCCCAGCAAGCAGAGGGACAGTGCTGTCCCAAGGACACTGGGCCAGAGGCTGCTGTCACATCACCATGTCAGAGCCCTGTCACCTCTGCCTTGGGGAGGGAGCAGCAGGGACAGACCTTGCTGGGGGGCTCATGAGAGGCCAAGCAGGGCACAGGGATCCACAAGAGGGGGCTGGGTTGGGGCAGCAGATTCCCCCACACTGCGAGGCTGCAGGGCTCTGTGGGGACTCCAGAGCCAGGGCACAGCTCAGGGGTGCTGGAATCCCAGCCTATTCCTGGGCACACGCAGCCATGCCAGTGCCAAGGATGCCAAGGAAGCCAAATCCCTGCCCACAAGCAGCAGAGAGCCAGCAGAGCACCCACAGCTTGGGGTCAGCCTGGTCCTGCTCCTCCTGGGAAGAGCCTGGTCTGTCCATTCTTTCCTGCAGCCTCAGGAGGACTCCAGTGCCTGGCTCACAGCCAAAGCCCGGCCCCCCCTCCCCTCCTGGGATGACTCACAGCTCCATTTGGTTTGTTTTCACCCTCTAGTGCCAGCCAGGCTGGATAAGCACTGCAGTGGGTCCCAATTAGGGATGGTCCTTGGCAGCCAAAGGGAAGAGGAAAAGGGTCTGCAGGCAGCCTGGCTTGCAGAGACTGCCCTGAGGCAGCAGCTCAGTCACCACAGAGGAACAGGGACTGGCTGCCCCCACCATCACCTCTGGGAGGGGTTTGGGCCATGCCCAGGGCAGCCCCACTGGTCACTGCAGCACCAGGGGCCAGAAACCATCACAGCTGGGGGAGGAACTCAGTTAACAACAGGAGGGGTAAATCCCCCACTGCTCTGAGGTAGCTGAGGCACCCAACTGCTGCTCCTGCAATTTACTGGAGCCATCAGACTGAAATCCCAGACAGCTGCTCATATGGCATTCACTTCAGGCCCCATGAGCTCACTGCTGGGGTCACAGAGCTGTCTCCCCTCCAGACACAGCTGGGGTGCATGTGGGGTGACTGCTCCCTCGGGAAAACAAGGAGGAGGATCCCGTGTGGCCTCAGTGACAGGGTGAAATCCATGACTCACTCCTGACAGTGTACAGGGGGTTGTTAACACACGGGGCAAGGTCAGGGCACCGCTCCAGACAGCCCAGGCTCCCTCCAACGCCTCTGCCCTTCCCAGGGCGTGAAGCAAGGGGCAAAACCACACCTGGAGTGCCCAGGGCAGCACAGGTGAGACACTGGGCCTCTGGCAGTGAGGATCCTGGAGATAAGGACATTCCTACCTTTGTGATTCATCGTCTTCAGGCACTGCTTGCTCTGGATGTCCCACAGCCGGACGGTTTCGTCGTGAGAGCCCGAGAGCAGCAGGCTGCCATCTGTGGAGACTGACAGACACGTCACCTGGTTCCTGGAATGGGGAAGAGGATGTTTAAACTCAGGATGACCCCAGGAGTGCCAGGAGCTGGTGAGGTGGGCAGATGGTGGCTGGCAGGTACGTCTGGTTCCTCACCTGTGCCCTTTGAAGATCTTCCCGTTCTCCCGCTCTGTCTGGAAGGTCCGGTCTCTCTGAACTGGCTGAAGAAATTCAGGAAGGAAGGGAAAGGGGTTAAAATTCAGGAAGGCTGAAACCAGCAGGTTCATCACCTGGAGGGGGCAGAGGAGACACAGAGGAACCAGGCCCTCCCGTGCCCTGGCAGGTCACACCAGTCCCAGCAGGGAGGTGACAGTGGCTCGGGGTGACAGGGCACACCTGCAGCCCCACACACTCACCCAAGCACAGAGGTCGACCTGGAAGATGGAGCCATCCATGCCCCCACAGAACATGTGGTACTCAGAGAGGTCCAGAGTCACAGCCATGATCCCCACGTCGAAGAGCACGGAAAGCAGGAGCTCCCCAGATGAGATTTCCCAGAGCTGGAGTGAGAGGGGACAGGAGAGTCAAGGGAGAGAATGTTAATGGCAGGATTGGAGGAGCACTGATATCCTGAAATCCCACACTGGTGTTCCAGCTGGGAAACTGAGTCCAAGGCAGAACCCAGGATCAGCCTCTGTGAGCAGCAGAAAAGTTTCCCAGGCAGCTTCAAAACAGCTCTGAACCCTCTCTGTGGCCATCCTGCCCCCAGGGCATCCCCTCCCCAAGCTCCAGCCTGCTCTGCTCCCTGTGGACATCAGCAATGGAAAACTGAGGCTGACCCCGACATTCCCAGGACAACAGGGACTGCAGCAGTCCAGCCTGGGGGCAGGTGCAGAGAAACTGCTGTTGTTGGAGAGGCAGAGCCCAGGTCTGGCAGCTCTGAGTCACTGCAGAGACAGCCAAGAAATGAAGCCACTGCAACCCGGCAAAGCTTGAGGACAGGGACAGCTTCCTGCTGGCTGGCAAGAGCCTGGCTGTGACCCCACAGGGTCTGGCACCTGTGAGATGAGCCTCACCTTGGCTGTCTGGTCGAGGGAGGCGGTGGCAGCCCGTGCCAGGGGCCCTCCAAAGCCGCAGCACAGGTCGGTGATGGGGAGGCTGTGCCGGGACCAGACGTGCCGGGGGTCAGGGATCTGGGAGGGCTCTGCCTGCAACACGCTGTGGGGAGAGCAGAGACAGGCAGGTCAGCCAGGACAGAGCCCCATGGGGAGCTGGGCCAGGCTCTGATCCCACTGGGAACGCCTCTCCTGGCTGCAGGGACCAAGTGGGACATGGGAGCTGCTGGCAGCCACGGCTCATGGATGCTGAGGCTGAGATCCCTCTCCCACAGGGACAAAGAGCCTGGGTAAAGGGCACAATCCCCTCTGTGTCACTCAGGGAAAGAAGTCAGAACCATCTGCCTGTTCCTAAGAAGCTCCCAAGGAAAGGTTCCCTGCCCAGCAGGAGGGCACAGACACAGCTGTGGGCTTAGAGGGATCTCCTGCTCCAAAATCCCTGTGCCCCCCTTACTTGTAGAGGTTCCACACCAGGGCCAGGCAGTCCTTGGCCCCTGAGAGGAAGTGGCTGCTGTCATCAGTGAAGCAGAGGCACGTGAGGTCCTGGTAGTGTCGGTTCAGGATGGCCAGGAGGTTCCCATTGGACACCTGCAGTGAGAGGAAGGGCAGGAGGGAGTCAAGGATGTCTTGGGATCATGTGGTGCCCTGCCCTTGGTGCAGTGAGGGGAGAAGGGTGGGTTCTGTTCCACCTCAGGACCACAGGGAAATTCAGCACATGGCAGTGGAAGAGGTCCTGGCACTTTAAATCTGGAACCCAGTGATGCCAGAGCTGCTCCTCTGGTCAAGTCACAAGTGTGCAGTAAAGATTTCTTCACTCTTAATATTCATATTACTTTGGTGGCTTCTTCCCTCCTCCCACAGGTCCTCAGGAGGTGGCAGAGGGGTTATGAGAGCTGCAGGACACCCCAGGGGTGGCTCAAGGTCCTGGGCCAGCAGAGGCTTTAGGGTGGACAAGGAATCCCCCAAGCCTTTCTTATTAAAAGCAACACTGCAGATGGGGAGGGAACCAAGAAGAGAAAAAGCCTCAAATAAAATAAGAGTCTGCTTCTTCTCATGGTCAGAATTACACCAAAAAATCAAAGCAAACCTCAATTCAAGGGGTTTCAAAAGCCAACTCTAGGGGCTGGTTTCAGCTCCATGATGGTTACCTCTCCAATGTGCCAGAGGGACAGTGCCATACCCTGGAACACATCTGAGGGTGACAGTGCCATACTCTGGAACACGTCTGAGGGTGACAGGAGCTGGAGTAGGGCCAGCATGGAGCATCACAGGCAGCAGCTCCCACTGCTCGCTCAGCCTCAGGGATGTTTTTCCAGCTACAAACACATTGGCACAAACAAACCCTGACGGGTTCAGGTAGAGCCACTCACACCATGAGGCTCAAACCTACAGGTGAGGCATCCTGGGGTTTAATCCTGGGCTCAGGACAAGATTCTGCTTTCATTTGCTCAGTGGTGTGCTGGGAACACAGCAGTAATCCCAAATTAATCCAGCAGTAATTAACCAGCAGGACAATGACCAGAGCACAGCAGGGGCTGCTGGCACCCTGGGCACACACAAATACTCAGCTGAAATGTGGGAGAAGCACTGAAAGAAAACCAGATTCTGTGCTGCTGCCTCATGGAAGTAATGCCTGATCCCCGAGGCACCAGAGATGCCTGGAAAGAGGAGAATGAGGCAGAGTGAAGCCTCTCCCTGAATTCCTCTCACTCCTACTTCAATGAGCTGCTCGTGGGCTGAGAGCAGCACAGCCTTTATCCCAGGATCAGGAGTTACAGACACTGGAGGGATGGGGACCCTGATCCCAGGATCAGGATTCACAGACATTGGAGGGATGGGGACCCTCCCTGACTGTGCAGGGTGTGAGTGTGAGTGCCCCAGCACCCTGTACCTCCCACAGACCGTGCAGGGTGTGAGTGTGAGTGCCCCAGCACCCCGTAGTACCTCCCACAGGTAGATGCTCTCGGCGACGCCCGCCAGGACGTAGAGCCCGTTGGGAGAGGCTGTCAGGCAGGTCACAGGCCCGGGACAGATGATTTTCTGCTGCAGCTGGTCCTGGCACAGAGAGAGCACAGCGAGGGCTCAGAGAGGGCAAGGGGCTGCAAGCAGGGACCCCCAAGATGGGGGCTCAGGGGGATCTCTGTGAACAGAGGGATGGGGGGCACCGCACAGGGTGATGGGGGTCGGAATAGAGGGAGGGGGGCCCTGAGGGTCCAACAGGAGACACGGGGGGGGGGGTCTCTGCAGAGAATTGGGCCATGAAGGGGTGTCTGAGCACAGAGGGGAGTCTCCACGAAAAGAGGGGCCATGGGGGGGTCTCTGTGGAGAGAGGAGCCATGAGGGGGTCTGACCATGGATTTGGGGGGGCTCTGCAGACGGAAGAGCTCCTCATCACAGGGCCGGGGGATCCTCAGGAGGGGTGGCCCCGTCACATCCCCCACGGGGCCCGGAGTCCCCCCGCGAAGCCCGGGGCTGTCCCCCGAGCCGAGGCCGCCCGGGCCCGCCCGCCGCGCCGGTACCTTCCTCTGGAGCTCCCAGACGTTGATGTAGCTCTTGCCGAGCTGGGCCCCCAGCAGGTGCTCGCCGCCCAGCAGCGCCAGCCCGCGTGGGCCGCTGTTGCCGCCGCGGTAGCCGGGCAGAGCCGAGCCCGAGTGCAGCTCCCAGACCGAGCAGTTGCAGAGCGGCCCCGCCGCGTCCGACACCAGCGCCACCTCCATGGGCGCCGCCATCTTCGCGGTCCGCCAGGGCCACAGAGAGCGCGGCCGCGGCCCAGAGCGCCGCCTCCGCCGCCCGGCACTGACCAATCAGCAGCGGCGCCGCCGCGGCCGCGCAGGGCGGGAGCTGCGCACGCGGCAGGAAGCTCAGCAGGGCCCGCCCCGGTCGGTGCTGGATGGGTGACACGGGATACTGCGTGTGCACATGGGACCCCATGGACACCCCACACCTTATGGGGACCCTGTGGAGATCCCACAGCCTTATGGGGACCCTATGGACCTCCACAGCCCTATGGGGACCCCATGGACACCCCACAGCCTTATGGGGACCCCATGGACACCCCACAGCCTTATGGGGACCCCATGGACACCCCACACCCTATGGGGACCCTATGGACCTCCACAGCCCTATAGGGACCCTATAGATCCCCCAGACCCTATGGACCTCCACAGCCTTCTAGGGACCCCATGGGCACCCCACGGCCTTATGGGCACCCTGTACGTACCCCATAACCCCTATAACCCCCACAGCCCCATAGGGACCCCATGGACACCCCACAATCCTATAGGCACCCCATAGCTTCATGAGAACCTCATGAGCACCGCACAAAACCAAAGATGCCCTGGATAGCTCCCAATCCTATGGACACCCCACAATCCTACAAGCACCCCACAGCCCCATAGGGACCCCATGGACACCCCACAATCCTATAGGCACCCCATAGCTTCGTGAGAACCTCATGAGCACCGCACAAAACCAAAGATGCCCTGGATAGCTCCCAATCCTATGGACACCCCACAATCCTACAAGCACCCCACAGCCCTATGGGGAACCCATGCCCATCTCATAATCCTATCATCACCCCATAAATCCATTGATACCCCACAGTCCCACAGGGATACCCCAAATCCATAAGGAAATCCTATGGGCACCCCTAAGGCAAGAAACCCCAAACACCACAACTTTTTTTTTTTTTTTTTTTAATATTTCTTCACTTTACAGGGTTACAATTGTCTTAAATATTCTGACGTTTAAATACAATCTGTATAATAATGTTATTATAAAATGTAAACTTTCAGTGTTTTTTAAGTTTATTTTCTCTTTTTTTTTTAATTTTTTAAATTTTTTTTTTTAATAATAATCAAAAAGTCTCAATACCTGAATGTTTTGCAAAACTGAAATCTTTCACCGGGGCCCCAGGTGCGCCCGAGGCCGCCGCGCTCAGAGGTAGAATGTGGTTTATTTTTTTATTCCTTTTTTTTTCTTTTTTTTTGTCTTTTGTGGTTTTTTTTTCTTTTCTCATTTTCCTTTTTTACCTGAGTTAAGATATGCAACGCTGGGGGGGAGGGGGGCGGCTGCAGCTGGGGCCGCTCCTTTGAGTTTAATTTTCTTTCCAAACCCCCCCCTCCCCCCCACCAAAAAAAACTGATTTAGGCTCTTTTTTATTATTTTTAAATTGATATGCAAAAAAAAGAAAAATAAAGTGGAAAGTCACCCGCTCTCAAAAACAAAAATAAAGGGAGGGGCAGGGAAAGGAGGGGGAGGGAAAATAATTAAAAAAAAAAAAAACAACAAACCCAAAACAACCCAAAATAGTGACTGTACAATGCAAAAAAAAAAAAAAATCACTAAGAAAATCTAAGCCTGCCCTGGGTATGAAAATTCCCCCTTGGAATTTCTCCTTATGGGGAGCTGGGCTGGACCCCAACAGCAGCAGGAGCTGGATGGACCCTCCCAGGCCCCCCCAAAAAAGGGTCCATGAAGCCACCAAGACCTCCCTCCCCCAACAGAGCCACCAAGGGGATTCCAGCACGGAAAAAAAAAACTAAACCCAAACCTGTCTGAAAACAACAAAAAAAAAAAACAGCTGGAAAAAAAAAAAAAACCAAATCCCCTGAGATCGCCACTTCCCCGAGTGAAATTAAAAATAAAGGTTGGGGTTGGGGGCACCTGGGGAAGGGGGAAAAAAACCCTGTGCTCCAGGTGGGAACCTGAGAACGGAGATACCGAGAGGGGGGTTCGGGGGTTTCGGTATCGGCTTGGATTGTGTCTCACGCAGATGTGGGTGAATATTTTTCTTTTTTTTCTTTTTTTTTTTTTTTTTTTGTGGCGGGGGGGTGGGGGAGGAGGGAAATATTTTAAAAGAAACTGAGATTGTGAGGCTTAAAAATAAAATGCTCAGGTCCTTTGGGTTGCCTGTGTGCTCCAGAGCATCCTGCAGCTCTGAGCATCCCCATCCTCTGGATCCTGCTTGGTTTTGGAGGAAATAAGCCCAAAGTGGCTTTAAACAGTAGTTTTATGCAGGGGGAGGAATAAAAATTAGGATTTGGCGGTGGGGGAAGGAGCAGAGCTGGACCCAACCACCGATAAGGAGAGGAGAAAGGAGATTCCAACTTTTTTCCAAGCTCCCATTTTCCCTGATGAAGACTAATATATATCATTTGCATGTTAAAAGATTGATTCTTTTTTTTTTTTCCTTTTTTTTTAGAGAATAAAATAGAAGCTATTTACAACAAAACAATCGAAAACAACCTCTTAAAATCCTGCAGAGAGTGGAGTTCCCAAAACAAAGGAGGGAAAAGGATGGAAACGAATAAAATATCTCCCTATTTCCAATTTTAGGATTTTTGGTTTTGTTTCTTTTTTTTTTCCTTTAGAATTCCGGGGGGGTTTCGCTAGAGCTCGCGTCAGCAGGCGTCCGCGCGTCTGTCTGGAGGTAACACGAGTTAAAAAATAACAATAATTATAATAATAATAATAATAAATGTACAGTGCAAAGTGTGATGTGAGTGAGGTAAACGGTCCCGGAGCGGCGCAGCCGGACAGCCGGCGGCTCCAGCAAAACCCCCCGGGCTAAAGCTTTTCTGCCTGGAAAAGGAAAATCCAACAACACGAGAACAAGGGCAGGGTCCATCGAGAGACTGAGAAGACCCTGGAGAAACCCTGGCAAGACCTCGGGGGAGACCTTTGGTGAGACCTCAGTGAGATCCAGGTGAGATCTCAATGAAACCCTGGTGAGATCCTGGTGAAATCCTGGTGAGACTCCAGAGAGACCCTGGCAAGACCTCGAGCAAGATCCCAGAGAGATCCTGGCAAGACCTCGAGTGAGACCCCAGAGAGACCCTGGTGAGATCTCAATGAAACCCTGGTGAAATCCTGTTCAGACCCCAATGAGATCCTGGCAAGACCTCAGGCCAGATCCTGGCAAGACCTCAGGCCAGATCCTGACGAGACCCTGGCAAGACCTCGGGTGAGACCCTTGGTGAGACCCCAGAGAGACCCAGGTGAGATCTCAATGAAATCCTGCTGAGACCTCAGAGAGACCTTGGCAAGACCTCGAACGAGACCCCAGTGAGATCCAGGCAAGATCTCAATGAGACCCCAGTGAGACCCCAGTCTCACTCAGGTCTTGGGTGACACCCTTGGTGAGACCCCAGAGAGACCCAGCTGAGATCTCAATGAAACCCTGGTGAGATCCCAGTGAAATCCTGCTGAGACTCCACAGAGACCTTGACAAGACCTCGAGCGAGACCCCAGAGAGACCCTGGCAGGACCTTGGCTGAGACCCTTGGTGAGATCCCAGTGAGACCCAGGCAAGATCTCAATGAAACCCCAGAGAGACCCAGGTGAGATCTCAATGAAACCCTGGTGAGATCCCGGTGAAATCCTGTTGAGACCCCAGAGAGACCCTTGGCAAGACCTCGGGTGAGACCCTTGGTGAGATCCCAGTGAGACTCTGGCAGGACCTTGAGCAAGACCTCGAGTGAGACCCCGGCGAGACCCCAGAAGACCCCGGTGAGCCCCGGTGCGGCCCCGTCCCCCCGCGGGCGCCGGTGCCCGAGGCTGGGGCGTTAAGGCGAAGCGCTGTTGGAGGTAGAGCTGGGGGGCACGGCCAGGCCGGCCGGGGCGGGGGGCACGCTCCCACCGCCGCTCCCCACCCCGCTGCCGCCGCTGCTCCGGCTGCTGCCGCCGTTGCCTTTGCTGTAGGCAGAGGAGGAGGAGGAGGAAGAGGAGGAGGAAGGGCCGGGCGTCTGGGCGAACAGCACACCTGGGGGAGAGAGCAAAGCTGAGGCACAGGTGCTGTGAGAGGGGTGGAGGGCGGCAGGAGCGTGGTGCAGGGCAGCCCCTCACCTGTGTAGACGATGCCGTTGATCTCCACGGACATGCTGATGCTGTTGGTGCCGTTGCTGCTGGCGGCAGCGGCGTCCGGGCGGTTCTCTGCCGGGAAGAGCCGCGTTACCGAGCCCGCCGGGGCCGGGAGCTGGGCGGGGACGCGAGGCCGGGGCCGGCACTGACCTGGCGAGCGTGTGCCCTGGCTGTTGATGCGGATGCTCATGGGCAGCTGGGCCGTCATGGCCAGGAGGTTCTGCTGCAGCGCCCGCTGCATCAGCCGCTGCTGCTCGTCCGTCACCAGCGCCAGCTTCTTCTCCGGGGGCTCTCCCGACTCCAGCTTCTCCCGCAGCTGCTCCAGCGCCGCGGCCTGGGCGGCTGCTGCCACCTGCACCGCGGCCGCCTGCGCCGCCACCACCGGGTGCCCGGCCAGGGACACCGGGAGCCGGCTGGGCATGGAGATGGGGATGGGAGAGTCCTCCTCTGCCGGGGGAGGGGGTGTCAGGGATGGGGACACAGGTGGTGCCACCACCCCAGGGTGTCAACAGTTTGGTGCCCCGCTGTCCCTCCAAAGGTCACAGATGGGTGATTGGAATCAGGGCCCTCAGGCTGAGCCCTGGAGCCCAAGGAGGGGAGAGCAGCATCACCCCCCTGCCCGCTTCCCCCAGCTCTCCCCGTTATTATTACATCTCCAGAGCTTAGCAGGGGGCTCAGATTGCAACCAGACCCTGTAGCAGCCAAACCCTGGAGCAGGCAGACCCCAGAACAATCATTACCTTTCTTGATCTTCTGGCCAGGCGTGATGGCCCCGCCATTGGTGGCAGATGCCAGCCCCAGCGCTGGCACTGGCAGCTTGGGCGAGGAGAGGAGGCCGTGGGTGCCACCAGGTGAGTAGGCAAAGAGGGAGCCCCCGAAGCCCTGCCGCCGGCCCTCCCGCCGGTTGCTGTCGATGGCTGCCTGCAGCTCGTTGGGGTTGCTCAGCCCACGCTTCTCACACTCGTAGGGGTACAGGTACTTCATGTACCTGCAGCCAGATGGGACATGGGAGGGACGGTGAGGGTGAAGCAGTGGCTGGGCACCCCTCCCCGTGTGCCACCCCCATTGTTCCATCCCCACTGCTCACACACAGAGCTGTGCTGAGCCTCCATCCCCTGCACAGGGCAGGGGGACCCCCAAGGACTCCCCGTGTGCCACCCCCATTGTTCCATCCCCACTGCTCACACACAGGGCTGTGCTGAGCAAGAGGGACCCCCAAGGACTCGCCCCCTCCCCTCCGAGCCCCCTCTCACTGGGTGCGCAGGGTGAAGGCCGCGCTGGTGATGGAGGTGGGCAGGCTCAGCCCCTTGGTGATCTCCCGCCACAGCTTCTTGTTGATGACCTCCACCAGACCCCCCTTCTCAGTCACCAGCGTGTACAGCATGTACAGGTCCAGCACCTGCTTGGCCATGATGGGGATCCGGTTCACGGGGGTCCCTGGGGAGCGGTGGGAGGAGAGAGCGGCTCTGGGGTGCTGCTTTCTTACCCAAAGTGGGGGCGCAGCTGCTGCTGAGACCCCCGCGGGGCAGTGGAGGGGCTGGGGGGGGGCTCATGCTGCTCCCTCCCCTTCCACTGCCCCCCTTCTTTCCCCCCCCCCGGGCCCTCCCTCTGAGATCAGCCCCGAACAAAGGAAACAGAAACTCGCAGTTTCCAGCCACAGCCCCGCCGTGGCTGAGCCGGTTCCTCGGGCTGAGCCGGCACCCGGCAGCAACGCGAGTTATTTATAACGGAGGCGGCGCAATCCGGCTCTGAGGGTCTCCTATCAGCCGGGGGGCTCGTCCCTCCAGCTTGAGGAGGGGGCTGGCATCCCTTATTAGGGTCCCCACCCTCCCAGCCATGCGGTGAGGGGGTTCTGGGGGGACCCCGATGGATGCGGGTGGGCCAGGATGGTGGGGGGACCGCAGGGGACAGGACAGATCCAGGGGGATCTGGGGGACCCAGCCAGCAGCCCCAGCCCCCCTGCACAGGCACACGTGCCTTCCCAGTGCTGTCTGACAAAGGGCCAGAGCCAGCCCTGTGTCAGCACTTCCAGAGCTGTTTTCCACGCAGGAACCAGACCCTCGAGCAGGAGCACGCTTGGCTTTCAGCCCTTCCCAGCCCCGGCCCCCCCAGCCACGGCTCTCCCCGGGCACAGAGAGGGGCTGCAATAACCCAGGGAATGGGCAGAGGGGGCACACTGCCAGGGGCTGCAGGTCTGGCTGTGAAGGGAGGGGGACAAGGGGGGGCCGCAGGCTCTGGATCCAGCCCAGCAGGTTTGACCCCCCCTGTACTGAGGGGGTTAAAGATTAACCAGCAGCTCAGCCGGAGCCGTGACCTCAGGGCACTAATGAGGGGCAAGGAAATGAGCCCCTGGCCTTGGGGGGGACATCAGGGGGTGCAAGGTGGGTGTGGAGGAGCAGGGTGGGCACAGAGTGGGCAGGGGGCACAGGGTGGGTGTGTAGCTGGGTACTCACCACGCTTCTGCATGAAGCTGAAGAGGTCATCCAGGAACTCCTTCCTCCTGGGGTCACCATCCAGCTCGTACAGCTGCATAAGAAGAGAGAGGTGCTCAGAAACCCCCTTAACCTGTGTGTCCCCCCCAACCTGAGACCCCTGGCTTCCTCTGCAGCAGCTTTAAAGGACACCAAATGGCTCAGGGGTCCCTGCAGAGCCCCAGGGGGTTCCTGCAGCTTGGGCTGACCTTGTGCCCCACTGTGCCATGCCCTGCCAGCCCTGGTTGTAGCTCAGCTCCGGGATGCCCGTGCTGGGATCACGGCTGGAGTGGCTCCCAGGCTGCCAACACCGTGCTCGGCCCCAGCTCCTCCCAGGAACGCTGACCCCGGTTATTTTTAGCATCCACTGCCTGCTCAGCACAGCAACTCTTCAGCGTGGTCCCTCCACGCTTGGGGTGCCACAGAGAGCCGTGGCCAGGAGCCAGTGTGCCTTGCCGTGAACCTGTGTGCCACCGCCCTGCAGGGACATGTCCTGCACTGAGGGAAGGCAGAGCTGGGCCAGGCTCTGACACGCTGGAACCACCTCAATCACCAGCTCTGCTTGGGGCATCTTCATCTGGGACCCCCCACCCCGGCAGCCCGGCACATTCCTGCCTGATTTATGGCTTTTATGGCTCAGGACCGGCCGGTTGGAGCGCCCGGCACGCCGCAGGCACAAACCACGCCACGCCAGGCGGCCTCTCCCCAAGCCCAGCGCTGTTTCTGCCTGGAGGCTGGTGGATAATCCCCCCTCCCAAACCTGGGAAGGGTGTTGGAGAAAAGGCTGTGGGGGCAGGCGTTGCCCAGACACCACCAGGGTGGCGGCCACAGCTCCGCTTTTCTCCGTGACAGCTCTGAACAACTGCCAGGGGGGCCGGGAGGGGCCTATAAATAAATAAATACTCCCCCATAATAGGCCAGGCATGCACTGTGGGTCACTGGGTCACCCGTGTGCCCGCTCCCTCCGTGGCATCAGGACCGTGGGCAGGTGGATGGGTGGGCATGGTCCTGCCTTGAGCCCCCTCCTCCTGCAGCCCTGCAGGGAGGATCCGGATCCTGCAGGGCCGGACTCGCCCGCCGGCGCCGATCAAAGGGATCAATGGGGCCGCGTGATAAGCAGGGCCATAAACCCCCCCCAGTTCCCCTGGGAAACTCGGCAGGCTCGACCAGACCCTTGCACACCCCCAGGGCAAGGGCAGGAGCCACCAGCACCACCAGCAGAGACCCTCAAAGCCCCTCTCCCACCCCAGCACCCCAGTAAGGGTCTGGTGTGGGAGTGCTGTAGGGGCAGTGAGCCATGGCACAGCAGCAGTGCTGTGATTTTTGGGGCTGAGCTGCACTGGGCTACTTGTGCCAGCTGAATGTTGTTGGGCTGGTGCCAATCCAGCCTCCCCCGTTTCCTCGAGCAGCTCCAAAAGCCACACACAGAGAGAAAGGGCTTCCCCAGCGCCCGATCCTGCAGGGTGCAGAGACATCCTGGGGAAGCACTGAACACTCTCTGGTTCATCCACTGCCAAGACCCTCGGGGTCATGATCCACCCCCCTCCTGGACTCAGTCCCGAGGGGAATGGATGTGTTTAAGAGGATGAAAGAAAATTAACCGTCAGCTGAGGAGAGCGTGGCCGGCCAGGACAGGGGGATTAGTGGCTGCGGCGGGCGGCTGCCCCGAGTGCCAGCCCCGGTGGTCCCATGCCAAACTCAGCTGATTGCAGCCACTCTCAGCCCTGCCCAACTGTGATGAAGCCATGGGGGTGCCCAAGGATGGCGGGCAGAGGGATCCCTGCTCTTGCACCCGCCACGGCTGCCGGGCAGAGGATGTTGCACAAGCTGCTGCTGACGGTTACTTGGCAGCTGTTCACTGACCACTGCAGTGCCAAGCAGAGAAACAGGCTCCCCTTGGGACCCCCCAAACCCTGGTTTACTTCTGCCACTGCCAACCAACCGCCAGTGACGGGCACCTGCCCAAGGTGCTCATCTGGCAGTGCTGTGGGGCGAGGACATGCCCAGCCACGGCTGGGACGTGCCTGGTGTGCACTGTGGTGTGTGACAGAGCGCATCTGCCAAGCTGCCCCTGTTCCCCCTCGACCCCCAGCACAGGAGGACACGGAAGGGGACAGACAGAGACGAGTGACTCCCAGCTGCCCCTCGCAGGATTTCCTTGCATTGACGCCATCCGCAGCCAACGGCAAAGCAGCCCCGAGAGCCCCAACGGCAGCGCAGGACAGCTGGGACAGCGGGGCTCAGAATGCAAATTGGGGAACAGAAACGTTCTGGTTTTGGCAGCATGCGAAACCCAGCGCGCAGCTGAGCTTGGCACAGGCCGGCGGCTGCTGGCGCTGCTGCACCGAAATCAGCAGGTGCTGAGTCTTGTGCCTGCTTGGTGCTGATCCCTGCCCCGTGCCCGTGCCCTGGTTTGTGCTCAGCTCAAGGCCAGCTCCTCGCAGGAGCACGTGGCGTCTCGGTGCTCGGTGCAAAGGTACCGGCGTGCAGGAGCAAGGCCGCCCGGTGCCTCTGAGTCAATACATTTATGTTTCGTAATTAGGGAGCTGGAAACGACTTAATCCATAACGCAGCTGCCCCAGGAATATCCTCTTACCGTGGGGTCGCCACGGCAGGGTGTGGTGGCAGGGGATGACTGTGGTACAGCCATCCCAGCCTGGCTGGGGGCAGCAGGAGATGCTCCCCATCTCCCTGAGAGTCCCCTGGGCTGGGGGATGTGACTCCATGCACCCAGTGCTGACCATTCCAGAGCGAATGCTCAATGCCAGCAGCACGGGGTGGCTCTGGCCACAGTGTCCAGCCCACCTGGCCACAGCACAGCCCCTCGGCCCCCGGCCGGCTGAGGACACGGAGCCAGATGGCCGTTGCCAGCAGATCCATAATTAAGTGGAGGAGGAATTAGGCAGGCGGTGGGCGGGTGGCCCTGACCCCGGCCCCAGCACCCCCCGGCAGGATGCCGGCCCGGCGTTTGGTGTGGATGACCGGATTAATGTTTCAAACCAGATTACAGGAAAATCCCAACCCCGCTGGCTTTCAAAGGGCAGGCGGGAGGCGGCCCCTTGGCAATGCCAGGAATGCGGGAGAGCCCTCGGCACGGGCTCGGGGCGTGCCTGGAGGGGGGTCCAAACCCTCCCCAAGCCCCCCCCCGAGCTGGGGCAAGGGGGGACAATTACAAGCAGGAGGGGAAGAGCCATTTCACAAGGCTCATGGTGGTGCCAGGCAAATCCCCCCTTCGGCAGGAGTCCCTTGTCTGCCCCATGAGGAGTCCATGTCCCTGCATCCCACGTCCGAGTTAAAAACACAAAAACACCTCCCCTTCCCCCCCACACCCCAATGCTCGGTTCCGGGTTTTCAGGCCTCGGGGATTAATTTTCAAGTTTCTTTTCCATTGCCAGGAAGTGGCAACACTCTCGGTTTTCCTCCTTCTCTCCAAAACCGGTTTGAGACGTGCACACCGTGACGTGAGCCGGGACTGGGGACAAGACCCAAGGGCCACTGCAGCAGGGATGGGGGCTGGTGGCAGCCTCCACCTTCCAGGGGCTAAACTCCCCCAGATTCCTGTATTTGAGGAAAAAACACAACGCAGGCAGCGGCGGGGAGAGCTCGCCCTGTCTCGGCAGGTAGCAGCACCAGCAGTGACAGGATCGAGGGGTTACTTCTCTCCTTTTCTTTCTTTCCTTCCTTCCTCTGGCAGCCCCCGGGGATGCATCCCTTTGTCCCGCGGACAGCGAGGGGCCACGCTGGGCTGGGGGAAGAGCCGGCGCACACTAACGAGTTCTTTAACGAAGAATAAACACATTTATGGCGCGTTTCCCGTCCCACTCCCAGCCCGTACACAGCCCCCGGCCTCTGGCACGCCGGGACCCGCAGTGGGGTCGGAGAGGGCACTTATTCAGAATAAGAAAGTCGTTTGTAAAAACCAGAGCCAAGGATTGACGAGAGCGTTTCAGAGGCGCTGGGGATGTGATTTCCTGTAAGGTGATGGCTGAGTCAGGGCTGGGGGTACCCGAGGCAGCAGCCCCTCTCCACAGGCACAGAGTGCAGGGTTTGCTGGGGTAAATCCCTCCCGGTGAAGGGCAAAGGGAGCAGTCCAGCCCCGGAGCAGATTCCTACGCAGATAAAGCGCTCGGCTTAGGTACAGGTCACCCCTGGCTGTCCCCATCCCTAATCCCCTGCGAGCCCCCTAGGGCACAACCCCCCGTGGGAAGGGGCTGCTGGGAGCAGGGAGGTGTGAGTGCCCCTTGCCCAAAAATGTCCCAACGCTTTGCTGGTGGGGGATGTGCTGGCTGGAGCCTCGCCCACACGGCCAGGCCCGGCGGTGACTCCACTGACCGGCCCGGCGGGATTCCTGCCGCCGGAGCATGGCCGGGCTGGGCTGGGGGGCCGCTTCCGCGGGGGCAGCTGGGCAGGGGGCCCGGGAGCTTCCCGTCGGCACCATTGTTCACACCGGTTCCCAGCATTGTCCCCTCTTTAGGGGACACGGCCCCGACCGCAGGTGCCTCTCTGCACCAGTGCCTCCTCCGCGGGCTGGACCCGGCGGTGGGCACAGCATCCATTGGTGACAAACCCAATCCCAATCCATCAGCATGGCAGTCTGGGGGTCCCCGAGACCAGCCGGTGCCCACCTCCTCACCCGGGAGGAGCCATGTGGGTGACCCTGGGGGTACACGGGCGGTGTCACCGCGCAGCGGGTGTCACGGCACGGCGGGTGTCCCCGAGCGGCGGAGGGGACGCTGAATGGGCGAATTAGTCACCGTTTAACCTCGCTGACCCCCCATTGTCCGTGCGCTGTCGGCCGCCCTCCCCAGCACGGCCGTGCCGCTGTGCCCAGCCAGCCGGCAGCTCCCGGCATCCGTGTGCCTGATCCCCCTGCTCTGACACTGGCTCCTGGGATGGCTGTGCTGCTGCTGTTTGCTCCCAACATCCCAGGATCCGTGTGCCTGATCCCCCTGCTCTGACACCGGCTCCTGGGACGGCTGTGCTGCTGCTGCTTGCTCCCAGCATCCCAGGATCCGTGTCCCTGATCCCCCCAGGCTGACACCGGCTCCTGGGATGGCTGTGCTGCTGC
Organism: Agelaius phoeniceus; assembly: GCF_051311805.1. Lineage (NCBI taxonomy): Eukaryota > Metazoa > Chordata > Aves > Passeriformes > Icteridae > Agelaius > Agelaius phoeniceus. The sequence goes on from NC_135293.1 coordinate 2,578,528, forward strand.
TGCTTGCTCCCAGCATCCCAGGATCCGTGTGCCTGATCCCCCTGCTCTTACACCGGCTCCCGGGACAACTGTGCCGCTACTGTTTGCTCCCAGCATCCCAGGATCCGTGTCCCTGATCCCCCCAGGCTGACACCGGCTCCTGGGACAACTGTGCCACTGCTGTTTGCTCCCAACATCCCAGGATCCGTGTCCCTGATCCCCCCAGGCTGACACCGGCTCCTGGGATGGCTGTGCTGCTGCTGTTTGCTCCCAGCATCCCAGGATCCCTGTCCCTGATCCCTCCAGGCTGACACCAGCTCTCAGAACGCCTGTGCCACTGCTGTTTGCTCCCAGCATCCCAAGATCCGTGTCCCTGCCGTGGGCCAGGCTGACACTGGCTCCTGGGATGGATCTGCCACTGCTGTTCACTCCCAGCATCCCAGTCCCTGATCCTCCTAGGCTGACACCGACTCTGCTGCTGCCATTTGCACCCAGCATCCCAGTATCCCTGTCCCTGATCCCCCCAGGCTGACACCAGCTCTCAGAACGCCTGTGCTGCTGCTGTTTGCTCCCAGTATCCCTGTCCCTGATCCCTCCAGGCTGACACTGGCTCTCAGGACAGCTCTGCCGCTGCTGTTTGCTCCCAGCATCCCAGTATCCCTGTCCCTGATGCCCCTGAGCTGACACCAGCTCTCAGAATGCCTGTGCCGCTGCTGTTTGCTCCCAGCATCCCAGGATTGATGTCCCTGATCCCCCCTGGCTGACAGCAGCTCTCAGGACAGCTCTGCCGCTGCTGTTTGCTCCCTTCCCGCAGAGGAGGAAGCGATTCCTGCTGCTGCGGCGTTTCCAGTGGCGCTTTGCTGCTGGGCGGCAGCGAGCCAGGCTCTGGCTGGAATCAAAACTGGTTCCGTGTCTGAGTGAGGACGTGTGGCACAGCCTGGTGAGGGGTCACGGAGAACTGGGGCGCTGGGGCTGTTCCCTTGGCTGGCTGGATGGGAGCCAGCCCGGCAGCTCTCCTGGCCCTTGCTGTGTGCGTGCTGGGGCATGCCCTTGACACATGCTTGCTATCACACCGGACCTTGTACAAATATTAATCCAGCCGAGTCAGGCGCTGTTGAGAAAGCTCGTCCAAGGAAGGACAGACACCAGGCTGGCTCCTGCCACCAGGCAGACCCAGGGAGGGCAGCTGAGAATGAGCTATGCAGTGCTGAGCTGGGGAAATGTGGCCAGAGCAGCCAACTCAAACTCTTGGGGCAGCTGGTGAGCCCCCAGCTCGGGCTGTCCCTCCTGTGTGACTCCCAAGATGAAGCTCCTGAGGGTTGGAGGGCCAAGACCCCTCATTCAGGACCTGACCTGGGTGAGGTGGCAGCAGCAGCAGCAGCGAGGCCTGGAAGCCAAGACGGGGGTTTAAATTCCACCATATGTAAATGATCGTCTTAGAAGGGGATCGCGGTAAACCCCGGCAGATGAGTCACCGGGGCTTCCACCGCCCGCTGGGATTTGGCTAATTGCAAATCTGTTCCTGAAATGCGAGGTCCTGCACCTCTGCCCTCCGTCAGCACCTCGGTGGGGGTCCCTGGGGTCCCATGGGCAGGGCCAGGGTGCACAGAATGCTTGGGAACCCCGCGGCAGAGCCGCTGGAGGAGCTGGAAGGGGTCCAGCAGCCACAGATGGGGTTGACAGGAGCCAGCTGTGGGCTGTCAGCCCCGGGAACCATCACTGCTGAGCTGCTCTAGCAGCGCTGAAACCTCACCGTTTCCTCACGCTGAGAGGAGGGGGTGGTGGTGGGCACTGTGATGGCACCACAGCGACAGACCCCATCCCACTGTGGCGCCTGAGCGGGTGGCAGTGTGGGACAGCATGGCCCAGGTGCTGGAATCTCCAAAATCCGGCACTGGTGCCCAAGCTGGAGGCTCCACAGGGGAAACAGAGGCAGGAGGTGAAGCCCTTTGCTGCAGGGGTTTAGGGCTGGTACCTGCCTGGGTGCTCCCACTACCACCTGTACCAGGGTGAGACCCTGAGCCAGCTGCTGTGGGGAGACCAAGGATTTTCCCAAAGGACTGTGGCCACAGAAGTGACACAGCCCAGCCTGTGGGACACACAGGGAGCAGGGGACTCTCCTCAGGGGTGAGCCCTGTCCTGCAGCAGCCCCAGTGCAGGGTGGATTATCCCAGAGCAGGAACCCAGGCACAGGCAGATTAAGTGACCCATGGGAAGGGTCAGGGAGCGGGTCAGGAGCTGGGCCAGGAGCTGCACCCTGAGCCCCCAGTCTGGCTGCCCCAGGGGCTCTGAGCAGGGCCCCCCAGCCCCGAACACCCCCTGCTCTGGCCCCTGATTGCAGCACGTCCGGCTGGGCCCTGGGACCAGCTGCCATTTCTCCTGCGGTTTGGGCCAGAAATAGGGCGATGGAGCAACCCTGCCCTTGCCCAACGCTGCAGTGGGGGCAGGGGGCTCTGCTGACAAAGGCCCTGCTCCCTGCACTGCTCTTTTCTTTTTTTTTTTTTTTTTTTCTCTCTTTTAAATAAACCCTGTTAGTTCAGCTGTGCCGAGAGGGGAGGCGGCCGCCACCTCCGCAGCCCTTGAGTCAGCCCGGGGGGCTGGGGCGTGGAGGGAACGGGGCTCTGGGAGGGCCAGGGGTGGGGGAAATGAGGCTCTGGGGGGGTTAAGGCATGGGGGAAATGGGACTTTGGGGGGGACACAAGCACTGGGGAACCAGCCCAGCTCCCAGAACAAGGGGTGGTGGGGGTATGGTCTAGCTGGGTGAAGGCACTGGGCTGAGCACCTCGAGCAGAAAGGATGTGTCCCCTTGTCCCTCAACCTCATTAATCATCCTGGAGAAATGCCCTGACGAGCGCTGGGATGCCGGGAGCAGCACCTGTGAGCACCCAGGCGTCTGGCTGGGGGAGGCACTCGGCGGCTAAGCCGCTCTCGCCGAGAAGTCCCTGACCTCTGGCCAGGGATCTGGTGGGATTACAGCCCCGGGAATGCTCCCTGAGCTCTATGAGCCAATTACTGCGCCGGATCCCCGGCTGGGAGCACCCCTTGGGGCAGTGCTGCAGGGTGAGAGGGGCTGAGGGTGGGGTGAGCAGGGGGGGACACACACAGCCCTTTTCTTGGGAGGGTGTTGGGGAAGATGAAACAGGAAAGCCTTACAAATATGATTGTCTGGCAAAAGATTTTGAGAATATGGAAACTATAAGCGAGATTGAAATGAAAGCAAGTGTCGAGATCCTTTAGTTACTGAACAACAGGAAAACAACGGTGTGGCTGGCTGAAGGTAATCTCCTTTTGATGAAACAACACCCTCTGCTTGCAGGCAGGTCTAAGGGTCAGAGCAGACCCTACCAGCTTGGCAGAAGGGGTCCAAAGAGGAGTTTTTAGGGTTTCAAATGTAACACAGTACAGTAATGTAGTGATTCTTACAGGCTGTATGGAAATGCTATAGGATTTGTATCTTGTACTAGATTGGTTAGTGAGAATTACAATATTCAACACAGAAGATGATTTATTGTATTGTAATGGGAACTTTGCACTTTTACCTCTTGTCTCTTGCTTCTTGTCTTTTACTCTCTTACCCCCTTTACTCTTACCCTTTTACTCTCTTACCCTCTCATCCTCTCTGCCCCTCTCTTCTCTCAGTCCTGCTCCAGCTGTGCCTGGCAGCTCCCAGCAGGACCCTGCACCCAGGCCCTTTGCAATAAACCCCAAGTTCCTGACCTGGCTGCAGAGATCTCTCGTCTCTGTCCGTCCTGACCGTGCTGCCCCCGTCAATCCTACAGGAGGGGTCCACTGGAGACTCCCCCCACTGCCCCCAAACTCCTGTCCTGCTCAGATCCCCTCTTTGCCTGCGTTATCTGCGGCTGGCCTGGCCAGGCACTGCAATCACCTCCCCGGCACAGCAGCGCCCAAGTGGGGGCCCCAGGGCACTCCCCCCCTTATCTGGGAGCCAAACTGCCTCTGGGTGGGTGGGGGGCAGTGGCCCCCCGGCCGTGTGATGATGACACTCGGGTCCCCCTTCCCTGCGCAGGGGCCCCCTCGCCCTCCCTGGGGGCGGCTCATCCGCTCGGCTGGCTAATGCAATAAAGCTCTAATCAATATTTTAAAGAAAGTAAATGGACCCTCCCGCCCTCGTTAAGAGGCCACGGGGCCCCTGGCTCAGGCCCCACGCCCCCAGCTGGCTTTGGGCTTTGAAAAGGAGAATAATCCACGGGAGAAAGGGGTTCAGAGGGGATCCCCCACGCCTTAACCGGCTCCTGGGGATTCAGAGGAGGAGGCACGGGCTGCCTGCTGCCCCAGACCCTCCTGGAAAATCCCAGTTCCACCGGCCATGTGCGCAGGGCTGGTCTGGGTGGAGGCGGGGGGGTCCGGTTTCAGCCACCCCCGCAGCCCTGCCGAGGTCGCTGAGTTGCTTTCGGTTTATTTTTCCCCCAGCAGTGCACTTTGAAACGCTGTATCTCGGGGTGCGCTGCACCACCCCAGATAAGGGCTGAGGTTTTCGCGCCTGTGTGCCACCGGCACGGCTCAGATGTCCCCAAGGCAAGAAACCTCTTGCCCCACTAAAGCCCCAGCACACCCCCCCGGGGGTGGCACAGCCTCCCACTGGCACTGTGGTGACTTAAATCCTTCCTGAAGCAGAAATGGGGTGTTAAACATCAGCCTAACACAGAGGCGGCCACTGCAGGACACCCCAAAAGGGAGCAGCCAAAATGGAGAGCCCCAGAGGGAGAGTGGTGGCTGCTGCAGCCAGAAGAACACAGGGAGGAGATGAACACAGGGAGGAGATGAACACAGGCAGGAGATGAACACAGGCAGGAGATGAACACAGGCAGGAGATGAACACAGGGAGGAGGATTCCTCGAGCTCCTGCCATGTGGGACGGGGCACTGGCATGGAGAGTGCCCCGTGCCTGAGGGAGCACCAGCAGCACAGCAAACTCCAAAAGAGGCAGAGAGGCTGCAAACTCCAGCTCCAGGGGCTGCCACTCCACCAGAGAGGCTCCCACTCCTCCCACTCCCAGTATTAGAAGAGAGCAGTAATAGCAATAATGAAACACAAAGATCAGAGCAGGGATCTTGGGGGGCAGCAGCAGCAGCAGAGCCCCCACAGCGCTGGGGTACAGAACTCTGAGCAGTATTTTCCCTTTGCTGGCAGCAGCTTGCTGGATTTTTAGCCATTTCCCACGGGGAGCCTCTTCCTACCCAGAAAATGCCCCTTTTTCCACCCCGAGGAGCCACGGTGCCCCCGAGTTCCCCATGTGGCTGGGGGCTCCTTTGTTCTGCAGCGCCCGGGTCAGGCCGAGCTGACCTCGGCCTGTGCAGTAGCCGTCCCTGGGGACGGGGAGGTGCCACGCGCCGGCTCCCTAACCTCCCTCACCTCCATAACTCTTCCTCACGCCCTCCCCTTCCTCCTCCCTTCAGCTGGGCCCCATCCTCCTGCCTCCGGCCCCCCACGGCTCCAAGCCGAGCACCAGTTCACAGGAATCCGTCCCAGATGGGTCAATAAAGCCCGGCAGTGGAGGATGGGGGCAGCCCCCGGCTGCCGCGGTTTGGGTGTGGAGAGGCACAGGGGGCTTGGACGGTGGCACTTCCCGGTGTTCTCAAGCACAGAGAGCCACGGGCCGAGGATGCCGGCGGCACCAGCACAACCAGAGCTGAATCCAAACCGGGTCTCCTGCAGGGAGAGCTGGACAGCCAGGGAATTAAAAGGTTGGTGGGAGAGTGCTGCCGGTACTGAGGAGCTCCTTGACAAAAAATAAAAAGCAACCCCAAAAGAGCCCAGGGGCAGGCAAGGCAGAACACCGGCACAGCCATGCACACCACCATGTCCCTGCTGGCTCAACCACACGGGTGTTGGAACTCAGTGCATCCCTCCAGGTGTCCAGGGCTGCCAAGAACCCCGCCGGGGGACTCAGAGACCCCAGCAGGCAGCCCAGAGCACCTGGGGATTTGATTTTGACCCCTGGAGCAAGTTACCAGCTTTGTATGAGGACCCGAAAGTCACAGAGGTTTGAATAGTATAATAATAAAATGATCACAAGGTGAAAATGTAGATTTTAGGATTTTTGGTATGGGGGTTGTAGGGACAAGATGGAGGAATCTTGGCATGTCCAGCCTTTCTTCTTCTTGTTCTGCATTTTCTGCAGTGATGTTGGCACTTTGGGATTGGTTTAGAGTAGAAGTGCACTGTCTAACATAGGTGGTAGGTATTGGGAATTAAGTGTAAATATGTTATACGTAGTTTGTAGTATAAAAAGTATAAAATATAAATATATATTTTAAAAAAGATATAAAATATTTTAAAAATATTAAAAATATTAAAAATATTAAAATATATTAAAATATATTAAATTATATTAAAATATATTAAAAATATAATAAAAATATATTAAAATATATTAAAAATATATTAAAAATATTAAAAGTATAAAAAGACCTCAGGGCCGGTCAGAGTGCCTGTGGCTGCCCTGCTGAGCAGACCTCGGCTGGGCAGAAAGAAAATTTTATAGATAAGAATTAATAAACAACCTCAAGACCGAAAAGTGAAGAGTCCAGACTCGTTCTTCAGTTGTGTGGGCTGAAGCAGAGACATCCTGCACATCTTGGGGCAGCAATTATCAAACAGCAACCCGAGACACGGGGACCCTGCTGCTGGGGTTCTCCCTAAGGCGCCTCCACCAGCGGGAATGGATGGGGTTTGGCATCCCCTGCCCCACACAGGGACCCTGCTGCCGGGGTTCCCCCTAAGGCACCTCCAGCAGCGGGGATGGATGGGGTTTGGCATCCCCTGCCCCACACAGGGACCCTGCAGCCGGGGTTCCCCTTAAGGCGCCTCCAGCAGCGGGGATGGATGGGGTTCGGCATCCCCTGCCCCGTGCTGCCCTCGCTGTTTACATTCCTGCTGCTCCTTCCCAGCTGGGCTGCTGGGCTGGAGCCCGGCGGCACGGCACGCGCTGGAGCCCGGCCAGGAGGAGCTCCCGGCCAGCGCCGGCTGCGCCAGCAACGCCCTGGCCCCGCTCCAGGGGCCGCGATCCAAGCGCGCTCGGTCGGTCGCACGGGGCTGACGTGCCGGGGAAAGCCTCTCCAGGCCCGGCATCGCCCCCGCTCCTCCGCCCACGGAGGATTTCCAACCCCCTCCGGCTGCTTCCACCGTTCACCACCGAGCTGGGCTCTTCCCAGGGACCCCAGGAAGGGACACGGAGGGAAAGGGGGCACGGTTTGGGGGGGCAAGGAATGCACTGGGAATGGGGCTGGTGTTTCCAAGTGTTGTGGCTGTGATAGGGGACCTGGCAGAGGCTACAGCGCTGACATGCTGACGAACAGGAAGATCAGAGTTGTGGTATTGAAAAGCCTTTTCACAGCTACGAGTTCACGGCCCCGGCCCCTCGCTCGCCGGCGGCAGGAAGCACCAGAGAGAGAAACCACAAGAAGAGCAGGTAGCCTGGGTGCAGTGGCACGAGGGATGCGCAGGGCAGGAGCATCCCTGCATCCCTGCAGCTGGACAGGGGAATCCCTGCATCCCTGCAGCTGGACAGGAGCATCCCTCCAGCCCTACAGCTGGACAGGGGAATCCCTGCATCCCTACAGCTGGACAGGGGAATCTCTCCATCCCTACAGCTGGACAGGAGCATCCCTGCATCCCTGCAGCTGGACAGGGGAATCCCTGCATCCCCACAGCTGGGCAGGGGAATCCCTGCATCCCCACAGCTGGGCAGGGGAATCTCTCCCTCCCCACAGCTGGACAGGGGAATCTCTCCATCCCTACAGCTGGACAGGGGAATCTCTCCATCCCTACAGCTGGGCAGGAGCATCCCTGCAGCTGGACAGGGGAATCCCTCCATCCCCACAGCTGGACAGAGCATCCCTCCATGCCTACAGCTGGACAGGAGCATCCCTCCAGCCCTACAACCAGGCAGCACCAGGAGGATGGCCACATGCTCCCTACTCCCCTCTGCCAGCCCTGTTCTGAGCCTGCCCACATCCACATGTGCCAGCAGATCCCGGCAGCCCCTTCCCCCCTTTTGGAAGGGACGTGACAGCCTCCTGAAAGTGAAGGGGCAGGGGTGGTCGCATCCCTCCTGAAAGGCCACCATGGCCTGGCTGCTCCATCTGGGTCCCATCTGCTGCTGCTGGTCCTGCCCCTTCCCCCAAACTCTGATGTATTTAAACACACATCAAAGGTGCCGGGCAGACCCCGGGGAGCCCTGGCTGCAGCAGTTTTCTTCTATCAGTGAGAGTGGACTGCATCCAGCTCTGGTGCTGGGAGAGGGGGAAATGTGCTGGCCTCGTTGCCTGGGGAAGGCAAGGAAGGGGGCAGCCAGGTGCTTTCTCCCTGTTTTCACTTTTTCATGGCATTTTGGCAGCAGCAGGGATGCAGCTCTGCCCCCCACCAAGCATCCATGGGGCCAGAGTTGCCCTGCCAGGCATCAGCTCTGTAGTGATGGTGATGGGAGACAGACAGGTGCCCATGAAAAATGGCTTGGAGAGAGTGGAAAACCAAGAGATCCATCAGATTTATAAATCTGGGGTGATTTTTTCATAACTTCCAGCAAGAATCCTCCCAGATCCCTGCAGCAAACCCAACCGCACTGCCTGCCTGCACCAGAACAACTTGGACACAGAATCCACTCAGAGTCACCCAACCAGGGAAGGGGTGAGACTGAGCCCAGCACTAGAACCCCGGAGAAATCCCTCGCATTCCTAATGACAACAGCAGCTGGATCTGAGGAGAACACTGCCGGAGGCGGCGCTGCCAGAGGCACCTCCCCACGCTCCGAGGACACGGGGCTGAGCAGGAGCAGGGAGAGGGACGCTCTGAGGACACGGGGCTGAGCAGGAGCAGGGAGAGGGACGCTCTGAGGACACGGGGCTGAGCAGGAGCAGGGAGAGGGACGGCAGGCAGGGACGCGCGCGGCTCGGCGGGCACGTACCTGCTTGAACTGCTCCTCGTAGGTCCAGTCGCCGTGGTCAGGGGCTGGTGGTGGGGGCTGAGCGTGGCCCAGGCCGGGGGGCAGCCGCTCCTGCCCCCCTGGCAGCCGTGGGGGCTCCCCCCGGTAGTGCTGGGGCGCTGGGGGCTTGCGGAGCAGCAGGGATCCCGCACCCGCCCGCACCGCCTCGGCCGAGCTGAGCCCTTCCTCTCCCATGTCTTCTTCTTCCTCGTAGTCTTCCTCTTCCTCCTCCTCTTCTTCTTCCTCTTCCTCCTCACCCAGGTCTTCTTCAAAGTCATCTTCATCCCATTTGCCCTTCCTGGAGCCGGGAGGAGAGGAGAGGTTTGGTCCCACGCTGGTTCCTAACGCTCATCCCTCTCTCCTGCCTGCCCCAGCTGCGGGGTTGGGACCACCCACCCAGCACACAGTGGAGTCCCACTACAGCCCATTGGTTGGGGCATCTCTGGGGCACAGCCAGCCCCCAGCGTCCCGGGAGCAGCTCCATCATGGACCTCTCCTCTGCCAGATGGCTCCTGGCCTGGCCCTGCCCTGAGAGGATGCGCGCTGGAGGCAGCCAAGGGTGCTGCATAATTTAACACCAGCCTGGGGTCCTCTGTCCCAGCCCCACGTGGCTGCTGGGCAGGGATGGGATGTTGAGCCAACCCAGCATGAGGAATCACCACCACAGAGCCAAACCACTGCTCTGAAATATCCCAACAGCTCTAACCCAAGCCACGGGATCCCCACGGCCTGTCCAGCCCCACCAGTGTCGTGCCACTTCCCTGCCCCTTCCCCAAACCCCCGAGAGCTGCCCGAGCACACTCACAGATCGTCCTCCTCCTCGGAGCCCATCTCCTGCTGGTACCCGCCACCATCTTCCTCCTCCTCTCCGCGCTCCTCCTCTTCCTCCTCCTCGGAGGCCTGGCTCTCATCCGACAGCCCCGGGCTGGGTGAGTGGCTGAGGCCAGCGGCGGCCGCCCGCATGGCAGCCAGGGCGGCCATCTGTGCCCGCTGCATGTGCGCGCTCTCGGGCTCCGCTCCCTCCTCCGAGGGCGCCGCATCCTGCCCACGGCCCCGGCTGCTGGCAGGGGGCTGCCCCGGGGGCTGCGAGGGCTGGGCTGGAGGGGACGTGCAGCGTGGTGGCTGCGGTGGTGGCGGCTGCTGCTGCTCCTGCTGCCGCGCTTCCAGCGCCTGCTGCAGCCGCGCGCGCTGCTGCCGCTGCAGGTTCTCCATCACCGCCTGCAGCTTCATGGCTCTGCCGGCAGGCGGGGGGTCCCCGGGGGGCCGGGGGGCGATGCACCCGGGGGGCAGTGCCCGGGGGGCAGCGCCCGGCAGGCTGCCGCGCTCCAGCGGGGCTGGGGGCCAAAGCTGGGCAGCGCCGGGGGCAGGCAGCCCTGGAGGGGGCTGCCGGGGGTGAGGGCAGTGCCGTCGGGGTTGACACCGGGTTAGGAAGGAAGGATGTGACCCTTGATCCCTCTCAGGCTTGGTCCGATGTCTCCTTGGCTTAAGGGCTACGGTGTGTCGCAGGCTTGGTGCTGCCCGTTGGGATTGGGGTGCTGCTTGTCCCAAGCAGGCTCCAAAACTCCTCCTCAGGCTCAGCAGGCAGCAGCTGGAGCACGGCACATCACCCTTTCCCTCGCAGAGCTGGCACTTTCTGGGGGTGGCAGCCTCAGGGTCCCCTGCTCACAGCCGGTGTCCCTAATCCTCAGCTGGGTCAGTGTCCGGCAGGCGTCGGCGCAAACCTGTGGGAGAAGTAGAGCAGAGGGTCAGCGGAGCTGTGGGCAGGAGCTGGCGAGCAGGAAGGAGTTAAAGACAGCGCAGGAGCCTCATTAATCTCGAGCTAATGAGATAGGGCGGCCGGGCCTGCTGCTGAAGGGGGAAGGGGCCTGCCGGACCCGATAGCCCTGCCCGGCCCTGCAGGCAGCGGATACCGGCGGACCCACGCCCGCAGATAACAGGCCCTGGGGAGGGACATCCACCGGGTCCCACACAGGGGACAAGGCACATCCCCACCAGGGCAGCACCAGGCTCATAGTGGTGGGGCATGGGCAGCACTGGGGTCTGCGCTGCACACTGGAGGGGCCCCAAAGCACCCCAGGGCAGATCCCAGGGGATGGACAGGCAGAGCTTTGAAACCCTGGCAAACAGGCTCAGCCAACCTCCCCTAGAGCCCCCTTGCTCCCCTTCCCTGGGGGGCCTCCAAGGCAACGTGAGGCTGCAAGCAGCTCATCTGTGCTTTGCCCCAGTGGAAAACACCGAGGGGAGTTCAGCTCGACCCTGCAGAACCCCAACACCCTGGTCTGGATCCCTTCTAGCAGTGAGCTCCCAAGCCCTGGTGTGGCCAACAGCTCAGTGTGGCCGGCAGCTCGGTGTGGCCAACAGCTCAGTGTGGCCGGCAGCTCGGTGTGGCCAACAGCTCAGTGTGGCCGGCAGCTCGGTGTGGCCGGCAGCTCGGTGTGGCCGGCAGCTCGGTGTGGCCAACAGCCCCCAGTGTGGCCAACAGCTCCCGGTGTGGCCGGCAGCCCCCGGTGTGGCCGGCAGCCCCCGGTGTGGCCGGCAGCCCCCGGTGTGGCCGGCAGCCCCCGGTGTGGCCAGGCAGCCCCCGGTGTGGCCAGGCAGCTCCCAGCCGTGACCTCGCCTGCACTGAAGGAGCTCACCGCAGCACCGCGGTCGTACCGGGTACGGGCTTTGCGCGTTTCAGCTGCCCGGGGGCACACACGGCAGGACCCTCACGGGGACTGACCGACCGTGGGGTTGCGGGGCCAGGACAGCCTATGGTGCACCGGGACCGGCAGCTCCACCACAATCCCGCGCATTCTGGAAAGAGGAACCTGCTGCCCGTGCGGGCCGGGGCCGCGGACGGGCGGGCGGGCGGGAGCCGCTTCCCCCACGCCTCGCCGCGGCTGCATCCGCTCCCGGCCCGGCCCGGCTCACGCCATGCACGGACACGTCGCCACCGTCACGGCAAGCTCAGCAGCCACCGCCTCCAGCGGGAGCCAGCAGAGGCGCGGCACAAGCGGGCCAGCGGTGGCCGTGCCTCAGTTTCCCCTCCGAGCAGCGCCGTGTGGCCCCCACGGAGGAGGGAGAGATCGCGGTACGGACGCTCCCCGCCCCGGAGCCGCCGCTCACCGGCCGCGCTCCTGCCCCGCGCCGCACCTGAACCCCGTCCCCAGCGCCATCCACGAGCGAACCGGAGCCGGACCGAGCCGGGCACGTGCTCCTGGCTCCCCGGGTGACACCGGGCGCGGAGCCGCCTCCTCGAGCACCGCGGGCCGCGCCGGAGCCACGCTGCCGCTTCTCCACAGGGGAAACCCGAGTGGTGCGGCCACAGCCGGGGCTCCGTGGCACCCCGGTGACCTTGAGCCGTGCCCCTTTGTCCCTCCGGGGCCACGGGGCCCGGTGCGTGCCCGCCGTGGGGCGGTGACGGGGGTCCCGCGAGGGATTCGAGGCGGCGGCGTCACCCGCGTCCCCGGGGCAGGTGCTCGGCAGCGACAGCGGCTAAAAATAGGCAGCGGGGGTGTGACGGAAGGGCCTTTGTGCCACCGACACCGGGGCTGGGCTGGCCGCGGCCGGACACCCCCCAGGCGGGCTCCCGGCATTGCCGGGAAGGGCTCCGGGGGCGGCGTGGAGGCTGAGTGAGGAAGAGGAGAAGGACAGGGTGGGTGCCCGGTGGGTGCCGTCCCTGGGGACGGACGGGGCTGGGGACCCCAGGAGAACAGGAGTCCCATCTCCAAAACGGAGCCCGGCCCCGCTCCCGGCGGCACGTGGCACCGGCGGCGCTCAGAAGGACCGGGCACGGAGGCGGCGGGGCCCCAATGGGCCCTGGTCCCGCGAACGAACGGGGGGAAACGGCCGCCCCCGACACGGAGAGGCGAGCCTGGGTCGGCCCGGCCTGGCCCCTCCGCCGTTCGGACCCCGGGACACCGCGGGGCGGGGGGGGGGGCACAGGGCGGGGCCACGGGGCTCTGCCCGGCCCGGACAGCGGCGCCCGGCGAGAACGGAGAGTCAAGGCCGGGAACGACCGCGGGGGAGGAACCCCAGCCCCGCGTGGGGGAGGCGGCCGGTAACCGGCCGCGGGGGGAGGGGGCGCCGCGCTCCCGCCCAGCACCGGCAGCGGAGGGCCCAGCCCACCGCGGAGAGGCGGCCGGTCCTGGGCTCCGCTCCCCGGTCCCGGTCCCGCCCAGCCCCCGACTCCCGGTCCCGGCTACGGCCGCGGCGGAGCTCCCGTTCTCGGTGCCGATCCAATCGGCGGGAGCAGTGCGGCGGCGCGTCCCCCTTACCCGGTGCAGGCCGTGCGCCGCGAAGCCGCATAGCAGCCGCGGCCGCCCGGGGTCGGGCTCGGCGGGGCCGGTGCGCGCGGGGCCCGCGGCGCTGCTCTCCCCGCGGGCGGGCGGGCGGCGGGCGGGCGGCGGGACCCGGCCCCGCCCCGCGCTGCCCCGCCCCGCGCCGCCATTGGCCCGTCGCGCCCGTCGCGCCCCGCCCCTCCCCGCCCCGCGCTCTCATTGGTCCGTCGCTCCTGGAACGCCCCGCCCCCCGCCGCCATTGGTCGGCATGCAAATACTGCGCGCGGCCGGGGCGCGGCCGCAGCGCCGCCTCGCGGACGGGCGGGGGAACGGCGCCGGGCAGGGCGCGGGGCCCGGTAGAGCGGCGGAGGGGGGGGCTTAACGGGGGGCAACGGGGGGTTTAACGGGGGTTAACGGAGGTTAACAGGGCTTTAACGGGGGTTAACTGGAGGTTCACGGGGATTAACGGGGGAGCTATCGGGGGGACAACAGGGATTCACGCGGGGTTAATGAGGTCCGGCAGCCGTCGAGCCCCGGTTCCAGGGGCTCCCCGAAGCACCCCCGGTGCCCCACCTCCCGCGACGCCCGGGGCGGGGTTCCCGTGCCCCCGCCTCCGTGACGTCACTTCCAGCGGGCGGTGCCGGGCCCGGTGCCGCCGGTGCGGGCCGGGGGTGGAGGAGGCGGAGGGAGGTCCCGGTCCCTGTTCTGGTCACCGTCCCGGTTCCGATCCCAGTCCCGGCGCGCCATGGTGGTGCTGCGGGGCGGCGCGGCCCCCGAGGAGCCGTTCCCGTGAGTGCGGGCCCGGGGCCGGGCGGGCCGTGGGGCGGTCGGGCCGGGCAGGAGCCCCCCGGGCTGTCGGTGCGGGCGGGGAGCGGCGGCGCCTCCCGGGACAGCCCGTCCCCAGCTCCCCGGGCCCGGCGGCGGTGCCAGAGCGGAGCCCGGCACCGGCATAATGAGCCTTATAATTAGCGTTTATCCCCTGGAGGTCACGGTGCTCCCGGTCACCGGGGCTGGGCTGGAGCCCCGCGCTCCTGCACGGGTGTACCGGGGGCTCGGGACGGAGCTGCGGAACGACTTTGCTCTGCCACGTTCTGCTGCCCAAGGGTCAGTGACAGGAATAGCTCCGAAATCCCCCGGCAGAGAACGAGTTCCCCTTCCAGGCGCTGTTCCCTGGGACAGGAGGAGAAGGCAGGAGTCTGTCTGTCTGTCTGTCTGTCTGTCAGGCCCATTGCCCCGGGGTCACGGTTTGAACGATCCCTCCTGGGGTCCCGTATGAGCCTGGCGCGGCACCCTGGCTCAGAGGGCGCTGCTCTGGCTCGGGTGGCTGTCCCGAGGTCACTGTCCCCTGTGAACCTCCCTCCAGGCTGGCACCGGGCGGAGGTGGCAGCGCCAGGGCAGACGTGGCAGTGCCGGGTGCCAGGGCAGCCAGGAACGGCCCTGGAGGCTGCAGGAAGGGAGCAAAGCGTGGCTCAGCCTGTTCCCCTCCCAGCCACGGCGCTCGGGGGTGCTCCCAGCCTGCTGACCCCGGGTTTTGACACGCCAGGGAGCGCCGGGCTCGCAGCTGTGTACTCAAACCCCCGAGCTGGGGCCAGTGTAAGGTGACTCCCTCTGTTTATTCAGGTTTTTGTAACCGTCTTTGTATCACAACTTGATCCACCAGCCCTGGTTGCTGGCTGTGGCGGGTTGGGTTACTGCTCCCCACCCGTCCTCTGGGCATTGCCTTGATACCTGAGTCTCTTTTATTCTTTCCAAGCCCACCTTTGCCTCGGTTTTCTCTCCAGTGGTTGTTTTTATACCCCCCCACCAGCAGCCAAGACTGTATCACTGCCCCCACGCAGGCAAAGGGGGAAAAAAAAAAAAAAATCAAGGTTTTGGCGAGGGTGAGCAGCTGGCTGTTAGCCCGGGCTGCAATCGGACAGCACAACCTGCTCTGCCCTGTGCCCAGATCGCCTCTGTCAGGACCTGATTGCAGGACTGGGGCTCCCAGAATGCTGGAAAGGAGGGGACACGGTGGGGACATGGCCCTGAGGATGGAGCAAGGCCGTGGCAGTGGAGACAGTGGTCACTCTGGGCAGCTCCTCAGGATTGTCCATCCTGGGCGTTGTTTCAGGGGTGTTGATTTTCTCCCCCACTTTCTGCTGGGCTAAAGGAAACCCACACAACCCTGAGGGGAAGCTTCTTCAGCAAGTGAAGGCAGTGAAACTTCCTGTCTTTGGTGTTTAGTAAACTTTGAAACCTGAGCAGTTGCGTTCAGCGCCAGGCCAGCTTCTCGCTTGCGGTGTGGCTTCATTTTCCCATAAAATGCCTCAGTTTTATGGTCATTCCTCAGCTGTGCCTGTGACTAAGCAACACCCTGACTGTGTGGTGAGCAGAGCACCTTTGGGTGCCCCCAGGAGCTGGCAGTGCCAGGCTGGGGTGGTGTTCCTGCCGCCCTCAATAAAGAGTGGCAGGGTCAGTGCCAACCCACTCAGGACCACGCTGAGCGTGAGGTGCAGCAGGGATGGATCCAGCGCTCTGCTTCCTGTGTGGCATGCTTAATTGCCCAGGTTAATTGCCCAGGTTAATTACCTGGCCCTCCCAGTGCTGACACACAGCTGCTTTGAGCAGCTTGGAGGTCACAGTGACCCGAGGGGGACGGGTCCTGTGGGAGGATGTGTTGCAGTAACACTGGTGCTGGTGATGCTCTGGTGCCCCATCTCCCTGCTGCCCTGGCTGCCCCAGAGCCTCGGCTGGGCTCACCCCTGCTGCTGTGTCCCCCAGGAGGATCGAGGACTGCCTGCCCCTGCTGCAGGACTCTCCCTCCAAGCGTTTCTCTCCGTCCAAGAGGAAGCAGTACTACATCAACAAAGCCATCCGCAACTCCGACCTCATCCCCAGGGCCAAGGGCCGCAAGAGCCTCCAGAGGCTGGAGAACAGTAAGGGCCAGGCAGGGTTTCTTCCCCAGGGCAACCTCCCCTGAGCTGTTCTGGGGGCAAGGAGCCTCTCTGGAGGTGCTTCCCCCCCTCTGAGGCTTTGCTCTTGGCCCCAGCTCGTTACCTGATGACGCTTCTGGAGCAGGATGAGTGCGGGAGCGACGAGGGAGAGCTCACCCACTCTGCCACCCCCAGCATCTTCACTGAGGCCTGTAACAATGAGACCTATGTGGAGGTGGGTACAGCCACCCCGCTGCCTTGGGGACACTGGAATGGCATGGCATGGTTGTAGTCCACTCCTGCATCCCTCTGCCTCCCTGGCCTGAGCAGCTTCTGCTTGGTTTGGTGTCAGGGCGGGATCTGTGGGATCTGCTGCCGTGTGTGCCAAGGGGTGATGGGCTCCTGGGGCCCATGGGATGAGGGAATTTCCAGGCAGATGCTCTGCTGGAGAGTTGTGGCTGCAGGGCAGTGAGTGCCTGGTGAGCTGCAGCTCTTCCTCCTGCACAAGCCCCTTGCCAAACCCCCGTTGCCTAACACTGACCCTGTCACCGGGTGTTTTGAAATGTGGCCTCTCCCTGGTGTGACAGGGCCACACTCAGGGCCGTCCCTGGGGATGAGAGGGTGAGGAGGGGGCTCGTGGGGTGTGGGAAAGGGCCCTGGGTAGCCAGGTGCCCCCCCAGACCTCTGCAGTGGGGCTCGGTGGCTTCTGTTGTCAGATCTGGAACGACTTCATGAACCGCTCGGGAGAAGAGCAGGAGAGGGTCCTGCTCTACCTGGAGGAGGAGGCCAGGAAGAAGCACAGGAGGAAGCTGCCTGTCAAGAATGAAGACAAGTGGAAAGGTGCTGGGAGGGGAAGGCAGGGTGGGGACAGCCTCTCCCTTTCCTTCCTTGTGTACATTCTGGGAGGGCTGCACCCACTCCCTGTCTGTGGTGGGGCCAGGGGATGCCTGAGCCCACGCCATGGGTGTGGCAAGGGGGGGTGGGTTATGCAGACCCCCACCATGGACCAGGGAGGGTTTTTGGGAGCCAGAAGTGGCTGAGATGATGGGCACAGCCATCCCCAAACCCCCTGTGCTGGGGAGGGCATTGCTGCTTTAGGGGTGACTGTAAAGGGAGCCCTGTGTGGCAGCTGGGGGGACACTGGCTCCTCCCAAAAAGTGACCCCGCGAGCTCCGGAGCTGTGAGCTGTGCCTAAATCCCTTCTCCCTCCTGCAGAGCTCCCTGCCTACACCCCCCAGGAGTGCTTCCAGCGCATCAGCCGCCGCCTGCGCGCCACCCTCAAGCGGGGCAGGATCCCCATGGTGAGCTGGGGATCACAGCCTGGCACAGCAGGGCTGGGGGTATTGGAATTATTACCAATATTGTGGACAGGACCTGCCTGAGCTTGTCTGGCCCTTGCTGCTTGACCAAATAGCGGCAACTGTGGTGTTTCCACCCCACAGACACTTTTGGCTGCCTGGGTGTGTGGTGTTTCCACCCCACAGACACTTTTGGCTGCCTGGGTGTGTGGTGTTTTATCCAAAGACACTTTTGGCTGCCTGGGTGTGTGGTGTTTCACCCCTCAGACACTTTTGCCTGGCTGGGTGCTGCAGGTGGGCACTGCAGACAAGTCCAGGCCTGCAGGAGCTCTGGTGGTGCTGGGATGGAGCTTCCCCCCATAACAGGGGCTGCTCCTCAGGTTTCCCTCTGTGGAGAAGCTTTAAGGTGATGGTGAAGGAAAGGAATCGGTTCTGCTGGAGGGTTTGGATCCAGAGCTTTATTCTGGCCTCTGAATGCAGCACCAGCTCCAACAGAACTCCCTGAGCCCGTGGTTGCTGCTCCTTTGAACCCCGGGGAGAGGGGCAGGGAAGGGGCAGGGAGGCACCAAGCAGGGACAGGAGGGGAGGGACAAAGGGACAAAGGACACCTGGATGGCCCAATGCCCCCAGGGCTAGAGGGCATCCTTTGGATCTGCCAATCACTTCTGGAATGCCAGGACTGACAGACAGTGCTGGGAGGGGCAAGGAGAGGAGACTGACACACCTGGGAGGGAATCACCAGGGAGAAACCCGGGGTGTCTGAGGCAAACCCTGAAATGCCACCACAACAGTGGGGGCTGCCAGGGGTCCCTGCACAGCCCAGAGCTGTGCCCTGACCTCGTGCCACATTTCAGAGCAGCTCCTGGGAACGTGCTCGTGTTGCAGACACACATCCAGCTCCCAGCACATGGGGTTTTCCTGGCTCAGTTCAGATTTTTCTGGCACTTAGAGGGCTTTTTTTAGTGGTTGTCTCCCAGTTTCTGTGCAGTGACAGCAGGTGAGAGGTGAAACCGGGCGTGTTTGTGCACGGGGACAGCAGTGGGGCCTTTGGGGTCTTCACAGTGGCCCACACAAGGTTATTGGGGGCAACTCTGGTGTATTTTGAAAGGGGGTAAAAGGAGGGAGGTGAATGCAGCCCTGCACTTTCTCTGCCATCCCAGGGGGTGCTGCCTCCCTGCTCCCTGTGCTCTGTGGGGCTCTGTTTGTTTTTTCCTGGTGCTAATTAGAGCCTCTCAGTGCAGCCTGGGCTCCTCCTGCCCGCTGCCTTGTTTGCCTTCAGTGTGCTGCTCTGTGTCTCTGGGGTCACAGAGCTCTTGCAGAGCACTGAGCTTTGGCTCTTGGCTGTGAGCACCAGGGATGGTGCCAGCCCTTGGCACACACAGCGTGGAGTTGGCAGGAGCTGGATCCTTCCCTGCCTCAGGGGCTGGAGATGGGAGATTTCTCCTCTCCCTGCTGTCTCCCATTCAATTAGCTTGCCCAGGAGCTGCTGGCAGTAAATCCTGGGGAATCAGTTGTGCCACCACTGTCCTTTCCTCACTTGAGTTCCTGCCTCTCCTCACAGGGGACGCTGGAGGGGCTGGAGGAGGAGCTGCTGGCCTTCTTCTCTGTCACCCCCCACTCTGTGTACACAGCCCTGATGGATAACAGGTATCTCCCCATCCCTGTGCCCCAGGGCTGCCCCAGACTGCAGAGGGGATTTGGGAGCACAGGACACCCCTGGGGCTGGGTCTCCACCTGGCCTGGTGGGTGGGAGGCACCTGGGGATGCCTGGGCAGGGCCTTGGGGCACTTTGTGCTCCCCCTCTGCTCTGTGTGTCCCCGGGAGGATGCAGGGCAGGGACGCACAGGTCAGGCTCTAACGCTGTCCCCTCTCCCCCAGCTTTGAGAGGCTCCTGCTCCATGCACTCTGCCAGTACATGGATCTCGTCTCTGCCAGTAAGAGCCCTGTGTCTGCTCGGTTTTAGTTTTGGTTTCCATTTTGTTGTTGTTTTTTCCCCTTTCCCTCCATCACTATCTCTCCTCTCCAGCTCAGCCTTTTTCCTCCCTTCCTCCTGTGGGCCCCACCTCGCCCTGGGGCTCAGAGATAACCCCGCGGTCCCACCCCTTCTGCTTCCTCCCCAGCAATGCCCTGAGCTCCCTGGGCAGCCCCAGTGGTGACCAAGCTCAGCCAGACCCGGCTCTGAGGGGAAATTTGGGTGGTCCAAAGCAAGAATCTGCTCACGGGGTTCCCTCTCCTGCAGCTGCTTCCTCCTCCCTGGGATCAGCTGTGCTGCCCTGGGCATCCCCAAAGGTTTTTTTGCCAAGGCAGGGATGGAATCAGGCCCCATCCCTCCAGAGGAGACTCTGCTGATTCATTAGGAGCCAATTGTGGCAATCAGCCTGAGTGTTAATGATGGGGAGAGTGAGCCCCAGGATGGAGGGCACAGAAAACAGGGGAGCCTGTGCTCACCACGAGCCCCAGGGAGAAGAGGGGAGGCCTGGGAGGGCCTGTTGGACACCCCTGAGAGGGGGAGGAGGGTTGTGCTGACCTCTCCATCCCACCCACAGGCTCGGACATCGAAGGGAAGCGCCAGATGAAAGTGAGCAACAAACACCGCGTGTTCCTGCCCCCGGAGCTGCTGCTCTCAGACTACCTGGGCCAGATGAGCTGATGCCCCCACAGCTGCCCTGCCCCTCCTGTGTCCTCTGCAGCCTCTCCCGGACCTTCCTCAGCCCTTGCCCTGCTCCAGCAGCCGCTCCAGGCCGGGGGTTTGTGGCTGTGCCCTTGGCTGTGCTGGCAGCAGGGCAATGGGTGCAGAGCAGGTGCCTCTCGCCCTCCCTGCTCCCCGCACAGCCCTCCTGGAACTGTTTGTGTGTCTATTTATAACCCAGGTGTTTTTTAAAAAGAATCAGGCGGGGCCAGCCTCCCTCCGTGGGGTGATTTGGGTCCAGATTTTTCTGCGGTGAAACAGCTCCCGGCGGCTGCTGAGCAATCGCTGAGCCGGCGGAAGAGCCCCGGGGCTGCCGCGTTCCCTCCCGCAGCCCCGCGCCCACCGGGGGCTCGGCCAGGGCGGGGTGTGGGCAGCTCCGGGTGCTTTTTACCCCACAGCCTGCAGAACGGGGCTGTTTTTAAGTGTAATATAGCTTGTGTTTTTTATCACGTGTGTGTGTGTGTGTGTGTGTGTGTATTTACATGTGTGTGTGCTGGAGGGGTGCAGCCCCCTTTGGGGCTCTGCTTTTCCACGGGGCATTTTGGGGGTCCCTCTATGTGCCAAGGGGTGCTCGCAGGGAAACCTTTGCTGGTTGCTCTTGTCCCACGATGACACCGACTGCCATTAACCGCGGGCACCCCCAGACCCAGGGGAGCCCCTCGCGCCTCCTTCGCTGGTTCAGCAACAATAAAAACGGTGCTCCCCTGCTCCGGCTCTGTGTCTCCGTGGGGATGAGGATGATGATGAGGATGAGGAAGGAGGATGAGGGGGAGGAGGAGGTTTGGGGGTCTCAGCGCAGGCGGTTGGACACGGGATGGAAAATGTGGGTGTGGGGAGGTGCAAAAAATATGGAACGCTTCACGAATTTGCGTGTCATCCTTGCGCAGGGGCCATGCTAATCTTCTCTGTATCGTTCCAATTTTAGTATATGTGCTGCCGAAGCGAGCACGAATCGTGCTGCCCCCGTAACGGTATTTAAAGGCTTAGAAACTCAATACAATCATCATATGGTGACTACAGTGTAGTTCGGTATTGAACGCATAATGAGCCCCCTCAAGTACTCCTCAGTATTTCACTCGTCGTTTTCCTCAGATTTTACCAAAATTTCAGAAATACTCCGGCTATGTTTGCTATTCTGCCCGGTGGCTCCTGGGTAGTTTGTTATGCTAATTAGCTCTCTGAGGGTGTCCGCGGCAGTGCCTGAGCGCGCGGCGCAGGCGCGGCACGGGCAGCCCGCGGAGGCGCCGGGGTCCTGAGGAGCGGCGGGCGCCGGTGAGTGAGGCGGGACCGGGACCGGGACCCCCGGGAGTCGCCTGTGACCGCGCCCAGGCCCCTCCTGTGACCTTCCCGCCAGCCCCGGGAACCTCTGGCACCTCCCCGTGTCCCTCCGGCACCTCCCTGTGTCCGGCCCCGGGACCCTCCCACCCGCCGTAGGCTCGGTACCCGCGGACCGCTCCCTCCTCCTCCCCCCGGTACCGCCGGGGTCTCTCCCGGTACGGGGTTGTCCCCACCCGTGTCCTGTGCCTCCCGCTGTGCCCCCTGCGGCTGGGGTCCGGTGTGACCGGCTTTGTGTCGCCCCCAGGCAGGACCGAGGCTCTCCGGTGTCCCGTGCCCGGTGTCCCGTCCCCGGTGTCCCGTCCGGGCCGGCGGGATGGACCTGGCCTACGTGTGCGAGTGGGAGAAGAAGCCCAAGAGCAACCACTGCCCCTCCATCCCCCTGGTGTGTGCCTGGTCCTGCCGCAACCTCATCGCCTTCACCACGGACCTCCGCAATGAGGAGGAGAAAGGTACCGAGAACCCCTCGGGAAATCCCTCCCGGTGCTCTCGGGAGAGGCCGGGATCCGCTGGGCCAGAGCTCTGCCCTGCCCCTGGAGGCTGCTCTCCTCCTTTTCCTTCCATCCTTCAGCCTCTGCGTTTGTTCCCTGGAGTGGGTTTGGTTCCCCTAAACCAGGACCAAGCACTACCCCAAATCATTTCTATAAATGATAAATTTTCTATAAAATACTTTATGTTTTTCCTGCATCACCTGAGGCTCAGCAGCAGTGCCAAGGGACAGGAATCACTTCTCTGTTCACACAGATCTCACCCATATGGTCCATATCATCGACACCGAGCACCCCTGGGACGTCTACTCTGTCAACTCGGGCCACACTGAAGTCATCACATGTTTGGAGTGGGATCAGTCAGGTGGGCTGGGCTCTGTCATTGTCACCGTGTCCCTGCCCTGCTGTACATGCCCCAAAGCATTGGGGTGCAATTCCTTGGGGGGTTTTGGCCATTCACCGTGTCCCTGCCCTGCTGTGCATGCCCCAAAGCATTGGGATGCAATTCCTTGGGGGGTTTTGGCCATTCCCCCTATTCTCAGTGTCATTGTCACTGTGTCCCACCCCTGCTGTGCATGTCCCAAAGCAATGGGGTGCAATTCCTTGGGGACTTTTGGCCGTTCCCCCTGTTCTCACGCAGTGTCATTGTCACAGGCTCCAGGCTGCTCTCAGCAGATGCTGATGGCCACATCAAGTGCTGGAGCATGACAGATCACCTGGCCAACAGCTGGGAGAACACAGTGGGCAGCGTGGTGGAAGGGGACCCTGTGGTGGCCCTGTCCTGGCTGCACAACGGTGTCAAGCTGGCTCTGCACGTGGAGAAGGTTTGTCTGAGCTTCCTGAGGGATCTGGGCTGGAATTCTCTGGCCTTTGTGAGGATCCCCCCAGACAAGGGAAGAGATGAGAATCTGACTCCATGTTCCCAGAAGGCTGATTTCTCTTCTCTTCTCTTCTCTTCTCTTCTCTTCTCTTCTCTTCTCTTCTCTTCTCTTCTCTTCTCTTCTCTTCTCTTCTCTTCTCTTCTCTTCTCTTCTCTTCTCTTCCCTTCCCTTCCCTTCCCTTCCCTTCCCTTCCCTTCCCTTCCCACTATACTAAAGAATACAGAAAAGGAAACCTCAGAAGGTTTAACAAGAATTAATCATAAAAACCCCTGACTGACTCAGAGTCTGACACAGCTGGCCATGATTGGCCATTAAGTTAAAACCATTCACATGTTTGGACAAACAGTCTCCAACCCACATTCCAAAGCAGCAAAACAGGGAGAAACTGAGGCTTCTCAGCTTTCCAGGAGAAAATCCTGGGCAAAGAGGGTTTTTCAGAAAAGATGACAGTGACAGTCTGGCTCAGATGTTGGCAGAGAGCTCAGGATCCTGCCTGTGTTTGTGCTCTGGGCTCTCTTGTTTTTCCAGTTTTTGTTCCCCTATAGTGGATATTTGTGCTCCCCTGTAGTGGATATTTTTCCTCCCCTATAGTGAATATTTGTGTTCCCCTATAGTGGATATTTTTGCTCATCTATAGTGGATATTTTTGCTCTGCTATAGTGGATATTTGTACTCCCCTATAGTGGATATTTTTGCTCCTCTGTAGTGGATATTTGTGCTCCCTATAGTGAATATTTGTGCTCCCCTATAGTGGATATTTTTGCTCCTCTCTAGTGGATATTTGTGCTCCCCTATAGTGGATATTTTTGCTCATCTATAGTGCATATTTGTGCTCCCTGTAGTGGATATTTTTGCTCATCTATAGTGGATATTTTTGCTCCCCCATAGTGCATATTTGTGCTCCCTGTAGTGGATATTTTTGCTCATCTATAGTGCATATTTGTGCTCCCTATAGTGGATATTTTTCCTCCCCTATAGTGAATATTTGTGCTCCTCTATAGTGGATATTTTTGCTCCCAATGAAGGAGGAATAACGAGGACGACTCCATTGATATCAGAACACTAATTAATTCCTTTTTTCTAATTTTGGCTGCGAGCGCTTACATTTTTTTGACCTTTCTTCCAGTCTGGAGCCTCAAACTTCGGCGAGAAGTTTTCCCGGGTGAAATTCTCTCCATCCCTGACTCTGTTTGGTGGGAAGCCCATGGAGGGCTGGATTGCTGTGACCATCAGTGGCTTGGTCACCGTGTCCCTCCTCAAGCCCAACGGGCAGGTGCTGACGGCCACCGAGAGCCTTTGCCGCCTCCGCTGCCGCGTGGCCTTGGCCGACGTCGCCTTCACGGGCGGGGGCAACATCGTGGTGGCCACATCTGATGGCAGCAGCACCTCCCCTGTGCAGTTCTACAAGGTTTGTGTCAGCGTGGTGAACGAGAAGTGCAAGATTGACACCGAGATCCTGCCCTCGCTCTTCATGCGCTGCACCACAGACCCCGCGCGCAAGGACAAGTACCCGGCCATCACCCACCTGAAATTCCTGGCCAGGGACATGTCAGAGCAGGTGGGCTGGAGTGGAGATTGGTGCTCCCTTAGAGTGCATATTTTTGCTCTGCTATAATGGATATTTGTGCTCCTCTGTAGTGGATATTTGTGCTCCTCTGTAGTGCATATTAGGCTCCCCTATAGTGGATATATGTGCTCCTCTATAGTGGATATTTTTGCTCTGCTATAATGGATATTTTTGCTCCTCTATAGTGGATATTTTTGCTCTGCTATAATGGATATTTTTGCTCCCCTCTAGTGGATATTTTTCCTCCCCTCTAGTGGATATTTTTCCTCCCCTCTAGTGGATATTTTTCCTCCCCTCTAGTGGATATTTGTGCTCCTCTATAGTGAATATTTGTGCTCCCCTATAGTGGATATTTTTGCTCCCCTATAATGGATATTTTTGCTCCCCTATAGTGAATATTTTTCCTCTCCTCTAGTGGATATTTGTTCTCCCCTATAATGGATATTTTTGCTCCCCTATAGTGGATATATGTGCTCCCCTCTAGTGGATATTTTGCTCCCCTATTGTGGATATTTGTGCTCCCCTATAGTGCATATTACGCTCCCCTATAGTGGATATATGTGCTCCCCTCTAGTGAATATTTTTGCTCCCCTATAGTGGAGATTTTTGCTCCCCTATAGTGGATATATGTGCTCCCCTCTAGTGGATATTTTTCCTCCCCTATAGTGGATATTTTTTGCTCCCCTATAGTAGATATTTGTGCTCTGCTATAGTGGATATTTTTCCTCCTCTATAGTCGATATTTTGCTCCTCTATAGTGGATATTTTTGCTCTGCTATAGTGGATATTTTTCCTGCCCTATAATGGATATTTGTGCTCCTCTGTAGTGGATATTTTTGCTCCTCTGTAGTGGATATTTTTGCACCTGATGAAGGACAAATGATGAGGAGGACTCCATTGATATCAGAAGGCTAATTAATTACTTTATTCTATACTATATTATTCTGTACCTCTAAACTGAGCCTGCCAAGCACTCAACTCTCACACAACTACCCAGACAGTCACCACACACACACACACAGACTTTCTTGGCCCTGATAGGCCAAGGAAACAAAACACCATCACTTTGGGTAAACAATCTCCATATTGCATTCTACTTTTGCACAGCAAATGAGATAAAAATTGTGGTTTTCCTTTCTCTGAGGTTCAGAGAATGTGAATCTCAGAAATCCTTGTGAAGAATTGTGCCTTGCTTTTCTCTGTGAGGAGAAATGTGGCTACAGTGGGCAGCTGCTCTTTGATCCTCCTGGCCTTCCTCAGAGGGTCTGGAGGTGACCAGCACATCCTGCAATACCTTTGGCATTCCTAGTTGTCCTTTTGGTGCAGCTGGAACCCTAATTCACCTCACTTCCCACTGATTTGATCCTCTGCTTTCTGCTGGTGGAGCAGGACCCTGGAAAGGGAGGGTGGGAATGACCAGGGCAGTGTTGTCCCTGTTGTGAAGTTTGTGGTGGGGGGCTCTGTTCCACAGGTGCTGCTTTGTGCTTCCAACCAAAACAACAGCATTGTGGAGTGCTGGTCCCTTAGGAAGGAGGGCCTGCCTGTCAACAACATCTTCCAGCAAATCTCTCCTGTGGGTAAGTGTCTGCTCTGGGCACTCTCAAGAACAGGAGCTTGGTCTGAGGGAAAAAACAGCACAGTTTCTCACATCCATTATCCCATGTTTGTGATTATTCAGAATCTTATGCTTACTTTCAGGTGTTTTCAGTCCATTCTGTCTGTTTGCATCATAGGCAGCAAGTTGCTGTTTCCAGGAAGGGGTTTGGTTGTTGCTTTCACTTCATAAAAGATTTTAAAATAAATTTTTGTGTTTTGCTGCGCAGCCGCCCTTCCTGCCACCAGTGGAGCAAAGGCTCCCAAAGGACCAGGATTGAGCAGCAGAGCTGGATTAATCCCCTGCTCTGGCTTCACTGATCTCAGATAAAACAGAATTAATCAGGGCAGTTTGTTTGGTGAAATATAAAGGATTATTGTGTGTAAGGATCTTACTCACCCGCAGCAGAGCTTCCATCAAGAGAGATTTAGCAAAACATGTTGGTATAATTCAGGAAAAAAATAGGGAACTATGAGGGAAATGTATGGGAAATATATGGGAAATATGCCAGTCCTGATTCATGGTCCTGCTTGGGGGAGCTTGGGGCAGAAATGAGGGACAGATTTTCTGATTTTTGTGGGACAGAATTCTCACTAATTTGCTTTTTTGGTCATTGCTAGTGGGAGACAAGCAGCCCATGATCCTGAAGTGGAGGATCCTGTCTGCCACCAACGACCTGGACCGGGTGTCAGCTGTGGCACTGCCAAAGCTCCCAATCTCCCTGACCAACACTGACCTGAAGGTGGCAAATGACACCAAGTTCTTCCCCGGGCTGGGTAAGGAGTTCCTGTTGTCTTTGTCCTAAACATGTCACTTTTGCTTGAAGTTTCACCACCTGAGCAGTAGCTGAAGGAAAGCACGTGGAATGCTGAGGGAAAACTTATAAATGTGGTGTTTCTCGTTGTGGGAAGAGGCTGTGAAATTCTGTGAGCTCCTGTTGGGACCCAGCACATTCCTCTGGCTGCCCTGGGTGATTTGAGACCCTGGCAAAAGGCTCAGAGACCTTGGCATGGAGTCAAAACCACCTGTGCCTTCCATTTTAGTCCATGGAAAAAATTACCAACTTTGTGTGAAGATTTACAAGCCACAAGAGTTTGAGTAGGATGATAGTGAATTTGTCACAGGGTGAAAAAGTAGAATTTTGGGGATTTAGAATGGGGGTTCAAGAGGCAAGATGGAGGAATCTGGGTGTGTCCTGTCCTTCTTTCTTCTTCTTGTCCTCCATCTCCTGCTGTGATGGTGACACTTCTGGATTGGTTTAGAGCAGAGACAGACTGTCTAACATAGGTGATAGGTATTGGAAAATTATTGTAAATAAAGAACACACAGTTCTTAGTATGAAAAGCAAACACCACCCCAAGGGCAGGCACTGTGCCACAGCCTGACCTGCTGGACAGATCTCAGCAGGTCAGAGAAAGAATGGAATAGATAAGAGAAAACAACCTTGGAAAGCAGAACTGACTTCTTCTTTGGTTGCAGGGCTGGGAAAAAAGACTTTTTAATACCTCAGGGGTCGTCTCAACCACAGAAACCCAAGAAGCCCCCAGCCCTTTGGCTTCTCCATGGGCTTCAGTGGTGGCCACTTGTTGGGGAAGATGAAACAGGAAAGCCTTATAAATATGATTGCTTGGCAAAAGATTCTGAGAATATAGGAACTACAAGTGAGATTGAAATGAAAGCAAGCTTTGAGATCCCTTAGTTACTGAATGAGTGACTGGAAAACAATGGCATGGCCAGCTGAAGGTGATCCCCTTTTGATGGAACAACACCCTCTGCTTGCAGGCAGATCCAAGGGTCAGAGCAGACCCTGCCAGTTTGGCAGAAGGGGTCTAAAGAGGAGTTTTTAGGGTTTAAAATGTAACACAGTATGGTAATGTAGTGATTCTTATAGGCTGTATGGAAATGCTATAGGATTTGTATCTTGTACTAGATTGGTTAGTGAGAATCAGAATATTCAACACAGAAGATTTATTGTATTGTAATGGGAACTTTGCTCTCTTATCCTCTCATCTTCTCTCTGTCTCTCATCTTCTTTACCACTGTCTTTCCTTCTCTGGGGCCTGCTCTGAGCTGTGGCTGGCAGCTCCAAGCAGATCCTCTTTGCAATAAACCCCAAATTCCATCAACCTGGCTTCAGAGACCTCTCATCTCCATCCATCCCGACCATCCTACCCCGCCACTCCTACAGCCCCTGCTTTGGGCGAGGGCTCTGCCACGCTGGGAGCAGCTGTCTGCTCATCCTCACTCATCCCCTGTCCCCAGGCCTGGCCTTGGCTTTCCACGATGGCAGTGTCCACATTGTGCACAGGCTGTCCCTGCAGATGATGGCTGTGTTTTACGGCTCCTCCTCGCAGCGCCCCGTGGACGAGCCGGCCCTCAAACGCCCCCGCACCACAGGGCCCCTGGTGCACTTCAAGGCCATGCAGCTCTCCTGGACATCCCTGGCCCTGGCTGGTGTGGACAGTCATGGAAAGGTTGGTGCTCTCTTATGGATGTAGGGATGGGTCACTCCTGTTGATGGAGTGACAGAATTGGCCTTTGTCTCCTCAAAAAGGAAAAAAGCCCAGAAGTTTCTCTCTTCTGTACATCTAAACTGAACCTGCCAAGCACTCAACTCAACTCAACCTCCTATGAGGTCCTACCTCATAGGACCTTGGGGGTTTCATCTCAAACTTTAAGATAGCCAATTGAACAGCCAAAAAGTCCCACCTGAGCAATCTATTGGAAAAAGAAGAGAATAAAATAACTAATGGCTTTTGTGAGGAGTTTTACCAGGAGCAAGAACCTCTTGCCCTGGCTTGTTTTTTCTCTGTAAAGAGCTTAGTTGTTTTGCCTTTTATTAAAACTTTTGTTTCCAGCACTGCCACAGAAGCCATCCTGCTGATTTTATGCCAGGGTTACTGAGGAAACACTGGGAATTCCAGTGGTGAGATCCATATTGGAAAGGGATGTATCCCATCAGTGTCAGAAACTGTCACTAGGTCAGGATTGAGCTTCATTGGGCCCCATGTTGGGTGGTGGCTTTGTGGGATGTCACAGTCATATTTTCTGAAAAATCCTCTTGCTCAGGATTCTTCTCTTAGGAAGCTGAGAAGCCTCAAAGAAAAAAAAAATTACTTCTCCTGTGTTTTGCTGGTTTAGAATGTAGCTTAGAGATTCTTTACCCAACATGTTAATTGTTTTTACTTAAAAACCAATCACCATCCAACTGTGTCAAAACTCTAGAAAAAGTCACGAGTTTTTCATTAGTATCATTCTTGTTAAGCCTTCTGTAAGTATCCTTTCTCTATTCTTTGGTAAAGTTTTAGTATAGCATCCTAATATATATTACATATATAATATAATACAATATTATTATATTGTATTGTATTATATTACATTACATTATATCTTATGATATGATATAATATTGTATTAGAATATTATATTAATATATTATAATATGATGATATATAATATAATGTGAAATTATATTATATTATGATATAATATTGTATTATAGTATTATATTAATATAATATGATAATATATAATATAATGTGATATTATGTTATATAATATATCTAATTTATATTTATATATAAATTATATATCTAATTTATATACATATATTTATATGAATATATATTGCATTTAGATTATTATTATTATTATTATTATTATTATTATTATTATTATTATTATTATTATTATTATTATTATTATTATTATTATTATTATTATTATTATATTAGTACATAAAATTATAAATTAGCCTTCTAAGAACATGAGATTCATAAGTCCCTTCCTGCCATGGAAGACCCTGACAATGCCCCACTCCTGAAGCCATTTTCTGTTTGGTTCCTCCCTTCAAGCTGAGCATGCTCCGCATCTCCCCGTCCATGGGCCACGTGCTGGACATGAACATGTCCCTGAGGCACCTGCTGTTCCTGCTGGAGTACTGCATGGTCACTGGCTATGACTGGTGGGACATCCTGCTCCACGTCCAGCCCAGCATGGTGCAGAACCTGGTGGAGAAGCTGCACGAGGAGTACATGCGTCAGAATGCAGCCCTGCAGCAGGTGGGTGGGTGGGTGGGTGGGTGGGGGCTCTGGGCTCACCCCCAGGGTGGGCATGGGGGTGCTCAGGGCTTTGGAGAGGGGAGCAGCCAGTGCCAGTCCTCAGGACATTGCTGGCTGTGCTCTCTGAGTGCCCTGCTGGGGCAGTGATGGAGCTGGGAAGAGCTTCCATGTCAGCAGCATTCACTTCTCCTGATATCAGCAGGGTTTTAGCTGCTGGAAACTTGGGGTGAGATGGTGAAATCTATTTTTGGCAGATTCCTGGGAGCAGCAGCACGTGCCCAGCACAGCGCTCACGTGCATGGCTCCTGTCACTCCTGCAGCAGAAAGGGAGAGCAGAGAATAAAGCAGCAGCAGCAGCAGCAGCAGCTCTAATGAGCTTATGCTAATTCCTGCCTTTTTTTGTGCCTTTTGCTGCATTTCCCCGTGGCTCAGGTGCTCTCCACACGCATTGTTGCCATGAAGGCCTCTCTGTGCAAGCTCTCCTCCAGCACCATCGCCCGTGTGTGTGACTACCACGCCAAGCTCTTCCTCATTGCCATCAGCTGCACCCTGAAATCTCTGCTGCGCCCACATTTCCTCAACACCCCTGACAAGAGCCCCGGGGACCGGCTCACCGAGATCTGCTCCAAGATCACGGATGTAGGTACTGACTGCTCAGAGCATCCTGCTCTGCATTCCCAGCTTTGGGATTGGGCTGTTCCCCTGTGGTGTCAGAGCCTCTCAGTAACTCATCCTGCTCTGCATTCCCAGCTTTTGGGATTGGGCTGTTCCCCATGGTGTCACAGCCTCTCAGTAACTCACCCTGCTCTGCATTCCCAGCTTTTGGGATTGGGCTGTTCTCTGTGGTGACATCCTCTCAGTAACTCATCCTGCTCTGCATTCCCAGCTTTTGGGATTGGGCTGTTCCCCATGGTGTCACAGCCTCTCAGTAACTCATCCTGCTCTGCATTCCCAGCTTTTGGGATTGGGCTGTTCCCCATGGTGTCACAGCCTCTCAGTAACTCATCCTGCTCTGCATTCCCAGCTTTTGGGATTGGGCTGTTCCCCATGGTGTCACAGCCTCTCAGTAACTCATCCTGCTCTGCATTCCCAATTTTTGGGATTGGGCTGTTCCCTGTGGTGTCACAGCCTCTCAGTAACTCCTGGGTTTGGAGAGGGGAACAAGGATGACCTCCACAGGGAGGGTGTGAGGTTTGGATCCATCTTTCCTGAGCCAGGCCATGTCTTGGTTCTTTTCCAGACATTGACAAGGTGATGATTAACCTGAAGACAGAAGAGTTTGTCCTGGAGATGACAACATTGCAGTCCCTGCAGCAGCTCATCCAGTGGGTGGGGGATTTTGTGCTCTACCTGCTGGCCAGCCTTCCCAACCAGGTGAGACCCATGGGCACAAACACCCATGGGCAGTGCTGGGGAGCTTTGCCAGGGCACACAGGCCACATGTCCCTGTCAGCACAGGCACTGGGCAGGAGTAAGGAACAGCAGAATTAGAGAATGGCCCTTTCCATGCCCATCTGGGGCTGTGAACAGCACCTGGGGGATTTGGGGACACTCCTCTGTCGCTGTCGAGGCGGTCAGGACACAAAGCAGAGACCACAAGCAGTCTCAGATGGCAACTCTTTATTATTGAACATGGCTGACCTTTTATACACTTTCTAATTGTTTATACTTCTTCTACCCTAACTATTGGCCACAATAAATCAACATAACACTATTGGTGAAAAGTTCCAGTGACTTCAACTAACTTTTTAAAAATACTGCATCCAGCTGCAAAGTTCTCTTCTTATCTTTCTTCAATTCCTCACTTCTCTTGGTCTCCTTGGTTACAGCCTTGGGGAGATCTCCTTATCAGCTTCTTCTTGCTTTAGCTAACACTAAGGAGTGAGACACACACACATACACACTCCTCTTGCAGCTCTGCAGTGTTGTCACCTTCAGGTGACCCTCCAGCATCCCCAGCACAGCATCGGGTGTGTGCTGCTGGAAGCAGGAGCTGTCTGGATGCACTCTGGTGGCTGGGGCTGCTGTGAGCTCCATCTTCCCTCACTTTAGAAGCTGCAGGATTTGCACAACACCTCACTTTCTTTCGAGAGCTCTGCTGAGTTGTGCCAGCCTGCTGGCATGTCCTCAGTGGGAATGGGGGCAGGTGAAACCCTTCAGCTTGCATGCAGAGGGCTTCTCCTGGAAAAGCTTATTCCCCATCTGGGTGTCTGCAGGCAGAATAACCTCTTCCTCTGAGGAACTTCATCAGTTATTTCCCATCATTCTTATTTTGAAAAATTTACCTTTTAATCAAGCAAGTCACACAAAGAGTATGGAGCCTTTTCCCGGAGAGGAGAAGAGAGCACTAACAGCTCCCTGACACACAAATCTGGAGGATGGTGATGCTTTTTCCAGGGAGCTGAGCTAACAGTCTGGCTGTAAGGAGTTTAGATCTGCAGCCAGACATCATGGTTAGGTCTGTCTGTGGTTATAATGTAGTTGTTTGAGTTTTGTAGAAGTTGTCTGATGGAATCTGAACTAAGAACAAAACAAAAACCCAAGGGGAGCTGTTTCTGGCGATCCTCGTCTCTATTTGATCTGGCACCAGAGCTGGCCTCACCCAGCTTGGTGTGAGCCTCACCCAGCTTGGTGTGAGCCTCCCCCAGGCTGGTGTGAGCCTCCCCCAGGCTGGTGTGAGCCCACCTAGGCTGGTGCCACCCCTCTGTGTCCCCACAGGGCTCCCCAGTGCGGCCTGGGCACAGCTTCCTGCGCGACGGCGCCTCCCTGGGCATGTTCCGCGAGCTGATGGTGGTGATCCGCATCTGGGGGCTGCTGAAGCCCAGCTGCCTCCCCGTGTACACAGCAACCTCAGACACCCAGGACAGCATGTCCCTGCTCTTCAGGCTCCTGACCAAGCTCTGGCTGTGCTGTGAGTGTGGCCCTGAGCAGTAATTCCTGCAGCAGCGGGGTGGGACGTGACTCCGAGGGGGTCTGGCACGTTGAGAAAGGGCAAGTGCAGCTGCCAAGGTTATTGTTTTCCAGGCTGAGTTGGCAGTGGAGGAGGAGGCTGCACGCAGCTCTCTGGAGCTCTGAGGGGGAAATGTAAAGGTCACAGGGGTTTTTTTCCTTCATTTCCCACGCAGGTCGTGAGGAAAATCACATCACAGAGCCCGATGATGCCCTGATCGATGAGTGCTGCCTCCTGCCCAGCCAGCTGCTCATTCCCAACATTGACTGGCTGCCCATCAACGATGGCATCATCAGCAAGCTGCAGAACAAGCAGCTGGTCAGGCTGCAGTTTGGGAAGGCTCCCGGGCTCGTTGGCCACACTGTCTCTTCCCAGTTTGATGCCTTTGTCAGGTACAAACCCCTGGAATTATACAAAGGTGTTGTTTGTCAGGTACAAACCCCTGGAACCATACAAAGGTGTTGTTTGTCAGGTACAAACCCCTGGAATGGGTCAGTGCACAGTGAGAAGGAGTTTTGGCAGCTCTGAGGTTTGGCTTGTCTCCTTGCTGCTGTGGCCCAAGAGCAGTTTGTCTTCTCTGCTCAAATTCCTTTCTCAGCTTATGATGGGCTGGGGATTTTAAGTACTGAAAAGTGATAGCAAATGGTGGGGGAAAAACTCCATTAATTAATGTGATTAATTGTGACCATGAATCTCATGGCACTGGGTGGGCAAGTGGGCAGAACCTGTGCCATATTGGCCAGTGAGATGCAGCTCCCTGTCCTGGGAGCAGCTGATGGAAAGTGAGAGTCTAGGAAAGTCCTGTTCTCTCTCCCCAGGGCCCCTGGACAGCCCAAAATTGACCACCTGAGGCGGCTGCACCTGGGTGCATACCCAACAGAGGAATGCAAGTCCTGTACCAGGTAAGTGGCACTTGCAGTGGAGCTTGGGCAGGATTTGGACTGTCCTGTGTCCTTCAGGAGCTCTCTGGCACTGGTTGGGGCTGTGGTTAAGGTGTCCCCAACCTGAGATGCCCATGTCAGTGTCAGCCTGGCCCTTGGGTTAAAAATCAAACAGATCAGAAAAAGCTCTCAAAGTAATCTGGCTTGGAGGAGACCCTGCAGCAACTCCTTTACAGCCCAATTCTGTGAGTCTGATAATTAAAACACCTTTGTGGTCATGGCAGGGCTGGAGGGAGGATTCTCCTCACTGCCCTTGCCCCCATTTTGGGGTCATCTTTCCACCAGGCTTGCATTTCATGCTGCCCTACTCATGCACCCTCATGGGAGGGCCTGGATTGCAGGGTAATGGCTCAGGGAACAAACATCCATCTAAGTCATGTGATTGAATTAGCTTTAATTAGTGATTTTAATAGAAAGCCTCTGTAGCAGATCATTTTTGTGAGATGACTGTCAGTTGTTTCATGTATAAACAGCAGCTGGGGCTGTTCCTTGCCAGGCTCCAGCTCCAGCAGAGCCCTCAGTGGGATTGTTGCTTGCTGGTTTCAGCTGGTTTTGGTGCTCTCTGCAGATGACAGGAGCTGGTTTCCCCCCCAGATCCCTGTGTGGTGCATGCAGCTCCCCAGCAGTGCTGGCCCTGCAGTGCCCCTGGGCTGGCTGCACCCTCTGTGTCCCCACAGGTGTGGCTGTGTCACCATGCTGAAGTCACCCAACAAGGTGACAGCAGTGAAGCAGTGGGAGCAGCGCTGGATCAAGAACTGCCTGTGTGGAGGGCTGTGGAGGAAGATGCCCCTCAGCTACTCCTGAGCCCTTCCTGGGATGCAGTGAGGGCCAGGAGCTGCACAGGGCTCCCTTCGTGGAGGTTTTGGGACAAGGGAATGGCAGCTCCTGTCCCTCCTGCTGGAAAAGCTGCTGCTGGTTGAGCTGTGCTGGAAAACAGAGCTGAGGGAGCTCTGCCTCTTGCCAGGGAAGAGCTGGAAAGGAATGCCAGAGGTTTCCCCATCATTTGGGGCCCAGGAGGGGAGAGCCTGGCTGTGTTTTGTGTCTGTGCCAGCAGAGCAGGGCCCTGGCCTGGGCAGGGTGGTGATGGGGCACAGCTGGTACCTCACATCCATCCTGTGCCTTGGGAAGTGCCAGGCATGGGCTGGACACTCCTGATCCCTCAGCAAACTCATCCCTGAGACAGGATCTGGCTCCTGTGTGCCCATCAGTGTTGGGTGGGAGCAGGAATATGAGAGCTGCTGCCTGGAGTGAACCCTGCCTTTGCCTCTTGCTGTTGTAAATAAAAATTCTCCTGATTTTGTACAGAACCAAGTGCTTTGTTTCTGTGGTGTGACGTGGCTGCCCAGTGTGGGGCCACGGCAGTGGGGCCATGCGAGGGCTGCCAGAACATCTGTCAGGAAAGGAGCCACCATCATTGGAAAAAGGAGAAGGGAAATGGATGTTTTCAAGGTTTGCCTTATGGACACTCGAGGAAAAAACATCAGATCCTTGGGGTTGTGCAAGCCTCCAGATTCAGCAAGGCTGGACACTTGAGCGTGCCAGAGGAGGAGCATTCCTGCTGCAGCCAAAAATCCTTTCAGATTC
Organism: Agelaius phoeniceus; assembly: GCF_051311805.1. Taxonomy (NCBI): domain Eukaryota; kingdom Metazoa; phylum Chordata; class Aves; order Passeriformes; family Icteridae; genus Agelaius; species Agelaius phoeniceus. Next base: position 2,614,013 of record NC_135293.1, read on the forward strand.
TTGCCCTCAGCTGCTGCTGCCCCGGGCAGGAAATCACAACCTCGAGGAGCCACCCTGGGGCTGATCTGGGCCCTCTCCTCTCCCACGGCTCCTTCAGCTCTTAGGGGGAAAAGCCTGGAGCTTCCTCTGCTGCTGCATCCCAGCCAGCAATTCCAGGTCCCCACAGACCGTTTAAGAGCCAGCCTTAGTACATTCCTTTCCCTCTGGAGCCATGATTTCATTATTCTTGAGAACTGGAGCTGGTGACAGAGTTCATCCCTCGACTCCGGTGAATGTTTCACTGCACAGAGCTGTAAGAGCTGTACAGACCTCTCCCCCTCTCTGCTCTGCTGCTAATTAGGGACAATCAAATGGCTAATTAGGAAACTGCACCTTATTAAGGCTCTTTTCCCCTGTAAGTAAAACTCAAACGGGGCCCTCTGTGAGCTCCTCATAGAACAGGCTTGGGGTTATTTAATGTTTGATTGGGAACAGCAGCAGAGCAGGGGAATGGAGACACATCCGTGTCCCCCTCAGTTCCCTGCTGACCATGGAGCTCCTGGGATGGGACTGGAAGGGTCTGGCAGTGCCCTGGGCCGTGCCTTGGCCCTGCTCCCTCCCAAGACAGGGCAGTGGGAGAGCAGGGCTCTGGGGGTGACCAGGGTGTGGTGGGAAGGTGGCTCTGCCCTGTCCTGCCCCTCAGCTCCTGGGACAAGAGGGTCCCAGTGAGAATCCAGCATGGATCCCACTGTGGGAGCCAGAGCTGCCACTGCCATTTCAGCTACAGGCAGATTCTGCCTCCCCAAATGTTCACATAATGCCCCAGGTCTCAATCCTGTTGTGGCCACACTGCAGGATGTGTCCCCAGCTCCCACCCAAGGCCACACCGTCCCCAAGGGTGCAACCTCAGCACGTCCCACCCTATATCCTGCTCCCCTTGGGCAGGGGCTCCTGCACAGACCCCCCCAGCTCCTCCTTCTCCCCACTCCTCCAGCCCAGCAGCTCTGCAGGAATCATCATCATCATCATCATCATCACTTTATTGCAGCGGTCGCAGGCAGCATTCTGGGCACCTTCAGCAAAGCCTCTTGAGGGCTGTGACCCCCAATTCTCCCCCACCCGGGCCCTGTGCTTTGTGAATGGGGGGCCAGGGACCCCCTTCTTTGGTTCCTCACCAGTCCCCTGGCCCAGCCCTCCTCCTGGCTCGTGGGGTGGGCAGCGTTGGGAGCCCGTGGCACTTGGCAGGGCAGCACTGGGTGTGCTCTGGCCGTGCTGGCAGCAGCAAGCCTGGCAAAGAGCAGGTCCCTGGGGTGCCCTCAGCGGGTGTCCCCCTCCCCATCGGCGGCAGAGGCCATGACGCTGTCGATCCAGCCCGCGTAGGGGGCGATGCGGGTGTAGATGGCCGGTTTCTTGTAGTTGCCACAGACGCGGGAGCCGGCCGTGACCACTCCCTCGGCCACCCCGCCACACACCAGCGGTCCCCCGGAGTCTCCCTGCAGGACCGGCCCTCATCAGTACGGCCAAGGGTTTGCCAGGACACCCAGCCCATCTCCCAGCCCCTCGTTCCTTCTTCCCCCAGGCTCCTGTGAGCTGCTCTGCAGTGGATAGCAAGGGGCACCACCCCGGGGATGCTGCCCCCTTTCTTGCTGCCCCCTTTCTCCTGTGCAGCCCCTCGCCTCTCCCAGGCTGTGGGCATTGTGCCCATTGCTCCCTCCCAGCCCTGCGTGGATCCTTGCTGAGTATTTGCTACCTTGCAGGTGTCCTTCCTGCAGGAGTCGGTGCACATCACGTTCTGGGTGATGGTGCCAAGGGTTTGCCAGGACACCCCATCACAAGGAGAACCCACCCCGGGGGCACTGTCCCCTCCTGCCCCACAGCCCCCCGCCTCTCCCAGGCTGTGGGCATCGTGCCCATTGCTCCCTCCCAGCCCCGCGTGGATCCTTGTTGAGTGTTTGGTACCTTGCAGGTGTCCTTCCTGCAGGAGTCGGTGCACATCACATTCTGGGTGATGGTGCCAAGGGTTTACCAAGACCAATGGTTTGCCAGGACACCCCAGCACAGGGAGCACCCATCCTGGGGATGCTGTCCCCAGAGCCCCTCTCCTTTCCCAGGCTCTGAGCCTTGTGCCCGTTGCCCCCTCCCAGCCCTTTGTGGATCCTTTGTTGAGTGTTTGCTACCTTGCAGGTGTCCTTCCTGCGGGAGTCGGTGCACATCATGTTCCGGGTGATGGTGCCGTCGTGGCGGGTGCGGTGGTTGCAGACATCGCGGCTGATCACCGGCCGCTCCAGCTGCTGCAGTTTGTCCGGCCGGGTGCCGCTGTGGTCCGTGGTGCCCCACCCCGCCACCTCGCACACCGTGTCGGCCGCCACGTCCCTGTCCTCCCGCTGGAAGGGCAGCACCCGCACGTCCGAGTTCAGCTCCGCTTTCTCCTCCAGCTGCCACAAAGCCACGGGGGGAGCCGGGTCACACGGGCAGCCGTGCCCTGGGGAGCCCAGCCCTGACACCGAGAGCCACCTCAGGGTTTTGCCTCCTGGTTGGAGCCCCAGGATGCAGCCAGAGAGCAGAGCTGGAGCTCTGAGGAGGATGGACACAGCTCAAAGGGGGAAGCAGGGATGGTCCCATGGGACAGGGAGGGATGGCCCGGCCTGACCGTGAGGATTTCCTCCACTGCAGGGCCCCGAGGGACAGTGGGATTTGTGCCCGGTGGGGAGGAGGGTGCCATCAGCCCCCAGCCCACCTGGAGGAGGAGCAGGTCATCCTTGTTGTTGTGGACGTTGCTGCCGGGGTGGGGGAACTGGGCACGAACTTGGTACAGGCGTTTGTGGGGCTCGGGCTGCGTCAGCGAGTGGGCACCCAGCAGCACCTGGAAGAGTTTGCCATCCCTGGAAGAGAGTCAGAGTGTGGGACAAACAGCTGGGGGTGTCACCGCCCCCAGCCATGGAAATGGGGTGCTGGGGGGGGTCACAGAGCCCAGCAGAGAGCTCCAGAGGCCCTGCAGCCCCTGCCCAGCCCTCCTTGCAGGTGGGAGCTGAGGCCCACGCTCTGACACCGGGGTCGAGGCTCCAGAGTGGGGTTTGGCCTGAGTCCTGCAGCCCCCCAGCCCTGCATCGACCCCCCCAGGCACACTCACGTCTCCTCCATGCAGTGGGCAGCGCTCAGCACCCACTGCTGGGCGATGAGGAAGCCCCCACAGACGTGCTGCCCGTCCAGCTGCAGCGAGGCCATGTAGGGCTTCAGGTGGGGCTTGGCTTCAAAGCCCCTCAGGATGCGTCCCCGGGGCTGCCCTGCAGAGAGAGGCCGGGCTCAGGGGGGGAACAGGGGAGTGTCGCTCCTGTGGTCCCTTCCCAGACCCCCAGACCCCTCCTCGTGGGCTGCAGCAGCGCCTGGTGGCAGGAACTGGGGAGCTGGGCAGGGACCCCCGTGCTGTGTCACTGCTCTGGGGTGTGGGGGGAGCACTCACCATTCACTGGGGCCCAGAGGAGCAGCAGCAGAGCCAGGACAAGCACGGGAGCAGGGTTTGGCCCCATGGCTGCAGAGCTGGCGGTGCCTCTGCCCGCCCGGGGGTTTTGGGGTGCAGGGAGGACTCTGCTGACCCGGGGCTGGGGCTGGGACTCGCTTTTATGTCCAGTTTGGGGCGGCGGGGGGGGGAGCAGGAAAAGGGGGGAGCGGAGGGAGCGGGGGGGTTTCCGCAGCGTGGGCTGAATGTTTTGAAATATTCAGCTTATAAAAGGGGTCAAGAGTTCCCGGCACAAACAGCGCGGGAGGAGGAAACAGCCCGGCCCAGCTGCCGGCCCTGGCACCCGCTGCCGGGGATTTCTGCGCCGGGGTTGAAAAATGCCGAAAAAGTTCAGGCTTTTGGCAAAAGAAGAATCTGGGAAATTCTATCCCAGCCCTCCCAGGGGCCCCCACTCGGCCTGGGGGCCGCTCCCTGGTGGGTGCTGGGTGCCCAGGGGTACAAACCCATCCCGTCACCCCTGCCCGAGGGGTTCCTGCAGGGTCTGGGCGGGTGATGGCAGCCACAGCGCCGTGTCCGGGATGCCGGTGGCCGTGGCAGCCCCGGTCCCCTCTGCCTTTCTCCCCGGTGCCGCTAAGCGGAGCCACCGCCACGGCTCCGAGCCCGGAGCCGCCCGGAGCCCCAACCTGGGCTCGTCCCCGGAGCTGTTGGGGAAGATGGAACAGGAAAGCCTTATAAATATGGTTGTCTGGCAAAAGATTTTGAGGATATAGAAACTATAAGTGAGATTGAAATGAAAGCAAGCTTTGAGATCCCTCAGTTACTGAACAACTGGAAAACAATGGCATGGCCAGCTGAAGGTGATCCCCTTTTGATGGAACAACACCCTCTGCTTGCAGACAGGCCCAAGGGGCAGAGCAGACCCTACCAGCTTGGCAGAAGGGGCCCAAAGAGGAGTTTTTAGGGTTTAAAATGTAACACAGTATGGTAATGTAATGATTCTTATAGGCTGTATGGAAATGCTGTAGGATTTGTATCTTGTACTAGATTGGTTAGTGAGAATCAGAGTATTCAACACAGAAGATGATTTATTGTATTGTAATGGGAACTTTGCTGTCTTACCCCTTTTACTCTCTTACCCTCTCATCCTCTCCACCCCTCTCATCCTCTCAGTCCTGCTCCAGCTGTGCCTGGCAGCTTCCAGCAGGGCCCTGCCCCCAGGCCCTTTGCAATGAACCCCAAGTTCCTGACCTGGTTGCAGAGATCTCTCGTGTCCATCCATCCCCACTGTCCTACCCCTGACACTCCCACACGGAGCCTCTCACCACTCCTCGAGGTCTCGCTGCCTTCCCCCCTTGCCGGGATGGCCACCGTGGCTGCCCAGAGCAGGCTGAGCTCCCGGCAGCCCAGCAGGGCTCCAGGGGTCACCCATCCTCTCCTCTTTCCCTGCTCCATGAGCTTTCACACCCCCGAGCTGCCGCCTTCCCTTTGTCCGGCTGCTCAGACCCCCCCATCGCCCCCATCTCTGAGCCCCCCGACCCCCCAGGCCAGTGGGGGACACACGGGAGGAGGGGTCGGGCTCTGGGGGTCCCCGAGGCTCAGATGTGCCTCTGTCCCTCGGGTGTCCACCCCTGCAGTGGTGGCTTCCCCTCCCCGCTGTCCCCACGCTGGGCAGGGGTTGGAGCAGGGCGCTGGCGTCCTGGGAGGGGGCTGAGCCCGGCTCAAATCCGGGATTTTCCGCAGGGGGAGCGGTTTAATCGCAGCTTCCAGGGATTCGGGATTTCCACGTTAAATACGCCGGGAGATTTCGGACCACTTAAGGGCCAAAAATGGAACAAGGGCACCGTGTGGAGCTCGGGCTGCTCAGACCCTGGACAGGACCGGGAGAGGGTGGTTGGGGGGAACAAGTGAGAGTGGGGTGCAGGGAATGGGGCACAGGGTGGGAGACGGGGCAGGGCAGAACCGGGACCCTCTGCAGGGTGAGGGCAGGGCCAGGTGGGGCTGCGGGGCTGCTGCCCCTGCCAGGGGGTGCTGGGAGCCTCCAGAAAGCAAAGGGAGCTGCACCCACCTCCCTCCCCAGGCCCAAATTTGGGAGACACGAGGCTCCTGCTTGAGGGTGGCCCCTGGCACTGTCCCTGGGGCTACCCGTGAGCTCGGGTCCAGGAATCCCTGCCCTGAAACGGCTGCCACGGGCAGGGCAAGCACCGGCCAGCCGAGAGAGCCCGGGGGGGGCTGGCAGAGCTCTGGGGTGATGAATTTTGGGGTCAAAACTCATCCCTCCGTGGTGTGGCACCCCCGCTTGGCCACCCCTCGGGTCCCCAAAGGCAGGGGAGGGGGCTCTGCCGGCCAGGAGGGGCCGTGGGGCAGGGGGCACCCCCCCGCAGCACAGGGGGGCAAGGGTTGATCGGGGGCCGTGGTGGGCCGGGGGCGGCCCCTGGGCACGGCCCGGGGTGCGAGCGGTGCGGAGCGAGGTCGGTCCCGCTGCTCTCCTCGGCCCCGCCCGCCCTTTGTCTCTCCTCGTTCTCCCCCCGACCTCCCGACCCCCTCCCGACCCCCCCAGACCCCCATCCCTGGACCGGCGGGGGCTCGGCGGGGGCTCGGCGCCCCGGGAGGGGCCGGGGGCGGCGGGGCGGAGCGGGGGGCGGCGGGCGAGGGAGGAGGAGAAGGAGGAGGAGGAGGAGGAGGAGGCGGCGGGGGCGGAGGAAGCCGCCGCTCCCCGCGCTCCGCCGAGGCAGGAGCATCCCGGATCCCGGGCACAGCCCCCCCCGGCCGCCGCTGCCGCTGCCGCCGCCCCGGGGCCGCCGCCGAGGTGAGTGGGGCGCACGGACCGGCACAAAGGGGCCGCTCCTCCTCCCCCGACACCCCCTCCCATCCCCGGCCCCGACCCCCGCCCGCGGCTGCGGCACGGTCCCTGCCAAGGGGAGGTTCCCGCTGCGCCCCCGCCCTCCCGGTGATACCCCGGCTTCATCCCCCGCTATTTCCCCCTCCCTTTCATTGCCCCTCTTCGCTCCATCCCCGTTATCCTCCCCCCCCCGCCTCGTCTCGGTGCAATCTCGTGGGGTTGGGCCGGGAGGGTTCGGGGAGCCCCATCCCCGGCCCGGCTCTGCGGGCACACCCCCCTCTGCACGCCCTCCGCATCCAGCCTGTCGCGGTGGTGACCGCCTGTCGCGACAGAGCCTCCGCCCCACCTGTTGTTGTCACAGCCCCTGGCTCGGCTGGGCACCCCCGGGGCGCTGGGGGGCACCCACCGGGGCGCTGGCACCCCCAGTTCCAGCCGGGTGAGCGGGGGCCGTGCTGTGACCTGGGGGTGACCAGGAGGGACAGGGGGTGTCCCTGCAGGGCCGGGTGCTGGCTCGGGGGCGCTCATCCCCTTCCAGGGACTTGGAGAGGTGACCGGGGGTGACCGTGCCTGCCATGTGGTGACATTTGTGCCTCCACAGGGTGCAGGCACAGCCCGGTGGGACCCCCGCACCTGCCCAGGACCATGATCCCCCCCAAGGAGAAAACCCGCGCCCCCAAAGACAGCATGACGCTCCTGCCCTGCTTCTACTTCGTGGAGGTGGGTGTGGGGAGGGTGGGCACGGCCTGGGGCAGTGCAGGGGGCTCTGTCCTGGTCCCTGGCACAGTGGGTTGGGTTCTGTGCCCCGTTCTGTGCGGTGCCATCACGCCGGGGGTCGCTGGTCCCCACTCTGTCCCCCCCAGCTGCCCATCGTGGCCTCCTCCGTTGTGACGCTCTATTTCCTGGAGCTGACGGATCTCTTCAAGCCGGCCAAGGTGGGCTTCCAGTGCCACGACCGGGCTCTCTCCATGCCCTACGTGGAGACCAACGAGGAGCTCATCCCGCTGCTGATGCTGCTCAGCCTGGCCTTCGCCGCGCCCGCCGCCTCGGTGTGTCCGCGTTTGTCCTGCTGGGGATTGGGGTCCTCCTGGTGCCTGGCAGTGCCCAGCATCCATAGGGGCTCTGCCAGCACCCCAGCCCTGCCTGAGCAGCGGTTCCTTCCCAGATCATGGTCGGGGAGGGCATGGTGTACTGCCTGCAGTCCCGGCTGAAGGGCCGTGCTGGCGCCGAGGGCAGCATCAACGCTGGCGGCTGCAACTTCAACTCCTTCCTGCGCCGCACCGTCAGGTTTGTGGGTACGTTGTGCCACAGCCTGGGCAGGATCTGGAGGCTGGAGGGGATGTGGGGCCACCCTGGCTGTGATAGCAGCAGCACAGCCCCACCCAGACCCTGGGCACTGCACCAGACCCATCCCAGTGGGTGCTCCAGGGCCGGGTGAATCCTGGCTGCCCCACTGTGCCATTCCTGCCATCCCCAGGCGTCCACGTGTTCGGGCTCTGTGCCACGGCCCTGGTGACAGACGTCATCCAGCTGGCCACAGGCTACCATGCTCCCTTCTTCCTGACTGTCTGCAAGCCCAACTACACCCTGCTGGGCACCCCCTGTGATGCCAACCCCTACATCACCCAGGACATCTGCTCAGGCACCGACAAGCACGCCATCCTCTCTGCCAGGTACGTGCCAGGGGAGCCCTGTGTGGCGCTGCCAGCTCTCCTGCCCCGTCCCAACCACGTCCCTTCTCCCTGCAGGAAGACCTTCCCATCCCAGCACGCCACGCTCTCAGCTTTTGCTGCTGTCTACGTGTCGGTGAGTTCCCAGCACTGCCTGGCACATGCTGGCTTGGCACAAGCTCTGGCCAATATTCCTGTGCCCGTGCTGGGTGTGTGCAGGCGCCCGCAGTCCCACATGCACCCAGGAGCTCTGTGCATGGCCAGGGCTGTGACTAACAGCCTGTTCCTGCCCCAGATGTATTTCAACTCCATCATCTCGGACAGCACCAAGCTCCTCAAGCCCATCCTGGTCTTTGCCTTTGCCATTGCTGCTGGCATCTGTGGCCTGACCCAGATCACGCAGTACCGCAGCCACCCCGCTGATGTCTACGTGGGCTTCCTGATCGGTGCTGGCATTGCTGCCTACCTGGTGGGTGCTGGTCCTGCCCGTGCCCAGGGAGGGGGCTGGGGGATGCTGTGGGGCTCCACACTCTGCAGAGCAGCTGTGGCTATGCCTTTCCTGGAAGTGTTAAGGCCAGACTGGACGGGGCTTGGAGCAACCTCATTTAGGGCAGGGACATTGGGCTAGATGACCTTTAAAAGTCCTTCCCAACACAAACCATTCCAGGATTCTGTGGTTCCTCTTCCCACAGGCTTTCCATGCTGTCGGCAACTTCCGTGCCCCAACGGAGCGAGTCCCAGCCCAGGCCCCGGCCAAGGACGCGCTGCGGGCGCTGACGCAGCGGGGCCACGACTCCGTCTACCACCAGAACAAATCGGTGAGCAAGAGTTCAGTTGTCATTACATTGCAAAGGCTCCATATTGCCTGAGTTTGGTACCTCCTTGGTGCTTCTTGTAGGCAGCTCCTCTGGGCACTGACTCTTCCTTGTCCTCGCAGTAGCCGACTGTGTCACCGTGTTCACAGGGGTCTCGGGTTGAGGGAAGAGATGAGGATCTGACTCCATGTTTCAGAAGGCTTGGTTTATTATTTTATGATCTATATTACATTAAAACTATACTAAAAGAATAGAAGAAAGGATTTCATCAGAAGGCTGGCTAAGAATAGAAAAAAAATGGAATGAATAACAAAGGCTTGTGGCTCTGTCAGAGAGTCTGAGCCGGCTGACTGTGATTGGCCACTAATTAGAAACAACCAACATGGACCAATCCCAGATGCACCTGTTGCATTCCACAGCAGCAGATAATCATTGTTTACCTTTTGTTCCTGAGGCCTCTGAGCTTCTCAGGAGGGAAAATCCTAAGGAAAGGATTTTTCATAAAGATGTCTGTGACACAACTGACTCCAGGTCCCTCAACCAACCAATCTACTCTTTTATAACACTCTTGGCCACAGGTGTGGCCTGTTAAAATCAGGCCTGCTCCTAATCTTTAGTAATTGGTTCAGCTGCAACTCTTTAGGGGATAAGATTACATTCTATACCACCTTCATTTACCCATACTGTGTCTTGGTTTGGAAAGCCAGGTGTCTGCTAAGGAAGGCAGGAGCCTCCCCTGAAATGGAGAATGTAAACCCTCCCCATCGCTCTGAATTGCTATAAATTTTAAATTAAGTGGCTCTCAGGCAAAAAATGTGGGAGCAGGAAATAACAGTTCTTTAATAAGGAAGAAAAAAAAATAAAGGATAAAATAAACAATGCAGTACATTAGAACAACACTGCCAGAGTCAGAACCCAACCTGACACCCTGTGGGTCAGGCTGTTGGCAGCAGAACCATTGGAATTGTGGCTCAGCCCTCCTGCAGTGTCAGGGCTGGTTCTGCTGGAGCAAGGGGGATCCTGTAGAGCAGGATGTATTCTTCCTCCGAAGATCCAATGGAAGAAGAGGCAGCTGCTGTTCCTCTGGGAAATCCAGGGGAGAAAGCTGTGTGGTGTCTCAAAAACCTCTGGATTATATCTGGGTAGCAATGCTTGGCTCCTCCCTCTGGGCTCACATCTCCCAGTGGGATGCTGTAGCAGGGACATTCAATGGCTGTTATCAGCAGGTGTCCCCTCCGAGGGAGGTGTGAATGTGGTCACTCAGAGAGAGAGATAAGGCAAACTGCCCACTTGACAAAAGACAACTGCCATACAGGTGGTAAGAGAAAACATCTTGCCTTGCAATCTGGAACAAATGGATTCCCCTACAGGTGAGCACCGACGAGCTGAACCCGCAGGCGCGCCTGGAGGAGGCGGCGCGGCCGGTGCCGCGCGAGAAGAACTCCCTGGGCAGCCTGAAACGGGCCAGCGTGGATGTGGACCTGCTGGCCCCACGCAGCCCCATGGGCAAGGAGAACATGGTGACCTTCAGCAACACCCTGCCCCGCGTCAACACCCCCTCCATGGACGACCCCGCGCGGCGCCACATGACCATCCACGTGCCCGTGGACGCCTCCCGCTCCAAGCAGCTCATCACGGAGTGGAAGCAGAAGTCGCTGGAGGGTCGGAGCATGACGCTGGCCGAGGAGGCGGCGCAGGGCCGGGCTGTGGGGGAGCCCGGTGAGGAGGTGCCCCCCTCTCTGTACCCCACGGTGCAGGCGCGCTCGGCCGAGCGGGCAGCCATGGGGCCTCGTGTGCTGATCCAGCCCCGGCCGGGCGCCTCGCAGCTGGTGCACATCCCCGAGGAGAGCCAGGCGGGTGCCGGGGCTGCAGCCGGCAGCGGGGCGGCCGTGAGGGCCAAGTGGGTGATGGTGGCAGAGAAGGGGGGAGCGCAGAGGGTGGCCAACCCCCCGCGCCTGATGCAGGTCATCGCCATGTCCAAGCAGCAGAGCCTCGTCTCCGTCACGCCCAAGCACTCGGAGACGTCCTCGTCCTCCACCAGCTCCGACTCCTCGCAGTACCGCTCGCCCTCGGAGCGCGACAGCTCCAGCATCATCACCATCGACGCCCACGCCCCTCACCACCCCGTCGTCCACCTCTCTGCTGGCAACGGGCCCTGGGAGTGGAAGTCGGGGCCGAAGGGGCCAGAGGGGTCAGACACCTACGAGCTGGGTGAGGTGGGGAAGGATTTCCACGGCTTCCGCCCGGCCAAGAGCGCCGGCGTCTCCCCTGGCTCCTCTGTCAGCGACATGGAGCAGGACGAGCCGCGCTACGGCAGCCTGGCCGCCATCCCGGGGGCAGCAGGGGGTGGTGGGGAGCGGGTGGAAGCCCCCCCTGAGGGGCTGCTGGCCACAGCCAGCCGTGACTCCACGCTGAGGAGGAAGCCGGCCGAGCGGGACGGGCCGGGGGACAGCGAGGTGGACCTGTACTACAAGAAGATGCAGGCAGGTCGCAGGTTTAAGGACTGAGCCCCGGTGCCCCATGCCCCTGTTCTGATTTGGGGAGCTCTGCGATGCTGGGGTGCCTCTGCAGGGGATGGCAGGACGGGGCTGGATCTGCTCTGGACCGGCACGGCCACGCTGGTGACACCTGTGGGACCCCCAGCACCGGACCCTGCTCCTGCTCGGGCAGCTGGTGGGGCTCTGCCCCCCACAGGCTGTGGGGCTGGGCAGCTCCAAGCACTTTTGACTTTCTTTTTCTCTCTAACACTGGTGCTGACATTTCTGAGGGGTTATTTTATTCCGGCTCTGGATGTGGATATCTGTAGGGGGGGCGGGGAGGGACAAATGGTGCTGAAGGTCTTTGGGGGGGAATAGATTAAGGGGTTTAACAGGGGGAAGAGGCTGCTGTGGGGCAGCAGCCCCTAGCTCATGTGGGGGTTTGTGGGTGCTGGGGGTCCTGGACACCCCCCCATCCTGCACCAGCGGTCTGAGGGAGCCTGAGGGTGGGCAGACTGGGAGGGGGGGTCTGCCCAGTGCTGTGGCTCTGGGTGTGAGAGGCTGTAAATACTGCAGGGACTGGAGGAGAGGGGGGTGTTGGGGTGGGGATGCAGTGGGGGCTGAGCTCTGCCCCAGGAGGAGCTGCCCCGGGCTGCAGCTGAGGTTTGGGGGGAGCAGGGAGGGGATCTCCAGGCTGCGAATGTCGGGCAACAGCTGGAGCTGCTGTGGTTTGAAATGCAAATAAACACGTGGATGTTGCCTGGCTGGGTTATTTTGGCAGGTGGGGGCAGCTGAATTCCACGACTGGTGGGGGGGTAGGACCAGGGCTCTGTGGGAGTTCCCAGCCCCAGGGAGCAGTGGCTGGGGACAGCCGTGTCCCCCCCCCAAGAGGACACTGCCGATGGCACCAAACTGCCACTGCCAATTGGATTAACAGTGGATATCCCAAAGCCTTTGCCTTGCAAACATATGGATTATCCACATAACCCTGACTCGGTGCTGGAAAAGCCACCCGGGATTAGCAGGAGGATTGTGGCCGCAGCTCGTGGGGTGGGGGGGATGAGGGGGTCCCACTCCAACCAGCCCGAGGGCCCTGGGGCTGCTCCGTCCAGCCGTGGTGACCCGCAGAGGTGACCCGGAGCCGCCGGCGAAGGTCACCGGCATGGACGCCACGCTCCGGCGGTCCCTGCTGGGGTCGGGGCGATGCGGGGGCTCCCAGCGCAGCAGCCCCAGGTCGCCCCCGCGCTCGCGGCTCATTGCGGTGCCGATGGCGTCACTCGCCGCTTCTCTGACCCAGCGGTTTCCATGGCAACTGACAGCCCCGCATCGCTCTCGCAGTCTCGGGCAACCCCCCCAGCCCCGACCCGCCTTGGGCAGCCCCCCCACCTCAGCAGCCGCTGCTGCATCGCTTGGGGACCCGCGGGGTCGCGGGACTGTCCTCATCCTCATCCTCATCCCCATCCCCATCATCCTCCCCCCACAGGGTTGCAGCAGGAGGGGCTGTCAGCCCCCACCTCATCAGCTCCAGCCTGGACTCTGCCTCGGCACCACTCGTGTCCCTTTTCCCTTGGGGACACCCTCTGCCAAGGGTCCCCGGGTGAGCCCCAAGGCAGGGCCCGCCTTTGTGACACACAAAGGGCTCAGCCCCGCTCCTGGCCCCGCCCCGGGGCTCTCTTTATGATTTGGGGTTCCCAAATCGCTCCCCGATTTTGGGTGAGTGCTTTGGGGGTTCCGGCTGGCAGCTATTTCCCTTTCCACACCCCGCAGGGCTGGGGGCGTGGGGAAGGCCGGGTTTTGGGGTGCTCCTTCCCCAAGGCTGGGCTTTAGGTGCTCCTTCCCCAAGGCCGGGCTTTAGGGTGTGCTCCTTCCCCAAGGCCGGGCTTTAGGGTGCTCCTTCCCCAAGGCCGGGCTTTAGGGTGTGCTCCTTCCCCAAGGCCGGGCTTTAGGGTGTGCTCCTTCCCCAAGGCCGGGCTTTAGGTGCTCCTTCCCCAAGGCCGGGCTTTAGGGTGTGCTCCTTCCCCAAGGCCAGGCTTTAGGGTGTGCTCCTTCCCCAAAGCCGGGCTTTAGGGTGCTCACCGTGCAGGCAGCGCCTTCCCCCGGCTCCAGGCAGGGGCTGGAAGAGCCCTTTGATGCGGAGCCCGCGTTTTTTCCCGTTGAAAGAAGCGTTCAGGGCAGTTTTTCAGAGCCAGCTCGGGGTGGGGAGGATGCAGAGGCAGCCCCCGGCACGGGCTCTGCTGTCCCGGGGGTTCTGCCGTGGGAAGGGACAGGACATCAGCCCCCCAAAGCCACCGCTGTTCCCATGGGGACCCCGACCATCGCTGCCACCCCGATGGGATCTTAGACCCGCCCCAGCAGCTGAGCAGTGTCCGAGGAGCCAGGGAAGGGCACAGGGATGCCCACGGTGGTTGCAAAGCCTGGGGAAGCAAGCCCGGAGCCATGACCCTGCTCACTGAATGCATCGCCCTGGGTTTCACAGGCACAGAGGCAGCTGCTCCAAATCCTATCAGCCTTTCAAGGAACAACAGTGATCCCTTTCAGCAGCCCCCGGCTCCGTCAGGACCCTCTCGGTAACCCTGGAGGCAGAGGGCTGTGCAAACGCCAGTGGAATATTCTGGAGCTTAATGGCAGCTCAGCCCAGAGGGAGGGGATCAGCAGAGCCACAGGAGCAGCTCCAGGTGGGGATTGTGTCCCCACAGTGACTTTGGGACAGGAGTTTGAGCAGAGCTGAAGGTACAGAACCAGACCCCTAAGGAAGCACTCTGCTCCAGGGCAGGTCATGGAGAGATGGGCATTGCCCCTCATCCCACAGGATGGAGAATGCCACATCCAGCCCCACAGCTACAGCACAGGACTACAGAGAGGAGGGTTTGACTCAAAAGTGGGTTATTTTTCATGGATATTAGCCAGAACATATGGAAAGTTTAGGAACATGAAGTAACAAAGTGCTGGAGTGTGACACAGGCAGGGCATCAGTGACAGCCTTGGGCCTTGGGGCTCCAGCCTGGCACGGAGGGGTCAGACCCCATCCCATGGCTCCAGAGACAGGGACAAGCACTGCCAGCCCAGAGTGGGGGAAAAGTCAAAGTTAAAATAAAATGAGGCAGCTGGAATTACATGAGAAGGAAAAATCAGAAGCAAAACAGTCACAATAAAGAGGAGGAAGATCAGGAGTGAAGGATACAGAAGAATTTATTGAAAGCACAAGTACAGACTGGGCACCAACTGCTTCTACAATCTCAACAGGAAATAATGGAGCTACAGAAAGGTACAAAGGTTGTTATAAAATAGTTTTAATTTCATTTCATTTTGCATTACAAACATTCTTTGAAAGAGGCAATGGAATTCTGATGGTGTGTACACTTCCCCTCCCCACCCACCTTCCACAATACTGAACCTGGAATTGCTGTTATCAAAATATACAATACATCTGGTTACCATAAAAAACTGGGTTTTGCTGCCCCTCATGTCTTACAACAGGTATAAAAAAATTATAAATATGTACACCCTTAGTTACTCACATTCTTTACATGCAAACACAGGATCCAAAGGGAGCACCCGCCGTGCTGGGGGGCCTGGTTACCCCAAATCCATCTGGGATTTCCATGGGACACCCAGAGTGTCCCAGCCAGGGCCTGGTCCCGGGAGCCTCCCCAGAGCTGGGGAGGGTGATGGGGGCACTGAGCTGTCACCCCAGTGCTGCTGAGCTGGGTGCCCTTGTGGGAGGTGTTTCACTGGGGAGGGGACAAGCCAACAGCCACAAACCCCTGGCTGTGCCCTCCTGCTCCTTGGGAAGCTTTGCAGGGAGAGATCCCTGGCTCCAGCACAGATTTAGAGGTACCAAGAGCAGCTGGGGTGATGCTGTCAGCAGGGGTCTTGCCCTTTCTGGGGGTAGCCAGCACACCACAGCACCAGGCGGGCCCTCACTCGGACCTCACATGCTTCTCCAGCATAATTCATATCCTTGAGAGTCCAGGGAGGAACTACAGAAAGTTAAGACTTTTCCAAACACTCAGTGCTAGGCAAGTCAAGAGCTCCCACACCAAGCAAGGAAATCAGAACTTGCAACACTAAGACAATTAAAAAACAAACTTTGGTCCACAATTTGCAGAAAAACCCTGAAAAAAAGTACAAGATTCTTGTTATTTTGCATCCGAACAGGTTGCAGGTTAGAGGGAAATGTAAGGCAACATCGGATCACACGGAATAGAAGGCAGAATGGCCTGGGAAAGAGTTGTAAGCCAGAAAAAAAAAATAAAAATTGTTGTATCGTTGGGAAAAACTGATCTGCTGCATTCTACTTTTAATAAATTCCCTTCCTAGAACAACATCTGGGCTTATAGGTTCAAAAGGTAAAAAAAAAAATCTTTAGCCTGGGTCCTTTTCCTTCTATTTCTGAGCTGTTTGTGCTCATTCTCTCACACCCTCGGCTCTGCTCATCCTCAGCCACGACCTCAGCCTGGAAACTACTCCTGCCCTACAGCTTTAATTACAAAACAAAGAAAATAAAGTACAGTATACACGGGTAATACCACAAAGGAGTAAATTTAGATTACGTTTATACCATCTTATCATTCTATAAAAGGTACTTAAAACTATTTCTTTTGCATATAAAGAGATTAGAATATTTGGTCAACTGGAAATATTGCTAGGCACAGAGGACAGCAACGGCATCAAAGTATAATACAAGGATTCAAACAAAAGCTCAAATGCTGAAGACATGCTCTAAGAACGACGGCGGAGCTACAGCAGCCTCGTTAATCTCCAATTAGGGGCACAAAGGTACCTCTTGCAGGCACCTTTCTAATTGTGGGGTATCCAAGGATTCTCCAAATCCTAGCCAAGCATTTAGGTATATACACACACAATTTTGACAAACTCTGATTCATCTTTCACAAGTGTCCCACGGCGGCTCTTTTGTCCCTCTGTGAGGGCAGAGCCTGCGGGCTCGCTCCTGACACTGGAATGTGATTTGGCCTTGGGAACGCTCCCCCACCCAGATCTTTGCTCAGCCAAAGGCTCTCAGGTAACTCCCACCTGAGTTTGCAGGAGGCAATGACCCACGAGCAGACTGGGAAGTGGCACAGGGCACACGTGGAGATGGAGACACGCACACACAACAGGGGGCAGCGGGGAACGGCTGCCCTGAGTCACAGCCCAAAATTTCCTTTATCCACTTTGCCAGCTCCCCCTGCTGATCGTCAGCCAGAGCCGCTCCCCCCCTCAGCTCTGCCCATCCCCTCCCTGCAGCTCGGATGTTTTCCCCAAAGAAGTAGAAGGTTTAAGGCACAGGACAGCAGGTGCACAGGTTAAGGTGGGATCAACGCAACCGAGTGTTGTGCTGGGCGGGTTGGGAGCTCCTGGTCACCACAATCCTGACTCCAAGGCGCTACAGTGAATTCACACAGTGGTTTTAGGTCTTTCAAGGCATGGATGGGTAAGGAAATTAAAAAAGGCATCAATGTGAAACCTGATAAAACTTGTTGGGATCTGCTTTTTGGGGGAGGAGGAGCAGGAGGGGAGGGGAATTTCCCAGAGCAGGTTCCATAGTGTAAACTTGAACTTGTGATTTTTATTGGAACAGTCAAGATTGTTACCCATCACCGCAAGGTTAGCAAGAGGAATTAATTTTCTTTTTTTTTTTTAAAAACCGGTAAACTGATTTCTCTTTAAAAAAATAAAATCTCTGGTCTTTTAAGGTCACTTCAGCTGCATTTTTAAAGTGGCTTTTTTTTTTTTTTCTGGAATGATGGAAGTTGAAACCCTGGTGTCCAGCCTTTTAAGGTCAAGGCTGAACCCCAGAGGTTTTAAGTCAAGTCCATTTTTACTCAGGCCTTCCCAAGCTCTAAATGGTGGACTTGGAGAAGGACACACGCAGGTGATGGTTCTCCCCCAGGTCATGATTGTGGAGGTCAATGAGGGACTGAATGGCTTCTTCCACAGAGCCCATCTGGATCAGAGCCATTTTACGGTCCTTCCTGACAAGACACAAGTTTCAAGCATGTTTAGATCCATTGCAGGAGCTTCCCCAGCTTTATCCAAGTTCTCTCATCCAGCACAGAATGAACCCCCCAGGGATGTGCAGCACACTCACTCTTTAGAGGAGTATCTCTGTGGCAAGTACATGCAGCCCTCACTCAGTGCTCAGCCCAAGGTTACTCAGCAATTCTTTATATTCCACAGTCAAACACTGTTAGAGTAAGGATTCTGCTCACCCTTGAGCCTTTTGACTGGAATAAAGTACTTCCCATATGAAAAGCCCAGAGTAAGGAGAGGACATAATACAAAACACTTACTGGAAGAATTTGAATCCTTTGACCATCCCACCATTGCTTGAAAATAACAACTTAAGATCTTCTTCAGTTACTGAAGGTCTGAAACAAAAAATTTTCCCAGTTAAACAGACATTGACAGACCAAGGTAATCTGAAAAAACTAATTTTCATGAGAGTTTTCTAAATTCCCTACCAGCAGCCTCTTAGCAAGGCAAGACAATGGAGCAGGGAGCTGGGTGAGCTCTCCTGACAGCAACACAGAGCTGCAAACACTTCAATACTCAGCCACACAGGAACTCTCCCTGCTGACACTTACGGAATATTGGACAGATGAAGAGTGGCAGAAGGAGGAAAGATGTTTTGGAAGTTTTTGGAGCCTGGTTTCTTGAAGCGATGCAGAGGAGAAGTGCCATAGTCCTTGGTGAGGCCGTGGTCCTCCTGGTTCTCGCGGGGCAGCTGCACCGTCTGGTGCTTGGACAGCGTGATACGGATGGGCTTCCCGTGGAGCTTCTGCCCATTCAAGTGGCTCATGGCTGCAAGGGGAGGACACACCTGACTGCAGGCCACTTCAGTTTGGTCCAGACATGAATTCAAGGCCAGAATTTCACTGTCCTCACAGATAGCACACCCTGCAGGGTCCCTCTGCTTCACTGTGTTCTTGGTCTGTTTCCCTCTCACACCCACGAGCCACCCCAGCCCCAGATCTGCCCCACAGCCACAGCCCACAAGGCCTGGATACATTTGGGTCTGCTGTTAGAAGAGAAGATCAAGTGCCAAAAAGAAAGTTTTAACTACCCATTTTGTCCCTAACTGCCCAGAGTCTGAGCCTGCCAAGCTTACCAAGCTGGGCCTGATTCCCATCAGCCATCTGAACCAGGGCATTATCTTTCTTATTAAATAAAATCTTCACCCTCTGCACATCACCATAGACTCCTTCAAAGAGGGAGGAAACAAGAACAGTTTTAGGAAGGGAAACAAAAAGTCTAATTCAACTTAACATCAGCTAATCAATCCAACAGCAAAAACATCCATTCCCAACCAGAACTGATCTCATTCCAACCATGGCTACATATTCTGCTCTAATTAAGGGAATTCTTATATAGCAGAATAATAATGGAACAATACATTAAAGAAAAGACATTGGGTTTCAGCAAAAAGCCAAAATCTTACTGCCAGAAGACTGGACAATTTCGCATGCTCTCACAATTTAAAATTCTTATCAAAGACATGCAAAGCAATAACCCATGCAGAACTGAACCAAAACCAAAGGCAAACTAAATTAAACAGCAAACTAAGTAAACAATGTAAAATCAAAATTATGCATTCAAAAAAAAAAGAAAAAAAAAAGAAAAAAAAAAAGGCAAACTGCAAACTGTACATTTCTGAAGTATCAAAAAGTAATCTCAAATAAATGAAAAACAAGGTAATAAAAAGTGTGAATAATAACATACCGAAAAGAATAAAGAGGCATTGGGGTGTAACTCTCTTTAGAGAACAGCAGAGCAAGGCAGCGGAGGGACAGGGAAGAGGTAAGGAATCGAAGGGGAGAGCGAGGTTGCACAAATCGTCCACAACGAGGAAGGGCAGAGTCCCCGCAGGAAATGGCGAAATTGGTTGATGGATGATGAAGTTTTCAAGATGGTTAATATTGAAGGGCAGGTTGGTTTCCGAAGAGCAGGGTTTGTTTTATTTTTTTTTTTTTTTTGGAAGGGGAATGTTTTTATTTTTTTTTTTTTTGTTTTGTTTCAAGCAACAACAGGAAGCAGAAGTACCGTGCAGTCAGTTGGCAAAGAAATTCCGGATCGGGGGAAGAAAAAAAATTCAGGGATGGGGAGAAAAGAAAAAAGTAGCAAAAAACACAGGTCAGTAAATACATAAGGAATATGTAGTGTTCCATCAGTCAGATTTATAGAATTCTACATACAATAACTTGCTTACAGAAACAGTTAATAGGTTTTACCTAGTGGAACACAATGATAAAGAAAAGGCATTTTTACTTCAGATATACAAAGGAGTAAGAGACAGTATCCCCCCAGAGTGACTTCCACAGGCTGCAATAACCAATTCAATTGCAATGGCATTCCCTAAAATTCTACTAAAAATATTTCCTCTGTTTACATTTATTGACTTCATGGACCAAGTCACAAACAGCTTCATTTGCTGCTTGGGGTCAGGAACTGCAGGAAGCAATCCATGCCATGATACTTGGCTGGAAAGAAACAAGGAACATCCACCTTGGATACCAAGCACTGCTTTAAACAAACAGATCATATGGATGAGCAGCTGTAGTGCCACAAATCCCACTCCAAGGTCTGCTGGGAGCACTCAGATAAGGAGGTGGTACCTTGTTTGTAGAGGACTGTTCCTGCTCTGTGGCCTGACCTCACTGTGCAGAAACCCCAAGTACTGGGTCACCACAAGCTGAGATGTGTGGACTGCTCCCACTTTTGTGGAAGAAAAAAATGGAGCCATTTCAGCTCCCATGATTCCCACTCAGGAAAACCCCATGGCAGAGCAGTCACTCCAGGCAATACTGTCTCTTTACTAACTGGTTGTGGCACAGGTAAGTTTCTACAACACTGATTATACAGGCAGTGGAAAAAGTTTCATGTCTGTTAGTTCACAGCTTCAGTCCAAGTCCCAAAGTCTCTCTAGCCCAAAGACAAGCTGGATGGAGAGTGAAGAGCTCCTCAAAAAAACCACAGGGCATGAAATAACTGCTTGCTCCTGCCTAAACAGAGCTGTGAGAAATCTGAGAAGTGCAGCACAGCCCCTTGTCCTGCCACTACCATCCAGGCACCCAACAGCTTCCTGGGAACACCCACTTGGAAGCATCACACTGCTCAGGAATAATGATGCCTGCAATTATCAGGGCTTATGGTAGAACAAAGCAGAGATGAGAGTCCCTGGAATGGCAGAGCAGTTTCCAGGCAGCACGAGCAGCAAATCCCAAAACTGTTCCACAGCCCCTGCTGTTATTTCATGCCCTGGAGGGAACAGCAATGACAGGTAAGAGCAGTCTGAAACATGATTGGTTTATCTCATTAAGAGTTAAACATTTTGATCATTCATCACATCCAGGCTTCCCCTTTGATCCAAAGAGGTTTTGTGGTGACTCTGCCATCACTGGTAAGTTTTACAGCTTTGCAAAGTGCTATTAACGTGTGTGCACAGTCCCACCAGTTACAGCTCCTCAGCAGAGCCTCATCACTCTGCTGAACACCAGAGGTTCTACACTTTCAATCCAACCAGATCCAGGGGCTGACTGAAGGAAAATTCAAGCCCCCTGTATCCAATTCCCTTATGGTGCTGTCTTTCATTAAACAAGGTTTTTGTTCAAATATTACTTGCATTATTTTTAGAGAAATCCAAATATTTCAACTCACTCAGTTAAGTAGAATTGAAAATGTAAACTGTGAGCTGTTAAGGGGTTTAGCTAAGGAAAAACTTCCAGGAATCCTGGAAGGGGGAAATGTGCAAGCACATGGCAGAGGAAACACTGCACAGGTACAAGGTCAAGCTAGCAGGGATCCAGACACTACACAGAAAGAGCAAAGGTCAGCATGAAGCCTCTCTGTAGTTCTGAATTAATGTATTAAAAACTACAACATGCCAAGGAAAAGGAATGGACATGGCTACTACTCTGTGACCCAAATGACACTATTCCATGGGAATGGTTGGGAGACTCCACACAGAAGAGGGAGGAAGGGACAGGCATTGTAGTCTCTGGGGGACAAGAGCAGGCAGGCAGCATCCTTGGCTTTGAACCAAGGAAGAGCAATTTCAATCTGAGATGGACTTTCCCATTTCCCTTCAGCAACTAGAGTACTGCTCTGCCCTGCACCTGGGGCTGTCAGAGCACGGCAGCGGCTGCTCTAGAGGTGCCGCTTCCTTTGCATACAGCAGGATTTCACTTTCAATGAATTTCAGCCCAATCCGTGTTCAGAAAGTGAAAGCAGAGATAACAGGAAGAAGGAAAAAAAAAAAAAACAAGTAAAGTTAGGACTGCACTAACCTCTGGGATCAGATTGCTAACCAGCAGCACGGAGTGCCCTGTCCCAGACAGGCCGGGAATGGCAATCCGTCCTGCTGCAGCCGCCGCAGCTGCTGCTGGAATAGCCAAAGGAGCAAGAGCTCCAGGAACACTTGGAACTGTCAGGCCTGGAAATTAAAGAATATGAACCAGTGAAGAATTAACAGCACGTACTCTAGTGTATTTGCTGCACCAGAAGGGAGAACAGCACACCCTGTGAACCATGCAAGTCATCATTCTCCCAAAAGTGCCCGTGTAATCCTAAGGGCAACAGGAGCCTCCGCTTCTGGTGCTGCAGGAAATGTTTTGGTTTCTAAGAGGATTTGCTCTTGCAGTGCCTGGTGCTGAGCAGGTGCCTCAGCACTCTGGAGCGTGTTTGACAAGCAGCGGATGAGCACAAAGCCTCAGCTCTGCTGTGCAGGGCAGGTGTCACACACGGGGCATGGGGAGGGTCCGTCCAACCAGGGCATGCACAATGTGCTCTCATCACACATGCAACCACCAGGTAACCCTGTGCCACCATCACCCAGCTCTCCTGACTGGGAAACACTGCAGCTGGACTCACAGGCATTCCTAGACAGCTCCCAGTAGCAGCCCTTCAAGGGCCAGAGCTTTAGAGCTCAAGAAACAACTGCTGGTAGTCAACTGCATGGATTAATCCCCAAAGCAGCCCCTTCTTGTTTCCTCAGCAGGGCTGGATGTTACCAGAACAGCAATGTCCCAACAGCCCACTCTGCTTGTGTGTCATAAGCAAGGAAATTCCATCATGTTCCCAGAGAGCCAACGTGGCTTGGAATGCTGAAAACCCCAGCAAGGATTGTTTAGGCTGGCACTCCTGCAAGTATGGTCAGCACCTCCAGTTTTCAGACTCTTGGCTACTTCTGGAAGCAGCAATGATCTGTACCTACAGCATGAGCTGTGAACTTCAAAGCTCACCTTAAATATCAGCCTTCTCAAAATATTTAGAGAAAACATTGACAGATTCCTTGCTCTGACCACATTTACAGCTGTCAAATAGAGGTCCTAACCTCTGTAATGACAAGAGGAAATTCAAAGCACAAGAACTTTTATCTCCTCACCACTTTCCCATATTATTTCAAAGTTTGCCTTTACTGTTTCTCCCATCCTGCTTTATGCATCTTCTTCCCATCACCAGGACATTGCCCAGAGGTGCTGCAGCTGCACACAGCATTCCTAGCTGAGGTGATGTACTGGACCACCAGTCCTTCCATGTCTAAATGCCAGCATTTACAATTTACATGGCGAACCCAAAAAAAAAAAAACATCACTACTTTGATTTAAAACATGAAGATGCTTCAGCTACACAAAACCTACACAAATTTACTTACGAAATACAGTACCTGTAGCCTGAGGAATGGCAAAAGTAGGAGGAAAGCCAGCTCCAGCATATGGAGGAGAGATTATTCCTGGGGCACCTGGGAAAGACAGACACATTATAAAAAAAAATGCTCAACAGCAGGAAAACTCTAAACTTCACAGAACAATGTAATATTCTGAGTTGGAAGAGATCAACAAGGATTATCAAGTCCAGCTCCTGGCCCTACACATGACAGACCCAACCACGTGGCTCACAGTGTTGTCCAAAAGCTTCTCCAATTCTCTCAGGCTTGGTGTTGTGACCACTGCCCTGGGAAGCCTGTTCAGTGCTCAGCCATCCTGTGGGTGAAGAACTTTTTCCTAATATCTAACTTAAACCTCCCCAAACTTAGCCAAAATGTCTTGATCTGTCTTTCAACAGAAGCATTTAGTTGAAAGCTAAACCCTAAACGCCTCTCACGTAACAATGGACTCCCAGAGATCACCAAAACAATTCCTGGCCAAACACCAGGTGGCACCAGAGGCACCGACTACGGGATTTGGCACTAATCTGATCCTCAGTGATCCCCAAATGTTCTGCCTCAGTTACACTCTATTCAGATAAAGTTTCTGACCAAATACACCAGGATGACATCCCCTCCCCTTCTCCTGACACACTGTCCCAAACTGTGCTTGAGTTTGCCCAAAAATCACCAACAAGGGCATAAGCAAAAGTTGTATTTAATTAAACTACAAAGCACAACAATTGGCAAGATTTGTTGGCAAGATCCACTCTACTTACAAAGGACAACTAAGGCACAACAAAGGAAAGCAAGCAACAACAAAACCAAACAAAATCCAGGCAATGAAAACAGAAAGGAATTGAAGTCTACCCAGGTATGTGTGTGTGCAAAAACAGTGTAAACAATGCTGAAAAAGAATGCTGCCTAAAGCTCAACACTTCAATTAAACAGTACTTTAACGTGACTTAGACCTAAATTTAGAGCTTAACTGTAACACTCTAAAAGAGAAATAACACTTAACAGCATCTAGCCTAAATTATAACTATAACTTGACGTAGCTTTCAGATCTGCTATAGCAAATATGCAAAGGGTATGCATGCAGACAGTCAGTGCAAGATAAGGCACCTTTGGAAAAATGCCCTGAGAAGGAGCTGAGCCCAGGTGGTGTTTGCAAGGACAAGGCACTTTTCAGAGCACAGTGAGAATGAAAAGAAGTAGGGGGTGTGCAGGCAGGGGGGTTCCCCATGACACACACACAGATCAGCTGGCTTTGTGCTGTTCCCACTCCTGAACTCACCAAAAGCAGCTGCCATGGTCTGGTCCAGGGTGGGCTGGCTGTCCCCAGAGGGCAGGTCTGGGCGGGTGTAGTCCCTGCTCTTGTCGTTGTTGTACTTTACGTTGAGGCTCGTGAGCTTGGAGAAGTCGATGCGCAGCGTGCAGCAGGCGTTGTAGATGTTCTGTCCATCCAGAGACTGAGAGGAAACAAAACCAGTCCTCACCCAAAAGCACTCAGACCAAGCTCACAGCAATTGCTCTCTGGAGAGAGAGGGTGCTAGGCCATCCCACAGCTCCACCTGAGAGCAGGTAGCTCATGTGGAGACAGCTCTGCTTCATTCAGCCCCTCTGGCAGCCTCCAAGTCGCATATGGAAGCAATTCCCTCCCACTCCCACTCTGTCCTTGGGGTAATGTTGGTGTCAGCCCACCCCAAAGCCCACCCTGAGCTTGGATCAAACATGTGAGAATAATCCAGCACTCACCAGTTTGGCATGCTGAGCGCTCATGGGGTCAGCATATTGCAACAGGGCCTGAAACTGGTGGTTCTTCGTGAATGTGATGATTTTCAAGACTGTACCAAATTTGGAAAAGATCTGCAAGATAATATTTGTGTATCTTGTTATCACACTTCCAGCAAGATAATTTCATATTGATCTCTTATTACAAGCAGAAACAAAGTCTTTTAGCCTGTCAGCTTTCAACTGCAGCTCTGAAGGTTTTAAACCACACTGTGAGCATTGCTTGACTGGCATCATGGCATCAGCCTAGAACACACCAGAGTAGCTGAACTGCTCCCTAAGTACAGTTTGTTTATTCTGGGTTAATTAACAGGAATATTCACAAACACCTTCAGGAACTCGACCCCTTCCAGGAATTTCAGGAATTCTTAAATGCAGTTAAGTTTGTAGTTTAAACATGAAGATAACATTAAGCAATCACAGCAGATAGAGGCAACTTTCCAAAATGGCTGCTGCCTACATGGCTCCTGGACACTGTATTTGTTTCCCTGGACCCAGCAGAAGGCTGAAGATCAGCTACTGTTGCTAAAACCTAAAGATAACCTGAAAAACTGTAATTGATCCAATAAAGTGGACTAGGACTCAAATCTCTGGAAATTAAAATAATGCAAGAGTGGGGGACTAAAACTAAAACTAGTGGCATCTCCTGCAGGTGTATGGTTTTCAGAAAAGTCTGACAGTTCTGTTCAGAACTTGCCTTGTACAAACACAAACCACAGCCATTGCAACTACACCCAACACACCGGATGCTGCTAGCCCTTCCTGCAGAACAACCTTCAAGCAGTTGTGGTGCCATGTTTTACCTGGTGCAGAACATCTAGAGTGACAGGGTAGAAGAGATTCTCCACAATGATCCTCAGGACAGGGCTCTGGCCAGTGATTGCCATGCCTGCATCGACGGCCGCAGCCGTGGCGGCCAGCGCCACAGCCCCGGCCTGCACCTGGGTCACGGCTTGCAGAGCTGCTTGGGCACGCTGCAGGAGCAAAAAAAAGCTGTTAGACCCACACTTCTGCTTCCAGAAAACACACTGTCAGCTCTCCTTGAGTTCCCTCTCTGCAAACAGCCTGCTGGATTCAGCAGGGAGCAGAACTGTGCTGCTTCAAAGGCTGGGGGATGTTTGAGACAGAGGCAGTAAAGACCACCCCAACCAGTAAGGGCAAGGCAAAAATGCCAACTAAATCAACCATGCTATGCTATGGCAAAACTCTGCATAAGCTGATGCAGCAATATTAACCTGTTTTTTTAGAAAAAGGGAAAAACAGGGCTTTTCTGAATCCATCTCCAGAATCCTAGACAAGGTGATGACACTAAAAGGTTGATGCACATTTGCCACAGGGATTCAGAAGTGAGAAGTGCCTGGGGTTCTGCAGAGCCACCTAACACACAGAACACTTGTGTTCTAGCTGTGAGAGGCACCCAAGAGCAGCATTTCATCTGCACAGCACTGGGTGCTCTAATCCTGATTGGAATCAGCTCAAAAAGGGAGAGCAGACAAAGAGGATGTACTGGCAAGGAGACACAACACTTGAACTTCTTTGCTGTGTTCCTGTCCTAAAAAGTTGCCAAAAGGGGCTGAACTGAAACTAGGAACTTTTTCCCCTCTGCAGAGTGGGTGGTGCAGAGACCCTTGAGGGCTCAGAGCCTTGAGACCTGCTGGGTTCAGGTGTTGCCACCTCAAAGCTGCACCCACCAGCACCAGGCTGTGCTCTACCACAGATGAGTTCTGTCCCATCATGGCTGCACTTGATAGAAACTTTTTAAGCATTAGAAACAAACATCCTAAAGCAGATGTTACTAAAGTCCATGGATCTCAAGCCAGCAGCAGAGATCTGGCTGTGTGTCCCCCCCTCCCTGGGATGACAATGCAGAGAACAAACTGACTGCTTGGTTTGGAGAGTTGTCTGTCTTCAGCTCCTTGTGGTTGGAGAATTGGATGTAGATGGGCTGGCTCCGGAGCACCGGAGTGACTGTGGTGTAGTAGTTCACCATGGTGTTGGCTGTCTCCTCTGTGTTCATCTCTATGAAAGCCTGGGAAGTGAAATCCAACAGGGACATGTCACACCAGGACAGCACCAGGTCACCCTGACCCTCCAACTGGGTTGGGTTTTCACAATTCCATTTCCACGTGTGATTTTGCACACAAAACTGTTTAACATCCAACTGTAAGTAGAGCAAATAAAGATCTTCTCTCTCCAGCCTGATTTAATGCAAAGCTTCAGTCTCACTCTAAGATCTCCATGCTGTGTGTACTTAGATGTAAGTATCTCCAAGAATACAAAACAGAGCAACAATCCAGACTCTTCACTTCTCTCCAGGGCAGGAAGCCCCCACACTGCTCCACACCCTTAGGGGCTTCCCTCCTTCAGAAGAGAAACCTAAGGGATTGTAGCAAGTCACTTGCATATAATCACACCATGCAATATATCAGAGGCACCTTTTCATAATTAAGATTAAAGACAATATTTTAAGCAATTATTAAAGTTGGCTTGCTTTTTTACTCCTTAATTTGCAAGACAATTTTAGTTACCAAATTACTGCACACCACCCCCATTACCCAAGAGTATTTCAGCCATACCCAGCTCATTTACTACATCTGTAAAGGTGTCCTCAATATGCCACGTTACACAGTGGTAACTCAGCTGTCAAGCAAGCCTGAGTGAAAAAGGCCAACTCATGGCACTGCTGCTCAAATAATCCCAGGCCTGCAATTTCCAAACCAGGCCTAACGCTAATTATAAGTGACAACCTGCAATTATGGACTGAGCTCCTTCTGCAGCCTGAAAGTGGTATTTTCTACAGCTCATGGGATAATCACAGAAAAGTAAAATAAGAGTATGCAGAAGTTATTGACTCGTAACACACGGCAGCTGTTCAAACAACTTGGAGGCGGTTTCCTGATGACAAACTTATCAAGCCTTTGACACAATCCATGCTTCCAGTTAGGGAGACAATACCTGGTTTTTTCCTTTCAGCATCAGAAGATTGGTGACCTTGCCAAAGGGTAAGCCCAAAGAAATGACCTCTGCCTCCGTGACGTCACTGGGGAGCTTGCGGACGTGGATTACTCGGGATGGGATGCCGGCACTTCTGTTATCACCTTTGAACTTTTTGCTGTCGTTTCCATTAGCTGTGAGAAGCAAGAGTTACTGCTGATGAGAAGGATCTGGAAGAAGCAGCATGCATTTCCCACTGCAGACCCACAGCTCTGCTCCCCAGCCAGCTACTGCACTATTACAGAGAAATTCCATGGTCTAAGTTAACTTGAGTCTGAAGACACATGGTTTTACTCTTTTTTTCCCCCAAACTGCATGATGGGAGTGACACAGCCAAATGCCACTGCAATGGAATCAATCCTCCAGTGGCCATTTCCTAGCTTGTGTAAAGCTCACACCTACCCACTCATATTTTTAGTGCAAGTCTGAGCCACTAACCCCAGATTGCTGCTTTATTCCTTTCCACCTGGCCTAGTGTTGTTGGCAAACATTTATTATTATTATTATTATTATTAAGCACCGTCCCACAAAAGGCCTAGTAAGTACTAAAAATGAAGAGATTTTAAAATTATGACAAAGAAGGAAAATTCAGGCCTCCTTGCAGTACTCAGAAATTGCTGTGCTTGTTTCCATGCAATATTACCTGCAGAAGGAGAGTTGCTGCTCATGATAAAGGGTCCGTTAGTAGTAACACAAGGAGAGAAAAGCTCCTCAGCTGCCCGCTGGAAGAGAACAGATGCCAGGTAAATGGAGAGCATTTTACTCAATTCTATCCAGGCACTCCTAAAGCAGAACAACTGAGAAAGCTGCAGAGGAGTTGAACACAAGTGTAAGTGAAAACATACTGACAGTGGGCAGTGAAGCTCACCTCCATGAATTAAATATCACTCAGATCCAGTTTGGTAATGGAGCAGCACTATCCAATATCTCTTTTCAGCTCAGCATCAGGGATCTCAGGGCTGGAGTGCTGCTGAGTTGTGTGAAGCCACCACACACAGCACAGTGCACCAGGCACCTTCTCCTGTCATACGTGGCAAAACAGGTTTTCTGACTACTCCCATCCCACAGGATTTTCACTCTGAAGCTGCCAAAAGTATTTGGGAAGGACTTGGCAGTTATGAATCAAAGCTGTGCATTTTGTGCCTCATTCCTGGAAGTGTTTGTGCCCAGGCTGGACAGGGCTTGGAGCACCCTGACCTGGCAGAAGGTATTTTCTGATACAGCATTCCCTGTAAAGTCACCTAAATCACCTCAACTGACCAGGACTGGTCCAACCCAAGTAGTAGATACAAAAAACCATTACTAAGACAAAAGCAAACATGCCTATGAATGACTTCTTAGCACAATCTCTACTTGCATACACACCTTACAATCAGCATGGCTTAATTTCAAGTAAATTACACAGAAGACTTCAAATTCCATTGTAAACTGTGAGCAAACATGATACCACAGATCTAAAACACAAGAGCACTTTTTCATAATTTTACATTTCTCTTCCACAAAAGGCGCCACACCACAAAGTTTTTATCTACAGAAAAAAAGCTCAGAACTCATCCCTGCCTTGGCAGCTCCCACCCACCTCAATGGAAACGTAGCCTGCTCCACACCATGGCACCAGAAACCCTTATCTTCCACACACCCTGTATCTGGTGGCACCTGCAGAAACAGGAGCCGTGCAACAACAAAAGCTCTGTGCACTCCTCCAGCAGACAGGCTGGGAAAGTAGGTCACTGAGAGCCCCAGAACACCCAGCTACACAGACACACACAACACGGTTTGGGTTTTTTTTCTTTCCCCCTCAAATCTTGAATTTCTCGTTTGACTACTCACTGCCAGCTCTTCAAAGAGGCTTCAAGGACTTTGATGTCCCAAAGATGAGAATTAGGCCAGGTTCCAAGCCACTGTTCATGAGCTGCTGCTGGTCACCTGCAAGTGCTGACCAGCTCCCACCAAGGCTCTGGCCTGGGCCTCCTCCTCCTCCTCCTCACATGGTGCAGTCATTAGGAATGGGCCTTTTAACAGCTGTTCTAATTAGCACTTCGATTCCTGAGTGCAGCAAGAGGCAAGCTGGGCTGGGAGGCTATTAGACTGTGATCCCATCCTTTGATGACTCAAATTAAGGCATAATTCCAAGGCTGGAAAAAATCCTCTGGTTTGCTGTTAGAACTCTTGTGCCTGCACTGCTGCTGCCACTCCAGGTATGGGATACACCTGGCAGCTACTGACAAGGGCCACTCACCAAAACACAGCCCTACCCACATAATCAGATGTTTCTGGTTTCATGAAAGCCTTTGCATCAGGCCTTAACGGGACTTGAATGTTTTAAAACATCTTTTTATGTATTAACTTGTAACATTCTGCACTTCCAGAACTCATTGGTGTGTCTGTGCAAACATAGTGGGCAGCTCCTGCAATCCATCATGGAAACACTGGGAGAATGAGCCACAGATTTGGCTCTCATGGAGGCAACACTAGGAAACTATAAACTGAAAAAAACAAGCATTTATACCATTATGGAAAGAATTTAGCTTTCCTAATGGCTTGTTTAAAATACACATTTTCTTGAGTATTTGAGAACTTCCTCACAGGCAGGGATGGCAAGGATATCACTGCAGCCAGGCTCCACACGTTCATGTCTCTTTAAGGAGAGCAATTTCCAATCCACTCCCCTCTTATCTTGGAGACAGCCTGTGCTGCCCACTGCGACCAGAGCCGGGAGGCAGAGGGGGGATGATTGTTCAACATCAAAAGCAGCAGCAGTCAATTTGTAAGCTTCCCAGCTGGAAGTACATGCAAACAAGGAGGGAAGACTGCCATGGTTGGAAAAAGGCAGTTATTCCCAAGTCTTTTTTCTATACAGGGAAGTTTACACACAGTACATGTAGCACTGTGCAGTCACACTGAAGTTACTCCCCACATCTTCAGGAGTGGCTCTGAAGTGTGAGAGGAGCAGACCCTATAACCAAAGTTACTCCCCCCATCTTCAGGAGTGGCTCTGAAGTGTGAGAGGGGCAGACCCTATAACCAAAGTTACTCCCCACATCTCCCAGTGCAGGAGTGGCTGCTGAAGTGTGAGAGAGGCAGACCCAGTGCCCCAAGGAGCCTCAGTGGTCACCCTGTGCTGCCATGCCCATGCCTCCCCAGCACAAGGAGACTGCATGAACCATGACTTTTCATTGCTGGGTGTTCTTCCTCTGTTGCTATTGGAGCTGGTATCAGATAACCACAGGAAATAGTTGCTTTTTTGGAACAACCAAACTCGAGGCAAACTGAAATTCAGTTGTCCATGACCATGCCCACAGTAATGAGCACTCAAAAGCCTCCCTGCCTTTACACTGCAGGGATCACCAGTTTCTTTCTAGACTCTTTTCTGTCAGTACATGTTAGAAACACTAAAGAGTTTCTTTAAAACCATGATATAAATTCAAATGTTTCATACCAAGTACTCAACTCAGCAGAGGCAGAGGAACCAAAGCAAGCCTGGTTGGTTGAACAGGTTTAGAAGAGTTTCTCACCCACTGGGTATTTTGAATTATACTGGGAAAGACAGGAGAGAAGTTACTGATTCTAAAGTTTCATATAATTTAATTTAGGCTTAAAAAGGAAGAAACCCAGCCAAGGGCTGTGAGGGTGCTTGGTGCTCACCTGTATCCACCCACAGCACTGCTTCTCTCCCTGCTGCACTCCCTCTGAGCCGTTCAGGGAGGCCCAGCTGCACTTCAAGACACAAATCTCCAAGCCCCAGCTCCCATCCCTGCTCCCAGAGGCATTAATTACACTGACATTTCTGCTCAGCCATTCTTCCACAGCTGGTATTTTTATGACGAGATTAACAGAAGCCACAGTGCACTCACAGCACATCAAATTCCTTGTTTGAACTAACAAATCTCCCCTTCCTGTTGCCTGAAAACAACCATCACTTCTGGAGTTACACAGCCAGCTCCTACCTAGAGCAGGGTAGGGCTGTTTGCACCACCCAAATCCCCAGCCAGCAGCACAGGGAAACCCCACTGGGAGGGGTTTCCATGCCAGCAGCCTCCTCTGGCCTGATGCTCCTGGCTACAGAAGGCCCCTTGCCCAAGCTACATTAATTTAATCACACAGCCAGCCCTGCTCAACAATTCCCTCATTCTCTTTTCATTTTCAGGGAGAGGCAGGCTGCTGCAAGGTACAGCTGAACGTTTCAGATCTCCCCCAGTTTGACCACACCCCAAACTCTAAGCCTTGCTTTAAAGTTTTAAAAAGTAAAGCCTAAGAATTTTTAGTCTGCCCAGGCTCTTACTTAAAAAGCAACAGCTCACTCACATACACTACATATTGCCTCAGTGCCAGTAGGATTTTACCTGGCTTACACCACTTTGGAATGAAGCCAGAGATTGTCTCAGCTTTTATCAGCACACCTAGAAGTGCTACAGAAATTCCCAGCTGCCCTATATAATCCTTTATCTACTTAAGATCCAGCACTTATTTTAAATGGATTACAGTAAGTCAACTGCATCCTGCCTGTGCAAAAGGCTAGAAACAAACACAAATTAAACCACCATAAAAATATTTATTTCAAGTCAAACATGTGATCCTAATCAACTTTCAGGCAGAAAGCAAAATTAAAGCAAAGGCAAAAGGGCTATGTGGGAAGGAAGGGGACAATGACCAAAAAGGCCAGAAGCCACAGGCTGGTCAAGCTCAAGATCTACAAAAAGCTGTTTTTGTCCATGCCTAAATGAGGAAACTCAGCAGGACTGTCTCTGGGTGTGGAGCACCTTACAGTGCTCAGACAGACTTGGGATAGCAGCACTTTGAGAGGGAAAAGGTGGATTTTGGAGGCAAGCAGGCCATCAGCCAACAGGCACTTACAGAAAGCAAAGCAGGGAACAGCAGCACGTGGAAACTCCTTCTGAAAAGAAATCAGAAGAAATCTGTCCTGTAAGAAGCCAGAGCACATGGGCATCGTTGTTCTTTACTTTCTCTAAATTTGGAAAAATATTGTAGAGCCAATAAAAAACCACTGTAATATTTAAAAAAAAAAAAAGGAGTCAGACCACTGAGCTCACAAAAACCCTCAGCTCTGATCAAAGAGGCAAGAAAATGCCTCTGAGCACAGGAGGAGCAAGTGGCTCATCAGGGGCTGTGCGAGGTCAGTCCCAGAGGGACGAAGGAATGCTCTGATCCTTCAGTTCACAGCTCAAATCTCTGTGAAGAAACTATTAAGAGAAATCCAGTCTGATGACATCATCACCATCACACTCATGTTACATTCCAACATTTTTTGCTGAGAGATTCGAGATTCAAGAATGGAACTAAATTTAAACTACTAGGAAGGATGCCAGTTTTCCTTGCCTTCCACCAAAGACTCATGGCCAGCACAGCTCACTTATGTTTCCCCTCTATTCCCCTCTCCTGCCTCCAGCACTCTTTAGTCATTTATAGTGTGAAAAACATTCCAATTTGGGTCACAAACAAACCATGAGTCAACTTTTTTTGTGAAACACTTCTGAAGAACACACACACACACCTGCATCCCCAACAGTCTCCAGGAAGCTGGGAAGTTAAGGCCAACACAAAACAACTTGAAGATTCCACAGTGTGACGCTGCTCCCACTTTGGTGTCACTCACACACTGGACACCACCATTTATCATCTGATCAGAACCAAAGCAGTTGGGATCAATTTAGTTCACTAAATTGCTCATGGCTGCTGTACCAATTCAAAGACAAGAACACATATACCATTAATCAAATTAAGTGCAGCCCAGCAGTCAGCATGTTCCATGGACAGTGGATCTGTGGCAGAGGGGACACATTTTCAACCCACACTCTGCTCAGCCAAACACCAGTCACCTGCTGCTTCAGGTTTTTGAAACTGCTACAGCCTCCCTCTTGCTGGACAAGATGAGGCTGATATGCCCCCAAAGCAGCCAATGGTAGGCTCCCCACTGGGATCCCCACTGGCACACACACACTCCCAGCCCCTTTGAAGCTGGGTGAGACAGTCAGAGCGTGGCAGTTTCCTCACACAGTTCTGCCAGCACTGTTTTAGAGGCTGCAGACAGGCCCTGGAGTTCCTAAAAGCCACCAGACACTCCAGTGCTGCACCTGCTCACCCCGTGTGCTTTGGCAATGAGCTCTATTAGAGCCTCACAGCAAAGCCGGATCCTCAACCCACTCATCCCTCAGCCCCTCCTAACTTTCCTTCTCAGTCTTTGCTACTATGGAGACACCCTGTGAAACAAACCTGCCCTTTGAGCAAATAAAAGGTGTGGCCAGTTTAAATAGCCCAAAATTCCTCAACTCCAAGTGCTGCAGCAATGCAGTCATGCTGGCTCGGTAGGGCAGCACACGCCCAGGCTTTATGATCCACACCGCTCCCAAGCTGAAATTTAACTACTCAACCTTGAGTTTTTAAGTCATTGCCACGGAGCAGAGAGGCCTTGGCAAAGCTCAACAGAAATCCTATCAGGGAGAAATAGTGCTGGATGAGTCACTCCAGGAACACAGAACTCATGGAAGGACATTTCTGCCCCATGTGTCAGGGGAACACCTGGGTTTAGCAGGAACTCTCCAAGCAGCACAACTGCACCTGAACTGTGGCAGTGCAGGGGCAGCACCACAAATGGGAGGGCTCAAACACTCGCCCAGCTGGGCACAGAATTCAATGTGTTCTCACAGGAAGTTTGAAATTGTTGTACCAGAGCCATGGGGAATGTGTAAATAAGTAATGCTTCCTCTTCTTGCTGGTGTGAGAGGACAAGAAATGCAGCACCAGCATACCTGTGTTTTCACTCTGACAGTACCTGAAACAGAGGTCAGAGACCAGAGTCCATCCCTACAACTTAAAAATGTGCAGTTGAGTGAGTTCACATGTATTAAATATTCTCTCTTTTTTTAAATCACCACAGATTGAAGTCAAAGCAGGCCTGAGGTTTAAATCCAGTATTTTCTAAAAACATTTTATTAACAGACCTATGACTTGAAGAGCCAGGTGCACAAAGCAGCAAGCAGCACTCCCAGGTGAGATGGAGCTGTGTGGCACACCCAGGTGACCCGATGCCACCCAGCAGCCACTGCCATCCCTGTCCCCTGCCACCAACATGTGGTTCCCATGTGTGCTCACGCCTGGTGGGGAGGCTACAAGAGCCAGCTTGTTGCAGCCTCTAACTAAAACCATAGGAGGGGACTGGAATTTCCTCACAACATTCTTGGCCCACTGCCTGAAGCCATAATTACTGTTCCCATGGCAAAGATCCTGGCTTCACCACAAATCACTTCTATGCAGTCAGCCTGTATCACACTCCAGCAAAGCCTGTTTTAAAAATTAACTTCTCAAACGCCACACAACTGCACTTTTGGTTTCTGGAAGGGAAATCTTTCAAGCAGAGCTTGACTTAGCCAAGAAACGATGGGATTATTCAGCACCTCAACTATTCTGAGACTTTTCCAAACACCAAAATGCAATTTCACTTAAAGAACAGCGACGTGTCACAGCTCATCCTCTCAGAGTGTGAGGGAACAGTGATATGCAGGGGAATTAAACAAAGGGCAAGGAGACACCACAGAGTAGAGACCTTGATCAGACTTGCAAGAGGCAACTGCAGGGTCAAAGAGCACCTCAGAGCTCAAACTCCATGCCTCCATCTTAGGGCCACACTTACTTCCTTCTCAGACAGCAGTGAAATTATGGGAAGTAAATCTTAGATCATGTGTTTCTGATCTGCAGGACATTCCAGAAGGCTGTGCATCAGGAATCCCCACACCAGAATGGCAATGAGCTTCCTAAACAAATGCACACACTTTAAACTGAGGAGCCTGGAATGGCTACTACAATTACACCTGATTAAAAACAAGACCATTGGGCAGTAGAGTACTCAGAAGAGCAAGCCACTGGAACACCTGGGGGCTTCTTAAGTTAAAGAAACTAAATTTAATTAAGACCTTGGAAAAATTAGTAAGCGGGTGTAAATACTCTTAAAACATAAATTAAGGATGTGAGAAAATAAAACATGCTAGCAGCTTGCCTTTTAAAGCAATAATGTGGAGCAAACTGGAAAAAACCTGACTTTCATAAAGTCTTTAACTTCCAAGTTAAGCTCAGCACTCAGAGCAAGACACCAGAGGCCACTGGGAGTTTGCTGTGACACGTTGCTCAGCAGTGGCTTGAGTCACAGGCACTTTTCCTACTTGTCTGAGCCAGCTTTGGGACATTCCAGTCACAGTATCAGATCATGGACAAGGTCACTGAGCATGGCAAGAGCTGACAGATTTTGGGGACTGTCATCTTCCAACAGCCAAAAAAATTCCTACCTTCTGTGTACACACATCAGGAATGAGTAAATTTACACCTCAGATTAAAAACCACTTTCCAGCTCAGATCTCCATGGGTGATGTGGTAGGTCAGCCAGGAAGCTCTCGTGAGCACAGGTGACAGAATGGACACCTCAGCCTGTGCTGGGTCCCAGAGCAGGGGAAGCTGTGGCTGACCCAGGCAGAGCATGGGAGCACAGGAGAAGCTTCACTTTGCTCTCAGAAATGCACAGACTCCAATTTACCAACAGACACCAAGCACTAATGAAGGGAATCCTATTACAAGAGCTACACCTGCATATTCAATGAATTAAACACAATCAGATAACATGGCTACAGCAAAAATCAGTTGAAAGCTTACCTTTACCAAGATGAATCAGCTTTCCTGCTTGCTTCTGCCACTCTTTAAATTTACATTAAACTTTCTTTAAATCTGCCTCATCAGACTTGACAAGAAACCTCCTGTTCCATGCACAGTTTAGTCCCACCCCTCCCTACCTGCTGTCTGACCAGCACAGCTGTGGGTACAATGCTGTCCCATGCCAGAGGTGAAGGCACTCACAGGGGATTGCTCCAGACCTCACCTGACTGCAGCCAGGGTCTGGAATCCCCCCAGATGGATGCAATGAGGCAGGCAATCCCACACCCCAAAATTCCAAGCTTCACTGAGATCTACCAACTACAGTTTCAGAAGCTTCCTGGTTAAGTTTAGTTATGTAAAACCACTTTCAAAAGTTACAAATTACACATTGTTAAAAACCAGGGGACCTTAACCGACATTAACCAGTTTCCCAGCAGAGGTATCAAACTGCTCTAGGGATGCCTTGGTCCACCTTTCATAATGGCTATGAACTATTAACCAACCTTATTGTCCAGGCTCAAGCCTCTCCTCCTCACATCCAATGGCAAACTGAGCTCCTTGCATCAGTCAGCATTTTTACTCGAACCAAACACTATCATTAATTCAAATTTGAGATTCCTGCAGGAGGAAAAGTAGGAGCACCCTTTCCCCCACAGCTGTTAGAGCCCCTTCAGACCCCTAAAGCACTGCCAGGCTGTCTGTGCTTAACACAGCCCATTCTGTCCTTCCAACACAAAGCTCTGCTGGCCAACAGCACTTGGTGTGTGATGCTCCTACCCCATCCTGCAGGGCTGCTGGGGCTCCCAGGGCACCAGCTCTGCTCCACATCAGTGCCACCACTCCCCTGGCCCTTCTGAGTGGCCACTCTCTGGCAGTTCTTGGTCTCTGCCTCCCCCTGTGCCACTCAGCTGCACTGCCAATACCCAACACACACACACACAGGGCTGAGTTCACTGCAGTCCTGACCCCAGAGTTACAACACTGGCCAAGCCAAACCAAACCAAACCCTAACCCTTCAGCCCACTCTGGCCTTGCACATTCCCAGCTTGGTGTTTCACAGCACCAGTGCTGATCCCATGAAGGTGATGCCTGCTGCCCCCCGTGGCTGATAAGGAGCCTCCTGTCAGCACTTTGAGTTTAGGGCTAAGGCTGCCCTCTCCAAACCTGAGACTACAAGGGCAAAGGTCATGTTTGCTGTACCCACAAGAGATAAAAATCAGCTGCTAAACCCTCCCTTTTGTGGCAGAAGGATTTTTGACATAAAACTGAGCAGGAATTCACACAAACAAAGGAAATGGAGCTCTCCAAAGGAAAAGGACCAGTTTCTTCATGGAGAAGTATTGTCTAGCACACAAGTAACAAGCATAGCTTGACATTTTAGCAAGGGAAAGGGCTGTTTCTAAATGCAATAAAGTTGATCATCCGTGCCTAAATGACAAGAGCTAAATGCTGAGCCATAGCATAAGTTTTAAATGCACATGAAACTGAATTACCTTCTGGTTAAAACTGATTTATGTGGTACCAGAAATAACCCTTTACAGCTGAAGATCTACATTTGGTGAGGCTAAAACTAGGTCAGATGCTGAGCAGTGTAAAAAGAGAGAAAAAGTGAGAAGTGCCTACCTTTGTACCAACTGTTATATCTTGGACAATGCTGTAGAAAAAAGAAAGAAAAGGATTAAAAAAGTTAGATAGGTTTGCCACAAAAATCCAGCATAGTTTACAGTAGTAAGAAAAAAGCAAGTCAAAGTGCACAGTTGTCTTTGCAGGTGAGCCAAGGACAGTTTATACAAGGAAAAATTATTAGATGGTGATGGTGGAGACCCAAGACCCAGCAGTGGCAGAAAACTGCAGCTCTCCCACTCCCTATGGCAGCACCTGCTCCTCCTGCAAGGGCAGGGGGTGGGGGTGAACCCCCCCAGCCCAGCAATGTGACCTCAGCTCTGACCACACCGAGAGGAAAAGCATCACGAGTCAGCTCTGTCACCAACATCCCCTTCTGAGGTTCCTGTCCCCAACACCCACAGAGCCCCAGGCAGGCTCTAGCTCGGCTGAGAGACCAACAGCAGAGCTCTGGTGGTCCCAGGGACAGAGCCCAGCTGTGTCCCAGCAGAGAAGGAGCCAGGCCTCACAGCAGCCCTCATGCCAGAGCAGGGCCAGACCAACAGAGTGCCCAGAGGTCGAGACAATCCCAGCCTGGGGTACACCCTACACAGGATTCCTCTATCAATTCTACCAAAAAAACAGTTCTTAAATTCTGCCTTAGACACTTAAGCCTCCTAAAATGAAGACTTTCTGATTAACTAAGATGAAAAAGAGCACCACACCAGATCTCACCAGCACTGAACACTCTGTAGCACAGCACACACTTCCTCACAGCAATGCAGTCAGAATGGTTTGCCTACAGCCTGGCACGTTGGGCCTGGCTGATGTTCCAGAGCCTCAGAGCACCTCCACGTTACTGTTCCATGGGAGTGCTCCAGACAGCCTAAGAGTTTAGTTATACCCAGCACCGGTGATTGCATTTTGTTGTAATAAATTCCAACCCCCTGTAAAGCAGCAACACAAAATGCAGAGCAGAAAGGAACCATTTGACACAGCCCTGCCTGGTCCCACCCCTCAAAGAGCCGCCTGCAATTCCAGAGCACAGGATGCAGCAGTGGCCAGCTGACTGACCTGCAGCAGCTCCAGAGAGCAGGGTGACACACAGCAGGCAGGGCAACCCTTCTTGAACCAACAATAAGAAACCTGAAGCACTCAAGAACAACTCTAAAACGGTGATTTAATGCGAGAAAACTTGCATTTACTTGGTTTTGTTGCCTTTCCTCCTGCACCAAAGTCCTGTTAGGCCGTTTGAGTGTCCCCAGCTCTACAGACGAACCAGCAGGAGCCAGCTCAGCTCCTCACACTTCCTCTTCCCCCAAGGTGCCGTGTCATCATAACCCAGCTCTGCAGCTGGAGCCACGCGATGGCTCCTGATTTTCCAGGGCAGGCCTGGGATGGGCTGGCTGCACTCGAGGGTCAGCTCTAATGAAACCCATCTGCATGGAGCACTTCAAGGAACCAGCGTCCCTCAACACAGCACACATTCCACGGCTGGCACATAAACACTAAGCCAGGCATTTCCAGAACCTTGAGAAATAAACTACTGCCAACAAAGCACGGTAAGAACAGGGAATGCCCCACGTTTCCCAAACTCCAGAACTTACCCCAGAGCAGTTTCTCCCACTTCCTGTTCCTCCTGTGGGCCTCTCACACAGGAAATGTTTTACATAAAGTGCCTTAGTAGGGGATGGCATTTAGAAGTATGCAACAGGAAAAGAAGTTTTATTTGCCAAAGAACTATCGATTCCTGGGATATTGCTGTAACCCACTTGATAACACATTTCACAGGAAACAAGCTTCAACAGTATTTTAGAATTTTTATTTGAGAAACGTGCAATGTATTTCCAGTTCACACACCCACTCAGTAAATTACCCCATGCTTCCTTCTCCTGTCCTGCACATCATCCTTCAGGAGGGGATTAAAACTCTTCCCAGTTCCAGAAGAAGAGGCAATAAAGCCCTTCAGAAAAATTATTTTTCCCGTGGAAAAATGGGATAATTCCTATGCAATAAGAGGAAAAAAATAAGCAGCACCAGTAAAACCTCCAGGTCATTTTCCAAAGCAGGATTGCCCGTAAGGACCCCTCGCATGTTTTAACAAAGCAACTTATTCAAAGGGGATCATTTGGGCACAGCTCGGGATCGTTTTTGGGAGGAGATGGGAGCAGCCTTGAGCCAGAGGCCACTTGCTGCCAGCTCGGCAAGAACCTAAAACTGTTTTCTGAAGCAGCTTTTGAAGTTTCAGCAGGAGACACTTTTACAGGGGCAAACGGATCCTGCACCAGGATTTCCAAAAGATGAGGGGTAACTGAGTCTCATGTGTTACACTACAACTTCTGCATTCAAATAGCAACTACTTTAACATGCACAAAACATCCGCCTTCCCTGAAACTACAGCTGATAACAAACCGATTTTTACCACTAGAATGTGTGATCTCATGTGCTGAGAATCTGTTTGGTTTGTTGGTTTCTTTTTTCTTAATAGTATCATTCAACAAGATGAGCAACTGGTTAAAAGCAGCAGAGCGATCCTGGACTGCAAAAATTGTAAGATACAGTACTTTTTATGGGTTTTAAGATGAAAACAACACTGAGACGCCACCTTTTCAGCGTGTAAAAAAGCCCAGACATGTGACTACGCCCAGACCAGTGTTCTGAGGCAGAAAGCGAGAAGGCACTAATTTGGGCTTCCCGTACTTACGGCTCGGGGAAAACAAACTGCTTACTCGGAGGCCTTTAGAAATATTTTAACTACTGCTCGCTAGAAGAAACAAAAAACCACATCACTGAAAAAAAATCCCCACGCCAGACAGGAGAAAAGAAGCGCGGAGAGCTCGTTTTCGAGAGAGATCCCCTGATAAAACACCCGCTTTAGAGCGAACTCTGCCGCAGAGAGGCCCCGCCGGGCGGTGGTTAAAGAGGAATCGACGCTGCCCAAGATAAAAGTTGAGCTCTGGAAACTCCCCGAGTCCCAGCGTGCGGAGGGAAGTTTTCTCTCCCAGAGTTGCGCGGGACAACGGGAGCGGGGCCGGGCCCGCGGCTGTACCTGCGGCGCTCAGGTGAGGCGGCGAGGGAGCCCTGCCTGCCCTGCTCCTCCTCCTCCTCCCCCCCCGGTGAAACCTGGGCGAGCGAGAACCGGTCACAAAAGGAACCCAGCGAGAGCCCCCCCGCCCCCGCCCGCGGAAGCGCCAGACAATGGGAGGGAGCGCGGCCGTGAATCACCGCCCGCCGCCCCGCCAGGTGCGCCCGCCCCGCCCGCTCCGCCCCCGCGGGGCCGCGCCCGGGCCCCCCACCCGCCCCCGCGGCGCTCCCGCACCGCCGCCCCCCGCCTGGCCCCAACCGGTCCCACTGAGCCGTCCAAACCGGCCGCCCCACCGAGCTCCGCTCGGCCGGGACTCCCGGAGCCCCTCCGGGCGGGACCCCCGAGCTCTCCGCGGCCGGGACCCGCGGGGCGGTGGGAGAGCACGCGGGGCTGACTCGCACGAGGCGGCGCACCGGGCCCGCCCCCGCTTCCCCCGCCGCTGCCCGTGGGGAGGGGTCCGGGCAAGGGGGGGCGGCCGCCATACGAGACCCCCCCCCCGCGCCCGCCCCGGCCGCGCCCGTAGGCCCCCCACAGGTATCGCCCCACAGCTCCCGGCACGGGTGCTCGACCCGGGCGCTCCCGCAGCACGGGAGGGGCCCGGCAGCACCGCTAGCGGCCCCGGCGCGGCGCCGGGCGGGACTCACCCGTCCATTGCACACGGAGACGACCCGTCGGGAGCGGAGTGGAGGCGCCGCAATAGCGGGACGAGCGAGACCGCTCCGTGTTATAGACTCACAAAATGGCGGCGCCGCCCGGCCCGCCTCGCCCGCGCCGGCGTTCCATTGGCCGGCGGAGCTGTCATCCTGAAGGGGGGGCGGGACCTCCCGCCTCCAGGGGTTGGCGCCCTGGCTCCCCGCGCGAAGCCGATTGGCTGCGCTCGGCGCAAGGGGCGGGGCGATTCGCCGGTGCGCGGCGCCATTCGGTAGGCGGAGGGAGACGGCGGGGAGGAGCCATGTTCAGAGCGGGAAGGAGGCCGGGATGACGCCCGGAGCCGCCATCTTGATTGGGGGCAGGGCATGGGAGGCACGGCGCTGGGCGCCATCTTGGGTACGGGCAAGCGGGTCCCCCTCGTGCACGTTGTGAGACCCGGCGGCGCCGCCGCCATGTTGGGGGCGGGCAGGGAAGCCACGCGCCGCCGCCATCCCGGCTTAGGGGCGCCCGCCCGCCGTGCCCCTCGGGGGTCGCGCAGGGCCCAGGGGCTGGCTTAAAGTACAGGAGTGTGTGTGATCGCAGTTAATGTCTTAAGGATAAAGATTACCAGAGGGTGAGAGAGAGAGAGCTTGTGAGGTAAGACGTGAAACGTACCTGCCGGTCTGGGGCTCAGGTACGGTTGTGAGATTTTGGTGCCCAGCTCTCTTGCACGTCAGGGGCAGTTCAGTGCAAATTAGATCGGCTTGTCTCACTCTTAATGTCGGTCGTTACCTGTAAGCCTCACTTGTGCAGGGATTCGCGC
Source organism: Agelaius phoeniceus (assembly GCF_051311805.1). Classification (NCBI taxonomy): domain Eukaryota; kingdom Metazoa; phylum Chordata; class Aves; order Passeriformes; family Icteridae; genus Agelaius; species Agelaius phoeniceus. Next base: position 2,656,477 of record NC_135293.1, read on the forward strand.
GTATTCCAGGGATTTGGGGCTTGTCAAGCCTCTGGAAGATTTGTTTTACAAGTGCTGGGCCACTTGTGAATTTCAAAAGAATGTTGTGGCTTTGTGTGAGATCCTTCTGTGGCTCCTGCAGGGTGACCAGGCACCCTCGGATCCTCCCCAGCACTGCTCCATGGATTAAACGCTCTGTTTAAATGCACTATTTGCTCCTTGGGAATTCTAGTTGCCCATTCTCTGAGCCTCGTTTGCCATCCCCCACGGGGATTAATTGGTCAGTTTATAGCTAATTTCTCGTTCTGCCCTCAGCCAGGCTCCTCTGTCCTGCCAGCCTTCCCACCCAGGGCTTTTCTGTGAATATATTTTGTAGTTTTGCCAAAGTACCTCTACCAGTGATAACCTGTAGAACATCATCACCTGGGCTGTGACACGGCAGTGTATGTGAGGGCTCAGAAAATTCATTTAAGAAACAAGAGTGCAAATGAAATCCCTGGGCAGTGTTTGTGCTTTGTGTCAGGCAGGTACAGACACGCATTTTGCGTTCTCGCGTCTCTCTCAAGCGCACACTTGACAACGTGAGAAGGGAAGAGAAGAATTCAGAAGTGGAGGGGTCTTGTTCTCTCCCAAACACGTGTTGCTGTGCCAGGTGCTCTGACCAGAGCCCTCATTTCTCACTGGGGCAGTGCTCAGGGGTTGGTTTCAGTGGGCAGGATCAGGCATCTCCTGCCTGCTTCACTCTCATCGCCCTCTGTGAAATGCAGCTTCCCTCGGCCTTGGATCTTTCCAGGAGCTGGGAACTCTGGTTCCTGAATCTTCGCGTTACCGGGCTTCCAGTTTGGCCCCTGTGGAGTTTAAAACTGAGGAAAAACGTGTTCTGACCTATTGCTGAAGGCAGCTAAACCCATCTGAAACCACTGCCTCCTGCATATGAAAGGCTCAGCTGCTGCCTCAGATAAGAGATTTACAACTTCGATGAGGCAAAGAATGGGAAAATGATGAGATTATAGATCCTCTGTAGCTGAGAGGCAGAGAGATAAAGTGATCAAAGAGAGCAGGAATTTAGCTGCCAACACAAGCTCCCTTGGACTGTGCCTGGTTAAAGGTGTGTTTCCCATGGAGGTGTTTCTTCCATAAGTAAGGAATTTTGGTGGTAGAGGATGCTGTGGAGGTATTTTTTCCAATGTGGGGTATTTCTGTACCCTGAACACCCCACAAAGACTGAAAACATTCATTAACACTCATCACTGATCACAGGCCAGGGTCTGATTTTCTGGTAGCTGCTGAGTTTATGGCATGTGCAGGCATTCCAGGTGCTTTTCAGGTATCTTTGGCAGAGTAAACAGGTAAATTCCACCACAGGATTCCTGATTTTCCTTTCCAGAGGCCTTTCCTCTGCAGGTTTGGTCTGACTTGAAAGGGTCTTTAAGGTTTGTGTGCAAGCTCACGCTGATTTTCCACAGTCCTTGCAGAAGTGATGATTGTGCAACATTTTATCAGCCGTTTTCCTGCCATAGGAAGAGAATTTTTTAGACAGCATCTGCTCAGGTACTATGGGACTACAAGTGACCAGTGACACTGTTGTGGTTTTCTCTGGGCCAAAGGGGAAAATGCTTTTAAGAACAAGATTACACTTGATATGAAAACACAGCAGGGAGCAGGACCAGCCCCTGTGTGTCCTTGTGTTTGTTTTGAAAAACAAACCCAGATGAAAATGACTGTATGAAAAAAAAAAAACAAACAAAAAAAACAGGAGGGCAAAGGGAAAAAAATGAATCAGCTTCTTTTGTATGATCCTACAGCAGAGTCCCACGTCCCACCCTGGTTCTGGCTCTGGTTCCTCTTGCCGGGAAGGGCTCTGGGGCACACCCAGTTTATTCCTTTTTGAGCCTTTCCTGCATGTGTTATCTCTTGGCATTTAATTCACCAGCAGGGAAGAAAAACTCTCTGAAACAAGCAGGACCCTTTCCTGCCTGTTCCTTTTGTATTGTTACACAGCTCCCCAGCCCGTGTGGGGTCATGGACGCTTCTCTTTGCAACCTTGTCCTTCACAAGCTGGCAAAACCCTTCCCCTTCTCCTTCCTCTTCCACCCAACGTTTCTGCCAGTGGTTTGAAAACCAGAACATTCCTAAAAAGGGGTGCAGTTCATGAACCCAAACCCCAGGGCACACTGGGCACTGCTGCCAGGGTTTGAAAACCAGAACCCTCCTACACGGGGTCCAGTTCATGAACCCCAACCCCAGGACACACTGGATATTTCTGCCAGGTTTGAAAGCTGCAGTTCATGAACCCAAACCTTGGGGCACACTGGATACTGCTGCCAGTGGTTTGAAAACCAGAACCCTCCTAAAGGGAGTCCAGGGTTTGAAAACCAGAACCCTCCTAAATGGGGTCCAGTTCATGAACCCAAACCTTGGGGCACACTGGATACTGCTACAAGGGTTTGAAAACCAGAACCTTCCTAAAAAGGGATGCAGTTCATGAACCCAAACCCCAGGACACACTGGATACTGCTACAAGGGTTTGAAAACCAGAACCTTCCTAAATGGGGTCCAGTTCATGAACCCAAACCCTGGGGCACACTGGGCACTGCTGCCAGGGTTTGAAAACCAGAACCTTTCTAAAAAGGGGTGCAGCTCATTAACCCAAACCTTGGGGCACACTGGATACTGCTGCCAGGTTTGAAAACCAGAACCCTCCTAAACAGGGTCCAGTTCATGAACCCAAACCCTGGGGCACACTGGATACTGCTGCCAGTGAATTGTTTTCCTGGAAGTTCCTCTCCTGCCTCATTATTCCCAGCAAGGCCCTAAACCAGGGAACTCTCACAGATGACTGTGCTACCACTGTAATCCCAAAAAAACCCCCAGGAGTCTCCAATCCTTCTGCTTCTCTCTGTGGCTTTTATTTACTTTCAAGCCCTCTCAGCGAACACGGCGGTTTTATTTCAAAGCTTATTGGCAGCTTCAGCAGCATCTCATGGTGCCAGAACATTCTTCAGTGCCTCGTTCATGATGCCACATCACCGCTCTGGGAATGGTTAGTGCAGGGCAGGAGAGGAATCCGAGCAGGAGCTCAATCCCTGCTTTTGGGTTTGTCAGTCCAGCAGAAACCACCACGGCCTCCCCTCCTCGTGCCTGAGAGAAGGGACCAGGAGAGGGACCCAAAGTCCCTCTGCAGCTGGGGTGCTTGGAGGAGGAGGGGTGGGAGAGGTGGAATTCTGTCTCTCCTGGTCTGCATTGTGTTGATTCCAGCATCTGGGAGAGGTGCAGCTCGTACCTGCACACACGTGGCTTTCTGAGCAAGACACAGCCTGAATGAGGGGAGTGTTTCTTTCTCGTGACACAGCTCACGAGAGTTTGGCAGCATGGAGTGCTATCAAAGAGTGTTCTGACTGGTAGCTGGTAAATAAATGGGTTTGGAATTGAGCTGAATGTGCTGTCAGTAATAAAAAGTGGTTTTGGAGACTGATTTTTTTTACAAAGGCCTGCACAAGGGGGAGTGACTTTGATTCTGTGATTCCTAACCCGTGTGTGGGCTCTCTGAGCAGGGTGTCAGTGACAGCTCTGCCACCACAGCACCGTGAGGCCTCCTGTGCAGGGCCAGAGCTGAGCAGGTGAGAAACACTGCAAGGCAGGAGAGCTGCACCTGGGCATGGCTTGTGCTGAGTGCCCCTTCTACAGCACCTACATGAACTTCACATTTGAAGCAGAATCACAAGAACTCACATTTTACGTCTTTCCTTCTTTTTAGTCCACGACACAAGAGGCTTTTTTTCTGTATTTCTCCATGTTATTTCAGCACTTCCCTGTCCCCACGGCTCCTCCCGATGCTCTGGGCTGACTCATTTCCTGTGCGGGACTCAGCAGCCATTTCCTGGCTGTTCAACACAGCAGTTTTTTCCCCTCCTAGTTGGGGTTGGAGTGCTGAAGGTTAGGCTATGGTTTGATGAATCTGTGGTTTTATTAATCTATGGTCTGATTATAACCCCTTCTCTTGCCCAGACATCACCTGGCAGCACCTGGGGCTCATGGCAGCCCCTCCTCTCCTGGGCCCCAGGGTCCATGATTTGGACTCTGACATTAAATTCATCACTCTTAACATTGCCATCCTTCCAGTTACTGCAAACCAGATTTCCTCTTCATTCAACCCATTTCAGCTCATAATAAACAAGATTTTTAAAAAGCGCCACAAGGCAAAGTCCTTGATCTCACAACACAGATCAAAGCCAGAGATTTTGATTTATTCCCTAAATTTGCTTATTGTCATTTGAGAAATCCAGATAAAACCTGTGTTTTTGTGTTAGACACAAGCTATCAGAAGGTTGTGTTGGTCCCTGTATTGATTCTGTGCCCATCATTCCACTTCTCCCCTCCAGCCTGTGCTCCCAATTTCCTGAGCCACTTCTTATTCCCATCCCATCCTGTGAGTAACTTGTGGACAGCTCTTGGAGCTCAGGCATTGCCTGGCCATTGGAATGTCAACCTGAGCTGTCACAGCACTTTTGAGCAGCTTTTTCCTGCTGGATTTTTAATTATTCTTTTAATCATATTGGAAAGCCTGGACTCATCAGCTTGCCTTAGACGTGGAGTGTTGGGGAAGAAACCCCCACACAGCAGGGATGCTGCCCTGGAGTCTGAATGGAGCACATGTGGAGGGCTGAGCCCTGAATAATTCATACCTGCAATGATTTATTCATGCCCAAAGCTGGATACCTCCCTGTGACTTTCCATTATCTCAAGGAGAAGGCAAAGGTTCCAATTCCATTCCTCTGTCCCCAGTACAGTGCCAGGACTCGGAGAAGGGGAGCTGACATCTCTGCTGAGCAAAAGAGGCAACTCCTGCCCTTCAGTGCCACAGCTGTGGCCCCTGACACCCAAACTGAAATGCAGGGAAAGGTCCTTACACGTTTTTCAGAGAGAACAGTGGGTGAGCAAGCAGGTAAAGCTCTTTTCTATGAATACACAGGGAAACTGAGACCCTGAGGTCAGGATGGTTGCATGACAAAAGGTCATTTTCTGAGCATGGAAAGCAAGCCCTGACTCGGTGATGTGAAACCATCGAGCTGAGCTCACTCTGCACCAGAAATTGCAGCGTTTCCCTCTGTGAAGTTACAGACTCTGACACAGTTGATGCCACATTGCAGGATGATTTTCTGCCCTTCCAGAAACCTTGCAGGAATGCCTGGACAAAGAAAGCAGCAGCTCAGGCTCATCTTTCCTGCCTCCTGTGTGCTCTCAGAAAATACCATCAGGAGAGGTTTACAGGGCCATGCTCTGAGTTCCTGACCTGGGCGAGGATTCTGCAAGACATTCAAATTCCGTCTGTCTAGAAAGGCTGAAAGATGATCCCGTGTTTCAGAGAGTCTCCAGACCCCCAGGCAGCACTGCTCCTCACTGTCTGGTGTGAAATTTCCTAATTGTTTAACCTGCAATCCTGACTTTTTTTTGTCCTTGAAATAGGCTCTGCATCAGCATAATTAAAAATGTCAAACAGGCTCGAGAGCCTCTCCAAGTTGCTAAAAATGAATGTGAATTTCCTCCCTGCAGCCTCGCTCCGTCTCTCCCTTGCTCTGGCCTCAGCTTTCCCGAGTGCCTGGTTCCAGCCCCTCAGCATAGTTTGCATTCCACTGCCAAGAATGAACATTTATTTATACAAACAACCCTTCTTCCAAGCACATCTCCCTCTATCCCAGGGCAGGGAAGTAAATGCTTGTCTGTCCATGGCTCCAGCTCTGCATTTCCTTCTTCTTTGTTTGCAGGGACAGATAAGTGCCATCCTGTTGCTTCCCTGTGCCCAGCAATGGCCTGAGAAGCTCCTTCCCTTCCTTGTAACAATTTGATTTTGTGACCCTCTTAAGGATAATGCCAATTTCCTGACCAGCCTCTCGAGGGGGCTCAGCAATAATTTCCAGAGTTGCAGCATGGGGGGCTCTGCAGGACTTTGAGAGGACTCAGATCTGCTTCTGTCCCAGCACACCATAGCCTGGTGTTCCCAGTTTAGCAGTGCTGTACTGGTTCTCCCAGCAGTGAGGGGAGGCAGGTGCAGCTCATGCATTATTGCTGCAGCCTCTCCATCCCTCACCTGTGATTGTTCCTGAAACCTTAGCTCTGCCCCTCTGTCCACAGGTGTCTCCTGTTGCATCTGCCATTCAGATGGATACAGATGCCAGATGATTCCAGACAGGAGAATGTCCCAGTCTGAGCAGGGGTCATTTAAATGAAAAAGGGCCCTGACAGAGAGGCACCTGCAGAGCATCCAGGGATGGTCCCTGGGGTGTGGAGCCTGCCTGCTGCTCGCTCCCTGCTCTGAACACAGGATTTTACAGGTAGAAATGGCAGCAACATTTGAAGAGGTGTCCCCAGGGCAGGCAGATCACACAGGTGTGTACAGCCCAGTACTGCCCCTGTGCTCCTCCATGTTTGTGTTTGCACCCCCCTATAATCTGTGCTGCGTGTGGTTCCCCTGGAGCTGAGTGGGACATGAGAGACTCCAAAGACAAGAGGAAGGAACAAGAGGACAGGAGGGATTGCCCAAATCCTGCTCCCCCTTTCCCCAAATCTGTCTTTTGGTGCCACACATGGCAGTTCAGGAGCCTCGGCCGTGCAGCTTGTTTCCACGCTGAGTCAAGAACAAAGATGTCCAAACACAGCTGGCTCAGAGAGGGTGGGGACAGCCACGCTCTGTGCCCACAGAGGATGGGGACAGCCACTCTCTGTGCCCACAGAGGATGGGGACAGCCATGCTCTGTGCCTGCCATGAGCCCCATTGTCATCCCAGCCAAGATCGACATCATTTCCCCAGGGCTGCAGCTCTATTAAACACAAAGCTTCAAATTATTTCCTACTTGGATCAAAGATGTGTTTGTTCCAGTGGCACTCAAGTTTAAAAGGCAGTGCTGGGCATGAATGAAACCTTCCCAGAGGCAGCTGCTGAGGCTCAATTGGTTTGTCAGTACTGTAGTTATGCTGTGGGCATCTCGTGTGGTTGCTGGCCCGTATGTTCCCAAAGGATGTTGTGCACTGGAACAGCTCAGGGAAGCCTTGCTCTATGGTTAAAGGGCTTTTGCTTTCATGGTGTGAAGGTTTGCTCATGCTTCAGATGGTGAAAGTGTTCAGGAATCTCACTTTGTGATTGCAGACTCAAATCCAAAGCACTCTGGATCAAACTGGGTGGAAGTGTATGAAGGGACACAACAGCCTGTGTGCAGAACCATGGAATTGGGGGTTTGATTGTGGTCTGGGGTCTGGGTGAGCAGCCTGCTCCCTAAATGCTGTCTCCTGGACTGCATTGTACAGCAGATGCTCCCTGTGACAGACAGGAGGTGAAGGAAGCCTGCTGGAGTATGAAATAAAGCATTAAAAGAACATGAAGGCAGGAAGATGCAGCATGTGAAGTCAGGGAGAACTGAGAACACTGTCCATGCCAAAGGAACAAAAGAAACTCAATATCCTTTAGAAGTGTTAATATTTAATTGGTGAGCTCTCTGATACCAAGGCAGTGACAATGACAGGAGCCTGTGCAAAGCTGTCTCATGGGGCCCCAGCATGCCCAAAACACAGGCACAGGGCTCCTTGTGGGCACAGCCATCAGTTCTGTGTGCACCACAGCACTGAATTCCTGGGTTTGGGTAAAACCAGCATCACCACAGCCCAAAAGAGGCTCCCAGTGCCTGGCAGCAGGTCTGGAAGTTGGGGATGTGTCACTCCTGGCTGCCTCCTGTGCAGGCACTACCTGCGCCTTCAGCCAGGGGAGCGTTTCCATGAGCTCACTCACTCTCCCTGTGGAGCTAAGTTCCCTCCTGAGGGGTTACATTTGTAGTTGTAGTATTGCAGTTCAGCTACATTTTCTTACTTGAAGGTCAGGGCTCAAAAAATACATGACAATACTTTATTTATTGAGAAATTACTTTGTTCCACAGTGCAAGATGACAGGTTCCTTCTGCAGCAGGTGGAAGTGAGTTCTCAGAATCCTTCCCTCAGGGACACTTTCAGCTGAGAACTCCAGATCCAAACCACCCCTTGGCTCTGGTTTCTGTGGAATCTGTTGAGTGGAGTTGCTTGGTTTGCTCCTCCTCATGCTCTGGGCAGGGTGTTGCAGCTGCAGCTCTCCTGGATCCAAGGCCAAGCGTGTGTTTCTTGTCCAAAGGATCATCCAGCTGTGGGGTTTTTATCTCTAAGGCTCTCAGGGAGTGGGGGACAGCAATCTCCAGACCCTGCTGGTCCTGGTGGCCACTCAGAGCCCAACCAAGCCAAGGGCTCTCAGGACAGAGAGCTTTGCTCACAGCTTCCATCCCACCCCAGGGACTGGCAGCTGGCTCTGAGTTCCCTTTGCTAACAAACACCTGTCTCCCCTCTCTCCTAGGCTGCCCTGTGCCCTGGATGGGATCCTGTCCTTGGGCAGTGCTCTGCTCTGTGGGAGGCTGCCTGCCTGACCTTGGAGCAGGTAAGGGAGGCAGGGGCACGGCAAAACGAGGGCAGAGTAGAAAATTGAGCAGGAGCCAAGGCTCCAAAGGTGGGAGCCTCTAAGTCTCACTGATGGCATCACCAGGGAGCCTGTGGCCAAAACCCTGGGGTGCTGCTCAGGGGGATGTTGAACCTGGGGCTCCTTTTGTGCTCCCCATGGTGGCAGAGATCCAGCAGGGACTGGAAGGAGCCATCCCACAGCCAGGGAGCTTCCCCTCCCTGCAAGGTACTTTGTTACCAGCACTGTTACCAGCAGTGTTTTTTCCTGCCTCCAGGAGCCATTTCCCATCACATCCCAGCAAACCTCTGGAAACACCTGGGGTGCAGAAGCGAACGTGAGTGTTTGCCTGGTGCTGGTGAGATGAGTCCTGCACCCCAGGCTGAGTCACCTCAATTTCAGAGGCTTTAGACAGGGGTAGGAAGGAGCTGAGGTGTCAGTCACTAAAGATGGTTTGTATTGCAAAAGAAGTAGGTTACCATGTCCCATTGTGAGCAATTACATCTAATTACAAGTCACAGATCGACCACAAATACTATTTAATAACAAATTGCTGCCACACTCCAGCCAGAGCGTGCTGGGGGAACGTGAGCTCTGCTCTGTGAGCAGGTGGGACAGCAGAGGACAGGGTCTGGTGCCAGCCCCAAAACTGGGGTGAAACTCTGGCTGCTGTGTCCTGTTCCCAGCAGTGCTCTGTGGGTTTGGCTTGGATCGGATTGGTTCAGTTCAGTTTAGCAGATGGTTGACGAAGCACCTTGTGTCACACGATGGTTTTTAGTTAAACTTTAAAAGGCTGCTCAGAAATGTAAAAAACCGCAATAAACTTCCTGAGAATTAAACAAAACACCATTTGCACCCTCCCCTCTCAGTCCCGGCTGTTCGCTTTGGCTTTTGGTCCCGGTGGAGCAGCACGGACCGAGCCCGGCCCGGGGACTCGCTCCTCCCGGCCCTGCCCACCGGTGCTGCGGGGCTGCCGCTCCCGGCGGGGCCGGGGCGAGCACCGGGGGCTGAGCGCCCCCTGCCGGTACCGGGACCGAGTTCCCCCTGCCGGTACCGGCACCGAGCTCCCCCTGTCGGTACCGAGCGCTCTCCGCCGGTACCGGGACCGAGCTCCCCCTGCCGGGACCGGCACCGAGCTCCCCCTGCCGGTACCGAGCGCTCTCCGCCGGTACCGGAGCCGAGCTCCTCCTGCCGGTACCGGCACCGAGCTCCCCCTGCCGGTACCGGGACCGAGCTCCCCCTGCCGGTACCGAGCGCTCTCCGCCGGTACCGGGGCCGAGCTCCCCCTGCCGGTACCGGGACCGAGCTCTCCCTGCCGGTACCGGAGCCGAGCTCTCCCTGCCGGTACCGGGCGCTCTCCGCCGGTACCGGAGCCGAGCTCCCCCTTCCGGTACCGAGCCGAGCTCCCCCTGCCGGTACCGGCACCGAGCTCCCCCTGCCGGTACCGAGCGCCCTCCGCCGGTACCGGAGCCGAGCTCCCCCTTCCGGTACCGGAGCCGAACGCACAAAAGAAACTCAATATCCTTTAGAAGTTTTAATATTTAATTGGTGAGCTCTCTGATACCGCTCGGCTCCAGTACCGAAGCCGAGCTCCCCCTGCCGGTACCGGAGCCGAGCTCCCCCTGCCGGTACCGAGCGCCCTCCGCCGGTACCGGGGCCGAGCTCCCCCTGCCGGTACCGGAACCGAGCTCCTCCTGCCTGTACCGGGACCGAGCGCCCTCCGCCGGTACCGGAGCCGAGCTCCCCCTGCCGGTACCGGGCAGCTCCGGCCGCGGGGAGCAGGAACAAAAGGATTCCCGTTCCACGTCGTTCCCGGGTGTTTGGCGAGCCCGGCGCGCTCCAACGCGGCAGAACCGGGAGGAGCAAAGGGGGAGGTACCGGAGCCACCCGGTGCCCGGTGCTTGGCGACAAACCCCGAGAGCAGAAACAACACAGCGCTGCTCTCAAGGTGAAGAAAAGGAAGTTTAATTTCTGACTCCAACATTTACAGTTTTCCAAAAGTGACAGTGGATTGGAGGGTGACAGTGCCACCTCTGCAATGGCACTGGACAAACCAACAGTCCATCAAATTTCTCCTCCATAAAAGAATAATAAGTTATTTACAGGAAGTGTGTGGGAGAAAGTTTGTTACGAGAATGTGAACATCAGAAGGCTTAGAAAATCTTAAAAAATCAGGGTGACACCCCCAGGGCACTGGCACAGGTGTGAGGTGCCCCCAGACTCCACCTTGACACTGTGACAGTGACACTGCAGCATTTCCTGCCCAGGTCACAGATTTGGCCTTTGCTGATTGCAGCTTTCCAACTTCCTCCTGGGAAATACAACGTGAGCTCCTATTAATAGAAGTTCATGGTTTCCAATGATTTTTTTTTTCCCTTCCCCAGGCTGGTTTGGTGGCTGGTCCCTGTTTGGTGGCCCAGGCAGCGCTGTGTCAGCTGCCCGTGGCTTTTATTAGATTTTTGGATTTATTTGGATTTTTCAGAGGCCTTGATTCAGTGCTCACAGTTGCATCCCAGGCCAGTGGCTCTGGAACTCAGCCCCTCAGGAGCAGAGATAATTAGAACTCAGGGAAAAAGTGATGTCCGAGTCTTTGAACAAAAAATAAGTCTTGTTTAAGGAATGTGGTGCTGGAGGGCAGTGTTTGCCAGCAGGGTCCGTCTCCCTCTTGGTGCCTGCAGTCAGATCCTGCCCTCCACAGACACTCCCGGTGGGATTTTGTGGGAGCCTCTCTCAAAATGGAGGCACGGTGCCCTGGAGCAAGCACAGGATGGATCCTGGGAATTGTATTTCTGCAAGCTGGAAGGATGTGGGCAAGCAGGAAGAGAGCTGAAGAGGTGCTCAGAAGATTCTTGTACAGGGCAGATGAGGAGGCAAACAAACGACGTAGAGAACGGGAAAACCAATTTGTTAGGAAATGATGGCTCCATCCCCATGGCTCCTGCTGAGGAGGGTGGGACAAGCCCCGTGAATTCTGGCAGCCATGAGCTGCAGCTGCTCCACTCAGCTCCTGTGCTGCAGCCAGATGTGTTTGAGTGCAGCTTCAGCCCTTCCTGCCCTGACACAGCCCCAGCAGTGCCTCCGTGCTCGGGCAGTGCCCCACACGTGTGTTTGGGGGCTGTCCCAGCTCCCCTCACCTCCAGGGAGGGCTTCCCAAGGGGGCAGGAGTCAAGTTTAAGCTCTGCTCTTCTGTATCCTGTTGTTTTCCTAACAGGATTGCTGCAGTTTCCTGCACTGTCTTATCTGGAGCAGGGAAGTCAGAGCTCTCCAATTCTCTGGCTCTGGGTGCATGTCCCAGGTTCTAATCTGCAAAACAGGCGCTGGAGGCCCTGAGAGGCACCAGGCAGGGCTGTCACAGGGCAATGGGACAAGGACACGGGGGGCAAAGGGCTTTTAGTGCCTCCAAATTAATGCCTTTATGTAGTGCTCCTGTTTGCACAAGGCTGTGTCTGTTTTATGGGTTCAGGCCTTCAGCACACCTGGGAGGGGGACAGGGGAAGATCCCAGTGGTGACAATCTCAGGTCACTCTGTGTCTGACAGAGCTTAGAGGAGGATAAATCTCAGAAAGTGCTGAGTTTGCTCTCCCCCCCTGCCACCAAGGACTCAAAGGACACACATAAAGTCTTAAAACGAAAAAAAAAAAGCTTTTTTTGAGCTTCCATGTTTCAGTCCAGCTCAAAGTTCAGTCTCCCCTGAAGTGCTGGAGACTCTTGTGAAATTACCTGGCCACATTTTCTGGAATACAGAGGTAAAATCAGTACCCACAGCACTGAGGCCTGGAAAGCTGTGCAGAGCAGGGCCTGAGAAAGCCAAACCTTGTAGATTAAAAAAAAAAAAAAACACACACAAAAAAAAGCCAAAAAACAAACAAACAAAAAAAAAACCAACAAAAGAAACCAACCCAAAAACCCCAAAAAAACCAAACCCCAAAAAACCAAAAACAAACAAGCAAACAAAAAAAAACCAACCAAAAAACCCCCCAAAAAAACACTAACCCCCCAAAAAACTCCAAAACCAACCAACTAACCAACCAACCAAAACCCCCCAAAAAAACCCAACAAAAAACCCCAAACCAAAAAAACTCCCAACTTTATTTTTTTCCATGAGTGAGCCTGAATTTACCTAACTGTAGGTTTTAGCAGTAGACTGAATTCCCTGTGGGTTTAAAAAAAAAAATAAAATCCTTTACTGTACAGCTCTGGAATGTCCTGTTTTCCTGCAGAAAGGTGTGGGTCCTGTACACAGTGTCCATTATCAGATGGGAGCCTCTCCTGGAAAGAGGATTAACCCACAACATCACTCCAGGCCACACAGACACTGAATCAGGCACAAGGCTCCAAAACAAGCAAAATGCCCCAAACTCTAAGCCCAGACCCTTCCCCAGGGTTGCAGGTAAAAACTGTGACAAAGATCAAGATGGATTTTTATTATTCAAAGGGAATTCACCTACGCCAGTTGAGCCTTTGGGGGAAGGACAGTGGTCATTTTTCTCACTCAGCTGTGACTGTGAATTCCACTTGCCATTCCTTTGAGGGAGTCTCAGCTGCTGGAAATCTGAGGGTCACAGCAGCCTGAGGGGTCTGTAGCTGAGCTCCAGAACCTGTGCTGGGAACTAAACAGCAAGGGAAGAATAAAAGGCTTTTCTTTCAAAGAGATCAGGAAGAGGAAGACATGTGCCTGGAGATAAGGGGAGATAAAAGCATTCCATTGGCAGGGGCCTGTGATAGGGATCAAGATGTTCATCTGCCAAGTCAGTGATTTTGTGGCCCTGTGACCACTGGGAGCTTCCCGTTGTTCCTGTTACCTTTTCCCACACTGACTGAAGGCACCAGATTGTTGGCATGGAAGTTCCTTTGAGTCTGTCTGAATGGCTCAGCCCTTGCAGGGAATTGCACAGGCTGAACTCGAAGGTGAAATTCTCTTTTGCTTCAGGAGGGAAAATGGTTCTGCCCCAATTAGGCTGAACTCAGAGATGAAACTCTCTTTTGCTTCAGGAGGGAAAATGGTTCTGCCCCAAGTTCAGCTTGTAGGGAGGGCTCAGTGGGAGCAGGCTGTGAGCTGCCCTGGCCTGAGGAGGTCAAACACCTCTGGGGAGAAGCTTGGGCAGAGCCTCTGAGGGGTCAGGGCACTGAAATGGCCATTGGAGGTGACTCCCTGCCCTGTTTGCCCAGGTTCATCAGGAGTGAGCTCACAGGAACAGTAGATCCCATACAAGGCCTTGATTAACATCAGGAGCTCAAATTGCATTTGCTGCTTCCAAAAAAGGCTTTTATTATCTGATTTTTTTTTGTTAAAGCAGCAGCAGATTTCAGTAAAAAATTCTCAGTCAATCCCGCCTTTGCACATTCCACATGCTGGCACGTGCATCAGCCAAGCATTTGGGCTAAAATTATCTGTGCTATCATTAGGAAGGAACATATGGATTGATGGAAGTGCAGCAAGGAGCTGTGTGCTGTGCTGCAGGCTCACCCTGAAGGGAGCAGCTCCTGGTCAGCTGGCACCTGTGAGAGGTGTGAGCTGTTCCCTTTGGGCAGGAGAGCCAGTGTGTTGGGCTGTGCTGGATGGGCACAGCACTCACAGCCATTCCTGCCCCTGTGCTGTTGGCTTCACCCTCAATTTGCACCTCAGGCAGCCTTCACCCTCACCCTCTGAGTGCCAGACTCCTGAGATACAGCCCTGTGGGCAAGCACTGAGTTCATGGATTGCAGCTGGGATGAGCTTCTCCCACCTTGCCCAGCTCTCTGGGAGAGCAGGAGCCCCAGGGCTGGAGCTCCTGTGCCTGCTCAGGTGTGCTCAGGTGTGCTCAGGTGTGCTCAGCTGTGCTCAGGTGTGCTCTCAGCAGCACGTGCTCACACACCACCAGTCAGGGCCTGTTCTCCCCAAGAGCTGAGGTCTGTGTAGCCAGAACTGCTCAAAGAACCACTTTTGACAAGGTTCCAGTGTTCTCAGCCTTGCCTCTTTTCCCATCACTGATTGCAAAGCTTTTAATTAACCATGGGCTGAGATGTGAGGGTGTGGTGTCAGCGATGGCTCCTGGGCTGCTGTGGTGCTGAGGGCGTGCTACATGTCCCCTGTGACACAGGAATGACTTCCAGGCTGCTGCATGGAGCCTTCCAGACAGATGGGAGAGTTTAAACTAAATCAGATTTAGTCTCTAATATAAACACAAGTTGCATGTGCAAGTCCTTCAGTTGGGAAACTGCCTCTTGTTCCTGTTTGCAAAGTCAGAGGATGTCAGGCTGAAGCAGCCTCACTATTCCTTGTCCTCTCTCTGCAGTTCAGCACTTAAAGACACAGAGCTTGCCAGCCCCAGAGTGCTGAAGGAATGGCTTGCAGAGTTCAGTTTGCAAAATTCTATTTTCAGTGTTTATATTTAGTTTCCGTTCCGTTGATGTTGCAGAGGCTGATCCTGCAAATATTTACCCCAGGCAGGTTTTGTGTGTAGAGTTCCTGGGAGTGCAGTGGGAGCTCAGCCCAGGGAGGGCACAGCTCTGCAGTGGGCTGAGCATGGAGAAATTCAGTTGTATCTTCTGGTCAGGGTTTTATATATATACATAAACACTTCTCCACGTATATAGCACACACATGTGATGATCCTTTCAGGTTCTGAGAGAGAAAGGCCACTCAAAGCATCACTTACTGATCCCCACCTGAGAGAAGGCTCAGTGAGACAGAAAGCAGCAGCATGGTGAGTGTTCTGTTATGGCATAAATGATAGCACAGACAAGAAAGAAAGAACAAATTGATTTTTAAAAGGAGTCCTGAGATGTGATTGCTGGTCTAGAATTATTGCACTGCTGGGGAGGGACAGAAAGAGCCCCAAGAACTGCTCTTGTCTGCTTCTCTCTCACTCATGTTCTCTCCAACACCTTTACAGAGTGAGAGCACCAGTGACAGAGGGTGCAGCAGTACCAGTTCCCTGCAAGCAGATCTCTCCAACCTTGTGATCTGGGCACACACTCATGGCACCATCTGCAACCAGATCCCAGGCCTGGAATTTATGCAGAACACAGATCATGTGAGCAGTGACAACGCTGTGCTGTGGATGTGCAGAGCTGGACATGCCTACCACTGGCACTGTGGGAAGTCACACAGCACAGGTGAAGAAGTGACTGAGGCTGTAGGAGGGAGAAGGAGGCTCCTGTCCTCTGAGTCTTTGGCAAGAGAATCCAGCTTTGAGGAAAAGAAGCTCAGGCTGACCCCATCCTCTTTTGGGCTGGACCAAGAAGGTCCTGGGAGCACAGGGTCGTGTGGCAGATCCCAGGGGGTCACTGAGCAGAAGGCTGACAGCCCCTACACAAGGAATAATGAGCCCAAGGGGAGTCAAAATAGCAGGAAAGCCAAATTCTCTGCAGCAGAGCAGCACTTCTCCATGTCTGGTAGCAGAGTCCAGACTGGTGAACAGGATGTGAAGTCCAAAAGGTACAAAGACACAGAGATCGTTATCTCTGATGAAGAGCAGTGTGAGGCAGATGAAGACAGCAAAGGGGACAGAATCAGCCAGGACAATGTGCCAGAGCCATCTGCTGAGAAGTTGCAGATGCACCACTGCCAGGAGATGGCATTGCACCAGCCAACAGCCTCCCAAAAAACTGCCTTTGCCCCTACAGCAAAGCCACCCCTAGCCCGTGCCTACATTCTGCAGGATCCTGTCAGCAGCTCAGAGGATCTGAGCAGGAACATCCTGAGGCTGGCTCCCACCACTGCTGCAGGGCCCGTGGCTGATGCTTGCAGAGCAAGGAGCCTCCCAGGGTCAGCAGCACCAAAGGGATGTCCCAAACCCCTTCCTGTCCCCAGCACTGAAGCCCAGCCTGAATCACCGCCCTCAGTGATGTTCTTTGAGCTCCAAGCCACTGCTGCTGTTCAGCAACATCTCCAGCTGAGCCCTTCAGAGTGTGGCACACTGGGAATGGGCTCCAGTGGGGATGGTGCTGAGAAGGTGGGTGAGGACAGTGAGACATCAGGATCTGAGCAGACACCTTGTTCTTCAGCCTTCCAGAGTCCAGAGACACATCCACCTGCAGCCTCAAATGGAGGTAAGGCAGCGTGGAGTTCTGTGCCTGCAGGGGTGTGGGGGTGTTCCATTAATCACTTTCCCAAAATATCCAAGGAGTTCACATCACTGCCAAGATTTGTACTGCAGCATCCAAGGAAATCTCTTGGATTTGGGGCACTCCTGTTTCTGCTTGAGGGGACTATAAAGCTCCCTGCCTAAAGGAATTGGTGCTTTTGTAGGGAATGCCCTTCTCTGGGGGTACCCAAAGGTGTTCTTGGCTGTGCCCCAGCCCCAACATCCCAGTTTGAATACTTTGGTCTTCCACTTTACCCAGTACTCCCACACAGTACGTTGGTTGTACTTGAGAGAGTCCCTGTGGGAAACTGGAGCTGGAGCAGGGAACTCAGGTCTCAAGAGAAAGAAACAAGAGGAAGTAATGCAGAGAAATTGTGGCCAAAGCTCTGGCTGCACCAAGGCCAGTGGCAAAACTTCCCAATGCTGCCAGTGGCAGCAGAGTTGTCAGTCCTGCACAGGAAATGCAGGACTCCACACATTTCTTTAGTCCTTTCAAGAATTAAGATTTTTGTATGTGCTGTCCTGCAGCACAGGGGCCTGGGCATGTCCTTGTGAAGGGTAGAGGTTGCTGAGGCAGCATTTGGGGTCTGCCTGGGATGTGCTTACAGCACCAGGGCTGGTCCTGAAAAGGCTTAGGGGTTGTTGTTCCTTGTGGAGCCATAACCACACAAACTGCCACAGTTGGGGTTTGGGAGCAGTATTTTACTATTTTCATAACTGACATCATGTGTCATGTGAAGGGACTGGGAATTCTTCTGGGAATGTCTGTAGTAGCTGTTTCTGCCAAGGTGACTGGCTCATGGCTCAGAGGAGGCCTCAGCATTATTGATTCATGAGCTGTTCCTCTCTGCACCTGGAGCAGACAGTACAAAACAGGCCAAAACCCCAAAAAAGTGGGACAGCCATCAGTCTTTCAGGATGACAGCTAAGCCTGTAAGAAAGAACCTGGTGCAAAAAGGGTTCTAGGTGTTGGCTCATGAGCCCTTTTCCATCACCCCATCCTCAGCCCTGGACGAGTCACAGGCGAGCAGATGGAGCTTTCCAGCAATCCAAAGAATTCATTTCTCATGCTACATCGAACTGGGTGGATGTGGGATTGCCATGGCAACTTGAGAGAGAGCCCAACTGGAATCCTGGCAATCCTTTAAACAAAATCATAGTAGACTTTTACTCACCTGTGTGTTCTCCCTCACCATCCACCCCAACCTTTGGTTCATGCTTTTATTTCATGGTGAAAGGGAAATTTCCCTGTATGGCAGTGAGCAGGGCCAGCTGCCAAGGGAGAGAGACCCAACTTCCCCTGGAGTGCTGGGCACTGTTGGGTTGTGCTGTCTTGTGGAGAACACAAATATGACCCAGAGTTCTAGGGGAAGGGGTTTGGGAGAGTCCTGTCCTCTCAGAATGGCTTCCAGAAAGCAGATAGACACTATCCTGTATCTCCTTGTGTTTTACTGATCTTTGTGGATTCTTCCTGTCCACAAAATTATGTCTTGTCCTTTAGATGTGCTGAACAAGCAGAAGAAAAAGAAAAGCAATAGCACTGCAGACATAAAAGTGTTTGAAGAGTGGCTGAGGGGGCACCACCCCTCCGAGACACGCAAGATCCACAGGCTGCCTCCTGCAGACCTTGACCACTACCTGCTCTCCTTCTTCACATCTACCAAAAAACAGAATGGCATGGACTTTTCTGCCAATTCCTTAAACACCTTCCGGTGCAACATCAACAGGTACCTCCAGCAGCACAACTACCAGTACAGCATATTGAGAGGGCCAGAGTTCAAGGCCTCTCAGGAAGCCTATAAATTAAAACATCATTATCTGTTTCAAAAGAAGAAGGAAGAGTGGAATGTTGTGGAGAACCTGACAGGTGAAGATGTGGCAAATCTTCTTGAGAAGGGAATTTTAAGCAAGACAAACCCTCAGGGCTTGTTGCGCCTTGTATTCACCAACCTCATTAGGGGGTTTGGGGCAAACACCCACCACCAGGCCCACCAGCTGTACTGGGGACAGGTGGTGCTGAGGAAGACCAAAGGAGAGGTGGAGTACTTGGAGTGGAAGGATGATCTGAGCCCTGAGGGAAATGAAGGGGAGCTAAACCCACGGCTCTTTGCCAAGCCTGAGGATCCAGAGAACTGCCCGGTCTCCAGTTACAAGGAGTATGCCAGGAGGAGGCCAGCAGACATGCTGGAGGACAACCACCCTCTTTACCTGGCTCCCAAGTCACTGTACTCTGTCTGGGACAAAGTGTGGTACATCAGGAAGGCACTGTCAAAAGCCAAAATTGATAAAATCTTGAAAGTTATTACGCAGGATGTCAGAGGAGCAGTAAGGAAGACCAAGAAATAGGGGTGTCCCTTCAGCTTTGCCCCTTCAACCACCCCAAGGCTGCTCTGAAACACAATCCTACTGCAATATTTGGTGTAGGTTGAGAACAGACAACCTTCTGCTGAGCTTCACCTTGGCACTGAAGGTACTTACAGATCTGCAGTGCCTTGGCTTTCAGGGAAGTTCCTTTGTTGTTGTTTCTGTTACTGGAATTGATAATTCAGTGAGTTAATGAGAGTCCTCAGTTTCACATTTGCCAAACGAGTTAATGTTCTACCACACAGTCAATGCTGTTAGAAACCACCACTGCTGACACAGAGAGGGCTTGGGGGTGGCAGAGCCTGGCCAGGAGTGTCAGCTGCACCCACATTTTGAGGCTGACACCCTAAGAGCTCAGCCTGTGGGAAAGGATGAGCAACAGGAGAGCGATGATGCCGCCAATCCCAACCTTGCAGGAACATTTCTGACAAGGTTCAGGTCATTTCCCTTAGGGAAAGATTTGTAGATTGAAGAAGTTGTGGCTGTTTTAAGAAGTTATTTAAAGTGTCTGACAATGTTGAAAGGTTTTATGGTAAGTGGTTTCCCTGGAATGCAAAACCCAACTCCACAAAGGCACTGGGAGGTGTGCTCAGCACTGTTACAGCTCAGTCAGGTTTTTGGGTGCATTGTTGGCAGAGCCAAATAAAAGAACCTTTAATTCAGTCCTATCTGTCTGTGTCTGAACAGCAGGTGATGCTTTCCTGGAACACTGCTGTGTTCTCTGTTGTGCTCAGTCTCCCCTGCTCCCAGCCCAGAGGCACAGAGCTTTGGGCCCTTTGAAGCCCTAGGAGCCATTCCCATGGTGTCAAACAAAGCCTTGGGGGTCAAGCTCTTTGCCCCAGTTGGTCCCATCCAACCAACTGAACATCAAGAAGTAACATCAGGACCTTTGAAGAGACATAAAACCAGACAAACTCCTCAGGTGCTGGAGGATGTGTGCCAGCTCCTCTTTGCTTTGGAGCACTGGTGGCATTGCCCTGACACCAGACTGAGATCTGTCCCGAGGGTCCTGTGGTGACCCAGCTACGGTCACACCTCTGCTCCCCGCTTCCCTCAGCCCCCAGAGCCCCAGACCACCCCACTTTGGGCTCTCTCCTCCCCATTTCTGGTCGGTTCAGCCCACGCCCAAGGCTCGGGAACAACCCCCCCGGGGAGCAGAGTGGGGTCGGTACTGGGGTTCCAGTGGGGCCTTTTTGGGGTCTCAGTCGATCTGTCCCGGACCCTGGTCAGCGTTTGTGGAGGGAGTCGGTACCGGGCTCCCAGTGGATCCGTACTGGACCCCAGTCAGCTCTTGTGGAGGGGATCGGTACCGGGGTCCGGGCGGGACCATTTCGGGGTCTCAGTGGATCTGTACCGGGCTCTCGGCAGATCCGTACCGGACCCCGGTCAGTGCTTGCAGAAGGGGTCAGTACCGGGGTCCCGGCGGTTCCGTTTCAGGGTCTCAGTGGGTCCGTACCGGACCCCGGTCAGTGCTTGCAGAGGCGGTCGGTACCGGGGTCCCGGCGGGTCCGTACCGGAGCCGCGGGCGCTGCCCGGGAGCCCTCTAGCGGGGGCGGCCAGACGGGCACGGGCCGCAGGGAGGTTGGGGTCCAACGGGACTTTGAAGCCCACCCGGCGGTGCCACCCCTGCCCCGTGCAGGGATTCCTCGCACCGGCCCCGGGTGCTCCGAGCCCCGCCCGGTGGGACCCCGGTGCTCCCCCAGCCCCGCATCCCAACCCCCAATCCCATCCCGGGGCTCCTCTGAAACACCGGAGCAAAACCAGTGGAGCAGGCGGACAGGACAGGCCTGGAAGACCGAGGGAGTGTAACAACTCTTTAATAAATTAGCAAAATAAACAGCATTTATATATATTTTTATATTCCATTGCTGCATCTCCATGGATCACAGGAGTTAAACCAATGTTGATTCCCAAGTCCCACGGCAACACTGATCCAGAGGCCTCAGTTCAGGTACCCCCAAGGCAACGCTCAGCCTTGCAGTACTTAAAAACCTAAAACCACTGAGAAATAAAACAGCTTTTTTGTAAGCCTGAGACAGCTCCCGAGGGGCAAAGTGAATTATCGGGTGATTTCACCTGGCTGGCTCCAGGCGGAAGTGATTAAAAAGATACTGATCCAATTTTTTCCCTCTTAAGAAAAAAAATAAAAGTGTTCCTCCACCCCGCAGGGAGGAGGAGGAGGAGGAGGAGGAAGGAGCTGATCTACTTTATGGAGAGATTATCAGTTTAACAATAAACCAGATTGATTAGCAGGGTTCACGTCTCTGATTGTTGCGATGGGTGGAACTGATCGAGTATTTAGGTCATGCATCAGCCGGTTGTGAGCAGGGCCAGCCCCCATCGCGGGGTCCCTCAGTCCTCATCCCGCACGTACTGCCCCGCCTCCCAGCGCTGGGCCATGACGCTCTTGTGGCGAAACACTCGGGTGCTTTCCACCACCTGCAGAGACCAGAACGGGCAGGATCTTTATAAAGAAGAGACTCTCACAACGATCTGGTTTGCAGAGCTGCCCCTCCTCCCCCTGCCAGCTCCCCAGCCTGCTCCTGAGTGGTGCCCGTGGGAGCCAGGACCATCCTGTCCCCCCTGTCCATCCCACAAAGCCTCCAGGAGTGACGGGAGCTCCCCAGCCCGCTCTGCCTGACCCAGTGCCCACCCGAGTGGTCCCCAATGGGAGCCAGAACCATCCTGTCCAACCTGCTCTGCCTGACCCAGTGCCCACCCGAGTGGTCCCCCTGGGAGCCAGGACCATCCTGTCCACCCCTGTCCATCCCACAAAGGCTCCAGGAGTGAGTGAGGGGAGCTGGAGAAGGTGGGAGGTGTCAGGGCTTTACCTCTGTGTTGACCTTGTCAATGGGTTCAATGCCTGCGTACTGTGGGAAGAGGAAAACACGATTAGATAGTGGCAGCCTGGCAGGGGAATATACAGAGGCTGCTGGATCTGGCTCCCAGCAGGGGCACAGGAGAGGCAAGGGAAGGCAGCACATGCAGCCAAGCCCTCCCTGGGGTTGTGGAAAGAGCCCAGAGCAGGATCCCCCACAGGAGGAAATGCTGCTCCTCTCCAGTCCCACCCAGTGCTGGCAGCTCTGAACAGCAGGCACTGCCTTGGGGGCTCACACGGCCCCTGGATGGTGCCACCACCACCACCAGAGCTGAGCAGCTGAACCTCCACTCCAGGTGGGAGTCAGCAGCAGCCACCTCCAGCCCCAGAGCCACCAGTCTCCCCTGAGCTCAAGCCCCCCAAACACTTGGCATGGTCACCTTTCCATCCTCCTTCACCCTCCTCCTCCGCTCCTCGAAGGGGCTGGAACGCGACGAGTCGGGGGTGAGGGTCTCTGCACTGCCCTGGGAGGAACTGGTCACTCTCAGCGGGGTGAAGGATGAGATCAGCCCCAGGATCCCCGTCTGGTGTGAGACGGGAGAGGAGGCAGGAGACTCGGACACTGAGTAGTTGCCACTGGCACCTGAGGCAGCTGTGAGAGAAAGAACATTGGGAGGGTGACCTCAGTTCCACTCTCAGGGGGTGGAGACCCACAGGAGTGCCAGGCCCCTGCCCCAAACCTGCCCCCATAGCAGGTCCAGCAGGTTTGGTCATAGCCTGGACCCCATGCCTGGGGCCCAGTCAGGGACTGCAGGAACAAGGGGTAAAATGCAAAAATGCATTAGCTGGGCCCTTCCAGCCTTGTTTGCTGCTGTAACGTGACACAAACTCATCGAGACCTGAGCATCTGGAATCCTGCAGAGCCTATCCCTCCTCAGCAGCAGTTCTGCTGACTCCAGTGTGCTGGTATCAAGTTCTGCTACCAGCACAGAGGAATCCTTAAAACCATCCCACCAAATCATTTCTCTATCTCTGTACTCCCTTACCAGAGCTGTGCGGAGTGCAGGAGCTCTTCCAGCCCTGTTTGCTGCTGTAACGTGACACAAACTCATCAAGACCTAAGCATCTGGAACCCTGCAGAGCCTATCCCTCCTCAGCAGCAGTTCTGCTGACTCCAGTGTGCTGGTATCAAGCACACAGGAGTCCTTACAGCCATCCCACCAAATCATTTCTCCATCGCTGTACTCCCTTACCAGAGCTGTGCCGAGAGCGGGAGCCCTCCTGAGGAGCAGCACTGCTGTAGGTGTCCATCAGCCTCCTGCGCTGCTCCTGCAGCTCCTCTTCCCTCTGCAGGTCACTCCTGATCTCCTCCTCGATCAGCGCAGACGTCTGCGGCTTCCCCGTGCGCAGCCGGTACTGCTCCTCCCGGCCGTCCTCCCTCCTCTGCGTCCCCATGTCCTCCACGAAGGACACCTTGGGCTTCCAGAAGGAGAGGTTCAAGTACTCTCTGGGCAGGACAGCAGCACTGGTGGGGCTTGGGGTGGAGCTGGGAAGTTTTCCTCCCCGGGAATCCTCGCTCCCCCATTTGCTGGCGCCGGCGGAAGCGTGCAGGGACACCGAGGGCAGCTCCCGGCTCCTCTCGCTGGCGGCGAAGCGCGGCTGGGACAGCTGGAAGTGGGCGATGCTCGCCGTGTAGCTGGGGGTGCTTCTCCCAGCCTTGGTGTCTTCTGCAGGGCTGGGCTGCTCCACCACAAACTCTTTAAGCCAGCTCCTCCTCTGCTCTGCCCGCTTCAGGGGAGTGGGCTTCTCTGGGGGGGCTTCCTCCTGCTCGAACACCCTCCTGCGCTCCTCCAGCTCCTGCTGCGTGCCCCTGTCATACGCCCCCAGCAGCCTCCCCTGCCTCTTCAGATCTTCCTCACGCTTCGTTTCCTGCTCAATTTCCCTCTGGACGTAAAGGGAAGCGCGGCCTCTGTCCTTCCCTTTCCTGCCTGGGCCGGGAGACGAGTGAATGTTGAGGACAGGCTTGGTCTGGATCTCCACCAGCTCGCTGCTGGAGGTCAGCCGCTGGATGCCCCTTTCCTTCCAGAGGTTCTCCTCCCTTTCCATGGCTATGCGGATCTCCCTCTCGATGGGTGTCTCGTTGCTGAGCCTCGTATTGTTGCTGCTGACCCTCAGATCCACATTCAAGGTCTCGTTGGAGGTGCTTCCATCGCTGGCATAGCCCGCAGTGGTTTCGGTGTACATCTCACCCAAGCCAGAGTCCAGGTCTTCTCTGGACCCTGCTTTGGTCAGGGTGGACATCTTCCCAACGGGATATGACGTTTCTGTGTGAGATTTTCTGGGAGGATAAACCTCCTCCTTCTCAGGTGCCTTGTATGAGGACACACCATAAACCTGGTAAACGCTCTTGTCTGTGCCGCTCTGGCTTGATGCACCAGCGCTGCTGTAGCCTCTCGTACCCTTTGTGGCCATCTCAGGGCTGTGCCACTCTTCTCTGGAGGCTTTTGTCACTGACTCTGGCCTTGGGGACATGGCCTGCTGCCCTGGGCTGAAAAACGAGCCGGGGTTGGTTTTCTCCAGCATCAGGAACTGCTGCCGAGCCGCAGAGAAGTTGATCTGCTCCGTGTCAATATTCTCAGGGTCAACGGGCGTTGCAGCCCTGCCTGGGGAAGGTTTGTCAAACCAGATGGCAAAGCTGGTGGGGACACTGCCTGTGTGCCTGCCTTCAGCTTGGCTGCTGATGGAGCCCAGCTCATCCATGGAGCTCCACCTCTCCGCGATGGTGGAGCTTTTCCTCATGGCCTGGCTCCGGATGACCTCCTTCCTCTCATCTTCCAGCTCCCTGGCTTTCTCAGGTGAGATGTTGGGTGGAGGGACCCTGTACAGGTCTTGCTCCTCATCATCATAGAGCTTGGAGGGTTTCCTCTCACCCTTGTAAGCCCGGAGGTCATACAGGCTTCCTGATCTCACCACCTCTAGCTTGGACTCCCTGTCTGGGGACGGGGTCCAGACATCTCTTCCACCCTCCAGGAAATACGAGGGCGACTGGGACCTCCTCTTCCAGCTGTAGCCATTTTCCAGCCTCTGGGTGCTGTGCTGAGCAGAGCTGAACACGTCATCATCACTGCTGGCCCTCAGCTCTGCCAGAGAGTCGTGCCTGTGCGAGGCCTGTGGCAGCTGGAACACGAGGTGCCTGGTGACTCTGTCCATCTCCTGGGAACTGTCACTCCTGTGCCAACCTTGTCCCACACAGGGGCCACTGCTCAGTTTTGAGGTCACCCTCAGAGTCCCAGTTCAGCAGAGGCCAAGAGTCTCGACCTGGCTGGCCCTGCAAGCAGGAGGGGAGAGCAGCCATTAAGAGCAGCAGAAGGAGCAGAGGTTGAGATGCAGCCCCTCTCCCAGCCTGGTTCCACTGTCCTTAGCATGGGACATGGAATTTCTAGGCTTTAGCCCTAGAAATTTCAACAATAGCCCAAACACTCATCCTCACAAAACAAACTCCTCTCTCAAACTTCTCCACATCCCTAGGATACTTTAACCCTTTAATCCACCGCCTAAGCATAACCAACTTCCTCAACAGAGGACAAAACATTGCCTCTCACCTAACTGACCTTTCCTGATACAAAATACTCAGCCCAGAAGGAATAGCCAACCTGCAACTAACAGCAACCAAAGCTGTCACCAGCCTCCACTCTGGCCTAATCAAAGCTTTCTTAGGATCATTTGCCACACCAGCCTGCCCTGTGTGGGGCAGCAGCAGCCAGAGCACAAAGCACAATTCCCAACAGGAACTGCCACAGAGCCCAGAAATCACCCCCACCTCTGTCCCCCAGCCTGGCCAGGCTCTGAGGGAGTTCAGCCAAACCTGCCCAGGCAGTCAGTGCTGCCTGCACCTCCAAAGGCAGCAGTGTTGGGGAAGATGAAACAGGAAAGCCTTATAAATAGGATTGGCTGGCAAAAGATTTTGAGAATATGGAAACTATAAGTGAGATTGAAATGAAAGCAAGCTTTGAGATCCCTCAGTTACTGAACAAGTGGAAAACAATGGCATGGCCAGCTGAAGGTGATCCCCTTTTGATGGAACAACACCCTCTGCTTGCAGACAGCTCCAAGGGTCAGAGCAGACCCTGCCAGCCTGGCAGAAGGGGCCCAAAGAGGAGTTTTTAGGGTTTAAAATGTAACACAGTATGGTAATGTAGAGATTCTTATAGGCTGTATGGAAATGCTATAGGATTTGTGTATTGTACTAGATTGGTTAGTGAGAATCAGAATATTCAACACAGAAGAAGATTTATTGTATTGGAACGGGAACCTCACTCTCTCACCCTCTCATCCTCTCTCCCCTCTCTTCTCTCAGTCCTGCTCCAGCTGTGCCTGGCAGCTCCCAGCAGGGCCCTGCACCCAGGCCCTTTGCAATAAACCCCAAGTTCCTGACCTGGCTGCAGGGATCTCTCATCCCTGTCTGTCCTGACCGTGCTACCCCCTGTTGCTCCTCCACAGCAGGAGCTCAGGCACAAGCTCCTGGTGACACCAAATCCAGCTGGGCACAGACAGCCTCTGCCTCTCCACGTGCACAGGGCAGGGAGGGAGCTCAAACCCTGGGCAGGGAGAGGTGGTGCCAGGCCTGGGCCACTCCTGCATGGAATATCTTCTTGTGCCATTTACAGAAAGGAGCCTCCAAATAGCCCAGCTCTAGAAACTGGGCTCATAAACACAGTTTCATGGCTCATAAAACGAGGGGACTTTAACCCCCCCTGGCACACAGGGCAGGAGGGAGCAGCCCCAGCCTTGGGGTCAATCCTGGAACAGCAGATCCCAGAAAGGGAGGGGCAGCACAGGTGGGTCCCCATGAGACAGCAGCTGCCACCTCATCACAGAGGCCATCCCTGGCTGCAGAACTGGTGACACACATGTCACCTGTAGACAAGCTGTGCCTGGAGGCAGCACTGTCACACACATCTTTGATGGAAAACCCTTTCCTTAGGATTTTTCCTCCTGAGAAGCTGAGGCCTCAGGAACAAAATTTAAACATTGATTATCTGCTGCTGTGGAATGCAACAGGTGCATCTGGGATTGGTCTCATGTGGTTGTTTCTAATTAATGGCCAATCACAGTCCAGCTGGCTCAGACAGAGAGCTGAGCCACAAACCTTTGTTATCATTCCTTCCTATCCTATTCTTAGCCAGCCTTCTGATTAAGTATTTCCTTCTATTCTTTTAGTATAGTTTTAATGTAATACATATCATAAAATAATAAATCAAGCCTTCTGAAACATGGAGTCAGATCCTTGTCTTTTCCTTCAACCTGAGACCCCTGTGAACACCATCGCAGGCAGCACCACACCCTGTGCCATATTTGCTGAGGTTTAGGGCTTTGCCCTCACCTGTGAGCCCTGGCAGGTCGGGGTGTGTCACTGCTGGGCACCACTCCCGGCCATTCACGGCCTCCTGGGAGCGCGCAGCAAAACTGGAGCAAGGCCACGGTGACAGCAGGGACAGCCCTGGGGCCACGCTCCTGGCGAGCTCAGCTCAGGATGAGCTGCCCCAGGTGCCCGGTGTTCCCTGCATCCCGAGCATCCTGGCTCATCCCCAGCACTCTGTGTCTCCCTTCCTTCTCCTTCCGTGATTCTGGTACTCTCAGGACGCTCCATCCTCCCTCCCACAAAGCTCCCAGCCAGGAGCTTTTTAAACCTTCCCTGGGGCAGCAGCACGTGTCCTCATTAGCTGGGACATCCTGGCCAGCCCCGGGCGATGTTTCACCGCTGGAGCTGCTGCCCAGCCCCGTGCCCAGCCCTGGTGGCTCAGCCTCCATTCCTGAAGCTGAGTTTACCTGTTAATTCCCCTGCTGTGATTCACTCTCGCTCTTTTATTGCCCCCAGTGACGAGGATAATGAAAACCACCTGCCCACGCCTCTTACCATGTTTGGAGGGGATAAAATCCCGGCTGGAAGGGGACTCCCCCTCCCTGGGCAGCGCTGGCACAGGAGAGGAGCAGGGACACAGAAACCGGCTGGGCTCTTATCAGGGCTCCACGCCAGCAGAACGGCCCCTCCCAGAGCTGCACCCAAAACATCCAACCTCCCTCAGCTCCCTCTGGTGCTGTGGGACTGCAGGGGCTCAAAATTCCCTGTTCTGGACTGCCCCCAGCCCGGCCAAGCCCCGTGAGAGGTGCTGGGCACAGCAGATGGCATTGCCGCCAGTCTGGCATGGGATCCCCCCCATAATGAGACATCTGGGGTGATTTCCAGGGTCCCCCCAGCTTGGGGGTTCTGCACAGGGCTACACACGCACCCTGTGCCCCCCTGAGCCAAGGGCTGCCCCCAGGATGGGCTGGTGCACACAAAGATCCCAGCACGTGTGCATGTCCCTCTGGTGCCCACCCAGACTGTGCCACCATCCCTGCACACCCCAGACAGTGCCACCATCCCTGCCCACCCGCACAGCCACCATCCCTGCACACCCAGACAGTGCCACCACCCCTGCACGCCCTCAGTGCCACCAGCCTTGCACACCCTCAGTGCCACCACCCCTGCACACCCTTGGTGCCACCATCCCTGCACACCCGCAGTGCCACCATCCCTGCACACCCTCAGTGCCATTCCTGTCCACCCTCAGTGCCACCATCCCTGCCCACCCTCAGTGCCACCATCCCTCCAAACCCTCAGTGCCACCAGCCCTGCACACCTCAGTGCCACCATTCCTTCACACCCTGAGTGTCACCATCCCTGCACCCCCTCAGTGCCAGCCCTGAACACCTCAGTGTCACCATCCCTGTCCACCCTCAGTGCCAGCCCTGCACACCCTCAGTGCCACCATCCCTGCATGGCCAGGGGCACACAGCGTCCCCCCAGAGCCTGGCAGTGCCCTCAGCCCCCAGCACGCTGCACTTACTGTCCATGGAGCGGGCAGGGCAGGGGTCCCCATGTCCCCAGGGCTCCCAGCTGAGCTCTGTCTGTCGGGGTGTGGCAGCTCTGGGGCGTGGGGGGGTGAGGGGGTGGCTGCAGGGCCCTGATAAGCTCAGCACCAGGGAGATCTGGGGCATTCCAAGAAGCACCTTGGGCTCACTGCCCTGTCTCCAAATTCCTGTGCTGCTGGGCCCGTGCCCGGGGGGCTGCCCTTGGCTCTGATGCCCCAAGGTGCCAGCATCCATGTGCCATGGTGCTGTGGCCATGCAGCCACAGACCTTCCTCCAGCCTTTCTGCCCCTCCATTCATGGCATTGAAGCTTCAGCAGAATCTCCACGTGCACCTTTCCCCTCACCCTGTTTGCCCCAGAGGGGGGGATGGCAGCAGAGCCCTGTGCCAGGAGCAGCCTGGGCTCTGCTGTCACACCATGGAGCCCCCCAGCTGATAACCCCGTGTGTGCCCTGTGCCACAGCAGCCCTGGCACTGCCAGCCCCAGCTCCTCGCATAGGGCAGCGCCTCCTGCCCTGGGCACAGAGCTCTGGATGGCTCTGGCAGGTGCCAGGATAAGGGCAGGGCTGTGGCACAGCGTCCCTGGTGCCCTTGGTGCCTGCATGTGGCTGGATCTCATGGGGTGGGTGGCATTGCCCATGCCCAGAGCTGCCCTCCCTCCTGGCACGGCTGTCACAGCCATGCCATGCCAGGCACTCAGCCCTGGCCCTGGGGGACATCCCTGTCCTTGTCCCATTTCTGCCAGGAAGACCCTCCCGGCCCCCACTGCCACCCAAACATGGCACTGGTGTCACACAGAGCCCAGCTCGCCCCAGCTGTGGTGCTGGGGGTCCCACTGTCCCCCTTGGTGCCCCTCTTACCCCCTTGGTGCCCCATTCACCCCCTTGGTGCCCCCCTCACCCCCTCAGTGCCCCACTGACCCCCTGGGTGCCCCATTCACCCCCTTGGTACCCCACTCACCCCTTTGGTGCCCCACTCACCCCCTTGGTGCCCCACTGACCCCCTCAGTGCCCCTCTTACCCCTTTGGTGCCCCATTCACCCCTTTGGTGCCCCATTCACCCCCTTGGTGCCTCACTCACCCCCTTGGTGCCCCATTCACCTCCTTGGTGCTCCATTCACCCCCTTGGTGCCCCTCTTACCCCCTTGGTGCCCCACTGACCCCCTCAGTGCCCCTCTTACCCCCTTGGTGCCCCACTGACCCCCTCGGTGCCCCTCTTACCCCCTTGGTGCCCGTTCCTGCTGGGCTGGCACTGCCTGGCCTGGGCACAGTGGCTGCTGCCCGTGGCTGCCAGGCTGCTCTGCGTTTCCGGGCAGGTGAGCAGAGCCTGTTCTACCCTGGGGCTGAGCCAAAGTCCACAGGTGATGCCAAGGAGCCAGGAGCTCTCCACGCCCGCCTCAGGGCGTGTGCTGGCACCTGGGCTGGCACCAGCAAGGGTTGAGGCCCCACTGCCCCAGGAGAGAGCTCTGGAATCCCTGCCCTGGGCAGAAGCAGGACCTGAACCATCGGATGGACAAGGACCCTTGGCCACGTGGTGATGGCACCTGGGGGCATCCCCCCCTTTACCTGGGCAGCCACATCCCCGTTACCTGGGCAGCATCACCCCTCATCCCTTTCCTCCCAGCCTCCTGGGTGCCCCAGACCCCTCTCTCCCCACATTTTGTGCCCACACAATGAGGGAACAGCAGAACCCACCCCAAACCTTCCACCCGCACCCTCCCAGCATGCCCAGCCCAGCCTCTCCCGCCCATGGTGCCTCCAGGCCGGTTGTTCACACAGTTTTATTTGCTCGTTTTTGGGTGTTTTACAAACAACGGGGTGGATGGGATGGGATGGCAAAGGGAAAGGAATTCAAACGGCTTCGGCACAAGTGAAAAGCTCAGGGGCACGGGAAGTGCACTTCAGCAGAGCTGGGAGGGGACGGAGGGGCTGTGGGGCGGGGTGGGGACGGTGCCGGGCCCAGCAGCCGCTCCTGTCACACCCCACGCCCCGCCCGGGGGCTGCTCCTGCCCCCCACCGCCCCCAGGGCCAGACTGGGCTGGGGGTCAGAGCCAACCGAGGGGCAGGGGGTGCCAGGGGTGGGGAGAGAGCCCCAGACTGGGGCTGGGGGCATTGCAGGGCCCGGCTGGGATGGGTGGGTGGTGCTGGCCCCTGCTGTGGGGTGGCAAGAGGTGACATTGCCCCCAGGACTGCGGGGACACCTGGGCCCTGCTCTGCAGCAATGGGGCTCCAGTGATGCCCAGCAGAGGATGGGCGGGCAGGAGAGGCCCCCATGCCCTGGCAGTGCCCTCCCAAACCCCCCTAACCCAGCCCTGCCTCTCCCAGGGGCTGTGGGTGCCCGGCCAGGGCTCAGGACAGGGCTGGCACCCCCTGAGCCCTGCAGTGACTCCAATGGGGGCAAAACTGCAGCCTGGGTGGCACCTGGGGGACAGCAGGGGTGGCAGGGGGACAGGGGGTGGCACTGCTCACACGGGGGGAGTGTGGGGGAAGGAAAGGCCCATCCTTGGGGGAGCTGAGCCCCATTCCTGGCTGCTCAACCAGCGGCGTCCTGGTGGGCTGGGCAGCTTGGGCGCTGCCCCACACACGTTTTGGGGGATCCCTGGGCAAAAGGAAGCCTCTCACATTTGGAAAAGGATCCCTCACCTGGCTGCAGCCTGCCCAAAGCTCCTGGAGAGCTCAGGGGCAGCTGATGTGGGCACTGGGCACCATGGGGCCCCCCCTGCCTGCCCCAGCTGGTCTCAGTGGGGAGGAAACGCTGGTGCTGGTGGTGAAATCCCCACTGAAGGGCTGGGGTGCAGGGTTAGGCTGCCCTCTGTGGGACACCAGACCCCTGGCAGCTCCCAGTGCCTAAATTTGGGGTGAACTGGGGATTCCCCCAGCCTGGGGAGCCCCAAAGCTGCAGCCCAGGAGCCCAGAACGTGGCTCTGCAGAGCTGCTGAGGGGCAGAGAAAGGAAGGGAGCAGGAGAAGAGGATGCTGGGCCACCCTGCTGCTGCCACGAGGAACCACAGGACCCCCACCCCACTCCTGCCCCACAGGGCTGAGCCCCCCAAGCTGCCCCAGGGGGACACGGGCACAGTTCAGCCCCCTCAGCTGGCACAGTGAGGGCTCCAAGACGTGGAGCAGAGCCCAGGAGGAGCAGAGCAGGCTTGGGGACAGCCTGGGCTGACCCTGCAGGATGGGGTCAGCCACCCCCACGTGGCTCTGGCCATCAGCACAGCCGGGTACCAGGGAGGGATGGGCGCTGCCCTCCATGCCCTTCCCTCGCTGGCACAGTTCAGCCCCCTCAGCTGGCACAGTGAGGCCTCCAAGACGTGGAGCTGAGCCCAGGAGGAGCAGAGCAGGCCCTGCAGGAGCCCCAGGTGGCTCTGGCCATCAGCACAGCCCAGTGCCAGGGAGGGATGATGGACGCTGCCCTCCGTGCCCTGCACACGCCCTGCCCTGGAGGCCTTGGGGAGCGCGGGGATGAGGAGATGGAGCAGAGACGTCCAGGGGCAGCCGGCGGCCAACAGAGCCAAACCCGGCCCTGCTGGATGATGGAGGCACGGAGGGAGGGGCTGGCACGGGGCTGGCACGGGGCTGGCACGGGGCTGGCTCCGGTGCCCGCCGTGGGCTGCTGGCTCCCGGGGAGTCATCCACGGACACAGCGACGTCCTCCGATCCCCTGCCCGGCGGCTCCATCCTCCGACGGCGGCGGGACGGTGTCGGTGACAGAGGGGCTGTGGTGGGGACGGGTTGGGCGCACCGTGGGGCGAGGGGGGGCACTAATAAATACCACAGGCAGCGCTGGTGGGGGCGGCACGGGGCTGGCACCGGGCACGCGGGGCGGGCATCCCCGCTGTTGGCACCGCGCTGGATCTCCCCGGTTGTGCAGAAAGAGGGGCCGGTGTCCGGTGGGATGGGGGAAAGGGGGCTCGGCGTGGGGCTCACATCACCGTGCAGCACTTGCAGCGCTGCTTCTTCACGTCTGTCTCCTGCTCGGCCTCCTTGGCATCTGTGGCGTTGGCGCCCTGCCCTGCCGAGCCCTCCTCGCCCAGGGGCTGCGCGGCCGCCGGCTCCAGGGCGGTGCCGTTGGGCGGCGTGTGGTCCTTGAGAGCCGGCTCCGCCTTGCCCTCGGCATCCTCGATCACCACCAGCTCCGCCTTGATGGTGCCCTCCAGCCCCAGCACCTTCTTGGTCTCGTTCTCATCCTCCACGTTCTGGTAGCCCATGAAGATCATGGTGACGGGCTGCTGCTCCTGGCTGCCCTCTGTCCCCTCGCCCGGTGGCACCTTGGCTTGCAGCCCCGTGATCTCCCGCCTGGGCGTCGCCTTCTGGCTGCCCGTGCCGCCCTTGGCCGGGGTCTGCCGCCCTCCGGCCTCGCTCAGGGTGGCCTCATCCGCCTTGTGCAGGAGCTCATCGACCTCGGAGGAGCTCAGGGGGTGCGCCCCGTTCTGCAGGGCGCCGTCCTCGGCGCTCACGGCGTGCACCACTGCGGGGACAAGAGAGGGAGGGTGAGAGGGGTCGGCATGGGGGCACCAGGTGAGCTGGCAAAGCTGCTGCCGTCAGCCTCACTCCTGTGTGACCCCTTCCCCTCTCCAAAGGTGCTGCCACTGAGGCTGGGACTCCCAGAGCATCCCAACCCTCCCCTCTGTGGTCACAGAGCGACCCCTTCCCCTCTCCAAAGGTCCTGCTGGGACTCCCAGAGCATCCCAACCCTCCCCTCTGTGGTCACAGAGCGACCCCTTCCCCTCTCCAAAGGTCCTGCTGGGACTCCCAGAGCATCCCAACCCTCCCCTCTGGGGTCACAGAGCAACCCCTTCCCCTCTCCAAAGGTGCTGCCACTGAGGAGGGAGGGTGAGAGGGGCTTGGGATGGGGGCACCAGGTGAGCTGGCAAAGCTGCTGCCGTCAGCCCCAGTTCCTGTGTGACCCCTTCCCCTCTCCAAAGCTCCTGCCATTGAGGCTGGGATCCCCACACCATCCCAACCCTCCCCTCTCTGGTCACAGAGCGACCCCTTCCCCTCTCCAAAGGTGCTGCCACTGAGGCTGGGACTCTCCCAGCACCCCAGAGCTGCTGCCAGACCCTCTCTCATCACCTGGCAGCAGCCAGGGAGACTGAAATAAAAGCCCAGTGGAAGGAGCTGTTCCCAGAGCCTCAGGCGCAGTGAGCCCTGCAGGAGCCACGGCTGTGTGCCAGGCCAAGCTGCCATGGCAGGACAGAGTCTGCTGGCAGCCAGGGCTGCTGTGACACTGCCAGGCCACCAGTGCCACCTCTGAGCCCCCAGGGATGCTGGGCAGCTGCTGCCCTGCCGTGTCCCCACCGCATGGGGCTCTCCCACCCCACTGCTCGTGGCACTGGGGGCAGAGATGTCATGGCCAGAGCAGACAAGGGCTCGTTGTGTTCTCCACTTGACCTGGGCCATGATGTGAAGGTCAATGGGCAGGCACTGAGACAGGGACAGTGACCAGCCTGGCAAACAGAGGGGCCATGGCCACACAGAGGGGCTGAAGGGGAGCGCTGTGTTTTCCTTGAAGAGGGGTTTGGTCCACTCAGCCACCACAGTTCCCACTAGGATGCTCCACTTCCACTTCTGGTCCTTGTCACCACGATGGTCCCTTGGGTTTGGCTGGTCCTTGTCACCATGATGGTCCTTGTCACCACAATGGTCCTTTGGAGCAGATTCCCAGATGTTCCCAAAAGCAGCAGGAGCTGCAGACAGGGACCAGTCCTGGTGCTGCACTTCCACCATCCCCATCAGCCACTCTCCCTGCTGCCAGCCTGTGGGACAGGCCAGCACGGTGCTGGTGCACATTTCCTGCCCATGGGACAGTGTTGGACAGCACAGATCCTCTTCTCTGCTCTGCAGCAGTGCAGGGTCACGACGTGCAAACCACCTGGACCATCCACCCCGTGCTGCCATGACAATCCTGCGATCCACTGGGCTGGGGTTGGTGAGGGATTGTCCTCAGGAGCAGCCCCTGCCCTTCCTCATGCTGCTGGGATGTGCAGGTGGCCTCTCCCTGTCCCCTGCCACCGGCGTGGGCCGGCCCGTACCTTTCAGCTCGTCCTCGTACACCTTGACCCCCTGCAGGCAGTGGTTCTGGGGCAGCATGGTGGTGCTGGACAGGACCTTGGTCTCCCCAGTCACTCTGTCCTTCTCCACGGTGATCTCCACCGAGTACATGGCTGGGACACAGAGAGGACAGCGCGGGTTACGGTGCCTGGCGGCAGCGTGGAGCATGGAGGAAGCGTTGTGGTGCTCAGCAGGGACCAGCAGGGCTCAGCAGGGTGAGGAGGTGTTCAGAGGTGCCCAGCAGGGCTCAGGAGAGCTCAGCAGTGCCCAATGATGCTCAGCAGTGCCCAGCAATGCTCAGCAAGGCTCAGTGGTGTTAGCAGCGCCCAGCGGTGCCCAGCAGGGCTCAGAGGTGCCCAGCAAGGCTCAGCAGGGCTCAGAAAGGCTCAGTGGTGCCCAGCAGGGCTCAGGAGCGCTGAGAGGTGCCCAGTGATGCTCAGCAGGGCTCAGTGGTGCCCAATGATGCTCAGCAGGGCTCAGGAGCACTCAGAGGTGTTCAGCGGTGCCCAGCAGGGCCCAGTGGTGCCCAGCAGGGCTCAGAAAGGCTCAGCAGGGCCCAGCAGGTCCCAGCAGGGCTCAGAGGTGCTCAGCAGTGCCCAGCAGTGCCCAGCAAGAGTCAATAGGGCCCAGCAGGGCTCAGCGATGCTCAGCAAGGCTCAGTGGTGCCCGGTGGTGCCCAGCAGAGCCCAGCAGGTCCCAGTGGTGCCCAGCAATGCCCAGCAGGGCTCAGTGGCACTCAGCAGCACCCAGCAAGGCTCAGTAGAGCCCAGCAAGGCTCAGCAGTGTTCAGAGGTGCCCAGCAGGGCTCAGTGGTGCCCAGCAATGCTCAGCAGTGCCCAGCAGGGCTCAGTAATGCCCAGCAGGGCTCAGAAAGGCTCAGTGGTGCCCAGCAGGGCTCAGGAGCACTCAGCAGTGCCCAGCAGGGCTCAGTAATGCCCAGCAGGGCTCAGAAAGGCTCAGTGGTGCCCAGCAGGGCTCAGGAGCACTCAGCAGTGCCCAGCAGGGCTCAGCAGTGTTAGCAAGGCAGCAGCAAGGAGCAGTCAATGGCAGAGGCAGGTGTGGCACCCCTGGCACATCCCTCCTCCTGGGACCCCTGTCCATGCTGGTGCTGCTGCCATCCCCGTACCTGCAGGGCTGCTGTGGCTCTGGGGCTGTGTCCGTCTGTCCAGGCAGTGAGAAATGCTGCCCTTGGGGCCTGGCTGGGAGCCAGGCTCATGCTCAGGGAGGTGCAAACCCCATGAGGGTGCTGGAGCTGGCACAGCCCCTCTGCCCCCATGGGATGGGTGACTCTTGGCATCTCTCCTTCCACTCCTGCAGCAGGGTCCCCTCAGCCCCATCCAAGGACCCCAGGATGGGCTCTGCCCCATGCTGGTGCCATGATCTGCCCTGAGCTCTGCCCCAAAGCAGAGCAAACCCCCCCCAGCCCAGGCAGGCTGGCCCCATGTGCCCCACAGCTCCCTGTGCCTGGCACTGCTGCCTCGCCCTGCACAGAGCAGCTGCAAACAGAGCAGGAAGGGTGGAACTGGAGCAGAAACAGGGAGCAGGGCTCAGGGAAGGGCCCTGAGCCACAAACCAACCGTGGGGTGAAAGCAGAACCAATGAGGGATGTTCAGTGCCCTGGGCTTGGGAAGGCATCGAGCAAGCTGAGGGTGGCACAGAGGGCAGGGGAAGCAGCCTGGAAGGAGCTCAGCGGGCACCTACCCGCCTTCATCATCTCACTGCCTTCCACTGCCTTCATGGGGCTGCTGGAGAGCCTCTTGTCAGCTGGAGATGGAGAGGAGACACGGCCTGAGCCCTGCTGTGCCCCAGAGTGTCCCCCCATGGCCCACCCAGAGCACACGGGGCCAGGGCTCTTGTCGGGCTCTGCCCACCCATCCTGGCCTCAGGGCAGCAGGAGGGCACGGCTGGTGCTGAAACACGGCCAAGGGGGGATCAGGATTCACCTACCCTTAACTGTGCCCAGGGGACTCTGCAAAACAGAAGGGAGAGGTTATAGGAGCTTCCAGGAGGTGCCACAGAGGCTCTGTGTGCACACCCACCACCCACACACCCCCAAACCCACCAGGGGTGGGCACCCCGACCCCATGGCCAGCAGCTTTGCCCACCTTCTGCGTGTTGGGGACAGCCTCAGCCTTCTTCTCCTCCTTGGCTGCTGCCTCTGCCAGGTTCTCCTTGGTGGAAGCCACTGAGCTGCTGTTCTCCAGCATCTCCAGCTCCTTCTCCAGCCTGCAGGGAGAGCCAGGGCTGAGAGCAGTGTGGGACAGGGAACTGTGGTGCAGCCACACAGGGCAGGGGAGAGGGGACACCCAGATTGTCCCCACAAGGTGCAGGGACACACAGGCTCTGGTGTGGCTGTGTCTTTGCAGAGCAAAAGTGTGGGAACCCAGAACAACTCTCTGGCTGTCAAGACCCCTGCCAGGGGGCACAGAAACCCTGGCACAGAGCCCAAAACTCCTGTGAGTTTGATTATTACCAACCTTAAATGAAGATCAGCAGGCCACAACAGTTTAGGTAGAATAATAGTGAAGTTATCACGGGGTGGAAAAGTAGATTTTGGGGTTTTTGGGATGGGGGTTCAGGAGGCAAGATGGAGGGAACTGGGTGTGCCCAGCCTTGCTCCTTCTTCTTCTTGGCCTCCATCTTCTGCTGTGATGGTGGCACAAGTTGGGAATGGCAAATATCAATAATGGCCAGAGCAACAAGCTCCAGTGGTGTCAGAATTCAGGAAGGGAATTCAGGACATCCCTGGAGTGCCAAGAGCCCTGCCAGGGGCTCAGAGACCCTGGCACAGAGCCCAAAACACCTGTGGGTTTGACTGTGACCCATGGAGCAAATCACCAACCTTGTATGAAGATCAGCAGCCACAACAGTTTAGGTAGAATAGCAGTGAAGTTATCACGGGGTGGAAAAGTAGATTTTGGGGTTTTTGGGATGGGGGTTCAGGAGGCAAGATGGAGGGAACTGGGTGTGCCCAGCCTTTCTCCTTCTTCTTCTTGGCCTCCATCTTCTGCTGTGATGGTGGCACTTTGGGATTGGTTTAGAGTAGAGGTGCACTGTCTAACACAGGTGGTAGTATTCCCTCAACCTGAGACCCCTGTGAGCACCATCACACAGCAGCTCCAAGCTCAGCGTGCCCTGCCTTGCTCCCAGCACCTGAATCTCAGCACCCACCTGCCCAGGGATGCTGGAGGGGTGCCCAGGGGTCTCTGGAGGGACCTTTGTGCCCTCCAACTGCACCCCAACACCCATCCCCACACCAGCCCCGTTACCTCTGGATGGTTTCCTCCAGCTCCTTGGTCTTCACCTCATCCTCCTGCATCTGTTTCTTCATGGCCTCTTCCTCCTCGGAGGCAGAAGCTGGGGCTCCCTCCAGGAGCCATCTCTCCCGCAGAGCCTTGGACTGGGGAGCACAAGGAGGGGATCACAGTCCTGCCCTCCCCAGCCAGGGCGGGCTCCCGGGGGGGATTCTCACCTTGAGATGCTGCAGCTGCCTCCTGTCATCCTCCAGCTGCCGCCTTTTGTTCTCGATCTCCGTCTGACGCTTCCGCTTCTCCTGCAGGGACGGGAGCGGCGGGGAGGGGTCGGTGCGGGGACGGGGAGAGCAGCGGGGCCAAGGGGGAACCCCCGGGGATTGAGGCTCCCGGTGTGAAAAATGTGTAATTTATGATTGGCTTTAGGCAATTGTTCCAGTGAATATTGTACGCGTTGTGTTGGAAAGTGGTGCTGTGTTAATTCTCTTGAGTAGTGTGGTAAATGTAGTTTTAGGTTATAACAAAGAGTTAAAATAGAAACGATGCTATGTAAGATACTTTTTTTTAAAGAAAGGACTCACACCGGGGTAGCAGCCACAGGA
The DNA here is from genome assembly GCF_051311805.1 of Agelaius phoeniceus. NCBI lineage: Eukaryota > Metazoa > Chordata > Aves > Passeriformes > Icteridae > Agelaius > Agelaius phoeniceus. Next base: position 2,694,992 of record NC_135293.1, read on the forward strand.
CACCTGAATGTTTACACCCAAATCTTTCAGAGAAAGAGAATTTATGGCCCTCTTATCAGAAGAAACGAACTTCTTCCCACCTCGAAGGCGCTGTCAGGATTCAGAGGAAGAAGTTGACACTGGCCAGAGAGAATCCTGTGTTTGAATGGAATTTATGCATCGTGTATGAGGTGTATGAATATGCAACAGGCTGTTGCTTTTAAGGGTTAATCCTGTGTTAACTGTGTCCTTTTTCGGGCTTGTGCTGCCCAGAAAAAGGTACCCGAACTGCCTGTAACTCTTTGTCTCTAATGTCTCATATTGTCCTAATTCAAATTGTCCAAATTATTATTACTAATCGTATTACTATTTTTAGTAGTATTTTATTTTTTTATTTTAGTAGTATTTTATTTTTTATTAATACTAATCGTATTACTATTTTTATAACCATTTTATTACTATTAAACTTTTAAAATTTTAAAACCAAAAATTTTTAAATTTTAAAATGTTTAAAAATTTTAAAATTTTAAAATTTTCAAAAGAAGAGATTGGCGTTTTTTCACACCAGCCTTGGGAACACCCCCCAGCAAGGCTGGTACCGAATCCCTGCTCTCCCTGGCACAAACGGAAGCATTGAGGGTGTGGAGGATTTGCTCTGCTCACCATCTCCAAATGTCACCGCTCCCCTCGGCCGGCCCCGCGGGCTCTGCCTCGTCCCCCCCTCGCTGCCACCCGGCCTGAGGCTGCTCCAGATCATTTCAGCAGAGTCAGGCCCGGCGCTTTCTGCTCTGCTCCAGAACAATTTGCCCTTTGTGCGGCAGAGATCGGCCGGCTGCCGGCGGGGCTGGGCACCGGGGCTGCGCTGGGTGGGTTCAGGCAGCCCCCCCTGCCCTGCTCTGAGCTGGGAGGGGTCGCTCAGCAGGGCCCCCAGCTGCTCCCTAATTAATAGATTATATACCATATAGTTATTTATAATTAGTTATTTGTAATTTATATATGTATTTGTAATATGTATTTATACAATAGAGTTATTTATAATAATGTTATTAATATAAAATATAATATAGATATAATTAGTTATTTGTAATTTATATATGTATTTATAATATGTATTTATATAATAGAGTTATTTAGAATAATGTTATTAATATAAAATATAATATAGCTATTTATAATTGGTTATTTGTAATTTATATATATAATGTATATTTATAATATATATGTTTATTATATAGTTATTAATAATAATATTTTTAATATAATATATAATAGAGTTATTTAAAATTAGTAATTTGTAATTTATACATAATATCTATTTATAATATGTATTTATATAATAGAGTTATTTATAATAATATAATTAATATAATATATAATAGAGTTATTTATAATTAGTTATTTATAATTAGTTATTTATAATATATAATATATTGTAATATATTGTAATATATTTATAGAATATAGTTCTTTATAACAATATTAATACAATATATACAATATAGCTATTTATAATTAGTTTATTATAATTTATATACATATATATATTTATATAATGTATTTATAGAATATAGTTATTTATAGAATATTATTAACATAATATATGTAATATAGTTATTTATAATTAGTTATTTATAATTTTTACATATTATATATATTTATAATATATATTTATACAATATAGTTATTTATAATAATATTATTAATATAATATAGTGCCCATGCTGGGCATGGCTGGAGAGCAGCATCCTCAGCCCTTCCTGGGGAAGGAATCATCACTCATTTCCCTCACTTGGGGCTCGTCAAGGCGCTGCCTCCTTAATTAAACCTCTCAGCTGCCTGTTGCTCGCTCTGTCCCTGTTTCAAGCTGTGGCACCCCAAGAAGAGCCCCCACCGGGCCGTTCTGAGTCCTCATGGAGCTGCTGGAGACCCCCAGTCTGGGGCTGAGCACCTGCCCCGGCTCTCCCGCACCCTCCTCCCTGCCCGTGCCTGCCCCTGTGCGCCCTGGGGACAGGGAGGGACTCACGGCGATGGCCTGCAGCCTCTCCTGCTGAAGCGTGCTGGCCTCCACGACCCTGCGGAGAGAGAGCAGAGAGCAGCTGTGAGCAGGGATAGCACGGGCAGCTCACTGGGACAGCGTGCAGCCACCAGAGCGGGCACTGTGGGACACAGACAAAGGCTGAGCCCTTCCTTCTTACCATCTGCTTCCTCCTCGCTACCCTGGCACCAACCACCCCTCACTGCTCAGCTCCTCCAGGCACCTCTTGGCCCCTGTCCTGCCCAAATCCTGCCTTGCCCAGCCCCTGGAGCACTCAGCTCATGCAGAGCCAGTCCTGGCGTGGTGCAGATGGAAGCTGTGAGCACGGAGGGGCTGGAGCAGGAAGAGGTTGGAGCAGGATGGTGCTGGAGCAGGATGGTGCTGGAGCAGGATGGTGCTGGAGCAGGATGATGGAGCTGTGAGGGGCTGGAGCTGTGAGGGGCTGGAGCAGGAAGAGGTTGGAGCAGGATGATGGAGCTGTGAGGGGCTGGAGCAGGATGGTGCTGGAGCAGGAAGATGTTGGAGCAGGATGGTGCTGGAGCTGTGAGGGGCTGGGGCTGTGAGGGGCTGGAGCAGGGCCCTGCTGGCTGCCCTGTGTTCCAGTCTGGCTCACGCTTTCCATTCCAATTTCCAAGCCCTTTCTTGGCTGCTCACACCTTTCCCCGGCTGTGACCTTTCCGGGCTGCACACACAGACACACATGTGCACAGACACAGTGACACATGTGCACGGACAGACACACACATGTGCACAGACACAGTGACACACTCGTGTGCACAGACACACTCACACACACATATGTGCACAGACAGACACACACATGTGCACAGACACACCGACACACTCGTGTGCACAGACAGACTGACATGCACATGTGCACAGACAGACACACTCACACACTCGTGCACAGACAGACTGACACACTCATATGCACTGACAGACACACACGTGTGCACAGACAGACACACACATGCACAGACAGACACACAGACACACTCAGACACACACCCAGCAGCCTCTGCCCCCCGTGGGCACCTCAGCAGCCCAGCCATGCCAGGACCCCTCCATTGCCAGCCTCCTCTCTGGCCCGGCACGGCTCTGCCAGGGATCATCAGGGATCATCCCCCACCCGCAGCCACCTGTCCCCAGGGTGTGGTGACCCTGCCCAGCCCAGCCCCGGGGCTCCAGGTGCGGGGCAGTGCCCGGTGGGACCGGGACGCTCCAGGGGAGCCGCTGGCTGCTGGCCAGACGGTGCTAATGAAGCGCTGAGCTGCGGCACTAATTAGGGTGGGAGGCGCTGAGGTATTGTCAGGGACGGATCAGCTCTGCTTCCTTCCGAGAGCAAGGGGCAGAGGTGGGCTCCGTGCGCCCAGGGAGGGAGTCTGACAGAGATGGGGGTGCTGAGCCCCACAGATGACACCTGGGCTGTGCCCTCCTGTGTGTGTGCCCTCCCAGGGGCTCCCCACTGCCTGTCCCACCACTCAAACAGGCTCTGCAGGCTGAGAGGAGCCTCTGCTCCCTCCTCGAAGGCAGCGACAAACTGGGAGCTGCTCAGAGGCGCCGTCCTCCCCTCACCCCACACCCTGGGGATCCCTGTGATGCACAAAATCCAGGCCAGGAAAACAAACCCTGGGGAAGGTGTTGCTTTTGTGGTGGTTATTTTTGTGCTGTTTGTGCTGCTCCACCGGCGCAGGCGCAGGGCTCTGCTCTCACACCCCCGTGTCCCCCGCGTCCCCTGGGGTGTCCCCTGTGCCCCTCACCACCCCACACCCCCTCATCACGAGCTCCCTCCTGCTCTGGGTCCCCTCAGCCCAGCCCTTGGCATCCCCGCACTCCCAGCCCTGTTTCTCTCCTGGATCTCGCCCTGTTCCACAGATCCAAACTTTTACAGCATTCCTGAAACATTCTGTTCTGCTTTTTCCTCCCTCCTCCATCCTCTTTTATTTTCCATTATTTGCTGCAGACTCCACATTCCCAGGTCAGACGCCAGGAAATCTTCCTGGCCCAGGGAGAGACACAAAACAGCCTGGATGCCCCTCGCTGCAGCCTCTCAGAGCCTGCTCAGACCCTGCCCTGGGGGCTCTGATCCATCCTGGGGGGCTGAGCAGGGACCCCCCCAGTTCCTGCTTGCTGGGACAAGGCACTGAGGTGGAGGGAGGGGGTCCCAGGCCCCCCAAAACCCCCATCCTGCCTGCCCTGACCTGTCTCTGGGGCCCTTGTGACTGATGGAGGCGGTTCCCTGGCGACGGTTCCCTGGCAACGGTGCCATGGCAACGGCGCCATGGCAACGGGAGAGTGCCAAGGGGATGTGGGGGGATGCTCAGGGGGATGTGGGGGGATGCTCGTGGTGGCTGAGGGACCACAGGGGCTGGGGTGCCCTCCCCAGGCCTGGCACCCCGACAGAGTGCCAGTCAATGCTGTGGCATCACCGGGGCCTCCTTAGGGCTTCTGGTGCTCCTGATCCATCCTGGGTGCCAGCAAAGGTGGGGAGGTGATCCCAGGAGCCACCGAGCTCCTCAGGAGCCACCAGCCCAGACAAGGAGCAGGGAGAAGGAGCAGGGACATGGGGGATGAGGCCCTGGGGGCTCCCAGGAGCCATCCCCAGGCCCGAGGCTGGACCCACACACACACACACACACACACACACACACACACATACACACACACACACACACACACACACCCGTGCTCTCCCTGGGCTCTCCTGCTCGTGGTAGCAGAGGGACCACAGGGGTTGGAGTGCCCTCCCCAGGCCTGGCACCCTGACAGAGTGCCAGCCAGAGCCGTGGCATATCTGGGGCATCTTTAGGGGTTCTGGTGCTCCTGATCCATCCTGGGTGCCAGCAAAGGTGGGAAGGTGATCCCAGGAGCCACCAAGCTCCTCAGGAGCCACCAGCCCAGACAAGGAGCAGGGAGAGGAGCAGGGACATGGGGGATGAGGCCCTGGGGGCTCCCAGGAGCCATCCCCAGGCCCAAGGCTGGACCCACACACCCGTGTGAGCACACACACACACACACACACACACACACACACACACACACACCCGTGTGAGCACACACACACACACACACACACACACACACACACACACCCGTGTGAGCACACACACACACACACACACACACACACACACACACACACACCCCCGTGTGAGCACACACACACACACACACACACCCACACACACACACACCCGTGTGAGCACACACACACACACACACACACACACACACACGTGTGAGCACACACACACACACACACCCCCGTGCTGTCCCTGGGCTCTCCCTGGGCTCTCCAGCTCTTTCCAGCCCTGCTGATGCTGCCGTTTCCCACCATCACAAGGGAAGCCCGTGACCTTTTGTCTCCTCCCCGCCTGACATGAAACAATAATGTTTATTTGCCTTCCTCCGCTTTTTCCCATTAGCTCATCCGAATGTGTGAAGAGCCGTTTCGAGCTGCTCCCCTGCCCTCCTCTCCCTCCCCGCCCGCTCAGCCCCGGGCTGGGGGAGCCCAGGAGAGCTCCCTGCATGGGCACCAGCGCCGTGCAGGCGCGGGCTGTGTGGCAAAGGCAGCAATCGAGGCATCAGCGCTGATTTCCAGCTCTGTTCCATGCCAGGAGCCCGGAGTGACGCGGCCGCGGGGAGGATGCAAAGCTCTGTCACAAAGCCATGAACAGCGGGGCCGCGATCGAACGCCCCCGACGGCAGGAGAGGGAGGGGAGGGAGGGGAAGGGGAGGGGGCTGCAGCCGCCCCGGGGCCGCCACGCATCAACCATGGAGGGAAATGCATCAGCGGCAGCGGGATGGGCAGGGATGGGCAGGAATGAGCGTGGCCATGCTCAGGTCCTGCTGCATCCATCCAGGGCATCCCCCCCTGCCCTGCCCCACGCTGTCTGCATCACCCCAGCGCCCATCACACTCCTCCCAGCGGCCTGCACAGCCTCAGCCATCCCCCTGCCCGGGGAGGGGACAGGGACAGGGACAGGGACAGGGACAGGCGGGGGGAGGAGATGGCAGCCCCAGGCTCCCGAAAAACGCAGATGCATTAGAGCAAGCCGAGCTGCCTGATTGATTCTTCGGGCTGAGACGTGGGCTGGGAGTGCCAGGAGAAAATGGATCCCATGAATATTTGATGAACGGAGGCTCGGGGAGGGAGTTTGATTGGAAAATTACAGATCTTTCAAACAATGGTTCAAGTGCCCTCCAAACACTTGGGTTTCCAGCTCCTTTCCAGTTAGAGGAGCAAGGAAACTCCCCCCAGGATTCATGAATGGGAGCGGAGCCGGCTGCTCCCCACCCCCAGGGGCACTGGCTGGCCAGGACAGGCAGTGCTGGCACTGGCCAGGATGTGGCACCTGTCCCCTGTCACCAGCCGTCCCTGGGTTCCTGCGTGCCAGGAGCAGCAATGCCACGAACACAGGCACAGATGATGTCCCAACGAGGCAGCAGGAAGGTGGATCCAGGCAGGGGCACCCCTGGGAGCCCTGACACCCAGACAAGGAGCAGGGAGAAAGAGCAGGGACACGGGGGACGACACCCTGGGGGCTCACAGGGAGCTCAGTGCTCGGTGCCAAGCCCAGGGGCTGGGCCCAACCCAGGAAAAACCTGTCTGGGGCAGGATCCACCCGGCTCCTCTCCCTCCTCCAGGCTCATCCTTGTCCCTGACAGTGGCTCCTGTCTGGGACCTGGGGGCTGCTTGTCTCAGGATGCACTGAAGGGATGCAGGAAGCTGGGCTGTGCCTCCAGCCCCAGCCCTGTCCCAGGGCACCTCCTCAGCTTTCCTGGGCCACCTCCTCAGCTTTCCTGGGCCACCTCCTCAGCTTTCCTGGGCCACCTCCCCTGCTGGAGGCCCAGCTCAGCTCCCAGCTCAGTGCAGCCCCATGAACCCCCACCCCCCTGGGGAAAGGGGCTGTTTCTGGCCAGGAAGCAGGAACACCAGCAGCAGCAGCTTCCCAGGAAACCTGCTCCAGGTCCTCCCAGTTCCTCCCAGCAAGGCAGGTCCAGCTGGGAGGCCCTGTGAGCTCTGAACCCCCTGATCTGCCAGCCCCAGGCAGGGCTGGGTGCTGTGTTGGGGAGCTGTTTTTGGGGTGTGTTGTGGGGTGTTGTTGTTGTAGGGTGTTGTTGTGGGGAGCTGTTTTGGGGTTTGTGGCCTCCTCTGGGACAGCTGGGAAGGGTGACAGTGCTGCTCCAGCTGGACACACGGACAGGAGGACAGAGCTGATCCCTTCTGGAGGCAGCAGGGTCTGGCCTGGGTTTTATTTCTCCCTGGATGCCAGCAGAGAGCCAGGGCTCGAGTCCCTTCCCAAAGGACTTATGGCAGAAATCTCAGTTATTTCTCAGGCAGAAATCTCCCTCCTTCCCCTGCAACTGCCACCTTCCAGCCAGGGAAGGCAGGACCAGGAGAGCCCTCACTCCAAGGACACCCTCAAAGCCAGGGGGACAGCAGCCAGTGAGACAAAGCAGCAGAGCAGCCAGATGTGAATGCAGAATCTGCAGCTGCTCACGAGCTCTGACAGCAGCAGGAGCAGAGGGCACAAGAGCAGCTCCAGTGGGACCAGCACAGCCTTTTCCAGAGTTGGAAACTTTCTGCCAAAGCTCCCTGGGCACCAGTGGGTTGTGGCAGCCAGAGCCCTCCTCCAGGCACTGCCTGTGCCAAGGCAGAGCAGGAGCCAGGGCAAAGTGCCCACCCCAGCAGTGCCCACCCCAACACCCCTTGGCTGCCACGGAGCCAGGGTGGCACTGTGGCAGCACCTTGCCGTGTCCCCAGCTGCCCTGGGGCCCTCCTCATCCTCCAGCCCCTCAGCCAGGCTCTGGAGCTGAGTGGCTGGAGGGGTTCTGTTGTTTTTCTTCGTGCCTGTGCCCCCCCCACCCCGGGTCACTTGCAGATTTTCACTCAAAATAAAGAGATGTTGGCAGGTGCTGGAAGGAGAAACCCTTTGCAGCCCTCTGTGGGCTGTTTGGCCCTTGCTGGGAGGGTTGGTGCAGAGCAGGGTGAATGTGGAGCCCAGGAGCCACCAGCCTGTCCAGCACCATCCCCCAGCTCAGCCCCAGCCCAGGCTGGCAGCTCCTCACCCCCTCCCCAGGGCACGGCACACCCCGGGCTCTGCCCTTCCCCTCGCTGCTGCCTTCTGGCAAATCACGCACGTTTTCCTCCCCAAAGAGGCTCCTTCCTGCAGGGACTGTGGAGCTGCCCCAAGCCCCGGCCCAGCAGCACAGGGAGCCCTCTCTGCCTCCCCAGCCCTGCAGCTGCTGCACCCCAATTCCCACAACAGCCCTGCTGCTGCCCCCAGCTCAGTTCCAGCCCCAGAGCCCAGGACGCCCCCAGCCCACCCCTCCCCAGTGCTCCATGGCCTCTCAGGGCTCCCATGTGCTGAGAGGGACCTGTTGAGCACCCCTCGTGTCACCACCCAGTGCCACAAACGGCGAGGTGCCCACGAGGGTGAGGTGCCCACCAGGAGCAGAGGGTGGCTGACCCCAAAGCGCCTGCAGGAGCACCCAGTGCCAACCCCAGGCAGCTGCTGGGGTGTTCACCGTGCTGGAGAGCCACCAGGCCTGGGTGAGACAGGGCCAGCGCTGCCTTCCAGCACCTCGAGCAGCCCCCCAGGCCCTGGCACCCTCCTGGTGTCCCCAGAGGGGCAAAACCAGCAGGACAGTCGGTGGCCACCAGCCCCTAGTGGCCTCTGCCGGCTCCGTCCTTCCCCCACCCGCCCGGCTCCGGTCAGGGCCCCACCGCAGCACACAAAGGATGAGGCCGGGCTCCCCGAGTGTCCGTCTGTCCAGCTGGGACCCGGTTCACCAGGATCCCCCCGGCCACAGCCGCCTCCCCAGGCCAGGGGCCGGGGGTGCAGCGCAGGGAGGGGTCCGCAGCTCTTCCCACCCACTCACCCCACCACACGCAGCAGCAACAACAGGTTCAAAACACAAAAATAAACGCCCTGTCCACCCCCTCCCCCCGATTCCTGCACCGCTGCCAGCCCCGACGCCCCTCGCACCCTCGGCACCCCCGCACCCCAATCCCGGGGCCTCCGCTGCTGCCCCCCGAGCCGGGACCGGGGAGGGGCCGCACCTGCCGAGCGGCCCCGGGGGCAAGGAGGCCCCGGGATGGGGGTCCCGAGCCGCGGAACCGAGGGCATGGGCGCCCCCCGTATTGGGGTCCTGAGCTCCGGGATCCGGCGGGATGGGAGCCCCCAGTTTTGGGGTCACAAGCGCAGGAACGGGGGGGATGCGAGCCCCACCCCCGGTTTTGGGGGGTCCCAAACCTCAGCACGGGGGGATTCAAACCTCCAGAACCGGAGTGCTGAATCCCCAGAATCAGGGGGGTGCGAGCCTCCGGTTTTGGGGTGCCGAGTGCCCGGGAGCAGGGGGATTTGAGACCCCGTGTTCGGACTCCCAGCCGCGGCATCGGGGGTGCGGGAGCCCCCGGTAGGAGCTCCGTGAGCGGGCGGAGCGATTTTCCCGCAGCCCCGTGCGGGGGTCCCGAGCCCCGGCCCCCGCTCCCCGCTCCCCCCTCCCCGCTACTGCGGTCTCAGCCGGCGGGGCCCGGGGGAGCCGCGGCCCCGGTACCGGGATCCCAGCACGGCTCCGGTACTCACTCCATGGTCCCGGCGGCGGCTCCGGTGGGGTCGGGGAGCGGCGGAGCGGGGCCGGCGGCCGCCGGCGTCCCGGCGCTCAGGGCCCGGCGGGCGGCGGCATCCCCGGCGGGGCTGCGGGATGCGCAGGGATGTCGGGGCCGCGCCGGTGCTCCCGCCTCCCTCCCTCCCGCACAGCTCCGTCTGCCGGGCGCGCCCCGCCACTGCCGCCGCCCATCAGCCGGCCTCGGGCCGCGCTAGGGTTGGGTTATCTGCTCCTGGGGGTCCCACAAGGGTCCAGACCCCCTCAGCCGGCCTGGGGGGGGCTCTCGGAGCTGGGGCAGGTTCTGGGGGTCCCGAAGCGGGTGGTGGGGTGGGTTGGAGGGGCTGCAATCAGAGCCTCTCCATGAGCACAGCCCCTGTCAGGGTGTAACCCCCACCCCTGTGAGTGCAGCCACTCCGTCCTGCCCCACTCCAGGAACCAGCGACTCTTTGCTCCCCCTTTCCACTCCCCTATTTCCCAACCCAACGGCCCTGATGGGCAAACTGCCGCAGGAAGCCCTGAGCCACCCTCCGTTGGGAAATCTGCCCAACGCTGCCGGGACAGAGCTCTGCTCTTGGCCCCAGAGCAAGCCGGGCTCTGCAGTGAGGGTCAACACATCCCCCATGCCCCCCACCCCCTGCACCCCTTTTGGCGTTCCAGGTTGATGCAGAACAGAGGGAGGAAACTGCCCCTCTGCCCACAGCATCATCCCAGAGCCACCGGGGCTCTGGAGGAGGTGTAGGATGGGGGCACAGCACAGTCCCTGTGCCACCCGCAGCAGCCCCGGGGACACCGTGGAGTCTGAGAGATGTCCTGGGGCCCCGCTGCTGCCACCTCCCTGCGGAGAGGGGATCCGTGGCACTTCGCTCAAGGAAAAGAGGAGTCGGGGCTGAGGAGCTGCTCTGCTCCTCATCTCCCACTCCGGGGGAAGCTGCACAGAGCTCCCCGAGCCCTGAATTGCACAAAGCAGCAACACCCGGAGGAGGAAGCAGGAGGGAAACACCCGCCCCCATCCCAAGGCTCAGCCCCTGGGGGGATTTAAGCCCCCCCAGCCCAAGCAGCCCCAGCGGTGGTGGCAGTGTCCCCTCTCTGTGCCACCATGGTCACCGCTGGGCTCCTCATCCTCATCCTGCTCCCAGCTCTGGCTCCAGCAGGTAATGAGAGAATTGGGGGTGCCAGGGCACATCCCCAGGGTGGGAGACAGCAACGCCGGCCTCCAACCACCACCTGCACCCACCAGGCACCCAGGGGAGCCAGATCATCGGGGGAAAGGCTGCAGCACCCCATTCCCGGCCCTTCATGGCCTCCATCCAGCTGGACGGGGAGCACGTCTGCGGGGGCTTCCTGGTGTGGCCCAGGTGGGTGATGACAGCTGCCCACTGCTTCATTCCCAGGTGAGCCTCGTCCCCTGGACACGCTGTGGCCCCTTGTAGCCACTCAATCTGCCCCCCTTGAGTCCCCCTGGCCATCCCCCTCGTCCCCGGCGGCCACCAGCGCCCTCTCAGCCCCGCCTTGGCCGCAGGGGCAGCCCCTCGGTGCGGGTGGTGCTGGGAGCCCAGCGGCCGCAGGAGCCCGAGGAGTCCCAGCAGATTTTCAGCGTGGTCGAGTCCATCGCCCACCCGCTGTACACCCCCCGTGCCGCGGACAACGACATCCGCCTGCTCCGGGTGAGCCTGCACCACCACCGGGCACTGCCCCGGGGGCTGAGAGGGACATGGGGTGCCCCATGGCCCTGGGGCTCTTCGAGGGATGTTGGGTGTCCCACAGCCCCAGGGCACCGGGAGGAGGTTGGGTGCCCACGGCCCCAGGGCACCGGGACGAGGTTGGGTGTCCCATAGCCCCGGGAGGGAGGTTGGGTGCCCCACAGCCCCAGGGCACCGGGAGGAGCTTGGGTGCCCCACGGTTCTGGGGCACCGGGAGGAGGTTGGGTGTCCACGGCCCCAGGGCACCGGGAGAAGATGGGGTGCCCCATGGCCGCAGGACACCGGGAGGGAGCTGGGTGTCTGTCCCACCACCCCGGAGCACCGGGAGGGAAGTTGGGTGTCCACGGCCCTGGGAGGGAGGTTGGATGCCCTACAGCCCCCAGGACACCGGGAGGAGCTGGGGTATCCACGGCTCCGGGAGGGAGATGGAGTCGGCCGGATGGTTCACGGCCCCAGGGCACCGGGAGGAGGTTGGATGCCCCACGGCCCCGGGGCTCTGGGAGGAAGGCTGGGTGCCCCACGGTCCCGGAGCACCGGGAGCACGTGGGGTATCCACAGCCCCAGGACAGCAGGAGGGAGCTGCTGTGCCCCACGAGGGGCCGAGCCGACACTAGATGTCAGTGCTTCTCCGGAGAAGCAGGACCGCGCCTGGGGTGTGCTGGAGGCACTGAGGACACACCGACTCTGGCCGGGTCGGGTCTCTACAGCAGACTGGGACCAGTGCAGAGGGGTGGCAGGGAGGGGCCCAGCCTCTGCAGGAGGAAAGGCAGGGCTGGGAGGGGTCAGCAGGAGCAGCTGGGGGGCTCTAGCCCAGCTCAAAGCCACCCACGGCCTCGCTGCCCCCAGCTGAACGGGTCGGCCACGCTGAACGAGTTCGTGAAGCGGATCCGCCTGCCCTGCCCGCACATCGACCTGAAACCCGGCACCGTCTGCTCCGTCATGGGCTGGGGGGACACCTCCAACTTTGGAGAGCAGCCCACGGAGCTGATGGAGACCAACACCACCATCGTCAAGAGGAGCCTGTGCCGGACGCTGTGGAGGGGCAAGGTCTCTGCCAACATGCTGTGCGGGGCCAGCCGCAGCGCCAGGCTGCAGGGAGTCTGTTCTGTGAGTGCACCCCCAGCCCCTGCCCCTCACTGACCCCTCCGGGGGACCCTCAGATCTCCCTCCCATCCCCTCATTCTGCAGGGAGACTCCGGGGGACCCCTGGTCTTCAAGGACAAGGTTCATGGCATCGTTTCCTTCTCTGGGGAGAGGTGTGGGGACCGTCGGTTCCCTGATATCTACACCAAGATCTCCAATTACATTGACTGGGTGCATCACGTTGTGCGAGGGTTCCGCCCTCGGCAGGGGCGGCTGAAGCCCTAGGGTGGCTGGGAGTGCTGGGGGCAGGCGGGCTGGGGGAAGAGGGGCTGAGATCTCTCATGGGAGGGGAGAAGAAAGCCAGAACTTCCACATCCTCCAGCTCTGGAGGGGCTGGGGGCTGATGCTCAGGGCTCCAGGGCAGGCCAGGAGCCCCTCTCTCTGCCCATTGGCAAGGGGTGTTATGCACCCCCCAGGCTACACCAGAAGCCCCACATACATCCTCCTGCTGTGTCAATATTTACCTTCCTCAATAAACCTTCAGCCCCCATCCCATTGCTCCCTCTCTGTGTTCTGATCCCTCTGATTGTCCTGGCTGTGTGTGGATGGAGCAGGGGATGCAGGAGGGAGGGGAGTGCAGGCCCTGCCCCAGAGGAGCCAGGATCCACATCCAGGAGCCAGGATCCGCATCCAGGAGTGCAGGCCCTGCCCCAGAGGAGCCAGGATCTGCATCCAGGAGCCAGGATCCACATCCAGGAGCCAGGATCCGCATCCAGGAGTGCAGGCCCTGCCCCAGAGGAGCCAGGATCCGCATCCAGGTGCTGCCACCCCAGAAGCATCCCCAGCTGCCTTCCCGCCGGGGTGTGGCTCCCGGTCCCGTCCCAGCCCGTCTCATCCCATCCGGCCTCATCCTGTTCCATCCCGTCCCGCACTGCGCCCTCCCCGCCGCTCGACGTGACCCCCCCAAAGAGGGGAACCACAGAGGGGAACCACAGACACCCCCCGAGGGCAGGCGGGCTCCCAGCTGCGCTGGATCCCGGCTGGAGCCTCGCCCGCCTCCCCCGCGCTCAGAGCGGAGCCGGGTGCCCGCAGTGACCGGAGCCGTGTGCCCAGGCGCTGCGACACGTGTGGCCGTGCCCGGTGTCTCCGGGGACAGACCCAGACGTTGCCTGCTCCTGGCTGTTTGTTTTTAGTTTTTATTTGCAAATTGCCGGCACAAATTGCCGCGGCTGCTGCTGCAGGGCCTTGCGCGGGGTCAGGAGATGCGGTGGCTTTGGGGACATCGAGCAGAGGATGGATGGATGGATGGATCCCTGCCGGGGATCTTCCAAAGGAGCCCCAAATCGCAGTGGGGTGCTGGCAGTGACAGCGTGGGGCAGAGACCCCCTGGAATGTCGGGACAGCGCTGCCAGCCCGAGGGCATCCGCGCTGGCAGAGAGCCTGGAGAGCCGGCGCCTGTCCCGGCTTGTCCCAGACCACCCAAAAACCGGTGGGAAGGCGGCGCCTGACTCACAGCCGTGTTTTGGAAGCTGCAATCTCCCGCTCATCATCACAGGAGCTGCCGTTGCCGCCGCAGCCGGTGCCCGCGGGCTCGGCACGGAGCCACCGCCAGCTCCGGGGACCGAGCCCTGCGGCGGGGCAGGAGCGGCAGCTGCCGCGGGCAGGGAGCGCTGCCGGCGGCCCTGGAGGAGCCCAGGCCACACAGCACCGCCTGTGGGATTATTATTAAGATTAAAAGGTCCTTATTTATCCCTGTGTACGTTAGGCAGTCGCAGGGGGCTCGAATCCCATCCTGCCCGCCAGGGAGCAGGGGAGGGGGCTCATGGCCGGAGCCAGGCTGAGGTGCCTAGAAAGGCACCTAGAAAGGCATGGGCAGTGTTTTGAGAACTCCTGAACACCCACGCTCAAAGCAGGGGGACGCTGCTGAGCTGGGCGAGCAGAGAGGGGATGTAGCAGAACCGCCCATGCCCACCCTGGGCTGTCTGAGATGACTTTTCCAAGCTCGATGGTTCTCTGTGATGGCTCCGAGGGGATTGGCCGGGGGTCAGGGGCTGTGCCATGCCGGCCCCAGGCACAGGGGATCCGGCTGCAGTTCCTGTGGAGCTCAGCACGCCAAGCCGCAGGCTGCTGCCCGGGAAACATCCCCACATCGGGACCCAATTACCGGCAGGAATTGTTTTGTGAAATACCAAACCCTCATGGCACGGCCCGAGATTGGGAACAGATTTATCTGCCGAGCTCTTCCCCGCTCTCCCCTTCCCTCCCACTGCTGGGCTGGAAAACCCCAGCATGGAGCTGGAGCAGATGGGATGCAGCTCCCCATGGCTGTGGGGGGCTCCCCACACCCCCAGACCCCCTTATGGATGCACAGCCCCAAGGAGAACGAGGTTTCCTGCGACCCCAGAACCCACCAACAAAGCCAGACACGCAGCACAGTTTATTCTGGTTTTTAATTGTAATCCAAATCATAACACAGCCGTAAAATGCCCCAACAATATGGAATAGGGAATGTGGATGTTCCCAAAGCATCTACCTCGGGGGTCAGAACCCAGTCATACAAAAATAGAAAATAAGGTATTTTTATATATAATATATATATATATGATATTTATATAAAGTCAAGAGCTTTTTGGTGTCAGAGCTGAGCTGGTATTTACACAGGTGACAACGGAAGAAATGAGAGAAGGAGTAAAAATAAATACAGGTGTGGGCAGAGCAGGGGGTGCAGGTCCTGGGGGGGGACAGGGCCAGCTCCCCCCCGCAGCCCAGGCTGTGCCCAAAGCTGTTCTGGCAGGCAGGGATTAGGGGGGCTGGGGGCAGCTGCCCTGGGTGATGGGCTCCAGGTAGGGCCATGGTTGTGCCCCCCAGGCAAGGCTGCCACTGCCCCAGCCCTCCAGGCACTGGCATCACCTCCAAAGCTGGTGGGAGCCTGGTCTGAATGGGCCTAGGGAAAACCTAAACTGAAATCCATTTGAACACACACGTGCTGAAACTTTAGGAGACAATAACATACATATGTTTATATATATATATATCTCCAATCTGATGCAGCGTGCACTGCCTTTCCTGCCACTGGCAGCTGGGGCCGAGCCCCTCAGGGAAGGCGAAAGTGCAGATTCCCTCTAGACCTCGAGCTCCTGGCCAGAAACGTCAGCAGAGTACCGAGAATCCATCCAAAAATAAATAGGCCCAGGGCTGCTGGCCAAGGACACGTAGTGGGGGCCCATGGACACCCCTCCACACTGCACTGGCAGCAGGGGAGGGCACCAGAGCATCCCTGGGCACCTGGGCCATGAGCCCCCTCCCCTGCTCCCTGGCTGGCAGGATGGGAATCGAGCCCCCTGCGACTGCTTAACATACACAGGGATAAATAAGGACCTTTTAATCTTAATAAATATCAGGTATATGGTTTGTACAATATACACATAATGCCCCTGTCTCCCAGCTCGGCCGAGGGACGATTCACACGTAGTTCTCCTCCACGCTGTCCGTCTCCGCGGAGAATTTGGCCGCAGCTGGAAACAGAGGGAAGTGGTGAGGGGGGTGATGTTGGGGAAGATGAAACAGGAAAGCCTTAGAAATAGGATTGTCTGGCAAAAGATTTTGAGAATATAGAAACTATAAGCGAGATTGAAATGAAAGCAAGCTTTGAGATCCCTCAGTTACTGAACAACTGGAAAACAATGGTGTGGCTGGCTGAAGGTGATCCCCTTTTGATGGAACAACACCCTCTGCTTGCAGACAGCTCCAAGGGTCAGAGCAGACCCTGCCAGCTTGGCAGAAGGGGCCCAAAGAGGAGTTTTTAGGGTTTAAAATGTAACACAGTATGGTAATGTAGTGACTCTTATAGGCTGTATGTAATTGCTATAGGATTTGTGTATTGTACTAGATTGGTTAGTGAGAATCAGAATATTCAACACAGAAGAAGATTTATTGTATTGGAATGGGAACTTTGCTCTCTTACCCTTTTTACTCTCTTACCCCTTTTACTCCCTTACTCCCTTCCCCTCTCATCCTCTCTACCCCTTTCCTCTCTTGGGCCTGCTCTGAGCTGTGCCTGGCAGCTCCCAGCAGGGCCCTGCACCCAGGCCTGTCAGAACTCAGTGCATCCCTCTGGGTGTCAAGAGTTGCCAAGAACTCTGACGGGAGGCTCGGAGACCCTAGCATGCAGCCCAGAGCACCTGGGGATTTGATTTTGACCCCTGGAGCAAGTTGCCAACTTTGTATGAGGACGTAAAAGTCACACAGGTTTGAATAGTATAATAATAAAATGATCACAGGGTGAAAATGTTGATTTTAGGATTTTTGGTATGGGGGTTATAGGGACAAGATGGAGGAATCTCGGCATGTCCAGCCTTTCCTCTTCTTCTTCTTGTTCTCCATTTTCTGCAGTGATGTTGGCACTTTGGGATTGGTTTAGAGTAGAAGTGCACTGTCTAACATAGGTGATAGGTATTGGGAATTAAGTGTAAATATGTTATATGTAGTTTGTAGTATAAAAGGACAACACCCCCTCAGGGGCGGTCAGAGTGCCTGTGGCTGCCCTGCTGAGCAGACCTCAGCTGGGCAGAAAGAAAATTTTATAGATAAGAATTAATAAACAACCTCAAGACCGAAAAGTGAAGAGTCCAGACTCGTTCTTCAGCTGCACGAGCCAAAGCAGAGACATCCTGCACATCTCAGGGCAGCAATTATCAAACAGCGACCCGAGACAGGCCCTTTGCAATAAACCCCAAATTCCACAACGGGGCTTCAGAGATCTCTCATCTCCGTCCATCCCACCCCCAGCACCCCCAGCACTCCCACAGGGTGTGAGGGCTGGGCTGGGGCTCCGTGCCCGCCCTGCTCACCTGAGCAGCTCCCGTAGTGGCGCACGCCGATGGAGCGGCCGCGGTGGCAGGTGGCCCGCCGCAGGTGGCACGCCGACGGGTAGGTGACGTTGTTGTTGCCACACAGGGCGTGGTCCAGGCTGGTGGGCTCAGGGCAGGGCGCTGTCCGGCACATCACGCAGTGGGCGCTGCCCGTCTGGTCCACCACGCAGGTGTGCGTGCCAGGACACACCACGCTGGAGCAGGACTCTGCAGGGAAGCAGTGTTGGAGTGACCCCAAGGACAGCCATGCCCTTCTCACAGCTATTTCACCCCTGAAATATTTCACAGCTATTAAATCTCACAGCTACTTCACCTCAGGCAGGCTTTGGGGATCACCACAGGGTCACCCCATGCCCTTCTCACAGGCTTTGGGCATCACCCCAGGGTCACCCCATGCCCTTCTCACAGCTATTTCACCCCTGAAATATTTCACAGCTATTAAATCTCACAGCTACTTCACCCCGGGCAGGCTTTGGGCATCACCCCAGGGTCACCCCATGCCCTTCTCACAGCTACTTCACCCTGGGCAGGCTTTGGGGGTCACCCCATGCCCTTCCCACAGCTTTGGGCATCACCCCAGGATCACCCCATGCCCTTCCCACAGCTTTGGGCATCACCCCAGGGTCACCCCATACCCTTCTCACAGCTACTCCAGCCTGGGCAGGCTTTGGGGGTCACCCCAGAGTCACCCCATAACCTTCTCACATACCCCAGGCAGGCTTTGGGCATCATCCCATGCCCTTCCCTCAGCTTTGGGCATCACCTCAGGGTCACCCCATACCCTTCTCACAGCTATTCCACCCCAGGCAGGCTTTGGGCATTATCCCAGGGAAACCCAGTCCCCTCCCTCCTTTTGCTAGCAGGGGACAGAGCAGAGCCAGAGGGTCCTGATCTCCCATCAGAGCTGCTCCAAAGGGCAGGGGCTGGCAGGGGCCGGCATCCTGAGCCCCTGGATGACCTTGAGTCCCCAGGCTCAGCCCTGGCCAGAGCTTTGCCAGGCGGGAGGAGCCGAGGCCCAGCTGCAGCAGAGGAGGGCTGAGCCCACGCAGGTGCCTTGGCAGGGAAGCAGCAGCCACTGGGGCCAGGCTGGCAGCTGCCGTGCTGGCCCCGGCGAGAGGGAAGGGCAGGGTCACCCTGGAGCAGAGCCAGCGCTGGAACGAGGGCGCACGGGGGTGGAGGGAGCCTGAGCAGCAGGAGCAGAGCCCCTGCACAGGGCTCTGCTGGGGAGGGTGGAGGCTCCTGCACCCCCACTGTCCCTCCACCCTCCTCTCTTTCCCTGATGGATTGGAAGATTTGGCATCTGCAGCTCCCAACTCCCATTTCTTGCCCCACGTTTTTCCCTGCGCAGCCCAGAGCTCGACAGGCAAAGCCTTCCAGAAAGGAGGGCTGGAAAAATAACCATAATCCTTCTGACAGCTCTTGGCAGGGCTGGGTGGATTGCTGCACTCTTTACAAAAGAGGAAAAAAAGGGGCTTGACGTTTGTAAATTACATTTTAGGGACTGTTACTGCTCAGCCTGAGGCAAGGCCAAACCCCATTGCACCAACAAGCTGCAATGTCCCCTCAAGGGACAGTGAGACCCATGGCATGCAGGGACCTGTACCAGGACAGTGTCACAGACAACTTCTATGAAAAATCCTTTCCTCAGGATTTTTTCCTCCTGAGAAGCTGAGAGGCCTCAGGAACACAATGTAAACAATGGTTATCTGCTGCTGTGGAATGCAACAGGTGCATCTGGGATTGGTCTCATGTGGCTGTTTCTAATTAATGGCCAATCACAGTCCAGCTGGCTCGGACTCTCTGTCCGAGACAGAAGCTTTTGTTATTCATTCTTTCTTATTCTATTCTTAGCCAGCCTTCTGATGAAATCCTTTCTTCTATTCTTTTAGTATCGTTTTAATATAATATATATCATAAAATAATAAATCAAGCCTTCTGAAACATGGAGTCAGATCCTCGTCTCTTCCCTCATCCAAGAACCCCTGTCACAGGACAGATCTTCCCTCTTTGTCCCACAGGGAATGGGGGACAGGACAGGGAGAGGATGGGGATGGGATGCAGTGGGGTAGAGGCACCTACTTTTGCATTTGCCCTGGTACATCACTTCGAGGTCGGGGTGGTCTCTGCACTTGGCTGTCAGCAGGTCACACTCGTCGCGGTAGGTGTAGCCATCAGAGCCACAGACCTGCAGCTTGCGGGGCAGGCTGGAGCAGTCGGGGGCGCAGGCACACTGGGGACGGCCGTGCTTCATCTTGCACACCTTGTCGGGGCCGCACACCACCCCCTCGCAGCTCTCTGCGGACAGAGGGCAGCACTGCATGAGCGGCTGTCACCCGCCGGGGGAGGCTCCGTCCTGCCCGGCCCCAGAGGGTGACACTCAGTGGGACAGGGTGTCCCCTTCGTGGTCCCAAACACCCCTGTCCTGCCCCACAGTGTGACACCGAGCAGGACAGGGCGTCTACCTTGTAGTCCCCAATACCCCTGCCCCAGAATGTGACACTCAGTGGGACAGGGTGTCCCCCTTGTAGTCCCCAACGCCCCTGCCCTGCCCCACAGTGTGACACCAAGCAGGACAGGGTGTCTCCCTTTATGGTCCCCAATACCCCTGCCCCACAGTGTGACACCAAGCAGGACAGGGTGTCCCCCTTTATGGTCCCAAATGCCCCTGCCCCACAGTGTGACACCAAGCAGGACAGGGTGTCCCCCTTTATGGTCCCCAATACCCCTGCCCCACAGTGTGACACCGACTGGGACTGTCCCCTTCATGGTCCCAAACACCCCTGCCCTGCCCCACAGTGTGACACCGAGCAGGACAGGGTGTCCCCCCCGTGGTCCCCAATGCCCCTGCCCCACAGTGTGACACCAAGCAGGACAGGGTGTCCCCCCCGTGGTCCCCAATGCCCCTGCCCCACAGTGTGACACCAAGCAGGACAGGGTGTCCCCCCCGTGGTCCCCAACGCCCCCCGGGTCAGGGCACGCGTGCTGAGCCGAGCTGTCCCAGCAGCATCTGGATCTGCTCAGCCCCGGAGCAGGAGCAGGTCCTTGGCTGCAGCTCCTCCAATCCTCCCGTGCTCACCCCAGCCGGAGCCCCGGCCCCGCTCAGCACCAGCTCACTCCTTCCCATCTATTTATTCTTTGGAAGGAGACATTTCTTTTTCTTGTGCAATGGAAAAAATCCATCTCTGCAAGGCCCCAGTTCCTGCAGAAGGAGCCGGGCTCCATGAGCTGTCGGGGCGATGGGAATGCCGCTGCTCCCTGCAGACAATGCCCGGCCCTGTCTCGCTCCCTGACTGGAACACAAGAGCAGGAGGCAGCAGCCAGAGCTGCTCCCCAGACAGGCAGATGCTTTGTCCCCCCCAGGTCACCTCTGGGCCAGCGTGGGGGCCAGGTCCAGGGGGTGCTGCCAGTGCCCCAGGGCCGTGCCCACGCTGGCGGGGATGGAGCGGGGCTGGCAGCTCCAGCCAGGGGCCCATGCTGCTGTGCAGGGACACTGGTGCCTCTGCAAGGACAGGCAAAGGGGTCAGCAGCAGGGATTTTCCTTTAGATTCCCCTTTGGAGACCCCTTTGACACCTAAAGCACACACATCCTTCACCCCAAAAATGCCCCCATAGCTCCCCATAGGACACAGGCACTGCCACCTAAAGCACACACATCCCTCACCCCAAAAATGCTCCCGTAGCTCCCA
Source organism: Agelaius phoeniceus (assembly GCF_051311805.1). Classification (NCBI taxonomy): domain Eukaryota; kingdom Metazoa; phylum Chordata; class Aves; order Passeriformes; family Icteridae; genus Agelaius; species Agelaius phoeniceus. Next base: position 2,715,960 of record NC_135293.1, read on the forward strand.
GGCACTGCCACATAAAGGACACACATCCCTCACCCCAAAAATGCCCCCATAGCTCCCAGGACACAGACACTGCCACCTAAAGCACATCCCTCACCCCAAAAATGCCCCCATAGCTCCCAGGAGCTGCCACTTAAAGCACACCCCCAAAAACACCCCCATATCTCCCAGGACACAGGCACTGCCACCTAAAGCACACACGTCCCTCACCCCCAAAAACACCCCCAGAGCTCCCAGGCACTGCCACCTAAAGCACACACATCCCTCACCCCAAAATGCCCCCACAGCTCCCAGGACACAGGCACTGCTGGGACTGCAGGGCAGGACCAAAAGGATTCCCAAAATGGGGATTCACCCCCATGAGGAAGGATCCCCACAGACAGGGCGTGTGCTGGGAGCTCTGGGAGGCACAGAGGGGGATTTCCCTGTGGGAGTTGGGCCACCTTAGGAGGAGGGGGAGAAAGAGAAAGAGGAGGATGAGGAGAAGAAAAAGGAAGAAGGGGAAATTCCCTGTCTGCTTGGCCCAGCTGTCCCTGGGGGAAATTCCCTGCTGGGAAACACTTTCTGATTTTGCTCCCTGATTTCCATAGCTGGGACCTGTCCCAGGGAAGAGAAGGATGAGACTGGGGGACCTCAGGACAGAGCAGGGTAGCTCCGTGTCCCAAAGCTGCCAGAACAAACAAGACCCTATCACCCTCCACTCTGAGATGCTGCCAGCAGTGCAGAATCCAATCATCCAGACTATCCCAGCAAGGGACACTTTGGAGCAGTTGGAAAATCCACCCGTGACCCCAGCCCTGCTCTGGGTCCTGTGGGGGGACACCGTGTCCCCAGCAGCTGGAGCCAGGAATTTCACCTCCCCCCAGAGACCCATTTGCAGAGCCCCCAGGGTCAGGCCAGCACCATCCCTGGCCCATTTTATCCTGGAGTAACCTTTCCCAGCCTCACAGCTCCTCTAACCCGCCCTCTTCCAAGGCCTCTGGAGCCGGGTGAGGAGCAGCACCAGCTCCATCTGGATGGGACAGGCAAGGGCTGCCTGAGGGTGGGGGGTTGTGGTGCACGTGCTGGCCAGGCTCTCCAGTGGTTTCCTCAAAGATCCTGCTGCCAGACACCAAAAAAACCCCAGGAGTCACAGCTCCCACCATGGTCAGCCCTCCCTGGGTCCCCCAAACTCCAACAAAGCCCAGGAACCACAGCCCCCACCATGGTCAGCCCTCCCTGGGTCCCCCAGACCCCTGACAGAGATGGGTGAGGTGAGTGCAGGCTCCTGCCTGGGGGCTCTCTGTCCCCAGTGCATTTGCCTCCAGCACAGGGGAGCCTCTGGAGAGGGTCCCAGTGCTCCCAGCTCCCTCCAAGCAGGGATGGGGATGGGGCCAGGATCTCACTCAGCTTTTAGCTGCCCCAAGCTGCGGCAGGACAGGGTTGAGGAGCTGCCATTGCAGCAGCGCTGAGGGGTGCGGGGAGCTGAGGGAAGTGGTTTGGTTAAAAACCTTTTTTTTTTTTTTTTCCCCTTTAAGCAAATAACAACATGACCTTCCAAAGCCCTGCTCCTGCCTCCTGCGGGCAGCAGGTCCTGGAGCTGTTCTCACACAGCCACGCAAGGGCTGGAGGAGCCGCAGCTCCGGCACACGCCAAAACATCTGGCGGGGCTGGAACTCACAGCTGGAGAGTTTCCACTTCTGGAACTGCCCGTTACATAAAGCCATTTCACACACGCGCTGGGAGGAGCGAGGGGCAGCGGAGGGGAAGAAGAAATAGATCTTTTTTTTTTCCCCTCAGAAAAACCTGACGAAGTTTCCTTCGGAGCAGGGGAGGGAGGCCCCAGCTCAGAGGGGTTAACTTGGGAACAGCCAGCTCCAGATCCTCTCCCTGCACTTGGCTGCCCGGCCAAGACCTGGGTCATGCATCCCTCTCCACTGGGAGAGCAACTAAAATACACTCAAAACCAAGAGCAGCTGAGGGACACAGGCTGTCCCGCCAGCCCTGATCCACAGCAGCATCCAAGCAGGAGCTGCAGCAGCAGGAGCATGGGGTCAGCAGTCCCTGGGGTGCCTGTGCTGTCCCAGACCACCAAGGAGAGCTTTTCTGGTGAGGGGCAGCCCGGCTCTGTGCTGCTGCATCACCCAGACTCTGAGTGTTGCCCCCAGGGCTCCACACATTCCCCACAGCAGCCCCTCAGCCCCCAACTCGTCACCTTTGCAGGGGTGGCAGGTGACCAGCCCCAGGAAGCCCAGCAGGCTGATCTTGTTGCCTGGGTAGGTGTAATTAGACCAGGCCACGTCCACGTTGCCGTTGGCACAGCATTCCTCCCACGTCACGCCCGTCTTCAGGATCATGGTGCACTTGGCCTCCTTCCCCTGCTGCAGCCAGCAGATTCCACCTGTGGAGAGGGCAGAGGGTGAGGGATTCCTGCTGTGCCAGGACCCCTGAAAAGGGCAGAGAGATCCTGGCAGTGGCTGGAGCACCTCGGGGCAGAGGCACAGGGATCACTCTAGAGCCTGAGACAAATTGGGGAACCGAGAGATGCTCTGTGCTGGCTCCTGTGGCACAAGATCTGTCCAAGAGCAGACATCCCCAAGGGTCCCTGGCATGGCAACTCAGTGCCCCCATGGCCACCCCAATGCTGCTGCCAGCCCTCTCCTGCCAACAGGCTCCAAATCCAGCACTTGGACCACAGGCATGGACCAGTTATCCCAGCACTCCCCATGATGGATGCTCTGGGAGATGCCCAGCTTGCCAGCCAGGATCTGTAGGCTTGTAGCTTGCCTCTCCCTTGCCTCTGTGCCCAATTCCTGCCTGGCCCCACAGCGAGGGGGTACCAGACAGAGTGGGGGCAGTGGGTGGCTGCTGTGAGGGCTGGATCTCCTGGCATGTGCCCCACAGAGGGATGGAACTGTTCCCTGACACGGGAGCCCGACACCCACGGCCTCTGCGAGGAGCATCTGAGCCAGTGGCTGGAGCACAGGGCACTTGCTCCAGCCCTTGGGTCTGGCACTGATCCCTCTGACTCAAAAGCCTGTTTGTTCCGTGACCCACCAGCGAATCAGTTAGAAATTTTTTTTTCTTTCTTTTTTTTTTTTTTTTTTTTTTTTGTGAGTGATTTCTTTGCAATTTCCGCCTCTGCAAACCAGCCTCTTGTGACGCTTATTTGGGTTCGTGCTCTCATTAGCTGTGCTTGAGGTTTGCTAAACGGCGAAAGATGGAAGGGAGGGATGATGGGGGCAGGGACGGGTCTTGCGCTGCCAGGCGGGAGTCGCTCCCCTCCTCAGCAGGATTGACCCGGCTCCAAAGCGGAGCCTGCCCCCGTCCTAAACCCCCTGTGCCCCTCTTTTTCCCCACGCACGCGATTCTGGCTCTGTCACAAGTCCATGATGGAGCAAAGCCCCGGGGATCAGCGCCCGCACACCTCGGGCAGCACCGGCCGCTCCAACGCGCGGGTTTACCCTCCACGGATTTATCCAATTGCTTTTCCGAGCTCAATTTCCCGTTACAACACCCGCGCTCCCCACGGAACGTTCAGCATCGTGCGAGGGGAAGGTGGAAACTCCCGCTCGGCTGCGGGGACACCGGCGGCACCGCGCGGCACCGGCGCTGGGCGGGCTGACAGAGCCCCGGTCCGGTGTCACGGGGCGGCCTCTCCCGCTGTCCCGACGCCGCCCAGGCACCGGCAGCGGAAGCGGGAGGGGTCCGAGCTCCGAACTTCACACGCCGCTCCCGGCCCGTCCCACCGGGGGCACGCAGCCCCGGAACGGGGATCCCCCGGGACGCACCGGCTGCGCGATGTCCCGATGGCCGCGATCCGGGACGCGGCTGCGGAACCGGGCGGCACCCGGGACCCGCCCGCCGGAGGGACACCCGGGCGACCGGGACACCGGAGCGGCACCGCCGGGCACCCGGCAGCCGCCGCTCCGCCCGGTATAAAGGCGGAAAAAAGAAGAAAAGCCCGGGGACCCGCCCGGCGGGACGGGACACCGGAGCCCGGCGGGACGGGACGTCGGAGCCCGGGGCTGCCGCCCCATAACGGCGCCGCGACCCCGGGCCGGGCCGCCCCCGCCCCGAGCACCTGCCGGCGGCAGCGGCGTTACCGGCGGCCGGACAGACGGACGGACTGCACCGGGACCCCCGCGGCTCTCTTACCGTGCGCGGCGGCGGGGCTGCAGAGCGCCAGCAGGCAGAGCGCCAGCCGCAGCGGCATGGCCGGGCCGGGCGGGGACGGGCCGGGACGGGCCGGGGCGCTCCGGTGACCGGTGACCTGTTGCTGTGAGGCGGCGGCGAGACCGAGCGAGCTATAAAGCGGCGGGGCGGCGTGAATCACCGGGCGGGGCGGCGCGGGGGGGCCGGGGCGGGGGCAGCGGCGGGGGAGTCGGGGGGCAGCGAGGGGGATGAGAGCGGGGGGAGGCGGTGAGGGGCTGATCGCCACCGAGTGGGCGGCGGAGGGGGTCGTGTCCGTGTGTCCCACCGGCACCCCGGTACTGGGATGGGTTCGGGGAGGTTTGGGGGTGCCCTCGGTGATCGGGGTGGAGAGGAGCAGAGCGGTGTCTGTGCACAGCCCGAGGCGTGGGGGACCCCAGGGCGCTCCCCTGCGCTCCCCTGCTCGACCCCTGTGCCTTCCCCACCCATCCTCGCATGAAGCCGAACCTGCCTCCTCCCCGAGCAGCCCCGGCTGGCAGCAGGGGGACGGTGTGGGGCTGTCTCATCTATGGCTCCTTTCATCTCTGCTCCCCAAACGCTCCCACAGCTCGGCTGGTACCCAACATCACTGCCAACACACAGAGGGAAACTGAGGCACCACCCTGAGCCTTGCCAGGCAAGGAGAGGAAGGAGAAGAACTGTGGGGCCATACCCCTGTGGCACGTGCTGTCCCTGTCCTCCACAGATGTCCCCATCACCACGAGGACTGCTCCATCTGCCTCCTGAACAGCTCCCCTGGGCTGGGCAACTGCAGCTGGGCCAGCACTGCCAGGCTCTCAGGGGCTCCCGGGCTTTGTGGGGCTCCTACAGGACAAGGGAAGGGCAGCAGAGAACCCAGGGCAAGGCAGGGCAGCTTTGGCTTTGCTCCTTGCTTGTTGCCACCACAAAGAGACCACCCGCCTGTCTGAAGGGGGCTCAGGATGCACTGGGACCATCACCCTGCTCCCAAGGCAGAGCTCTGGGGACACAGCTGGACACAGGGGGCTCTCCAGCCCCCAAGCCCTGTCCAGCTCCCAGGCACGCAGCTGAGGAACGTTTCACCCCGTGCACTGGCCCCAGCTGAGGTCATGTTTTCGGCAGGGCTGAGCCGGGCTCTTTCGGAGAGGGGCCGCAGGGCCCAGGGGAGCCTGCACCACCCACCCGGCCCTGCAGCAGCCTCCTGGCTCTGAGTGGTGCCAGCACAGCACGAGCAGCTCGGTTTTGGCGTGGGATGGGGCTGGACACGGCTTTGGTCCTGTGGGAAGTGGAGCAGCCTGGGGACAGGGGGAGTGGGTGCAATGCCCTGTGCCAGCAGGGACAGAGAGCAGTGCCACTGTCCCTGCCACATCTCCATCCCTCCAGGCAGCAGGCAGGCTCTGAGCAGGGCAGATCTTCCTTTTCTTCTCCACTTAGAGCCCTGTGCACCCCCAGGGAGGGGCTGGGAATGAGGAGGGGTTGGAAATGGGTTTACCCCGGGTGGCACTGGTGCCATCCACAGGCACAGGAGGCCTGCAGCACCTCCTGACACTGTGTGAGGGGACAGTGCAGGCTCCTGGGGGGAAGCACAGAGCCAGCAGCTGGCCCTGGGCTGCTCCTGGCCCTGTCCTGGCTGCTGTGACCCAGGCTGGCTCAGAGCAGTTGCCCATGTAAGGGCAGAGGGCTGGAGAGCCAAACTCCCGAGCGGGATGTCCATGAGCGAGTGGGTGGTGATGCACTCGCTCACTCACATGCTCCAGGATGCGAGAGGAGCTCGCAGAGGCCAGCAAGGGATTTTCCTTGGCTGCCAGTGGGGTTGCACAACCGCAGGCTCTGGCAGGGAAGGGGTCAGACCTCGCTGCTGCATCTGTAAGGGAGCAGCCAGGATCCTGATAGAAAGGCAGGAGGAGGCTGGTGGCCAGGAGGGAAGTGGATCCCAGAGCCAAAGGGTGCTCAGAGTCCTGTTGAGGCTGCCCTGCTGCCAGGAAAACCATGCTGGGGGCTCTGTCCTGCCTGTGGCTGAAGCAACTTGCCTGTGGTGATACCACAGTGCTGGTTCTTAAGCAAAGCTGGCAGCAAAATTCCACTGGCCAGTCCCACACGCAGGGTGATGCTGTCTGCCTGAACCCCACAGACACCCCAGGGTGTGACTGACCCCCAGCAGCACCCACGGAGTGAGCGGGGTGAGGAGCTGGCCTGGGAGCTCTGCAGCACCCAAAGGGAGAGAGAGGAACCCCTGGGCCAGGGCTGGGGGCGGCTGGAGGCACTGGAGCAGGGACAAAGGAGCCCTTTGGAGCACAGTGAATGGTGGCTTCACATCTGACCTTTCCTCTGGGCACTGGTGCCACGCTGGGTCAAGGCTGCAGCAGGATTTCAGGACAAGGTTCAGACCCAAACATTCTCCCCCCAAACTCCAGCTGCTGCACACTGCTGCTGCTGCTGCTGGGCTCCTTTAAGGAGGGAATCTCGCCTCTCTCATCAGTTCAGGCTAATTAAACTCTGCTAAACCAATTAGAGCTGCAATTTGCAGCTAGAGGTTCTATTGAGAAGAAGAGCCCAGGGTCAGGGCAGAGGTTTCATACGTGGATCTGTGGGCAGGTGTTGGCCAGGGCCCTGCGTGTTGCCATTTCCCTGTCAGACAGGGGTGATCCTGGCCCCGTTCCTCCTCTCCTCACCGCTCTGGGATGCCCCAGTTTCTCTCATGCAAGCAGAGATGCTGCCAAACACCGCGGTGGGGAGAGGGGCTGCTCCACAGCCCCAGCTCAGCTTTGCCCTTGGGACCCTCGGGGACAGGCTGAGCTCAGCAGGGCTCAGCAAAGGGGACAGGGCTGAGCCTGGGTCACATCCCTGGAGCACGTGGCGAGTGGCCAGAGCCGAGGGCACGGCCCCGCGCTGCTGCCGGCAGCCCTGACCCGGGGGCGGGATTTTCTGCCGTGTCCTCACGGCTCCAGCCCAGTGAATTGACTCAGGGTTTGTTTGGGGAGAGAGTGTCAGGCCGGCACCTTGATGGGCTCACTCCACCCCCAGCGCTGACACGGAGCTTCGCCCCGCGCCCCGGGGCGGCAGCGTCACCGCTCCGTGCCTCAGTTTCCCCATCTGCTGAGGAGAGATAATGCTCCCTCCGCTTGATCCTGCACTATCTCCCAGGAAGGTTGCAGGGATTAGTTTGCTAATGTTTGCAAGGAGCTTTGAAGATGAAAAGCCGTGAACAAATGCCAAGAAGTGCTGAGCTGGATTCTCCTCGCCAAGTAATCGTTTCATGTTGCTGGGACACTTCCACTTGTGTGCATGAGGGAAGGCAGGGCGGGAGCGTTCAGGGAGGGCTGGGAGCCTGACATACATTCCCAAGACCTGCCCCTCCAGATCTGATCACCCATTCTGTTTGATTCCTGATCAGATCCTGATCCCTCCTGCTGATGGCCAGAGCCAGACCCCCTCCCTGCTGCTGGCACCAGCATCCCCAGCACCCTGCAGCTCCACAGGAAGCATCGCCCTGGGGGGATTCACTCCCTCTCCCCTTCTCAGAAATGTCCTCTTCCTCTCCAGTGCTTTGGGTGCCCCCAGCAAGAGCCACACTCGCCCAACACCGCTTCTGTTCAAATCTTTGCTCTTAGTGCCAGTCTCAGCTCAGTCTCAGCTGTGCCCTGAAGTGATGGGAGATGCTCTGAGCTCTGTCCATGCTGGGGAAATGCCAGGAGGTGCAAGCGACATGGGAAGGCTGGGATGTGGGAAAGCAGTGACCAGAGCTGGCAAGGTCATTGCATCCCATCCCATGCCATGGATCCCATCCCATCCCATCCCATGGATCCCATCCCATGCATCCCATCCCATCCATGGATCCCATCCCATGCCATGGATCCCATCCCACCCCATCCCATGGATCCCATCCCATCCCACCCCGTCCCATGGATCCCATCCCTGCCATGGATCCCATCCCATGCCATGCCATGGATCCCATCCCATCCCATAGATCCCATCCCATGCCATGCCATGGATCCCATCCCATCCCATAGATCTCATCCCATGCCATGGATCCCATCCCATCCCATCCCATGGATCCCATCCCATCCCATGGATTCAATGCCTTGGATCCCATCCCATGGATCCCATCCCATCCCATCCCACAGATCCCATCCCATGCCATTGATCCCATCCCAGCCTGCAGAAGCCACAGCTCGTGTCCCTCTCAGCCAGGTGCAGCTCGTGGCTCCCTTTCCACACCAATTTCCAGCCACCTTAGCAAGATCCTTATGGGCTGATCCCGCTGCCCACACAGCTGAGCCCGGTGGGGTTGGCCTGGCGGTGCCCCAGGCTCTGTGTGTGTGTGTTTGTGAGTGTTTGTGAGTGTTTGTGTGTGTTTGTGAGTGTAAACAAGCCGTGAGTCAGCGCCGGCGGCCGTGCGGGCTCCCAGCGCGAACGCTGGGCGAGCCTGGAGGGAAGGAAGGGCTGGCAGCACCGGGAATGTCGGGCAGCCGTGAGGGGCTGAACCGGGTCCAGCAGAGCCAGGAAAACCTCCTGGGTCATTAAAACCTCCTGGTTCCTTGGTGAGGCTGGGGAGAGGCGCTGCTGCAGGAAGCAGCACCGGCTGCTCCACTGATCTTTGCTCCCGGAGCAAGGTGCTGTTATTGGGGTGGGACAGACGGGCTGCTGGATACTCCCAAACCAGCCACACCATGGGCCCCATTGGCACTGCAATCCCAGCATCTCAGCCTGGTGGATCCCCATGCCATGGGCCTCTAAAGAGCAGAGCCACCACAGGTCACATCCTTGCTGGAGCCCAACATCTGCCACACAGCCCTTGTCAGCCAAAGAGCCTCATTGCTTGGCCCAGGCTGGCAGTTGTTAGAAAAGCATGTTTTTCACATTAAAATTTCCCTTGAAGAACAATGGTTTAAACAAAGCATTAAAAAGGAAAGAATCCAAAAAGGGAAAAAAAAAAAAAAAAGAGAAAGGAAAATTTTTGGTGGAGCCTAAAATCAGCCCCCTGGGACCATGAACTTCCCCTCTGCCTTGGCTGCTCCCAGGGGAAGGTGAACCATTGGGACAGCACAGCTGGAACAGGGATGGACCACCAAGATGCCAGCAGCCTTTCAGATCCAGGGATCAGAGCCATGGAGGGCTGGGACCACCCTCCAGCAGCATCCCCTGGGGTGCTGAGGATGGGGCTCAGCCTGTGCCGCTGCTCCTGGGTCACCCTGAGCCGCTGGATCACGGCCAGATGGGATCCAGACCCACAGCCTGGAGGTGTGAGGCTCCAGGAGATGAGGTGGGGGATGTAAATCTCTCGATCTGTCTGAGCAAATTCAAAGGAGACCGATTCAAATGCGCCGTGACACGACTGGCTCGGGGCGGGTAGACAATCCCCGGCAGTGTCTGCAAGGAATCTCGCCCGCTTTCCTTTGAGTGGCCTCCAATTTATTAATTAAAATAGGCAATTATATATGATGTGGGGTGGAGGGGAGCAGGGAGACCAGCTGCACCAGTTCTTCTCACTTGGCAGGAATTGCTCTGGCTCCAGGAGGTGCTTGTGCTTCCCAGGGCTCAAGGCAGAGCCTGGGATGAGCTCGGAGCTGCCCCTGTGCCTCCAACACCTGGGCAGTGTGTGTGGGGGGGGTTTTCAGCTTCCCCAATTTCTTTAGGAACACACAGGAGGGATCCCTCGACATCCTGTCACTACAGGACATGAAATAACACGATGTGGACACGCAGCTCTTGCAAGGCGAAAAGTGAATTTTTCATTTCTGACTCCAACATTTATAGATTTTCCAAAAGTGACAGCGGATTGGAGGGTGACATTGCCACCTCTGCAATGACACTGGACAAACCAACAGTTCATCAAATTTTTCCTCCTCCATCAAAGAATGCAAAACAATGAGTTATTTACGTAAAGTGTGTGAGAAAGTTCGTTACAAGAATGTAAACATCAGAAGGCTTAAAAAAATTTAAAAATCAGGGTGACAACCCCCTGTCTGGGGCACGTGTCCCCTGCACTGCTCAGCCCAGGTGGGATGGTGGCTCTGAGCTGCTGGAGGAGCCTCTCACCCTCAAACATTGGGATTTTCCCCTGGGAGATTTTCCCCACACCCCCTTCCCAAGCAGGGTGGCCGATTTGGGAGCGGGCCGTGTCTCAGGATGACTCCATCCTACCTGGGGAGGTGTCACCTCCTCGTCAGCCCTCTCAGGTGAGGCTGCAGTTTGTCTTTCTGCAGCACCGTGGGAAAAATCCTTCCCTGGGTGACTCAAATTTGCTCCTGAGCAGACACAGATTCCTCTGGAGGCAGCAGAAGGAAGGGGGACAGGCAAACACAGAACCCCCAGTCTTGGGGTGCCCCTGCAGCATCAGAGATGGGGTGTCCATGGGATTCTCATGCCCTCTGTGGGGAGGAATCAGAGGTGGGGTGTCCATGGGATTTTGGTGCCCTTTGTGGGGAGGAATCGTGGCTGGGGGTAAAGGCAGGGTATGGAGCCTCAGCTGCCAGAAAATGGCAATTCCCTCTCCATGAGCAGCACCAGCAATGAGGATGGGCAGGGATTGCAGTCCTGACATGGATGCAGATCCCAGGAGATGAGTGAGGGGCTTTTGGGGGACCCTCAGCTGCCAGAAAATGGCAATTCCCTCTCCATGAGCAGCACCAGCAATGAGGATGGGCAGGGATTGCAGTCCTGACATGGATGCAGACCCCAAGAGATGAGTGAGGGGCTTTTGGGGGACCCTCAGCTGCCAGAAAATGGCAATTCCCTCTCCATGAGCAGCACCAGCAATGAGGATGGGCAGGGATTGCAGTCCTGACATGGATGCAGACCCCAAGAGATGAGTGAGGGGTTTTTGGGGGACCCTCAGCTACCAGAGAAGGGTGATCCCCTCTCCATGAGCAGCACCAGCAATGAAGGATGGGCACAGTTTGTAGTCCTGACATGGGGGCAAACCCCAAGAGATGAGTGAGGGGCTTTTGGGGGACCCTCAGTCCCCAAAGAAGGGTGATCCCCTCTCCACGATCAGCACCAGCAATGAGGAATGGGCAGGATCTGCAGTCCTGACATGGATGCAGACCCCAGGAGATGAGTGAGGGGCTTTTGGGGGGCTCTCCCCACTGCTGTGTGCCCGCCCTGCTGCCCTTATCTCCCTGCGCATCCACATCCTCTGCCATTTGCATCCCAACTCAGCTTCCACAGCTCCTGCGTCAGGGAATTCCAGAGGGACAAAGTCAGTGCAGCCGGATCCTTCCCCCCAGCGCCATCCCACACCATTTGATCAAGTGCTAACTTGTCCTCCGACGGTGAAACCGGGCGCTGGAGAGCTGCAGGGAGGGAAGGAGCTTCCCTTGGGGTGGGAAATGCCCCATCCGGAGGCTCCGGGCTCTGTCTGGCTCCCGTCTGGACCCACCTCCTGAATTACAGGAGCGGCAGTTTCCTCATTACCTGTAAATAAATAAACCTCATCACCCGTAAATAAATAAATGCCATCATCGCTCAGCCGCTGAACTCTGCCGATCTGCCCCAATCCTCGCACCACCACCGAGCCCTCCCAGCCCTCCAGAGCTTTGTGTCACCAATGTCCAGCCCCTGTCCCCAGCTCTGCCGAGCTTTCCAGGGCTCCTGAGCTGCTCCACAAATCCCTCCCCGGCTGCTCCATCACCCGGCAAAGCTGGAGCGGCAAATCCTGGGCTGAAGGTGCCACCTGCTGGGAGCGTGGCTGGCTTGAAATCCCCAAAACCTCACAGCCCCACTGGGCAGAACCCTTCAAATCCCACGGTTCTGTCATTCCAGTCCCGCCCCGCAGCCTCGCCATCTCCCGCTCCCCAAAATCTCATAGCCGCACTGCGTGGATACCCCAAAATCTCCCCAAAATCACCCCAAAAATAACCCCAAAAATCACTGATATCACGTGGATACCCCCAAATCACCCCAAAAATCACCCGTATCACGTGGATACCCCAAAATATCCCCCAAAATCACCCGTATCACGTGGATACCCCAAAATATCTCCCAAAATCACCCGTATCACAAGGATACCCCAAAATCTCCCCAAAAATCACGGATATCACGTGGATACCCCAAAATCTCCCCCAAAATCACCGATATCACGTGGATACCCCAAAATATCCCCAAAAATCACCGATATCACATGGATACCCCAAAATCACCCCCAAAATCACCAATATCACGCGGATACCCCAAATCTCCCAAAAATCACCCCAAAAATCAGCGATATAACATGGATACCCCAAAATCACCCCCAAACCCTGGCTCGGCAGTGCCACACAATGGTCCCTGAGGTTTGGGACCCCAGGGAGGGCCAGGCAGACCCTCTGCTCTTTCAAAAGCTGCAGCCTGGGCAAAAGGCTGGCCTTGAATTGAGCCACAGGTGGGATTCTCATGTCCCAAAAATCGAGATTCCAGCTCTCAACCTCAAAAACCTCCCCAGCATCCCAGGGGAAAGGTCTGGGAGAAATACCCAGCCCGAGAGTGCTCGGCCAACATAGAACATTCCAGTTCCTTTGGGACTATTGGGGAACATTCCAGTTCCTTTGGGGCTATTGCGTCTTGAAGCAGCTCCCAGGATTTTCAACGGGATTTTTCACTCCCTTTTTTCCTCTTTTTGGGAGACTCAACCTCTCCCCAGCTCATTATTTCCTTTTCTTTTAAAAATTAAATGGATATTTTAAAGCTCGGGGGTCGGATCCGAGAGAGGGATCAGGAGCCTGGGGGAGGAGGGGGTACGGGAAGGACTTGGGGGGTGCAGGAAGGATTGGGGGGGGGTTCCCGGAATGATGAGGGGTTCCCGGAATTGGGGATCCATCCCACCGCTTCCTTGGCCACGCCCACCCCCTTATTTGGGCAAACCACGCGTATTCATTGAATATGTCAGATCCCCGCCCCCGTATTAGCCACGCCCCCTCCGCGGTTTTTTCCCCCTCCGCGTTTCCGCCACGCGCTGTCCCCTGTCCCCCCTCGGCCGCCGTTGGCGCCGCGGCGCGCGCGGGGGGCGGGGCCGGCGGGTAGGGAAGATGGCGGAGGCGTCGCCGCAGCCGGGCCGGTTCTTCTGCCACTGCTGCTCGGCCGAGATCGCCCCGCGCCTGCCCGTGAGCGGGGCACCGGGGAGGGCCGCCGGGGAGGGCCGGGAGCGCGGGCAGGGCCGGGTGGGGGCTCCGAGGGGGCGGGCACGTGGGGGCGAGGCCTGAGGGGCCCAGGGGGCCTGAGTGGCCGGGGAGGCGGGGGCTGCCCTGAGGGGCTCCGCCCGTGGCACCGGGGCTCGGGGGCGTTGAGAGGGGCTCGGTAGCGAGGGAACGGGGCGGCGGCGGTGAGGGGAGAGGGCCTGCGGTGGGAACGGGCCAGCCGGGCCGAGGGGCAGCGGCCGGCCGGGGGCGGCGCGGCGGGAGGGGCCCTCGGGCCCGGTCCGCCCGGATTGGGGGGGCCGCGGCGGTTCGAGCGCTCCGGCCGCCCCACGGGGAGCCGGGCTGGGCCGGGAGCCCATCAGGCAGCAGCCCCCGAGCCCGGCTGTGACACCCCCGGCCCGAGGAGCCTGATCCCAGCCGGTGCCCGTGAAGCAGCGCGGGGTGTGGGGGTTTCTCGGGGTTTGGGGGTTTCTCGGTGCTCTTTCAGGAGGTTTAATGAACACGATAAAAGCCCCACCGTGGGGGCGGCTGGAGCGCAGGGAGGTGCACGGCAATACGTGGGTAGAAGTGCTGTGTAGGCACCTGGGCAGGTGCTTTAATCACACACCAAAATCCGGTGTGTGAGCGTGGAGCTTGTCCTGGTGTGGGTGGAAAAGGAGTGTGGGCTGTTAGGCAGGGTCTGGTGGATCAGTTGTTCCCCTGCTTGGCTTCCTGAGGTGTTCAGTGTGATTTGGAGAGTGCTGCTGGTCTCTTTATCCTGACACTTTTCACAGCACCTTGTCCCAAAAGTCATTGCTGTTTGCTGGCACTGAACTTGAAAAGCCTGTGAGGACAAGCAGAGCTGTCCCTGCCGGGGCTGCCTGCTTTGTGACGTGTGATTTGTCCTTTTGCCCTCTCCTTCGGGCCAGGGTGGGCCATGCTGGAGCTCCCAGCTTGTGTGTAAGAGTGAGGGCAAACTCACTGGGCTGTGGAGTCAGGAGGGAACCCAGGAAATCTGTTCTTTATTTCTGTTCAAACAGCCCGTGCTGGGCTCTGCTCACACCTGGTTGTGTGCACTTGGCTGGGCACGCCTGGCCTGTGCCAGCTGGGTTTGGGGGCTCAGATCTGTGAGTTCATGAGCTTGTTTTGGGGATCCAGGTTTCCCTCAGGATTCTCTCACCATCTGCAGGCGCAGTAACCAGCGCTGCCAAAGGAGGGACTCAAACAGCCCGAGAAACAACAAACTTTGACATTTGTGCTGTTCCAGCTGCAGAGGAATGTGCTGATCCCTGTGCTGGGAGCTGCCTGTGAGCACACAGAGACACACACACACACAACACACACAGAAGCTCCCTGGGGCAGGGTGCTCAGGCCATGGTCACTCACCCCTGTGCCACGTGTGTCCCCACCAGTTTGTGCTGGTGGGAAGCAACACAAAGAGGGTTTTAATGGTCAGGGGGTTTCATGAGCAGGGGATTTCATGGGCTGCAGTCCCCTGAGCTCGGGACCCTGACCCTGTCAGTGGTGCAGAGATGGTTGTTGTTCCACAGCAGCAGTCCTGTGTGGGAGAGGGAGCAGCCACCTCTCCCAGTCTGCTCCTGTATCTCCCTGGGCAGACAGGGCACATGCAGGGGCTCCAAGCTCTGCTCATTCCCTAGGGCCTTATCAGGGTTGGCTGTAGGGGCCAGAGGAGCGACCCCAAGAGCCTTATCAGGAGCCTCAGCTCCTTGGGGGAATCCCTCAGTCTGGCTCAGGGCTGTGCCAGTTCCAACAGAGCAGCAAAAGGAAGTGGCAAACATTATTTTTAGAAGCTCTTAAATGCCTTCTGTGCTGAGCCTGGCTCTGCCAGCACAGGGATTTGGGGTGATGTGTGCCTGCCATGGAGCAGGGGATGGGATTCCCCTGGCTCTGTGCTGTTTCTTGAGCACTGGGAAGTGAAACAGTTCCCTTTCAGGGTCTCCAGTGTTCTGGGATGGTTGGAGAGAATAAATTCCTCCTCACTAAGCCCAGGAATTGTGAGGAGGTGGCTGTCACAGGGGCTGCACTCAGCCTGTCTGTCCTGACACACTCAGGGGTGTGACAGGTCTCTGCAGTGAGCTCTGGGTGTGGGACTGTGAGCTCCTGGCTGCACAACAACCCAGAGTGTCCCTGTGGGCTGTGAACCTCAGGCTGTGTTAGTGACAGGGACCATTCAGCCTCCCTGAGCACCACAACCTCACCAAGTCCCTGCTGCCATTCCCACATTGTGTCCTGCTCCCCAGAACACACAGCTGGGCCAAAGTTCGTGGGTTTGTTGTGCAGGGAGCCTTGGGGGTTTCACTTTCACTTCACTGGAACTGCATCAGCTGTGTCTGTAGTGGGGATTAACCAGCATCACCCTCATCATTCTTAAGCTGAGCTCCCCCAGGCTTAGGCTGAGCTCTGGAAGGCAAATGTTGGGGTTTGGGGTCTCTCTGGCTCTGGGACTGTTGCATGTGCTGGGGATGGCAGACTGCAGGACCCTCCCGCCCTGTCACAGCCTGCAGCTCTGAGGTGCCACCTCCTCCTCTCACCCAGTGTGTCTTCTCCTGCAGGACTACATCTGCCCACGGTGTGAGTCTGGTTTTATTGAAGAGCTTCCTGAGGAGCCGAGGTAATGTGCTGCCCCAGGGGCTGGTGCTCCACTGAGCCCAGGTTGCTTTGCTCTCTTCCTAGTTCAAAGGCAATGTTTGCTATAAAATGCACTGTTTCTATTGCTTCTGCCCCAGCTTTAGCTCATTTTTCCTCACTTTTGGAACACAGTGCTTTGTTGGCAGAGTTTGCACCCACAGGCCAATCAGAGCAATGCTGAGCGTCCACAATGTCTCTGCTGAGGGGTGGGGCAGGAATGGTTTCATTTCAAACAAACATAAAGAAGTGTTAGGGAGGTTTTCCCCGTGCTGTGTGGTGGCTCTGACCTGATCAGGGCAGAGATAACCCCAGAGAGAGGGATCTGGGCATGGTGAGTGCACGGACACCTCATGTAAGCAGTGACTGTGTTGGGAATGAACAGCAAAACGTTGTGGCTGAGACTTTGGACTCTGCCCTGGAGCAGTGAGGTCTGTGTTTCTGTGTTGCTCTGCTGCCACTGGTGGCAGAAGCAGCAGGAATGTCTTAAAATGTTCCAGCTGTGTTTGTGAGGCCCCAGCTGTGACTGGCAGTGCAGGGGCCAGGGGCAATGGGTGGTGCTGCCTGCTGATTGTGGTGCATGGCCTGGGGCTTCTGCACTGAGCAGGTGATGTTTGGTTTGATCACCAGCCCTGCAGCCAGAAAATCCATGCTGGCTGATCCTGACTGTTTTGATGATTCCCTGTGACCTTGGGAGAGTCATAGAGTTGCTGAATCTCAGTGGTTTCAGTACCATGAATGCAAAGCTTGGTTCTGAGCAGGAAATGCTCCTGCAGCTCTGAAAGCAGAAGTCTGACAAGAACTAGAGTTTTCCCAATATCCTGAGCTGTTTGGTTGTGTGCTTCTGCAGTAGAGAAGTTTCTTTGATTCAAGATTAGACTTCTGTGTCTTGGGGTCACAGAGATCAGCGTTTGTGCCTTAAGTCTTCCTGGTGCTCTGGAGGATTAGCTGCTGTGTTTGAGATGGATTGTGGGGCAAATCCTGGCTTGACATCATGGTTCAGGCACTTCTGTGCAGCCTGTGGGATCTAATAGAGTAGAGAGAAATGGGTGAGGATGTGGGAAAATGAAAGGTTCGGGGAGGGAAAATTGATCCAGGCAATCAGAAAATCAGCAGCTGAGGCAGGACCAGGTTCTGTTGAGCTGCCTCTGCCTTGGGATGGGAGGGGGGGGCAGAAAAGCCTTGGAAGCTGCTGTGAGAAGATTACCAGTGCTCTTCATTCTCCACAGGAACGCTGACAATGAGACCAGCTCCTCCACGTCAGCCACTGATCAGAGCAGGCATCCTTTTGAGGTGAGAAGGTCCTTTCTCTCTTCCACCACCTTCTGCTTTGCTGTTGGATTGAGTATTTCTCCAATAGTGCATTGTTTAAACGTTTCCCAGTTCATGACAGAACTTGGAAAGGAGGAATTCATATCCTCCACATGCTGCTCCTGAAATCTCCACATCCCATATTTTTGCTGTGTGTGTTACATAGGACCATCACTCACAGCTGATTCCCATCGTGAGGGGGCTCAGCAGGATTTGGAGAACAGGATTTGGGTGTGTTGCTATGCAGTAGCCTCAGCTCAGAAGCAGCAGTGACACACCAAAGAGAAAGCAGGGAACTGTGATTATTTCTGCCTTTGTGTGCAGTTCCAGTGTCTGTTCCTCACTGAGCTGCCCCTGAGGGTGCAGGTCCCAGTGTCACCCCAGGCTGTGGGCAGCTGCTGGGACACCAGCAATGCTTGGAACTTTGATCCAAGCATCCCAGGACTTTTAGGGGCTGTGATTTGGAACTGACCTTCCCCTTTCACTACAAACTATTTACTCCAATCACTCATATCAGAGAAAATATTAACACACATGCATTTATTCGTACAGCCTTTCAAACTGCTGCTGCAGGTATATCACGTTCCAATTAGATCTGGCCATCAAGTGCACTTGGAGCAATGTCAGAGTGAGAGCAAACAAGTTATGGGTGTTTGGGTCAAGTGTGGCAGACTGCAGGGGCTGAGGTTGAGGCAGGCCAGCAGCATCTTTGTCCCATTCTGAATTTTACCGTCGTTCCTCTTGTCACAGTCTGTTCTCTGCATTCCAGAACGTGGATCAGCACTTGTTCACCTTGCCCCCGGGCTATGGCCAGTTTGCTTTCGGCTTCTTTGACGACAGCTTTGAGTTTCCCTTCGGGTCCAACGTGCAGCAGGCAGAGGACAACCGGGACTCGGAGAACCGGCGGGAGCGCGAGCACCAGTCCCGGCACCGCTACGGCGCCCGGCAGCCCCGCGCCCGCCTGGCCACGCGCCGAGCCTCGGGCAGGCACGAGGGAGTCCCCACGCTGGAAGGGTGAGAACCACTCTGGCACCTCAGGGGGGAACCTTGTTGTTCCTCACTTTTCCTTCTGGGTTATTGGAGCGGCAGCCCGAAGATCTCCAGCGCTGCTGTGGGTGACACCTGTGTGCCGCCTGAGCGTGTTGGCAGCTCCTGCTTTTGGGGTCTGTTTGGGGTGTTTTAGCTGAGTGGTGACATGGGCTGTGCTTAGGAGTTTGTCCTATAGTGGGAGAATATTCCCTGGTCATTGTCAGGTGTTGTAAAATTGTTGTACTTGAAGAGAACACCAGAGTGTGTGTAAGTGCCTCTTGGGAGCCACTCATCATCATGGCAGGAATTGTCCCCTTATGAATCAAATATTGAACCTTTATCAGTGGCTGATCACTCCCTAAGCTGCCATTGCAATTGCTGAAGGGTATTTTTAATTGCCATCTGTGTCCCACCTGAGCCTGTTGGGGTTTTTTTAGCTGGGTGGTGACATAGACTGTGCTTAGGAGTTGGCCTCTAGTGGGAGAATATTCCCTGGTCATTGCCAGGTGTTGCAGAAATGTACTTGCCATGAGGGGAAACAGAAGAGAACACCAGACAGTGTTTGTGGAAGTGCATCTTGGGAGCCACTCATCATCATGGCAGGAATTGTCCCCTTCTGAATCAAATATTGAAACTTTATCAGTGGCTGATCACTCCCTAAGCTGCTATTGCAATTGCTGTAGGGTATTTTTAATTGCCCCCAACAATGTGACAGTATTCAGCTTACTGAGCCTCTCCCTCCATGATGGGGTGCTGGGCTGGGAGCCAGCAAAGTTTAATTCTTACACAATCCTGATTTTCTTGTCTTTCAGAATTATCCAGCAGCTGGTCAATGGAATTATTGCACCGACCACAATTCCAAACCTAGGCCTGGGCCCTTGGTGAGTTGGAGGATGTGCTGCTCTCTGTGACAGTGTCTTCTTGGTGCTCCAGGATGAACTCACTTGCTGTCCTTGCTCCTCAGGGGAGTCCTGCACTCAAATCCGATGGACTATGCCTGGGGTGCCAACGGCCTGGATGCGATTATCACACAGGTACAAACTGGGATTCCCTGCAGTCTCCATCCTCCTGTGCAGTGCTGCAGGAGAGGCAGCACCTCTAGGGGTGCAGGGAATGAGGGGCTGGGGGACTGAAATGAGAAAGGATCCACAGTGGTCATTGCCAGGTGTTGTAAAATTGTTGTACTTGCTGTGAGGGGAAACAGAAAAGAACACCAGACAGTGTTTGTGTAAGTGCATCTAAATCCAGGTGCCCTGGCTCAGGAAACGAGTGGATTCTGTGTGCTGCTGAGCTCACCTCTCTGTTCTGCCTGCCTGGCTGGTTGTTTTTCCAGTTACTGAATCAATTTGAAAACACTGGACCGCCACCAGCAGACAAAGAGAAGATCCAAGCCCTCCCCACCATACAGATCACACAGGAGCACGTAGGTACGTGGCTGCTCCATGGAGTTGTGCACTGGAAGCTCTCTGTAATGTTTTCTTGGGACTTGAATTTTGTCTGTTTGTACCTTAAAAACATTTCAAAGTGGGCAGAGAGCTGAAGGGGCTCTGTTACACTCACACAAAAAAAAAGAGCAGTGTAGGCTGGACAGATTTGCCCTGGGGAGGTTGTGAGAAGTTCAGTGTGGATAGAGATGGAAAAGCAGAAGGGAAGGATGAGGCATACCCTGGGCAGGGGAGATGGGGGGTGATGGTGTGGGGACTGTAGAGCACCAAGCTTTCCTCCTGACAGGAATGGAGCCGTGGTAGGGAAGGGGAGAGGGATGATGAGTCCTGAGTCGGGGGCTTTGTGCATCATTCTCTCCTCCTTTGCTCAGCTGGGCTTGGCTTTCCCTGTGCCATGCAGATTCTGGGTTGGAGTGCCCTGTGTGTAAGGAAGACTACACAGTCGGGGAGAATGTGCGGCAGTTACCGTGCAATCACCTGTTCCACGACGGCTGCATCGTCCCGTGGCTGGAGCAGGTGAGTGCCTGGGGCCTGCAGCATTGGGGGCTTTGTCTGCTCCTGCTCCCCTCTGTAAATATTTTCCTACCTCCACGATGAGGCCTGAGCACCTGTGGTCAGAGGATGGAGTGTCATCCCAGCCCATTCCTCGAGTGCTGCTCCCCTGGTGTGTTTCTAATCCCATTTCCCCTATTTCTTGTTTTGTTTTTTTGTCTGCTCCCCAAAGCATGACACGTGTCCCGTCTGCCGGAAAAGTTTAAGTGGACAAAACACTGCCACAAACCCCCCAGGACTCACAGGGATGAACTTCTCGTCATCCTCCTCCTCCTCCTCTTCCTCCAGCTCACCAAGTAATGAAAACTCATCGAACAACTCATGAATCTTAACGCACCCTCTGTCCCCGGGGCCCTTCCACTGTTCCCCTTCCCTCCCTGGGCACCGCCAGCAGCCAAAGGGGCTTCCAGAGCAGAGCGAGGGGAGGGGACGAGGCAGGAGCAGTGCCCCCAGAATTTCCTTTTGATTTCTGAAGACACGGAGCCTCTGGGTCCTTCAGAGATGAGAAGCCTCAAGTTCTGTGATGAAAAAAGGGGGGAAAGAGCTCTGTCTGTCAATAAAAACATCCTCTTTGCGTGGACTTTACCCATTGCAGTGCGAGGCTGCTGCGCTCCCCGGCTGGGAACCCCGAGGTGCTGAGCGAGTGGTTGAATCCCGAATGGAAATGTTGTTTGTATGGGTTTGAATTTGAGATCCCTTTCTTTTTATTTCTTTTGCTCCTCCTTCCCCTTGGATACTATCTTTTCTGCTTTGGAGATTGACGTCTAAAATGGAAGTATAAGGATGCTGCCTCCCCCCCCCAGGATCACCATCTGGGGAGGACCAATAGCTGTCACTGAAACAGGAACTCTCAAGTAGACCCCGGGATCCTTCCCTGTCCCATCTCGAGTCCCTTTTATTTCTCTTTATAACCTCGCCCGCTGATACTCAACACTGAGAGGGGTTTTTATAATCTTAAATTATTACTGTTGTCAATAAATGGACATTTCAGCTCTGCGAGCCATTATGCATGATTTGAGGAAAGCTACAGGGTAAGCTCTGAGGCCACCAAGCTGTCCTGCCTTCCCCAGGCAGGCTGGGCCTCTCTGAGCCCTCCTGCATGCTGGGAGTTCCGGTGGGAGCCACTGCCAGCCTGTGGATCACTGCACAGGTAGCCAAGGATCGCAGCTGGAATCATCCTCGCCTGGTGTTTTCTATTTTTTACACCTTTTTCCCCCTTACAGTCCTGCCCCCCTCGCAGCCAGGGCAGGCTGTTCTGCTGAGCCGACACAGGACTGGGTGTGTGCAGCAGAATGAGGACCAGCAAATCTCATTGTGACCGAGTAATTACCAGGAAAACAACATTTTGGAGAGGAAAAAAAAAAATGTATTGCAAAGCTACTTAAAATAGAGCTGATTAAAACAAGGAGAGAGAGAAAAATATCCAGGTATGTTTGTGACTCAGTTTCTGTGACAGAGCTGAAGCTCGGAGAATGACAAGAATGTCACCAGAGAGGGCAGTGACTCCCTGCCATGTCCCTGCTTCCTGGGTCCTGAGGCATGAGAGGAGAAGCTCTCACCATCATCACTGGGAGCCCCTTCCCCTCACAGGGACTTGAGGTGGTCAGGAGGTTTCCTAGAGGGCTGGGGGTCTGTGATGGTACCACATTTGGGACTGCTCTGTGGCAGAGACCAGAGCAGACCAGGGAGAACCTGGCCCCATGGGAGAAGTGGGTGGAGGGTTTGACAGTTTGGGGGGTTCCCTGCCTCTCCCTCGGCTTTGGGGGCTGCTGGGGAAGGTGCTGGCTCAAGCAGAGCTTGGGTGTCTCTTCTAAAGCAGCATCACCCCAGCACCTGGCCCCCTTCCATGAGCTTCCTGAGAAGAGATGAACCTCATTTAGGAGGGGGAAGGATGGTTTGGTATTTCTTGAGCCATTTCAGAACACAAGAAGTTGGTTTGTTGGAGAAAGTGTCCCCAGCTGTGTGCCAGGGCCGGGGGCTGGCAGGGAGCGACTTGCCAGGACTGTTTTTCTTCCTCGGCTTGGCCGGGCAGTGTGGCGGCGCCTTTCATCTGCCAGGAGGGTTTATCTCAGGACTGGTGTGTCGGGGTTAATGGCTCATCCTCTGCCAGGGGTTAAGCCAGAAGCCTGGGCTGCTGAGGTGGGTGGCAGCAAGAAGGTCCCAGCTGAACCTGAACGTGTCCATCGGCTGACCCGACACCGAGGAAAGGCTTTGCTGTTTAGTCACCAAAACAAGAGACCTGGAAAAATCTTCCCTCTCCCACTATTTCAGCTGTGACAGGGGGTCCTGGCTCCCCCAGGTGCTTGGGGATGATTTCTCATGTGTGAGCAGCACTCAGGGAGGTTTCAAGTCCTGGGTGGGTGCATGGCAGGTGCTGCCCACCTGGCAGGGGCTCACCACAGTCAGCACATGGTTAATACAGTGGCTGTTCCCTCTCAGACTCATTTGGAGCTGGTTGGGTCAGAAATGGAACGAGTTTGGTGGTTTTTGCTGGGGCCATTGCTCTGTCTGACGTGACAGTGACCGGGATGCTGGGCCTGGCCACAGCAGCTGTGAGGTGTTGCCAGGGATGTGCCCTGGCCAGCACGCTGAGGTGCAGGTGCTATTCCTGGCCATGCTGCCCTCCAGCTGAGGGGCTGCTCCTCACCACTGTCCCAGCTGTGCTTTTGTTGGGGATGAGGATGCAGAGCTGGGCTGCAGGACTGACTGGCACTGGCTGTGGCCAGGGACAGCCCTGGAGCTGTGTCTGCCTGAGGATCTGGGCTGGCTCCTGCTCCTTCCTTTGTGCCACTGAACCACCGTGACTGTTTTGCTGCAGGGTGGGTGGGGGTCAGTGAAAAGCTGCATGTGGCAAAGGACCAGCTGGGCTCCCTGCCAGGGGCAGCAGTGACACTGGTGGCTGCAGCCACAACCACACAGGAGCCAATCCCTCCCATTCCAAGCCAAGTTCACCATCAAAGCTCCAAGACCTGCTCCTGTTCCATACCACAACACAGCTTTAATTGCCACGGAAGCTCGGACACAGACAACCTGCTGCTACATCCCAGCCCTGCAGAGATGCCATTAGCAGATCCTGGCCCCTGCTCCAGTCGTGTTCCCCAGCTGCACCACACCAGCTCTGTGCCAGGCTGTCCTGGTTTAGGGCAAATTTGGGAACAGTGGAAGAACCACAGCCCCACACAGCTGAGTCTGGAGCATCTACCTTCCACATCCCTCCTCTGCCGTGCATTAAAAATAAAGCAATAAATAGCAAAAAATAGATATGTACATAAATAAAATAACTTTTTTTTTTTGTTTGTGTTTTTTGGTTTTTTCTTTTTCTTCCTACAGGACCGTCTGGAGCTGCCCACGGTGTTCAGCTGACGAGCATGGGGAGGAAGTGTGTGGAGAGGTGCTGCCGGCTTGTCCTGCCCCCTCTCTGTGGCCGGCCCTTGCTATTGAGCGAGAGGAACATGGGGCGGCCGCGGTGCCGCCAGCGCAGCGACGCGTAGGTGTTGTAGCCGTTCTCTTCGATGCGCTCCGTGAACTTGCAGTTGGGGCTGAACTCCTTCTGGCAGGAGAGGGAAGGGGGTGAGGGGTGGCTCTGCTCAGCTGCAGCCCCTCGGACCCCAAGAGTGGGGCAGGGCAGGACCCTGGCTCCTCCCTGATCCCCTGGGGGCAGAGGGGCTTGGTGGGTGCAGGTCAGGGCATGGGAAAGCAGGAGCCTGTTCCGAGCCTGCCCTGAGCCTGTGACTCTGGTGCAGTCCCTCCCAGGAGGCAGCGTCCGACCTACCGACCCGTAGAGCCTCCCCCGCTTGTTCATGGCCAGGTAGAATCCGGTGTGCACCGCCCGGATGGCCACGACGCCGACACGAACCGACCGGATCTCAACGATGCCTGCGGGACAGGGAAGCGCGGCATGAGCCAGGGAGGGACGGGAGACATCCCTGCCCCTGCTGGCTCTGTGCGCTCAGTGTCCTCCTAGAGACAGGGAGTTGCTGATCCTCATCCAGAGCAGCAGAGGAACAAGGGCTGCAGCCCGAGCTGGGAGTGGGAGGAGGAACCTCTGATCCAAGCAAGGTTTGATCTTTACTCCTCTCCTCCCCAGGGTCCAGCCACTTCCCAGAAGTGGGAGTGATGCCAAGCACAACCTCATGTGTGTCCTCCCCTCGCTGGCAGCTCTGCCCGTTCATCCATCCCTAGCACGGTGCCCCGGGGCCCTGACCCGCCTCCCGCAGGGCACTGAAAGGGCCGAGTGGGCATGGGGGTGGCAGCGACAACACACATCCTGTTATGGTGGACGAAGGCACACAGCAGAGCTCTGTGGGGCAGGAATAAGCCAGACAGTGCTGTCCATGGATGCCCGATTTCCTGGTGGCACAAACAAGGACAAGCAGCCCCATTCCCAGCACCGTGAGCACTGCAGGGCATGAGGATGAGCCCGGGGGGAGGCTGTGGAGCCACAGCTGGGCTGGCGTGTGTGTGTGTGTGCCCCGACCGCCGAGCTCCGGCTCGGCCGCTAATGGGAAAGGCATGCGGTCAGACCAGCGGCTCTGGCACGGGGAAACACCCAGAGCATCATCGGGGCCTCTGGATTCCTGCACTGCCTCACGCCGGCCGGCCCCGAGCGCCGCTGCCCGCCAGGCACAGTGGGAAGGGGAGAAGGAATGTCCAGCGATGTGGGCAGGGCAGCAGGAAAGGCTGGAGCCACAGCAGGATCGGCCACTGGGCACCACGGCAGGGGCTGGACAGGGTGGGAGGACACACAGCGTGGGGGCTGCAGCCCCTGGGAAAGGGCTTTCATCAATCTCCCGGTGTTGCTGGCATTGCCTGGGCATCACCTGCCTGCAGGAGGACAGGGTGGATACAGCACCGGGGCAGCGTTTGAGCTCCCCCGGGGTTTTCAGTGCTGCTGCCACGGGAAGCCATTGACAGGGCACTGACTGAGCGAATGCCTGTGAATCCATCCCACTTGATCGCTGTCTGAAGCTGCTGCTATTTATAAGGACTTGTGCTTTTCTAAAAATAACCCCCTTCTGTTCCCAGCGCTCCGGCCGGCTCTGCCGCCCTTTGTGTGCAGGTGCCTGCCCAGTACCTGGCCAGAGCCAGCTCCCAGTGCTCCCAGTTTCTCACTCAGCCCCAGAGGGGTCTCTAGGAGGCTGGGACAGATGCAGGGCTTGAAGTGGGGGAGTCCCTGGAAGATCCCCTGCCACCCTAGAGCTGCCAGTGGGGCTGGTCCAGCAGCTTCTGCGAGGGCTGTGGAGCAGAGCCCGCGCCCAGCCCAGGCGCACACAGATAAGCAGAGTGAGCCTCGTGTACAGCCTGGAGCTGCTCTGCCTGCCAGCTCCCATGGCCACACCATGGAGGGAACGTGTTGGGGTGCTTTGTGCTGGCAGTGTGCCTGGTCGGGACTCCCGACAGCCTCCGACACCTCAGGAGGGTTCCCTGGGCTGGGCTGGGCTTGGCTGCCGTGTCCTGGGGCTGCTGGGAGATGTCCTGTGCTGGCTGGGAGATGGGGCAGCCCCTGCTGGAGCAGGACATGGGCTGGGGGTGCTGCAGCCCTCCTGCCCAAACCCCAGCACCCTGTCAGGGCATCTTTTCCAAGGCCCCCAAGATCCCCCTCCTTGTCCAGCTGTTGTCCTGCCAGCCTGGTGCCCCCATCCCTATCCCAGGGGCTCAGACCCTGCACCCCGATGGGCAGCTGATACCTGAGCACTTGCAGCCCTGCCACGTCCTTGGGGACTCTGTCCCTCTGCCCAGCCTGCTAATTTGAGTCCCAACCTGCTCTGCTGCTCCCTGGTCCCCTCCGACGGGGATGCTCTACTGTCCCACATCGGACAGATGCCCCATTCTGGGACCAGCATCACCGCAAAGCTTCCTACATCCCCCTTCCTCCTCCTCAGCCTTCTTCCCCTCCAGTGTGTTGGTGGGGGAACGATCAGATCCTCCCGATCACTGGGGAATGCAGGGCAGGGGGAATCGTGAACTGGCCGGACGAGATGGGACAAAGGACCCCCGAGAGACGCCCTAGGACCCCCCAGCCGCTGAGAAAGCAACGCCGGGTGCCCGGGCAGTGCCCGCCGGTGTCCGCGCCCCTCTCACGGCTCCCACGGTGCAGTGAAGGGGGCAGCCGGTGCCGGGGCGCTCCCGGAACGCCGGGGGACAGCGGGGACCCGCCGATCTCGCGTCCCCGGAGGACCGGGCACTTTGGCTGAGATTTCCCCAGAGGGAAGAGTCAGGGGCTCTCCCTGGGCAGGGCATGGAGGGTCCCGTCGCCGACCCGAGGCGCCTCCGCCCCAGCCCCGGCACCGGCGCGATCGCGCTCTCGCCCGCCGTGGGCGGGGGGCGGCCCCAGATCCCGGCTTTACCCCGTCCCCGTCCCGTCCCCGTCCCGGTCCCGTCCCCACTCACTGCCCGGCCGCTCCCTCCAGCGCGTTCCCTCCACGCCGCCGCCGCCGTCGATGCGCAGGAAGAAGCGGGTGGCGGAGAAGAGCCGCCGCCAGCGCACGTCGCCCTCCAGGTGCCCGTAGCTGCGGGGGGGCCGCCGGCCGGTCCCGGTGGCACTGCCCGGCCCCGGCCCCGGCCCCGCCAGCACGGCCAGTGCCCCGGCCAGGCAGGCGGCGATGGCGGCGGGGCCCCCGCGCCTCATGGCGGCGGGCGGCGGGCGACAGGCGGGCGACGGGCCATGGGCCATGGCCACGGCGGGCGACAGGCGACCGGCCCCGACGGCGCGAGCGGCCGGGATGGGCGGCTCGGGGCGGGGCTGTGGCGGCTCGGGGCGGGGCGGGGACCGGGGCGGTGCCTCCCATTCATAAATCGGCGCCCCGACGGCTGTCCCGGGTCACTGCGCGCGGTCAGTCGCCCACCACCGCGGGGACGGCACAGTCCGGTATCCGCCGTCAGCCGCGATGGGCGGGCACGGGACGAGCGCCGCGGGCACAGAGCGCGGGGAGAGGCGGAGGGCGCGAGGCTGCTGTGGCTCAGAACCTGCGGAGGGTGGCGTCCATCTCTAGCCCGACCTGAGACGCGCCGAGCTCGGGCCGGGAGGCGCGGGTCAGCCGGGCTCCACCGTTTTCCCCGGGCTCCGCCACCTCCCGGAGCCTCCGCCGTGTCCCGGGCTCCGCGCTCGTCCCGGCCCACCCCGTCGGGGCCGCCGCGGCCGCCAGGGGGCGCAGAGCGCGGCCGCGCTGCACCATGGGAGCTGTAGTCCGGCGCGGCGGGACTCGCGCTCCCGGCGTGCCCCACGGCGGGGCGGCGCATGCGCGGGGGCGCGCGGCGCGCGTGGCCCGGGGATGTCGCTGCTGAGGCTGCGGGCGGTGCTGAGGGGCCCGGGCGGGCTGAGGGGGCCCGGTGAGCGGGAACGGGGACCGGGGGGACACTGAGGCTCCAGGGGGCACGGAGGGACCGGCGGGGACACCAGGAGAGCGGGACAGGGCGCGAGTGTGCGGACGGAGCTGGGCCGGGACGTCTCACGGTTCTGAGCGTTCTGTGGAGTACACCTGGAAGATGAGGGGGTCTTTTTTGAGTCGTGAGCACCCCAGGGATAGACTGGGGGCTGTGGGATGTTGTTGCTCTCCAAAGGGTTGATTCGGCGGCTCTGGGTCGTGTCCTAGCTGGGGGATAGCACCCACATGCTCTGGGGGTCTCGGGGTGCTGCCACCCCATTGACAGCGCTGGGGTTTGTGGTGTCCCTGGGGTCGTGTTCCTTCTGAGCATCTGGTTCCAGGGGCTGAGGGGTGGCCCTGTCCCTCCTGTGCTGCTGCTGGAGCAGCTGAGCTGAGAAACATCCCTCAGTCCCCCTGTCCATGCTGTGTCCAGCTGGAGCCATGGGGCAGAGTGGGGGACAGGGAGTGTTTGAGGGTGTGGAGCTTCCAGTCTTCCTCTGACCCCCCACACCTCTGCGTTCTTCATGGCAGGGATTCCATGGAGAATCTTCAGGAGCTACTCCTCTGCCAGCACCAAGGAGAAGGCGAACAGAAATGGCCCCTGTGAGAGGACAGAGCTGCTGGAAGGTGAGTGCTGGGAGAGATGCAGTGAGCAGACAGCAGGCAGACCAACCTGGGCTGTTGCTTTTTCCCTGGCAGTGACATTGCTGGGTGCCTGGCATGCTGGGGGTGGGTTCCTGGTATGCTGGGTGGGTTCCTGGGATGCTGGGGTGGGTTCCTGGGATGCTGGGGAGGGTTCCTGGATGCTGGGGTGGGTTCCTGGGGTGCTGGGGTGGGTTCCTGGTATGCTGGGGTGGATTCCAGGGATGCTGGGGAGGGTTCCTGGATGCTGGGTGGATTCCAGGGATGCTGGGGTGGTTCCAGGGATGCTGGGGTGGGCTCCAGGGATGCTGGGGTGGGTTCCAGGGATGCTGGGGTGGGTTCCAGGGATGCTGGGGTGGGTTCCTGGGATGCTGGGTGGGTTCCTGGGATGCTGGGGTGGGTTCCTGGGATGCTGGGGTGGGTTCCTGGGATGCTGGGGTGGGTTCCTGGGATGCTGGGGTGGGTTCCAGGGATGCTGGGGTGGGTTCCAGGGATGCTGGGGAGGGTTCCTG
Organism: Agelaius phoeniceus; assembly: GCF_051311805.1. Classification (NCBI taxonomy): domain Eukaryota; kingdom Metazoa; phylum Chordata; class Aves; order Passeriformes; family Icteridae; genus Agelaius; species Agelaius phoeniceus. The sequence continues at coordinate 2,744,699 of NC_135293.1, forward strand.
GGATGCTGGGGAGGGTTCCTGGATGCTGGGTGGGCTCCAGCTTGCAGGTAGATCTCAGAGAGACAGAGGTTGGTATCTCTGGAGCAGGGCTGGCCAAGGAGGGATGAAGTTCTTGTGTGAATCCTTTTTTCTGAGCATGATCCTGGTACTTCCAGGGTGAGGACAGGACAGAGCTTTTTGCTGTGCCCTGTCTCCCATCACCTCTGTGTTTCCCACTAGTGCTGAAAGCTCGAGCCAAGCAGCTCCAGGGCAGTAACATCCCAGAGGTGACAGTCAGCAAAGTGGAACTGGCTGCACTGGACAATGACAAGTACCAGGAGGCTGTGGTCCCTGGCCCCAAGGAGAAGCAGCCCATTCCCAGGGCACAGGGTAATGGCCTGGCTCGGTCCAGCAACTGGGCCAAAAAGCTGCAGAAGGAGATGTACAGCCAGCAGCCAAAGATGAAGCAGGAATTGCCCAGTGCTGCCTCCCAGCTGGGTCTAGAGAGCCAGGCCAAGGCAGAGGCCACACCCAAAACAAAAACTATGAAAAGCCCAAAGATCCCAAAGATGAAAGCAACCACTGCCTGGAACCAGAGCTCTGGCAGCCCCCACAACAAGCCCAGGGTGGTGGAAGTGAAGGGAGCTGAGGAGCTGAAGAGGCCTCAGAGGATGCCAAAGGACAAGAGTAACCAGCAGGTGCTGCAGCAAACCATCCAGACCAACCTGGAGTGCTTCCTGTTCCTGCAGCAGGCAGAGGAGGCTGAGAGGTACCTCCTGCTGTGCCACAGCTCCCCTGTGAAGAGGAAGGTGCTGGATGTGGGTGCCTTCAACATCGTCATGCGCATCTGGGCCAGGAAGGTACCAAAGCCTGGCTGCTCCGGGTGGGAGAGGGGCTGGCTCCTGAGGAGGAGCCTCCAGCTGGTTTGACCCGTGCTTGTCACTTCAGCAAGTGTCCAAGCAGTGCTGCTGGCATGAGGCCACAGACCCGTGTGAGCTAGCTTTGAGAGGAGTGGGGAAAGGGTAGGGTAGACCTGACTAAATCTGAGCAGTAGAGGGGCGTGGAGCTGGGATTTTGGGGCTGTTGGTGTCAGTGTGCACAGCCCCCTTCCTTTCTCAGTGTGCACAGCCCCTTCCCTTCTCAGTGTGCACAGCCCCTTCCCTTCTCAGTGTGCACAGCCTTCTTCCCAATGTTCACAGTCTCCTTCCTTTCTCAGTGTGCACAGCCTCCTTCCCAATGTCCACAGCCTCCTTCCTTTAGTGTGCACAGCCCCTTTCCCTTCTCAGTGTGCACAGCCTCCTTCCTTTCTGTGTCCATGGCCTCTTTCTTTTTTCAGTGTGCACAGCCTCCTTCCCTTCTCCCTCCTTTCCTTTCTCAGTGTGCACAGCCCCCTCCCCTTCTCAGTGACCCCAGCCTCCTTTCCTTTCTCAATGACCACAGCCTCCTTCCTTTCTCAATGTCCATGGTCTCCTTCCTTTCTCAGTGTGCACGGCCTTCTCCCCTTCTCCCTCCTTTCCTTCTCAGTGTCCACAGCCTCCTTTTCTTGCCCACAGTCCCTTTCCCTTCCCAGTGTGCACAGCCTCCTTCCTGGTGTGCACAGCCTCCCTGCTCTCTCTCCTGCAGGGCTGTTTGAACCGCCTGGACCGATTGTTTTCCATCCTGGAGGCTGCTGGGCTCCAGCCCAACCTGGACTCCTATGCCACAGCCCTGGAGTGCACGGGCCGGAGCCAGTCACCTCCCAAAGCCATCCTGAGGTAACACCCTGCCTCAGGTGCTCCACCTGCTGTGCTTGGAGAGCTGGGAGATGCAGGGGGTTGGGGTCAGGAAAAGCTGTCCCCTTTGTGTGCCCACCTGGATGCTCTGAGCCACTTCTCATGGCCAGATTTTGGTGTGGGTGGAGCACATTCCCTGCCACCCCCAGCTGCTGGGGAGTTTGCCTGAGATTGTGCATGGAGAGGAGATGTGGAAGGTGAGAACAGGCACTGTTCCCCCCAGAGCTGGGCTGGGAGAGGCCCTCTCCAGTCAGGAATTCCTTGGTTCCACACCCATCCCAGGCATCTCATTCCTTCTGGCCCCTCTGTTGCTGCCTGGTGGGAATGGCTTGGCTCCTTGGTTTGTTTTTATGGCTCCTCTGTTTGTTTTTATGGTATACTTCTGTGGGGCTTGCCCATTTTGGTGGGCTCAATCACATAGCTGGTTCCTGCAGGGCTCTCCAGAGGAACTTGGTCAGGAGATTCAGGTAGATTTTATAGAGGATAATGGACAGGAAAGTGTCAGTGCTAAAGATAGCGAGATTGTAGATAGTAGATTTCATGGACAGGAAAGTGTCAGTACTAAAGGGAGCAGCTGAAAGAGCCCTGGAAGATCCCACAGGCTGGGCCTGGGGGCAGTGCCTGAGGCTGGAGGCACAGCCAGCTCCTCTCCAGAGGATGGAGAAAGCTTCTGATGCACTAGTGTGAACCTCAGGGATGTATCACTGCTCTCTGTCCTTTGGCTGCTGACAAATTCAAGATGCCTTCAGGGGAATATCTCCAGTCAGATGCCTCTGAGGGGGCTGGCAGTGGCTGTGCTGGACGTGTGGAGCTGTGTCAGGGCAGCACAGGCTGTGGGGCTGCCTGTGGGCAGCTGCAGTGGCCTCCCTGCCCAGGAAGCTCTGCAGCAGTGCAGGCTGAGGGATGGACACCTGATCCCTGTAACCTGAGGCTGGTGGTGACCTTGTGGGACAGGCTGTGCTGAGGCAGCTCCTGTACAACATGCTCAGGCCCTTGGGGAAGATCAAGCCTGTCCTGTCTGCCCCTCCTCAGGTACCTGCAGCAGCTGAACAGCAGTGGCTTCCATGTGGATGAGCTCTTCCAAAAGTGCCTGTTTGAGGAAGATGAGAAGGAGATGGTGCTGCAGGCCATCAGGACTGTCCAGCCCAACTACCAGCTGCCTCCTCCACCCAGCCCCAAGATCTGCAAGTCTTCTCTGCTCCAGGACTTCTATTCCAGAGTAAGCCACAGTGCTCAGGGAGCTGTTGAAGCTGGCCAGGTGTTCTTAGGTGCAGCCCAGGGGAGGGCTAGAAAGTAGAAAGAAAGAGCTTTTTAACCTGATCTCTGCCCAATAGCCCACACAAATCATCAAATGGATGACGTTACTAACAGCCTTACAGGGGAACAGCAAAGCAGGGGGCTGGAGATTGCCTCCATGCATGGGAGGGGGGGTGCTTGGGGAGGTGCTTGGCCATAGCACAGGAGTAGAGCAGCCTCTGGCGTTTGTCTGCCAGAGAAGTCTGAGACCCAGAAGTCCCAGCACGGTGCTTTCAACCCACAATTGTACCACCATTGTTCCTCTTGCAGGGAAGCTGGGAGAATGAGCATGGCTTCTCTTCCTCCCACTGCCTCTCTCCCATTGCAGGAGACGATGGGCTCATACCCCAAGCTGGATTTCTCGGTGAAGGAGTTGCAGGAGCGCTTCCAGCAGCAGCTGGAGATGGAGCTGAAGAACACCGTGACCATCGAGTCAGTGGAGGCAGCCAAGCCCCTGACCCCACAGGCCATCAAAGCGGTAAAGCTCAGCCCTTAGGCAGCCCTGAGGACCTGTGGGTGAGAGCTGAGGGTCCATGAGCTAAAGAGGGGGCAGCTCATGCTCACCAGCTCTCTTCCTTCCTTTTCCCTGCAGCGCGAGCTGCTGGGCACGCTCCGCTCGCAGTGGCGTGATGCCATCCTCCAGGCCCTGCAGAGCTCCAAGCGCAGCATGGCCAGGCCCAAGAGGCTGTCCAAGTACAACGTCCTCTACCCCTACCTGTGTCTGCTGCCAGATGAGGAGTATGTGGACATCATGCTGCAGGTAGGAGCCTGCCCTACCCTCCCAGGAGTGGGGCTGGGCTATCAGCCGTGGGGCTGTCACAGAGCACTAATGTCCCACTTGAGCAGAATTGGGATTTCCTGAGAGGTTTACCAGGTTATTGGCTGCAGGCTGTCTGCTCCCTCTGCAGAGCAGCCAGAGAAATCCATGCTCTGTCCTGGTTGTTTTTCCTTCCTCACCATCTGTTCAGTATCATAGAAATCAGCATCTTTCTGTGCTCCCTGCACAGCAGCTTTAACTCCTGCTCTGTCTCTCTGCTGTATCTCTCTCTTCCTCCTTCCTAAGACCCTTTTTGCCTTCCCCTTTCCCAGATCCTCAATGATCTGTCTCCACAAGGTGAGTCCCTGGCAGTCCTGGCCAGGGAGCTGGGCTCCAAAGTCTACGACAGGTACATCATCCAGAGGAAACTGCGCAGTGGGCAGCTGGAGAAGGTGCAGCAGATCTATGAGAGCTACATCCAGATGCTGGCAAAGGACAGCCAGGTAGGAGCCCTTGGAGCCAGGATCCCATGCAGGAAAGCTCTGGGCTTTTCAGGGCAGGAGAGGATGAGAGGGGAGAAAAGGGCCAAGCCTACTGCCCTGGGCTCATCAAGGACCTGGTGAGCAGGTTGTTGTCAGAGCTGGGTGCTCATAGGGGCAGGCAGGTCTGCAGTCTGGGCAGGAGGGGCAGGATGATGTGGGACCAGGGTGTCAGCACTGGGGTGTGGTGCAGTGCCACTGTTCCCATTCTCACTGTTGGGCTCAGCCCAGCCTTGTGACGGCGTTCACAGGGGTCTTAGGATGAGGGAAGAGATGAGGATCTGACTCCATGTTTCAGAAGGCTTGATTTATTATTTTATGATATATATTATATTAAAACTATACTAAAGGAATAGAAGAAAAGGTTTCATCAGAAGGCTGGCTAAGAATAGAAAAAGAAGAAATGATAACAAAGGCTTGTGGCTTGGACTCTGTCCGAGCCAGCTGGGCTGTGATTGGCCATTAATTAGAAACAACCACATGAGCCCAATCCCAGATGCACCTGTTGCATTCCACAGCAGCAGATAACCATTGTTTGCATTGTGTTCCTGAGGCCTCTCAGCTTCTCAGGAGGAAAAATCCTAAGGAAAGGATTTTTTCATAAAAGATGGCTGCGACACAGCCTCCTGAGCCCTCCTTCCCCAAACACCCCTATCAGGAAGGACCTTTGGGGTCACAAAGATAGGAGAGTCCTTCTCAGGGCCATATCTCAGGTAGATTGATCTCCTTCAGCTGACTCCATTTTCTCCCTCCACCTCCCAGCCTAAACAGTACTTGCCACGGGAATACTGGGAGAAGCTGGTGGCAGAAGCAGGCTTTGGGCCTTCCCTGAACCTGAAGACCTGCAGCTGGCCCTGTGTGCTCCTCATGCGCCTGGGCATGCACATGCTGGAGCTCCTGGTGAAGGCTGTTAAGGTGCCCAGGAACATCCTCAATCGTCGCCTGGAGTCCAAGCCTATCCCTGTCCTCTACCACGTCTACTCCTTCTACAGTAACTGGCAGGTGAGCCTCATCCTGGGGGCTCTGGGGCTGTGCAGGACACCCCTTCCTCAAAATCAGACCCTTGCAAGGCCCTTTTCTGTCCTTGCTGCCATTTCTGCTCAGGGATGCTTTGAGGATCCCTTGATTCTTCATTCTCAGAAGGAGACGAGGCTTTCTGTTCCAGAGTGGATGTAGATTGTAATTGGGATTAGGCTGATGAAGAAGGAAGTTTTGATTTTGTTTGTAATTGTGTTGGGGGTGTTCTTGAGGTTGTTGGATAGAAGTGGAAATAGGATGGGGGTGGAGAGGGTTACTAGGGTTAAGATTATGAATGTGTTTAGGACTAGTGAGAGGTCCATTACTTTCACTTGGACTTGCACCAAGATGAGTGGCTCCTAAGACCATTGGATTACTATTGTCCTTTGAAAGTAAGGAGACTGAGGTTTTATACTCAGATACAAGAGTTAGCAGTTCTTGCTGGTTTTACCTCTCCTTGGCAGGTAAGAAGGGTTTAACCTGACTTGGCATGATCCTTGTGGAATGGCTGACTGACCACAGGCTCTCCCACACTCCAGCCCTAACCCTCTGCTGCTGATCCTCCTCTCCAGGTCGGGCTGATAAGGCCCCATCCCATCTTCTCGCAGCTTGTGTCAAACGCTGCCGAGACCACGCTGACCTTCAACTCCTCTGCCATGCCCATGCTGTGCCCTCCTGTGCCCTGGACCTCCCCCACTTTTGGTGCCTTTGTCCTCAATGACACCAAGCTGATGCGTTTCATGGATGACACCACCCACCACCAGCTGCTCCTGGAGCAGTGTCCCCTGGTGAACCTCCACCCCGTGCTGGATGCCCTGAACCAACTGGGCAACTGTGCCTGGAAGATCAACCAGCCAGTGCTGGATATCATCATCTCCATCTTCAATGACAAAGGGGATGAGAAGCTGGACATCCCACCACCCCTCTCTGAGGCTCCCAAGCCTCCTACTCCTCCTGGCAATTCCTCCACCTGGAGCAAGTCCTTCAAGCACGAGGTGTTCCTGTGCAAGAAGAAGGCTGCAGAGATGCACAGCCTGCGCATGGACGCTCTCTACAAGCTCTCAATCGCCAACTATGTCAGGGACAAGGTGTTCTGGTTCCCTCACAACATGGACTTCCGTGGCAGGACTTACCCATGCCCACCCTATTTCAACCACCTGGGGAACGATGTCACCAGGGCCATCCTGCTGTTTGCAGAGGGGAGGCCGCTGGGCCCCAAGGGACTTGACTGGCTGAAGATCCACCTCATCAACCTGACAGGGCTGAAGAAGAAGAATGCCTTGCAGGAGAGGCTGGACTATGCCAATGAAATCATGGAGGACATCCTGGACTCGGCTGACCACCCGCTCACGGTACGTGGGAGCTTCTGGGAAGTGAAACAAAATGGAAATCAGAATCGATTTTGGAACAAAAACATTATGAAAGATTTTTGAGAGGTGAAAAGGGAGAAGGCAATGCCTTCCTAAATAACTTAAATTCCTAAATAACCTGTTCCTGTCTGAAAACATGATGTCAAAACTAGGGAAGTGGAGGCATGGTGGGAGGAGGTGCTGTGCCCAGGTGCTCAGGGGCTCTTGCCTGTGCTTTGTGGGGCACAGGAGCACTGCCTGCTCCCACCAGCCTGGCCTTTCTCATTCCCAGGGCAGGAAGTGGTGGATGGACACTGATGAGCCCTGGCAAGCCTTGGCATGCTGTATGGAAATCGCCAAAGCCTCCAGGTCCCCAGACCCAGCAGCTTACATCTCTCACTTCCCAGTTCACCAGGTAGGAGCCTGGCACATCCTCACAGCCCGTGTGAGGCTCAGCAGGGCAGGGAAGGAGCATCCAGGTCTCCAGCTCTGCAATCCCTGCTCCACGTGGCTGGGTTTTCTTAGGAATGGAAATGCAGGGTTGGGCATTTTGGCATGAGAACTCTGGTGATTTGCTGCTGCCTGCAGCCATCCATGAGCTGGAACATCTGAGGGCTGCCTCACTTCCCTTGGCCTGAGCAGAGCCCAGCTGGGAACTCGCTGGCAGCTGCTGCAGGGTGAGAGCCAAGCCAGTGTCACCTTCTGCAGCCACAGGATCAGGACTGGAAATTGGCCCAGCAGGGGAACACCTGGCTGGCTGGAGTGCTCAGAGCTGTGCTTTGCAGGCCTTTCTCCACTCCTGCTCTGTGCCTGAAGCCAAGCAGCTCTGCAAGAGCCAATATGGCAGGTCTGGAACTCTGAGGAAGGGCACAGGGACAGAGGTGGTTGTCCCCCACCTTAGGTGACCTGTCACCATGTGCCCTGTGCCTGCTCAGGTGCTGCTCAGCTCCCTGAAGGCACCTGTCCTCCCTGGCTACACAGGGACAAGGCTGATAGTGGCCATGGGTGAGGGGTGGCTGCTCCTTTCTCTTATGAGGAGATCAAGTGGCCATGACTGAATGGGGAGGGCAGCAGTGATAGCCTGGAATATACATGAGACAGCCAGGTCTGATATTTTGATGACAACAAAAGGTCAAGAGAGCAGCTGGAGGTGTGTGGGGAGGGTGCAGCTAATGAAATATCATCAGCAGGGACTTCTTCTGGAGGGTACCAGAGGCTCGTTCAGCCTGAGTCATCAGTGCTCAATTAACAGAGCCATCAGGTGCAGGTGCTGCCTTTCCACACTGCAGGGAGTGGGGAGAGGGTGCAGGGGAAAGGGGGCCCTGCTTGAGGAACCTGACAGCTCCTGGGGTATCTGGGAGATCCTGAGCACAGGGGGCCAGGAATAGCAGCACATCTCTGAGAAACATCCCTGCCACTGCAGCCTGGGGAGAACCAAGATCTTCCTGCGCCATCATTCAGATCCTGTCTGTCTCACCCAAGCTGCTCTTGCTTCCAGGAGGGCTGCAAGGGCAGCTGCTGTGGCAGGCACTCACTGTGCCTCTGATGCAGCTTTGGGAAATCTGGGTGGCAGCTGGTTTCTGTCAGAGGGATGTTTTCAGAGCCAGCTGGGGCTTCCTGAGGGATCTCTGCCTTGGCCTTGCCTTTTCCTGCCTCTGATCCCGCTGCTGAGGTTTTTTGACTGCTGGCTATTGGGGCTGCTTTTAGCATCCCAGATATATTTGGTGTTTTCCCAATTTTCTGGTTTTCAGTGTTTCCACAGAGCTCTGATGTCTTTGGAAACCCACAGAGTTGGTGATGTGAGGTTTCTGCCTTTAAACCTCACAGTTCACAGCAGTTAGGGCTGGACTCAGGCAGGAAACCAGTCCAGAAGGGCAATGGTCACTGCTGGGAGATGGTCACTGCTCTGAAGAGTGGGGAGGGCAAATAATGACCACCTGAGGCCAGGGTAGCTGTGCATGGGGAGGGGGCAGATGAGCAGAGCTCTGTCCATGCATTAACCCCTTGTTTCCCTGGTGCTCTCCCTGCAGGATGGCTCCTGCAATGGGCTGCAGCACTATGCAGCGCTCGGCCGGGATCTCAGTGGCGCTGCCTCTGTCAACCTGGTGCCCTGTGGGCTCCCTCAGGATGTCTACAGTGCAGTGGCCCAGCAGGTGAGGCTCTGTGGGGACACACAGGGTCCTTTTGGACCTGTCTCTCCTCCTCTTGGTGTGCACAGGGTGACACCTCCCGGGGGAAAGGTGGGGATGAGTGTGCAGAGAGCTGGGGAGGCATGAGCTGGGCAGAGACAGGGACTGTCTGTCCCCAAGTGGATCTGACTGGAGATCTGTCCTCATGGAGAAATCCCCTCTGATTTCTGCTGTCCTCACTTGTCCTGAATGAAGCCTGGGAGAACTAGGCTGGAGAGGTGGAAGAGAGCAAGGGATGCTCCTCATCCCTTGGTTACAGCTGGTCCCATGGGTTATGAGATTTTTCTTACTTGAGCTGAGTTGGAGGGAGTGGGTAGAAATTCAGCCTTGGTCCTGCTACAAAGTCTTTGGTTTCTTTGGCAAGACATGATGTGAAATTTGCCACTGGGAGAGTGCTGAGAGGCTCATTCAGCTGGCATTGGACCCTGCATCTCCCATCTGGGTCTCAGCAGGTTTTCTCCAGAGAGCAGGAAGAGTTCATGGGGGTGCAGGACTTGCTCAGTTATCACTGGGGGGGCAGAGGCAGGAGAACCCAAGCTCTGAGCCACAGTCAAGCCGTGTCCTTGTCCCAGCTGGCACCAAGGGACAATGCTGAGGCAGCAGGGAAGGCTCTGCAGGCTCTGTTATCCATGCTGGATCCCTTCAGCAGGTGCCTTCTGTTATCCAGGGTGGGGAAGATTGGCTGCAGGGATCCTGGTGGGAGCTTGGGCCAGGCAGTGCCCAGCTGGGAGGGTCCCCAGCCACAGAGGGGGCTCCAGCCAGCGCGGCTCGTGCCAGCCCTGACTCAGAGGCACTCTCTCAGGTGGAGGAGTTTCGGAAGAAGGATGCTGAGAGGGGTTTGAAGATTGCCCAGGTGCTGCAGGGCTTCATCAGCCGCAAGGTGGTGAAGCAGACGGTGATGACGGTCGTGTACGGCGTCACTCGCTACGGCGGCCGCCTGCAGATCGAGAAACGCCTCAAGGAGATCGATGAGTTCCCCGAGGTAGCATTCCTCTGTGTGTCCCCCCTCCCTGGGTCCTGTCACTTTCCTCTCTTTGGCTGTCCCTTTGTATGACCCATGGCTCTCTGCCTCTGCTCTGTGCCAGGAGTATTTGTGGGAAGCATCTCATTATCTGGTGAAGCAGGTGTTCAACAGCATCAAGGAGATGTTCTCAGCGACTCGAGATATCCAGGTACGGAGCCTGTTGCCCTTTACCTCCACTTTTTCTCCTTCCCTTGTCCATTTATATGTAGACAAGGGGATGCTCCATGGGAAGAGATGATTCTCCTGGCTCCTGGCCCAGAGAGGATCCTCCTGCCCCAGCTCAGAGGTGTGGGATTGTGCCAAACACCCCAGTAAGCCCTGGGGAGTTCTGTGGCAGGAGTGAGGTTGTCCTGTGCTGGGAGGGGATGGGGTCTCCCAGCTCCACACTAACTCCAGCTGCTTCCTCTCCTTTTCTCAAGAACTGGCTGACAGAGAGTGCCAAGCTCATCGCCCAGTCGGGCCGGACAGTGGAGTGGGTCACACCTCTGGGGCTGCCCATCATCCAGCCCTACTATCGCTCCAGGTCCACTGTGGTGAGTGTCCACTGGCAGGTCTCACAGCCCCCACCCTCCCTGTGCCATGGTGGGAGCAGGGAAAAGACAGCCTGGGCTAAGGCCTGGCAGGTTGGCATCACTGGTGGGTGAGCCTGCAGAGCAGGTAGGATCCCTGAGTGCAGGCACATCCTCCAGCCTCATGGCTCCCTGCAGAGCCTGGAGTGTGTGGGTGAGCTGGTGAGGAAGCTCTGTGGCTCCATCCCACTCAGGCAGCTGGGGCACGGGCCGTTCCCCGCTCTGAGAGCCTCCTCAGGGCTCCTGTGACTCAGTCTCAGTGCTGGCACCTCCCACGTGCTGCTGTGCTGACTCACAGCCCCCCAGCCCAGCTCCAGCAGCCCTTCCCTGAGAGGGTGAAGGGGTTCAGATGCCTGCCAGAACCCTCAGGAGGGGAGCTGGGCAAAGTGTCACTGGGCAGTGGCAGCTGCTGTGGTGCTGGGACACTCTGGAAAGACACAGACCCCTCTCCAGAGGGGTGGGGCAGTGCCCAGCCCTGCGTGTGCCAGGCCAGGCAGTGCAGGGTGACACTGGTGCCCTCTCTCCCCACAGCTGAACTGTGGCATGCAGCGCTTGAGTGTGAAAACCTCCAACAGCAGCCAGTAAGTACAAAACCATGGCCTGCACTGCACCCCTGCTGGCCCCAGCCTGTGCTCTGGGGACAAGGCTTTCCTATAATGGAAGCTGTCAAGGAGTGACAGAGCTCCTCTTACTGCCCCTGAGCTGCAGACAGCTGGACAGAGCAACTGGGCTTTGGGCGGGCCCCTGATCCCCAGGCTGGGCTGTCACTATCTCTGTGCCACTGCTGTCATCTCTGGCCCTGAAAGGTCCCAGCTCCTCTGTGCCCTGCTTTGTCCTGCAGGAAACCTGACACTGTGAAGCAGAAGAATGCCTTTCCCCCCAATTTCATCCACTCTCTGGACTCCACACACATGATGCTCACAGCACTGCACTGCCTCAGGTAGGGAGTGGGCAGCTGGGCTCTCACCTGGCTCACAACTCTCCTGGGAGAGAATTTTTGGGGCAAAGAATCACATGGGACTTAGGAGTCCATGGTGGGTGGGAATTTGGGGCCTCTGGCAGAGAAGGAAAGGAGGCAGCAGGACAAGGACAGGGAGATCCTGGGATTGGGAACCTCCCTCTGAAAAGCTGCTGTGCAGGGAGTCCCCCTCTTGTGTGGGGATGCTCCTGTCCCAGCCAGAGGTCCTACATGGGGTGGGTCCATCACACAGAGGGGTCTCAGCTCTGCTTCATGGCACCTCTGCCCCCTCCCAGGAAGGGCCTGACCTTTGTCTCAGTCCACGACTGCTACTGGACTCACGCGCTCACCGTGGATGTCATGAACCAGGTAAAAGTGTCCTCCTGGCTCCCTTGGGAGCAGGATCTTGCTGATCTGTGCTCTGGGCCCGTGCCAGGCCTCGCCTCCCCTGGGCTTTGCTCCATAGGCTGATTGATTCACCCTGAGGTGAGGTGAACCTGGGATGTTTGCTGGCGGTCACAGCTGATTTCCTGGTGCCCCTTCTCCTCCCACTCTGCAGGGAGTGTGTGGGGAGAATCTGTGGAAACAGGCACTAAACAGGTCTGTTTCCACAGATTCTGGCAGCCAGTGCCCCTGCCCTGCCCTGGGTCCTTCCCAAGGGCTTTTGTGCTAATGAGGGTGCACCTGTGCTTCACACCTCCCCAGGCTGATTCCCTTCACCCTTGTCTGGCAGCCCCCCCTTCCCACTCCTGGTGCTTTCCGTGCCCCTCACCTCTGACCTGGCACTGGAAGGAGAGAAAACACCTGCTAAGCTGCACCTCACTGTTGTCTCCCTGGGTCAGGTCTGTCGGCAGCAGTTTGTGGCTCTGCACAGCGAGAAGATTCTGCAGGATCTGTCTGAGTTCATGCTGGAGAAGTATTGCAGGTATTCCTGACCTGTAGGATTTTCCCCTCCACCTCACAGAGGTCGTGTCCAGGTGCTCACAGGTTGTGTCACCTGCCTGGGGGCTGCTCTGTGGGGAAGCTGTCCTTCCTTCTTGCCTGACACCCAAATCACCTTCAACAGCTCTGTAAAAACCAAGGGCTCTGCCCCCTCTTGCTGCAGAACCAGGGGAGGGTTTGGCAGCCTTAGGGCCTGCCCTGGGCTGCTGGGGCTGGGCTCCTGCTCTCACTCTGGGGTGCCTGGTCTGTTTTAGAAGAGCTGAATCCTGTTGTCAGGAGCTGCACTGGGGAGCAGTGGAGGGTGTGCCTGGTTCCAGATAACCTGTGTTTATTTGCTTCCTTCTAGTTCATCCAGCTCCAGCACAGAGCCCATAGCCCATTGGCAGAAGAGACTGAAGGAGCAGCTGTCAAATGTCCCCAGGACAGGTAGGAGCATGGGACAGGAACATGCAGAGCTCAGGAGCGTTTTGGAGACCAGGGGAAAGAGATGGAGTGGCCCCCAAAACCACCAAAAGGCAAAAAGCCAGAGCTGTCTCCTTGGATCAGGTTTCCTCTCCTATGCTGGAGTGCAGAGCCATGGGGCAGAGCAGTCCAGCATGTCCACATTCCCCTGTAGCATTCCTGTCAGTGCTCCCTGCCATCCTCACTGCGTCCCTGGGATTTCCCCCAGGCTGACCCAGCTCTTCCCATCCTGCTCTTGTTCTGCTCCCATCTGTTTCCAACCAGGAGCATTTGCTCAGAGATGGGGAGCGAGGGCCTCGGCATGGTAATTGCCAGGATCTAGATGATATACATGCAATGGGATTAAGGCAATTAGTTTAACTCCTTCTAATCCCTCAGCCCTGTGTCTGCCAGGCCATCTGGCTCTGCCTGACCTCTCTGTGGAGTGGCTCCATGGGCAGCACAGTCCAGGGACAGGGATCCTTCGTGCACTGAAGCCACTTCCCTCCCCCTGTGCATCCCCACCTCACTCTCTGACCTCTCCTTTGCTCCCCTCAGGTGAATTCAACCTGAAGCAAGTGATGGATTCCACGTATTTCTTCAGCTGAGCCTGGCAGCCCACAGGGCCCTGGGACACCTCTGGACCTCCAGCCATGCTGGGTACTGGCCTGCAATGCTCTTCTGTCCCACATCTCATGGGGAAGAAGCTGCAGCCTCCAGCCCAGCCTCACTCTGAGGTGCTGAGGCAAACTGAGGCTCTGCTGGAGCAGCTGCTGGGGGACAGGGGCTCTGCAGTGTTTGCTGTCACTGCTGTCCCAGCACGGGGAGAGGACACCAAGCCCTGCACAGGGCTGCAGCTCTGGGCTGGGGGCAAAGGGGTGGCAGGAGCCAGGGTGGCTCCCCTCAGCCCTCACTCACCCCAGTGCTGTGAGCACTGTCCTTTGCCTGGCCTGAGGTGCTGTCCCTCTCCTTCCCCCTCCACCAGCAGGGCTCAAACTTGGCATGGCAGGCAACTGACCTGCTCTTGGCCACAAGGCAGGTGCTGCTCTGTGCTCTGCTCCAGCCCTGGGCACTGTCCTCACTCTCCATAGCACAGCCTCTGCTCTTCACTCTCTTTTCCAGGGATGAGTTTTGCTGCTGCTCACTGGGGCTCAGGCAGGGAAAACCACTAACTTGGGGGTCAACATGTATAATATTGTAAATAAAATGTTTTTTTGAAATACAAGATGGGACCTGTGTCCTCTGAAATCTTTGCCAGGGGCACGGGGAGGTGGGATTGCTGCCTTCCAGTCTGGCCCTGTTCTGCTGACTGGTAGGGCACAGGGTGTCACATTCTGAAAACGCTTTTGTAGCAGAAACATGGAATTGTGCCAGTGCAGCTACAGCAGGAACTGGACTCACAGGGACCAACTGCAGCTTTTCCAGCCAGGACCCTCCCTTTCTCACTGGACTGTGGCTTCCCAGACCTCCTCTCCACCAGGCTGGTGCTGGAGATAGTTGCACCTTGCAGCTGGAGCTGTGCCCCATAACCACAGGCTCACACTCAGCTTCTTCCTGGCTGCTGCTGGAGCTGGCAGAGGCTTTTCACCTTGTGGCTTTCCTGGCAAGGGACACAGCTCTTCAAAGGACAAAGCTGCATCCCACAGCCTGAGCTGGGGCTGTGCCCAATGTTCCGGCTCCCGGGGCGGGCACGAGGAGCGGGAGGCGCGGCGGGGAGGGACGGTGGCGAAGAAGCAGAGCCGGAGTCGTGCGTAGCTCTGTCATCTGCTGACGTTTATTGCACAGGATGGGCTGGATGGGAAAGTGGACGCTTGGAGTGGGGCCCTGTCCCTCCGGCTGCTCGGCCGCAGGGTGCCGGGGCTGGCGCGGGCCCCGCGCTCGCGGTACATTCAATGTGGAAGGCTCCAGAGTGCGAGGCAGCGAGGCACACGTGCACACACACACCTGCACGCACACCCACACACACACACAACACACGCACAGGCACCTGGAACGCTCGGCAGGTGCCTGCCCCAGCCCCAGGGCTCGGGCTCCAGCGCCTGCCTCCGTCCTAGCGCTGCCTATGGGGACACGGGGCTGTGCTCACCCCCAGCCCCAGAGTGGGGGACAGTGTGTTCGTGGGTGCTCAAAAGCCTCAGGGCGACCATCCCTCAGACCCTTCCCAACTTACCTCCAGTCCTGGACCATCACCCCTCGCCTTGGGTCTGTGAGAGGGGCGCAGGGACACGCGCGGCGCCGGGGCTGCGCCGACAGCCCCAGGGAGGTGTCCTGCGGGTCACACACAGGGATGTGTTCAGGTCATAGATATCATACACAGAGTTGGTCATGGCGAGAATGCAGCTGTGGCTTCTATGGGCAGCCGGGGAGGCCAGGGGGCAGCGGGGCTTCGCCGCAGGGAGCGGGCGACAGGGTCAGACTTTGGTCGGAGACGACACACCCGGGGGGCTCAGCCCAGTGACCCCGCGGTGGGGAGAGGGCCCGGCAGCCCCAGGCCCACCCTCGGCAGCTGCCCCGCTCTGCAGCGGGTGGCAGGAGGGACCGGGGGAGCGGGGCTGGCGCCGTGGCGGGGGGCGGCAGCCGGCGGTGCGGCCGTGGCCCTCACCCGGCGGCGCAGGGCGAGGGGAGCTGGGGGGGCTCCCCGCCGCCGCCCCTCCGGCGCGGAGGTCACAAGTTGGAAGACAGCCTGGACTTGGCCGGGTCCGTGTCGGGCGTGCTGGACGCCGAATCCTTGCGGGCCGCCGCCGAGTCCTGCGGCAGGGCGGGCGGCGCTGTCAGCCCCGAGCCCATGGGCGCCGGGTGGGCCGGGGCCCCCCGTGAGGGCGCCTGGGCCCGCAGCCCGGCCGGAGGGCCCGGGCCCGGCGAGGCGGCGGCCGGGCCCCCTCCGATGGAGGTGCTGGACTCGCGGGCGGACGCCGGGGGGCTCTGGGTGCTGCCGGCCGCCAGCCCGTGGGGCAGCGAGGGCTGCGAGGCCGAGAGGGGCCGCGAATCCTGGCTGAGGCTGCTGGTGTGCAGCGCCTGTGTGCTCTTGTGGGCGGCCAGGCGCTGCGGCGAGCCAGGCGCCGGCTGCTGGCTGAGGGACAGCTGCGAGCCCAGCGGCCCGGGGGCACCTCCGTAGGCGAACGTCCGGCTGGCCAGCGGGCTTTGGGACGGAGGGCTGGCCGCGGCCGCGGCGAAGGCGCTGGTGGAGGCGGGCAGGGCCGTGGGCTGCGCCGGGTCCTGCGAGGGCGAGGGGTTGGCATGGGGCACGGGGGGCTGCGGCTGCGGCGGGGGGCTCTGCTGCAGCAGCACGGGGGACACGGCGAAGGGGCTGGGCACGGCCTGGGCGTACTGCAAGCGGCGCATCATGCGGGGCGAGCCCAGCGCCATGGAGCCCACCAGCGGGCTGGCCATCTGCGGGCAGAAGCTCATGGCCACGGCTTGCTGGAGGGTGGCGATGGCAGAGGTGACCTGGGGCTGGACGGGGCTGTACATGGCCGTGTGCTGCTGCAGCTCCGCCTGCTGCACCATCTCCCGGTCGTACTTGACGATCTCCTGGATGATCTCGTTCTCCTGGTTGTTGAAGACACCTGAGTTGAGGTCGTGCTGAACTTTGTGGAGCAGGATCGAGTTCTTCTTCCCTACAGGGAGAGGAAGCACCTTGAGACCCTGTGCTGGGGCTGTGCTGGGTTCCCATGGGAATCACAGCTTTCCCCTTTGCCAAGACATCCCCCCTAGGTCCCCCTGTGTCCTACCGATGCGGTCGAGACGGTCGATGGCCACAGTCTCAAAGGCCCGTCTCATCATGGGGTACTCCTCCAGCACCTCGTTGAAGTTGTCCACAGAGAGTGAGTAGAGGCGGCAGTAGGTGTCTGCACGGACGCTGGCCGTGCGCCGGCCACGGGTCAGCAAGCAGATCTCTGGGGGAAAAACACCAGGGCTGAGGTCAGAACTCCACCATTAAGAACAAAACAGGGCAGGGTATGAGAACCACCACACACTGGGTGCCCTAGGACAGCAGAGGTGTCCTAGTGACTCTCACAGACCCTGGCTTAGTCCTGCCAGTGCTCACCCCCAAAGTAGGAGCCATCAGAGAGTTTCATCTCCTTGTTGCCCTTGGTGAGGATGCTGACCACCCCGTGCTGGATGAAGTACATCTTCTTGCCGATGGTGCCCTCTCGGATGATGTAGTCACCCGGCTGGAACACCTCAAACTTCAGCTTGGTGAGCATGGCCGTGACAAAGTTGGGGTCGGCGTTGGCAAACAGCGGCATCGAGGCCACCAGCTTGCGGCAGTTGAAGTTCACGATTTCCTGTGGGGAAGTGGGTGAGCCCAGGAAGCTGGGATGTGCTTCCCCACCCCAGTCTCATGGACGCCCTGGCATGCAGATTGTGCATGGACATGCTTCCATACAGAGCTGCAAAGCTGCAGCGAGAGGCGTTTGACCCCAGGCATGGCAAGAGCTGGTGGGACCCACAGCAAGGAGCAGGGGATGCCTTCCCTTGGCAGGTGGGGGTAATCCCCATCCTCCTCCCAGCCCTCCAGCCCTCCAGCCCTCACCTCACGCAGGGGCTCGTTGAGCTCCCCCAGGATGCTGTCCTCATCAAACATCTTGCCCTGGTAGCGATGCTCGTAGTAGTCGTGGATCTTCTGGCGGAAGTCAGCGGGCAGCTTGTGGAAGGACATGTACTGCTCCACCTGCTTGTACTGTGGGGAGAGCTGCTGTCAGCTGGGCCATCCCCACTGCACGGGGCTGGTCCCACTCCTGCTCCTGACTGGGAACCTGTCACAGGCATCTTTTATGAAAAATCCTTTCCTTAGGATTTTTCCTCCTGAGGAGCTGAGAGGCCTCAGGAACAAAATGTAAACCATGGTTATCTGCTGCTGTGGAATGCAACAGGTGCATCTGGGATTGGGCTCATGTGGTTGTTTCTAATTAATGGCCAATCACAGCCCAGCTGGCTCAGACAGAGTCTGAGCCACAAGCCTTTGTTATCATTCTTTCCTTTTCTATTCTTAGCCAGCCTTCTGATGAAATCCTTTCTTCTATTCTTTTAGTATAGTTTTAACAATATAATAAAATAATAAATCAAGCCTTCTGAAACATGGAGTCACAGCCTCATCTCTTCCCTCATCCTAAGACCCCTGTGAACACGGACACAGGTACCCTCACCCCACATGGCTCCAGGAGGGGACAAAGCTGTGGCCCCATCCAGTACAGCCCTACCTTCTCCTGGTACTGGCGCCGGGAGGAGTCCAGGGACTGGATGAGGGCGGTGGCGTGGCCGATGAACATGGCGTAGCAGGTGGCCCCCACGATCATGCTCAGCATGGTCAGCCAGATGTCTGTCATGCTCTCAGGTGCCTGCTTCCCGTAGCCGATGCACAGCATGTGGCTCATGGACTTGAAGAGGGCGAAGGAGTACAGCTCACTCCAGGAGTCGTTCTGCAGTGACAGGGACAATGTCAGCCATGCATGTGTGTGTGTGTGTGGTGAGCACTGCTTGAGGGCCCTGGCTCCATCAGCAGTCCCAGTTCTCTCCCAGCAATAGGAATTTGTTGAAAAGCGAAGTTTTCAAACTTTCCAGACTCCCCCAGCGAAGTAGGCAGGGAAGGAAAAGGGTGAGACAGGCAGGGGAGGAAGAGGAGGAAGCCAGGCGGAACAAAGCAGAGATGGAAATTTGATGAAACAGGATGAGACAGACAGGGGAAAAGGGCCATTTGCAGGAGGCTGCAGGGCTGAGAGGCAGCAATTAGAAACAGGAGCCATTATTTATTAATAGCATCTTTGTGGCTAATGAGCAGGAGAAGGCAGCAGGGGATGGGGCCAAGAGCCCCATGTCAGCATATTCCTCCCACCCTGATAATCCCCTGCTCCAGGTCCTGTGAGACCTCACCAGGGTGACACCAGCATCTGGGGCCGGGTGCTCTGTGCTCCTCTGCCCTGGCCCACGGGGGATGGCATCTCCTGGGGCTGGAGGATGGAGGATGGATGACGTGGGGATGGGTGGAAGCCCTGGGGAGCAGGCAGGAGCGCGGTGTGGGGCAGATGGAACTCACCACCATCCCGTTGATGGACACCCAGCAGTTCTGGGGGAAATCCTGCAGCATGGGCACCAGGAACTGGAGGCAGCCATCCCAGTGGCAGAGCAGCAGCATCATCCCAATGAGGTTGATGATCCTCATCACGGCGCTGGCCAGGTCGTACGTCATGTGGAAGATCTGGGGGTGGGTGGCATGGCAGGAGGTGAGCCTGGGGACTGTCCCCAGTGCCCAGCCCTGCTCAGGGCACTGACCTGCATGGCCCCAGCTGGAAGAGGCTCCTGTGGCTGGCCTGGCTCTGGACTCGAGGTGGCTGAGCTCCACCTGCCTATTTATAGCCAGCGGGTGCCGCCGCGCTGCCGCCCGGGCAGTGCTAATGGCAGCGAGCCTTGACAGGGATCAGGGAGACACAAATACTCTGGGCACTGAGCAGGGCAGCTCCCAGGGCATGGCCAGAGCCATGCAGCAAGGCTGAGCATGTCCCCTCAAAGCAGGGAGGACCCTCAAAGCTGGAGACCCCACAGGGCTGGGGCTCCTGCTGTCCTCCCTGAGCTCCTGGTAGGGGCAGGAGGTGCTGAGCTGGGCAGGGGGATTGAGTCTTACTGCTGGCAGAGCAGGGGATGGTGTGCCAGCATGTGCCAGCCATGCTGGCACCCATGGTGGGTGTTATATCACAGCTCAGGGATGCCCCAAACCCTCCAGGGTGGGTCACAGCCACCCACCAGCCCCACAGGTCCTCTGCACCCTGCCAGCTCGTCAGGGAACCCAGCTCCCACTCTCTCCAGCCATGCAGCTGCTGCCAGAGGCTCCCGGAGCAGGTCCTCACCTCCTCCCACTGGTGGATGTAGCGGATGAGGCGGGAGAGGCGGAGCAGCCGCAGCAGGCTCAGGATCTTGGTGAACCGGACGATGCGGAGGGCACGGGCTGTCTTATAGACCTCAGAGTCTATGCCCTTCTCCACTATGAGGAAAACGTAGTCCACAGGGATGGAGGAGACAAAATCCACCACAAACCAGGTCTTGAGGTACTTCTTCTTGATCTTCTCGGGGTCCAGGATGATTTCTGTGTTGTCCTCAATGACAATCCCTGTCCGGAAGTTCAGCACCAGGTCCATCAGGAAGAAGGTGTCAGAGACCACGTTGAACACGATCCAGGGGGCCGTGGTCTCCTCCTTGAAGAAGGTGATGCCCACGGGAATGATGATCAGGTTGCCCACCATGAAGAGCAGCATCGTGAAGTCCCAGTAAAATCTGGGGAGCGAGAAGATGTTGGGGGATGACACCAGTGCCCCAGAGTCCCCTCCATGCCAAGGGGACCATGCCCTGCCCTCAGGGACCTGTGCCACTGAGCTACCATCACTCTAATGCCAGCTCAGGCACAGGAACCCCCTCCTCTCCCCAGAAACCTCATCCTGCTGCTCCAAACTGCCCCCAAGGTGATCCTGCAGCCAGCAGAGCCCCTGATTGAGGCAGAGGATGGGACTGAAGGCTTCTGCTGGTCTGATTCGGCCCGTGGCAGCAGGTCCTGAGGGAGGGGACAATGATGGCACCAAGCACCAGAGGGGGACACGCTCCAGCTGAGCTGCCCGGGGGCATCCCGTGGGCTGGAGGACCCCCAAACGACCGGGCAGAGTCAGAATCCGAGAGCCCTGGGAGCAGCCCCCTCTTTCTGCACTCCCAAAGTGGGGACCCAAGGACAGGGGACAGCCCTGGGGACAGCCAGGGCCAGGCTGGGTCACGGTTTGGGGGGTGCCGGGTGGGATCCGCCCGCAGCGCGGGGGCGGCGGAAGGAGCGGCCGCGGCTCCGGTGCAGCGGAGCACGTACGGCTGCAGCGGCGGCAGCGCCCCAGCCCCGGCCAGACGCGCGGGCGGTGCGGGGCTGAGCGGCCGCCCCCGCCCCCGGCCCTGCCCGGGCTGCGCTGCCCCTCTTCCCCCCTCTGCCTCACCCCATCCTTCGCCCCTTTCTCCTCGTCCCCCTCTCCCGGGCCACCCGTGACCTTTGTGAGCATCTGCAAGGTCACAGCGGCTCTGTCACGGCAGGACGAGGCGAGGCCACCCCTGCCCTGCCCTGCCCGGCCGGGGGGCAGGATTGGGGGGAGCCTCCTCGGTGCCACGATCACGGACACGCGGGACCCTCGCCCACGCATCCTGCTCAGCCCAGCCCGGGAGCTGCGGCAGGACGGGCGGGGGGTGCCACGGCCACGCTGTGCCCGGGGGGATGAGGGCATGAGGAGGAGCCCCCCACGCACACGGGAGGCAGCGATGGGGCAGGTCCCCACCGCCAGCCCCCCCCCCACTGCGCAGACTAGCGCAGGGCCAGAAGGAGCTGAGCATCCCAGCTCCTGACCTTTCTCCAATGACACCTTCCTCATGTGAGACATTGCCGTGGCAACCGTGAGTGATGTCACTGCTGCAAAACGATGACTTCACACCAGGGCGGTCCCCAGGGTACCCTCGGCAGAGGAGCTGTGCCCCCCCTGCACCCTTACACTGAGCTCTGGCTGCCAGCTGGACCCCCACGACCTCCCAGGGATGCTGTGGGGCTGGATCTGTCCCTAAACCCCCAGCAGCTCCTGCTCAGACTGACCCTGCTGCGCTGCGTGGGTCCCACAGGGGCATTAGCCATGCAAAGCTGCGAAGAACAGAGATTAAATAACCACGCCAGCTGGGCAAAACTCCCCTCTGGCTCCAATCCCTCTGCAATCTGGCTGAGCCAGGGCAGAATTCGGCCTGCAGAGAAAGATAACTGCTCCTGATCCCCCCCTGCACACAGCTGACCCTGTGCGATCGCCCCGGGGCGCAGCCTGCCATGCCAGCGCCTACTTCCTTGGAAGGTTCATGTGCATAGAAAAAAGATCCAATCCAGGCTACTAAAAATACCTGCAAACAAATTAATCAGGATCCTCGACACCCCTCCCTCGCTTCTGACCCAATTGTACGACAGTGATGATGACAGGAGATGCCCAAAGCCCCTGCAAGAGGCGGCTGCCACCTCCCTGCTCCATCACCCGCCCAAGGCCTGGCTCAGTGGTGCTGCCCTGAGGTCCTGGGCAAGATAAGAGTCAGGTCCAAGCCCTAGAGGGGGGCATCAGTGCCAGGGTGGTCGCTGCTTAACTCCATTGGCAGCACTCGGAACTCCAGGGACTGCCAGGGATGATCCAACCCCTCCTGTCAGTGCTGATCCCATGGGACAGACACCCGCCAGGACAGAGCTCCCTTAGAGCCTCCTCTGCCCCTGAGGTCTGAGCCCTTTGGCTCTGGTGGGGCCCAGATGCCAGCCAGGGCAGGAGCAGCACGGGATCAGTGAAGGGTCTGTGTGGGATCGGTGCAGGATTGAGGCAGGATCGGCACTTTGCAAACTCACACTAAACACTCACATTCTAAAAACGAGATTGCTGTGAGAAGTGGCCTGTGCAGCCAGTGGCAGAAGTTTGCCCGAGCTGATGAGCAGTGGTGGCCAACACACAGATCCCAGTACAACCAGTTGTGATGAAGGACTGGTGCCCTCTCCCCTGGAAAAGGTTTTTACCCTGGGGGAAGGGGGTGTAAAGGCTTTGCAAGCTGCTCAAGGACCCAAACCTCCACCATCCCCCAGGTCGGTCACAGCCTGTCCTCCCCTTGAGGTGGCTTTCAGCAGCTGACACTGCAGAGGGAGGGGCCCAGCTCCCAAGAGCCTCACCACAGGCAATGGGAGCACCAGAGCTGCCACACACAGCAGCAGCAAGAGCAGCTGGAGAACCCTGTCCCTCTGCTCAAGACCCCTCTGGGGGCACCATCCAGGCAGAGGGAAGCATTCAAACCTGGGTGAGGAAGGCTCCAGCCAAGCAACACCAGGGATGTGCTCTGAATGCATCTTTGCCCCTGATTCACAGGCAGGAATGGTTCTTGCAACAGAAAATCATCATCAGGGAGAGAACCTCCTGCTCAGCTCCAACCCCAGTCCCAGCCCAGCACTGTGGAGTAACCCCTGAGCAGCCCCTTGGTGGTCACAGGGTGATGGGCACTGCCACCACCTCCAAACCTCCACCAGCTCCCAAAGCAATGCCCCAGGGCTGGTGCAGAAACCCCAAAAGAAGCAATGAAGGAGTTGGCGTGGCTTGGCTGCTCCTCCAGAAGAGGCAAAGTGGGTGACAAACATTGCCCAGCACCCAAAAGGAGGTGGCCCTGCTCCAGCACACACTTACAAGGTCTCTTTGATCAGATTTGCAGCTCAGGATCTCACCAGCCGCCCTGATTGCTTCCTCATCATTCAATATTTATGTAAATAGCAACTTTGGTTCCTGGAGCAAATCTGCCCTGAATTGTGTGTGAACGATGGCAGCACCATGGCCGTGAGGAGCCAGGATTGCTAAACAACACTGATTATGAAATGATGTCACAGATGGGGAATGATTTTCCCTTAAGATGGGAAATGCAGGGCAAACACAGCCAGGTCATGCTCCATTATCATCAGTGGATAAATGCTTTTTTGATTACTTTAGGGCAGGGCAGCATGGGAGGGATGCACGGATGTCCCCAAGGGGCACAGGCAGAGCTGGTTCCTCAGCCCAGCCTGGCGTGGGCCGATCCTGTTCCTGTGCACGGTTGTGGAGCTGGAGGATGCCATGGCTCTGCCTGCAGCTCCTCCCCACTGGGCAGGGAACTCTCCTACGCCACTTCCAGCATCAAAACACAGGCAGCCACTCTGCCCCAATGGCTTTCAAGTCTCCCTCGTTCCAGGAGGATGAAGCCCGTGCAGGGCAGGACAGCCAGGGTGACTCGCCAAGGTCACTCCAGCACCCACCTGCCTGCTGCAAGCACCAGTGCAGGGAGTGATGCTGCTGCACTCTGGGGAATCCTCTGAGGCCTCGAGCCCACTGCAGGCCCACCAGAGGGAGATCCCCGCTCTTGGCAGTTCTGTGGGCTCTGCCACAGCTCTGCCAGCTCAGAGGAGCAGGGCAGGCTCTGCCCCAGGGCAGGAATGGGGCTCACCCCACTCCCAGCCTCCCCCAACATCCCACAGCTGCTGAGGATGAGGAGGAGCACGGGGAGTGAGGAAGGGGAAGCCCCCAGGATCTGCCTGGCACTGCCACCTCTGCTCTGTCACAGCAGGGACAGTGGAGCTCCCTCTGCCCCAGGGCTGGCAGTGGCCGGGCAGTGTGACCAATTCTCACCCCAAACCTGCAGCAGAACCCAGTGCCCAGCCTGGGTGAGATGAGGAGGGGGCTCCACTGGGTTCCCATGGCAGATTCCCAGGGTGGAAGGGCTCAAACCCACCCCTGTGCAGGAAGCCAGCCCTGAGAGGTGCCCAAAGGCCTCCAACTGCTCCTCTGGAAGATGCCAGAGCAGCCCAGGAGCAGCACACGAGGGTTGAAGCAGGAGGTGAAGTGAAGGTGCTGCTCCCTGCCCTGAGCCCGTGGCCACCTCACCTGCCTCAGGGAAACCCAGCCCAGGGGGACCCATCAGTGTCACAGAACCTGAGCTGTGCCTGGGGGTCCCCCTCTCAGGCACCCAGCAAAGCCTCCCTGAGCCACCCCAGACCTCTCACCAGCACAGCAGCACAACGATGGGGGGCTGAGCCCCCCCAGGCCCTGGCCAAAGGCTCCTCCAGCCCCTCGGAGGTGTCTGGAGCAGGGCGCTCGCAGTGCTGGCTCAGCAGCGATGCCAGCGGGGGCTCGGAGTGCCCATCCCCGCAGGATGCCGTGCTGCCTGCCCCAGACAGCGCAGCCATCCCTCCCGCTGCCTTCCACACGGCTCGGGAAGCATTTGCCACTCTGGAGCTCGCCAGGGAAGGAGATGGAGCTGCAGAGCCTTTCTCCCCGGTTTGGCATTCCTCGCCAGGCAGACACAGGCTGGATTCGGGGGCTCGAGTCCTGCCGGGAGCCCGGAGGGTCCCCCTCAAAGCGGCTGAACCCCAGGGACAGCATCAGGCCTCCTTTGGGGGGGGGGGGCCTTCACAACGCTCTGCAAAGCACAGCCCCCTGCCCAGGGAGGGGGACACCGAACCCCAGCGAGCTCCGGGGACACAACCAAGGCCCGCTGGGGCTCGGGAGGGCCGAGCCGGGCCGAACCTGCCCGGGAAGGACAAGGGGACGAGGGGATGCCCTTGCTCAGGCACCGCCAGGGCTCCCGGCATCCGTGCCGCGCTGGGGAGGGGGATGCCCGCCTCGTCCCCTCCCGCAGCCGCCGGCAGCGGCTCAAGGTGCCCTCGGCCCGGCCGCACCGGCAGCCCCGCTCCCGGCCCGGCCCCGCGGGATGCGGCCGAACCCCGCGGGTCCCCCCGCACCTGAAATCGCTGTAGGGGTGGATGATCCAGGCCCCCGCCGACTTGACGCGCTCCTGCTCCCTCTCCACCGCCTTCTGCGAGCCGAACATCCGCAGCGAGAACTTGTTGACGCCGGGCTGGAGCATCGCCCCGAACTGCCGCTGCATGAAGCTGGCCTGGCTCCCGCGCACCTCCTCGGCCGCATCCTCGCTCGCCCCCTCCTCGGCCGCCTTGGCCCCGCCGGGGGATGCTCCGCCGCCGCCGCAGGAGAACGAGACCTTGGGCTCGCGGGGCGGCTCCGGGCCGGGGCTCCGCGGCGCTTCCCCGCGCCGGCACTCGCCGTTCGGGGACCCCTTCCCGCCGCGGCCCCGCGCCCGCCCCGCCGCCGCTGCGGCCGCCGCCGCTGCCGCTGCCCCGCTGCGCTTGGCCCCATCGGCCGCCGCCTCCTCCTCGGCCGCCGCCGCCGCCTCCCCGCCCGCCGCGCCGCGGCCCGCCCGCATCCTGCCGCCGCTGCCGCCGCCACCGAGGCCACCGGCGGCCGAGTGGCGCCCGCCGCCGCGGCGGGGGCGGGCCGGGGCGGGCCGGGGGCGGGCGGCGGGGCTGGGCTGCGCTGGGCTGGGCTGGGCTGGGGGCCGGGCGGCTCCGCAGCTCCCCCCGCCGGCGCAGCCCTCGCCGGTGGGACCGGTCACCGGGCGCGAGCACCGGGATCGGTTACCGGCACCGGTCACCGGGATGGGACATCCAGCTCCCGCCCCGACGGCGCCGGTCTCCGGCAGCGCAGTCCCCGGTGTGCTCGGTGCGGGACCGGCCGCTCTCCCCGCGGGGCTCCGCTGCCCCAGCCCATCCGAGGGAGCGGCGTTTAGAGTTTCAAGGGTTGGTGCTCGGAGTTCTCGGTGGATGCTTTAGTTGGGGTGAGTGTGACCGAGTTCACAGGGGTCTGAGGATGAGGGAAGAGACGAGGATCTGACTCCATGTTTCAGAAGGCTTGATTTATTATTTTATGATATATATTACATTAAAACTATACTAAAAGAATAGAAGAAAGGATTTCATCAGAAGGCTGGCTAAGAATAGAAAAAGAAGGAATGATAACAAAGGTTTGTGGCTCGGGCTCTCTGTCCGAACCAGCTGGGCTGTGATTGGCCATTAATTAGAAACAACCACATGAGACCAATCCCAGATCCACCTGTTGCATTGCACAGCAACAGATAATCAATGTTTACATTTTGCTCCTGAGGCCTCTCAGCTTCTCAGGAGGAAAAAATCTTAAAGAAAATATTTTCATGAAAAGATGTCTGCGACACAGCCTCCAACCCGCCCAAGGACCCATCGCTCCAGCACTGAGCCCCCTCTGGTGTAGCTGGGGATGGAGAGCCCGGACCAGCACCTCAGGACATCACCAGCACCCCAAGCTGGACACCAGACCCCTGTCACAGACATCTTTTCATTAAAAATCCTTTCTTAAGATTTTTCCTCCTGAGAAGCTGAGAGGCCTCAGGAACAAAATGTAAGCAACGATTATCTGCTGCTGTGGAATGCAACAGGTGCAAGGAAATGAAACCATGCATTGATTTTTCACCAGGATGGCGCAAGGCTGGGGCTGTGAACGCCTTGCATAACCCACTTACACAGCACAGCAAGGCACAGGGACCCATCCACCAAAGCACCAGGCTGTCAGCACTGCCACCAGACCTGGCACCACCTCTCTGGGCACAGGGCGGCCACTCCAGCCCTGCTCCCCTTTGTCCCATCGTAGGCAGGGACAAGCATCTGCCTGCAGAGCAAGGCCGTGGCTCAGTCCTGGGCCCAGAATGAAGCTCCTCAGGCCAGCTGGGAGCTCAGGGCAGCTTCTCTTCAGCCCAAGGGCTCTGCTGCCTCCCTCCAGGGCAGGAATGCTGGCAGAATGCCCCTGAGAGCAGAAGGGACTCCCCACCAGATCCTGTCCTGGCCCCAGCTCTGTGCCCAAAGGCCTCACACCTTTGTTCTCTCCAAGCATAAAGGGCAGGAAAAAACCAAATAAACCTAGAAAATCTGCTTGGAGAAGTGTGAGACACACAAACAGCAGGGGCTGGGGGGGCTCCTCAAGGCTGGGGCTGATCCTTGAGCCCACAGCCACAAGAGCTGAGGAACTGTGGAGCAGGGCAAGGGGACAGTGTCCCTTACAGTAGAGCAGTTGTTTTATGATGATATTTCAGTCTCTGTTAATAGTTCAGTTCAGAATGGACTGGCATGGAAATGTTATTTAAGTCCAGCAGTGTCCTCCTTACCAAAAGCTGTAATATGAACGTAAATTACCGGAACTCTTAATTAAAAGTCCTGAATGAATGCAATGGTGTGGATTTGGAAAGGGTTGCATCCTAATATTTGCAATGTTGTTCTGAATCTCTCCAATGACTCTCCAAAATCCTCAACTTTGATTACAGCAATTGCTACCGTGAAACCCAGGTTGCTGCAGGCTCTGCAGAGCAGGGAACTCCCCTCCCTCCCCTCCCTGAAGGTTTTACACCCATTGAGCTGCATCTCCTCAGCAATTAGAGGGCAGCCAGAGCTGGCACCAAAGCCAGACACAGCATCTGCAGCCCAGAGGGTCAGACAGAGACCAGAGTCCAGAGGTGGAAAAAAGAGAGAGGAATCATCTTTATTTGTGAAGTGTTAAGAGATGGAACAGCTCAATGCTAACCAGCAGTAAAGGTGTTAGACTGCCCTGAGCACCTGTCTGCTCACAGGCCCCCGAGTCACGATGGCTCAAGCACAAAGCACAAAGCTGTTAAACCTTAAAACCACCCCCAGCCCCGGCTCGCCCTGCCCCTCCCCACTGCACAGACATGAACAACCCTTGGAATAAGTTACAGCAATCATTTATCCAGCATCCAGCTCCTGGCTGCACAGTAACCAAGAGCAGCTTGGCAGCAGCTGACCGGGAGTGTGCCCGACAGGGACACGCCAGGAACGAGCCCTGGCCAGGGAAAGGTGCAGCCTTGCTCCTGGTGATGCACTGGGAAAGACACAAAAACCCCTTCCTGAACCCTCTCAGGTCATCTCCCAACAGCCACCAAAGCAGCTCCTCCCTCACCCCCACAAGCAGGTGGGGCACAGCTGCATTGCCACCCCCCCTCCCCACTCTGTACCAACATGAAATAACCTAGGACAGAGACAGTCAAGAGACCCAGACTACTAGGAACAAAGGATTTACATTTTACAGGTAGAAAAACCCTCCCACGACTCTTTAAAAAAAAAAAAAAAAAAAAAAGTGTATTTTATATTCTACAACTTAAAAGTTTCCTTAGAAAGTGAAATAACTGAATCTCAAGGACGCACTAGAATATTCCATGGTGCTATTTTACCAAAAAAAAAAAAAATTTAAAAGAAAACAAAATTGTCCAGACGAGTTCTTCATCTACACATCACCTGGCAGGAGAGAAAGAAAAGCCAGTTAGATAAACCCTGCTGCACTGGGCTGGTGGTAGAGCTGGGCCAGCAGGGGCTCTGGCTTCTCCCAGAGAGCCCCAGCAGGCTCAGAGCTGCAGCTCCTGCCCCAGGCACTCACCTGGCCTCTCTCAGTTGGCGTTTCTCTGGCGGACGTTCTTGTCCTTGTGGTTTGTGGCGTTGCTCTTCCTGGGGAGGGAGAAGGGAGGTGAGCAAAGGGAGAGCACAAAGCTCCCCCAGCAGCACCCCTCAGCCAGTAATGTCCAAGCAGAGGGTGCAGATCAGATCCCAGAGCAGGGTCAGACACTGCTGCCACCCCAGGGATGTGTGGGGACATCAAATGAACCATGGTGGGACATCTCCCCCCACCGAGGATTATCCCGCACTGTCACAGACAGCTTCTATGAAAAAATCTTTTTTTAAGATTTTTTTCTTCCTGAGAAGCTGAGAGGCTTCAAGAACAAAATGTAAACCATGGTTATCTGCTGCTGTGGAATGCAACAAGTAAATCTTTGATTGGCTCATGTTGTTGTTTCTAATTAATGGCCAATCACAGCCCAGCTGGCTCAGACAGAGAGCCCGAGCCACAAGCCTTTGTTATCATTCCTTCCTTTTCTATTCTTAGCCAGCCTTCTGATGAAATCCTTTCTTCTATTCTTTCAGTATAGTTTTAATGTAATATATATCATAAAATAATAAATCAAGCCTCCTGAAACATGGAGTGAGATCCTCGTCTCTTCCCTCATCCCTGTGAACACCATCACACCACACCAGCCAGCTTTTATCATTGCATAAAGCTTTTATCTTTGGAGCAGATTCCCTGGCTGGATCAGATGTACCAGTACAAATCTGGCTAAATAGGAACAGGCAAAGAAGGTACTCACAGTGGTGCAGAGCCTCCATCATCATCTTCACATTCAGGACAGCACAGAAAATAGAAAACAAAATATAAATAGTCAGGGAAGAGGACATACAAAGTGACCTCTGCCTCCCCTTAAAGCAGTGGGGAGTGCATTCCAGGCAGCCATTCCTCACCATTAAAACTGAGGAGGGTGGGATCCATCCCCTGTGCTCACCCCCACGGCACCAGGACTTGGGATGGCTCCCAGATCCCAGCACACTCCCAGCAGGTGAAGGGGAAGCCAAACAGGATGTGTCAGGAAGGAGGCTTTAAAAGCAGCAGCAGGAAGCCCTCCTCCCTCCCCACACACAGGTTGTGCTACCAAAACAAACACTGCACACCACGTTCTGAGCAGCACAGCTAAGGAAACACCTCTGCCAACACGTGCCAAGCCTTTCACCAGCTCCCTGAGACCTGCACCTCCCAACAGGAGGCTCCCAGGCGTCCCCTTTGCTCCCCATCACCTTTTCTCCAGCCCTGGGCACCAGGATCTGCCCATGGCTGGTGAGAGGGCAGGGACAGACACATCTGGAACTACCTTTACTTACCAGGAGAGGTGGCACCCAGCAGCACAGAAAGGAAGAGTGGACAGGTAACACCAGCAAGGATATCACCCCTAAGACAGGTCAGACTGTCCCCATCCCAGGCCAGACTGTCCCCACCCCATCCCAGCAGGGTCCAGCTCACAGAAAGTTCTGGAGGGAATGTGCTATAGGAGCCTTCTCGAGCCAGGTTTAATAAGCTCTCTATAACACACCCAAGATAGCTCAGCTACCTTTGGAGGCATAAAAATCAGCAGAATGGCTTCTGTGGCAGTGTTGGAAACAAAAAGATTTAATAAAAGGCAAAATAACAAACAGAGAAAAACTAAGCCAGGTGCAGGAGGTCCTTGCTCCTGGTAAAACACCTCACAAAAACCATTAGTTTCTTTGTTCACTTTTTCTAGTAAATTGCCCAACCGGGACTTTTTGGTTTCTGTCCAATTGGCCATCCTGAAGTTTGAGGTGAAGCCTCCCAGGCCTATGAGGTGGCTTTTTTCACCTAATCGAGGAGAGAAACTCCTGGGCTTCTTTCCTTTTTGAGGGGACAAAAGGGAGTTTTGGCACTCCATCAACAGGAAGCACATTCCTATAGGAACTGGCTCAGACAGGCCTCACTGTCACCCCTCAGGAGGGGCACAGCTACAGAGATTTTGGGGCAGAAAAAAACCCAAATTATACCAGGGAAGCGAGGGCAAAGCTACAGAGATTTTGGGGCAGAAAAAAACCCAAATTATACCAGGGAAGCAGGGGCAAAGCTACAGAGACTTTGGGGCAGAAAAAAACCCAAATTATACCAGGGAAGCGGGGGCAAAGCTACAGAGATTTTGGGGCAGAAAAAACCCAAATTATAGCAGGGAAGTGAGGGCAAAGCTACAGAGACTTTGGGGCAGAAAAAACCCAAATTATACCAGGGAAGTGAGGGCAAAGCTACAGAGACTTTGGGGCAGAAAAACCCCCAAATTATACCAGGGAAGTGAGGGCAAAGCTACAGACATTTTGGGGCAGAAAAAATCACTTTATACCAGGGCAGTGTAAAGCCATGTGTGGTTATCAAAGGGGTGTGATGCTGTCTCCTCATGCATGAGCATTTGGGAACTTGAGCTCCTCTTGCCAAGGAGCATCAGGACATTTCAGGACATTTACCTGTCTGTCAAAGCATCTCCTACAGATCAGCACCCCACAGACCTGGAGTGATGGCACCACAAACCTGATCACAGAGCGTTTTTGCTGGGAGATGCAGCTTTAGGACATCTTTAGGACATCTTTAGGACAGGGGTGCCAGAGGGGAAAACACCTGCTGGTTTCAACTGCCTGGAGTGGAATTCCAAGCCCTGCAATCAGGGCGGGGATCTGACATTTATCCCCTGTGCTGCTCCTGCAGGGGGCTCCGCAGGGTCCCGGGCAGGACGGATGCAGAGCATTCACACCGCATTGTTAACAGCATCAGATAAAGGAGCTGACACAATGCAGATCCCCGGCGATAAGGAAAGGGAGGAGCCGCTGCTTCCAGAACAGATTAAAGATAGCACCGGGTCTTTGAGATCCAGGATGTGCTGATGTGATGACCCAAAACATCCTGAACTGAACACAAGTTCAGCTGAGCCCGGTTTTGCAGAGCCACTGACACAGCTCCCAGCACCACAAAAGCTCTGGTAATTTATTTACAAACCACCTTGTCCAGAGTGGGAGCTGCCAAAGCAAACGCAGCCCTGCAGACACTCAAGCAGAGGAACTGGTGAGACAAAGGGTCAGGCTGACCTGCTCAGAATCCTCTCCTGCTCCAGACCTCACTGCAGCACTGCCACAAACAGTGCAACTCCAGGCAGCCTCACAGCTGAAGCACAGCCTGGTTCCTCAAATGCCTTCAAACCACCCTTGGTCTGAGAGAGGAACCTCAGAACCACCCCTGCAAGCTGCAAACCACCTGATCTTCCCACACTCTTTGGTGTGACTTCAGGGTTTACCCCAGAACCTCGGGTCCCTCCCATGATAATTCCCTGCCAGGTGTGTCAGTCTCCTCTCCTTTCCCCTCCCAGCACTGTCTGTCACTCCTGGAATTCCAGAAGGGATTGGCAGATTCAAAGGATGCCCTCTACCCCCGGGGTATGCTGCCCAGAAAAAGGTACCCAGATGTCTGTAACTCTTTGTTTCTATTGTCTCATATTGTCCTAATCCAAATTGTCCAAATTATTATATTACTATTTTTATAGAATATAAATTATATATATATTCACTATATATACATGGTATATAAATATATTTATTTTATATATATTTAACTTTTAAAATTTTAAAAACAAGTGATTGGGCGTTTTTCACATGCATCATGTATGAAGTGTATGAATATACAAACAGGTTACTGCTTTTAGGGGTTAATCCTCTTTTAATGTGTGTCTTTTTATGGGCTTATTTTGCCCAGAAAAAGGTACCCAGACTGTCCCTAACTCTTTGTTTCTATTGTCTCATATTGTCCTAATCCAAATTGTCGAAATTATTATTACTCGAATTATATTACTATTTTTATAGTATATAAATTATATAAATCCTATATAGAAAAACTATATATAAATTATATATATATTATTTTATAGATATATAAATATATAAATTTTATCTATATAACTTTTATAGAGATATATAAATATATACATTTATATATATAAAATTTCTATATTTTTATGTATAAACATGTATATAGATATATAAATATGTATATTTTAGATATGATTTTTATAAATATATGAATTTTATAGAGAGAAAAATTATATATATATAAAATTCATATATATAAAAATATATATGTATATAAAATATATAAAAATATAGATATATAATATTAAAATGCATAGATAAATATGCAATATTAAAATTCATATATAAATATAAAAATACGAAACTTAATATATATAAAAATATGAAAATTATGAAAATTCATATATATATATATGAATTTTATATACACATAAAAATCTTCAAAATGTTAAAAAACAAGCGAGATCAGGCATTTTTTCACCAAAAACCCCATCTGCCTCTTACCATCAGGAACCTCATCTGGCTTCCTCCTCTTCTCGTAGATGAAGATGATGGTGACCAGGACCAGCACCTCTGCCACGATGCCCAGGAAGGGCCAGAGCGCTGCCAGGCGGCTGCGCACGCGCAGGTTCACGGTGGCATCGCCCGTGCCCAGCGAGTTGGTGGCGTTGCAGAAATAATCCCCCGTGTCCTGCTCGATGTCCAGCTTCAGGATCCGCAGCTCCGTCTTGTTGCCGCTGGATTTGATGATGTACCTGCCAGAGGCGTTCTCCAGGCGCTGCAGGCAGGGGAAAATGGGGATTTATAGGGTCGGGTGTTCGCAAAAATTAAAATGAATACTCTGTGTGTTGTGTTAGAAATTATGCTGTATTGTGAAAAAATCATTGGCTCTTCACAAATATTAGAATTAGTATTGTATGTGCTATGTTAGAAATTTGATCGGCTCCTCACAAATATTAAAATGAGTACTCTGTGTGTTATGTTAGAAATCATGCTGTATAGTGAAAAATGATTGGCTCTTCACAAATATTAATATTGTATGTGCTATGTTAGAAATTTGATCGGCTCCTCACAAATATTAAAATGAATACTCTGTGTGTTATGTTAGAAATTATGCTGTATTGTGAAAAATGCGTATTTTATGATTGGCTCTTTGCAAATATTCAAATGAATACTCCATGTGTTATATTAGAAAGTTATGCTGCATTAATCTCTTTTAAGTAGTGTGGTAAATATACCACAACTTGTAGGTAGTGTGGTAATTATACCACCACGTTAGGTTGTAGCATAAGATTAAAATAGAAACTATGCTAGGTAAGATACTTGTAACTAGCTCAATGTAAAAAATGTGTTTTATGATTGGCTCTTTGCAAACATTCAAATGAATATTATACGTGTTATGTTATAAAGTTTTGCTGTGTGGAAAAATGGGTATTATAGGATTGGCTCTTCACAAATATTAAAATGAATATTATATGTGTTTTATTAGAAAGTTATGCTGTATTAAGAAAAATGTGTATTTTATGACTGGCTTTTGGCAAATATTAAAATGAATACTCTATGTGTTATGTAGGAAAGTTAGCTTGTATTAATTTTCTTAAGTACTGTGTGTCCTTTTTCAGGCTTATTTTGCCCAGAAAGAGGTACCCAGACTGTCCCTAACTCTTTGTTTTTATTGTCTCATATTGTCCTAATCCAAATTGTTCTCATATTATATTTGTTCATATCTTTGTTCTATATTATCTCATATTGTCCTAATCCAAATTTTTATTACTCTAATTATATTACTATTTTTATAATGATTTTATTACTATTAAACTTATAAAATTTTAAAAACAGGTGATTGGCATTTTTCACAAGGAAGAAGAGGGTGATGGGTTTCTCTTAGAGCTAGGTTTTATGAACTTTTAGAGAATTTATCACACTTGAGATAGCTCAGCTACCCCAAATGGCTTAAAATTAGCAGGATGGCTTTTGAGGTGGTGTTGGAAACAGAAAAAAAGTTTAATAAAAGGCAAAATAACGAAGCTCTTACAGAGAAAAACTGAGCTAGAACATCCCATAAAAGGGATTATTTCTTTCCTTCTCTTCCTTTTCCAGTGAATTACCCAGGTGGGACCTCTTGGCCTCTGACCAATTGGACAGCCCCAGGTCTGAGGCATCTTTGTACCAAATTTGGAGAGAAATTTCTGGGCTTTTTGCCTTTTCAAGCATTAAAATAATAATTCAGTCACTCCATCAACAGGGAGAACATCAGGGCAGTGCTGAGAAATCCTTTTTTTCGGGAGCACTGAGCTTTGGAATAACTCTGGCGCCACAAAGACAGGGGCAGGAGGGGAGAAGGAGGAAATACCAGCACTTACCCCATGCCCACTTTTGTGCCAGGACCAGGTGGTGACAGCAGGGAAGGAGGGATTCTTGCAGGTCAGCACCCCTGTGTCCCCCTCATTGCCATGCTCTGACTTCTTGTACGCCGTCACCTGGGGGGGAACTAGGCAAAAGGGGGGAAAAAAAAAATCAAATTTGGACACCTCATTATAGAAATCACAGAGATTTGTGCTTCCTGCAGCTCACCTCAACGAAATCAGCCACCCCAAAATCTCAGTCGGGTTGCTCCTCTCGCTAGTTTGGCATTTTTTAAAGAGCATCAAGCTGCTTCAGGAAAGGCTCAAAGAGATTTGTGCAGCAGGTTTTGTCCCTGTATCCATTATTCCTGTGGGAACATGCCCACAGAAGGGTGGTTTAATGCCAGATCTCAGGGCTGGGAGCAGCTTTTTCCAGCTGAAAAGACACTTTCTGCTTTAAAATCACCTTTCAAGCAGAAATTCAGTTGTAAATATGTGTTCCAAATGCATCTTGTTGATCTTTCAAAGGCTTGTGAATGGAGGGTGCTGTCAGTCAGATATATTTTTATGGTAAAGATAGAAAACTCTACCAGGACAGGGGATCTGGACCATTATGGAGCAGCATGATGCAAAATCTAACCAGGGAGTTTTTGGGTCTGTTAGAAATGGGAATTTCAGTATAAAAGTAATGCATCTGTCAGCATACATAATGGGAGTCCCACTTGTGGGAATTTGTTTGATTGTTTGCATCATGTATGAAATATATGAATATGCAACAAGCTATTGCTTTTTAAAGTGCTGTTTAAACCACTTTTTAATTGGTGTTTTGTGGAGGCCTGGTTGCAAATAACTCGTACAGTGATTAGCTCTGAAATATAAGCTTTTTTATTTAGTCAACAACCTCCAGCAAAGTGTTCAGGAGGTCACAGCTTCCCCACATGCCCTCCTCAGACCCCAGGAGCAAAGGGATGAAATTACCAGAAATATTCACTTGTCCTCTGATCTGTGGGTTGGCTTCAAAGATGCACTCGTAGATGCCAGAGTGCTCCTCCATCGTCCCCTCAATTCTGCCAAAAACAGGACTCAGGTAAGCACAACTTGACAGCAAAATTTAATTTATCCAGAGATTCTGACCCTCCACGCTTAGGGAATCACACACACACAACAGCATCAGCAGCCTCCTCCATAGGAAATTTCTGTCACTGCAGAAAGAACACGAGCACACAGCGCTGCTCTCGAGGTGAAGAAGAAAAGGGAAGTTTATTTTCTGATTTTAACATTTGTAGTTTTTTTAAAAGTGACAGTGGATTGGAAGGTGACAGTGCCACCTCTGCAATGACACTGGACAAACAGTCCATGAAATTTCTTCTCCTCCATAAAAGAATGCAAAACAATGAGTTATTTACAGAAAGTGTGTGAGAAAGTTTGCTACAAGAATGTCAACATCAGAAAGCTTAGAAAAACTTAAAAAAATCAGGGTGACATCCCCAGGGCACTGGCACAGGTGTGAAGTGCCCCCATGGCACTACAGGACATGAAACAACACAAGTGCACACAATGCTGCTTTCAAGGTGAAGAAAATTGAAGTTTATTTTCTGATTTTAACATTTGTAGTTTTTTAAAAGTGACAGTGGATTGGAGGGTGACAGTGCCACCTCTGCAAGGACACTGGACAAACAGTCCATGAAATTTCTTCTCCTCCATAAAAGAATGCAAAACAATGAGTTATTTACAGAAAGTGCGTGAGAAAGTTCGCTACAAGAATGTCAACATCAGAAGGCCTAGAAAAATCTTAAAAAAAAATCAGAACAACAAATGTCCCCCATTCCAGCAGAATATTTATGTTGCACCGTGTTTCTACAGCAAGCCAAGCCTCCTCACACACTGAGGGTGGCAGAAGAGGGTTTCATGCTCACCATGTCTGTCAAGTTCTGATCACTGTTCCAGCTCAGTGAAACACATGGCAAAGATCACCCAGGCCGTGCTGCTTTGGATTGATCCCCTCACAGAGGAAAAAAAAAACCCTCACATTCTCCTTCCTGTAAAGCTGCTGCAATGAGATTTAGTGGATTATGCAGCCCTGCAACAAACATCCCATTCTGCTGCTCAGTAATACCCACTCGAGGGAAGGGGCCCACACTTTGTCCCATGGCTGCACTGGGACAAGGAGCTGTTTGTTGGTTCTGCCCTGCACGGCTCTTCCCACTTCCAAAAACCACTCAGCTGAGGAATTGAGGTCACACGAGGGAGGCTGGGTTATAAATACTTTAATCCTTGTTCAGCTCCCTGTTGCTATGGGGAGACAGGCACGTCTGCAGTGCCACACAAAGGGACATGATGCCTCCACAGCTGCTGGGTCACTGCCAGCCAGGCCTGAGTGTAATCAGAAAGGAAAGCTCACTGCACTGCCACAATAAGGCTGCTATTCCTGCACCCAACTCCTTCTGGGACCCTGGGAAGGGAAGCTCCAAGTAGAAATAACATGTGCCACCCTTATTTTTTAAGGTTTTCCAAGCCTTCTGACGCTTACGTTCTTGTAACAAACTTCCTGTAAATATTGTTTTGCATTATTTATAGAGGAAGAGAAATTTGATGGACTGTTAGTTTGTCCAGTGTCATTGCAGAGGTGGCACTTTCACCCTCCAATCCACTGTTACTTATAGAAATCAATAAGTGTTAAAGTCAGAAAATAAACTTCCCTTTTTTCACCTTGAAAACAGCAGTGTGTTGTTTTGTGTCCTATAGTGACAAACTGGAGCCTCTTGCTGGTGGCCTGCCCAGAGCAGGGCTCCTTCAAAGCTCTGGAACACTGAACAGCCAGAGTCCAGCTGAACACCTGCTTAAAATCAGGAAATCTCTTTCTAAGAGGATATTTGTGGCACAAAACTGCCCCTTTCTCCTCCTTTTCGCTGCCTATAAAGGAGAGTGGCCTCACCAAAACTCTGTTAACCCCACCCCATCAACAGAGCTGCCAAGAACTCAGCCCTGGTTCCAGCTGAAGCAAACACCAGCTGCTTTCTGGGGTAAAAAACCTGCCTGTGGCCAGGTTCTGACCTTGCCCTGACACTCACGTGTAGCTGGTAGAAGCACCCGAGTTGCTGTCCTCCTGCAGGGTCTTCTCCTTGTGAATCCACTTGTGGCCAGTGATGGGGAGTTGTGGTGCAGATATGCTACAGCTCAGGGTCACCTTGTCAGGACCCACAGTGACATTAGTAACAATTTCTGGACCTGCATTGGTAAAAAAATTGGATTTAAGTTAACCCAGGGTACAACAGAGCTGACGCGGTGCCCAAGAACCTGCAACGCAAACCCCACAGAGCTCCTTGTCCCTATTCCCACTCCCACTTACCTTCACACAGCTCCCTACCAGACCTGGCCAGCAGCAGGGTGTCCCCAAGGGCAGCTGAGCAGCCCTGGGATGGCCCTGCAGCTGCTCCCCCCAGGAGCAGGCTGGCTGCTGTGTCCTGCACCACTGGAATCTCCGTGTCCCTGCCACGGCTGCAGCCCCAGTGCTCAATAAGCAATGGAAAAGGTCACTCTGAAGGGCAGAGCACGGCTCTGCTGCTGCTGGGAGCCACCACAGAGCTCGTGTGCCAACACCTCCCAGCACCTGAGCAGCTCCAGACACCTGCAGGGAGCACAGAGGGCAGCCAGGACCCTCTGCAGTGAGACAGGATTGCGTGACAGCCCCAAAGGGTTTGGGGAGAATGGCTCCAGGGAGAGCTCAGAGCCCTGGCTCCGAGAGGTCCTGGGCCTCCTCCATGTGCCAGGCAGCAGTAAATTATGCAAGCTAAGATGACTCAGGCATTTCTACTTGTAAGAGGCTGTCCGAGAAGGCAGCTGCCATCAGCAGCACCACTGCACAGCCCCAGTGCCACTACAGCCCCTACCCTCCCACCCCATTCCTGCCAGGTCTGACAGGCACTTGGCATTTCCTCCTATCCAAATGCCACTGGAAGAAGGGTCCTGCTGGAGCTCTGCACTCCATTCCTGCTGGAAAGGCAGCTCTCCTAACTCCAGCACTCACAGGGAGACCTCAGCAGGATTTTATCCCCCTCCCCGTTTCTAGCTCTGGAAGCAGCCTGGGTGCTGCAACACTCTGTGAGTGGGAACCTGTCACAGACATCCTTTATGGAAATCCTTTCCTTAGGATTTTTCCTCCTGAGAAGCTGAGAGGCCTCAGGAACAACATGTAAACATTGATTATCTGCTGCTGTGGAATGTAACAGGTGGACCTGTGATTGGTCTCATGTGGTTGTTTCTAATTAATGGCCAATCAGTCAGCTGGCTCAGACAGAAAGTCTTTGTTATCATTCCTTCTTTTTCTATTCTTAGCCAGCCTTCTGATGAAATCCTTTCTTCTATTCTTTTAGTATAGTTTTACTATAATATATATCATAAAATAATGAATCAAGCCCTCTCAAACATGGAGTCACAGCCTCGTCTCTTCCCTCATCCTGAGACCCCTGTGAACACGGTCACAGGAACCCAGCCACATCCACAGGACAAGCAACACCACCAACACTCAGGTGTCACACAGACACGGCCATTTCAAAAACGGTTGCATCTCAGACCTCAAAGCAAGATTTTTGTTTTTTTCCCCCACCAAGAGTCTGGGTTCACCAGCACGGAAGCGAGCTGAAAGCAGGGCTGCTGCAAGGAGAAGGAGCTGGATGAGCTGCAAGGAAGGGCTGCTGGTCAGTGGTGGTTGGGGAAGAGTCGACCACAGAATGAAGGTTTAATTCTGCAGCCAGGCGCTCAGGGAAGCGGCAACTTCCAGGTTCTTTGGCTCCGGAAAAGGCGCGGGATGGCCGGAGGGCGAATTTTTTGATCGGGGAGAAGCCACAACCCTTTTTGAGCAGCGGGTCAAGTCACGGGTAGTGGTGGTGGTTTGGGGGGACATCAACACAGGGTGGGAGCCTCTGACTTCTACAGCTGGGGTGGGAGGGTGGGGAGAGCTTTCAGGACACGGGTGCGGGGGTGAGCACGGCGGGAGACTCGAGACACCGGTGTCCGAGCAAAGTGCCAAGGCCTCGGCGTGCGGCCACTCACGTTCGATGACAAAAACGTTCGCCTGGGAACGGATCCACTTGACTTTGGGGCTCTTCGACAAGTGGTTGCGGTCGGGGTCGTTGCTGGCCCTGCACTCGTACATGCCCGAGTCGTCGGCCGTGAGGTTGGCGATGGAGATGGTGCTGGTGGAGTGCAGGTTGTAGGTGGCGTTGATTTTGACACGGTCCTGCCGTGCGCCATCCCAGAGCTGGGCATGGGTCTCATTGGGGTCGTTGCCCTCAAACCACCACTGGATCTCGGGGATGGGATTGCCAATCGCCTCGCAGTACAGCTCCACGCTGTCCTGAGCCAGTCTCTTTTGAGACAGCGGTGACTTTATAAAACCAGCTATGAGTTGGAGAGGTATTAGTGCAAAGTGTTAGTGCAAAGCAAGAACTCACCTTCCACCAGCAAAAACAACCCTCGGCGGCTGAGCAGAGGCTGCAAGCTGTGTGCACATCAGTGTGCTCATCCCTCCCTCCCCTCCACACTCTGAGCTCTGCCTGGCTCGCCTGCATTCTGCATTTCCACTGCAAAACCAGCACTCAATTCGTGCCACTATCCAAACTGGATGCCCCACCTGCTGTGAGGGACAGCCCAAGGCCCCTAAGCACAATAAAAGCACTCAATTTGTGTTTCAGGGGCTTATGCAGCCCCCACAATCCCCAGCCTGGTGCTGCACAGGTCACCTCAGCATGGAAAGCTGGGGACAGCAAGGCAGCAGGACCCTGAGCCCCCTCAGAGCCAGTTTTATGAAGACAACTGCGGTGGGAAAAGAGCTTCAGTGAGCCCCTGTGGCCTCAAGGGGAACGTGTCTGTTCCCCCTCAGTGCACAGCCCTGGGCTGCCTGACTAATTTGGAGCTGGCCGGGGTCCAGGCCCCCCCTTGCTGAGCCATGGCACAGCCACACGTACCAGCCACAGCCACATGGACCAGCCCACACCCTCCTTCCATCCCTCAGCCCCTCAAAGTGCCCACAGGCACCCCTGAGCACAACCCCGAGGCCAGAACTTCTTTGGGAGAGGCAGAAAGTCTC
The DNA here is from genome assembly GCF_051311805.1 of Agelaius phoeniceus. Taxonomy (NCBI): domain Eukaryota; kingdom Metazoa; phylum Chordata; class Aves; order Passeriformes; family Icteridae; genus Agelaius; species Agelaius phoeniceus. Next base: position 2,785,627 of record NC_135293.1, read on the forward strand.
GCAGACCGCAAGATGTCACGAGGCAGGTGAGGAAAAGTGTAAATTTGTTGTCATACAAACAGAGAAATCTGATTTTTCATCTCGGGCAAGACCAGCCTGCAGAGCTGAACTGGCAACCAACACAGCAGAGGCACAGGCAGCAGCTGCAGGCTGGAATTTTGGGTGTTTTTCACTCTGCCCTTGCAGCCAGAGGGTTCAGTGCTGGAATCAGCCAGTTCAAAGGTCGGTCCCTATTGGAATTAAATACCTGCAGTGCAGCTGCCAAACAACCTCGGGCTCCAGGGCAGCAGCCCCAGCTCCAGGAGCCCTTCCCAGGGCGGGCAGGAAGGGGGAGGCTCAGCAGCTCCACTTGGAGAAAAACCATCAGGCACAAGCAGAGCTCACTACGTGACCCAGCCCCAGCCAGATTTCAGAAGGAGCTTGAGACACATCCTTCCTGTACTAACAGGCACCCCAAGAACCTTCCAGGAATTAATTAGCTCAGTTGAAAGCACTTTGTGATTGCACACAACCCTCCACGGATGCACCATGACGTACAGGCACAGAGGAACTGGGCTTAGAAGGAGTTTTTGGGGGTTTTGAAAGCCTGGAGATGTTTTAACAGGAAATCCTAAGAGGAAGAAATCAGTGTCACAAACCCAAGTTTGCTCAAACTCTAGAAAGACACAAGTTAGCCCGTAAGCTAAGCTTGATTCCTAGAAAAATTAATTCCGTATTTTTAAAGGAAAAAGTAGCTTTTCTTACTAAAGCTATGAAAGTTTTGAAGAATAAGCATGGCTGAAAGAGAAAGGATCCCTCATTGTGGGGTGACCAAGGCACTCCAAGGAGAAAGCAGACACCAATTTATCCAAGCAGGAGGTTCAGGGGTACCCAGAGGTGTTATGGGATGGGGCCATCAGCTGGGTTCCACCCCCAGAACCACGCCAGAAGGGTTTTTTCCACACCACAGCCCTGTGATCAAACACTCCCAAGGCTGCCAAGCCCTGGAACTGCCCACAGCACTTTGTGTGAGCCCGTCTGCTGCGAGCGCAGCCCGAATTAAAGCGGGAGCTGGTAAAGATCAAGGGGTTTACAGCTACAAGGTGATTACTGTACGCTGACAAAATAAGCTCTGCAAGGTTATTTGCTGCGAGTTAGAGGGTGCCTCGCGCAGTTCAAACAGGTTAAAAGGCTCCAGCAAGCAGCAGCAAGCACCACTCACATTCCCATGGGATTAATGCCCTCCCTGGGCTCTCTGGGCTGGGGAAAATGCCTGTGGAGCTCAAGGCACAGGAGAATGACCAGCAGAAAACCACTGGGATCGCTCAGGGGTGCTGCCACATTTTCCAGAGAGCGAGAGGCTGCAAGTGGGGCAGTTCAAACAGGTTAAAAGGCTCCAGCAAGCAGCACTCACATTCCCACGGGATTAATGCCCTCCCTGTCCTGAGCAGGAAATCCCAACCGTGGGCTCTCGGGGCTGGGGAAAGCACTTGTCCAGCCCAAGGTACAGGAGAATGACCAGCAGAAAACCACTGGGATCGCTCAGGGCTGCTGCCACATTTTCCAGAGGGTGAGAGGCTGCAAGAAGGGCTCAGCTCCCAAAGCCCAGACGCTCCCCACAGGGCTGAGCCCGGATGCCTCCCCGGGCACAGCGCGGTATCCGAGCCAGCAGGACAGCAGGGGAGGCAGGGAGAGAGCAGATAACATTCTCCAGAGTCACCTTCAGACTAAAAACAACCTCTCCCCCCGCAGAGGGAGGAGTCCCCGGGGTGCTCACAGCAGTGGGACGTGCTCGGGGTGGCAGAGCCTGGCCAGAGCCCCGCTGGGGCCGTGTTCCTGCCTGGCCTGAGCTTTGATTCTCGGTTTGGGAAGGGGATCATTGAGGATCCAACCCTTTTTCTGCCATTTGAAAGAGCTATAAAAGCTGCCCTTAAGCTTTGCACAGCCAGGTCAAAGTCAGGGTCCCTCCCCGTGAGGGCACAGAGTCCAGACACAAACTGACCCATGCTCTGTGGGGCGAGCTGCTACGCAGTGTGCTCCATAAAGCCAAACCTAAACCCGCTCAGAGGCCAAACCCCATTCTCTAAACCCCAGTGTGCTCCATAAAGCCAAACCTAAACCTGCTCAGAGGCCAAACCCCATTCTCTAAACCCCAGTGTGCTCCATAAAGCCAAACCTAAACCTGCTCAGAGGCCAAACCCCATTCTCTAAACCCCAGTCTGCTCCATAAAGCCAAACCTAAACCTGCTCAGAGGCCAAACCCCAGTCTCCAGCCCCTAATCTCCATAAAGCCAAGCCACTGATGAGAGGCCAAACCCCACTCTGCTCCCTGGAGGCACCAGCACAGCTCCACACCAAGCCCAGGCATGGCCAGGCAGGACATGGGCATTACACAACTGATGGGCCAGCTCCGTTTTTCCAGGGTTTTTCCCACCCAGGGCAGGAATTGCCTCCTCCCCATCCCACTGGTGCCAGTCCCAGGCTGGAGAAAGCCTCAGGAACCCCTCGGGGGCACAGAGGGAGCGGGATGTGGCCAAGCTGGGCAGCTCCAGGTGAAAATTGGGAGGTTTAGAAGGAGGCTCTGCCCTGCAGAATTAAAACGCAATTCTGTAAAAAGAAACTATTAGAACACGCACTTTCCATGACCCACACACTCCTTCAGTCTTAAGGTTCGGTTCTACCAGGCTGAATTAAGTGCAAATAGGCTACGAATTGTTTAAGAATTCAAAACGCCGAGCAGCCAGGACCAGCGACCGAACCGAGCCTCTTCCATCCGCACCTCGGGCACGGGGAGAGCCCGCCCGGGTTCGCCGTGAGCTCCTCCCAAACCTGCGGGGGTGAAAGGGGGAGCCCAGCCCCGGGCAGAGCTCTCGGTGCCCTCCGGGGCTGCGGAGCCCCGGCCCCGGGCAGAGCTCCCGGTGCCCACCGGGGGCTGCGGAGCCCCGGCCCCGCCCGGACCCGCTCCGCCCCGCGGATTATCCCGAATATCTTTAAGGTTTTTTAAAGCCCGGGGGGGACTCGTTGCTGCTCCTCAGCCACGGAAACCGGAGAAGCGGCTGCGGGGAATAAACTCCTGGGTGTTCCTAAGGAGAAAACAACCCAGCGCGGTGCCGGTCGCTCCGCCGGTTTAAGAGATCACCGGGCACGCGGCGCATCCTCCGCTCGATCTCCGGGACTGCCCGACGGCTGCGCCGAGCCCAGCCCGGCCCGGCCATGCCCGGATAACCCCAGGGCGCCTCCGCTCCCCCGGCCCCGCCCGCCGCGGACGTGCCCCGCCGCAGGCGCCCGCGCCGCCGCTCCTCCCCCCCCACCCGCCGCTCCCGGAGCCGGCCCGGAGCGCACCCGCGGGGCCGGGATTCTGCCCAAGCCCCTCGGAGCCCCCGCGGAACGTCCCTCGGTCCAACCCCCCCCCCGCCAACCCCCCGCCACCCCGGTCCGCCTGAATGGACCCCCCCACAGCCTGGAGCCAGCCCGGCTCGCCCCGGTCCGGTCCGTACTTGTCCCCGCGGCGCCGGCGGCCATCGAGCACAAGACGAGCAGCGCCAGGACCGCGCGCGTTCCCGCCGCGCCCGCCGCCATCTCCGCACGCGCCCCCGCCGCGCCGCGCGCGCGCTATAACCGCGACCGGGGGCACCGGGGGGAGGCGGGGCCACACGGAGCACCGCCCCCTCTCCCCCAGCCGCTCAGCCAATCGCACGGCGCTGCGCCGCGCAGACCCCGCCCATTCGGCGCGGCGCGGCCAATCAGAGATGAGATCGCGCCGAGCGCCTTCTCCTCTCTCCTGGCCCCGAGGGCAGAGCCGGTTCGGGCCGGTCCCGCCCGGCCGCGCCCACTTACCGGGACAGCCAATGGGAACGCGCCTTGTGGGCGGGGCTGAGGGTCCCGGGGGTGCCCCCGGTGCGGCCGCTGCCCGGGGCGGGTCCGGGAGCGCGGAGGGACGGGGGGGAGGCGAGCAGGCCCGCACGTGTCCGTGCCTGCCGAGCCGGGGCACGCACGCACCGGGGGCAGCACCGGGACGCGCACGCCCGCCAGGCCACGCGGCTCCGCGTGGGCAGAGTCACGGGGGAGCCAGCGGGGGCTCGGGCAGGCGGGTCCCCGCTGTGAAAAATGCGTATTTTATGATTGGCTTTTGGCAAATGTTAAAATGAATATTATATGTGTTGTGTTAGAAAGTGATGCTGTATTAATTCTCTTAAGTAGCGTGGTAAATATAGTTTTGGGTTATAAAAAATGCTAAAATAGAAACGATGCTATGTAAGATACTTTTCTTTAAAGAAAGGACTCGCAGCGAGATAGCAGCCACAGGACACCTGAATCTTTCAGAGAAAGAGAATTTATTGCTCCATTAACAGAGAAAACGAACTTCTTCCCACCTCGAAGGCGCTGTTAGGATTCAGAGGAAGAAGTTGATGATGACCAGAGAGAATCCTGTATTTGAATGGAATTTATGCATCATGCATAAATATGCAACAGGCTGTTCCTTTTAAGAGTTAATTTTTTGCTAACTGTGTCCTTTTTCAGCCTTGTGCTGCCCACAAAAAGGTACCCGAACGTCCGTAACTCTTTGTTTCTATTGTCTCATATAGTCCTAATGCAAATTGTCCAAATTATTATTACTCTAATTCTATTACTATTTTAATAACCATTTTATTACTATTAAAATTTTAAAACCAAGTGACTGGGCGTTTCTCACACCGGGCAGGTCCCGGAGGTTGCCGGGGGCGCACGGGGTGAGGCGGACAGCGGCATGCGTGGGAAGGGAACCGGGCAGCGCTTCCTCAGCGCGGGGAGTCCGGCCCGGACAATGGGACAGTGGCTCCTGCGGGGACACCGCGGCCAGGACAGAGCAGCTCGACCTGGCCCTGTCCCACAGCCCCGTCCGGACCCCCAGAGGTCCTCAGATTTATTTGTCCTGCGGCTGCTATCTCGCTGCGAGTCCTTTCTTTCAAAAAAAAAAAGTATCTTACATAGCATCGTTTCTATTTTAACATTTTTTTATAAGCCAAAACTATATTTACCACGCTACTTAAGAGAATTAATACAGCATTACTTTCTAACACAACACTTATAGTGTGAAAAACGCCAATCAGTTGTTTTTAAAATTTTAAAAGTTTAATAGTAATAAAATGGTTATAAAAATAGTAATAGAATTAGAGTAATAATAATTTGGACAATTTGCATTAGGACTGTATGAGACAACAAATAGAGTTATGGACAGTCCAGGTAACTTTTCCTGGGCAGCATGAGCCCAAAAAAGGACCCACATTAACAGAGGATTAACCCTTAAAAACAATAACCTGTTGCATATTCATATACCTCATACATGATGCATAAATTCCATTCAAATACAGGATTCTGTCTGGTCGTTGTCAACATCTTCCTCTGAATCCTCAAACAGCACCTTTGAGGCAGGAAGAAGTTTCTTCTGATAATGGAGCAATAAATTCTCTTTCTCTGAAAGATTCAGGTGTCCTGTGACTGCTATCTTGCTGCGAGTCCTTTCTTTAAAATAAAGTATCTTACATAGCATCGTTTCTATTTCAACATTTTTTTATAACCCAAAACTATATTTACCACGCTACTTAAGAGAATTAATACACCACAACTTTCTAACACAACACATATAATATTCATTTGAATATGTGTGAAAAGCCAATCATAAAATACGCATTTTTCACAGTTTTTAAGCTGTTGCAGAGCACTGGGATAAATCAGGCTTCTCCAAGGGGCTGGGCAGGCAAAAACCAACAGGGCAGCTGGGCAAAGAGGCCTCTGCAGGACAGCAGATTTGTCTCCAACTCTTCTCCATCCCCTGAGTGAACTCTTGTCTGAGTCAGCCGCGGGGTTCTGGGCAGGGGGGCAGGAAAAGCCAAAACAATGGGGCCATAGGCGCCAGTGCCCACCAGGGGATCCACGGGGATCTGCCAGCTCCTTCCTCCCAGAGCATTTCTTCCCCATGTCCCACCCGCCCTCATCCACTGGCCGGGCTCCCCCTGCACTGGGGGGATTTGCAGAAATTCGGGGGGTATGGAGCTCATGGCATCCATGATCTGGGTAACCCCCAGCATCGGGGAGGGAACTGGCCACAAAGAGCCAGCAAAGGGCACGGCCATGCAGATCTGGGGTGCACAGAGCAGCCCCCCAGGAAAGGAAGGAGAGGCTGGCTATGAACAAGCACCCAGGGCTGCTGCTGCTCGGTGCTGGGTGACCTTGGAAGCCGTTTGCCAGGCCTGAATAAAGCGACAATAATCCTATTCACCTTTTAGCCTCATTTCCTAAGGCAATAAAGCACATGCCCTCGCCGCGTGCAGGCGCAGGTGTCACTCAAGCCCTGATCCCATTTGCACGACTCCAGCCGAGGGAAGTTCTGCTCATTACCCCTCTGATGAGCTTTGTGCAGCAGGGGCAGGAGCTCCAGGCAGGCTCTTTGCCAGGGCCTGGCCCTGCCCTGGCTCCAAGGCTGCTCGCCCCAGCCCTGGGCTGGGAGCTCAGCACAGTTTGGGGAGCTCCCCGCAGCCTCCTGAGCTCACATGTCCCAGCCAGTTCCAGTCTGTGGGTTCAGGGCACACCCAAATGGGATCAGAGCAGCCCTGGGCAGCCGTGGGGCGCCCTCAGCTATCCCTGAGCACAGCCAGGCACTGCCCAGGCAGGTCTGCTGCCTCAGAGGAGGCAGAACAAACACCTTCTGGAGGGTTTGGCCCAGGCAGAGACCGAGTGCTGGCCAAAGCTCCAGGGCAGAGGCACTGAATGTTGCCCAGGAAGGGCAGAGATGCTCTCCAGACCAGAGGTAACCCTGCCCACTCTGCAAGGTGGAAAGAGGGTTACTGTGAGACCCACAGCTGCCCCAGGAGAGCAGCCAGCCCATCCACCCACTGCTCCATGCCAGTCCCTGTCTGATACAAATCCCTTGTAGCCTGGGCAGAACCTCACTCGTGCATCACAATCTTTCCCTGGAAGAACTTTATTAAATAGTGTCCAAAAAAAAAAAAAAAACAAAACCAGAAGCAGAAATACTCAGCATGACCCCATCCCTCTCAGCAAGTTAAATACCACAAACAGATCATCCCCACACGGTCAGTGCTGGTGGCTTCTGGGCAAGTCCTCCCTGGTGCCCCTCTCCTTGTGAACACAGCTCCAGCATCATGGCAGGGAAGGCAAAAGGGTCCTGTGGGACAGCCCAGATGGCTGCAGGGTGAACCTAAAAGGTTTTGAAAGCCAAGACAGCACTCACATGTTGTTGTTCCCCCACCAAAGCAACCACTCACCACCCCCACAAGTGCCCCAAATTGCTCCTACCCCATGGGGCTGAAGAGAAGCTGAACAGACCCAAATGAGGGGCAGCCAACACCAGGCCTGGTTGTCACTCCTCAGCCAGGCAGAGCCACCAGCACCTCAATTTCTGTGGGTTTGTGAACACCCCAACACAGCTTCCCCCTCTCCACCAGCCCTCTGGAAGTTTATAAACAAGGGGTTTATCTTTTCCTACAAAGACAGTGATGGGATTTCCTTTGCAACAGCAGAACAGTCTCCCTGCGAGGTAGAGAGTTAATTTCAGGGCTGACAGATCCTAAATTCAAACCAGTTTGTTCTAGTTGAGGTAAAATTCAGTAGTTTATAGTAAGTTTTGCAATGCCAGAGGCCCATCAAGATTCCTCATTGCCGGAGTCATCCTCATCACCGTAACAGCTCTCTGCTTCCTCCTCCATCTCATCATCCTCATAATAGTCATCATAAAAGAGGTCTGAGCCCTCATCTGGGGCTGGAGTCTTGGTCTTCACACAGTACTCAGCCAGCGTGGTGGGGACCTTCACTCCATCCCGCTCAGCGTCCACCTTGGTGCCCAGCACCTGCTTCCTGCAGGGTGAGAAATGGGAGGTGAGAACAGAGCTCTGCAACACAGCCCTGCAGAGTCCCACAGGATCCCACTGTTGGGGAAGATGAAACAGGAAAGCCTTATAAATAGGATTGTCTGGCAAAAGATTTTGAGAATATGGAAACTCTAAGAGAGATTGAAATGAAAGCAAGCTCTGAGATCCCTCAGTTACTGAACAACTGGAAAACAATGGCATGGCCAGCTGAAGGTGATCCCCTTTTGATGAAACAACACCCTCTGCTTGCAGGCAGGTCTAAGGGTCCGAGCAGATCCTGCCAGCTTGGCAGAAGGGGTCCAAAGAGGAGTTTTTAGGGTTTAAAATGTAACACAGTATGGTAATGTAGTGATTCTTATAGGCTGTATGGAAATGCTATAGGATTTGTGTATTGTACTAGATTGGTTAGTGAGAATCAGAATATTCAACACAGAAGATTTATTGTATTGTAATGGGAACCTCACTCTCTTACCCCTTTTACCCTCTTACCCTTTTTACTCCTCTTACCCCTTTTACTCTCTTATGCTTTTACTCTCTTACCCTCTTACTCTCTCACCCTCTCATCCTCTCTGCCCCTCTCTTCTCTCAGTCCTGCTCCAGCTGTGCCTGGCAGCTCCCAGCAGGGCCCTGCACCCAGGCCCTTTGCAATAAACCCTGACACTCCCCCATCCCAGCACAGACAGGGCTGCCAGGCCAGGCTCAGCACACACCTGATGATGTCTGTGTACTCCCGGTCCTTCCCTTTGCTCTCCTTCCACTTGCGGTACATCACCGAGGCGTCCACGTTGGCTGGGGAAAACGTGTTGGGCTCATTCAGCAGCGAGATCACACTCAGCAGAATGGTTCTGGTGTGGATAAACACGAGCAGGTCAGAGCTGAGGTGGCTCAGCAGCACCCCAACAGTGCCAGCAGCCCAAAACCTTGTGCTGTCCACAGCAAGAGAGGTCCCAGCAAAGGGGAGCAGGACGGGCAGGGGACAGCAGCACATGGGCTCTTGGGCTTATACACTGTTGGAACTCAGTGCATCCCTCTGGGTGTCCAGAGTTGCCAAGAACGCTGACAGGGGGCTCAGAGACTCTAGCATGCAGCCCAGAGCACCTGGGGATTTGATTTTGACCCCTGGAGCAAGTTGTCAACTTTGTATGAGGACATGAAAGTCACACAGGTTTGGATAGTGTAATAACAAAATAATCACAGGGTGAAAATGTCGATTTTAGGATTTTTGGTATGGGGGTTGTGGGGACAAGATGGAGGAATCTGGGTGTGTCTAGCCTTTCCTCTTCTTGTTGTTCTCCATTTTCTGCAGTGATGTTGGCACTTTGGGATTGGTTTAGAGTAGAAGTGCACTGTCTAACACAGGTGATAGGTATTGGGAATTAAGTGTAAATATGTTATATGTAGTTTGTAGTATAAAAAGACAACACTGCCTCAGGGGTGACCAGAGTGCCTGTGGCTGCCCTGCTGAGCAGACCTTGGCTGGGCAGAAAGAAAATTTTATAGATAAGAATTAATAAACAACCTCAAGACCGAAAAGTGAAGAGTCCAGACTCGTTCTTCAGCTGCACGAGCCGAAGCAGAGACATCCTGCACATCCTGGGGTAGCAATTATCAAACAGCAACTCGAGAATACACAAGCTCTGGCTGTTCTTCAGCCAATCCAACAGCCTGAGAGCCTTCACCAGCCCCCTGGCACCTCCTGTCCCCAGCCTCCCACGCTGCCGTCCCCCCAGCCCTCACCGCACGTTCTGGGTGGGGTTCCAGCGCTCCGAGGGCAGCTCCCCACTCTGAGGGTCATCCACGGGCGGGTGCAGGATGGAGATGCAGACATCACCTGTCTGAAAGCACAAGAGAAACAGGATCCTCAGGAGCTGCTGCCCCAGGATCTCCTCACTCGCTCTTCCCTTTGGCTGAAGCCAGCTGAGGCAATTGTCACAAACACGTTTTATGAAAAATCCTTTCCTTAGGATTTTTTCTCCTGAGAAGCTGAGAGGCCTCAGGAACAAAATGTAAACAATAATTATCTGCTGCTGTGGAATGCAACAGTTGCATCTTTGATTGGTCTCATGCAGTTGTTTCTAATTAATGGCCAATCACAGTCCAGCTGTCCAGACTGTCTCGTTCAGTCACAAGCATTTGTGATGATTCTTTTTCTATTCTTAGCCAGCCTTCTGATGAAATCCTTTCTTCTATTCTTTTAGTATAGTTTTAATATAATAAATATAATAAAATAATAAATCCAACCTTCTGAAACATGGAGTCAACGTTCTCGTCTCTTCCCTCATCCTAAGACCCCTGTGAACATGGTCACAGGTGACCCCAGCTGTCCCTTCAGTCCCATAGAGGGACACAGAAATGGACAGGCACCCCATGACTGCCAGCTCTGTACAGGTCAGGCTGCCCAATGCCCAGCAGGCTGTGCCCCTGGCGTGGGCCCCAGGGCCAGGCACATTGCTCACCCTTGCAGCCACTTTTGGCATAGGCACAATGTCCCCAAGCGTGGGAGCCATCAGGCCTGCAAAGCCTGGCTGACCTGGAAGCTGCTCTGGGACAGCAAAGGGCTGTCGTGAGCTCATTAGTGATGTTCCCTGTGCCAGGCACTGAGTGTCCAGTGCCAAAGGCTGGCATTGCATCCAGTGCCATCACAACAGAGGCACACGTGTCCACTGACTGTCCCAGAGCCCCCTCGCTGTCCCAGGGGACCTACCTCGTAGATATTGGGGTGCCACATTTTGGTTAGGAACCTGAAGGCAGGAGGAGAGTAGGGGTAGTCGATGGGAAAGCGGAGACGAGCCTGCGAGGGAGCAATAAGGAGATGTGAACACCAGCTTGTGAGAAGGAAGGGATGGAAATCACAGAGCCTCTGACAGCTCTGGGGAAAAGGAACCTCTGCCAAGGCCAGCTGGGCACCTGCTGGGACAGAGCCTCTGCACCAGGCAGCTTTGTGGGCAGAACACAGGGACATGGGGGAGCCTCTCACCACACAGAGTGGGGTGAGCAAAGGGGCTGTGAGCAGCAGCAGCTCCTTGCCCCCCATCCTGCCCACACCCCCTGTCCAGCAGGGCCCTCTGCTGCTACCCCAGTGCTCTCCAATGCAGAGGAACCAGGGGGAGCTCGTGGTGCTGGGAACCCGGCACAAACCCCACGGCAGCACACAGAGCCAGGCAGAGAGTCTGGGTCACCCCCAGACCATGGCTGTGCCACAGAGGAAAGGCTGTTTACTCTCCAGAGTTCACAGGAAGGAAGCATCAGGTGTTTGGTGCTCTGATGAACGCACCAAATCTAAAAATAGCCTGTCACTGCTGAGAAGAGACCCAGTCCAAACTGGCCGCAACGCGCAGCTTGGGGGCTAAAAATAAAATCACATGAAGCTCAGGCTGCAGCCCAGGGCTCCAGCAGGGACACTCAGCCACCACCAGCTCCTCCCACAGCTGCCAAACCCCCAGGGCTGAGATTGGGCAAAGAGGGGCTCCCTGTCCATCTCTGAGTGAAGCCTGAGGGGGCACAGGGACCTACAGCAACATCCTACAGTGCTCAGAGCTGCTGCCCCAACCCACCAGCACCAGGAATGCAAAAAGATGGGGGCAGCCTCTCCCTCAGTGGCTGCACAAATTCCCAGTGACTGATTCAGCTTTCAGCTGTTTCCAGGCCCTGGGAGCAAACTTCCAGATCAAGACTCAACACAACAACTCCCTGAACGTTTTTTGCTCCCTCAGTTCATGTAAAAGAAAATCCAGACACTGGATTGGGGGGTGGGAAAAGGGAGAAGTGCAGTGGGGGCCGTGCAGTGTGTGTGGAGTGCAGGGCAGTGACACTCAGCCCCGTGCTGGGCTCTGGCCAAACAGCTGAACATGGCAGAATAATCCCCTTTGTTGTGTCAGAGGGGATCAGAACAAAACCAGCCGAGGCAAAGCGATGCCAAAGAGGGCTTGGACAGCAACAACCCCAACCTGTGTGTGTACAAACAGGCTGGGCAATACTCTGCCCCTCTGCTCTCCTCTTATGCACAGTCTCACCAGCACCTTCAGTGCTGAGTTTGGAAGCTCTCAAGCACACAACAGGAGAATGAGTGGCTGAAAGGGTGAGAGTTCAGAGGGTTTCATGCCAAAATGCTGTGGGGAAAAAAATCCCTTCACTTCAGCGAAGAGATGAAACCTGGCTCTGAAGCGTCAGCTTTGCCAGCCCAGGAAAACAAACACGGCTAACCCTGGGTGACTCACCCTGTGCATCCCCACCCTGACAGCAACAGGATGAAAACACAAGAGCTCCGTGGAGGAGGGAGGATGAGAAAGAGGAAGAAAACAGCTACGCCAGGTTGCACAATACCTGGGAAGAGCGCACACACATCCTGCCGAGGGGGGACTGCGCAGTCAGGCCAATAAACACCTTTTTCCACCCCAAACCAAGCCACGACACTCACCCCCTAACCCAGCTCCCTGCTCCCACTCTGGGCTGTCTCTGGCTGCACTCGGGGGACTTTTATCTCTTCCCTGGTCTGGTGGCAATGCCTCTGATCCCCTCCAGCAGAGGGAACCTCGGCGACCTGGAGCCCACTGTCCACCCTCAGACCAGGGAGGGCATGGGGGTGGTTGAAGCTCCCCATAAGGGGACCCTCGGTAGAAGGTACCATCTCCCTGCCAGGAGCACCCCGAAGCCCCAGGGACCCCCAGGTGTCCAGTGAAAATCCCAACTCTCCCTCAACTCACCCCTAAGCCTGGGAGCAGCTCTGTCACGAACCCCACACCCACCTGGGACACCCACAGCCCCCTCACAGGGTCTCAACCCTTCCCAAAACTGAGAAACTCCTTCCCAAACACGCAGCACATCCCCGACACCGCCTGCTCTGCCTTCCCCGCCGCTCACCTTGAAGTATCCGCCCTCGTAGTGTGTGTCCGGGGGTCCGAAGATGGCCACGTCCCAGGTGTACAGGTCCCCTTCGTCCACCAGCCCGACCCGGAACCCCTCCACGGGCTCCTCCTGCAGCCCCTTGAGCTCCAGCAGCAGCGCCTTCTGCGAGCTGGGCACGGCGGGCCGCGCCATGCCGGCGTACCGGGGCTCTCGGGGGGCGTTCGGCGGCACCGGGGCCACGCGGGGCACGGCGGGGGCTGGAGTCCCGGTAGGGGCGCGGCCACCGAGGGAAACGCCCCTACGGGTGCTGCTGACCAATCAGAGCGCGGGGTGGGGCAGGTGGTGGGCGGGGCAGCCCCGCCGATGCCCAGGGCGGCGCTCCCGGTGGCACCGAGCGAGCCCAGCGATGGGCACGGCGGCGCTCCCGGTGGCACCGAACGAACCCAGCGATGGGCAGGGCGGCTGCCCCGGTGGCACCGGGCCCACCGAGCGAACCCAGCGATGGGCAGGGCGGCTCCCCCGGTGGCACCGGCCCACCGAGCGAACCCAGCGATGGGCAGGGCGGCTCCCCCGGTGGCACGGGCCCACCGAGCGAACCCAGCGATGGGCGGGCACCCCGGTACTCCCGGTGGCACCGGGCCCACCGAGCGAACCCAGCGATGGGCAGGGCGGCTGCCCCGGTGGCGCTCCCGGTGGCACCGAGAGAATCCAGCGATGGGCAGGGCGGCTTCCCCAGTGGTACCGGCCCCACGGAGCGAACCCAGCGATGGGCGGGCGCCCCGGGGCTCCCCAGCACACAGAACCCCGGGCAGCCTGAGGGTGTCACAGCTGTACGACGATTCACAGCAGCAGAATCTGCTCAGCTGAACCAAGGACGCCTCTGGCATCCCCGGCTCGCAGCTCGCTTTGTGTCACATCCCGTCAGCTGTGCCTGCGTCAGGAGCCGCCACCCGCAGCCTCACCCAGATCAGCCCCGCTGCTGCCTGCAGGGAGCAGAGCACCCGCCCCAACACAATTTCTAAACTGAAACGGCCACAGAACTGGACCACTGTACCCACACTGGTCCAAGTGGCAGGTATTGGTGGTCACTGTGAAAGCTTCCATAGCTCACACTCTGTCACATTTGAGGGACCTGAAGGTCATGTTGCCACCACAAAACCATTCGTAGTAGGAGCTGATATAGTTCTTTGGGGAAGAGACAGTCTCTCCAAATGGGGTCTGAGAATAGAAACTGATTTTTAACAAAGGCTATTGATGGACATAAACTCACATGGACATCCATTACACCCTTCTGGGTCAGCCAATGGCCCTTACCAGAAGAGAAACTTGCTGTATTAGAGCAGTTGGTACAGGAACAGTTAAACAAAGGTCACCAAACTCCAACTACCAGTCCCTGGAACACTCCAGTTTTCGTAATTAAAAAGTCAAACGTCCCAAGCCCACAGGGATCCTCCCACTGGCTCTGCCACAGTCCTGCACCTGCTGCCGACACTAACCCCAGGGTTCTGGGTACTTCTGCTGCTCATTCTGGCACTTGGTGCTGCCAGGAGGTAAGAAAGTGGCCACTAAAAAATAATAAAAAAGCTTTAATGTCTTACAGCAAACCAGGAATTGAACAGTATAAATAATGATCAGACAAGTTTAAATAAATAACCCCTGGCCTGACACGCAGCTGGCCCTGGGGGAAGGGGATGTGTCTCATCCAGAGCCTGCACTGCACATCCCAAACCACCTCAGCCCTCCCCAGCTGCCCCTGTGCAGCCACAGCCCAGCCCCACACTTTGTTCCTTCTGGGTCACTTCACTGCCCAAAGCAGCTCCACGAGTCACAGCCTCCATGCAAGTCCTGGATAATCCCTGAGAGGGATCTCCCAACACAGCTGGGACATGGAGCTGCTGGGCACCATCAGAGCAGGGCAGGGAGTGTAGAAACTGGGAATCTCTTGCTGGGCACAGCAGAGCTCTCCAGCCAGCTCCCCGTGCTCACCATCCAGCTCGGAGAGGAGCTGCAGCCAGCGCTGCTCCCACCCGGCATCACTCCACAGGCTTCACCTTGGCTATGAACAGTGCCGTGGCTTTCCTCAGGAACTCCTCCCTGCTCATGGAGGAGCCCAGCTTCCTCTCCTGCAGCGCCTGGTCCATGGCCAGTGCCAGCCTGTCGGGGCCCAGCCTGGAGCCCGCCTCCAGGTAGCGGCCGGGCCGCGGGCCGTGCCCGGTTCCCAGCGCGTCCTCCAGCGCCCGCAGCACCGCCTGGCACAGCCGGCTGTCCGCCGAGTCCCCGGCGCCCAGCACGGCGAACAGCGCGTCGGCTTTGGCCGCGAACTCCAGCAGCACGCAGCAGGTGAGGACGCCGTAGCGGAACACGTCGAACGGGACGGCCTCGTGGTCGCGGCAGCGGACGCGGCGCAGCAGCTCGGCCGCCGCCTCGGCCGGGGCCGCCCCGCGCTGGCAGATGCGCCTCAGCAGCTCGCTGTAGAGCCGCCCGTCCACGCCCGCCGCCCGCCGCCGCCCGCCGCAGCCCAGCACCTCGTAGGCCGCGCCGGCGTTGCTGTCGAAGGCCGTCCTGTCGCGACAGGGCACACACACACAGAGAGGCGGCCTCGCCCCCCGTCCCCGCCGCCCCCCGCCGCCGCCGCTCGCCGCACCTGTGCGAGTGATGAGCCAGGCACACGTACCACAGCGCCCGGGCCAGGCGCTGCGGCGGCCCCGGGGGTTCCGCCGCCGCCTCCGCCAGCACCAGCCGCTCGAAGTACTCGGCCAGGAAGGACACGGGCTCGGCGGGCCGCGCCTCCAGCACCTTGAGCAGCGCCTCCCGCACCATGGCCGTGACGCCGGCTCGCATCAGGAACTCCGCCGCGCTGCCCTCCGCCGGCCCGCCGCCCCCCGCCGCTGCCCGCCCCGGTTCCGGCAGCCCGCTGCCCCCCGCCGGTACCGGGGCGGCGGCCGCTCGCCGCTTCTCGTACGCTGCCATCATGGACCGCACTTCCGCCCGGGCCGGAAGTTTTGGTGCCGCCATCTTGCACGCTGGCAGCCAATCGGTGGGCAGGAAGGCGGTGAGAGAACGCCGCCATTGGGCGAGGCCACGGACGCCATCTTGAGTGTGGGCAAAGGAGCTGCGCTTTCAACGCGGCTGGCGCCGCGGCCGCCACGTTTGCTGCGGGCAGACCGCCCGCGCCCCGGGGCCGTGACAGCCGCGGGACCGAGCGCAAAGAACACTTTGCTGAGGGCTCGAACGGAAAACAGCTCTTTATTGGAGCACCGGTCCCACCCGCGCGCCGAGCCCACGCTCCCCCAGGACCTTCTGTTGTGACAGACAAGCGGCCTTCGTGCTCCCGCCCGTCCGGTGGTACCGGAAGCTCCACGCACCGGACCCAGCACGGTGACCGGTGCCAGCCCGCCGGGGTCCAATCCTGTGTCGCCCGTGTTTATTGTCCTTCCAGGCTTTGCCTCCCGCGGCAGCTGTTCCCCTCCTGCTCCTTCTTGATGTCCAGGGGCCAGCGACAGCCGGGGGACAGCAGGGACACCCCGGAGGGCCGGGGCCGCCACCCGGCTGCTCCCACTCCCGGGACAGCGGCTACCGAGATCTGAACCTCTTCCACAGGCGTCGAGACACGGCAGCGGTCGCGATGAGCCCCAAGAGCGATCCCGCTGTGCCCATAGCGATGGCAGGGCTGGAGCTGAAGGAATCTGTGAACACACGGAGGTGTTATTGCAGGGAAATGCTGAGGGGGTGAGCGAATCACAGAAAAATTCACAGAAAAATCCACAGTATCAGTGGGTTGGAAGAGACCTTCAAAATCATCAAGTCCAACCCATGCCCCAACACCTCAACTAAACCATGGCACTCCCAAGCCCCAAAACAAAGTGCAGCACACGGTGTGGGGGTTTCTAGTAACTGCTAATTCCTTGAGATGCAGGGGTCTGCAGATCAGCAGCACTCACCATCCACCACCAGCACCTCCAGGCTGGCCACCTGGGCGCGGTGGCCGAGCAGGACACACTGGTAGTGGCCCTGGTGCCAGGGCTCGGCGCTGTCCAGCCGCAGGGCGGAGCTGCTGCCCGCAGACTCCTCCCGGTACTGCCCGAGGGCTGCGGGGGTCCGGAGCCAGCCCACCGTGGCGTTCCCGGGGCACCGAGCGTGGCACTCGATGCGCAGAGCCCTGCCCCGCGTCCCGGTGGGAGGCAGCGACCATATCTGCAGGCTGCAGGTGGGCACTGTCCCCAGAGGTGGCCCTGTCGCCGCAGGGAGGGTGCTGGTGGCCACATCTGCCCTGTGGGTGGTTGCCGTGGGGTCCTGGGGCGCAGAGGGCTCCGTGGAAGGGGGACTGGTGACAGCAGCCAGGTGCAGAGTGGTGCCAGCGCTGGGGTCCTGTGCTGTCGTGGGGTCACCTGGAGGGACACCTGGCCCTGGAGGGAGTGATGTGGTGGCCACGGTGGCTGTGCTGGAGCTCCCCATGGAGGTGGCCATGGTTGGTGTCATCACAGCTGCAAACACAGCAGCCTTGGTCACAGGGGACCTCGCTGCAGCCCCAAGCTCTTGCAAGCCCAGAGCAAAGGGGCAGTGCCAGGAGGGACAGGGATGGGAGATTGAGGAGTGGTGCAGCAGTGGGGGCTGCTGCTGCTTGGCAGAGCTGTTTTGAGGAGCACAGGGCACTGGGGATGGCTCCAGGGGATGGGGGACATGCAGGTTGGAGTCCCCAGCCCCTCCTGGCACTCACCCTCAGCACTTGCCACCAGAGATGCCACCCTGCTGAAGGTCTCCTGCCCAACGTGCAGCGTCACCTCGCACCTGAACTCCACCCCTTCTGCCACCTCTGTCCCCTTCACCGACAGGCTGGAAACGATGTTACACAGCTCCTCCTCATCAGCATCCTTGCAGTCAAGCCCTGTAAGGTTCTCCACCACCTGCTGCCCCCGGTACCAGGTGAGGGCCAGCCCATCGAGGGGATACAGGCGCGTGGCCGAGCAGGTCAGGTTGGCAGGGTGCCCTGGGCGCAGGGTGTGGGGAGCTGCCTCCAGCCTCAGCGTGTCTGGGAGGGCTGGAAAGGAGTCAGAGCAGGGTCAGGGGTGATTTTTGGCAGCACAGAGAGTTCAGGAGGAAAAGGGCTGCCCTGGGGATGCAGGGTGGTGCTGGGAGGAGGCAGTGAGGGATGGGCTGGGGAGTTGTGATGGCATTTACAGGGGTCTTAGGATGAGGGAAGAGATGAGGATGTGACTCCATGTTTCAGAAGGCTTGATTTATTATTTTATGATATATATTACATTAAAACTATACTAAAAGAATAGAAGAAAGGATTTAATCAGAAGGCTGGCTAAGAATAGAATAGCAAAGAATGATAACAAAGGTTTGCGGCTCGGGCTCTCTGTCCGAGCCAGCTGGGCTGTGATTGGCCATTAATTACAAACATCCAACATGGGCCAATCACAGATCCATCTGTTGCATTCCACAGCAGCAGATAACCATTGTTTACATGTTGTTCCTGAGGCCTCTCAGCTTCTCAGGAAGAAAAATCTTCAAGATTTTCCATAAAAGATGTCTGCAACAGGGAGTGCTTACCATAAACCTTCAGTCTGACACTTTCCTGGTAGTGCTGCCCGTGGCATTTGCCCTCGCAGATCTTCAAGCCCTCCGTGGCCACCGTGGCGTGCCTGATGTGCAGGATGCTGTGGGTGGAGAAGGACGAGATGGTCCCCAGGGCTGTGTCCAACCCCCTCCACTCCACCGTGCTCCCTGCGCAGGCCAAGGAGCAGTTCAGCTCTGTCGAGCCCCCGAAGGGCACCACGGGCTCCCGCGGTGTCACCACCAGCCGCTGAGCGGGGCCACCTGGGCAGGAGGAAAGTGCGGGCTCAGGGGAGGGGACAGTCACCAGCGCCGGGACAGCAGCGATTTGGGGACGTGGTGGCTGTCACGGCTCGGGGACAGGCAGCTCCTGGGGCCGTAGGGTGAAGCGAGGAGAGCAGCTCGGGGGTTTAGGGTGGCTCTTGGCCCCGTGGCACTCACCGCTGCAGCCCCACAGCGAGCCGAGGAGGAGAAGGAC
The DNA here is from genome assembly GCF_051311805.1 of Agelaius phoeniceus. Lineage (NCBI taxonomy): Eukaryota > Metazoa > Chordata > Aves > Passeriformes > Icteridae > Agelaius > Agelaius phoeniceus. The sequence goes on from NC_135293.1 coordinate 2,804,356, forward strand.
AGGAGCCGGCTCCATCACCCACAGGGCAGCAGCAGCGCTGGTTTTCCCTTCTTTAATTCCTTCCCTCTTTCCAGGGAGCGGGGGCTGCTGGCCGGGGCTGTCTCCTTCTGCCCGCCGGCTCCAACCTCAGCCCTTCTTAAGCCCTGTAGGAACCGCCCCCATGAGCACGGGCCCCAGGAGCTCCACAACTTCCCGCCCTAGGGGTATTTCCAGAGGGAGGCTTCTGATTTTCTTCCAAGTTCGGCTCTCGCACAACACCCAGCCGAGGGTCAAGCTGGCAGCCCCCCCAACCCCAGGAAAGTCCCTGTGCTGAAGGGACTGCAGGGTCCCCATCACCCCAGCAGGTGACTCACTCACACCCTGGCTCAGATCCAGCTGTATCCCTGGTTTTTTTTGCAGGGATCACTCCCCCAGAGGCCCTGGCAAACCAGCCTTTCCATGACCCCAAGAGCTGCTGGGAGGCTGTGGAAAGGTCCCTGCTCCAAAAGCAGAGCCAGGACCTGTGATCAGCCCTGTTGGGGAGCTGATTATCCGTGTTTATTCCTCAAACAGGGCATTTTCAGGGACGGAATCAGGTGTTCCTGGGAGGCTTGGTCTTGTACAGATGGACAAAGTGTCACCACAGAGAAGGTGTTGAACACCTGCATTATTCAGAATCTGTCCTGCCTCTCTGCTGGGTCTGGCATCACTCCCTCATTCCTGCCCAGCTCCCCATGGAGGAGTGATGGTCAGCCCTGTTGGGGAGCTGATTATTCCTGTTTATTCCTCAAAAATGGCATTTTCAGGGACGGAATCAGGTGTTCCTGTGAGGCTTGGTCTTGTACAAATGGAGTAGAAAGTGTCACCCCAGAGAAGGTGTTGAACACCCTGCATTATCCAACCTCGGGGCTCTCAGCATCTATCCTGGCTCTCTGCTGGGCCTGGCATCACTGGATCTGTCCCTGCTGGGTCTGGCATCACTCCCTCATTCCTGCCCAGCTCCCCATGCAGGGATGAGCCCTGTTCTGCCCCATCCCACCCTGCCAGGCTGCAGCCAAGGCTGGGGAAGGTCCCAAAGGGCTGAGGGTGAGGTATCCCCATCTCTGCACCCAGTGCCATCACAGGAGCTGCACATTTCCCAGCTGGGAACTGCTCTGAGAGGCAGCTCCATGCACTGGGCGTGCCATGCATCATTTTAGAAGGTCATGCCATTAATTCTCTTGAGGGTGCACGAGGCCTCTGAGCAAGGAAAGGGCTCTGTAAACACTTCCCACCAAATGTGCTCACTCAGCCGAAGCAGGTGATTAATGGTGCTGGGCTTTTTGTTCCTTCCATCCTGTGTTAACAGAGCCACTTCCCAGATTTTCCAGCAGCCACCAGTGCCCCCCTGCCCAACCCTGGGACAAACCATGGCCAGGGCTGCTCCCACACTGCCAGGATCTTCCCAGAAATTTGTTTGGGAACCTTGAGGACACACACGTGGTGCCAGGGTTTCACTTGCCTCTCCCACAGCCCTGATTGTGGCACTGGTGTGATGAGAAAACCCCTGAATCAGTTCTGAATGAGAGCTCAGCATTTAGGGAACCACCTCATCTTAAAAAGAAGCTTCCCCACACCTTCCTGGACCTTAAGAAATTAGTAGTTACAAGAACCTTGTGCTGCACTTTCTCTGTTTTGGGGCTTGGAGTGCCCAGAGCAGCCCCAGCCACCCACAGAGGGGACAACACAGAGGAAAATGGAGTCAAAACCTGATAATCCTCCAGTTCCAACAGCTCAGGCACAGAGCCTGGGCCAGATCAGGGGACTTGGCCCAGCTCAGAGTGACATGGCAGAGCCCCCAGGGCCAGCTCTTGCTCACTCTGAGTAGTGAAGCCACCACAACCTCTGTCCCACCTCCTGCTTGGTGGAATTCAGACCTTCCCCCAGCCCAGAGGAGCACAGGAACAGCAAAGGGACAACACCAGGTTGTGTGCACAGGGCAGAAGGAGCAAGATTACACACCAGGAGTGTTTTCCAGCCTACAGGAAGCCTTTGAAGAAGTGAAGGGAATGCTTCTTTTCCAGACTCAGGAGCCTGAACACCTTTCCTGGAGGCAGATTGTGCTTCCTCCCTCAGGGCAGGCGCGGGGATTTGCGCAGGGCAAAACTTTGTGCAGAGACGTTGCTCAGGAAACAAAACAGCTCAGGCTGGAGACACAAAGCACCAAGGGACGAGTGCTGGCTCCAGCACAGGATACCCCCAGAGCCCCCCAGGTTGGGGCCTGGCCCCAGGCTGTCACCACAAGGCTCTGCCCCAGGAGCCACCACACCAGTGCAGGATGTTATTGAAGGGTGGTCAACAACATCCTGCACTGCAACACCTGCCCTCTGTTCTCCAGCCACCTCACGTGAGACAAATCCCGGGTTTTGTCTCAATTAAAGGTGGAAACAACGAAACAAAAGCTAGTTCCAGTCTGGAGGAAATGCATACAGAAGCAACAGGCTGTGTAATGGCTCATTTTTCCAGGATACCATCCATCAAGCAGCAGCTCCCATCCCAGAGCTGGCTTGGATGTGTTTATATTTTTTTTGGATTATATTAGTCACTTAGGACCATCCTCAGCTGCCACAAAGAGTGTTTAAATGAGTCAGATAAGATCTAAATTAGGCCTGGCTGAAAAATTAAGACGAGAGAGTGGAGGTTACTAAAACCAGTCCAGGAGGAGGCTGCAGTGGGGCAGGGAGCTGCTTTCCATCCTGGGCTGGGGCAAGGGCTGGCAGCCCTCACCCAGCTCTCCCAAACCTGTCCCACATCTCCACATAATTCTCAAGGGGAATTTAAATTCTGGGCAGAAGCTGCCTGGTACCACTGGTGATGGATAGGAATAAGGACAGAGACCTTTGACACAACAGGAAAGCAGCAGTTTAATAAATAATCCATCAGAGGGAGAGATTAGCCAGTTCCAAACACAACCTGAACCAAAATAAATACATTTTATCATTAGCTTAAAAAAAAAAAAAAGAGACACAAACACACGTGATGGTGAAGTGTGAGAGAGCAGAGGTGGGGTCAAGTGCCCACACTTTAAAGATACCACAGCTGTCAACAGCCTTTGGAGTGCAGAAAAAGAATAAAAACAGGGAAGTAAAAAGTTACTACTTTGCAAAATTAATGGCAGAAGAGAAAGCAATGGTGTAACTCAGGTTTTTAATGCAACAAGATCAGCTGAAACTCACTTGACCTGCCAGGACTGCTGACAGGCAATTGAGATGATTTTTGCCTTGTGTTTGGGCATTGCTGTTACCATCCCAGATTTTTAAGTCCCTGCAGACAAATCCTGGGAATCCCAACGTTAAACAGCCAGGCTCAGGCACTGCACAGCAGATCAAGCAGATTTTAAGAAAAGACTCCTTTTTAAAAAGTTGCGTTTTCGTAGAAAGTAACAAGAATTGGCAAAAACTAGCTGAATGCTCCACACAGCCTTTCCAGCCTCCACGTGGGATGCTGCAGAAGCACCAGCCCTTCAGAACAAGTTGTTCTTCATCTGGCTCTGGTGACTTCAGCTCCAGCATTGCCTGGCCCAGCTCCTGCTCTGTCCCATCGAGGCAGAGCAGGAGGGAAGGGGAGGCACCGGGCCAAGGCCCCACCAAACCAGTGAGAGGAACCCCAACAGGGTGGGAGGGGATCCCTGCTTGCTCCCTGCACCTCAAAGAGCCCCTGCTGCCAGCTCTGCACACCAGCACGAGCCACTTTGCTGCTGGGGATGGCACCTGTAGAGGTCCTGCTGCTGCCTGGTGCTGTGCCCCCCTCCATCCACCCACTGCCACATCCCCACCCCAGCTGCACCAGTAACCCCACTGGTGACCAAAACACTCCAGGCCCACCGTGCACATGTCAGCATCACCAGAAGCTCAGGGGTGAGGGACATGAGCTGGGAGGGAAGATTCTGGACAGTTCTGGGGTCTGAGGGGAAGGAAAGGGTGAGAAGCCACAGGCAGCAGCAGTGGTGAGAGGGAATGGGACCAGAAACACATTGGTTTCAATAAACTATGCAATAAGGGAGAGGACTTTTAAAAATATATCTCTATATACTTTATATCATATAAATTATGCTCATCTTTTTTGTAACGTGTCGCTGTATTGTACCCGTGAAGCTCTGAGGTAACAATTCTACATTTTTACTTCTTCTGTGTGTGAGGGAAAATCCTACATCAGCTCACTTTAACCCATATAAATCAACAGATTGCCGGGACTTGGGAAAAGTCCCGTCTGAAAAAGGCATTTTTGTGAGGAACAGAGGTGGGGGAACTGCTGCCTGGAAGTGCAAGTGACAGGATTTCCTTCAGGATAAAAGCTTGCCATGCACACACAGTACTGACCATCCCACTAATGTTTGGGAATTGGGAGTGTCACCACAAGGAGCTTGTGGGAAGGGAAAAATGGAGTCATGGCAGGTCAAGGAAGTTTCTGCTGGCTCTGCTCCTCCCCAGACCTGCAGCCAGACCCATCTCAGCATCCCTCTGTGTCCCAGCTGCTCCCAGTTCTGAGCACAGGAGCTGCCACCAGGCCAGATCAATGCACAACAAACTGTCCATTCTTTTACTGAAACACCCACCTCTGCTAACCAGATGGCATTTGCAGTCACTGCTGTGTGTCTGCAAAGATCCACCACGTCAAGGGCCAGCACTGCCTCCCTTTTGGCTGCTCTCCCCTGGGTAACCTTCCCCAAACCCACAGAGAGGAGATCCCAGGCAGAGAACAGCCAAGGCAAGGCTGGTTTAGCTGCTGCACCCTCCATTCCTTTAACAAAAGATTCCTCAAGTGTCCTTGGTTTGGTCCTTACTTCCCAGAACTGCTCAATGCCACCACTTCTTATTCACTCAAATGAGAACAATTGTTTCCTGCCCTCTGCCACATTTCTATAAACAACCACACATTCCCTGTTTGCCTCAGCTCCTTTCACCAGGCTCCAAGCACCTCCTGCTCTTTCTGAGCACAGCTGAGCCTGCAGCAGAGGTTGCAGCTCCACTGTTCCACAAACAAAAGCCTCCACCGCAGGCTCAGAAATGCCACATGGAATCCAAAGCCCTTAAGTCCAAATCAACACAACCTTCACCATCAGGATCTGCTGGGTTGAGAACAAACCAGCTCTGGACACTCTTTGGGTTTAGCATCAGATGGTAGAGCCCAGAGGCAAACCAGCGTGCTTTATACAATGCTCAAGGTAAACAGACATTTCTCTGACCTTTCTCCCAGGAAATCACTCCTCTCCAAAGTGCTCAGCACAGCCAAGCTGTTTCTCCAACCTGCCAGAGAATTTTATCTCCTAAACAACCCTCACAGCTCCAGGAAAAGATTTCTGAAAAAGAAAAAATTCTTCCACCTACTGCCTGTGGAGGCAACAGGCAAATGCCACCTCAGAGTGACAAGAGAAAAGAAAACCAAACAGAACCACAGCCATTGTGGCCATCCAAGTGTTTGTAATTCGTGGAGTTGCCCTTCTCAGCTGCAACTTCTTCATTTTTATCCTCTTCATCAGAACATGAAGTCAGCAGATTTCTGGTTTTTTGGTCTAAGTCTCACTTGGGGCAGAACGGGGCCCTCCAGCAGAGAGGAAGCTCAGAGCTGCAGCCCCTGTGCTTCACACACACCCTGTCCCCTCCTCAGGGTGCCACCACAGCCTGCAGGGCTGCCAGGGCCAGCAGCAGCAACAGCTCTGGCAGGGATGGGGCATGGAGCAAAGGCCAGATTTGATTCCAGGGGCAGCTCCCACCAAGCACAGCCCAGGCAGAGGGTTTGGCAGGGCACACAGGGGTCACTCACAAGGGCAGGTTTGCTTTCCAGAACCATCCCTCCAGTGGAGCAGTTCCCTATCTCCCCTTTCCATCAGCACCGGGTGATACAATTCCATTTTTGCACCAGCTGGGTGTATTTGGCTCGAAGGGAAACCTCATCCCTCCTCAGGAGCTGTCAGTGGCACAGTCTGTCACCTTGGATCCCTCTCCCCTTCCCTGAACTCCTGCTGAGTCCATCCTTGACGTGGAGTCGAGCCTGGGGCAGGTCCCCTGTCCCACCTCACACACTGCTGTCCTCCAGGAGGGGCTCTTTGCCATCAGACCCCCCAGCTGGGGGGCTGTGGGGGTGAGCCTGAGCCCCTGCACTGTGCTTCTTGTGGCTGCCTGACCTCAGGGCCAGGTTGTGTTCAGGAATGAACAGGGCCACCAGCAGCGACAGCAGCACGGAGCACGCCCCGAACAGGAAGGGTGGCCCAGGGATGATGCTGCTCTGGAGAGAGAGAGAGACAGAGAGACAGGAATGATTCAAGCATGAGGGCAAACCCAGCCCAAAAAACAGAGTGAGAAGCTGAGTAGGTACCTCATCTGTAGGGTTGGCCATGTTGGGTTTGGAGGCTTTGCCCAACGTTTCCACCTCAGCCATTTCGTTCAGCTCCACGTGGAAGAGATAGAAGACAAAACCATAGAGTGCTGGCCCCAGGCCATTACACAGACCCCGAATTCCAGTGATCATCCCCTGCACCACACCTGGGGACAGAGGGAAGAACAGGGGAAATGCCTCCAGCTCTCCAAAGAAAGTGAGAGTTTCTTGTTTAATTCAAGTGAGTTTCACTTGTTTTATTCGAGGATACATATTTGGAAACAAGATCAAGCACTTGGATCTGGGCTGATGTGCAGGGGAGGAGTTTGCAGATGAGCAGCTTCACTCAGTGCCAGGTTCTAGAAAAATCAGTAATGCTGGGCTTGCTGCTTTGCAGACTGAAATAAGCATAAGCACATCAAGCAACAATTTCCAATTAACTAGAATTTAATTGAGGATTCAGAGAGGTACTGTGAGGCAGGCAAAATGCAGCAGCCTCCTCTGCCTCAGAGGACAACACCAAACACCCATTTTCATGACTTGGGAGTTCCCCAGTAAAGCAGCAGCCGTGGTCAAAGATAAGAGTGTGAAAATTGCTGTGAGCACAGTGACACTCCACAGCTGGCACAGATGTTCCTGCCAACCCCTCCCCTCCTTGTGCCACCTCAGCACCTGCTGGGACGAACCCTCCATCAGATGTGTGTCACTGTCATATTCTCCAAAAAAAATCTCTTGGCCCAGGATTGTCTCCTGGGAAGCTGAGAAGCCTCGGAGAAAAATAAAACCAATAATTATCAGATTTGCTTCTCCTGTGTTTTGATGCTTTGGAATGTGGGTTGGACATTGTTTACCAACAATGCATTTTTGATTGGTTTCATGTGAATTGTTTTGACTTAATGGCCAATCATGGTCAGGCTGTGTCAGGACTCTGGAAGGAGTCACAAGATTTCATTATTTTTTTTTAGCCTTCTGTCTGTATCCTTTCTCTATTCTTTAGTAGAGTTTTAGTTTAGTATTCTTAATATATTATATTAAGATTATATTTTTAATAGAACATATTATATTCTAATATATTATTAGAATATTCTAATACAATATTATAATATTATAATGCATTATTTAATGTATTATTTTAATATTCTAATGTATCATATTACTATAATATTATAATATATTATTTTATTAGAATATTTCTTATTATTATTATTATATTCTAATATATTCTTTATAGATCATAAAATAATAAATCAGCCTTCTAAGAACATGGAGTCAGGTTCATCATTCCTCCCTTTGACAGGGTCTCAGAAAATACTTAGCCTTCTGTCTGTATCCTTTCTCTATTCTTTAGTAGAGTTTCAGTTTAGTATTCTTAATATATTAAGAATATGATATATTTTTAATAGAAATAATCTATTCTAATTTATTATTATATTATAATATTCTATTATTATACTAATATATTATATTCTGATATATATTATATCAGAATATATATTATTATATTGTATATTATTTTATATTATAATATTATATATTATTTCATATATTTTATTTTTATTATTAGAATATTATGTATTATTTTATGATCTATAAAAATATAATATATTCTAATATAATATATTAGAATATAATAATATATTAGAATATAATAAATATTCTAATATATTATATTCTTTATAGATCATAAAATAATAAATTAGCCTTCTAAGAACATGGAGTCAGATTCCTCATACCTCCCTTTGACAGGGCCTCAGAAAATCCCCCAGCTGTGTCCCCAGGCACTCACCCTGCTGGTCAGGGTCTGTGCTCCTCGACACCATGGCACTGATGGCTGGGAAGGTGATGCTGGACATGGCAGCCACAGCTCCTGCTGCCCACATCATCCTGGGGAGGAAGAGGCAGCTGTGAGGAACAGCCCTGAGCCCTCACCCTGTGCTGCTGCAGGGTGGGAGAGGCCACAGAGGGACAGAAATGTGGGCAGACCCTCACCAAGGCTGTGATCCAAAGCCATACCAGGCGAGCTGCAGGATCTGGAAGCCCAGGCCCAGCAGGATGGTGTTTTTATTCCCTATCGAGCGCATGAGGATTCCCAACACCACTGTCTGGAAAGAAAAACAGGAGTTTTCAAGGCAGGGGCAAAGAAAGTGGGCAACAATCAGGAGACAAGAGCACAGGAACCTGAGGGATTCTTATGGGTCTCTCCCAGTTTAAGATCTCTGTTTCAAAAGTCTGTGTGGCCACAGGAGTTCTGACAACTCTCAACTCAGAAATTTCAGACTGCTCAAGCCAACACAGAAATTGCTTCTCACCTGAGCCAGTATAGAGAGAATTCCAACGACACCAATAAAGGCTGCTACAGTCTCTGAGGAAAAACCAATGACCTGTGAAAACATCAAAGAGGGATTTTCAGGCAGATTTGTACCAAAAGCCCCTCCATCAATGTCACTCATGTTTACTGAACTTCCTTCTCAGGGAGCTGCACATTAACAGCTCTGCCTCTGGCCTGCCATAGGAATCAAACAGATTTTCCTCTGGCTGAAAAAATGGTTTTAAATCACTGAACTCCCCTTGCAGTGCCTGAAGGTGGCACAGCCAGGATTGCCAGGCAGACACCAGCAAGGAGCCAAGCCAGGCTTGCCCCAGACAATGCGTGGGGCAGTCAGCAGGCACACACATTCTTCAGGGGAGCTGGAAAAAAAAAATCACTATTTCTTACAATTTCACTATTTCTTACAATTATTGGCCAAGAAAAGCCACCTTGAGACAGGTGGCACAACTTTATTTATATTTTATGCAGGATTTCCTGCAGGCAGAGCTTTGAGAGACTGACCTGTCTCAGGTAGAGGAAGAAGCTGGAGTACTGGCCGGCCTCAGGAAGGTAGGAGAGAAAGACTGTGATACAGATGAGCAGCACTGTGGAGTCCTGACCCACCTTCCTCAAGGACTGCAGGGAAAGGGGTGGGGAACCAGAAAAAAATGTTTTAAAATTTGACTTGATATCACTGAAAAATCTGCAGGTACAAAAACAGCAAAACCTTAAAAATCAGCAGGACTAAAGCAAACATTAAGCATTACCAGCAGACAGGAAAACAGCAGTGCTGGATTTTCTACAAATTTTCCACAAATTTTTCACAAATTTTCCACAAATCCATTTCCCACACAGCAGCAGGCTGTGAGCAGCACTGTGAAGTCCTGACCCACCTTCCTCAAGGACTGCAGGGAACGGGGTGGGGAACCAGAAAAATTTTTAAAATTTGACTTGATATCACTGAAAAATCTGCAGGTACCAAGACAGCCAAACCAAGGGCTTAACACTTGAAAAATCAGCAGGATTAAAGCAAACATTGAGCATTACCAGCACACAGGAAAACAGCAGTGCTGGATTTTCTACAAATTTTCAAGAGATCCCTTTCCCACACGGCAGCAGGCTCACTCACAGCGAATGGGTCAGCTTGTTCCCAGGAGATTGGGGCTCCCCAGGAGACTGGACGCATCTCCTCAGGCAGTGACTCGGGCACAGCCAGCAGGATGAAGCCAATGTCCAGCAAAGCAACCCCTGAAGCCAGCACAACCACCAAGGTGTCACCGTAGGCTTGGGACAGGTAGGCGCCGATGGCCGGGCTGGTGACCAGGCTGGCAGCAAACGTGGCTGACACCTGGAAACATAAAAATTCTCTACAGCCTCTTCTTCCTACAGCACATTTCCTCCTCCTCAGTGACCCAGGGAACTCTTTTTGGCATCTCTGATGGAGAGACCGTCTCCTCTTCCCTAGTGATCCAGAGAATTCTTTCTGGCATCTTTGATGGAGAGATAAATAAGAATTCACAGCTGACAGATTCTCTTGGTGCACCTGGGCTAAATTCTAGCAAAAGGGAATCAAAGCTTTCCTAGGAATGCCTGGATGGTGCTGTAAAGCTGCAGGAAGGGCAGGATCACAGCAAGCATCACAGGCTCCCCTTCCCTGGTGTGGAGAAGAGAAGGGCCAGGCTGGTTTAGAGTAGGCAGAGATCAGCCTCCTCCCCAGAGCTAAACCCCAAACACAAGGACAGGAGTCTGTGTGATCAGTCAATAAACCTCCCACCCTAATTTTATATCTCTCCTACCTGCAAAGCCCCAAATATTTCTTTAAGAGCCAGGCCAGTGACTCAGCTCCTTACCAGGCCGTACGCCGTGCTGCGCTCGTGCTCCTGCGTGATATCAGCAACATAGGCAAAAATCACAGAAAAGGTGACAGCAAACACTCCAGACATGGAAATGACAGCAAAGTACCACCTGCAAGAGCCCAAGGCACAGTGAGAGAGCAGCCACACCACGGCCCACAGCTGCTGAAGCAGAGCCTCTCCCTTGTTCTGCCTCCAGTCCATCCTGTTCCAGTGCACCAGAACAGGAACATGGAATCTTGGTCTGGAGAGCACTGAAGTTCTATCATTTATTTTCCCTAACAGAAATAATGCATTGAGTAAGGGAACAAGCACAGAGGACAGAACAACCCTTAACCCCCAACTGAACCCTCCAGACCCAGACAAATCAGTCTCTAGGCTGAGCATCCTCCTCCATTCCTGAGATGGATGAGACTCTTCCATCTCACCCTGAAAGGAGCAGCTGCAAACCCTCCTCCTTCAGCCTCTTGCTGCTGCCCCTCCTCAGAACCCTGGGGCTGCACTGAGGGTGAACTCACCAGGGGCTGATCTTCATCAGGGGAATTGGTGCACACGTGAAGAAGACGGTGAGAAGGAGGAAGGATTTCCTGCCCCAGACATCAGAGAGAGCACCAATCAGTGGGGCACTTAGGAAAGAGAGCAGACCCTGGGATGGACAGACAGAGAAACCCCTCAGTGAGAGCTTTCAACAACATCAGGGGGAGAAAACCCATTCTGATTGCTGCAATGCTGTTACAACAGAGCAGTGGATTCAACTCCCCAAAAACAAATCCTTGACCAGCAAGGCCCCACTGAGCACCCCTGCATGCTCAGAGCTCTGCTCTGGGCACCCAGGCAGCCCTGCCAGGAGCTGGAGAGCTGCTGGCACAGCTCCAGCATGGCAACAGCTGCTGCAGTTCTGGGGAAATCCTTCTCTTGTATGTGGAGACAGGACAGACACAATGAGAAGCCAAGGCCATTAAGCACAAATAAAATTATTCAAAGCCTTTCCACATCTCCCAAGCCTGAGGCAGGCAGGGCAGAGCCTTTCAGTACAGGGGCTGTTTTCCAAGATCCTCTTGCCAGAGACAGCCAAGAATTGTCTGTATTGCCTAATTCCTCAGTCAGAATTCAGGAATATTCCCTGTTCACAACTGTTGCCTGCAATTCTGCTCTAGTGCAAGAAGCTCCCCAGTCCCACAGCACATCCCCACCTCCTGCCTGGAGCTCACTGAGGCCACTTGGTTTCAGCTTCTATCACCAATAAATTTACAAGTCACTGAATTGTCATTCTGTTATGCCCCAGAGGATGGGCACAGGGCTGATTTCATGCAGGTGAGATGATTTCCAGCTGAAACAACTCAGCTGTTGTAACTCCACATTGTCACCCCTGCTCAGTAAAATCAGCTGTCCCATACCTGTGTCCTCCCTTTTGCAGCAGGTTTGCCAGAACCCTCTCAAAGTGGCCAAATATTGGCTGGCATCATCAACAAGTTATAAAAATAAATAATGGCTTGTCCTTCTTGCACCCATGGCGGATTTAAAGGAAATCCTGGAAGGAATATTCCTTACCTTGACTCCATGAATCAGACCATTCATCAGGAATGTGTGCTGAGGAAAAGTCTGGTGTAAGACCTGGAAGGGAAAACAAACAAAAACCAAATTTAAAAGTCAGAGTCAGCAACTTCTGCAAAATTTCTGTGAGCATCTGCCAGCCAGAGAACTGGAGGGGCACAATCCAGGGAAAAGGGGAAATATCCTGCCAACATTGCCTCCGTGTGAGGAGCTCTGCCTGCCTTTTCCAGTATGGGAAACCACTGCCTTCAAATGCCTTTAACCATAAAAATAAATGTCTATAACACTTTCCAGGTGTATAAATCCCTCCAGCATGCTCAGAGAGCCTTTCCCCAGCCCCTGAACCCCCTCTGGTTTTAATTAATGTCACCACATCCCTTCTCTGTGGGTCCCTTTGTGCTGTATGTTTGGCTTTATATTTTATATTAAAATATAAATAATATTTATATTTTAAAATAAATATAGCATTAATATAAATATAATTTTAAATATAATGTTTCTATTTAAAATTATATTTATAAATATATTTTATATTTGTATAAAGACATATTATATATATTTATATAAAAATTCTAATTATAAATATAATTTAAAATATATTATATATTATATTATAATTCTATTATAATATATATAAACTATATATAATATAAATTAAAAATATAATATAAAATATATATTATATATAAATTATATAATAATATACATTATATATTTATATTTTAATATAGATATTTGAATATATATTATATATTTAATATAAATATATATTATAGATAAAATTATATATAAACATATATTATATAAACATATAAATTATAATATATTTATTTATTTTTAATGTAGGTCTTTGACTATAAATTTTATATTTTAATATAGATATAGATAATGTTTATATTTAAGACAGACATTTGAATATAAATTGATAGACTAATATATCTAAATGTATATTTTGTATAACCAAACCCTCCTTTTCCACAGTTCCCCAGTGTTTTCACTTAATTCTCAGGAGAGCTGCCATGGAGACACACTCACCGTCAGCATTGGCGTGGTCAGCAGCCCCCAGGCAAAGAACTCCAGGAAAATCACCACCACAGCATGGTACACACTGGGCTCCCCGATCCCCTGGCGCTGCAAAACACAGCAAAAATAATAAAAAACCAAAAAACTTTCAGCAGCCTCGTCCTGCGCCTCAGAGAGAGCTCACACAGCTGGGGGATGTGGTGGTGTTCACAGGGTCCCAGGATGAGGGAAGAGATGAGAGTCTGACTCCATGTTTCAGAAAGTTTATTTATTATTTTATGCTGTGTATTGTATTAAAATTATATTTTAAAACTATACTAAAAGAAGAAAGGATTTCATCAGAAAGGATTTCATCCTTTTATCATCCTTGAAAGGAATAGAAAGGAATGGAATGATCATAAAATCTTGTGACTGACCAGAGAGTCCAAGACAGCTGGACTGTGATTGGCCATTAATTAAAAACAACCACATGAGCCCAATCCCAGATGCACCTGTTGCATTCCACAGCAGCAGATTATTATTATTTACATTTCGTTTTTTAGGCCTCTCAGCTTCTCAGGAGAAAAAGCCCTAAAGAAAGGATTTTTAATAAAAGATGTCAGTGCCAGGGGGATCCCGGGCACGAGTGGAGGCAGCGAGAGACGCTGCTCCGAAACGTTTTTTCCGGTCATAGCCAGCCCAGGGTGCTTGAATCCACCCCCAGCCGCTCGGTGCGGGGCTCCCTGCCCGGTTTTGCCGCCCAGGAACGGGAGCGCCCGGGGGAAGCGGCGCAGAACCGGCAGGCGCAGCGCCCATCACGGCATCCTCAGCATCCGCCGCGTCCCAGGCCGGCAGCCGCAGCAGCGGGGCCGGTTTGAGGAGCGCGGCCCACCGGGGCCAGCCCTCCTCGGGCACCGGGCACCGGCACCGCCCGCGCTCCCGTTAGAGCCGGTGCGCGCCATCCCCCCGCAGCCCCCGGTAGCCCCGCGCTCACGCCGGCCCCGTCCCGGATCACGATCTTCTTGGCCAGCAGGACGCTGCGGTTGAGCCGCTTCTTCTTCTTCTTCTCGCCGGTCATGGCGCCGCCGGGCCGCTGCCGCTCACCGGCCGCCGCGGCTGCCCCATCCTCCCCGTGGCGGGCCGGGCCGAACCGGACCGGGCCGCGCTGCGCAGAGGCAGAGGCCGAGCCCGGGCCCGGCACCGGCCCCGGAGCGGCACCGGGCGGGGAGCGCCGGGCCCGGCGCTGACGGCGGGCGAGCGGAGCGGAGCGGGGCGACCCCGCCCGCTGGCCCCGCCCCCGCACCGGGAACCGGCACTTCCGCCGCGCCGCTCCTCGCGTCTCATTGGCTGCTCCGCCGAGTCATCACCGGCCGTTCTGGTCTGTGATTGGCTAGACGGGCCGGGGAGGCGGGCATTTCTTGGTGGGTTGGGCGGGGCCGTGACGTCACGGCGCGGCAGTGGCACCGGGAACGGGCGGTGGCACCGGCAGCGGCCCAGGTGCGCCTTTGGGAGCGGCTGCTGCTCCGTCACGGGCAGCGCTCAAGGCCGGTTCAACAAGGACACGCGGCCGCCCCGGGGCTGGCGGCACCGGCAGGGCCGCGTCTGTCCCGGCGCGGCTCTCTCGGTACCGAGCTGCTGGTTCTCCCCTCAGCACCGGCATCCCGTAGTGGTGAAGCCAAACGCCTCCCCAGGACGATCCCGTCTCATGGTTCCCACCCCATCCCGTCTCATGGTTCCCACCCCATCCCATCCCATGGATCCCATCCCATGGATCCTATCCCATCCCACCCCATCCCATGGATCCCACCCCATCCCATGGATCCCATCCCATCCCATCCCATCCCATCCCATGGATCCCACCCCATCCCATGGATCCCATCCCATCCCATCCCACCCCATCCCATGGATCCCATCCCACCCCATCCCATGGATCCCATCCCATCCCATCCCATCCCATGGATCCCACCCCATCCCATGGATCCCATCCCATCCCATCCCATCCCATGGATCCCACCCCATCCCCCAAGCCCGGTGCCGCCGGTGCTTGGGGTGCGTCCTAATTAACCGTGTACGAGCCAGGAGCGCGTGCTGCTGATTACCATGGTGCGGGGTCAGAGGACATTAATTGGGCACGTTTAGATAAATTTTGTGCTCGCCAGGTCCCTCTGCTCGGCCCAGCCCGCTCGAGGTGGCCGCCCCCAGCAGCAGGAGGTGGCCACACACGACCTGGGATGCCTGGAGGGGTCTCACCGTGGGACACCGAGAGGCTCTCGGGGCTCCTGCCCACCCGGGGAACACCAGAGGCTCCAATCCAGCCTTGATCCACAGAGCTTTTCCTTTAAGCAATGATTAAACCCAAGGAAAAGTCGCCTCAGGTAACTCCACCTGAAAGATGAAAGCAGTCCCCCGATTTCCCAGGATTTTTGTGTGGGTGTGGAGAGCAGCTCCATTGTCCAGGGCTGCTACGCCTTGCCCGGCTCTGCTGTGCTGTCTTGGTTTGGAAAGACAGGAGTCTGCTAAGGAAGGCAGGAGCCTCCCCTGAAATGGAGAATGTGAACCCTTCCCCCTGCTCTGATTTGCTATAAATTTAAAATTAAGGGGCTTTCAGGCAAAAACTATGGGAGCAGGAAATAACAGTTCTTTAATAGGGAAGAAAAAAAAGTGAAAGGATAAAATAAACAATGCAGTACATTAGAACAACACTGCCAGAGTCAGAACCCAACCTGGCACCCTGTGGGTCAGGGTGTTGGCAGCAGAACCATTGGAATTGTGGCTCAGCCCTCCTGCAGTGTCAGGGCTGGTTCTGCTGGAGCAGGGATCCTGGAGAAGGGTGGAATCTTCCTCTGAAGATCCAGTGGCAGAGGCAGCTGCTGTTCCTCTGGGCAATCCAGTGCAGAAGCTGTGCTGGTGTTCCAGAATCTCCAGATTATATCCAGGCAGGAATGCTTGGCTCCTCCCTCTGGGCTCCCATCTCCCAATGGGATGCTGTAGTTCTTATCAGCCATGCAGGGACATTCCATGGCTGTTATCAGCAGGTGTCCCCTCCCCAGGGAGGAGTGATTGTGGTCACTCAGAGAGAGAGATAAGGCAAACTGCCCACTTGACAAAAGATAATCTGCCATACAGGTGGTAACAGAAAACATCTTGCATTGCAAAGCCCTGCACATGTCACACCCTTGGGAAAAAAGCAGGGACACGGTGCCCTCCCCAGGAATGTACTCCTCCAGGCTGGGCAGGCACCTGAGCCCCTTTGAACCCTCCTCATAAAAGCATGGAGAAGCCTGATTTATCCCAGTGCTCTGCAACAGCTTAAAAACTGTGAAAAATGCGTATTTTATGATTAAAATTTCGCAAATATTCAAATGAATATTATAGGTGGTGTGTTAGAAAGTTATGCTGTATTAATTCTCCTAAGTTGTGTGGTAAATATGGTTTTGGGTTATAAAAAAAAGTTAAAATAGAAACTATGCTATGTAAGATACTTTCTTCCTAAAGAAAGGACTCGCAGCGAGATAGCAGCCACAGGACACCTCAATCTTTCAGAGAAAGAGAATTTATTGCTCCATTATCAGAAGAAACGAACTTCTTCCCACCTCGAAGGCGCTGTTAGGATTCAGAGGAAGAAGTTGACACTGACCAGACAGAATCCTGTGTTTGAATGGAATTTCTGCATCGTGTATGAGATGTATGAATATGCAACAGGCTGTTGTTTTTAAGGGTTAATCCTCTGTTAACTGTGTCCTTTTTCAGCCTTGTGCTGCCCAGTAAAAGGTACCCGGACTGTCCTTAACTCTTTGTTTCTATTGTCTCATATAGTCCTAATCCAAATTGTCCAAATTATTATTACTCTAATTATATTAATATTTTTATAACCATTTTATTACTACTAAACTTTTAAAATTAAAAAAAAAACAACAAAAAACCAAGTGATTGGGCGTTTTTCACAAAAACAAAACCAAGGAGAGAGATCAGAGAGCAGGGAAGCGCTTCCCAACATGGCAACGGCAGATGTAATTCTATTACCTTGATTTATTGATCGCACTTAGAGCAATTACTGGCTCTCACCCCGTCACCTGCCGGGGAGCAGGAGACAGTGAGGAGAGGAGACAAAGGCGGCCGTGTCGTCCGGGGCACGGGGAGGCTCCGGTGTTGTTTGTGCCGCGGGGGCTGGGGGTGTTGGACCGAAAAGCGACCCCAGGAATCTGAAAACAAGCGCTGAAAGGAGCCTGAGATGCAGTGGGGGTGCAGCCCCAGCATTAAAACCACTTCGGAGATGGAGGGGATGCAGGGCTGGGGAAAAGTGAGGGGGCTCCAGCACTGTGGGCAGCACTCCGGTCCTCTGACCCGCTCGAAAAGCGCCGCAGCCCCGGGGCAGGAGCAAGGGCGAATCGCTCGATTGAGGTCAGAAAATCCCTTTAAGGGTTGTGTGGGATTATTTTTCCCCCTGCTTGCTGCAGTTACAAGCAGAAAAAAAAAAACAAGAAAATGTTTGTGCTGTTCACTGCCTGAGCCCTCCAGACAGATACAAACAAAGCGGGAGTCAGATCTGGCTTTGGATGAGATCACAGCGAGAGAGGCCAGCGGGCTGCGAGGCACACAAGTAGGGCAGCCCGCTTGTGCAGCGAAGCCTGGCCAAGCCCTCCCCCGCCTGCTCCCCGGCCAGCCCTGGGCTCCTGCAGCGCTTCCCGGGCGTGCAGAGGTGGAAAGAGCAGAAAATGTCCCCGTTGTGGGCGAGGGGGGCTGCGGGCCGCTTTCGCTCCAGCTCACGCACACCGAGAGCGGGCACAGCCCCGTGGCTGCGGGAGGAGCCGTCACCCTCCCCTGCCTGTTCCCCCCGTACCCTCGCTCCCAACGCTTGTGGCAGAGCTGAAAATACCCAGGGCCAGCCCCACGGCTCGGAGCAGGACGGAGGGCGCAGCGTGGGCAGCTCCGGCCCCACGGGCCGTGTCCGCGGGGGCAGCCCGGGCGCGGGGT
Source organism: Agelaius phoeniceus (assembly GCF_051311805.1). NCBI lineage: Eukaryota > Metazoa > Chordata > Aves > Passeriformes > Icteridae > Agelaius > Agelaius phoeniceus. The sequence goes on from NC_135293.1 coordinate 2,822,380, forward strand.
GGATGCTCCGCTGTGCGGGGATGCGGGGCGGGGTGGATGCTCCGCTGTGCGGGGATGCGGGGCGGGGATGCGGGGCGGGACGGGGATGCGGGGCGGGACGGGGATGCTCTGGAGGCCGCGGGGGGGGTCGGGGGCGGAGGATGCGGGGCCGGGCGGGCGGCGGAGCAGCGCTCTCACCATGACATCAGCGCGGCGCGGCCCCGGGGGAGCGGGCGGGGGGTGGGAGCCGGCGCGGAGGCGGCGGCGGCGGCGGCAGCGGAGCGGAGCGCGGCCCCGGGCATGCTCCCGGAGCCCAAGTATGATCGCTTCCGCGACGAGCCGCTGACCGCCCCCATGCCGTCGCCGGCCCCCGCTCCGTGCCCCGCGGCGGGCGAGGAGCCCGAGCACGGCACCACCTTCTGCGCTCTGCTGCCGCGGATGCCGCAGTGGAAGTTCCCCGGCTCCAGCGGCTTCCTCGGCCGCGGCCCCGCCGGTGCCTCCCGGGACGCCCCCGCCGCGGCGGAGTCTCCCTCGGGGCTGGCCGCCGTGCTGGGCGCCTGCGAGCCGCTCTGCGCCGCGCCCTGCGCGCTACCGGGCGGCGGGAGGGCGCGGGGAGCGGCGGGGCGGGCGCGGGGGGCGGCGGCGGCACCGGCGGCGGGGGCCCGGCCCGGCGGGGATGAGTGGAGCCGCAAGGGCAGCTTCATCCGCAAACCGGCTCAGGGCTGGCTGCACCCCGACGAGCGGGTGCTGGGGCCCGGCGTCTCCTACATTGTCCGGGTAAGTCCCGCCGGAGCTCCCGGTGAGGCGCGGGAGGGCGCGGAGACCCCCGGGCCCAGGCGTGTGCGGGGCTCGGCGGGTCCGGCTCCTCCCGACGGGCTGAACCCTCGCTCGAGTCCCCCCGGCACGGCTGGACCGGGGCAGCCGCCCTCAGAACATCACAGCCGTGATGGGGCCGGGCCCCGGGGGCTTGCTGGGCCCTGGAGCCCACCCTGGGACTCCAGCATTGTCAGCTCCTACCAGGCATCACAAGCTGGAGCACACAGATGAAGTTTTGGGGTGTTAGCACGGGGTCTGGGTGTGTGATGGGGCATTTTGGGGTGGGGAGTGAAAGCTGCTGTGTGATGCCTGGAACTGGTGTGGAGCTGCCCCTGACACCCTCTCCTGTCCTTGGCCTGCCCTGCTGTGCTGCTTTCCCCCCGCAGTACATGGGGTGCATTGAGGTGCTGCGCTCCATGAGGTCCCTCGACTTCAACACCCGGACACAGGTCACCAGGTACGGCCCTGCAGTCCCACTGTCCCACACCCCGGTGCCACCCCAAGACCCCGGTGGCCCTGGGTGCTCTCCAGTGGCCCTGGGTGCTCTCCAGTGGCCCTGGGTGCTCTCCGGTGGCCCTGGGTGCTCCCCCTTCCCAGAGCCCCATGCAGAGAAGGGAACACGGGCCCGGGGAAGCCATGCCCTGCATGCAGGGACACAGAGGAAGGGCACTGCTGCAGATCAATGGGTGGAAAGAGGAGAAGGGAGGTGGCCCCAGCCGGGATTACGTACCAGGGCCGGGGCCGTGACGTGGGGCAGCGCTGCGGGGAGGCTGCAGTGCCCTGGGGATGTGGGGGCTCCTGCCACCAGACCCCACAGGGCAATGTGGGGTGGGAAGGCAGCTGGGAAGGGCTGGCTGTGGAGCAGTGAGCAGGCCAGGCTCTGTCCATTGCAGAGAAGCAATCAACAGACTATACGAGGCAGTGCCGGGTGTGAAGGGCATCTGGAAGAAGAAGGTGAGTTTCTCTGGGACAAGCCAAGGCTGTGGGCACTGGGGCTGCCTGTCCAGTTTCTGGGCCTGCAGCCTCTTGGGGCACCCCCTGTTTGCTCATTCACCCCAGGAGGCCTGGTCCTGGTGGTCTCCATTGCCCCCAGCATCCTCTCCCCCGCCAGGCTCCCAACAAAGCCCTGTTCTCCATCCTGGGCAAGAGCAACCTGCACTTCGCTGGCATGAGCATCGCTGTCAACATCTCCGTGGATGGGCTGAACCTCATGATCCCCACCACGCGCCAGGTGAGCGTTCCTGGGCACACATTCCTGCTGCCTGCCAGCCTGGGAGCCAGCAGCCCCTCTGCTGATTCCCCCCTGGGCCGTGTTCCCCATGCAGATCATCGCCAACCACCACATGCAGTCCATCTCCTTCGCCTCCGGTGGGGACATGGTGAGTGACACACACCCAGGGTGGTGGGGACAGGGACTGCCAGCTGAGCTGAGCACAGGGTGGCCTTAACTGGGTCAGGACGTGGGGCTGGGGCTGAGAGTAGCAGGACATGAGTGCTGATCTCCCCCTCTGTCTGCAGGACACCACGGATTATGTCGCTTATGTCGCCAAGGACCCCATCAACCAGAGAGGTGACGCTGCCCTGGGGGCTCTGGAGGAGGGATGGAGGCTGGAGGAGGAGATCTGTGACCATGTTCAGAGGGGCCTTAGGATGAGGGAAGAGATGAGAATCTTGACTCCATGTTTCAGAAGGCTTGATTTATTATTTTATGATATATCTTACATTAAAACTATACTAAAAGAATAGAAGAAAGGATTTCATCAGAGGGCTAGCTAAGAATAGAAAAGGAAAGAAGAATCATAATAAAGGTTTGTGGCTTGGACTCTCTGTCCGAGCCAGCTGGGCTGTGATTGGCCATTAATTAGAAACAACCACATGAGACCAATCCCAGATGCCCCTGTTGCATTCCACAGCAGCAGATAACCATTGGTTACATTTTGTTCCTGAGGCCTCTCAGCTTCTCAGGAGGAAAAATCCAAAGGAAAGGATTTTTCATAAAAGATGTCTCCGACAGAGATCCCTCGTGGGCTCAGGGTGGAGCGATGGCAGCGTGGGGGAAACACTCAAACCATCCATCCATCTGTCTGTGTGTCTGTGTGTCTGTCCACAGCCTGCCACATCCTGGAGTGCTGCGAGGGGCTGGCGCAGAGCGTCATCAGCACGGTGGGCCAGGCCTTTGAGCTGCGCTTCAAGCAGTACCTGCACAGCCCCCCCAAGGTGGTGGTACCCCCAGAGAGGTAGGGGGGTGGGGGCCCTGCTGCTGCATCCCCCTGTCCCGGGCCTGTCCCCTGCCTGCGGGTGGCTCCGGGTGTCCCTGCAGGGCCACCGTGCCGGGCAGGCTGTCCCCAGCTCACCCATCCCTGCCGCAGGGCGCTGGCTGCAGAGGAGTCAGCCTGGGGGGAGGATGAGGAGGCAGCCGAGCACGACTACTACAACAGCATCCCGGGCAAGGAGCCGCCTCCAGGGGGCCTGGTGGACTCCCGGCTGCGCCACATCCGCGCTCAGCCCCCCAGCTCCATCCCCTCCAGCCAGGTGAGCCCCTCAGAGCCACTGCTGGCCTTGCTCTGGGGGTGCAGAGCCCCCCAACGCTCTTCTGCCTCCTTCCCTAGGGTGGGTTAGCAGCCAGAAGAGACCCGAGCAGCCAGCTGGGGCCACCCTGGGACGTGGAGAGCCAGGGTGGGTACTGAGCTGTGAGCTGGGGGGTCCCTGTGGCTCTGGGCAGCCCTGGCCGGCGGTGATGGGGTGATGGCCGTCCTTGCAGGCCAGCCCTGCGACGGGTACCTGCAGGCTGACAGCCACACCCTGGGGCCACGGGACTACGAGGAGCACATGTACGTGAACACCCAGAGCCTGGACGCCTGGGAGCCTGAGCTGCTGGCTCACGGGACAGCAGAGGAGAGCCCCAAAAAGGACCTCTTTGACATGAGTAAGCCACTGCCCCTGGGGGAAACGGTGCTGTGGAGCAGCCCAGCTGTGCCAGGGGTCACCCAAAACAGCCCTGGAGGTGCTGAGCCCACAGCAGTGCCCAGCCCTGGGTGTAACACCCCACAACCCCTGGGTCCCACAGGGCCGTTTGAGGACGCCCTGAAGCTCCACGAGTGCATGGCAGGGGGGGCCAGCAGCCCCCCCATTGAGGACCAGTGGCCGAGCCCCCCCACACGCAAAGCCCCCATCGCCCCCACGGAGGAGCAGCTGAGGAGGGAGCCCTGGTACCACGGGAGGATGAGCAGGAGGGACGCCGAGAGGCTCCTGCAGATGGACGGGGACTTCCTGGTGCGGGACAGCCTCACCAACCCGGGGCAGTACGTGCTGACCGGAATGCACAGCGGGCAGCCCAAGCACCTCCTGCTGGTGGATCCTGAGGGAGTGGTGAGGGCAGGGCAGGGGCTCAGGGCAGGGCACGGGGTGGGGGATTGGGGCAGGGTGTGGGGTGGGTGATGGAGGATGCAGCTGCGGGCAGGCACGGGGTGTTGCAAGTGGGTGCTTGTTGCTGTAGGACACGGAACAACACAAATGCACACACGCTTGAGGTGAAGGAAAAGGAAGTTTGTTTTCTCACTCCAACATTTACAGTTTTCCAAAAGTGACAGTGGATTGGAGGGTGACAGTGCCACCTCTGCAATGACACTGGACAAACCAACAGTCCATCAAATTTCTCCTCCTCCATCAAAAAATGCAAAACAATGAGTTATTTACAGGAAGCGTGTGAGGAAGCTTGCTACAAGAATTTAACATCAGAAAGCTTAGAAAATCTTAAAAAAATCAGGGTGACACCCCCAGGGCACTGGCACAGGTGTGAGATGCCCCTATTCACTGTAGGACATGAAACAACACGAGAGCACACACTGCTGCTCTCAAGGTGAAGAAAAGGGAAGTTTATTTTCTGGCTCCAACATTTACAGTTTTCCAAAAGTGACAGTGGATTGGAGGGTGACAGTGCCACCTCTCCAATGACACTGGACAATCCATCAAATTTCTCCTCCTCCATCAAAGAATGCAAAACAATAAGTTATTTACAGGAAGCGTGTGAGGAAGTTTGCTACAAGAATCCAAACATCAGAAGGCTTAGAAAATCTTAAAAAATCATGGCGACAGATGCTGTATGAGAGGCAGCTCTGCTGAGCTGAGGACTGCTGTGCCCTCCTGCTCCAGGTGAGGACCAAGGACGTGCTGTTTGAGAGCATCAGCCACCTCATCAGCCACCACCGGCAGAACGAGCAGCCCATCGTGGCAGCAGAGAGCGAGCTGCACCTCCGCCAGGTTGTACAGAGGAAGCAGTGATGCCAAGGGGGTATGTGAGCCCCTAACCTGCTCCCCTGGCTCTGGACTCGCCCCAGGGCAAAACTGGGGTCCCTTTGTGCTCCCCCTCTCCAGTTGTGCCTGGTTTTTGAGGTCTGGGGTCAGGCTCCCCATTTTTCCTCCCCAGTGAGGCTGTGCGGTGCCCGGCCCTGCAGGTCCTCCCTGGCTGCTGCCTGCCTCCATCACCTGCACGGGGTGCCCTGCCCAGCTGGACACACAGATCTTTAATTCCACACCTACAGGTGAAAAACACTCCTGGGGTGGGAACTGCTCAGTGGCCTCAGCAGGAGGGACAGAGCCTGAAGCCATCTCAGGCAGGGCTGCCCCCACTTGCCCCAGCACTGCAATGGGGGCTGGTGGATGTTGCTGTAGCCCCTGCCTGTGGGGCCAGACCATCTCTTGGACACTGCTGTTGGATTTTCCTGTTGGGGACATCCCCTTTCAGCTGGATTCTCCCCAGGAGTGGCTGCCACATGATGCTCCATGTGGCCCCTGCAGCCCTCGCCAGGCCAGGTCCAGGATGGAGCTACTGTGGGAAGGTGCAGGGCAGGGCTGAGCTGCTGGCACTGCCCCACGAGGTGCCCCATGGCCAGCTGGGGGTTTTGGCAGGTTTTTGTGCCATCACAGCCCCCTTTACCTGCCCTGTGTCTGGTGCTGGGCACGGGTTTGTGGTTTGGAATACATTTCTAATTAAACCTGGAAATGAGCAAGGAACACAGGTGGTTCATGCTGGGACAGGTCTCCATCACCACCACCTCCTGCCTGGTCTCACCTTGGCCAACCCATCCTGTTCAGTCACACTTATCCCTGCCCCTCTGGGTCACCCAGTGTCCCCCTGGCTTCAGAGTGGCCTTTGGCACCCAGGGCTGGCCCTGCATGGCCTCTCCTCCTCACACCTGGCAGCTCCCTGCCCTGCTGGCTCTCCCAACCTGCCTCCACCTGGAGCAACCACCCCTGGGGTGGCTCTGAGTGGCACAAACCAAGCTGTGACCCACTGGTGACAGCAGAGCCAGGGCTGTGGGTGGGTCTGGCTGTGGCTCCTGTGTCACAGACAATTGGGGGGTCCAGCACCAATCCTGGCTCTGCTCTGAGTGCCCAGCACCCACCTCGGGGAGCAGGGTCACCCCAGCACCCTCAGCCCCTCGCTGGGGATGGCCTCTGCCAGAGCTGGCCAGTGCCAGCCGAGCCAATGAATAAAATGAGCCCCTAAATAAAGCCCAGTAATGAATGCGTAATTTTCCATTGATAGCTGGATTCCGCAGGGACGCCGTGCTTCCATCTCAGCTGCTATTTTCTGTCGTGGAGTGATGTGTCTGCAAAGATAATTGCACTGTTCCCTCAATAGAGGCAGGGAAAAGCGGCGAGGGCCCCGACTTTCTTATTTCACAGCTGGAGAAGCGAGCTCTGGTGTGGTTCACCTGCTGGCTGTGCCTCGCCCTGCAGCCCCGGGGACGCTGCCCTGGAGGGATGGAGGGCTGGTGGGGCGCTCGTTTCAGGGCTTTAACCACTTTGGTTGAGGTTGATGTGCGGTGCCAATGGGTGCAGGGGGTTCTGTGCCTCAAGCCAGAGCTAGGTTGAAGGGCTGCTGCTTTTTCAGCCCCTGTGATGGGAAGGCTGAGGTGTTTTGGGAAGGTTTGGAAGGCACAGAAGAGCAGCTGCAGAGAACGTGGCCTCTTTGCTTTCCCAGAGCCTTGGATATCTCGCTGACCAACCCATCCCCTGCACCTGTCTCAAATGTGCCGACCACAGACACGCCCAGTTCGGTTTTGCAGGGCACAAACCCTTTCCCACAGCAGCTCTCCCTCCTTCCCGGCTTCCAGCAGGTGGTAGCACACTGCCGGCTCCACCAGCCATGTCCCCAGCCCTGCCAGCCCCTGCCAGCGTCCCCAGCCCTGCCGGTGCTCAGCTCCCAGCGCCCCGCTCCCCTCCGTGCCCCGCAGGCACCGGCCCCGAGCGGGCAGAGCTGGCCCGGCCCCAGCGCTCTTTGTTATCTCGGGGGAACTCAACCATTTCTGCACCTTGTTTACCCGCAGTTTCGCAGGGTGGAGGAAAAGCAAACATCGGCCTTTTGTTCGCCAGCTTCCCCTTCCGCGAGCCTCGTCCTCCTCCTCCCCCGGGCTCCATCTGCCCTCTGCTCCCTGCGGAACCCGCAATCAGAGCCCGGGGTCCAGCCAGGCTGATGTCCTCAGCACCATCCCCTCCCCACGGCTGTCCCTGGGACATCCCAGCCCTCCGGGATGCCGGACGCCTCATTTTACCAGCTCAGAGTGCGGGTGCAGAGGGAGCCGAGGCCGCAGCAGCCCCCGCGGAAGGCGCTGGCCACACCAGGCAGTTCCTGCCGGCCGTCATCGCCCGCCCTGCGCCGCTGAGGGACGATGGTGCTTCCTGACGGCACCCACAGGGCAGCAGCCAGGAGGGAACAGCCGCTGGACCCTTTTGTGGCACTGTCCCTGTCGGTGCATCCCTGTCCCCAGTGCTGTAAATCCCCGCGGGACCGGGGCTGGGTCTCCCGACCCCCCGCAACACCGGGGCTTGCTGTGATGCTCCGTGAACCCTCCCGACGTTTTGTCCAGGTGTCCCCAGTCCCCACCGCATCCCTCCAGGGGCTGGTGGGTTGTGTGACATGAGAGAGAGTGTGACATGCGGCACCGTCCCTCTCCCCAGCTCCTCCAGGGGAATATCAAACCACTCGATGAGGCAACTCCTCAGCCCCGAGACGCTGCTGCCTTCATTCAGTGCTTTGAGATCGGGAGTGGGGAGAGGCAGCACCCAGAGGGGAACGGCCCCGCTGCGGGCTGGGGGCACCGGGAGGGGCGGACCGGGGCTGCTGCCGTCCCGATCCCACTCCTGGCCCCATCCCAAACCCGACACTCCCGTGGGAACACGGCCGGGTGTCCCGGGCTCGGCTTCCCGCACCTCCCGAGCATCAGCACCCCGGGGCCTCACGGTCCCAGTCCCGGTGCCGCTCGGTCGGGGTCCCAGTCCCGGTCCCGGTTCCAGCGCTGGTCGGGCAGAAATGAGGGGGTGCCGCACTCGGAGGATTACGGCGGCGGCGCGGACGGGGAGCGGAGCCGCCGCCGCCACCGCCGCCGTATAAAAGCGCGTCCGCGCCCGCCCCGCCCGGGCTGCGGTGGCGGCGGCGGCTCCGCTCCAGGTGCGGCGGCTCCCGGCAAGGTCCCGCTCGCGGCGGCGCCGCTCGGTCGGTCCGTCCGTCCCTCGGTCCCGGCGTCGCGTCGCGTCTGTCCCGTCCCATCGCATCCCCGTCCCCCGGGTCCCCGCTCCCCGCTCCTCACGGCCGCTTCCTTCGCGCTCCTCCCCGGGCTGGCGGGTCCCCCCGGTCCCTCCGCTCCTTGTCCCGGTCCGGGTCTCTCGGTGCCGCCGGTCGCTCCCGGGGCTTCCGGCTTCGTCCTGCCTCCGCCGGTGCCCGGCCCCCGGTGATAGCGTTGCCCCTCGGGTCTCCTCCAGCCCCACACCCGGCAGCAACATGTGGCTGCTGGAGCGGCTGCGCGGGGTGGCGGAGAACGGCGGGTCCCGGGGCGCGGGGACGGACGAGTCCTCCCGGGGATCCCGCTACAGCAACGTCCTCACCCCCGACAAGATCCCCGACTTCTTCATCCCGCCCAAGCTGAGCGCGGCACCCGCCGAGGCCGAGGGCTCCGAGGTGCCCGCAGGGGCCGCTCTGGGCGCCTCAGTGTCGGAACAGGACCTGGCCAAGCGCAAAGCCCCGCGCAGCCCCCGCCCGTCCAGCCGCTCCCGGTCCCGCACCGGCGGGCGGCACATCATCCAGATCGAGACCGCCGAGGACTGGACCGAGGGCGGCACCAACGTGGACCCGCAGGCACAGACGGCCATGTCGCTGCCCTACGTGCCCAAGGCTCAGACCTCCTACGGCTTCGCCACGCTGATGGAGAGCCCGCACACCCGGCGCAAAGAGTCCCTGTTCCACAGCGAGCACAGCAGCCTGTGCCCCTCGCCCGTCACCTCGCCCGGCGCCCAGCGCAAAGCCAAGCTCAACGGCGACAGCGGCCGCCGGACACCGGCGGATCTCGGCGCCGCCCTGATGCACCCGGGCCGGTATTTCAGCGGCGGAGAGAGCGACACGTGCTCCTCGGCAGAGTCCTCACCCTTCGGCTCCCCGCTGCTCTCCCGCTCCGTGTCCCTGCTGAAGCTCTTCAGCCAGGAGAGCCAGTCCAAGGTGATCAAGCTGAAGCACTCGGTGGCCCGCAACAGCTCGCTGAGCACCGACGACAGCTCTGCCGACACCAGCCCCAGCGCCCAGCGCCGCGCCAGGAGCGCCCCGGCCGGGACGCAGCCTCCGACGGCCGTGCTGCCCCTGGAGCTGCCCGCGGGCCGGGACCGGGACCGGGAGCACAGCCTGAGGCTGAGCCGGGGCGGGAGCCTGCGCCTGGCCGCCGAGTACGACCCCTCCAACGCCCGGCTGCGAGTGCGCCTCGTCTCCGCCGAGGACCTCTACGATGCCCTGGTCGACCTGCGCAGCATCAACTGCTGCGTCTCGCTGTGCCTCAACCCCGGCAAGCTGCAGAAGCAGCGCAGCACCATCGTCAAGAACAGCCGCAACCCCGTCTTCAACGAGGACTTCTTCTTCGATGGGCTGGGCCCCGGGCACGCCAGGAAGATGTCCCTGAAGCTCAAGGTGGTCAACAAGGGCAGCAGCCTTAAGCGGGACACGCTGCTGGGGGAGAAGGAGCTGCCGCTCACCGCCCTCCTGTCCTGCCTGTAGGTACCTGCTGCCAGCCCCGGAGGGAGCCCTCCTGCCTGTGGGGCCGGCTCTGTCCCCCAGCCCCGCTGCAGGAGGGTTTGGAAGGGCCCCCCGAGGGTTTGGAAGGGCCGGGGTCGTGGCAGAGTGTGGGGGTCCCCAGGAACGGGGCTCTGCCAGCTCCAGCCGGCAGCCACAGCCTCTCTGCCCCTGCTCCCTCCCTGGTCCTGCCCCGGAGCTGCATCTCCTGGAGCCCAGCAGAAAGTGGGGAGCCTCCAGCCCATTCCCCACCACCAGGGAGGATGGAAGCACCTGTTGGACTCTTCCCTCCCTGTGCCTGTGGTCTCCAGCTGCCACCAAGCAGGTTGGAGGTGGGTGAATCTCTGTAGCACACTTAGGGCCACCTCTCAAAGCCCCAGCACCTGTAGTCAGGTGACAGCTTTAATTTAAAAGACAAGTTTCTGGTCTTGGAAACTGCAAAGAAAATACTGCAGAGGTGACCTGAGAGTGGGCCAAGGGCAGCCAGCCTGGGGGATGAGTCAGGTCTGTGGCTTTTGAGCCTTTCCTGGACTCGGTCCAGCCCTGTGAGGCTGCAAGGTTGGCTTGGTCTGACCCCTGCAGCCTCCTGGGCTGCCCTCCCTGCCCACCCCAGCACTGTCCCCACAGCTGCCCCCCCTGGGCAGCTGCTCATGGAGCTTTGGGGGGTTTTGTTTGCCCAGACCCAGGAGGCTGCCTGTGCCTTTTCCCTGCCCACAGGAGGGAGATGCTGGGGCTGGCACCCCTGCCCTGGGCACACCGATGGTCCCAGCAGTGTCCCAGCAGATGTGCTCGCTGACAGAAGCTGAGGTGACAGCAGCAGCCCCACCTGAGTGCGGGTGAGGCTGGGCAGGGGGGCAGGCTGAGGCTCCACAACCCTGCATCCTCCCCTGTCTATGAGGGCAGAGGATCCTTCAAGTGGCAGCAGAGATGTGTCCTGTGGGGCCACCAAGCTCCTGTGCCCAGCGGGAGCTTCCCAGAGTGACTGCCCTGCTTCCAGTTTCCCTTTGGGGCGGGAGCTGGGTGCTGCCAACCCTCCCCATCCCACCGTGTCACCCTCCTGAGTGCCTGGGGACAATGAGGGCGGGGAGGACCCAGCCGGGGCATTCCTGCGGGTGGATCAAACGCTCTGCGTCGTTGTTTGGTGTGGTGTCACCCTTTGTGTCGGGCTCTGCATGTTTCTGTGCGGGGAGCAGGGCTTGCAGCGCTCCCGTGGACGCACACACACACACACACGTGTCCCCTCTGTGTTAACCTCTGTGCTGGCAGTCCATGTTCCTTCCTTGTCCTTTTGCAGCAGATGGCAGATCTCAGTGTTGACTATTTATACCCGAGGCTGATCTTTTTGCAGCGTTTTATTTTGTCTGTAAATACGTTCCAGGTACAGAGGCAGAGCCGTGTTTGCATGTCGGGGGGCGGGGGGGATCCAGGGTGATGGTGGCTGTTTGCTGAGCTTGTGGCTGAAAACGTGCAGGACATAAGGAGCTGACCTGTCCATCCTTCACAGGGAGTTCCCCACCTGAGGCTTCCCTGTGCTCCCCCAGCAGCCAGCACCAGGGATGGTTCCCCACCCTCAAGTGCCCTGGCTCACCCTGGGGAGGGGGGGACAGGGAGAGGGGTCACATTCCGGGCTCTGGGGTGACCATCCTGCCCCTGAGGAGGTCTGGGGCAGGAAGGGGACCCTGCCCAGCCGGCTGCTGCCTGGCAGCCCCCACACACCCCACCCTGTGCTCCCTGGGGGGACCCGGGGGCTGCTGGGGTGGGGGGCACAGGCTGCAGGAAGAGGAGGAATGGGAGCTGGGATGAAGGCTTTGGTGCTCTGAGAGGTTTGAGGGCTGACATCCCCTCAGAAGAACCGTGTGCCTTTGGGTTTTGGGGGGAGGAGGAGGAGGATGCTGAGAGCTGCAGCCCGGGCTGCTCCTTGGCTTGGGGAGACCCAAGGGGCTGGGGACCCTCGTCCTGCCCCAGGCCAGCCTGTCCCAGGGCTGTCCTGCTGGAGCTGGGTGTGTGCCCATGCAGGGATGAGCTGCTGTGAGCCCTGCTCTGAGCTGGGCTGGTGGTGTGGGAGCCAGGGCTGTTGCTTGGATGGGTCTCTGCTGCTGGAGCTATTTTCTATTGTTCCTGCTTTGATATTTCTGTGGCTGGATTTAATGATGTATTTTTTGGAGTGAAAAAAAAATATATTAATACCTGAATGGAATGTTTGTTTACAGATGATTTCCTCTTTTTAGTGCAATAAAGTAATTTCTAAAACAGATGCAGGTGTGGCCCCGGCTCCTGCTTTCCCAAAGATATTTCCTGGCATTATTCTTGATTTCTCCCTGTGTGCTCCCCTTTCCAAGCAGCCTTCCAGGGGCTCCAGGTGCTTCTGAAGCTCTTCCCCATCTGCCATGGGGTGAGGTGAGAGTGAATCTCCTGGGGAGAGGGGAAAGGTGCTGCTCCTGCTTGAGGGGGGACTCAGGGCTGTGCTGAGCCACGGCGCTGCCAGCTCACAGCCAGGGCTGTGACACTCTGGGGGTGTCCTTCCTCCTCCTCCTCCTCCTCCTGCTGACCCCTGCAGCCCTTCCCAGCACTGGTGATGAAGAAAATGGTGATGGTTTTGTGCTGGCCGCTCCCAGCCCCCCTGCCCAGCTGACAGCATTCAGGTTGCTTTCTTTTCTCCCCACCTGCCGCTTCCAAATCTGTTCCTAGCCAGATGCTGCTGAAGAAAAAGAGGAGTGTTTGCCTGTTACCTAAATACCATTTTTCTAATTTCCACAATTCTGATAATTTGTCATTTTTGATAGCTATAGAGGCTGGGTGGGAACAGATCTGTTCTCTCACCTCTGGCCCCCACAGGGTTGCTGAAAGCAGCTTGGTAGGTGCTAATAATTTAAGTCATGCTTTTTTCTAGAGGTCCAAAGCTGCAGCAGTTAGTAACAAAATGAGGCTGATTAAGTTAGTCTGAACCAGAGTGGATGGGGTCAGCCTGAGCACACGAAAATCCCTGGAAAGTGTCCAACGTTTGAAGCAATGGAAGCAGCCAGAGGGGTGGAGAGGGGCATCTTGTGGGGGAAGATTTAACTCTGAATTTGTAATTGAGACACCGTGGGAAGGAAATGTGTCTGCCTCACTGGACCTGGGAGGGCTTGGTCATGCTGAGAGCTGGGAGGAAGAGGGTGAGACATCCTCTGAGGAAGAGGGTGACACATCCCCACTGCACAACAGCCCCTGGGGTCAGGGGGTGCCCAGGCAAAGAGCAGCCGGGTGAAATCCCAGCTCTGCCCTTTGCTGTGCACACCAAGGGCTGTCTGACCCCTGGGAGGTTTCCCCTGCACAGGGATCCCTCTGACCAGGGCTCCTGAGGAATGTGGGGCCCAATCTGTGCGGGAAACTGAGGCAGAGCTGGATGTGGAGGAGCCCTGATCTCCGGAGAGAGGGATTGAGGCTCACCTGGGTGAGAGGCACACACAGGCCATGGCTATTTTTAGCCCTGTGTTCCCTCAGCGCTGAGGACTCAACTTCTGAGAAAATTGCCTGGAGCTCATTTAGCCGTGGCGTGATGGCTGGCGAGGGAGGGAGGGAGGGAGGAGAGGGCAAATTAGGGGCTCAATTTCATCCAGGGTGTTCTGCAGGGCCGAGGCTGCCGGGAGGGCTCTGCAGCGAGGAGATCAGCGGGGCTGGCCCTGCTGGGGACACCCTGGCCCTGCTGGGGACACCCTGGGGCTCCCAGGGCCGAGGTGTTCGGGGATCCTTGGCAGTTTCGGCCGAGCCCTTTTGCCACGGCTCCTTCTCCTCTCGGTGTTTTTTGGCTGCTGTCGAGGCTGGGGGAGCCTGGCGTGCTCCAGCCCAGCCCTTTCCCTCCCCCCACGCCCGACTCCGGCTGCCGATTTCCCGTTTTTCGGTCAGAAAAGCATCTTCCCGTTGCCTGGCAACGCTCGGCCGGTGGCGGGGACGGGGGTGGCCCTGCGGCCGGAGCCAGCTCGGTACCGGCGGTGACTCCGCCACAGGTTCTGGACACCCAGAGCGGGCGGGGAAGCGGCGGGCGCGGTCCGGCTGCAGGGAGGGAGCATCGGCCTCCCCCGGCTGCAGCGCTTTATTGAGAGCATTTGTCTTCCATGGCAGCGTGTCTGCCTTCAAGGGGAGAGGAGAGACTCCCACTGTTACTGGGAGGAAAACAGAACTTAATTGAATCTCAGAGTCTCTTCAGTGGAGAGTGACAGGTCTGAATTACCCCCGGCACCCAGCAGTCTGTGCTGCTCCTCCAGGGCACACAGAAACCCCCGGGCTGGGGTCCCAAGAGCCCGCCGGGGGCAGAGGTGTCCTCCAGCTCCTCGTCAGCCCCGAGGCGCTTGGCACCGTGCTGAAATGCAGCTCGGTGGCTGCAGCTGCCCAGCACACACTCCCTCTGTGCTGCTTGCCCATCTGCACTTTGCTCTCCTGCTTTGAGGCTGGCAATCCAACAGGGATCTGGGCCCAGATCGTGCCTTCACAGCCAGGAAAAGGCAACCAGAGGATGGGAAATGGCACTTTGGATTCCCCCTCAAGCCTCTGGATCCAGCCTTGACTTGGGGCTGGGGTCAGGGTGGGTGTACAGAACGCGAGGAGCTGCAGTGGGAGAGTGCAGGGAGCATGCAGGGATGGATGAGGGTGAGAGCAGCAGGGTGCAGAATCTTCCCCGCCTCTCCTCACCCTCTCTAGTGACCTGCTCCTCGCCAGCTGCCTGGTGGACTCTGACATTCTGCCTTTAAAACATTTGCAAAATTCCCAAAGCATCAAGAAGGCCCAGGTGGGAGGGGGGAAAAAACAGCATAAATAATCAGGCAGGAGGATTTGTTAAACGCCAGCAGCTGCTGGCAAAAACTTCAATATCAGTGCAGCCGGGTGCTGATCCATGTGGCTTTTGGGGCCGGGGGCTGGCACCAGCTCAGGGGGGCTGTGGCTGAGCCCAGGGGGGCTGTGGGGCACAGAGGTCCTGCTGAGGTGGAGGGCACCTGGCTGGGCACAGCAGGGCAGGGCTGAGAGATGCTCCAGGTCTCTCCTCTCTGTGCTTCCCACCCAGACCTCACCTCCTGAGTGAGGGGCATGTCCACCTGCAATCCCCCGAGTGCTTTGGGGTGTGCTCACCCTGCTGTCCATGCTGTGGCCATTCAGGGGGGTGGGCTGTGGTGGGAGGGGGCTCCAGCCTGGCCTGGACCGCCCCTGCCAAGCCGTGGGAGCCGGGCTGGCATTGCCATGGCAATGAGATAACAACGGCAGCTGCCAGGCGGGAGCAGAGAGGGCAGGGATCTCCAGCACTCACCCACACCTCACACTGGGATCCCAGCCCAGGCCTGTCCTGTGTGTCTGGGTTTGGAAAGCCAGGAGGCTGCTAAGGAAGGCAGGAGCCTCCCGTGGAATGGAGAATGTGAACCCTCCCCATCGCTCTGAATTGCTGTAAATTTTAAATTAAGGGGCTTTCAGGCAAAAAATATGGGAGCAGGAAATAACAGTTCTTTAATAGGGAAGAGAAAATAAAAGGATAAAATAAACAATGCAGTACACTAAAACAACACTGCCAGAGTCAGAACCCAACCTGGCACCCTGTGGGTCAGGGTGCTGGCAGCAGAACCATTGGAATTGTGGCTCAGCCCTCCTGCAGTGTCAGGGGTGGCTCTGCTGGAGCAGGGATCCTGTAGAGAAGGGTGGAATCTTCCTCTGGAGATCCAGTGGCAGAGGCAGCTGCTGTTCCTCTGGGAAATCCAGTGCAGAAGCCGTGCTGGTGTTCCAGAACCTCCAGATTATATCCAGGTAGGAATGCTTGGCTCCTCCCTCTGGGCTCCCATCTCCCAGTGGGATGCTGTAGTTCTTATCAGCCATGCAGGGACATTCCATAGCTGTTATCAGCAGATGTCCCCTCCCGAGGGAGGAGTGACTGTGGTCACTCAGAGAGAGAGATAAGGCAAACTGCCCACTTGACAAAAGATAATCTACCATACACATGGTAACAGAAAACATCTTGCATTGCAATCTGGAACACTGTGACATCCCCTGCCCGAGCTCTGTATGGCCTGGACAGCAGTGAGCACATCTTTGCTGCAGTGAAGCCCTTGGCACCCTTCACACCCACGGCAGAGCCGGAGGTTGCACTGAGAAATCCATAAAAATACAGATTCAAACCCTCCAAGCTGTCCACAGCCGGGTTATAATTAATCCCCATTTGCGCTTCCGTCCAATTTCCCTCGCAGGGCTCCTGACCCAGACCAATTGTTGCAGGAGGTTTCTGTAATTGCTAATTGCTAATCTTATCAAGGTGAGAACACTGCAATTAGCAGGTGAGCTGCTGCTGGGCGAGTGTTTGCCTCACCTGTGCCAGGGGAGGATGCACACAGCCTGCAGTGCTTGCCAGGGCTGTTCCTTGCCCAGTCTGGGCAGGATGGGATCCTCAAGGTGCCCTCACCTTTCCCAGCCCCACATCACCATGCAAAGTCCTTAAACAGCCCCAGAGCCTCTGAGGGGGCTCAGGCAAACAAGGCGCAAACCCTCGGGAGATCCTGCTCCGAGCCGTTTGGGAACTGAGGCGCTTTTTTGCGGACAATCTGTTCCCTCCCACTGCCGCTGGCTCCCTGCCCGCCCCATTCCCCGCAGAGGCGGAGGTGGCGAGAGCGGCTCTGGCCACCAGGACAATTCCATGGGAGCCACCAAGTGCCACAGGGCCAGGCTGGGCTGAAGGGGCAGTGCTGGCAGAGGCTGGGAGCAGAGAGCAGCCAGATGTTCCCCCAGATGTTCCCCCAGGTGTTCCCCCAGATGTTCCCTCAGGTGTTCCCCCAGATGTTCCCCCAGATGTTCCCCCAGGTGTTCCTTCAGTTGTTCCCTCAGGTGTTCCCCCAGGTGTTCCCCCAGATGTTCCCCCAGGTGTTCCCTCAGTTGTTCCCTCAGGTGTTCCCCCAGGTGTTCCCCCAGGTGTTCCCCCATGTGAAAAACACCAATCACTTGTTTTGAAAATTTCAAAAATTTATATTTAGTAAATTATAAAAATTTATATTTAAGAATTTATATTTAGTAAATTTAGTAATAATGTGGTTCTAAAAATAGTCATAGAATTAGAGTAATAATAATGTGGACAATTTGGATTAGGACAATATGAGACAATGGAAACAAAGAGTTATGGACGTCCAGGTACCTTTTTCTGGGCAGCACAAGCCCGAAAAAGGGTGCAGTTAACAGAGGATTCACCCTTAAGAACAACAGCCTGTTGCATATTCATACACTTCATACATGATGCATGTGAAAAATGCCAATCAGTTGTTTTTAAAATTTTAAAAGTTTAATAGTAATAAAATGGTTTTAAAAATAATAATATAATTAGAGTAATAATAATTTGGACAATTTGAACTAGGATAGTATGAGACAATAGAAACAAAGAGTTATGGACATCCAGGTACCTTTTTCTGGGCATCAGGAGCCCGAAAAAGGACACAGTTAACAGAAGATTGACCCTTAAAAACAACAACCTGTTGTATATTCATACATCTCATACATGATGCAGAAATTCCATTCAAACACAGGATTCTGTCTGGTCAGTGTCAACTTCTCCCTCCTAATCCTAAGGCACCTTCAATCTTTAGGTAGGAAGAAGTTCATTTCTTCTGATAAGAGGGCAATAAATTCTCTTTCTCTGAAAGATTTAGGTGTCCTGTGTCTGCCATCTCGGTGTGATTCCTTTCTTTAAAAAAATATAACCTAAAACGATATTCACCACACTACTTAAGAGAATCAACACAACATCACTTTCTAACACAACACATCCAATACCCATTTGAATATTTGCGAAAAGCCGATCACAAAACACGCATTTTTCGCACCCCACATCAACAGGTGACCTTCAGATGGGGCTCCCAGGTGTGCCTGGACGGCACTACGGATTTGTGGGGAGCAGGAGGGGGCTCAGACAGCCCAGGAGAGCATCGCAGCGCCGGTGGCAGGGGTGGCAGGGGTGGCAGGGTCCCAACCCTCGCCGCAGCCGCCGAGCCCGTGGGGTGGTGTCGCACGGGCGCCTCCCGAAACCTCTCCCTTTGCCGCCCCCAGCCGTCTGTCGCTGCTGACACTCGCCGACAGGAATAAACTCCAACACCTACCATATGCTTTGCTACTTCTGCTGCCCGCGCTCACTTGTTACTATCTATTTTCCAAAGCTGGGGCAGCCTCTGCGTGCGGCGGCTGCCAGCAGTGGGGAGAGGAGCTGCGGTGGGGCGCTGGTGTTTATGGCACACGGGAGGGCAGGGGATCTCTCTCTGGGGCTCTCAGACCTGCTCTGGGGGCAACTCCTGCACTCCCCACATGGGCACCAGCTCTGCTGTGCCAGTGGGTTTGGTGCTGGTGGAACCACCTGGTCCTTCCTCAGCTGCTGTGGCAGTGGGTTTGGTGCTGGTGGAACCACCTGGTCCTGCCCCAGCTGCTGTGGCAGTGGGTTTGGTGCTGGAGGAGCCCACTGGTCCTGTCCCGTCCTGTCCTGCTGTGGCAGTGGATTTGGTGCTGGTGGAGGGACCTGGTCCTTCCTCAGCTGCTGTGGCAGTGGATTTGGTGCTAGAGGAGCTCACTGGTCCTGCCCTGCCCCAGCTGCTGTGGCAGTGGATTTGGTGCTGGTGGAGCTGCCCCAGCTGTTCTGGCAGTGGATTTGGTGCTGGTGGAGCCAGCTCTGGTCCTGCCCTGCTGTGGCAGTGGATTTGGTGCTGGTGGAGCTGGCTGGTCCTGCCCTGCCCCAGCTGCTCTGGCAGTGGGTTTGGTGCTGGTGGAGCTGCTCCAGCTGTTCTGGCAGTGGATTTGGTGCTGGTGGAGCTGCCCCAGCTGTTCTGGCAGTGGATTTGGTGCTGGTGGAGCTGCCCCAGCTGCTCTGGCAGTGGATTTGGTGCTGGTGGAGCTGGCTGGCCCTGCCCAGAGGGCTCAGCACGCTGGTGGTGTGTCCCTGCCACAGCACCGTGCCATGCTGTGCCCAGGCACTGCCCACTGCCACAGCTCACTGGGCACTGACAATGCTCCTGCTGGGGCACTGCCCCAAGCCCACGTCCTGGCCTCCATCCAGCCCACTCATCCTGGCCAGGAGCAGTGTTGTATTGCACAAAATAGTTTATTAATTGTTGTTTTGCACTGAGTGATTGGAGATTTGCACTGGTAGTCTCTATATTGCACTGAATGTTACATCTCATGGTTTGTTATTCCCTGGCCAGGAGCAGGACACCAATGGCTGTTCCCTGAGCTGTCCCCTGGCACAGGGACGTGGACCAGCAGGGTGGCTTTGGGTTCTGGGTGTGGGATCTGCATCCTCAGGGCTGTCCCCAAGGAAAGCCACAGGGAAGGAGGCAGCGAGCAGCAGTCAGTGCAGGATGGGCACAGCCTCCCCTGGCACGATGGAGATTCGATCTCAGTGTGGAGGCACCGCGAGCAGCGTCTCTTCCCCACTGTGAGCTGCTCCGTGTGTTTACGACTCTCACAGCCAGGAAAATTCATCTCCTTTGGGGAGTGAATGCATCTCGGCTCATCCTCCAGGTGCCAGAGCTGGGGATGACGCTGTAAACGACGGAAGATCTTCACCGAGGAGCTCGGGCTGAGCCTGTCCTGCCCCCTGGCACTGTCCCAGCTCCCCAGGACAGGCGGGGCTGTGCATGAGCCCCGGGGCATCCCGCATCCCGCATCCCGAGCTTTAATTGCACCATGCCGCTTTGATTCCTGGCTTTAATTGCAGCCTAACGAGGCCCGGGCAGCAGGAGAGGAAAACATCAAGCTTCAAGGGAAACAAATCGGGAGAGGAAAAGAACATTTACTGGTGACTAATAGGTCTGTGGCTCGGCGTGTGTGTTTGCCTGCCACAGCGCGGGACGGTGCCAGGAGCAGAGGGGATTTCTTCCTTCTTGGCAAGCCCAGATGCACAGTGCAGTGCGAGGAGAGAGGATTTTTCTGGGCCCATGCCGTTTCTGTGATATTTTTAACGCCCGTTGCACAAAAGCTGAAACCTATCCTGAGCTAAACAGAGAAGATTTTGGCTGTTTTCAAGGCAGGGCCGGCGCTAAACAATCCCTTGGTGGCAGATGGGGACATTCACGCACTGCACTGGTCACAGCAGAGGAGATTGAGGCTGATCTGGTGAGAGGAAAGGAGGAGAGTTCCTGGTGCTGGCACCCAGAGCAGCCACCACCCTCCAAGTGCCACCACCCTCCAAGTGCCACCACCGTCCCTGAGTGCCATCACCTTCACCAAGTGCCACCACCCTCCAATTGCCACCACTCTCCAAGTGCCACCACCTTCATTGAGTGCCACCACCGTCCCTGAGTGCCATCACCTTCACCAAGTGCCACCACCCTCCAAGTGCCACCACCCACCAAGTGCCACCACTTCCCTGAGTGCCACCACCTTCATTGAGTGCCACCACTCTCACCGAGTGCCACCACCCTCCAAGTGCCACCACTCTCCAAGTGTCACCATCTTCCCTGAGTGCCACCACTCTCCCCGAGTGCCACCACCCTCCCAGTGCCACTGCCCTCATTGAGTGCCACCACCTTCCTTGAGTGCCACCACCCTCCAAATGCCACCACCATCCCCGAGTGCCACCACTCTGGGTGAGGATGGGGCAGGACACACAGATCCTGGTGCTGGCAGTCCCTGAGCTCGAGCCCATTTCCCTGGCAGGGCTGTGGGGACCCTGCCTGGCACCCCCTGGGCTCTCCTTGTGCACCAACCCAGCGTCCCCAAGAGCTGCTCAGGGGTGGCCAGGGTTCCTTTGTGGGCTTTGCTGTGCTGGGGAAGATGAAACAGGAAAGCCTTATAAATAGGATTGCCTGGCAAAAGATTTTGAGAATATGGAAACCATAAGTAAGATTGAAATAAAAGCAAGGTCTGAGATACTTTAATTACTGAACAACTGGAAAACAATGGTGTGGCTGGCTGAAGGTGATCCCCTTTTGATGGAACAACACCCTCTGCTTGCAGACAGCTCCAAGGGTCAGAGCAGACCCTGCCAGCTTGG
Source organism: Agelaius phoeniceus (assembly GCF_051311805.1). NCBI lineage: Eukaryota > Metazoa > Chordata > Aves > Passeriformes > Icteridae > Agelaius > Agelaius phoeniceus. The sequence goes on from NC_135293.1 coordinate 2,843,205, forward strand.
CAGAAGGGCCCAAAGAGGAGTTTTTAGGCTTTAAAATGTAACACAGTATAGTAATGTAATGATTCTTATAAGATGTATGTAAATGCTGTAGGATTTGTATCTTGTACTAATGAAAATTATTGTTCCTACAGTGAGGGGATGCCAGGGCCAATCCCACAGGGTGGGAACAGGGACATGGGGATGAGGAGATGCCAGCATCGCTCTGTGGTGCTCCTGATGCCCACCTTGGCCTCTGGGGTGGCCCCACAGATATTTGTGTGGCTCCAGCATGGCTGCCTGGGCTGTTCCCCCACAGCAGACAGAGCTGGGATCTCGTTAGTGAGCTCCTGGACTTTGAGCATGTTGGAAAACAGCGCTTGCTAATAAGAGAAAAAGAATGACAGCAAATAAGCCCAGCCACGGGAACATGCCCTTTTCATCCAGCATTTTTTATTCCCCCACGTTCTCCCTCCCCTTCCCTTCTTCGCCACTGGATTGAAGCCACTGTAATAAAATTATTAAATATTAAAAAAAAAAAAAAAAAAAAGATGTAGCCCCCACCTCGATGCGGCAACCATGGAAACTGGATCAAGGGGACACCTGTACATTTCCATTCCGGGCTCCTGCTTGCTGAATATACAGAGGAGCACTAATTAAAGCCCCAGTGAGAATGGCAGGTGGAGGGAAGGAGCCAGCCCTGGCAGGGGGGCTGTGTGCTGCAGGGATGGGCCCTGCCAGGTGTCCAGTGAGCCTTAAACACCACCTGATGCTTCCAGCTCCTTCCAGCTCTGGGATGTGGAGCAGGCGCTGGCTGCACCCCAAAAGCTGTGCTAACAAATTTACCCCAGCCCTGATGCACCCCCGAGTACTGAGAGGCCTTGGGGACCCCATATCAGCCATGGGGATGATGCTCGACAGGGCAGGGCAGAGCTGGTCCTCTGTGATTTGATTCTTTTTAACCATTTCAGCAGGAGGAAGCTCCCCTGATCTGGCACGTGAGCCCCCAGAAGGAAAAGGCTGTGTTGAACCTGCAGGTTTATTTTTACCGACAGCAAATGGCAGCGCCTGGAACATTCCCCTCTTTGGAGTTAATTTTTACTGAAGCTCAGTTTTAGTCATTGTTGTCTAAATCTGACTCCTCCACACTTATCCCACGGAAAAGCTCCTGCAGCTCAGCCCTCAGGGTTTCAGTGCCCCCAGGGCTGGTGCCTGATGCCAGCTCCTGCCAGCCCACGGCAGTGATGGATGGGGAAAGCTTTTCCTTCCTTTCGGCAGTGCAGACATCAGGCCGTGCCCTTCCTGCTGGGGGTGAGCAGAGCCCTGAAACCCTCTGACTGCCCAGGAACCTCCTCAAACCACCCATCCAATGTCCTTCACCCCTCTGACTGCCCAGGGACTGTCTCAAATCACTCCCCCAGTGTCCTTCTCCCCTCTGATTGCCCAGGAACCGCCTCAAACCACCCCCCCAGTGTCCTTCCCCCCTCTGATTGCCCAGGGACCGTCTCAAACCACCCCCCCAGTGTCCTTTCCCCCTCTGATTGCCCAGGGACCGTCTCAAATCACCCTCCTCAGTGTCCTTCCCCCCTCTGATTGCTCAGGGACTGCCTCAAACCACCCATCCAATGTCCTTCACCCCTCTGACTGCCCAGGGACCGTCTCAAACCACCCCCCAAGTGTCCTGAAACCCTCTGATTGCCCAGGGACCGCCTCAAACCACCCCCCAAGTGTCCTGAAACCCTCTGATTGCCCAGGGACCGCCTCAAACCACCCCCCAAGTGTCCTTCCCCCCTCTGATTGCCCAGGGACCGTCTCAAATCACTCGCCCAGTGTCCTTCCCCCCTCTGATTGCCCAGGGACCGCCTCAAACCACCCATCCAATGTCCTTCACCCCTCTGATTGCTCAGGGACCGTCTCAAACCACCCATCCAATGTCCTTCACCCCTCTGACTGCCCAGAGACCGTCTCAAACCACCCATCCAATGTCCTTCCCCCCTCTGATTGCCCAGGGACCATCTCAAATCACTCCCCCAGTGTCCTTCTCCCCTCTGATTGCCCAGGGACCATCTCAAACCACCCATCCAATGTCCTTCCCCCCTCTGATTGCCCAGGGACCGCCTCAAACCACCCCCCAAGTGTCCTTCCCCCCTCTGACTGCCCAGGAACCGCCTCAAATCACTCCCCCAGTGTCCTTCCCCCCTCTGATTGCCCAGGGACCATCTCAAACCACCCCCCCCAGTGTCCTTCTCCCCTCTGACTGCCCAGGGACCATCTCAAATCACTCCCCCAGTGTCCTTCCCAGCTGGAGCCCACAGCAGGGCTGGCTCCTGCTGCATGCAGGGGCTCACGATGGCTGGGGTTGGACCAAGGGCTCTCTGGTCGCTCTGCCGTGCTGTTTTCCCGGCAGGCTGCTCATGTTTTCTGCTTGAGCTGTGGAGATGACAGCGTGCTGAGAAGGTGAGGATCCTCCTCCTCCTCGGCGCCTCTGCCCCTCTCAGGACATCCTGGTCTGGCACGGATCAGCCTGGGCAGGGTGTCTGAGCTGGTCTGGTTCCCCAGCCGGGCTCTGGCTCCACAAACACCCAGGCACGTTTCCAGCAGCTCCCCCCAAAATATCGTCCCGTGGGGCTCTGAGGAAGGGGCTCCACTTGGGCACAGAGCTCAGGCACGCAGCTCAACTTTGGGGAGAAGCAAATTCCCGGTTTCCATGGGAACGGGAGGAGGAAAGTTTCTGGGGCTGCGGTTGGGATCCTGCCAGCCAGGCGAGGCAGCGGGACCCCAGGGCAGCCATCCCCCCCCTCTGGTGTCATTCCAGCTGCCCGTGCCCCCAGGGGTGCCCCCTGAGATGAGGGGGGCACCGGCACTCCTCGCCCTCCCCCTCGGAGCTGTGTCAGATGTGAGCTGACATTTAGCTCTCGGCTCAGCGAGGAGATGCTGCGATAACTCTAATCTGCTTTTCTCCTCCTCACGCTCTCCCTGGAGGCAAAAAGCCGCTGCTGGGAGAGCAGGGGGGCTCTGGCAGCTCGGCACAACAGCACCGTGCTGGGGGTCTGCAGGGTTCCGAGGGTCCGGAGGTGTCCCAGCAGCACCACGCCCTCCTCAGCCGTGCCCTCCCATCAGGACACGAATGCCAGGGGCTGCAGCTCCTTGGGGACATCCCAAAAGCTGCAAGGACGGAGGAAAAACAGCACTCTGGGCACGGCAAAAAGCCCCCAAGTCCTGGTGGCTGTGGCGCCCGCCAGGGGCTGCAGCTCCTTGGGGACATCCCAGAGAATGCCAGGAGCTGCAGCTCCTTGGGAACATCCCAGGGAATGCCAGGGGCTGCAGCTCCCTGGGGACATCCCAGGGAATGCCAGGGGCTGAATCTCCTTGGGGACATCCTAAGCAATGCCAGGGGCTGAATCTCCTTGAGGACATCCCAGGGAATGCCAGGGGCTGAATCTCCTTGGGGACATCCCAGGGAATGCCAGGGGCTGAATCTCCTTGGGGACATCCCAGGGAATGCCAGGGGCTGAATCTCCTTGAGGACATCCCAAGGAATGCCAGGGGCTGCAGCTCCTTGGGGACATCCCAGGGAATGCCAGGGGCTGCAGCTCCTTGGGGACATTCCTAAGCAATGCCAGGGGCTGCAGCTCCTTGGGGATATCTCAGGGAATGCCAGGGGCTGCAGCTCCTTGGGGACATCCCAAGCAATGCCAGGGGCTGCAGCTCCTTGGGGACATCCCAGGGAATGCCAGAGGCTGCAGCTCCTTGGGGACATCCCAAAAGCTGCAAGGACAGAGGTGCAGCAGCACCCTGGGCATGGCGAAAAGCTCCTAAATCCAGGTGGCTGCGGCCCCTGCCACACCACATCACCCATCACCGCCTGCAGGCGGGTGGCAGAGCCACCCTGGCCTGTGTCTCTCTCTTTCCTGGTGTCTCAGCTCCAATTAGCGAGGCCCCCATTAATTTTTTCCACTTAGCAGCTCCCGTCAGTGTCAAGCCGGCAGCGAGAGCAGCGGGAGGGAGCCGGGGCGGAGGGGAGACAGGGAGTTGGGATCAGCCCAGTAATGAGGCACACAGGGGGCTGAGCCTGGCTGGGAAGGAGGCCCTGAAGAGCAAAACCATCTCAGCATCCCCTCCTGGGCTGTGGGGTCTCACAGTCCGGGATTTGGTGGGGATTTGAGGCATCTTTGGAGGCTCCTGCAGCTGCAGGCAGAGGCTGATCCCCAAAACCCCCAGAGCAAGGGTTAACCCTCAGCACTTGGCCTCTGCCCGGGGCAGCACCGCCCTCCCCCTGCTGCGGGGTGAAGCCAGCACGGCCGAGACCCCCGAGACCCCCCCTGGCCTCTGGAGATTGCCTGGAGCGGGGTTAATGATGCATCCAGATGGAGCTGACCTTTCCACCTTTCCACCTTTCAGCTTCACCTGCAACTCCCTTTTCCCTGCCATTATCTGCATGGATGCCTGTGGATTTCATTTCCATATTCATGGTGTTTTAATGACCCTGTAATATCTTTATGTTCTGCAATTAAATGTGGAATCTTAAATGTGGAATCTTTCCTATTTTTTTTTTCTCTCTCTTCTGCAGATTAGCATCTGCAAAGGATCATTTGTGGCATTTGAGCAGAGGAAGGGAAGCCTGTTCAGGGGGGAGACGGGGTTAATTAAACTTCAGAGCACAGCAGGCTCCACTGCCAAATATCCTTCTTCCAGTGGGACAAGTGAGGGTGAGGAGGGAGCAGCTCTGGGCTGCTCCTGGGGGTGTTGGAGTGCCTTTAAATCGTGCAAGCACACACGAGGCACACAAGTCTGCACCGAGATCCTTATCACGGGCTGCAAACCAGGGCTGAACCGCTCTGGTGTCACCCCAGCGAGTCTGAGCGCTGCAGCTGGGGCAGCCAGGCTGTCATCAGAGTCCTGGTGAGGCCATTAGAGCTCCTATCGCTCCATCTCCATCCCCGAGGCTAATGGACATCTGTGCCGCTGCACCACCCCCTCCTCGGCGCCCTAATTGGGTTTCAGCCCTGCGAGATGGATGGGGCTGGGCTGAGAGCGGAGCAGGGAGGAGCAGGAGGGGGCAGAGGCAGCCCTGAGTAGGACAGAACCCCCTTTGCCCTCCATCCACCTCCTGCCCTTCTTCTCCACCACCCCAAACCTTGTCTGTGGCATCTCCCACAGCCTTGCAGGATGGCTGGAGCGGTGTCCAGGGGCTCTCAGCTCCTCCCTGATGGGACTTGGTGACCACAAGCAGCCCCAGCACGCTCAGTGCCTCCCACACAAGCTCCCCCCTCATTCTCCCCTGGTTCTTTTGAAGCTGCAGCTGTGAACAATATGTTGTGTGAGGCCCAGGAGCGGCGTGTTTGGCACGTTGAATAAAGATGGGGACGAGAAATGCCTTCTCCTGTGGCTGTTTGATGTGAAGGGCAGCACTGAATTCATTAGGAGTGCTGGCAGAGCCTCTGGCAGAGTCCAGGCACTCAGAGGAACACAGGCTGGTGGCCTCTGAAGGTGCCACCCCGTGCAGTGGCACACCGTGTGCTGGCCATGCCAAAGCATGTGTGTGCTGGGGGCTGGAAAGGAGGGAATCATCCCTGTTCCTGGGGCTGGAAAGGAGAGGATCATCCCTGCTCCTGGGGCTGGAAAGGAGGGAATCATCCCTGTTCCTGGGGCTGGAAAGGAGGGAATCATCCCTGTTCCTGGGGCTGGAAAGGAGGGAATCATCCCTGTTCCTGGGGCTGGAAAGGAGGGAATCATCCCTGTTCCAGAGGTTGGAAAGGAGGGCATCATCCCTGTTCCTGAGGCTGGAAAGGAAAGGATTATCCCCATTCCAGAGGCTGGAAAGGAGGGCATCATCCCCATCCCAGAGGCTGGAAAGATGGGTATCATCCCTGCTCCAGGTGCCATCCAAGCCCACACACCCCTCCAAACCCTGCTGCCACAGGGCTGCAGCTGTGGTGGACATGGTGCCTGCACAATCCCACCTTTATCCACCCCACAACACTCCCACCCCTGCTGGATGGTCCAGGGGAAGAGGGGGGCTGAATGTCAGGAGCCAGAGGTGCAGGATGTGGGGGCTGGATTCAGCTCCAGGGGTGCAGGATTGGGGGCTGGATGCAGCTCCAGAGGTGCAGGATGTGGGGGCTGGATTCAGCTCCATGTCACACCCAGAGGTGCAGGATTGGGGGCTGGATTCAGCTCCATGTCACACCCAGGGGTGCAGGATTTGGGGCTGGATTCAGCTCCAGGGGTGCAGGATTTGGGGCTGGATTCAGCTCCATGTCAGCACCCAAGGGTGCAGGGAGGGGTGTGGGATGGCCAGGCTGCTCCCTCCCGGTCCTGCTGCCACCTCCTGCTGCTCCAGAAGGATGCAGCATTTTATCATCATCCTGTGAGGCTGACAGGCACCAGAATTAATGAGTTCCTCATCAGCACTCCCTCATTTAGCTCCCCCCCTCGGGGTGACACCCCCAGGAAGCACAGAGGGAATGGGGAGAGGTGTTGTTTGCAGGGGTGACAGTGCAGGACACGTGCACAGGTAAACAAACACACCTGTGTGCCCAGCCAAGGGCTGCAGGGGTTTAAGGTGCCCATCCAGGTGGTTGAGGGGTTCCTGGGATGTCCTGAGCCATGGGGACATGGAGAGCCTGCCCTGGCAGAGGGGACCTGGGCATGGCTGCTCTCTGCACACCCCTCATCAGGGCTATTAATTATTGCCCCTCATCTGCTGTTAATTACTGACACCAGCAAAACCACAGCGTATGTGTCAAGTACAGGAGCTTCACCAGCTGCAGGATTGACCCCACGGAAGCCAAGGAGCTGTGGGGAAGCAGCAGCTCAGGGGGACACTGGCAGCCAGCAGCCTTTGTGTTGTGTCCCTCAGCAGCAGAGGCTTCGTGTGGCTTTGCTGTCCCCTGGGTGTCCCTCTGGCTGTCACCACACAGCAGAGCATGGAGGGATAAGACCTTCCTGTCCTCTCTGTGCTGGCCTTTCTGGAATGTTGACATCCTGAAAAGGATTGGCCATCCCAGGAGGGGTTTATTTGGCAGCAGAAAAGCTGTGAAACTGCAAAGCCTCGGCATGCCTGCTGTCAAAACACATCTTCCTGCCCGTGGCCTGCGGTGCCAGCTGGGATTTCAGCACATGGGGTGGCAGCCTGGGCATTATCTGACCTGCAGGATTCATCCTGAGTGTGCCAGCCCAAGCCTGCACTGGATTTCCACCTGTGGATATCATTTTTGTGAGCCCTGCAGAGATCGTGATAAGTATTTTGATTGTAAATAAATTACATTTGTGGGTTGTGAACGACTTGAATGTTAGGAGGAAGGGAGGGAGGAGAGCAGGATGAGAAGGGAACTCTGTAGCCATGATGTTCATCCCAGGCTCAGAAAACCTGGAAAAGACCCCTGGAAGCTGTGTTGGGCAGCTGACAGCCACGGTGGACCCTGAAACAGCAGCTCAGAAGTGTGAACGCTCATCTGAAAGCCTGCACGGGTGTGGTGTTTGGAGTAGCAGAGCTCCATCTAGCATTGGTGAGAACTGATGCTTCACCAAAACCTTAATTCACAGCTGCTTTGGGAAGCCTTGGAGCTGTTCTGTCTGTCAGCAGCCTCAAACCACCGGAAACATTGAGTTTTTTAGAGTTTTTTAGAGTTTTTTAGAGTCTGAGCTTGTCTGTGCCCACCTCAACACCGAGCCCACCCTGCACCCATGGCAGGAAACAGCCCCACTGTGAAAAACTCCCAATCACTTGTTTTTAAAATTTTAAAAGTTTAATAATAATAAAATGGTTATAAAAATAGTAATACAATCAGAGTAATAATAATTTGGACAATTTTAATTACGACAATATGAGACAATAGAAACAAAGAGTTATGGACGTCCAGGTACCTTTTCCTGGGCAAAATAAGGACACAGTTAACAGAGGATTAACCCTTAAAAACAACAGCCTGTTGCATATTCATACATCTCATACATGATGCAGAAATTCCATTCAAACACAGGATTCTGTCTGGCCAGTGTCAGCTTCTTCCTCTTAATCCTAATGGCGTCATCCTATCCAAGCAAGGTGGGAAGAAATTAATTTCTCCTGATAAAAAATGAGGCCAAAAATTCTTTCTCTGAAAGATTCAGGTGTCCTGTGTCTGCTATCTCAGTGCGAGTCCTTTCTTTAGGAAAAAAGTATCTTACATAGCATGGTTTCTATTTTAACATTTTGTTATAACCTAAAATTATATTTACCACACTACTTAAGAGAATTAATACAGCATCACTTTCTAACACAACACATATAATATTCATTTGAATATTTGCGAAAGCCAATCATAAAATACAAAAATACACATTTTTCAGACCCACACAAAGCTCCCCTTTCCCAGGCAGAATCAGTCCTTTAGCAGTACTGACATCTCCTAGCAACACTGGTTTTTTAACCTGTGTAAACTTTTAAAATCTACAATCTGTTGTGGCTGAGCTGCATCAAAAAAAAAAAAAAAAAAAAAAAAAAAAAAAAAAAAAAAAGAATTTGCCCTTTGTCTCAGGGCTGCAAAGCTTTTCCAAGAAGGAGAATTGCTTACCAGGCAGGGCACAGGTGGAGGAGAGAAAGGAGGGCAGGATTTAGGGCCAGATCAACCCCGGATTCAGCCAAAGCCACTTCACCCATGTGGGATTTGTTGTCTCTGTCCATAAAGCAGCAATTGTCCAAGAGCTGCTGTGGGAATGTCCTGACAAATCACCCCCAAACCACCTGGAATTCCACTGCCCTTCAGGCTTTTTAAAATGCCTTTGAAAATCTCGGAATACTGAATGTCAGGCGCTAAAATCTCTGATTTAGGACGATGCCTTCAGCACCAGGGGTGGGTGATGTGCTGCCCTCAGAGCCTGGGGGCTGCAGGAGGTGTTGCCTGGTCCTTCAGAGGGCAGAAATTGATGTCCTGGGCAGTGCAGGTGTCTCCTGCCAGGTGTTTCACTGCTCCCTCAGGAGCTGCAGCTGCTCGAGGAGACTCAGCCTGGAGCTGTCAGTGCAAGCACTCAGTGGAGAAGCAAAATCTGGCAGGGGCATTGCTCCAGGATTATAACAAGTGTGGATCTCCCCAAATCTTAACCCAAAACCCCAAGCCTCGAGCCAAACCTCAGGCCTTGACTCAAACCCCCAAGCTCTCTGTTTTTGTGGTGACAGAACACCCGAACGCGCTGCTGGGAGCAAGGAGAAATCAGCAGTTTTTCTGAAGCTGGAGACGAGGTTACTCTTTTTTATTGAACAAACAGCATCTGTAAACTGTCAGTCCTTTGAGAAGAGCCAGACAGCTCCAAGCAAGGCAACAAAAGGCTGGTGAAGTGCTTTGGTTCTCAGCTCGAGGGCCACCGCCACTCGAGAACCACTTGATAACGCTTTGCTTCCTGAGCTCAGGAGCGTGAGCGACACCCAGCATGGAGCCGGCTGCCGGGGCGGAGGAAAAAATCCAGGCTGGAGAGGTTGATCCCAGAGCCTGAGGCTGCTGTGGGCACGGCCAGGGGCAGATCTGGGCACGGGCATTGGCAGGAGCTGGGTGGTGATGACCCACGGGACCCATCTTAAGGTGGCAAATGTCCCTGTGCACCAGCTCACAGCACGCCCCGAGGGAAGGTGTCACAGGTAGATTTTATGAAAAATCCTTTTGCCAGGGTTTTTTTTTTTTCTCCTGAGAAGCTGAGAGGCTTCAGAAATGAAATACAGACAGTAATTATCTGCTGCTTTGATTGGTCTGATGTAGTTGTTTCTACTTGATGACCAATCACAGGTCCAGCCGTGTCAGGACTCTGGTCAGTCACAAGATTTTATTATCATTCCTTTCCTTTCTAGCTTTCTGATGTCTCCTTTGTCTCTTTCATTAGTATAGTTTTAGTATATAATTTTCTTTTAATATAATATATATCAAAAAATAATAAATCAGCCTCCTGAAACATGGAGTCAAGATTCTCATCTCTCTCTCATCCTGGACACCCTCAAACACCACCACAGGCCGGCCTTGCTGGCTCAGCCAGGAGTCCCTGAGGGGTCAGGGGGTCCCCGAGGGGCTGTGGGGATGGAGGGGAGCATGGCAGGGCCAGTCACTTCAGGAATCCCTGGATTCCTTCCTTGTGCTGGGTGAAAAATGCCTATTTTTATGATTGGCTTTACGCAAATATTCAAATGAGTATTGTATGTGTTGTGTTAGAAAGTGATGCTGTATTAATTCTCTTAAGTAGTGTGGTAAATATAGTTTTAGGTTATAACAAAGTGTTAAAATAGAAACCATGCTATGTAGGATACTTTTTCTAAAGAAAGGACTCGCACTGAGATAGCAGCCACAGGGCACCTGAATCTTTCAGAGAAAAAGAATTTATTGCTCTCTTATCAGGAGAAAATTAACTTCTTCCCACCTCGCTCAGCCTTGAAGACACCATCAGGATTAGGAGGAAGAAGTTGACACTGGCCAGACAGAATGCTGTGTTTGAATGGAATTTCTGCATCATATATGAGATGTATGAATATGCAACAGGCTGTTGTTTTTAAGGGTTAATCCTCTGTTAACTGTGTCCTTTTTCGGCCTTGTGCTGCCCAGAAAAGGGTACCTGGACTGTCCGTAACTCTTTGTCTCTATTGTCTCATATTGTCGTAATTCAAATTGTCCAAATTATTATTACTCTGATTGTATTACTATTTTTATAACCATTTTATTACTATTAAGCTTTTAAAATTTTAAAAACAAGTGATTGGAGTTTTTCACAGGAGTGACCAGTGAGTATCCCTCCAAGTGTTCCCTGGACGTTCAAGCTCTGTGATACCTGAGGCAGGCCGGGAATTGTGAGCACGGTTTTCCTCTGACCTGTGCGGTCCCCGCTGTGTCCCTGGGCCCTTCCACCGCCTGTCCCGGCTGGCGGCCCGAGGGATCCGGCCCAGGGGAGCGGGACCGGCCCCCGCGGGGCCTCACAGCGGCGGTCCCGGCAGCGACCAAACGGCCCGGCCGGTACTCGAGGAGCATTGCTGGGGGCAGCGGCAGCGTGCAGCCTCCACTCCCTTCCCTCCGTGGCCGCTCCGCAGGGACAGACAAGGAAAAAATGAGGAAAAACAAGAAGAGACAACACCAGACCCCAACCCCGAACCTGCACCGAGCCCGGCCGAACCCCAACTGCGGCCCCCGAGCCGGAGCCCCTCAGACCGCCCCGGCCCTGGCCCCGCCCCCGCAGCCGCAGCCAATCAGCGGCCGCCGCCGCATCCGGGGCCCGCGCCCCCTGCCGCTCGCGCTCGGCCATGGCGGAGGTGAGCGCGGAGCCGCCGCCGGGGTCGCGCCGGGCCCGGGGCCGCTCCCGGCCGGGCGGGCGGGAACGCGGGAACACCGGGACCGCCGAGCCGCGCCCGCCCGGGGCCGCCGTCCGGAGGCAGCCAGCGGGGTGATGGGCCGGCGCGGGCCACCGGGGCGGGGGCCCTCGGGCCGGGGGGACGCCGAGGCCCTGGGCGGCAGCGGGCCGAGGGGCGGGGGCGGCGGGGCCGGGCGGGGACGGCACGGGAAGAGGCTCCTGGGCGGGAGCGGGCGGCGCCGGCGCGGGGACCCCGCGGCCTGAGGGCGGCGGAGAGAGGCGTGAGGGGCCGGGGGCTGCGGGAAAGGCCCGGGGGCAGAGCGGAGCGGGAGCCCCGGGGCTGGGGCCCGGCAGGAGCCGGCAGCGGTTTGGGGTGGCTGGAGCCGGGCCCAGGGGTGTGGAGCTGTTGGAGGGGGCTCTGAGGTGAGAGGCGGCCTGAGCAGTGAGGTCAGGATGCTGGGAATGGCAGAGGGTGGGGAAGGTGTCGGGAAATGTTGGTTTGGGTGGCAGGGATGGTTCTCACCGCCTTGCCTAGGGGCCAGAAGTAAAGAGGGACCAGGTGGGGACTCCCCACTGCCCTCCCCTATTGCCATGTCATGTTTGCCTTGGTGTCTTGTGCTGAAATGTTTTTGCTCCATCGTGTTTGCCTTGGTGTCTTGTGCTGAAATGTTTCTGCCATTGCTCCATTGCTCTTTGAGCTGGTGGTGCCATTGCCCATCGAGCCTTGCCATGTCCCTCAAACATCCTTGACCTGTTGTGATGGTTGCTGTGACACATGCACACTTCATTTCTGTGGCATGACCCTCATGGTGGCCACAACATGGAACAAGACTTACAAGGGGAAGACTTTGAGGTACTCTGTGGCAGGATCTCAGGTCCCCACTGGCTGTGACAGCATCTTGTCCCAGGGCAGGGCTTCTCTTCCAGGATATTTCAGTGTTCTACACGAGGAAAGTCTGTTTGAGCTGGCCACCATGCTTTGGCCTTTGGTGGAGCACCAAGCTTGTTGCATTCCCTTCTGCCAAAGAGTTGTTTGGGCACATTTTTGGGTCAGAGTGGTGCCTCAGCAGCCTGCCCAGCTCAGAGAGCTCAGGGGACATCCAGGAGCTGGCATTGTCTCTTGGGTGAGCTTTGGGTGTGGAGCATCTCTGCACAGGTGTGGTGGGGCCCTGATCTTCCTGGGCAGTGCACAAGGTGGGCTGTGTGTTGTGTCATCTGTTCATTCTTTGGTTTTGCAGAGACAGAACTTGCAGGACAAATCTGTTTCCCTCCCTGGCTGCAGCTGGGGTTTGTGGAAAATGGCCCCATGGCCAAGGAGTGTGCACAAGGCAGAGCAAGCAGGAAGGTTTCTCACTGAATCTGACATATGTGTTAGACTGGCTCAGGAAACGATGTTAGTTATTGAAAGGTGGCACTGGAAAGGGGAATTCTGTTTTTTCCCTCACTTTTTTGCAAGAGTGATTTCAGTCTGGAAGGTTTTCTCAGGGTAGATACAACTGGCCTCACACTGGGAAACAACTTTGTCAGGGCTAAAGCTCAGACCCTGCCTCTGTGTGTCCTAAATGATGGCTGAGCTTCGTTCCACGTGCTCAAAGCCTTGAGTCCACACCTCAGGAGGGAGTGCAGGAGTCACCCAGAACTACAAACATGAGAGTGAGCAGTTACAACCTCAGTGTAACTTCTGAGAGGAAAGTTACTCCTATGCCTGAGCAGCAGAAGCTGGCAGGAGGAAAACAATGCTGGGGATGGGAAAGTGAAATTAAAGGAATTTAATCTCCTTTTTTGCCCCCCCAAGATTCAATGCCCCATGGGCATAGGAGCCAATTTCCAGGATCACAGTGCACTGGGAGAATAACTGGAGAATAACTCATGGAATCCCTCCCCAGCAGCAGGAGCAGTGACACCCTGGCCCAGAACTGTTCTCTGTGTTTCTGGTGCATGCCAGGCTCTTGCATTTCAAATTCAAACATCACACAGGAGGCAGAAGTGTTGGGCTGCACCTACCTCACCTTCAGTCCAAGTAACTCCCATGGCATTGGTGATCGGGGAAATCAGAAATATTCTGTCCTCAGCTGCATTTTTAAGCCTTTCTCTTCTATTCCTTTGACTCTTGTTTCTTCTGGATTTGTGAATAGCCTGAGGGATTGTTCTGTTCCATGTGTGTTCAAATTTGAGCATGGAATGGGCCATTTGCTTTGGCTGGATGTTGGATTTGAAGTGTGAGGCTGCACCTACCTCACCTCCAGCCCAAATAACTCCACATCCCATGGCATTGGTAATCAGGGAGATCAGAAATATCAGTTGCATTTTTAAGCCAAGCCTGCCTTTCTCTTTTATTCCTTTGACTCTTGTTCCTTCTGGATTTGTGAGTAATCTGAGGGATTGTTCTGTCCCATGTGTGTTCAGATTTGGGCATGGAATGGGCAACCAAAATATTCTGTCCTCAGCTGCATTTTCAAGCCTTTCTCTTCTATTCCTTTGACTCTTGTTTCTTCTGGGTTTGTGAGTAATCTGAGGGATTGTTGTATCCCACATGTGTTCAAATAGGACATGGAATGGGCCATTTGCTTTGGCTGGATGTTGGATTTGAAGTGTCAGGCTGCACCTACCTCACCTTCAGCCCAAGTAACTCCACATCCCATGGCACTGGTAATCAGGAAGATCAGAAATATTCTGTCATCAGCTGCGTTTTTAAACCAGGCCTGCCTTTCTCTTCTATTCCTTTGACTCTTGTTTCTGTGGATTTGTGAGTAATCTGAGGGATTATTCAAATAGGACATGGAATGGACCATTTTCTTTGTTTGTCACTTGTTTCTTGTTTTCTCAGCCCCAGCAGAGCAGTGCTGGTTATTCCATGGTGATTCCATTGCTCTGGTGCTCTGTTACTGCTTTGGAGCACTAAACTCTTGATTAGTTGTGGAATTGTCACGCTGTTGCAGTGGCCAATCCCCTTCCTTTCAGCACCTGATTATTAACAGGAGATCTCATTGTTCCTGAGGTATTCTTGAGACCTTTTCAAGCCAGCCCATCCATGCCAACAGCTTCAATCTTTGTTTTCAGAGGCTTTATTGATCCCCAGGCAAGGAGGTACCATTGACCTACAGATCATTGCCTGACCAAATCTGAGTTCTGCAGGTTCTCCAAGACCTGGAGGGAGTCAAGGCACACCCCACCCCTTCCATGAAACCATGTTTGTTTGCTTGGAAGGATTTCTCCAAGAGGGTTTTGTGCTTGGTCACATTCCAGCAAAGCCCAACAAAGGCACATTGACACTTTCCTGACTTACAGAGCCATTTCCTGGTATGACCATCCTCAAAATGGAGTCTGTCCCCTTCTCCTTTCATCATCCCATAACTTCTCCCTTCTCTTTTTGTGGGCATGGTTGCAGGGCTCTGTCTGGAGCCAGAGTGATCTCTGGGGGTTTATTCTGGGGGATGGTGGACTGGAGGCATCTTCTTGGTTATCATGGAATTTCCAGTCTGCACGTTGGTAGCTGAAGGAACTCAGAACTCACAGTCTGTGGTGGCTTTTTGTGGTGAATACTTTGCTTTGTTGTTGGAGGACAGACTTTAATGTGAAGCTGTACTGTGTTTTCTTAAATAAATTGTGAGAGGCTCCTGTGGAAGGCTGTAAATGTCCTGGCTCCAGCTGAATAAGTGAGGAGTGATGGTGCTGAGATTGTTGGTGGCTGAGTATCCCACAGAGATGCCACTGGGGGACTGACTCTGGGATTTTCTTCTGCACTCAGGTGCTGTCAGTCACCCAAAAGCTTTGGTTGTTTACCTGTTTGCTCCCTGCTGGGCTGAACTGGATGAAAAGCAAGTGGCAGGCACAGCAGCGTGAGGAGCAGCAGATGTTCTGTCTGGGTTGTTTTCCTCAGCCCCTGCTGCTGCCTGAACTTGGGACCTGGCACCAAATGCCACCCTGCAGGTGCCTGTTCTGAGGCTCTGCCTCTCCCACCTCACCTGTGCCACTCCTGGTCCTTCCAGGCCCCTTCTCTGCTGGTTCTTTGCTCCTGGGTGCAGTGAAGCATCAGGGAGATGTGGCTGGCTGCTCCCTGAAGGGTCAGACCCTAAAAATGCTGTGCTCAGACACAGTGTGTGTGTTCAGGATAACACCTGAGGCTCCAGGGACTCCTTTTAGGTGAAGATGTAAACCACAAAGCTCTGAGGTCTCAAACTGGTGGGGGGATAAGAAGTGAGCAGAGTGCTCCTGGTCCTTCCAGGCCCCTTCTCTGCTGTTTCCTTGCTCCTGGGTGCAGTGAAGCATCAGGGAGGAGCCAGGATGTTGTGGCTGGCTGCTCCCTGAAGGGTCAGACCCTAAAACTGCTGTGCTCAGACACAGTGTGTGTGTTTAGGATAACAGCTGAGGCTCCAGCTCCTTAGTTGAAGTGGTTTACAAAGGTCTGAGATCTCAAACTGGTGGGGGGATAAGCAGTGAGCAGAGTGCTGGAGGTAGAATAGATGGAATGGAAATACATGGACTGAGGGAAGGTGAGGAGCTCTTTTGAACAGCACAGTTCCTAACACTGCCCTCTGAGGTAACTTTTGTTTTGAACTTAAATTGCATTTGCTGGTGGGGTGAGGTGGGTGGAAAGGTGGTGTTTTTTAAGGAGAGCTGTCTCAACCATTTCTTCTCTTTTCCTGAAGGCCTCTGTTGGCCGGCAGAGCCCCAGGGTGGTTCCATACCCAGCCCGTGGTCTATGTCCTGGAGAGCCCTCCCTTCAGAGCGCTGCAGGTACCTCCAGCCTCCCCTCCCTCTGCCTCTTGCTCTGCTTTCCCGAGGAAACAAAGTTTCTGTGATCAATTCCCTTCTCCTTGCAACACCTCCCCAGCCTGCTGGTTGATTCCCATGCTGTTGGACTGAGGAGGAGAGGCTTAAAGCTGCCAAAGCTCCTACAGGTGTTCATTTGGCCACTCTTCTTCTTGAGTAAGGGGTGATTACTTTGAGTAAGGGGTGATTGCCCCTTTCCCTGATTTTTCCCTCACTTTTATTGATGTATCCCAAGACCCCTTCCCAGATTTCACAGGATTTATCCTCAAGTGTGGTCATGGCAGGTATGGCAGAAAAGCATCTCATGGGGCTGTGGGGAGGGAGGAGGGAGAGAGGGAAATCCATGAAAGTAGGAGATAAAAAGGAATATTTGGCTATTCTTGAGTAAGGGGTGATTACCTTGAGTAAAGAGTGATTACCCTTTCCCCCCATTTTCCCCTCACTTTTATTGATGTATCCCAAGACCCCTTCCCAGATTTCACAGGATTTATCCTCATTGCAAGCGTGGTCATGGCACGTAAGGCCCTGGCCAAGGTGCAATGGCACTGGCAGCAATCCCAGAAAAGCATCTCATGGGGCTGCAGGGAGAGAGGGAAATCCATGAAAGTAGGAGATAAAAAGAAATATTTGGCCATTCTTGAGTAAGGGGTGGTGTCAAAGCTCCTGCAGGTGTCCCTTTGGCCATTCTTGAGTAAGGGGAGATTACCTTGAGTAAGGGGAGATTACCTTGAGTAAGGGGAGATTACCTTGAGTAAGGGGTGATTACCCTAAAAATGCCCCCAGGTGAAGGAAAGGCTGCAGTGTGTGCACACACATTGTGAGAATCCAGTGAGGAGTGAGACACAAATACTCAGAAAAGCTTCAGATTCAGCTTCCAGTCAGCTGTGGGACTCAACTGTGCACAGAACCTTTGTGCTGATGAAGTGACTGCTGCCAGTTGTGATCTCTGTTCCCCTCTGTTCTGCCTAATCTCTTCCTCTGGCTTATCATGTCTGCACACACACAAGAAGGGATCATCCCTGGCTTTGTGGTTGCATCTCAGGATGTGCTCCATGGTGGTGCTAGTGTCCAACTCCTTCTGATCCCTGCAGTTGTGTCAATGGGCTCAGCTGATCATCGACTGAACCTGGCAGAGATCCTTTCCCAGAACTATGGTGTGAGGGAAGAAAGGGAGGAAGATGATACTCAGGAGAAGCAGAAATCTTTAGAAGAGCTGGAGAAGAGTTTCAGTGCCTCTCAGGTAAAGGCAGCAGGGGAGGGGAAGGGAAATTACCTGGAGGGTTTGGTTGTTTGCTGTGTGAAGCCCTGACTGCAGCTGTGGGTGGTCTCAGTGGAACACAAACTGCTCTTGGTGACAGGGAGGGTCCCTTCAGGCCAGGCACAAGGCAGGTACAGGGATTTGCTGCTCCCCTTCCTCTGTTTAAATACACTTGTGCTGTCTGGCATCTTTCACCTGTTTGAAATCTAGAATAAAAGATAAAGGTATTTTTAAAATGCTTTGGGGTGAAAGTTCCTGGCTTTTCCAGACCTTTGAGAGGCACAGGTTACAGTGGGTCCCAACAGTGTCCCCTGAGGCTGCTCAGAGCCCCCAGAGGAGCTGAGCTGCCCTCTCTGTGTTCCAGCTGCTGTGGTGCTCTTGTGGTTGTTCTCTTCCTGATGCAGCTTTGTTCTCCTCTTGCTCAGAGCAGTGAAATGCCATTTGAGGAGCTGCTTGCACTGTATGGCTATGAGGCATCAGATCCCATCTCGGAGCAGGACAGTGAGAGCAATGACATCACTCCCAACCTCCCTGACATGACTCTGGATAAGGTGAGAGCAGCTCTCTGCCTGCTGTCTGCACATGGGCTTGAGGTTCCCCCCATTTCAGAGGGGTTGGAAGGGGCCTGCCTAGTTCTGGGGAACACCAGGTGCAGAAACAGGAGTGTGAAGTGTTTAGAGGAGAAGGAACAAAGGATATCTGTTTCAAAATATAGAAACTCTGTATGGAGCTTTGGTTACAAGTATTTGTACATTGATGGGGGTGTGTCAAGAGCCAGTTTGTATCCTCAAAGTTTGTATGAAGCCACTGCTCCTCTTGTCTCCTCTTGTTCTAGCTCGAGTCTGTAGAAAGTGGGGTTTTTTTGGGGGGGGGAGTTGGGGTTTTTTTTCTTTCTTTCTCCTTCAGGATCTTTGAGATATTTGCTGTGAGTGCAGCTCTACAGAAAGGGATGCTTGCTCATACTGTCTGACTTCCATAGGAAGCCACTCATGACACTTGTTAAAGTGCTTCTAGGGAAAATAGTCTGGGTGTGGTGGGAGTGTGAGAGAGAATCTGTCTTTGGACAAGCTGTGGGAGGGTGAAAAGCTCTGTGGATGTGACCACTGCTGGCCAAAAATGTTTTTACTCTAGGCCTCACTCCCCCTGGTATATATATATTTTTAATTTAAAAATATTTTTCACTTTCTTGTTGTTGTTAAAAGGAACAAATAGCGAAGGATTTGCTTTCAGGGGAAGAAGAGGAGGAGACACAATCTTCAGCTGACGATCTGACTCCATCCGTCACGTCCCACGATGCTTCGGACTTGTTCCCAAACCAGCCTGGCTGTATGTGTCACTAGTTCCTAAGTAGCTGCTGTTCACTTTTACATATGATTTGCAGGGGAGGGTGAGAATGCTTCTCTTAATTTTGTCAGTCTCCTGACATCAGATTTTCCACTTTTCCTCCTAGGGACTGTCTGCATGGCAGAGGCGTTACCGGGCTTTGGGTAGGACAGGACAGAGCGTTGATGAGCAGTGGGATGAGGGGAGAATTTTCTCAGAATACTCAGAGAGAGAGTGGGAATTGTTTTGCTGCCTGCTGTAATTGCAGTCTGAAAGATCAGTACCTCATCTGACACCTCTACAAGTGAATAAATTCAGTAGTAGTAATGGAGTGATGGATTGTGGCAGTTTCTAAATGTTGGAATATGTGGGAAGCCAAAGCACGTGACAGGGACTCTGCATGAAGTGATGTTATTTCTTCTGCTGTCTTGCAATAATAAGGAGTCTGAGCTTCCCCAAGTTGGCCATCCATGTGGCAAGTGTCCAAATTCTTTTACTTAAAGTGAGAAAATTAAAATACAGGTAAGTTGTCACTGTAGTCCATGCTGAAAGGGACTTTAGGACAGAAAATGAAGGGAAGGAGAGGGAATGTAAAGGAATAGAATAAAAAATTCCTAACTACAGATCTTTTCCTTTCCCACAAAGCAAACAACTTCCTTGCTGATGAAGACAAAGAGCCATGTTCATCACCATGTGCTTCCTCCATGGCTGAGGACTCAGAGGTGGATTCCATCCCATCCAATGAGTGTAAGAAGGTAAATGACCTTGGGAAGGGGGGCTCTTGAATTGGAAAAATCCATGACACCCAAGCACTGTGTTATTTCCCCAGTTGGCTTCTTGATGCCTTGCATTTTGTGGGGGGCAGTGGCAGATGTGGGTTACAAGAGGGGTTTTTAATACAAGCTTGAAATCATCTTCTGTGTTAGATAGGGAAATCTGTTGTGCCTAAATTAAATCTGCAGCCTGTAGGCCTATAAAGGTGAAATGCTGTGCAGCATTCCCAGCAGGATTCACTGAGGGAGAACCATCTTTCTAAAGAGAGGAGCAGGCTTCCAAATTCATCCTGGCTGTTAAGGTTGCAGGAGAACCTCTGCATTGCTTTATTTCCAACCTCAGCTGCTTGTCATAGATCCTTTACATTAAAACTATGTAAATGCTGAAGGTCCCCACAGTATCATCTGGTTGGTAATAAATCTTCTTAGTTACCCTATAAAATAGTCAGGGTTCACTAGAAACAATAGTGACAGAGGGGGCTACCAGGAAATAAATCAGCCTTGTAGTGGTGTAGCCCCTAAATCATGAAGTACAGCCTGCATGGAGCATTTCCCATTTCAATTTTCTCACCTCTCTGTTGTGGGATTTCAGGAGATCATGGTTGGACCTCAGTACCAGGCCACTGTTCCCATCCTCCGTTTAAACAGGCACAGGCAAAAAGGTAAGGCAGCCTCTCCTTTGTGCCTGGGCTGGGAGTAGGGCTGCTGGCAGGGGGTTCTGATGGGCTCTGGATCTCCAGTCCTGCTCTGGATCTCCAGGCTGGGCAGCTTTCAGTGCTGACATTCAGATTTACTGGCTGAAACAAGCCTGAGTTAATGGGGATGGGAACACAGGGACAGAATTGGTGGAGCTCACTGAGAACTGGGTTGGTGTGACAGGTTTGCAGGAGGGGGTCTCAGCTGTTGCCAAAGAGAAGGAACACCCATCTGGGGATGCTCTGATTTATTCTGACATCTTCCTTAAGTAGTGAGCACCTCCAGTGCTCCCTGGAGATGATCTGTTTCTGATTTTGGGATGTCTGCAGAGTAGACAGAGGTGCCTTGATTTGCAGATTGTGTCCAATAATGAGTACAGTATGAGTGCCAGCTTGTTGAGCTTCTGGACAAGAAAGCTAAAACAGTCTTTATTTGCCAGGATTAATTAATCAAAACAGCAATCTTTGAGAATATGATAACAAAAACTTTTGTCAGCCAACCTTTCTGAAACAATGGAAGCAAGCTGAGCCCGTGCCAAAGGCCCTAAAAGAGATATAAAGAGCTTATCTGCCTCCAAAATCAGGAGGGAACAGGCAGTGCCTTGAGAGATGTTTGTCATCTCTGGTGCCAAATTGGAGCAAGCAAGCAAAGATTCCCTCCCTCCTCTGTCTCCCCCATGCATGTCCGTGCAGACCACTTCTCAAAAAGCAGCAGAATTCTCTGTTTGATTATCTTATTTCAGTGCTTTTTCTGTTAGCCTATGAGAATGAAGATCAGCTGCTTTGGGACCCAAACATCCTCCCTGAGAGGGAGGTGGAAGAGTTCCTGTACCGAGCTGTGAAGCGGCAGTGGGACGAGCTGGCTGGCAGCAGCCTGCCAGAGGGAGAGGTGGTCAAGGACAACGAGCAGGTGAGCTCAGGGCTTCCTGCAGCCCACACAGACCCAGCTGGTGCTGGCCCAACAGTGCCATGTTCCCTACAGAGGGCAGAATGTGGTCAAACTCCTGTGATCCTGATGGGTAAGCGAGGGTGTGAAATGTGGGTCTCCTCGAGACAGGAATCATAAGCTTTTGGAGATTTATATCACACCCAAGATAGCTCAGCTATCTTAGAAGGCATAAAAGCAATAGGATGGGTTCTATGGTAGTGTTGGAAACAAAAAAGTTTTAATAAAAGGCAAAATTTACAGAGAAAAACCGAGTCAGGGCAAGAGGTTCTTGCTCCTGGTAAAACTCCTCACAAAAGCCATTGGTTTCTTTGTTCTCTTCTTTTTCTAGCAAGTTGCTTAGGTGGGACATTTGGCTTCAGTCCAGCTGAAGTCCCCCAAGTCCTATGAGATGTCTTTTCACCTAATTGAAGAGAGAAACTTCTGAGCTTATTTCCTTTTTAAGGGGACAAAGGATAGTTTTGTCACTCCATCAACAAGGGGCACATTCCTATAAGGGTGTGTGCCCAGCTGTGCACTGGGGGAGGTTGGTTACCTTCCCATTAGGAAGACTGAGACAGTCAGCAGATTTCAGAGCAGCTGTGTTTACTTCAAGCTAGCCAGGTTAGATTCTGGTGGCATTGCATCTGTTGAGTGCCAGGATTTGTAATCCAGTGCCTTAAAAAGTGGGGTAATCTCTGCTGATGGTCAAGTTGGGGTTAGCAGCAAGGTGGCTCCTGGGAAATGCAAGTTTTACGAGACAAATGTGAGTCATGAGTGGGCTGGTTTGTGGTGTGTTGCTCAGGTAGGTGCTGGGAGTGATTTCCTCCTGTTCCCCAGGCTTTGTATGAGCTGGTGAAATGCAACTTCAATGCAGAAGAGGCACTGAGGAGGTTACGGTTCAACGTGAAGGTTATCAGAGGTGAGGACCCCCCTTTTTTGGGTTCATTATGGCACATAAAACTCTTTCTAGATTCTTTCCATCTCCCCCAACTCTTCCTTTCCATCTCCCCCAACTCTTCCCTTACATCTCCCCCAACTCTCTCTTTCTGCTACAGATGAGCTTTGTGCCTGGAGCGAGGAAGAATGTAGAAATTTTGAACATGGCTTTAGGGTCCATGGGAAAAACTTTCACCTTATCCAAGCCAACAAGGTAAGGCTGCTCCCCCCAGGTGAGGAGCAGGGGAAGGAGGAAGGTGCTTGGGCACCACAGGTGTGCTTTGGGCCTGGGCTGACACAGGGAGTTCAGGATGGCCGAGTTCCAATCCCAGGCTTTGTGTTGACTCATGCCAGCAGGTGATGGGCTGTTCACTGCCCTGCTCTGCCTTATTTTCCAGGTGGGAGAAGTCACAAACACCACTGACCTGCATGAGTGATGTCAGTTAATTACTGATTAGCCCTTTCTGGAGTCTCAAAAGTTCTTTCCAAACTCTCAGCCCTTGCAGTACTTCTGTGAATGAGTGAGTTGAGCATGTGGATGTTTCGTAAAGTCCCCTGGGGTCCTCTAGAATGGCAGATGCTGTTGTAGGGAGAGCTGGGCCCCGGGAC
Source organism: Agelaius phoeniceus (assembly GCF_051311805.1). Taxonomy (NCBI): domain Eukaryota; kingdom Metazoa; phylum Chordata; class Aves; order Passeriformes; family Icteridae; genus Agelaius; species Agelaius phoeniceus. Next base: position 2,865,774 of record NC_135293.1, read on the forward strand.
ATGCTGCTGTGCTGGGAGTTGGCAGAACCAGAGAGTCCAGTTCTACCACTGGTTAATTGTAGGCATGTTGACGCTGGCCAGTGACAATGGATGCAGGTTTGCTCTCTCTGCTAAGTGTGCTGCTGCTGGAAGCACAGGAAAGTCCTGCACGAGTGTGTGTGGCCCACAGGGGTCTGTGACAGCAGCTGTGTGCTGTGGGGAGTTTCTTTCTCTGGCCACCTCGGAAACCTCAGTACGTGCTTCTGTTCTGCAGCAATGTGTCCATAGCAATGTAAATCACTGTAATGCACTTCTAATTTTCTGTGCTGGTTAAATGGGAAGATAGCTCCTTGCTCCAGGAGATGCAAGGGATGGGGTTGGGCTGTCCTGACTGGGCTGTTTCTCCTCAGGTCCGCACGCGGTCGGTGGGCGAGTGCGTGGAGTATTATTACATGTGGAAAAAATCAGAACGTTATGACTACTTCACTCAGCAGACTCGTCTAGGAAGGAAGAAGTACGTCCTCCACCCTGGAGCCACGTGCGTGGAATATTCTCACACTAAAATTAGTAATATTAACCTCCCAGTGAAGATTCCTGCTGCAAAGCACCTCCACTTAACAGACTGCGCTTTCTTCTCCAGAAGGTTTCTGGGGTGGGAGGATGGAGGGATGCACGGGGTGTTCTCAGAGCACAAACACTCACTTGGTGTGGGGAGGGAAGATCAAAGAATTCTGGACTTTCTTGTCCTTTTCTGTGTGTCAAAAGTAGTTTTGTTTCAGACAAACGCATCCACAAAAGGCTGGGGACAGGGATTCAGAGCTGACTTGGTGAAAGAACTCAGTTTGATGAGGTTTTGGGAAGGGAGCTATTTAAATTCAAAAATGCACTTATTTCTGGTGGTTTGGAACCTGAATTAATTTCCCTTTGAGGCAAATTCTTCCCTTTGAAATGTATGCTAATTACAGAAAGTACTTTTCAAAATACACCTTTTCAAAAAGGTTGAAACGGAAATCTCTTAATAGGTCAAAATGAAATATTGAAGCTGAATCAATTAAAAACATCAGATGAAGGCTTAGAATTTTTTTTTTTTTTAATTCTGATGCAAGACAGGAAAATACCTGAAATCTTAAATCTTCCCAGGGTGGGAAAATATATTCTCATCACTTGCTCTTTGCTGTCACACTGAGGACCCACCGCAGTCGTTCCATGAATCTGGGTGTTCCTGAGTGTTTGTTCATGTATTTATTTCCCTTTGCAACAGGCTGAGGCTCACAGAATTGGGGGCAGAGCTCTTTAGGAAGCTGGAGAGCCCATTTTGGTTTATGCTGGGCTGGTCTTGGCCACACTGAGATCACCTCCTCAGGGCTCTGAGAGCAGGGAGGGATGAACATTCATTCTAGTGGTGTCTCTACAATCCTGCTTTATTTGTGGATGGGTTTTAATCCCAGTCACCCTTTCTGCTGCCTGCATCTCTCTGCTCAGCAGGTGGTGGCAAGGCTCTCTCTGTTTCCTCACAGGGATTTCACTGACAATGACCTGGATGGGGTTGAAGTGGAAAACACGAGTCGTTCTCGGAGCTCCCCACCAATTCCCTCTGCAGCTGGCTGCCTGGATGCTCACTTTGGGCAGGATCAGATAGCAATTGAGAGCACAGGTAATTCCTTTTTGTCTCTTTGCCATGGGGTTTTGGTGTCAGCAGGAGTCTTGTCTGTCTCTGCATTGACCAGGGGTGACTGTAAAACAGTTGTAGGCTTGGAGGGGTGGCCTAGGTCATTCCCAAAACAAAAGGATCATGCCCTGGGCACCTGGATGAACTGCTTCCAAAGCCCTGACACGGGCAGCTCCTCCAGAGGCTGCCTTAAGGCCTCAGAAGTCAGGTGCAAGCTGCTCTCACACACAGTGAAAGCTGTGAGAAGATCTGCAGGGAGCCCCACATGGCTTCATTCCCTCACTGTCCTACTACAGATGAAAGCTTTGTGTGGGCAGCTCCCAGGGGTTGTTGGCACGAGGGATAGGATTTAGGGTTTGGCTTATCTTGCAGTGTGTCTGTGAGGTTTCCTTTAATTTCCATAGAAACACTGATGGCCTCCCATCTGCTGTGGGCATCTTGCCTTCCCTCGGTAGGGGCTGATGGGGGAATCTTGGTTGCTGTAACAAAGAAACATTTGTGCCATCTAACAAATACTCTTGGGTGTTTGGGCATTGTGGACTCACTGTGACTTTCTTTTCCTTGTCCCTCTCTCTCTCCCCACACCTGAGCAGAGCCCCTGAGTGTGGAGAGCACAGCCTGCAGCCTGGGCAGCATCAGTGAGTCAGGGCAGGGCTATGAATGCAGCACCCCCTCGGAGGCAAACTGCTCCTTTGACCCCTCGGAGGAGACGCCCTCGGGGGCTGTCCCTGTGCCCTGCCCACGTCACTCTGTCACCCCCTCTGAGCCCGAGCTCTTTGCTTTGCCACCCGTGGCACCAGGACTGGCAGAGAAGCAGGAAACGTTGCAGAACTCTGGTGAGACAATAACCATGGACTTCACTCTCCCTGCAGACATTAATGAGGGGTTGCCTTTAATTGCTGGTGCTGTGGATTTGGACAGAGACCCTGAGGCAGTGGTGGCCCCTGCTCAAGTGTCCTTATCGGTCACGGATTTCGGTCTCATCAGCATCGGAGATGTAAATACTTTCCTGACTGCTCATCAGGCTTGCCCAGCACCTGTGGCTCGCTCAGAGCCTCTGTCACAGTGAAAGTCTCCAGTCACCAATTTGTCACAGACCCAGCAAGGACTTTGACCTGACTGAGTGAAATTCTGGAACTTCCACTGTCCTGTAGGGACAGTTTGGAGCTGTCGGTCGGAATCCGTCTTTCCATCCTCCTTGATCCAAGGCTACAGTGAAACCAAACACCTTTCTGCTCCAGTGTATCCTGACACAGTTGTGCAAAGTGGTGGCTGGCTTTCCTGAGTGGGGAGGTCCCTCACCCCCGTCCTGTGCTGACCATGTGTCACCCTGGGTGATGCCAGTCTGCTCAGAGAGCCCCTGCCTCGGGATGGGGCCGTGTCCCTTGGCCCCAGCGGGGACAGTCTGAGGTGCTTTGAGAAGAGAGATGTGTCACCATCATGGTGAGGGTGCAGGCTGGGGGTCTGAGAGCCTGGGAGGGCTGCAGGGCAGTTTCCTGCAGAGATGGGCACGGTGATGCCAAGGGAGGCTGATCCTCCCTCCACGGGCAGCGTGCTGCAGTAGGAGCCCCTCACCCTGTCCTCCTCCCAGCAGCCATGGCTCAGGACAGACACACAGCTGCTCATGGCATGCAAACACTGCTGGGAGCAGTGAGTAAGGGGGTCATGCTGCTGACAAGTGCTTTGGATATGCTGGAGGGGGGAAAATAATCTAGGACATCTCCTGTCACCTGTGCACAGCCCCTGGGACCAGAGCAGGCTCAGGGAAGGGTGGCCTGGCTGGCAGTGTCACCTTGAGTCCTGCCTGGGACACTATCCCAGGCTTTAGAGAGAGGAATGGGACAAGCTGGCCCTTAAGGACCATGACAGCAGCTGGGCTCTCATGCCAGGAGCTCTGGCAGCAGCCATGGGTTCCTGACTCTCCACCAGCTGCAGGTGGGACAGCCTGGCCCAGCCCTTGGGCAGAACTGTCAGGTTTTGGGAGGGAATGCTGTGTGTGCTGCAGCATCCTGTGCACTCAGGTCCTTCTCACCTTCCTGAGCAATGCTGGGCCAGGGAGAATTTCTGTGGGGAGTAACAGGAGGTTCTGAACTCAGAGTGATGCTGGCCAAGAACTGTGGTGCTGCTGCTGGCAGGGGGTGACCTGATCTTGTCTGGGCTGAAGTGCCAGAGGGTAGAATGCAGGTGAAAGCATCTGTAACTTCCCAGTTTGTTCCAACAGTGTGTCAGCAGAGGGAGGAGGTTGCTTAGCTCCCAGCATGTCTGGGATCTGGGTGCTAGCACAGTCCCAGGCAGGGGAGTCCCACAGCATCCCTGTGCCACAAAACAGGCTGTGCTGAGAGCAAAGTGTGTCTCTCCTGCCATGGAAGGTGCCAGGTGCTGTGCAGAGCCACAGGAGCCTGTCCTTGGCTGTGCTGGAGTCCAAAGCTGCTTCACTTGCCAGGTGTGTTGCAGGTGTGGGGTTGGCCCCTGGCTCAGTGTGTTCCCATTCCCCTTTTCCCATGCAGGGAATTCTCTCTGCTCACCTGCTGGGCAAGGCTCTGGTGCAGACAGGGCTGTGTTACCTCCAGCTGTACTCTGCAGCTGGGAAGGGGCTTGAGTTGAGGGTTTTGGTGGAGGATTTGGGGCTGGGATTGTGCACTTGGCTCTGCTGCAGTGGATTGGGCAGGTACCTAAACCCAGGAGGCTGCAGCCTCCTTTTACCTGGCTCTGGGAAGTTGTGCCCAGCCCTGCAGCAGGAGCAGGGAGGCAGCATCAAACAGCCCCATGGGATGTCAGGATTAGACCTTGTCTCATCTCCCAAGGCCCAGATCTGGTCTGTGTGCTTGGCAGGGGTTTGCTTTGGTGCCCAGCTCTGTGCTGGGAGGTGCTGAGCCCCAGGCATGGCTTTGTCAGCCAGAGGTGCTGAGCAGAGGCCTCTCCTCCAGCTGCTCCTGGGAACAGAGAGCAAACACGAGTGCCTGCTCCATAGTGGAACTGCCCAGGCTGTGATTCCCCTTTTCTGGGGCTGAGAGGAAGCTCCTTGGCTGAAGGGAGAAGAGGAGGCAGGGTGAGAGCACAGGCAGCCCTCCCAGGGAGGGCCAGGCCTTGGCATCTCCTCCATAGGCTGAGAACATTCTTACTTTTCCTGAAACCATTCTTTCTTTTGGTTTATTTCAAGCCCTAGTGAAAGGAGAGGGGAGCTGGCTGAGGCAGAAATCTCTCGATGTCCTTCAGTGTTGTTTACAGATTTGCATGGGGTCTTTCAACATGAGTGCAGCGCTTTTTCCACATAACTTTGAGGGAAAGGGGTGAGAAAGGCTGGGACAGGGACGGGGTTTGGTTCTGGTTGGTTTGTTTTTTTTTTTTTTTTGGTTGGGGTTTTCTTTTTTCCTTCTTACAAAGCACATTCACTTTGAGCCGCTCCCAATGCTGGACTCTTTTCTCCCTTGCCCCCCAGCCCTACACTGTGAAGTGACACTGCCTTGAAGACCCCTCGCCGTTATTTATTTAATTAAAAACCTAATTTGAAAGTGAGCCAGAAGTCTGTCTTCTTTTTGGAGGCCAAGAAGCAACAGTCCAGTGTATAATGATGGCAAAATAAGAATAGAGGTCCCTGCCTCTACTGTCTGATCCTCTCCTGCCCTCCACAAGTGCTCTCCTCCAGGCAGGCCAGGATTCCCTGTGCCAGGGATGCCATCCCAGCCTAGGAGGAGGCCCAGAGTTTTTCCCTTCCTATGCTGCAGCTGGAGGGAGCTGTTTGTTCCTCTCACAGGTGCCCCCAAATCCTCTAAAACCGCGGGCAGCCTGCGCCAGCTCTGCAGTGTTGAGAGGCAGGGGTGCCTCCAAACTTCAACCAGAAAAAGCTCCTAGAGGCACGTGGAGTGTTACTGCTGTAACTGCAGTGTGTTTCCCCACCACAGTCCCTCTGTTCCATCACAGACTCCCTAAATTCTCTTCTCCTGCTTGTGCCTGGCTCTGCCTGTCCCGGGGCTGCCCCGAGGGCTCCAGCTCTGCCCCGCAGAGCTGGGTACGAGATGGGCACAGCCCAGGGCAGGAGGGATGGGAGCGGGTTTCTCCCTTCCTCGAGGCCCCGACGAGCAGCGGGAACCGCGGGTTGGAGCCTTCGGCTGGGACTGCGCTCCCTCCATTGCATCCTTCGGCACCAAACTCTGGTTTCGGCCCTGTGTGACCCGAGCGCTGCTTCCGAGGCGGTGAGAGCGGCAGGACCGGATCCTGCGGGCTCTAAACACCACGGGGACAGGGTCCCGGCCGGATTCTGCAGTTCCCCCCGGGGTCGGGGGCAGGGTCCGGGCTGGATTCTGGAGCCCCCCGTGTTCCGGGGCAGGGTCCGGGCTGGATTCTGGAGCCTCCCGTGTTCCGGGGCAGGGTCCGGGCTGGATTCCGCCGCCCCCCTTGCTCCGGGGCAGGGTCTGGGCTGGATTCTGGAGCGCCCCGTGCTCCGGGGCAGGCTCCGGGCTGGATTCTGGAGCCCCCCGTGCTCCGGGGCAGGGTCCGGGCTGGATTCCGCCGCCCCCCGGGCCCGGCTGCAGCGGCGGCGCTCGGACGGCAGAGGGCGACACCGCGCCGCGCCCGGGCCCGCCCGCGCCCCCCGGGACCCGCCCGGGCCCCGCTCCGCCCGCGCCACCCCCGGGACCGGGCCAGGACGGGCGGCACCACCCGCAGCCCCGGGTCCCGTGGGGTAAAACCGTGCGGGGCCGCGCGCAGCTTCCCCTGGTCCGTGCCGTGTGCTCGGAGCCCCGCGCTGTCACATCTCTGTCCCCACGGTGCCCCGGCCCGGAGCGTCTTAATCTTCTCATCTGCTCCTCGACACAGCCTGGGCATACCCCCAGCTCTCCTTCCTCGGGGCTCTCAGTTGTTTGCTCGGGGTCTGCAGGCAGCGTGTGTGGGGCAAATCCTGCCCCAGGGATGTGCCAGGGCCCCCGTAGCACCGGAGGAGGCTGCACCGGGGCACATCAGGGCAGGGGAAAGCTGCCCCGTGGTTCTGTTCCCTCTCCTGGAACTCGAGAGTATTTCCAGCTCTCGGCTTCCCACAAACAGCCTTGACATTCTGCACAGGCCGCTCAGCTGCGCTTCAATCACCCGCAGTTATCAGCCATGGGTGGTTTCTGTGTTATTTGTTTCCTTCCCGACATCCGGCCTGGAGCAAACAGCTGGGATGCGACTGTCCCTGCTCCCACCGGGGAATTGCTGTGCTCCAGCCATTGCTCCTGTCCCCATTCTGGGTTTCAGCATGTCCCCAAACCCAACGGGAAGCACCGGGAGCCCCCAGGACGTCGGAAGCTCAGGAAATACAGCCAAATATCTCAGCGGCTAAATCAGCTCACCCCGTGTGCTCACCCCGGTGTCTGCTGTATCCACAAGCTCCTGCTTCCCCTCAGAACCCATCTCGCCACCGAGCCAAGCCGCTTTGCCCCGTCTGCACAAACCCCCGCCAGCGCAACCAGCACATTTCAGGGGCAGAATTTTCCTTTTTTGCCCCTTTTTTTTCTCCTCAGGACATAGCTCCGAGGCGGGTGGGACTCGAGAGGCTCCCACAGTGGCCTCGCTCGCTTTCTTCTCCCCCTTCCCCTCGGTAGGGAGCCGAGCCAGGCGGGGTGGGCACCGGGGGACTCGGGAGGGCCGGAGCCGCGGACACCGGAACGGAGCCCCAGAAAGCGGCGAGGAGCGAGCGGGGTTTGGATCCAGAGGGGTCCCTGCCCCACCGAGCCCCACACCTGCCCCGGGCCCGCCGCTCCCGCCCCGCCCCGGCCCTGGGCGGGGGCACCGGGCCCCGCTCCGCCCCGCCCCGCCCCGCCTGGACTTTACCTCCCGGCCGGGCCCGCGCCGTTCCGGGCCATGTGAGGCGCGGGGCCGGGCCGCGGGGCCGCAGCGGCTGCGGGATGGAGCGCAGGAAGGTCTTCGTGGCGCTCGACGTGCTGTGCCTGGCGGTCGGTGAGGGCTCCGTGCCGGCGCCCCCGCCGCGGGCGGCTCCGGAGCGGCTCCGGTGGGGCTGGGCTGGGGCCGGGTCCGCGGGAGGTACCGGGGCTCCGCCGTCCCGCCGCGCTCTGCCCGGTGTCCGGCACCTGCCCGGCGATGTCCGGAGCTCCGGGCCTCCACCGGGAGCCACCGGCGGCGCGGGCGCCTCCCGCCCCAGCCCTACCGGGCTCCCTCGGGGGTCCCGGTTCTCGGGGCCGTTCCCTTTTCCGGGCACGGTCCCTCGGGGGGGTGGGAGCCCGGTCCGTCGCTGTCCGGGACGCTGCGGGAGGGTCCCTCGGCTCGGGCGGCACCGGGACGGCTCCGCCGCCGCCCTGGCCGCCTGCCCGGCGCTCCGCGGGACGGAGCGGGGCCGGTGGGTTCGGGGCGCCCCTTCCAGGACCCCCCCTGCTCCCCCCAGTGCGGGGAAATGTTTCTAAAAGTGCCGCAAGGAAGTATCGAATTAAGACGGACTAAAAATAAAGGCCCGGATCGGGATCGCGGCTGGAGCTTCCCCGGCTGCGGGGCGGGGGCAGAGGCCGGGTCCCGGTTTCCCCTCCTGTGGGCCGGTCGGTGCTTTATATTTTTAGGGGAGCTTTTTTTGGAGGATGAAATTATCCAGAAAGAAAATTGGTGTCTAATTTGAGCTGAAAATGGACGTCTGAGGTGTGCGGGGAGGGAGGAGGGACTGGGGCCGGTTCCCTGCCCCCGGCGGGGGTGGCGGGGCAGCCCCCGGTGCTTCATCCCCGCGCTCGCTGCCGTTCGCTCGGCGAGCGCGGGACCCCCGGGGCGGGGACGGGCGGGGACAAAGGTGCGGGCTCCCGGGAGACGGAGGAACAAGGGGAGGCGGAAACCACCGGGAAAGGCGGAACTGGGAGAGGAGCCCGGCCTAAGGTGGCCTCTGGAGCGGGGGGGCCGCTTCCCTGGGGAGCGTCCTGGGGCTCGTCCTTGGCTGTCCCTGAGCAGGGATGGGGCAGGGGCAGGGGGTGCGTTCCAGCGGGGGCCGGCACGGGTGATGTGCGGGGCACAGACCCCAGAACCCCTCTGGATCTGGGGGTAGTTCGGTCCTGGGTGAGCTCGCAGCTGCCCCAGCGTGCTGGGTGGAAAATCCTCCTTGCCCAGGCTGAGCGGGCAGTGCAGCCCCTCTGCAGAGCCCGCAGGAGCTGGGCGAGAGGAGAGGCTGACAGGAGGATGAGGGGAGCAAGCCGAGTGCAGGGGAGTCCCTCTGTGCCGGGACTGGGTCATGTTCAGCATCTCCCAGCACTGGCTCTCCCGGAGCTGCTGTGAGGGCTCTGCTGGGACCATCTGGGGGCCCTTCCCTGCTGTAAAACACGTTTACAAGACGCCCGTGCTCGTTAATTTTATCAGCTCTGCCTCCCCAGGCTGGGCAGTGTGAGGAGAGGGCACAGGATCAGGCCTTGCCCCTGCTGTGCCTGGGGAGGAGCGGGGCAGCCCTGGGGGCTCTGTGGGTGCCCGTTTGTGGCCGTCTCCTGTGGTATCTGGGTGCTGCAGGCATCTGTGAGCTCTGATAGGGCCCTATCGCTCTCAGGGCAGCGCACTGGTGGGTTCAGGTCCTGCTGCCCTGGGTACAGGTGGCTCAGGACTGCATCCTTGTGGGGGGATCCCTCCCTGGCATCAAGGAGCAGAGACTTAGGGGTGAGAGGTGGCTGGTGCTGTGTGCTGGCTGCTGTCCCCAGTCCTCACCTCTCTGTGCCTTGCAGCGTCTCTGCCCTTCATCATCCTGACTCTGGTGAACTCGCCCTACAAGCGAGGCTTCTACTGCAACGATGACTCCATCCGCTACCCCTACAAGGCAGACACCATCACCCACAGCCTCATGGCCGGGGTCACCATCAGCTGCACTGTTATCATCGTAAGGAACTGCCACCCCTTCCCTCCAGGACAGGGCTGTGTTGGGTCTGGAAGCTGGAGCCCAGCACAGCCGCCTCCAGAGCTCTGGAAGGGCAGGAACACCCTCAGCTTGAGCCCTGCTCTGCCTGGGGGCAGGAACTTGTACTGGAGTGGGGAGAGCCCCATCCCACAGGGGTGGAGAGAGGGTCTGTGGGCTCCTGTGCAGGTGGATGCCAGGGTGGATGCTCTGCCACAGAGCCAGAGCATCCTGCACCCCTGGGGAGCTGCTCAGAGCCCCCAGCCCTCACCTCTGCACCCTGGGGAGCTGCTCATTGTGATGGTGTTCACAGGGGTCCGAGGATGAGGGAAGAGATGAGGATGTGACTCCATGTTTCAGAAGGCTGATTTATTATTTTATGATATATATTATATTAAAACTATACTAAAAGAATAGAAGAAAGGATTTCATCAGGAGGCTGGCTAAGAATAGAATAAGAAAGAATTGTCACAAAGGCTTGTGACTTGGACAGAGAGTCTGAGCCAGCTGGGCTGTGATTGGCCATTAATTAAAAACAACCAACATGGGCTAATCAAAAGTCCACCTGTTGCACTCCACAGCAGCAGATAACCATGGTTTACATTTTGTTCTTGAAGCCTCTCAGCTTCTCAGGAGAAAAAAACCTAAGGAAAGGATTTTTCATAAAAGATGCCTGTGACAGCTCATAGCCCCCAGCCCTCACCTCTCCCCCCTGCTCTCTGCAGATCTCATCAGGGGAGGCGTACCTGGTCTACACTGAGCGTCTCTACTCCAAATCCGAATACAACAATTACCTGGCTGCCCTCTACAAGGTGGTTGGGACCTTTCTCTTCGGGGGGGCCATCAGCCAGTCCCTGACCGACCTGGCCAAGTACATGATCGGCCGTCTGAGGCCAAACTTCCTGGCTGTGTGCAACCCTGACTGGTCCAAGGTGAACTGCTCCATCTATGTGCAGCTGGAGAATGTGTGCCAGGGAGAGAGCAGGAATGTCACCGAGTCCAGGTGAGCCACGGATGTGCCATGGGATGTGTCTCTTCCACCTGCTCACAGTGGCAGCCCCAGATGGGTATTGAGGCTCTCCTGCAGCAGGGCAGAGCCTGTGGAGTGGGCAGGGGTCTTGTGGGGATCAGCTGGGGGCTCACTTGTGGTGCTGTTCACAGGGGTCTTAGGATGAGGGAAGAGATGAGAATGTTGACTCCAGGTTTCAGAAGGCTTGCTTTTTATTTTGTTTATTTTATTGATTATTTTGATTTTTATTTATTTTATTATATATATTCTATTAAAACTATACTAAAACTATACTATATATAGTATATACTATATTATATTAAATTTGTATTAAAATAGTTATTAGTATAGTCCCTATACTAAAAGAATAGAAGAAAGGATTTCATCAGAAGGCTCACTAAGAATAGAATAGGAAGGAATGATAACAAAGGCTTGTGACTGACCAAGACAGTCCAGACAGCTGGGCTGTGATTTGCCATTAATTAGAAACAACCACATGAGCCCAATCCCAGATCCACCTGTTGCATTCCACAGCAGCAGATAACCATTGTTTGCATTTTGTTCCTGAGGCCTCTCGGCTTCTCAGGAGGAAAGATCCTAAGGAAAGGATTTTTCAGAAAATATCATGGCTACACTCGCTCATGGCCTGACCCATCCCCTTTTTACCCCCAGACTGTCCTTCTACTCGGGACACTCCTCCTTTGGGATGTACTGCATGATGTTCCTGGCGGTGAGTGCCGTGCCAGAGCCCCCACAGCTCCCACACCCGCACACCCCAACCCTGCCCCGGCTGATTCCTCCCTTCTCTGCCCCCCAGCTCTACGTGCAGGCTCGCCTGGTGGGGAAATGGGCCCGGCTGCTTCGTCCCACCATCCAGTTCCTCCTCATCGCCTTCGCCATCTACGTGGGCTACACCCGCGTGTCCGACTACAAACACCACTGGAGTGATGTGCTGGTGGGGCTGCTGCAGGGGGCTCTCATTGCCATCCTCATTGTGAGTGTCCCCTCCCTCTGGGAGCCCCTCAGGAACCCCAGCAGACAGGAGGGGGACCCTCTCTTGGGTACTGAGGGCAGCCAGGCTGGTCACCTTTGCAGCAGGAGAGGCACCAGAGGCATCGGTAGAGGATAAAAGGGCCGACTCTTAGCAGGGGTTCATCCAAATTGGGAGCTCCCACAGCTCAGGGGGCTCCTGCTGAGAGCCCCGGGAGAGGTGCCAAGGTTACATTGAAAGGGAGGTGGGAACATAAAGTAGATATTTACTGAGCAATAAGAAAAATTAAGGTTTGGATACTGGGGAATGGACATTTCGGTCAGCCTATGGAGAAACACTTGGGGGGCTGACCCCTGACCTCTGGCTGATCACTCAATGTCCTGGAGGAAAGTTCTGGATGGAGGGGATGGGATGCTGAGTGACTGACACAGAGCCAGGGTGGGGATTTGGGGATGATCTCAGCAAAGGAAAGGGATTACACAGGTAGAGGGAGGGGGTACAATCTGGGGTAAACCATTTGGGAAAAATAGGGATATGGGGATACAAAAACATCATAATTAAAAGGTATTACAAAGTATAAAAACTACAGCAAGCCCCTGCCTGGCCTGACACAGGTGTCCCCAACCCCTCTTTCCCAGGTTCACTACGTCTCTGACTTCTTCAAGCAGCGTCCGGCCCGGCAGTGCGAGGAGAAGGACCCGGAGCGCAAACCCAGCCTGCCCCTGACCCTGACTGACCCTGACCACAATCACTACAGCTACAGGGGCGCCCCGTGAGCCAGCCCTGCCCCTGGCCGTGCTCCTGCCTCTGGGGACAGCTGCCTCTGCCTTCACCATTGGCTCCACGGCTCTGGTGCCTCTGGCTGACACTGACACGAGTGGGACAGCCCTGCCTGCTCCCACGTGCCCGTGGTGCTGCCAGCACCCTGCCCATGGGGAGGGGATGTCCTCCCCCCCTGTGCACCTGAGTCACACCCCAAGGCTGCTGTCCCAGCCCTCCGTGGGGAGGGAGGGGAGGGTGGCACGTGGGGGTGGATTTATTGGGCTGGCCACGCTGAGCGAAGAGCAAACTCCTGGGCTGGGAAGGCTGAGCTTGCCTGGCCCGAGTGTGTGTTGTCCCTGTCGAATGATCCAGCCATACCAGCACAAATCCTCACAGGCACAGAGGGAGCAGGACGGCTTCTGGGCTGGCTGTAGTGTTTTGGAAAGGATTAAAGCAATCCAGAGCTCTTCTCTGCTCCATTGATTACCTTTAAGAGCAGCCCTGCCCGCCAGCAGCTGCTGTGAGCAGAGGGTGCCTGGGCAGGCTCTTCTCTGGCTGTGCCCAATTCTGCAGTGCTGGGAGCCAGAGCTGTTTGCCCCCTGCCTGCTTCATGCCTGGCTTGGGCAAGGAGCTGCTGCTCCAGCCTTTGTCCCTCCTGCAGCTTCAGCTGATGCTTTAGGGTGTGTGGCGGGGCTAGGGAGACATTTTCTGTGGTAAAGGAAAACAAATGGGGATGTGGAGCTGTCCAAATGTCCTGGGAAAGTGGGGGCAATGGGTATAGAGCAGTCCCATCACTGACACGTGGCTGCCTCCAGCGCTGGAGTGCTGTGGGTCTCTTTTTAAAATACATGCATTTTCATTATGATGTTGTTTTTAAATTAGATCATCCTTAAAGAATGTCTGTGTCAGGCCTGTTCTCTTTTTTTTCATGGGTGCTCCTGGCCTTGGAGTGGAGGGGCTGAAGTGTTTGGGGGTTTCCTTTTCCTAGAGAAAGGTGTCTGAAGCCCCTCAGCTGTAGGTGGGTGTGATGGTGTTTGCAGGGGTCTGAGGATGAGGGAAGAGATGAGGATCTGACTCCATGTTTCAGAAGACTTGATTTATTATTTTATTTATATATATTACATTAAAACTATACTAAAAGAATAGAAGAAAAGGTTTCATCAGAAGGCTGGCTAAGAGTAGAATAGGAAGGAATGGTAACAAAGGTTTGTGGCTCTGCTCTCTGTCTGAACCAGCTGGGCTGTGATTGGCCATTAATTAGAAACATCCACATGAGACCAATCCCAGATGCACCTGTTGCATTCCACAGCAGCAGATAACCATTGTTTGCATTTTGTTCCTGAGGCCTCTCAGCTTCTCAGGAGGAAAAATCTTAAGGAAAGGATTTTTCATAAAAGATGTCTGCGACATGTGGGAGCTGTCAGGGCCACTAAGCCGCTCTCCCAGTTGGGCTGGACCTCAAGCCAGGTGTGCTCCTTGCCTGTGAGGTGCCACATTCACCACTCACGGGGTTGTGCTGGAGCTGAGGAAGAGCTGTGGCCAGCGTGGGGCTCCAGGAGCCATCCCAGCCAGGCCCATCCTGGTGCTGCCCTGATCCAGGAGCCTCCTGCGCTCCCCAGCTCCGAGGCCGTGCTCTGCGAGGGAGGAGGGAAGGGAAAGCAGGGAGAGGCTCTTGGAAAAAGTGACGCCGTGTGCCTGCAGCTCCCTTGGCTGGGGGAAGGCAGGCTGGGAGCTGGGAGCACTGCCCTGTGTCCCTCTGCTGCCCAGGGGCTGGGGACAGGTGACAGGGCCAGGAAGGGGGGTCTGGGGGCACAGGGCAGGAATGAGGGACAGGTGAGGCAGCACCTGGAAGCCTGGGGGTGCCCCCAGTCCTTTTGGGGTGGGATGGGCAGTGCCAGGGCCGGCTCTTGCCCATGCTGAGTGCAGCTGCCCCGTCCTGCTGGGAGCAGCAGGGAGCCCCGGGCTGGCTGCGTGCTGTTGATGTGCTTGTGCAGTGTGGGTGACTCCAGTCTAGACAAGCCCTGATCAAAAACAACCTCCCTGTGTGGAGGGAACTCCCTTTCCCTGACGCTACTTTTCTGTTTTCCTCCAGAGTTTTCTTCCCACCATCGCTTCCCTGGGCCCCCAGCGGGGTCCTTCCCCCGCCCCAGCCCTCCAGGCTGGTTGTTTAACGTCTGTTGGTGTAAAACAAAGCTGGAGGAAGTGCCAGGGCAGGGCAGCTCTGCCGCAGGGTTTGCAAACAAAGCCCTGCAGAGGCTCAGCCGCTCCTGGAGCTGGGCAGTGAGGCACAGCCCAGGTTTGGGAGCTGCCTGCTTGATTTTCCCTTTGCTTTGCTGCGGTGCCCAGCAACTGCCCCAGTTCCTGGCACTGCCTCGACAGCTCCTCTGCCCAGCCAGGAACGTGCCTGCTCCCTTCCCTGCAGATCTGATTGCGCCCCTTGGATGCATCTCTGGAAAAACCAGCCAGGCCACAATGCTGCAGTGTGTGGCTCCCAAGGGCAGGGCTGGCTCCGCATCCCCAGCTCACAGCTGTGCCCTGCTGAGGGATGGGCTGAGACCTGACCAAACTCGTGGCATGCCAAGCCACATGTAAAGCTGCAGGAGCTTCCAAACCCTGTCCAGGCACAGCAGCCTGCTCCAGGTGTGTGTGACCGTGTTCACAGGGCTCTGAGGATGAGGGGAGAGACGAGGATCTCACTCCATGTTTCAGAAGGCTTGATTTATTATTTTATGATATATATTACATTAAAACTATACTAAAAGAATAGAAGAAAGGATTTCATCAGAAGGTTGGCTAAGAATAGAATAGCAAAGAATGATAACAAAGGTTTGTGGCTCGGGCTCTCTGTCTGAGCCAGCTGGGCTGTGATTGGCCATTAATTAGAAACAACCACATGAGACCAATCACAGATCCACCTGTTGCATTCCACAGCAGCAGATAATCAATGTTTATATTTTGTTCCTGAGGCCTCTCAGCTTCTCAGGAGGAAAAAGCCTAAGGAAAGGATTTTTCATAGAAGATGTCTGCTCCAGGTGTGCTCCCTGGCCCATCTCTGCAGGGACAGGGGTGCTGGCAAGGAGCCTGTGCTGGCTCCTCAGCCCCAGAGCTCCTGGGGAAGGCAGAGCAGGTCCCTTGTGAACTCTGGGATCCATCCTAGACCCGGTCAGTGCTGCTGCATTTCCAGCTGGACCCTGCTGCCTGGAGGGTCTGAGCTCCTGGAGTGGCTGCATTGGGCTCCTGAGGAGCTGAGGGCAAGGGAAGCAGGGTCCAGGGCTGGGATGAGCCCTGTGTGCCTCTTTCTTGGTTCAAGGCTCCAGTTTGCACCTCGCCGGATGGGTCAGAGCTGCTGAGAGCTCTGTCCATCCTGTTTGGCGAGTCCCAGGAAGCCCCTCTGGTGTTCAGGGTGAGCCCTGGGCAGTGCTGACTCGTGACTGGAGCATCCACCCTGCTCAGGGGGTGACTCAGGAGCTGGGGATGCAGCTGGGAAGGAATCCCCGCTTGTGCTGGGGCAGATTTTGCCGCGGGCTGAAGCCACGGCAGGGACCCGATGAGAGCCGTCCTGTTCCCCGGCAGCGTCAGCAGCTCCACGCACCCAGCACTCTGCCAACGCGCCTCCCTTCCAAAATAAGCCGCTTCTGGCAGCACACAGCCAGGATCTGGCTCGCAGCCCTGCTCTAGAGGGGGCCTGGAGCTGCCTCCCCCAACCTGCGCCTCCTGGCTGCTTCCCACCGTGCCACGCAGCATCCTCAGCATCCTCCCTCCCTCCCTCCCTGCCTGGCACCCGGGACTCGTGCCGGCTCCACGGGCTTGGCTTGCCCCGGCCCCATCCCCGAGTTCCTCCTCGCTTTTTTTGGCTTCTTTCCGCGGCTGAGCGGGGCAAGAGAGGCGGGCGAAGGGGGCTGAGCTCCTCTGTGCCTGCAGCAGCTTCCAGGAGCGGGCAGCGGCGCTGCCAGGAAGGATGTTACTCATCCCCTAAACATCCCCTAAACATCCCCTTCCCTGGCCGGCAGCCACGGGCGATGCTGCGGCCAGATGCGCCCGAGGTGGCCCCGGCTCGGGGATGTGCTGGGGGACAGCGATGCCATCGCAGCCTCGGGTGGGATCTGGCAGCCCCTGCCCGGGGGCAGCCCACACCGAGCCGGCTTTTCCCCCTCCGGGAGGCTCGGAGGTGGCAGCGCTGGCCCGTGGGGGTTTGGGGGGCTCGGCGAGGCGGGGACACCAGGGATGGAACCCGGGCTGGGCTCTCCGAAGGGCACTGGCTGGGAACGGGCACTGTCCCGTCCCGCCGGGGCGGCAGGGGGCAGCAGGAGCCCGGCGGAGCTGCCGAGCGGAGCCCCGGTGCCCCGGGCGGAGGAGCCCCCGGTGCCCCTGGCCAGAGGAGCCCCGGTGCCGGAGGAGCCGCCGGTGCCCCCGAACGAAGGAACCCCGGTGCCCCGGGCGGAGGAGCCCCCGGTGCCCCGATCGGAGGAGCCCCGGTGCCGGAGGAGCCCCCGGTGCCCCGGCAGACGAAACCCCCGGTGCGGGAGGAGCCCCCGGTGCCGGCAGCGCCGCCGCCCAAGCTCCGGTGCCGCCCGCGCTGCCCGGCCCGGCCCGTCCTGCCGGGACACTGCGTGGAGCCAGATGCTCCTCCAGCCTCTCTTCCTCTCCTTCTCCTCCTCCTCCTCCTCCTCTGATCCCCCCAGCGCTGCCTCCCCCACTCCCTTTAATCGACGTTTCCGCTGAAATGCGCCGGTTCCACGGATTTCTTTGATCTCGCTGAGGGAAGAAGGGAGCTATAGAAGAAATTAAATCTGCGCAGGAGGAGGAAAGGAGAGAGGAAAGCACTCTCGGGGGAGGCTGTTAAATGTCGCCTCTTTCTCACCAGAGCAAGAAAGAACTTGTCCTGGCCCGTGCCTGTCCCGGGTCACCTGCGCTTGGCTCTGGGGGTGCCCCTGGGCAGGGCAGGGGTTGGGTTGGCACCGCTGGCGCTGTCCCCGCCGCGCTGGCATGCGGGGAGCTGGCAGGCGAGCCCGGGGAAGCAGCCAGAGGCTACGATTTTGTTTTGTTCCCTTTGCCAGGGGCTGCGCAGAGCTGCCAGGGACGCCTCGCTTGGCAGCCGAGCCCCGGGCCCTGCGGGGTCCTGGCTCGTCCCACCGGCCCTGGGGCAGCTCTGGGGGCTGAGGGCGATGTTCTGGGTCCTTTCCTGATGCGCTCTTGCCATGGCATTTCTACCCAACCACGCTGCCGGTGGCTCCGGTGACGGCGGGGATCAGCCCGGTGCCACCGGGAGCGCTGCGTGCTGGGCACCATCGTGATGGGAACCAGGCCGTGCCAAAGCTGGGCACACACCATGATGGGAGCCAGATCGTGCCAGAGCTGGGCACACACCGTGATGGGAGCCAGATCGTGCCAAAGCTGGGCACACACCCCGTGCCAAAGCTGGGCACACACCGTGATGGGAGCCAGATCGTGCCAAAGCTGGGCACACCATGATGGGAGCCACATTGTGCCAAAGCTGGGCACACACCGTAATGGGAGCCAGATCGTGCCAAAGCTGGCACACACCATGATGGGAGCCAGATCGTGCCAAAGCTGGGCACACACCGTAATGGGAGCCACATTGTGCCAAAGCTGGCACCCACCGTGATGGAAGCCAGATCGTGCCAAAGCTGGGCACCCACCGTGATGGGAGCCAAGTGGTGCCAAAGCTGGCACCCACCGTGCTGGGAGCCAGACTGTGCCAAAGCTGGCACACACCATGATGGGAGCCAGGCCGTGCCAAAGCTGGCACACACCGTGATGGGAGCCAGACCGTGCCAAAGCTGGGCACACACCATGATGGGAGCCAGGCTGTGCCAAAGCTGGCACACAGCGTGCTGGGAGCCAGGCCGTGCCAAAGCTGAGCCTGTCCCCATCCCTGTGCCCGTGCCAGTCCTGCTGATGGATGCAATGGGATGGAGGAGCTGCTGGTGAGGACAGCAGAGGTGGCAGTGACAGGATTTTCCTCATCAGTGCTGGAATGGCGTGTCCCCACCCCTGCCAACATCGGGACGGCCCAGCCTGTCCCTAATCCCGGATCCTGAGTGCCTGAGGCTGCACTGCACAGTGAGGGGTTGCTGCAGGAGGCTGAACCTGGCGCAGATCTTGGCAGGATCCTGCCAGGGGCCTTGCTGGGGTCCCCGCTCTCTTCTTCTGCCTTGGTGTCTCCACTCAGCCAGGCCCTTGTGCGTGTCTCAGCCCCCTCAGCCCCATGGTGCAATGCTGGGAAGCAGAAGGGCAGGGGGGACAGGATTCCCAGGCTTGGAGAGAGGTTTAGAACAGAGATGGTGCCTCAGTCCAGCTCTAAACTGCTTTTTTTTTTAAATTTTTTCTATTTTAATATTTTGCCTTAACATGACCTTGGCCAAATTATTTCCCCTCTGTTAGAGATTTATGGGCCTCTTCCAGAAATGATCTGTTCTGTCTACGAAAATAGACATGGTGCTGTTATTACATTTTAAAATATAATAAGGCTTGGGAGACTGCTCTTCTGCTGCTGCTCTCCCCAGCAGCTCCAGAGCACAAACCCCACTGGTTGCAGGTGTGGGGCAGTGAGAACAGGGGCAGCATCAGATCCAGAGCTGGAGTAACAGGAGAGATCATCCCAGCTGAGATCACAGCTGCTCTCAGGAAATCCCGGGAACAGACTGGGCAAAATGGGGCTAAAGGAGCTGGGCTTCCTTGAGGACGGTCCCTGACTCAGTAAAGGCAGCAGGACCTGGAGGAAGCTGGAAAATCCCGCTCCAGCCCGAGGGGCCAGCACAGCCCATGGCCCCCAGGACTGCCGAGTGCTCGGGGCAGGCGCGGGGAGGCCCTCGCACGGTCCTGCTCTATCCCAGAGGGTTTGCCGAGGTTGTGATTGTTATTGTTCTTCTCTTGCAGGGGCTGCGGGCGAGTTCCTGTTGCTGAGGAGGGGCTCTGCTCCTCCCAGCTCTCTGTGCCGTGAGCTGAGCCACCAGCACGGCGGGGATGGGGCTGTGGGGAGCAGGAAAGGGCTGCGGGCCTGCGCCTGGATTAAGGTTAAAGAGGGGGAGAGGCTCCTCACAGCTGCCGCTCCTCAAATGTTTTATTTCCTGCTCGGTGTAAGCCTGGATTGACCCGCAGCAGCAGTAAATGTCCCGAGCAAGCACCGATGTCCCTGAAAGGAGTCAAAGCACCAGGAAACCCACGAGGAAACCCAGAGCGGGTTGTGTGCACCTCGGGGAGCTCTGGGAGGAGGTGACAGCGCTGTTGTGGGGCTGCTGGCACGGGGACACGAGTGTCCCTTTCCCATTCCAGGTATCTGCCCGTCCCAAAGGACACGGGGAGATGGCAGGGAGCTGGGGGCTGTCGGACCCTTTGCTGGGGCTGAGGAACAGGCCTGGCCCAGGAGCCTTTCCCGGGAGCTCGGTCTGGCACAGGGATGCTGCCATCACACGGTGCCGGGAATTCCCGGTGAGGCGGGACCTGCGGCCCGGAGAGGGCTGCGTGGGTGTGTGGCTTCGTTTATTTTCTTAATTAAAAAACAACAACAAAGAGGCAGAGGATGGACACGGAGCGAGACACGACGGCTTCTTGTGTTTACCACCGAAAAGCTGCCCGGGACGGCAGCGGCTCCGGTGCAACCTCCCGGTTCCGTTTTGCGGGCAAAGCTGCGGTGCCGGACGCGGGGTTCCGCACCGCGGGGCTGGAGGGTCCGTGCGGTGCCGGGGATCCCGCGTGGGGCGGCGGGAGCGGCCCGAGCCCGGTCCCTTCTCGCTCCCCTCCGGTCCCGCAAGGGTTAAACCGCGGCTCCGCCCCCTCGTTCTCCTCTCGGCCTCCCTTGATTGACACCCGCGCGCCGGCCGGGCTGGGGCTGACCAATGGGGAGGCAGCTCCTCGCGCCCCACGTGGGGGCGGCCGCGCTGGGCGCGCTCCCATTGGCTGGCGGCGGGGGCGCCTGCCCGCACGGGCCAGGCCCCACGTGGAGCTGGCGCTCGCGCCCGTTCATTGATCGCGCTCCGCAGAGCGGCGGCCGCGCGGGCGGGGCGGGGCGGGGCGGGGCGGGGCGGGGGCTCGGCCCGGCTCGGCTGCGCTCGGCTGGACTCGGCTCGGCCCGGCCCGGCTCGGCTCGGTTCGGCTGCACTCGGCTGGACTCGGCCCGGCCCGGCCCGCCCCGCCGCAGGGGCGCGCGCCTGGGGCCGGGGCCGGGTCTGGGACCCGCAGCGCGGTGAGTCCCTGAGTCCCGTCCTGTCCCGTCCCGTCCCGGTTCGGCTCGCCTCGGCTCGCTGTCCGCCGGCCGGGGTCCGGCCGCGCTCGGGGCTGGCTGGGCGGCCGGGCCGGTGCCGCCCCGCGGCCGTACCTGCGGCGGGCGGCGCGGGGCCATTGTCTGCGCGGCGCGGGGGGCCGGGGCTGGGCGGCTCCGCCGAGCCCGGGGGGAGCCCCGGGGCCCGCGGGAACCGGGGGGGGGGGCGCTGCGGGCGGGGCTCCCGGGCAGCGCCGGGCGGTGACCCCCGGTTCTTCTCCAGGGCCTGATCCGGAGCTGGGAGCGGTGTCCCGGGCCTGTCCCGCGCCTGCGGCGGGGCCCGCGCGGCCGGAGGGTGCCGGGCCTGTCCGGTGCCGAGGATGTTCCCGCAGAACAGGCCCCCGGTGAGCCCCCGTCCCCTCTCAGCCATGCCAGCCCGGCCCTGCGCCCCCGAGCCCGGTGATGCTCGGTGCTGACCCACAGCCGAGCGCCGGTACCGCGGGCGATGCTCGGAGCCAGTGCCGGTACCGCGGGTGATGCTCGGAGCGGTGCCGGGGCTCTTCCCAAAGCCGGGCTGGGCTTTGTGGGGTGCCCGGAGCGGGATTCAGGGGCCGGGAGGGATGGTGGGACGGGGATGGACAGGCTCGGAGCTCAGTGTGTGGTGGCCACCAGGTCTGTGCCATGCCCAGTGCCACCCTTGGTCGTTCATCCCTTCTGGCTCTGTGGTCACACCAGTGCTGACAAGGCCCTTGGTGCCTGGTCGGGAGCAGTTTCCTCTCCAGTAACTCCTTGTGCAACCTCCTGCATGTGCTGCCCTCCCAGATGTGCCCACAGCCTCTTCCCCGGGAGCAGGGATGCCCTGGGGGACGTGCCAGCCTTGCTGGGCAGCAGCAGGAGGTGACCCTGGAGGTGCCATCTCTGCCTAGGCCCATCTCCAGGCACCCTCTGCTGCCTCAGGAGCTGCCGTTGCTGCCAGTGCCATCCCCAGCACCCCCCAGTCCCTCAAGCTGACTTACCCAGAGACCTTGGATCGCATCAAGGAGGAATTCCAGTTCCTGCAGAACCAATACCACAGGTGAGAAGCTGCCAGAGCTCACCTGGGGGAACTGGGCACTTCAGTGATGCTGGCTCCTCCTGGCACTGGGCAGCACCATCCAGGGTGGACTGGTCCTTCCAGAGGATGGCTGTGCCAAGCATCACCTTGGTAGCTTGAAATGAGAGAGGCAAACTCAACCTTTGCCTGCCAAAAGCCCCAGGAGGAGGTGCTGGCTTCCAGCAGCGAGCTCCTGGGCTGAGTCAGAGCCATCACTGGGACCTGGAGTCCCTCTGATCCCCGAGGCTGCTGCCCAGGATCATCTCCCCATCCTCTGGAGTCCCTGTGATCCCTGAGGCTGCCCAGGATCATCTCCCCATCCCCTGGAGTCCCTGTGATCCCTGAGGCTGCCCAGGATCGCCTCCCCTTCCCCACACTGTGCAGGTTTAAATGCAGCTGAGCTTTGCAGCTCACTCCATTTGGGAAGCAGATGCTGGGGAGGGGGTGAAGAGTCCGTGCAAATTGCTCCCTGATGCCCAGATCCCTTTGGTGTCCACCTCCTCTTCGTCAGCCCCTTCCTGCCCTCTTTCAGGTGGTTTTCTTGGCTCGTGCTGGGAGGTGGGATTGGGGCTGAGAGGAGGCTGAAGCGCTGGGAGGGCTCCTGCTCTGTCCATCCTGTCACTTGGGAGGAACAAGGGGGGGTTTGCTCCTTCTCCCTCTCTCTCCTCTTTATTTTCACAGCTTGAAGTTAGAATGTGAAAAGCTGGCAACAGAAAAAACAGAAATCCAGCGTCATTATGTCATGGTTAGTGAGCTCCACCTGAAAGGAGAAGGGTGGTGTGGGATCTCCTCTGAACCATCAAAGCACATGCAGGGATGCTTTGCCTTCCCTTTGCTTTTGGGTTCTGTGGCCAGGCCCTGAGACCTGGTTTTGTGGCTGTTCCTGTCTGGTTTCCCCCCAGAAAGATCCATGGTGTTGGAGCAGGACGTTCTGCCTCAGCTTGTGGTGGCAAATCTGCTCCTGTGTGGGTTGATCCCATTCCTGGAGGAGTCCTGGGAGGGCTGTGTCCATCCTGTGGGCTTCAGCTGTGTGCCAGAGCCCCCTGTGCTGTGCCAGAGCCACCTGTGCCGTGCCAGAGCCCCCTGTACTGTGCCTAAGCCCCCTCTGCTCCTGGGAGAGGAGCTGGGGACCCTGCTGTCCCCATGGCCTGGCCACACCTCAGCTGTTTGTGGCCAGGCTGAGCTGCTGTGCCAGCACCACAGAGGATTTTCTGCTTGGGAGCTCCCCTGGTCTCCAGAGCTGAGCTGATGCAGATTTCTTTCCCTCACAGTACTACGAGATGTCCTATGGCCTGAACATCGAGATGCACAAACAGGTGAGTGTGGCTGGGTTTGGAGCTCTCTCCACCTCCTTGGTCCCATCTCCCTGGCCCCATTTTACCGCCTGGGCTCTTCACAGACAGCATGGGAAGCTTCTCCCTGCTGCAGCCCAGGAAATTCAGTGTTTGTGGGGGATGTGTCCTCCTCCCTGTGCTTTGTGTTGCTCTGTGCTGTGGCCTTGGCTGCCTCCTTAGGTCCCCACACAGGTCTGTGCTCTGGTTTTGGGTTCAGGGTGCCCTGCCTGGACTGTGATGCCTCCTTAGGTCCCCACACAGGTCTGGGCTCTGGTTTTGGGTTCAGGGTGCCCTGCCTGGACTGTGGTGCTGCTGTTGTGTCAGGCAGAGAGGGATGGTGGAGGATTTGTGCTTGCATGGCCGCTCACACCGGTTGTGAGTGTTGCAAAGGAGACTGGTTTATTCCTCAGGGCAAGGGGGGCTGCAGGGTCACAGCAAGCTGAGAGGCTCTGGATTAACACCTTTCCAAGTGGGCCAGGGCTGAGGAGCATCCTGAGGAGAAAGGAGGGTTTGTTCTGTGGGGTGGGTGCAGGATGGGCTCTCCGGGGGCTCAGCTCTGCGCATCCTCCCTCGCTGCTTCCCCTCCCTCCCTTCCTCAGCTCCCTCCCTCCCTCCCTTCCTCCCCTGAGCCGAGCTCTGGGTCACACCAGCTGCTCTGAGACAGAAGGTTTCTCCTCATCTATTTTTAAAGAGGCTGCGGAGGAGCCTGGCGAGGAGGCGCCGCCGCCTTCCTGCCCGCCCCGCGCCCGCCGACGCCAACTGTTGCACAGGAGGGCAGTGCTGGCCCTGTCCCCGTGCCAGGGCAGGATCTCAGCCACTCCTGCCCGCTCTGTGCCCGCTGGGAGGGTGTTCTGCCCCTCTGGGATGCCCTCCTTGCCCCGGCGTCCCTGCTGATGCTGCCCTTGTGAGAGCAGTTCTGGGGTCAGTTCTGTCCCTGGGGCAGTTCTGGGGGTCTCTGGGACAATTCTGGGGTCAGTTCTGTCCCTGGGACAGTTCTGGGGTCAGTTCTGTCCCTGGGACAGTTCTGGGGGTCCCTGGGACAGTTCTGGGGTCAGTTCTGTGTCTGGGACAGTTCTGGGGTCAGTTCTGTCTCTGGGACAGTTTTGGGTTAATTTCTGTCTCTGGGACAGTTCTGGGGTCATTTCTGTCTCTGGGACAGTTCTGGGGTCATTTCTGTCCCTGGGACCCTTCGGCCTTTGGTCTCCTCTGGAGGCTGAGAAGGGGGTCTGGGTTCTGCCCCCTCCTCTCAGCCCTGTGCTGGCTCCGTGGTGTTTCCATCCTCCCCACCAGGGTGGACAGGGAGCTCTTTGGGGCTTGGGGCAGCCTGCCCGGGGTCTGTCCGGCCCTGCAGAGCTGCGAGCTGCTCTCCTCTGGCTGCTGTTCCCTCCCAGCCCTCTCAGGCTCGTGTTTGCTGCCAGCCCCAGGTGCCGCTGGCCGCCGGCCAGGGAGCTGTCGGCACTTTTAACAAGGGCCCCGAGTCTGCTCTGACAGCCCCGGCCATTGTGTGAGACCAGAACGGGAACGGGCTCAGCCTGGGGGCTCTGTCCCTCCTCCCCTTCCCCCAAATCCTGCCCTGCTCACGGGCACAGGCAGGTCCTGAGGGCAGAGCAGGTCCTGAGGGCACAGCAGGTCCTGAGGGCACAGCACAGGCAGGTCCTGAGGGCACAGCAGGTCCTGAGGGCACAGGCAGGTCCTGAGGGCACAGCAGGTCCTGAGGGCACAGCACAGCAGGTCCTGAGGGCACAGCAGGTCCTGAGGGCACAGCACAGGCAGGTCCTGAGTGCTGCTGCCTGCCCTAGAGCTCCTGCCCAACATGGGCTGAGGCCATGATGTGCTGTGCCTCTGTCCCTGCTGTGCCCCCTGTCCCCAGGTGCTCAAGGGCCAAGGTTTGGGGTTTGTTTGGGGGGAAATGGGGCTGAGGCCATGCTGTGGTGTGGCCTCTGTCCCTACTGTGCCCCGTGTCCCCAGGGGCTCCCCAGGTGCTCATCAGCAAGGGCCAAGTGTGGCGTTTTGCTCTGGGTTTGTCTGGGGGGAAATGGGGCTGAGGTGTGGGGTTTTGCTCTGGGTTTGTTTAGGGAGAAATGGGGCTGGGGGCTGGCTGTGCTGTGCCTCTGTCCCTACTGTGCCCCCTGTCCCCAGATGCTCATCACCAAGGGCCAAGGTTTGGGGTTTTCTCTGGGTTTTTTTGAGGGGGAAATGGGGCTGAGGTGTGGGGTTTTGTTCTGGGGTTTTTTTGGGGGAGAAATGGGGCTGGGGGCTGGCTGTGGTGTGGTCTCTGTCCTTGCTATGCTCAGTGTCCCCAGATGCTCATCACCAAGGGCCAAGTGTGGGGTTTTCTCTGGATTTTTTGGAGGGGAAATGGGGCTGGGGTCTGGCTGTGCTGTGCCTCTGTCCTTGCTATGCTCAGTGTCCCCAGGTGCTCATCACCAAGGTCCAAGGTTTGGGGTTTTCTCTGGGTTTTTTTGGGGGGAAATGGGGCTGGGGTCTGGCTGTGCTGTGCCTCTGTCCCTGCTGTGCCCCGTGTCCCCACGGGCTCATCACAAAGGGCCAAGTGTGGGGTTTTCTCTGGGTTTTTTGGGGGGAAATGGGGCTGAGGCCATGCTGTGGTGTGCCTCTGTCCTTGCCATGCTCAGTGTCCCCAGGTGCTCATCACCAAGGGCCACGGTTTGGGGTTTTCTCTGGGTTTTTTTGGGGGGGAAATGGGGCTGGGGTCTGGCTGTGCTGCTGCAGCTCTGCAAGCAGCCACAGCCTTGGCAGGAGAGGATCAAAACAAGAACGAGCAGGAGACGTTAATTTATATTTTTTTTCTTATTGTTGCTTTGTTTTTGGCGTGGAAAGGGGCCTGTAGCTCTCTACAAAAGCACCTCCCCGAATCTGCCTGGCCTTGGGCTCGCTCACCGAGAGCCGGAGGGGAGGCGACGCCGGTGCTGGTGGCTGGGGGTGGGGGGGGGCTGCAAACAGCGCGATCGTTTTTCATGCTGAGAGCGTTAAAGTGCCAGTAAATTGCACATTAACGAGTGCGAGTGAATTGGAGGCAGCTCTCCCCAAGGAGCTGCTGCCCATCAGTGCATTAGGGAAGAGAATCCATCACTGCCGGCCCCGGGAGACAGCTAAATCCTTCCCAGAACTGCCGGCTGCCAAATCTCCTCGCTCCCCCCCTCCTCCTCCTCCTCTTCCTTTCTTTTCTTTCTCTTTTTTTTCCTCCCCTCCTCAGAAGGGGAAGCGAGGGCAGGTGCCAGATTTGTTTCTGTGCTTTGGGGCTGGCAGGAGCAGAGCAGCTGCTCTGGAGGGCAGCATGGGAGTGACCCTGGCTCTGTGTGCCCACCCTGGCCGTGCCCCCTCACCCTGGCACTCACCTGGGCCTGGGAGATGTGCCCGAGGTCCTGGCAGGGAAATCCAGGGCTCAGTTCTGTCTCTAGGGCGTGGGAGATGTGCCCGAGGTCCTGGCAGGGAAATCCAGGGGTCAGTTCTGTCTCTAGGGCGTGGGAGATGTGCCCAAGGTCCTCAGAGGGAAATCCAGGGCTCAGTTCTGTCCCTGGGGCATGGGAGATGTGCCCGAGGTCCTAGCAGGGAAATCCAGGGGTCAGTTCTGTCCCTGGGGCATGGGAGATGTGCTCACAGTGAAATCCAGGGGTCAGTTCTGTCCCTGAGGTTTGGGAGATGTGCCCAAGGTCCTCAGAGGGAAATCCAGGGCTCGGTTCTGTCCCTGGCAGGGGGTGCCATAGGAAAAGGGGCTCTGTGAGCTGTCAGGGGGTGCCATGGGGCCCTGGAAAGTGGCAGGGAGTGCCATAGGTACATGGGGGCCCTGGAAGCTGGATTGGGGGTGCCATAGGGCTCTGGAAGGTGGCAGTGGGGTGCTGTAGGAGCACAGGGCTCTTCAAGATGGCAGGGGGGGTGCCATGGGAACATGGGGGCTCTGGAAGATGGCAGAGGATGCCATGGGGCTCTGGAAGATGGCAGAGGGTGCCATGGGGCTCTGTGAGCTGGCAGAGGGTGCCATGGGGCTCTGGAAGGTGGCAGGGGGTGCCATGGGGCTCTGGAAGGTGGCAGAGGGTGCCATGGGGCTCTGTGAGCTGGCAGGGGGTGCCGTGGGGCCCTGGAAGCTGGCAGAGGGTGCCATGGGGCTCTGGAAGGTTGTAGGGGATGCCGTGGGGCTCTGTGAGCTGGCAGAGGGTGCCATGGGGCTCTGGAAGGTTGTAGGGGATGCCATGGGGCTCTGTGAGCTGGCAGAGGGTGCCATGGGGCTCTGGAAGGTGGCAGGGGGTGCCACAGGAGCATGGCACTGCACAGCACGAGACGCTGCTCTCCCTCCCCACGCTCTGAGCTCTTGATTGCCAGCGGCACTCGAGTGCTGCAGAAAAACAGCAGCTGGAAGGAGAGCACCTCTCTAGGGCTTCCTCCGGGCCGGGAGGGCGGCAAGGGGCGGGTGTGGTGCCATGGAGGCTGCCTGGAGGGCAGGGGGAGCCTGCAGGGCTGGGGCTGCTGGGCTGGGGGCTTGCTCAGGGCTGGCCTCGGTGCCATGAGCCTGGGGGGCTTCATGTCCCTGCCAAGGAGGAGCTGGAAGCCATCCCAGGGCCCTCAGGGTGGGGATGGAGCGTGCTGGGGTTTGAAGGAGGTGTTGCTGTGAACAGGAATTGTCACCCCAGGGTGGTTCTGCTGAGCAGCCCTCGGGCTGGGTGTCAGCACCCTGAGATTGCCCTCACCCCCGTGGTGAGGGGGCTCTGCTGGCAGCACTGGGGTCCCTCAGGGTGGCCCTGATGGGATCTGTTTCTCCTCCCCTGCCAGACGGAGATCGCCAAGCGGCTCAACGTGATCTGCGCCCAGCTCATCCCGTTCCTGTCTCAGGAGGTGGGTGAGCCCTCGGGCCCAGCCAGGTGTGCAGAGCTCCTGTGGGGCCCAGGGGAAGGAACCAGCCTGCCCCAGCCTGCCCCAGCCGCTGTGTTTGTCCCCACAGCACCAGCAGCAGGTGGTCCAGGCTGTGGAGCGAGCGAAGCAGGTGACTATGACCGACCTGAACGCGGCCATCGGGGTACGTCAACCCTCTGCCCGCCTCTGCAGGGCCACTCGGGCGTGCTGGCACCTCCCAGGCTCCTGCCATCCCTGGCCTGAGCCCCCCTCCTGCCCCTGGCTGCAGCCCTGCCCCTCGTGCAGCTGAATGGAGGGGAGGAGAGAGGCAGAGCAGGCTGGTTTGGGGCCTGCCAGCAGGATTTGGGGTGTAGGAGATGCAGCTGGGGAAGGGGGTGGTGGCTGGTGTGTGTCACTGTGTCCTGACAGCCTGGGTGGAAGGGGGCACCACCATCCCCACTCAGCTGTTCCCTGGAGACTGCAGCAGGTCCCACATCCAGCCCAGGGTGGGAGGGATGGGGTGGCCCCAGGACATTCCTGGGGACACCCTGAGTGCAGGCCCTGCCCCTCCACACCCAGGCCCCATTACTGACTGTCCCAGGGCTGCCACTTGCCCCTCACTTGCCCAGCAGCTGTCCTGGCACAGCCCTTTGACTGTGCCCTCCCCTCTCCTCTCCAGCACCAGCTGCAGACCCAGCACCTCTCCCACCACGCTCCCCCCATCCCGCTGACCCCCCACCCCTCTGGAATGCAGCCTGCTGGCCTGGCTGGCATCAGCAGTGCCTCAGGACTGCTGGCACTCTCGGGGGCACTGGGGGCCCAGGCCCAGCTCCTCGCCAAGGATGACAGAGGAGTCCATGACACAGAGCCCAGGGGTGAGTGTGGGGGAGTGTCCTGGCTTGAAAAGGAAGTGAGTTTTTTGGGAGTTTGGTGGTCAAACCAATTAATGCTGAGATTTGAATGTTGGCACCTGGTGTGGCCACTGAGGACATGGATACCATGGCAGGGAGGCAGAGTTTGGGCTGGCTGAGGGGATCTGAGTGAACATGGGAGGCTTGCAACTGTGGGGGATTTGGGTGGGAACATCCTCCAGTGACCAGCACCCTCTGGGAGGGGGGTGAGGTGGGCTGGTTGGTTGGGGAGGGTTTAGGAGAACCCTGATGGTGGGGAAGGGTCTGGGACCACCCTGCTGCTGTCATGCTGGTCTGGCCCTGCTGTGAACACCCCAGCAGCCATGGGTGAAGTGGGTGATGTTCCTGAGGGGCTCTTGGTGGTGACACAGTGTCCCCCTTTCCCTCCTCCTCCTCCTCCTCCTGCTGCTCCTCTGCATTGCCACAGCGACAGACCGAGACCCCGGCCCCGTGAGTGCATTTTTCTTGTCTTGCACCATTCCGTGGTGGCACCAGCTGTGCTCAGGACACAGGGCTGGGCTGGGGCACTCCATGCTCCTGGAGGCAGCCCTGCCTGTGCCAGGAGCTGGGCAGAGCACCCCCAGCCACTGGCACTGTCCCTCACCCAGAGCTCCCTGGCGCTGTCGAACGGGGAGCGCGCGCGAGCCATCGCCGAGTACCTGAGCAGCAGCAAGAAGAGGAAGGTGGAGGAGAAGGACTTTGTTACAGATTATGTGAGCCCAGGGCTGGGGGGCTTGGGGTGACCCCATCCTCCCCTGTGGAGCGAGGAATGGAGCTGCCTGGCAGGCAGGAGCGAGGGTGGCTGCAGCTCCTCTGGCTCCAACCGCGCTCCGCATTTCAGGGCAGCGATGCAGACAAGAGTGAGGACAACTTGGTGGTGGATGAGGTCAGTGTGCTGGGACATTGGGAAGGGTCTGGGGTCAGTGTGCTGGGACACTGGGAGGGCTGTGGGCTCAGTGTGTGCTGTCCACCCCAAGGGTGGGCCTAACAGGCTACTCCAGGCAGAGGTGGGCATCTCAGCGAGGTGCCAGTGGCAGCAGTGAGCCCCAGGATCCAGGCTGGCAGCCTGGCCCTTGCTTGAGCCACCATAACCTGGTCCATCCCTGCCCTCCAGCCTGCTCTGCTCCCTGCTGATTTCCCTCCCTCCCCAGGACCCCTCTTCCCCGCACAGCGTCCACTCCTACTCGTCCCGGGAGAACGGGGTGGAGAAGGTCCCGCTGGGCAGGAAGGAGGCCGTGCCCCTCAGCCCGACCTCCATGGCCTCCTCCAGCAGCACGTCCCCGTCTCGGAGCAAGGATGCACCCACGGTATGTGTGACTCACTTGGGGCTGTGCTTGTGTCCTTGCTGGGCTCAGCTCACAGAGTGGCCATGGGTACCCCTGCCTCCAAACCCATAGGGCAAAGTGCTGGAGCGACAGGGAGGTCCCACAGACCCTTCAGCACTGGCTGAGCTGGGCTGTCACTGAGGGGGAGCCAACAGGGACCCCCTGGCAGGGGCGTGGTGCAGTTGCCACCTCCCCATTCTGTTCCTGGCAGGTGGAGAAGGCAGGAACACCCAGCCTGAAGTCCAGCACGCCCACCTCCCAGGGTGACACCCTGCCAGGCTCCAGCAGCGCCCAGCAGTTCCGCCCCACCGCTGCCAAGGTCCCCATGGACCCGCTGGGTGAGCTTGGCCCCGCTGGGGCCCGGGTGGGTCCCCAAGCTCTGTCTGCAGGGCCCCATCCCTTCACTCTGCCTCTCCCCCAGCAGCCCTGGGCCTGAGGAATCCTCTGGGAGTGCAGAGCCCCTACTCAGCCGCCTTTGGCTTGGCCCACCCTGCTGTCAACGGGGACGTGGCCGGGAGCGGCGCCTACGCCAGCCTGCACCTGATGTCCCCGCAGCTCAACGGGGCCGCGGCCGCCGGGGGCTACGGGCGCTCGCCCCTGGTGAGTGAGATCGTCCCCGTGGGGCTGTGGGCTCACAGAGTGTGAGCCACCCTCACCCCACTGTCCCCTGCAGGTGGGCTACGACCCGCACCCCCACATGCGCGTCCCGGGGCTGGTGGCCGGCATGCAAGTGGGGAGCTCGGGCAAGCCGTAAGTGGGGCTGGGCTGGAGGGGCTGTGCTGGGGGAGGAGGGGGTGTGGTGGCATTTGGGGGTGAATTTGGGCTGTGTGGACAAGCTGAGGGCAGCAGGGAGCAGAGCCTGGGGGAAAGCTGGGCTGTGGCTGTTGTGTGCCCAGCTGGCATCACTGGGTGTGTTCTGCTCATGGCTCTGACTCCAAACTGTGCTGCCTCTGTTGGACCTGCAGCCCCTGTCCAGGCAGGATCCTGCTCTGCTTCTCACTGCTCTACTCCCCTCCAGTGCCTTCTCCTTCCATGTCCTGTGCCTCCAAACCATGCTGCTTGTTGGTGCCACGGGCCTGTGGTGCCTGTTGGACCTGTGTGGCACCAGGCCCTGTCCATGCAGGATCCTGCTCTGCTTCTCACTGCTCTGCTCCCTTCCAGTGCCTTCTCCTTCCATGCCCTCTGCCTGCAGACCATGCTGCCTCTGTTAGACCTGCCTGGCCCCTGGCCACGCAGGATGCTGCTGTGTTTCTCACTGCTCTGCTCCCTTGCAGTGCCTACTCCTTCCACGTCAGCGCTGACGGGCAGATGCAGCCGGTGCCTTTCCCCCCCGACGCCCTGCTGGGCTCCGGCATCCCCCGGCACGCGCGGCAGCTGCACACCCTGAGCCACGGCGAGGTGGTCTGTGCTGTCACCATCAGCAACTCCACCAGACACGTCTACACCGGGGGCAAGGGCTGCGTCAAGGTCTGGGACGTGGGGCAGCCGGGCACCAAGACGGCCGTGGCTCAGCTGGACTGCCTGGTGAGGATGAGCAGGAGGAGGAGCAGGAGGAGGAGGAGCAGGAGTGCCTTTGGGCTGGGGCTGGCAAGGGGAATGTGGCCCTGCTGCAGTGGAGGGAGCAGAGGGTCCTTTCCCAGCTGCAGTGGGAGAAGGAGAAGTGTCTCCTGCAAGGCCCTGTGTGCTCATCATGTCCCCCTTGCCTTGCCCTGCTGCCTGTCCCCCCCGCTCAGAACCGTGACAACTACATCCGCTCCTGCAAGCTGCTCCCCGACGGCCGCAGCCTGATCGTGGGGGGGGAGGCCAGCACCCTGTCCATCTGGGACCTGGCAGCCCCCACGCCCCGCATCAAGGCTGAGCTCACCTCCTCTGCCCCCGCCTGCTACGCCCTGGCCATCAGCCCTGACGCCAAAGTCTGCTTCTCCTGCTGCAGCGATGGCAACATCGTGGTGTGGGACCTGCAGAACCAGACCCTGGTCAGGTGAGTTTGGGGCAGGGGCTCAGGGCAGGACTGCTGGGGACTCCTGGGGCCAGCATCCCCTCAGTCCCTGCAGCATGTCCCTGCCTGTCCCTGTGTGTGACCCTGGCCATGGGACAGTGCCTGTCCTTGCACTCCTCACTGCTGGCTGCTGCCCTGCCCACGCTCCGTGCTGCAGGTGCTACCTGCCCTGCCAGCTGTGCCCTCTCCCTCTCCATCTCCCTCTTTCCCAGGCAGTTTCAAGGCCACACAGATGGTGCCAGCTGCATTGACATCTCTAATGATGGCACCAAGCTGTGGACAGGGGGTCTGGACAACACCGTGCGCTGCTGGGACCTGCGGGAGGGCCGGCAGCTGCAGCAGCACGACTTCAGCTCCCAGGTAGGGCTGGAGGCCTCTGGCAGCACCTGGGGCCAGCTGGCACCTGCTGCTGGGCCACCCTGTGAGCCTGTGTGTCCCCTCAGATCTTCTCCCTGGGCTACTGCCCCATGGGAGAGTGGCTGGCCGTGGGCATGGAGAGCAGCAACGTGGAGATCCTGCATGTCACCAAACCCGACAAGTACCAGCTGCACCTCCACGAGAGCTGTGTCCTCTCTCTCAAATTCGCCTCCTGTGGTAGGCACACCTCTCCTGGCTCCCCCTTGCTCTGCAGCCTCATGGATGCCACCTCCACTTCTGTCTGTGTGTCACAGGGCTCGTTGCACTGGGGGCAAGCATTTGTTCTGGTAGCCAGCCTTGTCCTGGTGGTGATGGTCAGAGAAGGGGTGTCCACCCCTCTTGGAGCAGTGCTGGCTGCTGGAGCCAAACTCCTCTTTGTGTTCCCTTGGCTGCCTGTCTCTGTGTGTTTCACAGCCTGGGCAGGATCTGCTGCTGGCTCTGGTGAGGTGACAAGAGGCTGTTTTGTCCCTCCACAGGGAAGTGGTTTGTGAGCACGGGGAAGGACAACCTGCTCAACGCCTGGAGGACGCCCTACGGAGCCAGCATCTTCCAGGTGAGGGCTGGGGCTTCCTGGGCTGAGGCTGCCAGGAGCTGCCCAGCACAGCCCAGCTCTAATTATGTGCCAACCCCATAAGCTCATCCCTGCAGCCTCCCCAAGGAAGGGGGAGCTGGGACTTTGCTCTGAGGCTGCTTCTTGTGCTTCTTCCTGTTCTCTGCAGTCAAAGGAAACCTCCTCAGTCCTCAGCTGTGACATCTCCACGGACGACCAGTTCATCGTGACGGGCTCAGGGGACAAGAAAGCCACAGTTTATGAGATCATTTACTGAGCCCCAGAGGTGCCAACTGCAGGACAGGCAGCTGTCCATGGGGGGATGGACAGGTGGACTCTACCTGCCCTGCTGCTGACTTCCCAAAGAACGTGCAGCCAGTGGCTGTGGCATCCCAGCTGGAGGAGAGAGGAGAGGGGTGGAGGTGGCCCCGGGACCGTGGCCAGGCATGGTGCAGGCTGCTGCTCGGGGTGGATTTCCTGGGGACTTTCTCCTTGTTTTGTTCTTTGTGGGTTTCTTTCTAAATCTAGACTGTGGGAGTTGGAGATGGGGGGGGAGGTCTGGCATTGTTAGGGGTTTTGTTTGGGTGCTTTTTTTTTTAAATTTTTGTTTTTTAAGCTTTTTGTTGTGGGGTTTTTATTTGTTTAAGGCTCTGGGCCTGCCAGGGTGGATGGGCTCTGGCCTCACTTCCCTCTGTGCCTCCCAGGGTGTATTTAATAATAAAAACAAACCAAAAAAAAGGCAGCTGTGCCTTGTCCTGGGCAGTACCCTCAATGCTCTGTGTGGGTGGGATGGACCCGGGTGGGAAGGGGTGACAGCACAGCAGGAACCTTGTCCCTTTTGGTCACAACTTGCTGCTCCTTTCCTGTGCTGAGGAGGGTCTGAGGGGGCTCCTCAGTGGGCAGAGCCCAGCGCTGGCCCTGCTGGGGAGCAGCAGTGTGGGCACAGCGTGGTGCTGGCTCTGCCATGCCCCAGTGGAGCAGCCTCGGGCTCTGTGGGTGTGGGGGAGAGGAGAGGCCAGCCCCGGAGGAAGTGGTTTGTGAAGGAAATGAGATGCGAGCACTCAGCGCCTGCCTTATCGGTCTGGCTGCCTGCCAGCACTGCCGTGGGCAAGCAGGGCTGCTCCCAGGAGCCCGGGGCTGCCAAGGGCTGTGGTGTGGCAGCTGCTCTGGGCTCCTGCCCCCGGCCACAGCTCACCACAGGCACCACAGAGCGCTGCTGGAGCTGGGGCTGCCCTGGCAGGCCAGCAGCCACACCTCTGCCACCAAAAGGATCCCCCCAGGACAGCCTGCAGAGCCCAGCCCTTGGCACAGCTGGCAGCACTGGCTGGCAAAGGTCCTTGCTCAGAGCCAGCCCAGCCCTTCTTTTGTTCCTTTTTATTAGTAAGGGATTGAAAACATAGTTAAATACATTTCTTTACTGATAATTTACAGCTGTTTCTGCAGCAGAAAATGGGTGCTGTTAAGTCAGTAGCAGTAATTCAGGAGACACATGCTCTCAGGCTTTGTCCAGCTCCCTGTGCAGCCGGCCTGAGGGACAGACAGAACCCAGGATGTCCAGCCCAGCCTCAGGAGATGCCAGTTACACCCAGCCCTCACCTCCTGCAGGAACGAGGGCAGGAGGATGGGGCTGGAGCCTTGTTTTGGTGCAGAAAGCAGTGGAGGAGGAGGGAAAGTAGAGCTGCAGGAGGGCAGGTCCAGCACTGGAGGCCTCTGTGAGCCATGGTGGCATTGGGCAAGGTGCGTCACCATTGCTGATGGTGACAGGAGTCAGTAAACCACCTCATAGACTGTGGCCTTCTTGTCACCAGAGCCCGTAACGATGAATTTGTCGTTGACAGAGATGTCACAGCTCAGGACTGACGAGGACTCCTTAGACTGTGAGTGAGAGGGCAGGAGGTGAGAGCAGGGCTGGTGCCTGGAGCCACCACAATCCCCCTGCACAGATTCCTCAGCCCACCTGGAAGATGCTGGCTCCGTAGGGCGCCCGCCAGGCGTTGAGCAGGTTGTCCTTCCCTGTGCTCACAAACCACTTTCCTGGGACAGGAGACAAAGTGGGTGTCAGCAGCGGGAACACCATTCAGGGGATAAACCACAGGGATAAAGCTGAGGCTATCCACAGCCCAGGCAGTAAAAAGGGCCCTTGCCTACCACAGGAGGCGAATTTGAGAGAGAGAACACAGCTCTCGTGGAGGTGCAGCTGGTACTTGTCAGGTTTGGTGACGTGCAGGATCTCCACGTTGCTGCTCTCCATGCCCACGGCCAGCCACTCTCCCATGGGGCAGTAGCCCAGGGAGAAGATCTGAGGGGACACACAGGCTCACAGGGTGGCCCAGCAGCAGGTGCCAGCTGGCCCCAGGTGCTGCCAGAGGCCTCCAGCCCTACCTGGGAGCTGAAGTCGTGCTGCTGCAGCTGCCGGCCCTCCCGCAGGTCCCAGCAGCGCACGGTGTTGTCCAGACCCCCTGTCCACAGCTTGGTGCCATAGTTAGAGATGTCAATGCAGCTGGCACCGTCTGTGTGGCCTTGAAACTGCCTGGGAAAGAGGGAGATGGAGAGGGAGAGGGCACAGCCGGCAGGGCAGGCAGCACCTGCAGCACGGAGCATGGGCAGGGCAGCAGCCAGCAGTGAGGAGTGCAAGGACAGGCACTGTCCCATGGCCAGGGTCACACACAGGGACAGGCAGGGACATGCTGCAGGGACTGAGGGGATGCTGGCCCCAGGAGTCCCCAGCAGTCCTGGCCTGCAGCCCCTGCCCCAAACTCACCTGACCAGGGTCTGGTTCTGCAGGTCCCACACCACGATGTTGCCGTCGCTGCAGCAGGAGAAGCAGACTTTGGCGTCAGGGCTGATGGCCAGGGCGTAGCAGGCGGGGGCAGAGGAGGTGAGCTCAGCCTTGATGCGGGGCGTGGGGGCTGCCAGGTCCCAGATGGACAGGGTGCTGGCCTCCCCCCCCACGATCAGGCTGCGGCCGTCGGGGAGCAGCTTGCAGGAGCGGATGTAGTTGTCACGGTTCTGAGCGGGGGTGACAGGCAGCAGGGCAAGGCAAGGGGGACATGATGAGCACACAGGGCCTTGCAGGAGACACTTCTCCTTCTCCCACTGCAGCTGGGAAAGGCCCCTCTGCTCCCTCCACTGCAGCAGGGCCACATTCCCCTGGCCAGCCCCAGCCCAAAGGCACTCCTGCTCCTCCTCCTCCTCCTGCTCATCCTCACCAGGCAGTCCAGCTGAGCCACGGCCGTCTTGGTGCCCGGCTGCCCCACGTCCCAGACCTTGACGCAGCCCTTGCCCCCGGTGTAGACGTGTCTGGTGGAGTTGCTGATGGTGACAGCACAGACCACCTCGCCGTGGCTCAGGGTGTGCAGCTGCCGCGCGTGCCGGGGGATGCCGGAGCCCAGCAGGGCGTCGGGGGGGAAAGGCACCGGCTGCATCTGCCCGTCAGCGCTGACGTGGAAGGAGTAGGCACTGCAAGGGAGCAGAGCAGTGAGAAACACAGCAGCATCCTGCGTGGCCAGGGGCCAGGCAGGTCTAACAGAGGCAGCATGGTCTGGAGGCAGAGGGCATGGAAGGAGAAGGCACTGGAAGGGAGCAGAGCTGTGAGAAGCAGAGCAGGATCCTGTGTGGACAGGGGCTGGTGCCACATGGGTCCAACAGGCACCAAAGGCACGTGGCACCAACAGGCAGCACGGTTTGGAGTCAGGACATGGAAGGAGAAGGCAATGGAAGGGAGTAGAGCAATGAGAAGCAGAGCAGGATCCTGCTTGGACAGGGGCTGGTGCCACCCAGGTCCAACAGAGGCAGCACAGTTTGGAGTCAGAGCCATGAGCAGAACACACCCAGTGATGCCAGCTGGGCACACAACAGCCACAGCCCAGCTTTCCCCCAGGCTCTACTCCCTGCTGCCCTCAGCTTGTCCACACAGCCCAAATTCACCCCCAAACGCCACCACACCCCCTCCTCCAACACAGCCCCATCCAGCACAGTTTGGAGTCAGAGCCATGGACGGAGAAGGCACGAGAAGGGAGCAGAAGAGAGGCTTAAACCACCCCTGTGTGAGGCCCAAGAGCAGGAGGTGATCTCTCTGTTAGCCATGCTGAAGCCAAAGTGGAAGGTGCCCAAGCCAAGATGGAATGTGCCCAAGCCAAAAGGTGGAAGGTGCCCATTATGCCCTGGCTAATGAGGGGTTTAATTACCCAGTTCCAGCTGCCAATGAAATGGCAGCACTGGATTCAGGTTTGGAGAGCAGCTCCCCCTCAGGTGAGCCCTTGGGAGGGAGAGGCTCCCAGCAGCCACCTCAGCCCCTTGCCCCCACCCTCCCTGCAGTCACTTACGGTTTCCCTCCAGGGATGGTGGGGAGTGAAGAGGAGAGGGTGGAGGCCCTCAGGTGAGGGTGAGACTCAAACGCCACCTTCACAAAGCAAAGGGCACATGAGGAACAGAGCAGAGGACACCAAAGCTGGGCTCTGGCCTTTCCCTGCACACCCTGGGACGAGCCTGGCTCTATGCAAGCTCCCTGCTCGCTGTGTCCTCCCATGCAGTGAGAAAACCCAAAATAGCTTCCCACAAACACCAGTGGAAGCAGCAGAGGCTTCTCTGAAGATTCCACCAGCCCCACATCCCACCACCTGTGCAAGGGAGCCCTTCCTATGGCTGCAACCCCAGCTGAGGTCCCAGATGCTGTCCAGGGGACAGGCAGCAGAGCCAGCACCCCCAGTCCCCCTCCCTGTGTGACTCACCACGGGGGAGCGGCCGTAGAGCAGCCCAGTGCTGCTGGCCTGGGGCACTGACAGGTGGATGCCCATGCAGAGGCTGGGGGTGGCGTGGGCCACCATGGCCAGGGAGGACGTGAAGGGGCTGGAGGAGCTCAGGGGGCTGCGGAGAGCTGCACGAGGAGAGAGCCGTGGCTTGGCCCTGGCGTCACCCGGGGGAGAGGGGGGGACACCTGGTGACTGCACAGCCACCCCCCCCGACCCCCACAGCCAAGCCCTGAAGCAGTCAGCTTCGTGCAGCCCCACCAAAATGACAATTCAGCAGAGAAAAAGAGATTAAACCCCTGCTCTAGCCCAACCACCACCCTTGGCAGGTCTGAGCCCAGCAGGCGTGTGGCAATGGCAGGGGGGCTCCTCTTGGCCATGGTTCAGAGCTCTGATCTTGTGGAGCAAAATGGCCCTGCCAGCTCTGCTGGTGGCAAACAGGGTCCTGAATCCCTCCATCCCATCCCAGCCGAGCAGAGCAGAGCAGCCTCTGTGCTGTCCTGGACACTGACTGACACCCCCTGTGCTGTCCTGGACACTCAGTGACACCCCTGGACACTCAGTGACACACATACCCTCCCTTCCCCCAAGCTGTCCTGGACAGTGACCCCCCCCGCCCATGCTGTCCCTGTCACTCAGTGACCCCCCTGGACACTCAGTGACCCCCCTGTGCTGTCCCTGTCACTCACTGACACTGTCGGTGCTGGGGCCCTTGGCCGGGGGCAGCCGGAGAGCGACGGCCGAGCTGGGTCCGGGGCCAGGCGTGAGGGAGTCAAGGGATGGTGAGGAAGAGGAAGGCTTGGAGGTGGCAGTGCTGGCCACTGAGTGGGTCTGTGCAGCAGAGGAAAGAAGAGCAGCTTCAGCTGTGGGAGCAGAGCCTGGGCCAGCAGCCTCCACACCTTGGAGGGTGGAAGGAGCTCCTGGATGGAGCTGGACAAGGATTGGCCATCCAGGTCCCCTCTCCTTTGCCCCTCACATGTCCCTGCTCACCCCACAGCTGCAAATGCTCCATGCAAGCTTTGGGTCACCCCAAACTGCCCCAACCCTCAAGCACTGCTCCCTCAAGCCAAACTCCTCCTGCATGGAGGGGCACCCCCATCCCCAGTTTGGGACCAAGAGGATGCCTGGCATGAACTGGCCTCTCCAATCCCCACAGCTATTTCATTCCTTGCCTTTTTTTTTTTTTTTCCCTGCCTGCCTCTCCTATTTCTTCTGCTTTTTTTTCTGTCTGGGGATTTTGTCGACACCAGCAAAGGAGGGGAAAAAAAAAAAAAAATTAATAACAGAGAAAAGCTACGTGCTGTGCTGGCAGATTGCTCAGGGCGCTTTGTCTGCTCTAATCCGATTGTGCTGGGGAGCTGCTGCTCGCTGCTGCCCACAGCCCCCAGCTGGCTCCTGACCCCAGATGGGGGGACATATCACTCGGTCCCTGCGGTGGCTGGGAGGCCAAGGAGTGGTAGAAACATCCCTCCCCCTTCCCACATGCTGATGTTTCAATCTGAGCGCTGGACTGGTGCTTGGCAAGGAAGAAGGAAAAAAAAAAAAAAAAAAACCCACACACAGAAGCAAGGGGAAAAAAAAAAAAAAAAAAAGAAGGAAAAATCAATTGCTGTGAGCAGCTCTGGGGAATCCTGCAGGCAGACGGGTGGAGAACACTGCAGAGCCGTGCTGTGCCCAGCAGCACTCACCCTGCCCCGAGGGCACGGATCTGTCCCCACTGGGCACAACCCCGGCATTTCTATCCGGCTGTATACGGCATTTCAGACTGACCACGGAGAGAAATTCCCGGCCACGCTGCCGGCCCCAGAGCCCACCCCCAGCCCCGGGGCTCCTCACCGGGCTCTGCTCCCGGCGCTCCCCGCTGGAGCCGACGGACGCGGGGCTCCCGGGCAGCTCCCGGCGGGACGGGCGGCTGGGGGGGCGGCCGGGGCTGCCGGGCTCCGAGGGCGGGTCCTGGGGGGAGAACAGCGCTGTGGGAAGCAGGAACCCCCCCGTGTAGGACGGCAGGGTCCCTGGGGAGCCAGCACCACCACCCCACCAGTGCCCTCGGTCTGAATGAGGAGCATCCGTGCTGCGTTCTGCTCTCTTGGATGAGAAACGGCCTCGGTTTTTCTCTTTGGATAAAATGAGAGGTGACAGCAGGTTCAGAGGACGCTGGTGGCCAGGGATGCCTTCACAAGGAGGGATGGGGATCAGCACACATGAGGAGCTGAGACAAGGCTGCCATTTCAGAGGCAAGGCCACCCCTCAGCTCTTGCACTCCCATTCAACCAGGTCTGTGACTTTTTATCAGCACAATGAGCAGCTTTCATAAGCCTCATTTGCTGCAGAAATTCCTCCTGATCTTCCTTTCAGGGCTTGTATTTTCTTAGGAAGTGGCACAAAAAGACTTCATATCTTTCTCTCCCCTCTGTCTTCTAAGGGGCTTATAGCACATCCCCAAAACATCTTCACCAAGAACAGCAGTGGCTGGGATCAAGTTCTGTCAGGTGTGCCTCAGTCAAGAAGCATGTGGCAGTTCCATTGCAGAAGACTGGAATTCAGTGAGGTGAGTTAAAGTTGAGGCTGCTCCAGGGCCAGGTAGGGGCTCGAGGCATGGGGCTGGCAGGGCCATGAGGCTCCTGCCACCTCCACCCACAGGAGCTGCCAGCAGCAAGCCCAGCTCCACGGAGCTCTCATCTCAGCTTATCAGCCTC
This sequence comes from Agelaius phoeniceus, assembly GCF_051311805.1. Classification (NCBI taxonomy): domain Eukaryota; kingdom Metazoa; phylum Chordata; class Aves; order Passeriformes; family Icteridae; genus Agelaius; species Agelaius phoeniceus. The sequence continues at coordinate 2,906,166 of NC_135293.1, forward strand.
CCCATATGGGATGCTGCAGCAGAGGGGCTGACAGGGGATTGTGAAGCAGAGCCAAGCCTGTGGCTGGCAAAGCTGAGCCCTGGCTGGCACAGCTTTCCCAGAGCAGTGGGAGTAGAATCAGTCTTGGCTGGCACAACGCACTGGAGCAGGGCTGGCACGTGTCCTGGCTGGCCACTGCTGCCCAGCACAACGAGCTGCAGCCTAAAGAACCCCAAAGCTGGGGAACCAGAGTCCTAAACCCAAGCACTGCAGCTGGAGCAGGATGCCTTGACAGGCCCTAAGGGCTTACCTCATCCACCACCAGGTTGTCGTCACTCTTGTCCCCATCGCTGTCCTGTGAGGAGGGAGAAACCCAGAAGGGCTCAGTCAGGGCAGGGAGATGCTGGAGCAGGCTCTGTGTTCTGCCCCAGAGTGACCCATTTTCTCCTGTGCATCCCTCCCTGGACCCATTTTCTCCTGTACATCCCTCCCTGGACCAACACCAGCCACGTCCTGCTGGCAGTGGCCCAGCCTCAGGCTAAGGAGCCTCCCTGGGGCTCCTCACTTGCTTTGTTCTTGCTCCCAGCACAGCAGCCCGGTGCAGCAGGGTGGGCACAGGGCTGCCCAGCCCCCTCCCCAGCCCAGCCCTGCCAGCCCCAGCCCTTGGGGCACTCACAGAATGCCCAGGCAGCTCCTTCTCCTCCCTCTTCCTCTTCAGCCCCGTGCGCTCCTCGTCCTGCAGGCTCTCGGCAGGGGAAGAAGAAACGCTCTGAGGCAGAGGGAGAGGAAGGTGTGAGAGCCTCTTTGAGGGCAGGCAGGCACCCCTCAGCTCTCAGTGGGGCCAGGCCCTGCTCCATGACCACCTCCATCCTGCCAAAGCATCTCCCTGGATGCTGGGAAGGAGCCCAGAACCCCAAATCCTGAACCAAGCAAGGGAGATCCACCCCTGCAGACACAACAAGCCAGGGTGGCGCAGAAAATCCCCACTGGAACTGTGTTTGCTTCACCTCAACCCTGCCACGAGGTTTTGGAAGCAGAATGGGGCTGGGCAGGAAGAAGAGCCCTCCCCCAGGTGCTGCTGGCAGCTGCAGGGGTGTCACACGTGCCCTGGCATCCCCACGCTGGTGACAACGCAGCCAGAAGGTGACAGAGATGCCCCATGCCAGGGCTCCCTGCAGCTGACTGCTCCTGGGTGCCTGGGCAGTGATGGCATCACAGACACCTCCTCTCCTACAGATCAATGCCTGCAATTCCCCAGCAGAGATCATTAACCCTTCCTTCCCCTGCCTGGACCCTGGATTCTGCAGATCTACTGTGGAGCTTGGGAAGGGAGTCACAGCTCTGGCACTGGGGGGATCCTAAAAGGGAGGGGGCAGCCAAGGACTGCAGAGGGGCTGAGAGCTCTGAGACCTGTTCAGAATGATTCCTAAACTGGAAACTCCTTGAAAAGGACAGAGCTGGTTATTTTGGGAGCAGCCCTTGATCTTTAGCTCCTTGCATCAGCAAAGACTGAATTGAGGTGGCCCAGAAGCTTCAGTTACAAAACCCTGATGCAAACACAGCCCACCCAGGCCAGCAAAGCTCACCCAGCAGCCCCATCCCTTCCTTCCCAGGAGCCAGTGGCCAGCTTGGAGCACACTGGAGATGGCATCAGGGCCAGCTGAGGCCACTGGCCTGTCACAACTTACCCGGCTTGGGGTGAGCTCTGGATCCAGGCAGCAGCAGGGAGAACATCCCAGGTCCATGGCAGAGCAGAGGGGAGGACAGGGAGAGGTTGTTAATGCCAAGCCTGTGCCCCTCATACCCAGGCAGGAAGGAGAGAGGGGCACAGCAGGGCAAACCAGCAAACAGCAGGGCACAGGTTTAGAAAACAAACAAACAAACAAATCACACCAGATTTCCCACTTTGCCCAGCTGAAGTGTGGATTCTGTGCTGTCTAAAGAGAGGTCAGCACTTTGGTGCTCCTCAGGAGAGCCTCTGCCCACCCACCTCCTTCCAAGAGCTTATCCCAGCTCTGAAATCCCTTCCCTAGACATGAAAACAGATCCAAAAGCCCCAGGAGGGGAGAGCTGGCCAGCTGAGCTCCCCTGAATCACACCCATCCCATTTCCTTAGGAAGCCATGCCTAAAAGCCCTGCTTGGAAACTCTCTGAGGCTTTTGGACATGCACAGCAAAGCAGGTCCACTTCCCTGAGCCCAGGGAAGGGGTGCCAGGCATTTACTGCAAATCCAAGCACAGGGAACACATTTACTGCAAATCCAAGCACAGGGTTGTGGGCTGGGCTTCAGCAACCTTCCCTGGCTGATTTTTGCTCCTAAAGATCCACCAGCATTCAGAGAGAACGAGTCCAGGTCCCTGCTGGCAAGAAGAGGCAGGCAGGGATGGGAAGCTGAGGGATTCCTGTGGGCACTGCTCCAAGGCCGTGGTCTGGAGTGGGACCAGATGCCTGCCATCAGCCCTGTGCACCCCTGGCTCAGCTTGACTCACACCAGCTCTGGCTAACTATGGCAGAGCACTGAGGATTAACCCCAGACAGATGGAGCATTTCAATCTTTTCCTTTTTTTTTTTTTTCTTTTTTTTTTTTTTTTAAATAAGGAATGGCCCTCACCACAGCCAGACACCCAGGCTGAGAGAAGTTCTGGCTGCCTGGGCTCTGAGGGTTAAGCAGGCTCAGCACAGCACAGCCTGCTTTTATTCTCTCTCTCTCTCTCTCTCTCTCTGGACTTTGTTTTCCTCCTTTGTGGAAGCCATCCTTAAAGAAACACGGGCAGGATTTGAGCTGCAGACAGCTGTGTGCAGGGGGGGGCAGAGCTGCCACCGACAGCTTCCTGCTGCTCTTTTCACCACCTTGAAATCCTCCAGGCCAAGCCAGACCATGAGAACCTGCAGCAAACCCCACCCAGTGCCTGGCTCTGCTGCTGCTCTGGGGTCCTGACCCAAGTGCATTTCAGTCAGCGCCTTCCCCAGGGGAGTGTGCAGGGAAACATCACTGCTGCTAAACCTGGCTGCCTGTTTCTAGCTCACAGAGCCTCTCTCTCCTTGTCCCAGCCTCCTCTCAGCACAACCACTCCATGCCTGTGCTCTGAAAAGGCGACTGGAGCTCAGAGCAGCTCCTCTTTTGTGCAACAGGCCACGAGCAGAGCTGGGCACAGTTACTCATTCGGCCCGGGCCTGCCAGCAGCATTCAGAGCACTGATTTAACGATGATTAAATATTGATGATGTTTGGAAGGCACTCGCTGATCCTGACAGGAGGAGGCACCCATCTGGACTAGGAATTAGTGTAATTTACACGGCACAACACACCCAATGAGGCTCTGCTTTCTGAATTCCTTGCCCCAGGCTTGTGGCTGTCACAGTTTCTACCAGAGGTTTGCAACAGTATTTTCCTTAAAAGTCTCATCTTTAAGTATCAGATCTTGATGTAAAAAGAGAGGATTTTTTTGTGGTGGGGATCTCCCAGTTGCCTCATGCACTGGAAACACCCAGGGGAGCAGGGAGAGCTGTGTGTGTGCACAAACACTTGCCCAGGGCTGCACACACAGCTTCACTGCAGAGCAGTCACAAACACAGCCAGCCTCCTGGGGCTGCAGGCATTCCATTCCACGAATTTGCCATCCCCGGGGATGCAGCAGCCAGGAGCCTCAGCAAAGAGGCAGAGCAGCATCCCAGCCTTGAAAGGGTTAACCCAGCTGTGCTTCTTCCCCTTACCTCTGTTCTCCCCATCCTGGGCCACTCTGTGCTCCTTGGCCAGCTGAACCTGAGCCATCAGTGCCCCTGATAGGGCCAGGAGCCCCGAGCTGGCCCCGCTCAGGCTGGGGGGCTGCATGCTGGAGGGGTGGGGTGCCAGCGGCAGCGGGGATGCGTGCTGGGAGAGCTGCTGAAGCTGCTGCTGCTGAAAGAGAAAGAGCAAATGGTCCTGGATGTGGAGGAGGCAGCCACGGCCCGGCCCTCCCCTCCCTTCCCCGCGGGCTGCGATGCGAAGCTCATGGGAGGAGACAGGGATGGGGAGGGGACAGCGGAGCTCTGGGGGCTGCACAGGCCGGGTCACACCCCTGCCCCTTCCCCCGGGGCTGTCTGGGCTCAGCAGGCTCAGCACAGCCTCTTTTATTCTCCCTCTGGACTTTGTTTTCCTCCCGTGCCCCTTCCACCCGCGGCTCCCTCCCTGCTGCAGACAGGACCCCAAGGCACGGCTGTGCCCTGCTCAGGGGGTGTCCCACAGGGCACCCAACACCTTCAGGACACTGTGGCAAATCCCTTCATCACAATGGGTGCATTAAAATAGCAAAAACCCTTAAATAGTAAAAAACGGGTGTGTCAAAATAGTAAAACCCCCTAAATAGTAAAAAACGGGTGTGTCAAAATAGTAAAAACCCTTAAATAGTAAAAATGGGTGTGTCAAAATAGTCAAAACCCTTAAAAAGTGAAAAATGGAAAATAGGTGTATCAAAATAGTAAAAATCCTTAAATAGTAAAAAAATGGGTGTGTCAAAGTAGTAAAAAACCTTAAATAGTAAAAAACGGGTGTGTCAAAGTAGTAAAAAGCCTTAAATAGTAAATAATGGGTGCATCAAAATAGTCAAAACCCTTAAACAGTAAAAAATGGAAAACGGGTGTATCAAAATAGTAAAGGCCCTTAAATAGTAAAAAATAGGTGTATCAAAATAATAAAAACCCTTAAATAGTAAAAAATGGGTGTGTCAAAATAGTAAAAATCCTTAAATAGTAAATAATGGGTGCATCAAAATAGTAAAAACATGGGTGTATTGAGAGTAAAAATCTCCCCTATCACTGCAGGGCCCAAAGCCCCAGGCAGGGAGGAATCTCTGCCCCCAGCCAGGCAGTGCAACTCACCCCGACGATGCTGTTGAGCTCTCCCATGGTCACCTGCTTGGCCCGTTCCACTGCCTGCAGGACCTGCTGCTGGTGCTGGGGAGGAAGGGCAAGGGGTGGTCACACCCTGCTCCTGCCCCTGGGGAGCTCCACATCGCCCCACCCTTCCCTGCAGAGCCCCTTCTCCCTCCCCTCCAGCCCAGGCATGAAGTTTTCTACCCCAAAAGCTCCCGTGGTTCAGGAAGGAGTCGGCTCTGGCTTCTTGGGAAGGGGCAAATCAATGTGCTGCACACCCCCTGCCTCCTCCTTACCTCCTGCGTCAGGAAGGGAATGATCTGGGCACAAATGGCACTCAGCCTCTTGACAATCTCTGCCTGAAGGAAGAAGCAGGAATCAGCAGGTATCACCATGGCTGGAGGGCTCTGAGCCCCCTCCTGCAAACACAACCTCTGCAGAGGGAGTGAAACTCTCCCCACCCACGGAAATTCTCCTGCTGCCTCTGCATCCCTGCTGGGATTTCCCAAACTGCTCTGCCAGGGCTGCCAGGCACAGGGGAGGGACCCCACGCCTCAATCCCTGCGTGGCCCCAGGCCAAGGCAAGCTCCAAGCTGTCAGGCCCTGCAGCCCAGCTGGCTTTGCTCAGCCCAAACCCATCCTGGCTTTGTGGGCAGGGACAGAGGGGAGCCGAGCCACAGGCGCTGGCAGCCAGCCCTCCCTGTGCCTTCCCTTCCCAAACATGCAGCTCCAAGCCAGGCAGAGCAAGCAGGATGCAGAGCTGCCCTCTTGGAATGGCACCAGCAAATCCCTCAAGGCTCTGTTGGTTGTACCTGCCCTGACCCGGAGCAGGACTCCACTCCCAGCCCCATCAAGCCCTGCGACAGCTCCCCCTGCTCCTTCAGAGGCCCAGAGCATTCCCAGAGCTGCCCCTGCCCACGGGGGAATGCAGAAAACCCGGTGCATCCTCTGAGGAGAGGCTCTGTGGTTGCAGACAAACCCACAGCAGGGCAAGCAGCACTTCCGAGGAAAGGGGCTGTGACTTCCAGCCCAGCCTCTCCAAGAGAAAATCCACATTTCCTGGGGAAAACTGCACACCCCCCCCTGCTGTAAATGCAGCCCGGGCTGGCTGCTCTGAAGGGTTTTATCAGCTCAGGTTTCTGACAATCCCCACCGGTGCTGCAGAGGTCAAAGCAGGCCGGGAGCCAAGGGAGAACAAAGGGAACATTTCCCTGCCGTGCCCCACAGCCAGCAGCACCCTGTGCTCACCTGCAGCTCCCAGCTGCTCTCCCAGTCACTGGGACCCCCTCCTGCCCGGGCTCCTGCTCCTCAACCCCTTGGCCACCACCTCGTGGGCAGAGCCCCCAGCCCCACCTGGCTTGGGCCACGCCTGGTTCCCAATTCCCACTGGATTTTGGGGTGTGTAAGGGTGGCAGGAATGTGGTCCCCAGCACAGCTCCCTGCTAACAAAAGGAGCAAACTCGGAGGGGCTGAGCCAGCTGGAGGGATATGGCAGTTGACTTGCCACTTTGTCAGGCATTGGTCCAAACTAATTTCCCTGGCAGAGAGCCCATGATGACTAGATTGATAAATCTGAAGAGGGAAAGCAAATTAAGGCTGGAACAAAAGGGGAACCAGGGAAGGGTGAAAACACTCCTCTGGCTTTGGGAAAGGAAAAGGGGATTAAGAAAAAAAAAAAAAAGAGAAAAGAAAGACAATCCATTTGCCTCTGGGCTCTAGCTCCTGCTGTTTCCTCCACATCCCTCCTTCAAGTGGGGCCCCAGGGAAGCACTGCAGGGAGGCACCAGGGCTCACAGCAGGGCTCTGAGCGCTTCTCTTTGGGATGGGGAACTCAATAACACATCCTGACAACTGCTGCATCCCTCTGCAAGCCAGTCCCTGTGTCACTCAGAGCCATTAGAGCTGCAAGGCTCAAGGGAGATCATTTTCAAACGAAGTCTCCAACCTCTTCCTCTTCCCCACCCTCCCCTGCTGCTGTCCCAGCCCCCCTGCATTTACCTGCTTGTGCATTTCAATGTTCAGGCCGTAGGACATCTCGTAGTACTGAGAGGAAAAGCAAAAAGCACAGCACAGCCTGGTTAGGAGCTGTCCAGAGCAGCTGGCCCAGGACCAGCCCGGGGTTTGGCTGCTCCAGCCCATGAGGAATGGCTGGGACACTGTGCCAGGAGCCTGGGACAAGGCAGGGAGCAGACACAGGCTGTTTACACCTGCAATTTGTTCAAGCCAAGGGGAGCCAGTCCTGCTGCCTCCCCAGATCCTGTCCTGGCTCTTGGAACCTGTTCCAGGTTTCCCCCTTCAGCAGCCACCAGTGACTCTGGCCCCAATCCCCACACCTGGGCACCAAAGGATGTGCTGTCCTCCAGCAAAGCCTGTTCCAAAGGCAGGAAAGCACTTCTGGAAATCCCTTTGAGCCTCCAGGATGTGGGGAGGGCTCCCAGCTGATGGGTCAGAGGAACATGCATTATCAACACCCAGCCTCACAGGCAGGGCTGTGTTCACCCCCAGGATGGGCTTTGCCCAAATTCACATCTTTTTGCCTTTTGGATGGTGTCACTTGGGTTCCCCCTTCCCCAGAGGGGCCAGTAAGGTCAGGTGCTGCAGAAGGAACAGCTCTGCTGTCCCCATCCCCTTCCTCCCAGCAGCTCCTACAGGCTCTGGCTGCTGCCCAGGTCAGTCTGTCCTGGGGCATTTTAACCCTTCATTGGCAACTGAGGAGGGTTCCTGCCCTGCTCCTTCCCCTCCCACCCAAACCACGAGCCTTGGAGCATCAGTTCTTAAATATCCACCCCTTGGGAGAAAGAGAGAGGGAAGACCTGGAGCTCTCTTACAAGGCCAGAGAAAAAAAAAAAAAAGACAAAACCTATGGCAGGATTCCCGGGCTCAAGCAGCACTGAACACCAAGAGAAATGGTGATTAACTCCTTCCTGCCTCCCATCTCCCCAGCCCCAAGGTCAGCACTGGGCAGGGCTGAGAGGAGCCCCAGCACCCAGATGTGTGTGAGGGCAGCAGCCCAGAGGGGACAGCCCTTCAGGGGGACAAGGGGACACGGCAGCAGGGGGACAGCTTACCATGACATAATGTCTCTGCATCTCTGTCTTCTCGCTCACCAGCTTCTCACACTCCAGCTTCAGGCTGCAAAGGGGACCCAGGGCTTCCAATCACGGACCTGCAGCTCCTGCCCCATCCCTGGGGCAAGCTAGGCACATCTCCTGCGTGCTCTTGGGGCTACAGGGGTGTCACCCACCCTGCCCGGGGCACCTGCAGGGCTGTCACACACACACACACACATACCCTGCCCGGGGCACCTGCAGGGCTGTCACACACACACACACACACACACACACACACACACACACACACACACACCCTGCCCGGGGCACCTGCACCCCACGGCTGTGCTGTGCACACACCTGTAGCACCCACCCAGAGCTCTGTGCCCTCCCTGCCCCAACCCCTGGCTCAGACAGAGGAAATTGAGCTGATCCTCCCCTTGGGACCCCTGCTCAAGACCTGGCTCCCCAGCTGTCACTTTCATGTTGTCCCCCAGCCCAAACCCTTCTCCCCTTCCTCCTTCTGCACGGACGAGGCACTGTCACCACCATCCACCCCTCCGGAGCCTGCTCCTAAATCTGATCCTTTTAGGATTCAAGGTTGGGTCCCACCAGCAGAGCAGCAGCTCTGCTGAGTGCCTGGCCCCAAAGCTGCTCCTGGAAAGACCAGATAGATGATTGTGCTCCTGAAGGAGCTCTCCACCTCCTCCTTCCCCACTTCCCCCGCTGCTCGAACGCTCCAGCCCCGTTATCCCACCGCGCTCAGCCCAGCCCGGCCCCGGTCCCACCGGCCCCGGTCCCACCTGTGGTACTGCGCCTGCAGGAACTGAAACTCCTCCTTGATTCGCTCGCAGATTTCCAGCACCGAGAACTTGAAGGGCTGCCCGGGCTGCAGCGGAGAGACAGCCCGGCTGTGGAGGCTGCGGCTCGGCCCCGCGGCCCGGCCCGGCCCGGCCCCGCCGCCCCCGCGGCACTTACCGGGTGCCGTCCCTGAGGGAACATCCTGAGCGCCCCTCAGGGCTCCCGGCCAGGCCCCGCCGCTCCCCGGGCGCTGCTGCCCGCTCCTCCCGCCGGGGCCCGCGGGTGCCAGGGCTCGGCGGGGAGCCGGGGTTTGGCCGAGCGGCTCGGGCGGCGCTCCCGGGGTCTCGTTCCCGGGGCCGGGGCGGGGCTGAGGCGGCCCCGGTGCGGGGGCGCGGGGGGGGAGCGGCCGCTCGGCCCCGCGCGCCCCGCGCCCGCTTAAGGAGGCGCGTTCCCGTTTCCCGCGGGGCTCGGGACACCGGAGCTCCCGCACCCGCCGAGGCGCCGAGCGAGCGCGGCGATGCCGGAGATCGAGGGGAGCCCAGGGAAGGAGCCGGCTCTGGAGCCGCCGCTGCTGTCCCGAACGGAGCCGCTCGGGAGGCGCCCGCCCGCACGGCGGCCCTAGCCCGGGGCTCACCGGGCGCTGCCCCCGGCCCCGCTACGCTCGTGTCCCCCAGCGCGGTGCGGAGCTTCCCCCGTCCCCGAGACAGCCCGGTCCCCGGGGAGTGACAGCGGGTGCTGCCACCGCCCCCGATGCTGCGGGCGGAGGCGGCATCGGCCACCGGCGGGGCAGCGCCCGGGGGCGGACATCACAAACGAGTGCAGCCGGACAGTGCCCGCCGGGCCGGGGACCCCAGGGCATCAGGCTGCGGTGTACAGTGGGGCAGGGGTCCCTCGGGACCAGCCCCCGGGGTGCCCGGGGCAGCCCCACCGGGAGGGGCAGGCACAGTGGGGCTGCCCCATCCCGTCCCCTCCGCCCGCTCCACCTTAACCGGCCCCGCAGCCCGCAGCGGCGGCGCTCGCACCGACCATTGGCTGCCGCTGCGGGAGTGCCAGCCAATCGCCCTGCGCGGTTCCCACATGGGCTCGTGATGCAAGAAAGCGGATCCACCAATGAAAAATGAGGGGGCGGCCAGAGCCCCCAAAGAGGCGCCGCGGGGCACGCTGGGAGTTGTAGTCAGCCCTTGGCTACGCCCTCACGGCGGCGGCGCCCCGGGCCGGTCCGTGCGGTACCTGCCGCCGCCGCGGGCCCGGGGAGCGGCTCGAACCGGCTCTGCCGCGGGGCCCGGCCCAGCACCGGAAGCAGGCGGGGCTCCCGCCGCGGGCGGCACGGGCAGGCAGACTGCGCGGCCCACGAGGCCTTGCGGCTGCCGCCAGCTGCCACTCAAAGTAACGTGGGGCGGCTGAGGCGGGCGGGCCGGGCGGACGCGGAGCCGCCGGGCTCGGGCTCCGCGGGGCTGCTCCGCCCGGGGAACCCACCGAGAGCCCCTTCCCCGTCCCCCGAGACCCCTCCAGCCGCGGCTGCCGTGAAGTGACCGCGCTCGGGGTCGGTAAAAGCGAGTGAGGAGCAACCTTTAAATATTGCAGGACCCAGCTGTACCTGGGCGCTGCGCAGGCAGGCACGAGGTTAAATATTTAATGCCTCACATTTCATCCTGATATTTTATTCATTGTGTTATTTACGTGCTGCATGCTGGCAGGGACAAGGTGCTGGGCACTGGAGGCTGTCCCTCTTTTTGCCCCCATGCCATCCATCCCTCCATCCATCCATTCATCCATCCGTCCGTCCATCCATCCATCCCTCCATCCCTCCATCCACCCACCAGCCCAGCCCCAGCAGTTTCCCCTTTACCTTTCCCTGGCCACAGGTGTTCACTGATCCACTGCCTCAGTGATGGACACCGGTTCAAACCCTCCAAAACTCTCCCTTCTGTGCAGTCACATAGATGTTTTCTGTCTGTACATCATATATCTGCATATTTTAATCCAAAAGTAAAGTTTTAAAGCTTTTTTTTTTTTCCCTCCATTCTCTCTCTGTTGCCTTATTGGGAGAATTGAGTTTTTTTTTTAAGGAAAGTGTATTTTCAAAGGCTGGAAACATTTCAGATCGTGTTTCAAGGGAAGGATAGACTGGAGGGAGATGTTTTGCAGCATTTTTCAAAACTCCTTTCTGAAAATTGCCAGTTTTCCTTCGGCAATCTCTGTGCTCCTGCCTCAGGAGAGTGACACAGGTAAACCTGGTGGAGTGACGGGTGTCACACGTGTCTTGATCAGCCTCCAGCAGTGATTGACATGAGCCCTGGAGCAGCACCGCCTGTAACCCAGAGATTAATTTGTGTTTGGATGAGAGAAAACAGCGGCACTTAACCCTTGGCACGCCCAGCAGCAAGAGGAGATGGTCCTGCTGCTGTCCCAGGCGTGGGGAATGTGAAAAACGCCAATCACTTGTTTTTAAAATTTTAAAAGTTTAATAATAAAAAAATGGTTATATAATTAGTAATACGATTAGAGTAATAATAATTTGGACAATTTGAATTAGGACAATATGAGACAATAAAGACAAAGAGTTACAGACATCCTGGTACCTTTTTCTGGGCAGCACAAGCCCGAAAAAGGACACAGTTAACAGAGGATTAACCCTTAAAAGCAACAGCCTGTTGCATATTCATACACCTCATACATGATGCATAAATTCCATTCAAACACAGGATTCTGTCTGGGCAGTGTCAACTTCTTCCTCCAAATCCTGACAGCGCCTTCCAGGTGGGAAGAAGTTCGTTTCTTCTGATAATGGGGCAATAAATTCTCTTTCTCTGAAAGATTCATGTGTCCTGTGGCTGCTATTCCACTGCAAGTCCTTTCTTTAAAGAAAGTATCCTACATAGCATCGTTTCTATTTTAACATTTTTTTATAACCCAAAACTACATTTACCACACTAGTTAAGAGAATTAATACAGCATCACTTTCTAACACAACACATATAATATTCATTTTAATATTAGCAAAAAGCCAATCATAAAATACGCATTTTTCACAGGGACCGTGCTGGGCAGTGGCCACAGCCCAGGGCTGGCTGTCACCACTGCAGGATGCTCAGCCACACTCGTGCCTGGTGGTGGCAGAGCCTGGAAGAGCCCCAAGGGATGAGGATGCTTGAAATCCATGCTGGGACCAAGAGGGAAATGCTCTGAACAGCAGCAGAGAAATCAAACCAACACAGGGACACCCAGGAGCTCCACCTGAGACTGGATCCCAACAGGAGAGGCTGCTGCTGGTGCTGCTGGAATTTCCCCAGGGATTTTGTCTTTCAGCTCTCCCTGAATGCCAGCCTGGCACAGGGGAGCACAGGGCAGCTGTGGATGCTCGAGGGCAGAGCCCACCTCGTTCTGCAGAGACACCAAGGGTGGCTGTGCCTCACCAAACCATCCCATTTTCAGCTTGCCCACTTGAATGAACTCAGCAGAGAGTGGTTCCTGGCACCTCAGCCCTTGTGAATCTCCCAGGGCAGCTGGTACAAGCAGGGACCTCATCCTGGCTGGAGTCAGTCCTGGAATGAGCATGAGATGGGAAGGGGAACTGAGGAAAGGATCTGGCAGCAAACCAGCGAGATCTGAGCCAAAGCTGTACTGGAAATTAAGATTCCCCAGTTCCCTGAGCTCCCCTTCCAGGACCAAACTGCAGCTCCTCATGCCCAAAATTCCAGTGTCCGCTCTCCAAAGCCGCATGTCCCTGAGCCCTTGGGGACAGATGTTCCCCTCCAGGTGTCCCCTCCAGGTGTCCCTGGTTCCAGGGGCTGCAGAAGAGGAATGGGAGCCTCCAGGTGTCCCTGGGTTCCAAACCAGCGAGATCTGAGCCAAAGCTGTACTGGAAATTAAGATTCCCCAGTTCCCTGAGCTCCACTTCCAGGACCAAACTGCAACTCCTCATGCCCAAACCCCCAGTGCTGGTGTCCACTCTCCAAAGCCACATGTGCCTGAGCCCTTGGGGACAGATGTTCCCCTCCAGGTGTCCCCTCCAGGTGTCCCCTCCAGGTGTCCCTGGTTCCAGGGGCTGCAGAAGAGGAGTGGGAGCCTCCAGGTGTCCCTGGGTGTCCCCTCCAGGTGTCCCTGGGTTCCAAACCAGCCAGATCTAAGCCAAAGTGCCCTGGAAATCCAAGTTCCCCAGTTCCCTGAGCTCCCCTTCCAGGACCAAACTGCAGCTCCTCATGCCCAAAATTCCAGTGTCCACTCTCCAAAGCCACATGTCCCTGACCCCTTGGGGACAGGTGTCCCCTCCAGGTGTCCCTGGTTCCAGGGGCTGCAGAAGAGGAATGGGAGCCTCCAGGTGTCCCTGGGTTCCAAACCAGCGAGATCTGAGCCAAAGCTGTGCTGGAAATTAAGATTCCCCAGTTCCCTGAGCTCCCCTTCCAGGACCAAACTGCAGCTCCTCATGCCCAAAATTCCAGTGTCCACTCTCCAAAGCCACATGTGCCTGACCCCTTGGGGACAGGTGTCCCCTCCAGGTGTCCCCTCCAGGTGTCCCTGGTTCCAGGGGCTGCAGAAGAGGAGTGAGAGCCCTCAGAGCAGCCCAGCTCTGCTCTCTGCCTTCGATCCCTGTGCTGGCTCCTGTTTGCACTTACCAGCTCTGAGTGGTTTTTAATTATTGATGCCTCCTTTAGCTTTTATCTGCTGCTGCTGCTGCAGCAGCCAGGAAGAGCTCGGCGTTCCTGCATTAACAGGAGCTGGGAAGGGAGCCCTGCTCCTCCAGCATTCCCCTGCCATTGTTTCAGGCAGAGCTGAAAACGAGGAGGGTGGGAGCCACAGGGGGATGTGCCAGAACCTCCCACTGGGGGTTCTGTCCTGCAGGAGGGACCCAAAGAGGTGAAATCCAGTGAAAAACTGCCAGCTGCTCCCTGCATGCAGGAAGGAGGCTGGGTTTGAGCCTCCAGTGCCAGGCAGGTGGAAGGGAGGATGTCACAGACATATTCTATGAAAAATCCTTTCATTAGGATCTTTTCTCCTGAGAAGCTGGGAAGCTTCAGCTTCTCCACGTTTTGCTGCTTTGGAATGTGATTTAGAGAATTGTTTACCTGTGAAATTGTTTTTACTTGGTGACCAATGACAGCCACCAGTGTCAAGGCTGTGAGCAGTCACAAGATTTTATTATCATTCTTTTCTTTTTAAGTCTTCTAATGAAGTATTTTCTTCTATTCTTTAGTATAGTTTTAGTGTAATAATATGATATAATATAATATGATATGATATGATATAATATGATATGATATAATATGATAATATAATATAATATAATATAATATAATATAATATAATATAATATAATATAATATAATATAACTATTCTATTATAATAACTATTATATTATATATACTATTATAAATATTATATTATATATTATTATAATATATTAATAGGTATAATATATAGTATATTATATATAATATAAATAATATAATATACAATATAATATATTATTATATATTATTATATATTATATATAATATATAATAATATATATAATAGTATATAACATAATAATATATAATATAATATGTATTATATATATATTAAAAAACCAACTTTATTAACTTAAAACTAGATGTAAAAAGAAACACACACAGAACTCACAATGAAAACCATCTAAAAACATTCCTCCTCCCCTCACCAAATTTCTAACACATCACAGTAAGACAAAACCTTGGATTCTCAATCCAGTTACCACCCCTCTGATAACCAACTTTCAGTCCATCACTACTCTTCAGATAATCAATTCTCAGTTCACCAAGAAGAGAGGAGTCTCTCTTGTACCATAGGCTCCTAAAAAACTCAACTTTTCTCTCTCTGCCCACAGGCTCTGTAACCCACCAGCCCCTCCGGTGCTGGGTGCACCACGACTCCCCCAGCACGGATTCCTCCTCAGAGGAAGGAAATTTCCCCACTCCAAGTGGCCTAAGAGATAGCAGAGGGGAAGATGTTATCAGGGTGGAGCAGGCTCTGCAGCCAGAGGACAGCTCTAATTATCGAGAGCCAATTCCATTACAGCAATCCCAGCCCCAGGGCACCGCGGGCCGGATTTTCCAGAGGGGGCTGAGAGCCACAGAAGGAGCTTATCCTCTGTGCCCAGAGGAAAAATGAATTATGCACACGCAGAGCAGACCTGTGGCAGCCCGCAGGGACCTCCACGTGTGTTACCAAAGCAGCACAGAGCTGATAGACCTCGGGGGCACTCGCTCCTTGCTTTTCTTCCGGAGAATCCCTGCTCCCTTTTCGCCACCCACCACTTTTCACCTTGAGCTCGTTTGTTCTGGCTTTGCCTGAGCATCCTCCTGGCAGATTGCAGCTGTGGCACAGCCCTCACCTCTGCAGGGGTGTCCCAGAGCCACAAAGGCCACAGGGACAGCCCCATTCCAGCAGCCCCTAGAGGAGAAGCCAGAGGTGTGAATGTTGACCCTGCTCCCACAGGAACCTCCAGGGAGGGAGAGCAGCACATCCAACAGGAAAGGAATAATCCGGGATTTGCTGCACCTCCAGACACCTCCCACACCGGGAAAACTCAGTTCTCAGCTCATTCCCCCACCTGAAGGGACAGGAGGCACAGGGAAGTATTTACAGTCATCCCAAAGGCAACAAGAAAGCAGCAGCAAGTCATGGTTTTAACCAGCCACAGGGACAGCCCCATTCCACCAGCCCCTACAAGAGAAGCCAGAGGCAGAGGTGTGAATGTTAACCCTGCTCCCAGAGGAACCTCCAGGGAGGGAGAGCAGCACATCCAACAGGAAAGAATAATCTGGGATTTGCTAGCACCTGCAGGAAGGAGGACTGCACCTCCAGACACTTCCCACACCAGGAAAACTCAGTTCTCCCCAGCTGATTCCCCCACCTGAAGGGACAGGAGGCACAGGGAAGTATTTTAAAGTCATCCCAAAGGCAACAAGAAAGCAGCAGCAAGTCACTGTTTTAACCAACCTTCTTATTTCTTTATTTGAAAGGCACAGCTTGTACGTCCTTGATACAGCATTTTCAGTTCCTCTTATTATAGGTCAAGTGATTAAACACAAAAAGCAAAACAAGATCTTTCTAAAGAACTATATACAAACACCAGATTATTATTTATTAATTTTTTTTTTTAACCATTTTTGTTTTTTAAGAAGACACGCTAGCGCACGGAGATAAGAACAGAGAAAGCTGCTGTATCCTCTACACAGGGCAGGGGCACAGGGAGGGGGAGGCTGGGGAAGGCTCTTGGTCTGCCCTGTCCACCTGGACACCCCCTCCAGCCCAGGGTGAAGCCCCTGGCAGCCAGAGCTGGTTGAGAACAGGTACATGCAGAACAGCAAGGCTGTTATTAGGCCTGGTATTAGTGCAGGAGGGGCGTGGGGGACACAAGACCAAGAGCACCTGGGGAAGAAGGAGGAGATTGTTCCGGGCCAGGGATCCTAGCAGGGAGTTGTGCAGAACCGTTAGGATCAAGGGGCAATCTTTAAATACCGAGGGGGGAGCAGCAGGTGGAGGGAGAGGCCACCGAGGAGCTGGGACAGCCAGGGGGCAAAGTGGCCCCAGAGCAGGCAGAGTCTGCTCCGTGAGGGGGAGGAGGGACGGGGACGGCAGGCTGGGCACAGGGACAGCACGATTGGCCACACGGGTAATGCTATGGCGCTTGCATGGCTGTGCAGCAGCCGGGGACGGCGCTGGGGACACCGCCAGGCCCTGCCACCCGCCCCCGGGGACAGGCCTTGGCAAGCTGCCACCCAGCACGGGTCACCACGGCCCTGCTGCACAGCAATCGGAGAGAGATACTGCATTTTGCACTAACCCGCCCCTCCCTCCCTCCTCCCTCCCTCCTCCCCTCCCTCCCCCAGCCCAGCCCCTTTCCCCCGGCCCCCCTGGTTGCTCTAATCCGATTTCTCGCCGTCATCATCTTGGTGGGCATCCCCATCGTGGCCGTTCTTGTCCTCCTTGGAGAGGTGAGCCTGAGAGCCCAGGGCAGACAGCGACAGGAGCCCGGTGCCGGCGCTGACAGCGGGGAGAGAGGGAGGCTGGAGCCCCACGGGGAGCGGGGTCAGGGGCAGAGCGAGGGCTTGGAGCTGGGACAGCTGGTGAGCTTGAAGCTGCTGCTGTAGGGAACGATGGACAGACACACAGACACAACGGGGGGATTGTCATTTTGAGCGCACTCGGTGGGAGTGTGGCAGCAATGGAGGTTAAAGCAGGGGTTTAAATAAGCTTGAAGCTCTTTTCCCACCCAACCCTGAGGTTCTCAAGTCCTGCTGCTGTGACAGCCTCAAGGGAAGACTCAATGTTGTGTCCCCAGCAGGACACACAGCCCCTACCCCACAGGACATCTGGCCTCAGGCTCTGGCACGTCCCAAGGCTGCAGATAAAGCCCTCAATCACAACTTTGACCAAGAGCAGATGGTGTTTTCATGCTGAGTGCCTGCTCTGGTTCCTGCTCGACACCAAAGCTCCTCTGCTGGGACAGAGCAGGGATCCCTGCAAACACCACAGCAAGCCTGGGTGCAAGCAGCACAGCCAGCCCAGACTTGCAGCCACAGCACCAGAGCAGGGTCCCCTGATGTCCCCAGGTCAAGAATGCACATCCCAGAGGCCAGAATTCCCTCCCAGCCCAACCCAAACATCACGTACACGGATGATGGAGTTCAGTTCTGGCGCCGTGACCTGCTTAGCTCGTTCAATGGCTCCCAAGACTTGCTGCTGATGCTGGTGTGGAGAAAACAGAGGGATTTGGGGTCACTTGGAGTGTCACAGGGAAGCAGAACAGGGACCCAGTCCACACAATCAGGCTGGTTACACCTGCACACACCCGGACAAGGGCTCCCACCCAGGCCCAGGGCAGCAAGGAGCAGGGAAGGAAGCACTTTTGTCTCATCCCCTTCCTCACCACAGGTCCCCTTCTCATCCCCACCCTTGTCCTGCTCCCCACACACCCAGAGATCCTTGGCCAGAAGGCTCCAAGGTGGGCAGTGTCTCATCCTGCCACCCTTCACCGACACAGACCCTCTAACAAACAAAACGAGCCCTAAAAATCAGCAGCTCTTGGGAAGCTCCTTGAGACACATCCTGGATACCAAATTCAGCAGCAGCTGGGTGTCCCAAACACAGGCAGAAAAAATGGATGGATCATATAATTAAAAAAAAGATAAAGGAGAATTGTACTTGCTCCTTGCAGAGCATGAGGTCTCTGAAACACCAGGACTGCCCACTGCACTTCAGCAAGGAGATTTTTCTTTTCATTTTGGCAGCAGGACAGGGTTAAGGATTGCATTAAGATGCAAAAGATTTAGCTGGGGCTTAGTTATTAGGCAACCCTGATCTGATCAGCAAGCGACTTTGTCCTAAGAACAGGTGGGTGGGAAAAACAGAACCTGTGCCCCAAGCCCAGCACTGAGCCCAGGCAAGAAGCTCCAACCCCCAAAGGGCCAGGAGAGCTGCTCAGGGCTCAGCCTCCATGAGGAGACAGAAAACACAGCTCTGGAAGTGCTTAATCCTCCCCTGCCCCAGAGACTCCCAAGCACCCCCTCCCACAATTAATTTCCCAGGGGAGTGGGAGGAGCCCATCAGCTGCATTAATTAATGAGGCAGAGGAACCAGATCTCAAAGAGGATGAGAGGAGGTATCCTCCATATGGAGGTATTTTTTTAAGTGTCCTTCTCCCCCAGTTACCACCCAAAGCTGCCACTGCTGACGTGGCTGATGGCTCAGGAGAGAGCAGGAGCAGCTTTGTCCCACAAAAGGGAATTGAAGTTCTGGATACTGAGAATTTTACACTTCCTGTGCTGGCAGACTCTGACCCCACTGCATTTGACCTGAGGCTGTGGAGAAACCTTCCAAAACTGATTGACAGCACTGGGATGATGGGTGTGTAGTTTGATTAGAAGTGTGTAATATCACCAGGCAGAAAACTTAAGAGTTTAGAGTTTTAGGATATAGTAATATATATATAGAGCAAGACAGAAGTTTTAGGGTGGACCAACAGAGCACCACACAGTGCTCCAGGAGCCAGCACTGCCCTGAAGGGCTGGGCTGACAGCAAGCAAGGGTTTGCCAGCCCAGGGGTGGGCAGCTGCAGAGGGACAGCAGCCTCCATGCCAACACACCCCCAAACTGGAGACTCACCTCTTGTGAAAGGTAGGGCAGAACCTGTGCACAAATCCCATTTAGCCTCTTGACAATTTCAGCCTAAAAGGTGGGAGAAACAGAGAGGAAAAGTCAGGCAGATCAGGACTGAGCAGGCACAGCATCAGCTGCCCCACCTTCCTTCCTTCCTCCTCCTCCTCCTCCTCCTGTGGGCAGGCTGAGTCCCCAAATGGCTGTGACAAAACCCATCCTCCTGGCAGCACCCTGGTGCCATGGGATCCCCTTGGCCCCCCAGGCTCCTCCCTGGGATGCTCCTGACTGCAAAGAGCCAAGTTTCACTATTCCTCTTCCTCTCCAGGTCCCCAACATTTATTTAATAAATTGGGAACAACCAGAGAGCAGAGTTCCTGCAGACCCAGGTGGGGATTATGTCTGCCATGTGGACAGACAGACAGACAGACACATTCATGGCTGTTCAGCCCTCCCAAGCTCCCTCTCCCCAGTTCTGCTGCTGGACTGGGGCTACTGGGGGAGACCAGAGGGGCTGAGCAGCCTCCCCACGACCCTCACAGCAGCACTGGCACCTTCTGGGGTGTTAAAATGCTTTTTCTCTAAATAGTGAAGCTTCTCTTCCTCTGCAAATCACTTTCTAAAGGACTGAAAACACAGAGCCAAAGGCTACAGGTACAGATCAAAACCAGCTGAGGGGACCCCAAGAGCAGCACAGGGAAGCAGATCAGGCTGGGAGACATTAGTGGGACAGCAGTGAGGATCTGTGGCTCAGATTCTTCTCCAAGATCCAGGTTTTCCCAGGGAAGCCAGTCTCATGGGCTTAGCAACAAGGGCAATGGGATCAGAAGCACCAAGTGCCTTTGTGAGGAACAGAACTGTGCTAAGAGGCTTAAACTGAGCCAGGACTTTGTGACTGGAGCTGAAGCCAGATAGAGACAGGCTCAGAAGAGGCTCATGTTGTTAACACCACAGGTAATTAGTCACTGGGGATAATTAACAACTTAACCACCACTGAAGGTAATGAGCAAACTTATCCAGGCTGCCACAGTCTCCAAGCTGCAGCTCCAGACCCTTCCTGGTGCTCAAATACCTGTTCAGGCCCTGGGGAGAAGCCCAGGGTGCCCAGAGCCCAGGATGGGAGCCCACTGTGATCCTGAGAGGTGGGGGGCCCTGCATTTCAAAGGCAGCTCTGACATTTTACAGGCTGATGGCATTTCTAGCTCCTGAAAGGCATCTGAAGTGACAGAGGGCAACTCAGAGCAGACAGCCCACTTTCCCCAGGAACTGCAGCACTTGGAGATGCTTTTCCCCCCTACCTGTTTGTGCATTTCAATATTCAGCCCGTAGGACATCTCATAGTACTGCAGAGCAGGAGAGAAGAGAATAAAACAAATTTTAAGCGCTGGGAACCACCACTGAATCCCTGGCAGGGTTTTCTACAAAGGGGAGCAGGGGCAAGCCCCAGGAAACAAAGGCAGCAGGAGGCAAACACAGAGATCCCCTCCAGGTGCTCCCTGCCCACCCTGCTCCAGACTGGAGCCTTGCCCCACAGGACTCCCCTCACAGACACTTTTCCACAGTCTGCACCGAGGTGAGAATGAGTGATGCTGTGTCAAACCTGGAAAAAGGCTCAGGGCTCCAGACTTCCCCAAGCACAGCCAGGAGAGAGGCAGCCTGGCTCTGTGAGCTCTGCCTGGCCAGGATCCTAAAGCCCACATGACTCCTTCAGCAGCAAACGGGAGAGATCACAACTGGACTTCATCTAGCAAGTAACACATCCAGCTGCACACAGCTCCAGCTGTTTAGGAAGGAGTTATGTGGAAACCTCCCCCTTCCACACACAAAAACAATCCACCCAGAAAACCCCTGCACAGCAGCAACAGGCAGCTACAGACAATCTATTGGCACAAGCAGCTAATTCCTGACCCCTGGAAGAAGCTGTTAGAAGGCTGATATTTTGAGAGTTTAGAAACCTCCTCCTGCAGCCTGCAGGCTGCAATCCTCATTCTTCCAAAGGGAAAAGAACAATCCACATCTGTGCTCATTTAACTGAAGATCACTGGCACCCTGGTACGGGCGCCACAAGGCGATGGAGCCCGGCTCGGTATCAGGATGATCTCAGCCTGCTGCGGGCTCTCGAGGCTTCTTTGCATTCTGAAGACCGAGCAGGAAGCAGGAGCCCGTCCCCCCAAGCTGCCAATTGTGACTTATTCAAAAAAAATCAGAGCAGCTGTAGCAGCTTTGCACATTCACAGGAGCCCTCCCCGTGCTGGGGAGCGGCGGCAGCGAGGCAGGAGCTGCTGTGCCTGCAGAGCCTCCAGCACTGCACCACGAGCAGCAGCCCTTCCCTCTGCTGCTGACAGCAACCTGAATCAATTCTGGGGACTGCCAGCATTAAGGGAAAAAAAAAAAATAAAATAAATGTATCTTGGCCACTGCTGGAGATGAGGGTTTCCGTGCAGGCTGCACAGGAAGCAATTGTTTACCAGTGAGAACGGGGCAGGCTTCCCCATGAACACACCAGGAAAGCTGATGACCTCTTCTCCTTGTCCCCAGCCCCAAGCACACCTTGCTCCCCACAGCCTCAGAATCTGGCCACAAGAGCAGTGAAGGGGCCAGCTAGCTCCCTTATTTCTGATTTTTTTAAGTCTTAACTCAGCTCTGAAGAGCTGCTCTATTAATTTCTACATCTTATCTCTTCTTTCCAGGGCAGGTGCAGCATCTGGCAAGCAGGAACCAGCTCATCCTCATGGACAGTACTGCAGCCTCCCATTAACTCCATGATAGGGAAGGGAGAGACCACAGCCCTGCCTGGCTGTGCTACAAGGGCTCCTGAGGCATTCCCTGGCAGGCAAACCCTCACCCTGCTCACCAGAACGTGGCTGTTTGCTTGGAAAGCCACAGCCAAGCCTGCTGCCCACACGTGGCACCATTACCATGCCTGGGACACGCGTGCCAGCACTCAGCACGGCTGTGGGGTCACCACAAGGTGCACAGGGTTTAGCCCTGGCACAGAAGTTGATTTCTGCTTCTAACTCACACCTGGCTTGTGGGATTTCCCAGTTTCATGACCTCCCAGAGCACTGCTTTGTCTCTCACTGGCCATGACCTTCCCAGAGTCCCCAGCCACCTGCACACCAGCACCTTGCATCACCTCCTCAGGTGTGCAAAAGCTGTCACTTCCTTTGAGCCAAGCACCCATCAAGCAATCCCCATTTTCCCCATCGAAAAACTCCCTCTCACCGTGCATTTCAACAACCCCCTGCATGCAGCCAACACAAAACAGCCCCATTTGCAGAAAAGAGCCAATTCCAGCCCTGCTGAGAGTCCTGGAGCTCTGGCAGAGCCCAGGCACAGGCACCTGCTGGTGTTGCCACCCACACACTCTGCTCTGGGCTGCTCCTTACCATGACGTAGTGACGCTGCATCTCCGATTTCTCGCTGGCTAGTTTGTCACATTCCAACTTCAAGCTGAAAAGCCAGAAAACAGTAAGAAAAAACCACAAACAGGAGGTGAGAGAGTTGATCTCCGCAGAGCAGCTGCTTCCTGCACGGCCTCATCCTGGCCAGGCTGGATTCTTGGACATCATTATCTGGATTCCAAGGGGTGGCCAGAGCAGAGCCCAGACAGGCTGTGCTGGCACGGGGGTGACCACACAGAGCCTTGCTCCCACTCCCTCAGCTGGAGCCCTCCCCAGCACACATTCAGGAAAAGGACACAAGGCTATCCACCAGCAGAGCACTGACCTCCCTCCAGGCAAATCCATTCCACAGGAAGCAGAACGCTGGGGAGAAGCAGACTTGGCTGCCCAGGGAGGGGTTTGACTTTCCTCAACAGATCGCTGGCAGCTGGGGACAGATTCTGGCACAGAACCTGTCTGCAGCACTCGAGAGATGTTCCAATACAACATCAAAACCAAAGCCAGACCCACTTCTGGATGGATGGGGGTGGTGGGGGGGGAGAGGCCCAAGTGCAGCACATCCCTCCAGAAGCAAGGATTTTTCCCCTCTCTCCTAGATTCTTCACACCCTTCAGAGAAAGTGCCGCTGCTCCCAGTGTTTTATGAGACTCCGACTCACCAGCCGAGCAACTGCAGCCAGCATGTGCTGTGGTTTTATGTTTCAAACAAGAAACAGCTTCACCTACACAAAACCTGCTCCTTCTTGAGCAGATTAAGTCCAAGGGGGTGGAGCGGCATGGGGGGAAAGCTTCCCTTTCAGCAGGAACCCCTACTCCCCTGCTGGCACTGCCAAGGCACAGAGACACAAGGAAATGGCCACTTCCCAGCAGTTTTTCTGCCTGCTCCTGCCAAAATGACACCACCACCACAAACTCGCAGGCAGAGCCCGGGGCTGGGGGACATTGCAGCCACATGGCACCAATGCACACACCAAAATCAGTGCCAGGCCGTGGAAGAGGGCATCACCCAGACAATTTAAACCGAAGGGCTTCGTGTTTATGTCAGACACACACACAGGCAAAGCAATAGGTTGTCTCAAGCCAGCTTGTGGGTCAGCAGCACTATTTCCACACACATTCACAGAAAAGTAGATGCTTTTGGATTTAAGTGCTCCCTGCAGTATTTGCAGTCCAGGAATGGCAGCCAGCGAGAAAAACTGAGGAAAACTCCCAGCAAGAGGCAGAAGGCCTGGCAAGTGTCTGTGCAGTCCTGGCTGAGCAGCACTTGGAGGAAAGACCTTGGCTGGAGAGGGGAATGGGCGTTCTCCTCGCCGGGCTCCCATGTGGACACCACCAACGCCAAAGCTGTCCCAAGCTCCGCCACCGGCTCCCCTTCCCCAAATTCTCACCCGGTCCCCGGAGCGAAGCAACGAGCGGAAGAACCGGAGCGATTCCCGTGCACCGGGACGGGCCCGGGGGGGCAGCACGTACCTGTGGTACTGGGCCTGCAGCAGCTGGAACTCGTCCTTGATGCGGTCGCACGAGTCGGAGGTCGTGAACTTCAGCTGCTGAGGCAGGTGAGAGGAGCCCTTGAACAACAGGAGACAGCGCTGGGGCCGGAGCCGGCGGCCGCCGGGCCCCGAGCCCGCCCCGCTCTCGCCGCCCCGGGGGCCGAGCCCCCGCCGGGGGGCAGCGCCCGTGCCCGGGACGCGCCCAAGGTCACCCGTGGGGCCCCTTCCCCGCCTGCCGCCGCCCCTCGGCACCGGCGGCGGGAGGCGCTCGATCCCCCGGAGCCCGCGGGGCCGAGGGAGGCCGGGCAGCCCCCGGGCAGCCCCCGCGGCCCCGCCGGCGCGCGGCCCCGCCCCGCGGCCGCTCCGGCCCCGGGCCGCGCCGTACCGAGTGCCGGCTTTGTGGAAACATCATGTCAGGTTGCGGCTCGGTCCCCGCACGGAGCGGCCCGGTGCCGCCTGCCGCCCCCGCCGCGGCTCCCCGCGCCGCCGCCGCCGCCGCCTTTGTCCGCGCCGGGTCCGGCCGCCCCGGCCCCGCGGCCGCCCCGCCCCGGCCGCGCCGCTCGCCCCGCGCCGCTCCCGCCGCCGGCGCCTATTGTCTAATGGCGGCTGCGGCTCCGGCTCCGTCCTGCGGCTGCTCGGCACCACCTGCCGCCGCCGCCGCCTCCCCGGCCCGGGCGGGCCCACGGCCGCGCCCGCCCCCGCCGGTCCCCGCCCCCGCCAAGCGGCGCCGCCGGCCGCGGGCACCGGGCCGGGCCGCGCTCCGTGCCCCGCGTCCCGCTCCGAGCCCCGCTCCGAGCCCCGCTCCGGGCCCTCCGTGCGGCGGGGCACGGGGGATGCAGCCCCGTGGTCGGCACGGGCCTTGCCCCGCCGGGCTTTGCCCCCCTCAGCCTCCGGTGCCGCGGCCCGCCGGGTGTCCCTGCCCGAGCCCCCGGGCCCGCCGGGTGTCCCTGCCCGTGCCCCCGGCCCTTCCGAGCCCCCGGGCCCGCCGGGTGTCCCTGCCCGAGCCCCTCCGAGCCCAGGGTCCGCCTGGCCTGAGGCGGGTCCGGAGCCCCGGACCGGCCCTTGCCGCGCACTGAGCTCCTCGCCCTTCTCAGCTCATTTTCTCACCCTTCCCCAAGCAGAACAGGCGTTTTTTAACCTAGAGTTTCGTTTTGCTTTATTTCAGCGTTGCCCTTGGCTAAGCGTGAGGCAAGGCAAAGGAAAAAGGCAATTCACGTACAAGTGGCCACCAGAGAAACCTCTGATCTCCAAACAATGCGATGTTCTGCTCTGGATGCAAACTTTGGTCCTAAACCTGCTGCCTGAGGAGGGGACCCTGCAGTTCATGTCCTGGGGGATCGATTGCATCCCCCCAGAGAGCAGTGGGGTGGGGAATTCAGCCACAGACTTTATTTCTGGAAGGATTTTATTGCCATGGGGCCTCTTGTAAAGCCACACTCACAAATGTGCCCGTGCTGGGGTAAGATCAGGTCCTTGGAAGCCATTTGGGCAGGAGCATGGTTGGTACGTGTGAGCACACAGGGAGCTTTCATAAATTTTGGATGTTGTTCCATGTCTATCTTTAAAAATCAGTACATTTTCTGATTAAAAATAAAGCCCTACACGTCATGACTCCAGCAATGTGGGCTGGCCTGTTGTGGTATTTATTTTTAAAAAGAACAATATAGCAGCTGAGTTATTGTGACACCTCCTGCATATTGTGCAGTAGCTTTTTCACTTCAACATCTCCATATTAGTGGAAACTGTGACAGCTTCATGCCAAGGATTATTAATAGTGCAGGCAGGCTTTGTGTCCCTGCAGAATAAGGGTTGGAAAACAGGGCAGACAGTCTTCCCCCAGTGGGGTTGGCATCCTGGTCCCCCTTTTTACATGGAGAGAAACTGAGTCACCCCAGCTTTGGCTCTGCTCAAGGGCAGAGAAATGCAATTTATAGTCAGGGTGTGCATGCAGCCAGACCAGGTCCCTGTTGTCCCCTTCCCCTGGTCCTGGAGCAGCACAGGCACCCTGCCCTACCCTTGCAACAGCTTGCAGTCACTCCTTTCCAAGTGGGAAATGAAATGCTCCTTTATTGGCATTGCTGTTGGCTACAAAATGTTCCATTTTATCTTTTTTTTTTTTTTTTTTCCCTCCTCTCTCCTTACATTCTTCCAGGAAACACTCTAATTTATGGTATAATCTTGGCAAATCCCAATCCAGGGGAACACAAACTCGCTTGTGCCTGGTAAATGACTTTTTAATGGGCTTGTTTCCAGCTGGGCAATGCACCTGCATGTGAAGAAGAGGGGATTTCAGCCTGGCCCAGGCTGAGTCAGGGGCTGGACATGGTCTGAACACAGAGGAGGTGGCCCCAAACACAGCCTGGTGAACAGTGGGGGGTTCCCACAGCCCACCTCAGACATGAAGGTTTTTCCAGCACAGGAAAGGGAGTTCTGTGCAGGAGCTCTCCAAGTGAACCAACATTTGTCTGCTGCAAAGCTGTTTGAAGGCAAGGTGGGGAAACCCCTCACTCTTTCAACATCTTTGCCAGGAATAAAGACAAGCTGGACTCTTGCTACAACCAGGGCGTGCAGGTGGGTTTCCAGAAAGCCACAGGGGACAGAAAGGGCAGGAACATTTTGCATTTCTAATGGAGCAAGAAGCTGTCCCAGTCCCTGGCCCCACTGGAACAATTCATACAGGGATGTCCTAATGAAACCAGAGAAACTTCCTATTAGTTCCTAAAAGGAGCAGTCTAACAAAGCTGCCAAAAATAAATCTGTGTAATGAAGAGCCTTTGTAAATTATTCAGGTATTATATCCCACTCCAGCACTGGTTCAAGGAGAGAGGTTGTACAGACATTTTCTGCTCTGAAGCTCTGGACACAAGGTGAAAGCCATGCTGTCATTATTATGAAAATGTAGGCTCTGAGATCCTGCTTTTACCCTGAGAATACTCTCTCTTTTACCTGGAATTAAAGAGGAAGAAATAAAAAAAGGCACAGCAGCAATTCAGGCACTGAGACAAGGAAGGTTTTTTTTGCTTTTCTCCACATCCTCAGGGTGTCTGTTGAGTGCCATCACCTCAAGCTGACCACACACAGGACCCCACTGGGTGTGGGGTGGCTCAGCCAGCAGCTCCTTTGCTCCTCACTTTGATTTGAATGCTGTGGCCTCCTTCCAGTGGAAACAGGGCTGAGACCCACCAAACTCATTCAACTTCAGCTGCCCTGGATACCCCACCTGCCAAGAAACTCCCAGTCCCTCCCTGGGCTGCAATCCCCCACTGCTCCCCTATATTCAGGCATCTGTGAGGCATCTTAGAAGGGCCAGTGCTGGCATTTTGTAGGTTATTAGCCACAGCCAGCCCATGCCACACTTCTGGAGCTCACAGTTCTCCCCTTCCTGCCTCCCCAGCTCCTCTTTGCCAGCAGCAGGGCTGGTTCTTGAATTTGTTTTGTTTTGTTTTGCCCAGCCCTGCCAGGTCTGGGATGGGATGGGCAGGGCAGGCACTGGACCTTGGCCCCCTGCCACATCCAGGCCAGACTGTCCCTTATCACCCCTCCTATCACAGGATTATTGGCTTTTGATATTAAACTTTCTCTAGATAGCATCAGACAATCAGGCAGACACCAGGCAAGGGCTGGGCAGGCCTGGCAGTGATTTACACACAACCTGCCTCTCAAGTCCCTCTTGCACATAAGGGGCTGTTTTCCTTCTCTCCCTCACCATCCCTCCTGCTGCTCTTAGGAGCTGTGCAGGTCTCCCTGCTGCAGAAAAAAAAGGCTGGAATGAGCAGTGGGGTTCCCAGGGAGCCAGAGGAGGCACAAACGTGGCACTGGCAGGGCACAGATGCCACCAGCAGCACTGTCCCTTGTCCCCATCAGCACCCAGCCCCAGCTGCTCCATTCCCTGGCACACCCAGGTGCCCCTGATTGGACACAGCAGAGTCTCAGTGCCCACATGGGCAGCAGGCAGGACATTTGTTCTGCACTGTATGCCCACGGTTCCGTGCTCATTTCCTGCTGAAACTGTCTTGCTGCTTGCTCTGAGAGGCAGAAATGAACAGCAGCCCAAATTCCTCGCCTACACCAAGAAGAAAAATGAGAAATTGTCCCTGGATGTGCATAAGGTCCCAGCCAGGAATGGCCTGTGGGCAGCAAGGGCATTTCTCCAAGAGCAGCCTTGGTCCAGGCAGGCTTTTTACAGCTGGTAAAACATTCCTCCCCTCTTTGATCCCATTTTATCAGTGACTTGGAATAATTGGGCTCCATTCCTCATGGTGGCTGCCCCCCACCCCTCCCTTCTGCTGTGGCCTGTGTTTTTGCTGCAGACTGATTAAGGGTAATTATCATCCTTTTTACCAGCCAAAGTGCAAGGAACAGTTCACACTCCTTGCAGGAAGCAGGAAAGGGATTTTGCAGCTGAGCCGTGATTAGGAAGCACATGGCAGGGGTGCCTGAACCTGCTTGCTCCCTGGGTGGTGTCCCTGAGGCATTTGGTGGGAGATAAGCAGCAAATTTGCAGCTGTGAGACAGTCAGGAGGTGCAGGGGAATCCTCTGACCCTTTGGTCATGAGAAGCTTCCCAGTTTGCAGAAGCAGCAGCGTGAATCCCTCTGCATGTGGAACCCAAACTGAGCCTGAAGGGAGGGACCCCGGGGCTGGAATGGGCACAGGAGCAGCTTCCTGAGCCCAGCTGTGCTGAGGGCAGCTTCAGGAGCCTCCCCTCCCTCCTCTGCCTCCCTTGCTGGACGAAGGGAGGAGCCAGATACCAATTTTAGGGTTAAAAGGGTCAGCCAGGCTTTCCTCCTGCCCCTGTGCAGGATCAGTGTTCATCTACTGCACTGGAGCTGCACCAAATTCACATTTGCAGCATTTTCTGAGGTTTGCACAGGGAGGACAGATTGCTACACCCTCAAGAGTCTCTCTGTTCTGTGCACTCCTCCAGGTAGGGAGAACATTTCTTCCTGACCTCAATTTTTGACAAACACTGAAGCATGAGGCTGGATTGATTGCACAAGGAGATTGTGTCTTAGGAACTTGTGTGAATGCTGCAGCAGCTATGCTAATTCACCATTACTTTATTTATGAAATCTCTGTGCAGGTTGAGTGCAATTAAATGATGTGTTTTGGGATGGTAAGGGATGAAAGGATCACAGAAAATGTAGGTTTGTTATCCTAGTTTACTGTGCACTGAGCCCACCTACAACACCATGACAAACCAGATGTGAAACATAAGGTTTAAAAAAACTAATGCAGCAATTGCTGTCACGGGCTGCATTTGTCAGTGCTGTTTGATCTCAGTGCCTTTCCTCCTCTGTTCAGAGAACTCCAATCTCGTGGCATCTTCCTGTGACAGGCAATTGCAGAACTTGTAAAATTAATTTTGGGGGAGGATGAAACATTTGACACGTGCTCTGCAGCTGGGTCCCTGGTCCCCATCAGCCCAGACACATTCCTGCTTTGAATATCACAAGAGAAGGAGGCTCTGCAAGCACTCTGGGCAACCTGTGCTGTGTCAGCAGCACAGGAAAGTTCTTCCTCATGTTCAAGGTGGAACTTGCTGTGCATCAGTTTCTGCTCATTGTTCCTATTGCTGAGCAGAAACTGCTCCATCCCCTGGCAGTTCCCTTCAGATATTTATGGATATTGGTAAAATTGGTAAAATCCTCTCTTGGTCTTCTCCAGGCTGAGCACAGCTCCCTCAGTGTGGCAGCAGCTCTTTGGCCACAGAGAGAAATAGATAAATTTCCCAGGTATTATTCTGGGAAAGTCTGTGAGAAGATCAGAGAAAAAAAAAAGAGAAACAATCCTTAACTTGTTGTACCTGGTATTGTGAACATG
Organism: Agelaius phoeniceus; assembly: GCF_051311805.1. Taxonomy (NCBI): domain Eukaryota; kingdom Metazoa; phylum Chordata; class Aves; order Passeriformes; family Icteridae; genus Agelaius; species Agelaius phoeniceus. Next base: position 2,935,681 of record NC_135293.1, read on the forward strand.
GGGAATGGGTTATGGAGATTTGTTTACTGAAGGGTGGTTTCCTAATTAACTAATGGTGATGGTGTTTTAATTAAAGGACCAATCAACTACACCTGTATCATAACTGTCTCTAAAAGAATAATGGGTTTTTAAATAGGATTATTATTGATCAGCCTTCTGTGAATCATGGAGTTTATGCCAATTATCACCTGGCTAGGAGACATTGCCATTGTATGGCAGGGTCACCTCCCTGACCTGCTGGCAATGCCAACTGAAAAACAGGTAAGAAATGGGGCCAGAATGGAGAAAAGGGATGGGACTGGGATGTGTCTGCATCTCCACGGCCTTGGGATCCCATCTCCATGGGCTCTTCCTCTCTGTAAACAAATGGGGGAGATCTTTGGGCTCAGCTTTAACTGCTGCAAATGTGGGCCATGGGAACAGCCTGGCACATTCACCATTGCCATTGTATGGCAGGATCTCCTCCCTGACCTGCTGGCAATGCCTGCTCCCCTCTGGAACCCACAAAGAGCTGAGAAATGGGGCCAGAATGGAGAAAATGATGGTACTGAGATGTGCCTGCATCTCCATGGGCTCTTCCTCTCTGTAAACAAATGGGGGAGACCTCTGGGCTTAGCATTAACTTCTGCAAATGTGGGCCATGGGAACAGCTGCTCTGCAAGTGGCCTGGCACATTCAGGATCAGCTTTCTGCAGGAACAGGGACATGGAGCCCAGGGAATTGCACAGCACGCTGGTGACACAGCTGAGGGAAATCTCAGATCTCCTGGGAACCCTCTGAGCACCAAAACTTTTCCATTAGGGCAGAAAGGGAGGGAGGGAGGGAGTGGATGGGCGGCTGTTGCTTGCAGACTGGCAGTTCTGTCATTCTTAAATCAACACTTTAATCAGGACTCATCAAAACTCAACATCTGTGGACCCAAACTTCCCATCAGCAGGAGCCAAGCAGGTGCTCCAGAGGCTGGATGCAAATTTTATTTCTCCTTTTCTTTTGGCAAACTGTGGAAATTTCCTCAGGATCTGCTGGCCTTTAGATTTTCATCCTGCCTAAGAGAAGGCAGCCAAAACAAGCTTCCAACACAGAGCAGCCCAGCAATCCCACCTTGGGGCTCTTCAGCAGCCCCAGAGTGTCACCTGTGTCACCCTCAGAGCCTGAGGACATGCAAAGAGCTCAAGTGGCTTTCCCAGTCAGGACAGTGCTGCAGGAACTTCAGGCTCCTTTAGGGCTGTCCAGGAGTTCCAAAGGGCAGCAGGTCACAGGGAGCAGCCACTGTGGCTTGGATCCTGGGTGTGCTGAGCACTTCTGTCTGAGTAATTTCCAGCTGCCAAAGCAAAATGAGCATGAGGCCTTTGCCAGAGGTGTGTGATGAGGGAGGAACAGTTCTCCTGGCTGTTTTCTGGGAGGGAAATAAGAGAATGGAACAAAGGGAGGTCAGTATTGATGCTGTTAAAGGCCAAACTATGAAAAAAAAATTTAGAAACTTATTTTAACTGAGGCAAATAACTCATGGGAATAGCACAGGTATGAGAGAGAATTTAAGTGGAAAATAGAACCTGCTGTTTGTGAGTATCTTGTGTTTCTGTCTCAGCCAAACTGCCAAGAGGTAAGGACTGGCAAACCACTGCATGAGCCAGGCTGGTATCAAGGAAGGCAGGTATGGAACAGCTCTGTGGTGCTTTTTTGGACCTTCAAAGGATTGTTTAGATAGAGACCCCAGGCAAGGCAGGGTAAGAGGAATGCAAGAGGGGGATGTGTGTGTGTGTGGAGAGTCCAGGTGAAGCTGCTCTGTTTGGGGCAGGGTCCCAGAGGGCACAGGGGATGCTCTGACAGGTGAGGCTGCTCTGTTTGGCCCAGGGGATGCTCTGACAGGTGAGGCTGCTCTGTTTGGCACAGGGGATGCTCTGACAGGTGAGGCTGCTCTGTTTGGCACAGGGGATGCTCTGACAGGTGAGGCTGCCCTGGCAGCACAAGAACCAACACAAGGCTGTGGATGAGGGGATGCATCAGGCTGCTGCTGGCTGGAGGAGCTGCTACAGGTCAACAGGCACCTGGTAGGAAGCAATGAGGAAACCTGTGCTGAAGGCAGCCCTGAGATGCTGTGTGGAGACCCCGGGAGAGGGCACCGAGAGCTCGGCGGACAGGCTCGGTGCGGCTCTGCCGGGACACGGCCGGAGCCTGGAGCTCAGGGCCGGCCCGTGAGGCCTCAGCCTCTCGCAGCTCAGCCCTGAGGGCTGGGCTGCCGGGGTCTGCGGGCTGAGCCGCGCCCGTCCCTCACAGCTCGGGCCCGGCCCGCTCCGTGCACCGCTGGCGGCTCCGAGCGGAGCCGCAAAGTCCGGGGCCCGGGCCCGCCCTGTGCCGCCATCCCAGCGGCCGCCAAGGCCCCACCGCCCGGCGTGGCCCAACCGCGGGCCCGTAGCGGGCGAGGGGAGGCGGCGGCTCCGCGCTGGGCCCGGCCGCGCCCGGTCACGGGAGGCTCCGCTCCCATCCCGGCCCGCCCCGCCATGGGCGCCCGGTCCGCCACCTTCCCACAATGCCCGGCGGCCCCGCCCCGCTCCAGGAACGCGCGTCCGTGCGCCCCCCCCCCGCGACCGGCCAACCAAACCCTGCGCTCCCATTGGTCGCGGCGCCGCGTCCCGCCCGTCCGGGCCCGCCCCGCTGCGCGCCGCGCTCTCCCATTGGTTCCGACCGCTGTCAGTCAGCGCTTGTTTTCGGCGGCAGCGGGTTGGGTTGCGCCGGCTCGTCGGTGTCTCGGCGGAGCCGTGCGGAGGGAGCGGCGGCGCAGCCGGGCGAGAGCGGCGCGGGGGCGGCGGCGGCGCTGGCGCTGGGCCCGGCCGCAGCACTCGGGGCCGGGGCGAGGCCGGGCCGGGCCGGCGCCGCGCAGGGCGGGAGGGTGGGGAGGGAAGGGGGCGCGGGACGCGGGACCGGGCCGGGCCGGGCGCTGCCGGCCGTGCGGAGAACGGTGGTCGGTGCCGGGGGGGTGGGGGGGTGGGCGGGGGCGTCCCGGCCGCGGCGCGACCATGACTCTGGAGTCCATGATGGCCTGTTGCCTGAGCGACGAGGTGAAGGAGTCGAAGCGCATCAACGCCGAGATCGAGAAGCAGCTGCGGAGGGACAAGCGCGACGCTCGCCGCGAGCTGAAGCTGCTGCTGCTGGGTGAGTGAGGGAGGGAGTCCGGAGCGCGGCGCCGGTCCCGCCTCAACGGCTGCCGCGGGGCCCGGCCCGGCGCTCGGCAGGTCCGGGTGGCCGGGCCGGGCCGGGCGGGGAGCGGGTGTGGCGGGGAAGCGGCGGGAGCCATCCCCGCCTCAGCCCGGCGCTCGGGGCCGCTCCCGAGCCGTGCGGGGCGGCCGCCTCATTGGCTGCCCTTTGTTTGATTTTGTGATGCGTTCGCTGTCAAAATGGGTTTTGACACGAGCAGGAACTAAGCGGCTGGAATTCCTGGTGCTGAGGGCGGGCACGCACGAATTTGTCTCGGGGAGAGGATTCTCAGCAGTGCGCTGGGAATCCGCTGGTGGAGTTGGTGCTTTTCAGGATGTGTGGAAAAACGGGCCTGCAGCTCCTAAAGGCAGAGTTTCCCCTGGGGCAAGGGCTGGGCAGGGCGGTGTGGAGGTTCTGGAGGGAACAGACATTCCCCTGTTAGTGGGAATGCACGATGGGGAGATGCCCGTGCTGTTCAGAGGTGCAGATCACCTGTGCGGCCGTGAGAATCTAGGTCTGCGGGTGGAAACTGGAGTTTCATCCGTGTCGTGTTCAGATGAGTTTCCAGGCATGGGTAATCAGCTGCAAACTGAGTCTTGCAGGCGTGTGCCTCCTCCTGCAGCAGTGAGTTTGATGTTCGTACCGAGGTAGCCCCAAAATGTAAACTGAAGTTTCAGTTTTCATGCATGCCGTGATTAGCGTTGCTTGTGTGTCAGATATATCTTGCTTTGTGTCTTGAATATTGTATTATCTCGAGATGAAATGTGAAGCAGATCCGATGGATCTGTTGACAAGGCATTAAGGTCCGGCTGAAGAAGGAGGCTGACCCTTGTGAAAAAAAATCCACTTTGCAGAAGTGTGTGTGTGCCCAGCCCCTTGGAGGGCTCCAGTACCAACGCTGGTGCCTGGGGATAACTGTCAAATAAACCCCAGGGCTTTCCTTTTCACCCTGAACCCTTCACAATTAATGCGTGGCTATTCTTTGTGTGAAAGGTAAAATCGAGGGCTTCACATTTCTGCTCTTTGGAGATGCTGTGGCAGTTTCTGTGAGGTTTCTTGTTCCTCACTCTCGTGCTTCCCTAAAAGCAGTCCCACAGAAGCAGCTGTGTCAAAATAGGTTGTCGCTATAGGATAGATCTGGGTTAAGAAGATCCCACTGGATCTAAATATTTCACTTCAGAAAGAATTCAAATTGCTCAAGAATTCTTTCTGCTTTTCTAAAAGATACAAATTCAGCATCAGATTTAAAAAAAAAACCATATAGAAGGAGGTTATTATTGGATAAGCAACACTTTGGGTGTAGACAGTGTTTGCAGGATGCTTTTCTCTGGTCACAGCACGTTGCCCACCCTCAGCTGGCACAGGTAACCTGTGTTCTCTCTCCCTCCTTGCAGGGATTTCTTCTGTGTTGCTCCTGTTCTATGCAGTTCTTATATTTACATGTATTAATGATTGGCTTAATGAGAGGGCTTTCCCAAAATCTCCAAAATTTTGAATGTGTGGAGGCAGTTTCCACCTTGTAGAAACTGTTACGTTTTTCTTGTCACTACATCTGGTGACAGTTACTTTGTTGAAGCCTAAAACAGAAAATTAAGGTGAAGAATAAAAGTGCTGATCAATGATGAACCTGTTAATAAGAAATTCAAGGTGTTGGACATTGCCACCTGGTACAAAGTAGTAATTTGTCTTTTTATTGGGAGGGGAGGATATTTTGTACAAAAATTACTTGTGATTAAGCATGGGATACTGTTGACTGAGCAGAGTATTTGCTGGGGGATCATGAGGAAGTTACTGTAAACTCTGCTGCTTTCACATGTTGGCAGAAGAAGTGGTGAATTCAGATTATCTCCTGTCATATTAAAAAGGGATTTTGTGCTCTGAGAGTTGTAGATCTTGCCCACCAGAGCTTGTCACCTGCTGCTGTAGTGCTGTGCCTCAGGGAGAGCAAAAGGCAACTTAAAAAACAACCCAAAACCAAACCAAAAACCCACCACCAATAAGTAAAACCAACCCCCAAAACCAAGAGAGGACAGTGATGGAGTGACAGGAACAATCTGTGTTTGAACCCTTAAGTCCTGAGGCAAGCCAAGGTCTGCTGTTGAGGTTTCTTTTATATTTTTATTGTTGAAATGCTTTGAAGCACCACCTTTTTTTTTTTCCTCTCTCAGTTTTGGTCACTGTGGTAAAAGACAAGGAAGTATTTCTCACCACACTGACAGAAACCACGAAAGAGCTGAGTTTCCAGTTTTTCCCCCACTTAGGGTTCACCTTTGTATTCAAGATGGAGATAGTTTGCTGCATATTGATAATGTCTACAGTGTTAATTTCTGGCTGTGCTGACGTGATTTCTGTCAGTTCTTGCTGTTCATTTCAAACATTCTGCTTCTAGTTAGGTGCTTGTTGCTTTTTATCTGAGCATTTTTTATTTGTTTGCCTTTTTACCTACCAAGATAAAATGAGTAACTGAGTATCTACATGGGAGTATTAATTGTGTATTGGGATGAATGAGATCCTGTCTGAACCCATCTCTCCCCTGATGTGAGGAGGATCTGGTGGTGCCTGTGGGGAGAGCCAGGGCTCTGCCAGCATTTTAACTCCAAGTCAAAAGGATTTGTATCACTGACATGATATATTTTGAGGTTTTGAGTTTTTGGTCTCTGTAGCCAGGTGAGCTGGGCCACTGTGTTAGAGAGGTGTGGGCTTTTTATCAATATCCTGCATAATGATAGCAAATTTTAGAAGCTGGAACAAAAAGCAGTGCACAGAAATGTAGTGGTGTCCATTTAGGCTCCTGAAAAATGGAGCTGAGCTGGTCCCAAGTGAGACCTGGCCTGGGTGTCCCCTCCACGAGGACTCCGTGCACGGGGCGATGTCACCAGGGCCGTCCCAGCTGAATTGTGAATTTAGCAATTCCCCCTAACTGCCTGGATACATCTGATGGCGTTTCTCCCTCCTGCTCACCCTGTTAGAAAGCTGCCACTGTCCTTTGGTATCATCTGGTGGCCTTCACACGCCGAGTGACACTCCTGTGTGGGGCCATAAATGTAGGAGTGCAAAGGACCTGCCCGAGTGACGGTGCAGGAAGCGCTGCCCTGCGCCGTGTCCTGCCCTCCCATCTGCTCCCAGCCCGGCAGTAAAACCTGAAAAAGGAGGAAGAGAAGGAAGCAGTGGCCTTGCAGAGCAGGCTGCAGCCCGTGGGGACCCAGGCACGGCACCGACAGCTGGAGCAGTGGCCTACTCTGCTCTCCCTGCCAGACGCCATTTTTAACTCTCTCCCATCCAGAGCAGGATCGCAGCCATCCTGCCACAGGCAGCAAAAATTTGGGATACAAGGCCCATGTGCTGCCTGCCTTGTTCGTGGCAGAGAGAGCTCCTTGAGCTCAGTTCTCTTTTCGAGTTGATTTATTTTTTTCCTGTTGTGTTCGGTTCTTCCCTTCCCGCGTATAAAGCGAAGAACGTTTTGTGCCAAATTAGAACAAAACAAAATTTGCTGTGTTGCTGGGCTTCTCCTGGCCATTCACTGCTGGGTCTGTAGCACTTTTCTGCCTTGAGAGTGTGTCCAGGCCCTTCCTGGCTGTTGTAGCATCTTGCTGGAGTATCTGGGAATAGGTCAGGTGTGACGGGCAAGGGCCTCTTGACGCAGGACGTGTGGGAGTGGCTGTAACGTGAGATTTGGAATAAGTACCAGAGCTACTTTTGAAGGCTGCTGGAAAGGACAAGGTGTCTTCCTTCCAGGCTGCCTTTTTACCAGTCTGAGAAGTGACAAAAAGAGGCTTGGGAGTGGTGTGTGCTTGGGTGTAGCGATAGGAGCTTTCATCTCTCGTGGATTTTGCTGCTGGTGGCTCCTAATTCACTCTCTTGCATCCTGTAGGCACTGGGGAGAGTGGGAAGAGCACGTTCATTAAGCAAATGCGTATAATTCATGGCTCAGGCTACTCTGAAGAGGACAAAAAAGGCTTCACCAAGCTGGTGTACCAAAACATCTTCACTGCCATGCAGTCTATGATAAGAGCCATGGAAACCCTGAAGATTCTGTACAAATATGAACAGAACAAGGTAAGTTGGTCAGTTTTTGCACAAATCTTTAGTCAGTGAGGAGGATTTTGAGTTCTTGTTTCTTTGTGTCTTTCTGTGTTGCAACTTCAACCTCCCTGAACTTTTTTCTATGAATTTTTTATGGCATTTTCTTGATACCCAACTCCTTTTACTTGGTTGTGTTAAGGGACAGAAGAACTTTGCATGGTTGGTGCACTGGTGTGCCTAGTGAGTGGTTGGGATTGGGGTATGAAGGGATAGCAGGGGTGTTATTTTTACTCATTTCAAGGGTTCAGGGTTGTTAAATGTATTGGCATTTTCTTTGCATGTGTTGCTGTTCTTATTGGAACTTGAATCTGGCAAAATACATGCTGGACCCCAAAGAACAGACCTGTGCTGGTAGTTACCCCTGTTTCTGCAATCCTTCTGTTTTTCTGATAGCTCCTGACCAAGGATACAAACCTTTCTTGAAGAATTTTGGTCTCAACCACAGAAACATGCTGATTTTGGGACCAGGAATTAATTTTAGACAGATCTGATCTAAATTATTTTCTCTTTTTGAGGGGGAGGACAGTGAGAGTGAGGGCATGCCAGGAAAATAGATTTTTTTTTTTAGCATATTTTGCTTTTTTTAATGCTTAGTATCCTTAATATTTTGAAGTTGTGTTTTATCTGACCTATCACAGGGTGTCTTGGAGCTGATTTGGAATAATTGTTTGTAGGGATTAGATGATGCCCCTTTCCTGTCTGTGGTGAGAACAGGCAGAGTGTGAGAAAGCTTTCCCTGTGCTTGAAGTGAGGCATGGTTCTGATAAATAAAATCTGCCAGCTTTTGCTTGCTTGTAACTTGTGCAGAACTTCATTTTGGTTTTTATTTATTGGGGGCATTGGCAAAAGCCCCTAGGTGTGGATAATCCCCTCACAGACACCACAGGCTGTGGTAGTTGCTGTACTCCTTCCTTTACTTAGCCATTGTAGGGTGGGTGTTTTTATATCCCCCAATTTCGGGGTTTTTAAAAAAAATTTTCTCTCTTTTATTCTTCTTCTTTTCAATCTGCAGGCCAATGCAGTGCTGATCAGAGAAGTGGATGTAGAAAAGGTCATGACATTTGAGCAACCATATGTAAGTGCAATTAAAACATTGTGGAATGACCCTGGAATACAAGAATGCTATGACAGGAGAAGAGAATATCAACTTTCTGACTCAGCTAAATAGTAAGTATACAATCCCTGGCATGCTTGTGGTGGGAGTGATGCTCTAACAAATTAGACCTGTCCACATTTTATTTATTAAAGTCCAGAGTTTGTTTCCTTATTATTTGCTGCTTTTCCTGGGAGTCTGGTGGGTGTAAAGGTGTTCATACATCTGCTTCAGGATGTACCTGGGGCCAGAATCTCCACATTATTCCATCTGTATTGATCCTCCTGGCTCTTGGGCAGCAGGAGTGCTGCTCCTTCTCATCAAGTTTACCATGTGTAACTCAGATTTTATTCATTACAAATCCATTAAGTTTGGCAATGTACAGAGGATGTTTTTTAGAAAACCTCAGAAGGGACTTGATCCTGAAACATAAAGCATCTAAACTTTCTCTGTAGTAAAGATTGTCTTCCCCACTCCTATACAGAGTGGATAAAGTTGTTTTTAGTGTATCTGGCTGGTGAATTACTGTTCAAATATCCCCAAAAATATTTTCTACTTAGTTTCCACACCATATTTAAAATCATTCAGACAACTCCTGCCTTTCTCATTACTCTACAGAAAGACTTCAAGCAGCACTTTGCACATCTGTATCTCTATGTACTGCAACCTAAGGTAGTTTTTTCCTTTTTCCTTTGTTATTTTTTTTTCCCCCTGTCCTGCTTGCAGCTATCTCAGCGATGTGGATCGTATTGCCACCCCAGGATATCTACCAACTCAGCAGGATGTGCTACGGGTCAGAGTCCCTACAACCGGCATCATAGAGTACCCCTTTGACCTAGAGAACATTATCTTCAGGTACTGGAGGTGTCTTCATGTTACAGCTCTGCTGGGCCAGCAGGGAGATGCTTTCAGGAAGGATAAGTTGGGGCTTGCTGCAGTGGATGTGTGATGGGTGCTCTGGTGTTTTGGCTGGCAGAAAACTCAAAATTCAAAGCTCAACCTGCTTCAAAACCCAGGGAGTTGTAGGTTAGAGTCCCTACAACTCACAGAGTCCTCACAGAGGGATCACAGATCCCTCACAGAGGGATCACAGAGTACCCCTTGGACTAGAGAATATTATCCTTAGGTACTGGAGGTGTCTTCATGTTACAGCTCAGCTGGGCCAGCAGGGAGATGGTTTCAGGAAGCACAAATTGGGGCTTGCTGCAGTGGATGTGTGATGGGTGCTCTGATGTTTTGGCTGGCAGAAAATTCAAAATTCAAAACTCAATCTGCTTCAAAACTCAATCTGCTTCAAAACCCAGGGAGCCATCTTGGTGTCCTTCTTGGGAAAGATTGCACTGCTGAAATTGTGATCTGTGAGGCAGCTCAGCAAGATGTGCTACAGGTTAGAGTCCCTACTACTGGGATCACAGAGTACCCCTTGGACTAGAGAATATTATCCTTAGGTACTGGAGGTGTCTTCATGTTACAGCTCAGCTGGGCCAGCAGGGAGATGCTTTCAGGAAGGATAAACTTGGGCTTGCTTCAGTGTGTCCACATGGTTTCAGTGGATGTGTGATGGTTTCTGCTCTAATTGGGGAGGCCTGATGTTTTGGAAACTCAGAAAACTCAAAATTCAAAACTCAAAATTCACAACTCATTTGCTTTTGAATCAGTGACACTTCCAAAACCCAGGGAACCATCTTGGTGTCCTTGCTGGGAAAGATTGCACTGCTGAAATTGTGATTTGTGAGGCAGCTGAGGGATGTGCTGAGAGCTGAAGCCACCAAGGGCTGACATTTGTGCAGAAATTCTTCCCTGTATCCAGCACCTGCCTTGAGAGCTGATTTTCTGTGCCCGCCTTGTGCTCTCAGGGTGGCACCAAAACTTGCTGCTGCAACAGAGAATCTTTGCAAGCTGAAAGCAGAAACTGAGCCTGGCATGACCAGGCTGAACCCAGCAATTTTCCTGTGTTGCTCTCTGCCCTTCCCCACCACAGTGTGGCATTGCCAGAGAGGAATAAAGGAACCTGCATCCCCTCTTTTAAACCATTTGGTTACAGAAATGCAGAGTTCTCCTCTCCCTGTTCTGGTTTGCTGAGTAGAAAAACAGCAAAAATAAAAAAAAACAAACTGGGAGTAGGTGTAGGATTTTCTCAAATTGAACCACGTGTGGCACTTCAGGTGAGTGCCAGAATAACTTTGGTGAACTTTAGTGTGCAGGTGGGACTTGAAATTGAGAGGCTGAAGTGCTTGACAGTTAAGCAGCACATTCCAATAAAAGTGTAACAACTAAAGAAAGATTTGGGTGGGGGAGAAGCTTTCAGGCAAGCAGGTGCTTTAATTAAAAATAAAAATAGTTTGCTCATGTGACAGAGCACAGTTTTGAAGGACTTGTCTTTTCAGACTCAGGGCTGCTGTTGAGCAAACCAGAGCAGAATGCAACAAAAATGGTGAAGGGTGAATTTGGCCTCACCCACCTGTGGCCATTCTTTCAGTTTGCTGTATTTCTGGAGCATATTTTGTAAATTGGATGGTTTTTTAACAGGCAGATGCTGTCACATCCCTGTGCCAGCTTAATAGGAATGGTAAAGAACCAAATGAATTCTCATTGTTTGCTGCTCCTTTGCATTCAGAGAACTGCAGCTGCCTCTGTGATATTCTTATTTATTTCTCTTCCTCAGAATGGTGGATGTTGGAGGTCAGAGATCAGAACGAAGGAAGTGGATCCATTGCTTTGAAAATGTGACTTCCATCATGTTTTTAGTAGCACTTAGTGAATATGACCAAGTTCTGGTGGAATCTGATAATGAGGTGAGCCAAAGAGTGGGAACTCTGCAGGAGGGAGGAAGAAAGGAGAAGAGGGAGGAATTTCTTTGTATTTCCTTGAAGGCTGGTACCCAGGTGCTTGGTGCCAAGTTGGATTAGCTGCTCTTATTGGTTCTGGCCTTCAGTTCTTGTTGCAAAGGGAACATGAGCCTCCACAGGTCATGCTGTCCCTGAGGATGGAAAAGGCAGAGGGCATTCACATCATCTGGACTTCTCAAGTGAAAAATGAAATTATCTGCGGTTGCAGAGTCCCTTGTGCCATGCACTGTGCTCCCAAATCACCCCTTCCCCTCCTGCACTGAGTTACTTCAGGCTTTGCTGTCTTGTGAGGTGGTGGCTGCACTCTTTGAAGGTGCAAATCTGAATTTCAGCACTTGCTAATAGATCAAAAACATGCTATTAGATAAAAATAGTTGCTCTTTTCCTAGTAGACAAAAGATGCTCACAAATTACCATTGGACAGTCCTCTCACATGACTCTTAAAGCATAAAATGACTTTTAAGTCTTTTGATGTGAAAGGCTTGGCAAATAAATGAACCTTGAGTCCCTCAGATTTTGCATTTCCTTTCCATTTACTGATCCAGCTTGAACCAGACTCTACCTGGGGCCAAAGTTATTTTGTGTGTAATGTTTGAGATGCTGAATTCCTACAGATCTGAGTGCATGTGCAGGCAGCAGAAAGGGATTTTAGTGCTCCTGTATAAAACCAGGGTTTTGTTTTTCTGCTTTCAGAACCGGATGGAAGAGAGTAAAGCTCTCTTTCGAACCATTATAACTTATCCATGGTTCCAAAACTCTTCTGTTATCCTCTTTCTCAACAAGAAAGATTTGTTGGAAGACAAGATCCTGTATTCCCACCTTGTTGACTATTTCCCAGAGTTTGATGGTGAGTGGATTTTAAGAGGGAACACTTGGTGGGGTGGAGGTGATTTAATTAAAATTGACTTATTTTTTAAAGAGCACTCAGATATACAAGTGGAGAAGGCATTAATTGGAGAAAAAATGCTTACAGCAATAAGAAAACATCACAAAAATATCTTAATCATATATAGACAAGTGGAATCTGATAGGTTGATCAAATAATGAGCTTCTCCTAGATGAAGAATTATCCCCTCCAATATGCACAATGGAAGTCTAACTTCTACCAGTTAAATAAATAAAACCAGTTTCATACCCATGACAATTTACTGATATTCTGGCTCTTTTAACCCTCTAGTTAAGAGGTGACTTGAGTCTTTGTTTTGAGAAACCAACTGGTCAAATATCCAAATTGTTTAAATGATGGTGCTAAAAAAAAATCTTCCTGCAGTTTGAAATTCTTATTAGCTTGCCATCTGCTGTTGTGGGGAAATAATATCCATGTGAAACAGAGAATTTCCCATCTGAAACAAAACTCCTTAGCCAAAATATTATTTCAAGCTCTTCAGCTGAGTGCATTTAAAGCTGGCTGGTAACACATCTGTACAGGGCTGAAAATAAAATCAAAGTGGTGAAGGATAAATCAGGCAACACTCTTCTTGCCACGCTCTCATGTATTAATTCTGTAATTATTTGCTTAAAAAAGATGAGGTAAAGGAAGAATTACCATCTTGCAAACAGCTTTTATCTTTTAGAGGACCAATGAAATTGCTCTTGGTGTTTCCTCCCACATCTGGAGTTCCTGCTTGGAGCTCAAGTTTTTCCAGCAGGCTGGGAGTGGCTGAAGAGCTGCATCCCCGACAGGGAATGGAGTTTGTTGGGTTCCAAACCTCAAATGGAGCTTTACCAGCTGGAGGCAGATCCCAGCTTCCAGGGGTGTCCTGTACTTCCATGTTTTCCTGCAAGCAGCTCCTTCAGGGAGGTTGATGGGAGGTTGCCCATCAGATTTCCTCTCAAGAGATGGTGTTTGCCATGCAACAACAGCAGTCCTGGGAGAGAAATTGCAGTAGGTGACTCTTTTCTGGGGACTTGTCAGCAATGTGAATTAAAAACTGGCCCAAATCCCCATTTTCAGCTCCTGTGAGGTGACCAGCTGGATCAGGCTGACTGTATTTTCACTGGCAATAACCCTTGTTCCCAAAATTGACTCTTGTGTCTTTAAGCCTGTGAGATCCACCTGAAAAAAATTCCATTTAGGGAGAGCATTTAGGGGTATCACTGTTTCCCAGTGGATGCTCCCACCCTGGCTCTGATTTCCAAAGCAGGGTCTGAACTGACCCATCAAAACTGCAGAGTGCCCAGAAAAGCACAAGACACTTCATCTCCTGGAGCTTTGATCCCATAAATAATCTTAATTTCACCTTTAAAGCTCTGTAACCCTTAGGAAAAAGGTGCTGCTGGATCTGGGGGAGTGGAAGCATTCACTGGTGTCTCTGTTTGCTGCAGGCCCACAGAGGGATGCACAGGCAGCCCGTGAGTTCATCCTCAAGATGTTTGTGGATTTAAATCCCGACAGTGATAAAATCATCTATTCCCATTTCACATGTGCCACAGACACAGAAAACATCCGGTTCGTCTTTGCAGCTGTCAAGGACACCATCCTACAGCTCAACCTGAAGGAATACAACCTGGTTTGACCTGCTCTGCTCTTGCCCCTTGAGAGGCTTCTTTGTGAAGAAAAGACAAAAAAAAAAAAAAAAAAACCCAAAAAAAAAAAAAAAAAAAAAAGAAATTTTAAATATGACAGGATAAAAAAAAAAAAGTTTTAATTTTTGATGATGTAATGATTGCAAATTGTCTGATCTGTGGAGTGGCAAGTGCTCGGTGTTATCCTGGAGTCTCATGTCTCTGTCCACAGAGTAGTTGATTTCATATTTTTAACAAATTGCTTTTATGTCACAGTTAACGGGGATATGCCTCATTTCTTCAGCACCTTGCTTACTTCTTAATTTTTGCCAAGCAGCTAAGGCAGCCTCATCTTGATCTTTCCTTTGTTGCTAAGCCACTTTTTTTTTTTTTTTTTTTTTAATTTTTTCCCCCTTTTCATTCCCATGGTATACGTAGAGAAAAACAAAAATCCCCGACACTTCCCAGCTGAGATTGTGAATTCACTGGACTGTGGGAGTGCAGAATGCTACTGGTCCCTTTGCCTTGTGCTAGAGGGTGCCTCTGGTGTAATTTGTTAATCCTGCTTCCTTCCCCTCCTTCTTTCCCTTCCCTTCCCCAGGACACGCTCCATGGTTCACTGTGATGAAATGTTGGGGAGGAGCAATTGCTCTCCAACTATTGTGCAAAAAAAAAAGAAAAAAAAAAGAAAAAGGCAAAACAAACAAACAAAAAAAAAAGCCATCACTTTTCCATTCTTTATATGTTCTGAGTAATTTTTTGTTATCAATTATAAAAGGTATGGAGACTGTGATTTTTTTTTTTAAATTATTGATGTTCTATACATAGTTTGCTATGTGTTGCTGTATTTTGTTCATGGACTACAAATGATGGAAGCTCTTGGAGCAATAGCTGCTGAGCCTGGGGAAGTGCCTGACTGTAATTGTTCTTTTTTAATTTCATTTTTATTTCACTTTTATTGCTTTTTTAAATTTTTTTTCCCCGCACACACACACAAACACATCCCACCCACACCACAAGCACGTGGCCATGTGTGCACAGGGCTCAGTCTGCAGAGAGGAACTGTTTTGTTGGGAAGAGTTTTTGCCATCAATGAGCAACTTCTCTATGCAGCAGTTACCAAAAGCACACTGAGTGATTGTGGCACTCCAACATCAGACTTTGCCTGGATTGAAAACCTTAATCTTGTGCCATCCTCTAGGTCTTTTCTTGCTGCCTAATAGCAATCAAGCCTTGTTTTAATTGCATTTTGTGCCAGTGTGTGAATGACTTTGTAAGAATTCCTCAGCCTTGCAGAGTTTGAGAGGACCAGAGCTGGAGGGCGAGAGGCTCTGCCAGGATTGTTCCTTTTGGAGCTTGAGGATGGCTCTTGGAGGGAGTTGTGTCCCTCCTGTTGATGCATTCCCCCTCTTTGGAGGAGTTTGGGATCCTCTTTGGAGGATTTGCACACATCCTTGCTGCAGGGTGCTAGCAGTGGTTAATGAATTGTTAGCAGTGGTTAATTGTTAGCAGTGGCTGCTGCAGAATCCAGAGAGCCCTGCCCTGGCTGCGCTTGGTGCAGCAGGAGAGGAGGAGAGAGGCAGCAGCACCAGCTGGAAGGCAGAGTGGGTGAAATCGTGGATTCTCAATGCCACCTGAATCTCCACTGAGCAGGAGGAGAAGCCTTTGCACACAGGAGAGCTTTAAAGCTTTATTTTGCAGGAGCTGAAGCAAATCAAGGTGCTGAAGGGAGAGGAGAGAGGCAGCAGCACTAGCAGGGAGGCAGAGTGGGTGAAATCGTGGATTCTCAATGCCACCTGAATCTCCACTGAGCAGGAGGTGAATGAAGCCTTTGCACTTGGGAGAGCTTTATTTTGCTGAGCTGAGGCAAATCAAGGTGCTGAAGGGCTGCTGCCAGCCTGGGAGGAAGAGGTGCATTGGCAAGGCAGGGAGAGAGGGTGTGGGAAGCAGGAGGTGAGACCCACTGGGTGTGTGTCAGTCACTGATGCTTCTGTTTCAATCCCAACAACGAGAATCGGGTCCAAATTCTCCGGATCAACCAAACTGCCCCCTCGAAGGCTGCCCGTAGAAAAAAGGCTAAAAAAAGACTGAAGGAGCTGCACTGTTGGAGGGGGCTGTTGATATTTTGTCTCTTTTGTAGACAGAGCACTACATCAGTGTTTTGCACAACGTTGTAAGAGTAAATCTGACTGTCTGAGATGCTTAAGATGCTTTGATCTAGAACACTAAACCGTGGAGGGACATAATTTTGAGTGATTCTGTTGATAGCTCCCTCATTTTCCAGAAGCCTCTGTGTGCTCAGAGTGCTACAGAGCAAAGCAAGCTCTGCTCCAGGTGATTCCAGAGCTCGAGTTGGAACAGTAGCCATGGGACCAACAGTTGAAGAGCCAGTCTGAGTGGTGATGCTGAGGGAAACATAGCATCTCTCTAGGCTAGCCATGCTCTGGACTGCATTTAACCCTTGGGAGGAATGAGGAGGGATTCCCATGTGTCAGACAGCTTTGCATCAATTTTACTGCTTTTTTTTTTTTTGTTTTGTTGGTTTTTTTTTTTTATCTTTATGCCAAAATGATCCAGTTTGTAGAAATTGTCTTATAAAGAGGAATTTATAATCATCTTCATGTATTCTAAGTGCTGTTCCTCTGAAGCAGACAGCAGCACCAACCTCTTCTGCTTCTGTGATCCTTTTGTAAATGGTTCACACTACAGCTGTTGCCAGCAATGAGCCTGGCACTGACATACACAGGTTCTTGGAAAATAACTTCCCAGAAGTTTCTCTTTTCCAAGCTGAATGATGGTGGTACTTCCACTTGAATCAGAAACTTTTTTTTTTTGTCTTGTTTTGTACCTTCCCCTTTCTTTAAGAGCTGCTGCCCTGGCACAGGAGGAGGGATCTTGGCATCTGTCTCTTTGCAGAGTGACTCTGCATCGTGGGAAGCTGTGGGCACAGGGATTTAGGAAAGGTGCTGTACCTTGTGGGGCACCTGCTTGGGGTGGCTGTTGGCCTGAGAAGTGGCTCAGGGGAGGGGAGGGAAGGGCTGAGCTTTGCTCAGTGGCTCTTGCTGAGTTCTAAAACCTCCTCCTGGACTGGGGTAGGAATGGGTCAGACCTGTCCACGTCACCTGGAGCTGTCTGTGACTGTATCACGTGTGAGAAGATTGCAGTGTTAGCACGTGTGCTTTCCTTAGTGAGCAGCTGCTCGTGTGCCTCCAGCTTGGCCAGTGAAGTGTTCCTGCAGAACTGGCTCCTGTCTCTGTTGGCTGGCAAGTGCAAAAGTGCCAAACCTTAAAAACCAAATTTGCCTGTATCGACCTTTCTGAAAGCGAGGCCTGTCAGAATTCTGTGCAGGCTGAGCGTGACTTTCAGAAGAAAGGTTAAAATTGGGTTGTTGTAGGGAATCCAGAGCCTGGGGAGTTGGCTCTCCTTGCTAACCTCTGCTCCTTGTGCACTTTTAATCTTTGTTCTGGTGAAGAAACCAACATACTTGGAACTGGTTTGAAACTTGAAGTCAGTGAGCAGAGGACCATCCCTTTTCCTTCACCATTCCATGTGGATTGGCAACCTGGTGAGCAAAAGCCCCTTCCAGCTGCAGCGTGTCAGCTCCTGCCCTTCCTCCCTCCCCCTTCTCCTCCAGTTGGATTCTTTGGTCTCTCGTTGTTGCTTCCTAGCAATGTTGGCCTTGCGTTCAACTATGGGTTTTTCTTCATGTGTTTTATTGGTTTAAAAAAAAAAAAAAAAAAAAAGACAAAAAAATACTTAAAAAAAACCAAACAAATGGAAAAAAAAAAAAAAAAAGACAAAAAAAAAAAGTACTTCCGGAGTGTGCTGACCATTGTATTGTCCTGTACAGAGCCCAGGTCGTTAGAGTCCAGCAGAGATAAAGTGTGTTATGCAGCACCCAGTTTTTTAAGAGTATGGTTTGTGCCAATGCCCCTTCTTTTAGTAGTGCCAGAGACTCTTTACAAGTGCCAATGTGGTGGAAATTATTTGGTTATACTTGTATATTATAGGATCCTGATTTAAGACAATTTAAACATTATCCTATTTAAAAAGAATACTATATAAAATGCTGTTTTTAAACCTTGTCATTTGCAATGCATGTATTGTTGTGCGTGTTGGGGGGCGGGGAGGGAAGAGGGTAGGGTAAAGGAGTTTCTGAATAAGATGCCCAGTGTCAGGATCTATTCAGACTCCAAACTGTCTCATTCCAGTCCAGGAGTGTGATTGTTTCTTGGAATGATCCCACTCTGACTGCTGGGCAACACGCTTATTACAGAAATATCTGATGGAAATTGATTTTCATATCTTTCTCCTGAAATAAACTCTCTGTTTGAAATTGGAATAAATTTTGTTCCTAAAAGCCGTGGTGGTTGTGTGTGTGTTTCTTCTCTCCTCTTCCTCCCTGGTACCCTGTGGGACCTGCAGCTCTGCCTCCTGTCAGAAAATCAGGATTCTCAGGCATAGAAACAAAGCATGTTTTGGTAAATAAAAGCTATAATAGGCCATAATTCTATATAATGCACTGTCCCATTGACTCTGAAATGTGAGCAGTGTCTGCCTGGGGGTTTAAGGTGCAGGGATGCAATGGTGGCATCTGGATTTGAAGTTTTCCAGGATTTTGGAGTAGGATTACTGAGGGAAGTTGTTGGTGTTTGCTGCTGCCTCTTGCTGTGCTGTCAGCCCCTTGCAGGCACAATTCCAAGCAGGAGATCTTGTTGCCAATAGCAGGAATGTTGGTGGGACCAGAACTGCTTTCAGTGGTGTCTGTTAGAAACAGAAATATGAAATGTGGTTTAAAATCATCCCTGAAGGAGTCCGGGGCTGCATGACTGTGAAAACTAAAACGTCCACAAAGAGATTTCCTGAGATGGAGTTTATAGAGCTTAATTCCTTTTCTCTGGGCTCATTCTCCAGGAATGTTGCACTAAATCAGCTGGGAGTGGGTAGAGATGGCCAATTTCCTCTTTGTAAAGGTTTCCTGTGTTTTCAGGAAGCTGCAACTGAGGATGTTCTGCTCCCTCCAAGGTCACTTAGCCCAGGTGAAACTGCAGCTCCTGGGCAGCCTGAGACATTTTGTTGGCTCCCACCAGGAAGGGAGCAGTGGTGTGGTGGCCAGAGCACTGGCAAGGATTTAAATTGTCACTTTTCCAGCTTTGGGTGAGTTTTTGTTGCTTTTCTCAGAGGCTCTGTCCCCTCAGCAGCAGAGTCAGCGCTCGTGTCCTCAGTCACGTGTTGTGCTGTTCTCTGCAAAGAGCCAAATCTGCTCTGTTTAAATAAAGCAAAGCAACAAGTTGAGGGGGGAAAAAATGACTTTTTAACACCCAGTATTTCCAGCTGGGTGGAAATCCTGGGTGGCAAAGGCCTTTTGCAGCCTCCAGGTGTGAGTGGGGCTGTTCTGGAGCAGCCCAGGGAAGGAGGCAGCTGAGGGAACAGCCCATGAACAGCAGGCTCACACTTGCTGCTTTCCCAAGGACCACTCCAGCCCTGGTGCCTTGTGAAAGCTGACCTGAACAGACCCCAGACAGAGCTAAAGAATAAAATTGGGATTTATTAAGAGGCCTCAATGGATCCACCTTGGGCAGCACAACCTAAAATGGCCACAAAATGGACAACAGGTCATGGGGTCTGTCACTTTTATAAATTCTGCTCCATTTGCATATTGGAGTTCATTGTCTAATTCCAGCTTTAGGTTATGCAGTCCCATCCTTCTTGTTTTTCTCTCTCCAGCCCACGGTGTTTGTGCTCTTGGGCTGAGATTTGGATCATTTGTCCTTGGTCCCCAGCTGGAGCAGGAATTGTTTTGTCTCCCTGCTCTGTGCACAGAGCTCAGCATCCCCTCATGTGAACCCAGACCCACCCACTAGAGCAGCACAGAACCTGAAAAACAGAAAAGCTCAAACCTGAGGCACCAAAAGCCTGAAAAATAGAAAAGCTCAAACCTGAGGCATCACTAAGGCTGTGCAGTGGCAGGTAAGGACCCTCCTGCTGTCCCCCAGGAGCTGCACTCTGGGCTCATGGAGCAAAATTGCCATGAATGTGTTTGTAACATGGCCCTGGTGATACTGGGAAGAAATCCTTCCCTGGGAGGAGCTGGGATGGAATTCAGAATGCCCAGAGCAGCTGGGGCTGCCCCTGGATCCCTGGAATGTCCAAGGCCAGGCTGGACAGGGCTTGGAGCAGAATAGGAATAGAATAGAATAGAATAGAATAGAATAGAATAGAATAGAATAGAATAGAATAGAATAGAATAGAATAGAAATAGAATAGAATAGAATCTGAAAACTATAAAAACTAAAACCTGAGGCATCAGCCCAGGCTGCAAAAAGCTTCCCCAGCAGCACAGAGAGCTCCTCCTCACCTCCAGCTCTGCAGCTGGGGCTGGAGCTCTCAGCTCCTCCTGTGCCCATCCTGCAGGGAGAGGTCTGGGAACATGGGAGGCTGTGTCCTGAGGCACCTCCAGTGCCTGGATAATTCCTTTGGCCTCCAGCCTGCTCCAGAGGGAGGGACTCAGTAAAGAAAGCTGCCAGGGCTGGGCTCTGGGCCAGGGGAGTGTCCTGATAAGGTGAGCTGGCCCAGGGACTGCTGCAAATCACTTCAAACCTGGCCACTGGATGTCCCTGCCCTACCAAAGGAGGTGCTTGGGGTTGTGCTCATGGGTAAAACACGAAGGAAATAAATTTTTGTATTTTTCATATTAAAAATAATCCCATGTGCAAGAAAAAGGAAAAGAAAGAACTTGGGATTTGCCTTGTCCTTGGACAACCATCATCCTCCTCTTTCCTTTGAGCATTCCCTTTGCCCTCTGGGGAAGAGAGGGAAATATCTGTCCAGCATAAGAGTAAAATGCCATGTGGAATTTATAAAGCAGCAATATCAAGCCTCCCTCCTGTACCCCAGGTTTGTCCCCTGTGTTTTCCTGATCCCACACAGGGCTCTGGAGCTGATGAGCAGCTCAGGAGCAGCCTGGCCTGTGGAATGGCAGCTGCTGTTGGAACAACATTTCTGTCAAGAGTTTCTTGAGCCCTGGGCTCAGCCAGGGCTTGTCCCAGCCCAAGCTGTTTCCTGTGTGCTCTCCCAGTGATACCAGTTTGGTATAATTGTCCTGGAGCTGCTTTATCTCCTGCCATGCAGCCTGACCAGGAAGTTAACCCTCCACAAGCTTAATTTAATTTTTGTACCATCTCCACCACTGTGGGTGGAGAACTCATGGCTTTTGAGGAGTTTTTGTGGCTGAAATGTGTGACAAGGACTCCACACTTGGGCTGTGTGGAGCTTCTGGGGAACCCCAGCTGCTGATCTGGGTGAGGATGCATCTTCTCAGGGGCCTCAGCTCTGCCCAGGGCTGTTCTTTGTCCTGGAGCTGCTCCTCCCTTCATCTCAGGTGAGGATCTGTAGCTCCTGGCCATGGAAAGAAATGATGGAGCTCGCCAAGGACAGGTCTCTCCTGCTCTGCTGGTTCCCATCCTCCCTCCCAGTGACTCAGGAATTTGGTCTTCAGCTCCCCAAGAGGTGACACAGGAGGAGCACTGAGGATAGAATAGAATAGAATAGAGCAGAATAGAATAGAATAGAAATAGAATAGAATAGAATAGAGCAGAATAGAATAGAATAGAAATAGAATAGAATAGAATAGAATAGAGCAGAATAGAATAGAATAGAAATAGAATAGAATAGAGCAGAATAGAATAGAATAGAAATAGAATAGAATAGAATAGAGCAGAATAGAATAGAATAGAAATAGAATAGAATAGAATAGAATAGAGCAGAATAGAATAGAATAGAATAGAACAGAACAGAACAGAATAGAGCAGAATAGAATAGAATAGAAATAGAATAGAATAGAATAGAGCAGAATAGAATAGAATAGAATAGAATAGAATAGAACAGAATTCTTCTGGGCAGGATTTGGCAGCCTCAGGAAAAAAAAAAAAGAAATCTCAATATCACTTTTGCAACCCTTGATTCAGAGCAGATTAAATGATGTAAAGAACCCTGGGGATGAGAGGAGCCTTTCCTCGGCTCAGCCGTGAATTTACTTCCAAAGTGGAAGAAGTGAATTTTATTGGATCACTTTGGAAGTTGTTTGAGACAGAACCCTGAAGAACACACCCTGCTGCCAACCCAAAGAGGGCACTCTGGGCATGGAAAACTCAGCAGAAATTTGCTAGAGGTGCTTTCCTTGTGCAACACCACCCACAGCAGAAACCACTGATAACTCTGCTCAGCTGCAGCTTTTCTTAGTCAGGTGAGTGACCTGGGGACTTTTAGACATTTTGAATTATAGGGTTTGGAAAATATTTGGAGTCTTCACATCTTTGTCCTTGTGTTTTGTATCCAGTGCTGCCACAGATGTTGGAATGGCCCCTGACAAGTCACCTTTGGGCAGAGGTGAGCACAAGGAAAGGCAAACACTCCCCAGAAATGTTTTTGTAAATGAAATCCCAAACATCTGACGGAAGTGTTTGAGCTCCTCTTGCTTGGTATCTTTCCAAATTCTCCAGATTAATTTCCTCAGGTTGCAATATTTTTAAGCTCTATTGTAGAAAAGGCAGGGGGTTATATTTTTGTCTTAAAACCACAACCAGAAATAAAATATTTCCTGACTGTCAGGCCGTGGTGGGACTGCGAGGTTCCTCTCTTTGCTGCCAGCTTCACTAAAAGATGACTCAGGGTGCCACAATGAGCACTGGCAGTGCCAGAGGTGCCCTGGGGGGAAGGAAGATGCTGGTTTGGCAGCCAGAGGTGGGATGGGGTAGAATTGAGAGGGGGGAGAGGATGGGAGAGAGGAAATCCCCCCAAGGACCAGCTTGGAGGTCCCTGGAGGGAGTGAGGAGAGTCCCTGCCCTGGAATCCAGACTGGAATTCTCCTCTGGAGGCTTAGAGGGCAGAAAATGGAGGAAAATGGAGGTTTGGGTAGAAAGCCCCAGTTTGGGATTCGGCTCTTGGAGCTGTGGCTTTCTCCTGAGCTGCTCAGCACTGGAGCCAGGGCCCCAGAGAAATCCAAATAGCACCAGGAAAAAGGCTTTGAAATGCTGCTGGGATTTATTGTTTTTATGTGTTCTTCCAACACTGGGGCTACAGAGGAGGGGAGAAAGGAGGCAGCAGGATTCAGAGGTAGGGAGAGCAGTAGTGGAGCACTGGAAGTGTCCTTGGAGCCTGGGCAAGCCAGACCTGCCACAGATCACAGCTGCTCTCTGATGCCTCTGATCTCCTCCTCCCTTCCCCTGAGGGCTCCAGGCACCCCCTGAGCTGCTGCTCCTCTCCAGAGCTGGGGCCACAAAGGGCACAGCAGGGAAGGAGCCCAGGGCACAACCCCAGCCAAGGCAGCTCCTCTGTGCCAGCCCCAGCACGGGCAGAGCTCAGCCTGGCCACGAGGAACCCTTGCCACATCCACCAGGAGCAGGGCAAAAGGAAAGGGAAGCTGGTGAGGATGGGGCTCTGGAGGGTGAGCTCTGCAGGGGCAGCAGGGTCACAAGGGTTTCATGATGCTGTGGGCCCAGGGCAGGTAAGGAGCAATGTGTGTGTAGAAGCCAGGCCAGTTGTTGTGCCTGTAGGAGAAGATGCCAAAGGCTTTGTTGTTGCAGACCAGAGGATCCCCAGCATCAGCCTGTGAAAAGGAGGAGAGAGATCAGAGCTGGGTGGTGGGAACTGCAGGCAAGGAGGGAGGCTGCAAATTCAGGGCAGGATTTCCCCAGCAAGAGCGGGGACTTGCAGTGGGTGGGGGTAACAGAATCACAGAATCTCAGAATCACTGGGAATCCCAGAATCACAGAATCGCTGGGAATCCCAGAATCACTGAGAATCCCAGAATCACAGAATCGCTGGGAATCCCAGAATCACTGAGAATCCCAGAATCACAGAATCACTGGGAATCCCAGAATCCCAGAATCCCAGAATCACTGGGAATCCCAGAATCACTGAGAATCCCAGAATCACAGAATCACTGAGAATCCCAGAATCACTGAGAATCAGAATCCCAGAATCCCAGAATCACTGAGAATCAGAACCCCAGAATCACTGAGAATCCCAGAATCACTGAGAATCAGAATCCCAGAATCCCAGAATCCCTGGGAATCAGAATCCCAGAATCACTGAGAATCCCAGAATCCCAGAGAATCCCAGAATCCCAGAATCACTGAGAATCCCAGAACCACAAAATCACTGGGAATCCCAGAATCACAGAGAATCAGAATCCCAGAATCCCAGAATCCCAGAATTGCTGGGAATCCCAGAATCCCAGAATCCCAGAATCACTGAGAATCCAAATCCCAGAATCCCAGAATCACTGGGAATCCCAGAATCACTGAGAATCCAAATCCCAGAATCCCAGAATCACTGGGAATCCCAGAATCACTGAGAATCAGAGTCCCAGAATCTCAGAATCACTGAGAATCCCAGAATCACTGAGAATCAGAATCCCAGAACCCCAGAATTACTGAGAATCCCAGAATCCCAGAATCCCAGAATCCCAGAATAATGAGGTTGGGAGAGACCTCTAAGACCATCAACCAACACCTCAACCAGACTATAGCACCCAGTGCCATGTCCAGTGTTTTTTTAAACACATCCAGAGATGGTGATTCCACCACCTCCCTGGAGAGAGCATTCCAGTGCTTTATTATTCTTTTGGTGAAAATTTTCTTCCTAATATCCAACATCCACTGTGTCCTCTGGTTCTGCCAGTGCTGCCCAGTGGAAGAGACTGACCCCACCTGGCTCCAACCTCCCTTCAGGAAGGTGTAGAGAGCAATAAGGTCACCCCTGAGCCTCCTTTTCTCCAGGCTAAACAGCCCCAGCTCCTTCAAATGTTCCTCACAGGGCTTGTGTCCCAAGCATTCTGCTTTGGCACAACACAGGCACAGCAAATGATAAGAATTGCTTTTCCTTTCTCTGGGATTCAGAATCCCAGAATCCCAGAACAATGAGGTTGGAAGAGAGCTGTAAGATCATCAAGTCCAACCTATGCCCTAACACCTCAACCAGACTATAGCACCAATAATATCCAATATCCTTCTTAATATCCAACATCCACTGTGTCCTCTGCTTCTGTCAGTGCTGCCCAGTGGAAGAGACCAACCCCACCTGTGTCCAACCTCCCTTCAGGAAGGTGTAGAGAGCAACAAGGTCCCCTCTGAGCCTCCTCATCTCCCCACAGCTCTGCCTCCGCAAGGGGCTGGTGGTGAGAGCTTTGTTTGGGAACAATAAAACTTCATTTCTGCCCTTCTGCTGGCTCCAGACACAAAACACACTCGGACCAACAGTGAGATTCAGGGTGAGCCCCTCTGGCCAAGGCATTGCTGGGACTCCTGTGCCGTGGGAGAAGAGAAGGATCCACAAGGATCCTGTCCTCAGTGCCTTGCCCCAGCCCAAACCTCGCCCTCCCTGGGCACACTGACCTTTCCAGGTACCTTGGAGGATCTGCTCTGGCCACAGATCAAGTTGTCAGCAAGGCCTGGGTAGTGGTTGAGGCAGTCCCTCTGCCTGATGATGGTGACAGTGGCCGTCCTGTCACCCCAGCCAGCCAGGCTGCACTCGGCGCCTCCCCGAATTTTGGATTTCTCCAAGGAAATGGGCCTGACGTGGCCATTGCTGCTGGCATTGCCACTCAGCTGGGCAAGGGCACAGAAAAAACAGAGATAAAGAGAGAGAAAGAGAGAAGAAAGCACAGAGATGAGTGTTTGCCCTGGGATCCCCTCGTGCCCCAGGGCTGCAGCTCGGGGTTTCCAGCCAGGTGTTCCCCCAGGTTACCTTCAGCAGGAGGATGTCCTTGCCCTCCTTGGGGCTGGTGAAGCCTGGGTAGCTGTGGTACTCCTTCACCTGGAAGGTTTGCCAGCTTTCCTCTCTCCTCTGCAGGCTTTGGGCTCCCAGGATGACACTCAGGGGTTTGTGCCTGGTGGCATCGAGCACAGCGGTGTCACCAGCCTGTCCCTGTCCCACCTGGGGACACTGAGCTTCATCCCCCAGGGCATGGCCAGGACAGCCCAACTACACAATACAGTGTAAATAGATATTCCCTAGGCACAAAATCCATCATCCAGAATTTTAAAGGAAGAATTGTGGAACCAAGGAGCTCTGCCAGTGAATCTGCCCAGCCAAGAGGCAGAGCAAGCTCCCACCTGACAGAGTCCTTTATCTCTTTTATCTCTCCTTTATCTCCTTTATTTCAGTGCCCAGACCTCAAGCTGGGCACATATGTTCCAATACTCTCCTTGTTCTGGGCTCCACAAGCCCTTGCAAGTCCGGGGCTTTCTAAATCAGGATATTTATTTCTAAACCAGCCCTGAGCTGTGTGGGAGCCACACCTGGAAAAGTCCCCCTGCCCATCCATACCCCAGCTAGAGGGGTGGAAAAGGGCTGGGCAAGCAGCTGGAATATTCATAGGAATATAGGAATATATTTCATAGGAAATAATTCTGCCAGCAAACACGTTGGTGGCAGAAAGGACAAAGCCTGACAGCAAGGGAAGGAGGAGCCACCCTGACCTCCCATTGCTGGCACCTGGGGAAAACAAAACCAGTCATGGAGGGGGAAAAAATCAGAGTAAATACCTGAGGGTGGGCTGGGGAGGGAAATGGGGCTCAGGGCTGTCCCTGAGCTCAGGGTGGGGAGGGAAATGGGGCTTGGGGCTGTCCCCAAACTGTCCCCAGGGCTGGGGAGGGAGATGGGGCTTGGGGCTGTCCCCAAGCTCAGGGTGGGGATGGATATGAGGCTCAGGGCTGTCCCCAAGCCATCTCCAGGGCTGTCCCCAGGGCTGTCCCCAAGCTGTCCCCAAACTGTCCCCAGGGCTGGGGAGGGACATGGGGCTCAGAGCTGTCCCTGAGCTCAGGGTGGGGATGGAGATGGGGCTTGGGGCTGTCCCCAAACTGTCCCCAGGGCTGTCCCCAGGGTTGGAGAGGGAGATGGAGCTCAGGGCTGTCCCCAGGCTGTCCCCAGGTCTGTCCCCAAGCCGTTCCCAGGGCTGTCCCCAAGCTGTCCCCAGGGCTGGGGAGGGAGATGAGGCTCAGGGCTGTCCCCAAGCTCAGGGTGGGGATGGATATGAGGCTCAGGGTTGCCCCCAGGCTGTGCCCAGGGCTGTCCCCAGGGATGGGGAGGGAGATGGGGCTCAGGGCTGTCCTCAATCTGTTCACAAGCTGTCCCCAAGCTGTCCCCCAGGCTGTCCCCAGGCTGTCCCCAAGCTGTCCCCAGGCTGTCCCCAAGCTGTCCCCAGGGCTGTCCCCAAGCTGTCCCCAAGCTGTCCCCAAGCTGTCCCCAGGCTGTCCCCAGGCTGTCCCCAAGCTGTCCCCAATCTGTCCCCAGGGCTGTCCCCAAGGCTGTCCCCAGGCTGTCCCCAAGCTGTCCCCCAGCTGTCCCCCAGCCAGTTCAGACCCAGCTGGTGGCTGAGGTGACTCCATCTGTGAGCCCTCCCCAGAGGAGCTGCTGTCCCCAGGCCCTGGAGGGGCAGGCACCTCTCTGCAGAACACAGCAGGGACTCACTGGAGGCACTGAGCTGCTGTCATCACCCAGCCTGGAGCCACCAGGAAGCCCCCACAGCTGTGGTTGTCCTTCCCCTGCAGAAAGGCCACGTAGGGAGCAGGCTGTGTCCTGGCTTCTCCTCTCTCCCTCCACCTCCAGGGATCATCTGCAATGGATGGGGCTGGGAATGAGGTTTTTGGAGGGCATAGAGTGAGATTTATCCTTCCCCAACCCGTTCTACTTACTGCTGCTGACTGGGGGGCACATCACCAGCACGAGGGGCAGCAGGAGGCTCTGCAGGTGCTCCATCACAGCCTTCTGTGGGTCCCTTCGAGCTGGGGCAGCTTCTGGGGTCTCATCCTGCTCCCAGCAGGGTTTTATAGCCCGACACCAGACTCCAGGAAACCACAGAAGTCAGACTCATCTGAAGAATCTCTCCACAAGTTGCATGTCTCAGCAGCGTGAGAGGGGAATTCAGTCAGGTCTGGCTCTGGGCACCAACCCACCTCCATCATGGGGCTGATCTGAGGGATCTGACGTCCTTCGAAAGCCAATTTTAGAACTCTGTGTTTGTTCTGGAAGCTGTGGGCAATGCACCCACCCTCACCTCTTTGACTCCTAGTGAGTTCTTCCTTTGCAGCTTCTCTTCTAGGAAAGCCTCTTGATTTTTATCAGGAGCCCCACATGAACAAGATTCTTTCACCTGATGCATCAGTTCCATCAGTTCTAGCGATGCCTGGTGGAGGCTGACCTAGAACAGAGACCAGACAGAGTTAATTAATGTATTTATTTATTGGGAGGCCTCAATGGATCCACCTTGGGCAGCACAAGAGCCCAGCCAGGGCTGCACCCAAGATGAACCAAAATGGTCACAAAAATGGACAAGAGGTCATGGGGTCTGTTGTCCCCAAGTTCTGCCCCATTTGCATCTTGCAGTTAATTGTCCAATTACAGCCCCAGCCCAGCCAGGGCTGCACCCAAGATAAAACCCAAAAAGTCACAAAAATGGACATCAGGTCATGGGGTCTCTCACTTTTATAAGTTCTGCTCCATTTACATATTGCAGTTCATTGTCCAATTCCAGCTTTGGCCCATGCAGTCCCATCCTTCTTGTTTTTCTCTGTTATTTGTGCTCCTGGGCCTGAGATTTGGATCATTTGTCCTTGGTCCCCAGCTGGAGCAGGAATTGTTTTGTCTCCCTGCTCTGTGCACAGAGCTCAGCATCCCCTCATGTGAAACACAGACCCACACACTAACTAAAGTGCACTTTAATGTGTATTTTATTTACCCTGTGTAAATAAAGTACACACTAAAGCAGCACAGAATGTGAAACATAGAAAAGCTCAAACCTGAGGCATCACTAAGGCTGTGCAGTGGCAGGTGAGGACCCTCCTGCTGTCCCTCAGGAGCTGCACTCTGGGCTAATGGAGCAAAATTGCCATGAATGTGTTTGTAACATGGCCCTGGTGATACTGGGAAGAAATCCTTCCCTGGGAGGGGTTGGGATGGAATTCAGAATGCCCAGAGCAGCTGGAAGAGACTGAATAATGAGGTTGGGAGAGACCTCTAAGATCATCAACCAACACCTCAACCAGACTATAGCACCCAGTGCCATGTCCAGTGTTTTTTTAAACACATCCAGAGATGGTGATTCCACCACCTCCCTGGAGAGAGCATTCCAGTGCTTTATTATTCTTTTGGTGAAAATTTTCTTCCTAATATCCAATATCCACTGTGTCCTCTGGTTCTGCCAGTGCTGCCCAGTGGAAGAGACTGCCCCTGCATCCCTGGAGTGTCCAAGGCCAGGCTGGACAGGGCTGGGAGCAGCCTGGGATGGTGAAAGTGCCCAGGGGTGGAATGAGATGATCCCTAAGGACCCTTCCAGCCCAACCCATTCTGGGATTTTCCAGCAAGGGCAAACCTTGAGCATCCACAGCTCACCTGTGACGAAACAGGGCTGGTGTTTCCTCGCTGCCCTCACTGCCAGTAAATCAGTTTTCCCCTCTGCCTCCCGTGCCAAGTGGGCAAACCCCAATCTGAGGCTACAAGCTGCCATTCTCGTGCAAAGCCTGCAGCAGCTGGAGCTTCAAGGAAAAGCCTGACGTGACAGAGATTCATGAAGCACAGATAAGCAGCTGCAGCCTGTTCACTTGCAGATTTCTGAGCCGATAGCAGCTCTGAGCAGAAGCCCAAACATGGACCCTTCTGCTGGAGGCAGAGCTGACTCAGTTTCCCTTCATCCCAGGCAAGAATTTGGAGGATTTGTGAGCAGAAATCCAGGCTGGGCAGTGGAAACCTCCTCCTGAACAGTGGGGAAGGCCCCGAGAGCAGGGCAGGCACCCCTGCCCCTGGACTGCAGAATGTTTTTCGTACATTTAAAATTCCCCACCGGTTTTTCCCACCGCAAACCAAGTCACAAAGTCTCCTGCTGACATCACAGACATCCTCACCCCTGCCAGGGACATCTGCACTCACTCATTCACCAGAGATAATTAGTGGAACGCTAATTGTGGATTTTTTTTTTTTTTTTAGGGTATGTAGTACAATTGAACAAGCATTATTGTTATTAAGGTTAAATTGTTGCTGTAAAGTTTGAATATTTTGATGGTAAAATTGATGAGGTTGTTGTTTGTGGTGAGGAATTGTTAAGGTAATGTTGATAATAAGAATATTAGTTATAGCTCTTTTTTTTGGTGAAAAATTCTAATTGTGGAAATTTTTTAGGGTATGTAGTAATAATAATTGAATATTATTGTTATTAAGGTTAAATTGTTCTTGTAAAGTTTGAATATTTTAATGGTAAAATTGATGAGGTTGTTGTTTGTTTATAGGAATTGTTAAGGTAATGTTGATAATAAGAATATTAGTTATAGCATTTGTTTTTTGGTGAAGAAAATGCTATAACATGGAATCTTCTAATCATGGAACGTTCTAATTGTGGAACCTTTTTTTTTAGGGTATGTAGTACAATTGAACAAGCATTATTGTTATTAAGGTTAAATTGCTGTGGTAAAGTTTGAATATTTTGATGGTAAAATTGATGAGGTTGTTGTTTGTGGTGAGGAATTGTTAAGGTAATGTTGGCAATGAGAGCATTAGTTATAGTATTTTTGGGTGAACAATTCTAATTGTGGAACTTTTTTTTATGGGTATGTAGTAATAATCAAATTAGTATTATTGTTATTAAGGTTAAATTGTTCTTGTAAAGTTTGAATATTTTAATGGTTAAATTGTTGTAAAGTTTGAATATTTTAATGGTAAAATTGATGAGGTTGTTGTTTATGGTGAGGAATAGTTAAGGTAATGTTGGTAATAAGAGTCTCAGCATTCTTTTTGGTGAAAAATTTTGGAAGAGAAGTGTGATGGTGAATATGTACTATAAACTATTATTCAGTGTGTTGTTGAACTGCATTTTATAATTTTAGTAATATATTGAATAAAGATTGGTGATTAATTTTAGATGAAACAGCTTTATTTAATCCCTGTCCCCATCACCTCCCCCTGGGAACTCCTGGCTCTCTCTTCCTGAACTCTTCTGGCTCTTTCTTTCTGTGCTCAAGAGAAGCCATCAGAAAGGAGGTGGAGGGAAGGAGATGGGAGGAAATTCAGACTCCAAAGCAGGAGCTGTCTGGAAAGAGCCCTTGAGCATCCTTTGAGGGGAGAACTCACCTTTGGGCATCCCCCAGCTGAGGGGAGAGGTTTGGGGTGCCACTGGAGCAGGGACAAGGATGTGCCCAAAGCACAGCCAGGACTGGTCCCTGCCCCTCCTGGGCCCTGCAGGGAGGAGAGGAGGAAGCAGCTTTGGGGTCAGGCACTTCTGTGAACCCAGGTCCTTCAAAACCCTTTCAGTTCAAACCTTTCTGTGCTTCTACCCCCAGGAATGGGGATGGGTTGTGGCTGCAGAGCCTGGGAGTAGGGGGTGTGTGACAGCTGGGATTTGGGGTGTGCCTCCTAAAGCCCTGACCTGGTGTTTTACCAGGCACTGCCTGCACCCAAGGGCTCAGAACACAGAAAATCCAGCTCCTCTTCAGCCCAGAGAGATCAGCCTGCTGTGCCCTGCCAGAACCAGGACATTCCTCTGGCTGCCCTGGGTGATTTGAGACCATGGCACAGAGTCAAAACCACCTGTGCCTTCCATTTTAGCCCATGGAAAAAAAATCACCAACTTTGTGTGGAGAGTTACAAGCCACAAGGGTTTGAGTAGAATGATAGTGAATTTGTCACAGGGTGAAAAAGTAGAGTTTTGAGTAGAATGAAAGTAAATTTGTCACAGGGTGAAAAAGTAGAATTTTGAGTAGAATGATAGTGAATTTGTCACAGGTGAAAAAGTAGAGTTTTGAGTAGAATGATAGTGAATTTGTCACAGGGTGAAAAAGTAGAATTTTGAGTAGAATGATAGTTAATTTGTCTCAGGTGAAAAAGTAGAGTTTTGAGTAGAATGATAGTGAATTTGTCACAGGGTGAAAAAGTAGAATTTTGGGGATTTAGAATGAGGGTTCAAGAGGCAAGATGGAGGAATCTGGGTGTGTCCTGTCCTTCTTCTCCTTCTTGTCCTCCATCTTCTGCTGTGATGGTGGCACTTCTGGATTGGTTTAGAGCAGAGACAGACTGTCTAACAGAGGTGATAGGTATTGGAAAATTATGGAAAATTATTGGAAAAAAATACACATAGTTCTTAGTATACAAAGCTAACACCACCCCAAGGGCAGGCACTGTGCCACAGCCTGACCTGCTGGACAGATCTCAGCAGGTCAGAGAAAGAATGGAATAGATAAGAGAAAACAACCTTGAAAAGCAGAACTGACTTCTTTGGTTGCAGGGCTGGAAAAAAAGACTTTTTAATACCTCAGGGGTCATCTCAACCACAGAAACCCAAGAGTGCCCTGTGAGCTTGGTGTCCAGGCTGCTCTGTGCCCTGGGTGCAGCCCCTCAGAGGGAGCAGCTTCACTCTGCAGAGATGGAACCCTCAGAGCCCTGGGCACTGCTGGTGCCCCACAGCCCAGTGCTCCCAGGAGGGGGGAACTGAGTTTGGTGAAGGGATGGGTGCCCATCATTCTGCCCATTCCTACCTGGGCAGTTTTACTCCTCATCAGTGATTGCAGCTTCTTGAAGTCAGGTCTCATAAGTTTCTTGGAGGTCTGTGACTCACTCAAGATAGCTCTGCTACTTTTGGGGGCATAAAATCAGCAGGATGGCTGCTGTGGCAGTGTTGGAAACAAAAAGGTTTAATAAAAGGCAAAATAAAAAACAGGGAAAAACTGAGCTAGGTGCAAGAGGTTCTTGTTCCTGGTAAAACACTTCACAAAAGCCATTAGTTTCTTTGTTCACTTCTTTTTCTAGTAAATTGCCTAGATGGGATTTTTTGGTTTCTGTCTAATTAGCTATCTTTAAGTTTGAGGTGAAGTCCCCCAGGCCTATGGGATGGCTTTTTCACCTAATGGAAGAGGGAAACTTCTGGGCTTCTTTCCTTTTTGAGGAGACAAAAGATAATTTTGTCACTGCATCAATGAGAGGCACATTGCCATACTCATCACCCCTGTGACCCCAGGAAGGGCAGGCCCACCTGCCATTTCTGATTCTGCCACAGACTGAGGATGCAGAGCTGTGATTGCTGCTCTCCCTGCAGCCTCTCAGGTGCAGCAGCCAGAGCCTCCCTCCTGTTAAATGCCATTTAAACATTAAACATGTGATTTAAACATTTAAACATTAAACATGTGATTTAAACATTTCTCTCTGTGGCAAGGCCACAAAAAACACTCAGCACATGCTGGGAGGGGCAGCTTTGAGTTTACTCGAAGTGCAGCAGGGTTCAAACAGGAACAGGGTTATCTCTGAAGGAAGTGGGGTTTCTTGTGGCACAGCCTCTTTTTGTGCCATCTGGGGCCATCTCTGCTCCTGCCAGGGGGGACAGACAGGCAGGCAGGGACAGACAGACAGACAGCAGCTCCAGAGCCCAGTGAAGGGCACTCAGGTGCCCTGCCCAAGTCACTTGGGTTCCTGAGGAGACAGCAGGGATTTGAGCCTTCAGCAGGGGCAGGAAGGAAGTTTTGCAGTGTCCAGGGCCACAGCAGAGCTGGAGAAATGCTCCCACTGCCACTGCCATTACTTCTTCATGACTTTTCTGATCCAGGGCAGGTAGTTGGAGATGCGGGCGTAGACCCCGGGTGGGGAGTCGTAGCCAAAGGAAACAATTCCTTGTGCCACTTTATTGCACACCAGGGGCCCACCAGAATCTCCCTGGGGAGAGATGAAGTTGATTTTAGAGGTAACAGATTTTTTTCCTTGCCTGTGGTAACAGATTTGCTCCCTCCCTGCCCTGGGGCTCCATTCCTGCCCGATTTGGAGGAGCTGTGCTGAGCTCTACCCCTGTGGCTGGTGCCAGGACATCCAGAGAGCCAAATCCTGGTGGGGACTGTCCTCAAACCCTTGTCACCTGCCCTGGGAGCTGCTCCTGCTCCCAGAGCATCCCCTGTGCCCGCCCATACCTGGCTGGAATCCTTCAGCTGGTGGAAGCTGCCTGCACAGACCATGCCAGAATCCAGGTGTGGGTAGAAGAGGCTGCATTTCCTGCGGCTGTAGATGGACACCTGGGTCTCAAAGAGCTTGTGGGTGGCCCTGTCCTCGTCGATCAGACCCCAGCCTGCAATCATGCACTTGGTGCCTGTGGGGAGGTCACTGCCAGTCCTGGGCAGAGGGATGGGCTGCACGTACTCATTGAGAGTGGCCTTTGATGTCAGCTGGGGGAAAACAGGGGGTTCAGAGAGGGCTGTGAGCAGGA
Source organism: Agelaius phoeniceus (assembly GCF_051311805.1). Classification (NCBI taxonomy): domain Eukaryota; kingdom Metazoa; phylum Chordata; class Aves; order Passeriformes; family Icteridae; genus Agelaius; species Agelaius phoeniceus. The sequence goes on from NC_135293.1 coordinate 2,969,636, forward strand.
CATTGGCTCTGCAGAGGCAGGGAGGGTCCAGCAGGCTCTGCAAGCTGCTGTGAGAGCCACACGAGGCTCCAACCCCTGCCCATGGCTCCTTCCCAGATCCCTCCCAGCCTGCAGCACCTGGGGCAGGAGCAGCTTTGGAGAAGGAGCTGGCAGCCAGGACGAGCTCTACCCAGCCTCTGGCGGCCCCCCAGCCCCTCTGTCCCCTCAGAAGCCCTTGCCTGCAGCAGCATGATGTCGTTTTCATAGGTGGTGGGGTTGTATTCGGGGTGCTTGTAGTACTTGAGCACTCCCCGGACCTGCTGGGATTTTTCTGGTTCCGCGAGGTCGTGAGCCCCCAGGATGACTGTGGTGTTCCTGGCCGTGGCAGAAAGAGGGGGAAAGGGGAAATCAGGCTGGGTGTCACCCCCTCCCTCCCTCCCTGATTTTATGGAACTCATTTTACAGGCAGGTGTAGAGAGCTGCCCAGCACAGGAGGGACTGTAGTAAACCCCATAGATTTAGGAAAAGCACCATGGAGGATATGAACAATAGGAATGCTGAAACAGCAAAAGAAAATTCCTGTTTTTCTGTCCTCCACCCCTTAACCTACCTCTGTAACCCTATAAGGCAATGTCATGTTAACCCCTTACCCATTGGTCAAGCTTGGATCCTTTCCAACCCTATAAAAGAAGCGTACTGTACCCCATTAGGGGAGAAAGAAGAAGAGCAGAGACCCTTCATGGACCCCCCCAAATAAAGCCATCTCCGTGGAACAGCCTGCGCCTTCTCCTTCTCCTCTCTCTCTGTCTGCTGCAGCCTCAAGCCCAGGGCACCACTACCTAGCAAGCAGAGCTGAAATCCTGAGAGCTTGCAATCACTCTAGAGCTGATAATCACCATGCTTGCTAGATGGTAGCCCTGAGGCCTTGGCATGAGCGAGCCTCGGGCACCCGGTCCCTACCCAGGGACTGAGCTCCTGAGCCCTAGTGCTGTGCTTTATGATAAGGCCAAATCAGAGAGGCTTTATTAAGGGACCTGCTCCAAAATCACTCCAGGGAAAGAGCTCCCAGGCTAGGGGAGGAAAAAAGGGATAAAACCCCTGTATGAATACTCACCCCAGGCAGTGTGCAGCTGACATCACCCAGTCAGGGGCCACCAGGAAGCCCCCACAGGAGCCCAGCTTTACTATCTTCAGGAATGCCATGTAGGGGTGCGAGTGGGGCCGTGCCTCGTGGCCCCCCACAATCCCATCCCGCAGAGCACCTGCAAAAAAACCCAGCCCAGCATGAGCCAGGGGCTGCTGAGACCCCCAAAGCAGCCCCCAGCCCCCCAGCACAGCCCTGACTCACTGGCACTGGCCCAGGGGCAGCAGAGCAGCAGCAGCAGGGCTGGCACTGTCCAAAGCTGGCACATCTTCACCCACTTGGGTGCAATCCTGAGTTTGCCCCTGGCCAGGAGCTGCTTTTATAGCTGTGCCCAGCAGCCAGGAAACCATGTGCAAAGGGATGATTGGGTTAATCAGGGCATCTCTGGCCTGGCCAGCTCAGTGCCCACATGGCCCTGACTGGCACTGATGGGTGATATAGCCCAGGGTGGAAATGCCAGGGCAGATAGAGTCTGGCACAGCACAGTCACAGCCTCAGGGGCTGCTGGAAGCAAGATAGAGGTGGTTTTGAGGTGTGATTTCATATTTCTCCCACACTTTCTCTTTAATGTTTTTTGCCCTGAGGAAATGCAAGGTTCTTTAAAAAAACCACTTGAAAAAATCATCAGAAAATCTTGGCCATTTAAAGTTGTGAATGTGGTCGAGAGGAGACAATCCTGAAAGTTGCTCTTTCACATTCTTGTTTTCCTTTGAGAGATGCACTGCAGAGCCTCTTTTCCTGCAGAGATTCACCATCACCACCACCCAATTTAAATGAAAGGGCACAACAGCTGTGCCTGGGATGGTTTTGGAGCACTGTGAAAAGTCAGATCTGCAAGGTTTGGGTCAGCCCAGGTCAGAGGGGCCTTCCTGGCTCTTCTTGGCTCCTCTGGGGGCAGAAGCATCCTGCCAGTTGGGGACAGGGATGTGGGAAATGCTGCTCTGCAGCACAAGAGACCAAAGCGGGGAAGTGCAACCACCCAACTGCCAGGAGCGATCAGTCATTTTTAAACCAAATCTGCTCCACCCTTCCTGGAGCAGAAAAACACCTGCAAGTGAATGCCTTGGGCTGTGCTGGGGCCTTGCAGCTTGGGGGCTGCCTGACACTGAGCTCTCCACAGAGCTGAACCCATGGTTTGGTATTTTAAATCTTAATATCGGAAAGCACGAGCTTTAATCAGGACTGTGCAGCAGCACAGCAGGAAAACCTCAAGAGGAATCATCGATGTTTTATCTTGTGTTTGTAATTTGCTGTCTTTGCCCTGCAGTCACTTGTGCTCCCACCCCAAATCTGTGGCTGGAAACCCTCCTGGAGGCAGCAGCCCCAGGACAGGAGGGACAGGCCGTGGGCACAGGGAGCTGAGCTGCTCTCCTGCTCCTCTCTGACTCCAGACGAGTTCCCCTCTCTGAGGCCAAGGTGTTTTGGCCTTCCTGGTGACCTCTGGAGGTTGCCAGGGCTGCTGAGGTGCCTCATCCCAGCATCCATCAGTAACTGCTTCAGGCATGGAACTGGAGCAGGTCCACAGGGCTTCAGGTGCCCCCTGTGCTGCCCATGGCCCTTCCCAGCCCAGCACTCAGAGCCACCAGGCAGTTTCAGGCAGTTTCTGGCAGTTTCAGGCAGATTCTGGCTCTGATCTGAAGGGAAAAGATGAGAAATGTTGCAGGAGGGGGTGTCCCTTCCCTGCCCCACTTGGCTTCAAAGAAAGAACATCTGAACTGGGACGGCAGCAGAGGAGAAGGGCCAAGATCCAGCTCAGGCTGTGGCTGCAGAGAGCAATGGGGACGAGGCAGAGCAGGAATTCTTCTTCATGTGGGGGCTCAGACCCTATCAGCCCCCAGTCATGAGCTGGGCACTCCTTGCCTTGGATGTGTTTGTGGAAGGGACATTTTTTATCTTTTCCATGTTTTGCTGGTCCAGAGAACCTGAACACCAAGGGTGAGGGTGTGGAGCTGTCCCAGCAGCTCATCTGCCTCGACAGAAGGGTTTGCCTGCCCCAGTCCCATCCTCTCCACAGATCTCTCAGGAATCCCTGAGACTCCTCACAGCTCTTGGAGAAGCTGCTTAGAGCCCCTGACAAGCAAAGTTTCTCCATCCTCTGATCTTCCAGGGACATTCCACTCTTGGACAATACCCTTTTCCTGACCCAGACCCAGAGTCCCAGAACTTTCTATCAAGCCCTAAAAACTCTGTACAAATCCATTTCCCAAAATCAAGCCCTAAAAACTCTCTACAAATCCATTTCCCAAAACCAAACCCTAAAAACTCTCTACAAATCCATTTCCCACATTCCACCAGCTCTGTCCTGAACAGACTCATGAGCTGGAGGCTCCCCCTGAGGCAAGAGCAAAGCTCACAGGGGTGATGTCCCTGACCCTTTGGATTCCAGATTTGGGGGGAATTTGGGGGTGATCTCCTGGTGCTGAACGTGCAGCCCTGCACTCGTGGCTCAGCCTTCCTGCTGATTTCCACTCCTTTAATCTTAGGGTCATCTGCTGACCTTATCACTGTGAGTTTCTTTCCACTCTGCTGATAGAAAAGGCCAAAACCTCAGCTGAAAGGGTGAGAGTGGAGGATGGAGCCCTCAGCTTTTGGTGAGAACCACCCTTGCTTGCACGTGGCTTCCTGCAGGAGCCTCCTTTGCATTTTCCACTTTTCTGTGCTGCCATCCAGGCTGGGATCAGTCCATCCAGGGATGGATGGGCTCCCTGGACAGCTCCCTGCTCTTTTCTCTCAGCCTGGGAACATCTCCATGGCTTCCTGGCAGTCTGGAGTGAGAGCCCAGGGACAGCAGGGCTCAGCTTCTGCTGAGACCCTGAGTTAAAAGGTGCTCTGCTTTCCTTTCATCTCTGCCACTCTGCAGCTGATTTGGGTGGGGTCCACTCCACAAAGAAATGTGGTTGATTTTGTAACTTCCCCTTTTTTTCACTTTAGTAGGTAGAAACCTCATTTATTTTGCACGAGAAGCTGTCCCCACTACCTGCACAAGGAGCTGGAGAGCATTTGCTGAACCTCCCTGGGGCAGCAAGGGCCTCCCACAAGCCATGACAGGTGAGTGCAAAGGCAAATTCCCAGCCACAGTTGGGAATAGCACATTCCAAGGCTCTCCTGTTGAGTTTAGCAAACAATAAGGAATTAGGCCAATGCTGGAAATGAACATTTCAGCCATGCTCTGGTTCCTTGGTTCCGGTCTCAGCACCTTGTGCCTCCTCCAAGGTGAGAAGCAGCAGCTTTTTGCCTCCTTCCCTGCCTGTGGGAGGATCCTGACCCATCTCTAGCAGGTGCTTGGTGAGTTGAAGGTGTAGCTGCAGTGTCAGGGCACATGCTCAGCTTGGAGCAGCTGGTTCCCTTTGGAGTGGAGGGGCTGAGGCTCTGCTGCAGCCCCACAGGTGCCAGGAGCTGCTGCACAGACAGGGCTGGATGTGCCTGGGTGTGTTCTGAGAGACTGGCAGGAGCTGGGCCCATGGAGTGACAGCATGGATCTTCCTCCTCAAGAGGGAAGAGGGATGATCTGAGCACAGGGCAGCTGAGGAAGAGGCAGTGGCTCTCTGCCAGGCTCAGGGGTGAGCTGAGTAGCACAGCAGGAAAAGCACTTTGTGTCTTGAGCTGTCTGGGTGTTCTTACCAGCACTTGGATCAGTTCAGGCCCCCAGACCCCACCCATCGAGGTGTTGTCCCTGTTTGACACAGCCTGCTCCACCCTGGCACGTTTCTTCCCTCATGTCACACCTTTAGAACCACAGCAAAGCTGAGAATAACCAGACCCTTATCAAGAAATGATGACAGCTGTTAGAAAAGATGTCAATACTGGCACTCAACAGGAAACTTTATTAAACAACAGGAAGCCCATGCTCATGGGTGGACTTACAAAACACCTCACCCTCCTCTCCCCTCGCTCTTTCAGCGCTGCAGGGCTGGCAGACGGGGCTCTGACTCTCACCTCTGCTGAGCAGGGCTGGCTCCAGCCCTCAAACAGAGGATCTGCTCTGCTCCAAGCCCCAGCTGCCCCTTCCTCCATCGAGCACCCCCTGAGTGCAGACCCAGGCTCAGAAGATGGCTGCTCCAGTGCTGAGCTGGCTGGTGAATCGCTCCCTCCTCCTTCCCCTGGACTCTGCTCACCTGCTCACCCCCAAAGCCTCCTGCCTGCAGCTGGTCGCCGCCGGGAACATCAACATCATCCTGCAGCACTACAACTTCTCGGGCAAGCTCAGCAGGCGGCACTCGGCCGACGAGGGCATGGGGCCTCTCCGCACGGCCTTCGCCATCATCAGCTGCCTCATCATCGTGGAGAACCTGCTGGTGCTGCTGGCCGTGCTGCGCTGCCTGCGGGGCCGCCGCTGGGTCTACTCCTGCATCGCCAGCATCACCCTCAGCGACCTCCTGGCAGGGATCGCCTATCTCTGCAACCTCTGCCTGTCGGGCAGCAAGACCTTCCAGCTGTCCCCTCAGCTCTGGTTCCTCAGGGAGGGCATCCTCTTCGTGGCCTTGGCCGCCTCCACCTTCAGCCTGCTGGTGACGGCGGTGGAGCGTTACGGCGCCATGGTGAGGCCCATCGCCGAGAGCGAGGCCAGCAAGACGCTGCGGCTGCGCGGCCTCATCGCGGCCTGCTGGCTGCTGGCCCTCGCCATCGGCCTGCTCCCCATGCTGGGCTGGAACTGCCTCTGCGATTTCCAGGCCTGCTCCGTGCTCCTGCCGCTCTACTCCAAGAATTATATCCTCTTCTCCGTGGTGATGTTCAGTGTTATCCTCCTGGGGATCATCGGGCTCTACATCTCCATCTTCCTCCTGGTGCAGGCCAGCTCCAAGCAAAGCTGCTCCCGGCATGGCCGCCGGCGCTCCCTGCGCTTGCTGAAGACGGTGCTGATGATCCTGGGGGCTTTCATCCTCTGCTGGAGTCCTCTCTTTGTGCTGCTGCTCTTGGATGTGTTCTGTGACACCGGGGCCTGCAACCACCTGCACAGCCTGGACTGGACCCTGGCTCTGGCGCTGCTCAACTCAGGGGTCAACCCCGTCATTTACTCGCTGCGGAGCGTGGAGGTTCGCCGGGCCGTGGGCAGCCTGCTGTGCTGCTGCTGTGTCAGGGCTGGGCTCTGCAGGCCTGGCAGCTGCGTGGTCATCTCGGACATCAACTCTGGCTCCTCCACAGAGAGCTCCCTGCGCTGCCGGGACAGCTTCCGCAGCGCCGCGGCCCACAGCGCTCGGCCCAGGGCGCCTCTGTCCAGCAACTCCAGCATGATGAGCAATCTGCCCAGTCTGTGAGGGGAAAAGAGGTGCCAGACAGCCCCCAGCACCTCATGGGCTGCTCCTGGCCTGGCAGGGCTGTAGCAAGGCTGAACAGTTGTGAACTGGGCCAGGCTTTGCAGTCCCATCAGACTGGTGCAGCACAGGGACAGGAACTGCTCCTAGAATTGAGTGAAAGCTCCTAGAATTGAGTGAAAGACACGGGGACATTTTGAGATGGATTCTCTGCTGGGACAGCTGCAGTTCTCAGGTTTTGTGTGTGTGCTTTGGATGTGCAGAGGTGCTGTAGCTGCCCATCTGAGGGTGTTTTGCCCCAGGGCACAGTGGCAAATAGGGTGGATTTCCCCAACTAGCTGGTCCTTCCAAGGCTTTGGAATCCTTTTGGACCTTCTGTGATGGGCACAGCTGCTGGGAAGGAATGCAAGCTTGATGCCCAGCCTGAGGATGGCAGAGGGCTGCAGCCACAGCCCAGACTCTCCCCAGGGTGCAGAGGCTGGGCACTGAGCCAGGACAAATGCTGTGACTGAGCTGCAGTGACTAGGCTGGCACTGGCACGGGCACAAGGAGGTGCCCAGAGAGACTGGGAAGCCTGGTGCCATCCTGAGCCTGAAGACACAACCAGTTTGTGCCTCAGATCCCTGCTCTTCTGTTCTCCCATGCAGGGAACAACCAGAGCAGCACCCAAATGCTTCCTCTCACCGTGCCAGAAGGACACAGAAGCACTGGGGACTCACAGTGCTGGCCCAGCCCCTCTGCAGGAGCTGAGCGTGCAGCCCGTTTGTTTTGCAATAAATCAGGGTGTTCAGAAAGCCTTGGGGTGATTTGCTTCGATTTTTTTTCCTCTGGAGGCCAGGTACTGCCTGGGGGATGTTTTTGTAGTCTGGGGACAGCTGGAGCTGCCCTCCTGTTCTCAGGACGGGGGGATTGCCCTGCTCAGGGGGCAGCAGGTCCTGTTCATCCCATCCTGTCCTGTCCTGTCCCATTCATCCCATCCTGCTCCATCCTGTACATCCCATCCTGTCCTTTCCCATCCCATGGATCCCATCCCATCCCATGGATCCCATCCCATGGATCCCATTTCATCCCATTATCCCATCCCATCCCATGGATCCCATTTCATCCCATCCCATCCCATCCCATCCCATCCCATCCCATCCCATCCCATCCCATCCCATCCCATCCCATCCCATCCCATCCCATCCCATCCCATCCCATTATCCCATTCCATCCCATCCGCTGGGGAGCGCTCGGGAGCTCCCGGCCGGGATGAGGGCGCCCCCTGCAGGCCAAGGCGTGGCGGCGGCACCGCGGCCCGCACGGGTCTGCTGCGACTACAACTCCCAGCGCCCCTCGCGGCGGCGAGCGAACTACGGGTCCCGTAGTGCGGCGCGGGGCGCGCCGTGCGTGCCGAGCAGGCCGCAGTGCGGACCGGGGCCGCGGCGATGCTGGAGGAGGCGGGCGAGGTGCTGGAGTCGGTGCTCAAGGCCTCGTGCCTCCCGCTCAGCGTCCTGCTCTTCGTGCCCGCCGTGCTCCTGCTGCTGGGGCCGCCGCCCGCCGCCGAGGCGGCGCACGAGTTCACGGTCTACCGCATGCAGCAGTATGAGCTGGGCGGGCAGCCCTACGGTGAGGAACGGCACGGCCCGGCCGGGCCCGGTGCTGCCGGCAGCGGCTCCCTCAGGGCTGGTGGGGCCGTGGGAAGGGAGCCCCGAGCCCGGGGAGAACCCAGGGTAGGGCGGCCCGGCCTAGGGGAGGGCTCGGGGGGCTCTGAGAGGCGGCAGCGGCCGGGCCCAGGCGCGGGGGAGGCCGCAGGAGGGCCCCGGGTCCGGCCGGGTGTCAGTGCCCAGGGGGCCCCGTCCGGCCGGGTGTCACTGCCCGGGCCCGGCACGAGCGGGAGAGGGGCTGGAGCACCATGGGGGTGACCCGGAGGTGGCCGAGGAGCCCGGTCTGTGGGCTCAGGGCTCTGTGTTTTGGGGTCCTGCATTGTGGTAAACTCGGGTGTGAGCTCAGCTTTGTCCTTTTGCCTTTGACTCCTTTATTGACGGGTTGATTCCTCTTTGCTCTTCATCCTCCTCATCCTCAGCTCTGTGTTGCTCCAGTGGCTCCGTTTCAGAGCCAGTCCTCCCCCTGTGTTACAACTGACCTTTACTTCCTCTGTTCTCTCGCTTGCAGCCTGCTGCTTGTGCAACACCTTTCTCTGGGTCAGAGACACGCCCTGTGCTGGAGTCCGTGAGGTGCTGCAGCCCTCAGCCTCCTCCCCTGTGTGCCCACAAACCCAGAATCAAAGGTTGTTTCTGGGTCTTCTGTAGAGATTTTATTCCAGGCCAGGGCATGTGTTCTGTCTGTGAGTGACTCTTCCTGTAGATTTAACAATGAACAGCCTCACTTTTCATTTGTGCTGTCCATGAGACACCACCTCTCATTCTTTCAGATCTTAATAAGTTCAAATACATAAGATATTAATTGCAGCTGTGCCTGTGTACTTCTTAAACACTTCATGCTTCTGCTGGCTTCTAAATAAATGAAATTCTTTCTGGGTTCTTGCATGACAGTTTCTCAGAAGGTGTCCACACCTTGAGGGCTCCTTTGCTGACAGCCTCAGGAGCTCCAGGGCAGGCCCTGCATGGGGTTAGGGCTCTCTCTCTTTGCTCAGGTGCTGGGAGCTGTTTGCTGACAGGCTTAGCAGGGATCTGATTCAGCTGGCTTTCACTTTGCTTGCCTGAATGTCCCCTCTACCCAAGTGCTCACAATTTTGTGACCTCTTGAAAAGCCAGCTGTTATTTTTTTAAGATGCTTCCAGTTTAGTTTTTCTGCTGTTTCTTTTCCTGGAGCCTTTTAGCTTGGTGGGCTGTTTCCTTTGTTCCTTCCTGCTCCCTTTGGGTAGCTGCTGTTCCTGTTCCTGTGTGTTCTGAGATGTCCTTCAGGATAAAAGCTGCATTTCAGAGCAGTCTGAGTTGGAAGGGACCCACAAGAAGTGCAGAGTCCAACTCTCAAAAGGGATCAAACCCATAACCTTGGTGTTATTAGCACCATGCTCTGACCAACTGAGCTGATTTGTTGTTCCAGATTCTTGTATTTTTTTTCCAAAAATACCAAGTAACAGGTTGCTGCTCAACCTCCTCTTGCAGAGGGAAGAGATTTTTGTCAGCACCGCTCATGGAGCAATTTAAGAACAAGCTTGGACTTCCTCTAATGCTGATAGAATGAGAATTCTTTAGTTTGTAAATGAGTGATTATTAACCAGCTCTTTGTGGAGAAACTACAGAAAATGAAGCTGTCAGGAAAATACTGTTGTGTCTGCTCTGCTTAGATGGCAGAGAGAGCAGAACTTCAGGTGCACACATTGCTGTGTTTACACATCATTCCTTTGGGAATGGTGGAGGGATTATCCTCACTTTGAATTGTTTTTCTCTGGTTGGAGTGGTGGTGCTGTTAATATTTGTTTGTTTAGTGTCAGAGGTCTGTGGGGAGAATTCACATTGTGCCTGGCCTCTGTTTCTGGGTGTGTGGCCCTCACTGATACTGTGCAGGGGAAATGCAGATTTTTCTTGTTTAGATGTTTCTGTGACCAAACTAATGTTAGAATTAAGCTAAGCCAGGTTTAAATGTAGTTCTTAGCAATGCTCCTGTTTGACAGAGGCTGGAGCACCTTGTCTGTCCCTGTGTGAGGACCCAGAATGATGAGATCTCCAATGGAGGTGCCAAAGTTATCGAAGAATAAATTGAATTATAAATTATAGGGTGCTTTGACCCTCTCTATTTGCACAAGATGTCCTTTTGGCCCTCCCTTGGGGAATGCAGGAGCTTCTGGCAAGCCTGCTGTGTACTCCCAGGGGATTGCATTTCCAGTGGGGGATTTGATCTGCTGGAACTGAGAGCAGGAGAGGGTGAGCCCTGAGGAGCAGCCTGCTCCTCCAGAACCTTCCTTGGGGTGACATGGGGCAGTGTTGTGTCCCTGGGGTGACATGGGCCAGTCTGGTGTCCCTGGGGTGACATGGGCCAGTCTGGTGTCCTTGGGGTGACATGGGCCAGTCTGGTGTCCTTTCATCAGGGGCTTCTACAGCTCAATCCTCCAGCTGGGGGAGGCTCTGGAGAGGCCAGGCTGTGTGCAGGTGTGTTGGTTGTCAGGTGCAGGTGAGCAGACAGGTCACCTGAGTGTTGTGTTGAGGATTTAGACTGGAAGGTGAAGTTGTGGGATGTGGAACAAGGGGTCTGGCAGGATTTAGCCTAAAAGGTGAAGTTGTAGGGTGTAGAACAAGGGGTGTTTGGCAGGATTTAGGCTGGAAGGTGAGACTGGGGTGTGGAACATGGGATCTGGCAGGATTTAGGCTGGAAGGTGAAGCTGTGGGGTGTGGAACAAGGGGTGTTTGGCAGGATTTAGACTGGAAGGTGAAGGTGTGGGTTGTGGAACAAGAGGTCTGGCAGGATTTAGGTTGGAAGGTGAAGTTGTGGGGTGTGGAACAAGGGGTGTTTGGCAGGATTTAGACTGGAAGGTGAAGGTGTGGGTTGTGGAACAAGGGGTCTGGCGGGATTTAGGTTGGAAGGTGAAGTTGTAGGGTGTAGAACAAGGGGTGTTTGGCGGGATTTAGGCTGGAAGGTGAAGCTGTGGGGTGTGAAACAAGGGGGATCTGGCAGGATTTAGCCTAAAAGGTGAAGTTGTAGGGTGCAGAACAAGGGGTGTTTGGCAGGATTTAGGCTGGAAAGTGAGGCAGTGGGGTGTGGAACATGGGATCTGGCAGGATGTAGAATTAGAATGTGAAGCTGTGGGGTGTGGAACAGGGGGTCTGGCAGGGTGTAGACTGGAAGGTGAAGGTGTAGGTTGTGGAACAAGAGGTCTGGCAGGATTTAGGTTGGAAGGTGAAGTTGTGGGGTGTGGAACAAGGGGTGTTTGGCAGGACTTAGGTTGGAAGGTGAGGCTGTGGTGTGCAACAAAGGAGATCTGGCAGGATTTAGACTGGAAGGTGAAGTTGTGGGATGTGAAACAAGGGGGATCTGGCAGGATTTAGCCTGAAAGTTGAAGTTGTAGGGTGTAGAACAAGGGGTGTTTGGCAGGATTTAGGCTGGAAGGTGAGGCTGTGGGGTGTGGAACAAAGAGGTCTGGCAGGATTTAGGCTGGAAGGTGAAGCTGTGGGGCATGGAACATGGGATCTAGCAGGATGTAGAATTGGAACATGAAGCTGTGGGGTGTGGAACAGGGGGTCTGGCAGGGTGTAGACTGGAAGGTGAAGTTGTGGGGTGTGAAACAAGAGGTCTGACAGGATTTAGGTTGGAAGGTGAAGTTGTGGGGTGTGGAACAAGGGGCGTTTGGCAGGACTTAGGTTGGAAGGTGAGGCTGTGGTGTGCAACAAAGGAGATCTGGCAGGATTTAGACTGGAAGGTGAAGCTGTGGGATGTGGAACAAGGGGTCTGGCAGGATTTAGCCTAAAAGTTGAAGTTGTAGGGTGTAGAACAAGGGGTGTTTGGCAGGATTTAGGTGGAAAGTGAGGCTGTGGGGTTGGAACAAAGGGGTTTGGCAGGATTTAGGTGGAAAGTGAGGCTGTGGGGTGTGGAACAAGGGGTCTGGCAGGATGTAGAATTGGAATGTGAAGCTGTGGGATGTGGAACAAGGGGTCTGGCAGGATTTAGGCTGGAAGGTGAAGTTGTGGGGTGTGGAACAAGGAGTGTTTGGTAGGATTTAGACTGGAAGGTGAGGCTGTGGGGTGTGGAACAAAGGGGTCTGGAAGGATTTAGGTTGGAAGGTGAAGTTGTGGGGTGGGGAACAAAGGGGTCTGGCAGGATTTAGGCTGGGGGTCTGGCAGATTGTGGCTGCCCAGGAAAACCCACAGACCTCTGCTCCATCTCTGACGAAGACAAGGAAGCGAAGTCAGCTTTATGCAGCTTCTGGCCTCTCTGCAGCCCCTCAGACTGTCCCCAGGAGCCTTCTGAGCAGGAGGCAGGCTGGAGCAAGGGGATTGAGGTGCAGTTCCTCAGCAGCCCTCCTGCTTTCCCTGCTGGCAGGCACCAGGAGCGCCGTGCTGAACACGGAGGCGCGCACTGTGGAAGCGGACGTGCTGAGCCGCCGCTGCGTCATGATGAGGCTGGTGGACTTCTCCTACGAGCAGTACCAGAAGGCTCTGCGCCAGTCAGCAGGGGCTGTGGTCATCATCCTGCCACGATCCATCTCCTCTGTGCCCCAGGATGTTGTGAAGGTAAGCAAAAAAGTTTTCTTCCCCTTCCCATGGGAGGGAATTGGAGTAATTGGGTATCGGAGAAATTGGTCGCTGCAAGGCTGGAAGATTTTGTTGGAACGCACAACAAATTGTATTCTAATTTTAAAACAACTCTCTCTGCTTTGGTTGTTGATTTTTTTCTTGACACCTCTCTGTGGGGGTGTTCACAGGGGTCCCAGGACAAGGGAAGAGACGAGAATTTTGACTTTATGTTTCAGAAGGCTGATTTATTATTTTATGATATATATTATATTAAAACTATACTAAAAGAATAGAAGAAAGGATTTCATCAGAAGGCTAGCAAGGAATAGAAAGGAATGATAATAAAATCTTGTGACTGACCAGAGAGTCCGAGACAGCTGGACTGTGATTGGCCATTAATTAGAAACAACCACATGAGGCCAATCAAAGATGCACCTGGTGCATTCCATAGCAGCAGATAATTATTGTTTACATTTCATTTCTGAGGCTTCTCAGCTTCTTAGGAGAAAAAATCTTAACAAAAAGATTTTTCATAAAATATCATGGTGACTCCTCTCGTGTTTAGCAGATGTTAAGTTTGTGTCTTGCTTAAATCTTCAGCAATTCATGGAGATAGAGCCAGAAATGCTTGCTATGGAAACCATTGTGCCAGTCTACTTTGCAGTGGAAGATGAGGAGCTGCTGTCTATCTATGAGCAAACACGGGCTGCTTCTGCATCACAGGGTTCTGCCTCAGCTGCAGAAGGTGAGTTCTAGCAAGGAGGAAAAAGTTCTGAGGAAGACAGGGCTGTTCCCACCTCTGGGAGGAGTCTGCTGTGCACCATGAACCAGTGTTCTGCCACCTTTGTGATTATTCTGTCTTTGTCAAAGTGTTTAGAGATTCAGTGGAAGAAAAGCACAGTATGAGAAAACATTACTTGACTATATTTGGACATACAATTGCAGGAAGTTCTCAGTCTCACACTGGTAAGGTAGAAATCAAAACTAGGTTAAATCAACATTGAAAACGTTAAGTGATGATGGTGTGTTGGTAGAAACTGAAGCTTTTTTTCTGACCACAAGTCAGTTTGATGCTTCCATGTAAATAGTGTGACTGTGTTATTGACCTGCTGCTTATGACTAATTTCAGTACTGCTGGGGAGAAGTTTTTGACCCGCCAAAATACTGGGATTTTAGGACAGAATGAAAAAGCACCAAGATTCTGTGTCATTGCATAAACACCAGTGACAACTGAGAGGGCTTAAATGGTTTAAAGCTGGTCTTTCCAAAGCTCAGTTAGCAGGGGAAAGGAAGGGATGAAACTTCCCCAGGTGTACATTGTGGGGTTTTTTGGTGTTTTTGTTTCAGTTCTGCTGCACACAGCAACTGCCAATGGCTTCCAGATGGTGACCAGTGGGGCTCAGAGCAAAGCTATCAATGACTGGCTCATCCCCAGTGTGGAGGTGAGTTGTGGATGGATGAGGTGACTTCTTTTATTGGGATTTTATCAGACATTTGGTCAGGGGAGTCTCAGCCAGGTATCTGAACTGAGGCCACAGCAGACTCAGCAGGAATGCAGAAGTCAGGCTGTCCTTGTACAGGCACACAAGAGCTGATGGGGAGTGACACTGCTCTTTTTCTTTCCTCTGCAGGGAAGGCTGACAGGGCTAGGTGGAGAAGACCTGCCCACTGTTGTGATAGTTGCCCACTATGATTCCTTTGGAGTGGCTCCAGTGAGTATTTTTTTTCCTGCAGCTCTCTGTTCCTGTCCTTTTTCCCTCTGCCTTAAGTCTGTGGGGCAGCTTCTGTGTCTTTTCTTGGCCTTAGGGCTGTGGGGCAGCTACAAGTGGAGCCCAGTGCTGTGCTGTGCTGTCCTGCAGCTGCTGTGGTAGCTGAGAGCCAGTGTAGCTTTGTCACCTTGTGTCTGTCCCCCCTCATCCTGCAGTGGCTGTCCCACGGGGCTGACTCCAATGGCAGTGGGATCTCAGTGCTGCTGGAACTGGCCAGGCTGTTCTCTCGGCTCTACACCTACAGGAGGACCCATGCTGGGTGAGGAACTGCTCTGTTTGGGGTTAAATGTGTGTAGCTGACACGTGCAGGGGATTTTGTGGGAAGCAGATTCCGTCCTCAAGCACTGGGAGCTCCTCAATTTTAATTTCTCCTGAGTATGTGGGAAGTGGTGATGTGTGATGGTGTTCACAGGGGTCTCAGGTTGAGGGGAGAGATGAGGATCTGACTCCATGTTTCAGAAGGCTTGATTTATTATTTTATGATATATATGACATTAAAACTATACTAAAAGAATAGAAGAAAAGGTTTCATCAGAAGGCTGGCTAAGGTAAGAATAGAATAGGAAAGAATAATAACAAAGGTTTGTGCCTTGGCTCTCTGTCCAAGCCAGCTGGGCTGTGATTGGCCATTAATTAGAAACAACCACATGACACCAATCCCAGATGCACCTGTTGCATTCCACAGCAGCAGATAACCATGGTTTACATTTTTTTCCTCAGCTTCTCAGGAGGAAAAATCCTAAGGAAAGGATTTTTCATAAAAGATGTCTGTGACAGTGATGGGCAGGATGTCAGGTGCAGGTGGTTGTGATTTCACCACACCTCCAAGTGCAGGAATTCCTGAGTGCAATTCCAGTTCCTGAGTGCAGGAATTCTTGGAGTGCAGCATGCTCACCCTTTTCTGGTTTCTTTGATGGGCAGGTATAACTTGCTGTTCTTTGCATCTGGAGGTGGCAAGTTTAATTATCAAGGAACTAAGAGGTGGCTGGAGGATAATTTGGACCACACTGGTGAGTAAGGGGCTGGTTGTGTTAAAAGTCTATAATTAATCAGCTCTCCTGTGAGAATCCTTGCTTTTTTAGGAGGGGTGGAAATCCCAGCACAAGACATAGCAATAAAGGTTTGGGTTTTTCTGTTCCAGATTCCAGCCTGCTGCAGGACAATGTAGCATTTGTTCTCTGCCTTGACACCCTGGGCAGAGGCAATAGCCTTCATCTTCATGTCTCAAAGCCTCCCAAGGAGGGCACCTTGCAGCATGCATTTCTGAGAGAACTGGAGATGGTAAGGAAAAGTTCATGGGAATTTGGGACTTACTATGCAGCTCTCCATGAGAGGTGAAGATATGAAGAAAGAGTGTGCTATTGAAATAACTCATGTATTATTTAGAATCACTTGATTTGAAGTGCAGACAAATCCTCATGCCACAGTCCCAAGTGAAGCAAACTAGATCTGCAAATGCTACCCTGTACAGACATTAAAACAGCTCTTTTTGACCTGAAAATAATAATAAAAAACCAGCTTTAATAATATCAATAACTGCACCTTACGTGCTGGAGCACACAGAAGTGGGTGTAGGCAGGCAGGGCAGTGCAGGGTGGGACTCTGCAGCGGGCAGCACCCCTGAATGGTGTTCCCCTTGTCCTCAGGTTGTTGCCAACCAGTTCCCAGAGGTGAAGTTCTCCATGGTGCACAAGAAGATCAACCTGGCAGAGGACATGCTGGCGTGGGAGCACGAGCGCTTCGCCATCCGGCGCCTGCCCGCCTTCACCATCTCCCACCTGGAGAGCCACAGGGACAGCCTGCGCAACAGCATCATGGACAGGAGGTGAGGCCTCCAAACCCAGCCCAGAAACTCGGCCTCACAACTGTTTGTGCTCTTCTGGTGGTCAGGGTATAGCTGGCAAATGTGGGAGCTGGGCTCTGGGTTCAGGCTCAGTGAAAAGTGGGTGTTTGTGGCAAGTTCATGATTCCCTCTTCTGCTTTAGGGCACGAATAGACACTAAAGCACTGACCAGGAATACTCAGATCATTGCTGAGGCTTTGACAAGGGTCATCTACAATCTAACAGAAAAGGTAAGAGGTGCCCACTGTGGCAGTGCTGGCCAGACTTGTCCTCCCCAGCCAAGCTCAATAATAACCTGGGTTGATTTTTTTTTCCATTTTCCCTTGCAGGGAGCACCTGCAGACATGCAGATCTTCACAGATCAGATGGTAAGCACAGTGCATTATTTTTGTAACCTGTGGAACCCAGAGTGTGGGAGAGAGCTCTGATGTGTGGTTGACTCCCTTTCTCTGGTGGTATTTTTTTGCAGGAAATCCAGCAGGAACAACTGGAGTCAGTGATGGACTGGCTGAGCAGCCAGCCCAGGGCTGCCCAGCTGATTGATAAGGACAGCACCTTCCTCAACACCTTGGAATATTACATGGGACGTTACCTGAAGGATGTCAAGCAGCATCATGTGAAGGCAGACAAACGGTGAGAAAAGACATGAAAAAACCAGCCAGGCCATGCAAACTGGCTTCCCCCAGACTGAATTTTGTCTCTGAGCTGCAGTTTTCTGGTTTCTTGACATGCAG
This sequence comes from Agelaius phoeniceus, assembly GCF_051311805.1. Classification (NCBI taxonomy): domain Eukaryota; kingdom Metazoa; phylum Chordata; class Aves; order Passeriformes; family Icteridae; genus Agelaius; species Agelaius phoeniceus. The sequence continues at coordinate 2,986,530 of NC_135293.1, forward strand.
CTTTGTTCTTTCCTGCTCTCCTGTCAGTTTTGGTTCATGCTTGGTGTTCTCCCAGAGAAAGCTGCTTGTGATTCCTCACAGCACAGGAGCAAGGCACAGCAGCTCCCTCTGTCTGAAAAGCTTGGTTTTAAACTGTTTTGGTTCCACTGTTCTCACTCTCAGAGCAGGAGAAGGCTAATTTTTGGTTAATTACAAAAAGACAGCTTCCATCCTGTTGAACCTGCTCGGGCTGAAGCTGTTTTAGTGAACAGAGGGAGGAATCTTTCATGTTCAGCCTCTTTGGAGACAGCTGAACACCAGCATGAGTTCTGAATTGTGTCCTTGGGCTTCTGAGAGTAGGAAAACAAAGTCCTGATGACTAAAACCAGCTCAAAACCAGTGTGGGGGGTGCTCATGCTTGCCTGGTTGGGTGAACTTGGGAGCAGCTCTGGGCTGTCCTGACTGCAGGGTCAAGAAGTGCAGCAAAACCTGAACAATTTCTCCTTTGCGCAGGGACCCCGAGTTTGTTTTCTATGACCAGCTGAAGCAGGTGATGAATGCATACAGGTATGGAATTCCTCTGGGCATGCTGGGCTGTTGTCTCACCCCCTGGCAGGAACTGCTGCAGCAATTTCATGTTCCCTTCCCCTTCTTCCAGGGTCAAGCCAGCAATCTTTGACCTGCTCCTGGCTGTCTGTATTGCAGCGTACCTTGGTGTTGCCTATGTTGCAGTGCAGGTGAGAGACACAGATGGATTATTTTCCTTATAAAACAAGTTAGATACAGAAATTCACACAGTGCCAGCACTAAAGCTGGAATAATAATGCCACTTATCTGTGCTGTAGGCAGTCTCTTGCCATTCTAATGCAAACCTGGTTTTTAGAGCTGTTTCTTGTACTCAAGGACATGCATAACTCACTTGCTAACCTATTTTGGCTCCAAACTGAAACTTTACAACAAATTTTAGTTACCTTGGTTTGTAGCTTGTACTACTAGGAAATATCTGAACTTGGGATGCAGCTTAGAAATGCATCTTCAGAGTTCTGCTTTCTTTTTTCAAGGAAACCAGAAATACATCCTGTGTCCATACCTCTGGGAATGGGATACTCCATGCCTTGGCCAGCCAAATTAAATGTAATTTTTGTGTCAGTGTTAACCAGGACAGTGTGAGCAAGGCTTTGTTCCTGCCTGGGTTCATGAAAGGGAAGATTTTTACATCACTCTCAATTTTGATCACTTTGTGTTATTTGTGTCTATTATTTGTTTAGGGAAACCACAAGCATTTAAAATGTGTAAGAATATAAACAAAAGGGAAAACATACTTTGATCCCTATTAGCAATCTTTATTAGTTCTGTTATTTGAATTTGAAATTATTTGAAGCCTGGGTCTTGTTACATCTGTCAAATATCAAGTCAAAATACAATCAATCCCACCAAAATCAAAAGAGGAATTAAGTGAATTTCTAAGTCACTGGGGAAATGGTAAAAGAGTGGATCCAGTTAAAGAATTGTGAATTGCTGGGAATCTCTGTTTGCCTGGTTCATTTTTACCTTCCTGGATCTGCTGGCAGCAGTGTTTCTATAGAGACCAGGAACTCCATGTGTTGAAATCTGAAGCTTTCTCCTCGCCTTCAGAGGGAACAGAATTGCATTAAAAATAAAAATTTAAAAAATCTTTAACACATCTTCACAATGAGGTGGTACAGACCTGCACAAACACTTCTGTAAGCCATCATTTTCTGTATAACTTGGCTTCCTTGTCATAATTCCTCATCCATCAAGTCCCACTCCATCTTCAGGATGAGAGGTTGATGCAAACAAGGCATTGCATTTACTGGTGTTGTTTTAAGTCTTCTGCTAAGCTGTGTGTTTAGAACTGTCATGGTTACTTTTCTTCCCTTCTGTTTCCAGCACTTTGGTCTCCTTTACAAGTTGATACAGAGATTATCCCTTAAAACCAAGCAGCAGTGAAGCACCAAGTCCCCCACCCAGCAGCACTGAGCCATCGGTGAGCCCATTGGGAACCTTCTGCCTTCCACTGAACCCTGCTGCTCCTTTTCCTTTGTCTCCTCTTTGCTACTGTATAGAGGGGAGGAAGGCATAAAGAAAATGAAATTTTAACTCCTGTGCACCTTTGAAGTGCTTTTCTTCACCTTCTTCCCCTGACTTGTACCAGGTTTTTCCTTTGCATTTTGGTGAGGGAGAGGCTGAGAGACTTCAGCAATTCCTGCAGTTTGATTTTTGAGCAGCTTCTCTTGAGTGTCACCCAAAGTCCAGCACCTTCATGGACACTGTCACATAGCCAGCCTGGGAACTGAAACTACAGCATCTCTGCCCAGCAAACAAGGACTTGGAGCAGTTGTTTAAAAGAAAAAACCAAAAAGTGCACGTGCAAATTAAAGAGAATGCAATTAGCACGTTTCCTTATGGCACCTCTTCCTTGAGCTCACTGCCTGGCTTTAGGGAGTTGTGCTGAGCAAGCAGTGTCTGCAGCAAGCACCTTCTTGCATTTTATTCCAACTCTCCCCCTTTTAGGAGGTGCACTGGGAGGGATCTTGAGGGTTATTACAGGATGAGGAAAGATTGAGATTGGGTTTCTGGCATCAGGGTTCTGCCAGGGACAGGTTCTGTTCTGTCTCTCTTGCAGGATGCATTTTGCTGTGTACTTGATTTCTCTGGGGGTTTTTGGTCCTTGAACAGTTCACAGCTGCCACCACTCTGTGCTCAATTCTTGCTTGATTTTTGAGGGGTGTTCCCTACTCCAGCTGCTGCAGGATCAGCTTCTGTGCTGTTCCAGGTACTTACACAAACTGGTTCTGTTGATAACCAGAGAAGAGCAGCTCAGACCTGGAAAATTTATTGAAATACTACAAGCCCTAGGCTAGTTGTAGGTCTAGAAGATAACCCTGAGCACTGTCCTGCCACCCAGCAAGTTCTGAGTCCTTTTCTGTAACCTCTTCTGTGTACCTGAGGTCTCTTCACATGCCACAGTGACACTTTCTTTAAAATTTAAGCTACTGCTTGTAATTAAAGCAGCATATCCTACAGAGGCTGAAAAGCTATTTTTTGACTTGAGGTGGACCTTTTTTCTTTTGAATGCAAGGAGAATTCCAGCTGTGGATTCCTGTCTGCTTGTTGTGGCCAGTCCCTGTCCTTTGGATGGGCACCAAAGCACTGATTTCCATCCTCCTCTGTGTATTTTACTCGAATCTCCTTGGAGTACCCTTATCCCATGATTTGTCCTTTCTGCTACTTTCAATATGTAGCAATTTGTTCTTTAAAGGATCTTGTCTTTTCCAGGAAAGCCTGCTGGTGCCAGTGGCTCACCAAGGTGCCAGCATGGTGCCAAGCACTCCAGAACCATCAGCCCCCCAGGGAAATCTGCCTTTTCCTCATCTTTTGAGTGCTCATTTGAAATGTGTCTCTCTGCAGGCCTCAAGTGCTCATGGCACTCCTCTGCCAAATGAATTTATAATGACTTCAGAAGTTGCTGGAGTGGCTGGAAGGCAAGCCTTGATTGTTTTCCACTGGTTTTTATGCTCTGCCCATAGAGACTGCATCTGCTGTGCCCTGGGGAGCTGCAGGCCCTGGGCTGGCTGGGTTTAGAACATGCCTGGTGCAGTGGCTCTCTGAAAAACTCTGTAGGCTCTGAATATCTGGGAGTAGTTTGAGTCCTCCAGCTGCAGCATCAATTTCTGGTGTGTTACACTTAAGGAGGTGGTGTTCCCCCCAGTCTAGCAGATTATTTCACCAGTCTCAATGATTACTTTGCTGAGAAAAATTAGAAAAATAATATTAGAAATGCTGCTGCAGCTTGAGTTGATGTGTGTAAAATCTGGCAGTAGTGAGCAAGAGTGAAGAGAACAGACCTGGAACTTGTTCCTTGCTGTGGAAACTGTCAGCCTTCAGTCTTCCAGGTGAGAAATTCAAAGTTCAGAGTGAAAAACTTGCACCCAGTCTGTTTGCAGAGGCTGTAGCACAAAGGAAACACCTTAGCTCTGTGTGGTCTCAGCAGTGAACTGTTAACACTCCTGATGCTGTGCTAGAAGCCAATGGAAACAACCTAAAAAAAAAGATGGATAAGAAAAATGAGGAGAGTTCATAAACCTGAGGGGCAGTTGGGATGGTGCATTGCTCTCTCCCACACAATGTTAGTTTGTCCTGTAATCCTTTTGTCTCTCTCTCCCTGGTTGCCAGAAAAAGTAATTTTTACAACAGATGAAAGAGTTTTTGCTTTTGATCAAAGTACACGTGCACTGAAACATGAATGCTCCAATCTGAGATAGTCAAATCCCAACTTCCTCATAGCTGGAGCAGAGCCCCCAGCCTGGGATTGAATTTAAATTCCAACTTCCTCATAGCTGGAGCAGAGCCCCCAGCCTGGGATTGAATTTAGTTCCCACATTTTTGTTTCCTTGCTAAGTCAACAGAGGAGCTTGCAGAGAGCCCCTGGAGCTGATCTGCACTGCAGCATAACTGAGCAATTCAGTCACCAGCACAAAGGCAGAAATCCAACAGGTGTTGTGATCAAATAAAAGTTCTCCACAACGTTGCAGAAGAGCTCTGTGTAGCTGATTCTTGTTGCCCTTATTTTTACCTGTCCTCTTTTTCTGAGGAGTTTGCCTGGCCTGTAGGGAAGAGCATGGAAAGCTTTATATCCACATCCACACACTAGTGGCTAGCAGTTGATACTCCAAGCCAGAAATCCATTTTCTTTGCTATTTACCTGACTTCACCTGTTGTCCTGCTGCTGTCAGAGTCTGCAGTTCACCAAAAAAAAAATGGTTTTCCAGCAGGTTTTAACTGAAGCTGTTAATTCCCTCTGTCCACTTCCACCTGCATGGGCACTATTGGGAATTGTTTGGGAGTAATTTGGATTATTGTAGTTCCTCTCCCAAATGAGAGAAGTAATGCTGTGCAATATGAACTCCACTCCTGAAGCCAGAATGGAATTAGGTCTCCTGCTATCTGTGGCTGGAAGTCACCACAATCTATTTAGACATTCAAAACCACAGCTATACCCAAAATTGCTGTGGGGCTTGGTTTTGAGGGTGTTTTGTTTGTTTTAAATCTCATGCTCTTACATTGTTCATGGCCCAAACCCAAATCCCAGGCTGCTCCTTAAACCCCATGTTTAAGCTGGGTTTTACATTTCATTTGGTCTTGACTCACCAATCTGAAATGCTGGGGCTGCTCCTGGATGTCTCAGAAAATTGGGCCTCTGGGTGCTTGAGTGTAGACTCCTGCTTGCTCACTTTAATCTGTTTAGTTTCTATTTGTAGTAACTGCATAGCAACTCCAAGGTTATAATCTGGAATATTTGCAGCTCAGGAAAATGATTTGATTTATCTAGCAATGTTAACTCAATTATTTATCTCTTGTGTGCCCTGAAGAACAAATGTATATTGAGGTGAATATTTAAAAGCTAATAGAAAATTCAATGCAGTTGATTTACATATTTTAGGACTGTAAATGTAATAATATTTAAGTATTTTAACTTTGGGGTTTTTTTTATTTGTTTGTCTCTTTTTCCCTTGGAAAATAAATCAAGTGAATAGGATTGATGGATAGATTTGTCAGAGAACTATTTGCTCACAAAAATGGAATCTCCTTGCATTATTTGGAGGAATAGACACCTCTAGAAAATGGGAGAAAATCGATGTATTTAAAAGCTTCATCCTGCCTAGTCAAAATAGTATGACAGAAAACATTTACACACTCCAAGCATGATTCCAGCACCTTGAGGTGAGCAAATTCCTGTTTATTCTGAAGGTTTGTGCTCATGTGAAGCAATTAAAGATTCTATGCAAAACAGCTTTGGTACTGTGAAAAACTGGTTACCTCAGCAGCCAGCACTGTGTGCTCATGGAGATTGTTGTGCCTCTGTCCTTGCCCAATGCCTGTTTGAACACTAAACTATTTATTCCAATTACAAGCATTGCAAGAGATCTGTTCCCTGAGTCTGTCAGAGTCGTGGTCAGAGGTGTGGAGTGGCAGAAGGGCAGAGCTGGATGTGCTCTCACCCCGGTGCTGAGTTCAGCATCACAGCCCTGAGGGCTTCTCCTTGGGAAACCCAGCACCAGCAGCGTGTGGGGCTGAGCAGTGTCCCCATGGTGACACAGGCAGCCCTTTGTCACTGTTTGATAGGAAATGACAGAGCCATCAGAAGGCTGAGTAGCATAAAATGTGTTGTCTTTACTTGGAACCACTTTTATACACTGAGCAATACAGCTGGACCTGATTGGTCATTTAATCAATACATTTAACCTGATTGAAAATCAGCTATCCTCAAAATACACTTGAGAAACGGCTGAGGGAGCTGGGGGTGCTCAGCCTGGAGAAAAGGAGACTCAGGGGTGCCCTCATCACTCTCTGCAGCTCCTGAAAGGTGCCTGTGCTCAGCTGGGGCTGGGCTCTTTCTCCAGGAACTGACAGAACCAGAGCACACAGCCTCAACTGTGCCAAGGGAAATACAGGTTGGATAACAGGAAAAAAATATAGGTTGGATATTAGGAAAAAGTTTTTCACAGAAAGGTGATAAAGCTCTGCAATGGCTGCCCGGGGAGGTGGTGGAGTCCCCATCCCTGGGTGTGTTTAACAAAGCCTGGATGTGGCTCTGGGTGCCAGGGTTCAGTTGAGGTGCTGGGGCTGGGTTGGACTCAATGATCTTGAAGGTCTCTTCCAACCCAGTGATTCTGTGATGGGCTAATTAACAAGATATTTATTTATTTATTTATTTATTTATTTAATTAATATATATTTTTTAATTTTTTAATTTTTTATTTTTTATTTTTTATATATATTTATTTTTATATATATATATTTATAACAATCTTATGAGAATAACAAGAAAACAGGTATTAGGAAAACAACACCTGCAGGTTATTTTTAATAATTGGCTATCATTCTTTATCTCCAGCTCACTAAAGTCTCCCAGGCCGATTCTGGGAGGACTTACCTAGTTTTCTCTCTCTCTGACCAGGCTGTCACATCCACAGCCCCACCTGCAGGTCCCGAGGTGACAGGAGCATCTCCCGGTGCCAGCCCTGGGGTGTATCCCAGCTCTAGAAATCATTGTTCTCTCTGCACAAGTGTCTCCTCTACCTCCTCTGCTTGTACCAATGCATTTTTGGAGCTGGCGTGCCCAAAATCACAGCCCTGTGGCACAGGCAGGGCACGGCCAGAGCAGCAGCCCCAGGATGCCCAGCGATACTGGAATAATTCCAGTATAGCCAGATGGGACCTGCCTGAGCTTGTCTGGCCCTGCTGCTGAACCAAACAGCAACAACTGTGATGTTTTCACCCCACAGACACTTTTGCCTGCCTGGGTGTGTGGTGTTTCACCCCACAGACACTTTTGCCTGGCAGGGAGTGTGGTGTTTTCACCCCACAGACACTTTGGGCTGCCTGGGTGTGTGGTGTTTGACCCCACAGACACTTTTGGCCAGCTGGGTGTGTGGTGTTTTACCCCACAGACACTTTTGGGTGTGTGGTGTTTTCACCCCACAGACACTTTTGCCTGGCTGGGAGTGTGGTGTTTCACCCCACAGACACTTTTGGCTGCCTGGGTGTGTGGTGTTTCACCCCACAGACACTTTTGGCTGCCTGGGTGTGTGGTGTTTCACCCCACAGACACTTTGGGCTGCCTGGGTGTGTGGTGTTTCACCCCACAGACACTTTTGGCTGGCTGGGTGTGTGGTGTTTCACCCCACAGACACTTTTGCCTGCCTGGGTGTGTGGTGTTTCACCCCACAGACACTTTGGGCTGCCTGGGTGTGTGGTGTTTCACCCCACAGACACCTTTGCCTGCCTGGGTGCTGCAGCTGGGCACTGCAGACAAGTCCAGGCCTGCAGGAGCTCTGGTGGTGCTGGGATGGAGCTTCCCCCCATAACAGGGGCTGCTCCTCAGGTTTCCCTCTGCTGGAGAAGCTTTAAGGGGATGGTGAAGGAAAGGAGTCGGTTCTGATGGAGGCTTTGGATCCAGAGCTTTATTCTGGCCTCTGAATGCAGCACCAGCTCCAACAGAACTCCCTGAGCCCGTGGCTGCTGCTCCTTTAACCCCGGGCAGAGGGCAGGGAAGGGGCAGGGAGCCACCAAGCAGGGACAGGAGGGGAGGGACAAAGGGACAAAGGACACCTGGATGGCCCAGTGTCCCCCCGGGGGTAGAGGGCATCCTTTGGATCTGCCCAATCCCTTCTGGAATGCCAGGACTGACAGACAGTGCTGGGAGGGGTCAGGGTGGGGAAAGGAGAGGTGACTGACACACCTGGGAGGGAATTATCAGGGGAGGGACCCGAGGTTCTGAGGCAAACCCGTGGCTGCCTGTTTGCGGGTCCCTGGGGCTGCTGCTGGGGACGCTGAGGTGCCAGGGGGATACCGAGGTGCCAGGAGGTTGCTGAGGTGCCAGGGGGATGCTGAGGTGCCAGGGGGACACTGGGGTGCCAGGGGGATGCCGAGGTGCCAGGGGGATGCTGAGGTGCCAGGGGGATGCCGAGGTGCCAGGGGGATGCTGAGGTGCCAGGGGGATGCTGAGGTGCCAGGGGGACACTGGGGTGCCAGGAGGTTGCTGAGGTGCCAGGAGGTTGCTGAGGTGCCAGGAGGTTGCTGAGGTGCCAGGAGGTTGCTGAGGTGCCAGGAGGATGCTGAGGTGCCAGGGGGACGCTGAGGTGCCAGGAGGATGCTGAGGTCCTGGCTCCTCACACCAGGCTGTTCAAAGTGGTGATTTGTCTTTCTAGAAAAGAAAGGTCTCCTAAGAGAGAGGAAAGGTTGAAAACGAAGGTGGCAGAAGAGCTGCTGGGACAAGCAGTGAAGATGGAGGTGTACTCCAGTGATGGAGAGCAAAGAGCTGCTCTAGAAATGGATCATCATTGCTCTCTGTGTGTCCCCATTGCTCACACAGGTGTCCCCTCTACCTCCTCTGCTTGTAAGTGCAATTTTGGAGCTGGGGTGCCCACTGTCCCCTCACAGCCCTCTGGCACACAGAGCAAACCCCTGCAGGCTGAGGGGCAGCTCATTGCAGGGCTGGCTTTAACACAGGCTCTGCCGTGTCGTTATCACAGAATCACAGAATTAACTAGGCTGGAAAAGACCTTTGAGCCTCCTATAATTCTGTCAGTGCCCAGCTTTGGAGGGAAGGTCCCTGTGGACAGCAGGGAGGTCCTTGCTGACAGGAAGGGTGGTGGGAAGGCAGAGAGGAAGAAAGTCCAGCTGCCTTTCCTGGATGCAGACTGGGGCTGTGGCAGCCACCCCACTGCAGCTGAGCCTGGCTCCCAGTGCAGGGAGACCTCTGCTTGCCCCACTGAGGGACTGGGAATTTGCACTAGAGAATAGCCTGTAAGGGGCTCTAGGACTCATTTATTAAAGTTTTAATTCTCAGATGATGCTTCTGAGGTAGCACTGAGTAGTTCTTGATAGGGGTGCTGAAGTGCTGTTACATATTTGCATTTGTTGACCATTTTTAGTCAGATGGTTTGCACTCCTCATGCTGGCTTCCTCTCTGTTTCCTCCACGTGCCATTCTGGTTTTATTTCAGTGAAAGTGTTATTCTACTTTAGCAACTTTGTCTGTAGAGATTAAAAAGATTATTAAAATGAGAGGCAGACAAACAACTCTTAGGCACCCTTCTCTGTAGGTTGCTGTTGGATTTCCCTTTTAGGAGAATGCTCTGTGGTGGTTTTTCCTCATGATGTGTTCCCAAATACTCCTGCTCTACAGAAGCAGTCAGGCAGCAGTCTACTCCAGGTCATGGGAAGGGCACACTAGAATATGAATCATTCAAAGGAACTGCTAATTAGGAGGCCTGTTAAATAGAGGGGAAGTTAAAGAATATCCCTTTCCCTGTGGCAGAGAAAAATGACAAACTACAGAAAGATTGGAGAGAGGCTATTTTATGCTCAAGCTCTAAATGGATCCCACTCTGCAATCAGCTGCAGCAAGCACAGCCTTCCTCAGCAAGGCTTTTCCAGACCGTACAACAGCTTGCGTCTTCCATCTATTTTTGGTTTTTCTCTTGCCCTGGTTTCCATAGTATCTGAATGCTTCATGCTCTTAAATATATCTGACACTTACAGCACCTTGCTGAAGTAGGAGGTACAAAGGGCTTTGCTCTTTGGAGCTGCTGGAGCTGGAATAGCCTGGGGATGTGTGGAAGATGTGGGGTGGAGTCCTGAGTGGAAAATGTGCTTTTCTAGAGGCTGGATTTGTCACTGCTGGCTTAGGCATAGCAGGAGAAAAGAAATCCTCATAAAACGTCTGAAAAAATATTTGAAGGGCTCAGTGGTGTAGTGCTGGGAGCAGGGGTGGAGATGATGAGATCTGGTGATTGCCACGTTCTCCTCTAATCCTCTCTGCTTTCTTCAGGTGCCACATTTCTTTCTCTCAGGTAATGAGAGCATGAGGACAACTAGGTTGTGTCCTGAAGCCAGGTTGTTCATGTTGTGAGCTTATTCCTGTGGAATATTTTTAATACAATATATAATAATATAATTTTAATAGATTTAAATAATAATAATAATAATAATAATAATAATAATAATAATAATAATAATAATAATAATAATAATAATAATAATATCTTAATACAGTGTAATGGTGAGTAATGGGAAGATAAAGAATTTACCAAAAATAAAGAGATGAGTGAGAAGCAGATGCTGTAGGGATGATCCCAAGATTCTAGGAATGCTCATTCCTTTTATTTTTAAGGGATACCCAGGTGACAGCATGTGACAGAAATCTCTGTGCTCCAGGAGTGTTTGGGGAGCAGGGGGAGAAGCCAGATCAAATCAGCAGAGCTCAATATCTCTGCTGATTAAAGCCAGGTCCAAACTGAACTCAGTCAGCTGGATTGAGTGTTGCATGGTTGTAGAGCTGAGGAGTTGCCTCTCATTTTTTGGGAAAGGACAGCCCTGTGCCATTCTTTCCTGGCCAACTTCCTTTCAAGCTTTGGAAGAAACAGTCTGCACACAACCCAAACTTCTTCCACAAGGTGGTGTGTTTTTATTTGTTTATTTGGGTTTTGTTTTGTTTTTGAAATCAATCCTCATAGAACAGCTGCTTTTGATATCTGCACAAAGATATCTGGAACCTGTGATGGTCACTTTCAGTTCACCCACTGTGACAACTCGGGTCAAAAAAATCCACAGCCCTCAAAACTTAGTTAATTTTAGGGTTCTTGCAAAGTTAAAATGTTAAAACTCCCCATGGCAAGTTATATTCTTTTACACAGGATATTTTTCTCTTAGGCTGGCAGTCTGGCTGCAGAATCTTTTACACCAGACAAGAAGCAATCACATTAGAGGAATAACTTTTATCTCCCTGAGATACTGTCTTATTGCTTGGATATTTCCTGCCAAGGCTGTCTTACCTTGTCCTTTAGCTTTTCTGCCTAGGGAACAAATAGGTAAGGAAAGGCAGATTGTTTTAAAGGACCCTTTTTTTCCCTCCCTCCCTTTTTCCTTTTTTTTTTTTTTTTTTTTTTTCTGGGCTGTGGTGAGGATTTTCTGCCTTAAATGGTGTCTCCTAGGTGATGTGGAAATTCAGAGCTCCAGCTTGTATTTTCTCCATCCCTCATTGCCTTTAGGAGTGGAAGGACTAGGCAGACACTCCTAAGGCAAAATGGACCTGGCTGCTCCTGCACCCTTTGTATGAGCCCTTCTCAGATTTGGGCCACTGGACTGGACCTCTCCACCTTTCATCTTAAGCTGCCCCATCTAAATACAAAATACTCACATGCCACAAGAAACCAGGCAAGTCTAGATGTGTGTAAGGGAAATATTTTGGGTGTTTTTCACTAGCAAATATTTCTGCAAAAGAGAAACTCGCTGGGTATACAATGTGGTTTTCTTCTAACAGTTGTTTTTTTTTTGAAGCAGCATCTCAGGTTTAGGCAGAATCTGTTCCCTCACCCCTGGGAATTGTGCATCTGAGCTCTGCTGTGCTCCTTCTTGCACTCTTGTGTAGACTCCTCCATGACAGATGCAACATGTTTCTTCTCCCTCTGCACAGGTGACCTCTCATTTCCCTTTTTCTCTGTCTTGGTGCTAAGATTCCTTTTATCTTCCCCTTAATCCTGTTACTCTGGTATATAATTCTCTGCCTGGCTCTGTAAACCCCAGGTGCTGATTGACAGCTGCTCTGTTTTTCATTTTCCAGCAGAATTTTCATGTCTGTTGTTCTCTACCGCAGTCAGGGTGGTTTTAGTATGTCCATTCATGGACTCCAAAAGAGATGGATTCATCTTTCCTTCTAAACAGACATTTTCTACCCGAGGCACTGGGTCCCTTGAGCTGTAACAAAAGCCTAGAGCAGCTTTTGCTGCAGCAGCTGATGTGAAAAAGCGAGCAAGGCATGCAAAGGTGCCTGAAAACTTTACTTGCTTAGGTGTGATTCATCCAAGGTGAGGATTGCTGCTGTTGCCATAAAGCTCTCTTGTTTTAAACATTGCCTTATCTGCTTGCAGCTGTTAAAAATGAGAACAGCTTGACTTGCCATAGGCTTCCCAGCTGATGCATCTGTGCCTTCCAAATAGATGGCAGAACCCTGGCAGCCTCTGCAAGATATGTCAACAGAAAGTTTGACCGGTGTGGGGAGATCCTGGGGGAATTTAGGGTGGATTTTAGGGGTGGTAACACCATCAAACACAAGACAGCTCTCCAGCCTTGAGACACCTGCAGCATCCCTGGGTTCAGACCAGAAATCTGCAGGCCTTTGTGAGTCCATTTCCATGAAAAGCCTGGATGCAAATCCCAGGCTCCTGCTGGCCCTCAGTGAGTGTTCTGGCAGCTCCACACACAGCTGGGCACGGCAGCCAGTGCTGCAGGGAGTGAAGAGGAATCCCAAATCCCTCCGGCTCTGCCTCTCTCATTCTTGCCATGACTTCAGCCTGGGAGCCAGGTGGGTGCTCATACACAACCAGTATATCCATGATAGATAGATAGATAGATAGATAGATAGATAGATAGATAGATAGATAGATAGATAGAATATCCATTCTTCCCTCTGCTTTGTAGGATTGGGCTCCCTCTTCTTCCCCTGGTAACACACCCCCCTTTTCCCTAACCTGCCTTTTCCTGCTGCACATATCTCCTGCTGCAGGGGCCTAGGTAAAATCACACCTGAGAGATGTGGGTAGGGTTTGAGGCTCTGGCATGTGGGAGAGAGGAGGAGGAAGGATGGGACTTGGGGAGCAGGCAGGAGAATGCTGAATTGGGCTGCAGGGGAGCACAGAGCTGTGGCTGCCCTGGTTATGCTGTGCTGTGTGGTAGGGTCACCTCTCCACTCACTGCTGCCCTCCCTGAGCAGGATCCAGGGCAGGAGAGAAGGGAAAGGCAGAGAGCTCTGAGCAGAGACTACACAAGGGGAAGCAAGGCCAGGCTGTGCCTGCACCAGGTCCTTTCACAGGCACAGCCTGGCATGCTCAGAGGAGCTGAGCACCTGACTCTGCCACAGCTCTCTCTGCAAACAACCCAGCCAAACGCCCTCCCTCCTCCCGGTATTCATCCTCAGGGACACTGGGGCAGCATGACAGGCTGAAATGTGTGCTGTGACGACAAAAGCCGTGCACGCTGCTGCGGAGGGAATGCTCTGGAGGAGATGCAGGCAGCGTGTGGCTGTGGGCGGCGGAGCGGGACTGGGCTGCGTCCCTGCAGCTCCCGACGGAGCCTCGGCTGTGCTGCGCCTCAGCGTCAGCCTGGCGTGACAGAGGTGGGGCACAGAGGTGACACAGCCCCGAGGCCACCTGAGCACCGACATCCCCTCAGTGCCTCACAGCATCTGGCAGAGCTGGAGGAAGCGGTGGGAGAGCGATGCAGAGCCTCCCTCACACCATGAGGGAGAGCCGGTCCCCTCAGCAGTAATGGCTGCTTCAACATGGATACACAACCAGCTCCTGGCCATCTGGCACGGTCTGACACAGGAACGGGCTGGGGATCCTCCACCCAGCCTCAGTGAGGAGGGAGCTGAGCTGCTGGGAAGAAAGGGGACTGTCCCTAGAAAGGCAGGGACAGACAGACAGAGAAAAGCCTGCCCGGGGTTTTAGAGCTGGGGCCGTGTGTGGCTTTCCCTTCCAGCTTAGCCCCCTCCAGCCCCTGTGTTCGCTGCTGGGTCACGGCTGCGTTACAAAATTTTCTGCTTTAAATAATCTCTTCGCCTCCAGACCCTTGTGCTGAGGCGCCAAGAAAATGGGCCGAATGCTAATTTCTGACACGGATGTGGAGCGGCTCTGCCTTCGTGGGTGCTCTGAGCTCTCCCTTGCTCCCAGGGCCGTCAGCGCTCCTGGGCCCTAAAAACACAGCGGGGACGGGCATGGCGGCGGTCACTGCCGCCTCGTCGCCTTCACCACCCTCTTGTTCCAGCCGGTCCTGAGCGACCCTCCCGGGCCGCTCCCGGGGGTCTCCGGTGCCGTCCCCGCTGCCCCAGGCTCGTGCGGGGCCGCGGCGGCGCGGGGCCCGGCAGGGGGCGCTGTGGCGCGGCTCTTTGTGGCGCCGCGGCGGCGGCGCTGGCGGCGGGGCCGTTCCCGCCGCGCTGCCTCCCCCGCCCGCCCGCCCGCCCGCCCGCCCGCAGCCGCGCCGGGCGCGGGGCATGGCCAGACTCACCGAGGGCGAGGCGAGGAGGCAGCCGCCGCCGCTCCCGCCAGCGCCGCAGCCGCCCCCGCCGCCGCCGCCGCGCCGAGCCTCCCCCATGAGCAGCAGCGGCGGCGCGGAGCCCCCGGCGCAGCCCGACAGCATGAAGGACCTGGATGCCATCAAGCTCTTCGTGGGGCAGATCCCGCGCAACCTGGAGGAGAAGGACCTCAAGCCGCTCTTCGAGCAGTTCGGCAAGATCTACGAGCTCACCGTGCTCAAGGACCGCTACACCGGCATGCACAAGGGTGAGCGCGGCGCGGCGCGCACAAAGGGGCGGCGGGCCCCGGGTCGCTCCACGCGTGACCCACCGCGCTGTGCTGTTCTGCCACAGCCCCGCGTCCCTCAGGGGGCCTGGCGGCTCCGATCCGCCACCCGGGAACGCGTCCGCATCCCCAGCGCCCACGGGCGGGGTCCCCATCCCCGCGGCGGAGCCCCTCGGCCGCGGCCCGCGCCCCTCCGGCAGCCCCGGGCCTGTGGCCCCGCGTGGGGTGCGGTGACAAAGGCGGCGATGGGCAGCGCGGGCCGGGCCGAGGCTGCCGCGGAGCGCGGGGGCTGCAGCGGGACCCTCGCTGGGCCGTCCCCGAGGGGGGCTCACACCGAGCCCGGGCAGGGCTTCGGCGCTGCGGTTCTAAAATCCGTGCAACAAAGAATATTGGCCGCGAACGTGCCGCTGTCAGTGGCGTTTGGGGTAGGTGAGGGGCCTTGGTGATGGCACACGGGGAGATGAGGGGTCTTCCTTCGCTGAAGGGGGACCTTGAACGGGTGCTGAAAAGTTTGAGGAGGCTCCTTTAGCCTCGCTTATTGTTGTGTTTTTATACTGAAGAGGTGTCGCGTTCGGCGTGGCGGCTCCCTTCGGTGGAGCGGCTCTACCCCACCCCAGCAGGTGTTTGGGATCTTGTGACCAGCACGGCTCCAGACAGGAAAGGAACTCACGGAGTTGTTTGCTGTAGGATCCCAGGGGGTGATGGCAGCATCGCTCCCTGGCGCAGGTAGAACAACCTGCAGGGAGCCGACGGCGAGTGCCCTGAAAGCTGTCGGTGCTCAGCATGGGCTGCTGTGCCCTAAAATGATCTGTGATGGGGCCATGTGTTGGTGCATGCTGGAGGGAGTGTGCAACCCTCAGTCGTGATGCCTCGGATTTAGGAGGAAGGATAGGAAAAATCCTGCCTTGGCAACGTGAACCGTTCTAGACTGAACGGAGAGGGAAGAGGACAAGAAAAAAAACAAGTGTATTTTCAAACAAAAGGCCAAATCTAACTCTCCAGCACAAAAGGAAAGCACTTTTTCATTGAAGCCCGTGGGGGCTGGGCTGGCATGAATTTAGCTGAAGAAGTGTGTCTGGTTGTGAGTGAAAAACGAGGATGCCATGTGCTTGTGTGTCTCTGTGTGCAAGGAGCTGCATCCAAACCTGCTGCCAGGGGATGGTGAGTTGCAAGGTTTCAAACCCAGCAAGGAGGAGAATGGGCCCAAGGCAAGAGACAATTGCACATTTCATTCCAATTGACATCTTAAATATAGACTGTGTGGTCTGAGGTCAGCTTCCAAGCAGGAGACAAATTCTAGGCATCTGCTTAGGTATGGAAATTAGAGGGGGCAGCAGTGGTATTAGCCAGATGTGTGTGATATTAACTTGCAGTTAAAAGCAGGATTTCTGCAGCAAAATAAATACATCCTTTTGGTTCTAACATTTCTGTTTTTTGAGTGGATGTGGGTGTTGTTGGTCAGGGGTTCTGCCCAGAAGAGGCTGTTGAGATGTGAGGTTCTCTGGTGGTTGTTTGGGGGTTATTTCCACACCTCTTCAGTTCCCTGTGCCCCTCCCTGTCCTGTTTTGTACGGAGTGAGAGGCTGGGATTCCTTTCCTGGTGGCATGAGTTTGCATGTAGATCCTCAGCCTGTTTTGGAACAGCCTCTCCAGAGAAGCCATCCCTTGACAAGGAAGTGTGTGGGGGTTTATCGTGCAGGAGGGAATGAATCCACAATCCAGCCCACCCTGGTGCCTGCTCATTCCCATTTCCCAGCTTTGGCTGCAGTGCCTGTGCTCCATGCAGGAAGGGCCATCCTGGTGAGGAGCTGCTGCTGGCATCTGCAGGCCTGCAAGGTGCCAGGCCTGACCCAGGAGCTGCAGTGGCCTGGAGCACTGTCACAGCCCCCAGACAGGGGATGCTTTGGCTGCAGGCTCATCCCTGCACTCAACAGAAGCCACCTTTCTGGGGCAGTTCTAACAGCAGACTCAGTTTTCTCTCCCCACGTTGCTGATCTGCAGTGAGATCCAATTGACAGCTCACATGCAGCTTCCATCTGCTTTTTTCCCTTTCTCTCCCCAAAGGGGAGGAAGCAGTTGTGTGAGAAGCCAGCACTGCTGGTGGAGCCCAGCGTGCCCTCTTGTATTCCCTTGCAGCTTGCCATGGAGCTGAGCAGCCACCTCTGCCTCCAGGGAGGAAGGAAGGGTGGAAAAGGCCTGCCAGGGGCTGGAGGGTGTGAGCTGGGCTGCAGTGTCCAAGAGCTGGTCCTCTATGGGGGCTTAGAATGGATGAATTCAGTGGAGGCAGAGGAGAATCTTGGAGATTTAGAAATGTGAGCTCTGCTATGAAATGGTTTTGTTGGTACCTGACTAGTCATGTCTCAGCAACCTGGCTACTGGTAGCTGATACTGTTACAGCCTAATATTATTCATCAGGCAGTTTTTCTATTTATGTTAATCACAGATACATTTGCATGTTAATGGCAGTGTTTGTCTCAAAGCTAATATTTTCATGGGAAGAGCGGGGAGGTGTTTGAACAGGCTTTTGGAATGGGTCAGGGGAGGCTGAGTGGGCAGAATCAAGTGGAAATTTTTGGCCTTGTGTTCCAGGATTAGGCAGAAGGCACTTCCTTCACAAGTGTCAACTGGAAGGGTTTCCTAGGAGTGCTCATGGTAGGGAAAGTGGAGCCATTGAGGAGCGTGAGGTGCCAAAATGAATTGCAGGGGAATGTTCAGGGGCAGGAGCAGGTGGCTTTTCCAGAGGGCAAGGATACAACACCACCCTCAGCCCAACTTGCCTCCCTGGCAGCCCAGTTTTGACTCAGCTTCTGCAGGCTTGTAGATTAGCTCCCCACTGACTCCACGCTTCCCCTGCTGAAGTATTTAATGTGATTTCTGATGCTAAGCAGAATCTAGAGATCCCTCCCTCCTGCAAACCAGCAGCCTTTTCTTGCTCAAGGCTTTAGACTGCTGATGTGTGGAGTAATATTTAGGATCTGAAGGGACTGTAAATTCCAGAGCCAATGTGTAGTTTGTAGGGAGGATCAGGCACTGAATATATATATTATTTTTTATGCAGTCTCTTTCAAGTGAAACTAGGCTGGGTTCTGCCTTCAGGGAGCTGGAAACCCTCTTGGAGCCCATGGAAGGAGGGTGGTACCACCAGTGCTGGTGGGACATGGAGGGATCTTTGGCAGAATGGTGCTGGCTTTGCAGACAGAGCTCTGGGTGCTGTCCTGCATCCCCATGCTGGGAATGGCTCCTTGGCACTGCCTGGCTGCCTGAGACCTTCCAGGCTGACACTTCTGAACACCCTGAGCACTTTCTAACACCACGTCCTGTGTCTCAGCTGACGTGGTGTGAGAAGTGCCCAAAGGGGCCTGAGCCTGTCTGTCTGAGCTTGCTGTTAACTAAAGCAGGAAATGTGGAAGTGAGAAAGCCCAGTGAGACTGACAGGCCCCTCTGCACCTCTGGACATCTCTTCAGATCCTTGGGTGGCTCTGTCAAACTCAACGTTTTAGGAGCTCAAAGAAGCCATGGTGAGCAGAATCCTGTCCCAGCATCCCAGAGTAGCTGCACAGTTAGTGTGCAAGAGATAATGGCTCTTCAGGAAGGAAGTTTATTTTCCCCAAATATTTATTTACACAATTAGAGCAGAGTGTTTCTGCTAAACCTTTTCCTGTATTTCTGACCAGGGCTTTGCAAAGACAATGCAATTGACTGCTCTACCTCCAAAACACCTGGCTGTGGAAGGCAGTAATCATCTTTTCCAACATCTTTAGCTCCTTCCTTTCCAGAGCCAGTACAGCTTCCCAGGTTGCTGCAGTTGGGGCAGTAAGAATGAGAGGAATGTCCTCAAAGCTTAGGGACATGAAGAGCAGTGGACCAGGCTGTCCTGTACCTGCAGCCCCAGTCCAGGCAGGACATTAGAGGCTGCCTGAGTGCTGCTCCATGCTTGAGTGAGGAGCAGGAGCACAAGTGGCTCCTGCTGAGCAAATGCCCACACCCTTGGAAAGCAGAGCAGCAGTGGGGATTGCATTTGGGTTGGAGGGAGGCATCTTCAGGCTCCACAGTTTCTGTCTCTGGAAGCTGCTGCCTCTTGGTACTGAGCTGCTAAAAGATGAGCAACGTTTCTGCCTTTGCCCTAGGGGAGAGGAGGACCAGAGGGCTCTAAGGAGGGGATTCCTGGCACTTTTTCATTGGTGCTGGTGGGCCTAGGTGTTGCTGGCCTTGACAAATCCCTGATCTGGCATGGTAACAGTACCTCCCTGTGTGGGGAATGTCTCTCCTTTATCCCCACTGAATGCTGTGTCTTTGTCCAGGTCTCATTTTCAGCTTGTCCTCCCATGGACTGGGGTTTTTGAGGGTGCTTTGCCTCAGTTTTGCCATTGCTGAGCACTGGAATAATGGACTCAAGGATGGGGTTTGCCTGCTTGACATAACTCCACTCCTATCCTGGGTTTTCTGAGGTTGATGGCTGATGCTCCTGAGGCAAGAATAGTGCCTTCACTGCACGTGGGCATAGTACCAATGCATTGAAGCTTTTAGTGGAATAAATTGCTTATTCCCAAGTGCTGACTTTGGAGTTTCGTGAGCTAAACCTGGCCCAAATTATCTTAGAATTCTGAGTCTTGTATGACTTGCAAAGTAGCAGCCTGGAGCAGCAGGTGGAGTTGGGTATCTGTGTTTGTGACCAGGCCTTCAGATCTGTTAGAAATAGATTATAGAGGTTGTAGAATCTGGTCTCTCTGGTTATAGAGCTGCTTTTGGGGCTTGATGTCAGAGCAGCCCATGGGAAGTGTGAAAGCTGAGGGGAGCTTCCCCACCACAGCAGAGCCAGCTGCCTTTGCCAGGAGCACTGCATCACCTGCATTCTTCCTGGCCTCACTATATTTGTTAAATTACCTGCTGGTCCCACATTTGGTGCAGCATTCAACATCTGGGCAATAAGGAGCTTTAATGACCTCTCAGAGATACCTAGTGCTTGTGTGCTGTTCATGGAAGGTTTTTTCCCCTAGCAAAGAGGTGTGAGGACAGGTGTGATGTGCTTACCTGCAGCAACTTCTTGGAGCTGGGATGGAAGAGCAGGATAATGATGTTGCTGTGGTTGGGATTGTCCTGAGGAGCTGGCCTCAGGGTGTTGTGTATACCTGGAGTCCCACTGGGCTGGAGGGGAGAGGCCCAGACAGTCCCTGCACCACCTTTGGCTGCAGCTCAGGGAGAGCTGAAGCAGCTTTGGAGCGCCCCAAGCCAGGCACAAGGATGTGGAGGCAGAAAAATGGGCTTCTCTAACCAGAACAATGCATGTGCAGCCCCAGCACAGCAGTGTGGACAGGGATATTCAGCAGCAGGCCAGAGGGACTCGTCCTGCCTTTGCTTGGGATGTGAAATGCCACTGTGGATAGCAGGGGGATGAGTGAGGGGCTCAGATGCATTCTGAGTCTATTCTCCAGTGCTTTGCCTACCCTCATCTGAAACAACTCAAGTGACAGAGCTCCAGGCACTTCCCTGGGGAGATCATTCCACAGTCTAAAGCTCTTTCTGCTAGGAAATGCTTCTTGATAACCAGCCAGATTTTCCCTTTGCTTATTCTTAGCATCAGAGCACCCAAAGATGGTCCCTCTTCTTCCTGGAGGGGCTACAACTCCTCCCCCTCCTCCCTTGGCTCCAGAATTCATCTGAGGTGTTGAGTCATATCTTGACTAAGAATGTCAGGATCTGGCCTTTTCTCTGTGCTTTTCATCTGCCTTCTCAGGTTGGCCCTGGCAGGATGCAGGATGCTCTGCTGGGCTCTGTGTTGCCCTTGTGGTGCTTTGGTGTTTGTGTGCATCACACAGGGCCAGGCCTCTCCTGCCATAGCTCCCTAATTTGTGAGTCTGGATCGTGGAGCTTTTGTGGAAGCCTAAAATCCCAGATACTTCTCTCCTTGCTTCTTTTCTTCTTTTAATCAGTAATCATGCTGGTCCTTGCCTCTCTCCTGATCCTTGTGTTTGGGGCTGTTTGTGCCACAGGCAGGATCAGCTTTCCTTTTGCTCCCCCATTGTGTCTCACCTTGTTCAACACCTGTGTCAAGCCCCTTTATTCACTGGAACCCTTTTCCAGCTCTTCATAGACTTCAGATGTGGCCTGCAAGTCCTTTCACATTGTTTCTTTGTCTTTTTTTTCCCCCCTGGAGCTTTAGACACATCCAAATTATGTAACATTTGTGTTGATGTTCATCTGCAAGTGCCTAAGTTGACACTCTGTGTATCTGCTGCAGGTTGTGCATTCCTCACATACTGTGCCAGAGACTCTGCCATCAAAGCCCAGACAGCCCTGCATGAACAGAAGACTTTGCCAGGGGTAAGTCCCAGTGAATTGTCTGGAGCTGATGCTGTGGGCAGGATGATGGGGAATTTTCAGGGGAGGGAGTGAGGGTGAGATGTGGCTCAGATCAATTCTCCTGCTTGTGGAAGAGAAGGGTGTTTGTTTCAGGGCTTGGAACAGGGATCTGGGAGTGGAAGCACAGCATTGCTCCTCAGAGCTGCTGCTTTTCTGCTTTTTTTCCTCTTTCTGTGCTGCTCTTTGCTCTCTGGGGTGTGACAGGACTCCTTCAGCTTTCTATCCCTGTGGGCTTTGGGGTGAAGTGTGTAGGTGCACAGTGGGCATTGCTGAAAACCTCACACAAGATAAGATAGCAGAGCCTTTTTCCAGGTGTGCAGAACCTCCTGGTGCATCCAATTCTAATCTGCCATTGCCCTGCAGGGTGCCTGGATGGAGCTCTGATGCAGTGGCTGAATTGGATCAGCCTCTCAAAAATAAAATACACACTTGCCACATGCCATTGTTTGGAAGAGAAATGAGTTATTTTTAGGTGAGAGAAGGACTGCTGGTCTGCTCCTGGGTCTTGCTCACTCACAGCTGGTCTTGGGAGCAGAAATTTTGAAATTTTACATCCTTCAGTGGGATTTTACAATCCTTCAGTGGGGTTTGAGGGAGGCTGGGCACTGTGGAACAGGTCCCTCCTTGCCTGGCTGTCCTCTGCCTCCCTGGGACCTGCTGGAGAGCTGGAAGGAGTTCTGGATTGTTGCCCTTCCCTTTTTGGTGTGATTTAGGAGCTTTGACTGGGCAGTTCCCTTGCTGTACTGAGGGGGTTGATCAAGCACATTGAAAGGATTCGTTTGGAGGTGAGTAGGAGGAGGAGTTGGGTACTTATAGATAGAAGCTCACAGGAGGCCCTGAGTGCTCAAGGCAACAGAATAATTAATGTAAACCAGGGGTCTCTGGAGGGTGGTTAGGAATTCTTAACCATAACATTTTTTCTTTAACCCATACAGGTCCAAAGAGCTTCTCTCACCTCTCCCAGCTGCCCTCAAGACCTCCACACACACACACACTCACATCCTTTTCTGTATTTGTTTGCTTGTGCTTTTTTGGCATGGGCCTGTGCTGGAAAATGCATGTGACTCAATTATCACTTAACAAGGTCCTTATCTCAGGCCAGCCAGGGGGAAGAGTACAAATAACCAGCCCAGATCTGCCTGAGATATTTTTGTGTGGTGGGAAATGGTTGGATTTTTAAACTAAAGCAGTGTAACCTCGTGTGTTGGTGCAGGGCAGAGCTGACAGTGCCTATAAGAACAAGTCAGAGGATGGAGGAGCAGTTGAGAGGAGTCATGATACAGTGCTGTCAATGCAGTGGGGAAGTCAGATGTGTCTCTGAAAAATTATTCATGGGAGGCTTGGTGGATTCAAGGCAATCTCAGCTTTGCTACAGTTCTACATGGGGGATTTGTTGCTTGTTTCCCTGTGTTCTCTGCTGTCTGTGCTCTCAGGGGTTGTAGAGAGCTGCATGGAGCAGTGTTTAAAGCAGCAATTTGTCTATGATGTGGTGATCTAAAGGCTTTTTATGTTAAGGGAGGTGTAAGACACTGCCTGGGAACAGTAAGAAATCTGTGGTAGGTGAGCACTTTTGAACATACTTGTCTGGAGACAGTTAATGAGCAGTGTGGTGTAATTATGTTTCAGGATTAGGATGAAGATGAGCTGTGCTGCATTTGGAGCTATTTTCAGGCTGCCAATATACCACTTCATCACATTTGGTTTCTCTTTTGTTCAGTCCCTCAGTGACCAAGAAGGCACAATTCTCTCTCTCTCTTTGGGCATGTGGAGGTGGTTGCTTGGCATGGACATGGGCTGGGTGAGCTGAGCTGGCTTCCAGCCATGGTCTGGTGGTGTTTGTGTAGCATCACCTGTCCTTGTGGGCAACACTTTGGAAATCAATCACAGACAGGAGAGCCAGGCAGTTCTTCCCTGTTTTAGGAGCAAGGATGTAAAATTTCATCTCTGTACATTCACACCTGGATCACCTTCTGGTGATCTCTGGGGCAAAGCCCATCCCCAGGAGTTCAGGAAGGGCTCAGAATGTTGTGACCACACCACTGAGATTTCAGTCAGTGGGCCACAGTCTGATAACCAACTGATTTCTTGTCCTTTTAGCCATATCCTTTCTCTGCATTGCACATAGCAGGAGAATAAAGAAAGCTGAAGGCTTGTGAAGTGTAGGGTGACACAAGCTGTCACCTGAGTGCATGACAGGAGCTTTACAGACAGCAAGGGGTGAAGCTGGCAGGGCAAGGATCTTGTGCTGGTCCTACACTTGCTGTTTTACCACCAAGCAATTGCAGGTGCCACAAGAACCAAAGTACCTCCCTTTGTTGGCCTCAGTGCAGAGAGCTGTGCTTGAACCCAACAGTTCATCAGCCTGAATAGAGACAAATTACTTTTTTTGGTCTTGATGGAGGATTTGGTGAGGAGAGAGTTATGGAAATGCTCTGATATGGTTTCTGAGACAGTCTCAGGCTGTGATCAGGCCTCTGGAGCAGGATTCTGGGTTCTCCTCCAGGCTGTCACTGGGTGGGTCTGGGCCCACTGAGGTGTTGCTGAGCCCTCCATGACCTGCAGGGCCATGAGTGCACTGTAGCTTACCTAGGCTTTTATCTATAGTTATATTTATATTGTAGGTTTTCCACACAAGTCAATAGGAATCACTGTTGTCTGTATTTATTCCTGTGGCATTATTTGGGGCAAGTTCTCTTTATGTGAGGTCAGAATTCTCTTTTGTCTCTGAATTGAGTGCTGTTGGATGTATGGTAACTGAATGGAATTTAAACTCTAAAAAGCTTATTTTTTAACAGTAAGGCTCAGCATCTTTTTCTGAGGTAGACAGAATTTTGGCTTTTACATTCTTTTATATGGACCAATGTGCTCAGGGTGTAAAGTAACAAGATTGTCATAGAATCATCATGTTGGGAAGGATCTCTGAGATTATTGAATCCAACCATTAACCCAGCACTACCAAGTGCACTGAACCATGTCCTTAAGTGCCACATTTGATGGTGACTCAACCAGCCTCACCTGTACAGCTGCATATTGTATTATCTAACACACCTGTGCTGCCCTCAGAGCTGCTGAATTGTTGAAATCAGGCCTTTAAGGCCGTTTCCTAAATTTGGTGCCCTGTTCAGCTGCCAGCCAGCCCAGCAGTGCAGTGTTTCACCTTCTCCCCACTCCCTGGCACACTCCTCCCTGCCTCAGTGCAATGATATTATATCTCAATAACCCATGCCTTTGATTCGTGATTGTGCCTTCACTTTGCTGAGTTCTGAAAGGAATTGGAGAGGTTATTAATGACACACAGTGATCACACAGCAAGTTAAAGCCTCTTGCTAAGTGAAATTTGAGGGAAAAGCATCCAGCTTTTCAATATTTCGCAGAAACGCTTTATGTCTCTTTTCATTTGCAGCCAGACAGTTGCAAATTACATAAAATTGCTCCTGAAGAAGAAGAGGAAGAAGAATAGAGGGAGGAAGTGGAGGGGGGGAGGTTTAAAAAAGTAATTCTTTTGGCAAGGTACAGTTACAGTTTTATTTCTATGCAGAACAAAGAAAGGCCTGCTGAAAGGTAGGCAAGTAAGTGGCAGAAATTGGTATTGATCCAAGCTGGGAATACGGGCAGTTTAAGAGCAGTGATGAGGGTACTGAAATGTGGCTACATCATAGGGAGAACTCATGGATGCAGGGACACAGGAATGGAAAATTACAGAGAGCAGCAGCATGAGAGCAGACACAGACTCTGGGAATGCACCAGGGGTTGAGATGCTGCAGCACTAATTCAGGTGGTTGGGCACCAGCCTCGTGCAGAGACCCAGCAGAGCTGGAGCAGGGGGCATCCCTGTGGGCAGGCTGGGTCCTGTGCTGCCAGGAGCAAGGGCTCACCTGGGCCATCTGGCAGGATCCACAGCCCATGGTGGCAGGAGGGAGCACAGGTCACTGGAGGGACTTTGGTGGAGAGGGCAGAGCATCTCGTTCTTCCCTCCCTTCTCATTTGTGCACCAGCCTGGACCAGGATTTCTGAAAGTTTCAGGTGGTTTAAATGTTTGGCTGAGGTTTGAAGCTGGGCCCTGCTCATTAATCTTTGCAGCTGGAACCCTTGAACAGGGCAGGGTGGAGGAGTTTTTCCCGTGTCCATGCTGCAGGTTTGATGGACAATCCCATTGCTGAGAGCCTTGCAGCATTGTCAGTCAGACACACAGAGAGCATGGCAAGGCTGTCCCATGGAAATGGCAGCACCAGGACACGAAGGTGCTGGGCTAAAGCAGCCCAGAAGCAGCAGCAGAAGTGCCTGTTCAGTGCAGGGGGAATTGAAAATACTTGTGCTGTGGAGGGTTTGACGTGAGGGGCTGAGACCTCTCAGTGAGGCAAAGCCCACTGAAGGGCCTGCACTGAGGATGAAGCTGCCCAGGCAGACATTGCCTCCTGTTCCCTGTGGGATTGGCAGGACAGTGAAATTAAAGATCAGCACCCATTGCCACGTGCTGCCCCAGTGGACACACACAGAGGCTCCGTCCTGTGCACGAGGGCTCTTCCTTTCTGCAGAGAAATTGCTGCCCTTGGCACAGCCAGGCCCTGGCATCTCCTTGCAGCACAAAGCTTTGACTTTTGCCTCTTTCCTGGTGGCCTCACTTTGCTGTGCTGGTGAACTCAGCTGTACCTGCACACCAGCCCACACAGACCCTGCTCTTTGCAAAGGCCCCCCCGTCCTGGGTGAGGTTCCACATTCCCATGGGGTCACTGGGGGTGTGTGCCTGCACACAAGTGTTTGTGAACATGGATGGAGGTGGGACCATAGGATAATTTATGGTGCAAGAGACCCCTGGGGTCTGTGCTCAAAGCCCGCTCAAAGCAGGGCTGACTACACCACATCACTGAGGGCCTTCTCCAAGTGGGATTTTCCTGTCTCCAGGGGCATCCTGCAGTCACCTGGGGCCTCTTTTCTCACTGCCAGCACCCCTAAAGGGAAACAGCTTCTCTCATATCAGCCCAGAGCAGGCTCAGGGGATTTATTTGGGGCTTGGGCCCGTTTGGGGTGGATTTTCCCGTGGGTGTGTCAGTATCCACGGAGGTTTTGCTCTGCTGGGATTGTCAGTGTTAGTGGTTGCCAAGGGAACTGGCACAGCCGCTCTGTGTGCAGGCAGAGGGTCCCTGTGCCTGCCCCCCTCTGTTCCATCACCAGAAATGTCTTTTCCTGGCCACTGTCATTACCCTGCCATGGGGCAGCAGAAGGGCATGGCTGCAGCAGTGAACCTCTGCAGAGCTGCTCAGACACTGCTGTCACAGGCTCTTCTTCCCTTCCCTGCATTTTGGGGTCCTTGCAGGCTGCAGCCTGTGCACAGAGAAGGCCCTGGAGGTGCTCCCTGGACCCGTGGGGCACCAGGGGAAGGCTCAGGGTGCTGGGTGTCCTTTCAGTGCAGAGATCAAAGCCAGCTGAGTGTGTGCTCCCAGCTTTTCCCTCTGCAGCTTTCTTGCCCAACTTGGTGACCCATCTTACTGCTGCTTTTTGCAGGCCTTAAGCCCTAAGCATTCCTTGGGGCAATTCCTTGGCAAATGTGGCAATCTTGGGCAAGTCTCTGAAGCAAGATGGTGCAGCTGACACAGGACTGTGGGTCTGAGCACCCAGCTGTGCCTGAGTCCTCAGGCCCATGGCATTCTGGAGGTCAGAAGGATCTCTTGTGGTCTTGATGAACTTTCTAGAGGAGTTTTTGGGTTTTCAGTTTCATCAGTCCTTCAGCAATCTTCCTTGCTTGTGCATAAAGATGTAGCTGAGCCTTGCAGGCAGAAGCTGTGTGGTTTGTACTCTGGGATTCACATCCTGCTTCTGCCACAGACTTTCTGCATGATCTTCATCACCACATGCCTCAATTCCTCCACCTGGAACACACTGCTCATAATTATCCTTGTCTCCTCCATAGCAGGATTGAATGAGGTGAATTCATAAGCAGCCTGTAGAGCTGTGCCAGAGCTTGGTACTAATGTTGCTCATGTTTCTGTATGAGACAGCCCCTCTTTCTCAGGAAGGAGGGTTCTCCTGGACAGGACTAAGGCACACTGAGGTGGCAGAGGGAAGGTGCAAGCAGGACACTTGAGCACTGAGACTGGCACAAATCCATCCCTGCTTGCATTCCCAATCAGAAACAGAGTCCAAATGAACAAATTAGCATTTAGATTTATGTGCTCTGCCCAGTTAGAAGTGATTATGACCATTCAGAAAGGGCATTTTTAACTGGCCAGAGGAGGACAAGCCCACAATTTGTAAAGTGGAGAGCCTAGGACCTAATTCTGCCAGTGGCCTTGGATGCCTTTTGGTTGCTGCCATCCCAGAGGAGGCAGCCTGCATTGTGTGCTTTGTGCACTCTGCTTCTGACCCTCTTAACACTGGGAACTTCCCCTGCATTGCACCTAAGGGGCTATTTTACATCACTTACTTGTAATTAATAGAGAGGCTTGCCCTGCTGTCTCAGGGGGCTTTTTCCTTCCATCCAGCTTTTGCAATTTGAAAGCTGGAGAAAAGGGGGATCTGGGAATCTTCTCCTTGAAGAGCAGGGCTACCAGATTGCTGAGCTGCCTGACATCTCCTGCTGGGCACTGACTGAACATGGGGAGCCAGTTCACCTCCACAAGTCTTTATTTGGGGTGTGGTGAGAAAAGTGGTGCATTTTGGCCTTGGTGAAACCAAGAGCAAAGCTTCCCCTGACTTTAGGAGTGCCAGGATGTCTGATGCCAGATTCTTGTTCTCTAGAGTGCTGCAAAGGTGGGGAGCATCTCCTCAAAAGCAGAGGGGGAGCCCAGGCAGAGCAGGGTTCCCTGCTTCTCTGTGCTGCCCAGTCCTGGCATTTGGGGTGGGTGTAATCCAGACACTCCCAGCAAGGCCTCTTAGGCCTTTCCCCTTCCCTGGAGTCTCTGGGCTGCAGTCACCTCCCTGTGGGTGTCTCCTCACAGTTCTCAGAGGGCTGCACAGGACATGGATGCTGTGGGACACTCCTGATCTCTGTGCTGCCCAGTCCTGGCATTTGGGGTGGGTGTAATCCAGACACTCCCAGCAAGGCCTCTTAGGCCTTTCCCCTTCCCTGGAGTCTCTGGGCTGCAGTCACCTCCCTGTGGGTGTCTCCTCACGGTTCTCAGAGGGCTGCACAGGACATGGATGCTGTGGGACACTCCTGAGGCTGGCTGCCCCATTGCTTCCCACCAGGAACCCCTCCAGAAAGCCAGCAAAGGCTGCAGGCTCCTGAGAGGGGCAGTGGTGCAGGCAGAGAAACCTCTGTGAGAGCTGAGAGCAGGGACAGCTGTGTTGTGCATCCAGCCAGGAGGGAAATGTGAGGGAAAAGCTGGAGCAGGAGCTTTGCTGCCCATCTGGTGCCCACTGCTGCTCCAGAGGATTTCCTGAGTGCAGTGGGTCACGGAGCTGCCAGCCCTGTCAGTGTCAGCAGCAGTGGGTAGGGAGGACCCTGAGGTGTGAGGGTGAGGGATGGCACAGGGGACATTGGGCCCATGGTGTCCTGACAGCATGTGCCAAATGTTCATGTGATATTCTTAAGAAATGAGGACTAATAATGCTCAGCTGAATAATTGAACAGGGAAGATGAAGCTCAGCTTGTGAGGCAGGTGCAGGCTCGTGAATCATTTGCTGGAATTCTCCATCCTACACATGTGCTCACCTCTGTGTTCCTGTGTGGTAAAAGGCATCCATGTCTTTCCACTCTGGGAATTCAGGGCAGGCACATCCTGACTGCTGGATTCTGGGCCCAGCTGGGTATATACAAATACAATTTTCTTATTCAGGTGTGCTCTCTGATTACTGTGCAGCCTCAGGTGATGACTGGAGGCCAGGAGAATTTGTACTTCCAGAAGTGGGTCCTCCTTGCTGCCCTGTTCCTCTCTTTCTCCCTCAAATAGGAGAGGTGAAACTTGACCTTTCCTACTGTGTGTCCTGTAGGGGACAGAGCTCTTTGTCTGAGACCTGTGAACAGAATTTAGGATCTCCCAGGGACAGTTCTTAAGGCCTTAAGGTGGTTGAGTTAAAGCTGCTGTGGACTCCCTCTTCTTGAGAGGCCTTTGATAATTTGTTCATCTTTGGTGAGATGAACAAATGAGAGTGGTGGTGTCCTTCTTCAGGGAAGCCTCTTGTGTGCAAGGAGAGCTCCCTCTGCCTCAGCTGGGACACCTCCTGTTTCAGGAAGAAGCTGCCACACAACCCTGCTGCTCTTCTCCAAGCCTCAGCATCTGGACACATCTCTTGTATCTTGTTTTCTTCTTCTCTTTACCCAAATCTTCCAGAGCAGATAAAGACCAGCTCAGAGACCCGACCTCAGCTTGGTGGGTGTCTCTCAAAGTCCCTGGAGCTGGCAAAGCCTCTGGAAATGGGCAGGACTTGATCTGATACGGGCAGGGGGAAATTCTTTGTGTGCCCAAGGCAGGTGCAGTTTCAGGTGGGCAGGAGAGGAGCTGTGGCCATAGCTGGGGGTGCTGGCTGTGCCTCCTCTTGTAGCCCCAGGCAGGAGCTGCCTCTGGGGTTGCACCATTGCTGTGCTGGCACTGCCACCTGGCTGCCAGGGCACTGTGCTGGGGCCCAGCTGTGGGCACATCACCTCACTGGCTCAGTGGCCCTGAGGGATGCACTGCCCCAGGATTTCAGGTTTGGTGGGGTCACCACCCCTGGGGTCACGTCCCTGCCACGGGGCAAAGGACAGGGATGGACAGATGGGGAGAGGGGGCCCCTTCCCCAGAGATGATATCAAAATGTCTCTTTTGTGCAAAGCAGAGGGAATGCCCCCAAGAGCTGGTTTCCATGGCAACTGCAAATGTCAGGTTCCATGTGGTGAATAACCGTTTCCATGACAACACCTCCTTTATCCTAGGTGCTGGGAGCTGGAGTGACAGCCCTGTTGGGGGAGGGGACAGGGAGATGGCCTCAGGTACTTAACCTCCCCCTCTCCTGCCCCCATCCTTCCCTCAGCCCCTGCATCCCTGGAGGGAGGTGCTGGATGTGTGTGCCCTGCATTTGCACAGCATCCCTGCCTCCCCTCCTACCCCCACATGGCTTTGGGGCTTTGGCTTCCTCACAGAAGCTGAGATCTCAGTCTGTGCCTCATCTCCCTCCCCATCAGTTCAGTTAGTTTAGCCCTGGTTTTGCATCCTGGGTAGAAACAAAACTATTCCTTGGTGCTGGGGGAATCCATGTCCTGGATGTGACGTGGCCAGCTGCCTCTGCTGGCTCTGCAGGGAGCTCTCTCTTCTGAGCACACATCTGGGCTGCCTGCCCTCTCCCACTCAGCCTCACACAGGCAGGGTGCCAGGGACCGTGAGCACTGACAGCAGCCTCTCAGCAAGGAAATTGAGGCTTTGTGCAACAACAATCTCTGACCTCAGACTCCTGAATCCCTGCCCCACATCCCACTCAGCTCAGCCAAGGGCTGCTGGGGCTGGGGCCACATGGCAGCAAGAGCAGGACATGAGGAGCTCTGCAGATCCCTGCAGCTGAGCAGGAGTGGGGAAAGGACCTGCAGCCTCTCCCTCTTCCCTGAATGATTCAGCAGCTCTTGGGGCTGTTGTCTGTCGAGGTGGAGCATGGCAGCAGCTTGGCCTTGCTCTGAGGAGCTGCCAGCCCATCCCTGGGGCCATTTTCAGCAGCTCCATGGTCAATCCTTGGGGCAGGAATGGTGTGGGCCTGCTCCCAGCCTCTGCTCCTCCTGCCTGAGTTCCATCAGCCAGAGGAAAACAGTTTCAGAGCCCTCAGCTGCCAGGCTGTGTCCATGCCATGCCATGCCAGGAGCCCCTCAGTGCCAGGCTGTGTGCCATGCCATGCCAGGTGTCACCTCCTGGTTGGCCTCTCTGCCCTATGAACTGCAGAGCCACCTCACAGGTTTCCTCCAGCTCTGCCTCTGGTTCCTGGCCACTCTGGAGACTCACAGCC
The DNA here is from genome assembly GCF_051311805.1 of Agelaius phoeniceus. NCBI lineage: Eukaryota > Metazoa > Chordata > Aves > Passeriformes > Icteridae > Agelaius > Agelaius phoeniceus. Next base: position 3,017,658 of record NC_135293.1, read on the forward strand.
CTCCACATATTTCATGCTGGCTTTTAAACACATCTCAGTTGTTGACTTTTATGGCTTGATTTCATTTTCTGTTTTGTTGCTGTTTCTCCTTAGGGGTTTCCTAAAAGAGGGGGCAGACTGTGCCTGGACCTGCAGCTCGTGTGCAGGCCTTGCCTGCAATACTCTGATTGTTTTTTATTATGAATGTCACTGATTCAGGTCACTGTCAGCCTCTGTGAGTGATGCTGAGAGACATGGAGTGAGATGTGCTGTGAATGTGGAAATCTGCCCTGTGCACCATTCCTTGGAGGATATTCTGGTGCACTTGGATCCTGCTAGCTGGGAAAGGAGGCTACAGCTTGTCAGCTGCCTCTCTGGGCAGCACAGGACACACAGCCCTGCCAGCAGATGAGTTTTGCCCTGCTTTTCAAAGCAGACAGTTAAAGCTGTGTGTTCCTTAATGCAGCTTCTTCTGTCTTACCTGGAGAGTCCCCAAAGCATGTGAGCTAAGCTACCCTTCAGCCTTGTTTGTGCTTGGATTATTGCTGATGACACTAATGGCTGCAAGAGAAGGAAAAGCCTCTTCTCCACACCCAAACAAGAGGAGTTTTGCCACTTCCAACCTGAGCATTTCCCCTGAGGGCCAGAGATGAGAGATGTTGGAGAGCAGCACTGCCCTTCTCAAGAGCTGCTCTGGTGTCTGTGTGAGGGCTGGGGAAGGGGGAACAGCACAGCCCTGCTTGCTCTGCTGCTCCTGGCCAAGTTCTCAAGAGCTTCTTTGGTGTCTGTGAGGGCTGGGGAAGGGGGAGCAGCAGAGCCCTGCCTGCTGTGCTGCTCCTGGCCACGTTCACAGGCAGTGCCTCCTCCCTGCTGCAAGGACAGTCCGTGGTGGGTGACGTGGCCGTGCCTGCACTGAGTCAGGGCAGACACAGGAAGAGCTTCCAGGCACAGTCTCACCTCAGGCCACTGCTCAGGCTCCAGTCACATGGTGCTGAGCTGCTTCCTCAGAGTCCTCTCGGTGCTGAGGAGGCAGAGCTTTGTGCATGGTGGGCATTTCCAGGAGAGCTGAATGGGGGAAAGCGCCAGGTTCCTTTTTGGAATAAAATGCTCCCTTCTTCAAGGGTACTGCTGGCCATCACAATGTCTTGGTTTCCCTTCTGCCTCTCTCCTTCCTGTGCCCTGTTGCCAGTGCCTTCAGCAGCCTGTGCTGGGCACTGGGCCAAGCAATAACCTCTGCATTTCTGTTCCCTTGCAGATGGCACGCCCGATCCAGGTGAAGCCTGCGGACAGCGAGAGCCGTGGAGGTAGTTGTCATCTCTCCTTGCTTCTCCTTTGGTGGCCCTGTGCTTGTGAGGGGGACCAGGAAGTGAGGCACAGGGTCCTGACTCTGCCTTGCTCTGTGTGAGGAGGGGTCTGAGTGTGGCAGAGAGCTGGGGGGCAGGAGGGCAGTGCAGGGACACAGCAGGTCCTGAGGGTGATGGTGTCACTGCCCCCTCCACTCTTTCCTGCAGGAGCATCAGGGGTGGGATGGATGGAGATGAGAGATCTCTGCAGCCAGGCCAGGAACTTGGGGTTCATTGCAAAGGGCCTGGGTGCAGGGCCCTGCTGGGAGCTGCCAGGCACAGCTTGGAGCAGGACTGAGAGAAGAGAGGGGCAGAGAGGGTGAGAGAGTAAAAGGGTAAGAGTAAAGGGGGTAAGAGAATAAAAGACAAGAAGCAAGAGACAAGAGGTAAAAGTGCGAAGTTTCCGTTCCAATACAATAAATCTTCTTCTGTGTTGAATATTCTGATTCTCACTAACCAATCTAGTACAAGATACAAATCCTATAGCATTTCCATACAGCCTATAAGAATCACTACATTACCATACTGTGCTACATTTTAAACCCTAAAAACTCCTCTTTGGGCCCCTTCTGCCAAGCTGGCAGGGTCTGCTCTGACCCTTGGGCCTGTCTGCAAGCAGAGGGTGTTGTTCCATCAAAAGGGGATCACCTTCAGCCAGCCATGCCATTGTTTTCCAGTTGTTCAGTAACTGAGGGATCTCAAAGCTTGCTTTCATTTCAATCTCACTTATAGTTTCCATATTCTCAAAATCTTTTGCCAGGCAATCATATTTGTAAGGCTTTCCTGTTTCATCTTCCCCAGCACTTTCCCAGCTATCTGAGGGTGCCATCATCCTGGTAATGTCTTCCCCAGGACATTACTGTGTGGCACTGGGGCTCCTGCAGCCTTTGGGAACAGATTCCTTCATTCCTACACCTGCTCAGCCCAATAAGAGGCAGATCCATCCCTGCAGCAGAACTGGCTTTTTAATGTGTTCAGCTCACTGGTCTGCAGCTGATTCTCCTGTCTGCAGCTCCCTCCACTGCCTCCCCCATCACTGCTGAGCTGTCTCAGTCCTGCAGCAGCCCCCAGCACATTGTCAAGGCCAAAATGCTGTTGCAGAAAAGATCACATGATGGGGAAATAATGTCTGAAGGGAAAGGATCCTGAGATGGAGGTGCTGTCAGCCTGCAGGGGACAGCTTGGGCAGAGCAGCATTTACTGAGAAGTTCAGAGCTGGAAGGTTGGGAACAAGAGAATCTGGTAATTTAATGGGGAGCTCTCAGCAGCTCAAATGCCTCCTCCAGGTGGAGAAGGTTTGCAACTTCAGCCCTTTCCAGATCCATTAACTCATTTTGCTTCTTTTCCTTGCTTTACTGATCTGTTTCTTCTCCTTTTCTCTCCATTCCATGCCCTGTGTTGTTAATGCTGCCCCTGAGAGCAGTTTTGTAGGGGCCAGGGCAGGGTTTGTGTGCTGCTGTTTGTGCTGTGGGACAGCATTTCATTTAGATTTGGAAGGCTTTTGTTTCACATTCCCAAACAGTTTGTAGTGACTCTCACTGTCAAGATCATGAGATATATTTATAATATTTTATCTGAATGTTTGTATTTCTGGTTGTGTGATACTCCTTTAAAAAAAAATCTGTTTAAATCAGATAGAATCTGTAACTTTTGGTTGTTTACTTGTACACCTAAGTTTTACTGAAGTCTGGGCATTTTACTTCAGCCCCTTGGTTTAGGGTTGAATTTAAGGTCCTTATCTGTGCTGTGGGCAATAAAAAGAGACCAGAATCTTCAGGGTGTTTCAGTCTCACTGTTGGAAATGATGTTAAGAATGGATGAGAGATCCTTTAGAGACCTGCAGTGGGTGATGTGGGGAGGGCTGGCTTCTCACTGACACCTCACATTGCCTCTGGGTTCAGCCATTGGCTTCAGTCCTTCCCCTCCCACCCTGATCAAAAACAAAGAGGTTTATGTGTCTGTGAGTGCAGCTCTGGAGTCTCTGGTGTCGAATCAGGGCTGAGGCCATCTCTGCATCTCTTTTTTACCTGGTGGGGGCTCTTCTCTACACACCCACCTGGTATGAAGGGTTGGGATGTGACATCTCTGATGCCTCTGTCCAATCAAGCTGGAACAGGTTAAAAACCCAGGGTGCAGATTTAGGAACAAGCTTTTGGCCAAGGCACTGGACTCTGAAATCTCCAGGTTTATGAAAAGTGCCACATTCCCTGATGGTTGCAAATGTCAGAGCATCAACTCTGCTTCCCATGGACAAGAACAGAAACCTCTGGGGTCTGAGCACCTCCCTGCAGGCTCCTTGCAGCTCCCACAGGATCCATGGCAAACTGGATTTTTTCCTGAGGCAGGAGCAGCACCCTGTGTTTGTCTGAGACAGATTTCTCTCCTGAAATGATTCTGTCCCCATGCTCCACCTGTCAGAGGAGTGGCTGAACAACTTTGCAGATATGGGAAGAGCAATATCCCTGTGGCAATAACCCCACACTGGCAGGAGGTGAAAGAAAGGTTTGGGGCAGGGCAGAAGTGTCTGGAGTAGGAATTTATCAGGGAATAGTAGGAATTTATCAAGGAATAGTAGGAATTTATCAAGGAATAGTAGGAATTTATCAAGGAGTATCTGCATGCCTCAGTGAGGCACTGCTCTGCATTACCCTTGAAGGGAACCTCATTTGTACTCACCAGGGACTGACATTTCCCAAGTGAATCACCCTGAATTAAGAACATGAAGTTGGAACACCAGAATTTACCTCTTGAGGTCTGAGAAATGCTCATTTTTCTACCAAAGGGGCAGTTCTGGCCCAGCCCTGCAGGGGCTGTGTGGGAATATCTGGATGCTCAGTGAAGAAATTCCCTACAGAAAAGTTGTTTCCTGCATTAGTTCAGAGTGGGACTTGTGTTTTTGGGCCAGGCATTGTCAGCTTTTCCCTCTGTCTCTGGGAACCTGGAGTGCCAGGAGAGGGGCAGAGGGGTTTGTGTGCTTGTCTGGGGCACTGCAGTGATGGGCATGAGGGCACCCCAAGCCTCCAGCACTGCCCAGGCACAAGGAAACTCTCTCTGCTTCCAAGATTTCTGCCTCCCATCCACAGCAGGAGCTGCCTTCCCTCTCTCCCTGAATTCTATGGAAAATTTGTTTCTTTCATGGAAAACTTGTTTCCTGCATTAGTTCAGAGTGGGGCTTGTGTTTTTGGACCAGACATTGTCAGCTTTTCCCTCTGTCTCTGGGAGCCTGGAGTGCCAGGAGAGGGGCAGAGGGGTTTGTGTGCTTGTCTGGGGCACTGCAGTGATGGGCATGAGGGCACCCCAAGCCTCCAGCACTGCCCAGGCACAAGGAAACTCTCTCTGCTTCCAAGATTTCTGCATCCCATCCACAGCAGGTTCTGCCTTCCCCCTCTCCCTGATCCTGCTGCTGCCCAGATAACCTGAATTCTATGGAAAATTTGTTTCCTTCATGGAAAAGTTGTTTCCTGCATTAGTTCAGAGTGGGACTTGTGGTTTTGGACCAGACATTGTCAGCTTCCATGATTTCTGCATCCCATCCACATCAGGATCTGCCTTCCCTCTCTCCCTGATCCTGCTGCTGCCCAGATAACCTGAATTCTATGGAAAATTTGTTTCTTGCTGGAAACTTGTTTCCTGCATTAGTTCAGAGTGGGGCTTGTGGTTTTGGACCAGGCATTGTCAGCTTTTCCCTCTGTCTCTGGGAGCCTGGAGTGCCAGGAGAGGGGCAGAGGGGTTTGTGTGCTTGTCTGGGGCACTGCAGTGATGGGCATGAAGGGACCCCAAGCCTCCAGCACTGCCCAGGAAAAAGAAACTCTCTCTGCTTCCAAGATTTCTGTATCCCATCCACAGCAGGAGCTGCCTTCCCTCTCTCCCTGAATTCTATGGAAAATTTGTTTCCTTCATGGAAAAGTTGTTTCCTGCATTAGTTCAGAGTGGGACTTGTGTTTTTGGGCCAGGCATTGTCTGCTTCCATGATTTCTGCCTCCCATCCACATCAGGAGCTGCCTTCCCTCTCTCCCTGGTAACCTGAATTCACTGGCTTTGTGTCCAGAGCTCGTGTGCTCTCTCTTGGTGCCAGAACCCAGCCTCAGCCCCTGGATTGCTCCCTGGAACCTCCATCAGCAGCTCCGTGCTCTGTGCTGGCCCCTCCTGAGCACGTTGCCATGGGAACTCGACAGTCAGAGCTCACAGTGAATTTCCCTGCTCGCTGGACAGCTCGGGAAATCGCCAATCAGAGGGTGAAAAGCAGGAGATGTAGAGAAAGTGAAGGGGAAAACAGCAGGAGGGGAGAGGAGAGCTTCCAGTGCTGCAGGAATTCCTGTGGGGAGCTGGAGAACCATGGAAGTGATGGCTGAGAGTGCCAGAGGGTTTGGGATTGGCCCTGAGAGTGCCAGGGGATTTGGGAACAGCTCTGAGGGTGCCAGAGGGTCCCTGAGAGTCCCAGAGGGTTTGGGATCAGCCCCTGAGAGTGCCAGAGGGTTTGGGATTGGCCCTGAGAGTGCCAGAGGGTTTGGGATTGGCCCTGAGAGTGCCAGAGGGTCCCTGAGAGTCCCAGAGGGTTTGGGATCAGGCCTGAGAGTGCCAGAGGGTTTGGGAACAGCTCTGAGAGTGCCAGGGGCTTTGGGATTGGCCCTGAGAGTGCCAGAGGGTTTGGGGTCGGCCCTGAGAGTCCCAGGGGGTTTGGGGTCAGCCCTGAGAGTCCCAGAGGGTTTGGGATCGGCCCTGAGAGTGCCAGGGGGTCCCTGAGAATGCCAGAAGGTTTGGAATCAGCCCCTGAGAATGCCAGGGAATTTGGGATCAGCTCTGAGAGTGCCAAAGGGTTTGGGAACAGCCCTGAGAGTGCCAGAGGGTTCAGGATGGGTGGTTTTAGGATCACAGCTCAGGTGGAAGGGATTTGGGATCACAGCTCAGGTGGAAGGGATTTGGGATCACAGCTCAGGTGGAAGGTTTGCAGCATTCCAGCCCTGCTGTGAGGGATGAGTCAGCCTGGATGCTGTGGGAGAACAGCCCTGCTTGGAAGCTGAGGAATCCAGAGGATCCCTGATCATGGGTTGGGCTCCAGGGTGCAGGGATTAGGGGTCAGCAGCAGAAAAGCCCTTGCAGAGGTCCCCAGCTGCTGCAGAGGCATCCAAAGGGAGCAGCCTGGATCATTTTCCTTCAGGTGATCTTCAGAAGCAGGATATTCACTATGAAAAATCTTATATTGTCAGTGATTCCATTCCCTTTACTATTGCTCTTCTTATTCAGAAAATTTTCCAGACCCATAGGTGTGTGTATTTATATTTGTATTATTTGTGTATTTATAGTTACAGCTTGAGTCCCTAAGGTGTCACAGTTTTAACCTGTGCATAGCCAGGAAGACTGGCTCTTTTTTCTTTCTTTTTTCTTCCAAATTCCAAAAAGGAAAGCTGAAATTCCCACATGGAGGCAGAACTTCCAAAAGGTTCTGTTAGTGAGCCCTGTCAGGCAGCAGAAGACCCTGTAAAGCTGCAGGGATGGGGCAGTCACTGTTTCAGTGGATTTTTCCCACAGGGCAGGGTAAAGAAAAATGCTTTTGTTTCAACAGAAATGGTGTGAGGGAGAAACCACAGGAATTACCCAGGAAACCTGAGGGGGGCTCTGGAGGAGAAAATCATGAGTAACTTGTAATTTGATGTTGATTTGATTGCAAGGGGTGTGGGATAAAACATCTCAGCACCCCCTGCCCCAGCCAGCCAGGGGTCCCTGAAGAGAAAAGCAAAACCATCAGGTGCAGTTCTGGCTGTCAGATCTTGGCCCACAGTTATGTCCCTGCAAATTCCAGGACCAGAGGATTATTGCACAGCACCCAAAGTCGGTGCAGGTGTTCCCCAATGTATTTCTCCCTTGTGCTGATGATTTTTTAAGGAGCTCTCTCCATGTTTGCCCCCCAAAGGCTGCAGCATATCAATGAAGGCCTGGCTGTAGCTGCAGTGGAGATTCAGGGTAGAGCAAGGAGGAACCTTCCAGAGCTCCAGTGTCCCTGCCATGGCCAGGCTGGGCTCACATCTGGCACCAGGTGATCTCAGTCACCCTGCAGAGCTGCTGCTCCTTTGGTTTCCATGCTCCTCTTCACTGCCCAGCCAATCTCTTCCTGCCCAGTCCCTTTTTTTGTTCACCCCCTCTGTTCCAATCTGATTTTTCACCTTCTCTGTGTGCTGTTTTCTGGTTGGTTTGACCACCAGCCCTCCTGAGCTGGCCCTTGTGGGGCAGGTGCTGCCTCCCTGCTCAGAAGGCAGCTGAACAGCAGCTGCTTTATCAGCTCCTGTGCCTGGGCTGGGGATTATTGGGCATCACCAATTTGAATGGACTCAATCAGCTGAAAGAATGCCTGCAAAGGCAGCCAGTGCCATGCAGGTGCAGGGGGGAATGTAGAAAGAATCACAAGGAAAACAGAAAGGGATGAAATTCCCATGGATGTAGTTACCCAGGGGTTCATGAAAATGGGGAAACTGGGAAACCTGGCCTGTAAAAAAATCTGCAAAGCGATATATTTCAACTACTTCTAGTTCTATAAATCAGGAGTACCTGCTTGGGAGTGGGTTGAGAGCCATTTCTAACACTTGATGGCACATGTCTGCCTGGGGCTACACCAGAGCTGGTGCTGGGGCTCTGGGGCAGGCTGAGGTGACTCCTGTGCTGTCTGCACATTCCTCCTGCTCACTGAGGAATTCCATTCTGGAAGGCATTCCCAGGGGCTGGGGCTGTACAAATCTGTTCCAGGGCTGTGGGAGTCCCTTAGTGCTGCTTGTGTGCATCTGCTGTGCTGTGAAGGACCCATGGCACTGAAGGTCCTGCCTGTGTGTGCTGAGTGAGTCTGTACCTGGCTGAGCAGCAGGGAGGGTTCCTCCCTTCCTTACCTGGTGTGGGGACCCTCCCCTGAGCCAGGAGGAGCAGGGCAGGGGTGTCACAGCCATCTTTTATGGAAAATCCTTTCCTTAGGATTTTTCTTCCTGAGAAGCTGAGAGGCCTCAGGAACAAAATGTAAACCATGGTTATCTGCTGCTGTGGAATGCAACAGGTGCATCTGGGATTGGGCTCATGTGGTTGTTTCTAATTAATGGCCAATCACAGCCCAGCTGGTTCAGACTCTGTCTGAGCCACAAACCTTTATTATGATTCTTCTTTCCTTTTCTATTCTTAGCCAGCCTTCTGATGAAATCCTTTCTTCTATTCTTTTAGTATAGTTTTAATACAATATATATCATAAAATAATAAATCAGCCTCCTGAAACATGGGGTCAGATCCTCATCTCTTCCCTCATCCTGGGACCCCTGTGAGCAGGGTGACACAGGGGCTGTGTGCATGTGTCATGTGCCATCCTGGCCTGGCATCCCTCCCCAGCTCTGCCCTGGAGCTGCAGTGCTGCTGTAGCTCCAAGACCTGTTGTTTTTCAGGTCAGTGCACTCTGAGGCAGAGAGCAGCTCCCTTGCTGTTGCCCCTGTCACATTGCATTGCTGTGTGTGGAGCCAGCCCCTCTGATCCTGTCGCTAACAATAAGGAATCCTCTGGCACTGCTGCTCCAGAGCCACCTCCTGACACGTCCCCTCCTGTGGGTCCTGTCTCCCCACCCGGATCTGGGCCACTGGGGGAGGGTTGGCTCTGCTTTCCTGGCTAAAACTGAGGCTGGGATTTTGGTGTTGTGCTGTTTTACTGCTGTTGACATCAGGCTGGGGAGGATGCTGCCCCAAACCCTGCTGTGGTTGTGTTTGTGCTTGGCTGGGCAGCACCAGGCATGGGATGGGCTCCTGTGGGTGCTGGGGTGGGGAGGGAGTGAGGAAAGGCGCTCTGCCCCTTCCTTGCCTCCACACTTACCCATCCCAACAAAACCATAATCCTCACTCCTCTCTCTGAGGAGGAACCCAGGAGGAGGCTGAGCTCAACGTCCTGGATATGGTCACTCTTCCAGCTCCCTGCCAGTGTGACATGGGTGCACAGTGGAGAGAGGGGAGCAGGGACCATGGAGCTCATCTGTAGGATTTGGATGATCCCACAGTGAGGCAGATTGGGACCCAGGTTTATGCCAGAATTTATCCCAGGCTTTGGGAGATTAGGTTGGAGTGGGGAAGGGCAGATGGAAATTGAGGTGCTTGGTTACATGGCAGCTAAGGAAATGGTGGCTTGGAGAGAAGGAAAAGGAAAGAGAAGTCAAAGATCATGGTCTTCACCCAGCTGTAGGATTTGGATGATCCCACAGTGAGGCAGGTTAGGACCCAGGTTTATGCCAGAATTTATCCCAGGCTTTGGGAGACAGCTGGTTAGGTTGGAGTGGGGAAGGGCAGGTGGAAATTGAGGTGCTTGGTTACATGGCAGCTAAGGAAATGGTGGCTTGGAGACAAGAAAAAGGAAACAGAAGTCAAAGGTCCTGGAATGCATCTCCCTGCTGTGTTACCCAAGGCACCTGTTGGACTTCACCTGCTGATCAGTAGAAATGGGATTGCCCAGACAGATTTTCTTACTATCATTTCTTTTGGATTATTACTATCATTTCAAAGGAAAAGGCTAATGAATGAAAGGAAATTATTAATCCTTTGTTTTCCATTGGGGAGGGTAGGACAGGGGAAGCCACACAAACCCTTGAAGGTGTGAGAAGCTTGGGCAAACCCTGCATTTTCAGCCCTGGAAGCATTTCAGCCAACAGCAACCCATTTCCATGGCAGGCATGTTTTTAACAGCAGGCTGTTCTGTGCAGAAGTGTTCCTCTCCTCCTGCTCTGGACTGCAAGCCTCATAGCAGGTTGATGTTTCTGTGTTTGCCCCTAGGGGACAGGAAGCTCTTTGTGGGCATGTTAAATAAGCAGCAGTCTGAGGATGACGTGCTCCGGCTCTTTGAACCGTTCGGGGTCATTGATGAATGCACGGTGCTCCGTGGACCCGATGGGAACAGCAAAGGTGTGAACCCTCTGTGTGTCCTGCCCTCTGTCCCTGCCCTGGGTGGTGCTCACCAGCCTCACCTTCCCCTTGGGACACTCATTCCCCTCCCTGTGTTTAGGGAACCCCTAAAACAGGCAGGAATAGGGAGCAGGGCAGGATCCCTGTGCTGCCAGGAGGGACTGGGGAGGGTGGGCAGAGGCTGAGGGAGCAGGAGGGAGGCAGGGCAGGGTGAGTAGCTGAGCTCTCAGGGTCACTCACGAGCCTCTCCTGCCCAGCTGGGGCTGCAGGTTGCAGTGTTTGTACCCAGTCCACAGAGGATTTGGGGAAGAGGTGATCAGGGGCAAGGGTGGAGATGGTGTCATCATCTGTAGAATATATCATTGAAGTAATAATTTGAGACCCTTCCTCTTTTTTCCAGGCTAGAGGACTTGGGATGAGGCATCCTTTTTGTTCCCTGCTTCCTTGGGGTGGCTTTCCTTTGCCTTACCTGAGATACAGACACTGTCTCTTGAGTGATGGCACTTTCACAGCACTCCTGTCACTGCAATCTCCTGTGCTCTTTCTGTCCCTTTCCAGGCTGTGCTTTTGTAAAGTTCTCATCTCACACAGAGGCTCAGGCAGCAATCCACGCCCTCCATGGCAGCCAGACAATGCCCGTGAGTATAAGGCCAGGGGACCTTCCCTCTTCCTAATCCTTGTCCCATTTCCCTGTTCCAGGGACCTCCCCACGCTCTCCAGAAAACCACAGCAGGTTCAGCAGCAGTGTCTGGTGTGGCTGGGAGCTGTGTGGGTTTGTGTGTGCTCCACTCAGTGACCATCCTGTCCCTTGGGCTGCTCTTTGTGCCTGTGTTCCTCCAGACTGGGAGGGACAGCACTCACAGCTGTAAAAGCTGAATAAAAAGAGAGCCAAAAATCAGGCCATGCTTTTGTCTTGGAAACAGCTGCTTGTTCAAAACTGAGCAGGGTGAAAGCTGACAGTTCAGCCAACATGGGTGGTCAGGGCTTCAGTGTCTGAGCACTCCTGGGCTCCTCTGATTTAGGCAGTAGAGGAGACCCCTGGGATGGGCTGGGTGTGGGTGGGAACCCTTTCTGCCTGTGTGGGGTTGTGTGGCTGGAGCTGTGCAAGTGGAGCTGCAGCTGTGGCCTCATCTCTGGCAATGTCCAACCTGAATTTGGGGCACCTCAGGGACAGGACAGTGACCTGCTACAGCCAGGGAATTCCCAGGAGCTGCTCTGGCAATGTCCAACCTGAATTTGGGGCACCTCAGGGACAGAACAGTGCCCTGCTGCAGCCAGGGAATTCCCAGGAGCTGCTCTGGCAATGTCCAACCTGAATTTGGGGCACCTCAGGGACAGGACAGTGCCCTGCTGCAGCCAGGAGCTGCTCTGGCAATGTCCAACCTGAATTTGGGGCACCTCAGGGACAGGACAGTGCCCTGCTGCAGCCAGGGAATTCCCAGCTACCAGGAGCTGCTCTGCCTGTCCAGCCAAGCTCATGGTGGTGCTTGTGGCCATCGATGCCCTGGGTGTTCCTGGCTGCACCATCACCTGCTGAGCACAGCCAGGGATGTGTGCATCCATAGGCAGCTGTGTGAGGTGAAGGGTGTGAGAGGGAAGGGCTGGATGGACAGACAGATGGGGAAAGGCACAGCCCAGGTTCCAGGCAGCTCCCCAGCACTTCCACACCAATATTTGCTCTTCTGCTCCTCTTCCCACTCCTCTCTGCTGCCTGTCCTGCCCCGTCCTCCCTTGCCTGACCGCTCTGGCTGTCCCACGCCTCTTCCTTCTCTCCTGCCTCCTCTGTCTCCTCTCTCTGTGCCTAGGGTGCCTCCTCCAGTCTAGTGGTGAAGTTTGCTGACACAGATAAGGAGAGGACCCTGCGCCGTATGCAGCAAATGGTGGGGCAGCTGGGCATTCTCACTCCATCTCTCTCCCTGCCGTTCAGCCCATACAGCGCCTATGCGCAGGCTGTGAGTATCCACGGGGGAAGGGGGGAATGCAGCCCCTGGGAGAGCTCCCCAGCAGCTGGCTGCCTCCTTTCAGCACTCAGCTGCCTCCTTTCAGCACTCAGCTGCCTCGTCTTGCAGAAATTTTGTGTGGTTTTTCTGCTGGAAATGGAGGGAGGGGTAAGGGAACAGCAAAGATGTTGTCTTGGTTTGGAAAGACAGGAGGCTGCTAAGGAAGGCAGGAGCCTCCCCTGAAATGGAGAATGTGAACCCTCCCCATCGCTCTGAATTGCTGTAAATTTTAAATTAAGGGGCTCTCAGGCAAAAAATATGGGAGCAGGAAATAACAGTTCTTTAATAGGGAAGAGAAAATAAAAGGATAAAATAAACAATGCAGTGAACTAAAACAACACTGCCAGAGTCAGAACCCAACCTGACACCCTGTGGGTCAGGGTGTTGGCAGCAGAACCATTGGAATTGTGGCTCAGCCCTCCTGCAGTGTCAGGGCTGGTTCTGCTGGAGCAGGGATCCTGGAGAAGGGTGGAATCTTCCTCTGGAGATCCAGTGGCAGAGGCAGCTGCTGTTCCTCTGGGAAATCCAGTGCAGAAGCTGTGCTGGTGTTCCAGAATCTCCAGATTATATCCAGGCAGGAATGCTTGGCTCCTCCCCCTGGGCTCCCATCTCCCAATGGGATGCTGTAGCTCTTATCAGCCATGCAGGGACATTCAGTGGCTGTTATCAGCAGATGTCCCCTCCTGAGGGAGGAGTGACTGTGGTCACTCAGAGAGAGAGATAAGGCAAACTGCCCACTTGACAAAAGATAATCTGCCATACAGATGGTAAGAGAAAACATCTTGCATTGCAGTCTGGAACAGGTGTGAACCCTGGGATCTCTCCTCCAGAAGGGAGAGCAAAGATGGGGATGGCACAGGAGGAGAAAGAGTCAGTGTGAGGTCAGTGCCTCAGGGGGAAAAATAGGAGAACCAAACCCAGTGGAAAGTAAAAGGAAAGGAAGGAAAAAAATCCTCAAAAAGTGTGAGACAGGCTGAGTCTTGAGTCAAGGGGAAAGCCAAAACAGAGTCACAGAGCAAGGAGGCTGCCTGGGAGAGCTGGGGCCTCCTCAAAGCGAGCCTGGGATTTCTCTGATGTTGTTGGAGGTGTTGGGAACAGGTCAGTCATGACCCATTTCCTTTGTGTCTTGTTATGAGGAGAGCTCAGAGCATTGGTTCCTGCAATACCAACCTGTGAACCCTTCTCTGGCTCTGGGACACAAAGGTGTCTCTCTGGGTTTGGAGCAGCAGGAGAGCTCTGGACCCAGCTTCAGGAGTTCATTTCTCTGCTGAAATTCCCAGGAGGGCCCTGGAAGTGCCCCCAGTGCTGTCCTTGGCTCCCAGGTTCTCTCCCTTGGCCAGTGGGAGTTTGCAAAGTGCTGGAGAGGGAGCAGAGAGCCAGAGGTGTTTCAGCAGCCTGGCTGTGCTTTGGGGTTTAGTGAGAGAACCTCCTTGCCCTGGAGGATGCTGGCAATTGCCATTGATGTTCCAGGTAGGTCCCAAACTCAACAAGTCCCAGATCAGCTGTGGTGGAGCATTGTTTGAGCCTCCTTGGTGAGTGTCATTTTCAGGTCTCTGCTGCCAAGTGTAAAGCCCATGGAAGGAGGCTCAGAACTTGCTCAAGGTACAAGAGGTTCTTGTGTGGACAAAGAAGTCAAAAGTAGATTCTGTTACTGGAAGTAATTTCCTAGGGGGGAGTGCAAATAAATCTGTTCTTCTTGTGTATGTGGACACCTTCTCCTCTGGCTTCAGCAGCTCCTTGGTGTGCCTTCCTTTCATTCACATGGCAGAGGAGGAACAGCTTCTCAATTGTTGGCTCAATCCTCAAAGATTCCCCAACAACTGCCAAATGCATTTTAAGTGTGTGGCAAGAGTATGGATGAGAAAAAAAGGAAATGCATATGACAAGCCAGACAAAGAATTGATCCAACACAGATTATTTGAAGAGCCCTTTGTGACCAGGCACCCCCTTTTGCCAGGATCCTTTTCTGTCCAGCCCAGGAGCCAGCTGCACCTGAGGGCAGGATTGTAGCAGCCATGAGCTGATGATCCTGGTGTGTCTCCTGCTGCCCTAGAGATGGCCCAGACTCGGTGGTGGAGGCAGGGAGGGACCACACAGGGAGGTTTTGGTGCCAGGAGCTGCTTTATCAGCTTGAGCTGATAGGAGGAAGAGCAGGGAGAGCTCCCAGACTCAGCCTTTAGTCCCCAGGGCCCCTGCTGGTGCTGAGCAGGCAGTCAGGTCTCAGCTGTGCCTCCTTGCTTGTCTGCATCTCCTTTCTCCTCAGCTGTGTCTGCTGCTGTGTCTCTCTCTGATTCTTCACTGGCCTTCCCTCTGTGACTCTGTTTTGGCTTTCCCCCTGACTCAAGACTCAGCCTGTCTCCCACTTTTTGAGGATTTTTTCCTTCTTTTCCTTTTACTTTCCACTGGGTTTGGTTCTATTTTTTCCCCTGAGGCACTGACCTCACACCTGACTCTTTCTCCTCTTGCGCCATCCCCATCTTTGGTTTCCCAGCCAGTCCTCACACACCATCAGAGGGAATCAGCCCTTTGGGATTCCACTGACATCTCTGAAAGTGGGGGCAAAAGAGAGGAATTTCCATGCTGAATCTCCTTATGCTTCCTCAAAATGCTCTGCCATGGGCAGCCCTTGGCAGCTGGGACCTCTGGTGAGCCAGGGCTCAGGGAAAGCCCAAAATCCCTCAAGCCTTCCTCATTTTGGGCTTGGAGGAGGAAATGCTGCACCCAGGGTCCCTCCAGGGCTGGGAGATGCAGCTGAGCATTCTGGATTCTGAGCATTCTGAGCATTCTGAGCATTGTGGATTCTGAGCATTGTGGATTCTGAGCATTCTGAGCATTCTGGATTCTGACAGTTCTGGATTCTGACCTTTCTGACCATTCTGGATGTGGCTGAACCAGACTGACAGGAGCAAGGGCTGCTGGGGTGAACTGGTGCATCAGAGGCATCACAGTTCTTGTGGCCATAATTTCATACCCAGCAGCTTCCTCTCCCTGTCCCCACAGGATTTGCTGAGTTTCCAAGCCAAAGTGGTCCCCAGGGGTTTAGGAAGAAGTTTGGAGCCTGGGTTTGTTTTTGTTTTGTTTTCAGTTGTCTGGTTTAAATTTATATTAATAACCTTCTTCTTCAAAATCTATCTCAAACATGAAATAGTCATACAGTAAGTTTAGTCTAAAGTTATTCAGATCTATGCAAATATGCAAAATAAGGTGCTTAAAATGTCAAACAGTGCATGTTAGCTGAAACTGTATGGAAAAGTCTCATCTAGAAAGTACAACTGGCCAAGCATCTGAAATCAGTTTATTTCAGTGCTTAAATCAGATTTTGATCCCAGGTGCTTCTGTAAATGAGTTCATTTTATTCAACAAGTCAGTTCAGGTGGACTCAGGGAAATGTTTGGGAGCTGAAAAAAAAAATTATCAATACAAAAGAGGCCTGAAGTCTTAAAAAAGAAACTATAGCAATTTACTAAGTGCTTATAATGCTTGAATATGTCTTGTATATCATAAATCAATTAGTTCCAAACACAAATCATAATTTGTTCACACCTCCCTCCTTTTATTTCTGCTCTTATGGTTCATTATGGTAATTTTATGTAAGTGATGAGAGCAATTCCAGAGTGCCTGTTTGGTGCTGCTGTGGCCTTGGTCCAGGCAGAGTGTGGCACAGAAATGAGGAAAGAGAAGATCAATATTCACATAGTGAGTAGGAAATGTGGTGGTTCCTGCACTCTGGAGCAGGGACAGGAGCAGGAACTGGTGGAACACAGAACTGGGAGCCCAGGGAGCCCAGGTGGATCCAGGGCTTGTCCTGTCTGGAGTGGCACAGGAGTGACCCCTGTGCTGTCCCCCTGCCCCTGAGCCCTGCCCTGGGATGGGCTGGGGAGCACTCACCCATCCCCAGAAAGGGCTCCAGCCAATTGCACCCCATGGCTGGGCTGGTTCCAGCTTACAGAGGCAGCCCTGCCATGAAATCCCTCTTTCTTTGGTGCTAAAGCCATGATCAGCTGCTGTGTGAGGAGACTGGGAGGTGTAGCTGGCCACAAACCTCTCACAGTTAGCAGAGCAGATCCTCCAGCTGAGCCTTACTGACTTCAGCCCTTGGTGAGGGCTGGCTTCTGGAGAGCTCTGGGTTTGTGTGGCAATGTCAGGAAGATTTTTGGTGTTTCCTTGGGTTTTGCCCCCTGTGTCAGCCCTCAGCTCCTCCTGAGGAGCTCAGGTTTCCTGAGCCATGCCTGTGCCTCCCCTGCTCTTCTTGCTGGGTGTGAGGACAGAGCTGATAAAGGGCTGGATCATTTGGCATCCAAGTCTTTTTTGCCTCTGCACTCTGAGGGCATCTTATGCTCCCACTGATGGTCAAATAGGACCAGGAGGATTTTTTTCTTCTCTTAACCCTCCCAACCCTCCCACCCTTCCTTGTGTACTGTGCATCTCTGCCTTGGCAGGTGGGTCATGGCACCACGAGGAGCTGATGTGCCAGGGGACAGCCTGAGCTCAGGGCTCCAGAGCTCTGAGGGCAAAGCAGGGCACGAGAACTGGGCCTGGCACAGAGCTGTGCCCGTGCCAGAGCAGGATCTGCTCGTGGAGGCTGGGCAGAAGCAGAGGGATCTGGGCCCTGTTCCTCCAGGCAAAGCTGTGTTATTAAAAGTGCCACTGTCTGGCAGAAGTGACAGGGAGAGGGGCCTGTGCCTGGCAGTGCAAGTGGGGAGATGCTGCTGGGTGCCAGGGGCACAGCCCTGAGCTGCTCCCTCCCCTCTGCAGGAGCTCTCAGAGCCCCAGAGGCCTCTCCTGCTGCCCTTGCCCTGTGCCTGAGTGAGCCACAACCCCTCAGGGCTGCTGGCCCATGCAGAGAGTGAGGCATCGGGGTGCCCAGCCATGTCCCTGGCATCTGGGGTGCCCCCCTGAGCTGTGTCCCCTGCCTGCAGCACAGGGTGGCTCTCAGGGGTGGCTCTCAGTGTCCTACATTGGCAGGGACAGCAGCTGTGTGAGTACAGGGCTGCAGGGCCCTGGCAGTGGGGGAGCAGAGCCACCACTGCCCTCCCCAGCAGCTCTGGTGGTGTCGGGGGGATCAGAGCCACCACTGCCCTCCCCAGAGCTCTGGTGGTGTCAGGGGATCAGAGCCACCACTGCCCACCCCAGAGCTCTGGTGGTGTCAGGGGGATCAGAGCCACCACTGCCCTCCCCAGAGCTCTGGTGGTGTCAGGGGGATCAGAGCCACCACTGCCCAGCCCAGCAGCTCTGGTGGTGTCAGGGGGATCAGAGCCACCACTGCCCACCCCAGCAGCTCTGGCATTGCTGGGGGCAGCTCCAGCGCAGGTGGCAGCCCCGGGGAGGTGCCAGCCAGGCTGGCGTGCACAGCCTCCCCCAGCTCGGCAGGGTCCTGGCAGAGGGAGGCCCTGACTGCCTGCTCCTGCCTTGCAGCTGATGCAGCAGCAGACCACGGTTCTCTCCACCTCCCACGGCAGTTACCTGAGCCCGGGCGTCGCCTTCTCGCCGTGCCACATCCAGCAGATCGGGGCCGTCAGTCTCAACGGGCTGCCGGCCACTCCCATTGCACCAGCGTCAGGTGAGGCCTCCCCCAGCAGGGAACTCCTGGCCCAGCACTCTCAGGGCCCCCCCAGGTCAGGCAATTCTGCAGCTCCAGCTCAGCAGCTGCTTTAACTTCGCTGCTTTCCAGCAGTGCAGCCTCTGAGCGCAGCAGTCTCTGCACAAATCCCTGCAATGCTCTGACAGCCTCACACTTCAGCACATCCTCGTGCCCTGTGGCTGTGCATTCTTGCTGCAGCTTTTGTAAAGGCCTGGGTTCCCAGCACTGCCCTTGGCTCAGCTCAGCAGTGCTGCTGTTCCTGATCTTCAATAATCCATAGCAATAATGAATGTGGGGTTCAAGCCCTGTCAGAGCAGGGTTGTGTCCTGCCTGGTGCTGTGCAAACCCAGATCAAAGATGTTCCCCCAAAGCTCTGATAGCACTCAGGACTGGCAGATCTTCTCACACTCTTCCCACTAGTGCTGCCTCTTCATTCTGTGAAGGCTCCAGCACCAGTCTGTCATCTCCATGTGCCAAACAGAAGCATTAATGGCTTCAGACACGGCAGTGTTGCCAGGCAGGTGCAAGGGGGGAGCAGGGGCTTTGTGGGACCTTGACTTTCATGGGCTGTCCTCTGTTCTTGTTCTCCAGGGCTACATTCTCCACCTCTCCTGGGAACAGCAGCCATGCCAGGACTGGTGGCTCCCATTTCCAATGGATTCACTGGAGTGGTACCATTCCCAAATGGGCATCCAACCTTGGAAACAGTTTACACCAATGGCCTTGTGCCATATTCAGGTATTGAGAGCAGTAAAAAACCCCACCTGAGGAACTGCAATTAGCTCCTCTTTTCTGGATTCCCCACATTTTTGTAGCTCCTTCCCAGACAGAAACTGAGACTCACTTGGGGGCGAGGGTGGGAAACAACACAACACAAAAATACACAGAATGCACGAGTGATTCCTTTGCTGTGCTTCTGATTGTGTTTTTCTCTGCAGCCCAGAGCCCTTCAGTAGCAGAGACTTTGCACCCAGCCTTCACAGGAGTTCAGCAGTATGCAGGTACCAGCTTCCCTTGTCTCCCTCAGGCCCTTGTGTGGCTGACCAGATCCTCAGGTAAATGCTTTGTTCTGTCTCCTTGGGCTACAGCTGTGTATCCAACCACCACCATCACCCCCATTGCACAGAGCATCCCCCAGCAGCCTCCCATCCTGCAGCAGCAGCAGCGAGAAGGTGAGGATCACACTGGAATGGGGGTGGCCAGAGGGGTGGGTGGGGTTTGTGGAGCTCATCAGCTGCACAACAGAGCCAAGGGAGAGGAGATGGCCCTGATTTTTGTCCACTGGAGCTGGGGTATGGAAACAACCACGTGTCTGCAGTGAGTGGGAAGGATCACAGGATGTGTCCTGACCTCACATCTGGCCAGATGCTGCCAGGTGCAAAGGGGCAGGAGGCCTTGGAACACCTTCCATGCCAAAGGGGATGAGAGTTAGCACCTTCCCTGTGCCAAGAGCAGGGACAGGCCCACAGAGCACCTTCCCTGTGCTAAGAGCAGGGACAGGCCCACAGAGCCCCTTCCCTGTGCAAAGAGCAGGGACAGGCCCACAGAGCCCCTTCCCTGTGCAAATAGCAGGGACAGGCCCACAGAGCCCCTTCCCTGTGCTAAGAGCAGGGACAGGCTCACAGAGCCCCTTCCCTGTGGAAAGAGCAGGGACAGGCTCACAGAGCCCCTTCCCTGTGCAAAGAGAGCTCATCCCCTCTTTGCTGGTGCCAGAACCACAGTGCAGCCAGCCAAACCAGCCTCTGCAATGTGCTCTCCTCTCTTTTCAGCCTTCATAACCTACTGAATTTATTTTCAACTTACTTCAAAACTGGCTTGAATAGAATTTGGGGACAAAGGCATTCTCTCTCTGCACCTGATTGGCAGAGCAAGTGTCAGCAGGGGAGCAGCAAGTGAAGGAGTGCACAGCACCAGGTCCATAAATTGGATGTGTGGCAATCCAGGAGGTTTCCAGTTAAGGCTGTGGCCTCTGGACTGAAGGCAGTGCTGCAGGGAGTGCTGCAGCAGCAGCTGTAGGACTGGGACAGCTGTGAGCTCTCACCTCAGCTCATTTCCTTCCAGCAGAACAGCACCCAGACACTCACAGAGTCCCTACACCCTGTGTAGGAACTGGGCAAGCTTTGAAAGAGAATCTGCTCTCCAGAAACCCTGATTTTGTATAGAGTCTCCCCATTGCTCTTCAGGAGCCCTCAGATCCCTTGATGGACCAGTGGCAGGGACAAGCAAGGGGAGGCCAGAGCAGAGGGAGGCAGTGCTAGGGCTCTCCTCCAGTGCTGTGCTGTGAGTTGAGCCCATTTCTCTTCCCCTGCCCTTTGGGGGCTTTCTGTTTTGTCCTTCTCCATCACCCCCACACCTGCAGGTCCTGAAGGCTGCAATCTCTTCATCTACCATCTCCCCCAGGAGTTTGGAGACAACGAGCTGATGCAGATGTTCCTGCCCTTTGGCAATATCATCTCCTCAAAGGTGTTCATGGATCGTGCCACCAACCAGAGCAAGTGTTTTGGTAAGTGCAGGCAAGGGAAGCGTGGTCAGTAACAATGACACACTGGGCATGGCACCAACAGTGCCATTGTCACCCATCTTGTGTCCTTCCTTCAGGTTTTGTGAGCTTTGACAACCCATCCAGTGCACAGACTGCTATCCAGGCCATGAATGGCTTCCAGATTGGCATGAAACGCTTGAAGGTGCAGTTGAAACGGCCCAAGGATGCCAACCACCCCTACTGACAGCAGTGAGCAAGCAGGAGTCACTTCTGCAGCACAGGTAAAGTGTCCCCAGCAGGGCACAGCTCTGGCCAGGCCCCAGCTGCTCCCTGCAGAGTGGGAGGCCAGCAGTGGAGGCAGTGACAGCTGGTGGGGCACAGGGTGACCAGAGCAGGCCTGGAGATGATGGCCAGGTTCAGCAATCATCAGTCAGGGAAATCTGTGGCAAGGGGGCAAGCCCAAAGCCAAGCCAGAAAGTCAAGGTCAGGGTCAGGTCTGGGGAAGGTGAACAGGATCAGAGTTCAGTGATGGCCAGGCAGGTCTGTAGTGACAATAACAAACATGGAGGAGGGGTTGGAGTCAGTGATGAGATCCATGGGCAGGACAGGTCCATGGGCAGCTGGGGACTGGCACTTCCACACTGTGTCAGACAGAGGCTGATGGCACAGGGCTGTGAGGAGACTCCTGGAGCTGTGGGCAGTGTGGGCAGTGCAGGTGGGGCTGGGCAAGTTCATCAAGGCCTGTGAGTGCCCTGACAGGCAGATAGAGCACAAACAGGTCACAGGAACTAAGCAAGGTTTTTCTGTGCTGTCCAACTGCTCCCAAAAAGCTTTTGACTGCCTAAAAAGGTATTAAACCCCAGCAGTTTTCAGCTGTTACATGGGCCCTGAAGTTAATGCTTTCTGGGGTGAGAAGAGACAATCCCATGATTCACAGGGATCCCAGAAAAGCAGAGAAAAGGTGAGACCCTTGAAGGGCTGCTGTCCAAGAGCCAGCTCCTGCCAGCCTACAGATGGGAAGCAGGGGGGGGCTGATCTGATCTGATCTGGGTCAGAGTCCTCCGTGTTTAAGCAGCAGCTCAAAGCCTGAGGTTTGCACAGATGTCCTCCTAATCTCCCAATTCCCTCCCTCCTCCATTTCTGTTCAGGTGAAGGGAAAGTCCAGAGGAAGAATTTCTGCTTCAGGTTGATTTTCAGAGAGGCCAGTAAAATTTATCGACTCTTTTGACACCACCCCTTTCCTTCCTCGGCTTCCCACCTTTCCCACCCCATCTTCCTCCTCCCCTCCTCTCCAAGACATGCAATTAAAGAGAAGGCTCAATATCTGCCCAGGAGGAAGATTCTTGCCACGCCTGGACTCGCATTTTTGCTGCTAACGTGGTGCAAAGCAAAGGGACCAGCAAACCAGCAGCCCCTGGGGCACGGAGCTCTTCCTTGGGGGTGTGGCTGGAGAACATGGACCAAGCAAACCCATGGTGTGTCTCTAGGTTACTGCAGTGATGTTTGGAAATTTATTTCCGTCCCTCCCTCCCTCCTGCTCTGTTTCTGGCCCTTTCATAGATAACTATAAATATATACAGTCTATTTTTTTTTTAAACTAGCTCACAGGACCAAACTTTTCCATTCAGAGAGTGACTGCTTGCAAGAGGTATTGGAAATGAGGGGTTTGCCTTTGCAACAGTGTCTTCTCAGCATGAACTGCAGATAGGCCTGAACATTTTGGAGAGAGGGAGCTGGGGGTGGGTTGGGGAGAGAGAGAAAGAGAGAGAGAGAGAGGGAGAGCACATCTCTCTGCTCAACATGAGCAAAAAGGAGAAATACATTCCTCCAGGATTAGGGCACAGTCAGCTGCTCAGCTTGAGTCACTCACCCACCTTAGCACCAGCCTGCTTCAGGATCTGGAGAGCTCTGTCTTACCTTTCCAAGGGCTTCTGCAGGAAAAGCTCCTGGGATGTGGTGCCAGCCCCTGCCCTGAGCACTCGGTGATCAGGCTGAAAGCACAGGAAACCAGTCCCTTACTGAGAGGAGCTGCACTGCCTCCCCACACATGGCACAGATCCGTGCTGCACAGCTCTCCATGGCAACTGCATTTTCCTGGTGAAGGCAGGAGGAGATGAGAGAGCGTGAGCAGATGCACAGGAGGCTCCCAGGGGCTCACACTGCCTCCCTGTGTCGGTGCCAGCACTGGGCACTTTCTGCCAGGTGCCACAGGATGTTTTCTCCCTCTGCATTCAGCAGGAGGACTCTCCTCATGCACCCACTGCAAAGCTTTCCCCAGCAGATGCAAGGAAAATGGGATGAGAGAGGGTTCCATTCTGGGATTTTCCCCCCAGCACCCCCTCCAAGAGACAGATTCTACATTATGCAGCATATACATATATATATACACATATATATATGTAGGGACAGCTCTGTACACTATATACACAAACTCTAAAGCACAGAATGTAGTTCAGAACTGGATTTAAAAGATCCCCTGGGAGTGGGGGGTGTGTGTCATCCTGACAAGGCACATCCCTTGAACAGTGTGGAACAGTCTCTTCAAGTTTCTACAAAAGGAAGGAAAGGAAAGCAAGGCAGAACAAACCAACAAACCCCAGAGTGAGTAGGAATGAACGATTTCAATAGTCAGAGTTTGATAAGGTACCACAAACATTGGTGTGTGTGTGAGGGTGTGTGAGCACATTGAAATAGGGACAAGAGAGTTGGTGGGGCAAAGTTGGTGCAATTGCTACTGAAGTGAGCTATGGGGATTTTGGAGAATCTCGGCCAACTCTCATTCTCCTCCAGTTTGCCCTTTGTTCAGGTGTTTGTGGCACAGCCCTTTAAGTACCTTCAGATCTCCTCAACCACCCTTCTGTGTCTGATGCTGAGAGTTTATGAGAGGTGAATGAAGCTGTGAGAGTCTGTGTGTTTCTATAGTCCATGTTTACTTATTGTAAATACCATTTTTATACTTAACATCTATTATGTATGTGATTTGTATAATGTACTTTATTTCTGCTACAAGTAATTTCATGAAGTTTAAACTTAGTCTAATTTTGAACAAAACAAAAAAAAA
This sequence comes from Agelaius phoeniceus, assembly GCF_051311805.1. Classification (NCBI taxonomy): domain Eukaryota; kingdom Metazoa; phylum Chordata; class Aves; order Passeriformes; family Icteridae; genus Agelaius; species Agelaius phoeniceus. The sequence goes on from NC_135293.1 coordinate 3,041,010, forward strand.
AAAAGAAAAAATATGAACAAATGCAAAATGGGAAAAAAAAAAGGACTTTGGGAATCCTAGGTCAAGCTGGTTTAAAACAAGCATTTACAGTTTCTTCCATCACAGTTACTGATGTGACTGTACAATGTTACAGGTGCGATACAAGCTTTGTCAATGTCAAATTCCTCACTCTGGTCAAAAAAAAATCCTAAATTTATTTAATAAAAGTTTTACTTGCTAAGTAACTGTGACTCTACTTCATATTCTTGGTTGTACCTGCTTTTAGGCAGTGCTTACACTTGAACTCATTGCCAAAGCCCTGGGCTGATTTACCAGTTCACATGGGGTCAGCACCAGGCCTTGGCCCACAGAGTCCAGGGGACCAATGTTTCATCCCAGAGGAAACATCAACACATAACAGCAACACATTCAAAACTTGTTTAATTAAAATAGAGAGAAAAATTCTACTTAGAGGAAGCAAGAGGGTTCATGGTATCCGAAATGAAGTAGTGGAGGAGGAGCTGGAGCCATTCCTGTGCAGGCAGGGTTAAAGCTGGGGCTGAGCAGAGGCTGGATGCAGCCCAAGCACATGAGGGTGAGGCTGAAGGAGGGGAGGAAGGCTGAGGCAGAGTGAGCACGGCAGGGTCTCTGACTGATGGGCAGCAGCAGCAGGAGCCTGGCTGGAGCAGGGTGACAGAGCACGAGGCACCTTAGGAAAAGGGGACTCTGGCAGCACTGCTGCCCTGCCCCTGAGCGACAGCAGTGGTTGGGTGGGATGGCAGGAATGGCATTAAAGGGCTGTAGGAGGAGCCTGGGCATCCCTCAGGCACTGCTGTAGTTGTAGAAAGTCCTCAGCACCTGGTTCCCGCTGCTGGGGAACAGAGCCCAGAGGCAGCAGAGCTGCCGCAGCCACCGCGGGTAGAAAATCTCGGGCGCCCGAGCGGCTCCGCCCCGGACGATGGCGAGCGCGGCCTCGGCAGCGGGGGAGGCGCTGATGAACACTTTGCCCCTGCAAGGCAACGGGCACGGGTCACCCCAACCTGACTGCACAGGGCTCCGCCTGCTCCTGGTCCATAACGAGCAGCCCTGGGTGTGCCAGGCAGGTGCAGTCTCCCCACAGCCTCTTAGACAGAGCTGGGTGCGTTTCTTTGCGTGTTTTCAGGGAGAGATGTGTTCAAACACACACCTGGTGCTCTCCAGGGCTGACTCAGTGTCGATCAGGCCCAGGATGCACAGGGTGACTGCCACATCCCTGTTCTGCATGATGAGCTCGTGGCGCAGGGAGCTGAAGAATCCGTCCAGAGCAAACTTGGTGGCAGAGTAAGAAGTGGTGAAGGGAGTGGGCATTTTCCCTGGAAAGGGGAAAGAGAGAATGGAAAACCCCAGGAAAGTGGTGAAAGGAGGACCCATGGAGAGAAGATGCAGGTTCTGTCATACTCTATCTCAATTCATGTTCTGTTCAGGTGAGTCTCCCTTTATGTAAGTATATTAAAATACATATTACTATATTATTATGTGTTTGTTATAATATTATTATATACTATGAAAAGCACAGTTTGAAAATGGGTTTAGGAATTGAACAACAGAGAAATATGAACAGCACTGGGAATCATTGTTTCCACAAGGCCAGCACTTACTCCAGGTAAAGTCACCAACCTGTGAGGGAAGAAACAACCACCAGAGCACCTCTGTTCTTCTCCAGGGTGGGAAGAGCTGCTGTTGCAAGAGCCACATAACTCACAAAATTCACCTGGAATGATCAATGTAGACATGGAAAAAGCAAGAGGGTTTGGAAGCATGAGCCAAGAAAGTCAATAGAGTGGTCAGAAATGTAAAGGAGCGTGGTTTGGAATTGCCTTTTCAAACATCAAATGAGAAAAATCATCTCTAAAGATGGGGGCAAACATTGCATAATGATTCTTAGAATGTAATGATTCTTCTAGGCTGTATGTGAATGCTATAAGATTTGCATATTGTACTAGATTGGTTAGTGAAGAAAATTTATTGTAACAGGAACTTCGCTCTCTTACACTTCTGTTCTCTTACCCTTTTACGCTCTTACCCCTTTTGCTCCCTTACCCCTTTTGCTCTCCTGCCCCTTTTTACTCCCTTACTCTCTCACCCTCTCACCCTCTCTACCCCTCTCTTCTCTCAGGCCTGCTCTGAGCTGGCAGCTCCTGCACCCAGGCCCTTTAAACCCCAATAAACCCCAAGTTGCTGACCTGGCTCCAGAGATCTCTCGTCTCCATCCATCCCCACCGTGCTACCCCCGACACTCCTGCAGCTGGGAGGCTGCAGGGGAGCGGGGAAGCCTCACCTGCAGGGGAGCACAGAGGTTGGAGGGGAGCTGGGAGGATGCAGGGGAGCAGGGAGGCTGCAGGGGAGCAGGGAGGTTGCAGGGGAGCTGGGAGGTTGCAGGGGAGCAGGGAGGCTGCAGGGGAGCAGGGAGGCTGCAGGGGAGCAGGGAGGTTCAGGGGAGCACAGAGGCTGCAGGGGAGCTGGGAGGTTCAGGGGAGCTGGGAGGCCTCACCTGCAGGGGAGCTGGGAGGTTCAGGGGAGCAGGGAGGTTCAGGGGAGCAGGGAGGTTCAGGGGAGCACAGAGGCTGCAGGGGAGCACAGAGGCTGCAGGGGAGCACAGAGGCTGCAGGGGAGCAGGGAGGTTCAGGGGAGCAGGGAAGTTCAGGGCAGCAGGGAGGTTGCAGGGGAGCAGGGAGGTTGCAGGGGAGCAGGGAGGCTCAGGGGAGCTGGGAGGTTCAGGGGAGCACAGAGGCTGCAGGGGAGCAGGGAGGTTCAGGGGAGCTGGGAGGTTCAGGGGAGCAGGGAGGTTCAGGGGAGCACAGAGGCTGCAGGGGAGCACAGAGGCTGCAGGGGAGCAGGGAGGTTCAGGGGAGCAGGGAAGTTCAGGGCAGCAGGGAGGTTGCAGGGGAGCAGGGAGGTTGCAGGGGAGCAGGGAGGATGCAGGGGAGCAGGGAGGTTCAGGGGAGCAGGGAGGTTCAGGGGAGCAGGGAGGCTGCAGGAGAGCAGGGAGGCTGCAGGGGAGCACAGAGGCTGCAGGGGAGCTGGGAGGTTCAGGGGAGCTGGGAGGTTCAGGGGAGCACAGAGGCTGCAGGGGAGCAGGGAGGTTCAGGGGAGCAGGGAGGATGCAGGGGAGCAGGGAGGTTCAGGGGAGCAGGGAGGTTCAGGGGAGCACAGAGGCTGCAGGGGAGCAGGGAGGCTCAGGGGAGCTGGGAGGTTCAGGGGAGCAGGGAGGTTCAGGGGAGCAGGGAGGCTCAGGGGAGCTGGGAGGTTCAGGGGAGCACAGAGGCTGCAGGGGAGCACAGAGGCTGCAGGGGAGCACGGAGGTTCAGGGGAGCACAGAGGCTGCAGGGGAGCTGGGAGGTTCAGGGGAGCTGGGAGGTTCAGGGGAGCACAGAGGCTGCAGGGGAGCACAGAGGCTGCAGGGGAGCACGGAGGTTCAGGGGAGCAGGGAGGTTCAGGGGAGCTGGGAGGTTCAGGGGAGCACAGAGGCTGCAGGGGAGCACAGAGGCTGCAGGGGAGCAGGGAGGTTCAGGGGAGCTGGGAGGTTCAGGGGAGCTGGGAGGTTCAGGGGAGCAGGGAGGTTCAGGGGAGCACAGAGGTTGCAGGGAAGCGGGGAGGCCTCACCTGCAGGAGCCAGCGCGTGTACTCCACATCCCCAGCCCACTCCTGGAAGCGGTTGGTGCCGATGTGGTTCAGCACGAGGTAATCCAGGCCCCCTTGGACAGCAGAAGAAGCAGTGACACAAGGAGCCCCTCCCTGACCATCAGCCAGGGAGCTCAGAAATGCCAGGAGGGCTCAACCACTCCCTCAGAAGGAGGGAAGTGCTTTACCATGAAGACAGGTTACATGTGATGAAGACAGGTTGCATGTGCTCATCTGGGAGCAGCTTTGGCTGCTCCTCAGGGGTAGAACTGAAAGGAAAACTGTTTGACTTTGACAAGAACCCCCTGAAATGATGTTTCAGTGTGATTCAGGAGCAGAACTTAGCTCTGGTGGTACAGCTATGTCCTGAACACCTTTCTCAGTTCTCTCCTACTAGGATGAGACCTGTGCACACACCTGAAAGCCAAAGAGATGCTCAGGATGCTTACCCAGCTTTTGGACAGCAAACTGAACCACCCTGTCAGGCTCTGAAGGGGAGGACATATCTGCAGGGATGTAAAAGATTTTCTTTGCTCCGAGTGTCAGGCATTTCTCCATCACCTTGAAAAAGAACACACCCCAAGGATTTAATATTTGAAAAAAGATTGGGGGAAAGGGCACCATGAAACACATGCTGCAGTCACTGAAAGTCAGTTCTGGACAGAGACACACACACACCTTAATTTAAAGTTTATTGCTGTTTGGGCCATGGAGAGCTCATTCTGCATCCAGACTTTGAAGCTGCATCCTGCAAAGGGTTCCCTCTATTCAACTGTCTGCTTAAACAATCTGCTTGGGACAGGATCAAGATTCACTGGAAAAAATCCAATCTTCTTCAGGAGCAATCTTCTGGAACAAGGATTATGCTTTACATTAAGTTCTTCTCTTTTTTTTCCAAAATAACTGGAAAAGAATTCATCTTTCATAATTCCTTTGCTATGTTGAGTGTGTGAATGTGCCTGACAATGATATGCAGTTTTAGCTTTTTGCTGGAATAATGCCTTCCAGTCATTAGGAACTATTATTATGCTCACTGTCCCCAGCTCACCTTTGGCACCATTTCACAGTCAAGAACTTTCCTTGGAAGTTACACATCCCCACAACTGAAGAGTTACTCTTTCTAAATATTGCCCCATTTCATAAAGATGAAGAAGTCTCATCTGTTTGAGTTGGTCAAAAGGCATTTCACCTACAATAAGTCTTGAGTTTTTAACAAAACAGCTACAAATGAAACAATTTGGACTCTGAAAAGTTGCACAATATTGCTCAGGAACTGTAGAACATGGAGTATCTCAAATTGAAGAGGACCCATAAGGATCACCAAATCCAATTCCCTGCTCCTCACAGGACTCCTTAAACCAAACCTTATCATTAAGGGTGTGCCCAGATGTTCCTTGAGCTCTGACAGCTTTGGTGCCTGACCACTGCTCCTGGGGATCTTCATCCAAGGACTCATCACCCTCACAGTGGAGAACAATGTCCAGCCTGACCTTTCCCTGATGCAGCTTCACACCATCCCCTCATATAAATAAATGTTCAGGCAGTTAAAAGCTCAGGCATTTGTACAAATACAAATACTGTATTTGTATTTTCTTGTACAGGCCAAATTCTCTTCTGGATTTATACTTCACAGTTCTGAAAGAAAATCTATTATGCTGACAACTCATTTTTTTGTTGGTTTGGTAAAAGCCTGAATCTCTCATGTCTTCCCCCATACAAGGATGAGGTTCTTACCTTCTGCAGCACAGCTTCCCTCCTGGCAGTCAACACAATTTCAGCTCCAAATCTGGCATAGTGATATGCTATCTGCTCTCCAATCCCAGCACTGGCTCCAGTCACAAGAACACGGGCACCAGACAGGCTCTCTTGTTATGGGAAAGAGAATAAAAGATACAGAAATAAGTGAAGAAAGCAGGAGAGGAGCTGCCCTTAACTACTGGCAGAGCTTTAAAGAAGAAAGATGCACCTGAGTGCTCAAAATTCCTGGTGCTTCTGCAAAACTAGAAGGGGCAGGACTGGTGATGCAATGGCATGATGATGACACAGGGCCTAGCCTGGGTTGCTAGACCAAAATCTTTCAAGAACCAAGTTGTTTTTCACCTTCTGAGAAGCTGTACAACATAAACCAGAAAAACAGGCTATGCTCCTTCTGCATATCATCTACTCTTTGCCATCAGCCCTCTTGGGCCAGGCACTGCACACCTCTAGAGATGGTTCTTGAATTGGAACCAAGGAATTTACAACCAAAACATAAAAAGAGCAAGGCAGTAGCAAAGTGCCATTTTCCCCCCACAGAGACAGCAGGATCCCTGCTCTTAGACCATTTCATCTTTCTCTTTGTTTCAAGTTTCTCTTTATTTTGGGGAATGAAACATTGCTGTGGGGCTACCAACTCTAGTAAGACTAGGGGCAGGAATGAGACCATCATTCAAATTTGGAAATTCAACCTCTTCCCTTGTGTGACTTATATTTTAGCTTGAAATCATCCCCCTGGCAAGCCTACCTGGGTTAAAGTCGTCTTTCCAGAAGAAAGCGATGAGCCCAGCTACAACCCCTGTAGCACAAAGCACTTTTCCAATTGGCTTCATTTCCCTCCAAGCTGTGAGGAACAAAGTGAAGCGTTGAAGCTGAGCACTTCAGCCAAAATAATACCGTGTTCTCCTTCCTCTGATGCCTGGAGCCAGCCTGGGAGAGGCTTTTGTAGAACCGAGAACCCACCTGAGGGGTCTCTCACCCGGGAGCCACAGCCACCTTGGTCAAAAATAAAAATTACCTTTCACCGGCAATTCCCACAGCCCTCTGCACTCAGAGAAAAAAAAACCCTCGTGTCTAATCTTAGAGAGCTCTTAATTCATTAAAGACTAACGACAGCTGGCAGCAGTGACCTCAAAGCAGCGGGAGGGAGGCGGCGGCAGAGCCCACAGGACGGAGCCGTGTCTGGATAGGAAGAGCAGCGGGATGAGCCGCTCCGCCACCACGCTGCGACAGCGAGCGACAACACGGGCGGCGGGTACAGCGCCACAAAGGCGCAGGAGCCACATTCGGCCCCCTCACGCCCCTCAGCTCAGCTCAGCTCAGCTCAGCCCAGCCCAGCCCGGCTCGGCTCAGCTCGGCTCGGCTCAGCCCAGCCCGGCCCCCTCACTCTTCTCACACCCTCAAGTCCTGCCCGACACCCTCACAGCCTCAGCCCTGCCCGACCCCTTCACATCCCTCAAGTCCCGCTCGGCCCCTTCAGCACTGCCCGGCCCCCTCACACCCTCGGCTCGGCTCGGCTCGGCTCGACCCTGCCCGTCCCCTCACGTCCTCAGCCCTGTCCGTCCCGCTCACGCTCCTCAAGCCCTGCCCGGCCCTGCTTAGCTCAGCCCTGCTCTGCCCTGCCCGTCCCTCTCAAGCCCCTCACTCCCTCACGCCCTCCCGCCCCTCACGCCCCTCCCGCCCCTCACGCCGGCGGCGCGGGCGGGGCCGCGCGCGCACGTGACGGTTCCGGCCCCGCCGCCGCCATGGCCGCCCGCCTGCTGCCCGCTGTCAAGTGAGTCCCGCCGGCCCTGCCCGCCCTCCCGGCCCGGCCCTCCCGCACCCTCCGCACGGAGCTTCCCCTCCGCACTCCCCGCCCGGCCCTCAGTGCTCAGTGCCGCTGTCCCCGGCCCGTCCCCAGGCCCGCGGCCTCCCTGTGCCTCGGCTGTGCTCGCCTCGCTCCGCGCCCTTGGCCTCGCCTGCCCCCGCGGCTCCCCGGCTGTGTCTGCACAGGCCGGGAGGGCCCCGCCGCTCTCCGCGGGCGGATACGGACACGTAACAAACCCGGGAGTAGCGCGGGGCTCGGGGCTGCACGGGTATCCTTGGGGGCCAGCAGCGCATTTCAGCAGAGAAATCGCTTTTATCCAAAATGCATGTGAATACACGACTTTAAAAATTGGTTCTCTCTTCTCAGCTCTCTTGTATCTGCTTTATGTCCTATTACTGCAGTACCACTGTCTGCCAAGTTTTGCTGTTTTTTTTTTAAAGGGAAAACATCTCTCTGCGAGTCTGGGAAAATCGCTTACCTCAGATCTCTTATTTATAATAGAAATGCCAATAAATGCCAAATATTCTCTTCCCATCTTCCCTTGTGTAGGTTGGCATCACAGCTGTAGAACTGGTGACTGCACATCGTGCAGGGAAACTTTAAAAGCCTCCGCAGTGCAAAAGCCGTGGCCAGGTGTTCATGGGCTGTAAAGATATTGGTGTCTGTCAGATTTATGAGATAAATATCAGATTTATCAGGAAGAATGAACATGCATGGCTTGCTCACTGCAGAATCCTTTAGTTTTAGCAGAGGAATTTGGCAGTGATTCTCAGGCTTTAAAAAGTGGCACATGCTCTTGAGGAACGTGACATTTCTCGTTTTTATATTGAAAACCATCACTGATAAAATGTGAATTAGGAGTAGTTTCAAGGGGCTGACAGGAAATAGTTGTCCTGGGAAGGCAAGGAACATAGGAAAACATTTTTCTGCTGATTTTTACTTACAGTAAGACATGAGGTTTCTTTATTGCTACCTTCTCTGGCAGTCACAACCACTGAGAGAGATGCACTGATGGTCAGAACAGGAACTGAACTGTTGTGCTTTCAATTCTTTCAGGTTTCTGGTCAAAGGAGGCCTGGCTGGAGCTGCTGTGTACGTGGCATATGACCAGGGGCTGCTGGGCAGTGGCATAGAAGGTGCTGAAGCACTGAAGAAAGCTCAGGAAACGCTGCCTCCAGCTATCCAAGAGTGGACAGATTACCTGGGCTGGGAGGTAAGGGCTGCTCAGGTGATGCCTGCAACACAAACACTTCCCCTGAATCAGGAAGAGAAAATATGGGGGTGATATTCTGATTACAGTGAGGCTGGCAGGAGTTTTACTGCTAAAACTGGATTTCACACGGCGAATATTTTGAAGAGGATTGAAATGGAAGGCGAATAAAATGCTAAATTTGGGGCAGAGACATTGCTCAGAGATGTTATTTCAAAGGAGAGGGGTAAGCAGGGTCAAGGGAGGGACTGCAAACATGCTCTGGGAGGTATTGATTGCACTGAAGGATCCTACTTGTTTTTAAGAAAAACAATAAAAATATTATCCTCCCAATTTTTCACATTGCCAACAGTTCAAGTTGAATTTCAATTGCTTGAAGAGGCCCCTCCTCTATGAGTAGTTCTTAGTTTGAAAAATCCTCAGAAAATCAGAGACCTTTGCTGGAAGTTTGAGATTTTTCATATTACAATTATAAACTAACAGAGACAGCCATGGAGATGCTTTCTCAGGAACACCTAAATGATAAGTTCTGCCTTTTGCACCTACTTTAAATTGCAGGAAAAAGCAAAACCCAGACTTTAAGCATCATGTCTGGTCCCTTTTGAGGCCTAGGGAGAGTAGGCACCAAAGTAATTTTGAGATCTGAGGTCAAGAGGCTTTGCCAAGGTGATGTGAATTCCAAGTGAAAGCCCTCAAGTGCTGATATTTTGTCTCTCTCTTTATTTCTAGCTCCCATCCACTCCAAAAATTGACTTTTCCCTCTCTGCTTCCTGGAATAAAGGTAAAATAACTGCTCACGAACTGAGTCTGAGCTCAGGCTTTGGCCTTTCAGAAGGGATGAGCATTCCCATTGTTATTAGAATTTTAGACATTTTTGTTTGAAGGCCAAACCTATAAATACCAGTAATTAATACCTACACTAGGTTATAAATACCTAGTCATATATAGGTTTTATGGTGCAGAAAAGAGTCTTTATGTAATTGTGGGGAAACACAATCCACAAATAACTGTGACATGTCCAGCATCACCCATGGAGTGTGGCAAGGCCAGAAATAAAACAGGACTTAAACAAAGAGCTGAGCTCAGTCCTGGAATTGTCTTAGCCCATGTACAGACCCTGAAGTTGGAATTTCTGTGTCACAAATGCTCAGGGCTTGAAGAGATCGACAGTGGTGGTGTTGGAAATTGGGAAATTTGGTTTGAATGATGATTTTGGGGTAATTCTTCTCTGCTTTGCTCGCAGGAGTGCACACAGTCATGTCTGCCTTGTCTGCAGCTCCCAGCAGGGCCTGTGAGTACACAGTGGAAGGCTGGAAATACGTGAAGGATCTTGTGAAATGACCCCGTTCCCCAGAGCTCAGGATTCTCTCCTTCTGCACCTCTGGAGGGCAGCTCAGCCGTGTAAGGGCTACAATAAAAGACTTTGGTGGAACCTCCATTTGTATTTGGGTTGGTTTTAGCCTGCAGAGTGGAAGGATTGCTTTGTCTTAGCACTGATCCAAGGCTCCAGGAATCACAGGTATTTGTGATGAAGTGATGGCCATGTGCTGACAACAGCTTCTGTTCTAAAGCTTGGAAACAAAATAGATTATTCTGTTCTGAAGCTGAATTAATCTTGAAGAGAAATGCCATCTCATTCAAACCAAACCAATAAGAGTTCAAAAAAAATTTTAAAATCCAAGGTAACAGTAAAAGATGCTGTAAAAGGTGGCCTAGGAGGATTATACAACACAGGAGAGAGTAACTGAGCAAAGTTTATCTGCATGAAACCTTTTGTTAGCTTGCACCATGGCCCAGTTGGCAGACTGTGCACATTTTCATTTTAATGTGGATGAAAACTTTCACAAGGTCACTTTTCAGTCACAGGTTTTGCTTCTTCCTGCAATGTAAAGTAGGTGCAAAAGGTAGAATATATAATTTAGGTGCTCCTGTCACTTTTCACAGGCAAATATAAGGAGGGCACCACTTGTAAAATAAAGATACAAATTGATTCTGTGTTTTTAACTCTCTCTGATAGGATTGTTGTAATTTAGAATGTGCCAAAACACAGCTGCAGAACAGGGAACAGCAGGACGAGTCCTTACTCAAATCAGGAAGCAAATATAGAACATGAGGATGAAGAAGGATTTGCAGTTTTGTTTCCTTTTTTAACAGATAGATAAACGATGCAGCCAACTGCCCAGAGATTGCAGAGGATTTGGCTAAGATGCAAATGGCTTTACCAAGTGCTTAAGTTAATTCCTGAGGCATGGGTCCATCAGCAACTCTTAAACCTGATGCTCCAGATGGAAGCTCCAAGCTCAGCAAAGCCTGGAGTTGTGTCCTGCAGGTGCCTCACAGCCCCCCAGAGCCCAGAGAAGCTCCATCAATGCCCCATTTCTTCTCTGGCTTTGCCATGGCCCCTGGTCTGGAGGCAGCACAGCTTTGGGACCAGGCCTATTCCCCCTTCTCTAAGGAAATCCTGACATTCATCCAAAGAGTTTTCCTCTCTCTGGCTTTGCTACAAACCAAATGGAGCCACTTGGAGCAAAGCCCACCATGGACAAACAGGACACTGCACCTCTGCTATGCTCAGAACTCGAGTTCTCCATGCTTTTCAGGATCTTCTGTACCATTTCTTTGCCCTTTGATGATTGCTCTCCAAAGCTTTGTCATTGCAATATGCTTTCTCCATTGATGAATGAAAAAATATCTTCATGCAGCTCATAAAAAACCCATTCTCTAAAGATGGAAAAACCCCAGTGACCCTACAAATGAATTAAGTTTTTTTCCTCTTGGCATCATAAAACGCATTTTAGGGTAAGGTTGAGGTCATGTTGCTCCAGAGGTGTCTGCACAAAGACAAATTACAGCTTGGATATGGTAGAGCAGCAGATCATTTGCACCAATCTTGATCATGTCAGTCCCTCAACACAAAATGATGCCAAAGCACAGCCAGTGGTGGCTTCTAAGGAAATGATGGACTGCTAGGTAAAATGACTGGGGTATGAGACTGGTGGAGTTCTGGACTACCCTGATCTATCAGAAGCTGAATAAAGTGATCCTGACAAGCACCTCTGGGCTCTCTCTTACAGAAGCTGTGCTGCTATCACAGAGTTTAACTCCTTTTTTAGACATCATGACACCAGATGAAAAGAATTCTACACTCCTTGCCCTACAAGCTCCTGTGGCAATTCTGCAGTGGCAGGACAGTCAAACTTTGGCAGCTGTGATCCACAAATGTTCTCTCATGGTGGCACAGGGGCCATGGTTACAGGGGTTGGTAGCTGTGAGGTAAAACACAGTATTTCACTATTTCACTATTCCTGGGAGTGCAAAGGGACACCTCTAAGGCATTTTGAGACTTCATCTTTGAAACAATGTTAAGCTGAAGAAATCTGTTTGACAGGGACTGCTGACACAAAGCAAGTAACTGTAAACTGGCGTTTATTTATGGAAAATGGAATGCTTCATTAACAAACATTTTTAAATGGGATATGAACAACACCTTACAAAACAAATGAGTTCACATTGGATTGAGTGACATAATATGGCAGCAGCTTAAAAAAAATTACACTTACAGTAGCCCATAAGTTACAATTAATGGTAACCCTGGGGTAACAGATTTGTTTCACTTGCCACCTTGCATTAAAAACCAAGCCGGATCAGTAGCGCCGGTTGAACCGAGGATCGTTGGGTCTGTTTGCCCTGTCCTGGCCAGCAAATCCTTCCCCTTGCATTCCTCCTCCGTGCATGATCTGACTCTGATTGCCACCCTGCATGAAACTGCCACGCCTGCAAAGGGATTCAGACATTTCAGTATTCTCTCATGCTGCTATGGTCAGGTTGCTAGAATGGGTATTTTTTGTTTTCACTCCTCCATAAAATGCATTACATAAAAACCAAAGGGATATTTAATTATTCCTTGATTTAAGTAACAAGATAACTGATACTCCCATGAAATGTTTCTTTTGCCAATTGAAATAGAAGAAATGTCCCTTATCAGGAAAACAAACACTTTGCTCCTTTGGAAGTTCTTACCCTGACATGCCTCCACGATGCATCACATGGCCAGGTCTGCCTCTACCGCCACCTAAAAAAGTTCAAACGGGTCCCTTTATATCCACAGCAAGAATTTTACTTCAAAGATAATGTGTGGATTTCCTTCTTCACACAGCTAAGGAGCTGTGCAAGAGCCATACCTTGCCACCTCTCATGATCCCGTCCTATCATCCCTCCATCCACGCTGCTCTGCCAGGAGCGATCTTGGTGCCCCTCAAACTTGCGGCTGTGATCTCCCCAGTCACGTCCATCCCTGTGAGGAACAGAAATTCCCATTTTGTATTTGAATCTAAGTCACAAACTTACTCCAATGTTGTATCAAGGCTCATGTGAATCTTATAATATTTACATTGTTATCTTTTAAGTAAAATCTCAGAAAAATTTTTCTGCTCAAACCAACTAAGATGATGAATAAAAAAGATATTGGGGGAGAACCCCTATCCTGAAAATAGCAAGATTTGCTAGGAATGCTAGTTAAAATTTGTCACTGACACATTTTATGAAAAATCCTTTCCTTAAGACTTTTTCTCCTGAGGAGCTGAGAGGCCTCAGGAACACAATGTAAACAATGATTATCTGCTGCTGTGGGATGCAACAGGTGCATCTGGGATTGGCCTCATGTGGTTGTTTCTAATTAATGGCCAATCACAGCCCAGCTGGCTCGGACTCTCTGTCCCAGCCACAAGCCTTTGTTTTTCTTTCCTTTTCTACTCTTAGCTATCCTTCTGATGGAATCCTTTCTTCTATTCTTTTAGTATAGTTTTAATGTAATATATATCATAAAATAATAAATCAAGCCTTCTGAAACATTCTCATCTCTTCCCTCATCCTAAGACCCCTGTGAACACCATCACAAAAATTCATGGAAAGCATTATGACTTTAAGATGTGAAGTTATTAAAAAGATCAGGTGAGTGCATGTTTTGATGGCTTCAAATCATCTGCAATCCATCCAACACACCTTTGGTGAAAGCTGGAAAAAAACCAAAACAACATCTTCCAAAACCTGTGAGATGTGGAAATGCTCCTTGGGAGCAGGAGAAGAGCTGTGCAGAGGAGTTTGCAGCACTAACCGTGACTGAGGGGGGATCCCTCTGCTCTCACTCATCCTCCTGTCGGAGCCGTAGCTGCCCCAGCTCTCCCGCGAGTCCCTCGAGTGCCGGTCGGGGCCTCCGTGGCGCTCGTCTGGGTAGTGCTGCAAGGGACAGAGCTCTGCACATCTGCTCACAGCTGGAGCTGCTCCATCCCACCATCACCTGGGAGGGGAGGGAGCTCTGACATCTGCTCAGGGTCAGCCAGCTCCAGGCTTTTCCCAGGGGGGTTTGAGGATCTTCCCAGCTAGAGACCTAATGGGCTCTCCATGCAGCCCATTCCAGTGCTCCCAGTTAAAGGGGACTGGAATCCTCTTCAGATGGAACTGTGCTCCAGTCTGTGCTCACTGACTCTGGTCTCTTCAGTGGGCACCACTGAGTGGCACCTCTTTACATCCTATCCACATCCTCCCTCCCTCAGTTATTAATGTCCGTTGGTAAGACCAGCCAAGAGCATTTCCTGCTCTTGACCTTCAGGATATTCCCATCAGCCCAACTCTCCAGCCTACCCAGGTCCCTCCAAACCTCACAGCAAAGGCCACTGAGGATTCTATGACTCCATAAAATTCACCTGTCACTGCCTGAATGAGCCCTGAAGGTCTTTCCCCCAGCCCTCAACCACAAACATCTCTACAGTTCAGCTCTTATTACCATGTAACCTCATAGAGTGAATTTTTATTTTGTACCTTTGCCTCTTCTATGCAATCTTTTGGAATACTGTATTTTGACTTGCTTGCTTTGATTTCTATCAGAATAACTCTATTTTTTATAATAAATAAGTCTTCAAATTTCATTTAATCTTATTGAAAACAATCTGATTATTCCAACATATTTTGGTAGATATAATGTAATTTTTAACTACTGAAATGTAATCTGACACACACACTATAGAAAACCAGGTTATAAGATGTAAAGATATTTCTGTAGCTCTATAAAGCAACTCACTTGTCCATCCCGATCTCCCATAATTGTTCTGGATCCATCTCTCCTAGAAACAGACAATTAGAATCAGCCTGTGATAGTAAAACACACAGCAGTCCATAAAAATCCATTCATTTAACAACACAGATGAAAAATCCTGCTCTCACATTAGCCATATTATCCACAAAAGGCATAAACAGCACATACGGAAAATGTGCCACATTTGGGATTCCTGGGAAACAGAGTTAGTGCTAATGTATAAACCAAAACCTTGTTAAAATTCTAGGTGCCTACAATATTATTTTTCAGAATGCTATGAATGTGTGAAACAGCATTGGAAAAACACTCTGACCAAGCCTGCAGAAGCTTTAACTCATGGCAGTGTACAGATCTTTTCATGGTTTTACAAGATAAATTCCACAGACACTAAGCAGAAGTTGAAAAGCAAAATGCACAGAGTTTAGGAGCAAAGTGTGCCATGAAGGAGCCATTCTGTGTTTTGCTCCCAGGCTGCAGGGGGTGGACACCAACCTGTCTATGGAATGCTCCTGGTAGCGGCCGCGGTCCCGGTGGTCGAAGTCGTGGAAGCGATCCTGGCGGCTGAAGTCTGAGTGGTACCGGTCGTTCATGGCCATTCGCTTTGCCTCTGGCCAGTAGGGATCATCCCTCCTGAAGGAAAGAGCAGGCTCATTTCAGCCCAGGTAATAAATGCCTGTGGCTGCATTTCTCTTCACAGAGAAAAGCAAGGCACAGCTTCCCAAGGATATTTTCTGGGAATTGCAGCGAGGAAACCTCGGAGAAAGGAAAAACCAATTCTTATCTCAATTGCTGCTCCTCTTGCTGTGCACAAGTGGAGTGCATTGTGGAAGGTTGTTTACCTGAAGGGAATTGGTAATTGGATTCTGCTGTGTTTGGATTCATTGACCAATTGAATCCAGGTGTGTGTGCTGGGACTGTGGGCTGTGAGATTCTGTTCAGTTGAGTGCTTGTGCAGATTCAGTTTAGATGTAGTGCAATATAGTATAGAATAATATAGTATAATAAAGTAATTAATTATCTTCTGGTATCAATGGAGTCAGATGTGTCGTTTCTCCCTGACACAGGGGTTGCTTTGATATTCAATAAATCCCTTTGGATATTGTTCCTCCTTCCAAACCAAAAGAAAGGAAATTAAGTTGAAAAGGGGTCAAAAAACCTGGGCTATTAAACACGACCATCTCAATGCAACCAACAGCTGCTGAGAGCACCTGTGTGGCTTCTTCCAGTCCAGGCAGATGAGACAGTACCTGGCAGTGACATTTCCCACTGGCATCATAAGGATGTGGTGGCTTTACCTGTTGTAGTGTGTTTTTATACTTTGTAATAGTTTTGGTTTTGTATCCCTGTATCTTTCCCAAATGGTTTACCCCAGATTGTACCCCTTGCCCTTTACCTGTGTAATCCCTTTGCTGAAATCATCCCCAAATCCCCACCCTGGCTCTCTGTCAGTCACTCAGCATCCCATCCCCTCCATCTACAACTTTCTGTCCAGGACATTGAGTGATCAGCCAGGGGTCACCCCCCAGGTGTTACCCCAAATCCTGTCCTAAATGTCCATTCCCAGAATCCATCCCTTAGGGTCACTCATTGGTCAGTAAATGTTTTCTACTTTGGGTTTCCACCTCCCTTTCAGTGTAACCTTGGCACCTCTGAGGTTGTAAGGGCTCCTCCAGAGCTCCCAGAACAAACCTTGGATTAACCCTGCTAAGAGTTGACCCCTTCATCTTCTGCCATTGTTCCAGCATCTCCTCTGCTGCAGGGGATCAGCCTGGCTGCCTTTGGTACCCCTGGGGATCAGCCTGGCTGCCTTTGGTACCCCCAGGATCAGCCTGGCTGCCCTTGGCACCCCCAGGATCAGCCTGGCTGCCCTTGGCACCCCCAGGATCAGCCTGGCTCCCTCTGGTACCCTCAGGGATCAGCCTGGCTGCCTTTGGTACCCCCAGGGATCAGCCTGGCTGCCTTTGGCACCCCCAGGGATCAGCCTGGCTGCCTTTGGTACCCTCAGGATCAGCCTGGCTGCCTTTGGCACCCCTGGGGATCAGCCTGGCTGCCTTTGGTACCCCCAGGATCAGCCTGGCTGCCTTTGGTACCCTCGGGAACAGCCTGGCTGCCTTTGGTACCCTCAGGGATCAGCCTGGCTGCCTTTGGTACCCCCAGGATCATCCTGGTTGCCTTTGGTACCCCTGGGGACCAGCCTGGCTGCCTTTGGCACCCCCAGGATCAGCCTGGCTGCCTTTGGCACCCCCAGGATCAGCCTGGCTGCCTTTGGTACCCCTGGGGATCAGCCTGGCTGCCTTTGGTACCCCTGGGGATCAGCCTGGCTGCCTTTGGTACCCCCAGGATCAGCCTGGCTGCCTTTGGCACCCCCAGGATCAGCCTGGCTGCCTTTGGTACCCCAGGGATCAGCCTGGGTGCCTTTGGTACCCCAGGGAACAGCCTGGCTGCCTTTGGTACCCCCAGGATCAGCCTGGCTGCCTTTGGTACCCTCAGGGATCAGCCTGGCTGCCTTTGGTACCCCCAGATCAGCCTGGCTGCCTTTGGCACCCCTGGAGATCAGCCTGGCTGCCTTTGGTACTCCCAGGATCAGCCTGGCTGCCTTTGGTACTCCCAGGATCAGCCTGGCTGCCTTTGGTACCCCAGGGATCAGCCTGGCTGCCTTTGGTACCCCCAGGCTCAGCCTGGCTGCCTTTGGCACCCCCAGGATCAGCCTGGCTGCCTTTGGCACCCCCAGGATCAGCCTGGCTGCCTTTGGTACCCCCAGGATCAGCCTGGCTGCCTTTGGTACCCCCAGGATCAGCCTGGCTGCCTTTGGTACCCCCAGGATCAGCCTGGCTGCCTTTGGTACCCCCAGGATCAGCCTGGCTGCCCTCTGTACCCTTGGGGGCATGAGAGAGTGCCACCCCCCCCCGGTGTCTTGGGGCTGGCT
The DNA here is from genome assembly GCF_051311805.1 of Agelaius phoeniceus. Classification (NCBI taxonomy): domain Eukaryota; kingdom Metazoa; phylum Chordata; class Aves; order Passeriformes; family Icteridae; genus Agelaius; species Agelaius phoeniceus. Next base: position 3,058,438 of record NC_135293.1, read on the forward strand.
GGGGTTCCCTCAGTGGCACTTGGAGGGACTCGGTGGCACTCAGAGGGACTCGGAGAGACTCGGTGGCACCCAGAGGGACTCAGAGGGACTCGGTGGCACCCAGAGGGACTCAGAGGCACTCGGTGGCACTCAGAGGGACTCGGAGGCACTCGGTGGCACTCAGAGGGACTCAGTGGCACCCAGAGGGACTCGGTGGCACCCAGAGGGACTCGGTGGCACCCGGAGGGACCGGAACATTCACCTGCCATCGATGTCATAGGGTCTCCTCATGGCAGATCTCCTCTCCTGCTCGTAGCGCAGCTGCTCGTGCTGCCGCCGCAGCTCCTCCCTCTCGCGCTGGATCCGGTCCTGCTCCCGCCTCCTCTCGTGCTCGATGTGCATCCGCTCCCTCTCCAGCCTCTCCCTCTCCATCCGCTCCCGCTCCAGGCGCTGCCGTTCTATCTCCAGCCTCTCCCGAGCGATCTCCAGCCTCTCCCTCTCCTCCCGCTCGCGGATGGTCTGGAGGTGCTGCTGCCGCTCCCGCCGCTCCCGCGTGCTGTGGAGCAGAGACAGAAGTGACCCAGGCAATGCTTCAGCAGAGAAAGGAAGTCAGAAGAATGCTAAAAATCAAAAGCACAGTGGCTGCAAACTTGCATCATCCCCTTGAAATGAACACTTGTGGAGGGAAGACACTCAGTGTACACAAATTTATTTAGAGACCAATCAAATGACTCCTACAAAACCCATCCCCAGGGGGAAATACTTCTGTATGGTCAGGAGAATCTGAATCCAAATACCCACAAATACTTCTATAGAATCAGGAGAATCTGAATCCACATGCCCACAAATATTTCTATGGATCAGGAGAATCTGAATCTAAATGCCCCTAAATATTTCTATATGGTATGGGGAATCTGAATCCAAATGCTTACAAATATTTCTATAGGATCAGGAGAATCTGAATCCACATGCCCACAAATATTTCTATGGTCAGGAGAATCTGAATCCAAATACCCACAAATATTTCTATAGGATCAGGAGAATCTGAATCCAAATACCCACAAATACTTCTATAGGATCAGAAGAATCTGAATCCACATGCCCACAAATATTTCTATAGATCAGGAGAATCTGAATCCAAATGCCCACAAATATTTCTATGGATCAGGAGAATCTGAATCCAAATGCCCATAAATATTTCTATATGGTATGGGGAATCTGAATCCAAATGCCCACAGTTCATTCCTTATATTGAAATCAAGTATCTGTGAAGAATATTTTGTTTCTGTGAAGAAAGGCAGGATGCTCTGGTGGATAATGATTCCTGAGTTAAAGCTCAGGAATTTAACTAGAAGGGAGAAACTTTTTCTTCCTTAATAAAAATAACAAAGCATTTTCCTCCTGTTCAATCTGACTACTTTTAGGTGAGAAATAGAAGTTTTGTAATGTGTGGAGAACATGGAAGCCAGGTCACAGTTCTAGCAAGGAATTTGAAGGATGGCAATTATCACCTTTAAACATTATAAAACCTATTAAACATATGGAAACAAAGAAAGAGCCCCACCAAAAATATCTAAATACTTAAATTAAGTTCAACAGGTACCCATAAAAATATAACAAAATTACAAGTGGGGAAAAGAAACTGAAGGCCTTTTTCTGTCTCTGTTTAATTTGATTAGAAATGAAATTTGTATCTATTCAAGGAAAAAAAAAACCCCCACGATGTCAATGTTTAATTTGATTAGAAATGAAATTTGTATCTATTCAAGGAAAAAAACCCCCCACGATGTCAATGTTTAATTTTATTAGAAATGAAAATTGGATCTATTCGAGGAAAAAAACCCCACAATGTCAGTGTTTAATTTTATAAGAAATGGAATTTGTATTTATTCAAGGAAAAAACCCCACAATGTCAGTGTTTAATTTTATTAGAAATGAAAATTGTGTCAAGGAATAAACCCCCCACGATGGCAGTGTTTAATTTTATAAGAAATGGAATTTGTATTTTTTCGAGGAAAAAAACCCCACGATGTCAGTGTTTAATTTTATTAGAAATAAAATTTGTATTTATTCAAGGAAAACCCCCCCCCCACGATGTCAGGGCTGCTCTTACCGGCGCTGCTCTGCCTCCCTCATTTTCCTCTGTGCTTTGATTTTGTCAAAGGGGACAATCCCTTGTCTCTCTCTGCTCTCTGATTTGCGGTCCTGGCTCTTAACACTCTGTATTTAAAAGAGAAACTTTATTAAATTTATTAATTTATTGAATTTATTAAAGGACAACCATCCCAACCAATCCTCTGAGCTCTGTTCCCATTTGCACAGTTCACATCTCAAAGCTTGGTCTCTGCTTTTTTCCAAAGTTGTTCTTTTTTACCATTACAGACACCACATATTAATCCAGTGATACCTTGCCCCATTCATTAGGCAGGATTTGAGTGCTGTATCAGCCAAATGAGAGGTATTTTACTAATTAAAACCACGTTAGAGAAATTCTAATTGGACAAACTGGCAAGGCAAGTGTGGGTTATGCAGAGCCTGGCAGGATTCAGAATCTGTTTTTAAGGAAAATGTTTTCCATGCAGAAGCATCACTTACTCTGTCCTTTGATGTAGTGGATGTTTTCACACTGATAACAGGTTCTCCTTTGGATTTATCCATGACCACTGTTCTCTCTGTTCCTTTACTTCCTAAATAAATCAGAAATGGAAAGAAACCAATTATATGACCTACACCACGCTCTCTAAAATGTGAAAATTGGCATTTAATCCTCTCTTCAAAATCAATTCTTTCACTCCACCTAATCCAGGTACTTCTTTTAAGCATTGCACAATTCCCCTTATTCATTCTGGATTTCCACCCAAGTATCTGAAACAATCCTAGAATCTTTGGAAAGATTATCTACAATGAAATATTCCTACATCAACATATCTGTATAAAAAACCACCAACCCAATTACCTGATTTAATAGTTTTAGACTGATCTGATGAACCAGACTTCTGGTCATCTTTATCTTTTTTTTCCTTTTCATCTTTATCTTCTGTCTTTTTAGCATCATCTTTTTGGTCAGATTTCTCATCCCTTTTAGCACCACCAGGTCTGTGGATAAATATTGATACAGATTAGAGTAATACAGACTAAGAGAAACAAAAATTCAAGGGAAATGCCAGCAACAAAGCAGAACTCTGATGTGATAACAATCATCATTAGATAATTAGAGTTCCAAACATTTCCTTCCACAACTTCTTGCACCATAAAACAAAATATTCAGACCATCCTGGGCAGTAGTCAACAAACTTGGCCAGGATTCAGGATCTCAACTGGAAGCATGAAGACAAATTCACACCACTTTGTGCTCAATACCCAGAGTTTCTTAGAGAACATCACAATGAACCATTTCTGTCAGGCAACTGGGTGAAATAATTGCAAAAATTTCTCAGCAAGTAGCATCTAAGAGAAGTTGTGCCTCAAGAAGATAACTCAAGGCAAAGCTCTCAGTGTTTAATTCACTCTCTTAGTGCCTCTTTCAGCAATGCCAGAGAGGAGAGCAAAGTGCTCAAGGGGAACATGATCTGGGAATAGATCTGGGAATAGATCTGGGAATAGATCTGGGAATAGATCTGGGAATAGATCTGGGAATAGATCTCAGACAATTCTGGTTTGACTGTTTGGGACCTGGAGGAAACCCTGTTCCAGTGGGACAGGAGGTGATGAGGAAACAGGGACACAGATCACAATCCTCACATGGTCCTTCCTACAGATTTAAGACAGGAAAGCCCCACAGTCATTACTAAACCTGAAATATGGCTAAATTAAAAGATGTGCTTGAAAATGCAACCTTCCAATGGCTCCTTAAAGCAGGCAACAGAAACATTTTAATTTAGGCACTGCACATCAACTGAAGTCTATCTTGTAGTAAAAGCTGAAAAAATCCACGTACTCCTCTTTTTCCATGTTTGCCACAGAAATTCTTACTGTAATTGAACTTTTCTCTGACATCAACACAGACTGAAGCACAGCAAAACACCTTTGGTAGGAGAATTTTTAACACAGTACCTCTCACTGACTGTTTCTCTCTTTGCTTCACTCTCTTTTTTTTCACTTGTCTTCTTCCCAGCAGGTTCATTTTTTGCCTGAAATTTATTTTGCACATCATCAGCTGAGAATGTGGCCTCGATCATTTGCACAATCTGGTGGGAATTCAGCATCTCTGAGGCCCAGTACTCACTTTTTCCACAGAAATGATTTTGCCATGCAGCTCTGTCTTGTGCAGGTGGGTGATGCACTTGGTGGCCTCCTCAGCTGTGGACATGGTGACAAAGCCGTAGCAGCGAGCGCCAGGACTGCGAGCGTTGGTCACCACCTTGGCCCCCACCACCTTCCCAAGGAAAAAATAAAATAAAAATGGAATTATTCTCCCTGGGACAGATCCCCAAGGTTAAACAGCACCAACTGCAAGCTGTTTTTAATTCCTGGCCACTACCAGGCAGCAAAGTTCTGGTTTGGAGGTTGTGATTTTGATTCTGATGAACGAGGGTGCACTGCTTGGAGCCAACCACGCTTCCGCTACCTGTGGAATGGTACAAAAGCTGAACCAAGAGGTGACATGTCACAGACATCTGTCATGAAAAAGCCTTGCTGCAGTGTGTCACCATTTCCTGTCTCACCTATCCCAACCCCCTCAAGGATGCCAACCTTCCCCCTTCCCCTGTGCCCTCCTGCCTGGCACCTTCCAGCAAGGCATTGAGTGACTGGCAGACCCCCCCAGGCCTGGGCTCATTGCTTTGTCCCAGTGTCCACATCCCCTGAGCCTTCCCCTGCTCACACCTGGCTGGCCCTCACCTGTCTGTCCCCTCCCCTGTCCCTGGGGCTTAAAAAGGACACGAGGCCATGGGGTCAGGCTCTCTGCTCTCTGCCCTCACCTGTCTGTCCCCTCCCCTGTCCCTGGGGCTTAAAAAGGACACGAGGCCATGGGGTTGAGGTCTCTGCTGTGTCTCTGCTGTGGTTCCGTCTCTGCCTGTCTGGAGCTGATACCACATTCAGATGTCTACCATGCTACAATAAACTCTGGATTAAAGCTCTACAGAACCCGCTCATTTTCTCTTCACTGCTGCCTCAACCTTTTCCACCAAAGGTAAACTGAGTTCCTATTTTGCCTGGATTTGTTCTGAGTGCCCAGCAGCAGCCCCCAGCCAGCCAAAGGCATCTCTGGGGTGAAAACACCACAGCTGCAGCCTTTGGTCCAGCAGTGAGGCCAGACAGAGCCAGGCAGGACACACCCAAAACATTCATAATAATAATATTTAATTATATTTTAATATAATATAATGTAATATAATTTTATAATATATATTATATATTATAAATTTATATATATTATAAATTATATATTATAATTATATAATATAATATAATTATATTTTAATATGATATAATGTAATATAATTTTATAATATATAATATATATATATTATAAATTTATATCTATTATGAATTATATATTATAATTATGTAATATAATATAATTATATTTTAATATAATATAATGTAATATAATTTTAATGTAATATATATAATGTAATATAAATTTAATGTAATATAATTTTATTATATTACAACAACAATAATATTTAATAAAGCCTTTCTTGGGATTTGTCCTTGTCAGAAGCTGCAGTTTCAGCAACCAAAAGTACCCAATGGTTTTTGCTGCTGTGGAATGCAACAGGCAGAGCTGGATTGGTCTCCTGTGGGTGTTGGGATTTCCTGAGCACTCCTGGCAGAGCTGGCTCTTGCTCTGTCTGAGACACAGATCTTTGTGATTCATTCTTGTCTATTCTTACCTTAGTTAGCTTCTCAAGAAACCTTTTCTATTTCTTTTTAGTATAGTCTTAATTTCATACATAGTATTTCATAAAGCAAAGTGATGCTGTTGATGTATAAAGTTAGATGCCTTTTCAAACAAATTTATTGTCACCTGGGCAGTCTTTCCCTGGAAAAGAATTCAATCTTCAGCTCCCACTGTGACCGTGGTCACAGGGGTTTTCAGGATGAAGAAGAGATGAAAATGTTGACTCCATGATCAGAAGGCTTTATTTATTATTTTATGATATATGTTACATTAATGATACAAATCACTGCATCCTTCTTGCAGGAAACCTGTTCAAATATCTGTTTAATTAATAAATATAAATTTAATATGAACTGTGTTCTCAGTTACTTGTGCCAGTGACTGAAATTAAATTTATATTTATTAATATCTGTTTAATTAATAAATATAAATTTAATATGAACTGTGTTCTCAGTTACTTGTGCCAGTGACTGAAATTAAATTTATACACACAAAAGTGTGTGTAGAGTTACTGACTATTCCAAATAAAGGACCACAAATTTTATATTTATTTTATATATTTATTTCTATATAATTTATATAGAAATATGTATATTTTTATATATAAATAATATATAATATTATTATATATTATATAATATTTATATATTATTAATATAATATAGTATAATATAGTATAATATAATATAGTATAATATAATATAGTATAATATAATATAATATAACATAATATAATATAACATAATATAGTATAGTATAATATAATATAACATAATATAATATAAATTTTTACATTTATTTCTATATATTTTTATATTTATTTCTATATATTTTTATATTTATTTCTATATAATTTTATATTTATTTCTATATAATTTTATATTTATTTCTATATAATTTTATATTTATTTCTATATAATTTTATATTTATTTCTATATATTCTGGGCAACAGAATAAAAAACCTCAAGTCATTCAGTGTGCACTTTTCCTTGCTATCTCACAGTATTTTTTGGTAATTGGATTCCTTTCATGGGTACTTTCAGTGATGAGAGTTGTAAAAGTTTTATTAACAGTTTCAAACAACTTGTGCAAACAAACCAAACACCAAAACAAAACCAAAGCAACAAAAAGAAGCCCTTACCTTGCCATATTTGCTGAACAGATTCTTCAGATCTGTAGCTCTGGTGGTGGAAGCCAATCCACTCACCCAAAAGTTCCTACCAGAACTGCCAGCACTGCGACCTAGGTGGGAAAACAGACAGACAAAACCCAAACATACCCCAAATCCTAATTATTGGGATTAATTACTTGAATTGTTACGTGAATTAAAACAGAGCAGGATCACAAATTTTTCATTTTTTAAAATCAGAGAACAAGTGAAATGCATTGTGTGATATTCTTCTCCCATGAGTTGCTTTGCTGAAGGTAAGGAGCATTACAAGTCCAAAAATTTGGGTGGAACTGTGAGTTTTGATATAGAAGTATTTTATTTCATTCTTCAAGAAAGCAACTGGATTAGGGCACCTCTGAATGAATGAGGCCCTTGAAAACCTGCCTGGATTAGGGCACCTCTGAATTAGAGTGGCCCTTCAAAACCTGCCTGGATTAAGGCACCTCTGAATGAATGAGGCCCTTCAAAACCTGCCTGATTAAGGCACCTCTGAATGAATGAGGCCCTTCAAAACCTGCCAGGATTAGGGCACCTCTGAATGAATGAGACCCTTCAAAACCTGCCTGGATTAGGGCACCTCTGAATTAGTGAGGCCTTCAAAACCTGCCTGGATTAGGGCACCTCTGAATGAATGAGGCCCTTCAAAACCTGCCTGGATTAGGGCACCTCTGAATGGATGAGGCCCTTCAAAACCTGCCAGGATAGACCCCAGTAACTCCAGAAGAGTTGTGGGAACTGTGCCTGCACCCCACATGTGCTCATGCCTTTTTATACTCATTAATTTTAATTTTATCTCATTTTGATCCTAGCTCCAAGGGAATGCTGATGCAGAATTCAAAACCTGCCTGGATTAGGGCACCTCTGAATGAATGAGGCCCTTCAAAACCTGCCTGGATTAGGGCACCTCTGAATGAATGAGGCCTTTCAAAACCTGCCTGGATTAGGGCACCTCTGAATTAGTGAGGCCCTTCAAAACCTGCCAGGATTAGGGCACCTCTGAATTAGTGAGGCCCTTGAAAACCTGCCTGGATTAGGGCACCTCTGAATGAATGAGGCCCTTCAAAACCTGCCTGGATTAGGGCACCTCTGAATGAATGAGGCCTTCAAAACCTGCCAGGATAGACCCCAGTAACTCCAGAAGAGTTGTGGGAACTGTGCCTGCACCCCACATGTGCTCATGCCTTTTTATACTCATTAATTTTTATTTTATCTCATTTTTAGCCTAGCTCCAAGGGAATGCTGATGCAGAATTCCTTTCAAGGAGAGCCATTCACCACCAAGAATCCAAGGAAATTTCTCTTTCTGCCCACACAGATCCACAGCTGGGATTGAGTCTGACCTCAGCTGAAGTTAGGAAAGACCTGGCCTAGGAATTCAGGAAATTAGGCCTGGCCTGCTTAAACCATGCCAGAACCCAGAGCAGCCCTGGCCAGTTCTGCAGCTGAGGAATGAAGGTGATTCAATAAATGCTGATGAAGTTGCCAAGTCTGAGCACCCACCATGAAGTGACTGAGGAGTGAACTGCAGCCCAGGCTCAGTGTTTGCATGAAGCACTCACACGAGGATTCTGTTTCCAATCTCCTCTGAGATGTCTGTCCTGTCCTTCCGTCAGTCTGGGCAGCTCCAAGGCCTCAGTGAATGGGTTCACTTCAGCTCCTTGGTTCCATACTTCTGTTTTGGGGTTTTATGGAATTTTACAGAAGTCATTTTCCCCAGAACCTTTCCAAAATGCTGTTTTATTTGGGTGCCTTTCCATCTTCTACATCCTGATAATTTCAGTCACTGGCACAAGTAACTGAGAACACAGTTCATATTAAATTTATATTTATTAATTAAACTAATGTTTGAACAGGTTTCCTGCAAGAAGGATGCAGTGATTTGTATCAATCCCTTACAAAATCAGGTGGGGTTTTTTTTGTATAAAGGTGAGCACACTTGTGCCATGATTTATCTCAGAAGTGCATGAACAAAGGTTTGCCATGCACACAAACACATGGGAGATGCATTGTGCTGGTTTTTTAATAAGCTGAGCCAAAGGCTTTGATGCTTTCATTCCACCCATTTCTACAATTTAAAAATTACTGTCTACAATTACTCTGGCACCAGCATCCTGGAGAAAGAACAAAGTGCTCATTTTTCTCTTTTCTGCTATTTTACCAATGAGTTTTTAAAAGATTTTAAAAACTATGTTAATGACCTTTCTGGTTAAAGATTTATCAGTCTTAATGTCAGGTTTTGCCCTCCCACAAGACTTTAAAAAGTGCTCCTGCAATGGTTCTGCACTTTCAAGACAAAGAAATAGTGGGACTTGAAAATATTTAACTTTGAACCAAGAGCAATGCAGGTATTGGGAGCCAACCATCAACACTGGAGAAATCTTTGAGATGTGCATCCATCAACAGCCAAACCCACCAGGCTGAGCTCATAAATTTAATTTTCTGCACTCTTGTTAACACAGTTTTCAGAATTCTTGCATGGAATATGGAAAACTCTTCTTTCTAAATAAACCCTTCTCACACAAGTGGGCAAATAGCAATGCATGAGTCAGACCTGACTTGTACATTCTATTTTAGGTTCCTTCTGGCTCAGTCACTTTGCTCTGCATGCAGAGAATGTTACACAGCCATGCAGCTCCCTCTCACTGCTGCTCACAAAGCCAGAACATGAATAAATCAAATCTTGTGGAACACAGCACATCCACTGGAGAGAGGAATGCAGGAGCAAGGTGCTTTCAGACACCCAAATTCCTGAAGGCTGCTCTGAAAGCAAACCCAAGGAAGGGCATTCTCAGCCCACAAAAACAAAACACTCAAGTCCTCAGGTAAAGGACAGCATGCACAGAAAACTCCTTGAACTATTCTGCAATGAGAGAACTCAAGATTCCAGACTGGAAGCAAGAGGTAAATTGACCCTAACAGGTATAAATAACCCAGGATGCTGGAAAAAGCAGCTGACAGAGAGGTGAGTCTGGCTTGTAAAACCCCATTCAAACCAATCCAATTCCTCCTGTCCAGCTGGCAGTCAGATCTCACAAGGAGTTTCTTGATTTTTATAGGAATTGCTGGAACTTCCACATTTAAAAGTGCTCAAGTCCTGCCAGCAGCATGTAAGAGAACAGAGGTGGGGTGAGCTGCAAAGGCTCAGCTGCCTGGTGCATTAAAAGCAAGAAATATGAAAAAACATGAAGGCATCTGACACTGATCAAAATATATTCTTCTTGTTTATGATGCATATTTGCACCATAGATAGGATCTGTGTGGACAGAAATTTAATCAAATCAATATTAATTCAAGACAATATTGAGCTGTAAAATTTGTGGCATTTAAATATGTGAATGCTGGATCCCAAATGACTTCAGCAAAACAGAAGATGGGAAGGAGAAATCCAAGTGTATGGTAAAGCAAACAATTGAAAAAGGTTTCTAACAGCTGTTAGTGGGCATCTCCAGTGCCAAAATACCATAATTGCCATCTATTGACATTGACCTTTAAAATCAAGATACAAACACAACAGTGCAAAGCACATGTCCTGAACAGCTGCATAAAAGGAAAATACTTATTTAAACATTACTAAGAAAATGCAGACAGAGATGAATTGAGGCTATTTAACAACTGCATAGATTGCAATCAATTTCTACTGAAATAACCCATCCAACACAAACAGCCACCCAAGCAATCACTGAAGCTTTACAGCTGAAATCAAACATACCTTTCTCATCTTTTGAGATTATCTTTGTATCTCTGTCCTCCTCACCAGGGCTAAAGACAAAACACCACATTATTCAAGTCAGAAAGAAAAGTGACTAAATATAAACTATGAAAAAAGCTAAAATTAAATACCTACCAGAAAACATGTTGCAAACGAAAACACACCTTTGTATACTGGATTTAAGAAATCTGACAAGAAATAATGAAGTCAGATTCTTAAACAGACTTACATTAAGAAGATGATTACAAATAAGACTAATTTGGGAAAACAACCTTTGAAGGTTGAGGAAGGAAAGAAATCAAACCCACTGCGTTTAAAAAAAATAAAAATATCTGCACATGGAGAAATAAAAGAGACCTTTAGGAATAGGCTACAATTTCATCAGTCTCGGAGGCCAATTGAAGGAAACAGCTTATTGGCATCACTTAAGGACCAATGATAAAAGATAGCATCTGGTCTAGAACGGAGAAAAAACAAACCTCTTTTTCTGATCAGCGCCCTCACTGGCTGAGGACTCTTTAGTGGCAGGGGAAGATTCCTCAGAATTAGCTTTGTCTTCTGCTCTCTTGCCATCTTCTTTGCTATCTCTGGCTTCGGCACCTGCGCCTTTCTCCGCTGTCTCCCCACTAGAGGCTTGCGGGCCTTGGGAGCGTTTGCTACTCTGATCGCTTAGGGTCTCTACCACTACACCTTCAGAGTCCGGGGCCTCTTCCTCGGGGCTCTGTTCACTTGTCTCCCCTTTTGCTACCACTAAACGCTTTGCTTCCTTCCTTGCCAAAGCTTGGGCCGATTTGCTGTCCAAAGCTAAAGCATCTTCCTCCAGCTGAGCGGCAGCGAGAGCGTCCTCTTCCTCAGCCAGCCTCTTGCCTGGCCCCGCGTTACTGGCTTCCTGCGCACGCGGCCGCTCCGCTTCGGGAGGTTCTTCGTTAAGTAGCTCAGATTTACAAGTTTCCCCCAAAATGTCGAGTATTTTCTCATTTTCTACGGATTTAACAGGAATAGAACGGCACAAGATTTAATCACCAGGGAAATACAGCAATCACAAATGTGGAACTGGCATGGCTGCCACACTAACACCAAGAGAACTGCTAAGCTACACAGAGATTGGAAAACCCTAGTGTACACAGTGTTACAGCTACCACGCTAACTGCTCTCTCACACCCTGCCAAATCAGCCCTAGCACCTCAACAGCCAAGAAAAATGCCCCCACAGATTTAACAAAAAACTTCGGGCTCAGCCTTCATATTCTTCAGCAAATCGTTCAGCTCTGTTTCTTCTCTAGTTAGCTTCCAGAGTCCGAGATGCTTAACTGAACGTATCAAGGCACTGAGAGTTCAATTTTTAAATTTCTGTGAAATTCTTTTAGCAGAGACAGTCCAACATGAGAACTGGGCATCTTCTGATGGTGCATGAGTGTGTTTGCAGTCCAGAAAGGGAAAAGTATCTGTATGAAATTTCCATGAAGAAACTCTCTTCTTTCTTCTGTATCCAGTAACTAATCTTTACACTTTAATGCCCTACAATATCTTTTTACTGCTTTCACTGCTCTCTACATAGTAACAGAGTTAAGGTGTGTGCAATATCACAAGATCTGTTTACAAGTAGAATATTTAGCTTTTAGAACTGTGATTAAACTTCTCTAAATCCACTTATGTAGTTTAACAGGTTTTTAAACCATTTCATTTCACTGGAAGTATTTCAAGCATCACTTCACAGATCTGGGGATATGATTGGGTTTCCAATCTCTATGACCCTGCATGATCTGGATTGTCCATTATAAAAATAATGCAAATTATGTTTGTTTGCTTGGGTTTTTTAATAGTTAATGGTTTAAAAAGTATTAGTTGAAAAGACAGGAATATGTTTTTCTTTAACAGTACCTGGCTCCAAGTGTAGCTTCTCCATTTTCTGTTCAGGAAAAAAAAGACCACAGAATGAGGATTTTAGAAAATGTATTTTCTAACACAGAATAATACCAACTCCCTACTCAATCCCAAAATTGAAAACTCAACAAATTCATCTGTTACATTTAGCTCTTTTTTTCACCATCCACTGGAAATGAGCATTTTATATAAGTACCTTTTCTGGCACATTAAAGCCAAATCAAAATATCAGCCATAACTGCATTCTCCCAAATAAATCTGAATTATAAAAAGACCAATAAAGTATCTTTGTGTGCCACCACACCAAGTACAGAGTAAAAAACAAACCCAGCTACTGCTTCATAAAGTCATGTAAGAGAGAAGAAATCAGCAGTGCAAGATTTTTATCTGCATAATTGAAGGAAATCTTGAAATCTGAATAAAAAGTAGGGAAAAAACCACAGGGCACCCTCAATTCACACCCTCTATTGAGCAAGGTCTTGGGTTCTGTTACAATTTCATGTTATGGTCACATTTTCTTTTTTGCAGTATGAGAACTCAATAAATATTAATACTACAATACACAGCTATGAAATACAGCTCCATTTTCAGTTTACCTTCATTTCAATTAAATCTGAAGAGGCTTCTAAATTGTTTTCAATCTCATCATAATCTTCCTAAAAGAGTAAGAAATGAATGAAAGTATTTCTTACCAAAAGTAAGAAATTTAATCAAGGAAAATACACCTGCACTTAATTTTCCCTTTTAAGAAAAGCAGAAATATTTTAAAAGTTTTTGACAGATCTTAATTCTTACTTCAGAGTGTGACCCACAAAGGAGGAGCAACACATAAACATACCTGATATTTAAATATCTTTCTCCAATTACTTTTCATTTTAATTTCAACAGGACATTGTCTATTTCAAAGTTATTCTTAGAGTCTTATCTCACATTTCTGTGCTTACTGAACACGTTTTTTCACTTTCTCACTTTTTAACTTTAGTTTCTAAATGAAAAAAACAAGTTAGAAATGAAGCTGACTTAAGTTTACACTCTTCCAACCTGAAAATATACCCCAAAAATCTTTTTTCTTTAAAGAGCTGAGGGTAAGATCAACCAAAACTCATGCATTACATGAAGTTAATTTACAGAATATCACAAAATTGATTCCAGGTGAAGGGGATGCTGCTGCCAGGACTCTGTGTTCAGTCCCATGAAAGGGGAGATTCTCTCCAAGCCTTGGTGTTTGTTTGGTCTGTTGGGGTGCAGACACCACAGCCAGGCTCTGCAGAAATCCCTGGCAAGCCACAGAGAGCTCACCAGCTGAAGATTTCTTGTTGCTGAGCCAGCAGAATGCACAGCTCTGTGCCAAGGGTCACCTCAGATGTCACACAGGTGTCACCCACCTCCAAGGCATGAGCACGCTCACTGATGTGAAATCAGTCACACCTAAATGTAAAAATAGTGTAAAAGTTACAAGTGGGGAGAAGTTAAGGAAGGCTCCACAGCCACAGCCTGAAGCTGTCCTTTCCCCTTTAGGGGTGTCTGGGGGGTAAGAATTGGACTCTGAGGGTGATGAAGGATGAACTCAGCCAGCTCCTGATAGGATTAAAGCTGGTTGATATGGTGGGCTTGTACTGCAGACAGGTACCACCTGAACCTGCTGTGATTTTCTATTCTATTAATGCTGTTATTGCATCAAGGGATCAGTGTGAGCCCTTCAAGGGCACCAGCAGTGCCTGCAGTGAGTAAAGCACTCAGCTGAGGAGCTGGGACAGGGCTGGGGCTGTGTGAGCCTGCCCAGGGCCCTGGGACCACTCTGGCTCCAGGGCACTCCCACTGAAGGGGGCCCAGAGCAGGATGCTGACCTTGGTGGGCACAAGGGTCCTGGCTTCCCTGTGGCACTGACAGACACCAAGTGCCTGTCAAACACAAATTGACAACTTGTCAAACACAAAGGCTTGGAGAACATCTCCCTTCTCAGGGGACAGAAGGTAAATGATAAGAAGTTGAAGCAGATACACAGGCACCAAAGAAAGAATATGTTCTGTTCAATGAGTGAACAACCTAAAATAAATTAAAACAAACCCACAAGGATCCAAGAAGGATAATATTTGGGGAGTGAATGTGACACATGGATAACCCTGTGCTGTCTGCAAAGGACATTGCAAGCTGCTCTCAAAACCAAGTCAAAAGCCTGACAATGTCAGAGCAGGGCAACACAGGAAGTTCTTTTATCAATCTCTGGGAGCAAACAGAACAACACAGCTTCCTTAAACCAGAGCATTATTTCTGCAGAAAAGATATCCAAATTACCTGAGTTCAAACAATCTTTTTCTCTCTCCCCATATATATAAATGCCTGGGTGGCTGGGTGTATTCATATATACACTTTGACACATATACAAACAGGAAGAGGGAATACAGAAACTAATAGAGAAACTAATAGAGAAACTAATAGAGAAACTAATAGAGAAACTAATAGAGAAACTAATAGAGAAACTAATAGAGAAACTAATAGAGAAACTAATAGAGAAACTAATAGAGAAACTAATAGAGAAACTAATAGAGCATTTTCAATTCCAGGCTCCTTTCACAGCAAGCAAAGCTGATGCTGCAAGGTAAGGAAGATGGTGACTTGTCTCCTGAGAACATTTGAAGCCTCAAGAATATTTCCCATTTCTAAGAGCAGGACTTGAGAGCTGTGAATGGGGAATAGAATCCAGATCACATTCATGTCCTGTATTCTACTGGACTGAAATCCCTTGTTCATGTGCCCATATCTCTATCAAATATCTTGTGAAAAATTACCAAGACCTCTCCTCACTCACCTCATTTTCTGTTAGCTGATCAGGAAGCTCTTTCATTTCTGCTTCAACATTATCTTTATTATCGGACAGAGAGTCGAGGATGTTGTCAGGACTGTAATCCTCCCCACAGTCCACAGCACTGCTGTTATCAATTTCAGCTTCATCTAACACACTGATATCCATCATGTCAATGTCCTGCAGGGTGTCCAGGTTTGCTTCAAGATCCTCCTACAGAGAGAAGGGTAAAACTGTGTTTATTGCAGGTTACACCATGCACATTCTTAGTAACAATCATCATTTCACCTACCTGCCCATCTCTAGAGTTTTCTTCCAGACCATTGTCTTCCACACCTTCTTCTTCTGGCTTTCTTCCTAAAAACAGTATCAGTATCACTGCAGTGAGATGTAGCACTACATCTTGTACTATGTTTAAGCTTTGCTGAATTATCTGTTACAAAAAGTCATCCTGAAGAGGCTGATCCAAAAGTCTGGGTCTGTATGGATGGAACTGAGGTCCCCCTGCCACCCCATCAAAGCAAACAGCAGGAGCATGAACTACCAGCAGCATTTATTTTTGAAATGCTACAGTATTCTTCTAAAGCTACAGTCTCATTGCACAACACTTCAATACCTAATAAGACACAGCAGCCTCTGGGTAATCCATTTAAAAGTAACACCTTGAGATTGTTATGAAAACACCTCCCTTAATTAAACGGATTTAAGAATTAAGTGCTCACTTTCAAGATCTTGGCCACACAAATCACATTTATGCACATCTGTCACCTCCATCTCATACTGCTATTCAAAGACAACAGCTCCTTTTCTATTTTTAACCACTCTGTCTCAAAAAAAGCAGCTTAATAATCTGTTTCTCATCAGAAAGTATTTTTAAGAACTTTAGGAGTTATCAGCAACTCAAGTAAGCCACGTGTAAAATGGCATGTACAGCATTTCATATTTTGAAGCAACATATAGTTTAATATAATTATAGTTTACATATAACTGAAATATAATTATAGAGGCTTTCCATGGAGCTTATGCTGCAGCTGCTTACTCTGTACTTGACACAATTCTACTCATGGTCACTAATACAGAAACCCCTGTAATTTACAGTTTCATCTTTGATTTTCAAGACATCCTAATAAAACACAGGTTTAAAGTTGTTATTGCTCATTAATGCAAGAGAGTTTTACCATTTCCCACTCCATTCCACAAATGGAGTTTCCACCATTCCCATAAAGTAAAAAAGCAATTTTTTTTTCAAATTAAACTAATTCAACAGGAGAAAACAAGTTTGCACAAGTTCTAGCCCCATGCAAACAGTGGAAGTGCAAGTGTCCAGACACTGTACCTTTGCTAGTTCTTTTTGGCATTCTCTTTGTGGTCAGCTCTGAGGCCACTGGAATTTCATCAGGATCTCCTCCTTCCTCCTCAATGGCCTGTTGGAGACAGCAGGATGATATTCACTGCATGATTTGCTGCTGTGCATTTGTACTGGCTTTGGATGGGGCAGTTAATTCTCTTCACAGCAGCTGACAGGGGGCTGTGGTTGGAGTTTGTGCTGGTAACAGTTATGTGGTGCTTGCCTTCCTGCTAGGGTTTAACCACAACTGCATTTTTAAGGATTTTTCAGAGAGAAACATTGGTGGCTCTCCCTAGCTCAGGTCACACAGCCAGGCAGCCACACCACATGTCAGAAATACCAAATAATAGGGAGCAACACATCCCCACAGGCAAATCAAGCTACAGCTGGGGAGCAAAGCTCTCTGCTTGGCAGATAAACACATTAACAGTATAAAACCAGGACAGACTCTCACAGGAGCTCAGGTGAATGAGTTTTTTCTCAATGTGCAGGCTTGTTAGAACCCATATAAGGGCCAAAGCTGACCGTGCTGTTCTGGCCTCATGGAAGTCTGTGGGAATACATTCCAGAGAGGTCAGAGAGATGGAACAGGGTCAAGTGTAGTGGTGCCAAGCATCAGGGCAGAAACTGATGTACAGAAAGTTCCACCTCAATAGGAGCATAACATTCTTTACAGCGCAAGTAAGCATGCACTGGAATAGATTGCCCAGGGAGAGTGTGGAGTCTCTCTCATTGGACATATTCAGGACAAAACCCTGCTGGAGCAATGACCCAGTGTGATCCTTCCCAGTTTACCCATTCTGCGAACGGCACAGAGAAACACGAGGAGGGGTACGGGGAGGAGGCCCGTGTCTGTGTGTCGGGGGAACGGGAGAGTAAAGCGGGGAAGGACGCGCGGACACCGGGGTCAGGCGGTGACGGACAGGCCGAGGCTATCTCACACTGCCCCCAGTGCAACCCGAGCCGCGCTCGGAGCAGCGATGGAGGAACAGGCGCGCACACCACAGAGCGGTACCGTGAAACAGCGCAAAGGCAGTGGCGGCAGCAAAGGGGACACGGCGGTGCCCAACAACGCTCCGCGGGTGCCCGCAGCAGCGGCAGAGCCCCGCTCCCCTCAGCGCCGGCCGCGCTCCCCTCAGGGCCCCGGGCCCGAGCGCGCACGCGCCGAGAGCGCCACAGACAAAGGACCCGGATGGCCGCACGCCGCTCTCCCCCCCCCGCGCTTCCCCCGCCGCGCTTCGCCCTCACCTTCCTCAGCCGCTCCATGAGGACGCTCTTGTTGCCGCCGCTGTCCAGGTTACGCCGCTTGAGCTCAGCCCGCAGGTCGATGACTCGCAGCTCGCTCAGCCGCCGGGTTTCAGGTTCCGAACCAAAAGCCGCGGCCCCCCCAAGGGATGTGAAATCCCCCAGTCCGGCCGCTGATTGACTCTCCGCCATCAAGGCCCCTTCAATATTTGGCCTCGAGCCCGAGCGCGCAGGAGAACACGGCGCAACCCAGCAGCAAATCTGGCGATCACGGCACAAAATGGTGGGGAGCGAGACGCGCCGAGGGGAGGGGGAACAAAGCGCGCTGTGCGCATGTGCGAGCGGGACTGAGCGGGCGGGGCCTGGCGGGAGATTCGCCCCGCGCAGGCGCAAACGGCGTCGCCCGCGTCCAAGGACGGCTCGCGAGCTGTCGCGCATGCGCGGGAGGGGGACCGGGGGCCGGCCGGCCGCGTGACGTCACCGCCGTTCCGGAGTTGGCGGCGCCGCGCCGCGTTTGGCCTGCCCGGGCCCCGGCGCGCATGCGCGCTGCTCCTCCCTCCCTTTCCCGCCCCCTCGCTCTCCCCTGCGCCCCGGGTCTCCTCCATTTTGTGCTGCGGCGGCGGCTGCGGCTCTCCCGCCTCGCCTTCACCCCGCCTCGCCCCGCACGAACGAGTCCAAACCGCGGCCCATGGCGGAGAGTCACTCACCGGCCGGGCTGGCGGAGACTGCGTCCCTGGCTGGGCCTGGCATCCCCGGTTCAGAGTCGGAAAGCCGGCGGCGGCCGCTGAGCGAGCTGCGCGTGATCGACCTGCGGGCCGAGCTCAGGCAGCGCAACCTGGACAGCGGCGGCAACAAGAGCGTCCTCATGGAGCGGCTGAGGAAGGTGAGGGCGCTGGGGCTGCCTCAGCGTGCGTGGAGCGGCTGCGACCCCGGCCCGGCGGGCACCGCTGAGGAAAATGGCGCCAAAGAGCTTTCGGGGCCCGGCGGGGATCGGTGCGAGCGTTCCGTGCCCGGCGGGGATCGGTGCGAGCCCTCGGGGCCCTGAGGGGATCGGTGCGAGCGTTCCGTGCCCGCCGGGATCGGTGCGCGCATTCGGGGCCCTGAGGGGATCGGTGCGAGCGTTCCGTGCCCGCCGGGATCGGTGCGAACGTTCGGGGCCCTGAGGGGATCGGTACGCGCGTTCGGGGCCCGGCGGGGCTGGGCCGGCCCGGGCTCACCCTGTGACCGCTGCGGCTGTCACTGAGTGTCACCGAGCCCGCTCCGATCCTAGCGCTCGGCCCGGGTATTTCCCGCTCCGTGCACTACAGAATTCTGCTGTTCTCTGAGCTGCTGGATTTACGGTTCTGCGCGCTGTCTGTCGGGATTTTTGCTGCGTTTTTCTGACAATTTAGCTGGCAGCCCTTTCGCTGTATCCTCATCACACCGCTGAGCGTGTTAATCCCATGAGGAATCCTTTCTCTGAGCTGCTTGCTGTGCCCCAGAGCCGAGGTTTTTACCCTGTCACAACAACCCCTGTGTCTGTGCACAGTTCCAAATGCTGTTCACTTTTAAGATCTTGGACATACAAATCACATTTATGCACATCTGTCACCCCCAAACTCGTACTGCTATTCAAAGACAACAACTCTTTTTCTATTTTAGCCACTCTGTCTTAAAAGAAGCAGCTTAATAATCTGTTTCTCATCAGAAAGTATTTTTAAGAGCTTTAGGAGTTATCAGCAACTCAAGTAAGCCACGTGTAAAATGGCATGTACAGCATTTCATATTTTGAAGCAACATATAGTTAAATACAATTATAGTTTACACATAACTGAAATATAATTATGGAGGCTTTCCATGGAGCTTATGCTGCAGCTGCTTGCTCTGTACTTGACACAATTCTACTCATGGTCACAAATACAGAAACACCTGCAATTCACAGTTTCATCTGTAGGCTTGATGATGAACAGCTCCAAATGCTGTAGGATTGGCTTTTTTTGTTGACAGTTTTCCCAAAACATTACAGCAACGTGTTATTGCCTTCTCCCCGCTTGTTGCTTTGCTCTGGTGGTTTTTTGTTTGTGTATCCAAGTTGCTGATTCATGGTTTGGAATTTTTCAGCCTCTGGTGTGCGGCTCTTAAACTCAACAAGAATGTACAAATGAAAATGTTTATGTCTATTTTTATATCTTTCTTTTTTGCCCCTATTAGGCTATTGAGGAGGAAGGAGGGAATCCTGATGAAATTCCAATGATTTCAGAAAATATCATGAAGAAAACAACAAAAAGAAGCAGCAAAGGTAATTAAAGAGACTTTCCACCTTGTCATCCTTGAGTTTTCAAGCAAATGTATTCATGAAATGGAACCTTCATAATATTTTTTGTGTTACTGGTATTCTACCCCACATTTGTTCTCAGCTTTTTAGGGATGGGTAAGAAAATTAAACTTAGCAGTCATTTACTGAGAGAATTTCATATGATTTAGTAAGGCAGTAAATATTGAAGGATCTGTTGGTTTGTTCCCTGAAATTTGTATGAAGAATTACCAAGTAACACTGAAGCAGTGTCAGGGTTTTTAGTACTTTTTCTATGTGGAAATGTAGAGTTTTTAGCAAATACAAAATAAGCTCTGTAGTGTTAAGCTTCATAGCTAATAGCAGTTGCAATTTTCTTCTCAGAAGACAAGGTTTTAATCCATTTCTGAAGTCAGATATGTTTTCAAGGCCTTAGGTTTGGTTTTTGTAGTAGTGAGACAGTTATTATCTTACATAATCCTTATTTTCAGAAAATAATTTATCATTTTTCTAAAATTAGTTAATTAGCACAATTTGATCTTACTTTGTAAGCAAATAGTGTTTAAAACTTTGCATTGGAGCTGAGCAAAATAACTAGTTTAGCTAGAGTATTTTTATTACTAGATTTGGTTTACACAAAATATAAATTTGTGAGATGAGACTCAGCTGTTTTGACAGCTAATTTGTTTGATTTTTATCATTGCATCTGATTTGGAGTGATGGTGCAATTGCTAAAATGCAGGCTAAAATGTGAAATCTTGAATGTCATAAGAAAGAGAGCTTTTAAATCATATTAATTTCCAAGTCTCAGGAAAACACTTGATGTCTGTTACAGCACTTTTAATGTGGGGATGGAAATAGATGAAATATTCCTCTTGGCTCTAAAACCCTTCTCACTTTTCAGTTGTAATGTGCTTGTAGTTTTTGAGGAAAATCAAATTCATAAAAGGTCAAACAGCTGCTTAGCTCTGAGTTTGAGGAGTTGCTCCTTGGTGCTGAAGCTGCTGTGGTGTTTTCAGTAATTTCAATAATTGCATTAATTGGGATAATTCCCATCCAGCTGGTGGGCAGAGCACTGCAGTGAAACCCACAGCTAGAGCGGGGTTATTTCAGTATTTTTGCATTATTTTGTGTTTTGTTTTGTTTGGTTGTTTATTTTTCTTCTCATAAATGTTGAGGTAATAAATTGCTGCAATCTGAGCTGAGCCCAATGTTCTGGGCAGGTCACAGAGCTGGAGCTCCTGCCAGGGGCTGGACTGTGGCCTGTTTGTCATTCACTGGGGTGCTCATAAACAGGGCCAAAACTGAAGCAAACACCAGCTCTGGTGAAAAAGTCAATCTTGAGGGGCACAATTATAATTTCTGCTCTGATTCTAATGCTGGTAATGTTGTTAGGCCGTAGAGCAGATGAAGAGGGAGTGGAGGACAACGGCCTGGAGGAGGACTCTGGAGATGGACAGGTACTGGGACTGCCCTGAGGGGGGGTGGGTGCTGCCCTGAGGGGGGGTGGGTGCCGCCCTGAGGGGGGGTGGGTGCTGCCCTGAGGGGGGGTGGGTGCTGCCCTGAGGGGGGGTGGGTGCTGCCCTGAGGGGGGGTGGGTGCTGCCCTGAGGGGGGGTGGGTGCCGCCCTGAGGGGTGGGTGCCGCCCTGAGGAGGGGGTGGGCGCCGCCCTGAGGGGGGAGGTGCCGCCCTGAGGGGGGGGCTCTGCCCTGAGGGGTGGGTGCCGCCCTGAGGGGGTGGGTGCCGCCCTGAGGGGGTGGGTGCCGCCCTGAGGGGGTGGGTGCCGCCCTGAGGGGTGGGGGCTGCCCTGAGGGATGAGGGCTGCCCTGAGGAGGGGGGGCCGCCCTGAGGGGGGGTGGGTTCTGCTGCCCTGAGGGGGGGCGGCTGCCCTGAGGATGGGGTTCTGCTGCCCTGAGGGGGGGGTGGGTGCTGCCCTGAGAGGGGGGCTCTGCCCTGAGGGGGGGGTGGGTGCTGCCCTGAGAGGGGGGCTCTGCCCTGAGTGGGTGCTGCCCTGAGGGGTGGGTGCTGCCCTGAGGGGGGTGGGTGCTGCCCTGAGGGGGGGTGGGTGCTGCCCTGAGGGGGTGGGTGCCGCCCTGAGGGGGTGGGTGCTGCCCTGAGGATGGGGTGGGTGCTGCCCTGAGGATGGGGTGGGTGCCGCCCTGAGGGGGTGGGTGCTGCCCTGAGGGGGGGTGCCAGGGGCTGCCCTGAGGGGGGGGTGGGTGCTGCCCTGGGGGGGGGGGGGGGGGGGGGGCTGCCCTGAGGGGTGGGGGCTGCCCTGAGGGGGTGGGTGCTGCTGGGTGCTGCCCTGAGGGGTGGGTGCTGCCCTGAGCAGGGGGGTGCTGCCCTGAGGGGTGCTGCCTTGAGGGGGGGCTGCCGGGGGCTCTGCCCTGAGGGGTGGGTGCCGCCCTGAGGGGGGTGGGTGCTGCCCTGAGGGGGTTGGTGCCGCCCTGAGGGGGTGCTGCCAGGTGCCTCTCAGGTCACCCTGACTGTGACCATGTCCCTTTTTCAGGTCACCCTGACTGTGACCATGTCCCTTTTTCAGGTCACCCTGACTGTGACCGTGTCCATTTTTTGTCTTTTCACAGGACGATATTGAAGCAAGTTTGGAGAACTTGCAGGATATCGACATGATGGATATCAGTGTGCTGGATGAAGCTGAAATAGATAATGGCAATGCAGTAGATTGTGGAGATGATTACAGTGCCCATAATATTCTCGACTCGCTGGCTGATAGTAAAGAAAATGCTGATGCAGAAGTGAAAGAATTTCCAGATCAGCCTGCAGAGTATGCTGTAGGTAACTTGGAGGCATCCCCACAATTTTCAGAAATAAAAGAAGAATCAAGAGAAATACCACTAGTGATGGTATGCATCTCTTATGTGTGTGAAATCAGGGTTTTCTTTTTAAAATTTATTTATTTCTGGATTAAATAGCAAAATTCTAAAGCTAAAAGAGTACTTGGGAAAATGTGGAACTGTACTGGTTCTTATGGCCACTGCTTTTCTTTTTACACATTTGTGGAACTGTGTCTTAATTTTTAAAACATCTAAATGTTGGTACACATGTGATTGTATTGATAGTGGTTCACAGGGCATTTGGTTTTAATCATGCTTTGAACTCTGCTTCACCTCATTAGTTATAATGTATCTATTATTCCTATTTTCATATTTTTATTTTAGAGAACATGTGAGGCATACAAACAGTGTAACTTACTTTCTTCTCAACTGAACAGCACCGTTCAGGGAATTATATTCAAATTATATTTTTCTGCTAAGGTTGAGTCTTGCAGTTATTCAGTTACTGAAAGTGTTTTTCTGTTGGCTTTCTGTGTTTATCTGGCTGTTGGCACTGGGCTAGAGGATAATCCCTATCCCCTTGAGATAAACCAAGTGCTTTATCTCCTGCAATGTACAACAGTAGTTGAAAAAAGCTCTTTCTGCCCCATCTAATGGGGGAGCATTGCTCTTTGCTGTGTGTCCACATTGACTGTGAGCTTCTAAAGTTGGGTGGTTCTTTTCTAAAGCTGCAGAAATGAGCTTGGCCCCCTATCCCCAGGCATGTCCTTGTTCTACACAAATCAAATGGAAATACTCAGAATAAAAGGGGGTTATTTTTGAGTGAGTAAAATATCTTGAGGCTGGGTCAGTTCCCATCCTCTGCTTTCATCAGTGAAGGAAATAATTACCAAGTCCTGTAGGATTTCTTGGCTCTGTGTTGTTGCTGTGAATGACAGGGATAAAAATCAGAGAAATTTTGCTTTTGGAATCCCTATACTTAGAAGATTTTTGTGAGCTGACCATCATAGGAGATAATGAGATATTTTATTCAATTAGTGGGGGTTATCACTCAGTTTTTCCCATTATTGGTTGCTTTGGGTGCTGGATGTGTTTGCTGGGTACCAACAGTCAGTGCAAATACAAATCTTGAGTTTCTCACTCAGGTTTAAATCACAATATTCCTTTAGTGATAACAAAATGTCTCCTGTTTATTTTTTAAAGGTAGAGTTTGAAGATGTTGGGAACAGTTTAGATGCTTCTTCATCAGATTTAACCATAATAAAGGTAAATGGTAGCCAGTTTTTCTTTACAAACAAACAAAAAAAAAGCATAAAATACACGATATGTGTACAGTGGGTGCATTCTTCCTCTGCAAAGAATGGGAACTAATGCCTTTTGATTTATTCATAGAAACAAAGATTTATTTCTTTCTCACATCATATATGTGTATATATATATATATAAAAATCCATTTATGATGTGTGTATCACACTGAGTTTGGTGGCAGATTGGATTTCTTGGATCTGATGTAAATACCAGCTCAGTGCCTTGCATTGTGTTTAACTGCCATTAAAAATGTGCATATCCCAGGGTGAGAAGAGAGCTGGAACTGTCTATTCCTGAAATGCTGGCCTTGTTTGCAGATCACTGCTGGTAGGTTAAGAGCAGCAGCTCCAGGTGAAGCTGGTGTTTCTCTTGATCCTGTTTTCAGAAAGGAGACTTCAAAAAGCACAGCTTAGGGAAGGGTAACATGAAGATAAGTTTTCCTCTGTGCTCCTTACATTTATTGCCTCATTTATCCATGTGAATGTGTACCAGGTGTTCAACAGGTGGCTGAATTTGAGAGGTCTCAAAGTTTTCAGATTTGATAAAATTTGAGGATGTTCCAAACTCATCTTCAATTTTTCCTCTGAGAAATTGATTTGAATTTCAATGTTTTCAAAGCTGAAATAGGCTAAATTATAGTAATGCTTTCACTAAATACTCTCCTGTAATGGGTTGATAAAAAATGTCATTCAGAATAGCATCTTGCTTATGAAATAGTGATATTTCTCCTTTTCAAAATCTTTTTCACTACAGGAACTTGAAGAGTTACCTTTGGAGCCAGGTACTGTTTGTTTTTGTTTGGTTACTTTGATTATTTTTTTTTTTTTTAATGAAAAAAAAAAATCCTGGGCATTTAAACATTTTCATTCTTCATTTAGGCTTTTTGCGTCCCTGTTTGGTTTTTTTTTGGTTCTTTTTTTTTTAATGCATTACTGTAGTGTACGTTATTATGGTGGAAAATCCAGGTCATGCAGGGTCATAGAGATTGGAAACCCAGTCATATCACCAGATCTGTGAATAACCAGCCTTGGAAAACTTGTTTAATGCCATGAAATGGTTCCCTAGAACTGTTACTGCAGAGTGAAGTTAAGGAACGAGCCTTAAAGATGGTAAAGGTTCTGAAAACAGATCTTGTGATATCACACTGTACAGTGGTTCTGTGAATAAATAGAAATACAGGAGTGTAGGCAGTGCAAAGCTCTGGTGCAGAACAGAAATTCAGGAGTGACTGGACTTGAGAAGAAGGAACCTGCTGCCAACAGGAATTTGCTACAGATCCCACTCGCTTCCTGGACTGCAAACACACTCAGAACCATCAGAAGATGCCCAGTTCTCATGTTGGACTGTCTCTGCTAAAAGAATTTCACAGAAATTTGGAGAATTGAACTCTCAGTGCCTTGATACGTTCAGTTAAGCATCTCGGACTCTGGAAGCTAACTAGAGAAGAAACAGAGCTGAACGATTTGCTGAAGAATATGAAGGCTGAGCCCGAAGTTTTTTGTTAAATCTGTGGGGGCATTTTTCTTGGCTGTTGAGGTGCTAGGGCTGATTTGGCAGGGTGTGAGAGAGCAGTTAGCGTGGTAGCTGTAACACTGTGTACACTAGGGTTTTCCAATCTCTGTGTAGCTTAGCAGTTCTCTTGGTGTTAGTGTGGCAGCCATGCCAGTTCCACATTTGTGATTGCTGTATTTCCCTGGTGATTAAATCTTGTGCCGTTCTATTCCTGTTAAATCCGTAGAAAATGAGAAAATACTCGACATTTTGGGGGAAACTTGTAAATCTGAGCTACTTAACGAAGAACCTCCCGAAGCGGAGCGGCCGCGTGCGCAGGAAGCCAGTAACGCGGGGCCAGGCAAGAGGCTGGCTGAGGAAGAGGACGCTCTCGCTGCCGCTCAGCTGGAGGAAGATGCTTTAGCTTTGGACAGCAAATCGGCCCAAGCTTTGGCAAGGAAGGAAGCAAAGCGTTTAGTGGTAGCAAAAGGGGAGACAAGTGAACAGAGCCCCGAGGAAGAGGCCCCGGACTCTGAAGGTGTAGTGGTAGAGACCCTAAGCGATCAGAGTAGCAAACGCTCCCAAGGCCCGCAAGCCTCTAGTGGGGAGACAGCGGAGAAAGGCGCAGGTGCCGAAGCCAGAGATAGCAAAGAAGATGGCAAGAGAGCAGAAGACAAAGCTAATTCTGAGGAATCTTCCCCTGCCACTAAAGAGTCCTCAGCCAGTGAGGGCGCTGATCAGAAAAAGAGGTTTGTTTTTTCTCCGTTCTAGACCAGATGCTATCTTTTATCATTGGTCCTTAAGTGATGCCAATAAGCTGTTTCCTTCAATTGGCCTCCGAGACTGATGAAATTGTAGCCTATTCCTAAAGGTCTCTTTTATTTCTCCATGTGTAGATATTTTTATTTTTTTTAAACGCAGTGGGTTTGATTTCTTTTCCTTCCTCAACCTTCAAAGGTTGTTTTCCCCAAATTACTCTTATTTCTGTCATCTGCAAAACAGAATTGTCCGTTTAGGGGTACAAATCCCTATTTCCTGTCACTCTTCTAGAAAATTGCCAATAATAGTGTTTATTTTGGAACTAATTTACTGGTAGGTATCCAATTTTAGTTGTGCTGTCTAGAATTAATGGTCTTTTTGCATATGATCTCTTGAATAATGTGGTGTTTTATCTTTAGCCCTGTTGAAGACAAAGATACAAAGGCAGTCACAAAAGATGAGAAAGGTAGGTGCAATGTTTGGGTGGTTTTTGGGTTTTTTGTTTTCAAAGGACCTGGAGTAAAAAGGAGGACTGTTAATTCAGTGAACCCTCAATGCAGTTGTAACACAGCCCTTCCAAATATAACTAAAATATCAGATCTTTGTAACTTTTGTAACATTATTAACAGAGTTGTTGTTTGTTTTAAATAAGTATTGTTTTTTGTGAATTAACATTTGATACTTTGTAATTCTCCTAAAAGTGATTGAAGTACAAGAAGAAAATCTGTAGCTACAAAGTGTTTAAGTCTGCTCAAATGCACTTTTACTATGAGGAGTTTTATGAAGGAAAAAATGTGAGGGGTTTAGGACTCTGAATTTTGCACTGCTGCATTTGTGTTTCACGTGGTTTTTTGTGTTTTTTGTGCCCAGGCCGTGTGGGGAGTGGTTCTGGCAGAAATTTGTGGGTTAGTGGCCTTTCCTCCTCTACTAGAGCTACAGATTTGAAGAACCTTTTCAGCAAGTATGGAAAGGTACGTTGGGGATGTGTAAATTAACAAACCATTCTGTCAGTTGAAAAGGCTGACCTTAAATTTCAGTCTTATTTTCCCTCATGAATAACTGGGCAGGCTGAGTTCTTAACTTTGTGTTCTTTGGAAACTCCATATCTGAAAGGAGCACAGTTCAATAAAGAAGATTGCAGTGGAGGGGTGGGAGCAGAGATGGAATTTGCAGAGAAAATCTCTGCAGATACCTGTGAGAATGAGGCAATTCCTGACAGGAGAGACTGGCAGATCATCATGTAGTAGTCTAATCATGTCTTGAGTATCCAGCAATGAAACTGGAATTTAAACTTTAAAACTGCTATTTTAAACTATTCCATTTCAAGGGGTATCCTCTGGAGAAACCCAGTCTTTGAGGGCAGGCTCCCACTTACTTTGCAGTGCCTGCTGGCATACAAGAGCAGAAGTTGTGGAAGGGAACTCTGTGTGTGCCCATCTCCCCTTCTGCCAAATACATTCTAAAATGTAACATTAAATGTTTGTCACTAAGTGCCACTGCCTGCCACAGATTGTCACCTGTGGGTACAGATGTCCTGTAAGGAAAGGGAAAGTGGTAGGAATTTTTATTCAATTTTATTTTGGTTTTTACCATCCCACTCTCCCTTCTCTGGATATATCTGCCTTAAGCTCCTGACCAGCTCAGCAACTTGAAGATGAATTTTCTGAGGTGCATTATTGAAGATGCCCCTGCCTGTGACAGGGGATTGATTGAACTAAATCAAAACTCCTTTCCCATCCAAATTGTTCTAAGAAATGGTCATTCAATTAGAATTTATTTAGAATATTTTGTGTTGTTTTTTCCCCAAAGGTGGTTGGTGCAAAAGTGGTGACAAACGCTCGCAGCCCTGGTGCTCGCTGCTATGGCTTTGTGACAATGTCAACTTCTGAGGAGGCCACCAAGTGCATTAATCACCTGCACAGAACAGAGCTGCATGGTAAAATGATTTCTGTGGAAAAGGTCAGTGGCAGCTATTTCATGGCAGTGTCATGAAAATCAAAGCATGCAATTTCCATCTCTGACTGTGTCCTTCTTTCTGGCTGAATTTCTAGGCAAAAAATGAACCAGCAGGAAAAAAGCCTTCTGACAAAAAGGAGGGTGAAACAAGGAAGGAAAAAGACAGGCACCATTCTGCAGAGTCCAAATCTGAGAAGTAAAGTGTTGTTTTGTGTTTTATGATACTTAAAGACCACTCATTTCTAATATAGTCAGGTGACCAAGTTGAACAGTAACTGTAATAAATCTTGATTTAATGTTTCATCTGCATTTGGAGTAGGAATAATGCTGGGAAAGTTGGTGTTTTACAGTAGTAAGGGCATCTGAACTGGCCCTCTGTTCAGAAACACAAAGCTCTTTAGTGTTAGTATAAAAACTTGCTAGTTATATAAGGAGACAATAAATCAAATTATTTAGAGATAAACCATTATTTTTACCAGTTGTTTGTCCTCTGATCTGACTCTGTCTTGGACTCTACTTTTAACTAACAAATATTTCTAGGATTTATGTGTCTGTTCTGGTAGACTGACTGTGTGGTTAGTGAGTGATACTTGTGATACTTCCAACATTGATTTTTCAAGTGGTTTGTTGCTTTTGAAAGAGGCATTTTGCTTTCCTGCTTTTTGTAGATCTGTTGGTGTTAAGAAGGAGGAGAAGATTGACAAAAAAGAGGATGCTAAGAAGTCAGAAAAAGATGAAAAAGAAGGAAAAGAAAAGGATGAACAAAAGACTGGATCTTCTGATAGATCCAGGGCAAGCAAATCAGGTGATGCTGGCTGTCTTTCAGAAATGTTTTCAAGGATACTTGTACATTGTTACATGTGATTGATAATTCAGTAAAAAGAAGCTTACTTAGTAAAACTGACACAAACAGCAGAAAACACCTTGAAAATTTTGACTTCAATTTCTAAGAACTTAAAACAGTTTCCATAATTCTTATGGAATTGTCTCTGGGTTTGGGCCTGACACTGTGTGTGGTTTGTGTCCTTTTTTGGGCTTTTTTTTTTTTTTTTTTTTAACTGTGGCACAGAATGTATTTTGTGGACAGAAGAAATAAATTAAATTTGTGTTCTTTAGTTATCATCCCTGCCAGAAAATACTGCTGTAATTTTGGGATAAATTTACTACTCCCATCCTCATGTTGGCCAAATCTTGGCAAGCTATTTAAATCATGAATAAGTTCCATAAGTTATTAAAAACCTCATTAAAATAACTTTATACTATTTAGTATCCCCATAGTTTTGACTCTTGCAAGAACTGTTGAATGTCTTTTGTACCATTTATTTTTGGCTCTGTTTTGTTTTCTAGCAAGTCGAGGAACAGAGAGGACAGTGGTGATGGATAAATCCAAAGGAGAGCCAGTTATTAGTGTGAAAACCTCTGCATCAAAAGAGAGGGTAAGGCCAACTTCCAGAGAAGCTTTGGTGTAAAAATAGGTGCCAAGTAGATTTCTGTGCTCAGAGCTGAAGGAGTTTTAGCCTTGCATTTTGGTACAATTATCATTTTATCACTTTCTGGAGAGCACCAGGGGTTTAAAGATGTGGCGGAGGGGAAATGCTTCTGTTTCACCTTTTTATATTTCTGACCTAGTGCAAGGAGTGGAATTGCAGTATGAGAATGGTGTTAGGATGATGTGTTTCCCTGAGCTTGGGATGTTTTTGGTGTGTGTTGTTGGAAATCAGTGCAAATCACTGTTGTGTTGTGTTCCTCTGGTATTTATTTGTAACATTTACAAGTTCTGCTCAAACTGGGGGCGCTTTTCCCTGGAGTTCCACTGTTGTTTTCTACCTCTGGGGAAGGCATGGCAGCATGTTTTGTTCAGGTTGACATAGTGGAGGTGTTTGCCTAGGAAATGCTCAGTGTTCAGCTCATGCATTGTTCTGATTGACCTCAGAGCACGAAGAGCCAGGACCGCAAGTCGGAGAGCAAGGAGAAGCAGGACATTTTATCTTTTGATAAAATCAAGGAGCAGCGAGAACGGGAGCGCCAGAGGCAGAGGGAGAGAGAAATCAGGGAGACCGAGAGGCGCCGGTGAGTTCCCAGCACCTCTGAACTTCAAAGGACATTTTTGACCCCTTCCCTGTACCTTTAACTGCCTTTCCTGTTCTGTGGTTTTGTTCAAAGCTGTGCTGTGCTGACCCTCCAGCAGTGATATCTCAGATTGATTTTGTACTAATTACTGTCTCAGATTGATTTCATGGTAATTATTGCTAGAACAGACATGATGCCAAGTGATGGAGGCTTTTACTGCTGAAATCAATGTTCTCATGAGGCTTCCATAGGTGCTTTCAGGCTTTGTCTTCCACTTGACTGGATTTGAATTTCCTTGATTTTTTTTCCCTGAAGCCTGTAAATACTTTCTGTACATTAGATTTCTGTCTTAGGACTTGCTGTGCTCTTTGGAAGCTTTTTCAGACCTGACTTAAGAGTAGATACTGTGTTACTTGTCCAGAACTCTCACCTTTGCTTTTGTCATTCGTTGGAGTTTTTTTATTTTCCTCTTAGTTGTTACTTAATTGGGAAGAAAGGGAGAACATAGAAACTTCTTTAAAAAGAAATTAAACTTCACCCCAAAACAAAGAAGCAGTAGAGCTTGGACTGAAGAATCTCAATTAAAAATCGAGTATCTTCCATGAAAAATCTGTTTTAAATTAGAGAGAGAGAGAGGCGAGACCGGGAGCAGCGCCTGGCCGCCATCCACGAGCGCGACGAGAGGCAGAGGCTGCAGAGGGAGCGGGAGCGGCTGGAATTCCAACGGCAGCGCCTGGACAGAGAGCGCCTGGAGAGGGAGAGGCTGGAGAGGGAAAGGATGCACATAGAGCAGGAGAGGAGACGGGAGCAGGAGCGCATCCAGAGGGAGAGGGAGGAGCTGCGGCGGCAGCAGGAGCAGCTGCGCTACGAGCAGGAGAGGAGATCTGCCATGAGGAGACCCTATGATCCTGACAGCAGGTGAGGAGCAGGGCAGTGGGGCTCCAGAGTCCTCAGGCACGTCCCCTCGGGAGCCTGTGGGAATGGGGAGCACCCTGGATAAGGCACTCATGGCAGCTCCCAGCTGAAAGAATCTTTAGGTGCTGCTTTTAGCACTAACAGCAATTTGAAGAAGAGCAAACACCAGACTTGTCCACTTGTAAGCCCTGTTCAGGTCTACTTTTCTTTCCCAAAGAGGGATGACCAAGAGTAGTAACAACACAGAGTTGTTACTTTGAGTAATAGAGAGTAGATAGTAATAATAGAGTTAATGGAGTAGTAGTAGTAGAATTGTAATAATAGAGTAGTAGTAGCAGAGTAGTACTAGCATAATAGTACTAAGAGAGTTAGTAGAGGAGTGCTAAGAGAGTTAGTAGAGGAGTGCTAAGAGAGTTAGTAGAGGAGTGCTAAGAGAGTTAGTAGAGGAGTGCTAAGAGAGTTAGTAGAGGAGTGCTAAGAGAGTTAGTAGAGGAGTACTAAGAGAGTTAGTAGAGGAGTACTAAGAGAGTTAGTAGAGTAGTAGAGTTGTTTGTATCAACTCTCATGGTAAGGGAAAAGATACTCACTCTCTTCTCACGTCACCACATACTGAAATTAAGCTGTTTTTGCTAAACCAAATTTGAAACCAAAATGCAACTCGTGCTGAACACACATAGATTTTTACTTCCTGGCTTGAAGGAGGTTTGAGAGAGCAGCAAAGGGGAGGAGGTGGTTCTGGGCTGCTGCTGATGGGAGCCCTGTGTGTGCAGGAGGGATGAGCCCTACTGGCCCGAGGCCAAGCGGCTGGCGCTGGACGACCGCTACCACTCGGACTTCGGCCGCCAGGATCGCTTCCACGACTTCGACCACCGCGAGCGCGGCCGCTACCAGGAGCACTGCCTGGACAGGTTGGCACTGCCTCCTCTTCTTCCTGTGCCTTCAGGGAAATCTGGTGTCTTCTTGTGGCTTGGGTGGAGTCAGCAGAGTAAAAGAAGTCACTCCTGTGTATTTCTGGTGTCTGATTTCACACGTGCTTGCAATCCTTTGTTTCCGTGGGTTAGGGATGACCCCTGTGGCAGGGAGGAATGATGAGGAGGACTCCATCTTATCAGAAGGCTAATGAATGACTTTATTATCCTATATTACATTATATTGCATTACATCTAAACTCAATCTGCCAAGCATTCAACTGCCCAGGATCTCGTGAGTGTCAGCCCACAGTCCTGACACACACACACACACACACACACACACACACACACACCTGGCCCTGACAGGCCAAGGACACAAACCACCATCACTGTGGGTAAACAATCCCCATATTGCATTCTGCTTTGGCACAAACACAGGCACAGCAAATGAGGTAAAAATCTTCTTGGGAAGAATTGTGAATGAAAAGCCTCACTTCTCTCTGTGAAGAGAAATGTGGGGCCACACACTTGGCCCTGACAGGCCAAGGAACCAAACCACCATCACTGTGGGTAAACAGTCTCCATATTGCATTCTGCTTTGGCACAGCAAATGAGATAAGAATTATTTTTCCTTTCTCTGAGGTTCAGAGAATATGAATCTCAGAAATCTTCTTGGGAAGAATTGTGCCTTGCTTTTCTCTGTGAAGAGAAATGTGGCTACAAGGGACATAGAGGCTGCATGAAGATGATAAGCCAAGTCCTAATGTAGTCTGCCATGATGCTGATGGAGGTACAACAGCTTCTCTTGAGGTGTATGGAAATCTGCTTTATGAAGATTCAGCCATTTCCTTTTGCTTTAAACCTTTCCCTGTTTTCATCTTTGCACCCTGGCTAATGCAGCTTTTTAGCACCACAGAGTGGAAAAATATTTCTGTGTGGTGCCATTGAGATTTCTGTTCCTCTCAAGGGATCTCTGGTGAAAACTGTACTGTTTGTGTTTGCTTGTGACTCATTTCTGACACTGGCAGATTCACCCAGTGTTCTCCCTTGGTGTCACTGAGCACCTGGCCATCCTCAGGGGTGCCTTTTTACCCATATTACAGTGACAGGTGTTAGTTTGATCTCTTTTTATACTGTGAAATTAGAACTCTGTAGAGTTATCTTCCCACTGAACATTAGCATCCAGATTTACAGCCTAATGAAGATGAACTTTTCATGGGTTATTTCATGCAGACCCTGGCATTATAATTACAGTGTTGATTCAACTGAAACTTTTCTTTTTTTGTTCCAGGAGAGATTGTACAAGGGGAATTCCAGATCGAGATGGGCAGGTATGTTACAACCAAATCACTGCTTCATTAAAAACCAAAACAAGCTGACCCCAAAGCAGAAAGGCCACTTCAACACAATCCTTTCAGCTGAGATACTTCAGCAGAAATAATTTTCTGTGCTAATGAGCATGAAATAAATTATTAGGTCACCTGCTTGCTGGGGTGGTAGCCTGAGATACAGGCAAGGGGAAGCCTCTGAGTGATGGGAGCATCTTTTCAGGCTGGGATGTGGCAGTAAAAGGTTTTGGATTGACCATCCTAGGTGTTAAGAGAGAGCTGCTGTACTTACTGAGCTGGCAATGGATGCCTTCTCTCACTTTTATCTAAATGAAACAAGGCTGTAAAAGGACAGGTGTGAAAATCAATGCCACAATGGGATTCAAAACCTTTCATTTCTGAAGAGAGGTAGGAAGTGAGCAGATATTCTATATAAAAATTTAAAATCTGAAGCCAAGAACATAAACCTTAAAAAACCTTAGCAAACAAAAAAAGATCTCTCCCACCAGCAAAAAATAAATACCTGGAGTGAGCCATGCCCTACAACAGAAGCTGTAAAAAATAAGACAGCTATAATTTTTTATCCAAAAAGCCAAATTTTTGCAATCCTAGAATGTTGGGAAGGATGAAAGTTTGACAAGGAAGTCTCACAGATATGGGTGCTTAGCAGAAAGATTTTTGGATGTAGAATCTGAAGAAGGAATAGAAATGAAAGCAAGTTTTGATATAGAAGAAAAGAATTGCTGAGCCAGTCTCACTGGATAACCAAGGAGGCAAAGGGTGTGTGAGTTAGAAGGGGTTTGTATGGCTTAGAGCAAAGGATAAACCCACCCCAAACAAGAAGATGTTTTTACCAAGCAGAAAAATAGCACAGGCAAACAAGGCAGCAAATGTTGCAAGTGGAAAAAAGATGTCAGAATTTTCCACTGCAAGAAAACTGAAAACCAACTTCTGGCTTAAACTGTAATGTACTGACTTTAAATGATTGGAGAATTGTAACATGAATATGGTAATTACAGTAGTTATGATAGGCTATAGATAATAGTTACGGTATAGATTGGTTCTACTGTTTTAAAATGCTCAGTGAAGAAAAGTCTGGAATGCATTGTAACCAATAGAAAAGTCCAGAATGCATTGTAACCAATAGAAAAGTCTAGAATGCATTGTAACCAAAACCAAAGGGTCTCCAGGCCTGCCTGCAGCTGGAGCTCACAGCTGTGGGCACAGCTCTGTCACCCATGATCCTGGACTGCTGGTCTTGGATACAATAAACTGCATTTTGGAGAGCAGCCTGGAGTCCCACATCCCTCATTTAGGCTCTTGCAGTGGTGCCCAACGTGTTGCACCATTACTAAGAGGGATTGGTAAGAGCCTGAATGAGGGATGTGGGTCTCCGGGCCTGCCTGCAGCTGGAGCTCACAGCTGTGGGTGCAGCTCTGTCACCCACGACCCTGTACTGCTGGAATGTCTTGGATGTATTAAACTGCATTTTGGAGAGCTGCCTGGAGTCCCACATCCCTCATTAAGGCTCTCACAGTGGTGCCCAATGTGTTGGCACCATTAGTAAGGCCCTCAATGAGGGATGAGGGTCTCCAGGCCTGCCTGTAGCTGGAGCTGCCATCTGTGGGTGCAGCTTTGTCACCCACAACCCTGTACTGCTGTAACCTCTTGGATACAATAAACTGCATTTTGAAGAGCCCCTGGAGCCCCACACCCCTCATTTCAGCTCTTTCAGTGGCACCCAACATGAGGCACCATTAGTAGGGCCCTGAATGAGGGATGTGGGTCTCCAGCTGCCTGCAGCTGCCATCTGTGGGCACAGCTCTGTCACCCATGACCCTGCACTGCTGGAACCTCTTGGATTCCTTTTGAAACCCCCCTAGAGTGCCTCATTCCAGCTCTGACACTGGAAGCAAGCTCGTGTTGTGTTTGTGACTGGCCCTGTTTGCCTTGCAGCACTACCCGGACGAGCGGCACGGGGGCCCCGAGCGCCACTCGCGGGACAGCTGGGGGGGCTACGGCTCCGACAGGAGGATGAGTGAGGGAAGAGGGATCCCCCCACAGACCCGGTTAGTGCCTGGCACAGCAGGGAGGTGATCTGGGCTTCTTCACATCTTCTCAGTAAGCCTTTGGAGGGTGCCAGCAGGAGGAGCTTGACAAGTGTGAATCTTCTCTTCAGATCTTTGAGCATCTGCAGGAGCAGGGAGTTGCCACGTGAAGCTCTGTAGTGAGTAAAGAGCTGCTCAGTTAGCTCAGCTCCTGACTCTGCTTCTCCTGTAAATAACTTTCATTTCTACAGATGAGATTCAGTCTGTTTCTACAGAAAAGCCTTTTTCTACAAAACATGCACAAGTCTTATTCACGGCCAGTGGTCAGGTTTTAAAAGAAATGGAGTGAGAAGTCTCTGCAGTGGTGGGGGTAGAGATCTTGGACTCACCTGAATTGTAGTGAATTCAAGTTTCTCTTTAAACCAGTGAATCAAGCTGGGCATATTCCAGCTGCATGATTTTCAGACAGAGGAGGGGCAGCCAGTGAATTGATCCATGCCCAAGAATTTCAGTCCATTGCAATATCCATGATGTCTCTGGATGAAAAAAGCCACGTTTTGTTGTGTCAAGGATGCTGTTCAGCAAGTGTCTGTCATTGTTTCTCTTTGACCAGCTCTGATTGTAGTGGTTGGGTGGCTACAGCTAGAGCTTGATTAACCATTAACACACTGTGGCATGGGGTATGGTGTTTGGCTTTACCCTGTGCTGCTCACTGGGGAGGGGACATACCTAGAAGATCTTCTTTTATTTTTTTAAGAGATGGACGTGACTGGGGAGATCATGGTCGAAAGTTAGAGGGGCATCAAGATCGTACATGGCAGGGAAATGTGGATGGAGGAGTGATGGGACGGGATCATGAGAGATGGCAAGGTACACTTGCTGCTTACCAGTGTGATTGTGGTTCTTTTCTGTGAATTACTGCTGCTGAACCTTCTAGTGGTAGTTAAATGACTGAGAAATCAAATGAAATTCTGGGAACAAAGTGACATTTTTATTAGGGAAACACAAAAACCTGTGTTTTTCTTTCTTTTTTTTTTTTTTCTCCCTTTTTTTCTCTCTTTAAATCAGGTGGTGATAGAAGCATGCCTGGTCAGTCAGGACCAGGCCATGGGATGACTCGAGGAGGGACATCAGGGTAAGAACCTCTGTCAGAATGCTTAGAATGCTTTCATAATACTTGGATCTGTATAAACCTGGATTGGCAAGGGGGGAAAAAACCCCAACAAATTAAAGAAACCAACAAATTAAAGAAACACCTTTCAGCAGAGTGTAGCAATGTGCCCCCTGTTGGAGTGACTGAATTATTCTTTGTCTGCTTAAAAATGCAAAAAGCTCACAAGTTTCTCTCCATGATTGCAGAAGGCTGATCAATCAGTTTATTGTGCTAATACTAAATTTTACTCTTCAGAAAAACCCATCACCTTTGCCACACAGTCCAATACAGCTTTGACCTAATGGGTCAGTCCATCCAAAATTGGGCAGTCCAGTTAAGAAATCACCCTGTGCTAAACAAATCTCCTTAACCAATTCCACACATGCACAACAACAGGTGCAGCAGTGAAGCATCCTCAAATTCAGGATGAGAAACAGGAAAATGTTTCCCATTTTCTCTGAGCTTTGTCACAGCTTCCAGGAGCACCCTCCAAACCCCATCCCCAGAGTCCAGTTAAGGAGATTTGTTCAGCCCAGGGGGATTCCTTAA
The DNA here is from genome assembly GCF_051311805.1 of Agelaius phoeniceus. Classification (NCBI taxonomy): domain Eukaryota; kingdom Metazoa; phylum Chordata; class Aves; order Passeriformes; family Icteridae; genus Agelaius; species Agelaius phoeniceus. The sequence continues at coordinate 3,095,976 of NC_135293.1, forward strand.
CTGGGCTCTGGGGATGGAGTTTGGAGGGTGCTCCTGGGAAGCTGAGACAGCTCAGGGAAAATGGGGAACAATTCTTCTCTTGGTGCACATGTGGAATGGGTTAAGGAGATCTGGTTAGCAAAGGTGATTTCTTAACACATCCCACATGTGCATAACAGGTGCAGCAAGTGAGGCATCCTCAGCTTCAGGATGAGAAACAGGAAAATGTTCCTCATTTTCCCTGAGCTGTCTCAGCTTCCCAGGAGCACCCTCCAAACTCCATCCCCAGAGCCCAGTTAAGGAGATTTGTTCAGCCAAGGGGGATTCCTTAACTGCACTCTGGGGATGGAGTTTGGAGGGTGTTCCTGGGAAGCTGAGACAGCTCAGGGAAAATGGGAAATAATTCTTCTCTTGGTGCACATGTGGAATGGGTTAAGGAGATCTGGTTAGCAAAGGTGATTTCTTAACACATCCCACATGTGCATAACAGGTGCAGCAAGTGAGGCATCCTCAGATTCAGGATGAGAAACAGGAAAATGTTCCTCATTTTCCCTGAGCTGTCTCAGCTTCCCAGGAACACCCTCCAAACTCCATCCCCAGAGCCCAGTTAAGGAATCCCCCTTGGCTGAGCAAATCTCCTTAACTGGGCTCTGGGGATGGAGTTTGGAGGGTGCTCCTGGAAAGCTGAGACAGCTCAGGGAAAATGGGAAATAATTCTTATTTTGGTGCACATGTGGTGTTATGGAGATTGTTTAGCAAAGGGTGATTCCTTAATTGGACACTGAATGGTGATTATGGGATAGACTGGCCATGTAGGTCAGAGTTACATTGGACACATTGGACACATGTGCAGTGTCCTATGGGATGTGCTTAGCAAAGGGTGATGAGGAGATCAGAGGTGATGAAGAGAAGGGGCTGAGGAATCACCCATGGCTCAATGAATCCCCGTGACCCATCCCACCTGTGCAGGGAGGGAGGATCAGAATTGTTCCTCATTTTCCCTGAGCTGCCCAGGAGTGCAGCGTGCCCAGGCAGGGAGCTCTGTCTGTCTGTCTGTCTGTCTGTCTGTCAGAGGTGTGTGATGCCCTGTCAGGGAGCTGTGTCTGTCTGTCTGTCTGTCAGAGGTGTGTGATGCCTGGGCAGGGAGCTCTGTCTGTCTGTCTGTCTGTCTGTCAGGTGTATGACGCCCCGGCAGGGATCTGTGTCTGTCTGTCTGTCTGTCTGTTCAGAGGTGTGTGATGCCCCGGCAGGGAGCTCTGTGTGTGTGTCTGTGTGTCTGTGTGTCTGTCTGTCCGTCAGAGGTGTGTGATGCCCTGTCAGGGAGCTCTCTGTCTGTGTGTCTGTCTGTGTGTCTGTCTGTGTGTCTGTCTGTGTGTCTGTCTGTGTGTCTGTCTGTGTGTCTGTCTGTGTGTCTGTCTGTGTGTCTGTCTGTGTGTCTGTCTGTGTGTCTGTCTGTGTGTCTGTCTGTGTGTCTGTCTGTGTGTCTGTCTGTGTGTCTGTCTGTGTGTCTGTCTGTGTGTCTGTCTGTGTGTCTGTCTGTGTGTCTGTCTGTGTGTCTGTCTGTGTGTCTGTCTGTGTGTCTGTCTGTGTGTCTGTCTGTGTGTCTGTCTGTGTGTGTGTCCGTGTGTCTGTCAGGTGTGTGACTCCCCCTGTCAGGGAGCTGTGTCTGTCTGTCTGTGTGTCTGTCTGTCAGGTGTGTGATGCCCTGTCAGGGAGCTCTCTGTCTGTCTGTCTGTCTGTGTGTCCGTCTGTCTGTCAGGTGTGTGACGCCCCGGCAGGGAGCTGTGTGTCCGTCTGTCTGTGTGTCCGTCTGTCTGTGTGTCCGTCTGTCTGTGTGTCCGTCTGTCTGTGTGTCCGTCTGTCTGTGTGTCCGTGTGTCCGTGTGTCTGTCAGGTGTGTGATGCCCTGTCAGGGAGCTCTCTGTCTGTCCGTGTGTCCGTCTGTCCATGTGTCCGTCTGTCCGCCTGTCCGTGTGTCCGTCTGTCTGTGTGTCTGTCAGGTGTGTGACGCCCTGTCAGGGAGCTCTCTGTCCGTCTGTCTGTCCGTCTGTCAGGTGTGTGACGCCCCGGCAGGGAGCTGTGTGTCTGTCTGTCCGTCTGTCTCTCTGTCTGTCAGGTGTGTGACGCCCCCGCTGTCGTTGCAGGCGCGGAGGCTTCTCCGGGAGCCAGGGCCAGGCTGTGCCGGGCCCGGCTGTGCCAGGGGCGTTTGCAGCCCCCCAGAGGAGCCCCAGGCTGGGGGAGCCCCGCTTCAGCCGCCGCTACTGACGCCCCCTGTGCACCCAGGGGTGCCTCTAAGGCCACCCCCCCGTGGCTGTGAGTGTTATGAACCCAGGGTCACCTCGAGGCTGGGATTCTGAAAACGCCAGATGCTGCTGTGCTGTAGCCAAATCCTGTGTCAACTTTGGTTTGGGGTTTGTTTGGTTTGGTTTGGGTTTTGTTTGTTTGTTTGTAATGAACATGGTGTTGGTCAAACATCGCTTTTAAGTTTCTGTAAGTGAAACATTCCATTTTTCAGAAATAATAAAATTGGTTTATGGCTACTGGTTTTTTTTGGTTTTGGAGCCTTTGTTGTCTCTTTAATGATTTTGAAACGTCCCACAAGGTCAATAATCTGCTTTTAGCACTTTGATGGATCTGTGACCATGTGGATGGGCCTGGCAGACCCTGCCTGTCTTTAATTATTTCCTTTGTGCCATTAAGTTTAAATATTCTTTCTGCATTTCCATTGTAGTTTTCTGTCATTATGAGAGTAGAAATAGAAGGAGGAAGAAAGAAAGCTGGGAGAAAGGGGGAAGGAGAGAGAGGAGGAAGAAGAAGGAAGGAGAATTAGGATTGAGTTCAGTCTAGGGCTCAGTGCTCACCCTGTTCACCTCCCTCTGCTGTGATACCTGTTCTGCTCATTGCTTTGCATCTTCAACATAAAAACCTAAAAGCCAAACATAAGAATTTCTTCCATTCACCTCTGCCTTCCTGTCCCTATGTTTTAATTCCTCGCTTTAAAACTTCTTATTCATATACATACTGAAAAATAATTTTAATTTATATAATAACTGAGGGTTATTTCCAAATAACCCTCTTCATCTACTGTATTATACACAGAATTTCAGAAGGTAAGGAATTCTGAATGCAGATTCATATAACTCTTAGACATACAAATATAACTTTTATATATATATGCATAGGACCTTGCATAAGGACCTTGAAAATGTAAGAAAATCGGTTCTATAAGGAGGAAATAGAGGTTTCTGTGTTTATTTTTTCCAGTCTCTAACAAACTTTAAGGCTGAGATTTTGGCTCGATTTCAGTCGCTGTCGCCGCCTGGTGGTGAGGATGAGGAACTGCAGCGTCCTGAGCGCTCGCGGCGCCCCTGCTGGCCAAAGGTGGAACTGCAGGGCAGGAGCGGCGGTGACACCGGGGACGGGCGGGTGGCACTGACGCGGTGACATTGGGGACTCACTGCTGTCACCAGCACAATGATATTGGGGACTCACTGCTGTCACCAGCACAATGATATTGGGGATTTGCTGCTGTCCTTAGCACAGCGACACCAGGGACTTACTACTGTCCCCAGCACAGCGACACCAGGGACTCGCTGGTGTCACCAGCACAGTCACACTGGGCATTCCCTGGTGTCCCCAGCAGAGTGACACTGGGGACTCCCTGCTGTCACCAGCACAGCGACACCGGGGACTCACTGCTGTCCCCAGCACAGTGACACTGGGGAAGTTGCTGCTGTCCCCAGCACAGTCACACTGGGGGGACACTGGAGGGACACTGGTGTCTCCAGCACAGTGATACTGGGCATTCTCTGGTGGCCCCAGCACGGTGACATCAGGGACTCACTGGTGTCCCCCAGCACAGTGACATCAGGGATTTGCTAATGTCCCCAGCACAGTGACACTGGGGACTCACTGGTGTCCCCAACACAGTGACACTGGGGATTCACTGCTGTCCCCAGCACAGTGACACTGGGGATTTGCTAATGTCCCCAGTACAGTGACACTGGGCACTCCCTGCTGTTCCCAGCACAGTGACACTGGGCACTCCCTGCTGTCCCCAGCACGGTGACACTGGGCACTCCCTGCTGTCCCCAGCACGGTGACACTGGGGATTTGCTGCAGAGGGATTCTCCAAAACCTTTGTGACCTCCTGGTGGAGGCAGGAAGGAGCCCCAGGAGCTGCAGCCCCAGTGTGGTTGCTCCAAAGGGATCCCAGCATGGCCCCGAGTGAAATCCAGAACTTCACAGAGCAACTGAACAGGAAAACAACACACAAAAGTTCATTTGCTGAAGGGCAGGATTCCACACAGAAGGAGTGTGGGCTTGGTTTGGGTTTTTTGGGAAACTCACCCATATTCCCATCAATTTATAGGAGATCTAATATAAAATAACACAAAAAAAAGCTGGGTACCCCTTGGCTATCTGCACACCTGTCACTTCAGGGTTAACAAATTCCTTTCACTGCCCTGAACATCACCACAAAGAGATTGCAGAATTATTTTTAACAGCTCACAGCACGACCCAGAAATTTAAGCCTTGGAAAAACAAAATTTTCCCTTTATTTATATTGCACCTGTTTCACAAAGAGCCACATGGCAGAAGTTCCTTCTGCTGCAAAATGCTGCATCAGAAAAAAATGGGTTTGAACAGATTAGAAAGGAAAACTGAGCTTTGGAAATCATCATGAGTTGACCCCAAAATACCAACACTATTTTTACAAATCACTGTGCACTTACAAAGCCTAAGCCTTGCCTCAATTTTATTTAGCATTCAGTTATTTAAAAACCACAAGCATTTTACCAGATGACAAAGATCCTCTTACCACCACTGGGTACTAAAATTCAACCTGCAGGGGGAATATTTTTAAAGAGCACCAAATACTCTTTGGAACTACCAACAGGAACCCATGTGGAGTGGGGAGAGATTGATTTTCTTATTTCCACAACTACCCAGGGCTGCTTGGGGAAGAAGCTTTTCAATGTTGTGATGTATTTCTGTGTAAAAAATGCATAGTAAAAATCAAAATACCTCAAAGAAGTCCAGTTCTAACCCTGGTTTCAGCGTTTGTGAGTGAGAACATTCACCCAACTCCTCAGCAGTGGCCATCATGACACTCCCAGAGCTTCCTGTGAGGAATCAGCCCAAAGCCTTGGCTTTGATTCAATACCAGGGTCATTGTACACACTTGTGTAGACTTTGCCCTCTTCATTCCAGCTTTTCTGTCCTTCCTACAGCCCTGTGCACAAACACACCCCTCATTTACAAACCAGCTTAGAACAAACATCCCATTGGCCAAACCAAAAACCTTGCAGAGCTCCAAGATTCCAATGTTGATTACAGCAATGTCAGGAAGTTCCTGTCCCTGAATGTGGGCAATATTGCTTAAGGGCTGGGATTTGGGATGCAGCAAATCCACCCTGTGCAACCGGCCAGGTTTAATGAGACCCTGCACCAACCCAGCCATCCCTGCTGCCCTCAGACCTCGGAGCAGCAGCAGGAGCTCTCCAGGGAACAGATTCACTCCCTGGGCCCTCAAAAGATCCATTCTCCTCCTGGGAAATCCTCATCTTGGGCCAGACTGGAATTTGGGACAGTTGTGAACAGGAAACCTTCAGCTGCTGCCAAGACTACAGAAAAAGCTGAGCTTAAATCTGCCCTGGGAAGTGTGCAGGGCAAGCTTGCTGTGAAAACACTGGCCAGAAAAGGTTTGGTTGTGTTCTTTAAAAGGAAACAAATCTGAATATATTTAATAAAACCTCTGGTCTGGTTTTTATTTACTCCCTGTGGCAGCTGAGGCTGTAGGAACGTGGCACAGCAGAGCATGGAGAGATGAACTCAGAGCATCCCTGCACATCCCCACTGCCACTTTTTTCTGGTATTTTACCCTGTGTGATCAAAGAAGAATCATCTCCATTTCCCAAAAGGAAACTGAGGCACAAAGACAGAATTCAGGGTTTGCAGGAATTCACCAGGTCACAGCTTCTGAGAGCAGCTGGAGAATTTCAGCCCCTCCTGAAATCTCAGCCTGAGTCTCATCCTCACATCAGACTCAGCACCAAATCCAAATGCAGAGTTCACCAAATCCTTGTTACTTGTAAGTAAAAGCATTGAAATGTTGGCAAATGAGCCCTAGAAATACACATTTGGCATTTTCCCCATCTTAAAAAGAAGTAATTACACACTCATTAATACTGGAACAGGCTAAAGAAATTTCATCTGAAGGAAAGATTTCCTCATAACCTTGTTCACCCTGGTTAGGGACAGATTTATTTAGATTTGCTACCAAAATCCCAAGTTCTCAACTGGCATGAACACACTGAGCTCCAGTCAAGGCAAGGAGCTCTGCTCACACCCAGCAGCAGCAGCAGCAGCAGCATTTTAAAGCCATCTCTCAAGTTTCACAAGGACCATTTCCTCTTTTGGGCTCTCTGGTGGAAGGCTGTTCATGAAACCACCACCCCCAGCAGCCAAAAGAATAAGATCAGCTTGATTTTGCACTTAAAAATAAATTCTTTATTATCCAGAAAGGAGCCAAATCATCATCTCACATCGTGGAAATGGTCATTTTAAAGCAATAAATAAGAGGAGTGTTCTGTGACACAGCCTGGATTTTGTCACTGGTGTCTGGTACCTCTCTGGTTAAAAGCATAAAACTTATGCTATCAAAGTCTCACTGTACAACAGTCTGGGAAGGAAAGAAGGCCCCTAAAATCTTTTACTAAAGCAAGGACAGAAAATTCTGCTTCAGTGAAACCCAAGTTCCCAGTTGGGTTTCACTTCATTCCAAGGAATTTCATTCAAAGGAAGGAAAGCCAAGGTTCATCCCTTCCATGCACAAATGCAGTACCTGACACACAAAATCACCTTGTCTAGAATTGATTCTGAATCAGTTTTTAGCCATAAATTATCTAATTACTGCTGATCCAACCAGTTTTTCTTTCGTTTCCTATTCGAGCCAGGGGAGTTGCAGGAACAGCACAGGATACAAAATTTAACTTCTTTCAGCAGGAAGTGGAAGTCAGCCTAAATCCACACAGCTACTCCAACAGCAGTGATTAAGAAATTTAAAAAACCCAAATTAGGGGCTTAAAAGATTTAAGAAACAATTAATAATGATGATTGTTCAAATCAATGCATTCAAAAGATATAAGTCATATAAGAGAGCATAACTTATGCATAAAACTGAGAACAAAACACCTTTCACCTTTCAATTCCTAAAGCAACAGAACAGTTTTGAAAGAACAGGTGTGAATCAAGTAAAAAAATAAAATCATATTATTCCAAACACTTTTATTGGAAGGAGTTTCCTGCATGGCCAGGGGACAGCAATGTCTGCAGTTACAGGACTACATGATTCAGAAAACAATGATGATTTTAGGTTGGGCTTGGCTGCTCTCTGCCATGAGCAGTGATTTGGAGAACTGTGTTTTTCCTGAAGCAGATCTGGGAGAGATCAATCCTTCCACTGCCTGCTCCTGCAGAAACATTTCTGGTTCCTCATCCAGGGCTGAAGGCAGAGGCACAAGGGTTGTGAATATCCACAAGGAGCTGCACAGATGCTGGAGATGAACTCGGCTTTGCCTGCCTGCAGCTGATCCTGCCCAGACAAATCCTGATCAGCACAAGTACCCCTTGCTTTCACTTCTTCCTGAAAGCTTCATTAAAAGGATCATTGAACCATTATCAAAGAACAAGTTAAAGGTGACATTACCAGCATGGAAAGGAGATACTGGCCAGAATTCAGCTGCCAAGAGAACAAGGAGCTGGCAGAGCCTGGAAGGAGCAGTGGCAGATGTTCCACTCTGCAGGGTCACTCCCACCTCAGCAGGATCTGCTCTGTGGGTTTGGTTCCAGTGTCAGCTCTGACTCTTCCAGGTTTAAAGCTGTTCCAGGTCTGGCTGCTCCAGGTTTAAAGCTGTTCCAGGATTAAAGCTCAGCCCAGCAGCTCCTGCACCACTCCCCTGCACCTGCCCTGCAACCTGCACACCTCGATGGCTCCGTGACATTCATGGATGTACTGGAAGTGTTCTGATAATGCTGGGGACACTCTGATACCACAGTCTGTGCCTGAGTGCCAGGATATCCTAAATATCAAAGCGATTCAGGTTGTAGGCTGTGGGGTAGCTCTGCCTGCTGAACTGGAAGTGCTCTGTGAGGACGCTGCTGCGCACAAAGTCCCCGTGCTGGCCGAAGGCTGCGAGTCCATTCTGGGACTTCTCAGCAGGATTTCGGTGCCTTTCCAAGTTCACCAGGTCTCCAGTGGTCACTGGGAGAAGCTGCTGCTTCTTTGCCTCTTGGTTTGCATCGTATTTTGTCTGGGAAAGGAAGGGAGTTGGTCACAGAACCGTTTTGGCTGCCCAGGGGTCTGGGTACAGATCACACCCAGGACGGGGCTGCTGGGGAACATTTCCCAAGCTGTTTTATTTTCCAGCATCAGCCTCATTACAGGGCTATGGCAATGGGAAGATGCCAGCAGCTCACACCCCAGGCAGCAGACAAAGAACTTAATGTTACCTCTCACTTAAAAGTCACTTAATGTCACTTTTTGACCAATCACACAAAGCAAAAGCATACTGACAGTATTTACATCTGTATAGTAAATATTCTATATTGCCAGTAGTTCAATCACTATAAGCACCCCTGCCTTGGGTTAAAACAATGCTTGCTTCTTTCAAATACAATACCTGCTTGTGAGCCTTCAAACACAATGCACAGAGCTCCATTATTAAGCTTAAAACTTCCTAATATCTCACTAATATACTAATATTACTTAGTAATATTACTTTATTAATCAGTATTAATTAATAGTACTTTAATAATAATTATTATCTTATTAATAAGTAATATTACTGATTTAATAATCAGTAATATTACTGATTATTAAAGTAATATTATAATTAATTAATATTACTTTAATAATCAGTAATATTACTCTAATAATATTACTTATAAATAGAACTTCATAATATCTCCCCAGATATACTTTTCTGTAGCTTAGGGAGTTATTCTATCCAAGCATTAATACACAGACCATTGTTCTATTTGTCCTTACTTTCTACTCCTCATAGAACTTTTCTGCTGACAAATCTCATGGCTTCTGCTTAGCTCTAATTGCAGCTCTGCTGTCTGTAAAACTTCCCTTTTGCAGCTTTCCCAAAACCCTCTAATTTTAAAGATTCCCACAGGAAAATCTGAGATCAAGTCCAAGTTCTGCCCCATCCCCACCTTGTCACCCAGCACTGATGGGGCAGAACTTGGACTTGATCCCAGATTTTTCCACATCCAGGCCTTCCTTGGACACCTCCAGGGATGGACACTCCAAACCTCCCTGGGCAGCCCCTTCCAAAGCCTCACAACCCTTCAGAGGAGGCAGATTTTCTTAGCTATCACCTAAGATAGCACCTAGACTATTGCCATACCCAGAGAAAAGCAGCCAGTTCTACAGTCACATCACCATCACTTTTTTGTTAAGAGTATTAAAATATCAGTGAATATCTAATGAAAACCTCACTCCTCTCCCATGCCAAACAAACTTTTGCTCAAGAGATTCTGAGTTACTTCCCTTTTCAAAAAGAGCTTAAGATCAACATTTAATTGTGTGAGAGGCCCAGCAGCTGCTGTGACCAAGTCCTTCACCCGGGCCATGCTCATCCCTCCTCTGCAATGCAGCCTCGTGCCTTTTGTGCTGTCTCAAGGAGCTCTGAACTTGTAAAAACAACAACTCAAAGCTGCTGGGCTGCTCCAGCTGCCCTTCCTGGTGGATAAAGCTCACCTTGTTGTAGAGGAAGACGCCCAGGATCGCTGTCATCATGCCCAGGACGTTGGTGCTGGTGACGGGGTTGCGCAGCATGATCAGGGACACGGTGATCACCATGATCCTCTTGGTGGCGTTGGCCACGGAGTAACTCAGGGGGCTGATCAGGTTAAGGATGCTGAAGGCAATCACATTCTGGGCAAAATTACAGAATCCACTGATTATAAGCAGCATCAAGGTCCAGGACCAATGAGACATGGAGCTCTGTGGAAAAGCAAACAGCAGGAAGGAAAAAAAAAAAATTATCTCGGGTTTCAGGTAACAACACAAACACAGCCTGAGGCACTTCTTACCTGCCACTGCAGGCAGGAATGTCTGAGCTCTAAAGAGGCCCCCAAGCTCTTTGCTTTATGCAACTCCCAGCTCAGAGAAAGCAGAGGAGGACATTCCCCACACCCCCTGGGAGTGTTGGTTCTGCCTCCAGCCCCCAGCTCCTGACATTTATGCTGCCCATGAGCTGCCTCTGCTAACCCTGACAGGAATTCTCACAATAAACACTTTGCTAACTCCTGTGAAACAATTTGCAGGTGTTTCACAACACTTCCTTCCACACTGAAACACTTCAGAGCACTTTCCTGGTCGGGTGCTGGAGTTTGTTTGGTATTTGTTTTCTATTTTCTTTCATAATAGCAAACAGTTCTCCAAATTCAGCGCTTACCAAGTCATTCTCTACCAAGAAGGAAGAAAGATCCACCAGCACCCAGGTTGGGATCATGAAGAACACAGCATGGCAGCCAAGGATGTTCAGCAACCGAAGGTGATGAATTCTGGAATCCCTCAACACCTGGCAAGAGCCATTATTGAACAGCAGTCAGGAAACAAACTGCTCCAGGGGACAGGTAAATGAGCAAAATAAATAAATATCCTTATAGTATTAATTTCCTATTAGGCTGACCAAAGAAAAATTGATGTCTCTTTGAAAAACAATGGTTTTTTTGAGTGGTGGCTCTTAGTATCAACAAGATATTAAAATTAAAATTAATTGATACAATTTATATCATATATTGTTATAATAATGTAATATAATGTAATGTAATATAATATAATATAATGTAATATAATATAATATAATATAATATAATATAATATAATATAATATAATATAATATAATATAATATAATATAATATAATATAATATAATGTTATAATATATAATATTATTATATTATCATATATACTAATTGATATAATATATATTGCTAGCTCTACAAAACAGAAACCATTTTGTAACTAAATAGAGCCAAACCACACACTTTAATTTTGTTACTGTGGTTTCAAGGAGTGCCCAGTGTTGACAGTGACTCGTTCTGCACAAAGGAATGATTTGATATAACAAGGTACAATTAAAGGTACAATTAAATGAATTATTGAATTTGAGCACTATTGAATTGCCACCAGAAAAAAAAAAAATCCACGTTGAAGAGTAAAGAAAGGGCTCAGGATAAATTCAGTGTAACAGCTTCAAAAGATGGGAAGAGCTGCAGGGAACACACAAAATAACAACCAACCCTCTGGACTTGTCTGATTGCAAAGCCAACTAAAAAAAATACATTTATGTAATTGAAATGACACCCTGTCCTGCTGAAGGGTGACACCAGAGCTGTGAACAGAGCTGTACCTTCTTTGAGAAGATGTTCTGGAGAGAGAAGCACAGGGTAGCAGCAAGGGCACTGATGAGTCCCCACATGTCAAAGGACAGCTCTGTGACCGTGGCCAGCAGGACACCAGTGATGATGGGGATCAGGGACAGGTACACCTGCAGCAGGGACACAGGGGTAAATGGCATCTGCTAGGAATTTTCAACGAGTTTATACATCCTGCTGATTTAGGGATCAACCATTTCACTACTGCAGTTCAAGGAAATTTGAGTGACTGCAGTAGACAGTGACAACTCCAGTGCATCAGATAGCAGCACCCTGGTCGTTGTTCAGACGTGTTTTACACTCACAATAAAAGGAAAAGGGATTTTAAAAATCTGCACAATCTAATTCCAGTCACAAGATCCCCCCCAAGCCAGCAGAGCACCCCCCAAGCAGCACCAAGAGAAGAAACCTCAGCAAACCTGTCCGCACCTTCGTCGTCTGCTTCTCCTTCATGATGATCCGTGACAGCAGAACCACCCAGATGGGCATGGTGGCTTTCACTGGGGACAGCAAGAAAACAGCACTGGGGACTGGGACAGCACCACCAGCAGAGGGATGGAGCTCAGCCCAGCCCAGATGGATGCTCCCTCCCTGTCACTGTCCTGGACACCTGCACCAGCTGGACCTTGGTGCTCTGGGCACCCACAGGGCACACACACACTGGGGCACTGCCCCTGGATCTGCTGCCAGCACCCACTGGGGACAGAGGCACAGCTCTGGGGACACACAGTGAGCACTGGGACACTGCACTGGATATTCACAGCACAGAGAGGGTACTGGGACACTGCACTGGGCACCCACAATGGGTACTGGGACACTGCACTGGGCACCCACAGTAGGTGCTGGGACACTGCACTGGGCACCCACAGTGGACACTGGGACACTGCACTGGGCACACGCACTGAGTACCAGGACACTGCACTGGGCACCCACAGTAGGTGCTGGGACACCGCACTGGGCACGCACAGTGGACACTGGGACACCACACTGGGCACCCACAATGAGTACCGGGACACTGCACCAGGTGCCCATACAAGCACACACCGGGTTTCAGGTCACCCCCCTGGGCACGAATCCACGCTGGCCCCCAGGACACCCCCGCGGGCACCTCCTTACGAGCACAGCCGGCACCGGGACACCCCCGGGACACCCGCATCCCTCACCTGTGTGCGCGTAGGACACGGGCACCCTCCAGAGCGAGACGTGCGCGGACACGGAGGCGAAGTATTTGCCGAAGGCGAGCGGGAGGATGTAGCGGGGGTAGGCGCGGGGCGGCAGCTGCGCGGGGCCGGCGGGCGGGACGCGCCAGGCGCGCAGCAGCGGCGGCAGGAGCCCGCAGAGCCCCAGGATGTGGAACAGCGACACGGTGACGGGCCGCGGGAAGCCGCCCAGCAGCAGCTTGTTGACCACGTTACCGCCGGCGCTCAGCCCGTACCAGGCGAGGCACAGCGCCGACACCCGCGCCCCTTCCCGCAGCGCCGGCCCGCGCCCGCCCCGCGCCGCCCCCGCCCCGGGCCCGGCACCGGCCCCGGCGCCGCCCGGAGCCGCCAGCGGCGCCGCCATCGCTCCGCAGCCGCCGCCGAACGTCAGCGCGGCCCCGGCGCGTCGCTTCCTGGGGCGGGGCGGCCGCGGGGCCCCGGCGGGCTCCGGGCGTCACTTCCTCCGTTCCTCCGGCGCTTGGCTTCCTCCGCCCCGCCCGGCCCGGGCCCGGGCCCGGCCCCGCGGGGTCCCCGCGCCCTCGGTACCGGCTCCGCACAGGGTGATGGAGCCCCAGGGGCTGCCGTGAGCCGGGCCTGGCCCCGCACGGTCCCTGCGCCATCCGTACCGGCCCCGGGACGATGGAGCCATAGGGGGTGCCGTGAGCCGGGCCCGGCCCCGCGGGATCCCCGCGCCCTCGGTGCCGGCCCCGCACAGCCCCGGGAGCGCCAGGGTTACCGTGAGCGGGGCCTGGCCCCGCACAGGGCGATGGAGCCCCGGGGGTTGCCGTGAGCCGGGCCTGGCCCCGCACAGGGCGATGGAGCCCCAGGGTTACCGTGAGCCGGGCCTGGCCCCGCACAGGGCGATGGAGCCCCGGGGGTTGCCGTGAACCGGGCCTGGCCCCACTCAGGGTGATGGAGCCCCAGGGTTACCGTGAGCCGGGCCTGGCCCCGCTCAGGGTGATGGAGCCCCGGGGGTTGCCGTGAGCCGGGCCTGGCTCCGCACGGTCACCGTGCCCTCGGTTGCGGCTCCGGGGCGATGAAGCCCCAGGCGTTGCCGTGACCCGGGCTCGGCCCCGCACGGTCCCCGCACTCTCGGTACCGGCTCCGGGGCGATGGAGCCCCAGGAGCTGCAGTGAGCCGGGCCCGGCCCCGCTCAGGGTGATGGAGCCCCAGGGGCTGCCGTGAGCCGGGCCCAGCCCCGGGAGCCCGAGGTTGCCGTGAGCCGGGCCCGGCCCCGCACGGTCCCCGCGCTCTCGGTGCCGGCTCCGGGGCCGTGGAGTTCCGGGGGTTTCTGTGACCCGGGACGGCGCTCAGGGAGCGGAGCCGCCTCCAGGGAGGCCGCGGCGGCCCTTGGAGCCCCGGGCAGCGCCAGGGCAGGGACGGAGCGAAGGTCACGGGCTCGCAGGCACCGGGACCAGCGCTCCCGACCTTTAAAACTAAAGCGAGGAAGGCGGAGCGCCGGCCGGGGTAAAGGATGGGTGAGTACCTGGCAGGCAGGAGGGGGTGTTGGAGAGCCCGGTTCATCCATGCACCATGTCAAAGACACCTCTGCAGAATGAATTTGGCCATAAAAACAGGGATTTTAGGTGATGGTAACTCCCCAGAGAATTTGCTGATGCGCCATTTCGTGTCATCCGGTGACAAGGAAGAAATGGCAGCGTTTTAACTTCAGGTGTTAGGATTAGAAGGAGAAATTTTGTGAGAGAGGTAGGAGAAAGCAGTAGCAGAGAAACTGAGTCATGCACAAATGAGAGTACACAGCAGGTACGCACATGGTAAACTTCATTTGAACTTGTTTACAAAATTGACAAAAAAATATCACCTTGTAAACTTATTCACATTTGTTGGAGCTCACAGAACTGGTTATACTGGCATGCTGAAATAAAGATTGTCAAGCCTCATCTCACCCTGGAGGACACACAAGTGAGTTGACCCCTTACAGCAGCAACAAACTCAGCAAGGAACAAGATTTAAAGCTTGCATCGGGAGGGAATTTCTCCAGCAGTTTTTGTACCACCAGGGAAAGGGCTGGGTCTGATTCCTGATGCTTCCTCAAAGCGAGGAGCACCAGCACAGGCAGTTTGGGTGGAATCTGAAAGCTGTGATGAGCTTTGGGTATCACCTCACCCAGTGCAGTCAAGGGCCATCAATTGCATCAGAAATGGAAGCAGTGGAGAAAAAGATGGAATTTATCAAGTAATACTTTGTCATTTCCTGAATTCAAAGGCCTCCAAAGAGCACGGACCCTGTTCCTAAATGGGACCATTCAGGGAAGGAGGGAGAAAGGGCAGGAGGAGATAAGATGCACAGTACTTTTTTTACAGAAACAAAACTTAAGCATTTCCAAAATGACCAGCAGCTTAGCCCTCTGCCATCAAATGTGAGCTGCAAGACAGGAGCTTTCCCCAGCTCTAAACCACACTGCTCAACCTCAGCAACTGCAGGAGGACAAAATGGAAGTAACCTGAAAATATACTTGGATGCATTTTTTGGTAACCACTTCTGGTTTCACTCTCAGACCTCAGATTTCAGAAATGGAAGCACACAGACATTGTTATTTCTGAGATACCCACACATTTCAGTAACAGTCAGATCATAAATGATGAACAAGAATGACTTAAAAATAAACCAGACTTCATCAGTTGTATTCCAGGGAATGAACCAACACCATGCAAGCCTGGCCAGGAGCACCCTCCTTTGAAAAATCAGGGAAGAGCTTCAACTCTGCCCTCAAAGGCAGGACAGCTCCTGCCAGGGCTCATCTCCAGCACAGATGAGTTAACAGAGTTAACATCACTAAACCCAGGAATATTTTTGGTATAGTGTCCCCTCCCCAACCCTCTGAACAGAAGCCCAACAGTGGGGACTGCATCAAACAACACAGTCCCAAATATTAAAGCAAGTACAGTTAATAGAAATAATCCTTCACTTTCTACACCCCAGGCTGCTTCAGAAAGCACTGTAACAAACAGGAATAAAACATTACAAAGATGAAATCTGATCTCTTTAGACTTTGAGGTACATTATCAGCAGTTGGGTTATCAGTCTCCAGAGTTAAAACAGATCCACCCTGTGTGACTGGACAGCACAGCGAGGTTCTTGGAAGACATTCCTGTTCTCCCTGGGGCAGTGTCCAAGGGATTCAGCTCCACCTCCCTGCTCTGAGGGGTCCCTGCTGCCAGGGCTCCCCTGCCTGGGCTGGACTGAGCAGACTCAGGGGGGGAAAATGAGTGGAGTGTGTATATAAATAATTCACAAACTGGTTTGTGCAAATTTTTTTTATTTCCACATTTATATCACAACGTGTCCACTTAAAGGACCAAATAGCAAAGTTGCTCCCTTCTGCATCCCAGGAACACAGAAGTCTAGTTACTGTACATTCACTAAGGCTCTTTGTTTTTGCAAATTGCGTTTATGATGGATATCCATAAGGCAAACAATATCTAAAGGAATGGTAACAAGTATATTTCCAGCATACAAACAGGCTTCCTTTTTCCCTCTCACAGTACAGTTACAAACTTGTAGCACCCTCATTACATTTAGATTCTAGAAAAGGTGATTTTTTTTTCTTTTTTTTTTTTCTTTTTGTCTTTTTGTTTTTTTTGTCTTTTTGTTTTTTACCTATAAGTTTGCAGGAAGGGAAAAGGAGGAAAAATATTTGGCTGGTGGTGGTGGGATCAAAAAATATCGTTAAACATCTAGTTTTTGCAGCATTTCTCAGAGACTGGATTTAAACTGAAACCAGACTAAAATATGTGGATGCCTATGGAATGTTGAGCTGAAGCTGGTGGCCCAGCCTGCAGTGCAACACCTGCTGTTTAAAACCCAATCTCCGTACCACATGACTCTTAAATAACGCAATCATGTTCAGAGATGTGATAGAAATAAAACTACAGTTTTTGCACATTGTCTCTCGAATATCTCACTGCCAAATAAAAACCCAAATCAAGTCAAATAAATAGATGCATATTTTGTTAAGGTAACTTCCACAATTTTTTTTTTTTTTCTCTGTACCTGCCTGTAATAAGATTCCGGCATTCAGAAAGTGCTGGAAATCCTCTTCACTTCTTGGGGACTAACACTTTTTATAGCTGGCTCGCTATAAGAGTTTTAAACTCAACTGATCAAACCTTCGTATGCCTTCCTTTTGCAATTGTTAGTAAACTGGTAGCAGCATTTCACAAAAAGGAGAATTTAAAGGAAGGAGCTGGAAAGGCCCAGCTCCCTCCCCCCCTCTGCTCGTGGGGCCTGTTTGTCCAGGACAGGAGGCTCTCTCCAGCTGGAAGTGGCATCGTGTCTGCCAGTTCTGCTAAGTGCAGGTGTACAAAGCGTGCTCAGCAGAACTGCTCTCAGTCTAGGCAGACGTAAGGCAGGATGTTCAATCTCCCATCATCCCCGTGTGGATCTAAGGATATGCACTGTGTCCAATCATACCAGTTACCCTGTGTGTCATAACAACCGTTCACGCCCGGCCAGTTGTGGTCACGTATTCTGTCGAGGTCATCGCCCGTGACCTCTCTGGTGACCCCAGGCAAGTCTGTAGGTTTGCTGTTAGGAGCTAGAACGTGAGTCTTTCTAGCCTCTTTTCTAGTGCTTTCCTCCTGCTTTAAATACTCAGACATGAAGTAGTGAGCTCCTGGAGTCTGTACTCCTGATGAAGACAGCAAGCTACTCTGTCTGTTTAAATATGACTGAATGATTTCATTTCTGGACAACTCTTTCCAGTTCGTTTGTTCAAAGGGGCTTTGCAGGTTGGGTTTTTGCTCCTGCTTTTCCGTTTCTGTCCTGTGCTGTTCAGTAAGTGCAGGGATTTCTACCTGCAAAGGATCTTTCGGTGTTAAAGGTTTTATCTGTCCTGTCATGGGATCAAAAGTGAGTTTTCTCTCTTTTAACCTCACAGGTTTCACACCCCCTTCTATCACGTGCCCATCCAAGTTGACTGTATAGTCTCTGGGTCGGTACCTTTTCTTCTTTTTGCTATCAGACCCTGAAGCAGCATCATCACTGTCCATTCTGGAAGTGTCCTGTGGGAAGCCCGTGTGTGATTCCCCGGGGTGGCCTTTGCAGCCGGGGGCCGTGTGCTGCTGAAGTGTCCCTGCTGTGTGCCTGTGCTGGCCCTCGGGGGCTCCCTGCTGCTCCTGCCAGTGCTGTGCCACCTCGGGGGCCGCCTGAGGAGGGAACTCCAGTCTCTTGGCCGGCATGGGAGGCGTGGATGGTTGCATCAGGGATGGAGGCGGCGACGGCACCGGCGCGGCGTCCGCGAACTGAGACCTTTGAGATGGACTGGGCATCGAATCCTTTGGTGAGTACGTGGTGTGCTGCCGAGCAAAAGCATCATGCCTAACGTTCCTGGGGCTAAAGGAGGAGCAGCGTGGGCTCTTGGGCTGGTGGGGGCCCGTGGCTTCTTCTGATTTCTCATGCTGCTGAAGCACTGCAGTCTTTAGTAACGAGGAAGTGCTTGAAGGTTTTACAAGTCCTGGAGAACTGGTGTGAGGTTTTACAGCGTTTACTGGGATCTTATTGTGTTTATCGTTTTCACTGAGATCTGTCCTGCTGCTTTCGGGCCCTGCATGTAGGTTTATGTCTACAGGACTAGGAAAATTTTCAGGACTACCTCCAATTCCATTGGTTGGAGGGGGTGAAGAGTTTTGTAATACTTCATGACTAGCTTTGGAGACCTTTGGGGGAGGAGGGCCCTGATGCCCATCCCTGTGATCACCTTTCCTTTTCCTATTTCCCAGTTTCTCTGGTTTTGGAGAATTGAGTTTCTGGATATCATTCCTGCTTTTCAGTTCGCTGATGGGCTTGGCGCCGGGCACAGCAGGAAGTTGGGAGTCTGGTTTGCAGTTGTGGGCACCTCCATTTGCTGATCCTGGCGGGTTGGGCAGCCCCCTTGGCACTGGCTCGTTCTGGGTTACGGGTTCTATCAACTTCTGCCAATTCCTCAGCAATTTCTTGGCACGTTTGGCAAGTTCCTCATTGGATGTCTTCTTCCTCACCTCATTGATAAGCCTCCCGAGTCTGGTTTCCTACAAAGACAGACAAGGTGGTTTACAAACATGTATCATGCCAAGCCAAATCCTTAAGGAATGGTTCTGCCTTGTAATGCTCACCCCTGAGAAACACCTGGTTAAAAACACTAAAGATTTAAGTGTTGAATTAATGTTTTTGGAAAGGATTTTGGAAAGGATTTTGGAAAGGATTTTGGAAAGGCCAGTGTTCTGCCACATGAAACTGATTGCAGGTTTCAAGTCATGCTGTCTTTATTCCCTGGTAAAAGCAGGAGAGCTGGGAAAAACATCAGGAAGGAATTTTTTAATGAGAAATAACCTTTAAGAATAAGGGTGCAGGTTCAGATTCGAGGGGAAATGCAGCACCCAAAGGTGTGTGTTTATCACAAGGGAAGTGAAAGATCTGCAGAGAGAGCCAAGAGAAAAGAATTCCAGGATCTTTGCCTGTTACAGCAACTTGTTAACAATAAAAATTTCCATTTGACAAACCTGACTACCAGGTGTGAGTTGGGTCCTACCTTTTTCCTCCACCTCTCTCCTCTCCCTTCATTCCCCAGCCTCGTGGAAATGTATGAAAAAGCCATTTAAACAACATTCCCAGGGAGTCCCAAGGTGGTTTCGTGAGCGGAAGGAAGTGTTTGATTGTTCCCAAAGCACATTTGAAAACAAAGAACTGTTCCACAAGTCAGATTTCTTAAGGAAAGTACTTCAAAGGAGACCACAGACCAGACTGTGAGAGAAATATGCAACCTGTTGTCATAGATATGTTGAAATACAGGTGGAGTTGTAATTAAGCAACAGTTAAAAGCAAGAACACCGCTAATTTCAATACAAGGAGTGAAAAAGAAATATATAATTCACCCAGAAAACCTCTTTGGACTGTTTCTACAAGTGACCAGTGAGAGTTCAGCTCTCTCTACACCTGACCTCACCACAAATATCAGGCCTTGAAATCTGCTTATCTGCATTTAAGATTAATTTTCCTATTTCAGATTTTAGGTGTTTTGTCACCAAATGTCTACAAAGGTGACCAGAAGTGCAGGGTGATATTGCTGAGTACAACAGAATTAATCAGTGGCAAGTGATGATTAATGTAGTGCCCTGCACAAACAGGAACTGTGCTGCCCAGAATACTGATCTGGGCCCAGAAAGGATCCCTGTGTTCAGCGAGATGACAAAATAATATCTTAATTGTGAATCCTTTGCAATCCATCTATTGTTTCCAGAAAAGCTCGGATGGAAATTGGAAAGGCAGGGCAAAGTCCTTTTATACATTTAAAAAAATCATGTTCAGAGGGTGACATACCTCAAGTGCCTCTTTGGTAATGGGATATTTCTCCAGGCTGGAGATCACTTCCAGCACTGCCACCATGTTATGGATCTGCAACAAGGAAGACAAAGTCACTTCATGTTTCATGTACTGGTCTTAGTTAACAAATGTAATTTAAGACCTTCCACTTTATAATTGCTGGGAGCATTAATCACAAACTGCTATCAGACTGTCTGGCTTTAGGGAGCTGATTGTTCAAGGAATAGGGACAAGGACACTTTTACTGACCTAGTTGGAAACTGCAGGAGCTGTAACAAACACCCTCTTATGTAAAACCCAAGGAAACAGTGGCAATAAAACTGAGAAACAAAGTTCTGAGACCCCTCTGCAAATCATCAATTACCTGTGCACACCTAATGGGAGCAAGAGCAGGAGCAGCAGTGGGAATGTGGAGCTGAACCCTTCCATGTGGAGCTCCCTCCTCCACTGCAGACTGACCCAGGCCACTGCTCTGCAGTCCATTCCCAGAACCACCTTTCCTGATGGGAAATCCCACTTTTCCTGGGATTCCTCTGCACACAGGAGTCCCAGCCTGCAGGTCCCTCCTTGGGGCAGGGCTGGTGTCCCCAGACCATCAGCTGGGGCTGGCCATGGGGAGGAGGAAGTGCACAAACCCTCATCCCCTCAGGAGGTGAGCATCAGGTTCTCTGATCACATCCTCAGCACATGTGGGATTTGAATGGTTCCCATCATTGGTTTCCACTGCATGTTTTAGGGGTAAACATGGCAGGGCTGGGTTGGACTTTTTAATCTTGGAGAGCTTTTCCAACCCAAACCAGTTTATGATCCTATAGAGAGATCTTTGTTTCCATTACCTGATGTTAAGAGAGCTGAAACCTGGAATTTCTAATTCACCTTTGGAGACAGATTTAAAAGATAAGCAAAGGAAAACTTGAATCACAGTCTCATTTATTGCTTAATTGCATTTATGACTCAACTGGATGTGAAGTGCATGTGAGAAAAATCTCTCAGCAAGAACCTCTGCAGGGATCCTACATCATCCTGAAACCTCATCATCATCATCATCATCATCACCACCAGGCAGCTCTGCCCTCCCAGCACAACCCCTCCTCTTAAAAACACTGATTTGTGTCAGAATTGGCTTTTCCAGTCAGTTCTACCCCTCTGCTAAGGTCCCACAGGAACACCAGGAGCTGATCCCCTCCTCCCTGCAGAAAACCTTGGCCTCAGACCATGTTTAGTCCATCCCTGCAGGACTGTTAAAGGCTGTTTGGGAGTTTTCTGTTATTTAGGAGGTATCGTCCTGATTTTATGATTCACTTTTATCGAATTTATATTTAAATGCAGGCTTTGAATGATTCTAACTCCTATAGGGTGTAAAACCAACTCCAGGCCAAAGATGAATTAATTTGTCCTGGTTCTTTCTTCATTCTGCAGATATTTAAAGCCCTACCATGAGGTCAGGCCTGGTAAAACCCTGCTTAACTTTTAGAGCAGCAAGAGCACCTATTCTGAGATATTTTAGTTCTTATTATTTCACTTCAGTGCTCTGACTTTCTTCCATGTTTTGACCCTTGCCCTGCCCTCAGAGCCCAGGAAGGAGAGTTTAGCACCACAGTTGAAGCAATACACAACATCAGGGTTGTTTTGTTCAGTTTTTACAACCAGAGCCCTTAGAATAGTTAAAGCTCAATTCTGGGAGTTTCCAGACAAATATTTTTAAACTTGCAAAACATGATACTCTCCTTCCCAACACGTATTTTAGACTATGAATTACCAGAGTGAAAAAGGCTCTGTTGCACACACCATTAACTGCTACAATTATTTTTGCAGTTACTGGTAATCCCCAAATATTCATTACCTAAATGAAGAACTGATGGCCAAAAAAAAAAAAGGGCCATTGAACTATCAGAGGGTGAAGGTGGGGAAAGTGATACCAAATATTCATTATCTACATAAAAATCTGATGGCAAAAACAGGGTCATTGGCCTATCAGAAGGTGAAGATGGGGAAAGTGATACCAAATATTCATTTTCTAAATGAAGAATTGATGGCAAAAACAGGGTCATTGGCCTACCAGAAGGTGAAGATGAGGAAAGTGATGCCAAATATTCATTATCTAAATGAAGATCTGATGGCAAAAAAAGGGTTACTGGCCTACCAGGAGGTGAAGGTGGGGAAAGTGATACCAAATATTCATTATCTACATGAAAATCTGGTGGCAAAAAAAGGGTCACTGGCCTATCAGAAAGTGAAGGTGGGGAAAGTGATACCAAATATTTATTTTCTAAATGAAGAATTGATGGCAAAAACAGGGTCATTGGCTATCAGAGGGTGAAGATGGGGAAAGTGATACCAAATATTCATTATCTACATGAAAATCTGATGGCAAAAAAGGGTCATTGGCTATCAGAGGGTGAAGATGGGGAAAGTGATACCAAATATTCATTTTCTAAATGAAGAATTGATGGCAAAAAAGGGTCATTGGCTATCAGAGGGTGAAGATGAGGAAAGTGATACCAAATATTCATATCTATGTGAAAATCTGATGGCAAAAAAGGGTTATTGGCTATCAGAGGGTGAAGATGAGGAAAGATGTGCACACACACACACGTACAGAGAGGTGGAACTGCTCAGGGAATTTCCAGTCTCAGCTGTGCCCCTGTTCAATACCCAGCAGAGGATGCCCCAAAGCAGCCCAGCAGCAGAGCCAGGCTGTGATTCCCTCCCTGCTCTGGGGCACACGTGGTGCCAATTGGGGCCAGTGAAAGTGGCCTTGCAGCCTCAGCTCCTGCAGGAACACAAACCACCCCTTTTGGATTCCTCACACATTTGTAACCGATTGAGGACGCGCTGTCACGGAGCAGCTGCTGAGCAGAGCACGAACATCTCACACCCCACACGACTGCCAGCAGCTCCTCTCCCTCATTTTCTCTTTTTTTTGACCTCTAGGGAAGCTTAATTCTTTGAAAATAAATACAGAAAATGTTCAACAACTTGTCCTCCCTTCCCCTCGTGTGGTTTTTTCAGAATGTTTTGTCTAAAGTGGCATAAAGAGGAGCTTATAGTAAAAATCGTATTTGATTATTTTAAAATAACACAGATTATGAAATTTCTTGTTGTGCAGTTAAATACAGTGATAGAAACAAGAGGATCTCCCAAAACACCTCAAAATCACCTGTTCACTGTAGAGATAACAGCAGCACACCCATCCTGCACACCAATTCAATGGTTACAATAAAATTCATATATTGTCACATAACCAAAGTGACAGTAATGTTACCAAACCTGCTTTGAGCAGCACCAGAAATGATCATTAATTAACACCAAGGGCTACTGAAGATGCTCATTGGGAACAGAAGAGCCAGGTAAAGTGCCACAGAGCAGAGCAGGACAGGGAGTTCAGCAGCCCTGCTCCCTATGGACACTGAGCTGGAACTGCCCAGCTCAGCAACTCAGGAATTTGCATTTTGGTTTCTATGTGCCTTTGTCTGCTCACACTGCAACCCCTTAGGACCCCCCAAAACAACTTCCAGGACCCCCATTTAGGAGCTTGCAGCAAACAGCTCAAAATAATTGCTAAGGAATTGCTAAGGAATTGCTAAGGAATTGCTAAGGTGCTCCAAGTTCTCCCATGCTGAGAGCACTGAGTGGCACACACACTAATTCACTCCAAACTTTCCTGGGGAACATCTGCTTTGAGTCATCCACGATAATCCTTTCCAGCCAAGCCTAATGACAGCCACAGAAAACAAATCTTATTTATTCCATGCAAGGCTCCTTAAGTCATGCAGCCACACTCTGGAGTTACTATTGCTGAGATCTTTTCCAAGTTAAGCACTGAATGCTTTTACTCCAGCCTCAGACAAAAGCAGGGGTTTCTGAACTCTCAGGAAAAGATCAAGAAGCTTCATTTTCCTTTCTTAACTGCTGTCTTAATCTTATTTCAGCATTTATAAAGCAGGACTCAGTCAGTGACTAATTTCAGGGTGTTACACAGCAATTCTAAGGGGCTTGGGGAAGGTTGAGGTACAGCTGCTCCCTCCCAGCTCCACTTCCCCCAGGAAATCTGAAAGCAGCACCAAGCTCAGCATCCATACAAGCCCTACCACCAATTCCAGCTGCTGGGATGTGTTTTCTGTGGGATGCTTTGATTCCCTTCCTTTGCTTACACACCAGCCCAGACCCCAAAACCAACGTGAGCACCTCTAAAACACCTTCCTGTCCTGCCTGGACACACAGCACAACCTGCACGCTCTCACTGCAGCCTGGAAATCAAATGTTACAGGAACTTTCTATTGCAGATACTCAGATAAAGCAATGATTTCAGGTTTTTTAATATTTCACAGGGATGTTTCCAAAGATCTTTGCATGCCTGACTAGACTGTGATAAATGACAAAGCAGCTCTGAGTTACCTGGAGCAGAAGGAGCAGCTCTTTGTGTGCAACATGAAAAACTCAATGCACAATTCCAAAAAAAAACCCCTTGCTCATGCAGATTCCTGCCTTTCAGGTAGAAAGGCTCTTTTCAACCACAAAATTCAAAAGTCATCATTTCATACAGTAACATCATCCTTCTGAGTCACATTAGAGCCTTCACAAGTTTCTAAAGGATAACTTAAACTTGGCCTGGAGTTGCCCATCACTGACAATCCTCTAAAACCAAATTGGAACATCATCATCCTCCTGAAATCCCAGCTCACAACAATCACAGCCTGACTCCACCACAGGCATGCTGAGCAGAGCACCCAGGTATCACAACACACATGGATTTGCCATCACACTCAACTGCTTCATCACAATATCCATAAATACTCCAAATTTTGATGGTTTCAGAGAAAGTTCTGCAACACTGTCCCACCTGTAGCACCAAAGCAGCGTGACAGAAGCAAGCAGAGAATTGGAGACACTGTGGGAGACTGAACAGATCTTTTGTCCTCCTACAAACACAAATCCAGGTGTCCAAGCTGGAGGTTTCTGGTGGTAGTAAGGTCCAGACAGAAGTTCACAGGAGCACTTTTTGTCTTCCCCCTGCTCCAGGGCCGTGAATCTCCTCAAGGAGTGCAGGAAAATGTTGAAGAAGATCCCAGGTTGAAGGTGAATCCTGCTGGAGAGGCCAGGGAGGCAGAGCTGATGGCCAGGAGGTGCAGTGCAGGCTCCAGGGCTGCTGTTCCTCCTCCTGGAGCTCTCAGTGCCACCTGCAGCAGCTCCTGCCCCAGACCAGGGTCCCCCCTCAGAGTCACACCCTGCCCCAGCACTGCTTTTGTACAAAACCAACTTCACTGCACAATCATCTAAAACATGGAATAAAAAGTGAGGAGAGAAAAGTTGCTATTCTCAGGAGGCTTTATTGAAACGTGACAACAGCAATACAGCAGTGCAGAGTTTATTTAGCATTTTGTGTAGGAACTATGAGACAGCAGGCACTGACAATACACAGCACCAACAGCAAATTGTCATGTCATTTGTTCAGAGGTACAGACCAAACACACCAAGTCAGAATTCAGGTTACAACCTGCTGGTATTTAGTTCAGTTCCCTTGCAGCTGATCTATTAACAGTTCCCCCCAGCCCCAGTGTGACATGATGTTGTCTAAAGATAGGGAACACCAGATACTATTCACAGACACAACATACCAAAAAGATGACCATGCACTACTTTGCTCACATTATTGAAAATGTCTGAAAGTCAGTTTGCCAAGCAAAGATCCAATATTAACCAGTATACAAAAAAATATTCTTAAAGGTGGAGGCCAGTTTTCTAATAGTATTTGGTAAAACACTAAATACTACTTTGCTCACATTATTGAAAATGTCTGAAAGTCAGTTTGCCAAGCAAAGAGCCAATATTAACCAGTACACAAAAAAATATTCTTAAAGGTGGAGGTCAGTTTTCTAATAGTATTTGGTAAAACACTAAATACTACTTTGCTCACATTATTGAAAATGTCTGAAAGTCAGTTTGCCAAGCAAAAGTCCGATATTAACCAGTACACAAAAAAATATTCTTAAAGGTGGAGGTCAGTTTTCTAACAGTACTTGGTAAAACACACCTTTAAACATGAAGGAATCAATTATTTGAGTTGAAAGTCATTCACTTGGAGAATTTTCTATGACAGAGAAATTCATGCTTTGAAAACTGATCAGAAATTTATGCTGCAAAACAAGGGGTAGAGGAAATGCTCCTTGAAGCATCTGCACCTCCAGATTTCAAACTCCCAGGTCTACTTTAAAGAATCAAACCAATCTGCATATATTTTATTTGTACTGAGGCTTAATTTAATGCCAAATTAACATAACACAGATACTTTCCTGTATATGCTTTACAAAGGCAGGATCAGCAAATGAGGGTAAGGTCAGAAATACAATTCCACAGTGTGAAGGAACCAGTGGAGCTGAAATATTTCCCTGAGCAGTGCCCATGCACATCCCTGAGCTGGGCAGACACCAGAGCAGGCACGAGTTTGCCAGCACAGAGCCCATTTTGCCCTGGCACTCACCAAGGGCCTCCAGACAGGAATGCCCAGCAGCTGGGAGTGCCATCAGCAGCTCTGCAGGGAGAGATTCTCCCTCCCATTCCCAGAGAGGCACCCAAAGCCCCTGGCACAGCAGGAACAAACTCCAGGCTGGGCCAAGGCAGGGGGAACCAGCCAACTAAAGGAGGATGGGACAAGAGGCAGTAAAATACAGATTGTGATGAAGACAGGACACACCTCCAGCTCCCTGTGCTACAGGAAAATGTCTTCAAGGCAAACAGAAAACAGCAACAGTGAAACACTTTTCTCCATTCACGTTTATTAGCCAGGAACTGAAAGGCATTTTTGTTACTACAGAAAGAAATACCTGTTGGCTTCAACAGTTACTAAACATTTTGTATAACACCATAGGAAACGTGCCTGCAGTGCCAGCCCTGAGCTGCAGATGTACAAAGATCCATTGCAATATGAATTCTTTTCCCCAAATTCTCTTTCCACACCCCACAACAAACTCACCCCACCAGACTGTGAAGCTGGACAAATAAAAACTCATGAGCCTGATTTTAAAGAGCCCAGTAGCCAAAGAGGCTACATGAAATATTTGGTAAGTTTCTGTACAGGGGAAGAGGAGGAGAAATGATTTTCCTGTAGGCAAGGAAAGTGTGTCACAGTTGGATGTGGGGTTAAGGGCTTGGAGGGTGAGTGTGAGGTGGCTGAAATGGTACCAGAGCCTGAGTGGGGACACAAACTTGGGGCATTTGGGATTTTTGGGATCACAGTGCAGGGCAGTGAGGTTGGAAGTGGTGAATTTTTAGATCTTTTACAAAACAAGCTGTTTCCTAGGGTTACCTGTGTGGATCTTTCTGAGAGGACAATTCTGAATTGCTGCTCTGAGTCCAGCTTGGATTAGATGGAAAGGGTGTGAGGTTAAATAAATGAAATAATTGGTAAAAAGCTCCTGCTGAAGGAACAGAGCAAGAACCAGGGAGCAAAACCCCAGGCAGGCACTGCCACTGCTGGTGGCATCCACCACAGCACACTGCAAGCAAGACCATTCAGTGCTCTTTTCCAAGCTGTAAGGAATGGCAGAGGAATCAAATTCAGAGGAATTACATCTTCATCTCAAGCTGCAACAGTGCAGGAAGAACATACACCAAGAGGAGGCCAGAGGACAGCAGGATAACCGTGTTTTGGAAACGTGGTTAATAGCATAAAGTGAAGTTTTCATTTCACACAGTATTGAAAAAATAGGAAAGAGACACATGAAGCTTGAAACAAGCCTTCCTCTGCATTATTAGTCATAATAAAGAAATGTTAATCAACTGTTTTTATGCTCACTGGCCTAATTTGCAACAAGACAAATACTGATTGCATACAGGAATAACCAGGGAGCTACCAGTGCACTCAAATAATCTCTCCACAGTCTCCTGAGCCACACTGGAGGTTTAAGAACAGATTAGACAGGTCCAGAAGGAGCTGTTCCAGGAAGGTGATGGAGCACATCAAGTCCCTCCCAGCCATGCCAGAAGACACTGAAGGAGCACAATCACCTCACACCCTTTCCATCTAATCCAAGCTGGACTCAGAGCAGCAATTCAGAATTGTCCTCTCAAAAAGATCCACACAGGTAACCCTAGGAAACAGCTTCTTTTGTAAAAGATCTAAAAATTCACCACTTCCAACCTCACTGTGCTCCATGTGATCCCAAAAATCCCAAATGCCCCAAGTTTGTGTCCCCACTCAGGCTCTGGTACCATTTCAGCCACCTCACACTCACCCTCCAAGCCCTTAACCCCACATCCAACTGTGACACACTTTCCTTGCCTACAGGAAAATCATTTCTCCTCCTCTTCCCCCTGTACAGAAACTTCAACCAGAAAATCCTGGTAGTTACTATTTATTATAAGCCACGAACTGAAGTCCACAATTATTGCTCCAAAATTTAGAGAGCCATAAAATGAGGTTGCTGTGCAAGCAAAGTCACGGGGACAACTGGTCCTACTTCAACGAGACAGAAATGCAGTTGGATGATTATTATTATTATTAATACAGAATATGGAGAAAATCCAGCCTTAAAATGTGCCCCTTCTGATTCATCTTGGGGCTTTCTGCTTAAGGAACTCACCTGAACTCACTGCTGGTACCTCCCCTTATTTTACCCATCCCTTAAAGTATCTACCCAGATACTTAAATATTCATTAAATAAATATTTATTAAATATTTACTAAATTATATTTATTAAAATAGAATTTATTTACGTTTATTAAATATTATTTAATATTTTTATTACTATTTATTAAATATTATTTTACCCATCCTTTAAAGTATCTACCCAGATACTTAAATATTTATTAAATATTTATTAAATTATATTTTAATAAATATAATCTAATACATATTTAATATTTACTAAATTATATTTATTAAAATACACTTTATTTATATTTATTAAATATCATTTAATAGTTTTATTAATATTTATAAGTATTATTTTACCCATCCCTTTATTGATATTTAGTAAATACTGTTATTATTAACCCCTTTATTGATATTTAGTAAATACTGTTATTATTAACCCCTTTATTGATATTTAGTAAATACTGTTATTATTAACCCCTTTATTGATATTTAGTAAATATTATTTTACCCATCCCTTCAAGTATCTGCCCAGAGCTGTTAACAGAGAGCAGTTGATATCTGAGTGCAACTCAGAAAGGCCCTACTGATGTCCCCACAATACAAAATTTTCACTCTTTTTTAAAAGGTAAAACCATTTATCACCATCCCAGTGTAGTTTAAATGCTGCAGGCCAACTTTCCTCATATTTCTAGGGAAGTTTCTCAGCTGATTACTTAAATGATAGAGGAGGCTGAGGTGAATACAACGTTGAATTCTTTGTGGAATATATTAATTTATTATACTGAAGTGCAAGATGCTCATGTGACTGCTCATGAGAGTTTAGGCATGGTGTGTTTGTTCACAAAACCCGAGGAAAATAGCAAAATAGCGTTACAAACTGAGAAAGTTTGTGCAGAAGTCACTGTATCCTTTCACCAACTGTTACCAATAGTGAATTCCTGTCAGCACCCACCATAAACAAGTTTTATGGATATGGAACAAAAAAAACTGAAATCAATTTCCACATCTCCTAGAATTACTGCTCTCCAAATTCTAGATTAAACACTGCTGCCAGTCAGCCATTTCCAAACACCTCTGCTCTCTGAGGGCTGTGTCACCTCAGGACAATGTCACCTGTCAGGAAAGCAAAGCCCCCCAGAAATCCCTGGAGAATTTCTGGCCATTCCAGCCAGTGGCACAATCCTCAGCAGCTCCCTGGAAACAAAAATGCCTTCTCTACCTTTGGCTGGGGAATAAAGGGAGGTGGGCATGGAGCCTTCTCAGCTCAGGGTTTGTAAAAGCAGCTCCACTCCAGCCAACTGCCCTGTGTGGTCATGGCAGGACCAGGGAACCCGGGATTCAGCAGCATTTGTTCAATATTTAAACACAGAACATGGAATTGTGGAATCCCAGACTGGTTTAGGTTGGAAAGGACCTTCAAACACCTCATTTCACCCCCTGCCATGGGCAGGAACACCTTCCACTGTCCCAGGCTGGTCCAACCTGGCCTTGAACACTTCCAGGGATGGGGCAGAACATTCATGAACCCCCAACCTGGCCTGCTTATTTCTAACCTAGTGGCAAAAACCTCTCCATTTCCACTTCAGAAAGGCTCAGTGAGGCTTAAGCCCCTTGGAAGCTCGTCTTGAAAAGTCCAGCAAAGAGAATGCGAAAGTCAAAACCCCAAAGCCTCGATTTTGACAGACAAACTCCTCCTCACAAGACAAGGGACATTGAGTATTCCAGGATGCAGCCAGGCTCCTGAGCAGTGTAAGCACAGGGGTTCAAGCCAAATCAATCCAAATCAATCCAAATCAATCCAAATCCAGGAGCTGCAGGCACCCAATTTCACAAAGGAAATCCAAAACATCACCTCTTGCATCTTCTCCTCCACCTCACTGTGCTCAACTCCATTCAAGAATCAACTGTGGTTTCTCCAGAATATTATTTTTTCCTGGAACTTTCAGGATGCCAAGTTATATAGAGAAAAGTCCAGCAAAGAGAATACAGAAGTCAAAATCCCAAATCCTCGATTTTGACAGACAAACTCCTCCTCACAAGACAAGGGACCCTGAGTATTCCAGGATGCAGCCAGGCTCCTGAGCAGTGTAAGCACAGGGGTTCAAGCCAAATCAATCCAAATCAATCCAAATCAATCCAAATCAATCCAAATCCAGGAGCTGCAGGCACCCAATTTCACAAAGAATTCTGAAACATCACCTCTTGCATCTTCTCCTCCTCCACCTCACTGTGCTCAACTCCATTCAAGAATCAACTGTGGTTTCTCAAAGGATTAAATACAATACTGAAATAATATTTTTTTCCTGGAACTTTTAGGATGACAAGTTACATAGAGACATTCCCTGTCCTTTCCTGCTGCAGTTAATTTACAGAGCATGAGGAGTGCTATGCACTGACCTGCTCAGAAAGTGATGGCTTGAGTTACAGACATTTGTAGATGTGCTGTAAATTTGTTCACCAAAGACAATTTATGACTGTGCATCACCACCTAGAAAAACCACCACGTTCCTCTACCTTCCACAGCTCTACACTCCTTTAAAAAAATAAAAATCAAACCCTCCAGATCTGTACTATAACTGTGATACTCTGCAAGCTGATCCTGCATGGAAACTATGTGAGAAAGCAGCTCACAGAAGCACTGGCTGTCACTCTGAGACAAGGCTTCCACCTCTGCAGTCGTCTCCACAGCTCCAAGTTTGAAAACACGCCCAGCCGAGCGTGTCCCCGAATCCCTTGGATGCAGGATCCCTCCTCCCCAGCTGCTGGGTTAGAAACCACTCTGTTCACTAAAACACAGCTAATTATGTTTTACATCCAGTGACTCCTCAGCAGAAATTGCTACCACTGACTGTTTGGACACGCTGAAAATTGTACACTTTGATATTAACAATCGCACGCAGGCACGCACGGCTGCCCTGTGAAAGCCGTGCCCCTGAAAACACCAATTCTCTGCAGAGTTTGAGCAGATTGCACCTCAAATTAAAGCAATTTGCTGGCACTTAAATATTATTCCAAACACCAAAAGCATGAATTACCCTCAGAAAGAGTAATTTAGCTGTTAGAACACTGAATAAACAAACCTACATTTACATTAAATTGAATATGAGGTACTTACTTACCTTTACCTTAAATTATTTCTTTAAAGACCAAGTGTAAAAGTGGGGCCACATCCTACCACATTATACAGACCTAAGGAGTGTATTTGGTGTTATCACCAAGCACATAACTGGTGAGAAGAGATAGCAGCAAAATATTATCAGGCAAAACAGACATGTTTTTATGTAAAAAAAAAACTACACTGAAGTAGTAATTTAATAGTAAGTTAATTTTAACTCCAAGCCTAATGTATTGGGGTAACTATGCCTTAAAAGCAGTGAATCTTGACTAACATCAAACTTCTGCAGCAGGCAGAATCAATTCCTCCTTGCCCTCTCCTGAAACTTTTGTGGTTCCTAAAAGAAAAGAAACAATAATTGCCACCTGCAGCAGCTTCTTGAAGAAACTGGGAAAGGATCTCACAGGGAGAGAAAGCTTCAGCTGCAGTGGAGCTACTTTGATCAGGAGCCAAAGGTGCCAGGATGACAGTGCTGTTGTGTCATATGGCCACAGCAAAACCCCAAAAAAAGGCAACCACACACACCTCAGCACCCCTAAACTGGGCTCACCTCAACTTACCAGACAAAACCCCCCCAAAAAGACAAATTGGAATTCCCAGCCCTGCCCCAGAGAGCTGAAACACTGAAAGTCTCCCTATTCCCTAAGGCACAGCTTGGGTCCCTCTGCACATGGGAGCTTTGGAGTTTCCCTCTGGCCCCTCTGGTGTCAGTGCCCTGGCAGCAGGAGCTGATCCAGCTGATCCCATACTCACCCCATACCCATCCCATACCCACCCCATCCCCATCCCATCCAGCTCCAGCCCTGCCAGGATGGCCTGCTCAGCTCCCTGCTCTCTTGGCTTCAAGGTGTGCCAAGGTGCACTCAAATGGCCTCACACAGGGTCCAGAACACCCCAAATCAGAGCAGCACCAGCCAGGGGTCCTGTGCTTTCTGGGAAGTTTGTTCCAGCACATCTCTCCTGCAAGGACCCTCAGCAGCTGCCTGTTCCAAGCTGTGGCTCCTGGTGACTGCCACAGGTTATTCCCCATATTTATATTACCTACAAAAGGTTGGTTCTTCCATTGAGGAGCTGTTTCATGGCTACACCAATAAAAATGTGTTCATGAGTTCTCTCCCTGCAGCCTCTGAGCCTTCAGGGTTTGTTTCCCACCAAGGGCCCAGGTACAGCACGTGCAGATGGGTCCCTGCTGCAAAGTTGTAGCATTTGGATTTCAAAAGCTCTTTGATGATCCAGTCTGACAATGGGAGGGGGCTCAAGCTGTTTTAGGACAGCCTGAGCTGCCACCACCCCACTGTCACCTCTCCTTGCCACACAACTGCCCCTCTCTGAGCCCAGGAGGATCTGGGCCATGGGAAGGGTCCCTGAGGGTCCCTGTTCAGGTAGGGCTGGGCCAGGTGAGTTCCTTGCCTGGGTCAGCACAAGGGAGGGAACAAGAACAGCTGAAGGTGGGGATGTGATCCCAGCAGCTCTCCCAGCTCCACTGGCAGCTTCAGCTGGTGTAAGCACAGGGTTCAAGCCAAATCAATCCAATTTTGGATCATTTGGAGCATTGTCCACACAGCTGTTAGGGGAAGGTGGTGGTTTACTCTTGAGCTGCAGAGTTCACTCATGAATTACAACTCAGGAGCATCCTCCTGGCTGGCTGTGAAGATGTTTCCCAGTTATTGCAGGACACATTCAGAGCCCCTGTATTGCTGCATGCCCACAAACACAGGATAATTCAGACATCTGTGAGCCACACACAAGTGACAGCAACAAAAAAAGGCTCTGCAAGTGAAACTCAACCATAAGGCAGCCACTGTCACCTCAAAAAACCCAGACAGGCGTGGTTAACTTTTCCAGGTGGCAACACCTCCTTCCTGCCAGGTCCCAAGGCAGCAGGGAAGCACCCAGGAAGCAGCCACATTCCACTCCTCCTGGAATCACACACTGGGCTGGGCTGGAAGGGACCTTAAAGCCCATCCCATTCCATTCCCTTCCCACACCTTCCACTGTCCCAGGCTGCCCCAAGCCCTGTCCAACCTGACCTTGGGCATTTCCAGGGAGCCAGGGCCTCCCCACCCTACCAGGATGTTCTTCTTTTCTGCTTCCAGACTCAATAAAACACTTTAGGACCCAATTCTGCTGCCAAAACTATTTGTGATGCACCAGGAGTTTTATCAACTAATTGAGCTACATCAAAAACTACCTGGGAAAAGATCCATATATTGCCTTTTTTCTTCTTGAAATCCTGATCAATTCCTCAGTTCAGTTCACCACACCATCCTGTGCACATAAAATGGGTGTGTGTGTAGCAGGGATAAGAAGTGGGTGTTATTTAAATTGTCACTGCTGCCGAAACAAACACTCAAATTAGAGCTTCAGAGCAAATGACTACTGCCATCATCACTGCAACCTGGGGAGTTTCAAGGAATTAACAACTGAAAAGCAGTCTGGCATTCCCCTTACTTTGACCCCACAGTTTAAACTCTCTGATATCTCTGTTCACTCAGGTTTTGTCTAGGCAGCCTCAAAGCTCAGAATGGTCTCACTGCTACAAGGGGCACTGAACAAATTCGAAGTTTTTAAACCTCCAGCCTTCCAACCCCTCTCAAGAAGTGACAGCCTGCATTGCCACTAAACCAAATAAGCTGTTTCAGAAAGAAGTGGACAAGCAATATTCAAACCAACTGCATCACCACCCCCACACAGTGAATTCAAGTGAATCCAAGTGTTTGTAATAAAGAACACTGAGAAATACAGACCTCATTTAAAGTTATTATAAAAAACCTGAATGCAATGGGACTCTCTCCATCAGGCCCAAATCTTTATCTGAAACTAAAGCTTGACATGATAACAACACCTTAGACCTTGCACATTAAGAAATGCTCCCCAACCCCCTGCATTTTGTCACACAGCTGGAACAACCTGCTGCCTTCCTGCACAAAACGTGAGGCTGCTCCAAACCAGATGAGCTGCAAGTGAGGGAAGGGACAAAGAGGGCAAGAGGTACAACAGGTTCTCTGCACCTCCCTCAAAACTGCTAAGCTCATTAGGGCTCACAGAAAAGGATAAAGCTCAAGCAAGAGCCATTCCTAGTCTACTTTCGCCCACACGTAACATTTCTGCACCCAAAGAAATCTCTGGGACCCTCAGGAAGTGAAGCACCAGCTTCCCCTGCTTTCTACATATATTTATTATTTTATTAAGCATTCTTAAGACACTACTGGAAAGCACCTGTACCACTGGTGAGGGGGGCTTTGCCTCCAGCACCTTGGTAAAACAACCAACAGAGAAAACAGCCTTTAAAGCATCTTTAACCATGCAACTCGTGCCAGCTGGGAGATCAGGCCATGCCAATGCACCACCCAAGATATTCCAACACACAGGCTAATTAATTATTAATAATTCAGGCCCTGGACCACTCCTGAAGGTCCTTGCAGCAAGCCCAGCTGAGGTACTGCATGAAGCACAGGCTGAGTTAGAGCCAAGCCCAAGCTCACAGGGAGCACACAATGCAGGCTCTTACTCAAACCAAAGCTGGGTTTGTGTCACAGAGGGGTACTAATGGCAAATAATGAAGTTATTATCTAATATTTAAAAACAGGAACAGATTGCTACATATTCAGCATGAGGAACCATTTAATTGCAAGCACAATTCTAGCAGCTGGCTGGAAACGACAGGCTCGTCCACAGAGCAAAAAAATCAACATTTCTCATTACTCCTGACTTTATCAGGGAAAAAACCCCCCCAGCAGCACAGAGCACGAGTCACCAAGGCAAAGGGGCTCTGAAGGGGTGGTTTCTCAGCCTTGTTCCCACCAGAATCAAGGAACATCTCCCCTGTGAGACCTCACAGAACAGAACTCCTGCTCTCCTCCACCTCCTGCTATGTTCTCACAGAAGCCTTGGAAGGAAAGTGATGCTGGTACTCAGTGCTTAGGTCATGGAGCAGAAGTGGTTTGCCCATATGTTTCCTCGAGGAGAAAAGGCTGAATAAATGAAGACACAATACCAGACATCCCGGGTGGCTTCTAGGATGATGTAAGTTCCTTTAAAAATAGCTTATTTCTTATAGGTCTCCTTTGAAATAGTTCAGAATTTACACAGGTAACCTCTAAGTGTGAGAAACCAAGTTATAAATATATTCTGCAGCAATTACTAGAGGAGGTTCAAGTGCTAAACATGTGTAAATTCAATATTGCTCCCGAGTCAGCAGGGCTTTATGGAGCAGCTGGAGATGAACAATCAGTACAGGAGATGATTTCCTGAGGCCAGCAGGTTCTGCAAGCTTGGGGAAACCATTATTTTGACCAGTTCAACCCAACAGAGGTAGAGAAACTTATGTCCTATTTTTTTTTTTTTTTTTTTTTTTCACTTAAGGCATGACCTGTGAGTCGACCAAGATCCAACTCAGGAATAAATACCCACAATGGCAGCTCGTGTTAAGGAATTTAAGTGAAGTTTAAATTTACAGACCCTACAGTAAAGCATCTCCTCCCTCCTCAGCCCCATAAAACTGGACTGGTTTTGCCTCCCTGAGCTTTCAGCCTCTCCAGAAACACACACAGCAACTACACTGAAAAACTGGAATTAAATCTAGGCCTCAAAGCTTGGCCTTCTTGGTAAATGAGGAAGTCAGTGACAACAATGTCTGCTGTAGGTTTGAACACGACTAATTCTGTCAGAAGAAGATTCTGAGAGCCAGCAGAAAGTAGCTGGAGCTTTCCATGAGTCCCTGCAGGCACAGCAGCTCATGGCTGCACTGGCTCTCCCAGCAGGAAAACAGCACAGCAGCTCCTTGTACTCTCATGATGGTGCCCAAGGGTGATTACACTCAAAATCTGCTTTTTAAGCGTGTTCAAAATGTGAGTTTTTCTTCCCTCTATGCCAGTGATGTGCCAGGTAGTGAACAATCAACACCACCACATATTCCATGTGCTTTGGAGCCAAGAGTCTGAGCTCTGAGCCTGCACAATGAACCTCAGCAACACCACCTCTGCTCTCCTCCAAGAAAAGGTTAAACTGCAAGACAGACCCTGCCTACAGGCACTTAGGAACAATGGGCTGATTTTTCTGCCACCAATTATTGCCCTGGATAAGTATCAAGTATGTAGAATTATAATTTAACATACATCACTCCTAAACTTAAGGGGCTACTGACCTGTTGGGAGCAGGGAGCTGCCCGGTTATTTTGGGTCCTCTCACAACAGCGTGTGGAGAAAGGGAGGAGTATCCATCACAAAATTGACATCCTGGCTGCTTAGCTCTGCACAGCCACAGTGTCTGACAAAGTAACACCAGAATTAGGGTAACCACTGCAGCTGACAGTTCTGAAGTCAAAAGACACCACAGATCTGCTAGAATTTTATTAAAGTAGGTTGGCACTCGGTCTCACGTAGAGTGAAAAATCTGCAGCCACAGAAAGAGAGCTCAGAGCAAACAGGATTCATGAAGTGCACTAACTGACATTTCAGCAAGATCCACGTTAAAGTACTGCAAACTCAGACAACGCTGACATTTAACAGCCCACAATTACCACCAGGATTTGTTACTGTTACTCCAATGTGTAACACTGCAGCTCCCCACAGATGCCCAGCCCAGGGAGTTCTACAGAACCTACAAGGCCAGGGTGATTTTTCTTCAGTCCCCATGACACAGGCAGGCTGCTCCGGGAGGGCTTCCAAATGACAATAACTTTATTAGCTACTTTAGCACTTTGATGCAGGTCTATCACAAAAAAGCACTTGTTCAGACAGGAGCAGGTATGACTTTGATGGAACCAAAGCACCATTTCACACACCCCAGCCCCTAAAATAACACGTACACATTCAGCCTGATGCACCAGAGGCTGCCCCCACGAACTGCAGATGGCCAAGACAGACCCACCTTGGCATCCTGCGGCGGTGACTGTTGATCTAAGACTCAAAAATTGGACAGATTGAGGGCCCTGCAGTCCTCTCACAGTAATAAACACCTAAGCGGAGAACTGCTCGGATGAGCCAAAAAACCCTTAAAAGGAGCAAATGATCCTTTGGATAACCGCCGCTTAAGGCCACTTACAGGTAAAATACACGCTGACTTCTGTGCTTACACCACATCCCAGAAGGAGCCCATAAGCTCATTACGGCGCTGCAGGAAGGGATAAAAGCGAAGACCGAGGCTGCTCGGTGCTGGAGCAGCTCCAGAGCCCCGCAACCACCGCCGGAGCCCTCCCGGCGTCCCCGCAGCCCGGGGTGCCCCCGGCCGCGGCCGGAGCGGCCGCTGGGCCCGAGGAACAGGTGGGCGCCCCGGAAGGTCCCGGCGAGCGGCGGCGGGGCCGGCCCAGAGCCCCCTGCAGGCCGCGCCCGAGCCGCGGCCTGGCGTGGGGAGGCGGCCGGGCCGCCCGCCGCATGGCCGGGCAGCACCGGCCGGGCCCGGGGCGCCGAGCGGCGGCGGGGCGGGGGCGGCCGCGGCCACGGGCGGGCGGGGAGCGGCCTCCGGAGCCCCCAGCGGGGCGGCCCTGAGCTCCCGGCCCGGGGGGCGCGGGCGGGAGGCGCCGCCGGCTGCGGGACCCCGGGCGGACGGCGCGCCGGGAGCTCCGCGCTACCGCCCGCAGCGGAGGCTCCGGGGCGGCCGGGGCGGCCCCGGCGGGAGCCCCGGAGGCCCCGGGAGGGGGAGAAAGGCGTCGCGGCGGGAGCGCCGGGCGGGGGTCGGCCCGGAGCGGCGGGGGCCCGCGGGGCCCGTACTCACGTTGCTCTGCGGGTCGATGGCCTGCAGCAGCCGGTCCCTGATCTGCTGCGGGGACGGGGCCGGAGCCGCTGTCATTGCCTGGGCGAAGCGGGGCGGCTGCGGCTGCGGCCGGGGCGGGCGGGCGGCGGGGCCGGGCCGGGCCGGGGCGGCGGCGGCGGCGGCTCCTCACTCGCCGGCGGCGGCGGCCTCGGGGAGCCGGAGGAGCATGTTCGCTCCCCGCGGGGCGGGGGCGGCGCGGGGGGCCGGGGGGAGCGGGCGAGCCCAGCGCTCCGCTCCGCTCCGCTCGGGCCGAACGCGGGGCGCGCTGGGGGCAGGGCCGGCGCCGCGCGCGGCTCCCTGGGACGCGCCCGACGCCGTGACGTGCGCGCGCCGCGCCCCGGCCCCCGCCCGCCCGCACCGCCGGGGGCGCGCACCGCGCGTGCGCGGGGGAGGGCGGGCGGCGGCGGGAACGCGCGTGCGCCGTCGGGGGAGAGGGGCGGGGCTGGGGCGCCGTGAGGGGGGAAAGGGGGACACGGGGAGAGGGGAAAAGGGGGCAGTGCTGGGGGACATGGGGACAGCGAATGGGGACCCCTGAGGGGACGGGGTGATGCTGGGGGACATGGCGACAGCGAATGGTGACCCCTGAGGGGACCGGGGCGATGCTGGGGGACATGGCGACGTCTGAGGGGACGGGGCGATGTTGGGGGACATGGCGACAGCGAACGGGAACCCCTGAGGGGACAGGGGCGATGCTGGAGGACATGAGGGCAGGAAACAGGGAACGCTGAGGAAACAGGGTCGATGCTGAGGGACATGGGGACAGAGAACAGGCACCCCTGAGGGGACAAGGGGGACATGGGGGCAGCGAACGTGGACCCCTGAGGGGACAGGGGCCATGCTGGAGGACATGGGGACAGTGAACAGGGACCCCTAAGGGGACAGGGGCGATGCTGGAGGACATGGGGACAGCAAACAGGGACCCCTGAGGGGACAGGGGCCATGCTGGGGGACATGGGGACAGCGAACAGGGACCCCTGAGGGGACAGGGGCGATGCTGAGGACATGGGGGCAGCAGGAAGAAGCTGGAGGAGAGGGCGCTGCGGCAGGGAGCCCTGAGGGGGAGAGTGGCCCCCTGGTGATAAATAAATAATGGAAATAAATAAGGGGAATAAACCCCCTGCGGGCACGGGAAGGTGTGAGGGGTGTTGTGGTCCTCTCAGCAAAGCACTTAAAAGTTGTTCACAGCATTTAAGAGCAGCTCAAGATTGACTTCTGATTTCGTTATTTTAAGCGGCTGAATCACAGGTTTTGCACAGCTGAAGTCTTGTGGGGACAGCTCGCTCTGGTGTGTGCAGGGTGATAAAACTGCTTGAATTCCTTTAGCAGTGGAACTCCCTGTGATCATGAAGTCATCATTTTTCTAAGGAGAATAAACCCCCCCTCGCTCAAAGCTGAGCCCAGGGGTGTCCAGCAGGTCACACACACACAGTGATGCCACATCCACCCTTCTCTTCACACTTGGTTTAATGAAGATTAGGCACTAAATGTTTTCCAAGAATTATACTAGTTTAATCCCTGTATTGTAATCGGCAGTATACTTTTGTTTTTGTCTCATTCTAAAGAATCAGATAAGGGTTAAAATATACCAGAATTACAGGCAATGAATATGTTTAAGTTTAACCAAAGGTTGTACATATTTCTGGATGGCTCAAACCACACTTGAAGGAGCCTGTCTGTACATTTTTCTGGGTTCATTACAGCCTCTCTCAAATGACCCTTCCCCTGTCATGTTCCATTAAAGTGAAAACTTCAGTTCAACCAAGAGGGTGACTCAAGTAAAATGCTGCAGGTGCCCAACACTTGCATCTCACTACCAGGTAAAATTCAAAATACTCCCTAGAACCTGTGCCAGGGGGAATCATTTAAATCAGGTCTCTTTCTCCTCAACAACTAAAGGAAGTGAAGCTATGGAAGCCCCACTAACAAGTTACAGTTTGATTTGAAATATATTCAGTACTTCACTCTCTTAAATGATCTTGGTGATTCTGGGGAAAAGCTGTTGGTCAAAAAGCCCAACTTAATATAAATAACACAAGACTCCAGACAGATTACAGGAATAGCTACAATTTCCCAAAATACACCAATACAGAATCAATTACTCCTGCAACAGAATGAACATGGCATCAAATATATATTTTACCCTTAAATAGAACTTTATTCAACCAAATCCAAGATTATTCCAAAATTATCTCTTAACATTGGCTTATAGAATTATTTTTGCCATTTTTCCCCATTCAAAATCCCTTACATATTGCTTAGGAGAAAAAAAAAATTCTTTGAAATATTAATTTAAAAAGCTTTTTTTTTTCTGGTAAAACAGGGAGAAAGTGAGAAGAGCATTTTTTTTTCTTTGAACATTCCTTTTCTACACCTCCAACAAAACAAATGGAATAGTGAGAAGTTACAAGAACACTCTGCTCAACTTTTACACAAAACTGAGAGCTCAGGAGTGTGACTTGGACAGGGGTAACTCGAGCTGGCACAGCCCCAGCTGGGACTGGTGAGGCAGAGGTTTAAAACTGGCTCCAGTTCTCCCCTGCTCTCACTCTGAGCTTAGAAAACCAAGTCAAAATTCTCTCTGAGTGAAGCTGAGATCATTTGTGTGAAGGTTGTGGCTCCAAGCCCTGGCAGAGCAGGAACCTGGAGGGGACGAGCGCATCCCAGCTCCCCACGGGCCTGGGGCTGCAGCTGGAGAGCAGCAGAATCTTTTTATTTCTAGAAAAGTTGGTTCCCAGCCAAAAGTCTCTTCCAATGTGTCCATGAGTGGCTTTCAAGATCCAAATAACCTGGGGGTTGCAAAAAATAAAAATAAGGAGATTAGA
Source organism: Agelaius phoeniceus (assembly GCF_051311805.1). Classification (NCBI taxonomy): domain Eukaryota; kingdom Metazoa; phylum Chordata; class Aves; order Passeriformes; family Icteridae; genus Agelaius; species Agelaius phoeniceus. Next base: position 3,137,217 of record NC_135293.1, read on the forward strand.
AACAGCCATACCACTGCAAAGCAGATTTAATTGTATTAATTTGATGGGTGGGTTTCCACCCCACCCCACCCAAAAATGAAAACCATCCCCAAATTTCAACCCAGGTGATGTTTAATTTGAGCAACTCCCAGAACTCTGCCTGATGCTGAATGGCTCTGGTGCTGGCACAGGTGCTTTTCATGCACTACATTAGCAAAAAACCCCCATGAGATCAACTCATATTTGAAAATTGAAATCAAGAAGTGAAATGAAAAAGAATTATGGAAAAAATCGAGTGGGAGAGACAGATGTGCAAAGAGATCTATGTGCAAGAAAAGTGCCAATATTTGATGTTCTGTAACCAAGGGAGAAGATGCACAGGGTTACTCACACAATCATGCAGAACATCATGAAGATATTCCACAAGGCAATGAAGATTCGGAAATACCTGAGACTCAGCAAGAACTCTCTGATATTGTCACCTAGAATCCAAGAGGAGAAGCTTTTGATATGAAAAACACACCGGAAAAGTCACATTTTCAGCGCTGCCTGAAAATCACGAGCAACTCTGAGGGGGGGAAAAGAAAAAAAACATTAAAAAACCACAACCAAAAATTCAGATTGAAATTTGAGGTTGTAGGTGAAGGATGGATGCTCTGTTCAGTGCAGCTCTATAAGGAGACGTGGCAAAATCACCAAAAAATTATAAAAAGGGGTCACAGTACGAAAAAGGGAAGACCAAAAAAGGCTTTCTGGGATTTTTAACCAGCAAACAGAGCTGCAAGGGAGCAACACAGGTGGATCCACGTGGAAATGGCGATCAGGGAATGAGCCGAGTGTTACCTCTTATAGCACAGGTACCTACAGCTCAAAAATGCTGAAAGAAATGTGCTTTTTGTGTGCTTCTTCTCATTTCAGTTTACAAGTTAAAAACCAGTTAATAAACCAGTTATTCCAGCCCCACAGCAATTCACATCCAACAAAAAGGGGTGGAAAATTTGTGTTTTGGCCAAGGATTTCCTCCAGCAAAGCCCGTTCCTGTTCCCGGCTCCGGCATCCCCTCCGTTACCGGTCGTGGGTTCCCTCGGCTCCTCTCCGAATCCCTCCGTGTCCCTCCTCCTCCTGCGGGGCAGAGGGGCCGTGTCAGGCAGGTGAACCCCAAAAAACCCTTCCCGTTCCCCTGCCCGCCCTTCCCCGCTCGCTCACAGCCTGAAGTTGAGCACGGCACCGGCGTTCACCAGCAGCGTCCTGCGGGAGAGACGGGGATGAGGATGGGGAAGGGGGAAAAGGGTCGGGGAAGGGGAATGAGGATGGAGAAGAGGGGGTTTGGGACGGTGGAAGGGGGACGAGGAAAGAGAAGAAGGAAACGGGCACAGGAAAAGAGGGAGAGAGAAGGGGAGTAAGGACGGGGATGGTGAAAGAGGTCGGGGAAGGGGTACGGGGAAAGGGTCAGGAAGGGAAAAGAACGGGAAAAGTGAGACGGGGAAGGGGAGTGAGGCCGGGGAAGTGGGTCGGGGACGGAGAACGGGGATGGGAAGGGTCGGGAAAGGGGGAAGGGGTCGAGAAGCGAGACGGGAACAGGGTCAGGCACAGCCGGGCCGGGCTAACCCGGCCGAGCCGCCCCCGGTTCCCGGCCCCGGTACCCGCAGAGCAGCAGGTCCCCGATCATGGCTCCGGCGGCGGCTCCGGGGGCCGAAGGGAAGCGGAAGGGGCGGGCGCTGCCCCGGCCGGCGGCGCCTGCGCTCCCCGCGGCGGCTCCGCAGCGGCGGCGGCGGCGGCTCCGTGCCCGGACACCGCGGGGAGCGAGCGGCCCGGCCCGGGCAGTGCCGGCCGCTCCGCCCGCATCCCCCGCAGCTCCCGCACGGAGCTGCCGGGCCGGGGCAGGGAACCGAGAACCGGGGACTGAGAGCCGCGCTCCGGGGCCGCCATGGATCTGGCGGAGGCGCTGCCCCTCGGGGAGCTGGCGGCCGCCTTCGCCGCGCTGCCGGTGTTCCCGCTGTTCGACACCGCCTATTTCATCATCTCCGTCCTCTACCTCAAGTACGAGCCCGGTGAGTGCGGCCCTTGGCCGGGGGGCCCCGGGGGGAGCTCCGGTACCGGCACGGAGCACGCACTGCCCCGCACCAACAGGTCCCGACACCTGCCCGTGCCTCTGCCCTGCCGCCTGTCACAGGCCATGTCACAGCTCCGACACCTGTGCCTAAATATAAAGCGGGAAAAAACCCGTGACTCTGATTTTGAGAAATAATCCTGGATTTTATTTAAGGCTGGATTCCGGCAGCATTGAGGTATTTCAGTTCGGTCACTTGGCTGCCACCCCAGGACTCAGAGTTGCGTTTCTGGCCAATCCCTTGGCTTGAATATTTTTGTGGCAGTACCTTCCTCCTATTTATATACAAAAGGGCTGGAAGTAAAGCCTTGGTTTTTTCCCACCCTCTGGACCATGCCCTGAGCTGTTCTCAGGAACCATAACTGACCTTGCTTTGTTTGTTCTCTTGGGCTTATCTTGCACAGATCGATAGACCTGTGCCTTGGCTTTCACCTTCTGCCATTGTCACAGCCTGGCTGTGCCGCGCTCTTCTCCAAACGCCCCTTTCCCTGTTTTTGACAATGTGTGCACTCCTCATGCTCTGTTTTGAGCAGTTTCCCGGTAGCTGCACAGTGACCGAAGGGAAAACCAATCCCGGGCTCGGGAATGATTTTCAAATCTCGTGTTGTGTGACCTCCGAGCCGTACAATCCACACGCTGTTCCTGTTAAACTCCTGTAAACAAGTGCTGCCTTTCCAGGCCTGATCACTCCCAGCTGCCTTCCAGCATGGAGCCCTGAACCGAACAATTAACAGGCAGCCCTCACAAAAATAGCTTTTAAATATATGCAAGCCCAGGAATCCTCTTGGGGCTGGATAAGGCCGGGGTGTGCTTTTCCCCAGATTCCTGCAGTGCTCCCATCCCACAGTTATGGGCTGGGGATCAGTGTCAGGACAGAACCGTCCTGTTTCCCCCTTGGAGACAGCATGGCTTCGTGGAGCCAAGGAAAAACAAGTGTTACTAAATTTAAGCCTCAAGCTAAACCTCAGGTTCCTATAGAACCAGTTTCGTGTCTCGGCTGTTGCAGCTGTCTCGCTGCCGCTGTGTTTTCAGCTGGTTCAAATGTCCCCGAGGATGGAAGGGCCTGGGCACTCACAGCTTTGGCTCATGCTGATCCACTTACTGCTGTTTGAGGGGTACCAGGTAATCATGTTGATATAATGTTTTTAGCATTTTCATTCTTTGTCTGCTCTCTGGACAGAGTTTTGTATCTGAAATGCTGCACAAAAAATTCTGGAGCAGTTTAAGGTGATGAAAGAAGCTCCCAGAATTGATGTTATTGGGAGGTTTCCCTGAAAAAGTGCAAAGGTGGATGAAAATTGCTACAGGAGTTTAAAAAAAGGCCATAGCAGATCCACTTACTGCTGTTTGAGGGGTACCAGCTAATCATGTTGATAAAATGTTTTTAGCATTTTCATTCTTTGTCTGCTCTCTGGACAGAGTTTTGTATCTGAAATGCTGCACAAAAAATTCTGGAGCAGTTTAAGGTGATGAAAGAACCTCCCAGAATTGATGTTATTGGGAGGTTTCCCTGAAAAAGTGCAAAGGTGGATGAAAATTGCTACAGGAGTTTAAAAAAAGGCCATAGCAGATTGTGGGAGGAGACCACAAAGTATTTCCAGACTAGTACAGGAGCGGAGTAGAACCCTCAAATCCTCTTCTCTCAAATAAAGATTAAGAATTCCTGTTCTATTTTTGCAGGTTATCTTATGAATGAAAGAGCTGAACAGATTGTTCATGAATTCTTGAGGGCACCTAGGTTGAAGCAGTGGAGAGAATGGTACCAGTATGCATTTTATTTTTAGACTGTAAAAAACCATTGATTTCAAGGGAAAAAAAATGTTCTTTATGGTAGCAGAATAAAGGAGAGAATCTCTCAGCCAGTTCATAAACTTCTAATGACTCTGTTCACATGAGACCTCTGGGGGCTCTGCAGGCTGTGATCATTTCTTGGCCATCTCTGGTGCTTGTTTGGGTTTCACACTTTTCTATTTTGTTTTACGAGCGCTTTTCTTTGAGTTGCTTTGTGGGAGAGCACGCACCTCAAGCCTCTCTCTTCCTGGCCCTTGAAGTTCCTGCTTCATTGCTAGATCCATCTTCTCACTGAGATGGCCTTGAGAGGGTCCCTTCCAGCACAGGTGACTCCGTGATTCCCAATTTTTTCCACAGGAGCCGTGGAGATGTCCCGGAGGAGCCCTTTTGCCTCCTGGCTCTGTGCTATGCTCCACTGCTTTGGGAGCTACATCCTGGCTGATCTGCTGCTGGGAGAGGCACCCATTGCCTACTTCAGCCACAACTCCAGTGTCATCCTGGCCACAGCAGTGTGGTGAGTGCCCTGCAGCCCTCCTGGCGTGGCACAGGCTGCAGGGAGGCGTGGGGGAGATGTTGGGACACAGCTCTGATGCCACTGGGATTAACTGGGGACAGCAGAGGTGGGCTGAGGCTGTCTCTGAGGCACTCCTGGCTCTGGTTCCCAGTTTCCCTGCCCAGTTGCCTAATGCTGTGATTATCTGGGCTGGGGCACTTCTATTCATAGCAGCCACTGCTGAGCCAGGAGCAGCAGCACCCACGGATCCCACACAGGGCAAGGGGTGGCACATCCTGAGGGTTTGGGGGCATTTTATTTGTTGTGTTGGTGAAATGGGCACAAATGAAGCTTTAACTTCCCCAGTGTGTGTGGGTTGCAGGTGCTTTTGCCTGGCAGAATGAGCATTGCTGGGAAACACTGTGAATGAAGTTTTCATAAACAGAAGTCTCTGAGTAAATCCCTCAGCCATCTAGTTTTCTATACTTGAGAAAAAAAAGAGAAATATCTTCTTCCAGGGCTGAAAAATGTGGCAGTGTTCTGGAAAAAAAGAGTGTTTGAAATCTGTCCTCTGTCTGTAATATCATTTCAGTATATTTAGCTTCTTGTTCTGTATGAGCTGATGCTTCTGGACCATACAAGACACAAACTTCTAAAAAATTCTGAATTAAAATTATTGGGTTTTATTCAAGATGGAGTGTTAGTAGTGAGGGCTCTCTGAGCCACTGAGGGCTCTATAGCTCTTGCTATAGAGAGGCTTTGTTGCATGCTGGTTTCCTCTCAGGATTAGCTCTGAAATCAGGAATATTTTATTTTTAGGTTTTCCTTCTCCTTCGCCCGCCATAACCCAATCTGCCACCCTCTGCACATCCCAGATCAGAACCAACCCGTGCTCTTTTTGCAGGTACCTGACATTCTTCTGCCCCATGAACCTCTTCTACAAGTGTGTCAGCTTCCTGCCCGTGAAGCTCATCCTGGTGGCCATGAAGGAGGTGGTGCGGGTGCGCAAGATCTCGGCCGGGGTGCACCACGCCCACCACCTCTACCACCACGGCTGGTTCGTCATGATGGCCACGGGATGGCTCAAAGGTGACACCCCAGAGGCCCCAGGGAGGGCTGGGACGGGCTGGGGGCAGCTCAGGAGGAGCAGCAGGGAGGGGGTGGGTGTTGGGTTGCTTGCCCGATGTTGGAAGGAATGAGGAATCTGACTCTGTGTTCTTAGAGGGCTAATTTATTATTTTATGATATATTATATTTAGTATATTATATTAATTATATCATATATTATCATGTATAACATAACCATATATAATTATAATATATTTATGATAATATATAATACCTATATTATATATAGCATATTTTTACAATTATAATATAATATAATTATTATATTACATTATACTATATTATACTTTATTATATATTATTATAATACAATAATTATATTATTATAATGTATAATATCTATATTATATATAATAAATATTACAATTATATCATATTATAATTATTATATTACATTATACTACATTATACTATACTATATTATATATTATTATAATACAATAATTATATTATTATAATGTATAATATCTATATTATATATAATAAATATTACTATTATATTATATAACATCATATATCAATCTTATCATATATTATCATGTATAACATAATGATAATATATAATTATAATGTAATTATTATAATATATAATATTTATATTTTATATAACATATTACAATTATAATTATATTATACTATATTATATACGATTATAATATAATCATATTATTATAATGTATAATATCCGTATTCTATTATATTATATTTATTATATTATATTTATTCTATTTATTATATTATATTATGCCATGCTATGCCATGCCAATGCTATAACTATACTAAAGAATAGAGAAAGGATACAGACAGAAGGCTACAAAGAAGGATCATGAAAACCCATGACCTCTTCCAGAGTTCCAACACAGCCTGACCATGATTGGTCATTAAATTAAAACAATTCACATGAAACCAATCAAACAATCACCTGTTGGTAAACAATGTCCAAACCACATTCCAAAGCAGCCAAACACAGGAGAGGCAAATCAGATAATATTGTTTTCCTTTTTCTCTGAGGCTTCTCAGCTCCCCAGGAGAAGAAATCCTGGGGAAGGGATTTTTCAGGAAATGTGACAGTGACAGATGTGAGCTCAGGTCCCACCATGCAGGTGTTTGTGCTGCCTTGCAGAGTGGTTGAAGACTGGAGTCAGGAGTTCTTTATTCTTTCTCCTGTGCTCTCTGACCTCACCTGGGTCTTTTCAGGGGGTTCTGCCTGTCAGTTTTCCTTTAAGGTTCTGCTTGGAGCAAGCACTTGAGCATCAGTAACTGCAAGAGGCAAATGCCTTTTCCCTGAGTCAGGATCCACTTGGTAGAAAGTCAGGGAAGTGTTTGCCCTGCTCTGTTGGCTTAGGCTAACTTCTAAATTTGGGGAGAATGTCCAGAACCCTTTGTCCCCTTGAGGATCCAGAGCCCTCTGCTGAGGCAGCTCCAGCTCTGACAGGTTTCTCTGTCTCCCAGGTTCTGGTGTGGCCTTGATGTCAAACTTTGAGCAGCTGCTGCGTGGGGTCTGGAAGCCTGAAACAAATGAAATTCTTCATATGTCCTTGTAAGTCAGCAAGCTGGAAATTCCCAGCCAGGTGAAGAATGGAATGAAAGACCCAGTCAGGGCTGGGTGCAAACCTTGCAGAAAACCTCTTTCTTTCTCTTGCAGCCCTACAAAGGCCAGTCTGTATGGTACAGTCCTCTTCACCCTGCAGCAGACTCACTGGCTCCCCATCTCTGAAGCCAACCTCATCTTCTTTTTCAGCATGTTCATGATAGTCTGCAAGGTAAGTTTAGAGCAGCAAAAGCCAGAACCTGAAGTGGGAATTTTCACCTTCCTGAGCCACCACAGGATTCCCTGCCTGTAGGATCTGCTCAGGAAATTCAGTGTTAAATTCTCCATCACACAGGCAGCTCCTTGTGCCTCGAGTGCTGCAGCAGCAGGGACATTCTCTGGGGTCAGGAGGATGCTCACTGGGCAGGGTTTCCCTGCTCTCTGGGATCTCTGAGTGCTCCTTTTTGCCTGGCAGGTTTTCATGACAGCCACTCACTCCCACTCCTCACCCTTTGCTCCGCTGGAAAACCTCATCTGCCCAGTCCTCTTTGGCTCTGTCTCCAGTGGGCACCCAAGCCACCACCACGACCACCACGGGGCCTCCCATGAGGTTTCCCACCCTCCTCCTCCTCCTCCTCCTCCTGCCAAGTCCAAAGAGGAGCTGAACGAAGGCACCAGGAAAAGGAAGGCAAAAAAAGCTGAATAAAAAAAGCAACGGCGCAGAAAATAGGCCAAGAAAATTCTTCCAGAGCTGAGTCTCAAAGCCACCTGTGACCTCCTTTATGCTCCAGTCCTTCTCTCTCAGACTCCAGAGGAGAGGTGGAAGCCAGGACACTGCCAGCTGGGTCCCTGAATTTCATTTTTGCTCTCTGTGCTGCTGCTTGCTTCTTGGTCTCTGCCTCTCTCTATTCTGATCAGATTTTCAGGGATTTGGAGGTTTGTGCCAGGCTGGTAAGTGGGTGCCACTTCCCAAACTGTCAGCAAATCTGATGCAGCATTTTCAATTGATGTAAAATCTTTCACTGTGTTTATTTATGAATGGGGGGAATGGTTTGTGCTCCTGCAACTCTTAAGTTCCTTAGAATTTTCACTGACCTTTTCAGTGTCTGCCAAAACAACAAACTGTTAAGACACAATGTGAAAATCAGGTTTCATACTCGAGGAAATGAAATGGCCTGGTATGAGCCTGCTCTGGTTTTTCCCAGCTCCCACAGCTGCCATATCTCCAAATAATGTGACATTTTAAATGCAATAATGACATGGCCTGTGAGCCAAACCCTGTTCACCTCGGTTCCCTCTCATGCTGGTGGTCAGGACATTCATTTGCTCAGCCAAGTCTGTGTTTGCAAGAGCCCTGAAGCTGTGGAGTGCTCCCAGTGCCACGTGTTGGCACTGCCACCATCCTGGGCTGTGTGTGGCATTGCTGGGTCCCACCCCAAACCTCAGACTCTGGAACCAGGGGAGAAGCATGGCTCTGCTTTGTTTGTAATCCTGTGGGATACAGGAAGAGTGGGTGTGAGTGTAAGTATTTATTATTATTTATTTATAATTGCCAGGGCACCTAAGGCAAGGACCTGAATCTGTTTTGTTTTTGTTTTATTTTGGCATTGCAATTGGAACTTTTAGTTGTGGCCCTGAGCCCACAGCTGGTTTGGGCTTGCAGTGATCCTGGAGTGCTCCAGGACAGCCTGAACACTCCCTGGGGGCAGGAAAAAGCCTTTCCTATATTCTGAAATTCACATCAAATAGGCTGAAGCAGGGCATTTCACACCAGCTGATGAAAAAATACCTTAAAGGGCTGATCACAATCAGCTGAAAATCCTGATTACCTTCTGTAGGTGCCCTGGGGCCAAAGTGCTGGGCTGTGGCTGCAGCTGGTGCCCAGTGAGTGAGGAATCTGATCTGCCTTGCATGGCTCAGGAGGGGTCTGGCAGCTCATTCGTGTTCTGGCTTTTAGAGTAGTCCAAAGCTGTTCTTATAACTGATTTTCCTCTTACAAATGGCACCTTCCAAGGGCTGGGATCCCCACAGGGACAGTGGCAAGCCTGGGGATGTAGCACTGGGCATTTTCCATCCCTGGCACTGAGGTTTGCTGCTGTTTCCATTGCAGCTGGGACTGGAAACAGGATTGGAGGGAAGAGAAGGGTTTGTGTGTGTGTGTGTGTCCCTGTTCAAAGCTGCAGCTGATGGTTCATTAAAGATAAGAAACCCTCCTTGTGTGCAAGCAGGAGGAAAGGTCAAACGTGTGGCTCTGGGGTTTGACAGTGCCTTAATGTTGTGAGTGTCCCTCCCCTTCAGCAGAGAGCAGAAATTCTGCTTGCAGCTCTGTCTGGTCCTGCAGATGCTGCTCTGCTGGAACCTGATGTGTCACAAGCATGCACGAGACTGAATAAATGTTTTATGAGATGTCTGATCCCAGGGGAATTTTGTTTTATAAAAGCTGTCAACAAATAAAAATGGTGAAGTGACTCTTGATTGTCCAGTGGCACCTGAGGAAATCTCTGTGTTTGCTTGATACCTTTCCCAGCCACACAGGAGCTCTGTGGCACCAGGAGCTGGGGACAAAATGATTGTGGTTGAAGGAGGAGATCAGAATTCATGTCCTACAGCTGTGTCTGGAACTGTTCTAAATGGAAGTAACAGGGTAAAAGGGGTTTGTGGTGTTGTTCTCAGAGCAGACAGCTTCAGATTTCAGGGAAGGAAACGAGGAAATTGGAAATTTGAGAATAAATTAGAAATTCCCTTGAAATGTCCTTATTCCTTGAAAAATGAATTGCCTCCTTTGGTGTTTATACCAGTTGTCTCTATTTTTCCTTTTGTCACTGGAAGAGGGAGGAGGGCATTCACCTGTGAATGGTAAATACACACACACACAGTTCCAGCAGATTTATGTGGAGTATCAGCATTCAAAACTGGAAAAAAAAATCAAAATTCTCTGCACAAGTGAATATTTAGTGTGGCTGAATATTCACTGCTTCTCTGCTCTCTGAGTGCAGTCTTTGCTCTTCAGAGTCTTTGGACCCTGAATCAAATCAAACTGAGTCAAATCACAGCTTCCAATCAAACACAGAGAGAAGAAATATTCCAGAGGAGGTTAAAATTCAAGCTCTGAACACCTTCAGAGTACCCAACAGGAGCAGGATTGATTTTGAGAAGACAACAGCCTCAGAGGAATCACAGGTTCCATTTGGTGAAGCCTTTCCCAGTGAGAGGAATGGAACTTGGCTTGAATTTCCATGGCTCAGCACGGCCAGGCTGGTACAATTCCAGCCTGCTGTCCTTCAGCCCAAGAAGCAAAAATGGGATTTGAAAAAGCTGCACATTTTAACCACAGCTGTGGGGACACTGAGCTGCTCCAGCACCTCTGGAAAGCACCAGCTGCCCTTTCCAGGCCCTTCCTTCCTTCAGGCTCTGCTCCAAAGACAAAGAAAATGGGACTGGGGTGTTTCCTGAAGGGATGGAATAATGAATTTCCACAGCTCAGAGGTGGAATGATGAGGAAATCATGACCCAGCCAATCGACCCAAACAAGAATCTGCAAAGCCTGGTTATATTTTGAAGGGTTTCTCATCTCCCCCACAGATTTAACTCTTTTAAAATGTTCATAAACACTCCTTAATTTAGAGCAGATGAGAGTGTAAATTGCACTGGAAAAGAGAATTTCCATTGGCATGAACCACCAGTGGAAAAGGGCAGTGAAAGGCACTAAAAACCAGCTCAGAGAAGAAGGGGTTTCAGGTGTTTTAACCATTCTGCCCTGTTACATTCAGGTCAGGGTTATTTTCCTCTCTGAACAGCCTGATGAGAGCAGGTTTTCCCCATCCTCTGAAGAATCCCACCATGTGGGGATAAATAATTTCCCATTAATTATTCCTCTGGAGTCTCTGGCTCCCCAGAACATTCCCAGCTCCCGGGCCAGGAGCCTGGCAGGGCTCAGACTTCCATGGACAGACAGAGATGTCCTGATCTGATAACTTCTGATAATGACAAGATACTTTGAAGGGTTTCTCCTCTTCTCTTCCTCTTCTCTTCCTCTTCTCTCCTCTCCTCTCCTCTCCTCTCCTCTCCTCTCCTCTCCTCTCCTCTCCTCTCACCCACAGATTTAACTCTCTTAAAATGTTCATAAACCTCCTTAATTTAGAGCAGATGAGAGTGTAAATTGCACTGGAAAAGGGAATTTCCATTGGCATGAACCACCAATGGAAAAGGGCAGTGAAAGGCACTAAAAACCAGCTCAGAGAAGAATGGGTTTCAGGTGTTTTAACCATTCTGCCCTGTGACATTCAGGTCAGGGTTATTTTCCTCTCTGAACAGCCTGATGAGAGCAGGCTTTCCCCATCCTCTGAAGAATCCCACCATGTGGGGATAAATAATTTCCCATTAATTATTCCTCTGGAGTCTCTGGCTCCCCAGAACATTCCCAGCTCCCGGGCCAGGAGCCTGGCAGGGCTCAGACTTCCATGGACAGACGTCATTCCCTCCAGAGATGTCCTGATCTGATAACTTCTGATACTGACTCCAGTGAGACCAGGCTAAATTTAGCAGTAGGTTTAATCCTCAAAGAGGCCCTGGGTGCCTGCTGGGAAAAGCAAATGGTTCAGTTGCTGTTTCAGCATTTCATGTGGATTGACAGGTTTCCCTTTGCTGTTGCAGAGCCAAACCCGGTGCCTGCAGCTTTTCCCTGGTGGCAGATCAGCTCCACAGATAGGGAAAGCTCCACAGGCCTTGTGTATTTGTAATTTAAAACAAAGCACCAAAAAAAACCAACAACAAACAAACCCAGGGGATCATTTTACACAGAGCATTAATAATTCTTCACATTAAATGAAGTAACAAAAAGAGGAGGGCAAAGGAAAGAATTTCAGAAAGGGCAAAGCCAGTGCAAGAGCACCAAGCCAGAGCAAGCAGTGTTCTTAGTTTCCACTTTTCCTTTTGTTATTGATGCCAATATTTACATTGTTGCCCGCTTTGTCCAAAGAATAAACAAATTATATAATCCAGCAAAGCAAAAAGACCCAGGGGATGAAGCTGGAAGTTACCTTGGCAGTCTCCTGAGCCCTGCAGAAGTTGTTCCTTTTAACACTTGCCAGGTGATCAGCTGCCAAATGCCTGCTCCTTCCTGCAGCCTGTTCGTGGTGCTTTAAGGGCACAAAAAAGCATTAAAAATTAGAGCTTTGTGTGTTTCAGAGCAGCACAGCTTTTTCTGGCCCTTGGCTATGATTCTCTGTTTTGTGGTTCTTGTGCTGTTTTTTAGAGGATGTACCTGGCTCCTGTGAGGGTGCTAAGGAAGGTAAATCTGGGATAAAATGGCATTTCCTACGGCCTTAAATTTTAATTCTTTGTCCAAATAACGAGAAATCAGAATATACATCTATACAAGACTCCCCAGAAAGGTCTCAAAGGGAGTTTGGATTTAGTGTGAGCTGCTTCCATCCAGGAAAACAGGACACAGACAAGGCAAACCCCTCACCACGGAGAAATTCTACTGCTGGTGCCAAATCCTCTGCTCAGTGGGTTGATATTTTCCTCTTTAGGATGCTCTCAGTATTGGCCCCGAGGCATCTGGTTCATCCTGCGTGCCCAGCAAGGAAATGCCAATTAGAGGGGTTGGAATTTCATCAGACACCAACACGGCTTGGTGAACACCCCCAGAATTACCTGGCAGCGAAGGGTTTCATGCTGCTCCGAAGGCAGCGGGCTGTGAACAAGCTCCTGGGGGCTGGTGGCTGCAGGAACAGGCAGAGAAATCCCTTCCCCATCGTGCCGGAGCCCACGCTGCCATCCTGAGTCACAGCTGCTCCTGGCTTCACCTCTGCGGTGACATCTGCGACAAAAAGATGTTGATGGTGCTGAGATCAACAGTCGGGAACGCCTTGGAGTCTGGGCTGTCTCTCACACTCGTGCATTTGCATCTTTCACACCTTATCCTCAGGGAAAAAATGACATTTTTATTTCCTTATCTGCTTCCTTAACTTGCCAAAAGCGAATGTGGGGAGGGATTTGTTGTTTTTTTTTTAAGGAGCTTGTGAATGTCAGGAAGAATCGGTGTGAGACGGCGATTCCATCTTAGCCTTAGGGTACAGGTAGGCTGTAGCCCTGGAATGCAGGAGAGCAGGTCTGAGATGTTCAGAGGCTTCAACATTTTCATAGCCTGAGGAAATCCAGAATGTCCCCGGAAAAGATTTCCTTGTCTGATTTTGTTTGGTTTTGATTTGCAAATTACAGCGAACTCCCCCAAACCTCGGCATTCCTCCAAAGACCGAACTGCTGCTGCCCCGTGATCCCAGCTGTGAAAAATGCGAATTTTATGGTTGGCTTTTCGCAAATATTCAAATGAGTATTGTATGTGTGGTGTTGGAAAGTGATGCTGTATTAATTCTCCTAAGTAGTGTGGTAAATATTGTTTTAGGTTATGACAAATTGTTAAAATAGAAACTTTGCTATGTAGGATGCTTTTTTTTTAAAGAAAGGACTCGCACTGAGATAGCAGCCACAGGACACCTGAATCTTTCAGAGAAAGGGAATTTATTGCTCCATTATCAGGAGAAATGAACTTCTTCCCACCTCACACGGTCAGGATGAGGCCGTTGGGATTCAGAGGAAGAAGCTGACACTGCCCAGACAGAATCCTGTATTCAAATGGAATTTATGCATCATGTATGAGGGGTATGAATATGCAACAGGCTGTTGTTTTTAAGGGTTAATCCTCTGTTAACTGTGTCCTTTTTCGGGCTCCTGATGCCCAGACAAAGGTACCTGGACTGTCCATAACTCTATTTGTTGCCTCATATTGTCCTAATTCAAATTGTCCAAATTATTATTACTCAAATTCTATTACTATTTTTATAATCATTTTATTACTTATTAAACTTTTAAAATTTTAAAACCAAGAGATTGGCGTTTTTCACACCAGCCCTGGTGCTCCCCAGAGGTTCCTGGCAGCTGCAGCATCCCTCAGGAAGGGCCATTTTCTTCTCTCCTGATTTCTGTCTTGCTGGGCTCTTTGAAAGTGATTACATTTTTATTTTCTATCTTTCCCCAATGGCGCTGGCAGCTCTTGGCATTCCCAAAAAAAGCTCTGCAGGCTTGGGGACCATTGTCCCCACCTGCCTGATTTTCTTTGTGTGTGACCGGAATCGATGACAACGGCAGAGAGATGCAGAGGGAGAAGCAGAGAACACATCCCAGATTTTGATGCCTTGAAATGCAGCCTAAAAATCCATCTTCAGAGTCCTGGTGTTGGCTGAAATTAGGTTTAGAATGATGTAGGCTAAACCCCCATGTAGGCTCTGTGCTGTTTGTCTGTCTCTCTCGAGGTAAGGCTCCCTGCCCGTTTGATTTATGGCAGATTAGGATCTTGGTTAATCTCCTCTTATTTGGGTAGATGACTGTGGAGATTCATCAAGTATTGTCTGCAAAAGGAGCCCACAAATGCAGATTTCTAATTTTTCATTAATTATTCCTCTGTATGCCAGAGGGATCCAGCCAGGGATAGAGACAGCAGCCTCTGAAATCTCATTTCATGAGAGAACCAGGAAAAGCACAGCAGCTGCTCTGGCTGATACTGGTTGTCTCCCACATGCTCAGTTCAGCTTCCTGAAAAAGGCAAAAATCCACAGAAATTATAGATTATGGGCTTTTTTGATTTAAGGAAAATTAATCCACAAACACCAGAGGTTTATGTCCAAAAAGGAGACAGAGGAGTCCTTTGACTTTATTTGAATAAAGGGAGAGGCCATGGGGCACTCCCCTGGGATCTCAAATTTTGGAGGGTGCAGCCCCCATTTTATCCCAATTTCCCTTCTCTCTTTCCCCATTTCTGAGGTACTTGAGAGGTTCAGGCTTCCTGATACTCTTGATACCAAAGATTCCCCTCTAATGTACAACCTTCCCTTTTAATTTTTAATTCTTATGGAATTTAGGGATTTTTCTTCCCCATTGTTTCTTTCATCTTTCAATGTCTAATTTCATTTATCAGCAAACCTAAAGTTTATTTGTAAAAGCAAATATCTTCTTCCATTCATCAATCAGTGGAATCCTTCCCATTGTTTCTTTTATTTCCCAGTGCTGGTTTTATCTACCAGCAGCCCCACAGCTTGTTTGGAAAGACAAATCTGCTATTCCTCTCAATTAGAAGTCCCCTTTTTATCTTGGTTGTTTGTCCTTTTTTGTGAAAAATGTGTGTTTTATGATTGGCTTTTCGCAAATATTCAAATCAATATTGTATGTGTTGTGTTAGAAATTGATGCTGTATTAATTCTCCTAAGTAGTGTGGTAAATATAGTTTTAGATTATAACAAAATGTTAAAATAGAAACTATGCTATGTAAGATGCTTCTTTTTTAAAGAAAGGGCTCTCACTGAGATAGCAGCCACAGGACACCTGAATCTTTCAGAGAAAGAGAATTTATTGCTCTCTTATCAGAATAAATGAACTTCTTCCTGCCTCACTCAGCCCTGAGGATTCAGAGGAAGAAGTGGACTCTGATCAGACAGAATCCTGTATTTGAATGGAATTTATGCAACATATATGAGGGGTATGAATATGCTACAGGTAATTGTTTTTAAGGGTTAATTCTCTGTTAACTGCGTCCTTTTTCAGGCTTATGTTGCCCAGAACAAAGTACCCAGACTGCCCATAACTCTTTGTTTCTATTGTCTCATATTGTCCTAATCCAAATTGTCCAAATTATTATTACTCTATTTATATTGCTATTTTTATAACCATCTTATTATCATTACACTTTAAAAATATTTTAAAACCCAAGTGATCAGTGTTCTGGTTTCTTTTTGGATCCTTCATTTGCATGAAGGTTTCAGGCTCTTGATTGGCCCATCACAGTTCTGTCGGGGTGGTGCACTTTAATTTAGGTGTATTATGGCAAACTGAGTTCCTTATTTCTTAAAACTAATCTTTCCCAAAATCCTGGGCATTGCAAGCTGCATTCCCATCCAGCCCTGGAACAGCAAGAAGTGTTTGTGGAGAACTTCTCCTCTTGGACAATGCCCAAATATTTCCCACTTCCTCTGCCCACTGGGACACAGTTGCCAGACTGAGCTCCTAAAGTGGCAACTGGCAGTGGGTAGCAGTGACTCAGATTTTCGGGAATTACAAAACTCAGCTTCTCCCTTGTGAAAATCATTCCCTCAGACTCCATTTTGAACAAGAAAGGCTTAGAGGGGCTCTCAGTTGCACAAAAATGCCTCCCAAGGAGGGGAAGTATGTGATGGTGTTAGGACGAGGGAAGAGATGAGGATCTGGCTCCATGTTTCAGAAGGCTTGATTTATTATTTTATTATATATATATATATATATATATATATATATATATATATATATATATATATATATATATATAATATATATATATATAATATATATATTATATATTATAATATATATTATATATATTATATATAATAGTATATATAATATATAATATATTATATATTATATATTATATATTATATATAATATAATATATATTATATATTATATAATATATAATATATTATATATTATATATTATATATTATATATTACACATGATTATATATAATATATGATAATATATTATAAATTAAATTTTAAATTATATTAAAATATTTTATATATTATTATATATTATATTAAAATTCTATTAATTTTTATGATATTTATTATATTTAAAATATTAAATATATAAATATTTAGTATATTCTTCTATACTAAAAGAATAGAAGAAATGATTTCATCAGAAGGCTGGCTAAGAATAGGAAAAGAAAGAATGAATAACAAAGGTTTGTGGCTCTGACAGAGAGTCCGAGCCGGCTGGGCTGTGATTGGCCATTAATTAGAAACAACCACATGAGCCCAATCCCAGATGCACCTGTTGCATTCCACAGCAGCAGATAACCATTGTTTGCATTTTGTTCCTGAGGCCTCTCAGCTTCTCAGGAGGGAAAATCCCGAGGAAAGGATTTTCCATCAAACGTGTCAGTGACAGGAAGCACAGCAGGGTCTCCTGCAGGAGGTGCGGGTGCTCTTTGGGCAGGGAGGAGTTTTCAGCCCAGTTTTTGCAGTTTCTGTTTGCAGAACAATTGGGGCTGCAGCTTCTGGAAGGAATCCATGAGAATTGCAGGGAGGCTGAAATTTAAGGTTGAGCTCAGTGATCTTGGAGATCTTTTCCAACCTTAATGATTCGCAGATTATCAGCCTGTAGGGACACTGATAGTGTTGGGATTTATCTACAACACCTTTCAAGGTGTGTTGGACCTCAGGCATTTTCGGGATGAAGGCTGTAACACGTGACTGGATTTTCACTAAAAGACAATAAATTAAACCCACTCACTGGAAGGCTTGGAATTCCTGTGGGCTGGAGTGTAAAGTGACACAAGAATTTCCTTTAACTCCTGCAGTCTTGCTGAGAGCTAATGAATTATTCCAGGGCTTTGTGCTGAGCCTGGCTCCCTGTGGGACAGCAGTGCAGACAGAATTCCCACCCCAGGCAGCTCTTTCCCCTCTGCCTGGCACAGGCCCCATCCCTGATCACTTTGCACTCAGGCCAGTCCCAAAGAAAGCTGCAGACAGAGCCATTCCCCCTCCTAATTTTAGCACTCCCTCTTGTACTACCTTATCACATGATTCTGTAAGGCCATGGAAGTTTACATAATTCTGGGGAGAGAATATGCCAGTTCTGAAGTAATTTTAATCTCATATGACAAAACACACCTTTATATTTGTTGTATAAAAATATAATTTATTTATAGTCCCTTTATTTGGGAAATTCCCATTATTTATGTTAAAAAATACAGATTTATTTGTTTTCCCTTTATTTGGGAAATTCCCATTATTTATATAAAAAAATACAGATTTATTTACATTCCCTTGATTTAGGGGATTCCCTTTGTTTATATAAAAATATTTATATTTCTATATTTATTAATATATATAATATATAAATATATTTACATTTATTTTTATATATATTCCCTTTATTTATATATATCCTACATATTTTAATTTTGCATGTATGAAAAGTATCCATGAACATAATAGTGTGTATCACTTAACAGGCTGCTGGGTGAAAGCTCTCATGCATGTATGTGCTTAATTTCTTTCTATTTGCTTTGTCTTCTTAATTTATCTGAATTTTCCCTAGCTGGCTGTTTGATTTAATTCAGTGAATGCATCACTTAAAAGGTGTCACACAGATTTTTCTGGAAAAGTGGGGATCTTTCTTGTAAAAGGCACAGCAGGGGAAGCAGTGTAAGAATTTCAGACTCCACTGTGTATGAAAAGCTTCCCTGGGAGCAGAATTGCCTTTTATTAGGGCTCTTTCTCACTGCTGAGCTGGCCAGCAGCACAGTGTGGGGGTTTGAAATGAGCTGCAGGATTTGCTGCAGCAAGGTGTAAGAAATGTGTTTTTCTGGATCAATGCTGCTGTGCTGTGCTCTGTAACCAAGCAATCCAAAATGTCTCAATCCAGAGTTTTCATGTTCTTATTTTAACCATAGAATCCTGGATTGGTTTGTGTTGGGAGGGACCTTAAAACTCCCCCAATGTGTGGGAACCCAGAGCATCCCCCTGGCTGTCCTGGAGTGCCAAGAGCCCTGCCAGGGGCTCAGAGACCCTGGCACAGAGCCCAAAATGCCCCTGGGGGTTTGATTATGACCCATGGAGCAAATCACCAACCTGGTATGAAGGTCAGCAGCCTCAACAGTTTAGGTAGAATAACAGTGAAGTTATCATGGGGTGGAAAAGTAGATTTTGGGGTTTTTGGAATGGGGGTTCAGGGGGCAAGATGGAGGGAACTGGGTGTGTCCAGCCTTTCTCCTTCTTCTTCTTCTTGGCCTCCATCTTCTGCTGTGATGGTGGCACTCACAGATTGGTTTAGAGTAGAAGCTCAGTGTCTAACACAGGTGATGGGTATTGGGAAGGAATTGCAAACATTGTACAGGTAGTTTTTAGTATAAACACATAACCCTGCCCTGGGGGCAGGCAGAGTGCCTGGACTGCCTTGCTGAGCAGATCTCAACAGGACAGGAGAAAGAATTTTACAGATAAGACACAATAAACAACCTTGAGACCGAGAAATGAAGAGCCCTGACTCCTTCTTCAAGCTCCAGGCTGGGAAAAGAGACTTTGGAGCTCTTCTTGGGGTCACTGTGACAAGCAAGAGACCCCAACAGCAGCGCCACCCCTGCCATGGCAGGGACACCTCCCACTGTCCCAGGCTGCTCCCAGCCCTGTCCAGCCTGGCCTTGGGCACTGCCAGGGATGCAGGGGCAGCCCCAGCTGCTCTGGGCACCCTGTGCCAGGGCCTGCCCACCCTGCCAGGGAACAATTCCTGATTGCCAAGATCCCATCCAGCCCTGCCCTCTGGCACTGGGAGCCATTGCCTGGCTCCTGTCCCTCCATCCCTGCTCCCTGTGACCCCCCCCAAGCTCAGGGTGGGGTTTTTGGGGTGCCTGTGCAGGGCCAGGGGTGGCACTGATGATCCCTGGGGGTCCCTTCCCAGCCAGGATATTCCAGGATTTTATTTAATGATTCTGTGGTTCACAGGCCTGACTTGAGAGGTAAAATCCTTTGCTCTCCTGGAGAAGGTTTATCCAGAGGCACAGGCCCAATGTTTGAGGGGAAATCACTTCTCTCCTTTCTGTCCTGTCCAAAGGGCATCAAAATGTGTGAGATGGACCAAAAAAATACTCCCAAAATGCTCATAGTGTGGTCACCAATGGTTGTGGTGTTGTGAGGGTCCCCAGGATGAGGTGAGAGATGAGAATTGACTCCAAGTTCTCAGAAGGCTGATTATATATTGTATTATATTGTATTATATTGTATTATATTGTATTATATTATATTATATTATATTATATTATATTATATTATATTATATTATATTATATTATATTATCATCACTAAATATTATTACATATATAATTATATATTATATATTATATATTATATATTTATATTATACTATATTACATTGTATTGCATTATATTATATTACATTACATTATATTATATTAATTATATGTTAAACTAAAACTATACTAAAGAAAGAGAAAGGAGACATCAGAAGGCTAAACAGGAATGAGTAATAAAAACTTGTGGCTGACCAGAGTCCCAACACAGCTGGACTGGGATTGATTAAAAACAATTGATTAAAAACAATTGATTAAAACCATTAATTAAAAACAATTCACATGCTGGGTAAACAATTTTCCAAATCCCATTCCAGAGGTGCAAAACATGGAGAAGCTGAGGCTTCTCATCTTGGCAGGAGAAGAAATCCTGGCAAACAGATTTTTCATAAAATATCATGGTGACACTCATGGATTTTCCATCTCCTCAGAAGTCAAATACTGCTGTACCAATTTCCTAGAACTTTTGAAGAAAGTGTATTTGTATGATTGAGTTGTCTGGATTTCAAGGCTGAGGTGGCTTGATTTAGGTGGATCTTCACCTTCAAACTCCTGGACATGAGGGTTTATAGCATCTTTTCATTTCTGTATTCAACTGGAAAAAAAAAGTGCCATGTGTAAATTCCACTGGATATATTTGATATATTTCAGGGGTAATTTAATCCTAATTAGACCAATTTGCACAGAATTTCTACCATAAAAGAGGCTATTGAAACATGAGGGATCCTTGTGTGGCAGAATAAAGGCTTGAAATGTTACAACAAATAACCTGCACTCATGAGGTTCCCTGTCCTGAAAGACCAAGTTGTTTACTGGGTCATCCATGGTCCAAAATCCACCAGTTTTTCACAGGAGAATTTTAATATTTCAGTGTCTCTTGCAATTAGAGTTGCATGTCCTTGTTCACATTGGAGTGGGATTATCTTGAAGGTTCTTTCCCACCCAAGCCATTTTATGATTCTCTATGCTGATGTTCAGACCCGTCTAAAAATCCAACTTCATTTTCCCCATATCACAGTTTTTACATTAGCAGTGACTCCATACTGCTGAGGTTTGCTCGGTAACCAGGGAAAAACCACAAATCCCCCTTGCAAAGGAGCAGAAATGGAAATGCCATAGCAACCAGCAGGGACAGAGCAGGGCTTCCCTGCTTCTCTCAAATTCTCTGCTCACTCCTGAGCCCTGAGGGCTCCCCAGCCCTGCTCAGGGTCCTTGGAGCCCTTTGGTGACAGCCATGAAGAGAAATCTTCATCATTTCTCATCATTTTCATGATTTTCTCATGAAATCTTCTTCATGATTTCTCATCATCTTCATCATTTCTCATCATCTTCACGATTTCTCATCATCTTCATGATTTTCTCATGAAATCTTCTTCATCATTTCTCATCATCTTCACGATTTCTCATCATTTTCATGATTTCCTCATGAAATCTTCTTCATCATTTCTCATCATCTTCACGATTTCTCATCATCTTCATGATTTTCTCATGAAATCTTCTTCATCATTTCTCAAACCCAGAGCTTTGAGCCTTGCACAAGGGGAGGCTCAGACCCCTGAACAACACAGCCCCAGGTGGCTGCCCAGGGTTGTTTTGGCTTTAAAAAGGGAGAAAGTTTTGCTGAATCAAGAGAACAAACACACAACGTCTCAGGGGGTATAACAGAAGTTTCCTCAGGGAAAAATCCACACCATGACATTTCCCAGGTTTTACACTGGAGCCATCCCTGTGTGACCAGATAATTTCACTCTGCACACCACAGAAATGCAGCTCTGGCTGCTCTCACAGCCTCACCACAGCCAGGTCCTAAAAGGTTTTTTTGTCTCTGCCCTCTCAGTGATGAGAATAATCCACACAGAAGAGCCAGGTGGCTTCCTCAGGTTGTTTTGGCTTTAAAAAGGGAGAAAGTTTTGCTGAATCAAGACAATAAACACACAAAGTCTCAGGGGGTATAACAGAAATTTCCTCAGGGAAAAATCCACACCATGACATTTCCCAGGTTTTACACTGGAACCATTCAGATAATTTCACTTTGCACACCACAGAAACACAGCTGCTCTCACAGGCTCACCAGAGCCAGGTCCTGAAAGGTTTTTCTGTCTCTGCCCTCTCAGGGATGAGGATAATGCACACAGAAATGTTGGCCAGGCTCCTTTCCTCGGTGCTTTCCTGCCTGAGGCTGATGGGGCAGCTGCTGCAGGGTCTGTCCCTACCCCGTGCTCACCCCACTCTGTGGATTCCTCAGGGTTGTGTGCAGATCCTATCTCTCCTCAAAGCTAGAATCGTTTCTGGGGCAGACACAGCCCAAAAGTATTTCTAATTATCCACCTGTTATGAATGGGGGATGATTAACACCATAAACACAATGAACAGGAAGGAAGAATCGATTGTGTTCATGTGAGGAACACAGAAACCAGTCTGCCACAGCACAGGGTGATTGAGTCCCTGCAGATCCACCCACACCATCAGATCCCTGATTTCCTTGGAGTCCCTGTGCCCCTCATCCCCAGGGATGTTCTTTGGGATGCATATCCTGGGTAATAAATCAGAAATCAAATTCCAGATGTGCAGATTTATCATCCACGGCAGCAGAAACAGCACAACCCTTCCACACACCTCACCTCAGCTATCAAACAACAGAGGGGCTCGCAAAATGAGGGTTTTTCTCTGCAAGAAACACACAAATCAATCCGGAGGAGAAAAGCCCAGCTTGTGCAGGACCCAGCTTGGAGACAAAGGCAGGAGGAAGGTGCTGAGTGAGCCTTTGTGCTTTGTGCTGGCCGTGGCCCGGCCCCATTGGCAGCTGCCTGCACAAATGAGGGGAAAGTGGGTCACAGTCACCAGGACAACAGCAGCACACACTGACCCAGATACTGAACCTCATCCTGCTCCTGGCACAGCCCTCAGGGTTCACACGGGACCAGGGGTTCCAGCTGGGGAAACACAGCATAGAAACCAGCTCCAAAATGTTGTTTTTCTGTTGGTGGCAGCAAGAGCAGCCTCTCCCTCCTCTCTGTTTCACAGTGGTGGCACTTGGTGCTGGTGGCAGCTTCCTGGGATGGCTTTTTGGGATCCTGACACTGCAGGAGGGCTGAGCCACAATTCCAGTGGTTCTGTGCCAACACCACAGGGTGTCAGGCTGGGTTCTGACCCTGGCAGTGTTGGTTTAGTGCACTGCATTGTTTATTTTATCTTTTTATTTTCTTCCCTAATAAAGAACTGTTATTCCTGCTCCCACATTTTTGCCTGAGAGCCCCTTAATTTCAAATTGATAGGAATTTGGAAGGAGGGGGTGTGGTGGTGTTTGCAGGGGTGGTGTTTGCAGGGGTGGTGTTTACAGGGGTCCCAGAACGAGGGAAGAGATGAGACTCTTAACTCCATGGTTCAGAAGGCTGATTTATTCTTTTATTATATATATTCTATTAAAAGGAAATGATCTATTAAAACTATACTAAAGAACAGAAGGATTTCATCAGAAGGCTAGAAAAGGAATGATAATAAAATCCTGTGACTGCTCACAGCTTTGACACAGGTGGCTGTCACTGAACATCAAGTAAAAACAATTTCACATGCTGGGTAAACAATTCTCTAAATCACATTCCAAAGCAGCAAAACCTGGAGAAGCTGAAGCTTCCCAGCTTTGCAGGAGAAAAGATCCTAACTAAAGGATTTTTCAGCAAATATGCCTGTGACAAGGGGGTTTACATTTCCCATTTCAGGGGAGGCTCCTGCCTTCCTTAGCAGAAACCTGACTTTCCAAGCCAAGGCAGCGACCCAGAGGGATTCAGTCCCTCAGGAGTGCCCTGGGATGCCCTTGCAAGGTCACAGAGCTCCACAGGGAGCAGCAGGCAGTGCAGCCCAGGGTCCCTTGGAGCTCTGTCAGCAGCAACTTGAGCTGAGCTATTCTGAGGCAGCAGGAGCTGAGTGTTCATGGTTAACTGACATCCAGCAACCAGGAGTGCCAAAAGAACACCCAAATCCTGACTAACTGACAGGCACCAGCTTTTCCCAGCACCCACTTACAGCTGGATTCACCTCCCAGGTGCTGGTGCTGGCAGGGGCTGAGAACTCTGCTCTGGCAGAAAACCAAACTCACAGGAGTTTATTTGTCTGCAGCTGGTTGTGCTCGTGGCACAAACCAGGGAAGAGGATGAGACTTCTCCAGTTAATAATAATAATAATAGAAAACAGAAATTGGGCCAGCTCAGGAGAATCCTGGAGGAAAAAAGAAAAAAAAAGCTGATTTTCTTTCACCTGACAACACAAGGATATCTCTGAGCTACTCCTTTCCACAGGTGGAATAAAGGATTTTACTCTGTCCTATCAGGCTCTTCCCTGCACAGCTATGAGTGCTTCATAACCTGGAGGCTGCCTTTGGCTCCCACCACCCTTCCAGCATCACTCCTGTAAAAATCTGTATTTATTATCTCTATTCTTAAACGCTGAAAACTCTAAAACATCTCCACTTCACCCTGTATTTACCAGCACCACAATCTAATGCCATTTTCAGCCCACATCTCTCCTGAAAGGCCTTTGCAGTGTCTGCTTCTCCAAAGATGATAAATACTTGTAAGCTGGGTCAACGAATCAATCCATCACAGTCTGGGATGTGGAAAGCAGTAACTGTGAAAGAAAATGTCTGTATTAATTTAATCCTTCCTGTATGAAGGGAAATGGGTCACAGGGCAGCAGTTTGTACAAGTATCAGAGCAGGGGATGGAATATCAAATGCAGAGGCAGTGTGTGAGCATCCTGCCTGGAAGCTGCAAACAGCTGGAATATCCCAGCAAAACAGAGAAAAACAGTCTGGCTTCAAATACCAGCAGCAAGTTTAAAGGCAAAGCAAGAAAAGCTTCTGCACTTCTCTATGATGCAAATCATGGGTGATGCTTTAAGGAAAAACAAACCACACGGCTTATTTTATCCCCCTCTCCTCTTTGCTCTTCATATCACTCGGTTTTACTGAGTTCAAATTGCCTGTTGACAGGGACCGCTGGTGGAAGTGGCACATTTTAAGCTCATATTTATCCTGATTTATCCTGCTACCCCAGAGCAACCCTTGAGCTCAGGGCACACCAGTGAAGGGCTCCCCCAGCTCCCTCAAACCCGCCCCTGGCTCTCCCAACCCCTCATGACCCTTCCAACCCCGGCTCCTGCACACCCCTCGCTCTTCCAGGCCCTGGGGCTCCCTCAACCCTCGTTCCTCAAGCTCCCCTCAGGCCTCACCAGCCCTCCCGGCCTTCCCCAGGCACCCCTAGGCTCCTCCAGGCCCGTCTGAACCCCTCCAACACCCCCCGGCTCCCTCAGCCCCACACCACCAGACGCGGCTCCTCCAGCCCAGCAGTTCCAGTTCACAGCCGGCGGCTCCTGCAGCCCCCTCAGTCCCGCCGCAGCCCCCTCAGTCCCGCCGCAGCCCCCTCAGTCCCGCCGCAGCCCCCTCAGTCCCGCCGCAGCCCCCGGGGCTCCTCCGCGGGCGCTGTTCCCCCTCAGTCCCGCCGCAGCCCCCGGGGCTCCTCCGCGGGCTCTGTTCCCCCTCAGCCCCGCCGCGGTACCGCCGCTCCCTCAGGCGCTCCCTGAGGCGCCGCTCCCGCCCCAGCGCTCGAACGGCCGGAAGCCGCACTGGGGGCGTGGCCTGTCACTAACAAGGGCGTGGCCTGATGGACAGGGGCGTGGCAACACAGTGCGGTCGCTAAGGAGGCGTGGTTTATCACAGGGCGTGGCCAATCAGAGGCCGGAGCCCCGGGGGGGCGTGGCCTGGGCCGTGCGCGCTGACGCAGCGGCCGCGCGCGCCGCCGGGGCCGCGCTCGCCCGCCCGAATCCAACATGGCGGCGGGGGGCGGCGGCGGCGGCCGCGGGGCTGGCGGGGGCAGCGCCCCGCGCTGGGGCAGCGGCGGTGGCGGCCGGGCCGCGCCGCACGAGAAGCTGCCGGTGCACGTGAGTGCGGGGGCCGCCCCAGCGGCCGCCATCGCCCCTTCCCTACCCTCCCCGCCCCCGCGAATGGCCGCTCCGAGCCCCCCCGGGACGGCCCCGCCCGCCCCCGCCGTGACCTGCCCTGTCCCGGCCGCGGTGCCGAACTCGTCCCCTCGGGCTTGTCCCTCACCCGCCGGTATCGGGGGGTGTCCTGGGGGCTTGTCCTCATCGCGCCGGGGGCTTCCCCTCCCTCCTCCGCTGCTTCCATGGGGTCCCCTGGGGCCGCATCCTTTCCCCCCGGTACCGTATCCTGTTCCCCCGGTACCGTGAGGGCTCCCCGGGCCTGTTCCCCCCTCCCCTGGGCCGTGCCGCTCTCCTCGTCCCTGCTGTTCTCTCTGGTACCGCGGTCATCCTCCCCAGGGACCTGTTCCCGGCTCCCGGTACCGTGCTCCCGTCCGTGCCTTGACACCCCCGAGCCCGGGCAGCCACCGGGGCCTGCCGGCCTCGGGCCCCTCACCGGTACCGAGTGCCCTTCCCGGTGCTGCGGGGCTCCCCCGGGGCCGGTTCCCCTGCCTGGGCTCACCGTGTTCTCCCCCACAGGTGGAGGATGCCCTTTCCTACCTGGACCAGGTGAAGATTCGCTTTGGCAGTGACCCCGCCACCTACAACGGCTTCCTGGAGATCATGAAGGAGTTCAAGAGCCAGAGGTAAAGCCAAGGTCCTGCCCCCCTGGGTGCTCTGGGGAGCTCCTCAGCCTTTCACAGAACCTCAGAATATCCTGAGCTGGGAGGGACCCTCAGGGATCAAATCCAGCCACCCCAAGAACCCCACCCTGAGCAGCCCTGGGAGCTCCTGGAGCTGTGGCAGCCTTGGCACCATTCCCTGGGGAGCCTGGGCAGTGCCCAGCAGCCTCGGGGGGCAGAACCTTGCCCTGAGCTCCATGCCAAGGCCTGGCCCAGCTCCAGCTCTTCCCCCAGGTTTCAGCCTTTGTGGGGTCTGTGCAGACTCCCCCAGCTTTCACCCCATCATTCCCCCTCTGCACAGTCCCTGCCCTGTCCCACAGTGGTGCAGTCCTGTGAAGCTGGAGTATTTCTCCCCATCCCATAATTTTCCAGAGGTGCAATCCACAGGAGAAAGCAAATCTGCTTTTGCTTTCCACTCTGAAACACAGATCTGGGAAATAGGTGAGGTAGCCTGAGCAGAACCTGTGACCTGCCAGCCCTGGAGGTGCTGTCTGTCTGTCTGTCCTGCCCCTTTGCCAACCTGCACACTCCTCCCTCCTCTCCATGGATAACATTCCCAGGGTGAAGCTGCAGTGCTCATTCTCTCTAATTGGGCTAATTTTTTTTAAAAAGAATTGCATCCTTAAGTTACCAGATACTTTGCATTTCTCTTGGCATTTTCTGGGCTTAACTTGTGTTTCTGATTTGGATAAAAAAGTAACAAACCCCTCTCAATTTTAGCATTGACACACCTGGAGTGATCCGACGAGTTTCTCAGCTTTTCCATGAGCATCCTGACCTCATTGTAGGATTCAATGCATTTCTCCCTCTGGGCTACAGGATAGAAATTCCAAAGAATGGGAAATTAAGTATACAGTCACCTTTGAATAGTCAGGTAGGTTCCAGAGCTCTTATTCCCTAAATAAACTCTTCTGTGTGTCACTGGACATGTCTGCACAGTTCAGGCTGTGCAGATTTATGTGTAGTGCACGTTGCTAATGGTTTTAGATGGTTTTCAAACCTGTGACAATGAGTGTAATATAAATTTAAATGTTTATTCAAAGAATCACAGAGTGCTTTAGGTTGGAAGGGACCTTAAAGATTACCTAGATCCAACCCCTGATTTATTCTCAAACCAGGTAGTTTGACTTACACAGGAATGATGATTCTGCATGGAAACACCACTGCAACACCAAATATTTCAGCCATGTTTGGAAAGTGAAATTCAACAACATCAAGCCAATTACTGAAATTGTAATTGGCTTGACATTGTTAAATTGGTTCCCAATACGGGTTGTGGGTAGTGGCAAATTTCAAAGGGTGATCCTGGAAGAATTGCACTTCCAGTCTTCCACTGAGAAACCAGGAAACTTGTTTAGGAAACAGGAAAAAGAACTGTGAAATCATTGAATTGTTTACCTTGGGAAAGGCCTTTAAGATGATGGATCTTTAAGATCCCCCTCAGGTTCTGTTGGTGTGAAACACTTGCTGGGATACAGATGGGTGTTACCCCTGCTTGGTTTTTGTTGTTATTGTGTGGTTGTGGAGCTGAAATGGAGCCATAAACTGAATTCTGCTGATAAACTTGTGGTTTAACTCCATTTAGCAGAAGGAACTACCTTTTAAATCCCAGCTCCCTCAGATCTCTGTGTTATTTAGGAATTAAGACCTGTAAGGGGGTTATGTTTAATATGCCCCTTAAAACTGGCAGCTCCTCTGCAATAACCAGTGGCAGCAGAACCTGCACTGGTGTTTGGTGCAGCCTCTCAAGTCATAATAAGGCTGTGACAGCCACAAATCAGGTGGTTCCTACAGCAGGGAGAACTTCAGGCATTATTTTAACAGGTGGAGTTAATAAACCAGGTAGGGAAATTGATTGGTGACTGAAATACTTTTTCTTCCTTCTTCACGTGACCGTATTTTTTTAGCTGGAGACCTTGCCAGCCCTGCTGCTGGTTTGTTGTTGAGCTGATCCCTGATCTTTTTCCAACCCATCTCATGTGTCCTGTGCCCCTAGGTGCCCCCAGAGCCTGTTCCCAGTGCACTCCCTGGCAGTGGGCTGGTCTTGCACTACTCCCAGGAGAATTCCCACAACCACAGCGACTGCTCCGAGGAGTTCCGGCAGCAGCTTCCCTACAAAGAGGATAAATCCCAAATTCCCTTGGAATCTGATTCTGTGGAGTTCAATAATGCCATCAGTTACGTGAATAAGATCAAAACACGTTTCCTTGACCATCCAGAGATTTACAGATCCTTTCTAGAAATTCTTCACACTTACCAGGTAAAAAGTCTCCTGTGGTAGAGGCGCTGGGTTGGCACTGGAGCTGTTGGAATTGTGGTTGTCAAATTTAATCTCTGCCTGTTGAACAGAGTTAAAGTTCCCAAGCACTTGTCTTCATAAATATTCACAGGAAATGACAAAAAATGTGAAAACTGTGGGGTGTAGAGAGGTTGTAGCCAGACTTGTCTTTACTCACCTCCAGCTGATTTTGTGATCCTGTGTGCGAAGAGGCCCTGTAAGAGCCTGGGGCTGCCTCAGAGTCCTTTCAAGTTCTGTGGCATTCATGTTTTTGGCTCAGGGTGAGTTTTCTGGCAGAGTGCAGGATCTTTTGACCCTGTTGAACATCTGTGTGTATCTTTTCAGAAGGAGCAGCTGAACACCAAGGGCCGACCCTTCCGGGGCATGTCAGAGGAGGAAGTGTTCACTGAAGTGGCCAATCTGTTCCGGGGACAGGAGGATCTGCTCTCAGAGTTTGGACAGTTCCTCCCAGAGGCAAAAAGGTCTTTGGTATGTGCTGAGAGCAGGGCAGGATATTGAATGCTCTTGTCTGCATGTAGAATATGCAAAACATGGAAAATCATACAGCCAGTAATGAACCTTGCTCCTCTTCATTGTTTGGATTTTCTCAGAACAGGTGACTTAACCACATGCTCTGTGTCCTGTTAGGATTCTTTGTTTGAGAGGAGAATGTTGAAATCATTATTTATTTACTTCAGTTCACAGGAAATGGACCATGTGAAGTGAACAGTGTCCAGAAAACCGAGCATGAGAAGAATCTGGAGCACAGCAAGAAGCGATCCAGGCCGCTGCTGCTGCGTCCTGTTTCTGGCCCAGCAAAGGTATCTTCCAGCAAGTAAAAACTCATAAAAACCTTCATTACTTGTGCTTAGTAATTGCTGAGAGATAAAGGTGTAATGAGTAGTGTCTTTGATGTATGTAGGTGTATGAGACAGAAAATTTTGAGTTATTTTAATTGCTGTAGAAAAAGGGAATTTTTAATGCTTGCTTAAATGTGTGTGGTAACATGTTTGATACTAAATATCACAAGCTTCTGTGCTAAGTATTGGCCCTGGAAGGGGACAATTTATTGCTTCAATGCAGAATCTCAAGTGATTCTCTTTTTTTGTTGTTTTTTCTTAGCTGGGAGACATTTGACAGAGATTGCTGTGAGGACGTGACACAGCAATGCCAGATCACTGCTGGGGAAATACAGGGTCTCAGCCTTTGCAGGGAACTGTTCTGTGTCAACAGAGTGGAATTTGATGGCATTTGAGTCACAACATTTTAAATATAACTGCTTGTTCTTTTAACAGAAGAAAATGAAGCTGCGAGGTACCAAAGATCTGTCAGTTGCAACAGTGGGGAAATATGGGACACTGCAAGAGTTTTCCTTCTTTGACAAGGTCAGCATTTGTCCTTTTCTCACTTTCTCTGGACTTACCTTCAGCTTTTTATATGGTTGTTAGTTTGTTGGTTTTCTGTACAATTTATGTGTCAACACTTAAGACATTCCCTGACTTTTCAGGTATAGAAAAACCAACAAAAATTCAAATAAGTGGGTTTGGAAGATGAATAGACTGATAATGAATAATTTTCTCAATGCAAGTGGCATTCAGGTGCTGTGATCATCTCTCCAAACTGCTGCAGGTGCGCAGGGTGCTCAAGAGTCAGGAGGTCTATGAGAATTTTCTCCGTTGCATTGCTCTCTTCAACCAGGAGTTGGTCTCTGGCTCTGAGTTGCTCCAGCTTGTTACACCCTTTTTAGGGTAAGTTACTAAATTGCCTCTCTGCCCTCTGGTACTTTGTAGGTCCTACTCTGTTATTTTTTGGGCACATTGTCAACTTCTGGAAAAAAGTTTTGGATTTAACTTCGAAGTATCTCCTGGATAGCAGGCAAGAAAATGAAGTTTAATCCAAAATGAGGAGTAATAAAATCTGAACCTTTAAATTTATCTATACAGCTCTTAATGAGTATTGTGAGGAAGATATTTTCCTCTGTCTGTTCACACTCCCCATTTAATATCTCAAAGTGTAATAAAGGTATAAACATGAAATCTGAGAGCAGCTGGGAAGGATAAACAGGTCCAGCTCTGCTGGGAGCCTCCTGAGCTGTTTGGCTTGCAGCAGGAGAGGGAGAATCAAATGGCAAGGATCAGTTTCTCCTCAGGCACTTAAGGGGGGGAGTGTTTGTGTGGTGAAGGGAAATAATTTTCCTACCTTAAGTAAAAACAAACCAAACCCTAGAGCAATTCAGAGAGAATGATAACAGAGGTGAGATGTTGGTGAAAGATTTCTCCCTGCACTGCTGAGTTTGTTGAGATATTTCTGCCTCCCTTTTATGACACGCATTAACCACCCTAAAACTGTCACACTGAAATAACAAAATCCTTGTGTTTTTTGAAGGAAATTCCCAGAACTCTTTGCACAGTTCAAGTCCTTCCTTGGGGTGAAAGAGCTTTCCTTTGCTTCTCCTCTGAGCGACCGCTCTGGGGACGGAATGAGCCGGGAAATCGATTACGCCTCCTGCAAACGCATCGGATCCAGTTACAGGGCTCTCCCAAAAACCTACCAGCAGCCAAAGTGCAGTGGGAGAACAGCCATTTGCAAGGAGGTACTCTGGGATCAGGCTCTTCAATCCCTGAACACACATAAAAATCAGAGTGGGGCGGTTTGTGCCACAGCTGCTGCATGTGGAGTCCCCTTTTCAGTGCTAATTCAATTTATTCAGCCAATTTATTGAAATAATGCCCACATTTCACTGATTTTATCTAAACCTTTCTCAAATCACATTTCTAATACCTTTTGAGTCTGTGTGCAGACAGAAATTTATTCCTGTAGACAGAAAAGAATATTGGTATATTGGTAATATCCTGGTATTAATTTTCTTGCAGTGGGCCAGTATGGCCTTTGGGAAGAGTTTTTCTCTGGAAGAGCCCCATGAGGCAGTGCCTGAGGTGCCATTCCTGCTGTTGTGGGGAGCTCTGTCTCCTGTATTTACAGCTGCTGATCACTGCAGAGTGATCTCTGTTTGTGAAGTGATAGTGAAAGTGTTGAGTTTTCTGAACAGGGCCCTGCAGTTCCACACAGACCTCAAATATGGGGAGCAGTGACCTGGGAATTAGGCCTGGCACGTCCTACAGAACCTCAGGAAAGAATTGTGCAAAATACAAGAGACAAAACCCCATGAGACCAGCTCTGGGCTCACAAGGCCCTGCTCAATGTCATGTCTGCACTGTTGCAGGTGTTAAATGATACCTGGGTTTCATTTCCATCCTGGTCTGAGGACTCCACTTTTGTCAGCTCCAAGAAGACTCCATATGAGGAGCAGCTGCACCGCTGCGAGGACGAGCGCTTTGAGGTACCTGTGCTGCTCTGCTCCCTCTCTGCTCCCTCAGAAAGCAAAACCTCTGGATTTTGCTGATTTAATGAGTGGCCTGAAAGTTCTGATTGGGTGAAATTCCTGAAAGTTCTGCTGGGTGTTTGTTGGTTTGAGATGGAGTTTGATATGCTGTGCTTGGAATCTTATAGTTCTTCCTAGACTTGAAAGTTCTGTTGGTGTTTGTTGGTTTGAGATGGAGTTTGATGTGCTCTGCTTGGGGTCTAATACTTGTTCCTAGGCATGAATCCAGTTCTAAATTGCATGTGACCTTTGGGAGAGCTGGCAGAGGTTTGGTTTCCAGTAAAAACCTTCCTGCTGCTTCCTGGCTCCACCCTGTGGGGCTGCAACACCTTCCACAAACCTGGGCGGCTGCTGCTGCTGCTGCTCTCCGTGTTCCTGCTCTGCCTGTTCTGACCCTGATTTTTGGCAACTCTCAACAGCTGGATGTTGTCCTGGAGACCAATTTAGCCACAATCCGTGTGCTGGAGAGTGTGCAGAAGAAACTGTCCCGCCTGAGCCAGGAGGACCAGGAGAAATTTCGCCTGGATGATTGTTTGGGAGGAACGTCAGAAGTGATCCAGCGCCGGGCCATCTACCGCATCTACGGCGACAAAGCACCAGAGATCATCGAGAGTCTGAAGAAAAACCCAGTTACTGCTGTCCCTGTGGTTCTCAAGAGGTAATTCCCATTGTGTTGTGTTCTTTAAGAAGTTGGAAAAGGATTTTTAAAGCATTTTTAAACAGTAAAATGTGAGGGTGTAGCCTCAGGCTGTGCTGCTGGAAGTTCTGGTTGGAAGTCAGGGGTAATTTCTTCACAGAAAGGGTTGTTATAGATGGGAAGGGGGTGCACAGGGAGGTGGTGGAGTCTTCATCCTTGGAGCTGTTCAAAAACCAACTGGACATGGCACATGGTGGTCTGGTCTTATTGATAAAGCAGTGATTGATCAAAGGTTGGACTTGATGATCTCAGAGGTCTTTTCCAACCTGAGTGGTTTTGTGATTCTCTAGGTGTTGTTTTAACTCATCATCACTGGTGCTGCTTTTTCAAATTTATTTATTGCTTCCAGGAATCAATTCCAGTTTTCCATTGAAAACTTCTTGCTGCACCACAGTTGGCTACATTAAAATGTTCTGGGTGTGTTTCTGTGCCTGTCTGTCTGAACTGATGTAGACTGTTCATTTATGCAGATTGAAAGCAAAAGAGGAAGAATGGAGGGAGGCCCAGCAGGGCTTCAACAAGATTTGGAGGGAGCAGTATGAGAAGGCCTATTTGAAATCCCTGGATCACCAGGCTGTCAACTTCAAGCAGAATGACACCAAAGCTCTGCGCTCCAAGAGCTTGCTGAATGAAATTGAGAGTGTCTATGACGAGGTGGGTGTGACAGGGAGGGAGCCCTCCTCCCTTCCCTGCCTTACTGGTGTCAGCCAGGTGTGTCCACAGCACCTGGGACCGTGTGGAACTGGTTGGAAATTGGGTCAAAAGCAGCTGTCCCTAGCACAGTGTTACACTGGGTTACTCCTCCTGGCAGGAATTGGAAGGATCTTTATCTGTTTGTCTCTTGATTACAGCATCAGGAGCAGCATTCAGAGGGGAGGAGTTCATCCACAAATGAGCCTCATCTTATCTTCATCTATGAAGACAAGCAGATTTTGGAAGATGCAGCATCTCTTATCAGCTATTATGTGAAAAGGCAGCCCACCATCCAAAAGGAGGATCAGGCAACCATCAGGCAGATTGTGCATCACTTCATACCTGAGCTGTTCTTCTCTCAGCCACCTGAACACAACATTTCTGAGGAATCAACAGATGAGGACAGAGAAAACCACCAGGGCCAGAACCTGGATACTCCTGAGCTGCGGAAAAAACACGTGCCTGGGCCTCCAAGCAGTCCTTTGGAGACCAAAGCCACCTTCTGTGATGTGACAGCTGCTGAGTCCCACAACACCCTGGATGATGTTTACAGCCTCTTCTTTGTCAATAATAATTGGTATTTCTTCCTACGCCTTCACCAGACTCTGTGCTCCAGGCTCCTCAAGATTTATCGCCAGGCCCAGAAGCAGCTTCTGGAATACAGGACTGAGAAAGAGAGAGAGAAGCTCCTCTGTGAAGGGAGGAAAGAAAAAACCAATGATCCAGCCATGGAGCTAAGACTCAAACAACCAAGTAAGAATAATGCAGGGCTTAGTTCATTCATAATGCTCTGGGTGCCAGTGCTCCATTGTGTTTGTCTGAGTCACCAGGGCCAGCAGGCAGCTCTGGGAGGGGGGTTGGAGGTGCAATCCTCTGCTGTGCTGGTGAGTTGTGGGCACAGCTCCTTCAGCAGGGCACTCAGGGTGTCCCAGGCTGCTGCACAGAGACTTCCTGAACGCTGTGCTCAGCTGCTCCCAGGTACCTCACTGTAGGAATCTGTTACTTTGATTTACAATGTAAACAGCCCCACAAAGAAATAGTTATTGCCCAGGGCACTCCTGGGAGGGCATGAGAAAAACTGTCCCAGCCTGTCAGGGCAGCTGGCAGGGATCTGCCTGTCTGTAATGTCACTCTCCTGTCTGTAACGTCACTCTCCTGCCTGTAACGTCACTCTCCTGTCTGTAACGTCACTCTCCTGCCTGTAACGTCACTCTCCTGCCTGTAACGTCACTCTCCTGTCTGTAACGTCACTCTCCTGCCTGTAACGTCACTCTCCTGCCTGTAACGTCACTCTCCTGCCTGTAACGTCACTCTCCTGCCTGTAACGTCACTCTCCTGCCTGTAACGTCACTCTCCTGCCTGTAACGTCACTCTCCTGTCTGTAACGTCACTCTCCTGCCTGTAACGTCACTCTCCTGCCTGTAACGTCACTCTCCTGTCTCTCATATCTCTCCCTGCTCTGGGTTTTGTGGTTCTTGAGCAGTGCTGCTGTGGTGGTGCTCTCAGGGGTCCCAGGATGAGGGAAGAGATGAGAATCTTGGCTCCATGGTTCAGAAGGCTGATTTTTTATTTTATGATATATATTATATTAAAGGTATGCTAAAAGAATAGAAGAAAGGATTTCATCAGAAGGCTAGCAAGGAATAGAAAGAAATGGAATGATAATAAAATCTTGTGACTGACCAGAGAGTCTGAGACAGCTGGGCTGTGATTGGCCATTAATTAAAAACAACCACATGAGACCAATCACAGATGCACCTTTTGCATTCCACAGCAGCAGATAACCATTGTTTACATTTATTTTCTGAGGCCTCTCAGCTTCTCAGGAGCTAAAGATCCTAGCAAAAGGATTTTTCATAAAATGTGTCTGTGACATGCTGCCTCTTGCACTGCTTGACTTCACTCTGCCTGTTGTGTGTGTGACATGAACTCCCTTTCCCCATGCCAGGTGAGGTGGAGCTGGAGGAGTACTACCCAGCCTTCCTGGACATGGTGAGGAGCCTCCTGGATGGGAACATTGACCCCACTCAGTACGAGGACACCCTGAGGGAGATGTTCACCATCCACGCCTACATCGGCTTCACCATGGACAAACTGGTGCAGAACATCGTGCGCCAGGTGAGCCTGGGCTGGGCTGGGCTGGGCTGCTCTGCTCTGCTCTGCTCTGCTCTGCTCATCTCCCCTCACTCACTGGCAGCCTTCTCCCAGTGCCCTGCAGAGCAACGGGCACTGAGCTCAGAGCAAATCCAGAGAAAACTTAAATCTGACAGGGAAATGCCCCAGCAGAAGTTTAGTGAGGGAATTTGGCTTCCATACAAAAACCATCTTAGGGGGTTTATTCTTTCTGGTCTTTCCCAATTTTTTTTTTTTTTGTTCCAGTCTTTTCAAAATCCTGCCATGCTCAAAATGCATCCATCGTTCTGATTTTTTAAGATTTTCTAATGTTTACATTCTTGTAACAAGCTTTCTCACACGCTTTCTGTAAATAATTACTGGTTTGCATTCTTTTATAGAAGAAGAAAAATTTGATAGACTCTTAGTTTGTCCAGTGTCATTGGAGAGGAGGCACTTTCACCCTCCAATCCACTGTCACCTTTGGAAAACTATAAATGTTAAAATCAGAAAATAAACTTCCCTTTTCTTCACCTTGAGAGCAGTGGTTAATGTTTTGTGTCCTATAGTAACATACATGTAAGGCAACACAAAAAATGTCAGGTCCTTCTTACTCAAGTCTGTCTCCCAGCTGTGTTTTATAGTTCAGGCACATTAGCCCCTCACTCTCCTCCCTTCCTTTCATTGCAAAGTCATGAAAAAGAGAGTGAAATGTGGGAAGTCTCTGGAGTTTGCTGCTTCAGCTGAGTGTGATGCCATGCTGAATTTTACCCTCCTTTCATGACACACTGGAGTTACCTCTTGGCCCAGGCTTGCTGACTGAATTCCCCCTTTTTTTAATGGAAGCTTCACCATCTAGTGAGCGATGACATCTGCTTGAAGGTGGTTGAGCTCTACCTGAACGAGAGGAAGCGAGGAGCTGCTGGGGGGAATTTGTCATCGCGCTGTGTGCGGGCAGCAAAGGAGACCAGCTACCAGTGGAAGGCTGAACGGTGCATGGCAGATGAGAACTGCTTCAAGGTGAGGCCTTGCTGCCAGGGAATGTCACAGAATCACTGAAAAACTTCAGGAAATCTCTCAGGTGACATTTCAAAGTTGGGTTTGGAAGCTTCAAGGTGAGAGAGTGAGCAATATGGAGAGAAGGTACCAAAATCAGAGCCCAGGCAGTGAGGGGACATTGTGGCTCACTGAGAAGCCCTGCTGCTTCTCTCCTAGCTTCTATTTGCTGTCCAAATGGCTTGTGAATATGCAGCATTTTATTGTGAACCCCTATGGCAAATATTTTCTGTAACTTTATCCCAGGTCATGTTTCTCCAGAGGAAAGGACAGGTGATCATGACCATAGAGCTGCTGGATACAGAAGAAACCCAGACAGAAGATCCTGTGGAGGTCCAGGTAACACCACAGTGACCATGGAGTCTGGGTAGCACAGAGCAGATGTCTAAGAATGAGGAAAACTCATTTCCCTGCTTTATTGTTCCAAACTGTGAGGCTTTGCCAGGAGGACAAGTTGGCCTGGAGGGTGGGCTGTGGTCACTGACAGAAATGGTGCTTTAGCAAAAGAGGATCAACCTAAATCAGCCTCAGAATGATCAGCTTGGAAATAAACAGGTTCTTTGCAGTGATGTTTGTCCTGATGGAGTGAAATCTCACTGGAACTTGTCTCCCTTGTGTAGCACCTGGCAAACTACATGGAGCAGTACGTTGGGGTGGAAGGAGCTCCCAACAACCAGAACGATGGCTTCCTCCTGAAACCGGTCTTTCTGCAAAGGTGAGCTGCTCCCTGCCCTGAGCCACACCTGCTGCTGCCTCCTCCCTGCCCCTGTGCCAGGGCTTTGGCTGCTGTGCCACCGTGGTGTCGGGTCTGTCTGTCTGTCTGTCTGTGCCCCCACACGGGCAGGGTGGTTCTTGGGTGGACGCAATTCAAAGGACGAGTCTGGACTCTTCAGCTTTTCGGTCTTCAGGTTGTTTATTATTTCTTATCTACAAAATTTTCTGTCTGCCCAACAGAGGTCTGATCTGCAAGCAGTCACAGGCACTCTCTGACCACCCACGGGGCGGTCATGTCTTTTTATACTAAAATCTACGTACACAATATTTACCTTTATTTCCCAATGCTTTTCACCCATGTTAACAAGTGCACCTTCACCATAAACCAATCCCCAAGTGCCAACATCATCACAGGAGATGGAGGACAAGAAGAAGAAAGAAGAAGGACGAGACACGCCCTGATCCCTCC
Organism: Agelaius phoeniceus; assembly: GCF_051311805.1. Classification (NCBI taxonomy): domain Eukaryota; kingdom Metazoa; phylum Chordata; class Aves; order Passeriformes; family Icteridae; genus Agelaius; species Agelaius phoeniceus. Next base: position 3,175,212 of record NC_135293.1, read on the forward strand.
ATCTTGTCTCCATAACCCCCCTGTACCAAAAACCTTAAAGTCTATATCTCACCCTCTAAATGTGTCTCTTTTACACCTTGTACTCTAAAGTGATTCTCTTGTCCTCAAACTCTTGTCACTTCTGTGGATGGATCAAAATCAAGCCACCAAACACTCTTGGCAACATTCCAGGATTTTTGAGACCCCCAAGGGTTCTCCTGGCATCTCTGGACATCGGGAACGATGTGCTGAGATCCCACACCGTGGGGGAATGCACTCACCTTTGAGGGGCTGCTCCAGGCCACTGAGCTGCATGGGAATGCTAAAGGAGAAATTTGTGACCACTGCACTGAGGTTTGTTCATGGAGCTGTGTTTGGAATGGAGCAGGATGGACTCTGGATGAGATTCTGGGTCTATTTTGTTCCCATTTCATTAAATATTTGTCAGAGGATACAGAGGAAGATCCCGGAGAGAGCCTGAAATACAAAACGTGCGAATACAAGTCCCATACTTGTGCTGTGAGCCCTGTCAGCTGAGGGGAGCACTTGAGCAGGTGTGACACATGTGTGACACATGCTTTGTCACCCTTGTTTTGCTCCAGGAACCTGAAGAAGTTTCGCAAGTGGCAGTGCAAGCAGGTGAGGGCCCTGCGCAGCGAGGTCAAGAGCTCCTGGAAGCGCCTGATCGGGGTGGAGAGCGCCTGCAACGTCGACTGCCGCTTCAAACTCAACACCCACAAGATGATGTTCATCATGAACTCTGAGGATTACATGTACAGGAGGGGAGCTCTCTGCAGAGCCAAGCAGGTACATCTCCCTTGTGCTCCCCATTCAGCCCAGGTGGTAGCAGAGGTTGGGGGTGGGAGGCAAAGTGTAGGTATCAATAATTCCGATTCCACGGTACCAATTGCAGGAATTGTGGCCGAGTTCTTGCAAGCTGCACCCAAAAGTTACTGCTCTGTGTTGGGTGTAACACAGAGGACAGCTGGTAAATGCTCTGTACTTTGGATTAGCTTAGCAGCCTTTTCTTTACATGCAAATTTTAAGTGGGAGTGGCAGCCATTAGGAAATAGGGGTGGTTAAACGGTCTGTGGTTTCCTGTTTCCGTTGGTGCCGTTCCCAAAGCATTGCACTCCTCCGGTAGAGCTGAGGGCTTTGGCTTTTCCCCCAGGAGCCTCTCAGTGATCTTTACTGCCCTGCTCCTCCCAGGTCCAGCCCGTGGTGCTGCTGAAGCACCACCAGCAGTTCGAGGAGTGGCACAACCGGTGGCTGGAGGAGAACGTGTCCATGGAGGCCATGGATGTGGTTCAAGACTGGCTCATGGGGGATGAGGATGAGGAGATGGTGCCCTGCAAAACCACCTGTGAGACAGTGAATGTCCATGGGGTGCCAGTGAACAGATACAGAGTGCAGTACAGCCGCCGTCCCGCTTCACCCTGAGCACCCAGAGCTCTGCTGGTGAAGCACATTGGCTATGAGAATAGTGGTGGGAATGCAATGTATGTATTAATGATATTTATCCAAGCAGCATTTTACTTTGGATTATCATGTATTTTCCATATGGCATAGACTTGTCTCCTTGCAGTGTAATCCTCCAGCCATCATGAAGAGACTTTGAAAAGCTTTTATGGGAAGGGGGCTCTTGGCATTGCCACACACTTTTTAGCAGTTTCCTGGCTTTAGGCCACTGCTGACCAGCTCAGTTGAGGGGGTGAACTACCACTAGTGGCTGCTTTGGAGAGGTGGAGCTGGGCTGGTGTTTGAGCAGATGCTGGCAGCTGCTTCCACTTCCAAGGGTTTGATATTCCCTATCTTCCTGACTTTGTGCTGTCTTGGAGCCTGCAGAACTCTTCACTGTACCCTGGCAGTGCCAGCAGGGCTGAGAGCCCCTGGCACAGGGGGGCTTCATTATCCCTGTGACCCAACAAGGCAACAAATGACTCTTGTTCCTGGTGCTCTGGTGAGAAAAATGCCAAAACTGACACGAGCATGGCCAGCACTCAAGGCTCTGACTCTCCTTCATCAACCAAGTGTTCAGGAGCATCAGCTGAGGGAAGACCCCTGAGCTGTGGTGCTGGGATGGGAGTGATGCTCAGCCAGAAATCCTCAGCTGCCAGCACTGCTCTGGGAGCTGAGGAGCTGCTGCAGACTCTGCCTTCTGGAATATCCACGGGGAGGAGCGTCCCTTGCGAGGTCTGGCCTGGTGTTTGGGTTCGTGTTTTGCATGTTTGGGGGGCAGCTCCAGTGCTGGGCGTTTCCCTGTGCGGGCCCTGCCCCCGGCGCTGCGGGGCTGCAGCGCCTCGGTGGCAGCGGCAGATGGAGCTCCCGGAGCACAGCTGGGAGCTGAGACCCGGCCCGCGGCCCCTCCTGTCCCTGCTGGGTCAGCACCGGCGCTGGGTTTGCAGGGACACACGGGAATCTGCGAGGAGCAGAGGGAGATGCGGCCACAACCGTCCTAGACGAGCATCCACACTGCTATTGAAGCTTTTTTTTGCCATGAAGCCTAACACAGCCTGCCCTGATCCCTGCAGAACACTACATCTGAGTTAATCTAGTGAGAAATCAAGGGAATTTACTGGTGTCTGTCCTGCAGCCCCACTGTGACTTCTTCACTCCTGTTTTTCAGGGGCCGAGGGCAAGCACACTGTCTGTGGAGTGTATTACAAAATTAACATTTTTGAGGCATACCCAGCCTCCTTTCAGCTTTGCTTCCAACTTTTCCCTGGCTTTTGGGGCAATAACCCCCCCCCCACCCCTGAAACTTTCTGTGGCTTTGATTTTTAGGTTATGATTTCTGCCAGACCTAAGGAGCAGCCTGTAGGATTTGTCCTGGGTTATTTCCACTGTACGACATCTGGTTTCGCAATTGTCTCACTTGACAGTAGAAAAATTGGCCTTTGGGGTATGTTTAATAGAAAACTGTCCCAAGTCTTTGTCTTTTTTGCAAAATAATCTGTGGGAGGGAAGGAGGGAGGCCACTCTCTGGCATTCGTGGCCACTTGCACAACCACTGCCAGCAGAGATTTTCAAGAGCCCGTGTTCTCCTGGGCTGGGTCTCTGCTAAACTTTGGTTCCTGAAATGATCTGAAGGTTCTTCTCCCGCCCTCCTTGCAGTGATAAGAGACCACGAGGCTCTGTAAGGGCTGGGGAGAGCAGGGGGACAAGGCCAGTGCCAAGCACAGTGTCCCCCTTTCCTTTCCAGCCAGCTCACCAAAACACACCTCAGTCCTGCTCTCCTCTCTGCTGTCTCCCAGTGGAGATGACAATTGTGCCAAATTTTATGGTTTTATGATACAGAAAACTGTTTACTAGAAAATAGGTGGCAACTTGTGGCTTAAAATGCATTTGATTCCAGGTGTCCCAAGGTGGGCAACACAACCTGGGCACCGTCCTGTTCCATCACCCATTCTAAGTGTACTTCAGGTATTTTTAAGCATCCTTATTTTGTAAACCTTAATTTATAATCTGAACTGATTAAGCAAGAGTTTTGCCCTTTCCAGTGCTATTGTCTCAAAGCTGAGAGTAGCAGAGGATGTGAAGGGAATATCAGGCAGGTTTGAGAGGGGCTTGTTCATGTCTGAGGGTTTCAGCTGTGTAACTGCACGACCTTGAGTCAAGAGTTTGTTCTTCCATTTGTTTGAAGGATCTTTGCTTTTGGGCTTGTAATTGCTTTGCCAGCTCCTTGAATGTAGTTTTTTTTATATTTATTTGCACATTCAAGTAAAATAAAATATTGATTTTAAAAGTCTGCAGCTCTCACTGTTTTACGTTTTTTTCCAGCTAATTTAAACTTTGTGACAAACACCCAGAATTGATTGGTTTTTACCTGAAATTGAAATTTAAATGGGAGAAAAATGCAGTGGAAAGGTTGAAGTTCCTGGATAGGCTGATGCAGCTGTGTGAGGGTGTGAGCAGTGCACTGCTGATGGAAAAGGGAAAATGCAGGAGCTGGGGCTGCACTCACCAAAGCCTCTCCTGCAGCAGGGAGCCCAGGGGGTGGCACAGTTGTTCCACCAGAGAGGTCTCAAAGCAAACATTGGAAAGGCTGGAGCTGGGCCAGGCCTTGGCATGGAGCTCAGGGCAAGGTTCTGCCCCCCGAGGCTGCTGGGCACTGCCCAGGCTCCCCAGGGAATGGTGCCAAGGCTGCCACAGCTCCAGGAGCCTTTGGACACAGAATTCACAGAATCACAGAATTCCAGAATCACTGGGTTGGAAGAGACCTCCAAGATCATCGAGTCCAACCCAGCCCCAACCCCTCAACTGAACCCTGGCACCCAGTGCCACATCCAGGCTTTGTTAAACACACCCAGGGATGGGGACTCCACCACCTCCCCGGGCAGCCATTCCAGAGCTTTATCACCCTTTCTGTAAAAAACCTTTTCCTGCTATCCAACCTGAATTTCCCTTGGCACAGTTGAGGCTGTGTGCTCTGGTTCTGTCAGTTCCTGGAGAAAGAGCCCAGCCCCAGCTGAGCACAGGCACCTTTCAGGAGCTGCAGAGAGTGATGGGGGCACCCCTGAGTCTCCTTTTCTCCAGGCTGAGCACCCCCAGCTCCCTCAGTTGTTCCTCACAGGGTTTGTGTTCCCAGCCCCTCACTGACAGAGCCCTCAGGGCTGCTCAGGGTGGGGTTTTTGGGGTGTCTGTGCAGGGACAGGGGCTGCACTGATCATCCCTGAGGTCCCTCCCAGCTCTGTGACCTTTTCAGCTTTTCCCTGCCCAGGCTCAGCTCTCACAAAGCTGAGGGCCAGGGGCTGGATTTGATCCTTGTAGGATCCTTCCAGCTCTGGAGTTGTGTCCTGCCAGGCAGTGACTTCTTGCAGCCTGGTTCCTGCCTAGCAGCACCTTTGAGGTGAGGCACAGCCCCAGGAATCCCTCACTGAACACAAGCAGGGCTCAGGAGAAGGGGCTGATCCCAGTTCCCAGCCCCACAAGCACATCTGCTACAGGTTAAGACAACACAAGTGCAAGCATGAAAATAACCCTCCACCCGACTTTCCCTCAGCCTCCCCAAATTCCTGGCTAATAACATGTTTAAGTGTGCTCCCTGTGAGCTCTGCAGGACACATGAATGAGTGGATTTTGCAAATGAAGCTGTAGTGATGTGACCCAGAGCTGATAGGAGTTTCCTTGACATCATCCCCAACACTTCCGTTGCCATAACAAAAGGCAGCTCTGCTCTCTGGGCTGCCCCCTGCTCACTCACAGGGAAACAAGCTCTTGTTCTCCCCAGAACAATCCTCTGTGCACAGAATAATTGGATTAAAATGGTGGTGGGGGGGTCTCAGAGGACACTGCCCACTTTGCACAAGTCTTCTCTTGGCCCTCTCACAAAGGGGACGGTCCCTGTGCTGCACAGCCAGATGTGACATGAGAGATCTTGGAGTGGAGTGGACAACAGCAAACAGCTTAAAAACATCCTCCAGGTTTGCAGGATGGGATAGGTACAAATGGTTTGCACAATTAGAGTTGCTAAAGGGAGTACCTGAGTTCAGCATTTAACATTCCAGGATGTTTTTTAATTGTTTCCTCATCACGGGGATGCACTGGGAGAGTTGAGGCTGTGAACCAGTGAGAGAGACTGGAACTGTATACAACCACAAATTGAGGTTTTCTTCATGTTTTAGCCATTCCTCTGGATTAGTACTAACGAATTCAATTCACAGACTAAATTAAACTCTAGCAGCTCCTAACCTGTGCTAAAGAGGAGTTAATTAAACTCCTAGTTAACTAAACAACTCCCAACCTGTGCTAAAGAGGAGTTAACTAAACTAGTTAAGTAAACAACTCCTAACCTGTGCTAAAGAGGAGTTAATTAAACTCCTAGTTAACTAAACAACTCCCAGCCTGTGCTAAAGAGGATTCTTTATGAAGAATGAATCCAAAGGGTCCTGATGCTGAAAAGGAATGATGATGATGATGATGATGATGATGATGATGATGATGATGATGATGATGATGATGATGATGATGATGATGGTGATGATGAGGCTGTGTCAGACCAGGTAACCCCCACCCCACTGTCACTGTTTTACTGAGAAAGGCCCCCCAAAAAGCTATTCCAGAGCACTGAGCTGTAGGGGTGTTAATAAGCTTCATTTCCTGGGAAATGTCTTCACGTGGACTTTAATGGTGTGAAGTGGAAACTGCCAGCAGGCAGAAGAGCAGCTCTGAAAAGCCTCCCTGAGCAGGGTGGGGCTGGGGAGAAAGTCTGGGATCACCCAGGGTGGGATCGCAGAGGATCGGGAGGGCTGTGGCACGACCAGGAGGAGAGGAGAGGATTCCCTGGAGCCATGGAGAGTCTCAGGCTGGCCCAGGGAGAAGGAGGGGACCTGTGTCAGAGATTTGAGGGCACCTTGAACGTGCAGAACCTGCAGAACCAGCTCCAAGCTGCTGCTCAGGAACCCCTGGAGCTGCTGGAACAGAGCAGCCGCAGTGAATCCCATCCTTTACCCACCACAGTTTGCTCTTCCAAGCCTCCAAGATGAATGGGACAGGCCAGGTGGGGTTTGCACCCTCCCTCTGAGCTCTGAAATCCCCAGCCCGATTTCCAGCATTACATCTTTTGGGTTCAGAGCCACGGAATGGAAGAGCCCCCGCTCCCAGGAGATGATCTATTGCACAATGAATTACTTTAAAACCAAATTGTTACCCCACAGGGCAGGGATCACACGACTTAAAGAGATGTTAACAAGCCGTGACAAACCTCTGGCATCAGAATTTTCAGGCAAGCTGTTCTGCATCTAAGGCAGTCACTAAAGATCACACAGCATCTGAAAAATGAAGGATACAGAGATGAGTAACCCCTCTCTGCTCCATTCCAGAGACCTGCCCATAGGAAGCAGGGCTGTGATTTGCACACTATCTGAACCTGATTATGGCTAATTTTTTGCATACAGAGCATGGAAAGGATCCTGGCTGAGGCATGGAAAATATGTGGCCACATGAGTCATTCTGCAATGGTTCATAAATCCTGAGAGAATCACAAAAGCAAAACATCTAACATTGCATCTTCCCTCTCCCTGCCAGTGCAACTCCACCTCTTGACACGCTCGGCACAGGGATGTGGGAATATGGTGAAAGCAAAGGAAATAGGATCATTTTCTCCTTGGAATAGAAGAATCTCATCAAACAGCAGCCAGGCTCAGATTTGCAACCTTCACAGAAGAGGCCATTCATGAGGCGAGGAGAAAGAAACGAGCTGCTCCTCGGCTTGCCAAAGCAAATTCACAGTTCCTACTGCCTGGGCTCCAGCTCCTGTCCTTCCTTCCTTCCCTGCAGGGCCAGGCAAGGGCTGCAGAGCACAGCCCAGAGCCCAGCACCTCCTGTCCCACTGGCCCATGCCACACTGGGGCTCTGACACGGGAGATGGGACAGGATTTAGGTGTCAGAGCTCAGTGCATCCCTCTGGGTGCCCAGAGTTGCTGAGGGGCTTGGAGACCCTGGCACAGCCCAGAGCACCTGGGGATTTGATTGTGACCCCTGGTGCAAGTTGCCAGCTTTGTATGAGGACCTGAAAGTCACAGAGATTTGAACAATGTAATAATAAAACGATCACAGGGTGAAAATGTAGATTTTAGGATTTTTTGGTATGGGGGTTATGGGGACAAGATGGAGGAATCTGAGCGTGTCCAGCCTTTCTTCTTCTTCTTGTTCTTCATTTTCTGCAGTGATGTTGGCACTTTGGGATTGGTTTAGAGTAGAAGTGCACTGTCTAACATGGGTGATAGGTATTGGGAATTAAGTGTAAATATGTTATATGTAGTTTGTAGTATAAAAAGACAACACAAAGAGTGCCTGTGGCTGCCCTGCTGAGCAGATCTCAGCTGGGCAGAAAGAAAATTTTATAGATAAGAATTAATAAACAACCTCAAGACCAAAAAGTGAAGAGTCCAGACTCGTTCTTCAGCTGCACAGGCTGAAACAGAGACATCCTGCACATCTCAGGGCAGCAATCAACAACCATCTACCCAAGGTTTAGGAGCTTCCCAGAGCAGAGCACAGAAGGGACCTGCTCTGGGGGTTAGAGCAAGGGGAACCTGGCAGCAAAGGCTCTTAAGGCTCATTTAACCTCTGCCAGGCCCTGTTACAGCATCATCAGGGCTGTTTGCAGCTCCATGTGCTGCTCTGAGTTCTTATCCCAGGCAGAGTGGGGATTGTGCAGGGTGGGACTGCTCAGCTGTGGGGAAAAGCAGCTTTTTGTGGGGCAGGAGTGGCTGGAGCTCCCCATTATCTCCCCACCAGCAGGGACTTCCTGAGTGCCCTTTGCAGGCCCCTTTCCTGCTGCTTGGAGCTGCTCTCCCTGTCCCAGTGCTTTATCAGAGGAAGCAAAGCATCTCCTCTCTCTGCCACCCACCCTTGGTGTGTCATGGTGCTCCTGCTGCTGCTTTCCAGTGCAAAGAGCTCCAACCCAGAGGACTTTTAACAATCCTCTGCACTAAAAGGTGCAGGAGCTTGGTGCTGTTTAGCCAGGAATAAAAGGGAATAAAAGGGAGCTCTGAAGGGCCCAGCCTGATCTGGAGGCTGCAAGGCTGACACTGAAACCCTTGCACTGCCAGAACACAGGGCTGCAGGAGCCCCCTGGCATCACTGGCAGGTCTGGGTGGTCTGCAGCTCTGGTGTCTGGGATATCTCCCTGTTTGTAGCACCAGCAAATGTGACTCAGGCTCTAGGAAAGGACCTCAGCTCACCCACAGAGCCACTCAGGTCTCTGTCGTGGGAGGATGCTCAGCATTTCCATGGGCTGAGCTGCGTGGGTTCTGTTTGTGTGCAGACCAAACCCCACATTTGTTATTTCCAGGAATATTCCGGGGCAGGAAGGAGACCCAGATGAGTCACTTGAGCCACTCTGAGGATGAAGTGCAGCCCTAAACCACTTCAGGCCTGGGTGAAGAAGCCCCTCCCAGTCCCACTCTGACGCTGGGGGTGTCCAGCGGTGCCAGCCCCTCCATCCCCTCATCCTGCCCCGTTCCTTCCGAGAGTTAAGGAGCAGCAGGAGCAGGAAATGCGTAAGCAGGGTCCCTTCTGCTGCTGCTGCTGCTGCTGCTGCTCCCACACAGCTCTGGGCTCTGCCAGACCCTGCATTGCCATGGGCCCCCTTGGGAACGGGCAGCTCCTGCTCTGCTGTGCCCTCTGGGGACTCTGCCTGGCCTCAGACTATGATGGTGAGTGTCTGCTTTGGGTGCAGAGCTGCTGCTTGTTAAAGTGCTGGGTGTTTGGATCTTTGTAAGATCCCTGAAAGCTCATTTTTTAATGGGTTCACATGGGAGGATGCTCTGATAGAGCTTCGTGTGGGCTCTTGTTGAACAGAGGTGATGCAGCAGAAAAAGAAGCTGGGGTGGAAGAAACTAGAAAGAGAAAGGAAAAAGAGAGGAGCAGTAAACCAGAAAGGACTCAAAAGCTAAATCTTCAGCTAATTATACACCCAGAGCCACAACTTTACACTGGAGTGGCTCCAGAACTTCAGATTGTTGTGGAAGCCCAGCAGAGGAATTGTTCTCTGGATTCCCAGGCCTGTTCATGGCCGTACATGGAAATTTCTGGATTCCCAGGCCTGTTCATGGCTGTAGAGAGGAATTGTTCTCTGGATTTCCAGGCCTGTTCATGGATTTACAGAGGAATTGTTCTCTGGATTCCCAGGCCTGTTCATGGCTGTACATGGGAATTTCTGGATTCCCAGGCCTGTTCATGGCTGTACAGGGGAATTTTTATCTGGATCCCCAGGCCTGTTTATGGCTATATAGGGGAATTTCTGGATTCCCAGGCCTGGTGATGGCTGTAGAGAAGAATTTCTCTGTGGATCCCCAGGCCTGTTCATGGATTTACGGAGGAATTGCTCTCTGGATCCCCAGGCCTGCTGATGGCTGTAGAGCACCACAGTCCATTTGTGAGCTGTGGGAAACCACAGGGCAAAGGAATCAGGGCTGTTCTCATAAAGGTGGCTGAGGGTGGCTCCTGCACACCTAACTCTGCCAGCCAGCTTTTTGTGCCTGTCACTCAACAGCCTTTCCAGAACATTCCCAGTTGTAGGGACCTCAACAGAAAAGACAAAGGGCAGCCTTTGGGGCAAGCTGTGTGCTCAGTGTCCAGCTGAGGAGGAGGCAGAGTGAGGAACAGGCTGAGTGTGCAACAGGCTGAGTGTGTAACAGGCTGGGTAAGGAACAGGCTGAGTGTGGAACAGGCTGAGTGAGGAACAGGCTGAGTGTGGAACAGGCTGAGTGAGGAGCAGGCTGGGTGAGGAACAGGCTGGGTAAGGAACAGGCTGAGTGTGGAACAGGCTGAATGGGGAATAGGCTGAGTGAGGAACAGGCTGAGTGAGGAATGAGCTGAATGAGGAACAGTCTGAGTGAGGAGCAGGCTGAGTGAGGAACAGGCTGAGTGAGGAACAAACTGAATGAGGAACAGGCTGAGTGTGTAACAGCCTGAGTGAGGAATGAGCTGAATGAGGAACAGTCTGAATAAGGAACAGGCTGAGTGAGGAACAGTCTGAGTGAGGAACAGGCTGGGTGAGGAACAGGCTGAGTGAGGAATGAGCTGAATGAGGAACAGGCTGAGTGAGGAGCAGGCTGAGTGAGGAACAAACTGAATGAGGAACAGGCTGAGTGTGTAACAGCCTGAGTGAGGAACAGTCTGAGTGAGGAACAGGCGAGTGAGGAATGAGCTGAGTGAGGAACAGGCTGAGTGTGTAACAGCCTGAGTGAAGAACAGGCTGAGTGAGGAACAGGCTGAGTGTGGAACAGGCTGAGTGTGTATCATCCTGAGTGAGTAACAGGCTGCCTTCCCCCCCAGATTACTCCCAGAACAGCACCAGCGAGCAGGCCAGCGCTCCGGAGGTCACCCCTTGTCCCCGAGCCATCCCAGGGGACCAGGCCACAGTCAACAACGTCACCTACCTGCTGATCCCCGAGGCCACCCGTGCCCAGCTGGGCAGCGCCATCACCGTGCGCCTCATCCCGTGTCTGTATGTCCTGGTGTTCCTGCTGGGGCTGCCCTCCAACGCCCTGGCCCTGTGGGTGCTGGCCACGCGTGCCGAGCGCCGGGCCCCCACCGTGTTCCTGATGAACCTGGCCACGGCAGACCTGCTGCTCACCTCCGTGCTGCCCTTCAAGATCTCCTACTACTTCCTGGGCAACCACTGGCCCTTCGGGGAGGGGCTGTGCCGCCTCACCACGGCCCTGTTCTATGGCAACATGTACTGCTCCGTGCTGCTGCTCGGCTGCATCAGCCTGGATCGCTACCTGGCCGTGGCTCACCCCTTCTCCTCCCGTGCTTTCCGCACTCCCGCCTTGGCCGCCAGCGCCTGTGCTGGGGTCTGGCTCTGCTCTGCGGCCCTGACACTGCCCCTGGCCCTGCAGCAGCAATCCTACCCCCTGCTCGGGGCAGGCCTCACGCTGTGCCACGATGTCCTGCCCAGGCATGAAGATGATGGGTTTTACTTCTATTATTTCGTGGTGCTGATCTCCTGCGCCTTCCTGCTGCCGCTGGTGCTGCTGGTGCTGAGCTCGGGCGCGGTGCTGCGCGTCCTCCTGCGCGGGGGCGGCCGCTACGGCCACGCTGCCAAGCTCACGGCCCTCATGGTGGTCACCCTGGTGGTTTTTTATGCCCCCAGCAACATCCTGCTGCTGCTTCACTACTCCAGCCCCTGCTCCAGGCTGCACGGCCGGCTGTACCTCAGCTACATGCTCAGCCTGGCCCTCAGCACCTTCAACAGCTGCGCCGATCCCTTCGTCTACTACTACGTGTCGGAGGATTTTCGGGAGAAGGTGAGGAGGAGACTGTTCAGGGGCAGCAAGAAAACCACCACGTCCCTGAAGACCTCCAAGGAAACGCTGCCCCGCTCCAAGCACTCGCTGGTGTGAGCCTCTAGCCCGGCTGGCTGCTCCCAGGGCACTCATCGTGCACACAGAGGGGATAAGAGGAATTCAGCCCTGGAATTCCACAAGTTTCACCCAGAACAGCGTTTCCCAGGGGCCAAGTGCTTTTCCCTGTTTGCACAGATAAGGATGAATAAAGCCAGGCTGTGGGGTTCTTTGCCCAGACAAGATGCTGAGTGCTGGACACATCCATCCTGCATTGGGACACTGCCTGCAGCTCCTCAGCTGGTCCCACACCACCAGAGATGTTCCTCAGCTGGGTCTGGTGTCCCTAACCTGGCTGCTCTCTGCCTGCTAGTCCTGCTCCTGGCTTGCTCTCTGTCCTTAAATGCTTATTGAAGTGCATATTTAAATGCATATTTTCCCTTCCCCTAAAACAAAAAAAAGACCCATCATTGCAAAACCAAATTTCTAAATGTTTCAAAAGGTACTCCCCTGAACTAAACCAGTCTGTCAAAAGAGTGCAGAGTGCTGGCTTGTGTAGCAAAAGCATTCTTGGCTTGATTTGTCAGCAATGTCAGCCCACTGTTGGTAAAAGGTGTAAAAATCTCCTTCACTCATCCCTGTTTTTGCATATCACCCTTGGCATCCATCATTTCTTTGAGGCAAAGGTTGTGTTAGTGGATTTTGTAAAAAAATTATGTCTCATGGAGGGAAATAGTAAAGTAGGAATGGAGCAAAGCCTCTGGTACTCCACACTCCCTTTGTGTAACGTCACCCACAGCCAAAAGCTGGCTCTGATCAAAGAGGTGCTCAGGTTTGTTGTTTGTTGGAATCTACTGCAAATCTGACAAAATGCAGCCAGCTCATCTCTCAGACACAACTGGGGCACAGCTCTGTGAGCAGCCAGGTAGAAAATGAGCAATAAACCTCTTTAGAGCTCCTTAATTCTTTCATTTTCCCAGCACAGGCTTGACAACATAAAGCGTGAATAAGAGGCAGAGAGGATTGTCTTAAAATCAGTTTTTAATAAAATATTTATCAGAATCTAAACCAAACACTTTTCTGGACTCAGACTTGCTAAGATGTGTGTGAACAAACCAACAACTGGTCAGAGAGCTGTTTGTGTGTACCTGTGGGGGCAAAAGGCAGGGGAAACATAAAGCTGGGCTCCAGGTGCTGGGCACTCAGTCAGAAACAGCAGAGACTTAGAAAAACCCCAAACCCAAACCCAAAGCCAGGCTGGTAGAGGTTTTCTAAAGAGTTTCTCTATTCACAATAATGAAAACCAGGTTATTGTGCATTAAATGTCAACAGTCAGTGTGAGCAAAGCAAGTGCTGGTGTGTCAGGGATGTTCTTCGAGCAAGCTGAACATTCTTCTGGTATTTGCTTTCTACTGAGGCTGATTAAGAAGGAGGGGAAGAGGCAAGACCAAAACACAGGACAAGAAAGAACAAGGGGAACTATTGCTTTAAAATAAATACCATGGTAATGATTACTCTGCATAATGTACAGTTACAAATATATAAATATTAATTTCCTCGAAAGGATTGCAAGCATCAATCACTGATAACTAGCACTGCTGCAGCTATTCAGGCACAGAACTGGATGGAAGAAGAGATTTCTGTGTCTTACAAACCCACTGGCACTTCTCTCCTTTTGCAGTGAGGGACCATCAGGAAAAGGAAAGGAGAAATATCTCTGACAGAGGGAGGCAAAGTCTCTAAGCCAGAAATAACCCAAGCAGCAGCAGCAGCAGCTGCTGGCCTTGCTGGCACTGGCTTTCCAGCACCCAGCTGGGCTTTTCCTTGGTGGAAAAATAAAATAAAACAAATCCTTCTGTCTAAACTGCCTGGCTGAGGTGCACAAAGTGGGAGCCTGAGATGTCTTTGTGCTCTCAGGGACAGGAGGGAGACTGAGCAGAGCTGGGTCCAAGCCTGTGAGTGGCTTTGAGTCTGTTCAGCTGTGCTGTGTCCAGTGCTGCTCAGGGATCCAGTCCTACAGTTTCTGTATTCCAAGCAGGATGTTGAACAATGGAGGAAAAATAATCTATGATTTTTTTCCCCCCTAGATAAGAATGAATGATGGTTACAAGAAAGATGAACTGCAAATGTGGGACAGGGGAAAGCTCTGGACCCTCAGCTGGGGTGGAGAAGGGAGCAGAGACCTCCTTTACTCCTGTATAAACCACAGTGGTGGAACTGCAGGTTCCTTGATTCATTTCCTTCAATAAAATCACCTTTTTTCTTTTTAGCCACAAAGAGGAGCTGCTTTGGTGTAGCAAGAGCAGGAGGAGGCAGAGGCTGCCAAGAGCAGAGGGACTGGAAGTGCCAAGGCTGGGGGTGAAGTCAGGATCCAGAAATCCTGTCCCATCCCCTCCCACACACTGCCCTGCTCTGTCTGGCTCTGAGGACATTAAAGCTGCTCTGCCTTTGCCTTCTGAGGGTCCAGGGCTCTCTGGCTTTACTTTGAATTGTAAAGCAGAAGCCAGACTCCTCTGCTTCAAGCACTGGCACAGAGATCCTTCAGACAAGGCCCTGATTGATGGGCTGGCACCACCAGCAGGAATTATTTACCTGGCAGCAGCAGGGGGATGTCTGCAGCTGGAATTAGGACATTACATGTCCCACAGCCTGAGGAAAGTGAAGAAATGCAGGTTTAATTCCTGGCTGGAGCTCCCCACCATCACCTCCTCATCGCCAGGGGGAGGTCTGAGTGCCCAAGGATCTGTGAGAGGACCAAGCAATTTCAAATGACTTCAAACACCTCTCCAGAAGCATTCACTGGGTGCACAATGGGTGAGAGAGAGCAGGAGAGGAACACCAGAAAGGGACTGAGGGATCCAGAGCACAGGTCCCAGCTCCTGGATGAAGGCAACCACAGCCATCACCAGGGTGACCAAATGCCTCATCCTCCAACTCACAGCACCAAACAGCTGCAGCCTGAACCAGCAAACAGCAGGGTTTGTATTGTGCATTTTGAGGCTTAGAAAAGGGAAAAAAAAAGAAAAAAGGAATCTTGTTGCAGCTCACACTAGGCCTGTTATTTACCCAGGGATAAATATTGACTCAGTCCTGTGTGTGTACACAATAGCCAGGGCCTGCCAGGACAGTTGCTTGCAGGAGGTGGAATTTAGTTGAAAGGCATTAATTTACCTGCCAGGCAGGAATGCAGCTGCCAGGGTGAGGGCAGGATCTGCCCCTGCACACCCTGGACCCTCATCCCAGCAGGATCCCCACGAGGGGAGGCTGGCACAGCTGCCAACTTCTGAGGCAGCTCAGAAATTTCTGGGAACTTCAAGACCCAGACCTTCATCATGTCAACTGCATTCTGCAAATGTCTGGCCCCAGACAAAAAGGACTGGAAGCTACACATGCCCAGCCTCTGGGATACCTCCTGCTTGTCCCCATGTGGACATTTTTCTGGAATAAACTTGCCTTTATTCTGGAATGGAATGTCTATACTGGGATATATTCTTGTCATGGTTCCTGTGTAAACAAGCCTTAAAAATGAATGGAGCTGGGCTTTTTTTTTTTTCTGTTTCCATTCACCAATAAACACCCTCAAAAGGAGTTTCCACCCTGCTCTAGGTCCTGGTAACAATAGAAGTGGGAAGATAAAATATTAACACTATTTTGCAAGAGGCAATTGCATGTAACTCCTCCAAAGAGAACAATGCTGCTCCAGGCAGGAAGGGAAACTCAAAAATCTTGGCTCCTGCACTTTTGGAAACACAAAGCTTTTCTTTTTAAGTTTTGCCACGTTGCTTGGGGCAGGTCAGACCGAGGGAGTCCAGCCTGTGACACCAGGGATTGGTGCTGGCCAGCAGAGCCAGGGCCTGGCCAGGGAGTACCAGGAGCAGAACATGCTGTGCTGGATGCCAGTGGGAGCAAAATAAAAGGGCTTGGTGAAGTCAGGCAAACATTGAAAAGGGCTGTGCCTGGGCCAGGTTCATTCTCAGGCCAGGCTTTGAGGAGAAAGGGGCTGAGAAGGCTGCAAGCAGCCCCTGTCAGCACATAGTGCAACACAAAGAGGGCTCCCCCACCTCAGCCCTGCCTCTGCTGAGGCTGCAAACAGCAGCAGACACGAAGCCTTTCAGCCCTGGCAGTGGATTTCAGCTTCCTCAGGTAAAATGTACCCCCCTGAATAGTGGAGCCACAGGGAAGTGTTTCTCTCGTGGGTGCAGGCTGATGGGCTGGGGAAGATGAGCAGCCTCTTGCTATGGCATAATTGGCAAAACACACTGATTTTTTATTATTCTAATTTGAGCAAAAAACTTCTCAGCCTTCTTTCCTCAAACAGCAGTTCAGCTAAGCACAAGGCCTGGACTTAGCTTCTAAGTGTAGCTAGGAAATGGCATTTGCAGAAAATCCTGATAGCAGAGAAAACACTTGGAAATGCTCTATAAAAGTTTGAATTCCAGCCCCTATTTTTCTCACCTAGAGGGCACAGCATATTGGTCTCTCATCACTGGGAGGGCTCCAAAGAGGATGCACAAGAAGGCAGGAAAATGGACAGAAAAATAACTCTGAGTGTCCCCCTTAGAGCTCCAGATCTGCCCTGTGGGGCAGCAAAGCCTACAGTTCTGAGGGCATCAGGAAGTAGTCATCATTCAGGTTCTGTTCTGCAGCAGGTCATCTGGAGGAGCAAACTCATACAGGAGTCGATTCTGAGCCTCTTCTCTTTATTTAAATTATGTATTTCTGTGGGGAAGAGAACACAAGGAAGAAAAGTCACCTTGCTGTGATGCATCTTTGTGAGATATCACTGAACCTGGGGAAAGCTGAAAGGGTCACAGAGCTGGGAGGCACCCTCAGGGATCAAATGCAGCCCCTGTCCCTGCACAGACACCCCAAAAACCCCACCCTGAGCAGCCCTGAGGGCTCTGTCAGTGAGGGGCTGGGAACACAAACCCTGTGAGGAACAACTGAGGGAGCTGGGGGTGCTCAGCCTGGAGAAAAGGAGACTCAGGGGTGCCCTCATCACTCTCTGCAGCTCCTGAAAGGTGCCTGTGCTCAGCTGGGGCTGGGCTCTTTCTCCAGGAACTGACAGAACCAGAGCACACAGCCTCAAGCTGTGCCAAGGGAAATACAGGTTGGATATTAGGAAAAAAATATAGGTTGGATATCAGGAAGTTGGCAAGATCCTATCCTATAGGTAGGATATTAGGAAAAACCTAATTAGGATATCAGGAAAAAATATAGGTTGGAAACTAGGAAAAATTTATCATTCTTTTAGTTTTTAATGGAAAGGGTGATGAAGCTCTGGAATGGCTGCCTGGGGAGGTGGTGGAGTCCCCATCCCTGGGTGTGTTTAACAAAGCCTGGATGTGGCACTGGGTGCCAGGGTTCAGTTGAGGTGCTGGGGCTGGGTTGGACTCGATGATCTTGAAGGTCTCTTCCAACCCAGCGATTCTGGAATTCTGTGATTCTGTGAATTCTGTGTCCAAAGGCTCCTGGAGCTGTGGCAGCCTTGGCACCATTCCCTGGGGAGCCTGGGCAGTGCCCAGCAGCCTCGGGGGGAAGAACCTTGCCCTGAGCTCCATGCCAAGGCCTGGCCCAGCTCCAGCCCTTGCTGGCCTCCTGTCCCTGTCACCCCAAAGCAAGATCCACGTCCATTTCTCCTCCCCACCTTCCCTGGGCTCCTCTGCTCCAGCTGAACACACCAGGTGACAGATCACTCCATTCCCCTGGCGATGAGGTCCCAGAGCCTCTTACAGCTGCCCCATTCCCTTTTTGGGGAACTGTCCAGCACAAGGACACCAGAGGTGGCTCAGAGCAGCCCCCTGCCCCTCTGTGGACTCACCATTCTGCTGGGGTGGCCTCAGCCTGGCTGCTGTCCCCTCCCCTGGAGGTGCTGGCCGTGCTCAGCTCTGCCACCAGCTCGAACGCGTCGCCCTCCACGGCGAAGGCGTCGGGGTCGTACTCGTAGGAGTAGTAGGACAGGTCTGTGTGCAGGGGGGGCCCCTCCTCGGCTGCTGGGGGAGCCAGAGCTGCAGGAGCTGCAGGAGCAGGGCAGGGCAGCAGGAGGAAGGGGTTTTAATCAGGGACACCAGGGTGTTGCCGTGTGATTTCAGGGTTTACCTCAGAACCCGGTCCCTCTCTGATGATTCCCTCCCAGGTGTGTCAGCCACCTCTCCTTTCCCCTCCCAGGTGTGTCAGCCACCTCTCCTTTCCCCTCCCAGGTGTGTCAGCCACCTCTCCTTTCCCCTCCCAGCACTGTCTGTCAGTCCTGGAATTCCAGAAGGGTTGAGTGATTGGCAGAATTCAAAGGATGCCCTCTACCCCTGTGCAGCCATCATATTGTCTGAAAAATCCTTTCCTTAAGGAGGAAGCAAGGAGGGGAAATGAGAAAACAAGGGGGGGAAGAAGGAGAAACAAGGGGGAAGGAGAAACAATGAGAGAATGAAGGAGAAACAAGGGGGAAAGAAGGAGAAAAAAGGAGAGAAAGAAGGAGAAAAAAGGAGAGAAAGAAGGACAAAAAGGGGAGAAAGAAGGAGAAAACAAGAGGGAAAGAATGAGAAACAAGGGGGGAAAGAAGGAGAAAACAAAGGGGGAAAGGAAAATAAAGGGAGGCAAAGGGCAATGTAGTTTGAAAAAAGTTTCCTTTTCTAGCGTGGAATGAACTGAGGTGCTGGAGTTCAAACCCATCAGCCTGAGGGCTGCACACTGTGAGATGCAAGTGTCATGCAGAGGGCAGATGGCACAGGGGACTCACTCTGCACCCTGAAAATCTCTCCTCTGAGCAGGCACCTCAGGTAAGGAGAGCCCCACCTGGGTGGGGACGTGTCCTGTGTGCCCTCAGCTGGGCCTCATTCCATCAAACAAGTGGCAAAGCTGGAGGGACCCCCTGAGGGAGCAGCTCCCCTGGTCACTGAGCAGTGAAGGCAGCCAATTTGCTTCTCAGCCCAACAAGTGGGAAGGTTTTGGGGCCAGGAACCCACAGCAGAGCCATGGACTCCAGCCTGAGCGAGGAGCTGAGGCACCTCTGCCCCAGCACAGTCACACAGCACTGAAATTTCCATCCCTTTGTGTAGGGACAGACCCAGCACAGGCAGGAGCAGGAATTTCTCCTCTTCCCACTCCCTGCAGCCTCTGCTGACACTGGCAGGTCCCTCTGACCAGGCTGTGCCTCTGTGCTCCCTACCCAGAGGGCAGAACTGCAAGATAAAGGGCAATGTAGTTTGAAAAAAGTCCCCTTTTTGAGCATGGAATTAACTGAGGTGCTGAAGTTCAAACCCATCAGATAAAACTTCCAGGAACAGCAGCAAATTTGTGTTTCCTAAAGTGCTCCTCGAGCCAGCTCAGCTGTCCATCCTTCCTGTGTACACTGCTTTAATCCAAACCAAAGCAAGCTCTGAGGCAGAATTATTGCAGGGAGGAAAAATCCCCAGCCTGCCCAAAGCTGGCTTGATTTAAAGAGAACACTCATCAAGGCCTTTGAAAATGTTTGTTCTCTAGAAAGAAAATATCTGAAGGATCTTCCCTGTTGCCTCCCACATCCTCCCAGCTCTGGGCAGGGGAGTCAGGCTCTGTTCCCTCCTTCTTGGCCTCCTCCCTGGGAGAACCTGCCAGACCATGAGCTCCTTCTATGAATGGGTGATTGCTGTCCACCAGGGCTGGGATGAACATCACAGGCCTGACTCTTCCCAGGAATTCAGCTCTGGAGCCCAAGCAAAGAGCACAGGCCGAGGTTTCCTGCTGCACACAAACCACTCCCCCAGCCCCAAATGTTTGTGCCACGGCCAATGTTTGCTGAGCAGGGATGGGGGGAGAGGAAAACCAGCCCTGTGCCAGCTCAATCCGTCCTGAAAGAGCTGCAGCCATGTGGGGAACACACCAGCCAGGGAATTTTGGGGATGACTCCACCTGGAAGCAGAGCTCAGGCTGATGCTCCTGGTAGGAGCTGGTGTGGGTGATGGCATTTAATTAAAAAAAAAAAAAAAAAAAACCAACAAAAAAACCCCCCACAAACAAAACAAAAGTGTCATAATTCCACTTAGAACTTTCTTCCAGTTCCAGCCATTGGCCCTTTCTGATTGTTGGAGCAAAACTGTGCAAAGAGCTTGGGTGTGGGGAAAAGCAGGGGGCCAGAGAGCTGAGCCTGGGGGGTTCCTGCTCACAGCAGCACTGATAGCCCAGCACTGCTGCCCCATACACCTGGATGTTGTTTTCCACCAAATCCATGCAGAATCACAGCACTGATGGCAAAATATTGTCCTCCAGCATCAGTGGCTGTGCCTTGAGTGCCTTTGGCAGAGGAGATTTATCTTGCAGTTCTGGTAGGGAGCACAGAGGCACAGCCTGGTCAGAGGGACCTGCCAGTGTCAGCAGAGGCTGCAGGGAGTGGGAAGAGGAGAAATTCCTGCTCCTGCCTGTGCTGGGTCTGTCCCTGCACAAAGGGATGGAAATTTCAGTGCTGTGTGGCTGTGCTGGGGCAGAGGTGCCTCAGCTCCTCGCTCAGGCTGGAGTCCATGGCTCTGCTGTGGGTTCCTGGCCCCAAAACCTTCCCACTTGTTGGGCTGAGAAGCAAATTGGCTGCCTTCACTGCTCAGTGACCAGGGGAGCTGCTCCCTCAGGGGGTCCCTCCAGCTTTGCCACTTGTTTGATGGAATGAGGCCCAGCTGAGGGCACACAGGACACGTCCCCACCCAGGTGGGGCTCTCCTTACCTGAGGTGCCTGCTCAGAGGAGAGATTTTCAGGGTGCAGAGTGAGTCCCCTGTGCCATCTGCCCCCTGCATGACACTTGTATCTCAGAGTGTGCAGAAGAACAGCAGAGAGTTAGTGATGTGTGGAAGCAATCAAAGCACCCCTGCATCACAGAGGCACTATCAGAGCTACTGGGGATCCCACAGGCTCCAAAATCCACCCAGATCCTTGTGGCCAAGGAGTGACAAGGATCTCAGCAAAGGCACAGCCAGAAATTCAGTGAGACCCCAGTCAGTAACTCAGCTCCTTCTCAAGGATTTTCTGTCCAAACAAATATTGCAGCAGGCTGTGAAGGCACATGAGCACACCCAGAGCTGGGTCCACTCATCAAACTCCTGTCCCACCCTTTTGAGACTCAGTAATTCACCTGAGAAGGAACAGCTGAGGAAGGGGATTCACACAGGAGTTATTACAGCTGAGTCCTGTCACCCTGCAAACTTCCCTGGCAATCAGAGGATCTACAGATGCAAAGAGGATCCCACCCATCTGTTCAAAAAAAGTTTTAAGGTCAAACCTCAGCCATTCTGCCTCTCTGCAGGCTTTGGAAAGGCATTTTAAAATGTTCTGACAACAGCAACAGCTCTGCATCCTGACCTTTCAGGGCCATCTCTGTTCAATTACTCATCTTGAACAGCTGGAATTTATTCCTGCAAACCCACTGGCGTGTGTGGAACTTCAGTGTGGGTCCAGAGGGAGCCTCAACACATCCTGCAATTCCCACTGATGGCTGGGAGGCAGCTGCTGGCTCCTCAATTAAAGATCTCAATTAAAGCATCCACCAGCCCAAGCTGAGCTGCACCAGTCCCATGGCAAACACAGGAGGCTCCCAGACAACACAAACACCACATGCCTCTCTGAGAACCCAGCATTTCCTGCAGATTAACACACCCAGTTGGTTTTACACCAACCTGCCC
Source organism: Agelaius phoeniceus (assembly GCF_051311805.1). NCBI lineage: Eukaryota > Metazoa > Chordata > Aves > Passeriformes > Icteridae > Agelaius > Agelaius phoeniceus. The sequence goes on from NC_135293.1 coordinate 3,196,625, forward strand.
TGAGCTTGATTCGGCTCCTGGAGTTTTGCAGCCGTTTAGGAAGTCCCAGATTTAGGCACGGCTCAGCAGAGCCCCTGCTGGAGCACCTGAGCCGACTTAACCCCATCACATGCTCCAGCAGCCCAGGAGAGGCTGCCTGAGGAGGGGCTCATTCATCTGCTGCACTTTGATTCATGTCCCGTGTGCTTGACCTGAGAGGAGCCCTGAGGATTAATGGAAATCACATGCTGGGCTCTTTTCCTGGGCTGGGATTTAGTCAGTTTGATTCCTGAATGCTCATTCTGCCATGGTTGCTCTCAGCTCAGCATCCTCCTGGCCAGGAAATTCGGGCACTCCCAGATGCCAGGACAAAGGCAGCTCCAAGTGCCTGTGCTTTGACAAAAGTCCTTACGGCACTCAAGTTTGTCCATCTAAAATCTGAATTAAAATGCCACACAAAATAATCAGATTTTCCCCTTTAGCTCCTTCTGAGCCAGCGCTCTTTCTGTCAATTCAGAACAGAAACCACAGAGGGATTTTCCTTTGACTTCAATGCAGATTATTTCAGAAACTCTGTTCTAAACATTTTTTTTTGATTGTGGATTACCATCAAGTTCCATCTATTTTTTTTCCCCAGATAATCATATCAAATTTTTATTTGAAAATTATGTAATGGCAGCCCCATTTTTGTAGCCCTTGGTGTGGCCTCACATTCCAGCAGTGCCCAAACGAAACACTTTGGGAATGCTGCTTGAAAGGGTTCAGATTGCAAATTTTCCATGCTGAACACATGGCATGTGTATAGAATAAAGGGCAACAAGGCATAAATATATTCACAATAAGTCCAGGAAAAAAAAAGGGGGGAGGAAAGTAGCAGAGACATTAAACACTAAGACTGAATGACCATAAGAAAATGTGATAATGGATTATTCACCATATTTTTGCACCTTAATTAGAAAACTGTCCATCAGCTGCTGTCCAGAAAGGAAAGAATTGGTGTCTCCTGTTGGACATGTGCTAGTTTGACTCTGGTGCACAAGAGGACATGAGGAGCCACAAAGCTCCTGAATTTAATTCTTCTCCTGAAGAGTTTAACTGGTTTTACCAATTTGTTGGGAGAGTTGGAGGCCAGGGGAAAATTAATGAGTGGAAAGCAGCCAGGAAAAATCTAGACCAGTTTATTTACTAGAAACAGCATGAAACAAGCTATTCTATTGACCCTCCACTGCTTCTTGGTGAGATTTATTGTGAGCCATGAGCGAGTTCGACACGAGTCTTGGAAAAAAGTGCACGAACATAAGCACCAAATAAAATGAGCAGCCAAATTCCTGGCTACTCCATCCACTGACCTTAACATTTTTGTTCACTAAGGCTCTTTATTCCAAACAGCAGCTCTGAGAGAACTAAGACTGCCAGCCCCATTTCTGCACAGAACTGCAGGGACAAAGTTAATCCACCTGGATTTGAGTCCTTGCAGTGGTTTGGGCTCTTGTCAGTTGTTTTTTGGAACACATTACATCAGCCTGGCTTTCAATGGGATCTTTCCAGCTTAATAGTGGAAGAAAAGATCACAGAGAGTGTGTTGTTCAAACTCAGCAAGGCTGAGAAAATAGGAGGGTCAGTTGTCCACTCCTAGAAACAATTACCTAAATCCTGCAGGTGCTGAGCTGGGCAGGATTCCTGCATGATTTCCTGGAAGGAAAAGGACTAGGAGAGCTGTCTGCTACTGAATACCTCTCATCCTCAGCTTCCCTGACCTCTTCATCTGATTTCTGAATATTCTATCATTTCTAGAAGATGGAGAAATTCAGCATCTTTATTTAAAATGTGCTTGAGAGGCACTTGTACTTAGTACAGAGATAGGACAGACTTTAACCTTATTTAAGAAAGCCTTTGGATAAATGCAAAAGTATTGCATTACCTGCTGGAGTCTGGGGAGCACTGGGCTGCTCAGCTGTGTGGGAGTGTGTCTCCCTTTCTTCTGGTAAGTTCTTGGCTACAAATACAAAGGAAAATAAATTCATTTGTCACATAATAATTCGTTAATAATGCTTCTCTAGTAAAGGTTTGCGTTTCCAGAGGTGGAGTAATCAGTTCCCTGATACACCACACACACACCCACCTTGAAAGCCCCTGCAGAATCTCCAAAGCATGCTACATTTCATGGATTTAATTTTTATCCAGGAATATTCACTTCAGATCAAACAGTATCACTCACTTTCTCTTCAATTCATTCTGACTGGTAAAACATGTATCCATGAGAACAGAAAACCAGCTATTTCAAGCTGAAAAGCAGCTGCCCTTATCCCTTAATCAGCTGTACTACAAACAGCAAAGAGCAGGTTCACAATTCTCCTCCTTTCCCTACCACACCCGTGGAACATTAATTTGCTCGAATGACGATTTGCGACATCCAGCAGCCGTACCACGACAGAAAAGAGAAGGAAACGAAACCTACAGGCAGAAGAGCACTGAGACATGGGCATCTGCTCTATCCTGGTGTTGTTCCTGCAGGATGCCACCTCCATCTGGCAGTGGTTGGGGTAGATGTGGCCGTCGGAGGCACACACGGGCTCGCCGTCGTAGCCGCAGTCCCGCGAGCACAGGCACTGCTCGAAGTGCTCGTCCTCCAGGCAGCCAAAGATGTTGTTGCAAGGGCCAGAGTGGACAAAGCCTGGGGATTAAACAAAGCCCAGTCAGTTTTGCACAGCACAGGGAAGGTGGAATGGGAATGTTGCACTGATCATCAGGTTTTTGTGTTGAAATGTCAAAAATTTCTAACGGGAATTTAGAAATTTATAGTTAGAAGCTCTGGGAAAAAAGTTGCCTTGGGATAAAGCAACTGGTGTTTGGCCACAGAGCACAGAAAGGAGCAACAGCTTCTGGGGCAAGTTATTCCATTCAGGGATACATGAAATTGTTCAATCCTTCCACAGTTAATTGTGGAACTCCACTGCAAAATACTGGAGAGAAAGAAAACCAAATTGCATGGTAAGAAATATTAGAGAGAAAGAAAATCAAATTTCATGGTGAGGATTTTTTACCTCCTCATTTACTGACACATCTCCCCATGTGCAGCTTCTTCCAGAATTAGACATTTTATTTTGCCTCTGAAGCAAATCACAGTCACTTAAGTGCCTGAAGAGCACCACTGCTCTGTTTGTCCTGACTTTAACACTGCAACCCCCAAACCTTTGTGAAACTTCCACTAACACAGGGAGGGAAACACAACACTTGTCCAAATATAATTTATAATATTATATAATATGATATAATTTTATATATTTCTATAAAAAGATAATATAAAATTATATTATATTATTTAATTTATTTATATTATTATTTTATATATTATTATTATATATATTTTATTATTATTTTATATATTTTTATATTATTTTATTATTTATATTATTTTATTTATCACTAACAGAGTGAAACACAACATTTGTCTAAATATAATTTATCATATTATATATTAATATATAATTTTATATAATTATATAAAAATATAATATTAAAATGATATAATTTTATTAGGCTAATAGAGAGGGAAACAACATTTGCCTAAATTTAATTTACAATATTATATAATAATATATAATTTAATATATTTATATATAAATATAATATAAAAATGATATTATTTTATTATACTAACACAGAGAGCGAAACACAACATTTGTCTAAATATAATTTATCATATTATACATATTATATAATAATATATAATTTTATATATTTATATAAATATATAAAAGAATATATATAAATATATAAAATATATAAAATATATTATATATATATAAAAATATATATAAATAAATAAATAAATAAATAAATAAATATATATATATATATATATATATATATATATATATATATATAAAAATATATATATAAAAGAATAGAAATGTTCTGAGTTCAGAACAGTTGTGGGTCCCATTTTCCCTAAAGATCCATGTGGTTTTGGGGTAACTCACCAACCCACTGGCTGGCTGAGCTTTCCACCTCGTTGCAGGTTGGGCCATCACAGAGCTCCCTGGCCAGGGGGCTGTTCTCACTCACGTTGTAGAAACGAGTGGCTTCAAAAGCTGCAGCAAGGAGGAGAAATCACAGATGAGCCTCATGCCTGGAGATCTGGTGGGATCAGAGGGGATCAGGCACAAACCTGGCTCGTAGTAATCGTACACTTTGATGGGAACCGGGGCTGTTTTCCCAACTATGTGCTCTCTGAAAGCTTGGAACTTCACACAGGTCATGCACTGGCTGGGAATCTGCGAGAAATAGGGTAAAACACTCAAAAACAACACTTGGAGTGAAGAGAAATGAACACAGCATCTGTTGGCCTCAAATGCCAAGCACAAAGACACCTCCAATACTCCAAGTACAGGGACAGAGATAATGAATAAAAACCAAACAGGGTGAATAAAGCAGGATGCTTTGCTGACCTTTAAAACTCGTGTTTGCCACAGAGCCATGGCAGACACTCCAGCTGTGCTCCCTGTCTTGCCCACAACCACCAGACAATTTCCTGCTGCTGACCAAGCCAAGAGAGATCTCACCTTCCACTCTCAGGTCTGTGCTGGGAGATCTAAATTATTCTGCATTTAGCACTGCTAGTTGGACTTGAAAATCAGATTATTTCAAGGGAAAATTCTAAGTGATAGCCACCCAAAACCACTCCATGGGCTGAAGGGAATCGCCTGCCTCTGTTATACTTTGGTTTCCAAGCAAAACCAGAACCTCACCTGCAGGAAAAGAAGCTCAAGCAAAAACCACTTAAAGCTGCAGGGTGATCCTCACCCCTGAGGGACCCCCAACACCCTGCCTGTGCCTCATCCCCTGCTCATTTGCCTCGCCTTAAAATCCAACATAATTATAAGAAACAAAGCCATTACCTCATCAAAATAAAAGAGGACTTTTCTTCCATCCACTTCATATCTTTTTAACCCAATTTGCTTGTTCATCAATAACTGGGGCAAAAAAAAAAATTAGAATTGTCATTTTTAGTTTAATCTCCTTTTATAGAAAACAGGTAGAAATGAGAGAAGAAGTAAGATTTCAGGCTGCTTAGAAAACTCATCAGACACTAAACTCCAGGGATTTCTTCTGTTGGAAAAGGGTGTTTCCATAAGAGAGGGAAAATGCAAAGGGATTGAAATTGCTGTCATGTGGCAGAAAGGGAAAATCCACCTGTGTGTCCCTGCCTGTGTCCTGCTGAGGAATTCTTGCAAGAGAGGGAAAATGCAAAGAGATTGAAGTTACTTCTGGGTCCTGCTGAGGAATTCTTGCAAGAGAGGGAAAATGCAAAGAGATTGAAGTTACTTCTGAGTCCTGCTGAGGAATTCTTGCAAGAGAGGGAAAATGCAAAGAGATTGAAGTTACTTCTGAGTCCTGCTGAGGAATTCTTGCAAGAGAGGGAAAATGCAAAGAGATTGAAGTTACTTCTGAGTCCTGCTGAGGAATTCTTGCAAGAGAGGGAAAATGCAAAGGGATTGAAGTTACTTCTGAGTCCTGCTGAGGAATTCTTGCAAGGTGCATCAGCTGAGGGCTCTTGGACTCTGCTGCTGCCTCATTCATGATCTCACCCAGCAGCTCCCAGATTGTTTTCAGTGCCAAGGCTCCAGCAAGACCCCAGAGACCCCAACCCACTCAATGAAGTCTCTTATTTATTGACACCCCTCAGACCACCAGGGAATCTCCCTGGGTATCGAAGGTCCCCTCCTCCCAGCAGCTGAAAAATCCAAACCATTCTCCTGCCAGGAAAATTAATCCTCCCATTTGAAAAGAGCAGCCATTTGAAAGAGCCCCAGGCACCCTCCTCTGACAAATGGGGTCAGGCCAGGCCTCTGCTCCTCAGCTCCTCTCCCTTCCAGGCCCAGGGATTTGGAATTTGGGGTTTGCACTGTACTAGGCAGGCCCACACACCCACTTTTTATATTTTTATCTTTTTATCTGCACACTATCTAAGGGCACTTCCCACATCTCCAAACCTTCATCTTCAATTTTCCAAAAGTTCCTCCTATGATTTCTGCCCTTGGAACATCTCAACCCTGTGACTGTCCTCCCTGATCAAGCATTATTATTTTGATAATTTGTATTTAGAATGCATCTGGCACGTGGAAAATACCTAATACTGAAGCTGGGGAGGATGAGGGTTTGTGGAAAAGAACTTTTGTGTTTTAATCAAAGTTTGGAGAGACAAGATAGGGCCAGAGCACTCTATTCTATAATTCTATTCTCTAAACTGTCCCATTACTTCAACCTCTGTCAGACAACCCCATTTTTAAACGTATTCTTGTGGGGGTATTTTGTGAGTCTTTGTTTGTTTGTTTGGGTTTTTGTGGGTTTTAGGGGGGTTGGTTTTGTTTTTTTGTTTTTGGTGGTTTTATTTTTGCTTTTATTTTTATTTTTATTTTGGTTTTAATGTTCTTAAGTTACTTTGAGATTGCAAGCTAAAATCTCTGTGGAAGTGGGAACAAATAATTATAATTATTATTATTTTCATAATTATTATCATAATTATTATGAATAAAGTTAATAATTATTATATACAATAATGTAATATTAATATATATTATTATATATATCTTAAGTTACTTTGAGATTGCAAGCTAAAATCTCTGCAGAAATGGGAACAAATAATTATAATTATTATTAATTTTATAACTATTACGAATAAATTTAATAATTATTGTATATATTAATGTAATATTAATATATATTATTATATGTATATCTTAAGTTACTTTGAGATGGCAGGCTAAAATCTCTGTGGAAATGGGAACAAATAATTATAATAATTATTATATATAATATACAATATATATGATATATTATATATATTATAGTAATTGTAATAATAATTACTACTAACAAATATGAAAATAATAATAATAATAATAATAATAATAATAATAATAATAATAATAATAATAATAATAATAATTTAGAATGACACAAAACAAGCAGCCCTGCTTCTTTCTGAACACTGAAATTTGCCCAAACTCCTGCTTGTAACCCCTGCTCCCCAGCTTCCTGCTCCTCCTGTAACAAGCCAAGCACCGTCTCTTTAAGCCCCCCACAATATGAAAAAGGCCAATTTAATTTGTCCTTATAATTTTAGGGCCCTGCTGGTGGCTGTTATTCCTCAGCAGTCCATGGCTGCAGACAGGACTTTTATGAGGGCCTGGAGACGCCGGCGCCACCGGGAACTGCTGGGCTCAGCTAAAAGTGCATTTTTCTGGTGGGGTTTGATCTATCCCAGCCCAGGGTGACCTCCTGACCCTGTCGACATCCAGCATTATTAGGAGGATTTGTGGTGGGTTGTGCACAGAGCCCTCATTAAGCACAGCTGCCCTGGGGCTGCACGTGGGGCTGCTCCAGGCCTGCGTTGAGGGAAAAATCACAAAATGCCAAAAAAATGCCAGAAAATGCTGATTTACAGCCCAGCCCCTCCACAGCAGGGCAGGGAAAAGGCAGCAGGGGCAAAGGTGGGACTTGGCTCTGCTCAAGGTGGGGTCCAAAATACATCAGAATTTTGTGTTGGGCCCTTGTTTGGGAGCCATGAAGAAATCACAGGATGGGTTGGGTGGGAAGGGACCTTAAAACTCATCCAGTGCCAGCCCTGCCATGGCAGGGACACCTTCCACTGTCCCAGGTGCTCCCAGCCCTGTCCAGCCTGGCCTTGGGCACTGCCAGGGATGCAGGGGCAGCCCCAGCTGCTCTGGGAATTCCATCCCAGCCCCTCCCCACCCTCCCAAGGAACAATTCCTGCCCAATATCCCACAAAAATCTCCCCTTTCCCAGTGGGAGCCATTCCCTGTGTCCTGTCCCTCCATCCCTTGTCCCCAGTCCCTCTCCAGCTCTCCTGGAGCCCCTTCAGGCCCCACAAGGGGCTCTGAGGTTCTCCTGGAGCCTTCTCCTCTCCTGCCAGGGAACAATTCCTGCCCAATATCCCAGCTAAATAGGAATTTTTCCTATCTAAATGGAATTTTTGCCCATCTAAATTCCACTTTGGCAGTGGGAGCCATTCCCTGTGTCCTGTCCCTCCAGGCCTTGTCCCCAGTTCCTCTCCAGCTCTCCTGGAGCCCCTTCAGGCCCTGCAAGGGGCTCTGAGGTTTCCCTGGAGCCTTCTCCTCTCCAGGTGAGCACCAGGGAACAATTCCTGCCCAATATCCCATCTAAATGGGACTTTTTTCCCATCTAAATGGGACTTTTTTCCCATCTAAATGGGATTTTTTCCTCCATCTCAATGTCACTTTCCCAGTGGAAGCCATTCCCTTGTCCTGCCCCTCCAGGCCTTGTCCCCAGTCCCTCTCCTGAAGCCCCTTTAGGCCCTGCCAGGGGCTCTGAGCTCTCCCTGGAGCCTTCTCCTCTCCTGCCAGGGAACAATTCCTGCCCAAAATCCCATCTAAATACGACTTTTTCCCATCTAAATATGACTTTTTCCCATCTAAATGGGATTTTTTCCCATCTAAATGTCACTTTTCCAGCAGGAAGCCACTCCCTGTGTCCTGTCCCTCCATCCCTTGTCCCCAGTTCCTCTCAGGCCCTGCAAGGGGCTCTGAGGTTCTTCTGGCAGAGCTGGATCAGGTGGGGCTGTATCTGCATTTTGGGCTTGTATCTACTGATATGCCTGGGTTTTGTCACCACATTTCATTTTTAGAGATGCAAAAGGGTTTAAATGCAATAAAACACCACGGAATTCAGGTCTTCAAGGAGAACAGTCCCTCTTGAAGATGCAAAATTCTTCCCAATTTAGGAAAATCTCCTGCTTTCCAAAGGAAGCAATCCTGGTTCAGCAGCAGAGCCTCCTGGGCTCACACACACACTTATGACAGGGAATTTTTGGTTTTGAGGCCCTGGCACAGGGTGGCCAGAGCAGCTGTGGCTGCCCCTGGATCTCTGGCAGTGCCCAAGACCAGGCTGGACAGGAAAAGAGGGGAAAATGGGGAAAAATGGGGAAAATGGGGGGGGGGGAAATGGGGGAAAAATGGGGGGGAAAATGGGGGAGGAAAATGGGGGAGGAAAATGGGGGAGGAAAATGGGGGAGGAAAATGGGGGAGGAAAATGGGGGAGGAAAATGGGGGAGGAAAACGGGGGCAAAAGGGGAAGAAAAATGAGGGAAAAAGGGGAAGAAAAAAATAAATAATAATTAAAAAAAAGCAGTACAGGAATATATTCCTTGAGAACTTTCCTGTTTTCCTGCAGTGAAAACCCTTCACGCTCTTTCTTTTGACCCTTTCCCTCTGCTCACAGAACATTCCATAGGTTTAACACCATGAAGATATCCTGTTGTTCTCCTCCTGGGACATTTGGAGCTCTCTCTGGTTCTAATCCATATTTTTTCTGCTGTTATTTACATGAATGACTGTGCAAGACACTTTATTTGACAGCCCTACACACGCCCATCACTCCAGCACCTTCAGCAGAGGGGAAAAGCAGGAACCAAACCCACTGCAGGCTCCTCACCTAAATTTTCCTTTTTTTTTCCCCCCATGGGCTTGCTGGAGAACTCCTGCTCCCACCTGAACATTCAGTTGGTTGCATGAGAGAGAATATCAGACCCACAGGCAAATAAAATCTGACTCATTTTACATGCTTGGGTTTGAAAAGAGATTTCTCCACGTGCAGCTTGTGAATGGATATAAATAACTGCAGTTTTTCTCTTTATAGGAATAATTCCATATCTGATCCCCTGTTCTGAAAGGATGCAATTGCTTCTCAGGCATTAATACAAAAATTTCTGTGGCTTCAGGGACATCTGACAGCGGCTTCTGACATGGATTGTAAACCCCTCCAGAGGGCTTTTTCCTCCAAGAAAATGCAATAGTGTTTTAATTATAAATCAGCCATATCAAGGGAAATCCTAGAGAAGGTAAAGCAATGTGCACTCCTCCTTGAATTATGAGATCAAATTAAACTTCACAATGATTCTGCTTAAAAATTCTTTCCTGAGATCCCTTCTCTTCCCAATATAATGAGATAAAGTTATTAACAGAAGAGGTTCTTTAGAAGCAAAATATTTTTACCAGCTCTCAAGGATGCAAAAATTTTACACCTCTTCAGTTTCAATTATAAATCAGCCAAATTAAGGGAAATCCTAGAGAAGATAAAGCAATGTGCACTCCTCCTTGAATTATGATATCAAATTCAATTTCCCAACGATTCTACTTTAAAATTCATTCCTCAGATCCCTTCCCAATATAAAGTTATTAACAGAAGAGGTCATTTAGAAGCAAAATTTTTTTACCAGCTCTCAAGGATGCAAAAATTTTGCACCTCTTCAGTTAAACAGTCCTTAAAAAAAATAAATCTTTGCAGCACAAGAACCCCAGCAGTGAATGCAACGTTCCACAAAATGTAATGAGTTGCAATGAATGGAATACTCCCACAAATATAGAGCAAAGCTCAAGATTTCAGTTCATCTGCCCTGAAGGGCTGGCTGGGCACGAGGCACATTCTGTCCACCTCAGCTTGGCTGCAAGAAACACCATGTTCTCCCAGAGAGAAGGGGAAAAAAATAAATAATAAAAAGGGCAAAAAAATTCCAAGACACAGAGCCTCCAAAGAAATGGGATCCAGATGTTGGAGATAACACAGCTCACTAAGCAGCCATAAACAGCTCCTGTTAGAGCACATTTGCACCTCAGCTTTTCCAAGGGCTCTCAGTTAATTACTGGCTTGGCCAGGTTGGGTTTGCTCAGCCTGCTCTGAATGCCTGTTCCCTCATTTCAGAGAGATTTTTTGACAAGTGGAATCTCTTCCTCCCCTTTCTCAACGTTAATTGCATCTTTTCAGCACTCAATGGCCTCCTCCTGGCCCTCAGAGGGAACCCCTTCCAGGCAGAGATCCACATCTCAACCCTGCACCCTCATCCCATTGATCCCATCCCATCCCATGGATCCTATTGATCCCATCCCACTGATCCTATCCCCATGGATCCCACCCCATCCCATGGATCCCATCCCATAGATCCCATCCCACGGATCCCATCCCATCCCATTGATTGCATCCCACTGATCCTATCCCATCTTATTGATCCCATCCCATCAATCACATCCCATCCCATGGATCCTATTGATCCCATCCCATCCCATTGATTCCATCCCACTGATCCTATCCCCATGGATCCCACCCCATCCTATTGATCCCACCCCATTGATCCCATCCCATGGGTCCTATCCCATCTTATCAATCACATCCCATCCCATTGATCCCATCCCATGGATCCTACCCCATTCTATTGATCCCATCCCATCCCATTGATCCCACCCCATTCTATTGATCCCATCCCATAGATCTTATCCCATTCTATTGATCCCATCCCATCCCATAGATCTTATCCCATTCTATTGATCCCATCCCATTGATTCATCAATCCCATCCCACTGATCTCATCCCACTGATCCCAGCCCATTGATCCCATCCCATCTTATTGATCCCATCCCATAGATCCCACTGATCCCATCCGAATCCCATCCCACTGATCCCATTCCATTCCATCCCATCCTATTGATCCCATCCCATCGATCCCATCCCACTGATCCCGATCCCAATCCCATCCCATTGATTCTATCCCATCCCATTGATCCCATCCCATTCCAATTCCATCCCTTACCTGCTCCAGGCTCTCAATATCTGCCCGAAACCCCGAGAACAAAGGCACTTCCAACACAGCCATGTTTGAGGATCCAGAGTGCAGCCATCTTCCCATGGGAACAAAAACAGAGAAAATGGGAACAAACTCAAGATCCATGGACAACTCAGAATGGAGAAACCAACTCCAGAAGAAGGAAAAAAAATAACATATTAAAAGGCTCTCCTTGTTGAAGTGCTTGGGAAAAGCCACAAGCCACAAGTTGTTTTTTAAAAATCCTCTTTTCTGCTTTTATTTAACAAAATGATGCCCAGCTCAGAGGGGGTAAGAGATGTCCTGGAACACAGAGGCAGAAAAGCAGAGGGATGCAGTCACCTGTGGGGCTGATTGCTTTCTTTTTCAATTAATCACTGAGAAAATGCCCTTGGGAAAAGGAAATAAACCCTTGGAGCAGGAGAAACTTGTGTTCCACCCTGAGAGGAGGGCTGTGGATGGACTGTGGTGGGAAAGGGATGCTAATCCCTGACACCAGGCAAGGTCATTCAGTCCTGGGCTTCCATAAATGCCTGTTTCACCCCTGGCACTGAGAAAAGGACTTCTGCTAATGAGTCAGTAAAGTGCTGTTAAATCACTGCCTGTATCATCCTCCAGAGTATAACTGAAAACTCAGAAAAAATCTCTGAAATTGAGTTGTTATAAATGTGCACAAAACCCCACACAAGAAAGGCGTGGAGAGAAGGGGCAAAATCTCAATTTTTGCAGCATGGCAGAGGAGTGTCCATCCTTAGGCAGCTCCTGGAATTCCAGAACAAGGTGGGGGCTCCTTTTCTCTGTGCTGCCAGCAGCTCCCAGCCCTCCCTCCTTGGCAGCTCACCCGTTTGCTGTGCCCTACCTGGGCTGGGCCCAGCAGGGAAATGGGGGGAAAATGAGGGGAAAATGAGGGGAGAATGGGGAAAGCTCTAAGAAAACACAATCCCACGGCTTCCAGCACCAGATTTGCCAGCTCTGAGCTGGCTCCTCTCTCTGGAGCCCCCTCAGCTCAGGGGTTGGGGTGCCACACTCCAGCCCAAGGCTCACAGTAGCATGAGGAGGCTCTGGGTGAGGCACTCAGGGCTCCCAGAGCCATTAAACCTCCTCAATTCCCATCTGACTCCATGCTCCTCCTGGTAATGGGCACAAAAACTTGCAAGAGCATGCAAAGTGTATTCAAACACAGCCACACTCCCAAATAAATCATCCAGGATCCCTCAATTCCCATCTAACTCCATGTTCCTGTTGGTAATGGGCACAAAAAGATGCAAGAGCATGCAAATTGTACTCAAACAGAGCCACACTCCCAAATAAATCATCCAGGATCCCTCAATTCCCATCTAACTCCATGCTCCTGTTGGTAGTGGGCATCAAAAGATGCAAGAGCATGCAAAGTGTACTCAAACAGAGCCACAGTCCCAAATAAATCATCCAGGATCCCTCAATTCCCATCTAACTCCATGTTCCTGTTGGTAATGGGCACAAAAACTTGCAAGAGCATGCAAAGTGTATTCAAACACAGCCACACTCCCAAATAAATCATCCAGGATCCCTCAATTCCCATCTAACTCCATGTTCCTGTTGGTAATGGGCATCAAAAGATGCAAGAGCATGCAAAGTGTACTCAAACAGATTCACAGTCCCAAATAAATCATCCAGGATCCCTCTGCCTGCATCTCCCCAGCCTCTGTTACACATCACAGCTCTGTTTTCCACCCTGGGCTCTCCCTAACCCTTCAGCAGTGCCCCAGGGATGTCACTGGCCATGGCAACACTTCATCACATCCTGAGAACACCCCCAGCTCCAAAACAGCTCAGTTGTCACCCTCAGCTGCACTCCTCTCTTCACACTGCCCCAGCAAGATGATGATGATGGAGCTGAGAGCATCATTACAGCAAGAAGGGGAGGAAAGGAAGATTTCATTTGCTTTTGTTTCCTTTCCAAGCAATCCATCTCCCTGCACTGGGCTTCTTCTCAAATTTCTGCCTCAGCTGCAGCAATTCCCAGGACAGGAGTTTCAGAGCTATCAGCAGAGAGGTTGTGCTGATGCAGGGCAGCCTCCTCAGCATCTGACACCGCTGTGGAATTTCATCCTCTCCTCAAAACAGGCTGAGGGCTCGGGCAGGGGGAGAAGAGGTTGGCACAGTGACATTGTGACACTTGGGGGCAGTGCTTGTGCCACAACACATCCCCACAGACCAGGGGCAAGTTTGGGCCAAGAAAAACAAATCCCAGCTTTTCCTGGGGCCCTGCAGTCTCTGTGTGCCCTCGTCACTGCAGGAAGGAAGCCACAGAAGCTGATAAGGGAGCCAGAGTTTCCCATTAAGCTCTGATAAGGCAGCCACAATTTTCCATTTCCATCTGAGGCACTCTCTGGAGTTCTCCTGTTGCAGAGAAGCAGCACCTGCCCTGCTCCTGGTCACAAACATGAAATTCGTTCTGAATAATAAAGTCAAGTCAGTAATATTTGTAAAACTATTGACACAATTAAGATATTAGTTAACCAGTTGAATTTACCTTCCTCTTTGAGAGTTTTAAGAAAATAGTCCAGAACCTTTTCTTTTCACCCTTACACAAAGAAACCACATCACATTTGTAATTTGGAATGACTCTGTGGTGAAAATAATCCAGAACTTTTTCTTTTCCTCCTTATACAAAGAAATCACATCACATTTGTAATTTGGAATGACTCTGTGGTGAAAATAATCCAGAACTTTTTCTTTTCCTCCTTATACAAAGAAATCACATCACATTTGTCATTTTCAGAGTTTGGAGAGGCAATAATGAAACTCAGTGATAACATAAGAAGGAGTTGTCCCTTCTTGACCAGTAGGTGAAAGATGATTCCTAAAGGCCAACCAGGTCTTAGATCTGTGTGAGCTGATTCAGTCCTCAGCATCAGCTCTTTCCCCTCATTGCTAACACAGCCCCTGACAATTTTGGGGCTGTAAGCATTAGTCCAGTTCTCCAGATCATCTCTTCTTCATGGTCTGGCTCAGTGGTACTCTGGCATTGATTAAAAAATGTGCCAAAGATTGACAGACAACACTATATATGTGTAAAGATATATACACTATATAATATAGAATATATATATTTACAAACTATATTATGTATATATGTATGAATATTATATATTTATATATTATATATATTTATAAATTTTAAATATTTTATTATTATTTATGATCAATATATATTAAATATCTAAATATTATATGTATATATTAACTATTTATATAAAGAGGAGGGCAATAGTAAATGTCTGCTTTTTTTTTTTCCTTTTGAGAAGAAAGAAAATTGTTTCTGTAAGAACTGTGGATTTCTAATAATAAAGGACTTTTCATGCCTTCTGATGAGGGAGTTTCTGTATCACCTTTTCTGTGTCTGATACACCTTTGGTGACAATGCACACACCAAGACCAGCAAACCAAGAGCTCAGTGAGGAGCAGGACTGGCATTTCCTACTGGTGCAGGTCTCCAGGATATATACACTATATATAATATAGATATTTACAAACTATATTATGTATATATAAATATAATATATTATATATATTATATATTTATAGATATTTATTATTATTTATTTTTAATATTTGTATAAAGAGGAGGGCAATAGTAAATTTCTGCTTTTTTTTTTTCTTTTGAGGAAAAAGAAAATTGTTTCTGTAAGAACTGTGGATTTCTAATAATAAAGGACTTTTCATGCCTTCTGATGATGGACTTTCTGTATCACTTTTTCTGTGTCTGATACGCCTTTGGTGACAATGCACACACCAAGACCAACAAACCAAGAGCTCAGTGAGGAGCAGGACTGGCATTTCCTGCCTGGTGCAGGTCTCCAGGATATATACACTATATATAATATAGATATTTACAAACTATATTATGTATATTTAAATATAATATACATATTTTATATATATATATATTTATATTATTTATTTTTAATATTTGTATAAAGATGAGGGAAATAGTAAATGTCTGCCTTTTTTTTTCTTTTGAGGAAAAAGAAAATTGTTTCTGTAGGAACTGTGGGTTTCTAATAATAAAGGACTTTTCATGCCTTCTGATGATGGAGTCTGTGTATCACCTTAGTCTGTCCCCGATACACCTTCGGTGACAATGCACACCAAGACCAGCAAACCAAACATTCTGTGGGGGGCAGGACTGGCCTTTCCTACCTGGTGCAGGTCTCCAGGATGACTTTGTACTCCCGGTGGTCCTGGTCTGAGGCCGGGTCCTCGTCGTCCCCCAGGGCCCTGTCCCTGTGCAGGGCTCCGGGGCGGCGCTCGGCGCCTGAGCCCGAGCGCAGCGGGGCCGGGGCTGGCAGGGGCTGCTCTGCCTTGGGCTCCTTCAGGTTCACCAGCAGCTGGAAGGCTGGCTTGGCTATGGGATCAGGCACGTTGTAAGTGACATCAATCTGCAGTGGGAAGAGGGGAAATAAAAACTAATCAGGGTGGGTTATTACAGCTCCAATGTAATCTGTCACAGACATCTTTGATGGAAAAGCCTTTCCTCGGGATTTTTCCTCCTGAGAAGCTGAGAGGCCTCAGGAACAAAATGTAAACCATGGTTATCTGCTGCTGTGGAATGCAACAGGTGCATCTGGGATTGGGCTCATGTGGTTGTTTCTAATTAATGGCCAATCACAGCCCAGCTGGCTCGGACTCTGTCAGAGACACAAGCATTTGTTACCATTCCTTCTTTTTCTATTCTTAGCCAGCCTTCTGATGAAATCCTTTCTTCTATTCTTTTAGTATAGTTTTAATGTAATATATATCATAAAATAATAAATCAAGCCTTCTGAAACATGGAGTCACATCCTCATCTCTTCCCTCATCCAAGAACCCCTGTGAACACGGTCACAGTAATCCAATGTAATGTTGACACTGACACAAAAAAGTGTCCACAAACGTCCAGCAGACACAAGAGCTCCTCAGAGGGGGAGGCAACAGAGGCTTTACCACATGTGGTAATCACATATCCTCTGAACACAGACAGACATGGTTCTCTCCCAGGATTTTCCTGGGAAGCTGTGAGAAAGTTCAGAGAAGAGAATGAGAAACAATTCATGTCTCCATTTGCTGCACCTGTTGTTGTGCACATGTGTTATGGAGATTGTTTACCAAAGGGTGATTTCTTAATTGGACACTGGATGGTGTTTGGATTGATTGACCAAATAAGTTAAAACTGTATCAGACAGTCTGTAGAGGTTATGAGTTTTTTTATAGTATAGTATAGTATAATATTGTATAGTATAGTATAGTATAGTTTAGTATAGTATAGTATTGTATAGTATAGTTTAGTAAAGCAATTGATCAGGTGATTTCTTAATTTTTAACTGGATGATGTTTGGATTGATTGACCAATTAAGTTAAAACTGTATCAGACAGTCTATAAAGGTTATGAGTTTCTTAATAGTATAGTATATTATAGTATAATATAGTATAGCTTAATAAAGCAATTGATCAGCCTTCTGCAATCATGGAGTCAATGCTAATTATTGGAGCCATGGAGTCAATGCTAATTATTCCCCATTCAGGGGGGATTGTTGCTACAATAACACACACAGTTCTATCTCTATCTAAGCTCTACCAGAGCTTACATAGACATCTCCACATTCACTTCCCAAATTAAAGCAACACCAAGAGTTACAGAATTATTTTGAGAGACATTCCAAGTGTAAGTCCTTCCTCACAGCAAAGTGGGATTAGAAAAGCAGCAATCAGGCTGTGAGGTTATTGATCATCTGCTGCCATGCCTTCTCCAGCCCCATGACAAACTTACCTGCATCAGACAGCAGCCTTCACCCTTGGCACTCACAAACAGCCCTGTTGGAATACTGGGGATCTGGGGAGAATGCACAAGACAAGGCAGGGTGCTCAGAATGGAAATGAATATTAAATGAACTCTGTTCTGTACAAAATACCTTTATAAAGGACATTGCAGAAGGGAAGTGAGCATGGCTTAGTCTCTTCACCACCTGCACTTACAATGGCAGAGACAAACAGCAGCACAAAATCAACATCAGCCATTGGTTATGGTGAAAAATGCCTTTAATTAGGAGTGCTGCCTCCTTCCCAGCAGAATCCAGCCACAAACCCACAGAAAGTCCCACAGGTCTCAGTGCTTCACTTCTGCTTTTACCATCACTGATCCAAGTCCTCATTCAGAACCCAGCTCACATGGATTGCTTTAAAACCCTGCCTGCCCAAAACCACCTACCACTGCAGTCTGAAGGACCTTTTTATTCATCTTGTTAAGCTCAAAGGTCTCCTGGTAGTCCAGGTTTGTAGAAGCCAAGGAAATGGTCAGGTTGACTCCTCCAACATAAGAAAGGATGGCATATTCAGCCAGAGCCTGCAGGGCCACACAGGTGTCCTGGGGGCCAGAAGAGGGAGAAATCAGAATAATGAAGAATTCAGGAGCACAGCAAACTTCCAAACAGCTCCAGCTGGCACAATCTCCCTTATTAATTCATATAGCAAAAGAAACATCAGGTTTTGCTCACTTTTCCTATCAAAGGCACCTGTGAGGACAAACTCTGGGTTCCTTTCAAACTACCAGCCCGAGGAGAAAGCAGAAAGGAGCCGTGGAAAGTTTTTCTTCTTAGCAGAACACAAATAATTTCTGTCAGGAAGATGGAAACTCCACATTCCTGGATCAATTGCCAATGCATGCACCCCAGCTTTTCCAGAGGCTGCCCACCTGAGTAGATGAGAATCCTCCCAGTGCATTCCTCTGCTGTGAGAGCCACTTGACCACAGGGAGTGCAGAGGCCACATCTCCCAGGAGTGTGTAGGTCAGAAGGGCATAAGATGTCATTTCCACCTCTGCAGAAACAACTGAAAGAGGTGGGAATTTAAATAAAAAAATAAAAAATCAAAATACCACATAGATGTGAGAATCCAGGTCTAGAGATAGTTCTATGAATATTGATTAACTGAAAAATAATTCTAAAAAGTTAAGAGTCTGTAGAAGCAAACACAGGAAAAGGGAAGTTAAAATGTCTGCACCCAAGGTGCTTCACCTGCCTAAAATATCTCTGCTTTCAACAGAAGCCTCCCTTCAGGCAATAGATAGCCAAGAATAAAGATATTTACACAAAAAACTCCTTTTTCTTGACTGTATCCCACAAGTAATTCCTCTCCCACTCCAGTTCTACTCTGCTGCTGCCCTGCCCTAGAGATTTTCATACAATATCCAGTCAGATCTCTCTTGAGCACTGCTGCACCTACATGATATCCAAAAGGTCAATGGCTTTAAGTGGCTTGAAAATTACAGCATCATTCAGTTTCTGTGGCTTTGACAGCCAAAGTGTAGAAAAACCAGCTGAAGAGTCAGTGCTACAATCCTTGCATTCATTTGAAAACACAAAGATAAACAGTTCTAAAATTAAATTTATTTGAATTCCCTCAGATTTCCATTTTGAATTATTACTCCCTGACGGAAGAGTGAGAATCACTTGGGATTCTGTCTCTATAAAACTGGAGTGAAAGCTGATGAGACATCTGGGGCTGAAAAACCTGTCCTGTCTGGACCACATCTTACTCTGCCTCTCATTTATTCTTTCAGCACCATGTTACCTGCCTTCCTGAGCTCTCTCTTCCCTGGACCCTTCCCTGACTGAGTGACAATTCCAGAACACCTTATATTTTATAAACCATTCCCTGCAACACATGCAGGCTGATTGTGGCATCCCCTTCCCTTTTCTCTGCCTTTGCCTCCAGATTCCCAAATACCTGATTGAGAGAGTCCATCATTAAACCCCATGAAGGTGTCTTCATCAGTGACAAGGGTTCCTGTGAGGCTCCAGTGTGTAAATCCATCTGGGAGAAGAGGGCAGAGGGACAGGGCTGTTATCAGAGCAGCTGAGCCTCTGTGCAAGGGAAGAGTCAAATTCCACTTTTGCTCCCTGCCCTGAGCTCCCTGTCCCTCCTCCTGGACATCCAGTCCCTGGGCTCCCTTTGGGATGACAGAGATCATTCAAAAAAGATCAGATGATCTTGGATTTTGGATTTAAATACACCAGCAGGGAATGTGAGGTGTTGCAGGGCCTCTGACACCTCTACAGGTGTTACTGCAGAGCCTCTGAACAACTCAAAATCACTCTGCTGGTTTGAGAACTGAACTGAACACCAGGGCTGTGGCTCTGATCTCTGTGTGGGACACTCACTCATTAATTGGTCCCCTACAATTCAGAATATTCTCTGATTTTGCTGCACTTGCCTTCCTTCAGCATCAGCCACATGTGTGGAGCCCTCTCCAAAGAGAGCCAGGAGCACCTTTGCCTTACCAAGCCAAACTGTGCCACCTTGGGTTTGTATAAAAATTTTGCCTCCTAATTTTTTTATTTCTTTTCTTTATAATCTACTGAAAAAAGTCCAGATTTAGAGTTTGTCCTGTTGGTGTTCCTGTTCTGATAGGATTTAAAGGATCCTACCAAGGGACTGATCCCAAAGAGGGCACAAAGGAGCTTCATGGTAGCCCAAACGTGCTTGTGAAAGGAAACTGTGATGATTTCCATACGAACACAAACGTTATCACTTTAGAAAGATGGGATTTTTCTTCATTTTTTTTCCCAAAATCAGCCTCTTTCAATGAAATTATCAGTGAGGAATCCCTGATCCCCCAGGCCCCATCCTGTCCAGCAGCTCAGATGATCCAGGCTGTGTTTGGATGGCGTGGGGACAGAATAATGAAGAACACAGGAACACAACAAACTTCAAACATCTCTGCTCAACTCCAGCTGGCAGAATCTCCCTTATCAATTCATATGGCACAAAACCCACCAGGTTTCTGCTCCTTTTTCCTGTCAAAGGCCCCTGTGAGGAGAAGCAGCTCCTACCTTGGGTGATGGCCATGCTGTTCATCCTGCGCAGCGTGGCAGCTGCACTGGGGCTGTGCAGCAGGGTCAGGGCGTAGGCGCTCAGGGCAGTGGTGTAGGGGTCTTCTGCTGAGTACAGGTTGGACTCCAGGAAGTGTTTTGCTTTTTCTACAGCTGTTCTTTCTTCCTGCATTCACAGGGGAAAGAGGCCAGGTAGATGTACCAGTGTCAGGAGCTGGAATTGCTTTATTACTTGTTACATTTAAAAAAAAAAAAGGCAACTTGTAGCATTCACATTCTCTGAAAAAATCCCCATTTTTCTCCTGGGAAGCTGAGAAGCCACGGGGAAAAGGAAAACAATTCTTATCTCATTTGCTTCTCCTCTGTTTTGCTTATGTGGAATGTGTTTGGAGATTGTTTCATTGGTTTCTGATGTGAATTGTTTTTACTCTTTGGCCAATCAGTGCCAAGCTATGTCAGGACTCTGGAGAGAATCATGAGTTTTTAATTATCTTTTTAGCCTTCTGTAAGAATCCTTTCTGTTTTCTTTAGTATAGTATAGTATTCTTTAATATAATGTAGTATTATAAAGTAATAATATTTTTCAATATAATATAGTATTATAAAGTAATAATATTCTTTAATATAATATAGTATTAGAAATTAATAATATTTTTAATATAATATAGTATTAGAAAGTAATAATATTCTTTAATATAATATAGTATTAGAAAGTAATAACATTCTTTAATATAGTATTAGAAAGTAATAATATTCTTTAATGTAATATAGTATTATAAAGTAACAATATTCTTTAATATAGTATTATAAAGTAATAAATTAACCTTCT
Organism: Agelaius phoeniceus; assembly: GCF_051311805.1. Classification (NCBI taxonomy): domain Eukaryota; kingdom Metazoa; phylum Chordata; class Aves; order Passeriformes; family Icteridae; genus Agelaius; species Agelaius phoeniceus. The sequence goes on from NC_135293.1 coordinate 3,217,923, forward strand.
AAGACCATGGACTCAGATTCATCATTCCTGCCTTGGCCGGGACATTTCCCAGCAAATACAATAGCAACCAAACAAAAACCACCAACAAAATCCAAACAAAAACCACACAGCCAACTCAGGAAGATACATTTTGCTCTCTGCAGAACAGCATGGACACTTTGAGAATACATTGGACACCCTGAGAAAAGCCATGCATCAAAAAAGTGCAAACAGCAGAGTGAGAATGATTTAGGCAGAGAAAAGCCATGCATCAAAAATTAAAAAAAAAAAGTGCAACCAGCAGAGTGAGAATGATTGAGGCTAACTTTTAGACACACTTTTCCTCCCCTGCAGCTGAAGAAATCGTGTGCCCTGCAAGGCAGCAGATGAGCAGGGCAGGGTGAGCTCTGTGCTGAGGTTTGATTGTGCTCCTGACACTCTGCAGCGTCTGGCAGACGCCAGAGGATAATAAAGGCCAAGGTTCCCAGGGGTCCCTGCAGCCAACAAACATGTTTTATTAACTCCCCCAATGACCTCACCATGCAGGAACGTGGCTCTGATAATTTATAGAAACAATTTAATTGGACTTGATGTAATTTGGTTTTCCTTTGATTTCCCTGTGGCGCTAACCTTGCCCTTCCTCATTTCCTAGCTAAGATCATTAGGAACACTCACAAATCTCCTCTAGGAAAACCATTAGAATGCACAGCAACTGCCCTGCCACACAGAGCAGCCCAGAGAGAGCATCACATCACTGCTGACAGGGAGGCAGGAAGTTCCTCTGGGAGCTCTGCAGGGTTTTCTGAATTTTTATTAAGGTTCAGAGCCTTCCACTCCAACAAGGACAGGGCTTTAGGGGGCATCTGCCTGCAGCAGCAGCTCTGTTTTTCTTTATTCTTCAGGCTCCACAGGGATGGGTGAGGAGTGTTGAGGTTATCAGAGGTCCTGAATGAGCACTGGCTGCTCTGACAGCTCCACAAACTCATCAAACCCAAGCAGTGCCTGAAGGGGCCCTTCTGTGTGAGAGCAGATCTCCAAGAGATGCTGCAACATCCACTCTGCACCTCCTTGTTTCACTCCCAGCCCAGCCCTGCCCTCTCCCTTGGCTGAAGGGCAGGGCAACATCTGCAAGGGAGCATCTTCCCAGTCCCAGCCACTGGAATGTGTCACCACAACTTTATCTAAACATCCCCATCCTAGTGAAGCTGCACGCTGGCAGAAACACAGGAGAGGGCAGTGTGGAAGGGGCTAACAGTGGGCCTGTTAGCTAAAGGAGTGAGAAGAAGCTGAGAAGTAAGAAGAAACTGATAAAGAGCTCTCTCCAAGGCTGTAGCCAAGGAGACCGAGGGAAGAAAGATAGAAGAACTTTGCAGCTGGATGAAACATTTTTAGAAAGTTAATTAAGTCACTATAACTTCTCACCAATAGTATTATGTTGATTTATTGTGGCCAATAGTAAAGATAGAAGAAGGATAAACAATTGGAAAGTGTAGAAAAATCAGCCATATTCAATAATAAAGTGTTGCCAACTGAGACTGCTTGTGGTCTCTGCTTTATGTCGTGACTGCCTCGACAGGGCAGGAGCACTGAGTTACCAGGAGTTTGAAGGAGGAATCCCAAAAACACCAGCTGTACTGAAAATTTGGGGTTTTTTTCCAGCAGAATTGGCTGTTCCTACGTAACTGCTTCTCTTTTTTGCAGCGTTCCTGTTCTGTCTCATTGCAAAGAACAGAAACATTTTTCTCCAGAGCCCTGAATCCAGCTCAGAGCAGGAGCTCAGCTCTCCAAAGGCACTGTAATCTAACAGCAGTAGCATTTTGGCCACTGCAGCCAAGCCAGACCACAAGAGCTCTCTGGATCCCCAAGTTCAACTGCTTTTAGCACCAAGCCAGGATTTCTGAGTCTCTGCAGGCAAGAGAGCAGGATCAGCACAGGCTGCACTCACAGCTTGAAGCTAAGAGGCAGAAAAACTCCTTTTGCAGTAATTTCTGGGAGAGGTTGAGGGATGGGGCTGCAGGGAAGCGTTTTGCTCTGCTGGAATAATCATGAGCTGATGGCTGGAGGCTGGGAGACCACCTTGAACAATTTCAGAACAGATTCTTTAACTTCAGAACAGCCCCAAGGCTTTCCAGCAGCTTCCCCTTGCCTGGATGCTGTCAGTCATTGCAGAGAGCACAGAACCTCTGAAGGCAAACAGCAGCAAAGTGAAGTTTTTATAAAGAAAGAATAGAGAGAATTTTTGGAGCTGTTTTAATCAGGCTTTTGTTACCTCAGAAGTGACACCTGTTTCCAGAAGAGATGCAACCACATAAGCTGTCAGGGAGATCTTCCCATGGATCCCACCCTGGAAGGGCAAACAACACAAACACTGGATGAAAACTACAGAAAAAGACTCTGGGGAAAAAAAACCAGACTTTGAAGCAACCCAAAGGATGTGTTAGAACTGGAGGAGAAGCTGAAGCATCACCAAATTTCTTTTCCTTGCACACAAGGAGTACAAAATTTAGGAACCCAAGCCCACACTGGTTGGAGCAGCTGTCCCTGGCCTGAGGACACATTTAATGCAGGATTTTATAAGATTTCACACCTTGATTTCCACCCTCTGGGGACACCCCACAGGCACATTCTGATGGACCTTTCTGAGCTGAAATTCCCCTGTTCTCCCTGTAGCATCCCAGCCTTTCCAGTGCAAAATTCATGTTCAAACTGCATCACTTCATGCTCTGATAATAACTTTAAAATGTCTTTGCTGCAAGTTGATGCTGGGTGGTTTTTACCTGAATGTCCTTGTTTAGTATCCTGCCCATAGCAGGGAAAGAACCATCTTCCTTCTGGTGCTGGATGATCCAGTCCTTGGCAGCTGTGAGTTCTTTGGGGTCAATGAAAATAAACCCACGGGACTGAGCAAAGGACTTGAGGACAAAAGCTGTTAACCTGTAAAAATGAATTAATCATCTTTTCTGAAAAAACAAATTCAGATTAAAGTACCTGTAAGGACAAAATTATATTCTTAGGAAGCACAAATTGAAAAAAAATCTTTCTGGGAAACACTAAATATTGTTCTTAAAAGTTCATGGGACATAAAATCACCTGAACACTGTCCAGGCTTTGGGTAAGAAAAGGATTAAAGGTCAACAAAATAAATTGAAAAGTACAACTCAAAGGTGTATTTGTCATAATTATGGCACACTCTGAAATCTAGTTCTTTTTTATCCAAATTAATAAAGTTTTTAAGCTAAGAATCAATATTTTAAAATTAAGAATCAATATATTTCTCATAAGAAATCCAGATCCTTTCCTCAGGCCTGAAGCTGTGTTACACTTTATACAGAATTAAGACTTCAGAAAGCACCAGAAGTGTTTTTGGAATTCTAAACCTCTGACAACAAGTGTGAGCACTGGCCAGCTTGGGGGGATTGAGTCATTGCATTTACAAGCCCCTGAGGAATGGGAGGGTAGCAAACTCTGCTGCCTGGCAGGGGATTTTTGGAGTGTTGAGTAATTCTGTGTCACCACATTTCACATCCAGGGACTGGGAGATGCTGGGGCCGAGGTGGAAGCTCCCTGTGTTATAGATACATATTAGAATATTGGCTTTTTGCAAATATTGAAATGGATTTTATATGTGTGGTGTTAAATGACTTTGTTACAAAGATGTAGTTTTTATTTCTGTTGTTAATTAAGTTTAGACATAGGAGTAAAATAGCTTATATAAATATGCTTATGTTAAAATGCCTGCATGGCATTTTAACATAAGCATATTTATATAAGCTCTTTATGGGATAAGATCCAATAAAAATATAAGATAAGATAAAATAAATAAAAATATAAGATCCAATAATAATATAAATGAAGACACCTGCTACAGAAATGCCAATTATCAACACTCACTGACTGAAGGCAGTGAAGAGCAAAGCCCAAAACTAAAAATGATAATAAAAAAAAGACTAAAACCACAACCAAGGAATTCACATACTCTAAACAAGTAGAACCAATGAGGAGCCATGTTAAACAATTCATAGAATATGTAAACTAGCTTAGAGAAAAAGTTTATGAATCTACAGCAAACTGATGTCCTAGAAAATGTATTTAAGGATTTTTTCCAAAGATCACAGTGCACAAATCCAAAGATCACAAAGTGCACAAACCCATCCTGCTGGTACAAGGTACAAGGATGCCTTTGAGGGGTTTTGAGTTGGTTTTGAGTTGGTTTTTTACCTGACAGAAGCCTCTGCCACATTTCCCTGCTTCAGATAAAACCCCCTTCCCTAATGGAATCAGGTGCTTAATTATCCCTTAATTGCTACTACAGTTGCAGATATGGTCCTTAACTACAGCTTTGTGCCTGAAACCTGGACTAATTAGCAGATTTAACTCTCTTTTAGCTGCTCCTGGGTCCTGAATCACCTATAACACATCAGAGCAGCACTGAACAGCAATTCCAGAGCCACTAAATATTATTGCATCATTTCTACTCTCCACTGTGTGTGATACAGAAGCTGGAAAATGACTCCTCTTCCCCAGCCCAGCGCATTTTTCCTGTTCAGCAAACACTTAGAACGTTTCCACCTCGGTTTTAACTCAGTTTGAAGCAGTTTGAGCTCAGTTTTGAAGAGCCACTCACCACATGCTCCCCGAGGAGTCCCTCTCCCCAAAAGCACTGTAGGAGCCATCCTGCCTCTTGTAGGTCAGCTGGCGTTGGTAGCCTGGAAGGAATTGGGGAAAAGAAAAGAAATTGGAAAGAACTGGCGAGTCCAAAACCTCCTCACACAGAGAAAAATGAGTGTTTGAAGTGAATGAAGACTCAGAACATCTGGAACATGTGTAAGGGATTCTGCTGCCCGAGGCAGCTTCTTATTCTGCTGTGAGTGAGAGCCAGCTCTGTGTGCACTTCGTCCAGAAATCTGCTCAGGGTAACATCTGGGACACTGCAAATGCTAAAAGTCTGACACTTCTCTGAAGAAAAAGCATTATCAAAAGGTTTTTACTTAATCACACAGCCACTCTCCTTCCTTTTGACTTCCATTTACAAATGAAAAGGTTCTGCCTGTGACATTGCAGCTGGATTTTGACTTTTCCCAAAGCTGTTGCTTGGAACAGCTTTAGGTAACATAAAAACAACAGCTGTGACCTCAATGCAAGTGAACACCTCCAGCTGCAGGGGCTGCCCCAGGGCTTGCTTCAGACATCATTATTAACATTATAATAATTAGGTGAATAATTAAGGTGAATGCTGAAGATAAGAACTCCCTCCTGGAATGTCTTCTGAGGCTGAAAATGAAAATAAAAAAATTGCTCTTTCTGCTAGGAAAATGATTTGTTTATCAGACCTGTTTGTCTACAGCCATGCTCATCCCAAGAAATGAATTGTATAAAATGTATATTGGGTATCCATCCAGTTTTCCCCTGTTCACCTGCTTTTTGGGGGGTTTTTTTAGTGGGAAAGTAGAAAAAATACTGACTGTTTTAGCCCAGGCCACTTCAAAAGAAGAGGGAATACTTGGGAATTATTGGTATTTATTATCAGCACTTTCCATGATGGATGCTTGAGGGATGAAGAAGTTTTCTGGCTTGGTAAATCACAAAAGCAATTCTAGAGTGAGCATTTCCCATCTAAACCTTACACTTGGCAGGGCTGCAGGGAACACAGAAGGGTTTAAAACCCTCGGGAGTTTCTTCTGTAAGGGTTAATTAGCAAACAGGGTTTGGAGCCAAAAACCTGGAAGGTTTGCAGATTCATAAAAAGAAACAAAAGCAAATGTGATGTTGCAAAGGAAACACTGACTCAGGCCATTAACAAATTCCCTTTGCCTCTCTGCTCCCAGCAAGCCCAGAAAATTACAAGTGAAATACTGGAGCCAGGCAGAGGAAGCAGAGCTGGGCTTTTGCTGCTGAACACAAGAAATATCTCACATATCAAATGTTATATTGATATTTTCAGAGGAGAACCACCTAACCCTGTCACCTCTGATTTCATGACATGACTATTGTCTGACTCATACACAAGAGAGCTTTGTCCCTTTGGGCCACTCTGGTTGTTAATGATCTCTGAATTCTTACTTGTCCTGAGAATTGCACTTAGTTATAAAACTATTTTGCATGTGGCTCTTCCCAAAACAAATGCTGAGAAAAACAGTGCAAAAAAAATTAAAACAAAGGAAAAAATGAAAACAAAAAAAGTTGTTTTGAGTTGCTTGGTAAAGTAGGACAGGACACAGAAAGGACAGATAACCTAGAGCCATGTGATGAAGGATTTTAACTACTTTGGATACTAAATTTTGATTTTTGGTATACTGTTACTAAGAAAATACTGTTTAAAAAGAAGTCCAGAAAAGAGCCATAACTCTAGTGTCTAAAGGTTTGAAAAGATAATTTATGAATAAGGCAAAACCCCCTAAATATACAGATTTTCACTAAATTTAATTTTGTTTTACTTTCTAAAATGTTTAAACATAGAAATCAGCTAAGGAAAAAAAAAGAAATCAATAAACATCTGAACTAGGAGCTACTGAAGGGAAACAGAGATTATATATCAGAGGAAAAACATCTTGCCATCAAAATCTGTCAGGCTGTGAGATCATCCTGCAAGAAATTACGAATCCTCATCACTTGGGCTATTCTTGATAAGAAAAAGTGACATGTAAAGCAAAACTATGAACTCAAAGCCTTTTCTCCACCTGTGAATTCAAAATTTAATTGTGATGAGTTACCTTGAAGGAGGTAATCTGTAGCTTCAACCTCCACCTCGTGGCTGAGCTGCTTGGTTTTCTGCAGGTATTTCAGGACAAAGACATTGGGAGCAAAGTGGATCATGTTCTGCTCCCCACAGCCAAAGGGCAACCTCAGCAGGTTGTCCAGGTTGTTCAGGGTAGGACCCATCACATCTCCTGATGAGAAAGAGGGGAATTGCTCAGGATCAGGAGATTTAAGGTTTTCTTTCGGTGTTTTGTGGTTATGCCCCTCCTCACTGCACTAATAGCTCCTGGCTACCCCAAATCAGCTTAAATCAACTGTGAAAAATGGGAAGTCCTTCAGCTGTTAAGTCCCAGCCCTTCAATCTCTTGTTGGATTAAAGAAATTCCACATTTCAGCCTCTGATTATCCATGACTTCCCAGTTTAGAGCAGTTTAGAACTCAGCACAATTTGTGATGAGGATGACAATGACATAAACACCACGAGCAGTAACAGACAGTGCCCCTGCCAAGCCCCTCACTGCCACCAATTTCAAGCCACTGTCAACCCAAACAGGCTTCAAACAAGTGCCAAAAAACCCCCAAGGAATGATCTGCCCCAAAATTAAGCTGCAATAAACCTTTTAAAGTGCCTGTGACTATTTTATCTGCTGTGCATTACTCAAGAACTGGTCAGAAGTAACAGCTGGAGCATCTGTTGACATTTGGGAAGGGGTACCTAAGTGATACCTCCTGATTATTGATACCTATTATTGAAGCCGTAGCTCTTTCTGATCCTGGAATTATGTTGTGGGGAACTCCAAGAGTAAATGCTTCATTGTGATTTTCATCAGTCTCTTCTTTTCTCCAAATTTTAAACTCTCCCATTGACCCCCAGCCTGTGGAAAAGCCAATGTACTTCACCTCAAGCTGTTTGGGGACTGTCCACTCCACAATTATAGATTCGTTTAGCACCCGAGTACCGTGGCCAACCTGAAAGGGACAAGAGACCATGGAGTTCCAAGAGCTCCACACAGGTGGAGTCACCGTGCCTGGGGTGCTGGGACACCTCCCAGCCCAGCTGTGCCCTGCAGGTGCAGCAATACCTCTCTCCTTCCCACCCACAAAACAATCTAGGGGAGAAATCAATGAGAAATCAATGAGAAATCAATGAGAAATCAATGAGAAATCAATGAGAAATCAATGAGAAATCAATGAGAAATCCACGGGCTTGGCCTGCAAGGTTTCATCAGTGAAAACGTTGAGGACTTGTGGAAGAGGTGTTAGAACAACTTCTGTGAGCCAGAGAGAAGTCTGAGAAGAGGATCCATGTTTGCCCCTAAAAGAATTTTCTCCCAAGGTCATTGACATAGAAACCAAGAAAGAAAGAAGGAGAAATCAGAGAAACCTGCAACTATTCCAATAAACACGTTGTTTGTCCTTCCTGACCAATGAGTAAAGTGTAAACTTATGAGCTTTGTAAGAAGGTATAAAAAGCGTGCATGCTAGAATAAAACCAGTTTGAAGCCTTCTGAAAATGGCAACAAGACAATATGGCAAATAAGACAATGGCAAAAAAACAAAACACTGCAGTGACCGTGTTCACAGGGGTCTGAGGATGAGGGAAGAGATGAGGATCTGACTCCATGTTTCAGAAGGCTTGATTTATTATTTTATGATATATATTATATTAAAACTATACTAAAAGCATAGAAGAAAGGATTTCATCAGAAGGCTGGCTAAGAATAGAAAAGGAAAGAATGATAACAAAAGCTTGTGGCTGGGACAGAGAGTCTGAGCCAGCTGGGCTGTGATTGGCCATTAATTAGAAACAACTGAATGAGACCAATCCCAGATGCACCTGTTGCATTCCACAGCAGCAGATAACCATTGTTTGCATTTTGTTCCTGAGGCCTCTCAGCTTCTCAGGAGAAAAAATCCCAAGGAAAGGATTTTCCATAAAATATCATAGCTACACATTGCTTTGCATTGTCTCCACCTCAGCCAGGACTGATGGCCTGAGAACATATTGGTGGCAAAAGCAGATTTGTTGTGATCACAACAGCCTGACCAGGGCTTCAGAGGGAAAAGGCAACAGGAATGGAGCTCAAGGAAAAACTGCTCTGTGTGTGCCCAAACTCAGCTCACACAGAGAAGAGCCTCCCAGAAGAACGCAGTACCTGGATAACTCCATTTTTCCAGCTGATCCAGAAGCTGCGGAATTCATCCCAGGAGAGGATGCCAGGCGTGTCCCTGCTGGCCACTGGCTCTCCCATTTTGCTGGTGGAAATCCAGGTTCTGGAGTTCTGCTGTCCCCCGATGACGATCTCGGCCATCTCGGCCATGTCGTGGGGGCCCGAGGACAGGGCCAGGTGAGCATCATTGTGAGCCTTCACTGCCAGCTCAAAGTGCCTCATCTGGGCTGGCTTCTGCAGGTACTGGTACTCGTATTTGTTAGGTGTGGAAATGTGGATTTTCTCTAGTCAGAAAAACAAGGGGACGTTGTAAGAATTGGAGCTCAGCTTAGAGCTGATAACTGAAATTCAAACGGAGCTTTGCTCAGCACATGGTTTTATTCCAGCTTCCTTTGAAGTATTGATGTTGGGAAGGATGAAAGTTTGACAAGAAAGTCTCACAGATTTGTGTGTTTGGCAGAAAGATTTTTAAATGTAGAGTCTGATGAAGGAATAGAGATGGAAGCAAGTTTTGATAGAGAAGAAAAGAACTGCTGAGCCAGCCTCACTGGCTAACCAAGGAGGCAAAGGGTGTGTGAGTTAGAAGGGGTTTTTATGGCTTAGAACAAAGGATAAACCCACCCCAAACTAACACCCCCTTTGCCTCCTTGGTTATCCAGTGAGGCTGGCTCAGCAATTCTTTTCTTCTCTATCAAAATTTGCTTCCATCTCTATTCCTTCATCAGACTCTACATTTAAAAATCTTTCTGCCAAGCACACGTATCTGTGAGACTTCCTTGTCAAACTTTCATCCTTCCCAAGCTCTCCCCCGTTCTGATGAACAACATATTAAAATGCACATGGTTGTTTCTTCTCATCTTTTATTTTTACCCCCTTCAAGGCAGAAAATGCTTCAAACTGCTCAGCTGAATTTCTTATGAGCTCAGCAAGTGATTTTTCAGTTCTAATCTAGTGGTCAAAAGCATCTCTGTTCAGCTACTGGAGCCAGCTCTGAGCTATCCAAATCTCTGGCAGAAAGGACAGACTGATTCCAGAACTGAATCTTAAAGCACCAGCTGAAAATAAAGTACAGTCCCAGTTACTGTCCACAGTGCTGAATACTGAAACTGTTCCATAAAGTAAAGGAATTTAATGGCCATTTCCAGAAATCACTTGGGCAGTTAGAGCAAATTCATAATTAGCCAGCCAGGTAAGAAAGAGTCTTTATTTACAAGTTCTTCCTACAGACCAGAACTCATCAATCACAGAGAAATGGAAACAAAGATTTTTTTAATTTTTTTTTTTTAAAGAAACCAAATGCTTCTTTTTAAAACAGATTCAAATAAACTGAATATCTCATTCAAATCATGAACTTACCATTTGGGCAGAAGAACACACTGTAGGTGTATTCTCTGGACAGTCCCTCTGGCTAGAGAAAGACAGAAATCCATGCATAAACCACAGGGCTTGGATTAGCAGGAACAGATCCCAGTTTGACTTGGAAAACACAGAAATGATTTTTGCTGCTGGGCAGTGGTTTTATATCCTTTATAGAAAAGCGATGGCACTGTGTTCTGTTAGAGCAGTGCCAGAGAACTTCCCCTTTTATCATATGTCTAAGATTAACAGGGAAAGCTTATCCCATAAAACACCCACTGCTTTTCCTCCTGAACAGTGTTGAAGATTCACCAGAGCAGCTCCAATGGGCTCTTTCTGTACAAATACCACTAAATCTGATTATTTCCAATCTCCTGACACACCATAAAATCACCTTGAGGGCGAATCGCCTTGAGGATCTTTATAAACCTACTCAGGTTTGATTTCACAGTTTCCCAGGCATTTTTTTTCCTGAATTGGTGTTTTCTCACCTCAATAATGACACTGCTACGAACATAATCCACCCCCACAGGGCTCCTTTTGTCCAGGTAGGAGTCCTCTGAGTGTTTGCCATTCTTCAGGCTCTGCATCCCCTCCTGGCAGCAGTTGGTCCCACCATAGGCAAAAGCTTTTGCTAAGAAGCAGAAGGGAAAAGCAGCAGAGATTTTGAGATATAAACATCTCCAGAAGTTAAAGAGATCCAAATTAATTAGAAGCAGCTGATTAACAAGGGCTGTAATTACCTCTCTCATATTCCCTTTATCCATATTTGAGTGATCACATCTAAAATTAGGCAATACTTGAACAATCATGGGGCAACAGAGAAACTCTTCCCTAATTTTTGGTTTCTAGTTTTCACTGGGATTATTTGCACAGAATTTGTTGTTATACTCTTGTTTAAAAATTTCCAGTGATCTCTTTGGGGAAATGAAACAGGCCCAACCTTAATATCAAAACAAAAACCAAAAAATTACTAGAGAATGTCCTGCTGTTTGTTTGTACATTCTGTGCATCACAGGCAGGGGATTTGTTCCTACAACAAATGAGGCTGAAAAGCCAAGCTGGCAGCAAGTGGAACGAATGAACTGGGGCAATAGGAAAATCAGAATTTTCTCCTGAGAGAGGAAGAAGTAGAAGTAGTAGAAGAAGAAGTAGAAGTAGTAGAAGAAGAAGTAGAAGTAGTAGAAGAAGAAGTAGAAGTAGTAGAAGAAGTAGAAGTAGAAGAAGTAGAAGAAGAAGTAGAAGAAGAAGTAGAAGAAGAAGTAGAAGAAGAAGTAGAAGAAGAAGTAGAAGAAGAAGTAGTAGAAGAAGTAGTAGAAGAAGTAGTAGAAGAAGTAGAAGTAGAAGAAGTAGTAGAAGAAGTAGTAGAAGAAGTAGTAGAAGAAGTAGTAGAAGAAGTAGTAGAAGAAGTAGTAGAAGAAGTAGAAGAAGAAGAAGTAGAAGAAGTAGAAGAAGTAGAAGAAGTAGAAGTAGAAGAAGTAGAAGTAGAAGAAGTAGAAGAAGAAAGAAGAAAGAAAGAAGAAAGAAAGAAGAAAGAAAGAAGAAAGAAGAAGAAAGAAGCAGCACTTTTAGGGCTGTTTTGAGTTGTGAGTACCAGTGATGTTGCTCAGGCCCAGCTCGTTGAAGGACAGGACGATGGAGGTGGGCTTGGCCTCCCCAGGGGCCACACATTTCTTCCTGGTCAGGTGGTGCTTCCCAGGGTGCCCCACAAACTTGATGCCTTTTGGGACAGAAATCTTCACGTGGACCTGCGAAAGATTTGGAAACGTCATTTATTGGAAATGATATCAGCCACAAAATCAAACTGAGCTATGCGAATGATGGGAAACCCAAAGAATTCTTCATAACAATCACAGAATGAAGGTTATTCATTCTTCAAGGTTTCCAGACGTGGATTTTACTGAGAGCAGTGCTTTCAGCTCAGCGATTCTACAAATATTTCTGGGAGCTGCTTCTGGAGCTGGGCAGATGGGGAGTGTGAGAAGAAAACATCAAGGAAAATGGAATTTTTGGGGAAAAAAAATCCTTCAAAATAAATTTTCTGGCAGGTTTTTGATGATGAAAGGAAGTTCTTTTTGGTTCAGCACAAGATTCCAAACTGGGGAACGCCTTTTCAAATGTCTTTTCCCTGCCTTTTTCAACCTTTGCTTTCCTGAAGTGCTGCAAGACACCTCAGCCTACCACAGGCGTTTCAAACCGAAACCAAACCAAGCGATGACATTTATCTGAGTTGAAAAAAAAGGAATATTTGTCTTCTCAGAGCATTTCTGTCAGCCTGACACCTTCTCTCCTGTGACAGGTAAATCACCCACCAGCTGTGCTGAGGAGCCAGAACTGAGGCAGGGCTGAGTGTGGAATTTGCAGAACACCCCAGCAAGGGAAGGGATGAGAATCTTGACTCCATGGTTCAGAAGGCTGATTGATTATTTTATGATATTTATTATATTAAAAGAAAATTATAGATTACAACTATACTAAAAGAACAGAAGAAAGGATTTTATCAGAAGGCTGGCAAGGAAAGAATGGAATTATAATAAAGTCTTGTGACTGCTCAGAGAGTCTGAGACAGCTGGACTGTGATTGGCCAATAATTAAAAAACAACCACATGAGACCAAATCAAAGATGCACTTGTTGCATTCCACAGCCGCAGATAATTATTGTTTTAATTAAAATTATTAATATTATTTTATTTTAATTAATTAAAATAATTAATAATTAAAATAATTAAATCTTGAATAATTATTAATTAAATTAATTATTAATTAGAGAATTAAAATAATAATAAAATTTATTTTCAAATTAGATAAGATTAATTAATTAATAATTAATTATTTTTATTTAATTTTATAATTATTGTTTAAAATAATTGCTTCTGAGGCCTCTCAGCTTCTCGGGAGAAAAAGATTCTAAGGAAAGGATTTTTTATAAAATATGCCCGTGACGGGTGAGGGCTGAGCTTTACCTCTGCACACAGGGGCAGGTAGTTGTAGACAGTGAGGGGGATCTTGGTCTGCTCTCCCCTGATGACGTGGTAGGGCAGGGTGAAGTCGATGAAGAAGGGTTTGAAGGTCCTCAGCTCTGCCTGGCTGGCAATGCCCAGGCCCCTGTCCTCAGACAGAGCCACGGCCTCTGTGATCCACGTGGTGATGGAGTCAGGCACCTCCACCTGCAGCTGGGCTTCCCCTGAGCTGGGTGAAAAATGGGTGTTTTAGGATTGGCTTTTCACAAATATTCAAATGAATAGTATAGGTGTTGTGTTAGAAAGTGATGCTGTATTAATTCTCTATTAAGCAATGTGGTAAATATAGTTTTAGGTTATAACAAAAAGTTAAAATAGAAACGATGCTATGTAAGGTACTTTTTTTAAAGAAAGGACTCAGCAAAATAGCAGCCACAGGACACCTGAATCTTTCAGAGAAAGAGAATTTATTGCTCCATTATCAGGAGAAATGAACTTCTCCCCACCTTGCTCAGTTAGGATTATGAGGAAGAAGCTGACACTGCCCAGACAGAATCCTGTGTTTGAATGGAATTTATGCATCATGGATGAGATGTATGAATATGCAACAGGCTGTTGTTTTTAAGGGTTAATCCTTTATTAATGTGTGTCCTTTTTCAGACTTATTTTGCCCAGAAAAAGGTACCCAGACATCCATAACTCCTTGTCTCTATTGTCCCAATTCAAATTGCCCAAATTATTATTACTCTAATTGTATCACTATTTCTATAACCATTTTATTACTATTAAACTTTTACAAATTTTAAAAACGAGTGATTGGCGTTTTTCACAGCTGGTACTGCCAAAGCAACTTGCAGTCATGTTCATCACATAAATTAAATGATTTTTGAGAGAAATAGCAGATTTGTCTTTCCAAACAAGCTGTGGGGCTGCTGGTAGATAAAACCAGCACTGGGAGGTAAAAGAAACAATGGGAAGGATTCCACTGATTGATGAATGGAAAAAGATATTTGCTTTTACAAATAAGCTTTAGGTTTGCTGATAAATGAAATTAGACATTGAAAGATGAAAGAAACAATGGAGAAGAAAAACCCCTAAATTCCATAAGAATTAAAAATTAAAAAGGAGGGTTGTACATTAGAAGGGAGTCCTTGGTATCAGGTGTTCTGGGAAGTCTGAACCTCTCAAGTACCTCAGAAATGGGGAAAGAGAGAAGGGAAATTGAGATAAAATGGGGGCTGCATCCTCCAAAAATTGGAGAGATCCCAGGGCAATGCCCCATGGCCTCTCCCTTTATCTGAATAAAGTCAAAGGACTCCTCTCTCTCCTTTTTGGACATAAACCTCTGGTGTTTGTGGATTAATTTTCCTAACATTTTTAATGATGCCCCCAAGCATTTTGGGGAATTCCCTCCAGATGTAGATTTATCAGATAGCATTGGCTGCTTGGAGCTTTACAAAAGGCCCTGTGCTTTCTATCAGTTTTGAGAGTTGCAAATTTTTAATTTTTAATATTTATAAGCAGCAGAAAAGCAAATAGTTACTTCTGCAAAAGACAAATTCTTCCTGGATTAAAAATTTCCTTTTCAGCCTCATTTCCAAGTCACTTTTCTTAGAGGCAAATGTCTGCACAAAGTTAAAAAAACCTAAACAAAACCCTGAAACAAACGCCAAAATCTAAAAGGAAAAATAAGAAATAATCCCAGACCAAAGTCCTAGATAAAAACAGTTCAACAGTAATTGATTTAACAGCTAGTGAAATAAAAGTGAGGTTTTTTGGAACTCATTGTCCCTGTGTCCATTGCCACACTGCAGACTCTGCCTGAATGCAAGGACAAATGAGGAACTTTCTAAACACCCAGTTCAGCAACTGCTGCTTTTGATTCAGAAACATTTTGCTTTGCTTGGTTTTGGAATGCCTGACTTAGAAAAATTCCAAACCTATCATTTTCTCTCAATGAGGACAGAAATCAGCTATTAAAAATCAAATCTCTGAGTATTCAGCTTTCCTGTGCGTAGCAGAAAGGGATATCATAAACCTGGTATCCTCTTCTATGCTTTATAATAATAGAAATTCAGGGTTTTTTTCTTCAGACTTTGCTGTTTCCCTCCTGCAAAGCAGCTCTGGCCCTGCCTGGAACAGAAAACATTTCCTCTACCACAGGAACAAAAGCTATTTCATGGCTCAGCTGGCAGGGAGATCGGTGCAGCGGTGAGTGCACCCCAAGGTTGTTTCCTCACAAGTTCTCATTTATTCCCCAGAGCCTGACACACATGCTGCCAGCTTTGGGGACATGGAAAACGAGAATGGGAGGTCACCAGCACGACATGGTGTCCTCATGATGCACACACAGAGCTGCACTGCCACTGCTTTTCAGGTTTGCTCTCACTTGAGGCACCAGTGAAGCTCCTTGGCTTTGCTTTCCTCCTCTAAATAAATCAATTCCCAGTGAGGCTGAAGGTGCTGCTCATGTCAGGAGCCGGGCAGCTCATCAGGGACTCACCTCTGTGTTTGTATTACAAAGGGAAAGGATGGAAACAATAAAAAGTGGAGATCAGTGTGAACAATAAAAAGTGGAGATCAGTGTGCACAGTAAAAAGTGGAGATCAGTGTGAGCAGTAAAAAGTGGAGATCCATATGAACAGTAAAAAGTAGAGATCAGTGTGAACAATAAAAAGTGGAGATCAGTGTGAACTGTAAAAGTGGAGATCAGTGTGAACTGTAAAAGTGGAGATCAGTGTGAACAATAAAAAGTAGAGATCAGTGTGAGCAGTAAAAAGTGGAGATCAGTGTGAGCAGTAAAAAGTGGAGATCAGCGTGCACAGTAAAAAGTGGAGATCAGTGTGCACAATAAAAAGTGGAGATCAGTGTGCACAATAAAAAGTGGAGATCAGTGTGCACAGTAAAAAGTGGAGATCCGTGTGAACAGTAAAAAGTGGAGATCCGTGTGAACAGTAAAAAGTGGAGATCCGTGTGAACAGTAAAAAGTGGAGATCAGTGTGAACTGTAAAAGTGGAGATCCGTGTGAACTGTAAAAGCGGAGATCCGTGTGCTTTTCATCATTCAGCCACACTCCAAGCACTGGCTGGTGAATGTGGCTCCCCCAGCTCCAACTGCAGAGGGAAAAGCCTTGGGAATTGCACTTGGATCATAAAACATGGAATGGGTTGGGTTGGAAGGGGCTTTAGAGACCATCCCATCCCACCCCTGCCATGGCAGGGACACCTCCCACTGCTCCACAGAAGCTGCCAAGCCATGGAAATGGTCACACAGTACCAGGATGGTTTGGGCTGGAAGGATCTCAAAGCCTCAGGCCATCCCTGCCCTTCCACTGCTCCAGAGAAGCTGCCAAGCAATGGAAATGGTCACACAATCCCAGGATGGTTTGGGCTGGAAGGATCTCAAAGCCCATCCAGTGCCACCCCTGCCATGGCAGGGACACCTCCCACTGCTCCAGAGAAGCTTCCAAGCAATGGAAACGTTCACAGAATTCCAGGATGGTTCAGGTTGGAAGGATCTCAAAGCCCACCCAGTGCCACCCCTGCCATGGCAGGGACACTTTCACTGTCCCAGGTGCTCCCAGCCCTGCTCCAGCCTGGCCTTGGGCACTGCCAGGGACCCAGGGGCACCCACCTTGTGCCAGGGCTCCACAGAAAGATTTTTTCCCCAATATCCCATCTAAACCAACTTAAATATCAAAGTTATTCAGCTCCTTTTCAGCAGCCATTGGTGCTGGCCCTGCTGCAGTTTGCAGTTTGCAGCTGCCCTGATGCTCAGGCCTGAGGAGCAGCAGGGAGGGAGGCAGCTCTGGCACAGTTCCAGCCTGTTTAACCGGACAATTTGTTGCAGCTGATGTTCTTTCCACTGGGATTTCAGCCCATAACCAGCATTAACATTATTTTCACACATGAGGGCACTTACTCTTCTGGGCACAGGGCCAAAGTACACACTCATTTCCAGCCATTAGACCCTCCAGCCAGGCTGTAGGAATTTTTAGAATTGGTTTGGGAAGTTGACATTAGGCTTTTGTTTCTTTTTTTTTCTTTTTTTTTTTTTTTTAGGATTGTATATTATAAATTGTAGAAGAAAAAAAAAAATTCTTCCTGCTCAAGAGAGTGGAAATGAAGGAATGCTCCACCTCAGTTGTTTCTAATGAAATGAAGTAGAGAAAATGCCATCTGCAACTTTTTATTCCACACTCTCCCACTTATAATTAACTGCCCTGGCTTGCTGAGGCCCAAATGGGCACTTCTGGAATTCTTTGTGTATTTCTACAAAGCATATTTCATGCTCAATTGAACAGATTTGAATACACTTGCTCCAAGTTCCTGTCAAATTTAATTTACAACCATTTATTGAGGATGAAGTTTACTTGCAAACCTGGAGAAGCTTTTTAATAATTGCTTCAAATTATCCTGGGTGTGCTGTTGTGGGATGGATTCGTTATCTCTTTAATAATTTATATTTTAGTTCCAACTGTACCCAGAGGAAAGCAGGATTTGAGAGGAGGCAGATTGAGGCCTGGGGGAGATGTTCTTGCAGGAGATGACAGAGAAAGTGAAAATTTGATAAGCAAACAACAGAGAATCCATGTGGGCACAACTGAGAGGTTCAGTTTGAGGCAAGGGAACACCTCAGGACCAGAGGAAACGCTGCAAAGACTGAAGTGGTAATGAAGATAAACAACAATAGGAGGAAAAACAATAATTAAAAAATCGAAATAACAGAAAATGCCAGTGTAACTGATTAGATTTTAAAGAGCTTTGTTTACAACCCTCTGGATATAATTAATGCCAGTACCTGACATTGAGGCAGCGCCAAATCCACGTCTCAGGGAAGAAGGTTCTTTTCCTCTTCTCTGCTCTGCTAGAACAAGAAATAAATCCTTGCAAATTGATTCTTTCAATAAGATATTTCCAGCAGCCAGGGATAAATCAGAGTTATCAGCTGACTCTGGCTCACACGACCAAAACTCTGGTGCAGACTCATTAAGGAGGGAATAACACAAATTCAATGGGGTTTGAAACAGTCCCTTTGTGTGCACACCCACTCTGCAGGCTGAAACACGAATCTACAAAATACTACAAGAAAGATAACCTTTGAAACCAGCAGAAAGAATGGAATTTGAAATAAAACTGGTTTGTGATCCAGATTCTTTCACCAAAGGGAATCGAGGGGAAGAAGTGCAGCATGTGACTCCCAGCAATCCCATCCTTCTCCATCCCTGCTCTTTGAATTGTCCTGATTTCCAATATTTTAACAATTTACATCAGCTTTTTATACCCGTTATACTTCATTATCTATTTCCTAACTAACCCCAGAAGCTCCTCTGCTAGGAGAGGCTTTTGGGGAGTTCAGGATGCAGAGGGAAGGCCCATCCTCATCACTTGTGGCACTTCCCAGCCTTTCCCTCACACAGATCCTCACTCTGCTGATTTTGACCAGCAGCTGAATGGTCCAAATCGTGAGCAATGAGTGACTCTGCAAAAACAGCTGGAGCTTGCAAACATTCCAAGAAATTCACAGCAAATTGCAGAGAAATATTCTTCTAAATGATAATTCAGCACTCTTTGCAAGTATCACTTTTCCAGAATTAAATTAAATTTAAACAAAGCAGTGTCAATTTTTTTTTTTTTTTTTAATATCTACCAAGCCAAATTTGAAGAATTTCCCCATCACTGCCTTGTCTAAACCTGAGGTGGAAAAAACTGAGAATAGAGAGAAAAAAAAAACCAAATAAACCAGCCAGGAGTATCACAGACAATAGATATATTAAGGCTCAAATGTTACCTTGGTGCTATTTTGGAATGCATGGTGGCCACCAAGGTGCCCGTGTGTGGCTGGAAGGCTGGGACAGCCTCATCTGTGTACATCCCTCCATTCTGCCTGTGGTTCAGGCTGACTATGTCAGTCATCACCACCAAGCCAGTTTCCTAGACAGGGAAAAATCAGCACCACAAAACAAAAACCAGCAAGGAAAAAAAAAAAAGAAATAAATAAAAAGGATTAAAGAAAAAGAATTAAATGAAAAAAAAAAGAAATAAATAAAAAGGATTAAAGAAAAAGAATTAAATGTGATTCATTAATTGATTTTTTTTTAAAAATAGAATCCCTTAATTATATTTTAGCATTTACCAGGGAAAACCCAATGGAATCTTGAGGATTTTTTTAAAGCTTTGTGTAAAAATAATTGTTAATGTGAAGGTGCTTAAGGCTTTATGAGAAAGCTTGGAAAATACATCTAAATATTAAAAAAATATTTAAATATTTAATATTTTAAAAATATTTAAATATTTAAATTATTAATATTTGAATATAAGTATATATTCATATTTAAATATTAAAAAATATTTAAATATGAATATATACTTCTTGTCTGCTTGGAAAACACATTTAAATCAGTATCTAACATTACTGGGCAAGCGTGACATGTAAAAATAATCTTATTTTTTTCCCCTAGAATAAAACATCACAGCTTTTCACCCTTCCTAACAGTTCCCAGTGTGCAGGCTGCTCTCTCATCAGGCACCACCAGTTCTGCCCTGCCAGGGATGCCAAGCAAGATGAAAAGTGTCCTCACAGGAAAGCTCCCAGCCCTAAATTCCCTTTTTCACCAGAGCCAGCAGCTCTGGGGGATGAGCTTTGCCCCCTGCACACATCCCCAGCCCTGCATTCACACCAGCTCCCCAAAAATGAACTCGTTCCCAAGAGTTTGCAGCTCTCAGTAAGCACAAAAAAAGCTGCATCAGAGAAAAAAAAAAAACCCTCAGAGCCCAGGGGGAAAAGCAGCAGTGGACAAAAATGAGGATGTAGAGTTTGTAATTAAGAGATTATGAGGAATTGGGGGGGATGTGTGAAACCTCTGGGGTTTAAGGCAACAGAATAAAACAATTTAGCTAAAATCAGAGGAAGGCCGAAGAATGAAGAGATGGGGGATTTGTAGGAAGCAAGGATCATAATTTTTAGGAGTTATGTGGATTAAAAAGGGAAAGAACACCAAAGGTCAGGGCTGTGGCACTGGTTCTCCAGGCCAGTCTGCATTTCAGAGGAGCAAGAAGGAGAAGGTGATGTAAAAAATATCAAACATTTACAGCTCAGGCTTTGCCTTGTCTCAGGGAGCAGGGGTTACATCCTGCAGGGCTGTGGAAAGCAAAGAAGGGATGGGAGCAGAGCCTGAAAGGGTGAACTTCTCAAATGGATGAGGGAACACCCATTTTAAACAAAAGCAAAGCAAAAAGCTCATGGAAAGCAGTTTTTTCTTAAGAGCTACAAATGACTGGTTTTCAGCTTAAAAGGTTGCATTGTTAGTATGCAAAGCAATGAAAAAAAAAGAATGAATTAGTGCACGAGTACATTTAAAAAACCCAACTTGTTTTAAATGCTCAACTTTCAATTTGATTCAAACGCACGGCACAGATCAAAGGAAATCAGATTTTTACAATCTGGCCAGGTTTGACTATGGAAACACACCAATTAACTATAAATATATAGCATTTAGGGAGTAACCTGATCAAGGATATGAAGGTTTTTCACGCAGATGGCAACAGAAGAGCCCCGGGAGAACCAGGGCGGGGAAGAAACCGCAATGATTTCCCAAAGAAAGGCTACAAGGAAAGATTCCCATTCCACCTTCCCTCCCTGCTGCAGTAGCTGCAGAAGAGATCTGCAAGCTCACCCCTGCCTGGGGGAACCCTCTGGGCCTTGATTCTCCAGAGCACCAGCACGAATTCCTTCACCCAGCAGGGCAGCTGCCCCTCCCAGGACTGGGCTGGCCAAAAACCAAACCATGCTTCTCGGATATCTCTGCTAGAACAGTGTGCTCTGCTCTGAAAAATCACTTTTCATCTCACCCAGCTCTGATGTGGGGGAAAGCCCCGGCCTATGGGGCTGAAAACGCCCCTGCAAATGTGAAAGCACAAGAGAGGGAAGGGAGGCTGGTCCTGGGGCTGAAAATGAAATCATGAAAGCACAGGACAGAGAAGGGAGGGTGGCTCTGGGGCTGAAAACCCCCCTGCAAACATGAAAGCAGAAAAGGGAGAAGGGAGGCTTGGTTATGGGGCTGAAAATCACCCTACACAGAGAAGAGAGAGAAGGGAGACTTGGTTATGGGGCTGAAAATCACCCTACAAACATGAAAGCAGAAAAGAGAGAAGGGAGGGTGGTTATGGAGCTGAAAATGCCCTGCAAACAAGAAAGCAAAGAAGGGAGGCTGGTTAAGGGGCTGAAATTCACCCCTGCAAACATGAAAGCACACGAGAGAGACACTGCAGAGAGAAGGGAGGGTGGCTCTGGGGCTGAAAATGAAATCATGAAAGCACAGGACAGAGAAGGGAGGGTGGCTCTGGAGCTGAAACCCCCCTGCAAACGTAAAAGCAGAGAAGAGAGAAGGAAGGCTGGCTCTGGAGCTGAAAATGCCCTGCAAACAAGAAATAAAGAAGGGAGGCTGGTTATGGGGCTGACAATGAAAACATGAGAGCAGAAAATAGAGAAGGGAGGCTGGTTATGGGGCTGACGACACTCTGCAAACATGAAAGCAGAAAAGGAGAAGGGAGGCTTGGTTATGGGGCTGAAAAATCACCCTACAAACATAAAAGCAGAGAGGAGAGAAGGGAGGGTGGTTATGGGGCTGAAAATGCCCCTGCAAACAAGAAAGCAAAGAAGGGAGGCTGGTTAAGGGGTTGAAATTCGCCCCTGCAAACATGAAAGCACACGAGAGAGACACTGCAGAGAGAAGAGAGGGTGGCTCTGGAGCTGAAAACCTCCCTGCAACTATGAAAGCAGAGAAGAGACAAGGAAGGCTGGCTCTGGAGCTGAAAATCACCCTACAAACATAAAAGCAGAGAAGAGAGAAGGAAGGCTGGCTCTGGAGCTGAAAATGCCCTGCAAACAAGAAAGCAAAGAAAGGAGGCTGGTTACGGGGCTGAAAATGAAAACATGAGAGCAGAAAATAGAGAAGGGAGGCTGGTTATGGGGCTGCAAATGAAAACATGAGAGCAGAAAATAGAGAAGGGAGGCTGGTTATGGGGCTGATAACACTCTGCAAACATGAAAGCACAAGAGACAGAAGGGAGGGTGGCTCTTCCTACTGTGAAGGCGAAGCGAGCGTCCTTGGTGATGTCCCAGTGCCAGGGGAACACCGAGGACCTGCGGCGCCTGCGGGAGGACATGCCAGGCCACCAGAAGTGCCCTTCCTCCTTTGGAGCTCCAAAAGCATCAGACACATCATATTCTGCCAGCTCCTGGAACACCTGCAGGGAAAGGGCATGGGCTGCTCTCCTTGGCTGCTTCCCCCAGCTGGGGGAGGATCACAGGGCTCAGGAGAGGACATCAGGGCTGGGAGTTCACCCTACCTGGCTGGCTGTCAGCTGGAAGCCTGTTTTGAGCAGGTAGACACTCTTGTCCACCGTGGCCAGGCAGACACAGCTTCCCTTGGCAGCTCTGACTTTGATGCTCACAAGGTCACCAGGCCTGGTCTCGTTGGCCGAGAGCGCCACGGCGACCTGGGAAGGGAAATGCCATTAAATGCAGTGATTGTCCCAAAAACCAAAGAGCAGTGAGGCAGCAGCCCTGCCAAAAACCAAAGAGCAGTGAGACACCAGCCCTGCTAAAAACCAAAGAGCAGTGAGACAGCAGCCCTGCTAAAAACCAAAGAGCAGTGAGACACCTGCCCTCCCTAAAGCCAAGAGCAGTGAGACAGCAGCCCTGCCAAAAACCAAAGAGCAGTGAGACAGCAGCCCTCCCAAAAACCAAAGAGCAGTGAGACACCAGCCCTGCCAAAAACCAAAGAGCAGTGAGGCAGCAGCCCTCCCTCTCCCCTACCTGGTTCTCAAAGGAGGAGGTGACAGGGAACTGCAGGCTGTCTGTGACCCCCTCTCCGTTCTCCCTGACGTAGTACACCAGGAGCCGAGCCAGGGGAGCCATGGAGTGAACAACAGAGAACCTCAGGAAGGTCACACACACCTCAACCTCTGCTGCAGGAGTGCTGGGAGGTGCTGAAATAGGAATTGTGGAGAAAAAGAAGTTTTATTTATCCCAGTCACTCCTTTCCTGCCCCCTCCTAATGCTGACAGGCACAGAACTCTCCATTTGGGACTTGCATCCTTCCCTTGTTCCTGCTCCACACCTTCCTGAGTTCACAATATTTCCCTTTTCCCCCTCGTTGTGAAAGGTAATTAGCACTCATAATTTAATGAGCAGCATGGAGAAGGTGGGTAGGGAAGGATTACTCAGTGGTTTTCCAGCCATGAAATCAAGGAAAGACACAGTCAAGTTATCAAGCCATTGAAAATAAACAGACAATGGTATCTATTGCTGGAGAATGCTGATGGGAGAAAAGGAATTGAAATCCTTGAATCCTTGAAAAAGGATTGTGCAGTTTACAGAGCAGAGAATCACTGGAGCTGTAAAACAGAATCACAGAAGGATTTAGGCTGAAGGAACCTTTAAAGATCCTGCACTTTTGTGGACAAGGATGTCTCTCACCAGACCAGGCTGCCCAAAGCCCCACAGAACCTGGCCCTGAACTCTCCCCATGCCAGAGCAAACTGTGAATGCAACAGCTCAGAACAAACCCTCAGTGCAGAAAATCATCACAAATCCTAAATCACTGACTGCCAGAAGCTTGGGGGGTACCTGGAGGGAGCTTCCTGTTGCCTTTTCCCCAACTCTCACAGCACAGTCAGACTTTTCCTTTGGCAGATGTTCTGTCCATCTTCCCAACCTCACCATTTCTCACTCCCCTGCTCCCCAAATCCACCAGAATTTTGTGTTCCTGTTACTCCTTGTACAAACCAGGAGTCCCCATCTCATTACCCTTCCCCCTGGGGGCTGTGTGATCTCCTTGATCAGCCCATTTCATTTTCTCTTTCCATCCAACATCCTCTCCTCAGTTTAAACACAACCAATTGAACCAACTGCCCCAGCCCTGCCACTCCAATATTAGACTTTCCTCATCTGAGAAAGACTTCAGAAAGACCAAAGAAAACTTTTCAAGAGTTACCCCTCTTGGAGAACTTTTTTACATGCCTGAGGTGAATGGATCTCACTATTTTTCTTACACAAATATTCTTTAAGGAGCATCACATTAACAAAAAAGGTGTGGAAAGGTTTGGTTTTTTTGCTGAAAATAGGGGTGAGCTGCATTTCTGGTGCTGGCTACCTGTTCCTGGGAAGTGTGTGAGGTCAATGTTCTTCTCCAGGGCTGTGGTGGCTCTTTTGCTTCTCTGCTGGGCACAAAATTATCTATATTCTTTAAAGGAGCACCACATTGTTGCATATTTTTCTTGCACAAAATGATCTCTATCCTTTAAAGGAGCACCACGTTTTTGCACATTTTTCTTGCACAAAATCATCTCTATTCTTTAAAGGAGCACCACATTTTGCACATTTTTCTTGCACAAAATCATCTCTATTCTTTCAAGGAGCACCACGTTTTTGCACATTTTTCTTGCACAAAATGATCTCTATCCTTTAAAGGAGCACCACGTTTTTGCACATTTTTCTTGCACAAAATCATCTCTATTCTTTCAGGAGCACCACATTAACAAAAAAGGTGTGGAAAGGTGGGGTTTTCTTGGCTGAAAATAGGCATGAGCTGCATTTCTGGTGCTGGCTACCTGTTCCTGGGAAGTGTGTGAGGTCAATGTTCTTCTCCAGGGCTGTGGTGGCTCTTTTGCTCCTCTGCTGGGTGACATTGCTGGGCACAAAATGATCTCTATCCTTTAAAGGAGCACCACGTTTTTGCACATTTTTCTTGCACAAAATTAACTCTATCTTTTAAAGGAGCATCACATTGTTGCATATTTTTCTTGCACAAAATTATCTATATTTTTTAAAGGAGCACCACATTTTGCACATTTTTCTTGCACAAAATCAACTCTATCCTTTCAAGGAGCACCACGTTTTCGCACATTTTTCTTGCACAAAATGATCTCTATCCTTTAAAGGAGCACCACATTTTTGCACATTTTTCTTGCACAAAATTCTCTCTATTCTTTCAGGAGCATCACATTAACAAAAAAGGTGTGGAAAGGTTTGGTTTTTTTCTGAAAATAGGCATGAGTTGCATTTCTGGTGCTGGCTACCTGTGCCTGGGAAGTGTGTGAGGTCAATGTTCTTCTCCAGGGCTGTGGTGGCTCTTTTGCTCCTCTGCTGGGCACAAAATTATCTATATTCTTTAAAGGAGCATCACATTGTTGCATATTTTTCTTGCACAAAATGATCTCTATCCTTTAAAGGACCACCACATTTTTGCACGTTTTTCTTGCACAAAATGATCTCTATTCTTTAAAGGAGGATCACATTGTTGCATATTTCTCTTGCACAAAATGATCTCTATTCTTTAAAGGAGCACCACATTTTGCACATTTTTCTTGCAGAAAATCATCTCTATTCTTTAAAGGAGCACCACATTTTGCACATTTTTCTTGCAGAAAATCATCTCTATTCTTTAAAGGAGCACCACGTTTTTGCACATTTTTCTTGCACAAAATGATCTCTACTCTTTGAGGAGCACCACATCTTTGCACATTTTTCTTGCACAAAATTATACTCTTTCAGGAGCATCACATTAACAAAAAAGGTATGGAAAGGTTTGGTTTTTTGGCTGAAAATAGGGGTGAGCTTCATTTCTGGTGCTGGCTACCTGTTCCTGGGAAGTGTGTGAGGTCAATGCTCTTCTCCAGGCCTGTGGTGGCTCTTTTGCTCCTCTGCTGGGTGACATTGCTGGGCACAAAATCATCTCTATCCTTTAAAGGAGCACCACGTTTTTGCACATTTTTCTTGCACAAAATCATCTCTATCCTTTAAAGGAGCATCACATTGTTGCACATTTTTCTTGCACAAAATCATCTATATTTTTTAAAGGAGCACCACATTTTGCACATTTTTCTTGCACAAAATGATCTCTATTCTTTCAGGAGCACCACATTAACAAAAAAGGTGTGGAAAGGTTTGGTTTTTTTGCTGAAAATAGGCATGAGTTGCATTTCTGGTGCTGGCTACCTGTGCCTGGGAAGTGTGTGAGGTCAATGTTCTTCTCCAGGGCTGTGGTGGCTCTTTTGCTCCTCTGCTGGGTGACATTGCTGGGCACAAAATCATCTCTATCCTTGAAAGGAGCACCACGTTTTTGCACATTTTTCTTGCACAAAATGATCACTACTCTTTGAGGAGCACCACGTTTTTGCACATTTTTCTTGCACAAAATTATACTCTTTCAGGAGCATCACATTAACAAAAAAGGTGTGGAAAGGTTTGTTTTTTTTTCTGAAAATAGGCATGAGTTGCATTTCTGGTGCTGGCTACCTGTTCCTGGGAAGTGTGTGAGGTCAATGTTCTTCTCCAGGGCTGTAGTGGCTCTTTTGCTCCTCTGCTGGGTGACATTGCTGGGCTGCAGCCCCGACAGGACAATGTTCCCTCGTGATGCCACCTCATAATGGAGAGTGAAGTTGCAAGGACAGGTGGATTTCACTGCAATCCAGGCCTCCTCTCCCACCTGCAGACAAGGACAGAAAAGCCAAAGATTTGTTTTGTTATGAGTTTTGGGGTGGTAAAGGACAGGAACCTGCTTGGGTTCCAGGCCACAGGAGGTTTGAGCCCTCTCCTAATGAATGGGTGCATTGAAAAGTGCATTAATAATAATAATAATAGTAATAATAGTAATAATAATAATAATAATAATAATAATAATAATAATAATAATAATAATAATAATAATAATAATAATAATAATAATCTCATTATAATTATATATTATATATATTATATATATTATTATATATAATATATATTATTATAAATAATTATATAATATATAATTATATATATGATTACATATAATTATATTATATATTATATATTATTTTATATATATTATATATATTATATATTATATAATTTATATTTATTATTTACTTAATAAATTTATATTTTTATATTTAATAAATAATAATTATATGATAAAGTATATTAGTATCTAAGAATAATTATTATTACTATTATTATATAATATATTATATATATTTCATTATATAATGATGATTATGATGATGATGATTATTATTATTATTGCACTGTTCTCAGGGACTTTTTCCACACTAAAAAGGAGCCTGTGTTCAGCTCTCCACTCACTGCAAATCTACAGGAGGCTGAGCTGGGGGTTGTATGCATTAATGGAACAATGAAGGAATCCCTGGAATCCTGGAAGTTAAGCCTTTTGGCACAGAGCAGCTGTCAGAATTGGTTGAATTTTAGACACCCCTTCAGTAGCCCAGGCCAAAAAAGGAAAGAGTTGGGTTGGGGGTGGGAAGAGATGTGTTTGATAATCTTTGCAGTTTAATTGTGATTACATCCATGTGGCTGTTATCAATTCAAACATCACCATGAAACGACTGGGAAGAGCTCTGAGGGAAAACGCTGTCAAATTACACAAAGCCTTGATAACAATTTGTGAGTTGGGCACTCAGGGAGGTGTCAAACACACAAAGAAATGAGAAGAAATCTGCTTTATTTTCACCTGGGCACTGAAACTCTGCACCCAGAGGGGCTCAGGGAGTACTGAACACCCCAAAACAAAATCCCCCAAATTGCCAACAGAACAGACACCAGCCATGGGATCCATCACCCTGAGGAGCAGCAGACCTTCCTAGGAACACAAACTCCTTCCTGCTGGGATCTGAGCAGTGGGACACTTGGAGGACCCTACACCAGTAGGATTTCTTCAGCACCTTCCCCTCCTGCCACTTAAAGCAGAGCAGTTCCCAAATAAAACCATTCAGGCTTAGAAGATCCCACAGAAATGTGCTGAAAATTTCTCTTTTTTCAGCTCCAAGTGTTCTCCCTGCAGAATGCACACATGGCACCAACCAAAAGGGCAGAACTGGAACACCAGGAGCTGCTGATGCTTAAACACAGTGAGAATGCCACAGAGGTGCCTCGTGACATCAAATATTTGAAGTATTAAGAATTCCCCAGTGCAAATGATGAAACAATTCATTAAAAAATGAATGTAGCTAATTGGAACACCCTGTAAGAGCTGGCAATGCATGGGAATAGTTCCCACATCAGCTGGTCATCCAGCTCCAAGCTTTCCCACAGAAGAATTAGTTCTAATCAGGTTATAATAAGAACAATGTGTTCAGATTAGCAGTGTATAATCCCCTTTCCATACCTCAGGAAACTTGTAAAAGATTAATTAGCCATTAAACTTCCATGAAATGCAATGATAAAAAAAAAAAAAAGCTCTTATTTGGATACAAAGAATCTGAAACCAACCTCACAGACCTGCTGATAACAAATCTCTGTGTGTTTATGGCCAAAACCCCCTTTTTTTTCCCACTGAGCACTATGCAGACCTTCAGAACATTTTCTTGGGTAAGAAGAAACCCTGAACAGCTCTCAGAAAACAGGAATCATGATTAAATCAGATCTTTTCTCCAGGAGAGAAATCACAACAGCTTTTATAGGGCAGGATTATATTTTTAGAGAGGCTCCTACAAAACCCACCAAAGAAAACAAGGCAATCATGTTGAGAGCTCAATAACTGGAAGACTGAACAGATCCAGCTGAGATTTAAACTGGAAGTTCCAGTGAGACTACACAGCCTTAAGTTTGGTCTTGAGTAATTCAGCCACTCCCACTAACATCACTTCCAATCATTTTCAGCAAGCAATCCATGTCTGAGAGTTACTGGAGGCACAGAACACACATTTAAATGTGAAATTATGAAGTTTTCCATGCCTACACCCACCCTCTCTGAACAGAAATGGTTGGATTTGTGGATTGGTGCACGGAGCACCCAGGGAATTGTGCTTAGCTCCTTGTGGAGCCCACATTTAACAATTATTTGGTGGCTCAAGTGCGGTTTCTTCTTCCTTTGTAGTGGAAATAGTTCAAGATCCCAGAATCAGGAATGTCCAGAAATATTTAATTAGAATAAAGTGCTTTAAGCCAAGCAATGCAGGGGATTTCATTTAATTTCCATGCTGGAAGGTGAAGCCAACATACCTGGAAAGGTTTATCTGGTGCCTGGAGCTGGATGTGGCACTTGCTGGGCGAGTACCAGCTGCTGATGGACAAATAGTTGGGCAGATATTGATCCCCAGAGGGTTTCCCATCAATTGCTGTCACTTTGGTCTTCAAAAAAATGGGGAAAAAAGTTACATCAATG
Organism: Agelaius phoeniceus; assembly: GCF_051311805.1. NCBI lineage: Eukaryota > Metazoa > Chordata > Aves > Passeriformes > Icteridae > Agelaius > Agelaius phoeniceus. Next base: position 3,247,250 of record NC_135293.1, read on the forward strand.
TTATGCATAGAAAGCTCATTTTGATCTTTCTTAATCTCTCCTCTCCCATTTTATATCTTTCATCTCTTGCCATCTTTACTCCCCAAATATTTGACCCCTACCACCACGTTAAGGTGCATTTGGAGGAGCATCTTTTCATGGTGGTTATCAGCACCAGTTCTCTTGGCAGCAGGAAGCAAACCAGTGTTTGCTGTGTTGAAACCCAGAAGCTGAGGCTAAAAGGCACCGATTTCCTGTTTGTAGCACTGGTTTATAAAGTGCAGGTTTGACAAGATTAGTTCCATTAAAGCCTGCTAATCCCATAAGGAGCTTTTACCCACCTCCAGCCAGACATATTGGGCAGCTGTGGGGATGGAGGGGATTTCAAACTCCACCAGGCCATTCCTTGAGACCAGCTCACTGGTGTAAACATTGTCCTTTGGTGTGAGCTCAGCTTTAATTCGGATGGTGACTCTGTCAGCTGGGCTTCCATCGGGGTAAGTGACCTCCACCTGCACAGTGGGGCATTTACAGAACAATTAACTTGAAATGATCAGCAATTCCAGGTGGGGAAAACCACTGGGATCAACTGAAATCAGCCATATTAGTACCCAACAGCATTAAAAATAGGATTGTCGTGAACGGCGGGAGAAAGGCGACACACCATATGCGTGAATAGCAAATCCCAAAGTTTATTGAAAACCCACACATATTTATATTGGTGTTAATGAAGCTTATACATATTGCAAAAGCTGAGCTCATTATTGGTTAAAGCACACTTGGATCAACCACACCTACTTCTATCTTCTAGTAATTGTTTTACTTCTATGTTTGCATTCTTCTAGCTTCTCTACCTAAGATATCTACATTTTCTAGCAAGCGATTTTCTCCCCCGTCTTCCCGTTTCAGAAAAAGTCACTGTGACCTTTGTCAGTGATTGGACACTGGTTGCTCAGTTCCCAGCTTGTTTCCCCTATCCTTATCCATCGGTATCACATCGAAATGTCTTTTCTCAGCTAACCAATTATCCAAAAAACTCTCTACATAGGATTATTCCTAATCTCACCTTGCCTTTGTACGGCAGCCCGGGTTTGAACTGCTTCCTGGTGTCCTTGGAGTACTTGATATCAATCAGCTGCTTCTGGACAGGCGTGGAGTCATCAAAGGTCACCTGCTTGCTGCCATCAGAGCTGATCACCATGGCCCAGATGTTGACAGTGCCTCGGAAGTGCTCGGGGACATCCGCTGGCATCATGTCCCTGACACACACCTCGAACTCGGCCGAGCCATCGATCTGGGGGCACACAGGGAGGGGCTGGGACACCCACACGGGGCACAGCAAACAAAGCTAAAGCACAGCAACCTGAGCGGGGGGTGCAGCAGGGCTTTGGAAAGGAGAGGGGAAAAGGAAAGAAGGAAAGAAGAGGGGGGAAAAGGAAAGAAGAGGGGGGAAAAGGAAAGAAGAGGGGGGAAAAGGTGTGGGAATGTTTCTCACTCAGGGTCACCAATTGTGCTGGTGTTCACAGGGGTCCCAGCATGAGGGAAGAGATGAGAATCTTGACTCCATGTTTCAGAAGGCTGATTTATTATTTTATCATATATATTACATTAAAAGAAAATTATAAACTATACTAAAAGAATAGAAAAAGGATTTCACCAGAAGGCATGAAAGGAATAGAAAGGAATAGAATGATAACAAAATCTTGTGACTGACCAGAGAGTCTGAGACAGCTGGACTGTGATTTGCCATTAATTAGAAACAACCACATGAGACCAATCACAGATGCAGCTGTTGCATTCCACAGCAGCAGATTATTATTGTTTACATTTTGTTTCTGAGGCCTCTCAGCTTCTTAGGAGAAAAGATCCTAATGAAAGGATTTTTCATGAAATGTGTCCGTGACGGGGGAAAAGGAAAGGGGGGGGGAAAAGGAAAGGGAAGTTTCATTTTCCTCCCTTAGCCATGGTCTGGACTAACTCTGTCACCTCAGGCTCCTGCTCTCCTCAGCCCCATATGCTCTTAAAACAGATTAAAACTATGCCAACAAATTCTCATCCCACCAAATCCCAGAATATCCTGAGCTGGAAGGGACCCACAAGGATCATCAGCCCAGCCCCTGTCCCTGCACAGCCACCCCAACAATCCCACCCTGAGCATCCCTGAGAGCTCCTGGAGCTCTGGCAGCCTTGGCACCATTCCCTGGGGAGTCTGGGCAGTGCCCAGCACCCTCTGGGAAAAAAGCTTCCTCCTAATATCTAAAATAATAAATATATCATGTAAAAATAAGCAATGGCCTCAGTTATAATATTTACTCCTTCATTTTCTGATCTCACATCAGCAACAAAACAGAGCTGTGGGATAAACGTTAAAGAAGACAGATCAGGCATTTTATCACAGGTGAGTCCATGGTCTCCCTCACCTGGGTGGTCTTGAGGACAGGGTGTCCCACTTCATGTCTGTAGTACCCAACACCATTTATAGTCATATTGACAATTAACTTCCCTGTCACTGGTTTGCCAAATGTGTATCTGAAATGCAAAGGAGATGATTAATAAATTCCAGCTGGTTTCTGTTCTTCTGGTTGTATAAAGACAATTACCATGTTACCTTCAAATCTAGGAAACATTACCACAGGAAGTTTTGCAGATTGTTATTTTTACAATGTTTTTGAAGGCTCTTACATCAAAAATTTTCTGATGATGATTAGAAATAATCTGAAAAGTCTGCAGCAGGTGGGATCCAAGCTCCAGGGACTGCACTACAACCCACAGCAGTGAAATTTGGTTTGGGAATGTTCCTACCTGGCATGGACAGTTCCTTTCTCACACAGCGAAAGGTCACGGATGTAGCGAGGGGGATCAATCAGCAGCTCAAACTTTGGCAACACTACAATGAAAAGAAATAAAGCAGAATGTTTCCAAGCAGATCTCACTGCCCAGCTTGTAGCAAAAGTCCCCAGAGCTCTGACAGGAGCTGGTTCTGATTTATCAGGGTAACACCCAGTAGAGGGTGAATAAATTAGGATGGAAACGGGGGCGTGTGTTCTGTTCAGAGCTGGGGCAGTTATCTTCCTGTCAGTGGGCAGTTTTCTTTCTCTCTCCCACAGCCAACCCTCCCTCCAGGAGATCTCTTCTTTTAATGAGCCACTAATTATTAATTATCTTCTGTCCACGGCCACTGAGTGTCCCTGCAGGGCTGATCCAATTCCATCATCCCATGGGGAGATGCTCGGCCCAGGGGAGGAGCCAAGCATTCCTACCTGGGTACAATCTGAGGTTTCAAACATTCCTACCCGGATCCAATCTGAGGTTTCAAACATTCCTACCCGGATCCAATCTGAGGTTTCAAGCATTCCTACCTGGGTACAATCTGAGGTTTCAAACATTCCTACCCGGATCCAATCTGAGGTTTCAAACATTCCTACCCGGATCCAATCTGAGGTTTCAAGCATTCCTACCTGGATACAATACAATCTGAGGTTTCAAGCATTCCTACCTGGATACAATCTAAGGTTTCAAACATTCCTACCTGGATCCAATCTGAGGTTTCAAACATTCCTACCTGGATACAATCTAAGGTTTCAAACATTCCTACGTGGATCCAATCTGAGGTTTCAAACATTCCTACCTGGATCCAATCTGAGGTTTCAAACATTCCTACCTGGGTACAATCTGAGGTTTCAAGCATTCCTACGTGGATACAATCTGAGGTTTCAAACATTCCTACCCGGGTACAATCTGAGGTTTCAAACATTCCTACCTGGATCCTATCTGAGGTTTCAAGCATTCCTACCTGGATACAATACAATCTGAGGTTTCAAGCATTCCTACCTGGATCCAATCTGAGGTTTCAAACATTCCTACCTGGGTACAATCTGAGGTTTCAAACATTCCTACCTGGGTACAATCTGAGGTTTCAAGCATTCCTACCTGGGTACAATCTGAGGTTTCAAGCATTCCTACCTGGGTACAATCTGAGGTTTCAAGCATTCCTACCTGGGAACAATCTGAGGTTTCAAACATTCCTACCTGGATCCAATCTGAGGTTTCAAACATTCCTACCTGGGTACAATCTGAGGTTCTGGGACACCAGAACAGCCTTTACAGTGGATTCCCAGAGGGAGCCCAGGCCCATCCACAGCAGCCCTGGAGCTGCAGAGGAAAACTCCCCCCTTGTGCAGGATCCCTGCTCCAGCAGAGCCACAGCTGGCACTGCAGGAGGGCTGAGCCCCCATGGGATGGGGCTGTGCCACCCCCTGACACACAGGGGGCAGGGACTGGTCTGACTCTGGCAGGGTTTGTTTTCTCTTTTTTTGTGCTGTTGCATTTGTATTTTTATTCCTATTATTCCTGTTATTCCTATTCCCATATCTTTGCCTGAGAGCCTTTTAATTTCAAAGTTATAATAACTCAGAGGGAGGGGGTTTACATTTTCCATTTCAGGAGAGGCTCCCGCCTTCCTTAACAGACACCTGTCTGTTCAAACCAGGACAATCAACAACAGCAACAAACCAAAACCACCTTGGCAAGGTGAGCTCAAAGCTCCCAGTTAGCAGTGCCTGCATCCCTGAAATACATGGCTCTAAGGAATTTTTCCTCATGGCATTTTAAATGCAGTGTTCCAGGTGTTTCATCTCAAGTGAAAGCATTTCAGAGTTCTGTTCTTCCAAACGCACCTGGGTTGGGGTCAACTCACCATATTTCTGCACCTCAAAGGATTTGTTGTAGGTGTGCCCCTGCATCTCAGCAAAGATGATCCATTCCCCAAAAACTGGCTGATCAGACAGGGGAAAAGTCATGTTGACAATGCCTGAAAAAGCAAACAACATTCTCTGAACTCTGTCACTCTCCAGCCCCTTCCAAGCCTCACTGAACAGCACTCAGTGGAAGCAGAAGCAAAGGCAAATCACAGCACACAGAGGGGAAAACAAATAAATAATCTGGAACTTACCACAACAAAATGGCTTCAAGTTATTCCATTCTATCATCCGAGACCCCCGGGGATCCTGCAGGGAGGATTAGGGGAGAGAAATGAGCACCACTCGTGTATTTAACTCAGTTTGCAACAAGGAACTTCCTTTTGTGATACACACACTTCACTGACAGCTCAAATGCAACCAAAGCCTGTCCAAAATGTCCCAGAAATACCTTACAGCAGGGGTATTTGCTTTCTGGAGTTATTTAGGAGCTCTGCTCCTGTAAGCAATGCACACAAATAAATGCTGTCAAGCAAATTTTCCCCCTGCCTTAAAACACCAGTCCTGGATGGGAAGAACTGATCCCATTCTTAAAGGGAGCTGTACAAGCAGAAAGACAAATTTTGGATGAAAAAACCCAGGTGAAATGAATCCTGCTGGTTTTGTCAGCATTAAATCTTCAACAAGAGTAAATCCTTCTCCTTTCTGAGAGGTAAACACATTAAAAAACAAAACAAACAAAAAACCCAAAAAAACCAAACCAAGCCAAACAAAAAAAATACAAAAATAAAATTAAAAAAAAAAAAAAACAAACACCAATCAACCAACCAAAAAACCCTCAAAAACCCCAATAAAACAACAACCAAAAAACCCCCCTAAACACAGAGGGAGCCACTCTTTCACCTCATTAGGAAGAGGGCAGGAGAACCCTTTCCTTTCCATGAATTTCTGCTCTCCACCATCTCTGTTTGGGAGCAGAGATGAGGGTGGCCCTGCTCTGCCAGCCCAGCACAGGAAGGACTGGAGTGAACAGAAGGGAGAAGAAATGGGGCTGTCACAGTTATAAATCCCAGTGAATCAAGCCAGTTCTTCTCAGGCTGAAAAATGGGAATGAATTTCTGAAACTGAAGTAGAAAACCAGGATATTTGCTGGTGATGGCAAAAACCAAAGGCACAGAGATCAGATAGAGACACAGGGAAAGAAAATTGCATTAGTTAGGGGTGGGAATGGCCATAATGGACAGGAAAAGCAGAAATTTGTTCCTTTAAGTGCTACACAAACCTTGTACCTCTACAGGACAGGTGCCAGAAGGGCACAAAGATACTCACCACCACATAAGCTTCAATCTGAAAGAAAAAAGAAAATAAAAGGCTTTATGAAACAACTTTTCTGCTTTTTGTGATGAGTGTTGAGTCAACATAAGTGAAGTGTGAGACCCAAAGTGACAGAGTTTGAACATCTTTGTTAAGAGTAGCCTGAGAAACACAGATTTAATTCACAGATCTATCTGGAAAAGGGACAATTTACATATCTGTGCACTACCTAAATGAGGTGCAAGTCTCTGAAAAATTCATGTCTCTGCTCTGGCAGAGCTGCCTCCTATTTGCCAGCACTCCAGAAGTTTGTATTCACCTCCAACAGGAATAGGACCAAGTGAAAAAAGCTGAATTACAAATAAAACAAGCTGTCACAAGTTATGCCCAAACAGCTTAAAAATCCAATTCTGTTCCTGCATAAGTGTATTGGAGAGCACCCCCAAGGCTGAGCATCCAGCACGGGGCAGCCTGAGCCTGCTGAATTGTTTTGCTCTAAAAAGGACCTTTTGGGACTTAAATAATTCTCAAATATTTGAACAGAATGCAGGCTACCAAGTATCCCCTCATATTGCACAGTGTGAAAGAAAACAGATTTCTTTACCCTGTCGTTGACTGGCCTCAGGTCAGAAGTCACCATGAAGAGATTTATCAACACTGGAAAAGGAAAAAAGAGGGAATTTATCAGTCACCAGAGCTGAGACTGAACAGAAGAGCTCATCCTAAAACTCCCCTTGAAAGCAGCCCTGGCATCTGGCAAGTTATCCAAGATGCTTTTACCTTTCTGCTTGGGTTTGTAGACAGGTTTGTCAGTCTGGATGAACACCGAGGAGCCCTTGCTGTCGATGGTGACTGTGGTGTAGTTGTGGAAAATGTGCCCTTCCTCTGCCAGGTGCCTGTTGCCCCAAACCTTCAGGTGTGCTTGTCCACGAAGCCCTGAAGGCACCTAAAAAGGCACCAGGAGGTGAGGAACACACAGAGAAACCTCTGAGCTTTTGGGAAATGCAGTTGACACTGAAAGGAGCAAGAAGAGGCACCTGCTGTGCTTTGGTGTCAATCTGTGTTAGTAGTGAAAGGAAAATTAAGGCCATAATAGGTTTTCTACAATATATAAACTTCAAAGGAGTTAAATTCATGCTGAAACCATGGGAGGAAATTCTCTTCTGCCCTTTATCACTCAAGCAGAGTGGTGGGTGATCCATGATCTACACATGCAGGTGTATTACACAGGGAAACCAACCCAACAGGGGGAGAAACCCCAATGAGCAACACAAAAAAGTCCCCAGAAGAAAAAGTGCATGCATGTACATGTTCAACCAGCTGCTCAGAGAAATAAGTGCTTCAAAATTACTTCAGATTAAAAGTGACAAAATAAAAAACCTGATACCATTCCAGATGCACATAACTGGGTATTTTGTCCCACCACCCCCCTTTAATCTCCCAAAGATGACAAGCCCAAATTAAGTCCTAAGTTAAGAAACCCAACACTTTTAAGGGCTTGTTCTTCTAGTCCAGCTCCGTTTTGCCAACATTTGAAGTCCTAACTCCCACACAGAATTCTGCCATCCTTATAAAACAAACCCAACACATAAATTTATGTGGAGCCATGAGCCACTGCTTTTCTTTAGTGGTGTAAAGGTGAATTGTGATGGGTTGAGCTGTGTTGTTTTCACTCTCCACCTTTCCTCTGGTGAAGGCAGTGTCCTCCTCAGGTGTTCCCAGAATGTGACATTTATTTGTGCCACCAATGCTTGAGGGAAATCCCTTATGTGTTCACCAAAAACATCTTAAAATTATTGATACTCACCTTCAGCTTAATTGTTCCTTTATCTAAAATATGAGAGAGAGAGAGCAGGAGTTATTCTCAAGGTAAGGCACCAAGAATTTAAATGTTTTCAGTTGAGTGAAGGAAGACCCCATTCACAGAGCTGCTCCCTGCACTATCCCTTTGCTGTGATTTTACCTGAAATAATTTTCCTGCACTGTCTGCAGGGTGAGCAAGTCAGACCCAGAAGAGCTCTCCATAATAAACCTGCTCCACATTTATTCACAACTTTTGCCCAAGTTAAAATGCAAAGTGCTCTGTGATTGGAGAGCACCCCTAAGGCTGAGCTCAGGGCAGCCTCTTTGTGCCTGCTGAATTGTTTTGCTCTAAAAAGGACCTGGCCTCTTTTGGGACTTCAACAATTCTCAAAACAAACACTCCAGGGATCTGTTTGGATTGCTGGATCCAGCCATACCTAGGAGTTCTCTGGAGCATTTGCTGCCCACGTGTGTCAGCATCACTGACACATGAATTGCTTTGCAATTGTCAGCCACTTTCAAAGACAGCAAGGGGAGGACACAATCAGAGACAATCTGTTCCAAGAAATGGAATGGCTTTCATAAAACTCCCAGTTTTAACATAGAGAAGAGTTAAAACATGAGGGTTAAAGAGCCTGATTGCCTTGACCACACTGCTGTACCACAGGGCTACTGCACTTCACTTTCAGCACTGTAAATTCACTCAGATATCATGGATAACTGGATATCATCAGATCACATTGATTTTACTCACAGGACAGGGGTATCTGGCTTGGATTTTAAAGATTTATCCAGCTACACAAACATCACCACCTGGCTCAGCAACACCCAGTACTGAAGATGGGGATTGTGCTCCCAGCACTCATTTTGGAGAGAAGAAATTGATGATGATGATGATGATGTAGATTTTTAATTTTTCTTAAAAATAAACTTATAAATATTCAGGCATCAAAAGGAAGTAAAATCACTGTAAAAATCTAGAATATCAGTTATACTGGGTCTCTGTATATCTTGGTGTTCCAAAGTTATCAAAGTGCTTGAGACCAAAACCACATTACCACAATCAACTGAGAAGGTGCAGCAGCAGCAGCAAATCCATTTGTTTGATGCCATTATCACCTAAAGCAACTCTTTAGGAGATACCAAGGTGCTCCCCCAGCCCCTCAGCTCATCAGCCAGCGCTCAAAGCTCACCCAGGACTGTCCCATGGCTCCGGGACACCGTCTCCCCCTTGACCACCAGCTGGATCTGCACCGTGGTCTCCTTGGCAGAGTTGAAGATGGTCACACTTATGGCTTCCTCCACCCCAGAGCGGAAAACAGAAGGTGCTGCAATCAAATAACCCCTGAGGAGCACAATTGGGAGTGGTCAGTCAAGACACAGCCACAAGGAATGTCCTCATTTGGGAGACACTTCTTGTGTGGAAAAGGAAAAGAACAAATACTCTGTGATGTATTTGTCCCTGTAGGGTCACATTTATTGTCACCAGCAGTCTAAGCCTGTATCTAATGTATAAATATAATTTAATATATAATTATCTAAGCCTGTATCTAATGTATAAATATAATTTAATATATAATTATCTAAGCCTGTATCTAATGTATAAATATAATTTAATATATAATTATCTAAGCCTGTATCTAATGTATCTAATTAATTATGAGGTAATTTAATGCATAATTATCTAAGCCTGTATCTAGTGTATAAATATAATCAAATGTATCATTATCTAAGCCTGTATCTAATTGTATAAATGAACAAACAGAGCCTAAGTGGCTACAAATGGCTACAAATCCTTAGGATTTAAATAAAACCAGTAATATATCCATGTTTATTGCATCTATAATAATAAATTCATATTAAAGTGAATAAATGAATAAATTAATATTCAAGTGAATAAATGAATGAGACCCCATTTATTTATCTACTATATGTAACAAACTAAATGTCCAACCAGCTAATCATAAAAGAGTTAAAGTTCATGAAGGAATAAGGAGGTACCTGAACATCTCATAGAGCTTCATAGCCAATGCTTTCTTTGAAACAACTTTAATATTTTTAACTCAATCATGTGGCTCCATTTTCATAGTTCAGCTTTATATAGGAGAAGTGAAGGGACTCAGAGGTGATTTTTGGAGCTTTCTAATTGTCAGGCTCAAGGCATGTAACACACCTGACCTTGCAGTTCCCACAGAAGCAACCCAGAAACTGCAGCTACAAAACCGAGCTCGAGTTCCCAGCTCTACCACCACATTCTTGTTCAAACAATTGGATCCTGCAAGTTTACAAAAGGCATTATTTTAGGAGGCACACAGAGAGCTTTAAAGCCACCCAAAACGACCTCCCATAGATGCTGCAATGTGAGAGTTTCTGAATGGAATCCGCACCACTCCTCTCTGAATGGCACCGTGCCATGAACTTGTCAGCTAAAAGCATTGCAGGCTCTGAGCTCTTTGATGCACTGGGCTGGAAGCAACACATTTATATTCTCTTCATGACACACCTTTCTGGGGTTTTTTCCCTACCCAAAAGGATTTTTTTTTTTTTTTTAAACAAGAGGCAATTCCTCAGATGCCTTTTCAAGCCAAATTTCTCAGCCCGTGCCTTTCTACAGTCCCTTGAGTCAGGTTGCTTTAGCTCATGATTAATTATCACTCTGGGATGAGGATGATGGTGTTTTACAGCCCCCAAGTAATCTTTTATCAAATTCCAAGCCCATGTTCCTCTCTCAGCAGGCCTCATTGCCATGGAGATCCCATTACCCCCCAAAGGAAGTTCAGAACTCTGTGGCATTTGAGTTAAATTGCACGGGGTACTTGCAGATTCGAAACCTTATGGCTGCCAGCTTTGAAAATTCATCAGAACGGCAATAAATAACAATCAAAAGTTACTACTGAGCCTGAAATCTTGGGTAAGAGAGATAGCAGAGGGAGAAAGAGTACCAGCTGCATTCAGGATGAAATGATCAGATTTAAACTGTCATGAGCCCAGCACTGCAGTGCCATATGTGAAGCACATGTACTCACATTGTTCCGAATTGCTGAAACTCCTTCTGAAGTATCAGTCCCTTGATACAACTATTTAAATAACCTAATAGGTGGCATTTGAAAATTAAATATTGAATTTGGCAATCAAAGAGTTAACTTGACAGGGACTCGACAGATCCTTTAAGCACTTTTAACTAACAGCTCTGTCAGGTTACACCAAAACTTGGCAGGACGTGAAATATTTTCTAGTAAGCAAGTGAGCATAAGTTCTCCATGGCACTCAGTTAATGCAGCTATTCACGATGCTGCCGGGCTATAATAAGCCAGGGATAAAGAACAAAGCAAACCTTAATCAAAATTAACCTAAACATGCCGGGAAAGAGCTGCGGATTCAGTTCCTAATAGTGCGGGGAAAGTTCTCTGACTTTCTGCCCGGCTGATCTTTCCCACAAAAAACAACAACAAAAAAAGGAAAATCTTCACACGCTGCTCAGGAGCGCCCAGCGCTACCTTCAACCACCCCCAGCACCGCAGCAGGCGGATTCCTCAAATAACTGCTGGCAGATAAAAGCTCCGCTCCGGGAGCAGCTGCACGCAGGTACCGCACGGGAGCTTTCTCCTCCTCCGGTTCCCTCTCCCCGCGCTCCGGCACCGCTGGGGACACCGGGGACCGCCGGGGACCGCGGGGAAGAGCCGGGGACAGCAGAGAAGAGCCGGGGACCGCGAGGAAGAGCCGGGGAAGAGCCGGGGACACCGGGGAAGAGCCGGGGACCGCCGCGCTCCATCCGCGACCCCTCCGACCGCTCCGCGGGCTTTGTTCCGCGGTCGTGACCGGGCAGAGCCGCTTCTCCCCCCGCCGCCCTGCCCGGGGATGCTGCCGCGGGTCCCCGGTACTTACTGGCGCTGGCGGGGCTGGGCAGCGCTCAGGCTGCAGAGGACGAACAGCAGCAGGAGCAGCAGTGCCGGGGCGCGGCGGGGCTCGCAGCCGGACATGGTGCCGGGAGCCCGGGCCACGGCGCCGTGCGCGGGCAGCTGGAGCCTTTTGTTCCCGGCGAGCGCAGCCCGAGGCTCCGCCGCCCCGCGCCCGGGCTCCGCTCCCCGGTGCCTCTGGCCGCCGCCCCCGCCGCGTCCCCGCCCCCGGGCCGCCCCCTCCTGGCCCCGGTGCCCGCTCGGCTCCGGCCCCGGCTTCTTTGTCTGCGGTTCCCCCCGCCCGCTCCTGACAGCGCCGCCGGGGAGGGGGCGAGGGGAGGCGGCCGCGCCCCGCCCGGCCCCAGGTGCGCCGAGCCCGGCCCGGCCGCTCCGCGCCCCCGCCCGGCTCTGCCGAGCCCCAGCGGCCCCGGCAGCGCTGCTCGGGCTCCTCGCCTTCCTCCGGAGCGCCGCAGATGGGAGAGCTGAGAAAGCCGAGGTCCCGTGGAGCAGGACCGGGGCACGGCAACCCCGGCGCGGTCCGGTCCCCGTAACTGAGCTCTGTGCGCTCAGAGCTCCGTGGAGTTCTGCCCTGGAGCTGCTTTCCCACCCAAATTCCAGCACTGATGCTCCTCCGTCCTCCTCGCTCCCTAGGCCCTGATCTGTCCCTCTCCATCCCTCTGTCCCGAGGTTCCAGGGCTTGGGACAGGAGAGGGAGCCCTCGCTGCAGCAGCCTGAGGAAGAGCTGCAGCCCAAGAGCAGAGCCCGCACAAACCGGGAAAAGCAAACCCAAGGCGACAGCAGAGAGCTGAGGTGACAGAACAAATGCCATCTCCCTCTACACAGAGATATCCAGGAATGATTCCTCTGATCCCTGCCGGAGAAATCCCAGGCACACCAGAGGGGAATTCTTGCACCGGCAATAAATGAAAACCCTCAAAGTAGTTTGAATCATATTTTTCCCCCAATACACCTGGCTTACACACACAAATAGTGCTTAGATTTTTATCTTGTGTGAAACTGACGCTCATTTTGATGTCTTCTCTTAAAAGTAAAGTCACTAACTCAGCTTTTTGATAAATTCAGATTACCTTTAATAATGGCTAACACTGTGAGATGTGGCTACATTTTTCTACTTAAATCTATCCCAAACCAGCACTCTCATTTCTGTGGAGAGGCAAAACAAACCTAGAAAAAGAACAAACCCTTTTTGACAAATTAGACAAGATGAGACTCTAGAAGGACAGGGGTCTCTTCCCAAGGAAATAATGAGCTAGGAACTAAGAGAAAGAACTTATTAGAATGTACATTACAGTGGAATGGTTTAGGTTTTGTTGGTTTGTTTGGGGATTTTTTTTGGAGACAAACTGAAACAAGCAAAGAAAAAAATCTGGTAATTGCAAATTGTTTTCCAGTTTCTTCCTATTCTCAGCTACAAACACAGACCCCTGCCTGCAGAGCAGCCTTACTGAGCCAGCCTCTCCTCAGGGTGACACTTCAGGGCATGTTGGGATCCTTTGTTTAAAGATTAAAGGAGGCAAAATGAAAATAGAGCACCTTTGCTGTTCCCATGGCATGGCAGAGATCAGGTATGTTTGGGCTAGAAGAGTATCATGTTTTCAAAAATATTAATTCATGAATTACCTCTACACTCAATCCATATCTTTCTAGAGCAAACCATAAACGGCTCATTAGAGACTTGTACATGAGATCTATGGGGAATGTACCAAAAACCCCACAAAATGCCACTAAACACCCGTCCTGCCAAGCACAGGAAAGAGCTTTGAAGCAGCTCTGGGTAAGGACTTTGAACAAGCAACAGGATTCAGCAATGGATTGATGCAGGCAGCAAAGTGCAGTTCTAAAGTGGAGCTCCATCACCTTCAGAGTAACACACAAATGTGCATGTGTACATCTCAAAAAGCACCGAGAGAAATCACCCTTATGTGGAATACAGCCCTTTTGAATTGCTCATTCTTTTAAAGGAGAGATTTCTCCTAAATTGAAGATTTTCCATTTGATATTTACTGACTACAAGAAATCTCAGGCAATTACAGCCTCTGAAGACTGCAAACCATCTTCTAATTATGAAGGTATGTGCAATCCTGTAAATAAGGCTGGAATCAACTTGGTCTGAAAAAAAAAAAAAAAAGGAGGCTTTAGATATAATTTCAAACTATTTACTTACTGAAATGGAATTTTCTGTGCTTGCCAAAATGAATCCCATTCAGTGTGATGCAACAGGTGTTGGAATTCCAGCAGCCGCCTGCAACCCACATCTGGTAATGGTTAGGAGTTAAAAGGAAGTTCTGTAAGAACTGCTCATGTATAAAAACTATTCATCAGTCACATCTATGGGCCATATTCACCCACCCGCTTGCTCTGTGCATAGCTCAGATTTTTATTTCGTTTACAGAAAACGTAATTCTGCTCCTCATAAAGTCTCAGGAATCTCAGGCACTTGGGAGCATGTGGGGGATTGGTGTTGGCCCTGCTGGTGGCAGAAAGGTGAGGGAGGGACAGGGGTTTAGGGAACAAGGTGTGAATCCATCTGTATTGGTTCTGACTGGACCGAAATTCACACCCTGATCGCTTCTCATCATTGCCCTGCAGGAGAAGGAATCCTCCCCCATGTCCCAAATACCTCATAAAAAAAAACCTGTGCAATGTGAAAATTATCAGACAGGGATTTGTCAAGGAAAAAAAATAATAATAATTTCCAAGTACTGCCACTCACAGCTGGGAATCCTTCTGCTTTTCCCTCAATTGCCAGATTGAACTCAGTCAGACAACTCACAGGATACAAGGGGTAGCACCAAGCCATCAATAATTAGCCCTTGCTAACTGCCTCAGCATGAGTGGTGCCACTCACTTGTCACTCAGATGATCAGATTCAAAGGTATAAAAGGTAATTTTCACTTGCTTAAAGATTTTAATGCATGTAAATTGTGCATAAAAGATACTGCACTAAACCCAAGGCTATTAATCATTGAGCTTTAAGTCCTGCATACACTAGATTTCAGTAGAAGGTGGGTGAAAAATAAAAAAGCCATCAATTTCCAGACTCATTTCTCCCCCTTTCCCAGTGGAAAAACATTCACCTCTGTCATTACACAGCACCAGCCAAGAACAAGGCCTTAGTTAATTTTTACAGCATTATATTCATGGTAAAAAAGCCACACCTATTCTTTAACTCTGAGTTTTGTTCTCCCTTCATTTTTCTCTGACAGACAAACAGAGATAGCAAAAGCAGAAACTGATAACTGCAAAGTGTCCCAGGCTTTGCCACACTCCTGCACCTCCCAGCACTGAGGAAAATGGTTTAACATCAGTCCAGACAGGGTGGCAGAAACCAGGCTGATCCTGCCCCCCAGGAATACAAACATCTCTAGAAGAAATTATAAGGAAAGGATAATTAAAGAGCACTTTTCAACTAAGACTGTGATCTAAGTAGCATATAACAGGATAATGATATTGAGAACATAATTATTAAATAGTTCTGTCAAAAATAGTTATTATTCATCTCTAGACCAAGAGAGTCTGATCTTTCACAGTAATATAACATTTTAATTCCTGAAAAAGTGACTAAAATAGTACTAGGAAAGCATTCAAATGGAGGATTTTGAATGATTTAGAAGGAAGAGCACTGTGCTTATCATTCAGATGTTTAGTCAGAAATAATTTCCCAATTCTCTTCTCAGCTCCTACATGACTGGTGAAATACAATTTGTGTATAGTCTGACTGAACAGTAGAGCCAGCTCCCATATGCAAGAGATATTAAACAAAGGGATTAAGGAATTTTATATCCTACAGGCCATCTCCAAGCATACATTGTCTTTATAAATTAAAAAAATTAGTTATATCTGAAGGGGCAACCATAACATAGAAAACTAAAGATCTTGAATGAGCAGGAAACTCAGATTTTGCCTATACATTATCACAGAAATATTTTAAAAAGAAGCTGATCAGAGGCATTTGAGCCCACTCTGCAAACCTCGTGCTGGCTGTGCAGACCACACACAAATGCAGCGGAAGAAACAACCTAAAATAATTTCTGTGAGTTGAACAGGAATGCTCACATAATCACTGGAAATGCTCTTAATTGGTGTGGCTCAGTGGTGCATTTCAGAGCTGTTAGATCTTCTGCCCCTCTGGAACTCTTTTCATGTCCTGGCAATCCCAGCCCAGCCAGCAGTTTGTTTATCATATTCAGGATGAATTTCCGGATCTCCAACAAAGTGGTATTTACTCCGAGGCAGGGAAGACTGCAGTAATCCAATAAGTTCTCATTAGCCTAAAATGCAAAAACATCTGCTGGGGTCATGAGCTGCTTTGCTGCTGATGAGCACAAGCTCAGCTCCCTTTGCGGCTCATGTGAACAAAGAGTTGAGGGTTTGGGGTGCAAGGAGGGGACAAAGGAACCTTGGGGATTTCCAGAGCTGCAGCTCCACCCCAGAGCACCCCAGGCAGGAGGGATCCTGCATTGCCTTCACCCCAGAGCCCCCATTGCAGGGAGCAGGGGAATTACAGCAAAAAATGCCTTGACTCAGCCCTCCTGAGCTGGGGGTCAGGGGCTGGCACAGAATGTGGCCACAGCTCCCCCAGACACACCAGCACCCAGGCAGGGCAAGCTGCAGGGCAAATCCAGCCTGAAATCGCTTCTTAAACAACCAAGAATTCCGCAAAGGACAAATACTTCCATTTCTTGCTACCCCTTCCTCCCAGGCTCTCACCCACCTGGCTCAATTCACAATTGCTTTCAGTTTTTGGAGGGAAAAAAAAAAAAAAATCCCTTCCCCTCAAAAAGTACCTTAACACAGGAATGTTAACAACTGGTCAAGAACTTCTAGCCTAAAAGATGAATAAATAGGTAATAAGCACTGCACAAGTTCAAACAAAACAAAATTAAATCTCCATTGATAGATGTTACAGTAAGGAGAACATCATTAATTCCACAGGGGAAAAAAAGACACATAACCTGAATAAAAAGAGCCCTTAATTTGTTTAGGATTCCAACCGATTTAGAGCATGTGACATTGTCAGAAAATAAGTGGAAAATACAAAATAAGTGTTGTCACATCTGTTTAGCTCCTGCTCCAGTGATTCTGCAGTTCTTTGCTGTTGTTTGTACAGTGCTAAATGACAGCAGCCAATTCTGTGAATATTCTGCAGCATTTCAAGGTGGAGGAGCCTAAAACACTTCTGCAAAGAGCCAAACCAGGACCACTTACAAACAACATCGGTGAAAATCAGGAAGAAAAAGTCTCAGTTCAAAGTAGTTTAAAAGCCTTTCCTGGAGAGGCCGAGCTGCTTTAGCTAACACTTGTTGTACCATTCGTACAAAGAATTACACAAGTGCTCCTTTTAAAGAAGGGCCAGAATGCTGAAATGAATGCCTCAGATCCTTCTGAAACAATGAGCGCACATCCCCGGGCACAGAATTGCTGTGGAGCCGCAGTTTGGCTGCAGCCCCAGGACTCCCCTTTGCCTCGTGGGAGGATGAGGAGGGCAGCGAGTGCCGCCTGCAGCGGCAGCGGGGCTGAACCCCCGCAAGATTTACAGCCTTGAATTGTGCTCACAGCAAGAAGCACCTCCCCGGGGCAGAACAGCAACATTCCAGTGCCCTGCACGGGGAAAATCTGCATTGGGGATGCCTGTGTGCCCTGCACAGGGAAAATCTGCATTGATGCTGCCTGTGTGCCCTGCACGGGGAAAATCTGCATTGATGCTGCCTGTGTGCCCTGCACAGGGAAAATCTGCATTGATGCCTGTGTGCCCTGCACAGGGAAAATCTGCATTGATGCCTGTGTGCCCTGCATGGGGAAAATCTGCATTGATGCTGCCTGTGTGCCCTGCACAGGGAAAATCTGCATTGATGCCTGTGTGCCCTGCACAGGGAAAATCTGCATTGATGCCTGAGTGCCCTGCACAGGGAAAATCTGCATTGATGCTGCCTGTGTGCCCTGCACAGGGAAAATCTGCATTGATGCTGCCTGTGTGCCCTGCACAGGGAAAATCTGCATTGATGATGCCTGTGTGCCCTGCACAGGGAAAATCTGCATTGATGATGCCTGTGTGCCCTGCACAGGGAAAATCTGCATTGATGCTGCCTGTGTGCCCTGCACAGGGAAAATCTGCATTGATGCTGCCTGTGTGCCCTGCACAGAGAAAATCTGCATTGGGGATGCCTGTGTGCCCTGCACAGGGAAAATCTGCATTGATGCCTGTGTGCCCTGCACGGGGAAAATCTGCATTGATGATGCCTGTGTGCCCTGCACAGGGAAAATCTGCATTGATGCCTGTGTGCCCTGCACAGGGAAAATCTGCATTGATGCCTGTGTGCCCTGCACGGGGAAAATCTGCATTGATGATGCCTGTGTGCCCTGCACAGGGAAAATCTGCATTGATGCTGCCTGTGTGCCCTGCACAGGGAAAATCTGCATTGATGCTGCCTGTGTGCCCTGCACAGAGAAAATCTGCATTGGGGATGCCTGTGTGCCCTGCACAGGGAAAATCTGCATTGATGCCTGAGTGCCCTGCACGGGGAAAATCTGCATTGATGATGCCTGTGTGCCCTGCACAGGGAAAATCTGCATTGATGCCTGTGTGCCCTGCACAGGGAAAATCTGCATTGATGCCTGTGTGCCCTGCACGGGGAAAATCTGCATTGATGCTGCCTGTGTGCCCTGCACAGGGAAAATCTGCATTGATGCTGCCTGTGTGCCCTGTACAGGGAAAATCTGCATTGATGATGCCTGTGTGCCCTGCACAGGGAAAATCTGCATTGATGCTGCCTGTGTGCCCTGTACAGGGAAAATCTGCATTGATGATGCCTGTGTGCCCTGCACAGGGAAAATCTGCATTGATGCTGCCTGTGTGCCCTGTACAGGGAAAATCTGCATTGATGATGCCTGGTGCTTAAGGAACGTAGATGTCGCCTTGGTTTTTATTTTAAATTTTCTAAGCCTTCTGATGTTTGCATTATTGTAACGAACTTTCTGCCACACTTTCTGTAAATAATTTATTGTTTTGCGTTCTTTTACGGGAAAAGAGAAATTTGATGGATTGTTGGTTTGGTCAGTGTCATTGGAGAGGTGGCACTGTCACTTTTAGAAATCTATAAATGTTTGAATCTGAAAATAAACTACTCCTTTTTCACCTTAATAACAGCAGTGTGTGTGTGTGCTGTGTTATTTCGTGTCCTGTGGTGACAGGTATACACATCCAGTAGTATCTCAAGGGTAGAAAGTCACTTGACTGCCAAGGATGGGTTTAAATTTTTCTTATAAGAAAAGTACTTTTTCAGACAATCAGTGAGGTGTAGCATTAAGGAATCCTATGAAAGACATTCTGATATGCCTGTGCTGAGATATTATAATCAAGATAAATATTGATTTTACTACTAATATTTAGTATTATTATATTATTATACTATTATTATAATATTATTATATTATATTGTTATACTATTATTATATATAATTATACTATTATATTATATTGTTATACTATTATTATATATTATTATACTATTATTATATTATATTATTATACTATTATTATATATTATTATACTATTATTATATTATATTATTATACTATTATTATATATTATTATACTATTATTTAATTTTACTACTAATATTTACTACTAATATTACTACATATTGATTTTAATTTCATTATTAATTATAAAATCAATATTAATTACATAATATTGATTTTAATTTCATCCCTCCTCTCCTTTAAGATGACCCAACTTTCAGGCTCAGAACTGACACACTGATCATAAAGAGTTTAAAGGTGTGAGGGCACACAGCTCAGCAATAATCCAAACCAGTTTCATCATGTTGGAGCCTTTCTACCCACATCTCCATCCACCAAAACCAACCAGCCCAAACATCCCCAGCCAAGCTGACTTTGCTGGGCAAAGTTCCCCATCCAGTGGCCAAATTCATGGATGCAGCTCACGGCTCCTGTCCCAGAGCTTGATGCAGCTGCACCACCCACGCTGCTGATGTGCTGGATTGCAGCCACACAGGGGAAGTGCCAGGTGCAGAGTGTGAGGAAAAAGAAAAACCAGATGGATATCCTGAAATAACACTGGGTCACAGAGAAGCTGCTGCTAAAAAAATCACACTGAGATTGTAGGCAAGGAAGGTCTGAACAATTTGCTTTATGGGTGTGGCACATTGACTGATCCAGTTACTTCATTTACTCCTGGTTTTTAATAAAAGCAGGAAAGAATCGAGTTAGACCTTTAGTAGTACCTGAACTGCAGCTGAAGGAGTGCAAGGATCATACTGCAGGTATCTTAGGATAAGCCTTATAGACACAGCTTAAGCTAGAAATGTGAAAAATCATCAGAGAATGGGGTTCCACAGGTTCAAAAGTACAGGTTTCAACAAGTCTTCCAGAGAAAAATGTGAAGGAAATTATGTTGGAGAAACATGGCAGATGTGGCTTGGGTGTTCCTAGCCCAGCACATGCACTCAGTGAGCAGGTTTGTGGCTTCTCTCCCCATTCCCAATCCTTTGGCCTCAGCACTGGGGGTGCTCATGGGACACTGGGACATTGGTGTGTGCAAGTGCAGCACTGGAAATGTGCAGTATGAGCCCTCAGTAAGGCCAGAGGGAAACAGAAGCTGCTGCAGGAGATCAGTGAACAAACTCAAACTCAAAGGCTACTGATAGAGCAGTGGAGAATAGTCTTTATTATTAAAAACAATAAAATCCTTAAAGAGGAGTCAGGTTTATACAAAAGCATTTGTAATTTCAATAATTTATTTACAAGGCAATTAGGCAATGAAGAAGAAGTGAGAAGTTACCAAAACTTCTCACTTGTTTAAAGTGACCAGGCTCCTTCCAAGCAAGTGCTTTATACCCACCCAGCACATCCAGAAATTTGGGACAAATCAGAGTTCCTGCAGAAGTTGTTCAGTGAGCAACCAATGCTCAGGCTGTAATTACCACACAGGTCAGATTTGGCAGGAATAACACTTTTTATCATTTACCTTTCAGTTGTGTCAGGGCAGAAAGGGATGGCAAACCTGTCACAGAAAGAAATCCCCATTGAAAGCAAGCAGCCATGTCTCCCAGTGGGACAGGCTGCAGAAGCACCCTCCAATTCCTGTATCAGTGAGCAGCCCTGCTGCTGCCTTCACTGGAAAATGGGAAAGTTGGATGTCCACAGCAGCAGTCAAAGGATAAGGAGGCTGCTGGCTTTGAGTTAGTACCTCCCAGTAGTACAACACTACAAAAGTCAGTTGAAATACCAGCGTTTCACAGCATCTACTCCATGCTTCTCTTCACACAAGTATTGGTTATGCAGAGAAACTTCTTTACTGGCTTCAAAGGACAGGTTCTGCACATCTGTGAAGCTCCTGGAACACATGAAGCTAAATCAGTGACTCTGAAGGACAAGGATTCTGCTTTAGCCCAAAGATTGCATGCCTGGATATCTGCATCTTTCTCCTATTATGGACCCACCAGAAGAAAACAAATGTAAAATGTGAATTTTCTTCTCCAAAGTAAGAACTAGGAGGAGAGATGAGGCAGTTGAGTGGCTTAATGGTCAATTAATCTTCAAAGATTTGAACTCTAATCTCTTCTGGGGCAATGAAGGAAGGGAAGGACATTAGTCATGCTTTGTCTCTTCCTCACCCTCCCAGGGATGCTTTGTATTTGTTGTCACAACAGTTGAGGAGAAAACCCTTCTCTGTGCTCCTTGGGCCTCCTCAAGGATGACACATTTGCTGGGGTGTTATTTAGGACAGTCTGCAGCTCATTTTCTGTCTCCTTTCTCACTCCTACATACCTAAACTTGCCAAGTCTGTTCTTGCTCAGTGAATTCTCAGCTGAAGTGGCAGAGAATGGCACACTGAGGTGGCTCACCCTCAAAAACCCTCCTGTGATTGCAGGCAGGGCAGGGACAGAAATAGGAGTGCTACAAAGAGAATTACATTTAGTGCTGCCTCAGATAACCCTCCTCCAGCCTGAGCTCTGGATATATTCTGGCAAGGGATATAGATTCTCCTCCAAATATTTAGTTCAACAAATCTTTCCACCCAATTGTTGTGATACCTTTGAAGCCCTTTACTCAGTTGCTGAGACACTTCTTGAAGCTCTTGCAGTGCACCAAGTGCTTTTGCACCATCCTCTGAGTGGTCTGGCATAACTTCTGTCAGAAGCTCCTGTGTGATCCTTAATTGCTTTTCCAGTTCATCTGGAACATGAAAAGTTAAAGGTATTACTGAAAATGAAGCAGTTAATACAAGATATTAACAGCTGGAGTAACCTAGAGACAGGTGAACTAGATTACAAAAAAATTATTGTTCAGCTTTCACAAAAGCACCATGAAACTGGGAAAGCCAAATTATTTTTCACTGTTGTGACTAGCAGCAGCAGCAGGCTATTAAAATTACTCATCAAGCTCTCATTTAGAGTATGTCAAAGGTTTTTAACAGAAATGTAAGAGGAAAAACAAGTTTTAGACACCCAAAGTTCCCTGGCCAGTGTCATGCATTGCTGTTGGCATGTACCCCCCCTATGAAATTTATTCAGCTATTTCCTTCAACATTCATAACAAAAAAATGCACCTATTCCTTTTTGTCTTCTCACAAGAATTCTATGTTCTTCAATAAACGTTTTTCATTTGTCTTCAAGGGCAAGACTACTGTAAATGAATTAAGAATCTTGTTTTTTGCAGACCAGCAGTTCAAAAATGTAACTTTTTGTCCAGACCTCAATACAAAATGCATGCACTGATTGATTAAATATTCTCTGATTCAAGACAGCACACAATAATATTTAAGCTCCAGTTCTGCAAGAAACATGAGCAAGTCTGCCCAGGTGATTCTGTCCCTCAAACACAGAAACAAGAAAGATCAGAGCATTCCTACAACTTAGGAAAAAGAAAGGGGGAGGAATGCCATGAACACAGTTAAAATACACAGAAACCTGCTCAAGAAGGTGTATGTGAAGACTGAGCTAACTTGGAAGATAAAATCTGTGTAGTTAAGTGGTTCCACAGAGGTAAGAATTACACACAGCACAACATGTGATCATTGCTGCAGCCCAGTGCCCACACAGGCTCTCAGAGCACACACAATTTCTCCAGGCAGGGGCAGATGTAGCAGTAACAATGTGAGGATTTTATTTTTTTTTAGCATAAACCCACTGCAACTGACAGCAAATTTGAGAAATGAAATTTTCATACCAAGGTAGGTTTGCTTGTCTCCTTCTATGTGAATGTTCTTTATGGGCAATTCGTGTCTTGTAGCATCCAGGGAAGCTGCAAAGCTTTTGTATTGCTCTGTAAACTGCTCACACACAGCAACCAGGGGAGCCAGCACTTCAATCTGCAAGAGACACACTGAAC
This sequence comes from Agelaius phoeniceus, assembly GCF_051311805.1. Lineage (NCBI taxonomy): Eukaryota > Metazoa > Chordata > Aves > Passeriformes > Icteridae > Agelaius > Agelaius phoeniceus. Next base: position 3,270,316 of record NC_135293.1, read on the forward strand.
AACACCTCTCCAAAAGCACATCTGTAACACACACCTGGCTCACTACAAAAAATACTATGCTCAAACCAAATGCCACTCTGAAATGCTTATTGACACAGGAATTCTGTCTGTGGTGCAATAATCCTCTCAAACTGTTCATTGTGTTTTCATCTCTGCCCTCAGTTCCCTTGTTTCTGTAGCTCAGAGAGATTGGGAACACAGCTCAGAGAGATTGGGAACACATCTGATATCTGATTTGATATCAGATCCTCTGACTGTAATTACCAAGTGTGCTCTCCAAAAGCCTTGTTTGATTTTTACAATGTGTATTTATTAAAAAGCAGCGAGATTCAGTTTTGAAAATTCCTTATTCAAACATTAATTATTCATTAGAAGCCCACCTTTGTCGTGAACGGCGGAGGAAATGCTTCACACAATATGCGTGAATTGCAAATCTCAAAGTTTATTGAAAGCTCACTCATATTTATATTGGTGTTAATGAAGCTTATACATATTGCAAAAGCTGAGCTCATTATTGGTTAAAGCACACTTAGATCAACTACACTTACTTCTATCTTCTAACAATTATTTTGCTTCTATGTTTGCATTCTTCTAACTTTTCTACCTAAGATATCTACATTTTCTGGCAAGCGATTTTCTCCCCCGTCTTCTCGTTTCAGGCAAAGTTACTGTGACCTTTGTCAGTAATTGGGCACTGGTTGCTCAGTTCTCAGCTTGTTTTTCTTATCCTTATCCATCGGTATCACATCGAAATGTTTTTTCTCAGCTAATTAATTATCCAAAAAGCTCTCTACACACCTTCTTACAATTAGGCCAGAACTACTTGTGGCTAGCACATTCAAACCAGGCAAATCAAGTTCACTTCTCTTTAGGGGTGGCATCTCAGCTCTGGCCACAACTGGAGCTGCCCAAGTGTGCAATGCTCTGTGGTTTTGGGTACTTTCACCTCCTGGGCATCACCCAACCCTGCCTGGCAGCCTCTTCAATCTCTGCCCTTGCCCAGGAGCTGCAGCTCCTCCTTCCTGCCTGTCCAGCAGGGAACTCAACAGGGACAAAGGTGCTGCAGATCTCAGCAGGAAGGAGATATTTATTTCCTTGAAGATTATGAAATTGTAACCCTGCAGGCCACAGAAACAGACAAATCTCCCCTGGATCAAGGGCTATTTCATAAGTTTTGTGTACTTCATAAAGTTTGTGTAGCTATCAGAGAAGCATTAATTACAACTCACCTGTTTGTCTAATGTTTCATTGAGCTTCTGCTCTCTCTCCTCCAGCAGAATTTCACGTTTCAGCTCCAAGAGCTTCTCCTGTTGTTTCCTCTTTTCTTCACACATCATTAACAAGTTTTTTTCTGCTTTTTCCTCCATCTGGGCAACCCTTTTTTCTGTCTATTACATCCCAAAAATATTCCCAATTAAAGCAATGCTACATCTGAGCAATTAACATATTCTGAAAAAGAAATCCAAGCCTCAGACCAGAGCAAAGAGTTTCAATTAATGAAGAGGAGACCTCACACAGTAAGCACAGAAAATCAGAGTTAAAGACCCTCTTAAGACTCCTGCCCCACCCCTGCTTCTTTTTGTAAAGGAAAATACACACACAGAGCACTGAGGGAACAAAGTCACTGCCACAACCCTCAGCTCCAGACAGACTCACATTTTTCCCCAAAAATTCTGCCTCCCCCTAATTCCTAAGAACCAGCATTAGCTTAATAAACTGGCACTGAATCCACTCTAGGAGTTGTCACAGCAAGTCTTATGTTTTTACAAATGATAAACATATACAGTCACAAAAATCCAACTTCTGCAGGTCAGGAAGCATTTAAGAAATTCAACAATTCCTCAATATCAAGTTCTATCTGAAACACCAAATGTTGGACTAAGTCTCACCTTTATTCTTAGGAAAGTTAAAAGTACTGTCTCAGATTCCAGCTCTGCCAGCAGATCAGAAGAATCAGTTTCCTTCAGAAAAGAAAAGAAAAGAATATTTTACATCAAGTTTGGTATTTAAACAATTGTTATACCAGTGGTCAAATTAATTACCAAATTAATTACTAATAGTCCAATTCATGCCTGGAATCATCACTGCCAACAGGCAGCTCAATGATAAAACTTTGGTTTTTTAACACTCATGTTAATTAAATAAATCTCTTTGTTCCACCACCTTTTGTAATATTTTCAGCAGATTTTCATAATTCTGGTAGAGATTTTGAAGTTCCAGTGCTACACTGAATGAGATCCACAAATAAGGCCCTTTTTATTAGATTGAATCAGTGTTTGTTCTCAGAACAAAAATGCCAGGAGATACTTAAAGATAATGTGATATAATTAAAGAGTATGGGCAGGAATGCAAGAAGAATCCACCTGAGGAGATGCAATAATTGGAACAGATTTTTTATCCAGGTAAGGAAGGAAAGCTCTGGTCAGTGTCCAGGTGTCTGTGTGATCTACACCCCAAACACTGCCAGCACTGACTTCTGCAAGGAGGCTTTAGATCCTCCCAGGACCTCAGCTGTAATTCAGATTAAAGAGAAAATCTTCATTTCAAAATAAAGATCCTTGTGGGATCTCAGCACATCGCTCCCGATGTCCAGAGATGCCAGGAGAACCCTTGGGGGTCTCGGAAATCCTGGAATGTTGCCAAGAGTGTTTGGTGGCTTGATTTTGACCCATCCACAGAAGTGACAAGAGTTTGAGGACAAGAGAATAACTTTAGAGTAAAAGGTGTAAAAGGGACACATTTAGAGGGTGAAATATAAACTTTAAGGTTTTTGGTACAGGGGGGTTATGGAGACAAGATGGAGGGATCAGGGCGTGTCTTGTCCTTCTTCTTTCTTCTTCTTGTCCTCCATCTCCTGTGGTGATGTTGGCACTTGGGGGTTGGTTTCTGGTGAAGGTGCACTTGCTAACATGGGTGAAAAGCATTGGGAAATAAAGGTAAATATTGTGTACGTAGATTTTAGTATAAAAAGACATGACCGCCCCGTGGGTGGGCAGAGAGTGCCTGTGACTGCTTGCAGATCAGACCTCTGTTGGGCAGACAGAAAATTTTGTAGATAAGAAATAATAAACAACCTGAAGATGGAAAAGCTGAAGAGTCCAGACTCATCCTTTGAATTGTGTGCCACCCAAGAACCACCCTGCCCGTGTGGGGGCACAGACAGACAGACAGACAGACAGACCGGACAGATCCTTACCAATGTCAGCAGTCAGACTCACCTCATCAGTCTCTCCACTTATTTTCTTTGTCTCTGAATCCTCATCTGAGGCAGATTCTGAGTCAGAACTCTTCTTGGGGTCACTTTTATCTGAATCACAACAACAAAGTCAGTGTGCTGCTCTTCTGTGAGGTCTATAGACCACCAGGTTCTTTAAAGGCAGAGATAATCTCAAAATTCTTGTGTGCAGCAGTTAGAAAGTTCTGTGCTCTGTTTCTGGCTCTGCTATACTCATGAGCAGATGTGGATCATTCAGCTTTAAGTGACAAACAAATGTGATTCACTTTGCAGAAGGGCTGACACCCACCTGTTACAGGAACAAAGACTCAAGAGAACTTTATTCCTTATCTTTGACTTTATTCTTTACTTTTTGACTTGAAATAAAAACAGAGCACCCAAAAGGTACCATTAATCAAAAGGTTAATTTAAACTCCAAAGGTATTGGTACCTCTGCTTGAAATCCTTTTGTCAATATACAAGAATATGATTTCTTATCCCCAAGTTTCAATACATACATTAAAAATAAAAAAAACCCCAGAAATGGCATATGAATGGAAATTTACCATTAATATCAGAAATATCAAGGTCTGGTAGTTTCATTTTCCCTTCATCTAACAAAGTGGACTGCAAGTCACCCTTCTCAAAACCAGCCTGATTCAATGAGCTGAGGTCCACCCCTGCAGAAAGAAGCTGTTATCAGACCAGGAGAAGCAGAACTAGGAGCATGAGGCTCAGCACAATTCACAATTCCAGGCTGTAGAGGCTCAGGGAAGCTGATCTGGGCACATCCCTCCCCTCACACCCCACGAGGACCTGAGAAATGCCCTTAGGCCTTGGCCTGGATGAACTGCACCTGGACAAGGCTCCTTTGGAGCTGATCAGAAACACTCTCTCTTGCCAGCAATGTCCAATGAGCACCTGTTTTCTAATGAACAGCCTTAAAAACTTCTTTTTCTTGAATTTCCTAAGAAAGTTACCAACAGGAATTGCAGCCAGAATGGAAAATTATTATGGCTAAAGCTCACTCTCTAATGACCCCATAAAGTGAGACCCTTTGAGGTTCCAGTTCACAGAAAACTAGGGAATAATTGGTCTCAATAACTGGATATCTGTGGAGACAACCAAGGACTATCAGTAATACCAGACAGGAACCTTTGGTAATAACAAAAGAAATAAAAATGGACGATTTTGCAGACATAGATTTTCAGGCACTCCCATTTGGTTTAACAGAATGATGAAATAAAAAAAGCAGAGTAATGGTGAGGGCATAGGAAAAGAACCATTCAAAGCCTTGTGCAGAAGGCAGGAAAGACCCAATCACTCAGTTCCAGAGCCAGGACCTGATTTGTCTTAGTCCCACATCAAGTTTCTTAATTTCCTATGTATACAAATAATAACTACCAGTAATGCAATTAACATAAAATATCAATACCTTAGAGTTGTTAAGAATTTCATAGGTTGAAAACACATAAGAATAACTTTTAAACACTAGTAAAACTTACTAGCAGAAGGTTCATGGTTCTGAGAGACAACTGATCCTGCTATAGTTCTAGACGACGGCAGAGAACTATTTGATGAAGAGGAACTTGAGGAAGCATCCTGAAAATAAAGAAAACAGCTAAGACAGAACATAATCAGCAATATCTTACCTTCAACTTAAATGCTGACAATACACAACTAAATCCCAGGGCACCGTGCTGCTTTGCAAGTCATCCAGTACAGTCCCAAGCTCCCACCTGGCAGCACTGCACAACTCCTTCATAACCCCAGTAGAGGCGCTTTTCCCCTCGTTTTGTTTTGGGTTTTGTTTTTGTTTGTTTGGGTTTTTTGTCCTCACTGCCACACGTCCAAGCAGCCCCACACGTCCAAGCAGCTCCTCACACCTTTTCTGCCTTTCGCTGAGCGACGCCTGAGCTTGGCTGTTTCGGCGCCTTCTTGCTGTGTTTCTTATCGAACTGCAGGTAGCGAGACTGAACGATTCTTCCTCCTGAAAGAGAGCACAGAGAGCTCAGCCGGGCCCACCGCGGGCCGTCCCCTGCCTTAGGTCGGGTCCCCCCTCGGCCGGGCTGGGCTGGGCCGAGCTCCCGCCTCAGCCAGCGCGGGTCCGCCCTCACCCCACGCTACCTCTCCGCTTAGCTTTAGGCGTTTGTCCGGCCGCCGCCGTGCCGCCGGCCTCCGAGGACATCGCGCCGAGGCAGCGGCGGGCGGGCGGGCGAGAGGCTGGGCGGGGGTCGCTGCCCCTCAGCCCAGAGCCGCCGCAGCCGCCATCGCGTTTGAATCACGGCGCATGCGCGCGCCGAGGCGGGAGCGGTGAGGGGCTGGCAGAGCGCCCCCTGGCGGCGCGGAGGAATGAGACGAGCCCTGGGGGCTGCGCGGCTTTTAAATAAAGAGGTAAAAGAGGGTCTGGCTACTCCTGCAGCACGGCTAGCCCTAAAAGTACTCCTTGCCTCAGGCTTTTGGTGGGAGGTAGCTTTAGCTGGTGGAGTCTGTTCTGGGCTCATCAGTACAAGAAAGATAAGGGGTTACAGGAGAGAATCCAGCGGAGGCCACAAAGATGATGAGTCTGGAGCATCTCTGTGATGAGGAGAGACTGTTGGAGCTGGGCCTGGTTAGCTCAGAGAAGAGAGGGCTGAGAGAATATAAATATATCGCTCTAAGTGGTGTGCAGAGGATGGTGCCATTGCTCAGTGGTGCCCAGTGACAGGATGAGGAGTAACGGGCACAAGCTAAAACACAAGACGAACCCCTCAACATGAGGAAGAACTTCTTTACATTAAGGGTGGCCGAGGACTGGAACAGCTGCCCAGGGAGGATGTGGAATTTCCCTCTCTGGAGGGACGCGTTCCTGTGTCATCTGCTCCAGGTGGAGCCAGGGGTTGGACTGAGTGATCTCCAGAGGTCCCTTCCAACCCAAGCAATTCTGTGATTCTGTGAACCACTGTGCCCCAGTGCTCTGACACACCGAGCACCAGTCACCCCACAGCCACCGCAGCGGCAGGCGGGGACACTCCCCGCCCAGCAGGACTCCAGGGTTCTTCGGTTTTGACAAAAATCCACCCCCGCTGCCTCAAACAGACAGACAGATAGACAGAACCTGGCTGCTGCTGCCACCGCCCAACCGCGGCGGCGGCAAGAAGCGGGCTCGGGGCTCGAACCCGGATCCCCCAGATCATCTCCCCTCCCACTCCCTTCAGGCCGTGCTGCCGCTCCGCGCCCCCTCCCCGGCCAACCCTCGGGGCTGCGCATGCGCGGGGCGAGCGCGGCGCTGAATGGGCGCGTCCCGGTCCCCCCCCACCCGGAAGTGGCGCGCGCGGGGCCTGTGGCGGCGGCGGGGCCGGGCCGGGCGGCCGCGCTTCGACACCGGCGCAGGTAACGGGCCCCGCGCTCCTCTTCCCCCTGCTCCGCAAACCTCCCGTTCCGTGGCTATGGGCTACCCAGCGCTGTGGTGGCCGTGCCTCGCAGCGACCGGTCTAGCACCGAGCGCTGTGGGCGGCCGGGGCGGCTCTGAGGGTATCTGGGAGGGTCGGTGCCTCGGGGCAGATGCGAGGGAGCGTGGGAGGGTCCGCTCGGAGGGGCTCTCTGGGGGTCACTTCCAGCCCGGGGGTCACTTCCAGCCTGGGGCAGCCGCCCTGAGGAGCTCGGGGCCGGAGCGGTTCCCCGGGACGCCCTGAGGAGCTCGGCTGTGCTTGGGGCCGGCGGCTGTGCCGGGCTCGGTGGGGCTGTGCCGGGCTCGGTGGGGCTGTGCGGGGCTCGGTGGGGCTGTGCGGGGCTCGGTGGGGCTGTGCGGGGCTCGGTGGGGCTGTGCCGGGCTCCGTGGGGGCTGTGCCGGGCTCCGTGGGGGCTGTGCCCGGCTCCGTGGGGGCTGTGCCCGGCTCCGGGGGCCTGTGCCGGGCTCCGTGGGTCTGTGCCGGGCTCCGTGGGGGCTGTGCCCGGCTCGGTGGGGCTGTGCGGGGCTCCGTGGGGGCTGTGCGGGGCTCCGTGGGGGCTGTGCGGGGCTCCGTGGGGGCTGTGCGGGGCTCCGTGGGGGCTGTGCGGGGCTCGGTGGGGCTGTGCGGGGCTCGGTGGGGGCTGTGCGGGGCTCGGTGGGGCTGTGCGGGGCTCGGTGGGGCTGTGCGGGGCTCGGTGGGGCTGTGCGGGGCTCCGTGGGGGCTGTGCCCTGCTCCGTGGGGCTGTGCCCTGCTCCGTGGGGCTGTGCCCGGCTCGGTGGGGCTGTACCCGGCTCGGTGGGGCTGTGCCCTGCTCCGGGGGCTGTGCCGGGCACGGGTAGATGCTGATAAACTTTGTGTCAGCCGTGCCCGAGGAGCTGGCGGTGCCCAGGGGAAGGGAAGTGTCTGAGCCCGGCTGTGCCTCCCGTCTCTGGGGCAGAGCCTGCCCGCTGAGCAGGGCACGGTGTTGCTTCCAGCTCCTGTTTTTTTACGTCCCCTGCTTGTGATTTTTCAGTGTTCTGTGATGTCTCTGACTCTCGGTATGAGCAGCCTGTAATTTTTCAGACACGTATCTCCCGATCTTACAAAAAATTCGTTAAGGCTCTCAGGGTTCTTTGGTTTCTTTGTGTTATTTTTGAGCAGCTCTTGACAGCTGGTGCTGCTGCTATGCTGAGATCGTGCTTTATCCTGGTGGCTGTCATTGCCCACTTGAATCGTGCCTCTTGCTGTGTGCATGTCGATAGTGCTCTGTCTTTTTGGCAAGCTTAGTTTTGCAATCTCTGGGAAATAAAACTTTTGCAAGCTCGGAACATCCTTTGTTACATGTTTCTAGACGAAAAGTATCAGACTACTCTCCTGACTCATGACAATTCTGGCCATCGGTCTGATACAGGTATGTGTGATCCTGGTGGAAGATGAATTCCCAGTATCATTTTAGCTTTGTTTTCTGTTACTCTGTAAGCATTTTGGCAAAATTCTCGCCCAGCTTTATTTGCAATTCGCGTTTGTGAAAAGCGAGAAGCGCTTTGGATGCAAACGAGCTCAGCATTCTTTGATTTCACCTTCTGGAAAAGGGTGGCAGTGGAGCAAAGGGCTGGAGATGATCTCAAGCTCCTGGCAGATGCAATTAGTCTTTCAGAGATGTCATCAGCATCCTCCCACGGTGCTCCTAGAGGTGGATCGGTATCGGTGCGTCTGCCGAGCTGTTTGCAAATAAGTTTGTCATGGGTAATTAGGAGCTCTTTGATTTCCAGGCCTGTTAGCTGGAATCCAGGGCTGAAGAACTTGCCCTAAAGTAACAGCGTGGGGTAAGCTTGCATTCCGGTTTAGGATGTTGGTGTCACACCCAGCGAGCTTTAGGGAGCCCTGGGTGACTTTAACTCAGGATCTTGTCAGGAATAAATCTATTTCATGTAGGGGAGGCAGCTTGGGGAGCTTTTAATGTATGTTCATATAAGCTCCAAGATTTGTTGTGGCTTTTTTCAGAAAATAGTTCATCTTGGGTTTTTTGTCTTTGCACTGCTATGGGGTTTTCTGCCTGCCCTAGATCTGAAATGCAATAACATTGTGCTTTTCAGGATGATGCATCCGAGGCCACTTCCTCAATCTTTAATCTTTGATTATTCACATAAAACTCGGGAGTCACTGCAGTAATGCAAAGTCTTTTGTAGAACTGTACAGTTTGGGACTTTTTGTTTTGTTTTGTTACTGTGCTTGAACATTTGCCTCAACAAAAAGCTTTTTCACGAGTTGAATGTTGCAGCTCCTGCAGTGACAGCTGCCTGCACAAACTGTCCATTCCCAGGGGGAGGACTCCCAGGCCTGGCCTTTTCTGTGGAACCCAAAACGCCCAAGGAACTGAATAATTTAGGAGGAGTAAATGCAGCTGATGCAAGATTTAAAGGAGCTTCACCTAGGAAGGGATACTCAGTGCAGGCACTTTCCTGACCCACAGTGATTCAAACATTGGACCTCTTGAATAATCCTGTGCATGAATAACGGGTTTGACTCACATGCACACTGAGGCTAAATATGGCCTTTCCTCAGCTCCAAGGGCAAAGGGCAGGATTTGCATATCCTAGGCTTTTAAAAAGGAAGAATTCCTAAAAAATGCAACAGTATTTGGCTATCTGAGCAGTCAAGGAAAAGAGAGGGAGACTCTGATTCAACAGAATGTTTTGGCTCAGTGGTTTTTTGGGAATTTGAAGGCTGAAGGTGTTTATCACATTTCTAAGAAACAAGGCCTGTTTATGCTAATATCAAGTAGAAGCAAAGCCCAAGATGCTGATAAGGGTTTATTTTTCTAATAGGAAGGATAGGAATGTCTTTATTTCCCAGAATGAAAATTCAAAGGTTTTGTCTGTAGAATATTGTGTTTTCTTGGTGTATCAAGTGACTCAAACGTGGCTTTTTGGAGTTGCTTTTATCAAGGCTTTATTGTGTTGTGTGTCTCTGATTACCAAATGAAACTCAATGCAGATTCCAGAAAAATCTGCCCTTTCTATAAAGACCATTGATACTAAACAATAAAAGTGTTTTTAAAGCTATTTTGGACATGTGTACATTCTGTTCACCCAGAAGTTCAGCCTAAAGTTTCTTCAAAACATTTCTCATCGGTGTAAATGTAACATTAGAGCAGTGAAACTTTTATTTCCTTTGTTGACAACTGTAATCCTGTTAAGGAAAAAAATTAAGAAAACTACAAAAGGTGGCAGAATGGCCCCCAAAGTTGTTTTGTCTTGCATTCTTTACCTCTGAGCCTTTCAGCTGCTTTGCCTTGATTCCTCAGCTGGGCCACATTTTCTGAATCATGCTCTCATGTGCATCTGTGACATCACACTTGTAAGGTAACATCACTGGGAATCCTGATAAGATGTCTGTGTTTTGAGGTGAGATTGTGTCTGTTTTAATGGGAATTTGAGTCATTCAGAGGAAGTGGCTGGGTTAGGGTGGGGATTGGGATCAGGGCCCCAGGAGCAGGTAACTGAGGAGGAACTGCCTGTACCCAAAGGGATTTCTTTGACTTTTTCCTGTGTTTCACTACATTGCAGCCCAGCTTCTCCTTTGTCAGGCACTCTGGGGCAGTAACTTCCCTGCAAGGTTGATTGCAGAGAGTAGCAACAAATGTGTTGTAATTTTTGTGTGGTCCATTCAGAACTCCTCCTTTTGGAGCAGAAAATCCAAGAGCTTTTAGTTAAAGAAAAGCAAAGATCTAAAGTTGTTTAGTCCAGCTGAATTTTTTTATAACCAAGGAAAACATTGATGTGTAACTGGAACTTGAAGTGATTTTCAGGTAATCTACAAATGCCTGAAATACTGAAAAAAATTAAAATCAATTCTGCTCCATTAACAGCACCTGTCCTTATGACAGTAGGTAGGACAAGGAACGTTGCCTTACCTGTTAATTGGGAAATTTTCAAGTGTCTCTGTAGCCTGATTTGCTGGAAATTCCTGACTTTGCAAATCAAGGTTGGTAATAACTGAGTATTTTTAAATTGCTGAGTGTTTTCAGTCTGACTGGACAGATTGGACTCTTTTGGGGATGGTCACTGGCAGTTCTGGTGTGGAATCTCAGAGATCCAGGTACCTGTGGCACATTTCTACTTTGGTGGTGAGAATTGCTTGGTGAGCAGTGGGAGCAGCTGGAATCTTTCCCTCTGAGGAATGCAGCAGTGGAAATGCACATGAAAATGTGATGAACTGGAATATTATACAGTTCATCCTCCACAATTTTGCTGTAATGGTAGCTTTCCCTTTTTAGCTTCTCCATGATTCATTGACTAAATATGTGCCTTCAAATTATGGCCTTATTTAAACTAAAGAGAGACCCTGCACTGATGGGGCAGAGCTCCCTGCTGGAGTTCCACTGTTGGCTTTAATGCCTATTAAAAAATTATTAATTGGCTTAATGGAGTCTGGAAAACCCTTAGGAAATACCACCAAAATTTTCATCTAGAATTGGAATTTTTGGTTTTGTTACTAAAATTGTCTGAGCAAAACGTAAATGTAGGGATTTTTTCCTCTTCTGTGTATTGAAAAGGGATTTCTTATAAGAAAAGGTAATGAAAGAACTTGAGGTAACTGCAGAATTTCCACCTCCAGACAGAAGGCAGCAGTGGTGGTTGGGCTGCAGGGTTTGCCTGCTGATGTGTGTGGTTTCAGGATTACTTTCTTTCTTGTATTTCTCCTTTTACTTCCAGTATTCTCTGCACCTGAATTCAGGCTTGTGCTTCCATGATGCACCAAATCACACAGAATAAATATTTCAATTGCTTCAAATTGTCTAAATAATTGCTCATAAAATGAGAATGAATCATTGCAAGCATCTCTTCAGACTGCTCTTGACATAAACAGGAGGGTGGTACCTAATTAACTCCTCTAATTAACTTGGTTACTGGGGGCTGGCTGATTTTCTCAAAGGAGATTTGGCAACCAGGCCTCAGTGGTGTCAGTTCAATTTTTGCAGTTTAACCTTCTGCTGATGCTGATGTCTCCTGTTTGCCTGAGTGTGTTTAGCTGTGGATTGCAGCCTGTGCCCTGTGTTGTGGCTTTGTCCTGCAGCCTGTGATTGTACCCAACTGCAGGTCCTGATAACAGAGCCCTCTGTGTGCTCCTAGCAGACAAAGCTTGCAGAGCCTTTGCCTGGGAGGGGGCTGTTTTCTTCTTGTTGCTGCCCTTAGCTCCTTAATTGAAATTTGTATTTATTCTAGATGCTGTGTTGGTCATACCTTGTGAGTCCAAGGGTGATGTGGCTGCCTAATGAAATATTAATTTCTGTTTATCTGGAGATTGCATTCACTGTCGTGCTCGTGGTGCTATGGTAAAATACCATGGTCAAGTAATTCCTTGCTGTGCTTTCAAACCTATTTCAGGATAGCTCCCCTTCCATCCCTCTGATATAGGTTGGTTCTTGGATAAAGTTGAAGTTTTATATCTCTCTAAACTCAGCAGAAATTTGTTAAGCAGTTTTTTCTTGCTCCTATATTACTGAACTAAATAATTGATTTCACTTCTTGTTCACTTGCTGCCTTCTCCATCTGTGATATGTTCTTTATCAGTAACTCTTTCCTTTTTTGTTTTTTAGAACCATCATGAAAATGTTTACTTTGATGCCAAGAACCCAACTTCTCTAGGAACTCACCCTCCAACTGCTTGAAGACACCTGTCCTTAGTTGAATACTGGGACTCATTAGGTAACCAATTTATAACCTGTCCAGTCAATGCTCTTTTGCTTTTATGTTCTAATTTGTAGCTTTGAAAAGTTGTTTAGTGAGAAGCCAGAGGTCTGTCCCTTTCAGAGCAGTATTGTCATCAAATAAATTCGATCTCCTTTCTAAGAAAATCACAGGTAGTAGAGGACCAGCAGGTTTTCCTCAAACCTCTGCAATATCTGGACATTCTCAGGTGGAAAAATTGAATTTTCTAGTTGTCCCCACTTGGGCAGACCCTACTGGCTCTAATGGCCTTGGGTTTGTCACTTGTAGAGAAGTGGCATCTGCTCTCTGATTTCCCCTTTGGGAAGTGTGAGCTGGGATCTTGAGCAATGTCCCAGATTTTGGTGGCTGACATGAGACAAGGTTAGGAAATGTGTGTCAGTAAAGTCACAGGTCAGCACTGAGCTTCAGCTCTTTTGTGCTGGCAAAAAGCTGGTGCAACGTTTTTTAGGGAGCTTTTTTGGCCAAAATGCTTACTGAGGGGACTTCCTCTAACTCAGCAGACTGTGTGTCTGAAAACAATTTCTGGGGAGTGAAAAAAGGAACTCTGCAAAAGGCTGTGTCCCTTGGGCTGGCTGAGTGGCTGCAGAGCAGAATGATCACTGTTGGTCTGGTTTTCTGTCTGTGCTCAGGTGGATCCTCCCCTTGAGCAGCATCTGCTGTATGTTCTACTCTGTGTCAGGGTTTGAGCTTTTATGTATTAAAAATGCTCAACACTTGTTTAATTACTTCAAAGGTGCTTCAGGCTTCTGTAGTGGTCAGTGGTAATTGCAGGAAATGGAGAGGGCACTTGGAGCTCACTGCTGCAGCCTTTTTATGGCCTGGCTCTTGGAACCAGCCCTCCTTAATGAACAGAGAATGACATTTAATGAGGAAAAACATTTTTGGGTGGATCATACAGTTTGATCAGAGATGTGTTGTGGTTTGTCTTGCCATCTGTGCCTCATTCAGCCTTCCTTTTGATGAGTAGCCACTCCAAATGACCCAGCTTGTGTGGCAGTGTCTGCTGTGAGCTGTCTGTGCAGAGTCCCTGCAAGCCCTGCTCCCTCCTCAGAGCTGTTCATGAGCCACAGCTATGTCATATGTTTTGTGGAGTGATTCATTATTGCACTGCAAGTGGCAGCTAAAAGCCTCCAACTCTACTGATTTTAATTTGAAATGATTGCTCTCTGTGGCCTTGTGCAAGTTCCTGTGCAGTTGTTTAGTGGCAAAAAGTAACTTCTTTGGCATTTCTCTGCCTCTTTCCTCTTTTTTTTTTAAATGTATTTGGCATGTCAGTGTATAATTAGAACACTTTGTTCTTGAAACAGAAATTGAACTGCTATTCTCAGAATGCAGTTTTACAGACTGCTAAAACAAAGGGGTATTTCATTATCCTTCTCCTTCAGTACCCCTTGATAAGCAAAGGAGCTGTGGAGCTAAAGCAGCGTGGGCAAACTTAGTCCTGGTGACACCAAACTGCACAGGAGAGGGAGATCACAGGGGAAGGCACAGATGTGACACAGTCTGGAGACTTTTAACTTGGCACTGAGGAAGAAGTGGCTCCTGAGGTTGGTGATAGGCTGGGTTACTTCTGGCCTGCACCAAGGCTGAGGGGAGGAAAAGCCATCATGGTGAATGATTTTTGGAGATGTGTGAATGAGATTCCTGAACCCAGTGAGGAAGGAGTTGCTGTGATGGGTACAAGGCCTGTGAATGAAGTGGGTTATTTAGGATCTTGTTTACTGCCAAAAAGTAGCTGCAATAAGACTTAACTTTACTTTGTTGCCTAAAATGGAAGATAAAAGTCGTGTTCAGCCCCTCTGCAGCAAGGATGTGGTTGACACCAGTGGAAGGAGCAGTCTCTGGGCTGTGTGAGTGACCTGTGCTGAGGAGATCCCTGTGGTGTTAGAGGGGGCTGCCAGCAGTGTCTGCTCCAGGCTGCTGGGGCTCTGCTTCCTCAGAGCTCAGGGGGAAGATGCTCTACCTGTCCTGTATGCTCATGGAAAGAGCTCAGTTAGGGAAAATAAGGGGAAAAAAGTGTCAGAACCATTCTCCTCCAGTCTCAGTATCAGAACCATTCTCCTCCAGTCTCAGTCTCAGAGCCATTCTCCTCCAGTCTCAGTGTCAGAACCATTCTCCTCCAGTCTCAGTCTCAGAACCATTTTCCTCCAGTCTCAGTATCAGAACCATTTTCCTCCAGTCTCAGTGTCAGAACCATTCTCCTCCAGTCTCAGTCTCAGAACCATTTTCCTCCAGTCTCAGTCTCAGAACCATTTTCCTCCAGTCTCAGAACCATTTTCCTCCAGTCTCAGAACCATTTTCCTCCAGTCTCAGAACCATTTTCCTCCAGTCTCAGAACCATTTTCCTCCAGTCTCAGAACCATTTTCCTCCAGTCTCAGAACCATTTTCCTTCAGTCTCAGTGTCAGAGCCATTTTCCTCCAGTCTCAGTGTCAGAGCCATTTTCCTCCAGTCTCAGTGTCAGAGCCATTTTCTTCCTTGTGTCTGTGTACACTGATCCCTCTGCCATAACTTGTGGCTGCTCTAAATTGCCACTGCTGGCTTAATAAGTGACCAAACCCTGTTTCTGCCTCAAACTGCTGGTGCAGCTTTAAGGAAGAGTTTCTGTGGGAGGGTGGATAAATGTTTATATGGACCAGGTCAAGGAAAGCATCTGGGCTAAAGCTAAGCTGGGGAAATAAGGAAGTTTTAGTTTGGACATTGATTCTGGTTTATTTTGAATTGTTTGTATGAGTACTTGTGTGCCATGACAGGGTGGGAGGGGTGGCATGGGAATAGAAGGAAAAGTGAAAGGAGGCTGGGTGCTGTGGCAGCTCTCCACTCCATAGGATATCCCAAACAAGCTGTTAGAAATAGTAAATGATTAAAGAACAAATGCATTATGTAACAACTGTATTCTCATCCTGCACAAAATCACACCTTGCCCTAATACCTGTTGTACCTGTTTTTAACACCTGATTTTTCATTTTTCTTTTTTTTTTTCAGACAATGGGCACTGCATATTAAGCAGGGGTGGAAGACTGAAGCCCATCTGGGGACAGAATGAGTTTAAAAGATGCTGACAGTGCAGTTTGCCAGGCAAAGGCAGCCTATAATCTTCATATTTACCCCCAACTCTCAACAGAAAGCGCTCCCTGCTGCAAAGTGACAGCAACTAAGGACAGCACATCATCAGATGTCATCAAGGATGTGATCAACATCTTAAACTTGGACGTCTCCAAACATTATGTCCTCGTGGAGGTGAAAGAATCAGGTGGGGAAGAATGGGTGCTCGACATCAACGATTCTCCCGTGCACAGGGTTTTGCTTTGGCCGCGGCGCGCTCAGGACGAGCACCCTCAGAAGGATGGCTACTACTTCCTGCTGCAGGAGAGGAACACAGATGGCTCCATCAAGTATGTGCAGATGCAGCTGCTCTCCAAGGAGACGGATGCCCGGCGCCTGGTGGAGAGGGGGTTTCTGCCCTGGCACCAGGAGGACTTTGATGACCTCTGCAATCTGCCCAACCTGACCGAGGCAACGCTCCTGGAGAATCTCAAGTGCCGCTTCCTAAAGCACAGAATCTACACTTATGCAGGAAGTATCCTGATTGCAATTAACCCCTTCAAGTTCCTGCCCATTTATAACCCCAAGTATGTCAAGATGTATGAGAACCATCAGCTTGGGAAGTTGGAGCCTCATATTTTTGCCATTGCTGATGTGGCCTATCACACAATGCTTAAAAAGCACGTGAACCAGTGCATCGTTATATCAGGTGAAAGTGGGTCTGGGAAAACCCAAAGCACAAACTTCTTAATTCACTGCCTCACTGCACTGAGCCAGAAAGGGTACGCCAGTGGTGTGGAGAGAACCATTCTGGGAGCTGGACCAGTTCTGGAGGTAAATTCATGCTCAAGTTGCCTTCTGTGCTAATTGTTTTTTAAAAACTTCAAATAGCTGCTGTTGAAAGCTACTTCTGAGTCACCTACTTGGTTTAGGCTTAAAATGTCACTGGTTTAGGCTTGGTTTAAATGTCACTGGGCTGCAGTGGTGCTTGGCAGCGTTACCCCACTGCTTCTATTTCATCTTCCTTGTTCCGTTCACTTGACTTCCTGTTGCTTGTAATTTGTATTTGACTTCACTTTGCACCACTGAGCACCAATATTCTGGGGCAGAGGTTACCTGTGTTTTCCATCTGAAGGTTTTAAAGGCATTTGAATCAAACCATGAGCAAATTTTTCATACATATTGTTCCACTGAAGCATCAACTGCTTGGTGTGGTCCTGCCTTTGTTTGTGAGCATTTTACTGAGCTCACTTTTTGAGGGAGTTATTTCTACACCTGCTTGTGGATGAGAGCAACATTTTGAGTTGGGGAGAAAAGTAGGAGTCTGTTTTGGCTTTTAATTATTACAGCATTTCTAACAGAAAGCAAAACTAAACATGTGAGAAGGAGGGGGTGCAGCTGGCCCTGCATTAGGTAATGTCAGGATAAACTTAAACTGATCTGTTGGGCCTTTTTACTCTCTTAAAGGAATAACTCCAGAAGTGTGGATGGATGTAATGCTCACCCATAGCAAAATCTTCAACAGCAAAGAGCTTCAACACCATTATTGTCATTTTTAGGTTTAGTTTCAAATGTAGTAACTCCTTCATAAAAAAAGTTCAAGCTTTTCTTCAAGTTCTTCTCTAAAGAATGAGGAATATATGCAAGTTCTTTTTTGTGTTACTTTCAGCTGCTTGAAAGAAGAAGTAAAATTGAGGCTTTTTGGTTGCTGGAGTTCAAGTTTGCAGTTCTGGACAGAAAACAGGAAGGGGTTGCAGTGGAAAGCCCTGCTTGATCAGCTGATCTCTCTGCCTTTGATAAATTTAAGTCTTTCATATCCTTGTCTACAGACCTGGCACAGCTGTGTCAGAGCAGGCAGAGATTTAAGGTCCTGTTTGTCTGCTGAGTGACAAATGCAGCTCTTCTGGGCTCAGAACTAAAATTCCTAACCTTGTTGGAGTCACAGGCTGTTGTGTAAACCTGGGCATGCTCATAAAGAGATATTTGTGTTTCTCCATGCTAACACTGGTTGTCTTAAGTACCACAATTTCTTCAGACTTCCACTGAGCATTTGGTAATATTTTTCATGAGAAAACAGTCTTTTGGAATTGAAAATTCATGTAAATTTGGAATTGAAAATTCATGTAAATCTGGAATTGAAAATTCATGTAAATCTGGAATTGAAAACTCATGTAAATTCAGTGTAGGCTGAGAACATAAGAGGTAAAATCCAGTTCTCCTGTTTTGGTGCATCAGGGCTGATTCAGCTGACAGTGAAGCTTCCATGTTTCCCCATTTCAGTCACTAAGCATCATTTAAAAAAGAAAACCTCAGCTCCTGATGCTGGGAGGGATGCACAGAAAGCTTACATTGCTTTGTGGAAGTTAAAGTGACTGCAGGCTCCTCTTGGAGCTGGTCACTTCTAAATCCATCCCTGGTGACTCATTTTGGGTTTTTACTGAAGGGAACTAAAGTGCTACCAGGGAGTTTTTCTTAAATGAATGTTTCTGGGGATTTTTTTTGCACAAACAATTTCAGTGTGCCCAGACTATTTGAGAATGCTCTGTTTAACTTTGAAGTTTTATTCTGAATCTTCATCAAAGTTGAAAATGTATTTTTGACTAAAAACTCCCATGATGTAGAAGTGGGTTGCATTCTGGGTCAGAACTTCCTCATTTTAGTTATCTCTAAGTGAAATGGGGCTGTTTGTAGGGTGACCTTGTGTGAAAGTTCAAGGGGTTAAAGCAGCTGTTTCTAGCACAGGTGGGTGAGCACAATTAGGGTGTCATGGAGGTGGATTTGATTTGATCTTGTCATGCTTAGGGAACAGAAACACTTCTTACTGAATCCTATTTCTGAGTTGGCTGATGAATCTGAGTTCAAATCTCTGAGCAGTTTACAGATAAACTATTATTAATGGTTTTGTTATTTGATTACTAGACTGTTATTTGATTACTAGATTTGATTTCTAGACTGAAGAACGGAGTTAGAGCTGCACCATGAAAGAGTTGATGTTAAATGAAAGAGTTGATGTTAAAAGAAGGAGTTGATGTTAAAAGAAGGAGTTGATGTTAAAAGAAAGGGTGGATGTTAAAAGAAAGGGTGGATGTTAAAAGAAAGGGTGGATGCTAAGAGAAAGAGTGGATGCTAAGAGAGAGAGAAAGAGTGGATGCTAAGAGAGAGAAAGAGTGGATGCTAAGAGAGAGAAAGAGTGGATGCTAAGAGAGAGAAAGAGTGGATGCTAAGAGAGAGAAAGAGTGGATGCTAAGAGAGAGAAAGAGTGGATGCTAAGAGAGAGAAAGAGTGGATGCTAAGAGAGAGAAAGAGTGGATGCTAAGAGAGAGAAAGAGTGGATGCTAAGAGAGAGAAAGAGTGGATGCTAAGAGAGAGAAAGAGTGGATGCTAAGAGAGAGAAAGAGTGGATGCTAAGAGAGAGAAAGAGTGGATGCTAAGAGAGAGAAAGAGTGGATGCTAAGAGAGAGAAAGAGTGGATGCTAAGAGAGAGAAAGAGTGGATGCTAAGAGAGAGAAAGAGTGGATGCTAAGAGAGAGAAAGAGTGGATGCTAAGAGAGAGAAAGAGTGGATGCTAAGAGAGAGAAAGAGTGGATGCTAAGAGAGAGAAAGAGTGGATGCTAAGAGAGAGAAAGAGTGGATGCTAAGAGAGAGAAAGAGTGGATGCTAAGAGAGAGAAAGAGTGGATGCTAAGAGAGAGAAAGAGTGGATGCTAAGAGAGAGAAAGAGTGGATGCTAAGAGAGAGAAAGAAAGAGTGGATGCTAAGAGAGAGAAAGAGTGGATGCTAAGAGAGAGAAAGAAAGAGTGGATGCTAAGAGAGAGAAAGAGTGGATGCTAAGAGAGAGAAAGAAAGAGTGGATGCTAAGAGAGAGAAAGAGTGGATGCTAAGAGAGAGAAAGAAAGAGTGGATGCTAAGAGAGAGAAAGAGTGGATGCTAAGAGAGAGAAAGAAAGAGTGGATGCTAAGAGAGAGAAAGAGTGGATGCTAAGAGAGAGAAAGAGTGGATGCTAAGAGAGAGAAAGAGTGGATGCTAAGAGAGAGAAAGAAAGAGTGGATGCTAAGAGAGAGAAAGAAAGAGTGGATGCTAAGAGAGAGAAAGAAAGAGTGGATGCTAAGAGAGAGAAAGAAAGAGTGGATGCTAAGAGAGAGAAAGAAAGAGTGGATGCTAAGAGAGAGAAAGAAAGAGTGGATGCTAAGAGAGAGAAAGAAAGAGTGGATGCTAAGAGAGAGAAAGAAAGAGTGGATGCTAAGAGAGAGAAAGAAAGAGTGGATGCTAAGAGAGAGAAAGAAAGAGTGGATGCTAAGAGAGAGAAAGAAAGAGTGGATGCTAAGAGAGAGAAAGAAAGAGTGGATGCTAAGAGAGAGAAAGAAAGAGTGGATGCTAAGAGAGAGAAAGAAAGAGTGGATGCTAAGAGAGAGAAAGAAAGAGTGGATGCTAAGAGAGAGAAAGAAAGAGTGGATGCTAAGAGAGAGAAAGAAAGAGTGGATGCTAAGAGAGAGAAAGAAAGAGTGGATGCTAAGAGAGAGAAAGAAAGAGTGGATGCTAAGAGAGAGAAAGAAAGAGTGGATGCTAAGAGAGAGAAAGAAAGAGTGGATGCTAAGAGAGAGAAAGAAAGAGTGGATGCTAAGAGAGAGAGAGAAAGAGTGGATGCTAAGAGAGAGAGAAAGAGTGGATGCTAAGAGAGAGAGAGAAAGAGTGGATGCTAAGAGAGAGAGAAAGAGTGGATGCTAAGAGAGAGAGAGAAAGAGTGGATGCTAAGAGAGAGAGAGAAAGAGTGGATGCTAAGAGAGAGAGAGAAAGAGTGGATGCTAAGAGAGAGAGAGAAAGAGTGGATGCTAAGAGAGAGAGAGAAAGAGTGGATGCTAAGAGAGAGAGAGAAAGAGTGGATGCTAAGAGAGAGAGAGAAAGAGTGGATGCTAAGAGAGAGAGAGAAAGAGTGGATGCTAAGAGAGAGAGAGAAAGAGTGGATGCTAAGAGAGAGAGAGAAAGAGTGGATGCTAAGAGAGAGAGAGAAAGAGTGGATGCTAAGAGAGAGAGAGAAAGAGTGGATGCTAAGAGAGAGAGAGAAAGAGTGGATGCTAAGAGAGAGAGAGAAAGAGTGGATGCTAAGAGAGAGAGAGAAAGAGTGGATGCTAAGAGAGAGAGAGAAAGAGTGGATGCTAAGAGAGAGAGAGAAAGAGTGGATGCTAAGAGAGAGAGAGAAAGAGTGGATGCTAAGAGAGAGAGAGAAAGAGTGGATGCTAAGAGAGAGAGAGAAAGAGTGGATGCTAAGAGAGAGAGAGAAAGAGTGGATGCTAAGAGAGAGAGAGAAAGAGTGGATGCTAAGAGAGAGAGAGAAAGAGTGGATGCTAAGAGAGAGAGAGAAAGAGTGGATGCTAAGAGAGAGAGAGAAAGAGTGGATGCTAAGAGAGAGAGAGAAAGAGTGGATGCTAAGAGAGAGAGAGAAAGAGTGGATGCTAAGAGAGAGAGAGAAAGAGTGGATGCTAAGAGAGAGAGAGAAAGAGAAAGAGTGGATGCTGAGAGTTTCTCGGTGTTGCCTTGTCAAACACCCGAGGGATGCCAGCCCTGGTGCTGGCACCATGGAGTTAACCATGACCCAGGCTGTCAGCACCAGGGCTGTCACATGGGCTGGAGAGCAGAGCAGTCATGGGGCAGCTCTGGCACTTCCTGCCCCATCCCAGCTCCAGTCTGAGCTGTTGGAAAGGTTCCTTGGAGGGGAGCTCACAAGCAGGGACCAACTGCAATAATTCTGGTTATGTTTGGCCCTGCTTGCAGAGAAAAGGATCAGGATCAGGAGTGAGGCTGCTTCCCTGGACAGGGGTGCCTAAAGCTGAGCCTGGTGCTGGCCTCAGTTTCCTCTCCCATACAGGAATTGCTCTCACATCGTGGTTTGTTGTTTTCTTCTTTGCTTTCATTGTATCTCCAGGCTAAGGGAGATCATCTCCAGTTTAAAACTGGTGGGAAGATAAATATAACCTCTGTTTTAAGATAATGTTTTCAACCTTTTCTAAATTTAGTAATTAAAATATAGTTCCCTGACTTGAACTTTGACTTCTTGTATTGACTAAGTTCAAGTAACTTATGATTGAAATCCTAAAAAGCAATTTACACTTGGCAACTGTTTGGGTGGAATAATCAAATTGGAGATCATCTGCAGTTTCTTTAAAACTGGTTGGAAGATAAATATAAGCTCTGTTTTAAGATACTCCTGATGTTTTCAACCTTTTCTAAATTTAGTAATTAAAATACAGTTCCCTGGCTTGAACTTTGACTTCTTGTATTGACTAAATTCAAGTTACTTATGATTGAAATCCTAAGAAGAAATTTACACTTGAGAACTATTTGGGGCAAATTTGGAATAGTGAATCAAACCTTGGAGAACTATTATTTGGCTCAGATTGGGAATAATGAATCAAACCTTTGTTTATTTTATAGTCTCAAACAAGACAAACCTTTCCATACACACTGAAGAAGTTTCCAATAAATTTACATTTTCCTTTGATCGGGGAAAAATGGCTTAAGTGCATCTTTCAGCTATAAAATGCACAGCATGCTATCTAAGACTCTGAATTTATTTTGGAAACTTAAAGTTCACTTATTCTTCAAGGCAGTTCATTTAGTGAAGTGGCAGAAAATTGAGTTAGGGGGTAGGAACATTTGGTGAGAGAACAGAGGGAATGGGAGCTTTGTTTTCTGGCAGCAGAGCTTCCTTTGGCTGCCTGTTGTTAAGTTGTAACCCTCAGTGTCCCCTGTTTATTACAGAATTTCAGTCACTTTTTGAGTTTCCTGAAAGCTCATTTCCCTCTGAAATGGGAGCTGAGAGGAGTTGGGACAGATGAAAATATTTGGGGTGTCATAATTCTTCATGTGTTATTTTGGAAATCATTGCTTATTCCCATCTGGATGGGTTCTGGTTTCTCAATGATGCTGAACCAGTCTTTGGAAAGAATGAAAGCCAAATAAAATGGAAATTCCAACAGGAAGCAAAGAAGAATTATTATTGACAACACAATCAGGTGGGGGCAGATCAGATTTTCTACAACTCAGCAGATTAAAAAGCTTCTAGAATTTAATTTAGAATTCTGTGCAGAAGAGCAGAGCAATTTGCTGCTGTTTCCCTCACCGCAGGCCCACTGTGCTGGTGCCTTTGGGGTGGGATGGGCTGGGGCTCAGTGCAGCTTCAGCTCTGCTTTTATTTTCTGTTTGCCAGCAAATGAAGGCTGGCCTAGCACAGAGACCAGGCAGAGTTCATTAATAAAGCAGGGATTTATTAAAAGGCCTCAATGGATCCACCCTGGGCAGCACAAGAGCCCAGCCAGGGCTGAGCCCAAGATGAACCAAAATGGTCCCAAAATGCACAACAGGTCACAGGGTCTCTCACTTTGATCAGTTCTGCTCCATTTGCATATTGGAGTTCATTGTCCAGTTCCAGCCCCAGCCCATCCAGTCCCATCCTTGTTTTTCTCTCTCCAGCCCACGTTGTTTGTGCTCTTGGGCTGAGATTTGGATCATTTGTCCTTGGTCCCCAGCTGGAGCAGGAATTGTTTTGTCTCCCTGTTCTGTGCACAGAGCTCACCATCCCCTCATGTGAACCCAGACCCACCCACTGAAGCAGCACAGAACCTGAAACATAGAAAAGCTCAAACCTGAGGCACCAAAAGCCTGAAAAATAGAAAAGCTCCAACCTGAGGCGCCAAAAGCCTGAAAAATAGAAAAGCTCAAACCTGAGGCATCAAAAGCCTGAAAAATAGAAAAGCTCAAACCTGAGGCACCAAAAGCCTGAAAAATAGAAAAGCTCCAACCTGAGGCATCAAAAGCCTGAAAAATAGAAAAGTTCCAACCTGAGGCATCAAAAGCCTGCAATGCCCCTTGTGGGTGCTGCCTGCTCTGTTCCAGGGCAAGTCTTATTTTGAGGCCATGATCTTGCATGGCTTTGCTTTAAGAATCCCAACCAGAGGAGGAATGGAAGTTTTTTCCATTTGCTTGCATGGTTTTTCTGGTAGAAATGTGATGTTGCACACAACTCTTGGAGAAAAATCCCATTATCCTTCATTCATCCTGCCAGGGGGATTGCTGGGGCTTCCCAGGACATCCCCCAGCAGCAGGAATTGCAGAATTCCCTGGATTTCCTGTTGCTGAGTGGATGCTTCACAGCATGGCTGGAAGGACACTTAAACCAAGTGGAATGAAACCAAGCTCAGCTCTGAGGGAGACCTTAGACCTTTCCTGTGCCAGGCTGTGCATTTGGCACGTTGGGTCTGTGTGCAGGGCTGGTTCTGCCATGCTTTACATCAAACTCCCAACAGCTTCTTCAGATTTTGGCTTTTCTTATGAGACAAATGAGATTTTTGTTGTGTTCCTGAGGTACATGATGGGAGCATGTCTGTAGGGGTTGGGATTTTGTTTTTTCTTGATTTTTTTGTTTGTTTGGTTGGTTTTTTTAACAAATAAAAGGAGAATTTGGTGATTTTCTGCTTACTTTTATCTCTGTCCCTGTAGTAAGAGATTTAAGTGTCAAGCTCAGCTCTGAAGGAGACCTTAGACCTTTCCTGTGCCAGGGTGTGGGGCTGGGCTCTCCCCTGTCCCCTGGCACGTTGGGTCTGTGTGCAGGGCTGGTTCTGCCATGCTTTACATCAAACTCCCTACAGCTTTACAGATTTTGGCATTTCTTATGAAACAATTCAATGAGATTTTTGTAGTGTTCCTGAGGTACGTGATGGGAGCATGTCTGTAGGGGTTGGGATTTTGCTGTTTGTTTTTTTTGTTTCTTTTTTAACAAATAAAATTTGGTGATTTTCTGCTTACTTTTATCTCTGTCCCTGTAGTAAGAGATTTAAGTGTCAAGCTCAGCTCTGAAGGAGACCTTAGACCTTTCCTGTGCCAGGCTGTGCATTTGGGGTCTCCTCTGTCCCCTGGCACATTGGGTCTGTCTGCAGGGCTGGTTCTGCCATGCTTTACATCAAACTCCCAACAGCTTTACAGATTTTGGCATTTCTTATGAGACAACTAAATGAGATTTTTGTAGTGTTCCTGAGGTACATGATGGGAGCATGTCTGTGGGGGTGGGAGTTTTGGTTTTGGTTTTTTGGGGTTTTTTTTTGTTTCTTTTTTGTTTCTGGGTTTTTTTGTTTTGTTTTTTTTTTTTAACAAATAAAAGCAGAATTTGGTGATTTTCTGCTTACTTTTCTATCTCTCCCCGTTGTAAGAATTTTAAATGTCAGGCTCCAGTTCCTGCCTCTTGCATTCCAAGGTAAGAGGATGGCTTGAATGATTTCCTGCCTCCCAGAATAGGCTATCCCAGCTCTGATTCCTGCCACCATTGCTCTGCTATTTTTGTCTCACCCTGTTTGATTCAGCTGCTGTTGTGCCTTGCACTGATTTAGTTTGAGTTTTTTGGTTTTGTCTTCTCATGGACTCACAAGGGAAAACAGTCAAGGGGTTTTCTTATATAAAGGATTAATTCTCTTTAGCTGAAATTTTCTTGTGAATTTATTTTGTACTCTTCAAAGTATTTTGAAGAATGTGGTAACAGTCATTAAAATTAAATGTTACCAAAAAAAAAAATAAAACTAAAAACCCACCCAGAATGTTTCCTGACTTGGGATGTTCTTTAAAAAGTTGTAGATGTTAAAGGCTCTTCTGAGGAAATGGGTACATGAAAACTTTCCTAAAAACTGTTAATATTAGATCAGCTTTGAAGAATTTGCTGTGTGCTTTGACTAAATACCAGACACATGAGATCATAAGAGCCTTTTAGTTTTAAACTGTATTCATTGCTTACATGAGTAATCACTAAGAAAAGTTTTTCAGGAAGCCTGAGTTATGGGATTTCTTAACTCTATAAAGCCAAAAATATTTATAAATAAAAAAGAATGTTGCAAATTTAGCTGTACTGTGATTTGGCTTCTTGGACATAACTGGTGAACTGATAGTTCACTGGTGGCTCAAGCTGGGAAACTTTATAAAAATGTTTTCTGGGATCATTGTGCAAGTCCATTACTCTGCAGCCTGGCAAGGTTGGCTGCAGCAGATTTCCCAAAGGCCAGGATGGGAGTTGGAAGGTGTTGAGCAGGGAGCAGGAGCTGAGCCACTGTCCTGGAGAGGAAGAGGAGTTTGGTTTCCTGACAATTCCCTGTGCTGAGGTCACCTGGCTGTAATGCACCTATTGATGTGCACATGGATGCAAAATGGGCTCTAAAAATGGGAAACCTGGTGAGACATTGCTGGATAAATGCTGCAAAGAGATGTGAGGGGCTGGGCAGTGCTTGCTTTGAGCACTCTGAGTGGGGATGCTGCTGGCACTGTGCCATGTGTGCCATGTGTGCCATGTGTGCCATGTGTGCCATGTGGGACATGTGGGACATGTGGGACATGTGGGACATGTGTGCTGTGGGGTGGAAAATCCAGAGCTGGAGCTCAGCCTCAGCCCTCTGTGAGCCCTTCTGGATGCAAATCCTCTCCCTCAGCCCTCAGGATCCAAATCCTCTCCCTCAGCCCTCTGTGAGCATTTCTGGATCCAAATCCTCTCCCTCAGCCCTCTGTGAGCATTTCTGGATCCAAATCCTCTCCTTCAGCCATTTGTGAGCACTTCTGGATCCAAATCCTCTCCTTCAGCCATTTATGAGCACTTCTGGATCCAAATCCTCTCCTTCAGCCCTCTGTGAGCGTTTCTGGATCCAAATCCTCTCCTTCAGCCCTCTGTGAGCACTTCTGGATCCTAAATCCTCTCCCTCAGCCATCTGTGAGCCCTTCTGGATCCAAATCCTCTCCTTCAGCCCTCTGGATCCTAAATCCTCTCCCTCAGCCCTCTGTGAGCCCTTCTGGATCCAAATCCTCTCCCTTCAGCCCTCTGTGAGCATTTCTGGATGCAAATCCTCTCCTTCAGCCCTCTGTGAGCATTTCTGGATCCAAATCCTCTCCTTCAGCCCTCTGTGAGCCCTTCTGGATCCAAATCCTCTCCCTTCAGCCCTCTGTGAGCCCTTCTGGATCCAAATCCTCTCCCTTCAGCCCTCTGTGAGCTCTTCTAGATCCAAATCCTCTCCTTCAGCCATCTCTGAGCACTCCTGGATCCAAATCCTCTCCCTTCAGCCCTCTGTGAGCATTTCTGGATCCAAATCCTCTCCTTCAGCCATCTCTGAGCACTCCTGGATCCAAATCCTCTCCTTCAGCCCTCTGGATCCTAAATCCTCTCCTTCAGCCCTCTGTGAGCATTTCTGGATCCAAATCCTCTCCTTCAGCCCTCTGTGAGCCCTTCTGGGTGCAAATCCTCTCCCTCAGCCCTCTGTGAGCCCTTCTGGATGCAAATCCTCTTCCTTCAGCCTTCTGGATCCTAAATCCTCTCCTTCAGCCCTCTGTGAGCCCTTCTGGATCCTAAATCCTCTCCTTCAGCCCTCTGGATCCAAATCCTCTCCTTCAGCCCTCTGTGAGCCCTTCTGGATCCAAATCCTCTCCTTCAGCCCTCTGTGAGCATTTCTGGATCCAAATCCTCTCCCTCAGCCCTCTGTGAGCATTTCTGGATCCTAAATCCTCTCCTTCAGCCCTCTGTGAGCCCTTCTGGATGCAAATCCTCTCCTTCAGCCCTCTGTGAGCCCTTCTGGATGCAAATCCTCTCCCTCAGCCCTCTGTGAGCATTTCTGGATCCAAATCCTCTCCTTCAGCCCTCTGTGAGCATTTCTGGATCCTAAATCCTCTCCTTCAGCCCTCTGTGAGCATTTCTGGATCCTAAATCCTCTCCTTCAGCCCTCTGTGAGCCCTTCTGGATGCAAATCCTCTCCTTCAGCCATCTGTGAGCATTTTTGGATCCAAATCCTCTCCTTCAGCCCTCTCTGAGCACTTCTGGATCCAAATCCTCTCCCTTTTAACCCTGTTGGTTTTTCTGGAGTTGCACAGGAAAAGCTCCTTGGGCTTCTCCCTTTAGGTCAGGAATATCAGCTGTTGGAGAATTGTGGGCATTCTCCCAGGGTATAGGGAGTTTTTCAGATCCTCTGAATGCAGATAATGGGAAAGTTTGGAGAAACTGGTCTGGAATTAAATTTTGGTCTGGCCCAAAAGTTCTACTGCAGCACTGCTGAAACCCTTAAGGTACTTTGGAAAAAAACCAAAACCAGAAGAGAAGGGAAGATTTTCAACATAGAGATAATGCTAATGCCAGTGTTTTCCATGGAATTAGCCCTGTTTGGATGTGCACACCATGGCTGGGTGCACACATGTGGGAAATGGGTTTGTAGAAAAAGATGTCTTGTCCCAGTTAGGAGTTTAAGATAAAAGTTTTTAGTAGAAGCCACAACAATTCCTACCACTCTGAAGTTATCTTAAAAACCAATTGGGCCATTTAAATAAATCAATAACCTCTTGAACAGAAAAAATGGAGTACTCTCAAAAAATTACCCCTCATAAATCCTAATACATCTTCCATAATTCTATTTCTCCAAAATATGTAATCTTTTTTTTACAAACCATCCTTTAAAACTTATTTCTAGTTCTCTCA
Organism: Agelaius phoeniceus; assembly: GCF_051311805.1. NCBI lineage: Eukaryota > Metazoa > Chordata > Aves > Passeriformes > Icteridae > Agelaius > Agelaius phoeniceus. Next base: position 3,298,199 of record NC_135293.1, read on the forward strand.
ACAATAGAAATTTCTCTCTATTTCCATTCTCTCTCAACAATACATCCTTATGATCAAAATCAAAAATCAACCTTTCTCATCTCACCATTTCCCCACAGATACTACGTAAAGCTCCTCTCAAGTTTTCTTTTTTTGCTTTTTTCCTTTTTTTATAGAAATGCACAGAGCTCTGAGCTGGGTGCAGGGCACTGACATCCGCCGTGCTCCGGATGTGGCAGGGAGGTGAATGTGTCTGTGTGTGTCTGTGTGTGTGTGTGTGGAGGAGGAGATTGCAAAGCTCTCTGCAATCCTTTCACACATCATTTCACAAGGCTGCTGTGCTGGGGAGGAGGATTTCCTCATGCAGGGCTCCATAGCTTGGAGCTTTCAGAGGAAATATCTGTGGCAGGAGATGCTGGGATCGCCCACCCTGAGCAGTCACTGCATTTTGGGGAGGTTTCCTTCTCGGGGCTCACAGGCTTCCCTTCCCCTTGGAACACAAGGCTGAGAGTTGATAAAGACATTCCCATGGCCATTTCACATGGAAGAAGTTCCCTTTGTAATGAAGTGTGGCTCATGCAGAGGATTTTGTGTTTTGTGTCTATGAGCAGCTGTCAGAGGACTCATGAGCTGATAGGAGAATTAGAAATGCACAGTTAAGGTTTGTGCCATATCTATGTTTTCTTTCCAAGCAGCTCATCATAAAACTCCATTTTTCAGTGTTGTGCAGCCCAATGAGTTGTTCTGTAAACCAAAATTTTTCTGTTTGTCCTTTTTGTGTTTCTTTGAATCCATGACTTTGAAAATTCCTGGGCTAACTTTATAAATGAGATATTAATGTTCTGTCTCTCTTGAAGAAAAGTTGTGTTTCATGTGAATTCTTTTCCATGGCAGCAATACATGGGGGAATAGGATGTGGTTTGTGACTTTTGTATGGAAGAGGTGATTTCATGGTGGTTGTGCTGAATGTCTTCTCTGAGGTCCCAATTTTTTGTTATTGCTTGAGGCTGCTTTGCACTCTCTACCTGTGCTTACCTGTGGTGCTTTTCCTGGTTTTTTTTTTTGAATACACAACTTGGAAAATTCCTGGGCTAACTTTATAAATGAGATATTAATGTTCTGTCTCTCTTGAAGAAAAGTTGTGTTTCATGTGAATTTATTTTTCTGGTAGCAATACATGGGGGAATAGGTTGTGGTTTGTGACTTTTTATGGAAGAGGTGATTTCATGGTGGTTCTGCTGAATGCCTTCTCTGAGGTCCTAATTGTTATTGCTTGAGGCTGATTTGCACTCTCTACCTGTCCTGTACTCCTGAAAATATCTAAAAGTGTTCTGAAAATATCTAAAAGTGTTCTGAAAATATCTAAAAGTGTTCTGAAAATATCTAAAAGTGTTCTGAAAATATCTAAAAGTGTTCTGAAAACATCTAAAAGTGTTATTCCCCTCCCTCAGTCCCACCAATATTACTGCAGGGGTGAAATAACAACCACATACAGTCCTGTGAGGAATTTCCTAGGCTGCCTTTTTGCTCTTTTTGTGCTGCAATTCCCCCAATATTCTGATTTATTCTGGCAGCCAACAGGAATCTGAACAATGAACAGAAGAGCTTGGGAAGCTGTGCATTGACATGTTCAGTTTTTATTGAAAATTAACTCATTTTGCTTTATTGCAGGCATTTGGAAATGCAAAAACAGCACATAACAATAACTCCAGTCGTTTTGGGAAGTTCATTCAAGTCAACTATTTAGAGAATGGGATTGTCAGGGGGTAAGTACAGGGTGAGCTGGTTCTGGGGGTGATCTCTGGGTTTTAGGAACTGGGAAGCCTCTGTTGGACATCAAATGCTGCCTTGATGCAGCTCTGCTCATGTGAAAATAACCTGGTGCTGTGGAGTTGGAAATCCTCTACAGTGAGCTGTGTGGAATTGTCAGGTGATGCTCAATATTCTGACTTTGAATATTCTGACTTTGCTGCACAGCTTGCTCATTACTTTGTTAAGGATCTGCTGCTGGATCTTTACCTTCATGGTAAATGAAGGTTTTTGCATAACACCCCCTGCCCTCTCTGTTTTGCATTGAAAAACAGAAGATCTGAATTTTTGAGAGGAGTGGAGAGAAGTGAAATAGATTTGAGGAAGCCATTTTAAAGAAACAGTTTAAACATCAGCTAGAGAGATAAAAAAAAGATATAAAATGACTTAAACAAGTGTGTTTGTATCTGAAGGTCTTAAAACATGAACTATTTAATGCCTACATTTGCTGGGTCTGAGTTCATGAGCAATCCCTGACCTTGATGCTCCAATGTTTCTTTTCTTTGCATTTCTTCTCATTTGCAGTAACTTGAGTGCCTGGGAACTCTGTGCCACATATGCCTTGAGTGTTATTCTGAAGAAATTTAACATATTTTCAGACCCTAGCTCAGGAGATTGGTACAATTTGAATTCACTTGTTTTGTCTTCAGCCTGAGGAAAAGATGCTCAGATTTTGCCCTCAGTCATTGTGCCCCTTGTCAAGGAATTCTTGTTCAGGTTACTTTGTCCCCCTGTAGGGGATTTGCTGGCTGCCTTCATCCTGGGCTGGTGTCTCCACTGACATAAAAATCCAGCAGATTTATTGGCATGAGAATCAGGCAGATATCTGGGATATTTCTGGGGTTTTGCTTTGGCTTGCCTTGTCAGATGAGTGTTCATCTTTCAGGATAACACACTGGTACCAAGACTCTGTGGGTCTTGTTTCTCATGGCAATTTTCATCAGCACTTGCCTTGCCTGTTTTAAGTTATCTGCACTAAACCCAAGCACTGCAGAGAGGTGTTCCTTGGGTATTTCTTTGTTCCAGTCACAATCTAGAGTGTGCTGAAATTCTTGGTTTAGATTTAAAGTAGTGTCTGAGCTCTTCTCTTGCACATTTTAGTGCAGATCTCAGGATTTGAGCTCTCTTGGCAGTTGCTGTCTGATATTTTCTGAGGTCTTTTCTTTTTGCCCTCATGCTTATTTCATTTTCTGTGGCTCCTTAGGGCTGTGGTTGAAAAATACCTGCTTGAAAAATCTCGTCTGGTTTCTCAAGAAAAAGATGAAAGGTAAGTGAGAAATAGTTTCCCAAGAGAGTTAAAATCAATTCAGCAGTTCAGGAGCATTTGAATTATACAGAATCAAAGAAAATCCACGATATTTTCATGAGAGAGATGCATTGGCTTTGCAGGAACTACCATGTGTTTTATTATTTGCTACTTGGAGTCAATGAGGAAGAGCGTAAAGAATTTCACCTCAAGCAACCTGAAGATTATTTCTACCTCAACCAGGTAACCTGTGATTCACCAATGCATTGATGAGGGCTGTCTGTGTGTTGGTCAAAGATGAAAGGAAGGAAAATAAATTATGCTGGGCTTTTTGTGATGTTTGGATTTCACTCTTTGTCTTTTTTTTTGGATTTCTCTTCGCAGCATAACTTGAAAATTGAAGATGGGGAAGATCTCCGGCATGAATTTGAGAGATTAAAACAAGCCATGGAGATGGTTGGCTTCCTGTCAGCAACAAAGAAACAGTAAGAGCACTTCTGGTAGCTTTTGTTACTGGCATTGATTGTTCATGGCCTGCAATGAGCAGTTTGCTTTTGTTTTGTTGTTGTTCATGGGTTATTGCAATGAGCAGTTGGGATCAGAGTAGTTCTGTAGGGCATGAGGAGAGCTGGGTGTTTGAGAGCTCACAGGCTCATTCTTGAGGCAGAATTAGATCTGCTAACCTGTCATAATGAACTGTCTCAAGAAAAATTCTGACATAATTCAATTTTTCTCCCTCAGGATCTTTTCAATCCTTTCAGCTATTCTGTATTTGGGCAATGTCACCTACAAGAAGAAAGCCACAGGTCGGGATGAAGGGTTGGATGTGGGACCTCCTGAAGTGCTGGACATTCTTTCCCAGCTGTTGAAAGTAGAGTATTTCTCTTTAGCATTAATTAATTAATGCTATTAATGCTAATTCTCTTTAGCATTAATGTGTGATACACCTGTTTGTCATGTCCTACCTCAGCATTTCACTCAGATATCTCAATTGCTGTATCTAAATCTCCTTTGTGATCCATGAAATTGATTTTGTGGGAGGGGAACATGAAATTAGTGAGATTATTGGGGTTAGAGATGGAATATAAGCTACAGCATGGAAACAGAATCTGTTGACTCCCAATCACAGAGATGAGCAAGAACAGATTCAGTGTAGGTGTGTTCTTTGCCACCACAGGGAAACATCTGAATGAATGTAAACAGGATAATTTGAACAACTTGTAGGACTTGTAAAGCTACTGATGGATGATAAATGTGGCTGTGGTCAGAGATTCTCTGGAGAAGTTGCATGTCCACTGCTGCAGGCAAATCCCTTGTTCAGGATGGTGACAGCAGCTCTTGTTCTCTCCTCTTTTGAAGGTTAAACGTGAAATCCTGGTAGAAGTGCTAACAAAAAGAAAAACTGTGACTGCTAATGATAAGCTTATTTTGCCATATAGTCTCAATGAGGTGAGTAAAAAAGCACTTGTAGATGATTTTAAATAACTGGAACTTGCTTTTTTGGATTAAAAAAGCTTTTATGGTACACTTCCACATTTTGTGAGGGATGGTTGGAAAGTTAGAAGTTTGAATTAAAGGCAAATTGTGGTTTTATTTATCTCTGCTGGGGTTGTAACCTGTGGGTGACACTGGTTTGAAAATGATTCTTTTTTTAAACAAAGCCCTGAGAATTGTTTGATCTGCAGGCAATAACAGCTCGTGATTCCATGGCCAAGTCCTTGTACAGTGCCCTGTTTGATTGGATTGTTCTGAGAATCAATCATGCTCTCCTCAACAAGAAGGACATGGAGGAATCTGTTACAGTGAGTCCCTCACAAAACCAAGTCTTTGCAGGCAGTTGTGTGTTTGGAGCTAACAGCCAATCCTGGAGATGATAAATTGTGATAGCTGGGATAAAGTTTTGATACTTCTCAAGCTTGTGGTAAATTTCCTGGTAATATTTAATCATCTCTGTTTTCACAGTAGACAGAACTATTAAATATTTAAAATCTTTCAGCACAGGCTGCAGTACTTTCTGGGCTGTTTATCTTTGGGGGTTAAGGCACTGTATGACAGATTGGTAACTGGATTTCCACCTCTTCTTTTAGTGTCTGTCCATTGGTGTACTTGATATTTTTGGATTTGAAGATTTTGAAACCAACAGTTTTGAGCAGTTCTGTATAAATTATGCAAATGAGCAACTTCAGTATTATTTCAATCAGCACATTTTCAAATTGGAGCAGGTAAGAAACGAGAGTGGCTGAAGTGAAACCTGTTTTTATCAAGTCTTTGTGTATTATGCAAACTTAGCCTTTACTCTGCAGAACCCCATGGCACAACTGCTTGAATATTTCTGAAAGTCTTTATTTTTAGAATTCCTTCTTTCACTGCTGCTTGTTCTTGTACTAATGGGGCTGGCACCAAGTTTCTGCTTGACTGCAAAAACTCAAGATAACATTCAGGTGATCCCAGACAGAAATCAGCTAAAACTGTGAACTTTGGTATTGCAAGTCTGTAGGTGAGGGATTGAATTTGGGTGTTTTTGTTTAAATGGTTGGGAAACAGCCTCTCTTGTTTTTAGCAGTCTGTAAGTATTCAATAACCAGACTTTGCTGCTTCTCCCACCCAACTGCATTTGGGGGGCACAGCTGTGATCCTGGCAGTGCTCATGGAGTGCTGCTGGTCCTGGCATGTGTGGATTGCCTGGTTTGCAGGTGGTGTCACCTGCCAGAGCACTGAGTGCTGCAGGAGCCAGCAGATCCTGGATTGGGTTTTGGAGGGGTTTTTTTGCTCCAGATTTGGTTTTTTTCTGCTTTGTGCAGAAGGGAGGTTCTCAGGTCACTGCTGAAAGGACTCATTCTCTAGTATGTGGTACTTTGTCAACAACTTTAGGCAAGCATTTAAAGAAACTAAAATTACCTAACATCCAAACTTTGTGTGTAAACATGATGTTGAGGTCCCTGTTTTGTAACTTAGGACAGAATTGGTTGTCCAGGCTGGCCAGAGTAAATAGTTACATTGTCTTCTTTTTTTTTTTTCTAATGCCATTTTTCCAAATAAGCTTAATCCTTGAATGACCCATTTCCTGTATCTCTTGCAGCCTGAGGGCCCTCAGGGAGATCTCTATATCTTTTTAAAGAAAGGCTTTTTTGTCTGTGGAAAATGGCATTTCAGTTCTGTAACACGGTGTGCACTGTGCTGGGCAGACTGAATTCCACCTACTTAAAAATAATGCATTTATCATCATCATCATCATCATCTAGGACATGAGAGGTGCTCTTTGTCCTTTGTTAAACATAAAACTTATTTAATTTTCTGTGTGATTCTTATTTTTATAAGAATCACTTTATAATTTTTTTACTTTTTAACCTTATCATTAGCTTTTTCCTGTGGGTATTTACAGCATTAAGAAAATCTGGTCTTTTGCTTCTGTATCTTAGAGGGAAGATTGTCTTGTCAAGCATTTGAGGGATTGTCACTTCAGCAGGAGAGCTTCATCTTCTCTTGTCAGGGAGCTCCAAATGTTCTGAGCCTAAGCAAAATCCATTGCTTCCTGAGGGAAGTTCTGGGGCTGATGTTGTGTAGGCCTTAACTGCCTCTTTTGAAACTTCTGTTATTTTCTCTGACTGTGCAATATGAAAATTCTGGAACTTGATATTTAACTACTCTCATTTCCCATATTACAAACACTGTGGAAGAGCAAATAAACTCCAACTCCTCTGTGTGTGCCCAGTTTTGCTGGAGTGCTGAGGATGCAATGTCTGGCTCCAGGGTCCTAGGCTGCTGATTGCTGGGAAGGCAGAGCACAGCAGAATATTCCTTTCACAGCTTTGGTTTTGAAATAGTTTCACTCCAAACAGACCCTGCTGAGTGACGTACTGAGGACCTTTGATCTGTGCCACTGTGCCTGTTCTTCTCTTCTTATTTAGAAATTCTCCTTGTTTTTGTCTCTGCTGCCTAAACTAACAAACTCCACTTGCTGTGGCTGTCCAAGGCTGTGTTTTAAGCACTTAAACCACAGGACATCAAAGGTCAGGGCACTGTACTGACAAAGGAATTTTCTTGAGCCACACAGGAGGAATATAAGAGTGAAGGGATCACTTGGCACAATATTGACTATACTGATAATGTGGCCTGCATTCACTTAATCAGCAAGAAGCCCACTGGCCTCTTCTATCTTCTGGATGAAGAAAGCAAGTAAGCACCAAACATCTGCAAAAACATGTGGCAGGGAGGAGGGAAGGACTGTGGAAAGGAACAGAAATACAGCACTGCAAAAAGGAGGGGAATGTTGTGGGAAGCAAAGGGTTATTTATGACTGATTTACACTGGAGTTTGCTGCTAATGACTCCAGTATGGTGGTAAAGTACACTGATGCTAAAACTGAACTTTGGCTTATGCAAACTTAGGAACTTCCATGTTTGTGGTTTACCATGGAACTGCAGTTAAAGCAAAATGCATGTCTGTAAGTCTTTGGAGCATTAAGTAGCAAGTGTGGTAAATAGTTAATGTGGTGCAAACTAAATTTGGCTGGTGAAGTGGGAGGAAACACTGAAGTACACTTGAAACCTCAGAATATTCTGCTGTGTGTGGAGCTGCTTGGTTTGGGTCCAGAAACTGAACCCACCTTTAAAATTCAAAGCAGGTGGAGAGATCTTGGACAATTTAACACTTTCCACAAGCAACAATAGGTGTACATTCTAATAAACATAAATATTCTAATAAACATACCTGTATTTGAGAAATAGCTGACCTCTTCTGTCTTGTATTCCCAGTTTTCCACATGCCACCAACCAAACTCTGCTGGCAAAATTCAAACAGCAGCATGAGGAGAACAAGTTTTTTGTTGGAACCCCAGTGATGGAGCCTGCGTTTATCATTCGCCACTTTGCTGGCAAAGTGAAATACCAGATCAAGGTACGTGGTGGGTCTGATGGGCACAAAAAGAATTTCCTTGTCTTTCTGGGAGTTTTTTGTCAGGATGTAGAAAATCTGGGAATGGGCTGGATCAGAAGGGTTCTCAGAAGTACTTTGGGTTTGTTTTTTGGGGGGTGGTGGTGGTGGTGAGTGGACGGTAACACTGGCTGTTATTCTGAATAAACAAACCAGGGAGCTTCTGTGAGATGTTCCATGGTTCCATGTGAGATGTTCTGTGGTTCCACGTGCCTGTTCTGCAGGATTTCAGGGAGAAGAACATGGATTACATGAGGCCCGACATCGTGGCTCTGCTGCGCAGCAGCGACAGCGCCTTCGTGCGGGAGCTGATCGGGATGGACCCCGTGGCCGTGTTCCGCTGGGCCGTGCTGCGCGCCGCCGTCCGCGCCGTGGCCGTGTTCAACCAGGCCGGCAGGGACAGGGCACAGAAAACTGCAGGTGGGCATGGGGAAGGGAGGGGAGGGACGGGGATGGACCGGGGAAGGGCAGGGATGGAACCGGGATGGACCGGGGAAGGGCAGGGATGGAACAGGGAACAGGAGGGATGGAACAGGGATGGACCAGGGAAGGGCAGGGATGGACCAGGGAACAGCAGGTGGGGCTGGGGAAGGGCAGGGGTGGAACAGGGATGGACCAGGGAAGGGCAGGGATGGACCGGGGAAGGGCAGGGATGGACCGGGGAAGGGCAGGGATGGACTGGGGAAGGGCAGGGATGGACCAGAGAAGGGCAGGGATGGAACAGGGATGGACCGGGGAACGGTGGGTGGGGCTGGGGAAGGGCAGGGATGGAACAGGGATGGATCGGGGAAGGGCAGGGATGGACTGGGGAACAGGGGGGATGGACCGGGGAAGGGCAGGGATGGAACAGGGATGGACTGGGGAATGGTGGGTGGGGCTGGGGAAGGGCAGGGATGGAACAGGGATGGATCGGGGAAGGGCAGGGATGGACTGGGGAACAGGGGGGATGGACCGGGGAAGGGCAGGGATGGAACAGGGATGGATCGGGGAAGGGCAGGGAAGGACTGGGGAAGGGCAGGGAAGGAACAGGGATGGACCAGGGAAGGGCAGGGATGGACCAGGGAATGGCAGGTGGGGCTGGGGAAGGGCAGGGATGGACCAGAAAATGGCAGGTGGGGCTGGGGAACAGCAGGGATGGAACAGGGATGGACCAGGGAACGGCAGGCATGGAACAAGGAATGGCAGGGGAACGGCAGGGATGGAACAGGAAACGGCAGGTGGGGTTAGGGAGCAGCAGGGATGGACCAGGGAGTGGCAGGTGGGGTTAGGGAAGGGTAGGGATAGACCAGGGAAGGGGAAGTGGGGCTGGGGAATGGGAGGGGTGGACCTGGGAAGGGCAGGGATGGACCAGGGAACAGCAGGTGGGGCCGGGGAAGGGCAGGGATGGACCAGAAAATGGCAGGTGGGGCCAGGGCAGGGCAGGGATGGACCAGAAAATGGCAGGTGGGGCCAGGGAAGGGCAGGGATGGACCAGGGAACAGCAGGTGGGGCCAGGGAAGGGCAGGGATGGACCAGGGAACAGCAGGTGGGGCCAGGGAAGGGCAGGGATGGACCAGAAAATGGCAGGTGGGGCTGGGGAACAGCAGGGATGGAATAGGAAACAGCAGGTGGGGCTGGGGAAGGGCAGGGATGGACCAGGGAAGGACAGGTGTGGAATGGGGAAGGGCAGGGATAGACCAGGGAATGGCAGGTGGGGCTGGGGAACGACAGGGATGGAACAGAAAACGGTCGGTGGGGTTAGGGAAGGGCAGGGAAGGACCAGGGAATGTCAGGGATGGAATGGGAGATGGCAGGGATGGAACGGGGAATGGCAGGGATGGAATGGGAGATGGCAGGGATGGAATGGGAAATGGCAGGGATGGAATGGGAGATGGCAGGGATGGAATGGGGAATGGCAGGGATGGAATGGGGAATGGCAGGGATGGAATGGGGAATGGCAGGGATGGAATGGGAGATGGCAGGGATGGAATGGGGAATGGCAGGGATGGAATGGGAGATGGCAGGGATGGAATGGGAGATGGCAGGGATGGAATGGGAGATGGCAGGGATGGAATGGGAGATGGCAGGGATGGAATGGGGAATGGCAGGGATGGAATGGGAAATGGCAGGGATGGAATGGGAGATGGCAGGGATGGAATGGGAGATGGCAGGTAGAGCACTGGAAAGTGCAGGTACAGAATGGGGAAGTGCAGGTGGGGCTGGGAAACTGCAGGGAGGGCTGAGAGAGTGCAGCTATGGCACAGAAAACTGCTCTGAAAATGCTTGGTACTCTACAATTGCTCTGCTGGCAAAGGAGTTTGTGGCAAAACCTCCTCAACCAGCCACTATCTTTGGTGCTGAAGACAAACTGAGTGTGGACATGGTTTAATGTTAATAATGGAGGAGATTGTCACTGCTCTTACCCGAGGTCATTCAGCTTTCCTCCTCTGCTCAGTGCAGCATTTCCTGCAGGCTGGGACAGACTTGAAGGCCTTTTTGTGAAAATTGGGAGTGGTAGTTCTGGTGTTCTTATCTTATCTGGTATTCTCATTTTATCACTAGTTTTGATCTTAGACGTCTGTGAAGTATCAAATGAGTATTCAGGGTTAATAACTAAATTTGAGCAGCTGCAGCTTCTGTCTGGCAGATGGGAGTTGGAACAGCAAAGCACTGTAGCTTGGTAAAGGACTGGATAAGAACTCCTGGCCCTCAGATAGATACTGTGCTTGCTAAAGTTGGTATTTTTGGGGGTTTTTTGCCTCCTCATATCTTTGTCAAAATGCAGGTTTTTGGTTATTTCCTAACAGGAGTGGTACGCCAAGGACCCAGAGTTCCCCTGGGAGAACTCCAGAGATCCAACACGCCGGTAGAAAAAGTTTATCGGTGAGAAACACATCCTTAACACATCCTTAACCCCTACGGGGAACAGCTGAATTGCTGAGCTGGATTTTCATGGTAGAAAAAGTTTATCGGTGAGAAACACATCCTTAACACATCCTTAACCCCTACGGGGAACAGCTGAATTGCTGAGCTGGATTTTCATGGTAGAAAAAGTTTATCGGTGAGAAACACATCCTTAACACATCCTTAACCCCTACGGGGGAACAGCTGAATTGCTGAGCTGCATTTCCATAGATCTGATCTCAACTAGATCTTTGCACAAGGAAAGCAAGCTTTATTTCGTCTGTCTTGTTTTCTTTAGCCTTTTTAACACCATCAAAACAACACTTCAGCTTATTGTATGTGAGACCCAATGCCACCACATGTTGGGGACGGCCTCAGTTCCATTTCCCACTGGGTTTTTTTAGATCTCTGTGGTTGCTGTGTGCAGCTTTTAGCTTTGTGTGCTCCTCTGCAGCCAGTCTGGGTCACTGAAGGGGGCAGAGGCAGGGCCATTCTTTCAGAACTGTATCTCTGTAGGGAGATTGGCCTTTCCATGGATATTTAGGCTTTGTACATGTTCCTTTTGCAGCCTCTCAGTGCTCGATTTCTCATTTGATTGTTCTGAGGATTTCGATATAAATGCTTTTCAAGACATCATTTCTTTTTGTGAGAACAAGAAGTAAGTAGCAAAAGGCCTGAACTCCCAGGCCAGGGAGGCACATTTCCAGGACACAGTGACTTTCTCAGTGTGCTCTGAGAACAGGGTGACAGGGAAGCCATGGAGCACTTAAAGTAGTGACTTCATGCTGCTTCCTAATTACTGCATCCTGGACAGCCTCTGTCACTTGGGGAAACAAAGAACTAAATATCCAATTTGTGTGAAAGGATTGGGCACAGCTTACCAGATCTGTTTCCTTGGGCTATCTTAAATATTCAGGAAAGTTCAGAGGTACCCAGGGAAGCCACAACCCTGTGTAATAATGCTGCTGCCTCTGTGAGCAGCTCAGAATGGGGAGAGCACCTAAGAGTCAGAAGTGATTCTCACACTTCTGTTATTTTTGGTTTGTGCCTCTCTGGAGAGTAAAGAAGGTAAGTTCTGTGCCAGGCCACAGCACTTCACAAGAGCACAGTGCATGCTTGAAGAGTGGAACATGCCATCAATTAAGGACCATCCCAGGCTTACTTTAAAAAGCTAAATGTGAATAAGTTTGAAATGGAAATAAAACCCAAAATTTCTTCAAGTATCCCTCTAACAGTTTGTTTATAACTTACTTTTCTGCTGTAAGTCACTTTAAGTAGCCTCATTTTAGTAGTCAAATCTCTCTATAAAAATGTTTACTCTTGGTTATAAAGAAGCTTACATCTCCCTGAAAAGGTTCCTTGGCTCAACCAGAAGGGTTCCCTGCCCATTAAATGCATTTTTCTAAATTTCCCTCCATTTTCTGAATTGATGCCTCAAGAATTTACATTAGAAGGTAGAATCAGAGAGTAAGTTGAGTATGAGACTTTGCAAATTAAATTTTAGAGCACTGATGGAGTAGAAAGTGCTGACTTGTCATCAAAATCATTCATGTTTAGTAAAAAGTAGCCTGGGATTGACCTGCTGCATTTTGGAGCACATTGGTGATGGAACCTTTTGGGGTTTTAACTCCTTTTTCCCCCCTCTCTCACGGCTGTGTATCTCTGTTTGCCACCTGTGTTTTGCTGTGGATCATTTTAGAGACATGCATGAGCAAATCATCGCCAGTATTAAAGGACTGCCCTGGCAGGGGGATGATCCCTGTGAGCTGCTCCGGTCCCTCAGTCAGCTTCAACACCGCTCCCACCTCCTGTGAGTGCTCTGGCCATTGCTTTGGAAGTGCAACAAGAACCAGGCAGTTCCTCCAGTCCCTAAAAATGATGCTTGTCCCAAATTTGTCTTTTGAAAAATGCTAAACAAGACAATTAAAAAGAAAACATCCCTTCTGCAAACAGGCTGTAGAGAACCTTGTTCCTTCGTTGCATTAGCTGAAAGTTAAACCTATTTCTCGTGTGAATTTGCTTTAAAAGCTCCAAGTATCTAATACGAGCTTGTTGTTGCAAAATAGTCAATAGTGAGATCTCCCACAAGGTGTGACAAATGTTTCCTGAAATTCAGGGTGCTGGTGCTGGATACATTCCTGGGTTTAGAGGCTTTACATCTGCACTTCTGTGCATGTGTAAGAAATTAATCTCTGCTCTGCTGTATGTAAATGTAAACTGGGTAAATGTAAATGTAAACCCAGTAAATGTAAACTGGGTGGCTCAGAGCAGAAACCTGCCCTATATCACAGAGTTAGTATGCTTAGAACCAGCAGGATGTGAACTGCAGCCTTCTTCTGAGAGCTTCCACTTCTTCATCTTCAGAGTGTGGCTGAGAGCTGTGCCTGAGCTGTGTGTGTGTCCTGCTGCCCTGAGCTGTGTGTCCTGCTGCCCTGAGCTGTGTGTCCTGCTGCCCTGAGCTGTGTGTCCTGCTGCCCTGAGCTGTGTGTCCTGTTCCCTGAGCTGTGTATCCTTCTCCCTGAGCTGTGTGTCCTGCTGCCCTGAGCTGTGTGTCCTGCTGCCCTGAGCTGTGTGTCCTGTTCCCTGAGCTGTGTATCCTTCTCCCTGAGCTGTGTGTCCTGCTGCCCTGAGCTGTGTGTCCTGCTGCCCTGAGCTGTGTGTCCTGTTCCCTGAGCTGTGTGTCCTGCTGCCCTGAGCTGTGTGTCCTGCTGCCCTGAGCTGTGTGTCCTGCTGCCCTGAGCTGTGTGTCCTGCTGCCCTGAGCTGTGTGTCCTGTTCCCTGAGCTGTGTGTCCTGCTGCCTGAGCTGTGTGTCCTGCTGCCCTGAGCTGTGTGTCCTGTTCCCTGAGCTGTGTGTCCTGCTGCCCTGAGCTGTGTGTCCTGCTGCCCTGAGCTGTGTGTCCTGCTGCCCTGAGCTGTGTGTCCTGCTGCCCTGAGCTGTGTGTCCTGCTGCCCTGAGCTGTGTGTCCTGCTGCCCTGAGCTGTGTGTCCTGCTGCCCTGAGCTGTGTGTCCTGCTGCCCTGAGGTGTCCTTCTCCCTGAGCTGTGTGTCCTGCTGCCCTGAGCTGTGTGTCCTGCTGCCCTGAGCTGTGTGTCCATCTCCCCTGAGCTGTGTGTCCTGCTGCCCTGAGCTGTGTGTCCTGCTGTCCTGAGCTGTGTGTCCTGCTGTCCTGAGCTGTGTGTCCTGCTGCCCTGAGCTGTGTGTCCTGCTGCCCTGAGCTGTGTGTCCTGTTCCCTGAGCTGTGTGTCCTTCTCCCCTGAGCTGTGTGTCCTGCTGCCCTGAGCTGTGTGTCCTGTTCCCTGAGCTGTGTGTCCTGTTCCCTGAGCTGTGTGTCCTGCTGCCCTGAGCTGTGTGTCCTGCTGCCCTGAGCTGTGTGTCCTGCTGCCCTGAGCTGTGTGTCCTGCTGCCCTGAGCTGTGTGTCCTGTTGCCCTGAGCTGTGTGTCCTGCTGCCCTGAGCTGTGTGTGTCCTTCTCCCTGAGCTGTGTGTGTCCTTCTCCCTGAGCTGTGTGTCCTTCTTCCCTGAGCTGTGTGTCCATCTCCCCTGAGCTGTGTGTCCATCTCCCCTGAGCTGTGTGTCCATCTCCCCTGAGCTGTGTGTCCTGCTGTCCTGAGCTGTGTGTCCATCTCCCCTGAGCTGTGTGTCCATCTCCCCTGAGCTGTGTGTCCTGCTGTCCTGAGCTGTGTGTCCATCTCCCCTGAGCTGTGTGTCCATCTCCCCTGAGCTGTGTGTCCTGCTGTCCTGAGCTGTGTGTCCTGCTGTCCTGAGCTGTGTGTCCTGCTGCCCTGAGCTGTGTGTCCATCTCCCCTGAGCTGTGTGTCCTGCTGTCCTGAGCTGTGTGTCCTGCTGTCCTGAGCTGTGTGTCCTGCTGTCCTGAGCTGTGTGTCCTGCTGCCCTGAGCTGTGTGTCCTGCTGCCCTGAGCTGTGTGTCCTGCTGCCCTGAGCTGTGTGTCCTTGTCCCTGAGCTGTGTGTCCTGCTGCCCTGAGCTGTGTGTCCTGTTCCCCTGAGCTGTGTGTCCTGCTGCCCTGAGCTGTGTGTCCTTCTCCCTGAGCTGTGTGTCCTGCTGCCCTGAGCTGTGTGTCCTTCTCCCTGAGCTGTGTGTGTCCTGTTCCCTGAGCTGTGTGTCCTGCTGCCCTGAGCTGTGTGTCCATCTCCCCTGAGCTGTGTGTCCTGCTGCCCTGAGCTGTGTGTCCTGTTCCCTGAGCTGTGTGTGTCCTGCTGCCCTGAGCTGTGTGTCCTGCTGCCCTGAGCTGTGTGTCCTTCTCCCTGAGCTGTGTCCTTCTCCCTGAGCTGTGTGTCCTGCTGCCCTGAGCTGTGTGTCCTGCTGCCCTGAGCTGTGTGTCCTGCTGCCCTGAGCTGTGTGTCCTGCTGCCCTGAGCTGTGTGTCCTGCTGCCCTGAGCTGTGTGTCCTTCTCCCTGAGCTGTGTGTCCTGCTCAGACATCCCAGAGTTCCTGGTGCTGGGTCACCCATTGTCCTCCTGGGCAATGTTGGGTGCTTTCACAGAGCTTCTTGTGCCAGCAGCTGTAACTTGTGAATTGAGTATTTAATTTCCTAGACCTTGTGTTATAATGACTTTAATGACCATACAGTTGCTAAAGAGAATAATTCACTCTAGAGTAACCTGTCCAACAATGCAGTTTTGAATAGCTTTAACTTCAGAGGTAATGTTTCACTTTTGAAAGCTTCCAATACCTAGAGAGTTTATTTAAGAAAAATAAATTGTTCTTGTTGCAGAGCAGTTTGCATTTCTTGCATTGATCACTTGTAAGAGTCATGCATGAACACACCCTGGTGCTGTTGTGCTCATTTTCTTTTGTCCTGTACCTTGCCTCATAAATTGCACCAATTTATGGCTTGCTGAAATAATCAAAAATTGTGTGCATTTTTTTTTTCTTAAATTTTCTTTAATATTTTCACAGGAAAAGTAAAGGTGTCAAGCAAAAGCAGATCATTCCCAAGGTAATGAGAAAATTTAGATTTCTCTTAGCTATGGGCTTTTTTGCACTGTGAATTTCATTTTAATTGACAGAACTCACTTCAGTACTGTTTTATAGTGTAGGAAAGTTGTGTTATTTATCCTGAGAAACTAAAAAATAGATGAATGTTCTCTTTAATAAGAATTACTTAATTAGACAGATATGAAGATGCCATAAATGTACAAAATCACTTCCAAGTCAGGGAAGCAAATGCAGTGATTATGTGATTCCCCTTGTTCACCTTACACTCTTGGGACAGGGCAGTGAAACAGTTTCACTCCTAAGAAATGTTTTGGCCCAAAATAGAAATAATAATGAAATGTAACATACCATTCAATGTGGAACTCTGGGTGGCTGGTTTCATTCTGACTCATTTCAGAGAAAATGTTTCCCTTTTAGTTGAAAGACTTGCACTTTGTTGATTATGAAAACTTTTTTTGTAGAACTTGCTGGATTCCAAATCTCTGAAGCTCATCATGAGCATGACTCTGCATGACCGGACTACAAAGTCCCTTTTGCACTTGCACAAGAAGAAGAAACCCCCCAGCATAAGTGCCCAGTTCCAGGTAGGTGACAAACCTCAGGGGACAGCCCCTCCTGGGCTGATCTAGGCTGGTCTTGCTTGGAAAAACCAAGTGGGTTTTATTCTTGAAGTTTGTTTGAAGTGGGGTTTATTGCTTGAATAAAGTCAGAGTGCATTCTGAGATGCCATTTATGCCATGAAATGTGTCAGTTCTCTACTGATCATCCTTGTATACAGATCTAGTGCTACTGTGAGGGCATGTTCAAACCCTGCTTGAAATTCTCTTGAGAAAAGCTAAATACCAAATACAGGGATGTGCTGAGCAACATGGGAGAGTCTGTCTGGATTTTGTATAACCATGAGACCTGAAACAACCTGATTCCTGAGGCAGAAGCTATCCTGCTGTCAAACACCAAATCACCATCAAAATGCTATCCTGGAGAAAAACTTTTGTGACTGTTTCATTTCAGGCTTCACTGAACAAGTTGCTGGAGACCCTGGGCAGAGCTGAGCCATTCTTCATCCGCTGCATCCGCTCCAATGCAGAGAAGGTGAGGCTGCCTCAGAGCTGAGCTGCCTGCAGAGATCCAGGGCTCCAGCCTTGGAATCTCTGTTTCTGCTCAGGCTCCTCAGGCTCTCACTGGCTCTGTTCTGCTGCTCCTTTACAGAAGGAGATGCTCTTTGATGAGAGCTTGGTGCTGCAGCAGTTACGGTACACGGGCATGCTGGAAACTGTGAGGATCAGGAGGTCTGGCTACAGTGCCAAATACACATTCCAGGTACCTGGGAACTGAAGTGGGTTGTGCTTTCAGGAATATCTGCTCTCTTCAGGAAACACATCTTGTGTGTCTCTTTGTATGAGGCTCATGATCACTTGGGATGAGCTGTAAAAATGCACGGTAGTTTTGAGAGAGCCTGCATGGTAAAAAGTCACAGTTAAACTGCTGTGGGTTGTCTGCCAGTAAATTTCCTTCACACAATCAGGAAGAAACGTTCTGAGTGCAGTCAGTGCTGTCTAATGTGGGAATTAGTTTTCTGTAAAAAACTCTGTGTAGGTTTAGAGATCACATCCAGGTGATCTTTCCCATTAACAGAGGCTGACTGTAGCCTGCATTTTCATGGAGAAATAGCTCAGTTTGTAGTGAGAGGTAAATATTTTCAGATCCCTGTAGCTTAAGTGTCTTAAATAGATTTCTATTTCAGAGCTAAAACTCCAAACTTGGGCGTTGCCTTCTAACTTTGGTCTCTTGCTGTTTCTGGTTTTTACAGGAATTCATCGACCAGTTTCAGGTGTTACTGCCCAAAAATGCCAAAGCCTCCAAGGAAGACATTTGTGCTTATTTGAATAAACTAAAACTGAATGAAAACTACTATCAAATAGGGAAGACCAAGGTCTGTGAAACTTTCTGTAAGGCAGTAAGAACCACTGCTGTACAGTGCAAAATTCAGTGCAGTTCATTTGCAAGTGTTACTCTTCTGTGCTTTTTGTACCTAAATTGGCCATTTTAACTTTTGCAAGTGGTGACACAGAGGTTATATCTGACCCCTTGGTTTTGATTCCAACTGGTTTCTTGACTACAGTACAAATCCATATTATATAGATAGTTTGGGAAATCGTTGCTATTGGCATTTGTCAAACAGATCAATGTTTACATTTTAGAAGGGTAAAATCACCTTTCAAATCACCTTTCTATGATTTGAAAGCTGTAAGGAGAGGTGTAAGTTTTAGAATCCAAACTCTGAAATTTAAAAGGACTTTTATCTTTTGGGCAAGCTATCAGCCAGTAAGGTTTGGTGCAGTGGTACCAAACCATTGCCTTATCTGTTACCTTATTATAGCTCTAGTGGGGGGCTGAAAGGAGTTACCTGCTTCTTGATGAACTTCCCTTTAACTGAACAGGTTTTTATGAAGGAGGCTGAACGGCAGATACTACAGGATACACTACACAAAGAAGTGATCAGGAAAATCATCCTCCTTCAGAGCTGGCTCAGGATGGTTTTGGAGAGGAGACGTTTTCTCAGGATGCGACAGGCGGCCGTTGTTTTGCAGGTATCTTTGAGAACTGCCAATAACTGCTGTTATCTTCCTAACAACAAACAAACCAAGCCTGTCATGGATGGGGCACTCCCCACCTCGAGGCAGCCTCCCTCAGCTCAGAATGTCCCTCTGCAGGCGTGCTGGCGCTCCCGCCGTGTCAGGATGGCCCTGCAGAGGAACAACGCTGCCATCGAGATCCAGGCGGCCTGGAGGCGGCACCGGCAGAGGAAACGCTTCCTGCAGCTCAGGAGGAGACTCTGTCTCCTGCAGGCCCTGGTCAGGGGGCACCTGCAGCGCAAGAGGTAAAGGGAAGGAGCAATGTGGCATAAAAACATCGATTTGTCACCTGGCTTCACCTGCCAAGCTCAGCTTGTGTGGTGGGGTGACTTAGTAAACAATTTAGTAAGCAACCTTGTTGCCCAAGGAAGTTGTGGCTGCCCCTGGAAGCGTCCAAGGCCAGGTTGGGTGGGGTTTGGAACACCCTGAGATAGTGGAAGGTGTCCTATCCCCATGGCAAGAGGGATGGGAAGGAGATGATCTTAAGGTCCCTCCCAACCCAAACCATTCTGGCATTGTATGAACTTTAAGGTGGTTACTGCCATGTGATACTTCAGTGAGTATCAAGTGGTCACTGGAGTGTGGACACTGCATAAGTGCTCAGGACTTGAGCTTTATTCAGCTCAGCTGCCCTGGTGCTGGTGTTTCCAGTCCTGACACCTCCCTGCAGTCCCACTGGCACTGTAGGTGTAGTTTGGGTCTGTGTTGCTATTTGGGCTGCATTTAAGCAGTTGGTGGGCTTTTTTTGACCTCTGGGCATTAAGGATTTGTATTTTCATATTAAAAATTCTTAACAGATACCAGAAAATGGTGCTAGAAAGGCAGAAAGCTGAAGAAAAGCAGAGAGAAATGCAGGAAGATGAAGACAAAGAGCAAGATACGAGCAAGACATGCAACATAGATGAAGATAAGAGCAAGGATGAGCAGAGTGAGCCAGCAACAGATGAGCTGCCTGTGAAACACAAGTCAGAGACAGATCAAGCTGCTGAAGATAAAGATCAAGCTCAGAATGAACAAGCTGAAAACCTGAGCTCATCTGAGAAAGCCACATTACCCCAGAAGGTGGAGAGCTCAGAGAGAGCCACCAACAGCCGGGAGAAGCGGGAATCCCGCCGGCAGAGGGGGCTGGAACACAACGACTTGCAGAACAAGCATGCACTCCTGTCCTTGGAAGGACCGTCTGCATTGTGCCACGAGGAGCAAACTGTTGCTGAAGAGGCCCTGGAAACTGCTCCAGAGGCAGAGAAATGCACAGCACTAGAAGATAATGTCCTGCAGGGAAGCAGTGAGGGAGAGAAAAGTCCAAGTGAAGAAAAAACTCTTTCAGACACTCCACCATCAAGTGAGGTAAAAGAAAGTGATTCTGTTCCTGAGCAGCCACCTGGATCAGATGCAGAGGACACGGCAGCTGATAGAACAAAAGCACAACAGAATCAAAATAACCAAATAAAAAGCAGCCAAAGCTTTACCTGCCCTGAAAGACCAACAGATCTTGCACTGAAAGTTCATAGCACTCTGTCTGCTAGTGGCAGCTTCCAGGGCCCTGCTGACTGCTGGGCAGATAGAAACAGGCGGCAGAGGGCAACCAAGGACCTGGACAGCCCCACTTCTGCAATCCAGAGATACGTGGATGACCCAGAGAAGCTGAAGTACAAGAGAGAGAAGTGGAAAGGAAAGAGGCAGTCAGATGCTGGCCAGAATGATGTGCTGAGCCAGTCTCTGGATGGAAGGATACGTGTGGATAAGTCTCCTCAGGATCAGCTAGAGTAAGGACAGCTTCCTTTCTTTTCACTTCACAGAAAACAAATATCTGTAATGTTTAAAAATCAATGGAGAGCTCCTGAGAGCCTGTACACTTGGGCCATGTTATGGGAGCACATGGAGTTGTGAACAACTCCTGCTTTTCCTTGGCTCCCAGTCCTGCAGTGAATCTGTATGAGCAGAATGTTTTCAGAAGCTCACAAAAGCTGCAAAGCCTGCCTGGCTGTATTAAAAGGAGGAGTCAGGGCATTAGTTGAAAGAGAGTCTGGAGTTTATTTTCATGTGTCCTTTACCCATTGAAAACAAGGTTTTAGTGACCTGCAGCTTGCAAGCATCAGCCCTCTGATATGGCAGGAAATCTGACATTCCCATGCTTTGTCACTTCTCCAGCACATTTTGCATTTAAAAGTGAATTGCAAGGGCTGACTCAGATGTAGTGTTGATATGTGGGTTATTTAAAAGATGTGAAGAGGCCACAGGCTTTGTTAAAATATGTATTCTGAAACTCATATTACTACAGGAAGAAGGGGAGTTCAGCTTCATTAAGTGACCTCTCAACACTGGCCCAGACTGTTGCCATGAACCAGGTACTGATGCTATTGTGCATATTTGCACTTAATTATCATTGTTTATAAATATTAAAGATTTGTGAATAATTGGCTGTAGTGTATTTGTGTTCCTTCAGGTTGATTTTCTTTTTGCTTGATAGCCATGTAAAAACAATAATCAGGAAATATTTTACAGTCATTTGAAAATATAATTTTTAATATATGGATCCTTGATCAAAGCATTAAATATGCTTGGCTCTTGTATTAGGAAGCTGATATCTATTGGGTGAAGTGTTTTGTCTTGATGAAGTATGATGTCTTGATGAAACTTCACCATTCTAGCTTTTAAACCATTTAAAGAATCTGTGTCACTCAAAATGCAGTTTTTAACCCCTTCTCTCTCCTGTAGCTGTCACCAGACCCAATTGAAGAAGAAAAAGGCAACAAGAAATTCCCTGTGCAGAAGAAGCCCAGTGACCACTTCCCCAGCTCGGACACGGCCGTTCCCGTGCAGCCAGCGAGTCAGCAAGGGGATGCCAAGTATGGCTTGTGTGTGGGAATGGCCTGTCTTTCAGAAAATGAAAAAAAACCCGATTTTCCATTGGTACTTGAGTTAGGCAGCTTGAGACTGTGATGGTGCAGAGGCACAAGCTGGCATCAGCTCCATGAGTGGCTGTGCTGCTGCTTCGTGTTGCTCTGAGCATGATATCTGAGCCTGCTGAGGAACAGATTCTCTGCTTGCATAACACTTTCTGTGAACTGGTTCTTTTTAAAATAAGAACCAACTTACAGCTGGGATTAAAGGTTCATGTAGTGTAATACAACACCAGTAGAAAAGCTGAAGAGCCCAGCAAGTGTGTAATGCTGCTTCCCTGGCCTGCTCCAGCCTCTGGCATTCTGCAGCTCAGAGACTTCCTGAGCCAGCAGTGATGTTTTGGATATGTGAGGTGTTGTCTGTGTGTGCTGAAGGTAGTGCTCTGATCTTGTGAATACCAGAAAGTCCAGGGCTGCTTTCACGTTGTCTTTCCTTTTTTTTGTGCTGCTCAGTTTTTCTGCAGGTAGGGCCTTAAATATTCCCCACAGTTGTGAACCCTGTTGTGGGTTATTGTTAAGAGCCTGTTCTTGTGGCAGAGCCAGCTTCCATTACTAATGGGACAGACTCGTATCTGCTTTTGTATTCAGGTCTGCTTTCAAAAGCCCTTTGCGCAGACTTTTGGGGAAAAAGCCAGACAAGAAAATTGCAAAGGAGAGTTCTGATGTGATTGAGGAAGGAGATGGCCTCTCCCTGGTGTCTTGTGTCCTCTTTACAGACACAGGAGGTGTCCAGAGAGTCTCAGAAGGTGAGTTTGGTGGTTCAACCCTCAGCACGGCGCGTCTTTCCTGTGAGGAAACAAACGCTGCACGATTCCCTCACCCTGCTTGAACATCCAGATCCATTTCTTTGGCAGCTTCCTTGGGGCAGCCAGGCCGCCCCCAGGCTGGGAAGGAGAGCAGCAAGGCCAAGAAGAACAGAACCATAAAGATCAGCAAGATCGCCAGCGCGTCCCAGAACTGGCGCGCGTCCATGGTCCGGGAGATTGCAAACGCCAACGAGCTGAAACACCTGGATGAGTTCCTCCTGAACAAGGTGAAAGGCTCCCAGCCAGGAAAATTCAAACCTTTGTTCACTGTGTGGGTAGAATTTTAAAGCCTGCTGGTCTAGGTGCAAGTTTGTGTTATAATCTAAAGCAAAGGGGAATTGATTGGGTGGTTTGACTGAGTTAGTCTGGATTAAGGCCCTTTCTGTTCTTTTCCATAAGTCACTGAATGCATAATATTGCATTAAATACAATACAAGGCATTCATGTCAGTTCTTTGTTTACAAATGAGTGGGCAGCAAAACTTGTATTAAAAAAAAAAAGCAAGAGTTGTAAATAGAGAGTTCTCTAAAGCCCAACCAGCCAACTCTACTGTTTTGTATCATCAGCACAGTGCATTAAAAAAAATGTTGTTTTAAATAATTGGAATGGTCACAAATGACTAAGCCCAGCCACTGAAGCCTAACTCTGTTCAGATGTTCTTTTTTTAACAAAATCTGATGCAGATGTATTTTTTCCTAGATCAATGACTTACGCTCCCAGAAGTCTGGTGTTGAATGTTTGTTTTTTGAAGCCACAGAGAAGTTCAGAGGAAACATCAAGACCATGTACTCTGCTCCTGTAAGTAGTAAGTCTCAATAAAGGAAAGTTGGCAGGCAATAAATGAATTGAGTGTGCAGGTTAAAGGCTTGGCCTGCAGCTCTTCAACAAAGCAGTTCAGCAATTCTCAGCACAGAATTCAGAGCTGAATGTTAGACTCATTTTGCAGTTCTGCTGTAATCTCAAGCAGCCTGCTTTGTTTTCCTTTGCTCATTCACTCAGCCATAAATTTATTTTTAGAAATGGATGGATTTTGCTGTCTTCAGCCTCCTAATGCTGAGGAGAGGAGCCAACAGCTTTTCCAATATTCTTCTGACACTGCCTTGTGTCAGCCAAGTGCTGTTGGACAGTGCAGGAGGGAAGTGTGTTAACTTGTTTCTGTCATGGGCTGTTATCTTTGACTTTGATCATGGCTGTGAGTTTTCACCCCTGAGCTTAAGTACATGAAAATGTGAAACTGTCTCAACAGTATTAAAAGGGAATGTCTGACAAGTGTTTTTCCTTCTTTAGAATGGACAAATCCATGTTGGCTATAAAGATCTGGTGGAAAATTACCAGCTCCTAGTTACAAACCTGGCCAAAAAAAGGGAAGAGAAAGAAGTCAAGCTGGTTTTGAATCTCTTTCTATCCCTTCTGGATGAATTCATCAGAGGATATACAAAGAAAGAGGAACCTGAGCAGCCCAAGGTATGAAAGTTGTTCTGCTGCTGGTTTATGGTATGGTGAAACACTGTTGCTCTGTTAACATAGGGCACCTGTGTTACCTCAAAAACCTTTTCCATGGCATTTTTTATTATTTGGGAAACACTTGCCATACACACATCATGTGTATAACAAATTCCGATTGCTGATACACCTTTATGGAATTGTTAATTTCTTAACTTAATATTTTCAGAATCTGAAAGTGTGCAGTTTTTTGGTGAAAACATAAGAGTTCTCTGGAGGTTTGAGAGATGGAGTTGCTTTGTCATCAGGCAGTGAGCTCAGCTGGTTTTTAGGAAGTTGATAGTGTGAGCTCAGACAACCCTCAAACCAAGCTGAAGCTGCAGGATAGTGTCTCGAATGTCTGGAGGTGAAGTAAAGTCTGGGAAACTCCATAAAGGGAAAAAAAGGAATGGGATGTCTGAATTTCAAAGACTAAGGCCAGTTTTGTTTCCCATTGCAGCAAACCAAAGCCCAGAAGAAGAAACGGAAGCAGGATCGTGCAGTAAGTGCTTTCTTTCTGCAATAATCCTCAGGTGCACTCACAGAGCACAAACACCCTTTGAGAGCTTGATTTTGTACTGATGGTCTGGTTTGTTTTGCATGCTCATTCACTTACCTCTTTTATGAAGATGTGACAATACAAAACCAGTTTTCACAAAGCAGAGATCTTTCTCATGCAGTGATAGGTGGTATTCAAGTATTTTCTTGCTTGTCCATAGCTTCCTTTAAAGTCTAAAGGCTTTTTTAAGCATGGGCTGTTTAAAAGCAAACAACTACTAAATATTAATAACAAAACTACAGCTCTTTTACTGATGAACTTTAAGGCAGCAAGTCAATTCTGAAATATTCCAGCAAACCTAAGTTCCTTAAGATAGGGTGAAATTTGGTTTCAGGGCAAAATAATTGTAAAATAAAAAGTGGAAATGTGAGATAGGGTAGATGGTGTTATTAAAAATAATAAGGTATAATAATAATAATAATAAGGTATAATAATAATAAGGTATAATAATAATAATAAGGAATAATAATAATAAGGAATAATAATAATAAGGAATAATAATAAGGAATAATAATAATAAGGAATAATATTAATAAGGAATAATATTAATAAGGAATAATATTAAGGAATAATAATAATAATAATAATAATAATAATAATAATAATAATAATAATAATAATAATAATAATAATAATAATAATAATAATAATAATTTTTAAGAGGCAAGAAGAGTTCATTGGTTCCTTGTTGTCTCTCACAGATTGAAGAGCACAATGGCCACGTGTTCACCAATTACCAAGTGAGCATCCGGCAGTCGTGTGAGCACTGCTCCTCCTACATCTGGCCCATGGAGAAGGCCTGTCTGTGCAGTGGTGAGTGAACAGGCCATGTAGAAAGTGGGTAATTTAGGGTACAAATGTGAGTTAGATGCTTGTAACAGTTTGCTCCTTTCTCTAGTTTGCAAGCTGACTTGTCACAGGAAGTGCATGTCCAAAATCCAGAGCAGCTGTACCTCTTGTGGGAAAAAGGTAAGGCCTGTGGATCTGGGATGGGGTTTTGTGGTACCAGAAGTGGTGCATGCAAAATGCTGCCTTTATTTCTCAGTAAATGAACAGTGAATGCCCAGGCACTGAATAAAAATTGCTTCAACAGTTCCCTCCTCAGTCAGAGAGGGACCCTCTGCAGAAACAGAGCATTCTCTTAGGAGGTGATGCTTGAGCTAATTTAGGAACCCTTCTCACAGGGTGTGTGTGCAGTACTGGCCAAACTGATAAAGCAATCCTGCAGTGTGAACCATAAAGGCTCTTTATTGCTGCAGCTCAGCAACTCTGCCTTATGATCCAAATCAGAATAAACCACTCAGCTCTAGTAGTTTCTGGAAGCATGAGGTGGTTGTGGCAGGAAGCCATGGCACTGCCTGGCTGGGGCAGGGGCAGTGGGCTCACGGCTGTGTCACCCCCAAGGGCAGTGGGCTCACAGCTGTGTCACCCCAGGGGCTGTGTCACCCCAGGGGCAGTGGGCTCACAGCTGTGTCACCCCAGGGGCTGTGTCACCCCCAGGGGCAGAGGGCTCACAGCTGTGTCACCCCCAGGGGCTGTGTCACCCCAGGGGCAGAGGGCTCACGGCTGTGTCACCCCCAAGGGCAGAGGGCTCACAGCTGTGTCACCCCAGGGGCAGTGGGCTCACGGCTGTGTCACCCCCAGGGGCAGAGGGCTCATGGCTGTGTCACCCCCAGGGGCAGAGGATTCACGGCTGTGTCACCCCCAGGGGCTGTGTCACCCCAGGGGCAGAGGGCTCATGGCTGTGTCACCCCAGGGGCAGAGGGCTCACGGCTGTGTCACCCCCAGGGGCAGTGGGCTCACAGCTGTGTCACCCCCAGGGGCTGTGTCACCCCAGGGGCAGAGGGCTCATGGCTGTGTCACCCCAGGGGCAGAGGGCTCACGGCTGTGTCACCCCCAGGGGCAGTGGGCTCACAGCTGTGTCACCCCCAGGGGCTGTGTCACCCCAGGGGCAGAGGGCTCACAGCTGTGTCACCCCCAGGGGCAGAGGGCTCATGGCTGTGTCACCCCCAGGGGCAGAGGGCTCAGGCTGTGTCACCCCAGGGGCAGAGGGCTCATGGCTGTGTCACCCCCAAGGGCAGAGGGCTCACGGCTGTGTCACCCCAAGGGCAGTGTCACCCCCAGGGGCAGAGGGCTCACGGCTGTGTCACCCCCAGGGGCAGAGGGCTCATGGCTGTGTCACCCCCAGGGCGAGCAGGACACGGAGCCCCTGCGGGGACACTTTGGGGTGTGTGTGAGTGCCCTGACCAGCGAGAGGAACTCGGTGCCCGTGGTCCTGGAGAAGCTGCTGGAGTACGTGGAGATGCACGGGCTCTACACTGAAGGCATCTACAGGAAATCAGGATCAGCAAATCGCATGAAGGAGCTGAAGCAGATGCTGCAAGAAGGTCCAGGCAGTGTTGTCCACTCTTTGCATGTCATTGCATGATATCAGTTTTCTCTGCAATTCCCTTCTATCTGAAAGTATCTGTCACTTCTTAGTATTTAAAGCAGCTTTTTGCTGACTGTTCAGGCTGTATTGTTTTTATTGGCTGCCAAAAGCTGTTTAGTACCTTTAAATTACTATCTTCTGCCTATATTTAACTTCTGAATTGTCCACTTAGTAGATATGAAATAATTGTAAAGTTTTTCTTTGGACTGCTGTACATACTGAGTGTCCAAGAGGCCTCATTACATTCATTTGGGAACTCTGGCAAGGTGTGGTCATGATGTTTGTGTTCTTGCAAGGTTAAAATCTCTTTTCCTGGGTGTTGAATTCCAGAGTGGCTTTGATAGAAGATGTGAACTGCATGTCCCCCAATACCTTGGCAATTGTGTTATCAGACTTATCAACTCAATTCAGAAGTTAAAAATAGGCAGAAGACAGTCATTTGCATTCTGTGAACAGGAGATTAGAATGTTTCTAATCTTATTTTTTGGGGTTTCATTGTGTGCATCAAAGGAATGAACTGCTCTAAATAAAACATTTCTTTTCAGACCCAAACTCAGTGAAGCTGGAGAATTACCCTATTCACACCATCACAGGGATCCTTAAGCAGTGGCTGAGGGAATTGCCAGACCCACTGATGACCTCAGCACAGTACAATGATTTCCTCAGAGCTGTAGGTAGGTTTAAAAACCATTCTTCAAGCATTTCTGCTTTACCTCATTGTGTCCTTGGGAAAAGAAATTCTTAAGATGCTCATGCTGACTAAACAGCTCCTTCCAGTGCACTTAAAACAATGATTTTAGACATTTTACATCAAACACTCCTCAGGGAATTTCTCCTCCAGCTTACTTCATCGTGCTTCAGGATTCTTTTTTTATTTTTAATGTGTCACTTACAGCTGCTTTTTCTAAAAACTGAATAAGCATGTCAATAAGTTTTCTTTCAGGAAGGGTTTTTCCTGTTATTCTCAACCAGATCTGGATATACAGATACTTTAAACACCTAGATTCTTTTAACTTCAGTGGGATTATGGCACCCTAGATAGTGTTGGAGGTCTTAGTGATGATTGCTAACAGCAGCAGCACCTGAAAATGCAGGATAACTGTAGAGCCACGAGGGGTACTTCAACAGTCAGTTGTAATAGTTGCTAAATGAAGTGACAGTAAGATTTAACAGAATTTAGGAATTTGAAGCTTTCCACTAGCCTAGCACAGTAATTAATATCTTGTGTTTTCTCCCTTTGTGCAGAACTGCCAGAGAAACAGGAGCAACTCTGTGCCATTTACAGTGTCCTGGAGAAGCTCCCACAAGCAAATCATAATACCTTGGAACGACTCATCTTCCATCTCGTCAAGTAATGAGTTTAATTTCTTCATTTGTAGAGAAACTTTGAGTCTGAGTGCTGCTTGGAATCTTTCTAAATTGTTAAACACCTTCAGTGTCAGTGTGGGGATTGTGCTGCTGCTTTGGAAATGAAAGAATTCAAGCTAGTAGTTGTGCTCATGAACAGGTGTGTGGTTACTTCTACACCTGGTGTATTTGGATCAAACCAGGGAAGAACAACTTTGAGGACAAGGTAGATCTCAAAGCCTTGGTGAATCATCCAAGCACCAGGTTTTAGACAGAGGGGCTTGTAGTGAATGAGGAGGAGCATAGGCAAGTGCCAGGAGCAGGGGTAAATGTTGCTGGGAAAGGGCTGCTCTTACCCAAGGAACCTGGGGACTTTCCAAGCAGCCCTCTGAACATGGGCAAAAGGGATTTTTGAAGAGAAGATGCTGAATCACCAACATACTTTTAAGAAGCTACCAGACTAGCTTAGCCTGGGTGACTCCCTGGTCCTTTGGTACATGAAATGTTGTCCACTTAGGAGGTATGGAACAATTGTAAAGCTTCTTTGGGCTGCTGTAGACACTGAGTGTCCAAGAGTCCTCCCTATGTCATTTGGGAACCCTGGCAAGGTGTGCTCAGGGTGTTTGTATTCTAGCAAGGTTAAAATCTTTTTTCCTGGCTGTTGAATTCCAGAGTGTCTTTGATAGAAGATGTGAACCGCATGTCCCCCAACGCCTTGGCCATCGTGTTTGCTCCGTGCCTCTTGCGCTGTCCTGATACCTCTGACCCCTTGACCAGCATGAAGGATGTCTCAAAAACAACCATGTAAGTTTTGGCAGTCTGCTGAGAAGCAGTGTTTTGGAATGGGATGGAAGGTCAGCACCACTGACCTGTGTTTGTTACAACTTTATTCGTATCAAGCTGAGAAGATGAGGTTCAAGAGTTGTTGAATTCTATCTCTGCCAGTGCTGCCAGTTCATACACCCCTCTCAAACCTTCCACCTGTTTTACTATGCATGGAGTAGGATGGTCTATAACTCTTTACTGTCAGGTTTTACATCAAGATAATGTATTTTTGGGGGGCTTGTACCCTAATTATCTATTTTGCTGAGATCCAAGGCATAATAAAAAATATTATATTGAATTAAACTGTCTCCTGCATACTTAGAACCCCCAATGATCTCTTCTGCATTGTTCTTTGAATGGAAGAAGGTTCTGTCCTTGACCCTCTCTGTTCTCCTCAGCCTCCAGTAACTCTGGCTGTGAGAGCCCCTCACCATCCTCACTGCATGGCTGGCCTTGCCTCTGCCTCCAATGGAAACAGACTTTGAAAACTGACAGCTTTTTGTAACTTCTTACTGATCCCTGGGGCCACAGAGGTGGCGAAGGGCAGTTGCAGGCCCGTTGTGTCTCTGCCAGCCTGTGCCAGCACAGGGACAAGAGGTAGAAGCAGCAGGAGCTGTTGGCAGCTGTGGTAATGTCTGTGTGCTCACCACTGTGTACAGCCAGCATGGGAGGCTCTGCTGATCCCAGGAGGAACATGTGCCATTACCTGTCACCATTACCTGTCCTGCTGTGCCTGCTGTGTTGGACTCTTCACCCTGTTACCATGCAGTGCTGCTGTGAGGGATGGGCTGGGACACTGTGGTCTCACTCCAGCCACGTGTGTGACAAACACCCCCAAGCCAGGAGCAGCATCCCACCCCACCATGGCTGTTTTAGATCCTTCAGGGTATGAGGCAGCTCAATAACACCTTGCCTTTCTCACAGGTGTGTAGAGATGCTCATAAAGGAGCAGATAAGGAAGTACAAGATAAAAATGGAAGAAATCAATCAGCTGGAAGCAGCAGAGAGCTTTGCTTTCCGACGGCTCTCGTTGCTTCGGCAGAACACGGTAAGTGTTGAAATAAAACTTCCAAATAAAACTTGCACCAATTTCTTGGGGAGGGAGTGCTACTTCTGTCCATCCATTCAGCGAGTCAGAAATCATCTGGAAAAAAAGCAACTGCCCAAAGCTGTTGGTAGGAGCTAAATATACAGCTGCACTGAGGTTCTGATAAATGAAGGGTGCAGGGGTGGGAATCTGCTTTTGTACTGGGCAAAATCTATTCCTATGTAATTCTGTCAGTGGAACTAAGATTGAGTGTCTGATATGGCAAAAGAGTTCCTTCACTTCAGAGATGGCTGGTGTGCAAAAATATGCTGCATTCTAGGAGGGAAAATACTCTTTGTTTTTGTTGTACTGTTTAATACAAACCAAACTGTGTCTGATCAGAGGCTGCATATAGTGAATTTGGTCTCCATTTCTCCTAGCTCTGGCCTATAAAACTTGGGTTCTCTTCCCCTTACGAGGGGAAGCTGGTATGTACAACTGCCTGCCTCCAGTGCATGGGTTTTTCTTATGGTACTCTTGCATGACTAAAATACTTACACGGGTTGTAACTCAGTTTTAAACACTCTTTTCAACAATCACGACTGCATGTACTGGTGCAACTTCCTCCCCAGACTGCATGCAGGGCTGCTGGGCTCTTCTGTCATATCCTGATATTTTATAGACACTGTGTGTAACTTACATTGGATGTAATAATATTACTCATTAAGTGACTACTAAAACTAAGCTGAGCCTCACAGATCAAAAAAAGGTAACAAAATCCTGGATATCAGATGAATAGGAAATTTTCTTACTTTTTGAAACATTTGTGGGGATAACTAACAGCTCTTCATCAATTCCATCAGCCTCTCCTTTGACCCACTCATTTGTCTTTCACTCTGAAACTTGCAGCTGGGTGTAGCTGCTTGTGACTGACAAGTGTTAATGTGAATCTGTCCTGCAGAGTAAAAGCTCTCAGGTCAAAGGAAGTGACAGTGGCACCTCAGAGCTGGACTCTGTGCATGAAGAGGAGGATGTTTCTGAAGCCAACCGGGAGAAGGAGATTCTCATTGATCGCATACAGTCAATAAAAGAAGAAAAGTAAGTCCCCCTCTACCTGCTCAGGCCATGCCCTTTGCACTTGGAGGGAACACAGGTAGTAAAGCAGGATACCTTCTATCCAAAAGGATCTAACTCTGTTCTGTAAGGCCTTGACAAGAGGGAAAAGGAAAATACAAAGCACTAGCTGAGAGAAAAGAAGTGAGCATTAATAGTTAATGAGTACATGCTTTACCTCTGAACATGAGCTGGGTGAAGGTGCTCGTGTCAGAGGTGCTGCAGCCTGTGTTTGATGCAGGGAGGACATCACTTACCGCTTACCTGAGCTCGACCAGCGAGGCTCTGACGAGGAAAACGTGGACTCAGAGACCTCTGCGAGCACAGAGAGCCTGCTGGAGGACAAACCAGGCCGGGTGGATACCGAAGGTCAGTATTAAGGTAGTAAGTGCTTTTCTTTATTCTACATCTTTCATTGCATACAGCCAGGTGACCAGACATTATCTGGTCACAGTGGCTCGTATTGAGTTACATTTTAGGCCTGCTATCAGTCTCTAAGTATCTTCTTTCTTTAAAGCAATTATTGGATTACACTGCTGTGCTCAGAGCTCCAGCGTGCCTGCCAAAGACATTTGCAAAGTGCCTTCTCTCCCGCAAACCTCTTCAGATTCTTACTCTGCACCCCTGGCTTCAAGACGCAGATACTCCTTAACACTGTCCAAGATTAAAGTGCCCCGTCGAACTCCAGTGATGCCAACAGCAAACATAAAACTTCCTCCCGGGATGTTCAAATGTACAGAATCCCAGGACGAGGCTTTCTCGAAGGAAGAGCGTCAGAGGGTGCAGCGGAGGGAGCAGCCAGCCAGGCGGACGGACAGCATCCACTCGGTGTACATTGCACAAGGGTCTGCACTGGCCCACGCTCAGGAACTCGGGGATGAATACGAACCCACAGCAAAACTCAAGCGCAGGTTCTCAGACCCTTACTCTCACATTCCCTGTGTGGAGAAGTGAAATTTTTCAGTGCTCTGGACTCTTCTTGAAGTCGACCACAGCTTTGGCTTTAACCCTTTGAGGGCTGTGAGGCTCATTCATGGCCTTTTAAGTGGCTGTGAGGGAAGGCAGCCCAGAAATGTACAGTACTGTAAGGGTTAAGCAAGGTTGTTTAAAGCAAACATTCTCCACTTTAAATTAAAACCTTGCAAAGAAAATAAACTCTCATGTTGAGTAAAATATATGGATTGAGTGTACAGGAACCAGGCCCCCCCATTCCGCTGCTGTGCCTTTTCCATTTGCCTTACAATGGACTCTCACGGGACCAACAGTCAATTTAGGTCAATGTGTGTTGCCTTAATGTTTTGTATGATTTTATGACAATTTTCTCTATGGTTTACAGAATTGTAATGTGGTAATAGCCTTAATTGAGACCAACATATATAAAAATGTTTATTAAAACATTGCACTTTTAAAAAATACATGTGGTAGTCGATCGATGTCTAACAAGCAAGTTATTCCGAAGGAAGCCTTTACTCGGGTTACTGTTTTTATGAAGTAGTGATAAAGAACGGGGGAAAGGGAAGCACTAACGCGGCTGTGGTGTGGGGTGGGGAGGATTTTGGTGCTGATAGAGCAAAGGGGAGCTCCCGTGCTGGGTGCGCTGTGCGAGCCGCCTCACCTCCATGCAGGGACACAGCCGAGGCCGAGCTGCCATCCCACAGCAGCTCCTTGAGGCCACGGCCATGCCCCGGCCCCTCACGGCGCTGCACCGTGTTGGAGTGAGGGAAGAGCTCAGCTCGGCCCCAGCGCTGCCCCGAGCGACAGCTGCCTCTGTGCCCGTGTGCACGCCTTGGGTTTGGGGTGATATGGGGGAGGTTTTTGGGTTTTTTAAATAAACCGGGGCGGTCACGGCCCGCCCGGCGCTTCCCGCCCCTCCCCGCGCCCCGCCCCAAGATGGCGCCCGGCGCTGAGGCGAGTTCCGGTGCCACCATGGCGGCGACGCGGCTGGAGCTGAACTTGATGCGGCTCCTGAGCCGGTGCGAGGCGCTGGCGGCGGAGCGGCGGGACCCTGAGGAATGGCGGCTGGAGAAGGTGAGGCCGCCGCGCCCCTCCCGCTCCTCGGCCCCTCAGGAACCGAGACGGGAGCGCTGTGGCGTTAAACCCACAGCCTTTGCAAGACAGGGGAATTCTCCTTAATGCTGTCGTTTAAAATCTTGTTTTTGCCCTCAGTATGTGGCTGCTCTGGAGGACATGCTCCGGGAGCTGAAGAAGCAGTCCAGGTGAGCGCTCTGAGCCCCTGG
This sequence comes from Agelaius phoeniceus, assembly GCF_051311805.1. Taxonomy (NCBI): domain Eukaryota; kingdom Metazoa; phylum Chordata; class Aves; order Passeriformes; family Icteridae; genus Agelaius; species Agelaius phoeniceus. The sequence continues at coordinate 3,331,371 of NC_135293.1, forward strand.
GTGCCTGTTGTGGGTTTGTGCTTCAGGGTGTGCCAGGGGAGGTTTACGTTGGATACCAGGAAAAATTCCTTCAGTGAAAGTGGTAAAACACAGGAAAGAGCTGCCCAGAGAAGTGATGGAGTCACCATCTCTGGAAGTGTTCAAAAAGAGAGCAGATGTGGCACTTTGCAATATGGTTTAGTGGAAATGGGGGGATTCAGTCGAAGGTCATATCTGGTGATCTTGGAGGTCTTCTCCAACATCAATGACCCTGTCATTCAATAATCTCTTACCTGTAAGTCAGCCATAGCCCACAAACACCACAGCAGTGTGTTTTCCCTGTGGAAATACATATTCCTTGAGCCCTCCCTGCCTTGGAAAAGGTGATTTACAGAGGGTTGCAAGTGTATTCCCGACCTGAGGCTATTTCTGCTTCTTTGAAAAACCATGTGGGGTTTTTTTATTATTTCACTTGGAAAGTAGAACGCTAGAAAATGCTGATAACTTTTGGTTTTGATATTGTTATCTTTCAATTCAACAGCAAGCCAGCTCCTGAGCTGCTGAATGAATACTCTCGCAAAGTGGACTTCCTAAAGGGACTCCTAGAAGCTGAAAAATTGGTAAGATCTACTAGTTCAGCTTGAAAAGATTCCAGTATTCTGTGTTTATATTCACCTATTGCCTGGTTCCTATGCTTGCTTTTTACCTTACCTCTCAAAACAACAGTTGATAAAATCTTATTAGGCACTCCTTGTGAAAGCCTGAGTAAATAGATTGGATTCATATTTTGTTAAAAGGAGGTATTGTATGAAACTCCAAAAGCAAAGTGTTCATCTTTCTCACTCCTTTGCTGTGAGATGCAAGGGCAGGTGCTGTCCCTCAGGCCTGACACCTCTCTGGGCTGCTCCCAGCTCACCTGGAGAGCTGTGAAATGCCAGCGAGCTGGGTTTAGCCAGTGAGGTGCAGCCAGTGCTGCTGTTCGGGCTGAATTCCCTGTTGGGAAGTGTCTCCATCTCTCTGGGAGCCCCTCAGGAACCTGGCCACCCCCTGCTCGGCCAACAGCAGGGGACAGACACTCTCTTGTGCCCTGAGGGTACTGAGGGCAGCCAGGCTGGTCACCTTTGCAGCAGGAGAGGCACCAGAGGCATCGGTGGAGGATAAAAGGGCCGACTCTTAGCAGGGGTTCATCCAAATTGGGAGCTCCCACAGCTCAGGGGGCTCCTGCTGAGAGCCCCGGGAGAGCTGCCAAGGTTACATTGAAAGGGAGGTGGGAACATAAAGTAGATGACATTTACTGAGCAATAAGAAAAATTAAGGTTTGGATACTGGGGAATGGACATTTAGGTCAGCCTATGGAGAAACACTTGGGGGGCTGACTCCTGGCCTCTGGCTGATCACTCAATGTCCTGGAGGAAAGTTCTAGATGGAGGGGATGGGATGCTGAGTGACTGACACAGAGCCAGGGTGGGGATTTGGGGATGCTCTCAGCAAAGGAAAGGGATTACACAGGTAGAGGGAGGAGAGTACAATCTGTAATACTTTGTAATAGTTTTGTTTTTGTATCCCTGCATTTTTCCCATATAGTTTACTCCAAAGTACAAAAACACACCACAACAGGGAAGCAGCTGTGGGATTGCACCCCTATCCTATGTGTGGGTCTCACCCCAGCTGCCTCACACTGCACGGTGTCATATCCATGACTGCTCCCTGCTTTTTCCCACTCCCAGTCTTCATCGACAGAAAAAGCTCTGGCAAACCAGTTCCTGGCCCCGGGGCGCACCCCGACGACAGCCAAGGAGAGAACCCCGGCCACCAGAACCGTGCACCTGCAGACCAAGGCGCGCTGCACGGGCCAGATGAGGAGCGAGCTGCTCGGCGCGGTGCGTTCAGCGCTGCTGCACACAGCGTCCTGCTTGTGTTCAGCTGCCTCACGGGTGTCCCAGGCTGCCTGGGGAGGCGCCTCTTTATCTCTAAATCCTGGGCACAGGCACTCTGCCAGGCCTGTCCTTTATCACTGCCCCTTTGTAATCTGCTGGTTTGGTTCTCTCTCTCCTCCCAGGACCCCCTGGCTACTGATGGTAAGTTCAATCTGTTGCTTCCTCTAACTGTAGTCAACCTGAGTCTTACAAAGAGGGGAAGAGGGAGGTCAGGTATTCAAGATTCCCCAAAGTGTACTTTTAATTTAGTGCCTCACTTCTTTTCAAGACAACAGATTTTAAAAACGAGCTAAACCAAAACCCCTGACAGATGAAAGCAGAAGTGTTGTTATCAATGGTGGCAGGGACTTGCAGGAAGCTCTTTTTGTAGCATTCATGCAGAAACGGACATTCTAATTACAGAATTAGCAGGGGTAATTTATTTTGTGCCTGTTCCCTTCTGCTCTGAGCAAACCATGTGATCCTGGGTGCTTTGAGTAGGTGTTGTTCAGTTCCTCTGGAATACACAGCCATGTTATTCACGTAGGGAACTGGGAGGAATTAATTTGAGGTTTCCATGGCTACCGTTAGAGCAGCTGGAGCTGGGCCAATCTAACGTGTCCTGAAAGAACACTGAGACACACGGGCTGAAACCCTGCCCTCAGGGATGTGATTCAGCTGGGGTTTTTCCCCTCTTTTGATGTTGGGTGTCCTCTTTTCCCTGCAGAAAGCAGGTAGGCATTTGACACCCATATTCCTTGGGGTAGAGGCTGAGTAGGATTTGGATATCCAAAAATCCCTTACAGGAGACTTGTTTTTTCAGCCTGTGATTGCATGGGAATTTAGAACATGCTAAGCACTTTTTTTATTTTTCCAGATTCTGAGGAGTTGAACATAAGGAGGCGAAAGTAAGTCAAAATTTCTCATTCCAGTGCTCAGTGTTTTGGGAACTGTTTTCCCAATGACCTTTAAATCCCTGATATGCTTTAAATTAGGTGAAGTGTCTGCTTATAGAGACCAAAATATAATGCCTTCAGTTGACTCAGTGGGCTTTGTTGTCTTGTAGAGATGTAAAACCTGGGGCAGACTTGTGAGATCAACCCCCAAGGAAATGTGAATCCCTTTTTTCCCTCGTGCTCTTGCAGAGGCCTCCCATCAGACGAGAAGCAGTCGGCAGTGGAGCTGGATGCTGTGCTGCAGCACCACCAGGACATGCAGGACAAGCTGGCTGAGGAAATGCTCAGCTTGGCTCGCAGCCTCAAAAACAACACTCTGGCTGCCCAGAACGTGATCAAACAGGACAACCAGGTAGTGCATGTTGAGCTGTGGCCCCTCAGGTTTTGCAGCCCACAAGGTTCAAGTGCTGATGTGTGAAATCCTGTAGCTTGATTCCAGGTAGGATCAGAGTGGGGGTAACACCTGCCTGCAGCTGAAGCTTTTCTCTGTTGGAGGAAGCTGCCCCTCTTTGCTCTCTCTTGTGAGGCTGACCCTGTTTGCTCTCTTTGCTCCACAGACACTGTCACACTCCCTCAGGATGGCAGACCAGAACTTCGAGAAGCTCAAGGACGAATCCGACCGCCTGGAACAGCACGCCAAGAAATCTGTCAACTGGCTGCTGTGGATAATGCTAATTGTAGTTTGTTTTATATTCATCAGCATGATTCTCTTCATCAGGATTTTCCCCAAACTGAAATGAAAATTTCATTTTACTTAAAGCTGCCTGCAGTGCAGTGGGAAAGCTCAGCTGGTGTGAGAACTGTCACAGTCAGTGCCCTTAGAGAGGCTGTGCAAGGCCTCCCTTGCATCTCCTCCCTGTGCAGGCACTGGGGGAAGCTTTCCTGAGGAAGCCTTTCCACACTTGCATACTTGTTTACTTGGTGACTCTTGCTGCCTCCTGCAGGGAGAGCTGAGGTAAGGATGAGAATTTGCACTAAGCTGCTAACAAGTTCTTTAGTGGATAAATGCAGTCATTTTTAATGTGTTTGTGACAAATGTTATGACTCCTAAAAGGCGTTTAGTCAATACAAAGTTAAATAACAGTTGAAGCCTTACATTCTTTCCTGTCTTCACAGCTTTTCTGTATTGACCTAGGAGCTTGCTGCCAACAGGATATTTAATTTCAGTTCTGTACATACACAGCTGCAGGTGTAGAAAGAGAATTCTGCTGTTCAGGTCCTTGCTTGGCTCAGATTCAGAGTATCAAAAGGTAAAACTCTTCTCAGGCTCACCTTTTGCCCAGATGGGACTTTGTACTTCACCATCTTCACCAGTTTAGATTACTACAGGACTGGAGCTGCTTTCTGTGCAGTGTTTGCCTCCCTTTTGTGCGTGCAAATGTTCTCACTTCTCATTGTGGTGTTGATGCCATTGCCTGAAGGAAACACTGTGACCCTGCCACCTTCCAGCTGTACACACAGTGCTGCAGGTGGCACAGACCTCACCTGTGCAAACATGCTTGTGCTGGAAGATGAGGGCAAAGGAAGGTGGTGTCTTCAAGACAGAAATAATAATTTAAAAATATTCAGCCTTTCTTTTTGAGCAAATTCTTCCTGTTGTCTTAAGTGTTCACTAAAATAAGACAGAGAAAAAAGAAACTCATATGTTTAAAACGCTGCTGCTAGAAAAACTGTAGTAAAGCAGGGTTTGTGTGACAGCCTGAGAGTCTGTGGAGGTGCTTGTGATAAGCTGAAAGCAAACCTTGTGCATCCTGCTGGTCAGTGTTCAGCTGTGTCCCATGCAGGAGGTGAGGGGCAGCAGGTGACCCTGGCTGGACCCAAACCATGGGGTGTTCCAGGCCTGGCTGCTGATCCCAACAGCCCCAGGACAGGGGATGAGGGGGAAGAGCTGTTTGTCACAGCTGGGTGGTTCTTAGGAACATCCAGCTTTGCTTTGAACACACCCCAAAGCACCAGGCTCTGTGTCAGAGCCCTGCTCTCTCCTGTACAGAAATGTGGCATTTCCCATTCCCCATGGTAATGAAGGCAGTTCACATTTTTTACACAAAATATTTCTGTTCATTTAACACAATGTTTGCAATGTAGTGTGCCACTCACTTATGTATTATCAAATGAATAATTATATTATGAGGTACAGCTTTTAATTCCAGTTACTCAGATATCTGCAATATACTCCTGTTTTACTTACCTTGAGTTTAGAGAAATTTATAGTTGCAGCAATCAGTTTATGGACATTTCTACATTTCCCAGTTGTTTTCCTTCATCTGTATGTAAAGTCTGACATTTCACTGTGCTTCATTAGTCAATGCTGTGTCACCAAATTATTTTTCAATTCTGATTGTTCACTACTTTCCCTGCAGGCATTTCAGTGCCAAGCTCTTCTCTTGGAGGCTGAATGTGATGCTGGAATGGTTTTTGTCTGTGAGATTTTGGGATGCAACATTAATGCTTCATTGTCCATAACACTGTCCTCTTTATTACTTGAAATAAATTATTTTTTCCTAGTTTACAAAAGATTTGGTGCATCACTGCAGACAAGTTTAAAACTGACTTTTGCTATCAGCAAAATGGGTTGCCTGTAACTTTTTGGCACTTATAAATTAGGAAATTTTCGATTGGAAAGACATGAAAGGGAGCTGCTAGTGATAGCTTGTCTCCAAGAAAACATCCACCCCTCCAAGTCACAGGTACTGATTTACAAAGAAACCTGCATGGAGTGAGTTCAGAAACCACTTAACTTTTGCCCATTGACAGTTCATGGGTGTTTGTTGTGTTGAATGAACGGCCAGGAGTGAACCCTGTAACACTTTTTGTTATCTGCAGCAGCCGTTGAGCACTGAGCCTCTGCTTCCTGGGGCTTCTCTCCCAGGTGGAAAAACGTTCTCTTCTTCTCCCAACCCAACGGATCCACTGCCCTGCACACAAAGGCTGGGTTGTTGTCTTTGCTTTTCTGAAGTTCATTTAGCAATTGCAGTCATTCAACACCACTTTGAAGATGGGAGCCGGTGCTATTTAGAATAAACAATGACTCAGGGCTTTGTGACATTTCCCAGATGAATGACAGTTTTTATTTTTGACTGACCTGTGGGGGGTGGTGGATGCTCTGTTGCCCAGCCCTCAGCTCCATTTGGTGGCACAGGGCTCTGTGCAGCTCTCCACAGAATAATACATACAGAACATGTATAGAAATGGCCTTCTGTGAGAGTTGCTTAACTTTCCCAAAAGCTTGGGAAATCCACATGGGCAGATGTTTATCAGGCACAGGGCTGGGCCTTGCTTGGTTTCTTGGCAGCCTACCTGCTTTGAGAGAGTAAGGAAAATTAAACCAAAACCCTTCTGGAGGCTTGGGTCACGTCAGGCCAGTGGATGCAGAGGTTCAGAGTCTGGCAGCAGCAGTGGCTCCGGGTCAGTGTAAGCTGTTCTGGCAAACACCCTTGGTGGCAGAGACTCTTACAATGCTCAGTGTTCAGCAGTGTCCTCAGCACAGATGGGATGTGCTGGAAGGATCCTTCACAGGCTGCTGGTGCAGGAATGGCGGGAGCAGAACGCTGGGTGCCATGGCTCCTGTGGCTGGGCAGTGCCAGGCTTTGGCCATGTGCTCCCTTGGGTTTTCTTTGCACTTTGTGCATCAAACTTGAGAGGCTGTGAGCAGCTACTCTGCCAGAAGGGAATATCCCATGAAGAGTGAAAAGGAGGGAATGGGCAGAGCAGGGTTCTGCTCCCTGTGTGACACCCAGTGTCACCTCCCTTCTCATTGTCTGCTGTAAACCTGCCATGAAACCTCAGAATTGAGTCTTGTAATTTATAGTTACAATTTAGTTTCTTTTACAAAAGAAATTCTTCCCTGTGAGGGTGGTGAGGCTCTGGCACGGGGAGCTGTGGCTGCCCCATTGCTGGAAGTGTTCCAGGCCAGGCTGGATGGGGCTTGGAGCAGCCTGGGGCAGTGGAAGGTGTCCCTGCCCATGGCAGGGGTGGGATGGGATGGGCTTTAAGATCCTTCCAACCCAAACCATTCTGTGAATCACAAAACCCGTAAAGGCAGTGCTAGAGCAGCTTGGAGCAGATACTCAAATGTCCCAGTCTGCAGCAGAATCCCCAATGTAATTCCTAAGTCCCAGGGCCTGGCATGGGGCTGGCTGGGAGCTCCTGTCCTGACCTGCCCCACTGCTGGGAATCCGTGTGCACTCGCCGTGTGTCCCACTGAACGGCAGTGACATTAAAGCCAACGGCACTAAATCAATACCACCTGTCACATGATGCCACCGTGACATTTCTGGCATCAGCTCTCCCTCTAATAGGGGCTGGAACTGGGAAGCAGCAGCAGTTAGTGAATAATGGATCAGATACGCCTGATTTGTAACATTTACAGAGGGAGGGCGTGTCTCCCAGCGACAGAACAAACCGGTTATCAAACGGGAACTGGGAGTTCTGACTCGTCCGAAACGCAACCCCTGAGCAGTGCAGAGCACAGAGCCAGAGCTTGGGAACCCGAGGTGCTGCCCAGACCACCAGTGCTCCCTCCAAATTAGACTCTGGATCAACAAAAACAGGCATTAGTGTCGAGAAAAAAACAGGCATTAGTGTCGACCCAAGGAAGGAGGGGCTGGGGTGAGCTGCGGATCAGAACTGGTGTAGCTGGTGGCTGGGCTGTGGTGGCTGATGGAGAGCAGGGAGCCTGGCAGCAGGTTGTGCAAAACACACCTGGGGCTGCCTGAGGTGAGCCTGAGAAGCTGTAGGGAATGATGGAGGATGAGGAGGCTCAGGAGGGCCACATCTGTCTGGCTGTTCCACATCTGAGCCCTGCTCGCCAGACCCAGGTTGGGAATGCTGACAGTACTTTGGTTTTTTCAAGTTGAAAATTTTGATGCTGAATTAGAACAAAAAGATTCTTACAAGAAATTAAAAATAAGTTGCATATTTGCATCTGCCTCTGTGACACCCAAAAATCAAACTGCACAAAACCAGAAACTGGACAAAAAAAAAGCTAAAATGAGCCAGTGCTGCAGCTGGCCATGAGGAGCTGGAATTTGCATCCTTCATCTCCAGGGTCTTTGACCTGCATGTAGCAGAGAGATGCCCTCTGCCATTTTCACCCTGGCCAAAATTTGTATTTGCTCATGTAACAATAGAATTCTCCAGAAGGATCTGACAGTGTTTCCTGTTTCAAGAGTAAAAAGCTGAGACTTCTGTCCTTAGCACATAAAGTGACCGGATCTCCATCCTCTGAGCCTTCTCACTGACAGAAGTCACTTATCGGATTTGGTGTGGACGGAAGGAAGGGTAAGAAAGGAACTCTGTCAATCCATGACGTGAAATATTTTATATTAAAAGATTTGGCCGAGGGTTTTGTGTGACTCTAAACAGGATGAGATAATTTTCCAAGGTCAGCTCTCCTGTGCTCTCAGCGTTGGGTTTAGTCACTGAGAAGTCAATCCCGTAAACCTTCACAGCAACATCCTGCCAGTGATGCAGAGACTTGGCTGTTGTTGGCTTCAACAGCAGCTCTGCTGCATCTTCAAAGGGCAGGAGGCTGCAGAACGTGCAAATTGCCTGGTGAGAAATGTGTGAGCAGGAAAGAGGGCCTGGCAAATCAATAAAAACAGAGCAACCCCAGCCATGGTTTAACTCTTCACCCAGGCAGTTGCAACTTGTTGTTAAGAGAAGGCCACAGTGAACTGGTGGGGCAGAAAGTGGGAGTTGGGACCTCAGCTCAGCCCCCAGGCTGCTGTGTGGCTTTGGCTCCTGATCTGGTTTTCAAGCAGTTTAGTTCTTAGAACAGAATTGGTACCAATGAACCTTCTTGGTGAGTCAACTGCTCCAAAGCTCCTTTTGGGCAAAAGTTTGTGTTCCTTGACTATTCCAAAGCTGGTTAATTAATGAGGAACTTTAATTTGTATGGCTAAAGACACACAGCCTAAAACCCACCCATGTGTTCCAGTATATAGAAAAAAAGATATGTTGGTTCTTAAGGTGTGAAGCTCTGAGCAGCTCCACGTGTTGGTGGTTGGGAGCTGAGCTGGGTTCTCTCTCCACAGACACTTGTGACAGTCCAAGGATGTCACTGCTGCAATATTCCAGCTGCTTTACAAAGTCCTTGTCCCCACCTGTTTGTGCAAACGTGGCTCCTGCTCCAGGGATGGGCTTCCAAGGGCTTCAGCTCTGAGTAGCATTGATCTGCAGGAGGGATCTGGTGGGAACTTGTCACACTTAGGTTGGTTTGATGTGGAGGCATCTGTAGGACAGAGCAGTAGACTCTGGACAAGGCCTGCAGGGACAGGAGCCAGGCAATGGCTCCCAGTGCCAGAGGGCAGGGCTGGATGGGAGATTGGGAACCAGGAATTGTTCCCTGGCAGGGTGGGCAGGCCCTGGCACAGGGTGCCCAGAGCAGCTGGGGCTGCCCCTGCATCCCTGGCAGTGCCCAAGGCCAGGCTGGACAGGGCTGGGAGCAGCCTGGGACAGTGGGAGGTGTCCCTGCCATGGCAGGGGTGGCTCTGGGATGGGCTTTACAGCCCCTTCCAACCCAAACCATTCCATGATTTAAGTAAGGAATCGATCAAACCAAAACAAATAAATCTTTGTAGGGTCAAACAGATGGATGCACTCTATTGCAAGTCTACTTATTTTCTCAGGAGGATTCAGATCTGAACCCCCATGGTCTGTGATTGTCACAGTTCATAGTACTTATCCCTGCTTATTTCCAAGTTATTTTAACCAAACCATAAAACATCTGTAGTGAAGAGGAAGAAATTTGACTGTTGCCAATATTTAATATATCAAACTGGTGATTTTAGTAGCTTCTTGAATCAGGAATAAAGGAAGAGCCTGCATTGCAGCTATTAGAAAAAAAAAAAAAAGAGTAAGCAGGTGTTGGCTTAGTTTCTAAGCGCCCACATTGCTCCTGTTGGTTTATCTGATTGCAAACCAAGTGCACTGTAGCATGATGAATATGTAGCAGTGAATGTATGGGAAAGATGCTGGAAAGGTTGCACCCTGATGTTCTTAATCAGTAATTAGAAACTAAAAATAGTATTTTAAGGAAAGATAATAAATCTGTAGCCTTTAATCCTCATGTGCCAATGTGTAAGCTGATATCATTATTACATGGAAGGCAATGAGAACATAAGTGAGTAAGCAAGAGCAGGTTGCTGTTACAGTCCCAGTATAAATTCCACACAGCCCGAGCTGTCCAGGTGATGTTTGGCTCTGTCTGTTTTATGCAAAGTCTACACTCATAAAGCAGGTTAATTTGCAAACACAGAATGCATACTTTTGTTGTTTATTTCCATTCCTTAACTGCCCTTACTTCCTGAAGCAGTCCAGAATGAGTGGAGTTCCAAGTCTCTCTGCATTTGCCAGCTCGAGGCAGCAGCATGGATTTGGGAAAAAAGGACAGAAATGGGGGAAATGCCGTCCCATGAGTGTGGCTCTGATGCATCAATGGGCTGAATCAACAGCTCCTGTGCTGTGCAGACACACATCTGCTGTGCTGATGACAGAGAAAGCATCCCCACTTAAGCAGAGCCTTTCATCTCAGCATTTAAATAGTCTGCAAATGGCAAGATGTAGTTATTGTGGCACAGGTACCATCCCAGCTAATCCTGCTTACTGTGGTCGAATCAGGCCACCAGCCTTACCCTGTCCAACAGGGAAACCTCAAACAACGTCAGGGGCTGAACCACAGCAGCAGAGCCATGATTCCCCGACCAGCCCTCCCCTCATTCACACTCTGTCGTGTCCCTGGCACAACTGCAGGGATTCTTTACCTGGAAAAGCAATGCAAAGTATTTTAAATAGGGTAAACTCATAGTGCAATTCAGTGTCCAGACAAAGGGACTGAGGCACAGTGACCTGCTGGCCTGCCCAGGGGCTCTTCATGTCAGGCAGAAGTGAGAGATCTGTTGTAAGCTAAAGATGGTGGGATAAAAATGTTAAAAAAATATCTATTTGCCAAGCATTTTTGAATTAAAAAAGGCTTTTTTTTCCCAGCAGTTTAAAACTCATTTGTCTCGCAGAAATGGCTGAAAGCAAGAGCCAGATAAAATTACTGGAAGTTGCCAGGAAACGTACTGTCATGGCTTAGTGCGAGTGCAGCGCAGAGATGATTAAAAAAGGCACCAAATGGTGAATCCCACTGGAAAAAGAACCAGAAATCTGCAATGGCTCTTTGGGTTCTGTGATACTGAAGGCAGTGGCAGTGGTAGACGGTATCCTCATCCCAAGCTCTGTCCAGCTCTGCGGCAATTTATCCTTTCCAAGAGGAGGAGAAGGGACACGGGCACAGCCAGGGCAGCAGCCCTGCTCTCAGCCTGGGCTCTCAGCACTGGGGACAGAGAATCCCAGAATGGTTTGGGTTGGAAGGGACCTTGGGGCCCATCTCGTTCTACCCCCTGCCATGGCAGGGACACCTCCCACTGTCCCAGGTGCTCCCAGCCCTGTCCAGCCTGGCCTTGGGCACTGCCAGGGATGCAGGGGCAGCCCCAGCTGCTCTGGGCACCCTGTGCCAGGCCTGCCCACCCTGCCAGTACAAATCTTTTCCCTAATGTCTAACCTAACCCTACTCTCCTTCCATTTGAACCCACAGCGAGGTCAGGCTCCTCAACTCCTGCGTTTCGCTCATTGAACGCTACCGAGGCCACAGCGGCTCCTCGGGCAGCGCCAGCAGGGCTCCCAGCCGGCCTGGATGGGTGGGTGGGCGGATAGAAGGATAAACGGACAGATGGCTGGTTGGACGGACGGATGGCTGATGGGTGGCTGATGAAGGGTGGCTGGAAGCCGCCGCGGCCGCTGCCGCTGCTCCTCCCCCGGCCCGTCCCGTCCCGTGCCCGCGCTCCGCGCCGCCTCTTGCGGCCGCCCCGCTCGGCTCGCAGCTGACGGGGGCAGCCCCTTGTTTACTGGCCGGGGCGCCGCCGCCAGCCCGGCCTGCGCTGGAAGGGGCCGCCGGGCCGGGGCCGACACCGCGGGCAGGGAGGGGCCCGGCGCTATAAAGGGGCTCCGCGGGGGCTCCACCGGCGATGCTCGGCCGGGCCCGGCCCCCGCGCCCGCCCCGCGGGCTCTGATTCGCGCCGGGCGGCGGCGGCCGCGGCAGCGGCGCGGGATGGGACCGAGAGCGGCGGCGGCGGCGGCGGCGCTGGCCGTGGCCGTGGTGCTGGGAGCCTGGTGCGGCCGCGGCCGCGGCGAGAGTGAGTCGGGGCCCGGCCGGGAGGGTTGGGGGCGGCGGCGGCGGCGGCGGCGGCGGGGAGGGCCCGGCCCCGTCGTGCCCTTTGTACCTGCGCGGGGCCCGCGGGCAGCGCGGCCGCGGCCCGGAGCGCTCCCGGGTCACCTTCACCCCCGGCCCGGGGAGGGCCCGGCGGCGGCCGAGATTGGAGCGGGCACGGCCGCGGGGAGGGCAGCGGCTGCCCCGGCGCGTCCCGGCCCGCGGGGCCCCGCGCGGGCGGGCGCTGGGCCGGGGTCAGCGGGGGCCGCGCCCGGGGCAGGCGCGGGGAAGGGCACGGGCCCCGCTCCGGTGCCGCTCCCCGGCTCCTTCCATGGGCACTTGCCCCGTCCCTTCCCCGATTCCTCCCCGCGTCCCCTACCCAGTCCCCTCCCAGGCCCTGACAAGGTCTCTTCCTCGGTCCCCTCTCCGGGCCCTTCCCTGCGTCCCCTCCCCTGAACGAATCCCCGACCCCTTCCCCGATTCTTTCCCGTGCCCCTTTCTCAGGTCCTGTCCCGTGTCCCTTCCCCGATTCTTTCCCGTGCCCCTTTCCCAGGTCCTGTCCTATGTCCCTTTCCCTGGTTCCTTTCCCGTGTCCCTTCCTGGCCGCCCTCCTCTGTCCCTTCCCCAGTCTCTTCCCCGGTCCCTTCTCGGGTCCCTTCTCTGATCCCTTCCCCGGTGCCCTCCCCAGCCCTGTGCCCCCGCCGCTCCTCGGCTGCCTCAGAACCGGCTCCGGTTTCAGGAGGGTTTAGTGTGGCCAGACGCGGAGGTTTTGTCTTTGACCACTTTTAGGTAGTGTGCCAAATCCACAGGTATTAAGATGGGAGAGCTCCGGGGGGAGGCTCTGTGTGTACACAGGGGCTTGTAAAATACAAGACAGGGGAATAAAGATGTTGTGTTGGAGGTCACAAGCTTGTTAAACCCACGGCTGGCTCGAGGTTAAGCCTTACGAGCTGTTTTGATGGGCTACGTTAAATAAACTTGCTCAGGAAATCCTTTTAATGAGAGGTTCTTTAATTTTAGGCGATCCTTACAAATTTTTTTGACAAAAGGAAAATACTTATTTAAAGACAGCTAACTGGATCTGTGGGTCATGTCTCCCATAGACATTCTGCCTGTTGGCTTTCCCATGAGAAGAGGCAAGAGAATCAGTTCAAGTACAGACAACACAGTGATGGACATTATTGGGATATGTATGGGATTCAGGGAATAAAGCAGCATGTTCCTGTAAGACAACCTCTTTTTCCAGCGATAGGACAAGTCATATATTTCAAAAATAACCCAGTTTCTTCCCTGAGGCGTTTGAAACCTCACCAGAGGCCGGTGACACTGTGTTACCTTGGGAGGGTCAGCCCCAGCTGCTGTGGGCAAACCTGCCCTCCTCCAACAGAGATGGAAAAGGCAGTTGACATATAGCACTAATAATAAATAAATACGTGTGCAACTGGAGTCCAGCAGTTCCTAATTTGAAAACACTATTATTACTGCCACAGCACAGCCTGTGATTTGGTTATTTATTTAAATCATATTTGCTTTTTGGGGTTCAAGCATGTTTGTGTTCTAAACTCCCTAATCTTTGCTGTGTTACAGCGTGGTAGGAAAATGTTCTCTTGAGTTCATGGATGGGGGAGCAGGGGCACAAGACAGCAAAGCAGAGCGTGGGCTGGAACATTTCCGTGTCATTCTTACCATGCAAATACCTGATGAAGTGTTCTACAGACAGTTTGGACCATCAGGGTTCTGATGATTGAGCCTGATTTGAAGAGTTTTCAGCTGCTGTGGTGTTTGATTCTATTTTCTGGGGGCTTGGCTCAGTTTTCTGGGAATGGTGAGGTCACGGAGCACCGCGGTGGGGATGGAAAACAGAAACAAAAAACCAGGGGGGGAAACGCACATACGAGAGCTGCATGAGCAAACAAGTTGTTCCCTGAGCAACGGCTCTGATGGAGGCAGCTTTCTTGGAGATTGTGCCCTGTGTTCCCTCACACAGCCTCTCCAGGGACAGAATTCCCCCCATCCATGGTTTTTCCTTGTGCCCCGTGAATTCCTCTCCCCTTCGGTGCCTTGAGGCAGAGTTGGGGCAAGCAGCAGGTAGATGGAGGTGGTTCAGTAGAAGAATGAGGTGGATGGTGAAGTTCACATTTACATCCAGATTATGAGCTTCTCCTCCTCAATCCATCCCCTTTTCCTAAATATTTTAGGAATACTTCATGTGAGAGCACAATATTCATGTGAGAGCACAATATTCATGTGAGAGCACAATATTCATGTGAGAGCACTCTTCTCTCCTACTGTGGTTAAGGGTAGTTGCTGAGTTCAGGAATTCCTGAGAGGAGAAGAAGAAAGGGTTAAGGAAAGAAGGCCTGACTTGTGTGCATGAAATGAAGATCCATATATCTTATTTTGGGAAGAAAGACAGTTTTGTGTATTTTTTTTTTAATGACTGTGTAAACATAATGCAACTTCTTGAAATAAATCTCGCACATGACTCATGCCTGTCAGTTCATTAGCTCTGGTATTTGGGGTGGGATTTACCTCACCTAGTTTTAGGCATCTGCTAATGGAGCAGCTTCCTTTGGGCTCCTTTTCTGGTTAATGGAAAACTGATCAATGCAGTCATGGGTGTTTGGAATGCTCTTCCTCCCCTCCTGAACTCTTCCCCTAAATTTGGGAGCTGCCCATGTGCTCCAGTACCTGCTGCTGATCTGAGCTGGGAATGCAGTTGAGAGATCTCTGCCTAAGTCATCCTGTGGGACAAATTTCCCTGTGAATTGCTGTAGTAGCACACTTCTAAAATAGGTTACTTCTTAGTATCATACCTGGCTGATACAGATCTTTTTGTGCTTGTAAACTCATTAAGAAACTGTTCCCTTGTCCCACCTCAAGCCTGTGTTAGAGACTCGGTCTAGAATGAATTTTTAATGAGAATAAAAGTAGAAACAAAGGAGAGGAAAGAAGGAGAATGAAGTAGGAGAAGTGAGTGCAGAAGGGCAGGGCTGTTCCAAACCCAGCGTGTCCTGTCCCTTTTTTGGGCAGAGGCAGCACAGTGGCTGTCCCTGAACAGTGTAAAGGCCCAGAGCTTTCTGGAGGTCAATTTTGGGGTGAGTGCCTTGTGGAATACCAGTGATGTTGATGTGGGCAAGGTGTAGAACCTGTTCCTGCTGCCTTTGGAGCAGGGAGGATCCTCAGGTGTGTCAGCCCCAGCACAGACCCCGCTGTTGCCCCGAGTGCTCCTGGGGTGCTGTCACTGGTTATCTCTGCATGGAAATGGGGCAGGACAAGTCCTGTTTGCAGTTTGGGCTTTGAACCAAATGAGGGGAGCATAAAGACAGCCCAAACCAGGCTTTTAAGGGCAGACTTTGAGGGGTTTGCCCTCGGTTTGGGCAATGAGATGCTTCACTCATTTCTCTTTAGATTCACCTTTAGCCAGCCTTTGTTCCTTAACACATCTTTTGAGAATATTTGGAGTTGTTAGCCTTTGGTCACCTTTTCTGCAGCCTCCAGTGGGGAATCTGTGTCAGGATGGGGAGAGCTGGAAGAGAGGGAGGTTTGGACCCTGTGGGGATGTTGGGATGGTTGAGTTTTTGTGGAGGTTGAAGATCTTTGAGCAGCTTTTGGGCTGTTTGGAGCAGGAGCAGCATGGCTCATGTTAGGGGTGATCTCCAGAAGCTTGAAAGGTTCAGGAGCAGAGTGATTTCATTTGGGTTTGAGGCAGGCAGTGTATGGGGCACCTGAGATGTTCCCTGAAGCCTGGGGGTTTTATAGGGGCTCATTTTGGAGTCTGTATCCAGTTTGTACAGCTCCAGGTATCTGAGGTGCAGAACTGAAGCTTAAAAATCCATATTTCACAATAAGATGGTTTTTATGAGTATTAAACAATTGCTGCAGTAGGCCAGGAGCTGTCACACAGTCCTTCCCTCTAACCTGGTACCACAATGTTTTCCTGTCTCATCAGTTAATCCCAAACACCCAAAAAAGAACAAGAAATCCCCAAAATCACCCCAAATCCCAAGAAAGTCCTTTTCCCAGTTCCCTAAAGCCACTTCTAAAAATCAGCTTTATGTAGAATTGCAATGCTTTTGACCCAAGCAAGTGTAATTTTTTTTTTGCAATAGTTTGTTTATTCAGTAGGCAGCAAAGACTACAAAAAAAAAAAAAGCAGAATTAACCAATAGTTACCTCAAATGGTTTGTGATCCTTCTGTGCCAGATTACCCTGATCTTGATTGTTAAAGGCCAGAGCTCTGAAGCAGTGAATCATTAAGGTTTGGTATCCACATGATTTACTATAAACAAGGTTTAAGTTCCAGCTATTCCCCTGGTTAGGCTCTATCTTGAAAACTTAACCTCTGGCATCAGATCTGCTTTCTTCATTCAGGACTTGAAGGTTGTTACCAAACCAGTTTGTCCAAGAGGCTTTGGCATCCTGGGATTTGTTTGTTTGTTTGTTTTTTAAGGAGCGTGGCTTCAGCTTGGTTTTCTGGGGGGCTGGTGGAACATGTGTAGGATGATTTAGTAATTTTATTTTATTTTTTTTTTTTGAGTGAGTAGCTTGGTAGCAGGGATGGAGCTGTGCTTCCTCTGGCAGCTCAGAGCTGTGCTGCTGTTTCTGCTGAAATTTAGGAATTTATGTGTAGTGGGGGTTTTGCCAGTCGTTTGCACAGGAGCAGCTTTGGGCCTACTACTGGAGAATCAATTTGTGATTTTTTTTTTTATTTTTTTCATTTCCCTGAAAGCTGATTTATGTGTTTTTTGAAGCCAGGTTGTCTGTGTTATAATTGATGGCTCAACTTTGCTCTCCTTCTTCTGGGATCAAACCTGCCTTGCCTTCCTACTGAATGGTTGATTAATTCCCCTGTCCTTGCAGAAGAAATACTATCAAGAGAAGCTGTGGAAAAACACTTATTACTTTGCTTAAAACTGCTTCTTGTTGTCTTGGTAACAATAAATTATGGGGTGACTTAAGCTGCTACTGCATGAACAGGAGATATAAACTGCTGAAAATTCAAAGGCATGAAAAGATGGAGAAACCTCCAACTAAAAAGCCCATTTTGTTTCAGATGCTCTTAATTCCTCATTATTCTCTTTGATCTTTGAGGTGTTAAAAAGAAGGAGCTTAGATACCATTTATCACTTAAAAACTAAATTGAAGTAGAACCCGAAAAATAATTAAGTGTGATTTTTCTTTAAATGTGGGGAAAAGCAGCTGATGAACCATGGCTGTTGTACTTCCAGCTCTGCTAGATCTATATTTTTATTTCTTCAAAAGCTTCACTCATTTCTTTTTAGATTCACCTTTAGCCAACCTTTGTTCCTTAGCACATCTTTTGAGAATATTTGGAGTTGTTAGCCTTTGGTCACCTTTTCTGCAGCCTCCAGTGGGGAATCTGTGTCAGGATGGGGAGAGCTGGAAGAGAGGGAGGTTTGGACCCTGTGGGGGTGCTCAGATGGTTGAGTTTTTGTGGAGGTTGGAAGATCTTTGAGGAAGATCTTTGAGCAGCTTTTGGGCTGTTTGGAGCAGGAGCAGCATGGCTCATGTTCGGGGTGATCTCCAGAAGCTTGAAAGGTTCAGGAGCAGAGTGATTTCATTTGGTTTGGGGTGTTTGAGGAGAGGGGTGAGAGCTGGGAACTCCAGGCTGCAGTGACCAGGAGTGCCAGGACACAGGGAATGGCTTCCACTGCAAAAATGAAATTTAGATGGGATCTTGGCAATCAGGAATTGTTCCCTGTGAGGGTGGGCAGGCCCTGGCACAGGGTGGAGCGGCCTGGGATGGTGAAGGTGTCCCTGCCATGGCAGGGGTGGGATGGGATGAGCTTTGAGGTCCCTCTCAACAACACCCAGCCCATTCTGGGGTTCAGATCATCCTCTCAGAATCCTTGCTGCCTGTGGATCTGTTCCCCTGCCAGGCAGGGCCTTGGATTTCCTCAGTGCTGGGCACCCACCCTGGGCACCAGGGGTGGCTCCTGCACACCCAGCTCTTAACTCTGTTCCTGCACAAAAAGGAAGATTTCCACAGCCTGAAAAAGCAACCACAGCACTTTTGTTCTTAAGTGGGGAGGGAAGACACTGGCCCAGCTGTAGGCAAAAGAGAGAATCCTTTGAGTGGATGCAGTCTTCAAAAAAGGAAAAATTCAGGGAGAATCCACCTGGATTTGAACATGATGGTGTGGTTGATGTTTCTATGAAGTTGGTTTCAAAAGCCAGGCAGTGAGGTGTGGCCTCTCCTGGCCATCCCTCACTGCAGATGCTCCCAGCCCTGCTCAGGTGGGCACTGTGGGTGCAGGTTTGTGTCCAGCCCCTGTGACTCACCTCATTCTGCCCAAAATGATGAAAGGCACAGGCAGTTGTGCTCAGGGCATTCATGCATCCCTTCAGCCCCAGCAATAGCCTGGAGCTCTGGCTCTCACAAGTAATTCCTGGTCTGTATTTTTTGACCTTTCCTTTTCCTTAAGGTCAGCTGTCCATTCCAGCAGGCACTGCATTGTCCTGTGGGGCAGCAGCTGGTGGTGGGTACCACCCCAACGCTGCTCTGCACCCCAAAATAATGAAAAAAGAATAAATAAGAACCAAGATGTTGCATTTTGAATTTATCTGGTAATTTTAGCTGCACTGGTGACTTCAGTTGAATTCAGTCTTTCAGTTTCTTACGTGTCCCTCTGTTACTTCTCCTTTCACTGACCTGACCTGCCATGTACTTGCTTCTTTGGAAATACCAATGTTATTTGTTGCAAATAAATATCCAGAGCATTTCAGCTGAATCTGTTGCTCTCCCAGGTCTTTTATCCCAGCTTGGGATGTGCAGCAGCACAGTTTGGGGCAGAGGATTGTGGCTGGCTGGTCACCAGGTTCCTTTTCCCACTTTTTCCAAGTACATCCTTAATCCTTGAGGCACCGTGTGCATTGGCTTTTTTCTTCCAGAAAGAAATTTATGAAATGACTTGGATATAGTGCCAAAAAATCCCATTGGGCAATAGCATTGCTGCAAATCCCATATCAGTATTGCCAATTTTTTTTTTCTTGCAGTCAGTGGAGCAAATTTTTGAATAATTATTAAGATATTTGCATAGAATTTGGTTTTAACCCTTGTGTTAAACCAGGAGGAGTCAGACAATCCTTCCTGTGAAATGTTTGTGTCCACATCAGTTTTGTAAGGCTGGGTGATCCCTTGGAGCTGTGATGTGGTGGTTTTATAGCTGGTGAACTTTACATATAGTGACACAAAGAGGAAAGAGCCTGTGTTTTTTGTTCTGAAGTGGGGAGGGAAGACACTGAGCCAGCTGTAGACAAAAGACAGAATCCTTTGAGTGGATGCAGTCTTCAAAAAGGAAAAATTCAGGAAGGATCCACCTGGATTTGAACATTATGGTGTGGTTGATGTTTCTATGAAGTTGGTTTCAAAGGGGTTGTCACACAAGGGTTGTTTTGTTGTGCTGTAGAGGTGTGGGCCTGCAAATTTCCTTCTTGATTTCTTACCTGTGCTTAGAGTTGAAAAAATATTTTCCTATTCAAACTTTTTCCTTTTGCTGGTTCCTGGATTCCTATTATTCAGTTTACCTTCTAATTTGTGCTTCATGCATTTGTTCACTTTGCCAGTTCTTTGGTTCCTGGTTCTATGAAATAAACTGCCCAGGTAGTCAAGAGAGGGAGATTTGCACCCTTGAGAAAATAATCACAAAAAAAAAAAAACCCAACACCTCATCTGAAAAGAATGCTCAGGGCAAAAATTACTAATGTAGTAAATGACTCTTGTCAGCAGAGTCTGGGCAGGAGCGTGGGCTGTGCTCCTGTGCATTTCCAGGTTTTTCTGCTCTCTTCCCAAGCACTACCATCTCTGGCCATTATTCTTTCCTATCTTCCCCTCCCTGCAACCATTCTAAATGCCTCCCTCTAATCCCTTGGCATTAATTGCACAATCTGAGATGAGGTAGGTGTGTTGCTGGCAGCTACCTGAAGAAAACAGCCCAGCCATCCCTTCCCTTTGTGATGTCCCAGCACTGCTGTTACCACTGCAGTCGTGATAGAGGCAACAGGCAACTCAAGATGGCAGAAAAAATGATGAAATCCTCTTGTTTTGTAACCTTATCCCAGGGAATGTTCCCCACAGTGTATTTCTTAACACTTGAAGCCTGCTTTGCTGAGAGGGCCACAAGTCCCCAGCGGAGCTCGGAGCTGCTGGACAAAACTGAGAGTTTGGAAAACTCCCAACAATTAAATAAATGAATTCTCCTTTGCCTCCCAGTTTGCAGGAGCATGGACATCCGAAACAACCTGACCAGGCTGAACATGCTGGAGAACTGCACCGTGATCGAGGGCCACTTGCAGATCCTGCTGATGTTCAAAACCAAACCCGAAGATTTCCGCGAGCTCAGCTTCCCCAAGCTGACCATGATCACAGATTACCTGCTGCTGTTCCGTGTCTATGGCCTGGAGAGCCTGAAGGGCCTCTTCCCCAACCTCACTGTCATCAGAGGGACTCACCTGTTCTTCAACTACGCCCTGGTGATCTTTGAGATGGTTCACCTGAAGGAAATTGGCCTCTACAACCTGATGAACATCACCCGGGGCGCCGTGCGCATCGAGAAGAACAACGAGCTCTGCTACCTGTCCACCATTGACTGGTCCAGGATTCTGGATTCTGTAGAAGACAATTACATCGTGGCCAACAAGGATGACAAAGAGGAGTGTGGAGATGTGTGCCCAGGCACTGTGAAAGGGAAGAGCAACTGTCCCCCCACGGTGATAAACGGGATTTTCATCGAGCGCTGCTGGACACACGATCGCTGCCAGAGAGGTCAGTGCACGGTGAGGGGACTCATCTGGGGCTTTGCTGTCAAATTTTGACCTGTGAGGCCCTGGCACAGGGTGCCCAGAGCAGCTGGGGCTGCCCCTGGATCCCTGGCAGTGCCCAAGGCCAGGCTGGACAGGGCTGGGAGCAGCCTGGGACAGTGGGAGGTGTCCCTGCCATGGCAGGGGTGGCACTGGATGGAGTTTGGGGTCCCTTCCAACCCAAACCACTCTGGGGTTCTTGGAGGCCTGGCAGGTGCTGATTGCTACCCCTAAGCATAGATTCCTAAAAGCAGGGCTGAAAATTGACCTTAGAAGAGGAAGAGAAAACCTTTGGGATGGGTTTGAGGAGTTCTTTCACCTTCCAAACACCTTCCAGAATTCTGTGTTTGTTTCTCCTGCAGAGTCAGGAGCTGCCCAGAACTCACCATTTTAATGGACTGTGAGTGTCTTGGATAACACTTGGTACTCTGAGTGTCTTTATTGGGGTTTGGGGAGGGAATGAAAGTCCAGACTGACTGAGAGGCTGCAGCAGGTGGAAGCACAACAGTGGGGAAAAGTCTCAGTGGAATAAACCCCATTCTGGAAAGGTGCAATTCCATCTTCACCAAAACCTTCCTGCCATAAAAAGGTGCAAGATCTGGGGATGAGTGAGCAGCATTTGCACAGAGAAGAAGCTGGAGTCAGACCTGCAGGAGAAGAGAGGAGCTGGATGGGGCAGAGGGTGAAATAAGAGAGCTTTGAGCCCAGGGCTTTGGTTCAGGGCAGAAGCTGTGCTCAAAAAGCTCACTGCTCTTGCCACCCAAGTCCTCCCTCAAATGTTTTAGAGTTGCTTTTAATTTCATACAGATTTGTTTTTTTCCAAACTTGGAACTGACCTTAAGCTTAGCTTTAATTATATATTGGCTTTGATTTATGTTAAATCTGACTTGACAGGGAGCAAAGTGAATTGAGGTGAGAGTGACACATTTAGGGTTGTCTGCCTTTCTGGAGGTCGTGCATCCAAACGAACCAGTGTGTCCTGAGACGAAATTAGGAAACTTGTGGGCTGCAGAGAAATTCTTGCCAAGCTTTAAAGGGCAGCTCTGAGTGCTAAGTGCCAAATTTGAGGAGGAATTCCTACCAGTATGCACAAACTAATGCAATTAATGTGGTTTCCCCTCTGCTACTCCTCACCCCAAAATCGTCCAGCTTCCTTTTAAAGAAAGTGGTTATTTTTTGTGGCCAGAATAACAGGGTATGAGCAAGAAGATGCAAGTGTGTACGTGTGTTCCTTTTTTAAAATGAAAAATAAGATTGTAAAGCATTTTATTTATAAACTTTCAGGTATGCAGTTACATCAGCACTGAAACCTGGTTTCTTATGCATTTCATGTGCTGTGTTTTCTGCTGTTTCATAAGGGTAAAGGTCTAATTGGCACTTTTTTAGTGCCTAGAACATAATGCCCCAAAATTCCTGTGAATTTTCTGGGGCTGTTTTGGAGCAGAGTGGAATGGATGGTTTTCCCTCCTTTAAAAAACTGCCTATTTCCATGAAACCTGGAGAAATGTAATATTTTAATGATAATATTTTACCACTGGGGCAGAAATCTGAACTCCTGAGCCTCTGATGCAAGAGTTTGTTGGAGGGCACCTGTCCAGTACCTGCCTCAGCTCAGTCTGTTTGACCCAGAAATTGAGATTTCCATCAGAAAATGGTTTCAAAAAGCACTGTACACACATGCTCTGGTTTTGTGTGTCCCTTGAAGAAGGAACAGTAGGGAAACCATGCTCCTGAATATTTGGGCAGTGACTGGAATGCACTTCCCAAACCACTTAACAAGCCAGGCTTATCTTTGTTTGAACGATTTGGACTTTAGTTTTTTGGTGGCCTCTGATTTGCACAGGCTGGGATCTGTGTGATCCCGTGCCTTGTCACACCTGCCCCTGTGCTTCTGCAGTTGTTTTGACAGCCTGAGAGGTTTTTTCAACCTTTTCTGTCTGTTTGTGAGTAGCCTTTAGACTCTGAGCACACGCCAGTGGTGGAGATTAAGTGACATTTATTTAGCCAACCTGCCGGTGCAATCGCTGCCTCTCTGTTCTCCTGCCAGCCCTAATGTATCCTTAGCGTGTGTAATTGTTTTGTCAAGATTATTAAAAGCTTGTTTGAATTGTATTTTGGCTTTCCTTAGCCTGAAGAGCCTCACAGCAGCTCCCAGTTGTTGCAATGTATTTGCAAGGGTGCATAGTGTGCACCAGCCAAGCTGCTTCTAAGGTTGTTGTCAAAGCTATTAGAACAAAAATTGTGCTAAATTAAGAAAGAAGAGGCTGAGAAACTGAATACCAAGACCACAAAAACTGGTTAGCAGAAAACTGTAAAACACCTAAACTATAACCAATCATGTACTCCAAAAAATACAAACAAAACCCAAGTGAACAAAACAAAAACACCCATTGAAAAATGTGTATTTAGCAGTTTACAAAATCTATAAAACTATAATGGAAACAATAAACAGCTTCTACTTGATCATATTAGTTGTTCAAAAGTCCTAAATTTCCTACAATACCCAGTACCCAGGGTATTAATGCCATGAAATCTTTCCCTCTGTGTTTCTGCAGCTTATCTGGGAATCTTCAGCAGCTGATGCTGTGCTCAAGTCTCCTGGCTCTCTGGATTTAAGTGTATTCTCTTTATTTTTTTTCTCTTTATCTTCTAACCAGCATGAAATGCAGCAATTTCGGTATCATTTTCAGAGGGAACTTTGGTTTTGTGCGGAGTTTTTAACCCAGGTTATTTGTACCTCTGGTTTGGTTAATGAAACTTGGTGTAGAATCTCCTGGTTCTGTTTTGGTTGGTTTTTTTTTAATTTTTAATTTTTTTTTTTTGCATCTCTGGATGGGAAGTTGTTGCTGCTGCCCTGGGACTGGGAAAAACCCTTCAAGGATATGTAAATATTGATTGTTTTGATTTTACAGAGTGGGTGTCAATTGACAGAGACAAGTCCCAAGCTGACTGGCTTTTCCAGCTTGCTGAGCTTGAAAATATTAGGAAATGGGCAAGAAATTTGGGAGAGTACCTGTGGGAAGGCTGGAAAATGAAATCCCTGGAAGGAGGGGACAGCCAGGTGGGGATTGGTCTCTTTTTCAAGGAGCAAATGAGAGGAAATGACCTCAGGTTGCTCCAAGGGAGGTTTTAATGGGAAATTGGGGAAAAATTCTTCATGGAAAAGGCTGTGAAGCACTGGGGGTGCTGGAGTTCCATCCCTGGGGGTTACCAAAGGCAGTGAGGAGGTGGCACTTGGGGACAGGGTTGGGGATGAGCACTTGGGAGGTGGCACTTGGGGATGGGGTCGGGGATGAGCACTTGGAGGTGGCACTTGGGGACAGGGTTGGGGATGAGCATTTGGGATGTGGCACCTGGGGACAGGGTTGGGGATGAGCCCTTGGGATGTGGCACTTGGGGACAGGGGTTGGGGATGAGCACTTGGGATGTGGCACTTGGGGACAGGGTTGGGGATGAGCACTTGGGATGTGGCACTTGGGGACAGGGTCAGGGATGAGCACTTGGGATGTGGCACTTGGGGACAGGGTCGGGGATGAGCATTTGGGATGTGGCACTTGGGGACAGGGTTGGGGATGAGCACTTGGGATGTGGCACCTGGGGACAGGGTTGGGGATGAGCCCAGTGCTGCTGCTGAGGGTTGGATTTGATCTCAAAGGTCTTGTCCAGCCCTCAGGACTCTGGGATTCTCTGAAGGGTCTGGTGTGTGTGGGAAGTGGCAGAGCTGGGGCTGCAGTGGGGTCCTGGTGTCCCCCATCTCTTCCACACCATTCCCTGCCCTTCCCCTGCCAGCTCTCTGTGGTTGCTCCACATTATCCCTCCTTTATTTAATTATTCCTTTATTTAATCAGTGCAAATATCCCAGTTGACTCCAAAACTAACTTTTCAGTTATAGCATGGAATTATCTCCAAGGCACACATCCAAGCCTCTGAATCATCCCTGTAGCTACAATTCCAGCCTGGAATATTTTTTTTTTTTTTTTTTCACTTGGTGATAACAGTGTTCAGGACAACAAAGTAAAGGATCCTCTTACAGACACTGGAGCAAAGGTTGGGGATGAAACCAGTGGGGAGGAACTGAAATCATTTGTGGGCAGCTGCACCCTTGGAAAAGCCAGTGGCAGTACTGAGGATTCTGTGTCTGAGTGCAGGGATGTGTAGGTGGAAGCACCATGGATTGAGATCCCTCAGGATGTGCTTCCTCAGAGTTTTCTTTTTTTTTTTCCCCTCCTAAATCACTCATGTTGGTGTGAAAACCAAGTCAGTTCAGTTAAGGCCAACTCATGTTATATTTTGGGTAGGCAGGGAGGGAAATGTGTAGTCTGTTTGGAATCTGGGTCTAGCCTGGTGCTGTTTATGGCAGCCAAGTGCTGTTCCTGTTCTGGGGGTTTTGTACCTCTTCACTGACATTTTCAACAGGGCTTTTTTTTTTCACAAACACAGTTATTTTATTGCCATCAAAATGTACTTCTTGCTCCTGCACTGCAGAGAGTGTCTTTGCTGAAGAATGCAGACAACAAAAATGCTGGAAATGCCACGTCCTAGACCTCGCTCTGGATCTGCCAAACATGATTTTCATATTTCGCATTTTTTCCACGTCTTTTTTTTTTTTTTTCTATATGTCTGTCACTCCTCTTGTGGAAGGAACAATTCCCTCTGAAATAGGATTTCCTGCCAATTCTCCCTGCAGTCAGGCTGCTGTGTCCATACAGAACTTGGAGCAGGCTGATGGCTTTGACAGTCTAATTATAAAAGCTGGTTTAGCTTTTTATTGCCTTTTATTGGTCATGTGGAAGTGCAGTAAAGCAATAGGAAGGAAAAGTGGAATGGCCAAATAAAAATTACCAGCAAAATTGTCTGCAATATCAGACAGTGGAGGGCCACATTCCTGGGATATAAGGATGGATATCTGAAATAGTTTTTACAGGGCCAAGTAGTGACAGGAAAAAGGGGGAATGGTTTTTAAACCAGAAGAGGAAATATTTAGGCCAGATGTTAGGGAGAAATTCTCTACTCAGAGGGTGCCCAGAGCAGCTGGGGCTGCCCCTGCATCCCTGGCAGTGCCCAAGGCCAGGCTGGACAGGGCTGGGAGCACCTGGGACAGTGGGAGGTGTCCCTGCCATGGCTTGATGGGCTTTGAGGTCTTTCCCAACCCATTCTGAGATTAATTCCATAATTCTGTGAACTACAGGCTTCATTCATTAGAAGGTAATACAGAATTCAAGTTCTCTTGTTCATCCTGAATGAAACCTTTGGAGGAATCTGTTACCTGCTCCATCTTGGGGCTTCGTGCTACCAGGAAATTTGAGTTATTATCAGTGTGGGCCATTTCAGGTCTGTCAGTAGACTCCTTTTTTCCGTCTATTATCTTGTTTTTTTATGATAAAAACAAAAGTTGTTTCTCCATTAGTGCAATTTAGAATTTGTGGCAAAATATTGACTTTGTGGAAAGTAGATGAAACAGTTTGTGTCCATTGAAGAGGACGTAAAGCAGCAAATGGAAAAGATGACAATGTGGAATAATTGACATGCAAAGAGCTGCTAAAGAAAGGTTCTGTGTGAAAATAATAATGTTTTTCCTGGTTTTGAGTGATTTTTGGGGTTGTTCTGTGCAGAGCCAGGAGCTGGACTCCATCATCCTTGTGGGTCCCTTCCAAATTAGGATATTTTATGATTTTTTTTTTCTATCATTTTGGGAAACAGAGACAAAGGAATACAACAGGATCTCTCTTTAATTTCCCTGTGATTTATCTGGGGAAAATTCTGGGACAGATAAGGGACAGGTAAGGAACTGAGGAGCTGCTTTGTTCCCAGAGTACCAGCAGCACAACAAAGCCCTGAGAAAAAACACTGCTCAGCCTGAAATGTCTTTCAACTGCTGAGAAACAGCACCGAGCACTCTCAGCCAGACCAGTGCCAGCAGAAATTCTGCAACCCTGAACTTCTTCAAGGCAGGTTTGAATAACAAAGTTCAGAGGTGTGTGTGGGAAACGCTTTGTGATGTTTACTTAGGTAGAAATATTACTTAGCAACAGCTTCCTGTAATTTTTATGTGCTGGGAATTTCTGTAACCATGAGCTTGGTTTTATTACCTTTGTATGGGAAAGGGGTCTCGAAGCGCTGAGCAGACTCAGCCAACCTCAAGGGCAAAGATATTTTTAAAGCTTCAAACACAAAGGAAATTTTTCCAGTTGCTACTACATGAAGTGGAAGTGCTCCTTTTATTTGGAGATCTGATAAGGGTTGCCTTTTTTTTTCCTTTTCCCTTGCTCTGACAAATGCCAGATGGGAACTGACACCGGATAATCTCACTGGGGTGTCTGTGCTGACCCTGCCAAGCTCCACTTTTATTGAGGGCCCATAGCTGGGGCCCTGGTGACACTTTGCCAGCACTGAGACATCCTAAACTAATTCACTTGAGCTTATTAAGAGCAGTTAAGAGATTTATGGTGCTTGGTGGTTGTGATACAGCCCAGAGTTGGGGGAGAAGGGGTGGAAATAATCCTTCCTATAAATGCATGTTTAAGGATGTGCTCCTTTGGAAACACCAAACAAAGCTGGGGAAAAACTGGAGCAGCTTTTCTGCACTGAGCTGGGTTGATGCAGGGCTGTAGGATTTTAATATAAAGGGTCTGAACTTGCTGAGAAATCCCCACATGTGCAGCTGAGCTGATGTTTCATCAGGTTCTTCACTGCTGCACCTTTATTAAATTTGGGCTGGGAAGTGAAGATTTCCTGCTCCTGCCCCAGTTCCCACCAGCACTTCAGAAGGAACTGTCTGACCCGTGTCATCTTTAGAAATGTAAATACACAGAGAATTCCTCCCCATGGTTGAGAGATCTGAATTCCTGTACAAAAATCTTGTCAAGGCGAAGGTTTTTGAGGAGTTAAAAAGGAGAATTATATAAAATATCACATTTTATATATTTATAAATAAATAAATAAATAAATATAAAATATATAAAATAGCTGCTATTTTAATTCTTTCACCTTAGCCTTTCCCAAAACCACTTGTTATTTGGGTTGGTGTCTGGGCTCTTGGGGACATTGAGAGGAGTTCCATGCAGTGGTTCAGCACTGAGGATACTCAAGGTGTTCTTAAATCTCTGTCTGATCCTGGCATTGGCTCCTTGGGAGTTCCAAGGGTGCTTCAGGTAGAACTTTTCCCCCTTCAACAACAGTTCCAAGTTACCTTTTTATTTTGCTTAAACAATGGAACCTGCACTATCCTTTGTTAGATAAAAAAGCAGGAGACCTGGCAGACACAATCTTTGGAAAATGCTGCTGGCTGGGTGTGCAAGGGGGAAGTCAGAGAATGTAAATAATAATAATAATAATAACAATAATAATAATAATAATAATAATAGTGAGTGACAGAGTTAACATGTGCTGGTAGTGCATGAATGGGAGAGCAGGAAATGGTTCACCTGGTGTGATGTGTTTGCTCAGGGAGGAGGAGGAGATGTGTTTCATTCAGAGCAAATCCTGCTGATGTTCAGGGTGCTTGTGTATTCTGTGTTTTCTTTCCTTTACACCTCCTTCATGAAGGCAGGGCAATGAAATTCTGCATTTTAAATCTTTTCATTACTTGTAAAAGTATTCTAAATTGTGTGCAATTCAGATGTCCCTTCCTGGATTTAGGCAAAATGAGCAGAATAAATGTAAGCTCTGTGATGGGACAGCAGTCTCTGATTTTACAGGGAAGGGACTTGAAATCTTTGTTGTTGAAGGCTGTGAAGGGATTGTGAACTGTTGGGTCTGTACAAAGAAGTGCATTCAGAGTGTGTGAGCAGACCAACTGAAATATGTCACTTGGCAAAGCTCTCTGAAACATCTTTTCCTATCAGGAATTGGATTTGACAGGGATTGCCTCTGTAAATAATTGCTGCGCTTAAAAAAAATCCCAACAAAACACAATAAAAAGGTCAAAACCCCCCAGGTGTGATCAGCACAAAGATTATTTCTAACTGAAAGGTTGAGGATTTCAGGACCTTTTGATTAATTACAGAGCTGGGGAATAACCAGCCGTGTCGTGGAGGAAGCAACACTCACCCTCCTCTCAGCTTCTAACAATAGCTGGGTACAAGTTCAATGATGAGGCTTCCCAATTATATCCTATAATTGTCTGCAAATTCCCATTGAGGGATGTGAATGAACTTGCTGGGATGTTTATGCTGCTTAATTAAGGCTGGTGGTAGGTGGGAAAGGAAAGAAGGTTGGCTCAGGGAAGTTGTGGGGGTCCTGGCTGGGATTGCCTGCTTGGGTTGAGCCTGTAGTTATTCCAATTCCTGCTTGGAGCCCAGTTTTTGTCTGGCATTGCATAAGTGTGCAGGGAGATGTGGATCCCAGCCATTGCCTTGTCTTTATCTCAGATTTTTGGCTGAGGGTACTGGGGGGCACGGGCTGACGTCGCTGCAGGTTGTCGGCCTGGCTTCCCTTTCGCCTTGTGACATGGAAAACAAACAGAGAATTAACTTTGGCTCCTGCAGTGCTCCAGTGCTGGCTGAGGGCTTGAATGGTTTTGTGTCAAGAGTCTGGATTCCTGGTGAATCTGGGTTTAAACTGACAAAACAGGGCAGGATGCTGGGCTCCTGTTCTTGTCCAGAAAGTTTTATAGCTGGAGTTGGATGCTCTGTGCAGAAGGAGCTCCTGTACCCTCAGCAGGAATTCCTTCATTTGAGATGGTGTTCATTTCCCTGCCTCCTGGGCACCTGGAGGGGTGAAGGCTCTGAGGAAGATGATGTTTTGAAGGCAATCCCACCAAAAGGGATGGCATTCAGCAGAAAGTTGGGATTAATTCTCTTCAGCGTGTTTCTAAAGAACTCAGGGTCTGCATGGTTTTGGTGCACTCCAGAAGGAGAAATGTGATTTTAATGGTGTGTATCAGGTCAGAGGTGCCCTTTTCCAAGGATGCCAAGAGCTGCTGCTCCATTGGAATCGTAACTCAGGCAGTTTCAGCTTTTGCAGAGCTCAGCTCCCACTCTGCAGGTGCTGGATGGGTGAACTGTCAGGAATTGTGACCCCTCTCAGGAATTATGCTTCATTCATAGGCATAAAAGGGTGGCAGATATTTAGCAATATTGGTCTGATAAATAGTGTGTAACTTTCAAGGTATTTTTAGTCGGTTTTCAGCGCAGTTTGGAGGCTTCTGAAGCTGCACACATCGAGCTCTGGCCACTTAGGACTCCCACAGGATCAGTGCTGGTGTGTGGCCACATTGGAATTTCAGGCCCCTGATGTGATGAGCTGAGCCTGAGCTCGGCTTACAGCACAAGACTGATGGTTTTAAGTCAGAGTTAAAGGAATTTAGGGAGCAGGTTTGTCAGAGGTCAGAGCAAACGCCTGTGACGTCTGTGGTTCTGCCTTGCTGCTCCCTCCCGCTCCTCTCAGCTCACTCTGCTCTGAGCCCTGGGCACAATTCCTCATTTAGTGGCTTTTAAAATGTGAATTGTCTGGGGCAGGGAGGGAGGAGCTTGGTCCCAGTGTGTTCATCAAAGCAAAGCCAGTTGGACTGTAGGGTGAGAGGAAGGGAAGGGAGCAGGCAGGTTTGGGGCTGTGCAGCCGTAATTTCCAGCCCAATTTTTTGATGTTTTTCTCTGGTTTTGTAGCTGTGGGAGTTGAATTATGCTGAGAGCACAAAGGATGATTGCACTGCAAGGCTCTAACCCTATGAGCTGGGATCCAGGGCAGGAGTTTGGGCTCTCCAAGGTGTTCCAGAGGGGCAGGAGCAGTCACTCCTTCCCTGTGGAGAGGGTGCTGGGATGTGATGCTCTCACACAGCACTTTGATGACACACAATGGGGCTGTTTGCTGGCTGACTTTTGCTGGCTGATTTTCCCCCATGGAGGTGAAGATCCCAAGTGTGACACTGGCTGTAGCAGGGATGGATTATTTGGGGTCTCTGGCAGAGCTGCTGAACTTGGCAGTGATGCTTTAATGAGTGAGACAACGTTGTTTGCTCTGAAATATCTGCAGGAACTGAGAGTTCACTCAGCAACCTGCAGGAAAAAAGTCAAGTTCCAGCTGTTGCACTGACCTGGGCACTGGGAAATCCCTCACACAGAGGCTGCAGACAAACTCTGTCCTCTCAGCAGCGTTTTGTGATTGATAAAGTACATAAAGAATGTTTGCACTTGAAGGTGGGCTTGATTAGAAAATCTCAGGATTTGTGCAGGGAGCCTTATCCCTGTGTGTTGGTTTTTCAGGAGTAAGGCATGTGCAATTCCACAGACATCACAGGATAACAAAGCATTTTTCTGTTTCCATTTGCAACTTCATTAAGCACATCCACGTTGTGTTACGGCACTGCAAGGATTTTAATACTTCATGAGCTATGAAAGGATTCATTAAAATTTGAGTATCAGACAAATGTTCTTCTTGTCTTTTCTGCAAAGACAATCCAATTATATTCTCTGGGTAGTGCAAACATAGAGCAGTGATTTAATGAAATGAGCAGGATTGGTTTTTTTCTGGTCTTCAATCTTTTCTGAATGTCATCTTTCTGAAGTCAGGCTGATGTGTTTACACAGCTTCAGTTTGGGATGGAGGAGTCCAAGAGCTCCCTCTAAGTACCCCTCAAAAGCTTTCAAAAGCCAGAGAGGAAATGGAGCTCCTCAGTGTCATGTCTGAGTGTCTGAAAGTCTCGCCCAGTGGAGCCTTAACAGGGCTTAAAGGAATAAAGCTTTTGTTTTAAAACAGTACTTGAAGGGAAGCCTTTAAAGCTCAATTAACTATTTCTCTGTTCATTCAGTTCTGTGGATTTTAGGCTCTGGGAATCTGAGCACTCTGTTTCTGGCAAGGGGAGCATAGCACACAGGACAGTCTTACCTGGAGACTTAAGGATAAAGCAATTTATGTATGAACTGGTGCTTTATATGAAACAACTTCTCACCTCATCAGCATCTTTACAACTATTAAATCAGCAAAATAAATGCCATGTGTAGATTTTCCTTAGGCTTCTCCTCTACCTTATCTCCAGAGCTGCTTAAATAATTTGTGTAGTGTTTGGCTGCTCTCTCAGCGCTTGGATATCGAGTTTCTAGTCCACAAAACCAATCCACTGGAGCTGGGTATCTGCATGGAGTGTCAGTTTTTGTTCTGGGAAACATGAAATGTTCTGCTTTGAGCCTGTACAGTGTGTGAATTTGGTGGGTGTGATAAGAAAAACGTCCCCGTGTTTTGCATGGCTCCGGCGGCCGAAGGAGGAGCAGCCTCGTGATGCTCTTTGCTCATCAGCACCAGGGAAGAGTTGTTTTTCCACATGCTCTAATCTGTGATAACAAAAAGAACTTCAGATTGTGTTTTTCAAAGGCACTGTGGGTCTCTCAGTGCTCAGATTTGCCAGTGACTCTCTCTGCTGAGTGTCCCAGAGCCTGATTTGGAGTGGCTCTGGTTCAGATCCACGCCTTGTTCTGCTGCTGGAGGAGGCTGAACAGGGCCCAGCAAGCAGCTGGAGCCAAGGGATTTGTTTTCCTTTGTGGTGTTCTGGGTGTTCTGCAGAGGGTTGAGTGCTGGATGGTTTCTGGGGGTACTGTCAGTCTCTTCCTGGCACTGACAGGTTTTGGGTCCTGCTTTGTGACCTCCATAAACTTCAGCTGGACAATGCAGGAAAGGATTCAAGGCAAAATTTAACTTTAGTATAGATTTAGACAAACAGCCAACAGAAATGTCTTAGGTGGAGTATTTGAGGTGGCCTTGGACAGGTGGATGGGCTGGGTGGCATCTCCAAAACTCCTTGGGCTCCCTTCCATTGGCAGATTGATTCCAGAGCCAGCAGCTCCGAGCTGAGCCTTGAAACCTCTGGAGTTTGGTGAGGAAAAAGGCTCTTTGTCCCTGGAGAAACTGATACGGCTTCAGGTTGCTTGTAGAGGAGAGTCCCCTCTCTTTTTCTTGCTTGGTAGTGCTGATTTGTGTCATTTTTTTTCCCCAGAGGGCTCTCTCCATTGTAAGGTGATTTCCCCAGTAACTACCCCATGAGGGATCTGCAGGTGTGTGGCTGTGGCATCAATTAGAGAGCTCTGAATAATCCTAATTGCTCTGCAGTGGACAATGCTGATGGCAGCTGGTGATTAGACCGTATCTGAGTCCTGTGCTGATAAAGTGAAGGTTTTTAGCACCGTGGCACATGCCTGCAGGGGTGGGGGATGTCAGCAGATCCTGTTCCTCCCGCTGGCCCAGCACAGATAATGGGATTTTCACTACTCCTGCACTTCCCTGTGACCTCAGTGACAGTCAGTTTTATTTTAAGAGCTTACTGTGGTGTGAAATAAAGCAGAATTTTCACAATTCTGACCATTGACAGTTGGAGCCATCAACTGTTGTGGAAGGAGGATTGAGAATCCAAGATCTCCTGAGTTCAGGGTAACTTTGGATGATTCAGTTCCCCTGTTGTTGGCCTTGTGGAGATGGCACAACCAGTTTGGCATTAAATGCCTTCAGATTACAACTTTCTCTTGCATAATTTACAAGGAGACATAGATTAATGGCCTCCAAGGGTGGCTTGTGCAATGTACTTAATGGTTTTTGTACTCATCTCCAGTCGTTTGGTTTTCCTCAGGGCTGTGTTTGTGTGACTTTTGGTCATTTTTATCATTTCTCATTTGGCATCTGGGTCAGAGCAGCAGAGGGATGTGGCACAATCACAAAAAACTCCAGGGATGAGTGTGTTTGTAAGGAGAAGCTGTTAAGCCAGTGGACATCTGGGAAGAGCCAAGCTGGAGAATTTGTGCAGTGCCACATTGGTATACAGTGAATTACTTGAAAATGGGCATTGCTGGTATGCCAAGGATGACGAGGGCGAGTAGTAAATAAAAATACATTGCACATTGCTTGGCTCTGCAGGCAAACAGTATCTATTTCAGTCCTGCTAAGGAAATTCTTATGCCTCGAAATAAACTGTGGCAAGCGTGTGTAGAGCTCTGGGCAAACAGGGGAGGGTGTGCAGGGGAATGGGCAGGAGCTGAGGAGGCCACAACTCGAGGAGTTGAGACAATTTTATACAGAATTGATGGATTTGATGATGGCTAACAAGATACTGCATTCTTTCCCCTTTTCACAGTTCAGATTTGCTTTGGAAAAAATTGCTGTAAGGTCAGGGGAAGCTGAAGTGACACCTGTAGAGTGTGTGAAGGATGGAGGAAATCAGTGGAGGATGGATGTGTCAGTGCTTCTGGTGAGCTTAAATTTGGGCAGTGACTGTGCACTGAACAGTCCATGCACCCCGGTAATTTCAGGAAAAAAATATTTTTAATAGACCCAGTTAACTCTGCTTCCTGGGGAAATTCACCTTTCTTTGCACACCTGGCCTTCAGGTGCTGCTTTGCCTTTCTGTTTCTCCTCATCCTCTCTGGAAGGTGAGGCAGGAATGGGGATCTGGAGCAAGAAAGGAGGATCTGGAGTGATCCCCTTCCCTTTCTCTCTCTCTTTGTTTTCAGTCTCGTCACCCACAAACACAAATTTGGTTTCAGTCTCGATGTTTACAATTCATGACTGCGCCATGAGATCTGCCCAGATTAAAATCTTAACCTCTGCCTGACATTTCTGTGTAGATCATTAGTTATCAGCATAATCTCCTTGTGGTTAATCTTATACTTCCTCCCATTCCATTGCCTTTCTCAGTTATGGACAGCTCCATTTTTGCTGGAAACTCTGCCTCTGTTTTGGTGTAGATTTGTTGTTTTCTGTGTCGGGATTACGTTTATAGAACGTATCTAAAATTCCATCTTTCCTCATCCCCACGTGGCAGCATAGCTTTCGTTCTTTCATGCCTTGTTTACTACAACATCCTTCCTCCTGGCCTTGAGGAAAGGAATCTTGTCCCTCCCTTATCTCTGCAGAAAGCAGAGCTTGGATGTTTTGCCTCCTGCCCTGATCCTATCATCGCTCCTCATTTTCAGGACAGGATTTGTAGGTAAAAGTAATAACCTGAATTTGGAAAAATCAGATGGAGCTTGCTCTTAAACCATCACCAAGCCCTTGTGTGTATCTCCATTTGTCTCTTTTCTCACGTAGAACCATAGAATCATGGAATATCCTGAGCTGGAAGGACAATCACTTATTTTTAGGACATTCCTGGACCACTTTCCTGTGATTTGGGGTTGCAGTGAGTGAGCAGGTTTGGTAGGAGCAGTTAAAGTGAACAGGGATGTTTACAAGATGCTGTACATTGGAGAGTAATAAATAGTTAAATATTAACAGGAAGTTTTCATGAGGCTCCCAGGTGGCATCAACCGTTGGATGATAACACCAAATCCTTGGGTTGTAATAAAGTTTGAAATTTAACAAACCATAACAACAAAAAAAACCCCTCAACATTATTGTTGTGAGTAAAATTACAATCAAAGCTTTACAGGGAAATGCCCCAAATTAACGTTAAAGATTCCGGTCTTGGTCTAAATTACAAATCATCTCTTCTGCTGTACAGAATGAAATACAATATTTTGCCTGAAGATGTGGTGTCAGTTTTGGGGCTGGCATATTAAAAAAGAACCCAGCTGCCAACCAGAGGTGGGTGGGTGGTTATTTCTGATCCCTTACACTAAGCTCCCATGTAATTTTGAACACAAAGTACAAGGAGCAGGCTTGACCTGCTTGCCAGAGAATGGCACAACAGCCCTGTTGTAGACACTGGGTGAAGTATTTACAGCTCCTGGTCGCTATCCTGGTGTGCACTTTGTGACACTTGTCCCACCTTTAACAGTTGCTGCAGTGTTTTCAAATCAAACTCTGTGTTTTGGTACTTGGGGCTCAACTGCCAACAGCTTTGCTTGATTCCTGCAAGTTGTTTGTACCTGCATGGGGAATCAGCTCGATTGAAAGGTGCCAGAGAATGAAAACAGACCTAGTCTTGAGTTTTAATTTCTTTATTAATTCTTTTTTTTTTTTTTCAGTGTGAGGTGCTTTGCTCTGTAAGTCCAGTTCACAAGGGGTTTGCAGCCATGGTGTGAACATCACTGCTTAAAATGCACAAAAAGAAAATGTTTCTTTGATCTTTGTTCTGTCTGGACAATATTAGGGATACTTGGGTGGGAAACATCCAGATCTCTGTATAAATAGTTGGGGTGGCAGAGGAGAGCAGGAGTGGAAACCTTCAAGGGAGAGAAACAGAAAGGTCTAAAAAATCCATGAAAATGGGAGTCTGTCCTGAGAGTTCAGTGGAAGAAGATGAGGGAGGGAAACAGAAAGGTCTAAAAAATCCATGAAAGTGATTTCATGGATCACTGAGGGTCCAGTGGAAGAAGATGAGAGAGAGAAACAGAAAGGTCTATAAAATCCATGAAAGTGAGAGCCTGCCCTGAGGGTCCAGTGGAAGAAGATGAGGGCCTTCCATAGCTGAGGTTTGTAGCCCAAGAAGTCCTGTCCCCAAAAATAAGAGATGACATTGGTGTTCCCCAAAAATAAGAGATGATATTGGGCTCTAATCTCCGTCCATAAAATCTGAATTTGCACGGGACTTGGCACACCTGTGCCTTGTGCCTCAGGATGGAGCTGGAGAAGCTCATTTGCAAAGGTTGTCACTGAGAAGGTGAAGAATGAGTGACCAGAGGCATTGTGGGTCCATTGAGGTTGATGACTCCTCCAGGTTTCACCATATTGAGATGACTTAGATATATTTTATATATTATATAAGCAAAATGTGTGTGTTTACATATGTGAGAGCTCCTCTTAGCACGTTTCCCATATTGCTTGTCATAACTCACATCGGAGCAAATATGTATTTGCAGAGAAATGCCCCAGCAGCAGGTGTAGTGCAGAAGATAATAATTACTCCTCAGTTTAAACAGCAGAAGGTTGGCACAGAGGAGGCTGTTTCTGGAGAGTTCTCCTGTTATCTGCCCCTTTCCTCTGTAAACAACTGAGCTCAACCTTTCCCGTATCTCCATTCAACAACTTCTTCCACTATCACGGCAGGACAAGGTGGCACAAGGCTCCAAACTCTTTTATCTGGTCTAAACTCACATTTGCTGATCTGTGGAAACCCAGGACACCAGGAATATTTCTGTGTCTGCTCTGGGGTGCCCTGACCCCCAGGGCAGCACTGACTTTGACCCTCATTCATGGAGAAAGTTTCCTAAACTCCAGAATAGACTGGAATCCACAAAAGTGTGAACTAGATTATAGAGAGTAGTGTAGGTGTATCACTTGGTCAGAAATTTACGTTTTGGGACTTTTTAGTGTGTTGTGGATGGAAGGGAGATGGAGGGCACAGGGTGTCATCCTTCTTCATGCTTCTTCTTCCTTCTTCTTCATGGGTTTGGGTGGCATTTTGTAATTGGGCAGAAATTCCACATTGTGGGCTCTTTGGGATCCGTTATTGGGTTAAAAGGGAAAATAATCCAGGTGTCAGTTCTTAATTGGACAGTTTAGTCTTGAAAGACCTTGGAACAAGAGATTGTGGCCATCTTGTGCCTTCTAACGAAAAGCTGCTGAACTCACAGTAGTGAGACTGTTTTACTGATAAGAAATAATAAACACCTGTGTCCCAACATGAACTACCATCTCAAGTGCCTTCACTGATCCCCACAGGTCCAACATCCCTGTGGGTTTCATCTGTTCCTGGCTGGAAGTGCCTGGGTTGGAATATCTGAGACATTCCGTGTAGCTCCAGTTGAGCACGTAATTTGTGGAAGGCTTGGGAGGAGAAACAGTTTTGGGTTTTTTTTTTTTCCCCTTGTCCTTACTGATAGATGAGATAAGAGGTGTAATGTTGTCCTGAGAAATGTCAATGGGAAGAGTTTCCTTGACGTTGTAGTAAGTGTGTTGTTTTTGGAAGTCACTGTCCATGGGAAGGGAGGCACCTGCAGTTAATTTTATCTGTTCCTGTGTAAATACAGAGCTCCTAACGTTCCCAGCTAGCAGTTCAGAGGGGTCATGGCATTATGTACTGTAATATCTTATTTTATAAATAACACTTTATTTTAGTGCTGATTGTAAAATCTTGGATTTATTTGGCGCTTGCTCCTTCCCGACCTGGTGCTGAGAACTGCAGCCTTTGTTGTGGGTTGCAGCCCTTGAGTCAATGCCTTTTGGAAGGGTTGTTCCTTGGTTGTTTTGGGGGAAAAGGAAGGGATGAGTGAGTGTTGTTAGAGCAGCTGAGCTCGGGGAAGAAGTGACATCAAATTTGCTTGAGCATCTCGTGATTATTTCCTGAATTTTGCTTGGGCGTTGCTGGCAGGATTTTGGTATCCCCGTGTCAGCTTCCTATTTTCTGTGCTCTTCTAGTTACTCCATTTATTTTGTAGGCTCAGGAAGGGCTGGGGGAGCTGCTGTTGTTTGTCACCAAGGCGATCTAAAGTCCTTGTGCTTTTTACAGTCCACTGGAGCTCTCCAGCCCTGTCCCTCCCAGGCACGTTCCTGCTGCTGCTGGCGTTTGGGGTTTAGGTTTCTGCCTCTTTGGCCTCTGTGACATGAAGAAATAATTGAAGGAATAAGCCACAATGCAGTGGGGTTTGGGATTTAGGTTTCTGCCTCTTCGGCCTCTGTGACATGAAGAAATAATTTAAGGAATAAGCCACAATGCAGTGGGGTTTGCAGTACACTTGGAGCAATCCTCTGTCTACCCACTCCACTGTGGGTTCTAAATTTATTTTTTATTTAGTCTTCACCAGACGCAGTTTTGCTTAATTTAATAGCTGTTTTCAGCTTTATGATACATTAATGCACTGGGATTAGGTGTTGTCTTTTTTCTATTGTTGTGAGTAAAATTACAATCAAAGCTTTACAGGGAAATGCCCCAAATTAACGTTAAAGATTCTGGTCTTGGTATAAATTACAAGTGATCTCTTCTGCTGTACAGAATGAAATACAATATTTTGCCTGAAGATGTGGGGTCAGTTTTGTGTTCAGATCAAATAAATGCTCTCAAGAAAATAGATGATCATGAGTGAAAAAATTAAAAATAGGTTTAGGGATAAAAATTACATTTATAGGACAAATGGCACTTAACAACTGCCTGAATTAGGGGTCTTGACTGGAAAAGAATGAGTGAAAGAGCAAAACCTATAGAGTAAAAAATACTGTGCAAGTACAACAGGATTTCATAGATGATTTTCTAAGGAGTAAAACCCATATGGATTTCCATAGCAGCAGTGCTGCTCAGCACTTGCAGCAGGAAGCAAGCCCAGGCTCTGTAGTACTAGATTAAGATCACATGCTTGCAACACACTGAGGAGTTACTGCCGGGGGTGATTAGTCCTTGGGTTTCCTTTTTATTTTTTTTTTCCCTTTTCCTTGTTGGTTTTGTTTTTGTTTAGAACCACAAGAACCCATGGCTGCAGAGGGCACTGCTGGGACTGTACCGTTAGGAAATGAAATTACAGTTCCCTCTGCAGCCCTAACTCAGGCAGGACTCTGTGTGTGTGTGTGTGTGTGTGTGTGTGTGGGGATAAATTTATATGTCACATCTCGCAGCCATTTACAGTAAGAGGGGAAAAAAAGCCACGGGGACGTGCAGATCCTGTTTCTGTGGGGCTCTGCCTTTGGGTTCTGTGCCTGTGCCCATCATCTAACCTGACACCAACCCAGCCCTGGCACCAGGGCAGCTGTGACACGGCCAAAACAAGCCATTTTCAGCCCAAAAAAAGCCATTTCCAGCCAAAAAAAGCCATTTTCAGCTGTGGCAACGCCACGCTCTCTCCTGCCTTCCCCTCCAGCTTGTAAACACCCCGTGCCAATTTAACACCGCAGAAGCCACGGCAGCCTTTCAGCTGCAGCAAATGGCACCAAGTGGCGTGAGGCTGGTGGTGTTGGGGTGGTGGTGGTGGTGCTGGCAGGGTTAAGGCTGTTTGCCTTGTGCAGATAGCGGGCGGTTGGCTTGGATGCCTCCCCTGCTCAGGCAGCAAATGCATTGGCTGAGGTTGAGGGCGGTTCTCCTGCCGCAGTTGTTTTGTGTCCTGGACTCCCTTGGATCTGGAGCCTCCTAATTGCCTTGTCTGTAATCAAAATAAGAGTTTGTGTGAGCCAGGGGAGAGGAGCTGGTGGTGTGAGGGGAGCTTGGCCAGCCAGGCACTCACAGTGGCCCAGGTTGCCTCCAGTGACCCTCATCCACACACACAGGGCTTGTTATTTCACCCTAAAATAATCACCTTTATTCACAGCAAATCAGTCCCAAACCCATGTGGTGCCTGGACAGCACATGTGCAGCATCTCGGTGTTGATGTGTGTGGTTCAGAATTTGTCCTTAATGAACCATGTTCCTCTTAACCCAACCCAAACCTCTGTGAACACCCAGTTCAGCTCACCCAGGATGTTGCTATTAAAACCTGAGAATCCCAAAGGAGCAGCAAAACTTATCCTGAATGGTGTTTTCCCCCTCACCATTTTATGAACAGAAAACAAGAAATAAGACCAAACACCGAAGTTTTTAACAGCTTAACGCTTAATTGACTTGCCTGTTAAATACCTGGTTACCTGTGCTGGCTGGGGAATGTGTTTACAGTCTCAGTGAGGGTTGTTTCCACCTGGAGCACGGGGAAGTGGTGAAACACTGAGCGATCTGGAGGTGGAAATTCCTTTGCGCTGACTCCACGGCCGCCTGTCCTCCCCAGCTGGGCCCCAGCAGCACCAAGAAATGTCTGTTTGAATCTCTGATCAGAGAGCTTTGGGAAAGGCATTGTTCCCTCAGTCTTGGGAGCCCCGCTAGCAGCGAGTTAAATATTTATACACCCCTGGAAGGACAGGTTGGAGCCCCTCGTGTCGCTGCGTTTCTCCACGGGTTTGTTCACGTCAGGCTCTTGGGCAGCTTTGGGACAGGGGTTTGAAACACCCAGCTCCTACAGATGTGGTGAGGAGGTGTTGGGGTCTTGGGCAGCTTTGGGATAGGATTTTTAAACACTCAGATCCTACAGAGGTGGTGAGGAGGTGTTGGGGTGTTTTGCATCTTTGGGACAGGGGTTTTCAACACCCAGTTCCTACAGGTGTGGTGAGGAGGTGTTGGGGTCTTGGTCAGCTTTGGGAAGGGGTTTGAAACACCCAGATCCTACAGGTGTAAGGAGGTGTTGGGCTCTTGGTCACCTTTGGGACAGGGGTTTTCAACACCCAGTTCCTGCAGATGTGGCGAGGAGGTGTCGTGGCTGTGCTGGGCAGCTTTCTCCTGCTCCCTGGCCCCACAGCAGTTTTTGTGGTGCAGTGTGGTGGCTTCTGCCCCTACCCAGAACAGCTGTGCCTTTGTCCCCTTGCTTGGGTTTGTGGGGTTCCCTTTGGACTTTCTGTGAGGAATGGGGGGGAGTTGATTTTTTTTCCCTGTGCTGATTGTCCAGAGTCTCCCACAGCCTTAACCAGAGGCTGGGGGCTGTGGATGTCATGTCTGGACCTCTGCTGAGCCTCCCCACCTGCCAGAGCTCCCAAAAGCCACCTTAGAGTCACAGAATGTCCTGAGTTGGGAGGGACCCACAAAGATCCTTGAGTACAAGCACCCCAGCAATCCCACCCTGAGCATCCCTGGGAGCCTTGTCCAAACATTCCTGGAGCTCTGGCAGCCTTGGGGTTGGGACCATTCCCTGGGGAGCCAATTTTGTTTGTGCAAAAAGGCAAATCTCTGCATGCCATAGCAATTATTGGGGTCTGCAGACCTCAGTGGAGAAGGGTAATGAGGTGCATAAATCTTTTCAGTGGTGACCTGCAGTGAAAGCACAAAGTGGCAGCAAAAACCCAGATAAAACCTGTGTTTCTGGCCCATCTGATTGACATAACCTGGAGTAAGAGTTGTAAGAAGCCATAGTGAAGATGCTCTGGAGAGGTTTTACACAACTTGAGGTGCTCTCTAGCATGCAGACTTTGATAATGTCATGACATCTGTTCAGGATCTTGGGTAATGAGGATTTGCACAAAATGGTGATTGAATTTCTGGTCTTGAGTGCTTAATGGAAAAAGAGCTGTTGCCTTGGGTGGTTTGCTTTCTTTGAGCTGTCTTTGAGACATCAAAAGCTGGCGGAACAGGAAAAAGAGAAACGTTAAGAATGGTTTAAAAATAGTTTAATTGTATCTTCTGAAAACCTTTGGAGTGGGGACTTTAGGCGGTTTCTGCCCTGTGAATACTTGCAGCTGAGTTCAAAATGTGTAAATAAGCACGGGGCTTTGAAGATTAGTTTCCATAACAAATTCAATATTGTGTGACAGAATGTTAAGTAGGTGCCATGTGTCACCGGGTGCTTTGCATCAGGGCTGGCTTTTCCCAATTACCTGGCTGCTCCTTGGTAAACAAATGCTGTCTTTTGGATGCTTTAAACTTTGAGCATGAAAGAGGCAGGGGAAAATTCCCTTTGTGAGGAAATGCTGGTGAGGAACACTGAGAGCAGGATTCCTTGCAGAACATCCCTTTCTCAGGGCAGGTGTGGGAGAAGCAGCCCAGGCTTTCCCCCTGCTCACAAACCTTGATATTCCAGGCTGGAATTAGTTAAGTTTGATGGTGCTTTGGACTAAATTCTAGAATTTTCTGTTGCAAATATTTCTAATAAACTGCAGCCAGGACACCTGTAGCTAGACTGTGCTCATCTGTGTATAACCATTTAAAATATCCATGTATAACCTGGCTTTTCAAGCAAGCTTCCCATTTTATATTTAGTCTAATGCAAGGTGTTACCTGCAGGTTGCTATTTGGCTATTGCATTTCAATCAAGTACTGCTTGTGACAGGTTCACAAAATAAGACCTGTTGCTAGAAAAGGGCAAAAAGTTGGAAAAGAAATTAATTTGAAACACATTCCTGTGCTTTTTGTAATGGATGAGTGATGCACAGAGAAAACACCTGCACTGAAGGACTAACACAGAAGCAGTAAGATATTTGAGATTAAATTGTCCTTGTGGTAGAATTTCAGCTTTATCCATTTCATATTTCTTCAAGGGATTTATCAGGCTGGAGCAGAGCAGAGGTTGCTCATCTTTACTACCTCATCCAGTCCTGCTTATTCCAGGAATGGCATTAACAGCTTTAACACACTTAATTCTGCAATCCCCTAACATGGGGCCGAGGGGGATTTTCTTCCTAACACAGCTGGGGGTTGGATCATCCCAAGTGTTGTGCTGTGGCTCCCACCTGCTGCTCCTTTGGCTGGCTACAACTTGACCACATTCCACTGTTGGTCTGCTCAGGTGCCTTGACCAGAATTTAGAGGTAATATTTCAGAATAGAGATAATATTTCACCTCTGGACATCACTGTGTCAGGATAAAATAAATAATGAATAAGTTAATAAAGCCCCTCTTGCCTGGACGTTGAGTATGGGACAGAAAGCTGGGGAAGTGTTGAGGCAGATGGTGTTAATTCAGGATTTATTGCTGTCTCCCTTCACCAAGGGGGCTCAGGCAGAGCATCAGGAGCTGCTCAGGTGTTGCCTCAGACAGAGCACTCTGGTTTGGTGAGGACAAAGGGTGTCTTCATCTGCATCTTGGCAGTTCACAGCTGCATCCCAAAGGCTGTGAGGATAAACCCAGGTCCCTGTCCCCCATCTAAAGCCCTTCTTCCTGCTTCTGAAGCCCTGCTGGTGTGGTGTTGGCTCTTGGAGTGCTGATTTCAGCTCTGTCCTCTTTCCTGGCGTGGAGTTCTTGGTGTGTTCTGGGTTACAGAGCTGGGGTTGATTATTTCAGCCTCATTTGGACCTCTCAGACTGAGCATGGAGATGCTGAGGGGCAGGATTGACCTTCCCCTGGAGCTTCCCTGGCTTTGTTCATCCTGCCCTCCTCCTCCTCCTCCCTGAGTTACTCACGGTCTTTGCTCTGCTTGGTTTGGAGTTCAAAGCCCAAACCGCTTGTTAGAGCTGTTGTGGGGTGCTAAGTAATGAGTAATTAAAAAGAAAACCATGAAAACCTCAAGCAATAACACTCGTGGGTGCCCTTCTTTGTGGACTTGTTGGGAGAGCCACTGAAGAGCTCGTGTTGGTGCCAGGGCTTCCTCCAGGAAATCAGGGATAGGGTGATAGACAGATGGGAAGCAAAGCCTGATTAACATGAAGGGTTGTGGAAAAGTGCTGTTGGACACGTGTTATTTGCAGT
Organism: Agelaius phoeniceus; assembly: GCF_051311805.1. Lineage (NCBI taxonomy): Eukaryota > Metazoa > Chordata > Aves > Passeriformes > Icteridae > Agelaius > Agelaius phoeniceus. Next base: position 3,375,219 of record NC_135293.1, read on the forward strand.
ACTGCTGTAAGAAACTTCACTTTTCTAAACTGAGAAACAAGAATTTTCTGGCTGAAACTGGCTGTGCCAGGCTGGGAAGCTCTTGGCGTGGAGTCTCATCACTCCTGAGCTTCAAAAATGACACCAAGGCTCTCCTGGAGCCTCTTTGCTGCACTGAGGGAGCAGGAAAACTCAGTTTTCTTCTTTTGAAGATGAGCATTGATGAGTTGTGAGGATGAATGATAAGACTCCTCAAAAACGTTCTTGAAATGTGGAATTTACACAGAAAGGCGGAGATGAGGCAGAATTTACACAGACAGGTGGAGATGAAGCAGAATTTGCTCTGCCGAGTGGAGATGGGGCAGAATTTTCACAGAAATGTAGAGATGAGGCAGAATTTGCACTGAAAGGTGGAGATGAGGCAGAATTTACACAGAAAGGTGGAGGTGAAGCAGAATTTGCCCTGCTGAGTGGAGATGGGGCAGCATTTTCTCAGAAATGTAGAGATGAGGCAGAATTTGCACTGAAAGGTGGAGATGGGGCAGAATTTTCACTGAAGGGTGGAGATGAGGCAGAGTTTGCTCTGCCAAGTGGAGATGGGGCAGAATTTGCAGTGAAAGGTGGAGATGAGGAAGAATTTGCACTGACAAGTGAAAATGAGGCCGATTTTGCACTGAAAGGGGAGATGAGGTAGAATTTACTCTGAAAGCTGGACATGAGGCAGAACTTTCACTGAAGGGTGGAGATGAGGCAGAATTTGCTCTGCCAGGTGGAGATGAGGCAGAATTTGCACTGAGAGCTGGAGGTGAGGCAGAATTTTCACTGAGAGCTGGAGGTGAGGCAGATGCTCCACGGCTGCCCCTCCGCACAGGAAGCTCCCAGGACGAGCAGGACCAGGTGCCACCTGTGTAACCTCTCAGGTCACTCGTGGGCAGGCTCTCTGTGACACCCAGCTGCCTGTGATGTTTCTCCCCAGTGTGTCCCCCTGCCTGCAAGTCCCAGGGCTGCACGGCGGACGGGCAGTGCTGCCACAGCGAGTGCCTGGGCGACTGCACGGAGCCCAACGACCCCGCCAGGTGTGTGGCCTGCAGGAACTTCTACCTGGATGGGAGGTGTGTGGAGAACTGTCCCCCTGGGCACTACCGCTTCGAGGGCTGGCGCTGTGTCACCTTCAGCTTCTGCCAGGAGCTGCACAACAAGTGCAAGAACGCCCGCGAGTCCGGCTGCCATGTCATCCACAACAACGAGTGCGTGCACGAGTGCCCCTCAGGGTACATCATGAACTCCAGCAAGTGAGTACCTGGGCTGCAGGGAGAAAATTGGGGCTTGGCTGGGCTTTGCTCCTCCTTGGACGCGGGGTTTGGGTGGTGGGTCAAGAGCAGGAGGGTCGTTCTTGTGCTGAGAGTGACACGGTGTCATGGTTTGATGAGATGCGACCAGAAATAGAGCAAAGCAGGCTCCAACTTGGGAATAAAGGAAAAAATACTTTATTAACTTACAATATGTGAAAGAAACACGCAGAACTCAGAATGAAAACCTTCCAAAAACATTCTTCCTCCCCCCACCAAATCCCCAACACAGCACAGTGAGACAAAACCTTGGATTCTCAATCAATTTACCACCCCTCAGATAACGAACTCTCAGTTCATCACCACCCTTCAGATAATCAATTCTCAGTTCAGCAACCAGAGAGGAGTCCCTCTTGTACCATAGGCTTCCCCAGGAAACACAGTTGAAACTTCTTTGTTCAAGAGAACCGCGTGGTTTTTATAGAATGATGCCATAGATTCTGTTTGATTGGCTAACTAACAAAACCATCTTCTGTAAGTAGAGACTCTTAATCTCAGGGTCGTGGGTTTGAGCCACACGTTGGGTGCCAGCTGTGGGAATTTGTGTCTGGAGGGGCTGTTTGGGTCCAGTCCAGCTGGCTGGGGACCCCAGCCCACACGGTCTTACATAGATGAAAGCAAAGGACGAGAAGTGCTCTTCTCCAGGTGGGGATGAATTTACAGTGAAAGCTGAAGATGAGGCAGGATTTGCACTGGAAGGTGGAGATGAGGCAGAATTGGCACTGACAAGTGGAAATGAGGCAGATTTTGCACTGAAAGAGGGAGATGAGGCAGAATTTGCTCTGTCAAGTGGAGATGAGGCAGGGGATGAATGTCCTCTGTTTATTGACTTGAGATGGAAAAACCCACATGGGAAGCACTCATGGCTCATGGAGGGAGACTTTTATACCTGGGGAATGGGGGGTGGAGGAAGAGGACCATGGCCAATGGGATACCAGTAAGGAGGGGTGAGGGGAAGGACTGACCAGGGAAGTGACCACCAATGCTGATACTTAGAGTGGGGAAAAGGGGAAGAACATGTGGTCATAGGATACAAATCACGTGAACAGTGCAAATTACCAAACACCCAGTGCAAACAACTAAATAACTATTTAGTGCAACACAACAATCTTCCTCATACACCATCCTTGAGAAGAACAATGTAGGAAAACGCCACCTGCAGATTGTTTACACTGAACAAGTTATCACATCCTTACAATTCCCTAAAAATTCTCACAAGCCGCTGTGAGAAACACTTGCTGTTTCTCTCTGTCCCATGGCATCCACAGAGGAGTTGGAGCAATCACCTGGTCTGCTTTAATATGATTTACAAACTAATACCTTGCTAATTCAAGCCATTAAAAGCTCTCCCTGCCATGGGCTGGTAGTTTATTCTTCTCTTGCTTGCTGTCAAGTTTGGAAAAAGTGGGAAAGGGAGATGGTGAGAGCACAGGGAAGAGCATCCATAGTGTGGGAGGAGGGAGGTGGGCAGTGGAGAGGCTTTAGCAGCCCTGCTTCCCTGCCCTCAGGAGCAGCCTCAGGCCAGGGAGCCAGGCTGGAAAAGCACAGCAGGGAGAGGCTGTGGCTAATGAAGAGAGCACAGCGTCCTCGGAGCGCTCGTTCTCAGAATATCAGTCCCTCATCCCTGTAATTACTTTCATTGAGCAGGTTCAAGCTGTGCCAGACATAAATGCACAATGTAACAAACAAGTGTAGCACGAATCAAAGCAGGGAACAGCCATTCTGTCTATTCCCAGGGGGTTTTGACAAAGGAATTAAATAATTTATGGTGCTGAGCTGTTTATCACTGAAAACTTGGTTGTTTGTCCCGCATTACCATTCTAGATTGTGGTGAGTCAGATTTCCTATGAATATTGGTCACTTTGTGCATGTATTCGCTCCTGCCATAATAATTTCAGGGAATTCACTCTTAACAGGACTCTTTATTCCATTTCCTGTTTTGCTTTTCCAAAGAAGCAACAAGCAGCCCCTAAAGTAGCTGTGCTGCTTGTGCAACAGCCCCGTGGCCTCCCCTGTGCTGTTCCAGGCTGCTGCCAGTGGGACCTCACAGCTCTGCTCCCTGCTTTTCCTAGAGCATTTCTTTCTCTGAGCTAGTTGGGAACACATTCTTGTGGTGGTGTGACCAGGGCAAGCCATCAGCTCGTGCTGTTTAAGCAGTATTTCCCCAGAGCACAAAGCACATTCTTGCCTTTTTTTAAAGCAACATTGTGTGCAGTCCTCAATCAGAAGATTCCCAGATGCAGGGCCAGCTCTCCACTCATCAATTACACGTTTGGTTAATGATTTTGGGATGAATACTGGGCTGGGATTTATTATCTTGAAAGCCCTGGGATGGAGAGCACTGGGCAGCATCGTGGCCAATTTCCTCTTCACAATAATTCAGGTCACTTCATTTTGTTTTGTAGGGAGGTATTCACGTTTGAAGCGTGGAAGTGACAATTTAAGACCATTTAAATTTATCAGCAGTGATTTTCAAGGCCAGGTTGGCTGGGGCTTGGTGCAAGGTGTGGAAAGAGGTTGGAATGGGACAAGCTTTAAGATCCCTTCCAACCCAAACCGTTCCACAATTCTGCGCCCCTCTTTGGAGTTCCTAAAAAGCCAACCCCACGACAGATTGATCCCTCAGGGCGCTGCTGGGGCCATCCTGCTGACCCTGCTCCATTCCTGTGCTGTTTTGCAGCCTGCACTGCACGCCCTGTGCAGGGCCCTGCCCCAAGGTGTGTGACTTTGGCAAGGAGAAGACCATCGACTCGGTGACCTCGGCGCAGGCGTTGCGGGGCTGCACCGTGGTCAACGGCAGCCTGGTCATCAACATCCGCGGGGGAAGTAAGTGGGCACAGCTGGGCAAGCAGGGACACCCCTCAGCCTGAGAGGGACCCAGAGAAACCAGCACAAAGCAAAGGCTTGCAACTGATGGTTTTTGTTCATCGATTGCTGCCAGTTCTCCTGAATTAACGTAAAGAAATTAAATATTAATGTTTATTAATCGTTGCGTTCGCGTTCTCTGGAAAAATCCCTTTGCCCAGGATTTTTCTCCTGGGAAGCTGAGAAGCCTCAGAAAAAGGAAAACAATTCTTCTCCCATTTGCTTCTCCTGTGTTTTGCCCGTGTGGAATGTGTTTGGGGATTGTTTACCCACAGGTGGTTGTTTCATTGGTTTCTGGTGTGAGTTGTTTTTACTCTTTCCCAATCAGTGCCAAGCTGTGTCAGGACTCTGGAGAGAGTCACAAATTTTCATTATTATCTTTTTAGCATTTTAGCATAGTAACTATCATTTCTGTATTCTTCAGTATAGTATAGTACAGTATAGTATTCTTTAATATAATATAGTATCATAAAATAATAAATTAGCCTTCTGAGAACGTGGAGTCAGATTCATCATTCCTCCCTGCCATGAGGATCTCAGCAAATACAATAATTATTATTGTTAAATATTAATGTTTGGGCTTTAATTTTTTCATATTGATGTTAATTGTTTAATATTCACGTAATATGTGGGTGTTTCTGTCTATGATACCAGAAAACTCTTCCCAATGTTTTCCTCTCCATAGATAACATAGCAGCTGAGCTGGAAGCAAACCTTGGCTTGATAGAAGAAATCTCAGGTTACCTAAAAATCCGCCGCTCTTATGCCTTGGTTTCTCTTTCCTTTTTTCGGAAGCTCCATCTGATCAGAGGAGAGACACTTGAAGCTGGGTGAGTTCTCTCAAAAGATGCTTTATTTGAATGTTTTGAAGTACCAGGAGTGCCACTTCTATCGGGGTGATTTGTATTGGGAAACAATTCCCAAGTTATTTTTAAATGTTCCTCTGCCCATGGCTCGTGCCTTACCAGGGCAGACAATTTACATTCATTTTTCTTTGGTGCCTGAATTAGTGCAAAAAGAGTTTTTCATGTATCCTCTCCCAAACCATGTTTTCATTGTTCTGTTTTCAGGAATTATTCTTTTTATGCCTTGGACAACCAGAATCTTCGCCAGCTCTGGGACTGGAGCAAACACAACCTCACTATTGCACGGGGCAAACTCTTCTTCCACTACAACCCCAAGCTGTGCTTGTCAGAAATCCACAAGATGGAGGAGATCTCTGGGACTAAGGGGCGTCAGGAGAGGAATGACATAGCCCTGAAGACCAACGGGGATCAGGCCTCCTGTAAGAGCCTCAAAACAAAGCTTTGCTTCCCTTTCCTCTCCCTCTGCCCTGCTCTCCTCATGCTCCTTTTTCTCCCAGCCCAGCCCATGATGCTTTTCCTGGCTTTTTCATCCCTTTTCATCCCTTTGGTAAAGCAGCAGACGTTGCCCCTTGCCTGTGCACTCACTGTCGCTGTGCCACGAGTTAAAGTCCCCACGGGATCTCCCTCTGGCACCCTTGGTCCCACAAAACCCTGGGAGGTTTTTGGGGCTGGGAGTGTATTTATTATGTCTTTTTGAAGAGTTTAGCACAGTGTAACCTCGGCCCAGGCTGGGACTTTGTGTTACTGCTGAGTACCTGATTAATAGTCATAATCTGCTTTTCCCATGTCATGAGGCAACATGGAATAAACACAGGAGAAACAGGATTTCCACCCATCCCTGCAGCCACGTGAGGCAATTGCCATGACAACAGGCAGGGAAAAATTTCCAACAATTTTTGCAATGCCTCTCTAAGGTTTTTCACCCAACAGCTTTCTTCAGGAACAACGATCAGACAGCTCCTGTGTCAGCAAACAGCACAGGATGGGCTTTGAAGTTGTGCTGCTGAAGATGGGGTTCTGCAGACATTTATTTTGGCAGCAATACTGCAAGAAATGCAGTCCTTCTGCACCCCCAGCCCTGCTGTTTGTTCTCTTTCTGTGCCACCAACAATCCCCTTTCTCTGTTTATACCAGGGCTCTATTGTGGAAGTAATCAAGGGTAGGAAAAACCCAGCTCTGTTCTGAGCTGGTGGCATCTCTCTGCTCTGATTCATTCTCAGCCCCACAGAGATTCACCTGCACACAGGAACAGGAGCACATGCAGGTGGTCATGGGCCCCTTGGAGCTCAGGATATTCTGTGAAGGACATGGGGACAGAGGCAGTGACCCATCCCTGCAGTTGGGTTGTGATCCTGGGAGATCACAAAAAAGCTCAGCATTGACTGAACTGGGATTTCAGACCCTGGCTCACAACCTGCAGGGCAGCTTGGGCATCCTGTGGCTTCACTGTCCCTCTGCTTTTGGGGACAGCACTGCCAGAAGAGCCCAAGGTCCTTTCCCATCCAGAACATTCCAGGATTCTGTGATTTCTGATCCTGTCCTCGTTGATGCAGCTGTTTGTGAACAGACCTAAAAAGTGCAGATCTTTCAGTTGACTCAGTTTCCTGGTCTGGTTTCCCACATATCACCACAGGCAGCCAGGCCAGCACAGAGGGAGAGGGGAATGCAATGGCTGTGACCTGAAACCTGGCAGCACCAGTGAAAAACACCCACGGAGCCTCTGGGGCACCACAGCTCAGCCTGGGCAGAGGCAAGGAGCACAAGGAATCAGCTGTCTGTAAAGTTCATCTCCTCCCATGGGACACTGAAAAACTCTTCCCACATTGGGGATGAACCTGAATTTGAGTAGATCCAGCTCTGCCTGTGGCTCCTGGGCTGGTGTTTGGTGTGAAGGCAGTTGGAGGAGACAGTTGCATTTCTCTTTGCCAGCTTCACCCTCACCCTGCTGAGCTGGTGTCTGTGCCACCCCCACCTCAAACCACAGCTTGCCAGGTTGTTTGGCTTTTTGTTTGCTTTTACATTTCAAGCTCAGCTTTCACATTGGCAGCATCCTGTTTACTAAAAAAAAAAAATAGAAAGGGGAAAAAAAAAGCGCCCCTGTTTGTTCTGGATGTGGTGCCAGTGGAATAAATGTTCTTCCTCCTGTTGCAGCTACTGCAGGAATAGCAAATTCAGTCAGAGCCACTTGGGCTGGGGGCACAGAACATGTCATACCATGTCCCTTGAGCTCCATCCTCCTGCAAACACCCTCCTGTTTGCAGAGGGACCTCGCTGCTCCTGGGCAAGGCTGGAAGTTCTTCTGCTTCATTTCTGTGGCCTCTTGCCTTCTGTGCAAACCATATTGCTGGGTTCAGCTGTGCAGATCATCATCAGTTGTGAAATGTGTTGCCTTTAGATTTCTCGCTTTTTGGAATTTAGTTCAGCTCTTCTGCAGTGTCATTTTCATGAAATCATAGAAAAATTTAACCTTAGGAGGGCATTGATACCAGCCACTGATCTGAGGTAGGAATGGCTGCCAAGTAAGAGAAGGTTTTACTGGGCAGCTCTTCTCAGTGCCAACATCCTCACAGTTATCTTCAACTTCTAAGATAATCAAAACCAAAATTTAAATTACGTTTGATGCTTCGTTTTTCAGCATCAATAAAACTCTTGTCACTTCTCACTTGTTACAGGTGAAAACGAACTGCTGAAATTTTCCTCCATTAGGACCTCTCATGACAAGATCCTGCTGAAGTGGGAGCCCTACTGGCCCCCTGATTTCCGTGACCTCCTGGGGTTCATGCTGTTCTACAAGGAGGCGTAAGTGACCCCTCAGGGCACAGCTGTGGCCTTGCTGGGCTGCCACCAGCAGCAGCTGGCATTCAGAGGGGGATGTTGAACCTGCTGGATGGGCAAAGCTGTTCAGTCTCTGATTTTGTGGCTCCTGCACTAAAGTTTCCAGTGATATCCTTCTGTAAAAGTGTTCATTAAGGTCCCTGACTTGTGCACAGTCACAATTCCTCATTTAAGAGCAATCCAAACTTTAATTATTCTTGCTGTTCTAGACACGCATACTTGAACCATGGAGTTTCTCATCTCCTCACAGTTCCTCATTTAAGAGCAATCCAAACTTTAATTATTCTTGCTGTTCTAGACACACATACTCGAACCATGGAGTTTCTCATCTCCTCACAGTTCCTCATTTAAGAACAATCCCAACTTTAGTTATTCCTGCTGTTCTAGACACACATACTCAAACCATGGAGTTTCTCATCTCCCCACTATCTCTGTGGAATGCTGAGGGTTTTCTCCCCTTTGAGGTGGGAAAGATTCTTTTAGAAAAAGAGAAATATTCTTTTAGAATCAAGGTAACGAAGCTGATTTCCATCAAGCTCACAATAATCAGTCTGGATTTAGTTCTTGGGGTCATGTTGGGCACAGACCCTGCTCTGTGATGCTGTTGGAGGCCCAGATGACAAAGCTCCCAATGCCTCCATTTCAGAATAAATACAATGAGATCATTTTACTTTCTCTGAAGGGTAAAAGGTGATAACTTCCAGTGTGTCTTTAGAAATGTTTTTAGGAGCCTGATTGAGGATTCTGTTAATTGGAGCCTTCTCTTTCCTCAAGTCCCTACCAGAACGTGACGGAGTTCGATGGCCAGGACGCCTGTGGCTCCAACAGCTGGACAGTTGTGGATGTGGATCCCCCACCACGCTCCAACGAGCCCAAAGCCCAGGCCCAGCCAGGCTGGCTCCTGAGGGGCCTGAAGCCCTGGACACAGTATGCAGTGTTTGTGAAAACCCTGGTCACCTTCTCCGACGAGCGGCGCACGTACGGCGCCAAGAGCGAGATCATCTACGTGCAGACCAACGCCACGGGTCAGTGCAGCACCCTGCAGGGCTAAAACCAGGCCTAACTGAGTCTGCTTGGGGCTTAGCCAGGAAATTTCCCACTGCTCTGCTTTGGTAGGGTGGAATTATCCAAGAAACTTCCCACTGCCCTGGAGGAATTATCCAGGAAACTTCCTTCCCACTGCTGTGCTTTGGTAGGGAGGAATTATCCAGGAAACTTCCCACTGCCCTGGAGGAATTATCCAGGAAACTTCTCACTGTCCTGCTTTGGTAAGGAGGAATTGTCCAGGAAACTTCCTTCCCACTGCCCTGCTTTGGTAGGAGGGAATTATCCAGGAAACTTCCCACTGCCCTGGAGGAATTATTTAGGAAACTTACACTGCCCTGCTTTGCTAGGAGGGAATTATCCAGGAAACTTCCTTCCCACTGCCCTGCTTTGGTAGGAGGGAATTGTCCAGGAAACTTCCTTCCCACTGCCCTGGAGGAATTATCCAGGAAACTTCCTTCCCACTGCCTGCTTTGGTAGGGAGGAATTGTTCAGGAAACTTCCTTCCCACTGCCCTGGAGGAATTATCCAGGAAACTTCCCACTGCCCTGCTTTGGTAGGGAGGAATTATTTAGGAAACTTTCCACTTCCCTGGAGGAATTATCCAGAAAATTTCCCACTGCCCTGCTTTGTAGGGAGGAATTGTTCAGGAAACTTCCTTCCCACTTCCCTGGAGGAATTATCCAGAAAACTTCCCACTGCCCTGCTTTGCTAGGGAGGAATTCTTAAACCAGGGATGTGATTCCAGATGGTGCCAATGGGCACCTCTTCCATCCACTTTGTGTGACCTTGTTAAGATAAGGCTGGAGGAGACCTCCAGGATGATCCAGCCCAGGCTGGAGGAGCCTGCTGGGTGCCAGGGAATGCTTGATTGCCACAGAAATGGGGATTTGCCTGTGCTGGTGCCTGCTTTGGCAGGCTCTGAGGGCAGTGCAGTGACCTCTGTCTCTTGCCCACCCCCAGTCCCGTCGGTCCCGTTAGATCCCATCTCTGTCTCCAACTCCTCATCCCAAATCATCCTCAAGTGGAAGCCTCCCTCAGAGCCCAATGGGAACATCACACACTACCTGGTGTACTGGCAGCAGCAGGCAGAGGACAGTGAGCTCTATGAACTCGATTACTGCCTCAAAGGTGAGTGGCTGCTTCTCCCTCCAGCCCTTTCCCTCCGTCTCTCCCAGAATTGGGGTTTTCCCTTGGGGGTGCTCTGGGGGTCCCAGTCCTGCTGGATTCAGGACTGTTTTTCTGGCATCAGCTCTGTCCCTCCCTATTCTGTTACATTAGGTGCTGCTGCCAAGGTATGTGCAAAAGGTCTAAAAATGTTTTTTACAAAGTAATCACATGTTTTTTCCTTTGGGGAATCTCCCTTCTGCCCTTGCTCCTTTTAAACTGAATTATGAGTTTAATAGCAACAAGCAAAGTTAAAAATTTGGGTGCTGCTGGAGCTCAGGGTTAAGTTAATTTTTGAAGGCAGCTGGTCCCTGGTTTGGAATTCCTTGAGAACACAGAATTGCACTGCAGACTCCAAAATCTCACCTGCTGCTCTGTGTTACCTGAACTGGGATAAAGCAGCATCCAAGCTCCATTGCAAAACCAGCATTTTTGAATTAAAGGCCTGTCAGAAAAGAGGGAACTGCTCAGGCCTGGATGTGAAATATGGGATGCCCAAATGTGCCATGAATCCTGTGTACACTGGTTTGGGATCTTTTTGTAGGATCAAACATCTTCTGCCAAGACAGGCACAAGTGACACTAAAACCGTTTTGTCTCCAGGATTAAAGCTGCCCTCAAGGACTTGGTCTCCTCCTTTTGAATCTGAAGACCCCCAGAAGTATAACCAGAGTGAAGCTGAGGATGTCAGTGGGGAATGTTGCTCCTGTCCTAAAACAGACTCCCAGATCCAGAAGGAGCTGGAGGAATCTGCTTTCCGCAAGACCTTCGAGAATTATCTCCACAACGAGGTTTTTGTGCCCAGGTGAGAACATCAAACAGGGCTCAGGGGCAGGGAAAGGTAATTGAGGATTAAATAAAAATACCAGCTTGGACACAGCCACATGGCCAGGCTTCCATGAGCTTGTCTAGTCCAGCTGGATATGGGTGTTGGAATGGGGAGAGCAGAGCACCTACCATGGATCTTCCTGCAGATTGGGAATCTCCTGTTTCCATTTCCTGTCCCTGAATTCTCCTCAGCTCAAGAATAAAGTGAGAATCCTTAACAAACAGCCTGCAGCTCATCTGGCATCAGATGATGCCAAAAATAGCGATTTTCTTTTCCTGTCTTGAAATTTTGTGGTCAAGTTTTTCATTGAGTTGAAAAGAAAGGAGAAGGGCAGTTTACCAGGCCACAGCCTCGTCCTCCAGCGTGGTATTTGTGGTCTCCCTTCACTTAGTGTGGGAAATGCCTCCAATACCATGAGGAATGTGAGTGCCTGGGTGGTGAATGTCCTGTTTGCAGTGGCACACTTGGTGTCACATTAAGTGGTGTTGAATATCTTCACACTTCATCTGCAGCCTGGGGAGGAAGTGCTGGGGAGCAGGGTAGAATCTGTGGTGATTTACCCTTCTCCCTCTCATGCCTTTTGTGCTCTAAATTTATTCTCTGCTTGCTGCCCTCAGCCAACAAACCTGCATTTGCAGCTGCCTGACAAAAGCTGGGTCACTGCACTGAGCATTTTCCCTGGGGCTCCCTGCCCTGGTGCCTGCAGTCCTCACCTGGAAGCTTGAGCAGAGCCCCTCCTTTTGCTGTTGGTGCCCATCAGGATGAGCTCCAGTGTGCCACAGGATGCCAGGACATGACATATTCCAAAGCAGAGGAGAACCAAGCCACATGCAAAAGCCAGACTCCTCCTGATGCAGGCAGACAATTCTGACACTCTGATTTCTTTCTTTTTTTTTTCCCCCACCCCCAATTTTATTGTGCAGCCAGCCCAGGATACTTCTCAGGCCAGTTTTTCTGGGGTATACATTTTAGGAAGAAACCAATCACCAGGATGTGCCACCTTGTCAGCCTTCTGAGGAAGAAATCCCCACATCCCATGGCCAGCTAATCCTGCCACGTGCCCTGCTTGTCCTCCCTGGCAGGCTCCAGGCTGTCAGCACATAAATCAGAATTCTTCTTCCTGTGAATACTGTGCTATCACCTGCTCACAGAGCCTGGCAGGGAGCAGGGAGTGTGGTTTAATTTACTTCAGGTGCTTTTTTTGTGGCTCCTGAGAGTTCAGTGACCTCTCCTGAGGTGCTGTGTGGCCTCTCCTGGAGAGCAGGAGCTTGCCAGTCACGAGAGGAATGGCAGGGATGAGGCCATCAGGGAACAGGAGATGCCAGGGGAGCAGAATCACAGCAGTTTCTCCCTGATATCTTCTTGTTTTCCATGTGCCATTGCTGCCCTCCTGCCCTGCTGCCAGCGATCTGATCCCTGGGCAGGATCCAGCCTCAGTGCAGGGCTGATCTCACCCTCTGGCAATCACAGCTCCTTCCCTTGGGCACGCTGGTTACCCACTCCAGGAGCCACTGTCACACCTCCTGGGGCTCAGTTTTCTCTGGCAGTGACAAAAAGCCAAATGAGAAGTTCAGGAATGTTCCTCTGTGCAGGCAGAGCTGGCAGTGCCTCACTCCAGGTCCCCTTTGGGGCTGAACAAAGCGGCCATCTTTGTTTGTTGGGTGTTTTGTTTCTTCTTTCCTGGGTTATTTGCTCTCATTTTGGAGGAGCTGTGCACAGGTTGGAGCTCAGGGCTGGGTGTGTGGAGTCTCCATCCCTGGAGGTCCAGCATGGTCCTGAGCCACCTGCTGCAGCTGCTTTGGGCCAGGAGCTGGGGTCAGACAATCCCCAGAGGTGCCTCCAGCCTCAGCCCTCCATGATTCTGTGGAAAGCAGGGAGAGACTCAGAAAAAGTCCTGAGGGGCACAGAGGAGCTCAGTGGCTGCTGTTCAGGGTGTCATTCCAGGTGTTCCCTCCATTCCTTCACCACTGCAGCAGGAGCAGCCCCAGTTCTTTGTCTCTGTCCTCCACACATTTGTGCCATTCCCAATATTCTTGGGGAGCAAGATCTGAGGGATGACTCACTTTAAAAGTTGTTTCCCCTGTATTTCCCAATTCAGTTAATTGTACAGAGAAATCTAAAATGCTTTGGCCAGGCCAGCTGACCTGGGGTAGTTTCAGGGCTGTGGAAAAGCTTGGCTTAAGGTACCAGAGGCATTTTTGGAATCCCCCAGCACAGGCCATGCTGTGTGTGCTGAGGTGTCACCACCAGCCCCCTCACACCCCCTGGTCACCTGTGAGGACAGGAGGGACCTGGACCTGAGGGTTTCACAGGGGCTCCCTGGAGCTGCTGAGATGGCCTCAATGCAAATTACACTGGAACAACTCTGAGAAAAATCAGATGTTTGAAAACACAGAGAATTTGGCAAGAAAATTGCTGCAAATCCAGGATAATAAATATGGGAAGATTGGGGATTTACAGCTTCAAAAGCTTTTCTTAACTTACTGTGACTTGAGAAGGAAGGAATTCTTGCATTTTACTCTTGTGTTGCATCAGTGGTCAAATTACTGTTTTACTTGTGAAAAACAAAATTCCCTTGAACACGAGGATCAGCTGAATTCACACTGGATAAACAGAGGGTGTAGCTTTGCTTTTATGCAAACCAGGTCCTGTTTGACCATAAGGAATCCTTCCCAAGGAGGGAGGTGGCATGACCCAGAGCTGGGTCCCTGAACTCTGCCCCATCCTGAGGGGGCACTGCTCACAGCACCACACAGGCTGAGGGAGCAGCAGCTCCAAAAGGAGTTAATTAGTAATTAAGAAAGAGAAAACTTAAAACTGGAATGTGTTTGCTGAACCTGCCTGTAGGATTGATGGGGGTAGCACAGTCAGGACAGATGGAGATGAGAGATCTCTGCAGCCAGGTCGTGGAACTTGGGGTTTATTGCAAAGGGCCTGGGTGCAGGGCCCTGCTGGGAGCTGCCAGGCACAGCTCAGAGCAGGCCCCAAAGAGGGAGAGAGAGATAAAGAGAGTGGTAAAGAGAGAATGAGAGAGTAAAAGAGAGGATCAGAGGGTGAGGTTCCTGTTACAATACAATAAATCTTCTTCTGGTCTTGGAATTTGAGGTTTATTGCAAAGGGCCTGGGTGCAGGGCCCTGCTGGAGCTGCCAGGCACAGCTGGAGCAGGCCTGAGAGAAGAGAGGGGCAGAGAGGATGAGAGGGTGAGAGAGTAAGGGAGTAAAAAAGGTAAGAGAGTAAAAGGCAAGAGAGCAAAGTTCCCATTACAATACAATAAATCTTCTTCTGTGTTGAATATTCTGATTCTCACTAACCAATCTAGTACAAGATACAAATCCTATAGCATTTCCATACAGCCTATAGGAATCACTACATTACCATACTGTGTTACATTTTAAACCCTAAAAACTCCTCTTTGGGCCCCTTCTGCCAGGCTGGCAGGGTCTGCTCTGACCCTTGGAGCTGCCTGCAGGCAGAGGGTGTTGTTCCATCAAAAGGGGATCACCTTCAGCCGGCCATGCCATTGTTTTCCAGTTGTTCAGTAACTGAGGGATCTCAAAGCTTGCTTTTATTTCAATCTCACTTATAGTTTCTATATTCTCAAAATCTTTTGCCAGACAATCATATTTATAAGGCTTTCCCCTTTCATCTTCCCCAACACCTGCCATCTTATTTATCATCAGGTGGATGAATATTGTGTCCTGGCTGGGAGGGCAGGCAGGCCCTGGCACAGGGTGCCCAGAGCAGCTGGGGCTGCCCCTGGATCCCTGGCAGTGCCCAAGGACAGGCCTTGGAGCAGCCTGGGACAGTGGGAGGTGTCCCTGCCATGGCAGGGGTGGCACTGGATGGGCTTTGAGGTCCCTTCCAACCCAAACCATGCTGAGATAATGACAACTCTGTGAATATTTGTGTTGTGTGCAGTGTTTAGGTTGAGGACATCTCAAACTCTGCTTTTGGCTGGTGCCTTTTGCTGCAGGAGGAGAAACAGCTCCAGGGAAGGTGGGGGAGACCTGTGAGAGCAGATCCCTGTTGGGACTGGGGCTGGCCATGGCCTGGTAGTCAGAGGTGGCAGTGGAAAGTTCAGTTCAGCAGCAAAGATTTGCTTCAACAGCTTGTTACATTTTTAGAGCCTGGAGATGCCTCAAGTGTGGGTTCAGATCAGGTCACTCTTTGTACCCTTTAATAGCTGCACACACATGCACACACACACAAAAATATCATCACCCCCTTAAAATACATGGTCTGGATTTCAACTGGCATTAATTCCTTTTGTGTAACTGAATACAGTTACTGATTCACCACCTTGGTTAGTTCCTGACCTGGAATTCCCCGTGGCAAATATGTGGCAGCACATAAGAGTGTTAGATTGAGCACTTTTGGTTTGGTACTGATCCCTTCTTTTTATATTTTCTTTTCCTTGCCAAGAAAATGAAATTTTTGAATGTTTCTTAATTCTGTTGAATTTATTCTGTTTATTTGCTGACAAAACCTGATATTAAAACTGACTGGTGGCACTCAGTGCAGACAGGGAAGGTGACATGGTCACACTGCAGGTGCTGGTTTTACAAGTGAAAAAAATCACATTTTCAGATGGAAATGCAATAACCTGAGGAGCAACATTTGGTTAACAAAACCACACAGTGAATATATAATCAGAATCATGAGTTCTAAATGCATGCCTTGAAAAGGACTTAATAGATTTGATCTCTTGGGAAGAGGTTAAAATGCTTTGTGTATCCATCGAGGTTCAGCCTTGGGGGTGAGAGTGGCAAATGTATTCCAGAGAGCTGGGAGAGTGGCCTTTTGCTTTAAAAATGGTGACACCTGGGACATGTGGCATATCTGAGGTCACTGTGGTGTGACCTGGTGTGCTCAGGCTGCAGCTCCAAAGCATTGCAACCCTGCCCCAGGCATCTGTGAGGCAACCTGGTAAAGTTAGACTCAGCTGAGAGACCCAGGGGAACTTGAATTCTCAAGCAAACACTTGAAGCTTGGGTTGGTTTATTTTTATTTTATCTCCCTGTGTGCAGTTGTGCAGATACAGAATTTTGTAAAGATGCGTGTCTTGGTTAAAAAAAAAAAAAAATCCTGAATTTCTTTGTTGCTTTGCAAATATCAGGACATCTCAAACTCTGCTTTCTGGCTGGTGCCTTTTGCTGTAAGAGGAGAATTGCACCAGGGAAGGCAGAGGGAAGCAGGGAAGGTGGCAGAGACCCGTGAGAGCAAATCCCTGTTGGGGCTGATCATGGCCTGGTAATCAGAGGTGGCAGTGGAAAGTTCAGTTCAGCAGCAAAGATCTGAGTTTGGAGTTTTCAGTGGCACTCAGAGTTGGAGTTTTCAGTGTCACTCAAAGTTGGAGTTTTCAGTGGCACTCAGCTCTGCCATCTGGACCCTTCCTGTCCAGCTGCATGTGTTGGCACTGGCTGTGGCACTGACCTGGTGACCGTGTTGCCCAACAGGCCATCGAGAAAACGAAGGGACCTGGGCTCTGTGGCAAACTCCACCGTGGTGTTCCCCACCATCCCATCCTCCCCCAACAACTCAGCAGCAGCTGAGGGTGCAGAGGAGCAGAAACCTTTTGAGAAGGTGCTGTCCAAGGAGTCGCTGGTGATCTCGGGGCTGCGCCACTTCACCGGGTACCGCATCGAGCTGCACGCCTGCAACCACGACGCCCAGGAGTCCCGCTGCAGCGTGGCAGCCTATGTCAGTGCCAGGACCATGCCAGAAGGTGATTCTGCCCCTCAGCCCTGCTGTGCCTTGGTGGTTCCTCCCAAAATGCTGCTTTTCCCACGGGAGGCAGCTGCAATGTGGAAGAGAGGGGCTGTCCGTATGTCCCGGTGGGAAAGGAGGATGGGTGAGGTGTGAATTTTGCCCAAAAACATGAAACTAAACCTGATCTTGAACTTGGTTCTAGCTAAAGCTGATGACATTGTTGGCCCAGTGTCCCATGAGCTGGTGGAGAAGAACACAGTGCATCTGAAGTGGCAGGAGCCAAAGGAGCCCAACGGCCTCATTGTGCTCTACGAGGTGAACTACGGGCGCCTTGGGGACACCGAGGTGAGAGCTTCTGTCACAGCACCTTTGGTGGGAGCTTCTGTCCCAGCACCTTTGGTGGGAGGTTCTGCTATCACAGCACCTTTGGTGGGAGGTTCTGCTGTCCCAGCACCTTTGGTGGGAGGTTCTGGTGTCCCAGCACCTTTGGTGGGAGGTTCTGCTGTCCCAGCACCTTTGGTGGGAGCTTCTGTCCCAGCACCTTTGGTGGGAGGTTCTGTCCCAGCACCTTTGGTGGGAGGTTCTGTCCCAGCACCTTTGGTGGGAGGTTCTGCTGTCCCAGCACCTTTGGTGGGAGGTTCTGGTGTCACAGCACCTTTGGAGAAGTGGCTGCCCCTGGGAGCTCTTTAGGACCTGACAGTCCTTGTGCTTGCAGTGCCCTGACTAGTTGGGTTTCCTGGTGCACAACTAAAGGAATTCAAAACTTCACTGGTGAATTTGTCTCCTCTGGAAGCTTGGGATGGCATCAGTGTCAGTCCCAAGGGACAGAGCTGGTGTCAGTCCCAGGGGGACAGGGCTGCTGTCAGTGCAGTGGGGACAGGGCTGGTGTCAGTGCCACAGGGACAGTGGCACTCCCCAGTGCAGGCCCAGAACCAGAGCAGCACATGGCACTTGCTCTCTGTAACCTGACCTACTGCCCTGCAAAGCACAAATCCAGCACAAACCACTAACCTGGAGCAGACTGACAGCCCTTGGGTGTGTGCTTGCCAGCTGGGAGGTGCTGCAGGAGCCCCAGGGAGTTCTCAGGGAGCCGCAGGAGCCTTGAGGAACTTACAGGGAGCTCTGGGTGCTGCAGGAATCCTGAGGAGCTGTCAGAGAGACATGGATCTTACAGGAGCCCCCAGGAAACTCTCAGGAAGCCCTGGGTGCTGCAGGAGTCCTGGGGAGCTTTCAGGGAGCCCGGGGTGCTGCAGGAACCTCCAGGAAACTCTAAGAGAGCCCCAGGAAACTCTCAGGGAGCCCTGGGTGCTGCAGGAGCCCCCAGGAGCTTTCAGGGAGCCCAGGGTGCTGCAGGAAACTCTCAGGGAGCCCCGGGAGCTGTCTGGGAGCCCTGGGTGCTGCAGGAGCCCCCAGGAGCTGTCAGGGAGCCCCGGGTGCTGCAGGAGCCCCCAGGAAACTCTCAGGAAGCCCTGGGTGCTGCAGGAACCTCCAGGAAACTCTCAGGGAGCCCCAGGAAACTGTCAGGGAGCTCTGGGTGCTGCAGTAGCCCCCAGGAGCTGTCAGGGAGCCCCGGGAGCTGTCAGGGAGCTCTGGGTGCTGCAGGAACCTCCAGGAAACTCTCAGGGAGCCCCAGGAAACTCTCAGGGAGCCCCAGGAGCTGTCAGGGAGCCCCAGGTGCTGCAGGAACCTCCAGGAAACTCTCAGGGAGCCTCGGGAGCTGTCAGGGAGCCCCCAGGAGCTGTCAGGGAGCCCCGGGTGCTGTCAGGGAGCCCCGGGTGCTGTCAGGGAGCCCCGGGTGCTGCAGGAGCCCCCAGGAGCTGTCAGGGAGCTCTGGGTGCTGCAGGAACCTCCAGGAAACTCTCAGGGAGCCCCAGGAAACTCTCAGGGAGCCCCAGGAGCTGTCAGGGAGCCCCGGGAGCTGCAGGATGAGCCTGGCACAGCCCTGTCCCCACAGGAGGCCCATTTCTGCGTGTCCCGCAAGCACTTTGCCAGCGAGGGCGGCTGCAGGCTGCGGGGGCTGCAGCCTGGCAACTACAGCGTGAGGATCAGAGCCACCTCCCTGGCGGGGAACGGCTCCTGGACAGAGCCCACCTACTTCTACGTGGCTGATTACTGTGAGTTCATTTCATTTTGGACTTTCAATCCCCGACAGAAACTCGGGTTATTTCTGGAGGATGGGGTGTAGCAAGCAGGGAGTCACTAAATGTTTACCAAATACATCTGTTGTCAAGAACCTGAAATCACTTGGAAACACATGGCTTTTGTTTATTAGTCCTCATTCTGACCAGCCTCACATTTTGATGTGAAATTGCTTCTAGTTTTGTATTGGTTCCAATTTATTGAAGGGGGCGATTTTATTGAGGAAAAAATTTGTGTTTTGGACTTGTATAATATCTCCAACTCTCTCTTTCTCTCTTAGTGAATGCTCAGCCAAATATTGCTGTTATCATTGTTCCTATTATTTTTGCCATAATAATTGCTGGAATTATTGGAGCTGCTTACGTGCTTGTGAAAAAGAGGTGAGTGCAGTCTCCTCTTGTTTTCACCAGAAACACCAAAATTTACATCCAAAAGTTTTGCTGCTTTGTTGGGAGTCAGTTTTTGTTTAGTTTTCTAATTTCCATAGTGATTGCGGCATTAATATAAGTGCAGGAAATAGTTTGTGCCATATGGGGACAGTTTATTTGCTGCATGCTTTGGGGATTGACCAAACTGCCCCCACCTCAGAGGCTGCAGAGTGCTGAGGGTTTTGTGTCTCTTCCAGACAAACCGAAGGACCAACGGGACCCCTGTATGCATCCTCCAACCCTGAGTACATCAGTGCCAGTGATGGTGAGAGCAACCAGGGCTTCTTTCTTGTGTAATCTTGCAGTCAGTGCAGCAGGATGGGCTGGGGGTTGTTTTTGTGGGGTTTTCTGGTCCTTTTGTAGAATTCACCCCCCCTCAATCTGGCAGCACCACCCAAAGCTGCTGCGGGAGTGTCTTTCAGAAGATGCTCTGTCACTGACATATTTTATGAAAAATCCTTTTGCAAAAATCTTTTCTCCTGAGAAGCTGAGAAGCCTCAGAAACAAAATGTAATCAATAATTATCTGCTGCTGTAGAATGCAACAAATGCATCTTTAATTAATCCATGATAACCAATGACAGCCACATGTGTCGAAGCTGTGAGCAGTCACAAAATTCCCTTCCCTTCCCTTCCCTTCCCTTCCCTTCCCTTCCCTTCCCTTCCCTTCCCTTCCCTTCCCTTCCCTTCCCTTCCCTTCCCTTCCCTTCCCTTCCCTTCCCTTCCCTTCCCTTCCCTTCCCTTCCCTTCCCTTCCCTTCCCTTCCCTTCCCTTCCCTTCCCTTCCCTTCCCTTCCCTTCCCTTCCCTTCCCTTCCCTTCCCTTCCCTTCTTTCTTCTATTCTTTTAGTATAGCTCTAATATATCATTTTCTTTAATATAATATATATCATAAAATAATAAATCAGCCTTCTAAAACATAAAGTCAAAAATCTGATCTCGTCCTGAGCTCCCTGCAAACAGCACCACAATGCTCAGCTCAGAATGTTCCCCTGTGCCCCACAGTTTATGTCCCTGACGAGTGGGAGGTGCCTCGGGACAAGATCACGCTGCTGAGGGAGCTGGGCCAGGGCTCCTTTGGGATGGTGTACGAGGGCATTGCCAAGGACATCGTCAAGGGAGAGCCCGAGACGCGCGTGGCCGTGAAGACGGTGAACGAGTCGGCCAGCCTGCGCGAGCGCATCGAGTTCCTCAACGAGGCCTCTGTGATGAAAGGCTTCAGCTGCCATCATGTGGTAAGTGCTGGCTGCCTCAGCACGCAGCTCTGCAGTGCCTTCAGGGCCCAACCATCAGCTGGCCAAGGCAGCTGATCCATCAGAGCTGGGGTCTCTCCCTGCTGGATTCCCCATTCTGCCCAAGTAGTTTTGCTGCTGCTCTTTTTAAACCTCTCAGCCTGACAGGGCCTTGTGGGGCTGTTCTCAGCTCTGTTTGGACACAGCCTCAAGGGAATTTCTCACTCCTTTTCCAGGTTCGCCTCCTCGGAGTGGTCTCCAAGGGACAGCCTACTCTGGTGGTCATGGAGCTGATGGCACATGGGGATCTCAAAAGTTACCTGCGCTCTTTGAGGCCTGAAGCTGAGGTAAAGAAAGGAGAGAGGGAGTCTGTTGTGGAACAGTGACTTGATCTGTCTTGTGGACTTAGTTGTTAATTGCAGCCCCGAGATATGTGAATGACTCAGAGCTCTTCAGTTTTTGGTCTTGAAGTTGTTTATTAATTCTTATCTATAAAATTTTGTTTCTGCCCAGCCAAGGTCTGCTCAGCAGGGCAGCCACAGGCACTCTGACCGCCCCCGAGGCTCAGGGGTTGTCTTTTTCTACTACAAACTACGTATAAGATATTTACAATTACTTCCCAATACCTATCACCTATGTTAGACAGTGCACTTCTATTCTAAACCAATCCCAAAGTGCAAGCATCACAGCAGAAGATGGAGGTAGATAAGAAGAAGGACTGGACACACCCAAGTTCCTCCATCTTGTCCCCAAAACCTCCATTCCAAAAATCCTAAAATCTACCTTTTCACCCTGTGAATATTTTATTATTACATTGTTTAAACTTCTGTGACTTTCAGGTCCTCACACAAAGCTGGTAACTTGCTCCAGGGGTCACAATCAAATCCCCAGGTGCTCTGGGCTGTGCCAGGGTCTCTAAGCCCCCTGGTAGGGTCCCTGGCAACTCTGGACACCCAGAGGGATGCACTGAGCTCTGACAGATTTGGAGTTTTATACTTTTTTATCTAATGACTTTAAGCTGAAAAGGGGTAGATTTGATGTGATTTTGGGAAGACATTCTTGGCTGTGAGGGCAGGCAGGGCCTGGCACAGGTTGCGCAGAGAAGCTGGAAGTGTCCAAGGCCAGGCTGGAAGGGTGGAGCAAGGCTCCCTGCTCATGGCAGGGAACTGGGTGATGTTTAAGGTCACACCTAACCCAAACCTTTCTGTGACTGTGATTTTTCCTGGCAGAATAACCCCGGGCGGCCGCCCCCAACGCTGAGGGAGATGATCCAGATGGCCGCGGAGATCGCCGACGGCATGGCCTACCTGAACGCCAAGAAGTTCGTGCACAGGGACCTGGCAGCTCGCAACTGCATGGTGGCAGAGGACTTCACTGTGAAAATCGGGGGTAGGTGCTGCTGGTCCCTCCCAACCCAGGCCATTCTGTGATCAGGAGATGGTTCTGTGCATTGTGTTTGATGTAAAAGCAAGTTGGTAAAACCAACGAGTGAAACACGGGTGATTCTCACTGTCTGCCTTTGGGAAATTGCTGCACTTCCCTCTGTTTCTTCTCTGTGACAGAATTGTGTGGACTGCAATAAGAACAACATCTCCTGTAGAGTCAGAGCAGCTTTTCTCACCTTCTCTATTCTCCCCTTCTCTATTCCCTGTACTTTTAGGACATCTGTCCTAAAAGTTCGATACCTTTCCAGCTTAAACTACCTAGGTTTGTCTCACTGCTCTTTGCTTCCATGAGATTAAGACAAAGAAGGAGTTGGGTACAACAAACCCAGTGCTGATAATCCTGTCATTGGGTCAGGTGGCTTTTAAAAGTAATTTAACCCAGTTTTTAACCAAAACTCTTTTAGTAATAAGTAAATACAACATTTAAAAATAACCTGGAACCCCACAGTAGGAGATGATTCCGAATCCTGGGAGAATTAAGATACAGACTTCTGGATGGCTGAATAATCAGAAAAGGTGCTGGTATAGAACAGGGTGTCCTCCCCCTGCAGGGTCAGAGAATGTGGTGTTAAGGTTACGGTGATTTTATGTGGTGATTTTTTTTATGTGGTGATTTTTCAGAGCTCTCTGGAGTTAAAGCCAGGGCAGTGGGATTTCAGACAAAGGGAGCTCTGTTTTACTTACAGAGGATGAATAAAATAATGTTTAGAATAGAAGCTGTCACCAAAAAATTTAACTCTGGAGTCTCTGTTGTGACTCCGTAGAAAAACAATGCAGGAAAAGGGAAATGTTTTGACCATTAATCACGAGGTGACAGATGACTGCAGGCTGGGCTTTGGCTGTGGGGGGAAGGCAACATCCATCTGGAGATGTTGCACAGGAAAAGCAGGATGGAGGGAGAGGCTTTTAACACATCCCAATTGCTTCCCTCAGACTTTGGGATGACCAGGGACATCTACGAGACGGATTATTACCGCAAGGGGGGCAAGGGGCTGCTGCCCGTGCGCTGGATGGCCCCGGAGTCGCTGAAGGATGGGGTGTTCACCACCTACTCCGACGTGTGGTAAGCTGTCCTCTGCAATCCCAGATGCTCAATTCCAGCTCAGGAGCTCCTTGTTTTAGCCCACATAGTTTAAAGTGACTTGCTCAGAGCACAGACAAAACAAAGCTGTTGTTTTGAAACACTTCCATGAAAATATAGCCGTGTTCTTTAGAAGTTCATTTTCCAAAATAAGTCCAGGATGTTTTGTTCTCACCAGGAGCTTTCTCTCTCCCTTAGGTCATTTGGTGTTGTCCTTTGGGAAATAAGCAGCTTGGCAGAGCAGCCATACCAGGGGCTCTCCAATGAGCAGGTGCTGAAGTTTGTCATGGATGGAGGATACCTGGATCAGCCAGACAACTGCCCAGAGAGGCTGTAAGTGTCAAGCAGGGACAACCAGCCCAGCTGCACTCTCTGCCTGAAGTGTGGCCCACAAAGATGACCTGACCTGGGGCACCTCTTAACCCTCTTTGACTGGGGAAGACAAAACCAGGCTTTAGTGAGGCACCTCCCACAGAAATTCCACCCAAGTATCCTTAGTGATCCAAGGAAGGGGCTGCCCAGGGAGGTTTGGAGTCCCCGTCCCTGGAGGTGTCCAAGGAAGGCCTGGATGTGGCACTCAG
Organism: Agelaius phoeniceus; assembly: GCF_051311805.1. Classification (NCBI taxonomy): domain Eukaryota; kingdom Metazoa; phylum Chordata; class Aves; order Passeriformes; family Icteridae; genus Agelaius; species Agelaius phoeniceus. The sequence continues at coordinate 3,398,765 of NC_135293.1, forward strand.
TGCTCTGGGTTGGGGACAAGGTAGGGGTGGATGAAAGGCTGGACTTAGGATGATCTTGGGATGATCTTGGGAGGTCTTTTCCAACCTCAGTAATCCTGGGATTCTGTGTGAGGAGTCACACTGGAGCAATTGTGAGGGAAAGCAGCTCTGGCTGGAAAAGGAAGCAGTTACAGATGGTAACTCTCTGGTTCTGGTAGCCTCTTCCCCCAGCTGCTTCTGGCCAAAACAGCACTTCCAGAGTCATAAAATAAACATGTTTTGTGAGTATCCCTATGAAAAAAGCCTGCTGTGCTGGACATTTGTCTGATGGCCAGTTACAAACTCCAGTTTGAGACTCTATTTGTGTTTGTGAATTGTTTCTCCATGGTGTCTGATAACATGTGACCTCTTGCTGAAGGCCTTTCTTTTGGGTGGGATGTTTACAGGACCTCTGTCCTCTGCCCAGCCTCCCATCTTCCTTGAAGTTTTGGGAGCTTTGTTATCTTTCAGGCTGAGTTAAAATTAAAAGGGAATTAATTAAAAAAGGATGACCTGGCTGTAAGTGCGTGTGCACACACACACACAGAGTCTGTGAACCACAGCCCTGTTTCCTTCAGCAGCCAAGTTAAGAACAATTGAAGGAATCGGAAGGAATTTTTAATCTAGACAGAAATAGAGAAAAAGGAGTGTCAGGATCTACAGGCAGATGTGGAGGCTGGAAAGAGAACAAACAACCTGGGGTGTCAGAGGCGTGGTGTGGGTGGTGGGGGGTCTGCCATGGGTGCCAGGCTTGCTCTGCACGTGGGATTGTTTCTGCTGCCCCTGACTGTGCTCTGTGCTGCTGCAGGCACAGCCTGATGCAGATGTGCTGGCAGTACAACCCCAAGATGCGCCCCACCTTCATTGAGATCATCGAGATGCTGAAGGAGGACTTGCACCCCAGCTTCCACGAGGTCTCCTTCTTCTACAGCGAGGAGAACAAACCTCTGGAGACGGAGGAGTACGAGATGGACTTCGAGAACATGGAGAGCATTCCCCTCGACCCCTCCTCGTACTCCCAGAGGGACAAAGCACTGGGGAGGGACAATGGACCCTCCATGGCCCTCAAGGGCAACTATGAGGAGCACATCCCTTACACTCACATGAACGGTGGCAAGAAAAACGGGCGGATTCTCTCCATGCCCAGGTCAAGTCCTTCCTAACACTTCCTGTTTGGCCCAAGGGTTGTGTCTGCTTTTTTCCCCCCCTCCACAAATCTCAGGACTCTTGTTATTGCTGCCACAGTGTATGACACACATCTACAAACTCTTCAGATTTTTAATCATCTTACGATTAATTTTTTTTTTTTTTTTTTTTTGCCAAGTTGACTGGTTGTCAGTGGACTTATCTGTGAACATAAATGGAAGAGGTTTCCATGGCTGCTGTCCCTTCTGTAACCATGGTTTCACAACAGGAAGCAACCGTGCGAGTTCAACCGAAGGAGAAGCGTCCGCGTTTGCCAGCAGAAGACGTGAAGTTCTCTGGTGCCTGAGCTCCAGCCCAGCAGCGCGGAACAAGAGATTTCCAGCAGAATTCCAGGCTTTCAGGCAGCCTCTCCACTACAGCTGAAGGATTCAGCACATCAGTCAGATCCTCAGATTGACCAATAGCTGCTGCTTTCATACTTTGTTTTCAAGGGGTGAAAGCCCCGGGGTGCGTGCGTGGGTGTGTGTGTGTGTGTGTGTGCGTGTGTGCAGTATCAACATGTGGGGTGTACCCGATAGCAAAAGAGACACTTCTGGTTTTGTACACAGCTTACAGAGCTTTCAGGCACATGGTGGGATTCTCGGGGTGTCCTGCACAGGGCCAGGAGTTGGATTTGATGATCCTGGTGGATCCTTTCCAACTCAGCATACTCTATGATTCTCTGTTCTCACAGGAGCTTTCCTCTTCTTGGAAGTGTGTACTTATCTTTTTTCCCTATTTCCCTGGAGGGACTGAATCCTAAACAGATTATTTTTATACTGAGGACTCTTGAGAGCAGGTTTTCTCTCATTAACAAATGAGGAAAACGTGCTGGGAGCTAAATGAGCAGAACTCTGAGATTTGTGGGTACTTTCAAGACCAAACGAAGTAGGAGTCCCCTGACCTGAGACACGGAGTTTTCTGTCCTTACAGCATTGAGTATATATATTGTTTGTTGTAACATATTTAAAGATGTCTTTAGTTTAAATTTTAACTTCATATAAATTATTGACTGTTTATGATCCTTTTGGGGCGGGGAGAGTTTTTGGGGGATTGTTTGGTCTTAAAGTGGTCCAAAGATTTCAGAATGAACTAATTTTAGCCTTGCAGGAGCGATGAAGCACATGTTCAGTTCATACTTGACAAGGCTTTGTAATAGTTTCATGATTTATACAACACAGTCAGCTGGCTCCAGTCGAAGCCCCATCTTGGGTGTTGGGAGCTGAAGGACACAGAACATCCTGGCCTCAAGTCCTGCTCCTCCTCTGCCCCCGTGTCCCTCGCTTTGCCTTCCGTGCCGCAGATGCAGCCGGCGATAGAGGACGAGCACGAGCTGGAGCTGAGGAAGGGACACTGAAGGGGAGAAGCACAAAGCTCTGGGCTCTGCACCCTGGAGGTGACTGTGGTTTGCTGCCTCTCTGCTGCTCCCAGGCCTCCAGCCTTGTGTTCCCCGAGATTCCCACTGCAGAACTCCTGGGATGTCAGCGCTCGCCGTCGGGACTGGGCTTTGTCGTGTTGCTCTTTGCAAAGACAGAGCTGATGTTGAAGAATAACGGTGAAACTCACCCGGGGCTGGTAGCATGGAGCTGACAGGAGCAGGGAAGGAAGATGATGGATGTCACAGGCCTGTGGCATGCAGGAGCTGCTTGAACAGCAGGGAGAGATGCTCAGTCCTTCACTTCTCCTCCTGGAGAAGCCCAAGATCTGTTTTGTGCTCTCTGCCAGGAGAAGGCGAGGTGCCCTGGCTCGGGAGGGCAGAACGCTGGGCTGGGCAGTGCCTCCAGCCCGGGCAGTGCCTCCAGCCCGGGCAGTGCTGCTGCTGTGAGCGAGGCAGAGGGGCTGCAGTCCATGGGGATGCAGCTGGTGCTGGGAACCTCTGCCCCCAGCTGCTTCTGGCCAAAACTGCACTTCCAGAGTCGTAAAAGAGGGGACAACAGACTGGGCAGCACCGGGAGCTGTTGGGCCCCTTGCTGCTGGAGGCTGATGGGTTTGGCCCAGGTGGAGGGTACAGGTTGCTCCACAAATTTGGGTGGAAAACACAGTCCAGACATGGGTGAGAACCTTTGGATTTCAAAAGGCCTAGTTTACATTTCTTCTGCTTTACAAAGTTGTAACTGTTTAGCAGCTCTATACTACACTGCAGGAAAGAAGACATATTCTCACACTTTTCTAAGGAAGAGAAGTTTTTCTTATTAGAATTTTTTATTTATTTTAATATATAAAACACTGTAAAAAAAAAAAGCAACAAACAATTAGTTTTCTTAAACACACGGAATGTGTAAATTTGTATCCGCAAAATCTTGGCAGGTGGATGTGGTGGGATTATTTTTGTCCTGTTCTGGTGCAGTCTACCTCAGTGTTTCTTAAGGATATTTTTTAATACTACACACCTCTAAACCTGTTTAAATATTCTGGTCTGGACCTATTGTGGATCAGGGAAAATCAGTATCAGCTGATTCCAATACCAGGGACCATTCATGAAGGGAATGGGAAGGAGAATGGCCCATCACTGTTGATCCCTAATCTGAACAGTAGTGGCCAATGAACCCATTTACAAATTTGGATCTGATCTCATCCCTTAGTTCTGTTGTGATTTTTAAAAAAAAAAAAAAAAAAAAGAACAAAAGATCCATTTAAATGTTTGGACTTTAGTGAACTCATGACCTAAAAGGAGCAGGCTGCTTCCTCCTGGATCAGCATGTGCCAGCATGGAGCAGGGACTGGGGACCAGCCCTTGCTGTTGGGGTTGCATTGGGGTGGTTTGGTCACTGCTCTTCTTGCTGTGCACAGGTGACCCAAGGTCCTGCCAGTGACCTCCTGAAACAAACCTTCCCCAGCACACCCTTGCTTTGATACCATTTCCAAAGGCAGTGATCATAACTGTGGGAATAGAAGAACTTTTACCTGAAGGAACATTGGAACCTTGTATTGGTGTGGCTTTTCCCCGTGGTTGATACTGGTTGGCCCTGTGAGTACACATGGTTTGAACACTCGGATGGCTGAGCCAGGGAGGGTGTGCTGCTCCATGGCCAGGCAGTCCCCTCCCATGGCTCAGTGTCACCTTCACCCTGCACCAAACGGGGCAGTTGTTTGTACCCAGCACTATGTGAAGGTTACTCATCCTTCCTACCTTGTGCCCAGGGGGAGGGAAGGCGTGTGGTACCAGTGGGGAGGGTATTGTGTTTCTCCTCTGTAAAACAAATAACACTAGTGGTTGCTGCTCGTGGCTGCTACAGATCACATTCAGCTGTAGAATTAAGAAGAATAAATGAACATCACCCGCAAAGCCCAGCTCTCACTGCTAGAAAATCCTTCCTTGGCTCACAGCCGACACTTCGGTCTCTGCTGCTGGAAGATCCTCGTCCCAGGGATGCCCAAATGCCTCACTTGGATCTCACTGATTCCTGCCCAGAGAATTCCTGCAAGTGGAGACTCAAGTGCTATTGAAACCTCTGGGGTGCTGCCAGGGACCCCAGCCTGGGCAGGGGTGCTGTGCTGAGCCTTCCTTGGGGGAGCTGCTGCTCTTTGCTCTGGCCACGTCCTTATGGGGCAGGATTCCCCAGCTGCAGTGGAAGCTCCACACTTGCTGCTCCTGCTGCTGCTTAGGAGGAACCAAACACTGGTGCAGGAGAGCAGGTGGGATGGCTGGAGGAGGGCAGCCAGCAGTGGGAAGCTCTTTCTTTCCTTGCATTAGTATTCTTTGGAGGGTTGTCTCCTGCCCTTTGTGGGCAGAGAATGCCCCACTCACAGCATGAGGCAGCAGGACAGACCCCTCAGCCTGTCCAGGAGCAGCTGGAGCCTCCTGGGCACAGTCTGGCACCACCACATAGCCAGAAATTCACTCTGGTGAATTAGGAGGAGCAAGAAGCTGAGCTCTGCTGAGCTTTCACTGAGAAAACGTCTGAAGTATGAGGCTGGAGAGGTTTCTCAGAAAGGTTTCCACATTAAACTCAATTGCCACTTCCTGAACGGCTCTTGCCAATCTGGAACTTCTCTGGCAGGCCAGCACAGCACTGCAAAGCTTGGCTGCTGGGTTAGGAACGTGTCTGTCTTGGCTGCTTGTAAATACTCTATTGTGTTGTAAAATAGAAGAGCTCAGACATAAACTCTGTGCCAACACTGGGTTGGGAAAGGTGATGGGAACTCGACCACGCTGCAGCGATGATGGTAAAGCAGCTGTGTGCGTATGAAGAGGCTGCTTTTAGGTTGCTAAAGGGTACTCTTAATTTATGGGTAGTTTATCTCTTTCCTCCTAAATTTGTATTACAGTGATGGGACACTTTGCTTAATTTTAGTCTGTTGGCTATAGTGTTGGTATCTCTTTGGAAAAAAAAAAAATCTCAAAAGTTGCTTCTTGTGTTACTGAGCTGACTGTGCTGAAGGCAAATAGGAAATGACAGGAGGGAGAAGGGTGCTGAGCCTCTGCTTTAGAGGAGGGAGGGAGGGAGGGAGGCAGTCGAGTTCCCTCTCAAAACCACTGTGACACGAAGATGGACCCTGAGGTGTCCTGGGCCCTTCCCGCTACCAAGACTGGAACCTTGTTTTACAAGCCAGAACGTGAAATATCTTTGTGCCATAAAACCTTACTGTCAAGGCAGTGCCAGGTGCTCCCGTGTGGGATGGGCTCAGAGCCTGGAGGGAGCTCAGAACTGCAGATGAACCCTGTGACCCTCTCGGAGCCGGGGGCTCGCAGGAACCCCGGCCCTGCCCAAGGAGCCGCCGCCCCTCGGAGCGTGCTGTGGTCCAGGGAAAGGAACTGCGGAATGGGTTGGAATCAGGAAATAGTGACTTCGTGAAATTCGACGTAAGATTAGTTTGGTATTTGTATGAACTTAATGGAATTTGGCCTTTTTATTACCTTCTGCTTGGCTCTGTGTTCCCTCTGCTTGGATTCTGTCCGTGAGTGTCAGTGTAAAGCCTTGACGTGTTCAGCCTCGTTAGGAGCATCACAAGAGTGAAGCCAATCATCCAGCTGACTTTTGGAGGAACCTGACTGTTGAAAAGCAACTCTAAAGTTAACCATTTTTAGCAAATCTGCTGTCATTAAATGTGTATTTCTTTTTAAAATGAATTTGCTTGTCCTTCTCAGAAGGAAGCACTTATTCTTGCAGTTTGGGCAAATTCACTGCAGCACAATGCAAGCTGTAAGGGGACAGGTAGAGAAGTGACTTTTTAAATATTGTATAATAAAGTTAGTATTAACTCCTATGGTGTTGTTACTTTTTTTGCCAACAGATTTGCAATCAGCCAGAAATTCTGTTCCTGGTAGTGGTTTTGTTCCCACTCCAGTGTTCCAACTGGTGGTGTTAAATAGTCTCCTTTCTCAGCCCAGAAAGATCCCTTGGGAGCAGGGTCTGGTGGCTGGGAGGACCTGGAATAGTCTTGGCAGCTAAAGAGGAGCCATCAGTGGAGATTAAATATGGGCTCTTGCTTAGCTGAGTCCCAGCCCCTGGTCAGTCCCAGCAGCACCAGTAAATCTTGAGCTGAGGGCTCTTTACCTGAGAGCTCTGAGCTGGACTCAACACCAAAGCTCTGTAAATCCAGACTCTCCCAGCAGCATTCCAATGCTTCCACCATCCCCACTTCCAAGTCTGTTCCCTTAACCAAGTCCCATGAAAACTGATGGAGAATTTTAGAAAGGCCACTTCTAAATCTGCAGAGGTAGAGTGTTATTTGAGCAGGGAAAGCATTACCTTTTGCTTTAGTTAGGGGAATGATTTTATTTTTGGACTATCAACACTGGTTTGTATTTGAGGACCCTCAAGGATGGGGGAACTGGACATCAGCTTCATCCTACACATCCCAAAGCAAATTCTCTCTGCTTCACTTAAATAAACCACAGATGGTTTCAGTTACATGTTAGGTGATGTTCTGTGAAGTCTTGGGGTTTTTATTTTTTTTTTCCCAGTTCATTCTTGCTGCTCCCACCTTTCCCTCTGCGTATCTAAGGTTCCAGAATACAAATAGTACTGCAGATACCTCTTGTTTGAAATAAAGGATCAAATGTGCCATGATTTTTTTAAAAAAGGAAGAAAAAAGAGAAAAACCTTCCCCCTTGATTTATTTTTTCAGTCTTTTCATATCTAAGAGCCAAGCAGTGACATGTACAGAAAATCTTTGATTAGTAAAAAAAAATCCTTGCTGTGTGTCGGAATATTGAACAATTAACTGTTTATATTAAAATTCTGAATAAATTATCCAAGAATAACTGTTCATTTTGTGTCTGCTATCTGTGCAGCACTGAAGGCTGCTTTGCTGTGGAGAAAGCAGTAAAATTGTACCTTGGAATAAGCTGCAAAATAAATGGTGTTAAGGAAAAAAACAAACCCCACAGCTTAACCCACTGTAGGCTTGTAGTGTGAAGCCAGTGGAACTCCTCTACCTGATGGCTCTGGTGATCCCTGTCCTCACCTTGGGGCTCTGGATGATGCCTCTGGTGCCATTGGGTGAGCTTTGATGCCAGGATTCCTTCTGGAGCACGGAGAGCTGTGGCTCTGTGATGGAATTTGTTATTTCCTGGGCGTGGAGCAGGTGCTCCCTCCTCGGAGGGAACAGACTCCTCCCTGCCCGTTTTAAAGCATCAAAGGCAGAGCATCAGCCCCACCCTGTCCTGCGGTGGAGCTGCTGTAACTGGGTGTGCCCCAGGAGCCTCCTGTGGGCCCAGGCCCCTCTGGGGGTGTTTCTAACTTAAACCTGGTTTTGTTTCACCAGAGCCAAGATTTCCCTCCTGATGGGCTGCCCCAGCGAGGTGAGGGCTGCCCCCTCCTGTCAGGGAGTTGTGCAGAGCCTGAAGATCCCCTCGAGTCTCTTTTTCTCCGGGCTGAGCCCCTTTCCCAGCTCCCTCACAGGACTGACTCTGCAGCCCCTTCCCCAGCTCTGTTCCCGTCTCTGGACACCCTCCAGCCCCTCCATGTCTCCAGTGAGAGGCCCAGAACTGGACACAGCACTCAAGGCCCCACCAGTGCCATTTTTTTTCCTAAGCCTATCCAGGATTCTCTCACTGTGAGAATGATCATAAACAAACTGGTATTTTAAGATGTTTCAGAGTTGTTTCTTCTGGCACAGGCTTGTTCTCTGGGGATCCTAAAATGCAAAAATAAACAAAGCCACAAAACTTGAACTTGCTATCCCAGGAGGTTTGCTTCTCACTGGTCTCTCTGAGATACTGTGGGGAGGCTGCTGAGGCTCAGACTGTCCTTGTGCCATTATCCCTCATCACTCTTCCAGGCTGCCTGCACAGCTCAGCTTTGGCACCCCCCAAGCTGTGTCAGACACGTGGCAGGAGGGAAAGAGCTCTTGTCCTTGTTTGAGCCAAGGACAACTCACCATCCCATCAGCCAGAGCAGCTGCCTGGTGTTTAGGAGCTGCCCTGATCTCTGATGCTCATCGAGCTCTTGTGGACTTCAGAGAAATTAAACCTTAATTCCTCTTTGCTCTTGTGGTTTCCTGGAGCACAGGGTAATTGCTATTCTAAATGCTGCCAAAGCTGCGGTCTCTGAGTAATTGGAGTGTGAGTGGTTCTTGTTCTGATTAGGGTTTGGCTGGGGCTGGTGAGTGCTCGGGGCTCTGGGATGAGGAGCGTGTGTGCCTCAGCCCACGGGGCTCGTTGGGAAGGAGGGAATGGCTGTGCCAACAACCCCGAGCCTGGACGTGCCAGGGGCTCTGTCTGCTGGCCAAGAGCAGGGCAGGGGCTCTGCCTTGGAGCTGAAGCCTTTGCCTCTCTCCTGTACAGGTGAACATGGTCAGTACGGGCATTTCTGTGCTGTGCTATCACTTCACCCTGTGTAAAACGAACCTGCTGGGTTTTGTGGTCCCTGTTGCTCCTGAAGGTCAAACCATGACGGCAAAGACCGAGGACTCGTTAAGAGGAGCCCTGTGTAGGAGGCTAATGAGCCATGGTACAAGGAGCCCACGGGCCGGGCTGGTTGTGCGGGGTTTTCAGGGCACACACAGCGGTTTTTCCCCGAAGGGAACAGGAAGCTGTTGCCTCAATAGCTGCTCCTCGCAGCCATCGTGACTTCAGGGCTGCCAGGGCCCCTGCAGCGGCTGCCTCAGGGTCCAGAGCCCTCCTGGTGGCTTGGCCGGACCCTTGCAGAGCCCGGAGCCCCGTGAGGGTGGGAGGGAGCAGCCCTGGGGCACGGCGGTGAGAAGTGCAGCATGGGAGAGGTGGGTTTGTTTGTGCCGTCGGAAAGGGGAAGCGGTGAGAGGGCTGAGCCAGCGGCCCCCGTGAGCAAACCGCCCTCATGGCCGCTGCTTCCCCCGTGAGGCTCCGCTTCTCGCTCTGCTCCCGCGGCCGGAGAAGAAGCCACGGCTGTCAGATGTGAGGACTGTGCATGAGGAACCTGCCACAGAGATGCCTCCAGCCCTCAGGGTAAGTGGCTCTGTGCACAAGCTCCATCCCACAGCAGCGGGGTTGTCACTCACCTTCCTCAAGGCCTTGTGAGGAAACAGCTTGTCGTGAAGCCAAAAGTCCCAGGGCTGGGTTTGGTGCAGCTTCAGTGCAAAACATGGGCTGGGGAGGATCAGCCTACACGGGGTTTTGCTCTGCTGTGAGTGAAGAGGAGGAGATGAAGGCAGGATTTAACCCCCAGGTGCTCTGGGGCAGTGCTGGGCTGGCTTGGCACCCTTTGGGTGCTGCTCTTGGTTCCTGCTGCTGCTGTGCCACAGCTGAATGTTTGCAAAGACAGCCTGGCATTGCCCACAGCTGGGTTTGGGCTGTGCACAAGAGGGGTCCATGCCCAGGACCCCCAAATTCCATTCTGGACAGGAAGGTCCCCAGTGTTATCAGGGAGATGGAAGCACAGGGGATGTAGACAGGGCTGTACTGGGCAGGTGACACTTTGGGGTTTGTGGCTAGGCAAGAAAAATGCTTTTTGACACCTGCTTTTGGGCATCACCAGCCCAACCTGGGCTTCAAGCTGTGGAGGTACCTGTGGGCATTCCCAAACTGGCTGGGCTCTACTCAGTGAGGCCACAGGGAGGAGTTTTGGTCTGGCTCCAGAGCCTAGCATCTCCACTGGGGTAAAACCTGGCTTCTTCAGCCTAACTGAGGGGCTGGGAGCAAAGTTTGGAGCCTCTCTGGGCTGTGGGGCTGGGGCCAACTGGGAGCAGTGGTTTGGAGGGTACGGAGTTGGGTCTCTTGGGGCAGTTTGAGATTGGTCCCACCTTCCTCCCTGTGTGGGAGAGCTGAGGAGGGCTTGGAGAAATGCTCTTGCCGGGGGACTGGGACTTGCTATGAGCAACAGAGTGATGCTGATGTTGCAGATGGACAGGGTTTATTGCAGTCCCGTGCAGACGCTCTGCCACAGAATTTGAAAACGAGAAAAAAGTGTACCTAATGAGCCTTCATAAATGTCTTGTAAAGACACCAAGCCCTGTCAGTATCAACTCTGACCCTTCACTGAAGGTGAAAGTGACTCCTAGCCAGGTGAGAAGTGCCTGAAAGTGCTCACAAAGTGTCTGTCATGCTCACAGCCATGAACGGAGCCGGGAGGTTTTGGCAGAAGGGCTGTGGTGTGTTAACAGCTTGTTTTCTGTTTCTGTCTGCAAGCCTCCAGCAGCACTCAGGGGCTGTGTGTGCTCTGAGGCCACTAATCCCCAGGCCCAGCTGCAGGAAGTCACTGACCTGCCACACAGGTGGGAATGCCAGGGACCAGGAATGCCTCTCTGGCTACAGCTTCCATCAGCTGATACTTCTGACAAAACACTTGGCTTCTCCACTCCCCCCTTGGCAGCCCCTGGGCTGCAGCCTGCAGCGCTCGCTGCCTTAGAGCGCGCTGAGCTCTGCCGTGCTCCGTGCCGGCGTCTCCTGCTCGGGGCTGGACCTTGCCCGGGGCTCCCAAATGTCAGACTCGCTGCTCAACCACTCCTGGCCATCGTTTTCCAAGCGCTGGAAGAAGAGATGGTCCTTCAAGAGAGGTAATGGCCTGTGGGGAGAGGGGGCTGAGGGTGTGGAAGGAGCTGGGCTGTGACCGGGACAGCTTGTCCTGGACTGAGCAGGTACCAAAGAACCCCAGGGGCCCGGGCAGAGCTTGTTTGGAGGTGCCCCCTGCTCCTCCCTGCACGGGACACTGCCTTAAGTGGTAGTTAACACTTTTCCTTGCATTTAATCTTCTTTTCAAGGCACATAATTGCCTCCAGGAGCTGGGTAACGGGTTAAATATCAGCCTTTTGGTTTTGTAATAAGTTTGTTTCGTGGCTGGCAGTGAGCCGGATGTCCCGGTGCTTGCAGACAGCTGTCTCTGCATGCTGCCTGGCCAGAGTTTGGTGTTTGAGCAGATGTGGGGGAAAAGATTCCTTCAGTCTTTCAGTGAGGGCTGACGAGCAGAGCCCCAGTGTCCGGAGCCCTGGCAGTTTGGGTGGCCCTGGCTGGGCTTCACTGTGTCCAGCAGCAGGGGTGGGAAATGGCAGCAACTGGTGTCAACTGGCCTCATTTCTGCATGTGGTGCCATGACCTGGAAAGAGGGAAGTGAGAGCCCCAGGAAGCAGGACATTTGCAGTCCTGGAGGAGCCAGACACTTGTGTCCTTGTGAGCTAACACTGCCTTCAGGCTGATGCTTTTGGTGTCTTTACCTGCAGCATCAGAGCTCCTGCTCCTCTTTCTCCTTCATTATTCCCCACCCACTCCCAGTTCTCTTCTGGTGTGGATGTGCAGGAGACCAAGATCCAAACTGAACAGTTGGGGGAAGGTTAATTCAGAGCAGGACGCAGGGGGTCCTGCAGGCTCTGGTGTGTGGTGAGCCCCAGGCCCCAGCTGGATACCCCACTCCAGCCATGCCTGCTGGGGGGTTATGAGCTGGCTGGTATCACTCAGGTGAGCTGATTTCACTAACAAATGAATCAGCCTCACCGTGCTCCCAAGCACTGACTGCTTTGCCAACGGCCTGGGTGCAGCCAGCTCCCTTCAGCAGGTGCTTGCAGAGCAGTTTGTCCTGTTGGGGCTTGTGCTTGGGCACAAAATGCTCAGGTCTCACTCAGCCCCTGTCCCACACTGATATTCTGTAGTGTGGCACTCGCTGGTCCCTGTGGGCCCTTCCCTCAGTACCCCTGGGGCCGCTGCAGGAACCTGCCCAGTGACCTGGAGGGAATCAGAGGGGCTGCAAACCCCCTCAGCCCTGCTGAGACCCTGCACTGAGAGACAGCAGGGAACTGTCCCAGTCCCTGCTCCTCTGCCCTCCGTGCCCAAGAGCCCGGCCCCAGCAGTGTGGTGATAAGGCAGTGGCTCTGTACAGTGTGTTACAGTGTGGGACAGCTTATCTCCCTCTGCTCCTGCCCAGAGACAGTCCCCACTGCTGCCAGGGCTGGCCAGGAGGGGCCCACACCAGGCAAGGGACTGCACTTCAGCCCATCTTGGCACAGGGAGTTCAGCACTTGCTTTCCAGAGGTTTTTCCCTATAGCTCTGCACCCCCTGCAACAAGATACATGAAGGGCAGCTGGTGCAGGGCCAGGAGGGCAGGGGTGGGTCAGGGGAAGTTGGAATCATTTTTATTTCATGTCTGTGATGCTCTCCATGGTTTCCCAACAGTCTCCATCCCTGACTGCTGGGAAATGCCCAGACATTCTCGTCTTTCCTTCCTCCTGGGATTGTTTCATGGAGCAGAACTGCCCAGTGCCTTTGTCCTGCCGTGTTTGGTGTGGTCTTTCCCCAGTGGGAATGCAGACAGTGTTTGATGTTGGAGGATGTGACTGGTGTGGCCAGAGCTCACATCCATGTTTTCTTCCAACGTGTCCCCTCCCAGCGCCAGCCTGGCTCCAGGGTCACTTGGGGACATGCAGCATCCTGCACCAAGCCAAGGGACAGGCAGGTGAGGCTGGGACGCTGCTGGCAGGGCTTGCTCCAGTGCTGGCTGCCCTGGTGCTGTCACCTGCTGTGACACTTGTGGGTGCAGCTCCAGGGACCAGCCTGTCTGAGGGAAATCAGCACAGCCAGCTACAGGAGACTCCAGAGGTCTGAATTGGAATGATGAAAATCTCTGTTGGGATCCCAGTGGCCTTGGGCATGGCTAGAACAGCATGAAGCCTTCTTCCTTGAGCCAGAGCAGCTCAGGCAGCAGATCCTGCTGTCCCCACAGCATCAACCCCCCTGAGACCATCCCAGACTGTCACATGCCGTGGATGCCTGTCACTGCTTCCTTCCTCCTCACACAGCAGCCCAGAGTCATCATGTTTCACCCGTGGGAAGCTCTGGCAAAGTGCAGGAACCATCCCAGCCCAGCAAGCGATGCTTCCTCTCAGCTCTGCCCTGGGAATTCCTCTGAGGAGGCTGCTCCCTGCAGCAATAACCTTTTATGGTTTCCAGCCAGAGACGAATTAAGCAACTGCAATACCTAATCTGCTTAATGTTCTCCTAAAGCAAACAGCATTTGTTCTTGAAAGTGTCATTTTGTTATCCCATCTCCAGCTTCAGCTGAGGAAAGGTGACTGCTGCTGTCTGCCAGAGCCTGGGGGGCCAAGATTCCCTGTCCCCTTGCCACCATGCTGGAGCCTGGCTCCTTCCAGACAGCTTCAAGGTGCTCCAGAGTTTGCCACACTTGCTGACACATTGGCAACCGCCTTGATCATTGGCATGGGGATGTTCACAGCCCCCCAGCCCTGCCTCCTTCCTGTGTGCTCTCCATGCTCAGCTCAAGGTGCTCCAGAGTTTGCCACACTTGCTGACACATTGGCAACCGCCTTGATCATTGGCATGGGGATGTTCACAGCCCCCCAGCCCTGCCTCCTTCCTTCGTGCTCTCCGTGCTCGAACTTCCTCACCCACCATCCCACAACCCGACGCCTGGAGGCATTTTTCCCCATGAGCTCCTCCATCGCCCCCTTGCCCATGCACGGTGCCAGCCCAGCCTCTGAAGAGGGAGCCCAGCAGTGCCTGGTGCTCACACATTGCCTAAAATGGTGTCCCCACTGCAGCCACCCTCCCGCCCGAGCGCCGCTGCCCCGACCCCGCGCTCGCGGCGCCTCTGATTTATCGCGTGTTGAACCGAGTGTCTGAAGCCTCCGAGCAGGATTTAAATCCTTTGGTGGGTCTGGACCGGGTCTGTTGACTGCAGCCTATGCCTTGGCCAAATCCTGAGCCCTGCATGGCACAGGCAGAGCTCAGGGAATATTTTCCAGGCCTCTGAGGAGATGACTCTGTTCCAGGGATCCACTTTAGGGCTGCATGGAGCTTGGTGCAGGCCCAGAGTAGCCTTGGCGGGATGGCTGGACACTGCTTGGGAGGGAAAAACTCCTTGTTTTAGTTAAACCTTCAGCCCAGGGCTCTGGCCTCTGTCAGGCCACAGCCTTTGTCAGCTCCTGCTGCCTCCCAGGGCTTTGTTGCCCTCCCTGTGGGTAGTTCACTGCTGAAGGGATGATGAGAGCGGGGAATCTCCTTTTTCTTCCTTCTTTGGATTTGTATGAGGGGAAGCACCCTCTGTCCTGGCCCCCCTGGGATGTTCCCCACATCCTGGTTGCTCCCCATGGGTCCATTCTACCTTAGCCATCATCCCAGCCTGTTTGGGGGCATGTTTGGTTTTCACTGCCCACTGAGAGCTTTGGCTGCTGTTTCCTACAAGTTCATGCCAAAATCTGTGCTGGTTCAAGGGTGTATTCACTTTAAAATACTGATTTTAGATTGCAAGCTGAATCCAGGTGCACTGAAGAAAGCAAAAGGTGATGTTTAATAGCTCACTAAATCTCTGCCAGTTGCAGATGCAGCTCAGGGATATCCTCGGCAAGAATTAGTCTATTCATTAAAAATGTCATGTGAAGTAAATTTTACAGCCTTGCTAGAAAGCCTGTTTCAAATTTTCCCTGGTCTTGTAGCTAGAAACCCTTTAATTAAAATAGTGCCTTCAGAAGTGTTTTCTTTCTATATTATTTATAGTCCTTCACTTGAAACCATCACACACATTTGAACACACCAAATGCTCCTTAAAACAGAAAATCTGGCATCTGCAGTGTGGAGCAGGATCCAAGGAACAAACCTCCAAACTCTCCCTCACGTTTGCTGCCTTTTTTTAGTTGGCACCATGCAATTCCTGGCTGAATTGTGTAGCTTTATAATCCACAGCAGGATGCAGGCTTTCCAAGAGCGTTTTTTTTAACAATGTCTTCCTTACATTAATGTTTTTATGCTTGATTTTCCTGGAGTGTGATGGGTTTCTAGCAGTTTCCTGCTGGCTTTTCCCATTGGATAGATAGGGCTGCTTACAGTCTCTTGCTGTTGTTCTCTTCATCTTCAGAGATGCACCACAGTGCTTCAGCCAACAGCCTGGCTTTTTTTCCTTTGCCTCAGCCTTTTGCCTCAGCTGTGTGTGTCTCAAAGGAATAAAAAGCCTCCATGAGTAATGCAATGGTTCAGGGATTGTGGCTAAGGTTTACAGTGTGTCTCGCTCCACAGGAATGTGCTTCAGTCAGCTGGACCATCTATTGTACCACAAACACATCCAGACTTTGGTTTGTTTCTCAGGGAGTTATCAGATGGAATATGGACACTCAGGTTCACACTCCTTGCCTGGGGAAAATCCAGAGGAGTGATCCAGAACCAGGAGAATTATGTGCTTCTGGTATTGCTCTGCATATTCAGGGTTGTCTGGAGCCACCAATTTGCCTCCCAGTATCCTTTATTACCCACCCACCCAGGAGTCCTTTATTCCTTATGGATGAAAATAAAACCACTGTCAGTATTTTTATTCCTAGATTTCTGATTCAAAGGTCCATAATGTCAATAACAGATATTAAAATGTGCTCAATTATTTTACTGTGGAAAAAGCTTCTGCAGCACAGGACACCCTATGAGGATCTGGCTGGGACAGTGCAAGCCTGGTCTGTCCCCTTGCACGTGTTTCTGTAGAGGGATGAGGTTTCTGCTGGCAGGAAATCCCTGCACCAGGTTCCTACAGGATCAAGGCCTCTGTGGTCTGGAGATTGCCTGGCACTGCCTGTCTGAAGGAGCAGAGGGCACGTGGAGCATTTCAGTGCTGCCTGATGTCACCTGTGGGTGTACAGCAGGTTTTCCATCCCTAACAGATGTCTGGTTACCTGCTGAGACCTTCTTTGTCTTGCAGGATCTGACTGCAAGCCGTGCTTACGGGAATTCACTGACCACCACAGCCCTGCTTTGGAGTATCCCAGCCCCAAAAGCTTCCTCCCATCCCTGATCGCTGAGGATGATTCCTTCTGCACCAGCATGGCTGAAGAGAAGGCAAGTGTCCTCTTTCCTGCTGCTACCACCGTGCAAGGCAGAGATCAGGGGCAGCAAACTGGGTGGTCAGCACCACATCCAGAGGTGTTTGTGGTACAGTAGGAATGGAGGAAAGTGGTACTGATCCAGATTGTCAAGGAATACAAGGTTATGTTGCTGTGAGGGACAGCAGGGGAGGGTAACCATTAGAAAGTCACTTGCAAGTCTGGCTCTGCTCTGCACCCCAATTTCTGCACAGGAGGTGTCCCCTTTGCAGGGTTGGTGTGAGGCTCTCAAAGAATTTGTGCTGCTTTTGCAGGAGGACTCATCTTCCACAGAGCTGGATGTGCCAGCAGCAGACTTGCACAGCAGCACGGAGGATCTCCTCTCAGACTCTGCTCTCCACGGCACTGAGTATTACAAAGATCTGGGACTCCTGAGCCCGCCGTCTGCCAAAACAGCACCAGACACAGCAACACAGCCAGAACAAGGATCCCAGACTGTGTCTGCCCTTCACTCATTGGAAGACAGACCAAGGGCTGTGAGCAAACTGTCTGTGGATGTTGCTTTTTCCAATCCCGTTTCCTGCTCAGTACGTTATGGCGAGGCCGAGTGTCGTTTTCTGAACAAAGGCCACCTGTGCTCCTGTGCAGCCATGCCAGAGGGTGGTACCAGCACTTCTGAGCATCCTGCAGAGGCAGACAGCGAGCTGGACCTGCAGGAGGCCCAGGATTCCTTCCCCACGCTGGTGAGATCGATGTCCACGTCCCGCAGGCACAGCTGGGAGAGCCCCGTGTCACCCGTGGACTGCAGGCGCAGGTACGGGGGACTGTGAGTGGTGTTTGATGTACACAGTGCAGTGAGCATCACACTGCCCACAGCTCCAGATGCTGCTGGGTGGTCTCCCTCGCCTGTCAGCCTCTGCCAGAGCAGCTGGACACCCACTGCTCATGCTGGATGTGGAAGAGGAAGGGCTAGGGCAGCAAGAGGCTTTAATGCCTCCTTGCAAGCAGGAAGGCCCTCTTTTCCTGGTGCTGGGGCTGAGAAGAGGATCTCTCTTTTCTGTCTGGAGGGAATCTTGAACAGCATCAGTTGCCCCGATGACCTCCATCCTCTGGCTCAAAGGGAATTTTTCCCATCAAAGAGGGATTAAGAGAGCTCTGTCAAATCCTTTTTCTTCTCATCTGTGAGCTGGCTTGGTGGGGCCTTTGCCAGCCCTCTGCCCTCCACGTGGCTGCAGAGGAGGTTGTGTTTGTAGCACGGTGCTGAGCCCTGGCTTGGAGCAGAGGCAGGCCTGGCATTCCTGCCATCCTCTGCTCCTGCCACATGAATGCCTTGAGCTCCAGGTTCCTCCAGGAATGCTTTCCCTGCTGACAAATGTATTGATCTCCCAGCTGACTGGGATTTAGGTGCAAGCCAGCAAGGACTATTTTTATCTCTCCTCCTTATACGGTACCCTAAAATTATCTCAGCCTGAAATCTTGGCAGTCCTTTATCAAGCTCAGACTTTGGTTCTCAGACCTATTGTGGTGCCATGTGCCATGGATCATTCACAGTTTATGCTGTAACAGGCACATGAGTAACAGTGGCACGGAGTGGCTGTTGGTGTCAGGGACACGTTCTGTCTCCTCCCTGGGTGATGAAGCACGTGTGAGCAGGAGGCCAGGGAAGGGGAATACACCCCACTGTTCCCTAAGCAAACACTTCCTGAAGCCTGCCTGTGGCAGCAGGAATGAAGTGACAGTGATCTGCAGACAGAACCCATGCAGAGACTAAGATTTTCCACTGAGCTTTATCCATCATTTTGCTTCTGTGTTGTCACTGTAACAGCACCTGGTGTGCAGGATGCTGTGAGACACTGGGGGAGCTGGCCCACCATTCATTTCCTAGAAAATAACTTTTTTCTTTCCTCAAATCTGGGCCCTGGTGGGAGCAGGATTTATGGCATGATGCCACAGCAGTGATGTGATAAACATCATCTGCCACTTCTAAATGCCCAGAGGGACTTTCCTGGATGGCAGCTGACAGGGCAGCAGCTCTGGGGCAGGCAGGACAGGCTGCTGCCAGGGTGGCTGCACAGTCTCAAGGGTTGCTAAGAGATCAGTGTGAGCCATCCAGCACTAAACATCCTGAGTGACCAGGGAGCTGGGGACTCTCTGGTGGCAGCCAAAGAAGCTGTTTTTAACAGGCTCAGGACTTGGTGTCCAGGCTGACACTTCCTGCCATTTCCTTTCCCTTTGCCTGCTGAGGGAAGCCTCCTTGTCCCAGCTGCATGAGGTTGTTAGGACCACCCAGCCAGGGACATTGCAGGGGCTGTGCCATGCCGGGCACAGTGTGCCAGGTCTGCTCTGAGGCTTCTTCCTGCCCCCTGATTAGGTTCAGCCTGGATGTCACAGAGCTGGGCAGTGACCCAGAGCAGGACGATGTGGAGAAGAGGAGCCAGGCCTGCCTCCAGCCTCATGTGTCCCTTCAGCTGCCCAAGGGGGAGCAGGGAGCCTGGAGCAGCAGCCGGGGTGGCACAGTGATCAAAGTGGAGATAGAGCCGCTGCACCCAGACCTCATGGCCAGCCCCAGCCTGCAGGAGGTGGTGAGTGTGGAGGGCTGGGCACGGGGGCAGCAGGGCAAGCTGAGGGTGCAGAAAAGCAGCACACACAGGTGTCAGCTGCAGGCTGGACTCCTTCAATGCCAGCGTGGAACCAGGAGGTCTGCAGGAATCTCAGCAAGGATGGGCTTTTTCAGATAAACTGCCCCATCTTGTGGGATTAAGGCCCTGGGAGCTGCCTGTAGTACAGCCCTCTTTTGCCATATATTTAGCTGGAATTTCCCTTCCCTTGTGCCGGTTGCCTCTTGTCCTGTCACTGCAGCTCTAAGAAGAGTCTGGCCCTATCTTCTCTCTAATCAAGTAGTTGAAAACAGCAGTGTCACACACCTCCACACACACACCCCTTCCACACTGCTTTGCTCTGGGGAATACCTTTAGATTCAATTAATATTAAAAAGACAATTGCATCACAGTGCTGCATGTCCAGTAATAGTGAGAAGTGCCTAAGAAGGTTTCAGGCACAAGTGCCACTTGCTCCATCCTTCCTGAAGCCAACAAACAGCTGGGCTAATGGTCTCCTGCATCATAACTCTGACAAAACAAGAGGGAAAGGGTGAGGAATCAGTTGTGATTGAGGCTCCCTTGGTGCAGAAAGCATGAAAGATTTCTGTGACTTTTTACTTCTCCAGAAATGTGTCAGCAATGGGAAGAGACTGAGGTCCAAGTCTGTCCCATCAGCCTGTGAGACCATTGCCTCCCCCCAGATACCTCACAGTTTCAACACTTCTCTTCCAGCTGTGGAAGGTTGGTATAGACTTTATGCCATTAAATAGGTTCAAGGTGCGATTAAGAAGATAAAAAACTGGAGCTGTAGCCTCTGGAAGTGTGGACAGCCTCTGCTCTCCCTTCCACATGGTCCCAGGAGCTCCTGAAATACAAAGCCAAGCTGGTTCTGAGTCTGGCCTGGCTAACAGCACAGTCTCAGCTCAGACATGCCCATCCTCAGTGACACATTACCACATAACCTCCCTGTGCCCAGTGCATTGGTCACTCCCTACTCAAGTCCCACCTGTGAGGATTGCCCCGGAGAAAAATGTGGTGATTTCAAAGCCTGGGAAGTGGAGGGGAGGCTGGCTGTCCTGGAGAAGTGTTCTGAGGTGGTACCAGCTCCTCCCCTACTGCAAGCAGGACCCTCAGCAGCAAATATACAGACTGGGGAGGGGAGGAGTAACACAGAAAAGTGATCTGGCCTTCACTTCCCCTACAGAAATGTAGAGCAGAAACTCCTTCCCTAACTGCTCCTGGCATTTCCTCCTCACCAATCAAGGCAGAGTGGGAGCCCAGCACAGTTAACAGGATCCAGGTGCATAGATTGCAAGGTGGTGCTCTGCAAAGGCAAAGCAGGATCCCTGCTGAGAGCATTTTGTGTTCCAGGTGTTGAACCCCCTGCTCTGGAGATGCTGGAGAAGGACCACGTGTCCCCAGACCATGTGTAGGTATTGTCAGTCCTGGCTGCTTTGAGATGAGGGAGATTTTTGAGTGTATCTGAGCTACTGGGGATGCAACAGCAAAGGAGATCCCACTCTGTGCTGGGCCACAGCTGAGCAGTTGGTCATAAACCAGCACCTGAGGCTTTGTGGGGTGCAGAATGTCTGCACAAAGATATTTTCTAATCCCTTGCTTTTCTTTTAGGCTAATTGTCCAGAAGGTACTTCAGGAGCTGAAACATTACCATGGGTAAGTGTGTTTGGGACAGAGATGTGTGGGGAGGTCACAAGTCTGCCTGAGACACATCTGGAAAAGGACATTTGGTCCCTTGAGGGGTAAATCCCCAGGGTACCAGAATCACTGATTTATTCCAGTGAAACCAGGGTAGAATTGCAAGGAAAAGGGGCACTTTACGTACCTCCTCAGTAAATCTAAAAATGTTCCTGCCCATCCAGAAAATAAGAGTTTCAGCTGACCCAGAAGTTCTGCTCTTGTGTTCTTTGCTGTGTCTGATGCCTTTTCCCTGCCCAGGGCGAAGCAGAGAGCTTGTGTGCAAGAAGGCAGCGATTCTTCCCAGCAGAACCTCACTTGGTTTGAGTTCCTGTCTAATGAGTAAGTGAGACAGTGGGTGACACACACTCTGTGTTCTGAGAACAGACTGATTTCGAGTCCTGTCCATCTAAGCTCTACTGCCCTGCTAATCCTGTGTGCAGGACACTGGTATCTGCAGGGTTCAGCCAGGAGTGTGGTACTGAACAAAACCTGCACACATAGCTTGAAAGTTCAGTTCCTTATTCGTGAGTGTCTCATTAATAAGTGACATGGCTGATGCCAAACCAGATCCACCATGAGATGGAAAGCTCACACTTGGGGTCCTAAAGTAATGCTTCAATGAACTTCATCAGTGATCTCCCTAAGCTGTCAGTGAATTTCCCCTTTTTCAAGGTATTTTGGTCTCCTTTCAGAAATGAGGACAGTGGGAAGAGCGATAAAGCAGAGAAAGGCACAAAGGTGATGCGACGTCTGAGTTCCCTGCGGAGCCGAGTCACTGGATCCTGGCAGAAGGATAAGGTGAGAGAGAGATGTTGAATTTGTGGAAGAAATTGTTAAATTCTTCAAGTAGAAAAGGGGATCTGACCATAGGGAACAGTTAGTTGGATTGCTTTGGGATGGCTGAGGCCTCTGTGTTGGTCAGCAGATGCACTGTGACCCCTAAAGCAGTAGTAGTGCATGGGACTGAGTGATCCCTGAATTCCAGCTCTCCTTGCTCCAGGGCATGTTCTGGATGCTCTTATGCTGCCCTGGCACTGTTGTGCACAGCAAGATGGGTGCCTTGGCTGGGTGGCTGCCTGGATCACTCTTTGTGGCAGGAGGAGCCTGCAGAGGGACAGCCAAGTGTGTCCTGCCCTTTATCACAAATGGACTTAGACTAGAGGGACTGGCCCGAGCCTTGGGAAGGCATTTGGGAAAAGCACTGCATTCCCACTGTACCTGCTGCCCACCAGCTCTCTGCTCCTTTGTACAGTGGGGAAAGGAACGTGTGGGCACTGCAAGGCCTGTGACTGAGGTGTGTTCTTCTCTCCTTCCAGGGTAAGAACAAAGAGCAGCTCAAGGAGAAAGAGACAAAGGAGACAAAAGAGAGGTGTAAAGATATCAATGGGCACCAGCTTGTGCCAGGGGTTTTCTCCAGTTGCACCAGCTGCTCACTGTGTGCCAAACCTCTTGGGAATAAAAGTGGCCTGCAGTGCCTGAGTGAGTATGGCTGTCACTGCCTGGCTCTGCCCCAGCCTGTGCTCCCTGCCCGCCCTCCAGCCCAGGCCGTGCTCCTAAACCCCCCCCTGGATTGCTTCACTTCTCTGCCTGCCTCCACTCTACCCCACCACTCTGCTTGGCCTGGCTTGGTTGTTTCTCCAAATAGTCTAAATGACCTCTGAATCTTGCCTGGCAATAATTTATCCTCTTTGGTCACTTGATCCTTTCCTGCCCCTTTCCCCCAAGGAGGGTTCTAGATCAACTTTTCTTTTACTATTTTTTTTTAATCATGAAGTTCTGCTTTGCCTGAACAAATATCCCAACTGCCTGAGTGTAGCTGGATCTTTTAGGCTGTTTTTCACAGCCTCAGTGATGTCTCAGCTCAGCATCTGCCCTTTGCATGGGCACAGGGATTTCTAGTGCGTCCAAAATTTTATTAACTAATAAAAAGTCAAATGTTGCCTCCCAGGACATGCATGGGTGAGACTGTTCCTTTTCAGCTCTAAGTAGTGCCAGCATGCATGGGCCTCTGTGCTCCCACTGCATCCACTGTGGCATGGCTTTGGCTGACAAACCCTGTCCTTCCTCTTTGGGGCAGGTACTCAGGGCACTGAAGAATGTTTTAATTCCCAAGGGATTGTCTGTGGGCAGAGAAAATTTTCTGGAAATGAAAGGATTGCTCTCTTTCTCCACCCTGTACCCTCAAGCAATGCTTGCTCTCTCAGAGGCTCTTAAGGTCAGTAAAACCTTTCTGGGGCATAAAGGGACTGACTGCCCTCGGACATATGTGGTGAGAAATATATTTTCCTTTCAGGGCAGCTGGAGGAAAACTGAAAAGGGGCACAGAGCTGGCTATTAGTGAACATTTTTCAGGCATCACAGCAAAAAAGAAGGAAGCAGGGAGCTGAATAAGAATTTTGTGGATATTTAGAGAGAACAGAGATTTAATGGCAGGAGGCAGAGTTGTGCCTTGTCATTCCTGTGTGAGCAATCTCCCAGCCAGAGGCTCTGTTTGCAGTCCTGCATGCTGCTTTACAAAAATACCTTAACCTGGGAATATACAGACAGCCCTTGATACCCATGAGCATGGAGCCATGCTCTGTATGGTCTTGGGAACTCTGAGGGCATTTAGTGTGAGTGATTCTCCTCTGGACAACCCTATGGAGATCTGTGACCTGGAGTTGGGGAGCCAGCTGTTGAAATGAGAGTATGGCTCAGCATGGCTTGTCCATCATAAATACACAGGGACTGTACATGAGTTATGGCAACTTTCACCTTGTTTTCCAGCCCTTCCATAAGGAATCTGTGTTCTGTCTTGTGAACATTCAGGAGAAAAACTCTGAGGTGGCAGAGGCACTGGTTTGTGTTTGGGACTCTGTGACATTTCCTTTGGCTCTTGGCTGCCCAGGCTGCAGAGCAGCACAGCTTGTTTTGTAATGTTCCCTTTGCAGTGGCTTGAACCGAGGCTGAACAATCGGGCAAAGTTCTGAAGATGTCTGTTAAAATTAATGGCCTGTCTGTGGTGAGAGATGGGCTGGGACTTGTGGTGTGACAGCTGATGGCCTGAGAGTGCCTATATTTGGCTGATGCTGAGCTGAAACCTTTGCGAGGTGCTGCTGAGCTGGTAGCTGATATCAGCAGCTCCCGTTACTGCAGCCCGGAGCAGTGTGTGGGCTCCTGACAGAGCTCTGGGACAGCAAGCTCCGTGGCCACGGCAAGCCAGAGCAGCAGGCCCACTTTTGAGAAGCGTGAGCAGCTCTGTCAGGCTCAGCCTGAGCCGTGGCTGCTGCCAGGATGTGAGGGCCTTGGCAGCGCCTCTTGTTTTCTCCTCGTGGGCTCACATTTGACCATGCCCGCGCCTTGGCCCCCGGCCAGCCCTCGGCCCATCACTGGTCAGGTGCTGCTCTTGCTGTTGTTGTCTCCGTGGTATTTTTAACTGCAGCACCACCACGTGGTCCAAGGCAAAACGGGCTCATGGAAAACACAGGAAAAGATGGTGCTTAAAGCAAGGGATAAGCTGAAGGGGGAGGAAGGATGGGAGAATGATTGCAAGCCTGAGATCTTTTCACTGCCCAGTAGACACAAAAGGTCTGGTGACTTCCATGGCTGTGATAAGCTGGGGGAGTGAGAGCTCTTCCTATTAGAGATACTAACAGTAGGAGGAATTCTGTATTTAAGTCAGAACAAAAAACCATTGTTCTGCTAGAAACATGTGTTGAGCTGTGAAGGAAGTGGGCAGCTCGGATAGCCTGGTACATGGTAACTCATTTCTCTCTCCCACTGATTGCTCCCATCTATCCTCACCCCACACACGCAGAGTCTCCCAGGGGAGAAGAAGGCTGTGTTGTGTGTTGAGAGTAGCGATTCAGGAGAGTCTCTGCAGCTCACAGATGTGCAGTTAGGAGCCTGGTAGGGATGAAAAACAAAGAGAAATGATTGCAGTCACAGGGATCTCAACAACAGTGGCCACCCAAACTCTGCCGTTACATAAACTATGAGCTGTGAGTCCTGAGGTTTATTGTCCACCTGGAAATGAGAAAGCTCCTCTTGAGCCTTTGCTATCACGGGTGGAGAAGGTTCTGTGCCTAAATTAATCCTCTGTTATAAACACGCTTCCAGAGTTTATGCAACAAGAGTTAGACGAGTCCCAGGGAAGCCCTGACAGGAGGAGAGCTCTCCAAGCAGGCTGTGCCATGGAGGGGAGCCAGGTATATGCTGTGCAATACAGATGGAAGGAGGATTGCTTCCCTTGAGCTTGAGCACTGGGGTGGAGGTGGGACTTCTACATCTCTAGATGAGAATCAATCTCTATTACTTCATGGGAAAGACAGAGCCCAGGCCCCCACAGGGGTGACAGATTGACCATCCTCTTCCAAGGAAACATATTGCTGCGAGCAGAGTCTGGCAGCCTTCAGCAAACTCCTCTTCTTTAAGAGAAGGTGCTCAGTTTAATGAATCTTCCTGAACAATACAGGCTGTGCTAGACTGTCCACCTGTCCTAGGCTGACCCTTGCTGGCTGCTTCTGTGCACTGGCTGATCTCTAACTGGTTGCTGTAACAACTGGTGTCCAGGATTTATTTAAGGCGCATTGTGAAAGAGGTTTGGAAAACCATTTCCTTTCTCACAACGAGAAAGGGAGAGGACACAGATTGCTGCAGTTTGTCAGGCAAACATCCTCCACCCATGGCCAAGGAAAGGCCAGAATAGCTTTTGGTTTAGACCTGAAATTTGGGGTGAAATTCACCTTTCACTCGGCATTTGTGCCTGCAGGGATTTGCTTTTGGATTCCCAATGCAGTACCAATAAGCTAATAGGTGAAGGATAGTTCTGGCTTATGGTAAGGAGGAATCACTTGATTTTCTATCCTGAAATTTCTGTTCACAGCCCACACAGAGTCCTGAGAAATCTGAAAAGCAGCAGACAACCTGGAACTTTGCATTTCCGTAGAGAGGCACAGCTGCCAAAAATCTTCTGTTTTTGGGGGGAAAAGGAGCTTTGGCTGCCGTGACATGATGACAGTGATAAATGGACTGGGAGTCCCACTTGGAATAAACTATTACTGACAGGAGTCCAAATAAACAGAGACAAAACCAGAGAGGCTGTGGGTTAAGGTGGTTCTGAGCCAATGGAGCAGGATCTGAAGCAAATGTGAAAGTGGCTGCAGCACTGGTTGCAGAGGAAACACTGACTGAGCTGAGTGCCCTGACACAGAGCTGGCTCAGCCAGCTCCTGAGGGCTTAGAAAAAGGAAACCAAAGTACATCCTCTTCTCAGTGCTTCTCCTTTTCTGCTTTTCACTTTCTTTTTCTTTCTGGGCAGTAGTACCTTGATCTGGAACATCTCCAAATGCTGCTCTTTCCATACTCTGATAAAACCTCAAGATCTTGTACACTTTGGCTGACAAATGCATAAGGACAGTAATCAGTCTGAGACACATTCAGCAAGAAATCTTTTTCTTTTACAGAATTACACAGGATTAGACAGCTGGTACCCTTCTCTTCTTTGCAATCCAAACCTAGCTCTAAGCTACAGAATCTTGGAGCTGGCTGCTGTGCCAGATTTTGCACTGATTTTGTGGCGATGCCCTGAGGCTGCACAAGCACAGCACATTCTCTCCATGACAGCTGCAGTTGGGCAATCTGCAATGCTTTACTTTTATATTACAGCAAAGCACGAAGTTTGAAGTGCCCAAGGATTAATCAGTCACCAAGTGACAGCCAGCTGTTTACTCCCAAACTGCTTTGTGTAATGATCATTTCTCTGTAGTGGTGACAGGCCCCAATAAACAACTGGGACTGCAGTGTACTCAGTCCTGTAGAGAAGCAGCACAAAAGGGAACATTTTGGAAAAGCTTGAAACTACGAGACGAACATAAAAACAAAATTGATTAAACAGGTGGCAAGGTGGGAACCAGAGATCACATTGGCCCCATGGCAGGATTTCATCACATCTCCAGCCCAAAAAGTGGCAGGTTCTTTCAAAGCAGTATGGGGAAAGCTGCAGGGTGGATTTTGGGGGGGAAGTTTGTTTTGTAATCCTGTATATTGTGTTTTCAAGCTCAACAGGCAAGTAGAATATGTGTGATTTAAAATATGACAAACTTTCGATCAGTATAGTAAATCCTCAGAGTGAAACTGGGAGGGGAAGTTGGGTGGTGAGCTCTTCCCAGTTTTCCTGCCTGTGCTGAGTATTCCAGCAGCCCCATGCTAGTACATCAAACCTTATTGGTGTCAGGGAAAAGGTGTTTTATCCAGCAAGCAGTTTGGTTCTATGAGTCAGTGCATGGATCTCCTGCTAGGGAAGATAATTCCCCTTTCCTCTCATCATTTATCTGTGCAGGGGTCACTGACAAAGGCCTGGGCAGGCACTGCCTGTTGAGAGGCAGATAGGGAAGCCAGCACCTGCCAACCCTCTGGGCACTGCAGCCTTGCCTTGGCAGGGTGTTCATAAACACTCCAGCACATTGGGATGGCAAATCCCACCAGGCTTTTAATAACAAATTATTTATTTCAAGTCGCAGGCGATGTGCAAAAACATATGAAATGCCATGCTGAAGGTGTCACTGGGGTGCCACATCCCATCTATTAGAGGCCTCTTTAGCCTGGGAGGAATTGTGTGTCCTTCCTGAGGGGAAAGTGTGGGCTAATGGTGGCCATGTGTCCTCCCTGAGGGGAAAACACAGGTTGGGGGGGCCATGTGTCTTCCCTCAGAGAACTTATGGTTTCTGGGCAGCCGTGTGTCCTCCCTGAGGGGAAAGTGCCGGCTGAGGATGCTCATGGTGTCCCTGAGGGGGACATGCAGGTTGGTGGCCCTGTGCCCTTCCTGAGGGAAAGTGCAGACTATGGGTGGCCATGCCGTGTAGGAGGAAGGAGCAGGCAATGGATGGTCATGGCCCTCCCTGAAGATGAAGCACAGGCTGAGGATGCTCATGCCCTTTGTGAGGGAGACGTGTGTTGGGGGCCCTGTGCCCTCCCTGCAGGAGAAAGGAGCAGGCTGTGGGTGGCCATGTGCTCTCCCTGAAGGAAAGTGAGGCTTGTGGGTGGCTCTGCTTCCCCTGATGGACAGCGTGGGGCTGGAAGGACTGTGTGCCCTCCATGAGGGAAAAGGGCAGGTCAAGGAAGACATGTGCCCTCCCTGAGGGGAAAGCAAGAGCTGTGAGAGGCTCTGCCCTCCCTGAGGGGCAGGAGCAGCTGGAGTGGCTGTGTCCTCCATGAGGGGAATGAGGGGGTCAAAGGATGGCATGGAGGGCCCCGCTCTACCCTGAGGAATGCCCTCCCTCATGGAAGGCAGAGGCTGTGGGTAGTCCTACCCTTCCCGAAGGAAAACGCACGCTAAGGGTGGCCATGTGCCCTCCCTGAGGGGAAAGTGTGGGTCAGGGCTGCGTGTGCTCTTTGTGAGGGAAGGAGCAGGCTAAGGGTGGCCATGTGCCATCCCTATGGGGAAAGTGTGGGCCAGGGCTGTATGTGCTCTTCCTGAGGGAAGGAGCAGGCTAAGGGTGGCCATGTGCCCGTCCTGAGGGGAAAGTGTGGGTCAGGGCTGTATGTGCTCTTTGTGAGGGAAGGAGCAGGCTAAGGGTGGCCATGTGCCATCCCTATGGGGAAAGTGTGGGTCAGGGCTGTGTGT
Source organism: Agelaius phoeniceus (assembly GCF_051311805.1). Classification (NCBI taxonomy): domain Eukaryota; kingdom Metazoa; phylum Chordata; class Aves; order Passeriformes; family Icteridae; genus Agelaius; species Agelaius phoeniceus. Next base: position 3,427,034 of record NC_135293.1, read on the forward strand.
GCTCTTTGTGAGGGAAGGAGCAGGCTAAGGGTGGCCGTGTGTTCTTCGTAAGGAAAGGAGCAGGCTAAGGGTGGCCATGTGCTCTCCGTGGGGAGCAGGCATGGGCTGCGGGTGCTCATGGTGTCCCTGAGGGGAAAACACGGATAGTGTGCCCTCCTTAAGAGAAGCTTGTGGACTAGGGATGCTCATGCCCTCCCTGAGGGGTAAGAGCGGAATATGGATGACTAGTGCCTTCCTTGAGGAAAAAATGCAGGATTAAGGGTGTCCATGTGCTCTCCGAGAGGAAAACACGGGTTGAGGGTGTCCGTGTGCCATCCCTGAGAGGAAAACACGGGTTAAGGGTGTCCGTGTTCCCTCCCTGAGAGGAAAACACGGGTTGAGGGTGTCCGTGTGCCATCCCTGAGAGGAAAACACGGGCTGAGGGTGTCCGTGTGCCATCCCTGAGAGGAAAACACGGGTTGAGGGTGTCCGTGTGCCCTCCCTGAGAGGAAAACACGGGTTAAGGGTGTCTGTGTGCCATCCCTGAGAGGAAAACACGGGTTCAGGGTGTCCGTGTTCCCTCCCTGAGAGGAACGTGCGGGCTGCGGCTGCTCTCCCTGAGGGGAAAGCGCGGGTTAATGGTGTCCGTGTGCGCTCCCTGAGGGGCAGGCACGGCCCCAGGCTGCCCCTGCGCTGTCCCCGAGGGGCAGGGACCCTGCCCGGCCGTGCCGCGGCGCGCAGGCGCACCCTCATTCCCATTTTTCCTTCCGGGACACGGGGGCGTTTCCTGTTGCTGTGGCGGTGGCTCCCGGGACCGAGAGGGAACCGGCGGCTCCCCGGGGAGTCCGGTAAGAGACCGGGCTGTCAGCGTGCCCACCGGCCCCTGGCTCTGCTCTCCCCGGCCCCAGCGAGCCCCCGAGCACCGGCAGCCCCTCTCTGGGGCCGCGGCGCGGGGACCGCCCGGCCCCGGTCCCTGTGCGGACAGGGGGGCTCAGAGGGCTCCAAGGGGTCCCGGCGTTTGGCCGGGGCAGCGGCTTGATCTTCGCTTTGCCCCAATCCCGCAGGTTTACAGCAGTCCCGACCTGTGCAGCTCAAGGCTTCAGCTGCAGGACGGGACGCAGCTTGAAAGATGCAGTGTTTATGGTAGAAAGCTCTTTCGAGGGCTACGGAAGGAGTGAAAAATGTTGCTGTGTGCGGTAGGGAGGCGAGCGGCTGTAGCCTGAGTGAAACCGGCTTTCTTTATGGCACAGCTTGAGTGTGAGCATCCTTGTGATCATTATATCCCGCACCTCTCGGTTATTACACACATTGTGTGTACTGGTGCTGCAGCGGCGAGAAAAGTCTGGGATTTGCGTGAAGAGACTTTAAATGTATTAGGGAAAAAGTGGTGAAAACTTCCGTTTGTCCACAATTGCGGAGACTGACCCATTTTAAATATTCCGCATCTCTGGCTCCTTGGGGAGAGGAGCGGGAGATGGTATCAGCTTAGCTTTTGTGTGCTGAAAGGAAACGCCAGCAGGAGCTAGGAGTGGTGATGGATTTTGGAGGAGGAGCAGGGAAACAGGCAGTGATTCGATCAAACAGCTTTCTGAATGTTTCTGCTGCTGTGTTTGGTTTTGCTGCTCTAATAAATAAGCATAATTTCGGAATATTATTTGAAGATTTGGTGTATTACCAAGAGAAAAAAAGAGCTGTTTCTTAGTTGCTTTTCACTCCCCTCTTAAGAGAGTTTTATGGCAGGCTTGTTTATTTGGCCCTTTTTGTTTAATTTTATAAAGGTAATAGTTTTTCTTTGGCAGGGTAAAATAAAAGAAACCCGTGAAACACAGCTCTCAGACAGGAGCCATCGGACATTGTGTGTTGTAGTTCCACCTACTGTTTACCTATGAAATATTTTAAATACCTTTTATGATTGTCATAGTTGCTGCTTCAGTTCTGTAGCGTAGACTGGGGGAAGGGTTCAGCGTGAGACAATTGAATTGAGACTCCTCTTTCTTTTAGTATAACATGCACATTTTACTTGGCAATGTTTAAAAACCAGAAGTATCAGTTGTTTATGTGTTTCTGTGCCTAAAGAAAACCCTTTGGCCGCCAGAATTTGCAGTGCTGGGAATCACAGAACCCCTCTCTCTGCTTCATCCAACTGATATTTTGACAATAAAACCAGGATACAGTGAGCAAGTAATTATAGGTTGTTTTGGAGACAAAGAGGAATGCTCTAACAGGGAGGCTGAAACTTGATAATTTAGTGCTGTTGCTCTCTGGTGTGGACTGTCTCTGTTTCAGAATGTGAAGTATCTCATCTTCCTGTACCCTTCCAGTTTTTGGTTTCTGCCTCTGCGTAATTAGACAAGTGAGAAAACGAGTAAACACCGACCACTGGAGCCACCAGGACAAAGTTAAATCTGCTCCGAGTTCCTCAGGGTACCTGACCTGGATTTACCCAGTACAGAAACTTCCTTGTGCTCCCCTGAAACTCCTCCTCTTTCCTGAGAAGTTTTATCACAGTCACTCTGCATTTTCTGGAATGCTGTGGTGCTTTGTGTTGTTTCTTGGCCGTTGTGTTGTGCATCTCTGTTTATAAATGCAGAGTTTATTATGTTCAGTGTTAATCATTCCTATCAGGGTTGTTTCCTTTGTCAGTTCAAGAGGGAGGAGTTCCCTGTGTGGTGTAAGGGTGAGGAAGGAGGGAAAAGATTCTTTTTGATCCCCAAAGCATTGAACAGTTAAAAAGAGAAAAAAAATTAAAATTACTAATTTCACAAGGAAGCTATTGTGTCCTTGGCTCTTTTCAGCTGATTTGATTTCATAGGTGGTGAATATCCTTGAACTCCTTGTATCATTAGAAGCACTGGTAAAGTCTGTCCCTGTTTGAACTTAGCTGCTTTAAAGTGGTTTGTTTTTAATCTGTCATTTCAAAAACAAACAAAAAAAATATCTTTGAGATAAAGAAAGTCAATAGATGAATTTTAGATTAATCACAGCATTTTTGCCTGTGAGTTGTTGTTTGCAAATGGTCTTTTAAGAGTTATTTTATTGGGCAGTACCGTTCCAGACCAAAGGTCAGGGTCATAGTGCTCATAACGTCTGCTGAGTCATAGATTTGCCCTGGAATCTGATTCTGGAAGACATTTATAGGACATTGGCAGTGTCTGATCCCCTGGAAGGTATTCTTGCTGGGGGAAAAAATGGAAAAAATGTCTTTGCCTGCCCCTTCCCAGCCAGGTTTGTTGCCCTCTCCTACTGTGAATATGGTGATGCTTTTGGGTGTTGTAATGCTGGCCCATAAAATGCTCCTAGGCTGTAAATTACTTTCTGTGAGCCATTGGGAAAACATCTCATTAATAAGGGAAATGTTTTTTTATTATGCCAGATTATGAATTCGTTACCCTCAGCCATGAACATGATCTTTTCTGATGTTTATGAGCCTTTTAGTCTTAAATATTTCTTTTCTGGTTGGTCCTTGCTTTAGTCACTCATTAGGTCATCTTTGGAACAGTCCCCTGCAAAATGCTTCAAGTGAGTGACAGCCCCTGTAGTAAGCAGATCTGGGATAATGGGATGCTCCCAAAATTCTCAGCCTCCATTCCAAAGCTGCTGATTAAAGCCCAGGAACAAACCTGGTGGGTTTGCTGAGTTTCCTGCTGTGTTCTTCAGGTGTAGCAGTGGTGCTCCTGTCCCCATCCAGTCAAGGTGCCCCAAATCCTTGGACCCTTTCAGGGTGTTGGCAGCACTGGCCAGAGCTGCAGCCCTTCTGCACAGTCTGTCTGTCTCAAGATAAAATCCTTTGGAGGGTCTGGTTTTCCCTGCAAATTCATCTTCCTGCTGTTCAGTGAGTGAGTGAGGGAGGAGAAGGCAAAGGAAGAGCCTGGCTGCAGTCCTGAGTTTTTATCTCTGCCTTTTTCAGGATTATCTTCTGTGCCTCTCCCATTTGGGAAGAGCTTGCTGACAGAACTGTTCTTTTTTTTCTTGATCTGAATAAGACCAAATGCTACTGATGGTAAATGCAAAAATTTTTTTTTTTTGTCATTTTGAGTTTACTGATGCTGCTTTACTCTGGATGACTTGCAAAGATAGAAATCTGGTATTTCTGTTCACCTGTTTGTTAGAGATCTGTTATTTCTCTACACCTGTAAACAACCCTTCATGGGTATTTTTGCACTTACCTCCATGTGTGCAGGTTCCTGTCCCTTCTTTGCTGTCCCCTGTCCCTCATTCTTCTCTTTGCTGTTTTTTTCACCCCTGCAGTTCTCTGATACCATTTTCAGAGAGGCTCAATAAGAATGCAAAGTAATAATCATGAATGCAAAGTAATAATAATCATAAATGCAGAAATCTCACATGCATTCAAAGGAAACCACAGCCACTGGTATTCAGAAGCTCCTTCTGATCCTGAATTAGAGTGGCCTCCCTTCAGCACTGCAGAAATGTTGAATAGAAGCTGGAGATGCTTTAGAAAATGAAGTATGCTTATAAAACAGTCTTCTGGCAGGTTTCAGATTTCTCTCATGTGGGCAAAAATAATGCCACTTTGAAATCATTAAATAAATGCATTTCAAATAGTCTCATGGAGAATCAGGCCCTTGGATTCAGCTGCAGTTTCCTGCAGCCTTTCTGTAGCATTTTCCTGTTTTCTAGTATGTTCTCCACTGTTGTGTAAAGAACCTTTCAGCAGTGGAGGGAAGTCATACACAGCACTATTAGATATGTCAGCTGATTAAGTGAAAAATGCCTACTGAGAGTGCCACAAGCTGTTATCTTTACCAGAGCAAGGGCATGATTTTAAAATTGAAATTTGTTTTTAAGTGAGAGCCCTGTTACAGTTACCTTAACAAGGAACCCAAGCTTTTCAAGTGGAATTGGTCCTACTAATCATTGATAGGAAGACAATTACTGAATGCAATCACTGAAAATGGGTAAATGTTGGGCAATATGAATATCTAGTTAAAATTGGATGTTTCTAGATGATCATATTACAGAATTCTAGATGAGTTATGTGGATTTCATGGCTGTGTGGCTGTAGGAACCTGGGGCATCCATGGGGCTGCCAGTTCTGCCCTGAAGGGAACCCATCTGTGAGCAGCCCTTGAAGCCAAGCCAGCCTGACATCATGGAGAATTTTCTCTGTTTCCTTTTGTGTGGTGATTTTTGTCCTACAGTTCGTTTCTTTGTCTCAGGAGAAAAGGGATTTCCATTGTCAACTCCTTCTTTGTTGTTGAGGCATGTCTTTTTACAAGCTCTGCGTTCCCTCGTGGTAGGGAGGCCTTGTCATTGCTGAAATAATGAAATATTTGTTATTCTCGACACAGTTTTAATAAGGGATCATTTTGATCCATTTTTCTCCTGCATTTGCAGAGGCACATACATAGATAAATAATGAATAGATTTGTTATTCTCGACACAGTTTTAATAAGGGATCATTTTGATCCATTTTTCTCCTGCATTTGCAGAGGCACATACAGTTGAAATTAGATGTGGTGCCTTTTGGTTTGTGGCGTGGGGTGTGGTGGCAGTAGGAATATCCCAAATAAGAGAAGTTGTGGGAGGTGGTAGTTTTTGTGGAGGTTTTTGTTTGTGTGTGTGGCAGGCACTTGGGAGCAGAACTCTGCACTTCATTTCCCACACTTGGGGAAGTTGTGTAACATGTGAGCATCTTGCAGGTCTGTGCACTCAGTTTAGGTTTTATATCTTTATTAATTTATTTCTGTTTAAAGCCAAGTAGGTATTTTGGTCCTGTTCTCTGGCTTTTGCTGAAATTATGGAAAACACAAGTGAGCATCTCTCTAGGTTAGCCAGGAGCCTTAAAGCAGATCCCCAGTCCTGGTGCCAGGCAGGGGTGGTTCTGAAGGGACTTTTAAATTTTTTTTCCTCTGTGCTTTAAACATAAACTGGCTTTTATCTAGCAGATAGGGTGTTCATCTTTCCAGTTTTGTTCTATTTCTCTTTAAAAGAGAAATAGAACAGAACTGAAAAGATGAACACCATGTGTCTGGAAAAGGCAAATCTGGAAAAGGCAAATCCTGGTGTCCTTTACTGAGTTGTTGGTGTCTGGAAAAGGCAAATCCTGGTGCCCTTTACTGAGTTGTTGGTGTCTGGAAAAGGCAAATCTGGAAAAGGCAAATCCTGGTGTCCTTTACTGAGTTGGTGTCTGGAAAAGGCAAATCCTGGTGCCCTTTACTGAGTTGGTGTCTGGAAAAGGCAAACCCTGGTGTCCTTTACTGAGTTGTTGATGTCTGGAAAAGGCAAATCCTGGTGCCCTTTACTGAGTTGTTGGTATCTAGAAAAGGCAAATCCTGATGTCCTTTACTGAGTTGTTGGTGTCCTGCTTTGCTTTTGATGAAAGTTTGTTTTATAGATGGGCAGAAATGCTGCAGAAAATATTTGGCACTATCAGTTTCCCTTCCTGTTTTCTCAATAAGTAGTTATCAGGAGGAAAAAAAAGGAGATTGGATTTTATTATACTAGTAATAGTTTTATGGTTTTTGGCTGAGAGGGCTGCTTTGGTTCCTGTATGTGGAAGGGAACAATTCCTTGGTGCAGCTGGAAGGGTGACAGTGCTGTGGTGCTGGTAATGCTCTGCTGACTCTGGAGGATGTTTTGATCTTTAATTTACAGCAGTTACTGCAGCCCCAGCATAGCCAGTGCAGAAAGGCAGCTGTTCCTGTGGAGCCAAAGAATTGCTGCCCCCGTGATTGGGATCAGTTCTGGATGGAGAGACATGGAAATGCCCCTTGCAAAGATGAGGAGAGCTGTGCTCCAGGGAGTGCAGGTGGGGCAGAAAACTGCTCCTGCATTCCAGAGTGGCTCTGGGCTCTTGCACCTGTGAATTGCACTCAGTGGTGCAGCCTCACTGAGAAAACCCAAGGTTTGGTATAAAATCAAGAGCAGAAGATGCACAGCAAGGATGCTTGCCACAGCACCTCAGCTTACTCTGCACCTCTCCCAAAATTAAGATCTTTTGTGTGCCATTATTGCTTTCCCTAGACAGGAAAGAAGAATAATTAAGACTTTTTTTGTGTGTGTGTGTGTGTGCATTTCAGATTGTGCAGTGAATGTCCACAAGAACTGCAAGAGTTTGCTGACTGAATGCAGCAGCATCAGACCCAAGGTGGGCTTTAACATTTGTTCTTTTATAATAACAAGGCTTGACATGATAAATTTAATTTATGTCAGTGGTTTCATTTACATCAGTACAGGATCTTGCCCTACATCTTTGAGGCATTGAGTAGTTACTAACTTGGTATTATAGTAATTAATGATAGTGTGTGGAGGGAAATTAAAGTGAAACATTTTACTGCTGTACTGTGAATTTCTTACCCTGTGTCCCAGAACTGTGACTAACCCTAAGAGTGCTCAAACTTTTTGGGGAGTATAATTCAATTATATGGTACCTCTGAATGTTCTGCCCTCTCAAAACTAATGGAAGAGCATGAGGGGTGGAGGGGAATTTGGTTGTAACAGTTGCATTTTATTTCTAAGCTGGAAAATGCAGAATAAGTGGTTTCATTTGGGAACTGTGATGAACTTGGTCCTGCTATGCTGTTTATTTTTTTATCTCTGTCTCCATGGTGCCTGTGATTGCATGTAAGGTCACAGGTTGTTTCACATAGATGTCTATCTGTTAGGTTTTTTTTCTGGTATTGGTTTTGAAAATCATTTCCTCCTCCTTATAACTAACAATACTTGAGGGAGTTTTAGTTTGTTTTAACCTGCAAGTGCTGATGGTTTCAGAGGCTGATAGCAGATTAGGGAGTACTGTGAGGAGGGAAAGGAGACAGCAGAGCAGCTCAGCCCTAAACAATTAGAGGTTAGAGGAAGTGTGTTCAGCCATTGGTGATACAGAATGTAACTCTTCTGAGGGCAGAAATGTTCTTGTGAGGGTTTTGAAAAATCATTTTAAACATCTCAGGGCATTGGGAATTCTCCTTTTAAACCGAAAACTTCACTTGCTCTGCTGCTTTCATTTCTACTCTTCACCACCACCCAAAACTTCATGCTTGAATAAGCCCTGACAAACCCCTCCTGAAGAGAGCAGAGAAGGAGTGGTGGCACAAAATGGGCTGAAGAATTCAGTCAGAAATGGGAACCCCAAAGGGAAGCTCCCCAAAAGCCATTTGTTACAGCCTGTATTATTTATGTATTTCATTTCTTTGCATCTTTGATAACTTGGATCTCAATGGTTTTTAATATCCTAGTGTTGCAAGAAGGACAAAGTTCAGCAAAGTTTACCAAAGATGCAATTTGAATTGGACAATCTGAATTTTGGTTGAAAGTGGCTGGATTAGTTTAGTCAGTATTGCTAGAAACTAAACTACAGCAAAGTGAAGGCTTTCATCTCATAAATTAATTATCATAGCTTTAATTCAGCTGTAGTTTCAGTTTTGGTTCTATTTCATCCTGATTTATACTTCGTGGAATTTAATATAAAGCGTTAATGTCTCTATGTCATCCGTCTGACATATGAAAAAATCAAAGCTGTTATTGTGTTAAATCTTTGATATTCTCAGTGAACATCTTCACTTACAGTTAATGCTATGGGATGGGAAAAATCTGATTCATTTTGCACTGCAAGTTTGGTCTGGATGTGTAAGAATATTGTATTTTTTCCTATAGCAGAAAGATTTGCAGCACAGACCTTCTGGATCTCCACAAAGTTCGCCCCAGTGCATTTCCCCAGGTTTGTACTAAAGAATGATTTCTGTGCTCAAGGCTTATCTGTTCAATTGCATTTTTTTTCTTTAATATGTTTTAAAGGCTATACACGGTGTGTTATTGAAGTATAGAGAAGGTCTCTTTTAATAAGATGGTTTCATTTTTTTTTCTATTGGGAATGGCTTAGAGGCTCCTAGCAATCTCCTGTGTGTTTTTATCTTTTTATCTTTTTATTTTTCTTTATACCTTCTTGCTGTGTAACCTCAAAATATCATGGTGAAAAGGGATCAATAAGCTCGTTTTTCATTGATTGTCTATTCTCTGGCCCCTGAAAAGACTAGAACTGTGAACTTTGTTTTACATCAGATTTTCATAATTGTCTATTTAAAACTTGCCTGCAGCTAGTGGTTGCTAGAAATCTCTAAGACAAGCTAGTACTAATGGTCTAAACATAAATCTTTGTTGAAACAAAATGAGGAAGAAGGATCTGGGAGAAAAAAAAAAAACCAAGAAGAAAGAGCATCTGTGCAGCATAGGCTTTGAAATATCTTTTTGCTCCTGGAAAAGACCATCCCAGTCACAGGTGTATTAAATGCCATTTTAATTTTACAAGATGTTACAAGGTCTGCATTAACAGAGCAGGTGAGTGTCAGTCACAGCTGACTTGGATGTCTGAGCATCACTCTGGGTGTTCCCAGGTACCATTTGCATTGCACGGTGTCCTCTTCATTAAATGATTCTCCCCAAGAGGCAGCACAGGGCATAATTGTTCTAAGGAGATAAGTGCCTGCTTGCATTACCCAGAATGGGTCTGTGCATTTAGGAGAAAGTGCAGAGACTAAAATAAGAAGCAAGGGCTGATGAAAATGGGAGAAGTTGTCTGTAGGGCTGGCGCGTGTGAGGGGAGCAGCGATCGATGTGGGCACAGCAGTGTGCAGACAGTGCTAATTGAACTCAGAAAATGGCTTGTGGGCCATTTGTGCAGCCTCTGCTAGGCAGGCAGTGCTCATTTTCCTTAGACAAAAGCAGGAGCTGGAAATGAAAGGAACAGCTAATAGCCTGGGCATTGTATGTTGTTAGCCACAGCATAACCCTGCAGACTGCAGTGCCCAGCAAAAAAAACCCCCAAAGATATTGTCTCAAAGTAAAAGAAAAATTAATTTCCAGAGAGGTATAAACTGTGTTATGTGTCCCCATCCCTGTCCCCTTATTTTGCCTCTGGAGATTTTTAGGACTGGCCTATCTTTGTGTAACAGAACTTTATGTTCCTGTGTTCCTTTATGTTCTCTTTCCACAGAAAGAGAACTTGATGGCCAATAATTTCAATGCTTCCTCAAATGGAAACACAGGGACATTGGTTATTAAGCCTTTGTTTAAGAAATCTGACTGGGCAAATCTTTCAGATATTTAATTTGTCTCCTCTTGGGGCTTGGTGAGGATGGAAAGGACTCGGTTTACCCAGTTTGTTGTACTGTGTGTGTAGCCAGGAGATTTCAAACCCAAACTGGTTTTGGAAAAAGTATTTCCAGCAGGAAAAGATGTGGTGATATCATTTCTATTAAATGTCATTGATGAGACCTCCCCTGCAGCCCCAAAACAATTCCTCTGTCAATGAAGATTAAATGAGAGAGAAGCAGGTATAGAGCAGGGATATGAAAAAATGTGGAAAAACCTGTTTCATGACAAGAACCACAAATACCACAAGGTTTAGCTGTGCTTCACTGAGAAGGCAGAAGTGGGAGAGAGAATTCTTAGAGAAGGTACACTAAGGAGGGCAGGCTGAAAAAGGGGAACTTTTAGGGCTGGGTGGACATGAGTGTTTTACTAGAAAAGTGATGCATAATCCTTATTTGGGAACTGGAGACCCCCTTGAACTGCTACAGCAGCAGCCCCTGGGACTGGGAGAGGAGCTGGGTCTGTCCCTGCAGTGACAGAGCCCAGGGATCTGTGAGATCCCACTCCCATGTCCTCAAAAGCTCTCTGAAAAAGGGCAGCCACAGACCTTGTCAGGGATCAATTCTAAAGATTGTCTGGCTGAGTCTTCATCTTTGACTCCCCTGAAGTTCCTTTTTTAAAAGGATGTATTTTGTCTCCCGTTCCTTATCATTTATTACACACATTAGTACTAAATAATTGTATCCATTTTTTATAAGTCTATTACAGGCTCCCACATATTGTGTAATTGTGATTAAAGTTTCAAATATCTTTCCAGTTCACAGTCTGTCTAGATTTAAAAAGCATTAAAAAGCTGCAGTATTAAAATTAAATTTAGCTCAGGTATCTATTATGTGCAGTGTGTGTGCATGCAGATATAAATTGCTGTGAGCATTAAGCATTGCAAAGAACTTGTGGGGTTTTTTTCTGTGATCTCTGATTTTTCTTGTTTGCCATGAAATGTTCTGTGCCCTTATACGGTGGGGTGTGAATAATTGTGTGTAGGTTCTGGTGTTTTACTAAAGGAGAAGATACTTTGCAATTTCCACACTAAATGGGCACAGTAGGGACCAATTTCCTGCACTTCAGACCTGCTGATTTAGCCAATACAGTAAGTTAAGTGGCAGCTTTACATTTCTAGAAGGATCACAGGTAGTATAAAAACAGAGCATCTCTGGGGCCACTTTACTGTGCCAGCTCTGAGGGCAGCCAGTGGTGAGCATGGGGAATACAAATTCAAAAAGCAGCGGCAGAAGCAATGCGATTCCAGCTCACCCCGAGCTGTCTTTTTGTGGTTCCTTTTCAAGAAAATGGAATGAGAATGTTTTTTTGGACAACGAGCTCCTGACATCCAAGATCCTGTCGGTTCTCCGGCCGCATTCCGAGCGAGGGCTGCGAGCAGGCGAGCTGCAGTGCACGCCTCATTTTCTCAGCACCAATTCCATTTTTGCCTCTTTAGCCACTTCTCTGAAGGAGCAGCCCCGAAGTCTCCTCCTGGGAGCGGATGGCACCCCAGCACTGTCCCGCAACCTCGGGATGACTATCGCCCAAAGAGGACATCCCCAGCCTTCACTGAGCACTGCTGGAGCTGTTAATAAATTTGGGTGAGTAAAATGCTTCTCTGCTAATCCACTGGCTTCACGTGTCCCCCACCTCCCCCAGTGCGAAAAGAAAAATGAGATTTCAAGTTGTGTTTTCAAGCTCAAAGAGTTTTATTGAGCTTATAATTCTGAAAGTTTTTTTTCCCTGACCAATGCTTTTTTTTTTTTTCCTTTTTTTATTGTCTTTAGTCCCTCTGTCCTGTGTCACAAAAGATATTGTGTAACATGGTGCAGTATTTGAGTGTTTCTGTCTTGGATGTATTTGTCTTGAGAACTGCTGTGAAATTCAGTGATCTTGTCTGAGTTCAGCTATTCTAGGCTGGGCTGGTGCTGGCTGGTGTAGGAGGCAGCAGTGTTTTAAATTGCTGAATACCTTCATTAAAATAGTAGGCAAACTCAAGGCTATCAGCTGTTTTAAGTAGCTATTTACTTTTGATGTGCCCCAGTTATACTCCCTTCCCAGTGAAAGTGCCCTTTGTACTCTGAACTGGCTGTGGCTTGTCACCAGGTGATGTCCTTGTAAACTGTCATACCAGAAGTTACAAGCTTTGCTCATGCTGCTTTAATTAAACTGCAGTATTTCAGCATTAGAGTTGCTTAAATTAATTTAACTGTTTCAAGAGTGCAGTGATATCTTTTATTTATTTATTGTAAGATAATTGCACTATAGTTTAGGGAAGATGCTTGTTGAAGAAGTTGGATTTTTTAATTTTATTTTAATTGTTCTGGTCTAATTTCTTTGGCCATTTAGGCTAATTTCAGGAGACATGGATGAAGGGGATTCAGGCTTTGTAAAATTTAAGCAGACTTCAGATGACGTTATCTCGCTTGCACCTTCAACAGCAGACTCCATTTTTCTGGAAGGTATGGAATTTCTGTGCTTTTCAGGATTGTTATGCAACCTCTCCCATGGGTTTGAAAGCAGCATTGAGGTGTTTCTCCCCTTGTTGTTACTGATGGTGAACAGGGAATAATAATTGAAACAGCTGAATAATAATTGAAATTGAATGTGCTTTTGGTCTAGATGCATATTCTGTGTCCCTCCGGAGTGAAATAGAAACAGATGCTCATGAGTTTGAGGCAGAGTCTTGGAGTCTTGCAGTGGAACAGCCTTATGCAAAAAGGCAAAGGAAAGACGTTATAAAAAGGCAAGATGTCATTTATGGTAAGAGTATTTGTTATTCTTACAACTTTTTCTATTTCATAGTGCCACTGTTGTGATACAAAGCAGAAATCATTTCTGTTGGTTCTCATTTTGACTTGTGCTTGAAAACTAAAACTGAGTGAAGGTTTTGGAGTCTGTTACCTGCATTAATGTGTGTAATTCCTTGTGTGAGTGCCTTTAAGCATCCCATGGGTTTCAGCAGGGCTCTGGAAGCAGCAAAGCCCAGCTGTACAATTATGGAACAGCCCAACTGCCTCTGGGAGATGTCCTTAAAGAAGTAGGGTCAGTCACTGCTGGGTTGGGATATTAGCAAGGCAAATTTAAGAGCTTCACACGAGTGATGCAAAGACTGTAGTGAAGATGATTGTGGCTTTCAGAGCCTGCTCTTCTGTCTCCTTGCTCACTGCACATCATATAAATGACTTTGGATTTTATTTCTGTATTTCACCTTGCCCAGAACTAATGCAGACTGAAATGCACCACGTTAGGACACTGAAAATAATGCTGAAGGTGTACTCCAGAGCCATGAGAGAGGAGCTGCAGTTCTCACATGCAGTCATCAACAAGCTCTTTCCCTGTGTGGATGAGCTGCTGGAGATGCACGGGCAGTTCCTGCTCCAGCTGAAGGAGAGACGGAAGGAATCCTTGGAGGAAGGCAGTGACCGAAATTACATCATCCAGAACATTGGAGACCTCTTGGTAAAACAGGTGTGAATTCAATCCTACCAATGATCTTGACACTATAAAGCTTCTAAAAAGCTACCTGTGAGGCTAAGGTTATGTGATGCAAAGATTGATTTCCTCCTGGTTTATGGTTCTCTTCCCAGTTAATGTGTGTTAATGACTCCCAGGAATAATTCTAGTCACAAGTAACGTGAAATGCTCATTAATGCTCTTTGGGCATGCATATATATACACCTTGTGGGATATGTGACTTGTTTGGTTCTATTTTTCATCTGTTCCAAGAGTAAAGTCACATATTCCTAGTGTCCATTCTAGACTTGGCTCTCCAGCAGATAAAGCCAAACTTCTTCATTTTGATCTTTTAAAAATACAGTCAGGATCATTTGAACTCATGGCAGCTTTAGCACCATTCTGGCATGGGGTGGGTGCAACAATTTCTGTCATATATCATTACCTTTTTTTTTGCCCTTCAGCTTTTACAGTTCACAGACTTTTTAAGTACAGAGATCCAGAAATCCTTTTTAAAAATTCTCATAATTACAACTATCATTTAATATTTGGTTATCTCTTGGTATTCCAAGCCCTCACATGTCACACTGCATAAATGTCTCATTTCTGGTACAGAAGAAATTGAAATACAGGAGAAATGTTTTAGAAACCATGTTAGACCTGGAGTTTATAGTGGAAGTAGGTTTACTCTGAATGATTCATGTCTTTCATTCTTCTATTTCCAATTAGTTTTCAGGTGAAAATGGGGAGAGAATGAAAGAAAAATATGGTGTGTTCTGTTGTGGACACAATGAAGCTGTCAGCCATTACAAAGACCTGCTCCAAAGCAATAAGAAGTTCCAAAACTTAATAAAGGTAAACAGTAACCAGAAGTCTCCTATTCTGACTATGCAAAATATACTTCACTGCTTTAGGCTTTGTTTTGTACTTACTTGAAGATCCCTCAAATGTGAATGAGCAGGGTTAGAGGCAAATTCTTATTATTTGGTGGGTTGTGAGCTTCTTGTGTTTTAGATCTTTTGAGTTACTTGGAGACAAAACCACAATTAGGAAGTGTTAGATTTGAGGCAGGCTCTTGAGAGCACCCAGGACTGGGGAATAGAGTATTTGTTCAATTCAGGGCTCTGTCCTGCTGGGTGGCCATCAGGATAAATTGGTTTGTTAATAAATTAAATCAATGATAAATGCTGTTGATGAGCTGCTGTAGAAAAAGCAGGGACTCTTAGTCAGGTTTTGCTCACACCATCATCTTTCCAAAGCAGAAGATTGACTCCAGGGTGGTTTGCTGCACACTCTATGTGCAGTTAATAGGAAGGGCTGAAGAGACATGGCCCAAGTGGAAGCTGTAACCTGAATCTCAGGTGGCTTTGCAGAGGCCTAAATATTCTCATTTTCCAGTCACCAGTAAGTGATACTGTGTGAACTTTCCAGCTTAGCTCTGTACTTACAGCTCATCTTAGCCTTTAAAGTGAGAGCCCTTCACTTCCAAGGAACTAAATAAGTGACCAGAGTTTTAAAACATTTAGCTTCAATCCTTGTAGTGAAAGATCTTGGTACTGTGTTCTCCTGCTGCCAGGTGTGTGCTGTACCTGCAGTCAGATTAACTGGTGCTTTACAGTCCTCCCTTTCTAATCAGGAATGTGGTTCTGGAGGTCAGGCTATTGGGGAGCATACAGTGGTAAAATAAACACTTAATTCCTTCATTATTGATCTAATTTCACTGGTAGGTGGTTGGGTCTGGTTTTAAAACCACAGAACTTTTCTATGTATTTAAGGTCTGACCCTGTTATAAAGTGTGATCAGTTAGCAACAGGCCGTCAGACAGCTCAGATTTGGAAGTTTCCCTGACTGACTCCACATTTAGTTAACAGTAGTTGAAAACAGTACCTGAGATATTTTCCAATAATAAAGGTAATTTTGGGAATGCTGTCAGGATTAGTAGAAGAGTGCAGCTAATTTCATGGTGCTGTGTCCAATGTGCAGAAGTGGTTTGGGGCAGAAGGCACGAGAATGGAGAGGGAGTTAGAAGAGCTCCATGCACAGTGGGTGTGACAGTTTCTCTTGTTTTCCAGAAAATTGGGAACTGTTCCATCGTGAGGAGGTTGGGTGTTCAGGAGTGCATCCTCCTGGTCACCCAGCGCATCACCAAGTACCCGGTGCTGCTGGAGCGCATCATCCAGAACACAGAAGGTGGGATGGCTCCTGCACACCTCACAGTTGTCTCTTGGTCCTTTTCCTGCCATGTTTTGCATGTTCTTACCTCAGACAGGCTCTTACCTGCTTGCTCACTTCTCTGTTGGCTGATGATGCCAGATCAGTCTCACCTCAGAGGCTCAGGAGAATCACAGAATGGTTTGTGGTGGAAGGGACCTTGAACCCTTGCCATGGGCAGGGACACCTGCCACCGTCCCAGGTTGCTCCAAGCTCCATCCAGCCTGGCCTTGGACACTTCAGGGGCCCAGGGGCAGCCCCAGCTGCTCTGGGCACCCTGTGCCAGGCTCTGCCCACCCTCACAGTGAGGAATTTCTTCCCAATATCCCATCTAACCCTGCCATTCTTCAGCTTAAAGCCAATCCTCCTTGTCCTGTCACTCCAGGCCCTTGTTAAATAGTATTTCTCCATCTTTCCTGGAGGCTCCCTTCAGGCCACACTTAGATCAATCTGAAATTTCTCTTCTCCAGGCTGAACAATCCAAATTCTCCCAGCCTCTCCTCAGAGGGGAAGAGAAGCATTTAAAGTCTGCAGCTGCAAACCCATAGTAGTTAAACCTGTTGGTTCATTAGCTTTTTCAGAGCTTTAGGTTATTATATTTTATTTTTAAATAAATAAAAATTTTAATAAAATAAAACATTATAATAAAATTAAATAATAATTTTTTAAATTAATTTTTTTTTCTTAGAAAATACTGTTAGGTGTCCAGTATGGAACCCTTATGCTAAAATACACTTGGATGGCTCATGTCTTGAATTCCAGAGTTGAAAATGTGGCTGACTGCTTCTCTTTTCCCTTAGCTGGAACTAGAGATTATGAAGACCTGACCCAGGCCCTTGGTTTAATTAAGGACACCATCAGCCATGTAGATGCCATGGTAAACGAGTGTGAGAAGGGGCAGCGACTCAAGGAGATCATGCACAAAATGGAGCTGAAATCATCTGGGAAATGCAAGAATGGGCTTTTGTTCAGGAAGGATGACATGGGCCAGAGGCGGCTCCTCCTGGATGGGATGCTGTACTGGAAAGCTGCATCAGGGAGGCTCAAAGGTACAGCACCAGCAAGGGCACAAACACAACTGGGAAACAAGATTTATGTTGGGTTTGTTTTTTTAGTAACTGTTTATTACTGATCGATTGGGTATAAAATAAGATGACAATAACCTGCTTGTTTAATAGGATATTGGAGGAAATAGCACTTGTTCTATTCTTGGCTTGTCCAATAAGCATCTCTGTAATGGTGCATGATAAGTTCCTTATGCTGCTTGCTTATTATCTGGCTGGTCTGCTTCCCAATTCAAGAGGGAAGTCTTCAGGTGGATGACAAAGCTTTGAGTCATCCTGACTTAGTCTCCTGTGGAAAGGCATTATCTCTGCTTCACACTTTGCAAAACCTGTGTCATGTCAGCTGCATGACACTTAATTCTGCATTTGCCAGAAAATCAAAGCAGTGGCCATCAGGGAATATTTGAGCATTGCTCAAGTGTTCAAGAAGAAGCTTCAGTGGCACAGAGAGTGCAGCCAGGAGTAGGTGGGACCCTAAATGGCTGCAGTTCCAGAAGAATCTGCTGTTGAGAGAGATGTGTTCCCTCTGGAGTGCTGGAGTCCATGTGTAGGATGTGTGTGTGGGTGTTCTCAAGCTTTAAATGGGCTCTGTTTAAATCAGCTGGTGCTGCATGGTGCAGCCTGACTGGGGACAGCCCAAGTGGAAGGCAGTAACAGACCCAATATTGAAAATGTGACATGCTGTTCCCTGGCCTGCAGGAAATATAAGTTCAGTGATTTTTGAGTCTGGACTGGTCTTTCTGCTTTGAAATATGACTTTCTTTCCATTTTTTGTCTCTGTTGTTACTGTAGATATTCTGGCAGTCCTGCTCACTGATGTACTGTTGCTCTTACAAGAAAAGGACCAAAAATACACGTTTGCATCTGTGGTGGGTATTGTTCTCTTTATTTAATACATGCACTTTGAGGATTCATGAAAGTGACAGTAACTACAGAAGAAACACAATTAGGGATGTTAGATACTTGTTACAAGAGCTTCAGGAAGAAAATTAAGTGAATAAACCAGCCAAGTATTATGGAATCACTTTTTCTGAAGGAGTTCTGGTACTTGATGGATCCTTTTCCCACTCTCCCAGTGCAAACCAGTATTTACCTGCACTGGCCAGTTGTAGCTGCCACATCTCCCATGGTTCTCACTGCTCCTCTTCTTGTGCTGTGACTTTCCCTTTCACTGAACTGTGTTAGGCTGAGATTTTGTACACAATGTCACGGACATTGCACATGCTGGAACTGTGCTTTGAAAAACTTGCAGATAAATCCTGCTTCTGTTCAGTGTGCAGGGAAAGAATCTCTCAGTTAGGGACATGGTAACTGTGGTCATAGTGCCCTGAGATTTACCAGGGGCAGAGAACTTTCCTGAAGGACATGGAATAAGCACTAAATGCAGATGTTATTACTGCAGCACTCCAGAACATTCCGTGAATTCTCTTGCTTTTCTAGGGCATTTCCACAGGTGTCCTCAGAGAAGTTAATTTGTACATTTTGTCCTGATCTAGTTCACTGATGGCTCTTGTAGAACCTGTAACAGAGAAATTATTTTATGTAATTGTTTTCTTGGATGTTTTTTATTTTTTCAAGACATTAACATTAGAGCTGAATTCTAATGGCAAAAGCTATTTTGGTGACCTCAGGGCTGTACAAACAACTGCTTTTCAATTACCTTTCTCCTAATGCACAGAACAGGGTGCTGTGTGGTGGATTTTTTTTTTCCCTTCTGGAAACATGCTCTACACTTAGAGTCTGACCAATTTTTTGGCATCTCTGTATATGTACAGTTCATTTGAAATGTAATATCAGTTCTCCATAAATAAATCAAGTGAGGGAGCAAATGGATCTGTTCAGTGATTCTGTTTTTCCAGTGAGCTCTGGTGGTGGCTGGAATTGCAGTACAGCTGCTCAGAGCTGGCAGAAGCTGCTGCTCCTGGTGTTTGCTTCACACTTCAGTTCTCTTATCATGGCTCTAGATGATTCTGTGAAGGTTCAGCAGTCACAAAGAGCTGCTTTATCCTGGGAAGGAACTTTCTAGGCTGCAGATGTTGGAGCTCTGCTGTAGGAAGCCTAGACAGGTTTTTAGTAACTAATATCCCTCCTGTAAATGCGTTTTCACTGCAAAGGCTGACAGCTAATCCAGTTAATCCTCATTATACAATACACTACCTGTCACCTGGTGTCATTTTTATCAGGGTCTGACTCCCTCTAACACCTCTGTTTTATTTCTTTTAAAACCTCTAACACTTCTCTCCTTTCACTTCACACTGTGTCATTAAGGTTTTTGTTTTCTTTTTCAAATTTTGGGGTTGCCTCCTTTCGAGCAAAAATTTTTGAGCCTGTTCTTGACTCCTGGGACGCAGTGGGAATCTTTAACTTGACACAGGCTTTGATGTTCAATCAGGTATCAAGACCTCTTGTTTATGACATGCATATTATTCATTCCACGTTTTCATTGATCAAATGGCAACATCAGAAGTGTCATGTGAAAAGGTCAGAGTTATTTCATGATGTTACAGCTCCTGGTGGCTCTGGATAAACAGGAAGGAAACACAATTCCTAAAGAACACATCTAATGTGCTGTATTTTATTTTACAGGACTCTAAGCCACCAGTTATCTCACTGCAAAAATTGATTGTGAGAGAGGTAGCTAATGAGGAAAAGGCAATGTTCTTAATTAGTGCTTCCTTAAAAGGACCAGAAATGTATGAAATTCACACCAGCTCCAAAGAGGAGAGGAACTCCTGGATGGCACACATCCGCAGGGCTGTGGAGAGGTAAGGGGAAAGCAGCAGTCTGATTTCTTGCTTGTCTTCTACTCACAGGTGTAAATTTATCTTTAAAATCCATTTGACTCTCCACAAACTTTCTTTGTAAGACTTCAGTGTGCAATTCTGTTTGTGTTCATTGGGAAGAAACTACTGATAAAGATGAAATAAAAACTACTCAAACACTTTAACACTCAGTGATGTCAAATGCAACAGGGCTTTGGAAAAGGGAGGAAGATTTGACAACCAGGGTAAACCACAACTGAGGCAAAAGCTTCAAGTTGAATCCTGAGATGGTTTTAAATTATCTCACATGCAAATCAAACATAAATCTGTCTTTCCCTTTGGACAGCTGTCCTGATGAGGAAGGAGGTACATTTAATGAACCTGAAGCAGAGAGGAGGCTGGCTGAAGCAAGAGCTGCAAAGTTAAAAGATTTTCAAGGTAATGACTTAGTTACATATTCTACAAGCTGCTTCTCAGCATTATTTGTGATTTATGGCTGTCTAATTCTTTATCAAGATCAAGTTTCTCCTTCATATGTCTTTCAAGGTGGTGTAAGATACTGTAGAAATAGTGGCTAAGGAAGTTTAATAAGCTTTGTCTGCTCCATAAGTTTGCTCTTTAACTGTTAATTATATCTCTGCATTTGATGCTCTGGCCATAAAATCAAAGCTAATCTCCCAAATTGAACACAGTCCTGTGACAGTGACAAGAAAGGCAAGACTGAATTTGTTTCTTCCTTCAGAGCGTTTGAACATGAAAGATGACCTGATTCTGCAAAGTCTCACTGAGAAACAGCAGATTTATCTGGAAATGTCTGAGGTGAATGGCTTTGAAGACCATTCCCAAGGATCCCGAGCCAGGCTGCTGCTTCGGGGGGATATCTCAGAGAATCTGCAAGGAGAGGCAATTCTGAAGTCTGCAGTGACTGAAGGTGAATGGAATGTGGGAATGTGTGGGCATTCACTCAGGTGCTGGGGTGGGGATAAGCACCCAGGATCTAAGTACAGGCCCTGAAAATCATCCTGTAATAACATAATGCTTTTATGTAACCCAGTTCAGACTTCCTCATCCTCAGAACCAACCTGCAAGAAAGGTGAAGGGCATTTGTGGGTTTAGGTAGAAGACCTGCACAGCTTGGATTGTTTTATTTTTAAGGATCAACCCAGTGGAATCTTAGGACAAGTCTGTTCAGAAAGGGTAACAGAGTGCTCTAATAACACACAATCCTGAGATGTAATATTATAGCAGGGTTATCTATTAAAAACAGCCTGTTTAAAGATAGTGTGTTTACAAAGAAAATAAGCCCAAAGATAGTTTCTATTTTAAAAAAGGAAAGAGAAAACAAACACTCAAAGCTTGATAATCTTAACTTGCAAGTAAGGAAGAGCTCATGTTCATATAAGAGCCTGTCATGCAGAGCTACTCACAAAGGAAAATTCATCTGTACTGGAGGATATCTCAGACTGCCTGAACTTACAGTGGACTCATTAGCATGATAACTTGTGTTGCTGCATAGACATGGCTGTTTACATGACATGTTCTCCTCTTCCCCAGCTGAAAATCTCCAGGAGTTTATCTTCACTCACTTTGGCAGTGCATCCTGTCAGCCTGAGGATGGCTCAGGACTCCCCCGGAGAGCAGAGACCTTTGGAGGATATGACAGTAGTCCCTCAATTTCAAGTAAAAGTAAGAAAGGGAAGACTCAGAATTTTTCTGATCTTTTTACTATGATTACTGTACAGAGAATAAGAACAAGGAATTGAGGCTCTCATGTAAGGAAGCTACACCAGGCTCTAAAAAGGAAGATCAGAGCAAATCTCCAGCACGTTTTGCTCCTGATACCAACACTAGAGAGCAGAGTAGGGCTCTCAGTGCTGTGCTAAGGCATTACTGTAACCCATTCTTTATAATTACCACAATTCCATGCAGAACTTTAATTTTGTTTAAAAAAAAATAAGCCTGGCCTGAAAATCTAGAAAATTTGAATTCAGCTGTCTGCTTTCATTATGTCATGAACACTTTTTTCCACTTTGGATCTGCACAGTCACTAGAGGTTTGCTGAATCCTTAGATAATATAAATTGTTCTTTTGACACAGATGATTTATCAGTTAATTAATGAAATAAGAGGAAAGACCAGGTACTATTTATCTTCATTTTTGCTTCATGCATTAATTGAAAAAGTGAATGGCCCTTATTTCCCTGGTTGTTAATCTCTAGAGCACATTCTGATGTCTCTAAAAGGCTCCATACAGCTGTCATGTACTTTTTTACAAGAGGGGGTCCATCTTCCCTTGCCTCCTTCCACACTCCCAGTGCTGCTGCAGTGATTGCAGTATTCCTGCTGGCCAGTATTCCATGTCATGAACTTGCAATTCTGGGAGCTGATTATTTTCATGCAGACATTGTGGTTGCTTCACTTAAAATAGTGTAACGTAATTTGAACTTACCCTCCCTATTTATCTTAACCCGGTCTTCTCAAGTTTTTTAAACTTTTTTGAGCAGCCCTGTGTGTCACTGATTGTCTGATCTTCCAACTTGGGATCAGCATGGAGAAGCCATGCAGTTGCATTTTGGTTCAAAGTCACCAGATTTTTCTGCACTCCCTGAATTATCCCAGGCCTTGTGCTGGTGTGAGCTCCTCATACTCCTCTCCTCTTTCAGGTGGCAGGAAGAGCAGTGGAGGTGACCAGAGGCAGTGGGACTGGAGGGGCCCTGCCCTGAGTTCAGATGTGCAACTCCATGACCCCTCTTCTGATGCAGAAGAAGGATCTCAAACTGTATGTTGAGCTTATGAGGGATTTAAATGCTTTTCATTGTGTTTCCCATCATGATAGGGGTGCAGAACAAATCTCACAAAGTTCAAGTTGTCATAGCTGGCAGGGCTGGACTGGAACAGCTTTGTCTGTAAAATTACTTGACTCTTTAAGGATGTTTTGTGGGGTGACTTGGTAGCTCAGCACTTGAGAAGCAAGACAATTCAGTTTTCCATTTGCTCATTTGATGCTGTCCCATTAACCCAGCTTGAATCACCACACTGCTGTTTCAGCTTGGCTTATGAACTCAGGATTTTTGCTGTGTATCCTTCAGTGCATGGGAGCAATCTCAGCCCTTTCTGGCAGCACTGCCAGTGCCCAGCAAGTGTCCCTAGCACAAATGTTGGTTTTGTTTCCCTTACAGAGTGATGGGACAAGGCTGGATGACAGCAGTGGTGCTCAGCCCACCGTAGAGTCTCAGGTATGGTATTTCTGCTGTGAAGAAATCCAATGGCAAATAGCCACAGTGTAATAATAGCATGTAAAATCAAACCAAACCACCTCCAAAACTCAGTGTTTGTAATATCTGTGGAACCTGGCATGTTAACAGCTTGCTGGCCAAACTTGCCTCTGAATCCCTGTGACGTTTGTACCTATGCAGTGATTCAGTGCTGGGGCATGGGAGGAAGTCATGGTTAAAGAGTTCAGATGAAGAGATGATGATGAAGATGTCTCTGTGGAATCCCAGGGAGATTTGCTGGGCACTGATTCATATCTGCACAAGGATAATAAACTGAAATTCCTTGTGCCTGCATATTGGCTTTTGCTATGCTAGAGTTTTCTGGTGGCCATGCTTCCATTGTGTGTCTTTTTGTATAGCTACCATGGATTATTTTCACTGCTAATTTTTTTTAAAAAAAGTCTAAAGCCTCAAAACAGAGTTCTGCTCAAGTACCTAATGTTTTTTTCCTCCTCTTCAGCTTGTCCATAGGATACAGACACTGTTGCAGTTGCTCTTCAGTCTTCAGGTAAACCACTATTTACTATCCAAGAGATTTGTTAGGCACTAAATGTAATAAAATTTATGCAGGTGTGGAGAGGAGCTACCTTGAAAATATCCCCTAAAGCTGGAGTGAAGTGCAGAATTTAGTCCTGAGACTTAAGGAAACTGTGCCTGGTATTTTGGAGGAAGTGTTAGAGCTGTTGTCTCAAGTAATTATTTCCTTTTTCCTGCTCACTTAATTCTTTTCCTGCTTTGAGCTCTATCTGTCCTCATTGTTCATACAAGTGTGTGTCAATTAGTTGTTTTTATGTTACCTTGTAATCAGCAATATTTTAACTGGTTTGATTCAGAGTAGCAATTCTAGGTGCAAGAAATACCCAGTTTGGCACACATAATTTATTTGCTTGGCCATCTTCAATATCATGTCAATCAAAGCTGAAATTTATGTGCTCTGGAAGAAAAAGCCTCTGTAACCTCACCTGCTAGATGCTATTGTCTCCTGCTTAGCTGTGCCTGTTTTTTGAACCTGAAGCTGCACTTGTACCCCCTGCAGGCCGTGATATCTCAGCAGGACAGCTACATCGAGGTGCAGCGAGCCACCATGGCAGACCGGGAGAAGCAGTACCGGCTGCAGTCCACCCGGGGCAATCTGCTGCTGGAGCAGGAGAAGCAGAGGAACTTTGAAAAGCAGAGGGAAGAACTGATGAATGTCCAGAAGCTCCAGAGCCAGCTGAAGCTGGAGCAGCAGCGCCTGGAGCGGGAGAAGAGCCGGCAGCAGAGGGAATTTGAGCTCAAGGAAGCGCAGCTGCAGGAACGCGCCGAGGAGATGCGGCAGCTGCGGGAGAGGCTGAGCCAGGACAGGGAAGAGCTGGAGAGGCAGAGGGAGGCCTACCAGCACGACCTGGAGAGGCTGAGGGAAGCCCAGAGAGCTGTGGAGAAGGAGAGGGAGCGCCTGGATCAGCAAAAGAAGCTGAAGAAGCAGAACACGGTGTCGGGCACCTTCTCCCCAGAAATAGGCCAGGTTTGGGATTGGTTTTCTGTTTTATTCCTGTTTACCTGCTTGCTTCTGAAGGAAGGTTGTACTCAAACCATCACCTGAAGTAGCTGGTGTTGGCTGCTCTCAGAGAGACCAGTGTTTGTGAAGTTCCACCCAGATGTCTGGCAATGAGAATATATTTTAAAAAGATAGAAATAAAGAATAACTTATTTTCAATTGGCTGACTGAATAGTTTTCAAATTCAGGAACTTGCAGGCAAATGATTGCAGAAGGAAGCTGTGCTATGTCAACAGCATTTTGTACAGTTGATTTCTAAAAACATTTCTTGTGCTTTAAACAGAAATTTGGAGGTCTGATTAAATTGGTTCATTGAAACATTCTGAAAGTCCTGCTTTCTCTCTGCTCTGTCACCACCCCGTGCATTCTGCTCTTTCCTAGGTGCAGTCTTAAGCAGTTTGGAGCTGCTGATGTTCCTTTCAGTGTCCAAGGACTTACACCTTGCTCTTCTTTCTGTTCCCCAGGAACCTTTAGGCTTTGTTTCTCCTGTTCTGCTGTGCACTAGGAAGTGCTTTGTGCCCTTTGGGATGGGGATGGTCTCTCCTTGCGCTGGAGAGGCTGAAAATCCCCTTTTGCCTTAGAATGCCTTTTTTCCTCTTGCAGAGCCAGATGATCAGTCATTCCATCAGCTTCAATGGAGAAGGGGTGGAAGCATCTGCAGCTGGCTCCAAATCCTCAGTGAGAGTGAGCTCGGTGGCCGGGCTGGAGTTCCTGGAGCGGCCGGAGCTGGCGCGCAGGGACAGCACCACCCTGGAGAACCGGCCCTCCCTGAAGAACGAAGTGCCAATCCATCTCCTGAGTGCAACCAACCAGATCCAGAAACCAGCTGCAGTCCAGCAGCAGATCCCCACCAAGCTGGCCACCTTCACAAAAGGAAGCAAGGAGAAAGGTGGCAAGAGCAAAGCATCTCATAGGACAGACAGTTCGGGTATGTGTGATTTTAAAGCCATTTAAATGTTTCTGATCTTCACCAGGATCACAGGGATACAGAACCCTGCAGTTAAACCTCTGTATGAAACCCAGAAATTAATATGCTACAAGTTATTAGTGTGTTGGCTGCAGTTAAAATCTCTTAACCTCCTAAAAATCCTGTTAGAAGTTCCATGTCTATACTATTTGAATTTGAAATATAACCCAAAGGGATAATGCTGAAAACTGTTATGTATTCCAACACAGCAGAATGGTGGTGAGAAAAAAAAATCCTGTTAGAAGTTAGAAAAAAAATCCTAAAAATCCTGTTAGAAGTTCCATGTCTATACTATTTGAATTTGAAATATATAACCCAAAGGGATAATGCTGAAAACTGTTATGTATTCCAACACAACAGAATGGTGGTGAGAGGTTGTAAACCTGGATGCAAAATCTTCTTGTCTAACTGTAGTGTTAAAGAAAAAGAGCAAAACCAAAAAAAACCAAAAAAAAAAAGGAAGCTGTTGTGCATGAGTGAAATGTTTTGAGGCTGGCTTAGCCTTTTCTTGCTGCCTGTCCAGAGTTGTAGTGACATTGAATGCAGTGCTTTTCTTAGCACCAGTCAGTCATTAAATACAGATCTTCAGGCCAAAATTGAGATGCTGTGTGTGTTGTAGAGTTGAAAGGGGCTAATTTTGTCACAAATAGAAGCAAGTAAAAAATGCAGTCACCCTGTCCTGGTATAATTTCTGCTTCTAACTGCTGGGTATTGGAGTCGTGATTTTTGCCAATGACAGACACACTAAAAACCCTTTTATCTCTACCACTTAAAGTAGCCCCACTGCCAGCTGAGGGGAATGGCCTGTAATTTTAAGTTACAAAATTATCTTTTTAGCATTGGGCCGGATTCAGACTTGGCAAGCTTGTCCATCACTCTGCACTGCCACAGAGGACTCAGGGCCAAACCTGACAGAGATCAGGGAGGGTGGTTTTGGCACATTGCAGAAACATCTGTCTCTGTCGTGCATAAAGTTCAGTGCTTTTGCAAACTTGCTTATGGTTTTGCACATAAATGAAGCCTGTATCCTCTTACCCTGCATACCAAATGCTGGTAATATAAAGTTCTAATGCCACATCTCCCCAGTTTATTTCTAATAGCTCTTACATAATGGTCTCTGCAGTGGAAATGGACTTAATGGTGTTTTTCTGTAATTTATGAAAGGTATAAACCACTAATATATTGGTCTCTCTTCTTTTGTGAGCATTAATGGGCTTCATGCTTGTTATGCCCATGTGTTGATCTTAGAATAAAATGGAACAAAACTTTCTGTACCAGGGGCAAAATGCTGTGTATTGAATTTGGGTTTTGTGACATGTAAGGAATGTGTACTGAAAGAGAGAAGTTCTTTAGATCCAGAATAGCTATTTCATGAACTGCTTTCATTGTTGAAACTAAGAAACTGGGAGGCTGTAACATCAGAATCAGTGGGCTGTGCTGCTGAGCAGCTGTGAGACAGATGGAGAGCAGAGACAAAAGTTCATCACAGCTCTGTGTGTTACAAGTAGCACAAATGGCCATTTGCTATTTGAATTCTACAGACAACGATTTTTTTTCTCTCTCTGCTGTGCTTCGTGATACTGGGTTTTAAATCTGAGATTGTCAGGGTCTGCCAGTAACTGAACTAAAAGTCTCAAGGAAAAATATTCACAGTTTAAACAGCTGAAGAGAAAATTTCAGTAGGACCAGCTCTTTGTTGTTTTGCAGATTTCTTGGGTGTGTAAAGGTGTCAGTACAGTGGCCCCAGCATGAAGCAGTGACATTTGTGAAGTGCTGCTCACCTCAAATACTAATTTATGAAATATTTTCTTCAGCCTCTGTTGATCAGAAGCAGCTGCTTCCCCCCAGGCTTGCAGGACGAGAGGAGGCTGTCCTGAGAGGCAGGAGGTCAGCAAGCCCATCCCTCCCAAGCAGCCAGACCTCTGCATTCCAGCCAGGTATGCCTTGGCCAACTTGCCTGTGCTTGGAGGTGCCTCAGGCTCTCTCTGCAGTGTCATGAATGTGTCTTCTTCCATTTCTTCCCCTCTAGAACTGTATGGCCCTACAGATGCTCAGCCAGAAGCACTTTCATCTGCCTCAGCGACCCTCTTCAAGCCCAATAACGTTCAGGTTCAGCCCCTGGTGCCCTCTCAGCCCAATCTGTTGAATGTGCAAGATGATACCAGCAAAGAAGATGTCATTTTCTTCTAATTGTTTGCATTTGAAGATGAATCACCTGGCACACTGTTTCAAGAACTCAGGCCCCAGTGTGCACGGTGCTGGAGACCCAACGCTGGATTCTTCTGATCCCTGCCCAGTTACTACAAGCAAGGACCAGACCAGGATTACTGTCCTGCTTTGTTGGCTTCTCTGCCAGCAGCTCAGAATGAGGGCACAGTAGTAACAATTTGCTTTTAAATTCTCCAGTGTGTTGACACATGGCATGGCTATATCAATTCAGAGCATGTTAAAATTCTGACATTTATTGTAATGTGCTCTTTTTGGAGAATGTAACTGTTCATGGGCACCATCTTGTAAATTGTTATCGGTGATGTTGAACCACCCAGATTTTTATGTAAAAAGTTTTCGTAGTAGGCCCCAAAATGGCTGCAAATTTTTAAATCTGTTTTCCCAGGTCCAGGTCAGTAATGGGTTGTGTGTTGGTAACCAGGTGACAGCAAGCCAGTCCCCTCCCTGCCAGGTGTGCCAGGCACTGTGAACCCAGTGGTACAAGCCCTGTGGCCAGGTACAGTGGAAGAGAAGGTAAGGTGAGCTTCTGACAGCATCTGCAAGAGGCAGGAGCTCCACCTGTTTGTGGAGGAGAAGGGTTGGACGTGTGAGAATTCACAGTGAGGATGAAGAGTTGGACTGAATGCACATTTCATTGGCCACCAGCATCACTGGGATCTGTCTCCCTCTTGGGGACAGCAGTACAGGTTCCCAGGCAAACTCCTGAGTTGGTTCAGAATGAACTTAGAGACTTGGATTTTGTTCTGTGCTGAAGACATGTCTAAGAAGTGTTCAAATGCAGTAATTTATTGTCTTGTTTAATCCTGTTTTCTGCATCCTTTGTTTGTCTGTTAATTTGTTGGGACTTTACTCCCAGTACCAGAAGATATCAAAGCTGCTGTTGCTGCAGAGACTTCTCTGCAGCATCGTGTTAGGAATGAAGGGAATAAGAACTGTTTGGTTTTAGAATTAAAAATAATTATAATAAACAAAATACTCTTAGCTAAACCTGTGTTTAGCTGCTTTTGGCTAAACCAGCTTTGATACCTCTTGTGAAATGGGTCAGTTCTTGATCATGGAATGGTGGTGACATTAAGTGTTCTGCTCAAAAAGGCATTATTTCCCTTTGTAGTAATTTGCACAGTCATTTTGTGTTGTGTTTTTCACTCTGTGTCCCAGATTCTTTTCCCACCCTCACACAAGGATGTTTGTTCTGGTGTGTGTTGAGTGTGACTGGTCAGATAATGATGCACAGGAGAGATTGTTTAGGAGGATTGTTACAGAATTTAAGGAATCAGGATCTCAAAGCTTAAAATCCTGGATTAATACCTTTCAAGACATGATTGGCAATAGCTTTTTTTTATACCTTTAACTGATTTAAAGTGATTTTAGCAGCAGTGGATGGAAGGTCTGGTCAGTTCTCCATCCAGTGTTATGGCAATGGATCCAGTGGTGTTTGCCAGTCTCCTCTGAGCTGTCCCTCTGATTAGGCCCTGTGTGATGTTAGTGATGTCTTCAAGGCCATAACTTCTCTTTGCTTGAGAGTTTTAAAAGTATTTCAGTAGTTACAGTGCAAGAAACATGATCAATTTTTCAGAAAACAGCAGCAGTTTATATTTTCACGTGGTGATAATTTGAAATTGAAGAAAGGGGAAAGATAAGCTACAAAATACTGAATAGGTCTTAGGGACAAGCACTCCTGCTGGAACAGTTCTTGGATTGAAGGGTCTTTTTCTTAGCTGAGTGGTGCTGGTACAAACCTGAGTTCAGTGAGAGGAGACTCCAAACTGAAGGGCTCATTACCAGAGTGGGGATGCTCCCCCAGCCCCCAAGAAGTGAAATTGGACACACTTGGCTTTAATACCAAAGGAGTGCTTGGTGAACCAGCAGCATTGCAGAACCTGGAGTGATTGTCAGCAGGAAACAGAGTGGGACTGCTCCACTGGTGGTTTGGTGGTGTTGGTATCTTTGGTGATTAGAACAGAGATCCACTCCATATTCAGTTTTTGCATTCCAAAAGGTTAGCCTGGAATGGAGGGGAATTCTTAAAACCAGTGTAACTCCTGATCCATGCAGCAGTGTGGGATCCAGCAGCTCTGTAGGACTGGCACTGATTTTTCCACTGGCCCCCTGTAATTTCCCCTGGAAGCAGACAGGGAAGCAGCAGGAATGCACAGATGTTTTCTCCTTCATGCTGTGGTTTGGGCCACTCCTAGTGAAAACTCAATGCCCCCACTGCCTTAAATTACCAGGTTTTTAGGAGGTTTAGCCCAAAGCTAATTTGCATCAGTGGAGTAAATCACCTCAGCCAAAAAGGGATGGCAGTTTGGGTGCTTGGAAGCAAATTTTGGAAACATTTATTTAGGTTTATTTTGTGCCTGTCCAAAAGTATGGGAGGGAGTGTTGGAAGGGCTGGAGCAGCTCATTGGCTGCTTTCTTCTTCTGTGCAATGGACAAATTTGAATATAGAACAGTGACATGAGCAAAACAAAGTCTGCAGTGAGGTCCTATTTATTTTAATGGTTTATCTTTAACATTAACTTTTGGAATACTTCTTGTCAGCAGTGCTTGAAATACGTTTTGGCTGTTAACAGATGGACCCAGGCCTGTGACAGGCCAGGCTGTTGGCTCAAACTCCAAAAGCTCTTTGGAATATGGGACTTCAATCTGTAGCTGAGAAATGACCTTAGAAGTCATTCTCTGTCCTCAGTGCACGTGTCTGGCTGCAGCTCCTTTGTGAAACTGTTTGCACCCTGAGCAGAGGTGGTGTCTTCTGTCACTTGGGTCAGCCTGGAGAAGGTTTTGGCATTAGCAGGTGCTGGGATACCTCATTGCTGCCAGAGTGTGGGCAGGGGATCCATGGAAGGCTGAGGGAAGCAAGTGAATTATTTTCTTTTAATGAATATGACTTTCTTTAAATGATTCATGGGTCTCTTCACTTGTGCAAAACTGAATCTGTGAAATTGTTAACAAATCACTCCAGTTGAGTGAAATGGTTTTGGACTCTTCACTCAAATCTTCTTCCTAGACAAATAACTCTTCTAGGTGAATTAGTTTGCAAAGTACTGCTGTGTCCTGGGCTCAGTAACCTGCTATTGATTCTGAGTTACATCCTTCCTATTGGACTTCAGCTAAAACTTTCCTTTTAAGTGATTTCTGAGGATTAGACAGTTCAAAATTCTGCGCCTCCCAGGTGCCTTTTGGCTTCTTTCTGAGCTGGGATGTGGAGGAAATGCCAGCACGAGCTTTGAACTGCCGCCCTGTTTGCTTGGTGTCCCAGCCTTAAAATTATCAGCATGTTTGTCCTTCAATATTGTGATGTTGCAATGTAGAGGCTGTTTCTATGGTTCTGATTTCAATTTGAACTCTGGTGTTAAGGAGGCTTCCTCTTCCTCTTCCTCTTCCCATCTGGAACGTGGAGGTTCCGTGCTCCGGGCTGAGGATGCCTCCATGGCCACTAGTGCTGAGCACAGCTGCCCTGTGTGTGTTGTGGATGCTTCCCTAGTTTTTAACTGTGCTGTCTGTGCATTGTAGCTGTGGCATGTCCCACGAGTGGAGATCGCTGCTCATCCCCCAGCGTGAGGCAGAAGAATTGGTGTTCCTAGAGACGCTTGCTCATCCAGGTATCGCCTTCCTGCACAGCTAGGAGTCATTCTAAATAATTTGCAGGCAGTTTTGTCTTTCTGAGTAGTGGTCAGATGATTCTGCATACATGGAGCTTGGTGTTTGTCATTTGCATTTACAATGAGAGTCGAAACTTAAACTAGGAAAGGGTTAAAAATACTTCTTTCATTTTACTTCTAACTCTGCGGAATGGGAGCTGAGGCTCCCCGGTGCTGCTCAGTGGAGTCCCTGTGTCTTGTGCCCCCCATGCAAGGGAGTTTGGAGATTTTGTTGTCTTCCCCAGCAGTTCTCACATTTACCAGGAAACAGATCTGCATGCCAGGTTACACAAGTGCTGTAGGCAAAGCAAAGCCTTCCCCCTGCTCTCTCTTCGAGACCAGACCCAACATCTTCGTAACCACTGGCGACTTCATCATCCTCCATCATCCTCAAACAGCATGTGTGAGCTCTGGTTCATAACATTTGTGCCATGTTTATAAATCAGTTTTTTATATTTTTGTACTGAAAGAAATTGGAGCACTTTAGAAAAGTTGATTTCAAATTCCATTTCTGTCTGTAGCCGGAAGGAGATCTCTCATGGGTGCAGATCCTGTTGGCATAACTGCGTGCATCTCACCCAGAGCTGTGAACTCTCTTGACACTCTTTAGTCTTAGGTCTGGTTTCTAGGCCCACCTTGCACTGTAAAGATTTAATAAATAATCATGGTCCATGGTTAAATTGACCATTTTGTTGGGGAAGAGTTTGGTTTTGTTTTTTCGTTAGGGTGTAAACATTGTAAATATTTCCTTTACTGTTGATACTGCAGTAGCAACATCTTTGTAGTCTTTATTTTATTTGTAAAGTTGATGGTTAAATGTTAATATTCTGTTGAATTGTGCACTCTTGATTAATTGTAAACATGATCTTAGCACACCAAATGATGATTTTTACAATGATTGCAATGTTTCTCCACTGAAGGATTTCAGAGCTGCAATAGGACTGAAACCAACTTCTAGCAATAAAAAAAAGAACATTTAAAAACTGTCTGCCTTTATATCTATATAATTATTTATTGTTTTCTGTTTGAATGAAGATCAAAGCAGCTGCCCCTTCTCACATGCTTCTCATTTTCTACCCTGGACAGAAACAATGTGCCACAGGAACAAAACTGTGACATTTTTCCGAAGGAGAGGACGGAGCACAGGAGGTGTTCAGTGCAGAGTACAAATAGCTGCAGCCCTTGGCAGTGAGGTGAACACCTGAGGGAAAGATCAGCTGCTCCCAAACATCTGAACTCTGCTGGTGAGAGAGAGAGAGAGAGAGAGAGCTTGGTGAAGTTGCTTACATTAGTGTGGAGGTGCTTTGCATGGTGCCAGCCTGAGACATGCCTGGCTCTGTCCCAGGCAGTATCGGTTCCCACTTGGAACAAGGAGAACAAAAATAGAAACTTCTCCCGAGTGCTCGTGCCAGTTTGGCAGCCCTTGCTGCCAGCACCATCCCATCGCCTCTGCCTGGGGCTGCTCTTCCCAGCTCTGCACAGGCTGAGCTTCCTGCTGAAATCCCCACTGCTGGCACAGCTGGCAAGCAAATCCAGGAGTGTAACCTCCAATCGTTTCTAGAGAGCAGAGCAGATGTAAAACCAGGGAGACAGTGGGAGAAGAGGGCCCTGGATTGGTGCTCTCGAGGAGGAGGGAGGGGTTTGCAATCAGGATCCTGCTGCAGCCAGGGCTGAGGAAAACCCTGAGCCAGGGGGTTTGGTCTGTCTGTCACTGCCTTTGGGCTTAGCAAAGCAGCTTTGGGGGTCCCTTTGTGTGCAGCAGTCAGTAAAATGAGCCAGCATTTGTCAGCCTCTGAAGTGCATCTGACATCTGGGTTGTGACGCAAACTGGAACTTCACTGGAAAAACAAAATTTTTTTTCTGCTTTTCCACATCCATAAATAATCAAAGACTTCTAGACAGACCAGTGTTTAAAATTTGGTCTTTATGGGAGCTAACAGGGTGTCATGTGAGAGAATGACGTCTCAAAGTGAGTGTGTGAAGAAGCTTTTGCTTGTGCTCTTTTTAGGAAAATATTTCTTCCATCTTTGGAGCTGCTGGGAGTGAGCCACAGTGCCTGCTGGAGATCAGTCACTGCCTCTGTGCTTCCAGACCTCGTCTCTGTGTCACCACAGCAAGGCCAGCCACTCCATGTCCATTTCTAAATATTTTTTGGCAGGAAGAAGTGGAATCAAAGTGGTTTTGTGGGGCACAGCAAGGAAGGGAGAGTCTAGGAGAGAAGCTAAGAGGAGCTGCACTGTGCTCTTGTGCAGTCAGACTTGCAGGAATTGTTTCCAGGAAGGCAAGAGGAGCCTGGATCAGGGTTAACATGGCCAGGAGGGATCCCTGCAGCACAGATTCCCACTGGGACCTGCCCAGCTGCAGCAGCAGAGCTCAGCAGAGGCACGTTTAAACCCTGGGCAGAATTTGCATGTGTTAGAAGCTGGGTGCTGCTGCAGCCATCCGTGTTCCAAGGCGTGTAGGTGTTGCTGTGTTCGCTTTTCGCCGCAGCAGCAGCAAGGCAGACATTCCCTGGGGATTGCGAACACCTGGCGGTGGCACTGGTGACGCTGTCGCTCCTGTGTGAGACACGAGGGTGTGATTTTGGGCATGGTGGGACTTCAGGACACGCCGGCGGTGCCTTCAGAGCTGCTCGCACGCCGATATCCCCGCGGCTCCGCCCGGCCTTGTCTCCCTCCCCAATCTGCAGCTAATTAACCCGAAACCCAAACCACATTCTTTCTGTGGGTGAATCACGCCGGGGCCATCGGCAATGACCAGCTTTATGCTAAACCTCCCTCTTTCATGTGGGTGAGACGAGGCTGATGGTTCCCATACGTGCATCTGGGATTCATCTGGGAGCCAGATGCTCGAGGACAAACACGCACGGGGGATGTTGGCTCCACAGTGTTCTCCAGCACTGGGAATGTGCTGCTCGCTGCCTTTCCCTTTCCTCTGTGACTCAAATCCGGTTTCATTTCTCATCCCAGCCATGGGGCCAGCCCAGGGTTCGGCAGATGGGGGATGTGGGGCCTGTCCTGCGTTGTTTGCTGCTGCTGCTGTGCCCGTGGGATCTGGCAGAGGAGAAAAGCCAAACCCTGCTGGAGCTGGCAGTGCTGGAGTGTGTGACACAGGGTCCCCAGCCCTGGGACTGCCACAGGCACTGGAGGCTCAGGCAGGGCAGCATCACTTTGTGCTGGGGCTCCTTGACTTTGCACAAGGGCCTGGAGTGCCAGGACACAGGGAATGGCTTTAAGCTGAAGGGCAGGGCTGGATGGGATCTTGGCAATCAGGAATTGTTCCCTGGCACAGGGTGCCCAGAGCAGCTGGGGCTGCCCCTGCATCCCTGGCAGTGCCCAAGGCCGGGCTGGACAGGGCTGGGAGCAGCCTGGGACAGTGGGAGGTGTCCCTGCCATGGCAGGGGTGGCACTGGGTGGGCTTTGGGGTTCTTCCCAACCCAAACCATTCCATGATTCCCTGTGTACAGGACCATGAAAAGTCCTTGCTGACAGCACAGTGTGGATGTGCCTCTCCCGTGTCAGAGCAGCAGCTGATGTCATTTCTGTGTGGAGCACAGTGTCTGGCTAGACCTGAAGCCATCCCAGATGACTAAACATGAAATGCAGATCTGCCAGGGAATTTCAGGTGTGCAATGTCCCTCTTCCCTTCTGGAACATTGGAAATCATGAACAAAACCACACTGTGTGTCATTAAAACTTTGTTTTTCCTGGGCTGCCATGAATTATCATTGTAACATTTCCTTGCTAGATGTGAGGTGGGTGTGCTGCAGAACATTTCCATGATCCATATCCCACCTTAAGCAGGAAGGGGAATTTCTCATCCACTGCTGTGCTTGGAAGGGAGAAAGGCCCCAATGCTGTCCTGGTGCTCTGGCAGCAGGAGGCACCTACAAACCCAAGCAGCAATTCCCTTAAAATCAACCCTGTCTGTCTGTCTTGTGGCCAGGAGGGAGGTGGATCTGTCTGTTCCCAAACTTCTCTGGCTGTGGTGGTTTCTAAGCTGTGTGTGAGAAGAGGAACATCCCATGGGACAGTGATGTCCCACTTGGATTGTTTTGCCTTTGAGCCTTGTCATGCCCATGTGGCATCACATCTTCAGGTGTGACTTTGGGCTGGGGTCCAACTCCTGCAGCTGGAGGTGCAGACACAAAGTGGGGGATCTGAGCTATGACCTGAGCTATGCTCTGAGCTAGGAGAGGTCTAGGTTTGAGATATGCTGATGTTCTAAATGAATTCTATTAATGGGGGATGAATTCTATTAGTGGGGGAATTCTATTAGTGGGGTAATTCTATTAGTGGGAATTCTGTTAGTGGGGGATCTGAGCTATGCTCTGAGCTAGGAGAGGTCTAGGTTTGAGATATGCTGATATTCTAGATGAATTCTATTAATTCAGGAGGATTTCTACCCAGCAACCAAATTCACCTCTAAACCAAATTCACCTCCAGCTCAGCTGGCCTGAACCTTCTGGCCCTGGCACTGAAGCAGATGCAGCATGGAAATGTCAAACTGGGAGAACAGGTCTGTTGGGACAGCTCAGGCATGCACCAGTGAAGCTCCCTGATTTCCCCAGGGTACTCCTGGAGCTGGGAGCTGGTTCCTGCCAGGAGGAGGTGGAGCTGGAGGGACAGGACGGGGCTCTCTGCCAGGTGAGGGAGGATGAACCCAAGCAGAGCAGTCCGGGCTGGCTTTGTTGGAGCTGCCCAGCCCAGGTGCTCCCTGACAGGGGGTGGGATTGAAAGGAGAAAGCAGCAGCAGCAGAGCTGGGGCTCTCTCCCCCAGCTGAGAACACCCGGGCCTGGCTCAGGTACGGCCCAGGGGCGGATCCGTGCTGCTGGAGGCGGCTCCATCCCCGAGCAGGGGCGGATGTGGCGGGCAGCCAGCGTTTAGTGCTTGGCAGCACCAACAAAACAAAACAAAACAAAACAAAACAGCTGCTGCTGCTCAAACGGCCATGAATGAAACCTCCCCTCCTCCGGCTCTGTCCAGCCCTCGGGAGCAGCTGTAACAAAGGTGAGGCAGCTCCTGGCTGGGATAACAGAGCTGGAGACACTTCCCGACAGCTGCTGGTGCCAGCAGAGTCCTGTGCTGTGATTTTCCCCTCTTGCAAGGCACAGCCAGGCTGGGATGATGGTTGGATCCCATGATCTTAGCAGCCTTTTCTCATCAAAATGAGTTCTGTGTCCCTGCTGCTGCCTGTGGGCTTCTCTCCCTGCAGCCTGAGCAGCTCCCGTTGGGCTCAGCCATGGAGAGGAGGCACAACAAGGGTGCATGAAAAAAGGCCCAGCCCGGGGGCTGAAAATGGCAAAAGAATCAGAAAAGGGGTTGGAAATGAAGCTGATGCATCTGCTCCAGCCCCCAGCAGCAGGGCAGCTCCCTTCCTTCCCATCCTGCCAGCTCTTGCCTGTGCAAGCAGCTCGGAAGAGTTGTGACATTGATTTATTTAATTCAGAAATAATGGCTCACACCCAAACCGTGCTTCTGTGGTGAGACAGTGGTTGTACCTTTGGTGCCTGTTTCCTCTGACCATGCTGGTTCCTGTCTCACCTCCTCCCCTTAACAGAGCTTTGCTTTCTCAGGCACTGCCTCACCTGGAGCAGGGCCTGGAGCACACAGCCCTTTGGGACAGAAGGGGCAGCACCTTCTCCCATTCTTTTGGATAGTGAGGAAACCCCACTCTGTGCAGAGTGACCAGAAAAGGGCAGAGAATACCTTAATCTTTGAAGTTTTGAAGAGATCTGTGTCTCCCTCAAAGCTAGAAGGCAGAGTTAGATCTGAGCTTTCCTCAGTCCCAAGTTACAAAGACACAGGAAGATCTGAGCCCTTGATTTGGACTGCAGCAGGGAATGCTCCTCACTGTTCTACTAAATATGGTCTCAAGTGTGGGCTGGGAAAACCTGCACCTTAAGCACGCAGAGCAGGCAAGGGACACAGTGGATTTTATTCAGATTTATTGAAGCAGCTCCAGGCTGAGTAATAAACACACCAAACTGCTGTATAAAAAAGAAATAAATGTGCAGAACCAGCCCGTGGGCAAAATACTGTCACACGTTCTGACATTCCAGGCTACTGCTCGGGTGCTGTGAATCCCAGCAGTGCAGTCCTGCAGCTGGTCAGGAGTGTCCTTTCTCCTTTCTAGTATCACTGAAACCAAAACAGTCCCTCTGGTTCCTGCTCTGAGATCACACAAGGTAGGAGAACACTTGGAAACCTTTTTGCTGTCTCAAGGGACAGCACAAGCTGCCAGCCCAAGGAGGTCCCTCCGTGCCTGTCCTCTCCCTGGCCAGACCAAGGGGATGGATTTGCAGAAGCAATTCAAAGCCAAAACTGAGCTGCCTCGAGCCCTGCTGGTGCTGATGGCTCACAGAGCTGCCAGTGGGAGGAGGTGCTCCTGCTGCCCGTGTGTTCCATCTGGGTCCTCAGTCAAGGGAGGCACTTGGCAGAATCAGGTGTGAAGCCTGTGGTGCAGAGCAGAGTATTGTGAGACCAGGGCACAGCAACCCCAACCCCTCTCCTCAGGCCTCAAATCCCAGAGAAATCCCAGCAATGCCTGCTGATGCCCCTCTGCAGCCAGGAATTTTCTAAAGGTATCACTGGATATTTTATTACAGTAAATAATTTTATTTAGACAGCACGACTCCTGCAAGGAGAAAAGGAAAACCCTGCAGGGTCTGTGATTCACTGGCATAGTTTCTGCCAAAAGCCTTTAGAAAGATTTAATTCCAGTTGCAAATGTTGAAAGTCAATCTCTGTGTAGCAGAAAAGCAATGGCATGAAAGGGACACCAGGGAATAATTAGAAGCAGAGAAACCCTGTGTTTATACATAGACAAGGCTTGTCTTATAAATGCAATTACCCACCATTCTGGGACTAAATCCCAGCTATAATCTTGTTCTGGCACCAGCTCACAGCCCTGGCGTCCCACAAGACATTTGGGTGCCACTGGCAGATTAAGTGTGGCACCAGGAGGAGGAGGCTGTGCTAAAAGCAGCAGCTGGAGCCGGTGGCACCACGGGGTCTGTCCCAGCTCCTGCAGACAGCCTGCCTGCACAAACATCAGCTCCTCCAGCCTCCTGACCCAGGCACGACACCCAATCCCTGCACACAGCATTCCCCAAGATCTTTGCACGGGCCAAGATGCCAGGTTGAGAGTCTTATTATTTATACTGATCCTTCTCCCTGCAGCGTTTCAGCACCTAGAGAGATCTTCTCTCTCCTGCAGGGCTTTTAGACCCCACCACCTCCTGCAGGGCTTTTAGATCCCACACTACCAGCCTGAAGTTTTGGATCTGATACACAAAGCTGCTCTCTAGGACAACCCCAGTCCAGAGCCACGTGCACCTGCCCCTCAAATTTTAACCTGATACAGAGGAGCTCTTGACCCACAGCTCTTTACCTTCCAGGGCTCAGGCTGACAGGTACTTCCAGGTGCTGACGAAGGCGGTGGGGATGAGCGAGTAGGGCACGGTGGTGACGCTGCTCCACGTGTCGGACGAGGGGTCGTAGCAGTCCAGGGTTTTGCAGCGCTGAGCCCCGCAGTAGCCGCCCACCACGTAGAGCCTGTTCCCCGAGGTGACAGCGCGGCAGCTGATGCACTTGGCAGTGACATCCCCAAACTTGGACCACTGGAAGGTGTCGCTGTGGAAGCGGTAAGCGGAGCTGGCCGAGAACTCCGTGTCGCCGCCGATGACGATGACGTGGCTGCCCACCACGGCGGCGGCCGTGTAGCGCCAGGGCTGGGGGCAGCTGGCGGGCACTGTCCAGCGGTTCTGGCAGGGGTCGAAGCACTGCACCTTGGGCAGCTTGTTCTGGTTGGCGCTGGTGCCCCCGAAAACAAACAGCTTCATCTTGGCTCCCACCACGGCGGCGTTGCTGACGCCTTCCCGGAGAGGAGCCACCAGCGACCACTTGTCCAGCTGAGGGTCGTAGTGCTCCACCTGCTTGAGGGACACGGAGGGCGAGGCCGGGAAGGCCCCGCTCATGGCCGTGTGTCCCCCCACCACGTACAGGCAGTGGTCCAGCTCGGCAGAACCGTGGCCAAACCGCGCCACCAGCATGGGAGCGGCTTTGGCCCACTCGTCGTGGAGGGTGTCGTACACCCAGACGTCCCTGGAAGCGCCGTTCTCGGAGCCCTTGCCGCCGGTGATGTAAACCTTGCAGCCGATGGCGCAGGCGCTGCACTCCTTGCGGGGGCTGGGGATGTCAGCACGAGGGATGATCTCGCTGCTTTTATGGTCCAGCATGTAAATCTTGTCACACATGAAGGTCTGGCCCCCGAGCAGCAGCAGGGCCTGGCTGACCTTGCGGGGCCGGGCGCAGCACCCCGTCACCAGCCCGTCGTTCTGGAGGATCTTCATTTTGCAGCGCACGGCGTCGGCCACGATCTCCTCCCCCAGCTTGTGGCTGGTCACCAGCTTCTCACAGGCCACCTGCTTCCTCAGGTAGGACTCGGGCAGCAGGGCCAGGCGCACGGAGCGCAGCAGCTCGGGCAGAACTTCGTGGCGTCGGGGCAAATCGTAGCGGATCCAGCCTATAACGGCTTCGTAGACCAGCGTCTCATCCTCCACCTCCAGCTCCTCGCTCTCCACCAGCTCCAGCAGCTTGTCTTTGGGCAGCCGGAGGAAATCCTCGGTCTTGCAGAGCGAGGTGAAGTTGGCCAAGGCCATCCTCCAGGACAGCTCCAGCAGCCGCTCGCAGCAGTGGGCATCGGACAGCAGCAGCATGTTCAGGCAATTCCCAGGGTAGAGATTCTTCTCCAGAAAGTCGGCCGAAGCATCCCGGATATCCTGGAACTGCAGCATGTCCCCGGCCTCTAGCAGGGACTCGGCGTTCTCCTCGTTGATCAGCACCCGGGCTGAGTAAGCGTAGTCCAGCAGCAGCTCCAGCACCTCGGGGTGCAGCGTGTCACGGAAGTTGACCTCCCCATCTCTGCTCTCCTTCAGGCCCCCGCTGAACATGGCGTTGAAGTAGCGGCTGCAGGCGGCCAGGACGGCGCGGTGGCACGGGAAGCTCTGGTTCCCCGCCCGCAGCACCACGTCGGTGAAGAGGTTCTGCTGGCGGAGCAGGTTCAGCTGGGTGAGGAGGCTGTCGGCGTGGCCCGGTTTGTGGAAGAGGTGGATGTTCATGGAGCCGGAGCTCGAGCGGGATTTCCGGTTCTCGTGGCTGCTGACGGACATCGTGCTGAGGCTGCTCTGCGGGGCAAAACCGGCGAGTCAGCACGGGCAGCGCGGGCCCGGGCCCGGCACGGCCGGGGCTGCGGCGGGACGGGGCCGCCGGGAGGAGCCCGGTAACGGGAGCACGGTGGGGCTGTCCCGAAACGGGGCACCGGGAGCACCGATCAGCCGCGGGGCACCGACCGAAACGGGGCACCGGGAGCTCCCGGACCAAACACCCGTGCAGCGCACGACTCCGCCGGGCCTCAGGTAGTACCGGGGAGGGGGAGATGTGCGCTCCCGGTGATGCCCGTGCCCAGCCCGCCCCGCGGTCCCGCACCCAGCTCAGGTCCCGCATCCGGACCCGCGGGGTCTCACCCGGCTCCGCTGTCCCGCGCCTGACTCAGTTATTCTGCACCCGGACCCGCGGTTCCTCACCTGGTCCCGCACCTGCCCCCCCGGTCCTACACCTGGTCCACTTGTCCCGCACGGTACCCCCCTATCTCGCACCCAGTTCTGCACGGTCCCCTTTATCCCGCACCCGGTGCCGTACGGTCCCCGCTGTCCCATACGCGGTGCCGTACCCGGTTCCGCATGACCCCCGCTATCCCGTACCCGGTCCCGTACCCGGTCCCCGCTATCCCGTACCCGGTTCCGTGCCCGGTTCTGTACCCGGTCCTGCCCAGTCCCCGCTATCCCACACCGGTTCCGCGTCCGGTCCCCTCTATCCTGTACTCGGTATCCCATACCCGGTTCCGTACTCGCTATCCCGTACTCGCTATCCCGTACTCGCTATCCCGTACTCGCTATCCCGTACCCGCTATACCGTGCCCGCTATCCCGTGCCCGGTTCCGTGCGCGTTCCCGCCCGCTCCCGCTCCGCTCCGGCTCTGCCGCCGCCCCTCCGCCGCCGCCGCGTGGCCGCCCCGCTCCGGCCCCGCCCCCCCGCCCCGCAGCCAATCAGCGTCCGCGGCGCGCGGTACTCTCCCTTTGTGAATGGGAGGCGGGGCCAGCCGCGCGCATGCGCAGCGCGCTGACCCCGCCCTGCCCGCGGGCAGCGTGGTCGCGTCCCCTCCCCACGTGCGCGGGGGCCCTGCGGTGTCACCCGCTGTCCCCCGCTGTCCCCCGGTCCCAGCATCGCGGCACGGCCCGGACATCGCGGCACGGGGGCCGGGCCGGCGGATCTGAGGCTCCCGGGCTTTGCGGACGGAGCCACCCCGCCATAAAGGGCCATAAACGGGGCAGCCGCGCCGGGACCGGCAGCGCCCTTTGGATCCCGGCTGCTGACAAAGGCGGCTCGCGGCCGGAGCAGCCAGCCCTGCTCAGCAAATGTTTCCTGCATGGAGCATGTGAAAAACGCCAATCACTTCTTTTTAAAATTTTAAAAAGTTATAAAAATAGTAATACAATTGGAGTAATAATAATTGGGACAATTTGAATTAGGACAATATGAGACAATAAAGACAAAGAGTTACGGATGTCCGGATACCTTTTTCTGCACAGCACGAGCCCGAAAAAGGACACAGTTAACAGAGGATTAACCCTTAAAAACAACAGCCTGTTGCATATTCATACATCTCACACCTGATGCATAAATTCCACTCAAACACAGGATTCTGTCTGGTCATCATCAACTTCTTCCTCTGAATCCTGACAGCGCCTTCGAGGCGGGAAGAAGTTTGTTTCTTCTGATAAGAGGGCAATAAATTCTCTTCCTCTGAAAGATTTAGGTGTCCTGTGGCTGCTGTCTTGCTGCGAGTCCTTTCTTTAATAAAAGTATCTTACATAGCATCGTTTCTATTTTAACATTTTTTTTATAACCCAAAACTATATTTACCACACACTACTTAAGAGAATTAATACATCATTACTTTCTGACACAACACATATAATATTCATTTGAATATTTGCGAAAAGCCAAACATAAAATTCGCATTTTTCACAGAGCAGCCTCAGAGCTGTGGAGCCCGGCCCATCATCGGCACCACCGACCCCAGGGCTGGCTGCTCTCCTGGCCAAGGGAAGGAAGTGCCACCCTCTCTCCGATGCCACATTGGAAAAGAGAAGAAAATCACCAAGTTTTGGGAGGATCGGGTCTGCCTGCACAAGTTCTTGTGCTAAAAATGAGTGAGTGCTGCCCTGGAGAGGCAGCAGCAGCCACCACCTCAGCAGGGATCAAAACCACCTCAAGAAAAAAATACAAATTCCAGAAATTCTGGATTACCCAATTTTGATTTATCTCTGCACTTTCCAGCTTTACCAGCTGCAAATTAAGGTCATTTGTTGAGGAATTGATGAACAAATGCACTTAGAGCAGTTTACAGTGTCTTTTTCTCTCCATTAAAATTAATACATGGTTAAGATTATTATTAATTTGGCATCAGAGGTTATGCAGGATTTCTTGTCTTGTTTTTTTAAAATTGGCAGAGCTACAATTGTCCTGTATAACATTAGTATTAATACTATATGAATACCTAATGTATAGTATATGAATACCTAATGTATAGTATATGAATACCTAATAGTATTGTCCTGTGCTGAGCAGTCCAGTGAGTCCTGGAGGAATAATTCAATGGGGTGAAGAACACCAAAGAAATCTGATTTATTATTAAAAACCACTAAACTGCAGCAGGAGCCACCACAGTGGGTGACAGGAGCAGGCAACAGCCAGAGGCCTTGGGTGCTCCCCCTGTTCAGGCACAGGACTGAGAAAAGGAGAGAATAAACAAGAATAAACAAACTCCAGGTAAGCCCTGAGCTGTACCAAATCCTGCCAGTCTGGCAGCAAATCCCCAGCACAGGCACATCCTCAGGGACACTGCAGGGTCAAGGTCCAGATAAACACCAAGGGCAAAGGATAAAGAATATCCAGGGCTCCCTGTGCTCTTTGAACACAGGCAGGACACAGCTCCCTGTGTCCAGGCCAAAACCAACCCCACAGAGCAAGGTCAAAGCTCCTGGAAGTGCAGCATGTGCTGAGCTGGGGGCAGGGACACGCAGAGTAAGCAGAACTCTTTTCAAAGGATGCATTTCCATGGCAGTCAGGCAGGGACTGGGAATTACTGCAGCAGGAGTGTGAAAAATGCATGTATTTTATGATTGGCTTTTTGCAAATATTCAAATGAATATTATATGTGTTGTGTTAGAAAGTGATGCTGTATTAATTCTCTTAAGTAGTGT
This sequence comes from Agelaius phoeniceus, assembly GCF_051311805.1. Classification (NCBI taxonomy): domain Eukaryota; kingdom Metazoa; phylum Chordata; class Aves; order Passeriformes; family Icteridae; genus Agelaius; species Agelaius phoeniceus. Next base: position 3,470,571 of record NC_135293.1, read on the forward strand.
GGTAAATATAGGTTTTGGTTATAAAAAATGTTAAAATAGAAACGATGCTATGTAGGATACTTTTCTTTAAAGGACTCACACTGAGATAGCAGCCACAGGACACCTGAATCTTTCAGAGAAAGAGAATTTATTGCTCTCTTATCAGAAGAAATGAACTTCTTCCTGCCTTGAAGGCGCTGTCAGGATTCAGAGGAAGAAGTTGACACTGCCCAGACAGAATCCTGTGTTTGAATGGAATTTCTGCATCATGTATGAGATGTATGAATATGCAACAGGTTATTGCTTTTAAGGGTTAATCCTTTGTTAACTGTGTCCTTTTTCGGGCTTGTGCTGCCCAGTAAAAGGTACCTGGACATCCTAACTCTTTGTCTTTATTGTCTCATATTATCCTAATTCAAATTGTCCAAATTATTATTACTCTAATTGTATGACTATTTTTTATAACCATTGTATTACTATTAAACTTTTAAAATTTTAAAAACAAGTGATTGGCGTTTTTCACAAGGAGGAAGGCTGGTGACACATGTGGAGCTGCAGCTCACACAGCACTAATGCTTTGGAGCTTTCCAGAAGCAAAGATAAAGAACTTCTCCCTGTTATCAGGAGGAATGATCACTCAGGGCCACCTTTGAAGCATTTGTGTCGTTTATTATTGGCAACGCCCAGAACTGTAACTGCCAACCCCAGCTCGGCACTGGTTTGATTGCTCCTTTGAAAGGTGATTTATTAAAAAAAAAAAAAAAAGCAGGAAATTTATTAAAAAAGGTCGGTTGGAGGCTGGTGGAAGAGCTCCACCCGGTGGCACTGCACAAAGGCACAGCTGGAGCCTCAGCTCTGCAGGAATCTTCACTCCCAACATTTCTCCTCAAACGGGCAGGGCAGGTTAGGAAGGTCCACGCTGCAATTCCTGCCCCTCTCACCTCTGAGGAAGCACAAGGATCACAAACAGCATCCCCTGCTGGCTCCTGACCGAGCCCAAACCCCACATACCTGGAGAATTCCCAGCACAGGGGTCCCACCCTGGCTCAGGTGCAGCCCCAAGCCCAGAATGGGAGCTCCCAGGATTCTTCCCTTACCAGCTCTCTGTGACAGAACCGTGGCCACTCTGCTCCTTTTAGTGGCCAAAACCACGGCAGGTTGCATTTATCTTTTGAGACAGACGGAAGCAACTTTCCCCCTCAGTTTTACCCATTGTTGATTTTCAGAGGATTCACCTGAATTATTTCTCTGATGAAGAATGATAAAAATTATCAGCTGCAAACAATCCCCTCTGGAGCAGGCATCTGGATTCCATCCCAATTATGGGATATCTGGAAGGACAATCATCAACCCAGGAAAGTTAAAATACACCCTGCCTCACCAAAGGCACTTCTACCATGTGAAAACTGAGCTTGTGAAGCTCAGCTCTGGCTTAAGCAGCTTCAGAATTTGCTCCTCTTGATGCCTGGTAGATTCCAATCAGGGAGGAGATGGTCCCCAGGAGTCCTACCAGCCATGGAGGGAACCTTCCTGCCCAGAGGAAGCCTGGAGGCAGCCAGTGGATTGCATTGCACAGATCTGCTGTGTCCATGAGGATGCTCAGAACTTCAGCCTTCACCTGGGCTCTCAGCTTCTGCTGCCTCTGAGGGGAAGTGCTGCTGGAAGGAAAGGTGGTGTTAGTGACAGGCTGCCACATTAAACCCTTTTCTGACCCAGACATGGGGTACTGAGAGGTGTTTTAAGAACTTTTATTCCATTTTCAGTCTCATGTGAGGGGTGAGACAATACAGATGTTATAATTCACACCATCACCAAGAGAAGTTAACTATTTCCTAATTACAATACATTATAAACACTTCTTGGCCCATCAGCTTTAGCCACACCATGCTGTAAATGCCTTAAAGCCAATCATCCAAAATTACCCCTCATGGGCCCTACTACAATGCATCTTTCACAGTTCTATTTCTCCAAAGTATCCAGTCTTATTTACAAAAGCATCCTTTGAAACTTCCTAGTTCCATTTCTCTCTCAGCAATGTCTGTGCTATTCCCTGGCATTTCTAAGCCAGCATTTCTTATCTCAAGGTTTGACACTGTGTGAGCCTTCTGTCAAACTTGGAGAATTCCCTACAAATCCATTTCCCACATTAGTCCAGCATGTCCTCAGAGCTGTGATGGCTACAGATGAGAACTGACAGGTGTGGGTGAGTTACAGGAAGGATGGAGAGGGACTCTGGAAAAGGACACAAGGAATGGCTTCCACTGCCAGAGGGCAGGGATGGATGGGGTATTGGGAAGGAATTGTTCTCTGGGAGGGTGGGGAGGGGCTGGGATGGAATTCCCAGAGCAGCTGGGGCTGCCCCTGGATCCCTGGCAGTGTCCAAAGCCAGGATGGACAGGGCTTGGAGCAGCCTGGGGCAGTGGAAGGAGCAGCCTGGGGCTGGGATGGAATTCCCAGAGCAGCTGTGGCTGCTCCTGGATCCCTGGCAGTGTCCAAGGCCAGGTTAGAAGGAGCTTGGAGCAGCCTGGGATGGTGGAAGGTGAAATGGGGTGGGATGAGCTTTAAGGTCCCTCCCAACCCAAACCACTCTGGGATTGCCTGATCAGCTCTACAACCACAGAGGGAAATCATACCACTTGTGCTGGCTCAGTTTTCTTCTTAACTGCAACAAAATTCTCAGGGATCTGAAAAGCACAGAATTATTTCTCCTACAGCACCAAACAGGAGGAGCTTTTTTTTCCCCCCTCTTTCACTACCAACTCCAGAGAGGAAGAAGAGCATCTCCCCCAGCTTTGCCAGGTCAGGATCACCCCCAGGTGCCCATGTTGTACTGCAGGGTGCCCAGGAGCAGGGCAGGATCACCCCCTGGTGCCCATGTTGTACTGCAGGGTGCCCAGGAGCAGGGCAGGATTACCCTCAAGTGCCCATCCTGTACTGCAGGATGCCCAGGAGCAGGGCACAGTCCCCAGGTGCCCATGTTGTACTGCAGGGTGCCCAGGAGCAGAGCAGGATCACCCCAGGTGCCCATGTTGTACTGCTGGATGCCCAGGAGCAGGCACAGTCCCCAGGTGCCCATGTTGTACTGCTGGATGCCCAGGAGCAGGGCAGGATCACCCCCTGGTGCCCATGTTGTACTGCAGGGTGCCCAGGAGCAGGCACAGCCCCCTGGTGCCCATCCCATACTGCAGGATGCCCAGGAGCAGGGCAGGATCATCCCCAGGTGCCCATGTTGTACTGCAGGATGCCCAGGAGCAGGGCACAGCCCCCAGGTGCCCATGTTGTACTGCAGGATGCCCAGGAGCAGGGCAGGATCACCCCCTGGTGCCCATCCCGTACCGCAGGATGCCCAGGAGCAGGGCACAGCCCCCTGGTGCCCATCCCGTACCGCAGGATGCCCAGGAGCAGGGCAGGATCACCCCCTGGTGCCCATGTTGTACCGCAGGATGCCCAGGAGCAGGGCACAGCCCCCTGGTGCCCATCCCGTACCGCAGGATGCCCAGGAGCAGGGCACAGCCCCACAGCGCCGTGCTCCGTGTCCACCACCGCTGGGAGGCGGCTCGGAGGATGCCGACATCGGCGGCCCAGGCCAGGTGCTCGCAGGGGTAGTACAGCTGGTTGGCCACGTTGGAAAGCACCGAGAGCCCCCGCACCAGCGCGTCCTCACCCTGCGGGATCGGCACAGAGCGGCACATGGGGCACGGGGGGTGCCCGGAGCACCGGAGCCACCCGGGAGCACCGGAGCCGTTCTCACCTGGGGGCCCAGCCCGTAGCTGCAGCTGTGCCGGAGCATGGCCAGGTCGTCGAAGAGGCGCAGGGCGGTGCGGCAGGAGCTGAGCTGGGCAGAGGCGGCCAGGAGCCCCCCGGGCAGCCCCCCGGGGCCGGGCAGCGCTGCCCCTGCCAGCTGGCAGCCGTAGGACAGAGCCCGGACCTGCGGGAACGGCGGTGCTGGAACCGGGGCTGCTCATCCATCTATCTTTCTTTTCCCTTTCCCTTTCCCCTTTCCTTTCTCTTCCCATTGTCCTGTGCTCCGGGACTCCCATTCCCGTTTCTATCTCGTCATTTACCGGTAAAACTTGGATTGTTTGTGCCCCCTCCGCCTTCTGTCGTTCCTTTCCACCACCAGCACTTAGGAATCCCTCAGGTGCTTCATTCCCGGTAAAGGTGGGTCGCTAAGGTCCTGTCGTTCACCGCCCGGTACCGGAGGGCTCAGACCCCACTCACCACCCGGTACTGGGGGGGTTCAAAGCCCTCACTCCCCGCCCGGTACTGGGGGGCTCAGACTCCCCGCCCCTCCTCACTCCCCGCCCGGTACCGGGGGGCGCAGACCCCTCCTCCCCTCCTCACTCCCCGCCTGGTACCGGGGGGCGCAGACCGCTCCTCCCCTCCTCACTCACCGCCCGGTACCGGCGGGCTCAGACCCCTCCTCACTCACCGCCCGGTCGCGGCCCCGGTGCGTCTCCAGCGCAGCCACGAGCCCCCAGAGCGCGCCCGCCGCCATGGCAACACTTCCGGGTGTGAAGTCACGTGCGGGCGCAGGGTACGCCGGGAAGGAGGAGGAGCCGTCGCCATGGCAACGCGGCCTGGCTGCCCCGCGGCCCAGCCGGGCCCTGCCCGGGGATGGTGCCTGTGAAAAATGCGAATTTTATAATTGGCTTTTCGCAAATATTCAAATGAATATTATATGTGTTGTGTCACAAAGTAATGCTGTATTAATTCTCTTGAGTAGTGTGGTAAATATTGTTTTAGGTTATAACAAAATGTTAAAATAGAAACGATGCTATGTAAGTTACTTTTTAAAGAAAGGACTCGCAGAGAGACAGCAGCCACAGGACACCTAAATCTTTCAGAGAAAGAGAATTTATTGCCCTCTTATCAGAAGAAACAAACTTCTTCCCACCTTGCTCAGTTAGGATTCAGAGGAAGAAGTTGACACTGACCAGACAGAATCCTGTGTTTGAATGGAATTTATGCATCATGTATGAGGTGTATGAATATACAACAGGCTGTTTTAATATTTGCGAAAAGCCAATCATAAAATACACGTTTTTCACATACCTGCTTCAGTGGGTCCAGAGGCTGGGCACAGAGTCACACTCACACTGCTGCTAATTCAAGCTCTAAGAACTACCTGGATATTATCTTTTTATAGCAGAGTATCACAGAATCAGAATATCCTGAGCTGGATCCCTCAGGGATGATCAGTGCAGCTCCTGTCCCTGCACAGCCACCCCAACAACCCCACCCTGAGCACCCCTGAGAGCTCCTGGAGCTCTGGCAGCCTTGGCACCATTCCCTGGGGAGCCTGGGCAGTGCCCAGCAGCCTCGGGGGGAAGAACATTTTGAGTAAATCATCCTTTGAGTAATTCAATCTATTTCATGAAATGGGTTCATGGCACTAAGCAGAGCCACTCCCACCCAAGCTTTTGCTGCTGGACTTGAGATCCTTGTGGGTCCCTGTAGCCATGATATTTTCTGAAAAATCTTTTCTTTAAGATTTTTCCTCTTGAGAAGCTGAGAGGCCTCAGGAACAAAATGTAAACAATGGTTATCTGCTGCTGTGGAATGCAACAGGTGGATCTGGGATTGGTCTCATGTGGTTGTTTCTAATTAATGGCCAATCACAGCCCAGCTGGCTCGGACTCTCTGTCTGAGACAGAAGCTTTTGTTATTTATTCTTTCTTTTTCTATTCTTAGCCAGCCTTCTGATGAAATCCTTTCTTCTATTCTTTTAGTATAGTTTTAATATAATACATATCATAAAATAATAAATCAAGTCTTCTGAAACATGGAGTCAGATCCTTGTCTCTTCCCTCATCCTCAGACCCCTGTGAACATGGTCACAGGTCCCTTCCCACCTGGAATATTCAGTGATTCTGGCTGTTCTACACTTGTTGTATCCTCAGATGCTGCAGTTATCCCACCTGATGCACCACATCCTTGTCCCAGTCTCGTGACTCACCTCACTGCAATCTGCTGTCAATCCCTTTGCCACTTCCTTACGTAAAATGAATAAAATTAATTATTTCTGGGACGTGAATCAGTGTCTTGATCTTTCATCATCGCTACATTTGTTTTTAAAAGTTGTTTTACATTTATTTTTGGGAGGAAGGAAAGGATTTTGATCAAAAGCTGGGCTTATGCAACCTCAGGAAGGGATGTGGTTAGAGCTGGTCATGGAAGGCATTAAGAAAATCCTCCTGTGACGCTGCCTCCTGTTTGTCCAGCAGTTCACAGAGAGGTCCCTTCATGCCATGGGTCTGTGTTTAAGCCATTTGATTTGCTAAATGTGGAACAGATCATAGCTGAATTGGTCTTTTCCTTGGCCCTAAACTTCTGGAGCAGCTCCATAACTACCATATGGAGTGATATTCCCATAACTGCCATGTGAATTTCTTCATTTGCCTCCTCACCCTGAGAGTTGTTTACTGTTTGGGCGAGGGTTTTGAGCAAAGTGCTGACAGCAGAACTGGCCTTTTCCTGTCATCAGGGGAAATGCACACACGTATCTGTGACTGCAGAGCTTTCCTGGTGCTGCCTCCTCATTTACTGCCTCGAATTTAATTTTAATTTTGATTCCATCTGTCAGCAGATCAAAGTTCTGTCAGAACCACACCAGCCATGCTGCAAAGGGACTTCCCAAAGATGTGCCACAGCTGGCCCAGCCTTAACAGGCTTGGATTAACCACAGGGGGAGTGGGTTTATACCCAGCAAAGCTCCAGCCTCCCCTTAACTCCCCTTGAAGTGTGCTCCTGAGCTACTTGAGATGGACCAGTGAGCACCAAACCCTGTCTGCTCCAGCCTCAGGTGGGAGCACAGTCGTAGATGAGAAACATTTTGAAGGGAGAGGAAGGACAGGCAACCAAATCCCTAAGGCAGGGAGCGTTGGAGGGAGGTAGAAGGGACTGAAGTCCCCCACAGAGGGTCAGAGGAGGAAAATTGCCATGGTTAGAGGTGTCCAGGCAGGGTAAACACCTCAGAGAAAGCTGAGCATGTGCCAGGTACCAGAGACAGAGGATGCTGCAGCTGCCCGGGTGGGGTGACCCTGTAGGTGACAACACTCAGATCTTGGGGCTGCCAGGCTCAGTGGTGCCACCTGCCCCTTTCTCAGCCCCATCCCAGGGAGCTGAGAGCTGCTTTGTCTCCTCAGGTGAGATGCTCTGCCCAGGAGGGCACAGAACCTCTGCGGGGCTGAGCAGAGAGGAGAGTTCACACCCAAACCCACAAACCCACTGAAATCCAACAGGCAAACTCCCAAGAGAGCTGTGTCCCCATGGGGACCCTGGAAGGGCCCTGTGTCCCCATGGGGACCCTGGAAGGGCCCTGTCCCCAGAGGAAGGTGATGTCCTCCCTCCTCCAGCGAGTGCTGACGCACTCTGAGCTGCCCACACGGCGTGGGATCTCAGAGCCATCCCTGTGCTCTGCTCTTGGCCCGGCTCTGTGTTGTCACAGGGAACATCTATTTCTCAGATTGAATGAGGACACAAGGAGGTGTTGTGACAGCAAGAATAAACACGAGGAGATTAGCCCAAAGGCGTGGGTGCCACATCCCTCAGCATGGCAGCAGCCACAGAGAGCCTCTGGGCAGGCCCCAGGGTGGAACAGAGCAGGTGAGGAGATCAAACAGAGAGAGAGGCACCACCAGGGCTGCCTGGGGGATGGGATATTCCCTTATGATCTGTTTGGATTTTGGTGTCAAGGCCTGCAACCAAAGGTCAGTGAACAGTAGGCCAGCGAGGCTGTGATGAGCAGGCTGTTTTCCCAGAGGTGAGCCCTGTGTTTTTGTTGAGCTGGTCACTCACATGGGCTTCCTGAGTGCTGAGCTTGCACTAACTCTGTTTGGGGTCTAGGTGTGTTCCAGAGGGATCAGCAGGGGCTGGCCAGCCCTGTCCCTTGGGGTTTGAGTGAGCAGGGTGGCTCAGCTGAACTTGAGAAGCTCTTCTCAGCCTTTTCATGCACATGGCTTTGATTCCTCAGGACCCTCTGAGCACAGGGCTGGTGAAGTTTCACAACTGCTTCACTCTGTGTGTGAGCAGTGCCTGGGCCCACGAGCCTCGTGCTTTGCTTTATGGATTGGACTCTTTATTTTTCAGGAATGAGACAATCTCTGCTCCACACGTGCTTCAAAGGAGCCGTGCACTCACATCTTCCAAATGCACACAGGCACTCCCATCAGTCCCTAAACACCTCCAAACACCTCAGTTGCAACATTTGGTGGAGTAACAGGGACTTGCATCTGCTCCTACTCTGCCCCATTACTTTGATGTGACCCTGAGGTGGCACTGCCACCTGTGCTGATGCAGGAACAGCCACGGGGAGAAGTGCTGGAATCACCCTTGGAGGCACCAGCTGGCTGGCAGAGCTGTTGCTGGGAGTCCCTGTGATTATTCACATTCTTTTTCACGTGGATTTTAGTGCAACTTCAGACAAGCAAAGCAAAGCTGGTTTTTGGAGTTTTCTGGGCTCCTCTCCCATTCCAGCAGTGCCCTAGGAATGCCTGAAGCAGGAAGGCCAAGCAGGCTTTCTCTGATTGCCTGCTGTGTGAGATCTGCCAGCACATGATGATCATCATGTATCTCCAACTCCCAGCCAGAAATAGCAAACTTATATTGATAATTCTAAAGTTGATAAATCTGACCCTATATTGATAATTCTGAAGTTGATAAATCTGACCTTATATTAATAATTCTAAAGTTGATAAATCCGACTTTCAAGAGCTAGAAATCCTAGGCTTGTTAACTATGGATACCTGTTACTTCTTTCATTTCCTAAGAGAAAATGGCCCTCATTTAAATGTCACCCCATATCACCCAGTTTATAGCAATATCACTTCTTAGTGTAATCAAATGAAGCTTCTTACATATGACAAACCTCATGCAGATCATTTTAACTGACTTCCAATTCAATTTCCTAAAGGAATTTGTCTCGTCTGTGGCAAGGTATACCCTCAAAAACAGATGATGGCTTTGTGCCACCCCTGGGACAACTTGCTGGCGGTGTCACCCCTCCCAGCACGTCCCCGTGTCACGTCACCAGTGTCTGTGACTCAGAGATAAGATGGAGGCACGTTTAAAAACACATCCCTCGTCACTACGGGACACGAGTCCAACGCTGAAGCACCCCTGCAAAACAAGGGCTCGGTCCAACCCCCGGGGAGGCCTGCAGCGATAAATTCAGGAATTTTGGCGTAGCCTTTGCTGTTGCTCCTCTCCCTGGGCAGCTCCTGGAGCAGTGAGGGCAGCAGGGATGCAGCTGCCGGGGCGGGTGCGGAGGCTGGAGGTGCAGCTGGAGCACGGGCAGGCCCACGGTGGTGGGGAGCTGCTGCAGGGGCGGGTGCAGCTGGAGCTGCGCGGGGCAATGCGGGTGCGGGCGCTGGAGGTGTGTGCCCGCGGCCTGGCCACCGTGCACTGGCTGGAGAGCCACAGCATCGGCCTCAACATCGTCTACCGCGACTACACCGCCTGCCAGACCTTCCTGTACCGCCGCCGGCAGCTCATCCACGGTAAGGCCGGGGCACAGGGCGGGCGGCTGTGCCAGGGTGTGGGGTTGGGATCTCCTTGGGTGGGTCTGTGTGCCAGGGCATGGGATTGGAACCCCCTTGGATGAGTCTGTGTGCCAAGGTGTGGGATTGGAGCCCCCTTGGATGAGTCTGTGTGCCAGGACATGGGATTGGAACCCCCTTGGATGAGTCTGTGTGCCAAGGTGTGGGATTGGAACCCTCTTGGGTGGGTCTGTGTGCCAGGGTGTGGGATTGGAACCCTCTTGGATGGGTCTGTGTACTAGGTTGTGGGGTTGGGATCTCCTTGGGTGGGTCTGTGTGCCAGGGCGTAGGGTTGGGATCTCCTTGAGTGGGTCTGTGTGCCAGGACATGGGATTGGAACCCTCTTGGGTGGGTCTGTGTGCCAGGGCGTGGGATTGGAACCCCCTTGGATGAGTCTGTGTGCCAAGGTGTGGGATTGGAACCCTCTTGGGTGGGTCTTGGATGGGTCTGTGTGCCAAGGTGTGGGGTTGGGATCTCCTTGGGTGGGTCTGTGTGCCAGGACATGGGACTGGAACACTCTTGGATGGGTCTGTGTGCCAGGGCATGGGATTGGAACCCCCTTGGATGAGTCTGTGTGCCAAGGTGTGGGATTGGAACCCTCTTGGGTGTGTCTTGGATGGGTCTGTGTGCCAGGGTGTGGGATTGGAACCCTTTTGGATGGGTCTTTGTGCCAGGACATGGGATTGGAACCCCCTTGAGTGGGTCTTGAATGGGTCTGTGTGCCAGGGTGTGGGATTGGAATCCCCTTGGGTGTGTCTGTATGCCAAGGCATGGGACTGGAACCCTCTTGGGTGGGTCTTGGATGGGTCTGTGTGCCAGGTTGTGCGTTTGGGATCTCCTTGGGTGGGTCTGTGTCCCAGGGTGGAGGATTGGGACCCTCTTAGATGGGTCTTTGTGCCAGGACATGGGATTGGAACCCCCTTGAGTGGGTCTTGAATGGGTCTGTGTGCCAGGGTGTGGGATTGGAATCCCCTTGGGTGTGTCTGTATGCCAAGGCATGGGACTGGAATCCCACTGGGTGTGTCTGTATGCCAAGGCATGGGACTGGAACCCTCTTGGGTGAGTCTTGGATGGGTCTGTGTGCCAGGGTGTGGGATTGGAATCCTCTTGGGTGGGTCTGTGTGCCAGGGTGTGAGATTGGGACCCCTCAGGCTGCAGGTGTCCCCTCAGAGGCACCTCTGCCCTGTGGATGTTGCTGACCCACACAGAGCTGCTTGCCCTTCTTCTCACCTTGGCCGAGGGTTGCTCTCTCTGCTGCTGGTTTCCAGGAGGCTGATGGCAAAGCCAGGGCTGGGGAACACCAGGGATTTGTGGCTTTTGTTGTGTTTGCACAGGGGAGAGCAAACACGAGTGTCTGTTCACAAGTGTGGAAAGAGCACTTAGTGCTTCAGCCAATGTTTGTTTTCGGGTCCCTGATGCTGGGGCCGCGTGCCCAGCTGGCACGTTGCTTACATCTGCTGCAGGAGGACAAGCCACTGGCATGCCACAAGCCATTCTTTGTGTGCTTGGGATGAAATGATCCAGAGCTGAGGGATATGGGATGTCTCAACTGTCCATCCACTCATTAACTCTGGCTTTTCTTAGGAACATGCACGTCTTTTGTCCTCCCCTCCAATAACAGGGTCACAGCCATCCCTCTGTTGCTTTTCCTCCCTCTTCTGCCTCTTTCCCTGTTTCTCATGGCCTGGTTGCCCTGCCCTGGAGATGGCTGTAGGACTTATGCTGAGGGCATTTCACGTGTGGCCACGTGCAACCCAGAATGGTGCCAGCCCAATCTGGCAAATGTAGATGTTACAGGAATAAACTGGAGGGATGGAAAGAGGACCTGAACTGGCTTGTTGGAGGTTTTCCTGTCTCTGGACTGTACTAGGAAGGTAATTTTCTCTATTTCTGGACCACTGTGCCATGCCATCTGCTCCAAACACCTGCACTGCTCTGGAGTTTGTGTCTTTTGGCAGCAGCTCTTCCATGCTGTGCCTAAGGATGTCCTCTTGGCAGCTGCACCCCTACAAAGTGTCCAAATTACAATTAATCCCTTCTCCAGCAGTGAAGCTCCTGAGCACTTGGTCATGCAGTTCTTGGTCCGTGTCCCATTAGCTCTGAGGTGACAGGGTGAGTTTTATCCCCCATTATCCCAGCAGGGAATGTCTGCAGGGAAGCCACAAGCTGCTGCCAGCACGTTTGGATTCTGCTGCAGGGACTGTGTGCTCCAGGAGCCCCTGGAGCCATCTGGGGAAGGGGCACTTGGCCAAGGGCTGCAGGAATTGCAGGAGCTGCTCACAAGCACCCTGCACACCTGCAGCTCAGAGCTGGTGGCTCCTGGCCCTCCCTGTCTGCACAGGGACTGCCTGGGGGGCAGAGAGCCTCACCAGAACTTGGGTTTTATTGTCTCTGTCTGCACACAGATTCCTTTTCTGCCTTGTGAGAGGGACACGTGTGATCACCAGGGTGTTTTATGGGAATAAACAGCAGAGAGGGGCTGTCCTGCAGCCAAAATAACTTCCTTTGGATCCTGCTGTCCCCTGTTCTGTCCCCAACAGCAGCGTGAGGGCCTTCCTGATGTCAGCTGGTGAGAAACGTGCCACCATCCGACAGTCAGGCCCTGTGACTGCTCCTTTCTTGTTGCTTCTCCACGAGATCAGCTGTGTCTGCGTGGTGGTTAAAAAATGCAGGTTTTGTCATGGTAACGAGGCAGTGCAGAGGAGGGAAGCTGGGCACAGATAAGCGCCCTCCCTCCTGCTCTCCCCTCAGCTGAGTTTATCTGCAGTTTCCTGGCAGGGTGGTGAGTGCTGGCACCGGGGTGCTGTGCTGAGAGACAAGAAAAAAGTGTGCAAGAAGGATGTTCAGGCAGGGCCTTTAAACGTGTGTTGTGTAATCATCTGAGAGAGGGAGCAGGGAGAGAGGACGTGATAGGGGGTTAATGGGCAAAGGCAGCACAAGGAGAGCCCTGGACTCCTCTGTGTGAGATGATGAGAGGATAGGAAACATAAATAATTGTTGTGCAGTGATCTTTTCTCTCTGAGGATCCTGCAACACTTCCCAAAGGTGTAGTTCCTGCCCTGGTGAGAGGCAAACATCCAGAAGCCATTTTATTTTCATGGAGACATCCAGGAGAGTTCTGGCATCAGGGCTCTCCTTCCTCTGTGGGGTGGCCTCAAGCAGCACCTTAATCCTTGTCCCTGCACAGCAATCCCAAATCTGGCAGGGACGGGGCTGGTTCCTCAGCCTGGCAGCACGTGTTTGTGCTAGGCTCTGCACTGTCCCATCTCACCCCCACACTGGGCTGCTGCCTTCCCCATTTACCTCTGCATTCCCTTCTCGTGTGACTCCGGGCTCGCTGGGGAGAAGCCACCAGGTCGCAGCAGCGTGCCAGGGAAGGGGCAGCCCCCCATGAGCAGGGCAGGCTGTCAGCTCCTGCTGGGAGCAGCTCCAGCCTGGCCAGACTCTAGATGGGGCTGAAGAGTTGGAGATGATGCCCTGAGTGCTGTGCCCGGCCTGGCTGGGCTTGCCTTGGGCACCTGAAAGGAAAGTCCTTGGCTGTGCTCCCCACCTGGGGAGGGCAGGAGAGAGGAGAGACCCTGTCTGGGTGTGGGGGTCCCAGAGGGTCAGCGAGGGGCTGCCCTCCCTCCCTCCCTACATGGCACAGCTGAGGGCATCGCGTGCCACGGGAGGGAGGTTTGGTTTGGTTTGGTTGGGTTTGGTTTGCAGGGATCTGCATCCCGTGGGCGAGGGCTGAGTCACAGCCCAGGGGTGTGTGCCGGGAGGAGGAGGAGGAGGAGGAGCAGGCTGCCAAGCAAAGAGAGGGGCCCAGCCAAGGCTCCAGCCCTCTCGAGAGCCTCCCCACCTCTCATGTCACTGCAGGGACAACAGGCACCTTCCCTGAGCTGGTGTCACCAGTGAACTCGTGCTGTGACGTGTCTTCCTTCCTCCTTTCCCTCTCCCTCGGAGCTTTTGCTGTGATTCATGTTTGCCTGTGGCAGCAAATGGCCGTGCACATAAAACAAACCACAGTCCCCTTCCCCTGGGGAGGGAGGCACACAATTCCAGTCCAGCCTTGGAAACAGCTAAAAGCAGTACCAGGCTTCAGCCCAGCTCATTTTTTTAAGAGGCTGTGATCAGCCGAGTTCAGCACAGCAGGTCCTGCCCGGCAAGGCTGGGAGCAACTCAAAAATCCCCAAAACTCAGGCAGCCAAATGCTGAGTAACGTTTTTAATGCCTGTTCTGTCTCATCCCTGGCCTGTGCTGGGGGTGTAGGCTCTGGTGCTCCACAAACACCACAGCCACCCCCAAAGTGGAAGTTTCTAAGGCTGCATTAACCCTTTTGGGGGGGCACAGATTCCTTTCTCCTCCCTTTTACATCATCTTGGGGTGCTGCTGATGGTGATGTCCCCCCTGGGAATCCCCAAAACTCAGGCAGCCAAATGCTGAGTAACGTTTTTAATGCCTGTTCTGTCTCATCCCTGGCCTGTGCTGGGGGTGCAGGGCTCTGGTGCTCCACAAACACCACAGCCATCCCCAAAGTGGAAGTTTCTAAGCCTTTTGGGGAGCACAGATTCCTTTCTCCTCCCTTTTACAACATCTCAAGGTGCTGCTGATGGTGATGTTCCCCCTGGGATTCACCAGTTCCCACTTTCCACACTTTCACCCCAGCTAAGCACTAGCATGGAGCTGCTCCTGCCCATGCAGGTGGAATTTATCACTGGGTTTGGGACACCAATCCCAGCAGGATCTGGTGGAAAACTGGCGCTCGCCTGGTTAACAAGCGCAGGGAAGAGGATTGCTCACCCTGTCGTTGCACAAGCTGAACCCCAGCCAGTTCTCGGTTTCTTAGAACTGAGTGATGTCCCAGGCATCCCCGCGTGTCAGGAGCCCAGATCCAGCTGTGGCCGGTTCCCAGCCCTGGGAATGGCTCCTGGGGAGAGAAGGATGTGGGTCAGGGTGGGGTGTGGCCCTCAGCTCTGGCCTGGGGGCACTGGAAGGAGAGAGGAATCCCCCCTGACCACAGCCCACGGCTGTGACCCTGGGAATGGGGATTCTGAACAAAGATGGGGTGGGATGGCAGGATTGGAGCTGCAGGGGGAGTTTGAGGGGCAAGGATGGGGATTTTGGGGGGCAAGGATAGAAGCTGGTGAGGGAGCTTGAGGGGCAAGGATGGGATCTAGAAAGGAGTTTTGGGGGACAAGGATGGAGGTGGAGGGGAAGTTTGGGGGACAAAGATGGAAATTAGAGGAGGGCTTGGAGGTCAAGGATGGGGATTTCGAGAGGCAAGGACGGGGATTTTGAGGGGCAAGGTTAGGAGCTGGAAAGGAGTTTTAGGGGGCAAGAATGGGAGCTGGAAGGGGATTTTGAGAGTCAAGAATAGGAGCTGGAAGAGAGTTTTAGGGGGCAAGGATGGAGTTGGAGGGGAAATTTTGGGGGGGGGGCAAAGATAGAGCTGGAAGGGAAATTTGTGGAGCAAGTATAGAAGCTAGAGAAAGGTTTGGGGGCCAAGAATGGGAGCTGGAAGGGGACTTTGAGGGTTAATAGGAGCTGGAAGGGAGTTTTAGGGGAAATTTGCGGGGGGGCAAGGATGGAGCTGTAAAGGAAATTTGTGGAGCATGTACAGAAGCAAGAGAAGGGTTTGGGAGCAAGGATAGGAGCTGCGGGGAGTCTTGGGGGGCACTGGCCGGCCCAGAACAGACAGGGAGTCTCCCCCAAGCACCGGCAGCGCTCGGCCCCTGCCCAGCCCCCGGTGTCCGTGGTAATGTCTCGGTGAGGCCCTGGGATAACTCGGGGAGCCCGGCTGGGACCAGCCCCGGCCCCGCACGGTCGCACTCCGCCAGTAGAGCTCGCAGGGGCCGATCCGCACATGCTCCCTGCCTTGTTTTGCTGAGCCCGGCCCGGCCCGTCCCGCCCCGCCGGGGCCGCCCCCGGCGGCGCCGGCCGCTAAAAGCCGGGCTCAGCCGAGCCGAGCCGGGTTCAGCCGCATCGCGCCGGTCTGGGCTGAGCAGCGCCATGATTTTCGGTCGTCTCAAACGCTTCTCCATCGTGCTGGAGGGCGCGGAGCGGGATGGCCCGGCCGCCTTCAGCCCCGGGCAGGCCGTGTCGGGCCGCGTGGTGCTGGAGCTGGCGGCGGCCGCGCGGCTCGGGGCGCTGCGCCTGAGGGCCATGGGCGCTGCCCGCGTCCACTGGACCGAGTCCCGCAGCGCTGGTTCCAGCACCGCCTACACGCAGAGCTACAGCGACCAGGTGGAGTTTCTGAGCCACCGAGACACGCTGATGGCACCGCCAGGTACGGCAGCCCCTGCCCCGGGGGGAGCTCCGGGCGCGGCGCCCCTCAGGCGGCTGAGGGCAGCGGGCACCGCAGGGGCTGGGACAGCGCGGCTGTGGGGCAGCCTGGGCTGCTGCGGGCTCCAGACACCCCCGCCGGCTGAAATCGGGGTGTATGGCACCCTAAAACTGCAGCGATTCGGGTGCAGGGGACAGCTTAGCTGCTGCGGGCTCCAGACATCCCAGCTGGCTGAAACTGGGGTGCATGGCACCCTAAAACTGCAGCGATTCGGGTGCAGGGGACAGCTTAGCTGCTGCGGGCTCCAGACCCCCCCGCTGGCTGAAATCGGGGTGCATGGTACCCCAGAACTGCAGGGATCTGGGTTTCAGCCTGGCTGCTGAGTGCATGATACACGAACAAGCTGAAATTTGGGTGCCTTAGGGACTGAGCGCTCTGTGGAGGTCCCCGCAGACCCTTCACGTTCTGGTGCACCCCGAAATCTTGGGGTGTACAGCTGGATGATGCCTCGGTTGGGGACAATACTCCTTCTTTTCCCTGAGCTGTTCATGGCAGGGAGGCAGCGTTGGAAAAGTGTGGAGGTTCAGGAGCTTGTTTTGAGCAGCCTTAATGAACCCTTCAGCTCTGGGGTGTAAACTCTTGAGGGGCATGGGGGCTTGGCTGGCCACTCTCTGTCCAGCTGGGCATCTTGGGCTCCCGCTCCAAAGCTGTGGGGTGAGGTGGCTGAAGGTGAGGGTGAAGCAGAGCCCACCTGGGGAAGCTGCCCAGCTCTTCAAGGAGGTGCCCCTGGGTCGTGCCTGTGTGCAGACACATGGAATGCAGACAGTGCCCAGCTCTTGTGTCACAGCTGCTGCAGCCCAGCCCTGGCAGAAACTCTGCTGTGCCCTCGTGCTGCTCCTTGCTGGGTGCTGCACACCTCTGTGACCTGCCTGGTGAGGAGGTTCTGTAGGAGGGAGCTAATCCTCCTCGATCTGTTTTGCCCACAGACAATGGTGAGGCCACTGTCCTGCAGGCAGGAAAGCACGAGTTCCCCTTCACCTTCCAGCTCCCTGAGTAAGTTGGCATTTTTGGGGGGAGAGGGCATCTTGAAAATGAGGGTTTTTTGAGCAAAACCCTTCTAAAATTGCTTGTTGCTCATGCCCAGGACCCTGGCCACCTCCTTTGAGGGGAAGCATGGCAGTGTGCGCTACTGGGTGAAGGCCAAGCTGCACAGACCCTGGTCAACAGTGAAGAAAGCAAAGAAGGAGTTCACTGTGATTGAACCCATCGACATAAACACCCCTGCACTGCTGGTGAGCTCCCCCTGCTCCACCCCAGGGCTCTGACATCCAAAACTTACCCAAGGAAGCCCACAGGGAAGGTGTCTGCCTCCCCTTCAGCATCACAATGCAGGCCTGGTTTCCAGAGGGAATGTTTCCCCCCCTGTAACTTGTGCCCTCCAGCCTTACCTGGGCTGGGCAGAGGTTAGCTGTGCCTCTTTGGTTATGGAAACTTTAATGCATTGCAACAGCTTCTTGCATCAGATACCTGAGAAGTTGCTGATGCTCCCTGGCAGGTTCTTGGTGCCAGGGAGGTGATTGCTGTGAGTTTCATCCTTAGTTACTAAATAGCAAAAATATTTCCCTTTCTCCAGGCTCCCCAGGCAGGTGCTAAGGAGAAACTTGCTCGTGCCTGGTACTGCAACCGTGGCCAAGTGTCTGTGACTGCCAAGATTGACCGAAAAGGCTACACCCCAGGTGAGACCAGGTGCTGGGGCCCTTGGCCACCCTCAGTAGCCCAGAGGAGGGGCTTTGGTTCACTGTGAGCTGCCAGGAAATCAGAGAGCTCTAGTGTGGGCAGCATCCTTGGGATGCTCCTCCTGGATGAACCCACATGCCTGCCCTGTCAGACAGCGTGGCCAACCCTCAGTGGGCCTGTGCAGCAATTCCTCGAGGCAGGACTGGGCTGTGCCTCCCCTCCTCCAACAGATGTCTGTCTGTCTTGGCAGGTGAGGTCATCCCCATCTTTGCTGAGATCGACAACTGCACCAGCCGGGGCGTGGTGCCCAAGGCCGCCATCATCCAGACCCAGACCTTCATCGCCCGGGGCACCAAGAAGCAGAAGAAGTCAGTGGTGACCAGCATCACTGGGGACCCCATTCCAGCTGGGAAGAGGGAGGTGTGGCACGGCCGGGTGCTGAAGATCCCGCCCGTGGGGCCGTCCATCCTCCAGTGCCGCATCATCCAGGTGGAATATTCCCTGAAGGTGAGGGAGCTCTGCAGGGGTCCCCTCCTGCCCCTCCAGACTGGGAAAGCAGCACCAAGCTGAGCTTCCCTGCTCTTCCCTGTCTTGGCAGGTTTGTGTGGATATTCCTGGGACATCCAAGCTGCTCCTTGAACTGCCTCTGGTCATTGGGACCATCCCACTGCATCCCTTCGGGAGCCGCACCTCCAGTGTCAGCAGCCAGTACAGCGTCAACCTGGACTGGCTCAGCGCCATCCCAGAGCAGCTGGAGGGTGAGCATCTCCTCTCCCTGGGGTAAACCCCCTGGTCAGGAGAGTGGGACACAAAGTTTTCAACTGGGCCAGTTTGGCTTTTTTTTTTTTTTTTACCTAATTTTTTGGTCGTGGTGCTCGATCTCCTGGGTTCCTTCCTCAGGGAACTGAGAGGCTTTGGGAAATAATGGGTTTGAAGCCCTTTTACCTGCATGTCCCCTATTTATGGAGAGTGTTTGCTATTCCCTGATGGTTCTCCTTTCTCTTCAGCCCCCCCTGAGTACTCAGCAGTGGTGTCCAGCCCAGAGGCCGAGCAGAGCCTGGCTCCTCCGTGCCGCAGCGAGCTCGGGGACATCCTGGAGGGTCCCTTCTTCGCCTACATCCAGGAATTCCGCTTCCGACCGCCCCCGCTCTACTCGGAGGTGATTCATCCCTCTGGGCTGGGAGGCTGCTGGAGGCTGGCATGTGCCACTGCTCAGGTTTTTGACTGTGGCCTTGGCTCTGCAGGTGGATCCCAACCCCGCGTCAGACGGCATCCGCCCGCGCTGCATGACCTGCTGAGAGAGGCGCTCCGGCTGCGTGCGGCAGCGTGACGATCCCTGGGGATGGCAGCTTGCAGCCTCACAGCACTGGGGTCTGGAAACGGGCACGTGCCACCCCGACCCTGCTCACAGCTCTTGGCCACTCCTGTCGTCACTGTCCCCGGGCCCAGAGCCAGCGCGGGGCCGTGGCCCCGGCACGGGTAGGAGAACACGAGGAGCCGGGCGGGACGCGCAGGGTTCAGAACTGCCCTGGGATTTTGGGGTTAGAACAGGGAATTCAAACCCAGATTGCTCTCCCCTTGCCTGCAGTGCCGTGCTCTGAAAACTTCTGTCAGCTCCTGGTGTGGAGAACAGGAGCTTGGAGGCGTTTCTCAGGATTACTGGAGAATGTTTGTTTGGATGGTGCTCAGGGTTGGGCCCTGGGGTGATGCAGGTGCAGCCCTTTGCCTGTGGCTCACCAGGACTGCAGGTCCCCAAGGCAGTGAAAGGTCCTTTCCTGGCTGGATGAAATAGAGGGCTCAGCCACTGCTGATAATCTTTGCCACAAGCCTGTGGGTACCTGTGGGAGGAATGGTTTGAGCCATTTAACCAAACTCTAAAGGCTTCCAAGGGCTGATACAAGGACTTGGGGGATGAATTTATGATCTCTGGCAGTGTTTTGGTGCTGTTTGCTAAGAACAGGAAAGCTGGTTTATGAGTATCAGCACCAAACTTGCACAGTGTGCTGGTGCCTCCCCCAAGATGGGGCTGAAACCAACCCTCAAACTGTGGTACCAGCACAGGGGGCTGGAGCTGTGCCTGGTGGCCAAGGAAGAGAGAGGGAAGCCCAGTGTAAGGCTGGTGGCAGCCACAGATGCTGATGGGAAGTGTGAAGTTGGGATAAATCCTTCAGGGCTGGGAGTCCTTGAGGTGTCAGAGGCCCACAGCAGCAACCTGTGCTCACTGGGTGGGAACCAGTGTGGTAAGGGTGAGCTGGGTGTTGTGGTCAGGAGCCCAGGGGCTGACCCTGCTCACTGCAGGAAGACCTGAGCAGAGTTTAGGGGCTGAGGACCTTTGCATTCCCTCACTGAGACAATCTCTGGCCATGCACAACCAATGCCAGTGTGCCTTGGGCTCTGTGCTGGGGTTGCTCAGATGAGTCTTTTCTATCTGTGAACACTTTTGTAATGACCACTCTTTGTCTCTACTCTTTTTGTACAACTTTTTGGTGGGGAGTTTTTTGTCTGAAATAAATTCTTTAAACCAAACTGTTGCCTGGATAGTTTTCTGTGCTTCCTGTTGGCTGGAGCTATGGCTGTTGGGATTGGGGAGTGCTCCCTGCCCTCTCTTCACTGTCCAGCTCTACCCTGTGCCCAGTCCTGTGCTGGGATTAACTGAGTCACTCACCCACCACTGCTCCCCACAGGTTTGGTCCCTTGAGCCTCCAGCTCCTCCACATCTGGGCAGTTTGAGCACTTTTCCCCTTACCTGGGATGCAGAGCTGCAAGCAAACCTGTTGTGTTTTTCCACACTTGCTTCCTGTTTATGTCCAGGCTCTGGGAGCACAGACACATTCTCCTCCATCCTGGAATCCTGGCAGGGACCCAGCAGGTCCAGCTGGGAGCTGGGACACTCCTGCATTGGCTCAGCCAGTCCCAAGGAGGGCTGGGATCAGCCCCATGCTGTGCTGGCTGGGAAGAGCAGGGAGGCTCCTTCACCTGCCTCTTTGGGCTGGAATTTGGGTTTTTGCAGCATTTCTGTGCTCCACATCTCTGCTGGGCACGGCAAATCTTGGTGTATGCAAGGCAGGGTTTGAATCAGGGCTTTAATTTTCTCTTCCATGGATTGTGCTGCTTAAAAATGCTGCCACTGGAATGTGATTTCCCCTCCCCACTTTTATTTATTTTTTTTGTTTGCTGAGCTGCTCAGCCCCGCAGCTGCATCAGAGCACGTGCTCCTGCCCTGGGCCAGAGGAGAGAACTTGTCCCTGTGTTTGCCTGTGAGAACCTGGTGCTCCTGAAACCTTTATTCAAATCTGCTTTTTATTTGGCATCCCTGGTGCTCTGATTAATTTTCCCTGGGGGAGGATTAACCAGCCTCGCAGGGAATTTGTTTGCATCCCTGTTTGGGGGGATCGTGTCTGGATCTGCCGCTGGCAGCAGCAGTGCCCGCTGTGCTGTGGCCTCTTGGGGCTTTTTTTGGTGACATCAAAGGCGACACGAAGCACAGCACTCCACCCCCCCAGGTGAAGATGGCCCCGAAGGCAGCCCTGTGACCAGGCTGCTCCCAGCCTGCCACAAGGGAGCCATTCTGTGCCATCAGGGGGCTGCTGGTCAGCCCCGGATCATCTGCCCCGGCTGCACAAGGGGCTGTTTATTCCCCTGGCCCGAGGGGGAGGCGAGTGCCCAGCCCCCCGTGCCTGTCCTGCCGTGTCTTTCTGTGAAACTGCGTCACACGGTGACGGGGACAGGCCAGCAGGGCCGGTGGGCAGCGCTCCCGGTGCCCGTGTGGCAGCGATGTCTCCGCCAGGGATTCTTGTCAACGCCTCCAGGCTCTGCTCGTACAGTCGGGCAGTGGCGCAGCGAGGCTGGGGGGCCATGGCCAAGCTGGGGATCCTGCCAGGAAAGGGCTGCGCTCCTGAATCCTGAATTTTGGAGGGGCTAAAAATACCTCGTCTGGACGTTTAGAGCCAGGGCACGGTGCGGACCCTTCCAGGCAGCGCTTTCACAACTGCTGGCAGCGCTGCCGGTGCTGCCTCCAGCCTTCTGCTGTTTATCTGCCCCGGCTCCAAAGTCCCGATTGAGCAGCCCGGGCTGATCCAGGTTTATTGGCACGGGGGGCTGGGGCTCCCCGGGGGGCTGCTGAGCCGGAACGGCCCCGTGGCAGCACCGGGACCCGACCCCGGCCGGGAGGCGCGTGATGCAATTACAGTGCCGGGATTATTTATAGCTCTTGGCCCCGTGCGCTGGAAAATGCTGCCCAGACCATCCGTCAGAACCTGCTCCTTGCGAGGGGCACGGAACCCCAGCCCCAGCCCCTGCTCTGCTCCTCTAGGCTATCGGTTTTCCCTTCCAGTCCCAAAATTCCGGGAGACTGAAATCCCAAGATTCCGGGAGACTGAAATCCCAAAATTCCCCCGCAGGCCTGCTGGGAACCCCCTCCCCAGTGCATCCCACGGCTCTGCGGGGACACCCCGATCCTGCAGCCCCTTTCTGCAGCATTTTGGGGCTCCCCCTTCCCCCAGCCCGTCCCCGGAGGGTGCTCGGTGCCATCACGGTGGCCCAGCCGGCAGCTGAGGCTGCTGTCCGGTGACCGGGGCTCGGTGGCGGGGGGACAGTGACACGCCAAGCCTGTGGCCGTCCCGGCGCTGCCAGGGACAGAATGTGCCGGGGCTGGCGCAGCCCTGCGAGGGCCGGGATTAACTGAGCCGCTGCTGCCTCCGGCCCGGGCTCCCGTCCAGCTCCCAAAACAAGCACCGCCTTCCCCCATCGCAGCTGGGCTGAGCCCTGCGGGGTGCAGCTCACCCCAGAACTGCCCAGGGGCACCCACCGGGGGCTGATCTGTTTGCACGGGGACGATAAATCCACTTTGGCTGGAGTGGATGCCCCCTCTTGTCCCTGCGTTGGGGTCGGGGTTCAGGCACTGCCCCAATTCAGCATCAGGGATGCTGGGCTGGCAGCAGGAGGCTCAGGAGCACTGGGACCTGCCCAGCCCGGGTTTCAGGGGACTGCACAGACCCCAGCAGCACCAGGCCTTGCTTTAGGTTCGCTCCAGGGCTGAGCCTTGCCCTGGCAGCACCTTTGGGGTCGGGGCCTCTGAGGTTCCCCTCCGTGCGGCTCTGCCAGGGCTCGGGGAGGCAGCCGCGCACCCCGACATGCCGGGGCGGCATCGCGGCCGCCCTCCGCCCGCTGACTCAGCCGCTGTTTGCCGGAGCTGCTCCCGCCCACGGAAACCGCAGGCAAAGTCCCCGCATCCCAGCACCGGGGCTTTTCCCGCCGGCTCGACAGGAATCGCAGCTTTTTCCCAGCCTGGTGCGGGCAGAGAGCCCCTCCGGCTGCGGGGAAAAGCTGCAGAGAAACGGCAGGATTTTTTTAAAATTCCAAACCGGTTTTTTTAATGCCAAAACCGGGGTCTGGAGTGGCCTGGTGGCCGTGCTGCACGTGCCACATGTCCCCTGTGAGCATGGTGCCAGCAGCGTGGTGACATCACCGGGACACGCCACAAACCCCGATGGTGGCCGGTGCTGCCGGTGTTGTCTTTGCAGCAAACCGCCACTTTTATTCACTATATCAAAACCAACCCCTTGTTTTCTTTGGGTCTGAGCCCTCATTTGGGGTCCCTCGCTGTTGGCACTGCCCGGCCCCTTGCACAGTCACTCCTTGCTCCCTCCCTTCCTCGGGCAATGGAAAATTTTTGTGACTTTTTGACTTTCCTCCAGTTGTTTGGGAGCGAGGAAGGGGCCGGTGCCGCACACAAACATGTCTATGTATAAACACTGGGGACCGTGCCAGGGATGGAGCCGCCGGCACCGGACCCTCCCCACGGAGCCGGGTGTCCCCTCTCCTGCCGGGACCCCAGCGTGGCGTTCCATGCTCGGTGACCCAGAGCCGTCCCCGTGAGGACGCAAATATTTTGGCTTTGTTAAAAAAAAACAACAATAACAACACTTAAAGATAAAAAAATCCCCCCTCCGGGGTCATCCAGCGGCGGCACGTGATGTGTTGGCACACAAACAGGGAGCTTGGGGACAGCACCCGCCCAGCTGGGGACAGGGCTCGGCTCCCACGCCACGCGCGGGTGGCACGGCCGTGCCCTGTGCCAGCGATGTGGCACCGTGGACTTTGCTCCCAGCGCTGCTCCACACCCAGGCTGGGGCTGCCGTCACTCCCAGGAGCCGCTTCACAAACCCCAGAGGAGTCCCCGTGCAGCCCCGGGTGGGCTGCCATGGCCAGGGGGATGTGGCACGGTGACATTCCCCACCGGGTGCAGGGGGATGTGGCACGGTGACATCCCACGCTGTGTCCAGGGGGACGTGGCACAGTGACATCCTCTGCCATGGCCAGGGGCATGTGGCACGGTGACACCTCCTGTTGTGCCCAGGGGGATGTGGCACGGTGACATCCCACGCTGTGTCCAGGGGGAGGTGGCACGGTGACGTCCTCTGCCATGCCCAGGTAGATGTGGCACAGTGACATGTCCCTGCTATGCCCGGGGGGATGTGGCACGGTGACATTCCCCACCGGGTGCAGGGGGATGTGGCACTGTGACATCCTCTGCCATGCCCAGGGGGATATGGCACTGTGACATCCCCACACTGTGTCTGATGTTGCACGATGACATCCCCACGCTGTGTCCAGGGGGACGTGGCACAGTGACATTCCCCTCCATGGCCAGGGGGATGTGGCACGGTGACATCTCCCGTTGTGCCCAGGAGGATGTGGCACGGTGACATCCCCACGCTGTGCCCAGGGGGATATGGCACTGTGACATCCCCACACTGTGTCTGATGTTGCACGGTGACATCCCCACGCTGTGTCCAGGGGGACGTGGCACAGTGACATTCCCCTCCATGGCCAGGGCGATGTGGCATGGTGACATCTCCTGCCATGCCCACGGTGACATTCCCGGCCATGCCCAGGGGGATGTGGCACGGTGACACCTCCCGCCGTGCCCAGGGGGATGTGGCACACTGACACCCCATGCCCTGACCCCACAGGTAAAACCTTGTTCGTGTGGCACCAGGGGCACCACAGTCGCTGCTCTGGGGGTCAGTGGGGACACAGCTGTCCCCAGCTGAGAGGCCAGGAGCGCGTGGCTGTCACCCTCACTGTCCCTGTCACCTCAGCCGTGCCGGGACAGCCTTGTCAAACCCCACGCCTCTGATCCTTCCTCCCACGCCCAACCTTATTTAAACTCTCCAGAAACCGGGTTGTGCTCCTTTTTTTCTTCCCTATCACCCTGCAAGAAGCAGCAAATTCGAGCTGATTTCAACAACAAACAAAAAACCCAACTCATCCCAAGCTCGTCTTGTGGGGAGAAAGCTCCAACCAGCTCACAGGGATTGCCCACACACTGCAAGGAGCCCCCTCCCCATTTCCCCACCACCTGAAGGCGGTTATCTCTAAATTCGAGGGGTTATCTATAAATTCACGGGGTTATGTGAGCAGGGAGAGGGATTTTCCTGCCGAGCAGCTGTGTAAATGCCGCCGCATCCCGGCGCAGCGATGGAGCAGCGATAGCCCGGGGGTTCGGGCTGGCTGCAGGTGGCTGTGCCGGGCAGTGCCGGTGCGGAGGGCGGCTGTGGTGCTGCGGACAGACCCGGAGGGGCTCCAGCCGGTTCCCTCCGCTTTCCCGGCGGTTTTGGCGTGTGAAAAAAACGAGGGAGAGTGAATCTGCCTGCGAAGAGCTGGTAAACACCCTGCGAGAGGATCTGCGAGAAGGGGGGGTTTGCTCTTGGTCCTGTTTATCTCTGCAAAGCTGGGCTGGCGGCTCGCTGGGATGAGACAGATGGGGGAGACTGCTGGAAAAGGCAGATTTTTGGGGGGGCTCGCTGGTTATCGAGCTGTCCTTAGCTCAACTCTGGCCGTCTGCTTGAGCAAAATATGTTTATGCTGTGAAACCTCCGGCCGGCCCCGCTGCCAAGGGGGCAGGGAGGGAACGCGTGTGCGATAAGGGCGCAGCGTCCTCCCCTTCCCGATCACCCGATACCCGGGGCCGTCCGCCTCCCGTCACCCTGAGTTTATGATTTCTTTTACTACAATTGTAAAGTTTCCGTTGAAACTAAAAAAAAAAACCAAAACAAAACAACAAAAATCCCAAAACCCAACAAAATAAAATAAAAATATCCTGTAATTCAATAGCGGCTGCCAAAGCCTGGAAAGCTCCGGCCGTGCCAGGGGCTGAGCTGGCCCTGCGAGCAGCCATCCGAGAACATTGAAACTGCAGGAAAGCAAACGCTTCCTGCCATGGGAGAAGATGGTTTTGGTTTATTTAACCACTTCTCCCGGCTGGCATGCTGCGGCTCGCAGGGGTTTTCACTGATCTGAGCATCCCCTAGGGCAGCTCCGAGCCCCTCTGGCTGCGGGGGGAAGATGAAATGTTCACTTTCGCTGCTGTTTCAAGTCGTTTTCCGTGGCCGGGTTTGGAAATAGCCACGGCCCGGGTGAGGCTGCTGCAGCTGACGTGAGCAGGAAAGAGCCGGGGCGGCCCCGGGGCCTGTTTGCGAAGCAGAACCGAGTGGTTGTTGTTGTTGTTGTGACACCGAACTGGTTGCAAAACGCCGCCGCTGAAACCCCCGTGACTTTCAAAACAAGCTGAGCCCAGCTGTGGCCGGCGGCTCTCTGTCCATGTGTCCGTCTGTCCGTCCAGCTGCGGGCCCTGCAGCCCCTTCCCCCGCTGGGATGCCTCTACCAGCAATGCTTGGGGTTATTTTCTGGGAGAGAGAAGAATCCCAGAAGCATTTTTTAGGGAGGAAAAGCCCCAGTTCCCCAGCAGCAGAAGTTTCCTACCACAGAGCTGGATATCCAGCCCAGGGGGGCTTTGCAGTGCTCGGGGGGTGGATGAGATGAGCTGTCTGCAGCCTTTGGATTCTGCTTCAAATAAAATAATTTAAAAAAACAACCCAGGGATCAGTTTGTTTGCTTAGGGATTAAGTCACCTAATCTGCCTGGCAGCGGGTGGCATTGTGGAGGTGGTGGCAGTGGTGGCATTTTGCCCAGCAAATAATCCTGCCCCTGGCCATGGCTGGTGGTCAGGCTGGGCTCAAACTTCTCCCTGACATCAGCTCTTCTCCAGGATGGGGTCTGGGGAGCAGAAAACGGTGCTGGGTGCAGGGAAGGGGTTGGGAGAGGGGTGTATGGATGAGGGAAGGGGCTGGGGAAGGGAGGGATGAATGAGGGAGGGGGTTGCAGGGTTGTGACCTTCTCCTCTGCCCCTGTTAAAGCCAGACTGTGGCTCCACAGAGCTGTTTCCCCGAGGCTGGAAAACAGGTTAGACTTCTCAACCT
Organism: Agelaius phoeniceus; assembly: GCF_051311805.1. NCBI lineage: Eukaryota > Metazoa > Chordata > Aves > Passeriformes > Icteridae > Agelaius > Agelaius phoeniceus. The sequence continues at coordinate 3,497,357 of NC_135293.1, forward strand.
GGGAGCAAAACAACTTAATCTGGTGTTCAATTATCAGTCTGGGCCTGCAGGGATGGACCTCTGCTCCTGCAGGGGCTCAGACACCCCAAGAGCTGATGTTGATGGGGCCTCAGCAAACCCCTCTGGGTATTTTGTGTTCTATCTCAGAGATCACATCCCCCAAAATCAAGAGGAAATGGCTTCAAGTCACACCAGGGAAGAAATTGGGAGAAATTTCTTCATGGAAATGGTTGTCAAGCACTGGCACAGGCTGCCCTGGGCAGCGGTGGAGTCACCAGCCCTGGAGGGATTGAAAAGCTGTGTGGCTGTGGCACTTGGGGACATGGGTTAGTGCTGGATCAGTAGCTGGACCTGATGATCTCAGAGGGCTTTTCCAGCCTTAATGATCCTGTGATTCTATAAAATCTGGGAGCCAAGAGCAAATCCCCAGGCTGCCCCCACCTCCCTGCAGCTCCTTCCCCAGCTGCCTCCTTGGGATGCAGTGCTGAATTTTCCACTCCACAGGAGCAAGTGGAGCCAGGTCAGTCCATGTGCACGTGTCCCTAGTGCCATTTCCTTTTGAGGACACAGCACAGGGACCCTGTGAGAGCAGGGAGAAAAGGGTTTTTCCCTTTTAGGGCAGGGATGCTTGTGCTAGCAAATGACATTGTCACCAGTGGTGTGTGTGGCACTGCTGGCTGTGAACAGGGCACCCCATGGAGTGATTTTGGGGTGGATGCATCCTAATGGCACTGGGCTGACCCTTGTTTTCCCTGCTGGGATGGATTTTGGCTGCTTATCCCAGAGCTGTCCTGGAAAGAGTCCCCTGTTGGTGCAATGAGCTGTGCTCTGGCTGTGGGTGGCAGTGGCTCCTGCCAGGCCTAACCAATGCCCTGTGGCACGTCTGGGTGCTGTGCTGGGTAGAGGAGCTGGCAAAGTCACATCCTGCCTGCAAAAGCTGGCCTTGGGTCACCAAGCTCAGTGTGGCACCTGGGGACTCATTTGGGAACCAGTCCTGTGAAATTTAAACTAATTAGCAAGTCCTGAGCTGCTTTCTAGCACTAATTGGCAAGCCTGGCTTGATTAGCTTTCCCTGGCACGTCCATGGCTCCACGTGGCACCGTGTTCCTGGCAGAGCACTGCCCAGCTTGGGACACTTGTGGGGAAAAATGCACGGGGCCACCGGTGGGGACAGAGCCATTGGTGGGGACAGAGCCATTGGTGGGGTCAGAGCCATTGGTGGGGACAGAGCCATCCCTGAAGGGTCAGAGGGGATGTGAGTGGCACCATGGATGGATGGGACCCCACGGGGGGGTTCTCGTGTCCCCTCCCTGCCCAGGGTGTTTTTGATGCAGCAGCCAGGCCTGGCTGTCCTGCTGTGACCTCGTTCCATGGCTGCAATGATTAACTGGCACGGCTGGCCCCGAGCCTGGCCGTGTGTTTACTGCTGCCACCCGAGCGTGCTGAGCCGCCAGTGACCCTCGGCGCTTCTCCTCTTCGCTCTGACCCCCAAAACCCGCTGTAAACAGGGGCTGGGGCTGAAACCCGAGCGTGCCTCCGTGTCTGTAACCAGATACTTCCTCTACATGAGCCTGGTGTGCTCTAAGAGAGCTGTGGTGTTAGAGCTTGGCATCGTCCAAATCCCAACAAAATCCCTAAATCTGATCTCTGTGCTGGGTTTCTGCCTGGCAGGATGCCGGAGCTTCCCCCTCCAGCCCATCCCCAGGGATCTGAGGGGCTGGAGCGGCGCGGGGGCCTCTGCCACACGCAGGGAGGGAGCGATGGATTTGCTCTGCCGAGAGGTTGGGAATCGCCCTGGGGACGTGGGGCTGGTGCCACCTCGTGGCTCCTCCGGCAGCTGAGCCGGGCAGCGGTGACACAGCACTGGTGGCACGGCCCTGGTGGCACGGTGATGGTGACAGGGCACTGGTGGCATGGCCCTGGTGACACAGCGCTGGTGGCACGGCCCTGGTGGCACGGTGATGGTGACAGGGCACTGGTGGCATGGCCCTGGTGACACAGCGCTGGTGGCACGGCCCTGGTGGCACGGTGATGGTGACAGGGCACTGGTGGCATGGCCCTGGTGACACAGCACTGGTGGCACGGCCCTGGTGGCACGGTGATGGTGGCACTGCAGTGGTGGCACGGCTCTGGTGACAGGGCACTGGTGGCACGGTGATGGTGGCACTGCAGTGGTGGCATGGCGCTGGTGGCATGGCACTGGTGGCACGGTGATGGTAGCATGGCGCTTGTGGCACAGTGCTGGTGGCACAGCTCTAGTGGCACGGTGCCAGTGCCACTGTGCTGGTGGCATGGCCCTAGTGACACAGCGCTGGTGGCATGGTGATGGTGGCACGGCTCTGGTGACAAGGCACTGGTGGCACGGTGCTGGTGGCACAGTGATGGTGGCACCGCACTGGTGGCACTGCACTGGTGGCACGGCGCTGGTGACATGGTGACGGTGGCACAGCGCTGGTGGCACAGTAATGGTGGCACAGTGATGGTGGCACAGTGCTGGGGTCCTCTCGTGAGCTTAGTTGTTGATTGCTGTCCCAGATGTGCAGGATGTCTCTGTTTCAGCCCCATGTCTGAAGAACGAGTCAGAGCTCTTCAGTTTTCGGTTTTGAGGTTGTTTATTAATTCTTATCTATAAAATTTTCTTTCTGCCCAGCCGAGATCTGCTCAGCAGCGCAGCCACAGGCACTCTGACTGCCCCCAAGGCAGTGTTGTCTTTTTATACTACAAACTACATATAACATATTTACACTTAATTCCCAATACCTATCACCTATGTTAGACAGTGCACTTCTACTCTAAACCAATCCCAAAGTGCCAACATCACAGCAGAAGATGGAGGTAGAGAAGAAGAAGACCTGGACACAGCCAAGTTCCTCCATCTTGACCCCATAACCCCCATTCTAAAAATCCTAAAATCTACCCCTTCACCCAGTGATAATTTTATTATTACATTATTTAAGCCTGTGTGACTTTCAGGTCCTCATACAAAGCTGCTAACTTGCTCCAGGGGTCACAATCAAATCCCCAGGTGCTCTGGGCTGTGTGCCAGGGTCTCAGAACCCCCCGGCGGGGTCCTCAGCAACTCTGGACACCCAGAGGGATGCACTGAGTTCCTACAGGGTCCCATCTGGATGAGACCCCAGCCATGGGAGTGGCAGCACCGCATCCCTGGAGTGCTGGTAGCGGTCACAAAGCCGAGCCCCCGTCCCTGGCCAGGTCCGGCTGCAGGAGCTGCCCCGGGCGCTGCCTCCGCCCGGCCCCGCCGCGGTTTCCGCCCGCGGGAGCCGCTCTGGCAGCGCAGTTTGAGTGAAACGCTCTGCAAAACACGAGTGGAGCCGAGAGCAGCGGCGAGGAGGCCGCGTGTCAGTGCCTCACACACCGGGGCTGTGCACCTGGAGTTCCCCGTGTTACCAAACCCACGTCGCTTTTGGGTTTTTAAGATTTCTTTTTTTTGCTCTGTCAGCAAGTACACACCGCCGCGCCAGGCACAGAAAACCACAGATCGCTTTTCATCTCCTCTTCTGTCCCAGATAAGGCCCCAGGCGGCGGCGTGGCCCCACGGGAAGGGGCTGGGGGGGCCCCCATGGATCACCCCCATCCTGGCTGCCTGGCTTGTCCTCCCCAGCCCTGTGGATTGAACCCGGGCTCTAAATCCTTGCTGTAATCTGCTGGGGTCAGGCGAGGAAAAACCATCTCAGCCCTGCTGTTTTTTGGTGCAGTTATTTTAATTTTTTAATGTTTGTATTTAATTTTTTTCTGTTTTTTTTTTTTCTTTTTTTTTTGGTTTTTTTGGGGGGTTTTTTTTGGTTTTTTTTTATTTTTTTGGTTTTTTTAGGTAGCTGGTGTTTAGTGCTGAGGCTTTTTGCATCCCTACCAGGATACTGGTTCCAGAGGTAGCAGCCAGCTGGGATGAAGTTCTGCCTCTCCTGCCAATCCAGACATGGAAATACCCTCTGTCCTGGCCAGATTCTGCAGCCTCCTTTGCTCAGGTTTTATCGCCACTGAAAGGTTGAGGCTGGAAATTACGAGGCCAAAACCTGTCCTGGTGCAACGCTGCATCCAGAGGCATCTCCTTCTGTGCCCTGGAAACCAGAAACCCCCCTGGCAGTGCCGGTGCCAGCCCAGCCTGGGCCCTCGGCGTCCCACACAGACACCCTGCATTGCAGGGATCACCCCGTGCCCGTCCCCGCTGCTCCAGCTTGACGATGGCTGCGGCACCTCCTCCGGCTGGGGATCCCATCCTTCCTCATCCCTGATGTCTTGGTTTGGATAGACAGGAGTCTGCTAAGGAAGGCAGGAGCTTCCCCTGAAATGGAGAATGTGAACCTTCCCCACCCCTCCGAATTGCTATGAATTTTAAATTAAGGGGGCTTAATTTAAAAGAGGCAAAAATATGGGAGCAGGAAATAACAGTTCTTTAATAGGAAAAAAAAAAGGATAAAATAAACAATGCAGTACACGAGAACAACACTGCCAGTCAGAACACAACCTGACACCCTGTGTCCTCCTGAAGTGTCAGGGGTGGTTCTGTTGGGGCAAGGGAGTCCTGTAGAGAAGGATGTGTTCTTCCTCTGAAGATCCAGTGGAAGGAGAGGCAGCTGCTGTTCCTCTGGGGAATCCTGTGCAGAAGCTGTGCTGGTGTTCCAGAATCTCCAGATTATATCCAGGTAGGAATGCTTGGCTCCTCCCTCTGGGCTCACATCTCCCAATGGGATGCTGTAGTTCTTATCAGCCATGTAGGGACATTCAATAGCTGTTATCAGCAGGTGTCCCCTCCAAGGGAGGTGTGAATGTGATCACTCAGAGAGAGAGATAAAGCAAACTGCCCACTTGACAAAGGTAATCTGCCATACAGATGGCAATGGAAAACATCTTGCCTTGCAATCTTCAACACCTGATGATGATGGGCTTGTCGGAGATGAGCAGGGCAATGGGGATCAGCGGCTGATGCAGCCCCTGCCTTCCCTCCTCTTCCTCCTCCTCTTCCTCCTCTCCGGGTGGGTGCTCGGTGCAGCTGGTGCTGCCGGAGGGGGGAGATCCCACCGGGCTCAGCATCTCCTGCCTGCGGTAGGCGAAGGGCAGCTCCTCCCCACAGCCCAGCGGGGACATCACCACTGTCACCGGCTTCTCCATGGCGGGGCCAGGCTGTGACTCGTCGGGGGGCGGCACCGCACTCTGGCTGCCCGTGTCAGTCGTCTCCTCGCCCAGATTCTGCTCCATCAGCAGCAGCTCGGCTGGGCTGAACCTCTCCGAGGGCTCCAGGAGGCCTGTCCAGGGCTGGCCCTAAGGGTTGGGTGGGTTTGGGATGGGACATCCCATGCCAGGGCTGTGCATGGGCATTTGGGGCTGCGGGATCTGCCCCTTCCTGCCCCTTCCACCTCACCTGGCCCATCTCACCTGGTCGGCCGAGAACTGCGTGGCTTTGGTGCCCACGGGCTTGGGAAGGGGTGGGAAGAAGAGGCGGCGAGCCCTGGGGAGGGAGTGGTTGGTGAGGGGGTGGGTGATGGTGGGGGTGGCTTTGGGGACGAGGGGACTCTGTCACCTCTTTTTGCTCAGGTGGTAGATGGCAGCTGCAGCGGGGACACCAAGCCAGATGCCCAGGTAGTTCAGGTTGCCTCTCCACAGTGCTCCCTGGGGACCTGAGGGTAGGCATGGCTGGGTGGGGGCACTCCTGCCCCAACAGGGACACAGGAGACGTTTTGGGGTGATGGCAAGCATACAGTGGGGAGAGCACCCCATGGGGAGTGGGGAGAGCATGGGGTCTCAGCCATTACCCAGCGCCCTGGTCTGGAAGGGCCACCAAGCACTGCAGGTGCTCTCGCTGTCCTCTGTCACCTCCCAAACCCCCACCCTGTAGCCTGTGCCAGGCTGGAGGTTTTGGAGGGTGTAGTTTGATGCCGTGGTCTCCACTTCAGTGTCTGGGCAAACAAAACCCAATGTGGGGCAGTCTGGCACCTCCTCCTGCCCCAGGGGATCGCAGGGTGCCACTCACAGGTCACATTGTCCCCCTCGGCCATGTGGCACACGAGGTACTTGGCCAGCGCTCCGGGACAGGCAGCCCGTGGGGACGGCTCCCAGCGGAGCACGGCCTCGCTGTCCCCGGTGCTGATGTTGAAGGGCACGTCCAGCGAATCTGTGGGCAATAAAAAACAGTTTTTGGGGGGGGTTATTGCAGGGATTATTTCAGGAGCGCCCCTTCTGGAGCGCAGCCAGGTGTGGATGCTTCGTGTTGGGATGCCCTGTGCCCGGATGCCCCGTGTTTGAATGCCCCATGTTTGGATGCCCCATGTTTGGATGCTCCATCCCTGGATGCCCCGTGTTTGGATGCCCCGTGTTTGGATGCCCCATGTTTGGATGCCCCATGCTGGGATGCCCCGTGTTTGGATGCCCCATGTTTGGATGCCCCGTGCCTGGATGCCCTGTGTTTGGATGTCCCGTATTTGGATGCTCCATGCCCGGATGCCCCGTGTTTGGATGCCCCATGTTTGGATGCCCCATATTTGGATGCCCCGTGTTTGGATTCCCGTATTTGGATGCTCCATGCCCGGATGCCCCATGCCTGGATGCCCCATGTTTGGATGCCCCGTGCTTGGATGCTCCATGCTCAGTGCTCTGTGCCCAGATGTTCCATGCCCGGATGCTCCATGCCCGGATGCCTCGTGTTTGGAAGCTCCATTCTGGGATGCTCTATGCCAGGACACTCCGTGCCCGGATGCCCCGTGTTTGGAAGCTCCATTCTGGGATGCTCCATGCCAGGACACTCCGTGCCCGGATGCCCCGTGTTTGGAAGCTCCATTCTGGGATGCTCTATGCCAGGACACTCCGTGCCCGGATGCCCCGTGTTTGGAAGGTCCATTCTGGGATGCTCTATGCCAGGACACTCCGTGCCCGGATGCCCCGTGTTTGGAAGCTCCATTCTGGGATGCTCTGTGCCAGGACACTCCGTGCCGGGATGTCCCGTTCTCCACACTCACCGTTGCCGGTGTAGCGGTGCCACAGGGCGAAGGTGGCCCAGCCCCGCTCCATGTCCCAGCCGTGCACGGCGAGGCGGTGACAGCCCCGCGCTCCCAGCGCTCCTGGAGGGACCGGGGATGCTGCTTAGACCCTCTGACCCCGGCTGGGGGGGGGCACAGTGGGGTCTTGGGGCGCTCCCTTGCCTCTCTGCGGGTGGGTGCTGTTGGCAGGGAATTCCTGCTGGACGCAGACTCCCTGTTTCGGGGGCTCTGCCAGTGTCTGCTGCTCGAAGCAGAAAGCCTCTCCTGGCCACGGTGCTTCCCAGAGCGCAGTCACGGTGCTGCCGTCCACGCTGATCTCCTTGAAGCTGAGATCTGGTGATGAGAGCCACGTTATTTGGTGCAATAGAACAATCTGGGATGAAACGGGGGATATTCGGGGTAGCTGGATAAAAACAACGCCCTGAGGGCTGCCGGGGGAGCCGAGCATCTCTGGAGGGGCGGTACCTGCGCGCTGCTCTGCCGGCACACGGAGGTGCTGGGCTGGTCCACGCCCCGCGGCATTTTCGGCGGTCAGCAGGATCTCGTACTCCGCCCCGGAGAGGGTGAGGTTGTGCTCGGTCACCTCCCCGCCCAGCGCCACCGAGTGCTCCTCATCTGACTCTGCACAGCCACACGCCACCATGGTGATGTCCAGCTTGTAGGTGACATCCTTTTGCTCCATGAGGAGTGGCTGGGGAGGAAAAGGGGGTGACTCGGGGGGTGAAATGGTGGGGGACACCCAGGAGAGCCCCCAGAGACGCCACTGTACCTGCCAGCTCAGCCTCAGCACCCGCTGCCCGTCTCTCCCCAGTTTGCCCAGTTGATGGCTCAGCACCGGCCTCCTCAGGATTGCTGCAGGAGGAGCAGGCCTGACTGAGCCACCAACATTTTTGGCAGCTGTTGGGATCACAGCAGGCTCCTCTGCTCTTCCTCACCCTCAGAGATGTTGCTGCTCCAGTCACTCCAGTAGCTGCTCCAGTGGGGAAGTTTGTGCCGGAGCTGGACCACGAAGGTGCCATTGACCCCCAGAGCACAGGTCACTAGAGAGGGGTGGCAGGGTCAGCTCCCTCCTCCCTCCTCCTTTCCCCAACTTTTGGCCATCACAGGCTGCTGGGGAGCACCCCCAGGACATGCTTAACCCCACAGGATAAACCAACCTGAGTTTTCTCCAGCTGTCAGCATCACTGTCTCACATGTCACCTGCAAAGAGAACCAGGCATGGAGACACCCTCCCAGTAAAACCAGTACTTTACTGGGACATCAGTGCTGCCCTGTGATCCCCAAACACCCCAGGGGCTGGGAGAGCCAAACAGTGCAGGGGACAGGGGTCCCCTCAATCCTGGGACCCTCCTGGCAGCAGCTGAGAGGGATGGAGGGTCCCCAGCTGTGACAGCTTCATGGGGACAAGCATCTGGATTTGATCCATTGTCGTCATTACTATAATCTGGGGTTTTGCCTGTGTAATCCCTGAGAATCCTGTTATGGGCAGCAGCAGGATCCCATGGCCAGAGGACAAGGCAGAGCTGATAACCCAGGGAAACAGATGGGACACAGCTGGGTCTGGGGGGGGACAGTGACATCACTGAGCCCCCACACTCCCCGGGCTGCCGTGGTGCTCCTGACTGTGCTGTCAGCCACTGCCAGCTCCAGCAAACAGCATTTTTACCTGTGTCCAGCTGCTGTCTCCCACCTTCCAGAAGCGAGCCTCGTGCTGTGGTGGCTGCTTCAGGCTGTCACACTGCAGCTGTGGCACCCGCACCCTCAGCTGGCCACCAGTCTTGGAGAAGGACATCCCAGCGGGTAGATCCAGTTTGACTGGAAAGATGAGGTGGTTTCGGTGGTTTTGGCAGTTTCCAGCGCCGGTGCTGGCTGCCAGCCCTGTCCCCTGGGGCACTCACCAGCCTCGTTGAGGTGCAGGGTGTGGTTGGGGGTCCTGCGGACCTGATCCCCCCAGCGTGCCTCCACCCAGGCCGTGGTGTTATCAAAGATGTACACTTGGCTGTGCGGGGGGATGTAGCTGGTGGCCGTGCCCGCCTCAAACCGCCTACACAGCCCGTGCTTCTCAAAGCTGGGGAGGGAGCGGGCACAGGGTGGCACCCGGGGCTCATCCCGTGCGCTCCCCCTGCCCGCAGCGCTGCCCAACTCACTCACCAGAGGGTCAGGGTGTAGGAGGTGCTGCCGGCGGGGCCGAGGGGCGGCCAGGAGCAGTGGAAAGGCTTGGAGGTGTTGCATTTCTTCCAGCAGGAGACGTCGTGGGCTGCCAGGGCGCCTGCGGGGCAGGGCAGAGCCTGGAGGCTCCTGCATCCCAACTCCATCCCGTGTGTGGGGGGAGCAGTGGTGTGGCTGTTGCCTGCTTGCCGTGTTGCTCAAATGGGGAATCAGAGCAGCGGCACCGGCGATTGTCACCCCAAGCCCCCCGTGCTCCCCCTCCCCGGTGCCGCTCGCCCCAGCGGGGATTCACCATCTTTACTCCGTCCCTGTGGTTTTGGGTGAATATCTCCATCTCTCTCCGGGAGCTCCCCAGGTCTTATCGCCCCCGAATCGTTCATTGAAAGTCTTCTGAAGTTATCTCTCATCTCCCAGCACCGCAGGAGCACTTACCCTGCGCCAGCGCCGCCAGCGCCGCCAGCAGCCAGCCCAGCATCGCCCACCGGGGCTGTGCCGCACCGGATCGGGGCTGTGCCACACCGGATCGGGGCTGCCCCACACCGGATCGGGGCTGTGCCGCACCGGATCGGGGCTGCCCCACACCGGATCGGGGCTGTGCCGCACCGGATCGGGGCTGCCCCACACCGGATCGGGGCTGTGCCGCACCGGATCGGGGCTGCCCCACACCGGATCGGGGCTGCCCCACACCGGATCGGGGCTGTGCCGCACCGGATCGGGGCTGCCCCACACCGGATCGGGGCTGCCCCACACCGGATCGGGGCTGCCCCACACCGGGTCCGGGCTCCGCTGCCCTTCCCGGCTCCCCAGTCCCCCCGCACCCCTCGCTGCCCCTCTCGGGCGTGGTGCTCAGCGCTGCTTCCCGCGCTTGGGGTTTCCTCTTCTGCCCAGAGCGTGCCGTTCCCAGGCGGGGCAGAGCCCTAGACGTGAGTGCATGCCCCACTTTTACCAAAAACAAAAGAGAAAGCGACCAAAATATTCCCCTTTTTTCGGCGGCACGGCTGCCGGGATGGGGCCGGCCCCGCGTGTCCCGGCAGCGCCATGTGCCAGAAGCGCAAGGTAAGCGAAAGATGAGTCTTGGGGGTTTTGGGTTGGTTTTGGTTTTTCTTCTTTTTTTTTCCCCTTTTTTTTTTTTTCCTTGCACGCAGCGTGTTTCTGGTTGTGTAAAAAGCCAATCACTTGTTTTTAAAATTTAAGAAGTTTAATAGTAATAAAATGGTTATAAAAAATAGGAATACAATTGGAGTAATAACAATTTGGACAATTTGGATTAGGACAATATGAGACAATAAATATAAAGAGTTACAGACGTCCGGGTACCTTTTTCTGGGCACCCGTTAACAAAGGATTAACCCTTAAAAACAACAGCCTGTTGCATATTCATACATCTCACATAAATTCCATTCAAACACAGGATTCTCTCTGGTCATCGTCAACTTCTTCCTCTGAATCCTAACAGTGCCTTCGAGGCGGGAAGAAGTTCATTTCTTCTGATAAGAGGGCAATAAATTCTTTTCCTCTGAAAGATTTAGGTGTCCTGGGGCTGCTATCTTGCTGCGAGTCCTTTCTTTAAAAAAGTATCCTACATAGCATCGTTTCTATTTTTCATAACCTAAAATTCTTTAGGTTATACATTTTATACATTTTTTATACATTATAGGTTATACATTAGGTTATACATTTTATACAAATTTTATACATTTTTTATAAATTTTTATACATTATAGGTTATACATTAGGTTATACATTTTATACAAATTTTATACAAATTTTATACATTTTTTATACATTATAGGTTATACATTAGGTTATACATTTTATACAAATTTTATACATTTTTAATACATTTTTAATACCCTAAAACTATATTTACCACACTACTTAAGAGAATTAATACAGCGTCACTTTCTAACACAACAAATATAATATTCATTTTAATATTTGCAAAAAGCCAATAATAAAATACACATTTTTCACACACCTGCTTCAGTGGGTCCAGAGGCTGGGCACAGAGTCACACTCACACTGCTGCTAATTCAAGCTCTAAGAACTACCTGGATATTTTGCCTTTTTGTAGCAGAGTATCACAGAATCAGAATATCCTGATCTGGATCCCTCAGGGATGATCAGTGCAGCCCTATCCCTGCACAGCCACCCCAACAACCCCACCCTGAGCACCCCTGAGAGCTCTTTTTAATATCTGCGAAAAGCCAATCATAAAATCCACATTTTCCACATGGTGCTCTGCCTGTAACGCTGTGAATCTCCAGGTTGGGATTTTCTGGTTTTTTGGTTTTTTTTTTTTTTTTTTTTTTTTTTGGGGGGGGGGTTGTTGTGTTTGTCCCCATTGTGAGAACAAAGCCCCAGTGAGGCAGGAGGTGGCACCGGGGCTGTGACGGGGCGGGTGACCCGGGATGGCGGAGCCGGGTGGCACCGAGGGCCGGGCACAGAGTGCCCTTGTTCCCGCAGAAAGCGGCTCCTTGTGTGTCCCTGCGCTGGGACAGCGTGGGCACGGCCGGCGTGGGGGCACAGAGGCTCCCCTGGCACCTCCGTGTGCCCTCCCTGTGTGTCCCCCTGTCCTGCCCGGGGTGGGGACACACCAAGCTGGGCCGTGCTGGGCTTTGCTGTGTGTGCAGGCAGCAGGACCGGGCAGGACTGGGCTGTGCCACGCTGAACCATCTCAGGCGGTGCCAAGCTATGCCATGCTGGACCGTGCTGTGCCATGCCATGCTGTGCTGCCCCAGGCCACACGCTCTGTGCTGCTCTGTGACCACACCAAGCTCCCAACCCCTGCTGTGCCAGCCCCAGGCCGTGCCGTGCTGGGCTGTACCATGCCAGGCAGACTGTGCCAGCTCCAGGTCATCATCTGTGTGCCAGAGCTCTTGTGCTGGGCTGTGTCAAGCCAGAAAGGCTGTGCCAGGCCTGGGCTGTCCCATGCTGTGCTGTGCTGTGCCATGATGTGGCAGATTCTGCAATGCCAGGATGTGCTGCAGTGCCAGGATGTGCTGGCAGACTCTGCCAACCCCTATACTGTGCCATGCTGTGCCAGACTGTGCCACACTGGGTTGTACTGAGGCAGGCAGACTGTGCCAAACCGAGAACATACCATGCCCTGTGAGCCCCACACCCTGCCATGCTGTGCCAGCCCTGTCCCATTTCAGCCCCATGCCATGACAGCCTCATGCCTTCCTGTCTGATCTTGTGCTGTGTCATTCCAGCCCTGGGCCATGTGGGTCTCATGGCATGCTGTGCCATCCCCATGCTGTGCCATGACCAGGCCATGCCAGCCCCATGCTGTGCTGTGCCACTTCATGCTGTGTTGCTCTGGTCCCATGCTGTGCCAGCCCCATGCTCTGCCGTGCCAGCCCCGTGCTGTGCCAGCCCCATGCCACACCAGCCCCATGCCATGTTAGCCCCGAGCCGTGCCATGCCAGCCCCGAGCCGTGCCAGCCCCATGCCGTGCCATGCCAGCCCCTGCCGTGCCAGCCCCGAGCCGTGCCGTGCCGTTCCGTGCCAGCCCCTGCTATGCCAGCCCCGTGCCGTGCCATGCCAGCCCCTGCTATGCCAGCCCCTGCTATGCCAGCCCCTGCCATGCCAGCCCCGAGCCGTGCCGTGCCGTTCCGTGCCAGCCGCGGGCTCGGCGCTGATGCGCGTTCCGGTGACGCGGCGGGGCCGCTGGGCGGCGCCCCGGGCGCACCGGCGGGGCGGACCGGGCGCACCGGGCGGAGCGGGCGCAGCGGGAGGCGGCGGCGGCGGCGGCGGCGGCGGCGGCGGCGGCGCCGGGATGGACGAGCCCAGCATCCTGCGGCGCCGCGGCCTCCAGGTGAGCACCGGGCACCGGCACCGGCAGCGCGGGCGGGGGCGGGAGCGAGCGCGGGGAGCCCGGTCCCGGTGAAGCGGGGCTGGGGGCGCGGGGCTGCGAGGGGTGGGCGCTGCGGGGGCGCGGGGGGCGGGCGCTGGGGCTGGGAGGGGGGTGCTGGGGGTGAGGGGTGGGTGCTGGGGGTGACGGGGGCTGTTCCGGATGCGGCTCTGCGAGGGGTGGGCGCTCTGAGTTGGGAGGTGGGCGCTCCGGGGGTGGCTGTGCAGAGGGTGGGTGCCGGAGGGGAGCTGTGGGTGCCCTGGGTGAGTGTGAAGCGGGTGCTGCGTGTGCAAAGGTGGGTGCTGCGGGTGAGAGGGGGGTGCTGTGCGTGTGCCAGGGGTGGGTGCTGCCGGTGGGAGTTGGGTGCTCTGCGGGAGCGGGCGCTGCGTGCGGGAGTGGGGGGCTCTGCGTGGGGGGGTGGGAGAGCTGCGGGCTGTGGGTGACAGGTGGGTGCTGCGTGTGAGCAGGGTGGGACAGGAGCCGGGCACCCACCCGGGAGCCTGGCAGGGTCTGAGCCCCGGCTGTGCCACGGGGTGTTGGTGAGGGGTACCCAATGTGTGGGGGCTCCTCCCGATGCCGGTTCGTGCCCAACCGCTGTGCCAGCCCCTCTCTGAGCCCCTCTCTTGCCTGGCATTCCCGGTCCCTTAGGCAGAGGGACACCCATCCTCCTGCCCATCCCGCAGGATCCCCGGTGCTCGCTGCCACGCTCGGAGGGTGATGATGACCGGGGACCCCCCGGCTGGCAGAGCTGAGCGCTGAGCCGGATTTTCCGGGTGACCTGACGCCTCCATCCCCATCTGCAGTATCCGGGGGGCCCGGGCGGAGCTGTCGGCGCGGTTGGAGGATGGCACGGCGCTGCCTTCATCCGAGCTGGCAGCTCCGCGGGCAGCTGCGCTCCGCTGGGGGAGAGCCCTGTGCGGGAGCTGCCTCCCCGCGGCTGCCATGGACAGAGCCACGGCCGTGGGCTGCGGGGCTCGGGGCTCTGGTGCCGTTCCTGGCAGTCCCGGGAAGGGCAGAGCCGTGGGACCCGGCTGAGGGCCCGTGGCAGGAGGGGCGGGAAGGGGCTCCCAGCAGGGACTTAATCCCAAAGGGTTGAGCAGCGATGCTGTCCCCAGTGCTGCCCCAATGCCATCCCGGATGCTGTCCCCAATGCTGCCCCAATGCCATCCCGGATGCTGTCCCCAATGCTGCCCCAATGTCATCCTTGATGCTGCCCCAATGCTGTCCCTGATGCCATCCCTGATGCTGCCCCAATGCCATCCCTACTGCCATCCCTGATGCCATCCTGGTGCTGTCCCTAATGCTGCCCTCACAGGGATCAGCTGCTGGTTAATCTTGGCTCCTACTCAAGGGACAGGCACAGTGCTGGGCAGTGCTGGTGTGTCAGGCACCCTGTGGGTGCTGCCTCTGTGGCATTTCCCCCACAGGGGTCCTCAGGGCCACCAGGGGATGCTCTGGGTGTCCCTGGGGACACAGAGTGGCTGGAGAGCCCCTGGCAGTGAAGGGTGTTGGCTTCTCTGAGCACTGGCACCCAGAGATGGCTGTGGGTGAGCACAGGGACAGTCCCCTGTCCCACTGTTCCATCTGAGCAGTAAAACCCCCAGCATGACCCCCCTCTGCCCCCTGCAGTCTGGCTGGTGACAGCAGGGCTGGCTGAGGCTGCTGGGGGCTCCTTCTCCATGTCAGGACCCCAAATCCCCTCACCCTGCCCGGGCCTGGGGTCAGCCTGTGCTGGGTGCACACGGCCACCCACGCCCACGCCCTGTCCCTGTCCCTGCACCCACAGACGTGTCCCATGGCCCCCCGGGGCAGAGAAGCACCCGTGGGCCCCGGGGCTGCCTGTCCCTGTGCACCCAGGCATGATGTCACCCGTTGCCATGGCAATGCTGCTGCATCACTGCGTTGCAGCGCGCCCCAATCCCGGGATTTCCATCCACAGGGGCTGCGTGGCGTGGGCAGCAGGATGGGGCACGGCTACCCCGGGCTTTGGGGGGTGGGTGGGTGCTGCTGGGGGCCCCCCCACATGGGTGGCAGCAGCTCCAGCCTGCAGGGAGCTCAGTGCCTGTGCCCAAAATGGGTCTGGGCTGCTCAGGGGTGCAGGATCAGGGCAATGATGGGGCATTAACCAGAACCTGCTGCTGCCACATGTCCCTGCATCCCAGGGTGTGCCAGGGCACACATCAGCCTGTCCACGTTGCGTGCTGGCAGAATCTGTGACACTCTGTGGGGTGACAGGTGGCACACGGGTGGGGACAGTGCTGGAGCAGGACGGTGCCCAGCACACCAGGAGGATGGCACTGGCATGGGTTCCTGTCCCCAGCTGCCCTTTGGCCCTTTGCACCACCTGTGAGCAAACAGTTCTCACAAGAAATATTCCCAGAGGCTGGAAAAATAAATAACCCAGGGGCTGCTGGCTGCTTCCCACCCCTGGGCCAGGGGGACGAGGTGGGGGACAAGGTGAAGCACTGGGCACATGGGTGCTGCTCCCACTGCACCACCCTCGTGCCATCGCTCCTGGGCCTGGCCATGGGACCAGCAGCCCTGGGGACACTGGGAGATGTCCTCTTGTGCTGGCCTGGGGTGATTTGTCACCCTCATCCTGGGCACTGTGAGCGGGGATGGATCCTGTGGTGACAGTGTGTGGCAGTGGGGGTGCTGCCAGCTGTTATGGGGCAGCTGGCAGGGCTGGCAGGTGGCACCCTGGATCCTGCCAGGTGTTATGGGGTGGCTGGCAGGGCTGGCAGGTGGCACCCTGGGTCCTGCCAGGTGTTATGGGGCGGCTGGCAGGGCTGGCAGGTGGCACCCTGGGTCCTGCCAGGTGTTATGGGGCGGCTGGCAGGGCTGGCAGGTGGCACCCTGGGTCCTGCCAGGTGTTATGGGGTGGCTGGCAGGGCTGGCAGGTGGCACCCTGGGTCCTGCCAGGTGTTATGGGGCGGCTGGCAGGGCTGGCAGGTGGCACCCCCGACCCCCAGGGCCACGCTCTGATCCCACCTCGTGCTTGTCTCGTTGCAGAAGGAGCTGAGCCTGCCGCGCCGAGGAAGAGCGTAAGTTCTGGGCTGGGCCACACGGGGCAGGGGTGGTGTCACCGGGAGGGTCACACCTGGGGACACAGCACTGCCACCGTGCTGTTGGATGGCTGCAGGGACGGCTGTTGAATGGCACCAGGGATTGTTGTCCCCAAATCTGGAGTGGTATCATTATGTTCTATGGCACTGGAGGGACCTGATTGTGCATCTCTTGGGGTGTACTGGGGTGTACTGGGGTGTACTGGGGTTAACTGGGGTGTACTGGGGTGTACTGGGGTGTTTGTGCTCTGCTGTAAGTGTGTTGAGGTTCTAAGCAGTACTGGGGTATACTGGGGTGTACTGGTGTGTGTTGGGGTGTTCTGAGCAGTACTGGGGTGTAATGGAGTGTGTTGGGGTGCTCTAAGCAGTACTGGAGTGTACTGGGGTGTACTGGGGTACACCGGGGTGCGGTGGGGCTGCCGCAGAGCTGCCCTGGGTGTTTGTGCAGGGGCTGTGCTGGGGATGCACGGCAGGAGCGCCGGGGCGGTGTTAGGGATGCGCTGCAGCCATACCGGCACGGTTGGGGCCATACCGGCACGGTTGGGGCAGTACCGGGGCCGTACCGGGCCCGTACCGGGGCTGTGCTGGCATTGCGGTGCCTCAGCAGCGGCACAGCCCGGGAGCGCTCCGGATCGGGGCCGCCGCTGGAGCGGGTCGGGTGCGCGGGGGGCCGGGGGCTCCGTGCTGTACCGTCCCGTTCCGTTCCGTGCTGTACCGTGCCGTCCCGTTCCGTTCCGTGCTGTTCCATTCCGTGCCATGCCGCGCCGCGCCGTTCCGTTCCGTTCCGTACCGTGCCGTGCCGTGCCGCGGGGGCGGGCCCGGGCCCGGCGGGCAGAGCAGGGAGCCCCGTCGGGGCCGCCGGTGCCGCCCGCCCCGGGAGCCGCCCAGCGCGGGGGCCGCCGGTGCGGCGGGAGCGGAGCGGAGCGGTGGCGGCGGTGGCGGAGGGATGAAGTCGCGTCGGGACAGGCTGAAGATCCCCTCGCTGACCTTGGAGTGAGTGGGAGCCGGGGCGGGGCGCGTCCGGTACCGGCACCGGCACCGGCACCGGCACCGGCACCGGCACCGGCACCGCACCGGCACTGGGGAAGGGCGGCGGGACCCCGGGCCATCCCCGTGCCGCTGTTTCCCTGTCCCGACACGGCCCCATCCCGCTCCCCTCCTGTCCCGCCGGTGCTGGTCCTTCCTCGGACCCTGCCGGTGACAGCCACGCCAGAGCACCCGCTGGATTCCCATCCTCAGCCCCTGCAGTGTCCCCGCTGCCCTCTGCGCTCCCCCTCCAGCTCTGCCTCACTTTCCCTGCCCGATCCCCGTCCCCAGCCCTGTCCCCTCCGCTCTGGGTCCCCACGGTGCCACCCCCAGCGCCACCCATCAGCGCTGAGCCCGCGCCGGCTCGTCTTGCCTTGCAGTTTGTCTCCGAGCAGCCAGAGCCCGACGCTGCTGAGCCCCTGCAGCCCCTGCAGCCCCTGCAGCCCCTGCAGCCCCTTCCTAACCCTGCACCCCTGCAGGTAAGGCCCCCCCAAACCCTCCCTGGGAACCGCCTGCTCCAGGGAATGAGGGGGGAGAGGTGGCCATGGGGACAGAGAGGAGGGTCCCCTCCATCAGGGATGTCCTGGGGCACCCCAAAGGGACACGGCTGTCTTTGGTGGGACACATGGGGTGATGTGGTTGGGGTCCGTGCCAAGCCCTGCACACTCCAAAAGCAGCCTGGCTGCGCTGCTGGCTTTGTTCTGCTGCTGGCTGCTCCATTTTGGGGATGTTGTGACAGCAGCTCAGGCTCTGAGCGCCCCAGTTGTGAAAGGGGACTTCAAGAACGGACCAGGGCACCGTGATGGGAGCAGGGTGGGATTGGGTTGGCGCCTCCTTTGTCACCTTTCCTGCTCCGCCACGTGTCGCAGGTGAGGAGGGGCTGCTCCGGGGGTGGATTCCCCCCTCTACTCCGCCCTCTACCCTCGCCCAAATGCCCCAAGCCCCGCAGGTGGAGGCGGTGGCCGTGCCCTGTGCCCGGGGACAAGGTGCACCAGCTGTGCTGGCACCGCGGTCACAGCCCGCCCTGTGCCCCGTGGCACCCGCGGCACCGAACTGCACCTGCCCGGCACCCGGTGCCTCCGTCCGTCCGTCCGTCCGTCCGTCTGTCTGTCTGCCGGGGAGAGCAGCTGGTGGCAGCTCTGGCGCTGCTCAGCAGCAGCAGAGCCATTTGTGGGCAGGAGGGCAGGAGCCCGGGGCTGCCTGTGCCCTGGTGTGCCCTGGTGTGCCCAGGTGTGCCCAGGTGTGCCCAGGTGTGCCCTGGTGTGCCCTGGTGTGCCCTGGTGTGCCCAGGTGTGCCCTGGTGTGCCCTGGTGCACCCTACCTGTGCCCTGCCTGTGCCCTACCTGCACACTAGGCCCTGCCTGTGCCCTGGTGTGCCCTGCCTGTGCCCTGGTGTGCCCTGCCTGCCTACGGGGCCCTGTCTCTGCCCTGTCTCTGCCCTGCCTTTGCCCTGCCTGTGCCCAGGTGTGCCCTGGTGTGCCCTGGTGCGCCCTACCTGTGCCCTGCCTGTGCCCTACCTGCACACAAGGCCCTGCCTGTGCCCTGGTGTGCCCTGGTGTGCCCAGGTGTGCCTGGTGTGCCCAGGTGTGCCTGGTGTGCCCAGGTGTGCCCTGGTGTGCCCTGGTGTGCCCAGGTGTGCCCTGGTGTGCCCAGGTGTGCCCTGGTGTGCCCTGGTGTGCCCTGCCTGCCCACGGGGCCCTGTCTCTGCCCTGTCTCTGCCCTGCCTGTGCCCTGCTGCTGGCATTCTCTGCCAGCCCTGCCTGGCCCCCCCTTGCCCCATGTATGGGAAAACCAGCCTGGCCTTGTGAGTGCTCAGCCGAGGCCTGGAGGAGTTTTTGGGGTGCTGATGGTGACAAGGAGGGGGATGAGGATGGGGACAAGGACAGGCACCAGTCTGTGCTGGTGTCTCAAGGCTTCTGGGCATGCCCTGAGGGGAAATGTGCTGACTCCTGCCCAACCCAGCAGCACCAGGACTCCAGGCTGTGGCACTGGTGAGTGTGGCAGTGCCACCCTACCCAGCTCGGGGGGTTCTGGTGGCCCTGGTGTGCAGGAGGGGGGTGTCACTGGCCCTGAGCTGGCATCCCCCTGGCTGAACTGGGGGTGGGAGGTTGCAGGGCACTGCCAGGACCCTGTGGGTGCCCTCAGAGGGCACATCCCATGGCTGGCAGGGGGGTCCCAGGAACCCCCAGGGTGTGGGGCTGCCCCCAGTGCCTTAGGGGCTGCTGTTTGTGCCCCTGGAAGGCATCAGGAGCAGTTGTTGAATCTCCATGGTAATCCTGACCCCATTTTGGGGTGCTGCCCTGCCTCTATGGTAACCTGAAGCCCATTTTGGGGTGCTGCCCCATCTCTGGGCTAACCCTGACCCCATTTTTGGGTGCTGCCCTGCCTCTATGGCAACCCCAATCTCCTCTTGGGGTGCTGCCCCACCTCCAACCCAACCCTGACCCTATTTTGGGGTGCTGCCTTGCCTCTATGGTAACCTGAAACCCATTTTGTGGTGCTGCCCCATCTCTGGGCTAACCCTGACCCCATCTTGGGGTGCTGCCCCACCTCCAGCCCAACCCTGACCTTATTTTGGGGTGATGCCCCATCCCCACCGTAACCCCGACCCCATTTTTGTGCCGCTGCCTCCTTCCCGCGGTAACCCCCCCCCCCCACCCCCACTTCCTGTCCTTTTTGGGGGGTGATCCCCCCCATCTCCATGGCAACCCCGACCCCGTTTCGGGGCGCTGCCCGTTTCCATGGTAACCCCGTCGCCGCCGGGCGGGAAGGGGCGGGAGGCGGCAGCGAGAGGCGGCGGCGGCAGCGGCGGGAGCCCGGCCCCGCTCCCGGCCCCGCTCCCGGCCTCGCTCCGGGCCCCGCACGGTCCCGGGGGCGCCGCTCGGTGCCGGGGGAGCCGCTGGGTACCGGGAGAGCGCGGCCGGGGCCGCGATGTCGGACCCGAGCTGCTGGGGAGCCGCCCCGCCCGGTTACCGGGGCCAGCGGGCGGCCGGAGCCCTCCTGCAGCGCTCCAAGAGGTACCGGCGGCCCAACCGGCACCGGGGCACCGGCCACAGGGGACCGGGGTGGGAGCGGAACCGGGCTCCTGGTTCGGGGGGGTGATCGGGGTCCGTGGTTTGGGGGGGGTTCAGAGGGGATGATTGGGGCGCGTGGTTTGGGGGGGTTCAGCGGGGGATGCACCGGGGTCCGTGGTTTGGGGGGTTCAGCAGGGCGTGATCGGGGTCTGTGGTTTGGGGGGGGTCAGTGGGGGATGTATCGGGGTTCATGGTTTGGGGGGGGTTCACAGGGAGGGATTGGGGTCCGTGGTTTAGGGGGGTTCACAGAGGGT
Source organism: Agelaius phoeniceus (assembly GCF_051311805.1). Lineage (NCBI taxonomy): Eukaryota > Metazoa > Chordata > Aves > Passeriformes > Icteridae > Agelaius > Agelaius phoeniceus. Next base: position 3,517,793 of record NC_135293.1, read on the forward strand.
GATCGGGATCCGTGGTTTGGGGGGTTCAGAGGGGGTGATCGGGGTCCGTGGTTTGGGGGGGTCAGTGGGGGATGTACCGGGGTTCATGGTTTGGGGGGGGGTTCACAGGGAGGGATCGGGGTCCGTGGTTTGGGGGGTTCAGAGGGGGTGATCGGGGTCCGTGGTTTGGGGGGGTTCACAGAGGGTGATTGGGGTCCATGGTTTGGGGGGTACAGCGGGGGACACACTGGGTCCGTGGTTTTGGGGGGGCGATCGGGGTCCGTGGTTTGGGGGGGTTCAGCAGGGGTGATCAGGGTGCGTGATTTGGGGGTACAGGACACGCCACCGTGCCTGGGGGTGGGCGCTGGTGTGCGTGACTGGGCGGGGGGGATGCGGGGATGTCTCTTTGCTCTCGTGGTGTGTGGGTTTGGGGGTCCCCACGCGGTGGGGGCTGTGGGAGCAGAGTGCATGGTCTGGTTTGGGGGGGCCACGTGTGGGGTTTGGGGTGGTGTTTTAGCACATGGGGGGCACAGTGGGGTGTGTGGTTTAGGGGGCCTGTGTGCATCGTGGGATGCTTGGTTTGGGAGGGGCAGCGATGCGTGGGGAGGTGGGCACCAGGTTGTGTGATCTGGGGGGGCTGTGCATGAGGGTGTGCGGTTTTTGGGGGGATCTCAGCACTGGGGGGTTTGGAGGGGCTCTGCACCACAGCTGCATCTTTTTGGGGGGTGATGAGCAGTGAGGCAACACCCTCCAGATCCCCAGTGTGGCAGGGTGGGGTGGCTGGGACCCCAGTGCCACAGGGGATGTGGGGTTTAGGGTCCCAGGGCGTTAGGGGATGTTTTGGGGTGCTCTGTGCCCATCCTTGGTGTGTGTGGGTTTGTCAGGGGGGTAGGTTTATGTGTTAGAGGGCGGTCACACCCTTGTGACCCCCTGTGCCAAGGTGGACACTGCTGATGGGATGGATCCCATGTGGCACAGGCAGGGTGAGGGTCCCCAGGGTGCCTGAAGGGGTGGGAAGGGGCCAGAACTCCCACACCCTTTGTTAGGGGGGAGTTAGCAGGGCTGGGGGATGCACAAATGGGGTGCAGTGGGGCTGCCCCATCTCCCCAGCTGCAAGGCCAGGCCTGACCCAGGCAGGCTGGTGGGACACGTCCCCAAGGAGGGGGACAGGAGGTGCAGAGCACCCGCAGAGCCCCCCAGGTGTGGGTGCTGGAGGCTGGGAGCTCCCCCCAGCAGGTTTGGGGTGCTGCAGCTGGGCCAGGCATCAAACCCTGGCGAGGCTTTGTGTGCCTGAGGTGTTTGATGGCTGCGGAGGCAGAGCAGAGAGGTTCCCATTGTTGCTGTCTCTCAGAGTCACTGTGAGCTGGCACAAAGCAGCACGGTTGCTTAGCAAAGGTATCCATCCCATCCCATCCCATCCCATCCCATCCCATCCCAGGCTCACCTGGGCTGTGGGAATTCCTGCTCCCAGCGCACGAGGACGGGCAAAAAGGGCCTTTAATAATTAAGAAAAGACGTTGGATGGGGTTTTCCAAGCTGGGATGGCTAAGCTGGGGGGGCTCTGGGGGAGATGTGTAATTGGAAAGATGATCCAGGCAGTCATCTGTCTCCAGCTGAGCATGATGAGGCTGTAATTCTCGTGAAGGGCAGAGGATTTGCTCCTCTTTCATTGGTATTCCTAGAATCCACGGTGAGGACCGCTCTGGCCTATTTAACAGAAAGCATATGATGTTATTTAGTGGGATTAAGAGGTTTGAAGGATCCTAATTTCCCGTGGGGGATGTGGAGATGGCCGGTGCAGGGCAGAGGAGGCGGTGGCTCGCTGCTGACAGGGTTCTCCTTCTCCATGGATGGCTGCTCTCACCCCAATCAGCACAGGAGCACAGCCCAGCAAAGCTGACAGGTACAATTCCCTCCCCACACCGGGAACCCGCGGAGCAGGGACGGGCAGGGACGCACCCCAGGGTGCTGGGCAGGTTCCCCAGGCTTTTTGTGCAGTGCAAAGAAATAAATAAATCTATACCTGTTAGGAGTGTCAGGGGTAGGATGGTTGGGATGGACAGAGACGAGAGATCTCTGCAGCCAGGTCGTGGAATTTGAGGTTTATTGCAAAGGGCCTGGGTGCAGGGCCCTGCTGGGAGCTGCCAGGCACAGCTGGAGCAGGACTGAGAGAAGAGAGGGGGAGAGAGGATGAGAGGGTGAGAGAGTAAAAGGGTAAGAGAGCAAAAGCATAAGAGAGTAAAAGGGTAAGAGCATAGAAAAGTAAGAGAGCAAAGTTCCCATTCCAATACAATAAATCTTCTGTGTTGAATATTCTAATTCTCACTAACCAATCTAGTACAATGTACAAATCCTATAGCATTTCCATACAGCCTATAAGAATCATTACATTACCATACTGTGTTACATTTTAAACCCTAAAAACTCCTCTTTGGGCCCCTTCTGCCAAGCTGGCAGGGTCTGCTCTGACCCTTGGAGCTGCCTGCAGGCAGAGGGTGTTCCTCCATCAAAAGGGGATCACCTTCAGCTGGCCATGCCATTGTTTTCCAGTTGTTCAGTAACTGAGGGATCCCAAAGCTTGCTTTCATTTCAATCTCGCTTATAGTTTCTATATTCTCAAAATCTTTTGCTGAAAATCATATTTATAAGGCTTTCCTGTTTCATCTTCCCCAACATATACCCAGCTTGTTACCCTGTGATTGCCTTTGAGGATTTAGGATTTTGCTCTTGGTTGTTGCTTGGTGCTCCTGGGTGGGTTCATAGGAGCAGCCACAGTGCTTTAGGCTGGGGTGGGATGAGGGAGTGATGGGGTCTGTGCCATCCAGCATGTTCCATTTCACTGTCCAGACCCTGGTTTTCATCCCAGCCCCATTCCAACCCTGTCCCAGCCCCATCCCTGGAGGCAGCAGAGTTCAGCACTGTCACAAGTCATGGAGGACAAACGTCATGAAGAAACTTGGGATGCAGCCGCTTGGTTCAGCGGGTTTCAAACTCAAACATGAATTTACCCCACTGGAAAGCAATTTTTTTTCCAGGACGTGGTGATCCATGGCACCTCCCCAAATCTCCAGGCACACTGGAGCTGTTGGGGGGTACGGAGCCAGCAGGGGAGGGAGCTGGGAGCACAGACACAGACACGTGCTCTCGGTCACGCAGCAGCAGCGGAGCCGCCTGCTCTGCCCTTTGAGATTGTGCCTGCTCCCTTATCACCGTCAGACCCCGCCCTGCTCCCTCCACCCCACACCCACTTTGTCCCAAACTGGTTCTTTTCTGCCTCGGATTCCCCTGCCCGCAGCGCCCGGCACGTCTGCCCCATGGCACTCAGGTGTCCTGGCAAGTTTAGGGACAGATCCCATGGGGGAACAGCGGGAGCTGCAGCCCCTTTGTGCTTTTCCCTGCCTCACCCTCGGTGTTCCACAGCCCTGGCCCTGAGCCACCCATCCCTGCTTGCCCAGCTCCTGGCAGAGCCTGTGCCAGCTGAGCATTGTGTATGCAGAGCATCCCGGGAGCTGCTCACGGTACCAGCCCCAGCTCAGGGAGTGCTTGGACAGCACCCTCAGGCCCAGAGTGACGTCTGTGCAGGGCCAGGAGTTGGGCTGGATGATCCTTGTGGATCCTGGACATGGTGTCTGTGCAGGGCCAGGAGTTGGGCTGGATGATCCTTGTGGATCCTGGACAGCACCCTCAGGCCTAGCATGGTGTCTGTGCAGGGCCAGGAGCTGGGCTGGATGATCCTTGTGGATCCTGGACAGCAGCCTCAGGCCTAGCATGGTGTCTGTGCAGAGCCAGGAGTTGGGCTGGATGATCCTTGTGGATCCTGGACAGCACCCTCAGGCCTAGCATGGTGTCTGTGCAGGGCCAGGAGCTGGGCTGGATGATCCTTGTGGATCCCTTCCCACTTCAGGGTATTCTGGGATCCAGAGGAGCTGCCAGGTTCTGCTCCATCTCCTGCCCCTGCACATCCCGTGCCAAGGCCGGGCGCTGCTGCGGTGCCGGTTCCTCCTCCCAATGTCTGACACACGATTTTACCCCAGGCTTTGGGGTCACACAGGCTGTCACACACTTTCCATACCCCTTGCAACAACTTCTGGATGGCAGCAGCAGCGCCACGGCCAAGGCAGCCTCAGCCTGAGCGGTGCTGACAGCGATTTTCCACTCCATTTTTGGTACCAAACGCGCAGTGAGGTGATGGAGGCAGAGCGGGCAGCAGCCCCAGCAGCTGTGTGTGCCCCCGGGGCTGGTTTGTAGCCCGAGGTTTCCGTGCTGGAAGGATGGGAAGCAGCTGGAGATGATGTGTCAGGCGGAGGGGGGGTGACAGTGGCGCAAGATGGTTGTGGGAGCGAGGGTGGAGCGCGCGGAAACAGGAAACGCCGGCCCCGCTCTGTGTCACCCTTACGGGAACTTGCTTCACTAAAGGTTTGTTTTCACTTCCAAAATGAAAGCCAGGGAGGAGAGGTGAGCACCTCACCCCCCAGACTGTCCCCTCTGAGTTCACAGAGGCCATGCCCGTGGCAGGGATGGCAGTGGAGCAGTGTCAGAGCTCTTTGCTGGCTCCTAAACCTCTTCCTGTGGGCTCCTAAACCTCTTCCTGTGCCACTGTGGTGCCGGGGCAGGGCTGCTCACCCTGCCTCAGTTTCCCATCCGGCACACGGGGCCCAGGCTGTGGGTTCTGGCTGAGAGTTTGCAGCTCTGCTTGGGGTTCAAGCCTGTGTTTATGTGAGAAAATGAAACACTGGAGGCAGGAAGGAGAGTAGGGTTAGATGGGGTGTTGGGAAGGAATCCTTCCCTGTGAGGGCAGTGAGGCCCTGGCACAGGGTGCCCAGAGCAGCTGGGGCTGCCCCTGGATCCCTGGCAGTGCCCAAGGCCAGGCTGGACAGGGCTGGGAGCAGCCTGGAATGGTGGCAGGCATCCCTGCCCATGGCAGGATGAAGTGATCTTAAAGTTCCCTCCCAACCTCAACCATTCTGGGATTCCAGGAAGGGGAAAATAGGGAGGGGAAGGTTTCTGTCTCCCCTCAACATCTCAGCTCAGCCCAGGTGCTGAGAGGGAACCTCTGAGCCCTCCAGGGTCACTGTAGCTCCAGGTGAGCTCAGAGCAGTCACAGGATGTGTGTCCTGGGGGACACCCAGAGACCCTCATCCTGATGTACAGGAGGGGTTTGGGGGGCCCCAAGGACCTTCCCTGGTGGCCAAGACCTTCAAAAGAGTTGGGGCTCCTGGTTTTAGCTCCACTAAAACCAGAGCAGGAGGAGCTGTGCAGGGGAGAGATGCCAGAGGGAGGTGAGGGGGGCTGGATGCCAGGTGTGGAGCTCTGTCCACATGTCTGGAGCTCTGTCCATGTGTGTGCAGCTTTGTCCATGTGTGTGCAGCTCTGTCCATGTGTCTGAAGCTCTGTCCATGTGTGTGCAGCTCTGTCCATGTGTCTGAAACTCTGTCCATGCATGTGGAGCTCTCTCCATGTGTGTGCAGCTCTGTCCATGCATTTGGAGCTCTGTCCATCTGTGTGGAATTCTGTCCACATGTCTGGAGCTCTGTCCATCTGTGTGGAGCTCTCTCCATATGTGTGCAGCTCTGTTCATCTGTGTAGAGCTCTGTCCATGCATGTGTAGCTCTGTCCATGTGTCTGGAGCTCTGTCCATCTGTCTGGAGCTCTGTCCATGCATGTGTAGCTCTGTCCATCTGTTTGGAACTCTGTCCATGTGTCTGGAGCTCTGTCCATGTTCTGGAGCTCTGTCCATCTGTGTAGAGCTCTGTCCATGTGTATGGAATTCTGTCCACATGTCTGGAGCTCTGTCCATGTGTCTGGAGCTCTCTCCATATGTGTGCAGCTCTGTCCCTGCATGTGGAGCTCTGTCCCTGCATGTGGAGCTCTGTCCATGTATCTGGAGCTCTGTCCATGTATCTGGAGCTCTGTCCATCTGTGTGGAGCTCTGTCCATGCATGTGTAGCTCTGTCCATGCATGTGTAGCTCTGTCCATGTATCTGGAGCTCTGTCCACGTGTCTGGAGCTCTGTCCATCTGTCTGGAGCTCTGACCATGCATGTGTAGCTCTGTCCATCTGTGTGGAGCTCTCTCCATATGTGTGCAGCTCTGTTCATCTGTGTAGAGCTCTGTCCATGCATGTGTAGCTCTGTCCCTGCATGTGTAGCTCTGTCCATCTGTTTGGAACTCTGTCCGTCTGTCTGGAGCTCTGACCACACCTTGGCTGTCCATCAGTGTCTTGCACACCCACCTGGAGGTACCTGTTGTGAATCACTGTCCTTTACACCCTGGCTGCCCCTTCTGCCACTCCCTTCTTTTGGGTTTTGGGATCTGTGGAGGATTCCCTCTCTTCCAGCTCACCCCCTGGCTGCTGTGGGTGTTTGTGGCTGTGGGGTGATGTTAAAAGCTGTCCTTTAATTAGCAGCATCTCTGTGGGTTCCTGTTCCCAGCTGGGTGAGGAAACTCGGTGTCTTTGAGGAGTCTGCAGCCTGAGGAAGCGGAAATAGGGGAAGGGGAGGCTCCTCCTCGTGCCTGAGCCTCTGCTCTGGGCTGTGGATATTTGCAGTTTCCTCTTGGCAGAGTGGAGGAGAACTTAAGTGAGCCCATAGTGCTTTAAACGGAGTTGAAATGTGGGATACAACAAGAGTGGGGAGCAGCAGTGGGAATTTTTGAGGCTGAGCCACTCTTGCGAGGCAGCCTTTCCTTGGAAAGGAAAACCAAAATTCCTGTGAGGATGCAAACCTTGTGAGCTGGGAGGGGGGGAGTGGAGATTGGGATGTGAAGATCCAGCACTTGTGGATGTGGCCTTGCAGAGATGCTCTGTGGGATGCTGGGCTGTGGTGCCAGGATGGGATTTTTGGGGAGTTTTGGGGTCTCAGGGTGCTGGTGCTGCTTTTCACCTGGTGCTGGTGCACGTGGCTCCCTCCTGCTGCCAGACAGGGGCAAAATTCCCACAAATTCCTGGAGACTCTGCAGTCTCAGGGGGTTGGGATTGTCCTCTCTGCTGTGACGTGGGGACCACCAAGGGCAGGGGGATTTATGGGAACTGGGGGCATTTTCCCTGCACTGGAGCAGGTCAGGTTGTGGCTGCCTGGCATTTCCACTGCTTCCTCCTTTTACATCCCTTTTTCTATTCCTGCCTGGGGCTCTTGCCCAAGGGGCCTCCTGCCTCTGCCTTCCCCAGCGAGCCAAAACCAGAAGTGGGACCTTGTTGGGACAGTTCTTTGTTAAAAATAGCCCTGTCTGCCCCTCTCCAGCAGCACTGGGCCTGGGCATGGATCTTCCCTGTGGCAGGAGATCTGTAATCTGTAAGCAGCCATGTTCCCTGGCACAGGAATTCATGTGCAAGCAGATATTTATGTGCCTGAGAGCCCATCCAGCTCTGGCTGCCATGGATTCCCTAAATTTTTTTTAATTTCCTAAATTAATTCCCTCTCTTTCTTCCCCAGTTGCCGAAGCAGCAACAGGAAGAGTTTAGTGGTGGGCACCCCCTCTCCGACCCTCTCACGGCCTCTCTCCCCCCTCTCCGTGCCAACAGGTAAGGGATTATCCCAGTGGATGCTTCAGCACCTCCCAAAATTACCCAAATATTTCGCAGGGCCTCTCTCCCCCCTCTCCGTGCCAACAGGTAAGGGATTATCCCAGTGGATGCATCAGCACCTCCCAAAATTACCCAAATATTTTGCAGGGCTTCAGCACCTTGTTAGCAGCAATGGACTGGCTCCAGGTGCCTTTTCCAGGGGGGAAATGGGTTGGGAAGTGACTGGAATACTTTGGCCTGAAGGAGCAGCCTGGAGCACTCTGGATGTTGTGCTGGGGTGGGTTTTGGGATGAATTTCCCCCCTTTCTCCCTGCAGCTGGGAGCAGCCCCTTGGACAGCCCACGGAACTTCTCTGCCAGCACCTCCATCAACTTCCCCTTTGCTCGCAGGTGAGCTCCCAGCCCCAGCCCCAGAGCAGTAAATATTCACTTGTAAAGATCATTCCCCCTCCAGGGAACTGTTCTGTGGATCTCAAGTGACTCGTTTTGCTTTTATTTTTGCTTTTCTTCTGCCTGCTTTCTGGCCTGGTGCTGTTTCCTCTGCCATGTTCCTCTCACCACCCCAGCCATGCTCCTCGGACTGACAGGCAAGTACCAGGGATGGGCATGGGCTGCATTTTGGGCAGGTGTCTGCTCCACATCATCAGGGACCTTCTTTTCCAAGTGTTCAAGGCCAAGCTGGACAGGACTTGGAGCAGTCTGGTGGAGTGGAAGTTGTCTCTGCACATGGCAGGGAGTGGGAATGGGTCTCTGAGGTCCTTTCCAATGCAAGCCCATCTGGGACTCTGTGATTCTTTGTTTGCATCTCTGTGTGGGGAATTTTGCACCAGGACTGGGCTCCCTGCAGCTCTGGGAGCAGAAATATCTCTGTTCCCATGGCTGGGTGTTCAGGCCCATCTCAGACTCCTGCTGGATTTTCAGAGGATGTCCAGGGATCTCTCATCCAGGTCCCCACAGAGGCAGATCCTGCTGCATACCCTCCCCTGTTTAACTAATTAATTAATTACACATGGAGGGTGGGTGGCAGATTTTAACCCATCGATTGTCATTGGAAACAAGCCTGAGGCTCTGCTGGTTTGCACTCTTGTAACAGAGGGAGCAGCCAGGCTGTGGGGTCAGGAGTTTTCTGGAGCTGGATGTGGCTCCCTGCCAGCTCCTGCTGTCCTTGACCCCACAAGGGAAATGGCAGTGGGAGGTGAAGGGCCTTGTCCTGACCTGGATGTGTCCCCATGCCTTGGAAACATCTCCAAGAGGAAGCATTCGCCTGCGTATGAGCAGTTCCCTTCCTGTTTATGGCCAGGCTCTGCTCCCCGGCGCCTGCTGTCTCAGGATGAGTCCTTGGGAATCCCAGTTCCTCACCAAAAGAACTCCCAGCAGGCTGAATTTTGCTCTAATTAAAAATCAGACTCTTGCAGGCTTTTTTTTTTTTTCCCTGTGTGAAATGGATTCAGTGGAGCCCCAGCTCTGTCTCTTCACAGTGACCCTGCCCTAACCCTATGCCTGTGCCTGGGGGCCCTATCCTCACTATTTGCAGCCACATGCGCCCTCACCCAAAATGACATTAAAAAGATCATTGCCTTCTCCACTTCAAGCCAACTAGGGTTAACAATAGTTACAATTGGACTAAACCTCCCTGACCTAGCCTTCCTTCACATCTCAACCCAGGCATTCTTCAAAGCCATGCTCTTCCTATGCTCAGGCTCCATCATTCCCAGCCTAAATGGCGAACAAGATATCCGAAAAACAGGAGGACTCCAAAAGATGCTACCCACAACTGCTGCATGCCTCACCACTGGCAACCTCGCTCTAGTAGGAGCACCATTTCTAGCAGGATTCTACTCAAAAGACCAAATCATCCTACATAAACACCTGAGCCCTACTTCTAACCCTACCAGCCACATCGTTCACCGCAGTGTGCATGTGACCGCGTTGGTACAGACCGTCTTCGTTCGAATTCTCTTCGTTTGAACTCTCAGGATGAGTCTTTGGGAATCCCAGTTTCTCACCAAGAAAACTCACAGCAGGCTGAAATTTTGCTCTAATTAAAAATCAGACTCTTGCAGGCTTTTTTTTTTTTTTCTTCCCTGTGTGAAATGGATTCAATGGAGCCTCAGCTGTGACCCTGCTGCTTACCACTGTCCCTGCAACAGCTCTCTCACCTTCAAACCCCTTATTTCACCCCATTTCAGTCCATCCTGAAAAGAGATTTCAGGGCTTTATTCCTCAAGCCACGCCTGTGTCCTGCTCCCCAGCTTTTGGCCCTGATGTTGTTGATTTGCATTTAGATGTTGGTTTTTCTCCCTGTGTGTGATTGCTGTGTTTGCACTGGCAGGGCTGATGGCAGAAGGTGGTCACTGGCTTCGTTACCCTCCTCTGGCTATGGGACCAACACCCCCAGCTCCACGGTCTCGGTAACATTTACTTTCTCATGCTAGCAGGTGATAAGGTCCTAAACCCCTCTGATTTTTGATGAAATGCCTCCCAAGCCCCATGGTGCTGGGTTCTAAAGGGCCATGTGCTTCAGCTGCATCCTGCTTCCAAAATGAGCTTTTAAAAATGGCATAAGGCTTGGCTGTGGGCTTGCAGCACCCCTGCAGGTTATGGTGTCCCTTTAGAGCATCTCTGGGTTAATTTCATCCCTGGGTTACAGCAAGTTGGGGAGTTACTGTGTGCTAGGGTTACAGTGTTCCTGGGGTTACAGCATCCCTGGGCATCAGAACATCCTTGACAGTTACAGCATCTCTGGGCATTAAAGCATTCCTGGGCATAAGAGCATCCTTGAGAGTTACTAAAGTTACAGTTTTTTGGGGTTACAGCATCCCAGGATATCAGAGCAGCCCTGGGAGTTACAGCATCCCTGGGGTTACAGCATCTGTGGGAGTTACTGTGTGCTAGGGTTACAGTGTTCCTGGGGTTACAGCATCCCTGGGCATCAGAGCATCCCTAGGAGTTACAGTATCGTAGGGTTACAATGTTCTTGGGGTTATAGTATCCCAGGATATCAGAGCATCCCTGGGCATTGGAACATCCCTGGGGTTAGAGCATCCCTGGGCCTCAGAGCATCCCTGGGAGTTACTGTGTCCCAGGGTTGCAGTGTTCCTGGGGTTACAGCATCCCAGGATATGAGAGCAATCCTGGGGTTACAGCATCCCTGGGCATCAGAGCATCCCTAGGAGTTACAGCATCCCTGGGGTTACAATGTTCTTGGGGTTATAGTATCCCAGGATATCAGAGCATCCCTGGGCATTGGAACATCCCTGGGAGTTACTGTGTCCCAGGGTTACAGTGTTCCTGGGGTTACAGCATCCCAGGATATCAGAGCACTCCTGGGGTTACAGCATCCCTGGGTGTGACAGGACTGAGCTGCCTGGGATGCTGGATTGGCAAGGGATGGGGCTCTGCGGAGCTTTGAGTGGGAGAATGGAGGATTTTGGGCTGGCAGTGAGCAGTGCAGACCTCCCCAGCCTGCTCCTGTCCCCATTGCACACCCCCAAACCCACCCCACGCTGCCTGTCTGTGCTTCCAACCTCCTAAAGGGACATTTCCCTCATGGACTCTCTCACTTCCAGGAAGCACAGCCCCATCACTGATCTCCTTCCTCCCTGTCTCTCTCTCTGTCCCCAGTCATCTTCATCCTCCCAGGAGCGCCTGCACCAGCTGCCGTACCAGCCCACCCCCGACGAGCTGCATTTCCTTTCTAAGCATTTCCGCAGTACGGAGAGCGTCACGGACGAGGAGGGCAGGCACTCGCCCTGCCTGCGCCCACGGTCCCGCAGCCTCAGGTGGGACACAGCTCCCAGGACAAGGCTGGCTTAGTTTGGAACACAGGAGTCTGTTGAGGAAGGCAGGAGCCTCCCCTGAAATGGAAAATGTAAACCCTGCCCCTCTGAGTTATCATATCTGAATATCTGAATTATCATATCTGAATATCTGAATTATCATATCAGATATCTGAATTATCATATCTGAATATCTGAATTATCTGCGCCCACAGTCCCACAGCCTCAGGTGGGACACAGCTCCCAGGACAAGGCTGGCTTGGTTTGGAACACAGGAGTCTGTTGAGGAAGGCAGGAGCCTCCCCTGAAATGGAAAATGTAAACCCCGCCCCTCTGAGTTATCATATCTGAATATCTGAATTATCATATCAGATATCTGAATTATCTGCGCCCACGGTCCCGCAGCTTCAGGTGGGACAGAGCTCCTAGGACAAGGCTGGCTTGGTTTGAAACAAAGGTGTCTGTTGAGGAAGGCAGGAGCCTCCCCTGAAATGGAAAATGTAAACCCCGCCCCTCTGAATTATCATATCTGAATATCTGAATTATCATATCAGATATCTGAATTATCTGTGCCCACGGTCCCACAGCCTCAGGTGGGACACAGCTCCTTGTCCTCCCAGGACAAGGCTGGCTTGCTTTGAAACACAGGAGTCTGTTGAGGAGGGTGGGAGCCTCCCCTGAAATGGAAAATGTAAACCCTGCCCCTCTGAATTATCATATCTGAATATCTGAATTATCATATCTGAATATCTGAATTATCATATCAGATATCTGAGTTATCTGTGCCCATGATCCCACAGCGTCAGGTGGGACAGGGCTCCTAGGACAAGGCTGGCTTGGTTTGAAACAAAGGTGTCTGTTGAGGAAGGCAGGAGCCTCCCCTGAAATGGAAAATGTAAACCCCGCCCCTCTGAATTATCATATCTGAATATCTGAATTATCATATCAGATATCTGAATTATCTGCGCCCACGGTCCCGCAGCCTCAGGTGGGACACAGCTCCTTGTCCTCCCAGGACAAGGCTGGCTTGCTTTGAAACACAGGAGTCTGTTGAGGAAGGCAGGAGCCTCCCCTGAAATGGAAAATGTAAACCCTGCCCCTCTGAATTATCATATCTGAATATCTGAGTTATCCGCACCCACGGTCCCGCAGCCTCAGGTGGGACACAGCTCCCAGGACAAGGCTGGCTTGATTTGAAACACAGGAGTCTGTTGAGGAAGGCAGGAGGCTCCCCTGAAATGGAAATGTAAACCCCGTCCCTCTGAATTAGTATAATTTTGAATTTTTTTTTTTTTGTTAAATTGTTTTTTTTTGGTTAAATTTGGTTAAATCCTTTTTTTCCCTCTGAAAAATCTCCTGACCCTCTTTGCTACCAGAGGCAGAGCCACAGCCCTGCGTGTTGCTGGCTGAAATTTCATTAAAATCAGATTAATTATCTGACAGGGGTTTGTAGGTGGTGAGATTTTCACCCCCGAGATGCCAGTTCTGAAGTTGGCACAGCAAAGGCTGGGGCAGGGCTGGGGCTGGTTTTAATCACAACATTTATTATTTTATAGTGGTTAATGAGTTGCTGGCTGCTCCTGTGACTTGCTCTGCATAACTGGATCACCAGGCAGAGCCCTGGGAGGGGCAGTGTTGGGTGAGGGAAGGAGGAAAACTGTGTTTAATGAAGGTAACTGTGTCCACCACGAGGTTTGGTTGGGTTTCTTGTTTGCTGGTGAGCTGCAAAAATGGCAACGATGGCAAGAAATTGTGGGATGCAGAGGAAGGGAAAGATGAGCTCGTTCTTCAAAGCTGAGGGGATGATGGAACATCCAGAACCTCTCAGTTCTGGATTTCCAAGTGACTTGTGTGATCAGGGTTAAGCCTCCCTAGACCACATCCCAGGGACCTCCAGTGCCTGGGATGCTGCTGGGAGCACTGGCCCAAGGCTGCTGGCTCCACTTGGATGAGTTTTCACCACTTGGAACCAGGAGTTAGGAGAAGGGACCACATGGCTCTCCAGGGGCAGTGACCATTTGCACAGATGTGAATGGCCTGACCCTCCTAACCCTCCTTCTCCTCCCCCTGCAGCCCTGGACGGACGAGTGGAACGTTTGACAATGAGGTGGTGATGATGAACCATGTCTACAAGGAGAGGTTCCCAAAGGTAACAGCCAGGACGTTGGGGATGAGCGTGTTGGTGCCTCCATGGCATCCTGGCAGCACCTTCCCCTCCCTATGGGAGTGTGGAATGCATGGGTAGATCATGGAGGGTTTTGGGGACACTGGAGACACAGCAAACCTGTGGTTTGTTACCCACACAAGCAGGCAGAGGGCTCTGGAGACTTTGGTGGAGCTTTTGCAGGCTGTTGGAAGCTGGTTCCCACGTGGGGCCTTGATGTGTATGTGGATATTTGAGCTGCAGGAGGTGGTGGGATGAGATTCTGGATGGCCAGAACCAGTGCAGGAGGGAGGATGAGATCCTGGATGGTGAAATCAACTGCAGGAGGTGGTAGGATGAGATCCTGAATGATAAAACCCAGTGCAGGAGGTGGTAGGGTGAGATCCTGGCTTGCCAAACACAGTCCAGGAGGTAGGATGAGATCCTGGATGGTCAAATCAACTGCAGGAGGTGGTAGGGTGAGATCCTGACTGATAAAACCCAGTGCATGAGGTGCAGGGTTGAGATCCTGGCTGGCCAAACAGAGTCCAGGTGGTAGGATGAGATCCTGGCCAAAGCCATGGCATGGGGATGTGTGTTCCTGGCCATCACCATCCTCTCCACCGTGCAGGCCACAGCCCAGATGGAGGAGCGCCTGCAGGACACCATCACAAACTTCTCCCCGAGCAGCACCCTGCCCCTGGCTGATGGGGTGCTGGGCTTCATCCACCACCAGATCATCGAGCTGGCCCGAGACTGCCTGGCCAAGTCCCAGGGAGCTCTCATCACCTCTCGCTACTTCATGGAGCTGCAGGAGAAACTGGAGAAGATGCTCCGAGACGTGAGTACGGGGCAGTTCCCTGCCTGGTGCCACCTCGTGAGGCCACCAAGAGACACCTGGCTTCTGTCTCCATTCCCGACAGGCTCAGGAGCGTTCTGAGAGCGAGGAGGTGAAGTTCATTGATCAGCTGGTGAGGAAGCTGCTGATCATCATCTCCCGGCCTGCCCGACTTCTGGAGTGCCTGGTGAGACATGGAAGTTTCTGTCTTGTCTTTCATGGTCTGGGCCAGCCCAGAGAGGAGGCAAAGCCTCCAGGATGCCCCTGGATCTCTGGAAGTATCCAAGGCCAGGTTGGATGGGGTTTGGAGCAAACGGGGATGGTGCCCCTGATCTTTAAGGTCCCTTCCAGCCCAAAATATTCTGTGACTCTGTGGTTTTCAGGGTTGTGTTTTTTTGTTGTTGTTGTTTTTTGTTGTTGTTGTTGGGGTTTTTTTTTGTTGTTGTTGATTTGCTGAATTTCTAAAGCAGTGACGTTATGCTGTGGTTCCTGATGAAATTTTCATCTCCCTTAGTTTTCCTTCCAAGGCCAACTCACTACAGAGCTGAATTTTTTTTTTCCCATCACCCTTGACCTGGGGAATGACGAGGGAATGATGCATCCATGGCCTGTCCCCAGTCACAGGTGTCACCTGCAAGGCTTGGAGTGAAAATTTAACCTTGCAAAATCTCTCTCCTCAACTGTGCTTGGATTTCCCCATCCAGGAGTTCGACCCAGAGGAGTTTTACCATCTCCTGGAAGCTGCAGAAGGACATGCCAAAGTTGGACAGGGAATAAAGACTGATATTCCCAGATACATCATCAGCCAACTGGGGCTCGTCAAGGACCCACTGGAGGGTAGGGAATCACTCTGAGGTCTGCAGTAGGGTGTGGACTCCCAGTTTGGCCACTGGTGATCACAACTGAGCACTGGGAGGTGTCAGGGAGCCCTGCAGGGCTGAGCTGGTGTCATGGCAGGGAGGTCACAGCAGGACCAGGACAATGGCCAAGTCCTTCTGGCCAGCCCACATCCCTTATTATTGCTTCCAACACGTTCAGCAAAGCAGATTAAGCTCAAAAACACTTAATCCATGGCCCTGGGGGGGAATCATAATCCCTGGAGAATGCAGGAATGACTATAAAAAAAAAAAAGAATTATATAAATGTTTAACCTCGTGTTGAACCTCTTAACGTCATGACCTGAATTTCTCCATAGGATATCTCGAGCAAAGCATGTGGCCAAATCCCCACGGGGTCTCTGGGTTTGGGGGCAGAGTGGTTGGGCAGGGGGTGATTTTGGTGGGTGTTGAGCATGAGGAAAGTGAAAACCATCCCTGTGATCTGCAGAAATGGGGCAGCTGGATCACTTTGACAGCGGGAACACCATCACACCGGAGAATGATGACACCTGTGAGGTGAGCGTGGTCCCACCTGCCTGTCCCACCTGCTGCCTCCAGCTTCCTCCCACCTCACCCCACACCACAGCTCCTGGCAGCTGGCCTAGGCTGGGAGCTGTTCATTTTGGATTGTCCCCAGGGGTGATGCACTCAAGGGGAGGATCTCACTGGGCTTCTTGAGTGGACAGAGCTCAGAGTGGGCTCTTGATTTGCAGAGCATCTCAGGCTTCTGCTTTGGGGTTTGTGACTGGAGAGGGCTCTGGCAGAAAGAAGCTTTTGGAGGTGGTACATGATGGTGCTGGGTGAATTCCTCCTTCCTTAAAAACCTGTGTGTTCCTCAGAGCCAACCCTCAATCCCTGTGCCACGGAGGAAACCCTGCGAGGGGGACTTCGAGACCATCAAGCTGATCAGCAACGGGGCTTACGGGTGAGTTGGGGAGTTTCTAACAGTTGTCTCCATCTGTAAACGACTCCAAAGCCCTTCTTTGTCCATGGCCCACGGTGTGGGTGGTCAGTGCTGGAGGATTTGTGTTCCTCCAGGGCTGTGTACCTGGTGAGGCACAGGGAGACGCGGCAGCGCTTCGCCCTGAAGAAAATCAACAAGCAGAACCTCATCCTGAGGAACCAGATCCAGCAGGTGTTCGTGGAGAGGGACATCCTCACCTTTGCTGAGAACCCCTTCGTGGTCAGCATGTTCTGCTCCTTCGAGACCAAGCGACACCTCTGCATGGTCATGGAATACGTGGAAGGTGAGAGCAGAGCTTGGGGCTGGATGGTGCAGGGAGGAGGGGAGGATATCAAAGCCTGAGCATCAAGGACATCACCTGGACATCTCCTGCCCTGCTTTGCTCCAGGGAGCTGAGGGAAGCACAGGGAGATGATTTTGTGGTCCTGATCTCCTTGATGAAGGTGGTCACCTAGGAGAGCATTTGTGCCCCATGCCTGGGGATCAGCTGTTCAGAGGGGCTGGCTGGGAGCCTGCTGGTCCTGCTGAGCTTGCTGCCTTCCCTGAGCCCCCCATGTTCCCACAGGGGGGGACTGTGCCACGTTGCTGAAGAACATGGGCCCCCTGCCCGTGGACATGGCCAAGATGTACTTTGCTGAGACCGTTCTTGCCCTGGAGTATCTCCACAACTACGGCATCGTCCACCGGGACCTCAAACCTGACAAGTGAGCCTGTGGGTCAGGTCTGAGCAAGGGTGGGGCTTTCAATGGGGAAGGGAAAGCCAAGAGGGAAGGGCAGAATGGGTTTTGCTCTCCAGAGACTGGTTCTGTGCTGTTGCATCAGGACCAGAGGCCTTGAGGTGCGGCCGGTCCATGTCAGGTCTCCCCAGAAGCAGCCAGCAGCATTGTGGGGTGTCTGTCTTCTCCTGCAGTTTGCTCATCACCTCCATGGGCCACATAAAGCTGACAGACTTTGGTCTGTCAAAGATTGGCCTGATGAACATGACCACGAACCTCTACGAAGGGCACATGGAGAAGGACACGCGGGAGTTCATGGACAAGCAGGTACGAGGTCCTGCTGCCCGTGGCTGACCTGGCACCCCTGGGCTCCCAGATAAGCCCGGGATTTGTTGCAAAGGTCACTGCAGAGGTGTCAGCCCCTGCTTCCCACACAGGTGTGTGGCACTCCGGAGTACATTGCCCCTGAAGTCATCCTCATCCAGGGCTATGGGAAGCCCGTGGACTGGTGGGCCATGGGCATCATCCTCTACGAGTTCCTGGTGGGCTGCGTCCCCTTCTTCGGAGACACCCCCGAGGAGCTCTTCGGGCAGGTCATCAGTGGTGAGTGCCACGTTTGTGCTCCCAGCAGCCAAGGCTCATCCTGTAACATGTGGGAAGCTCCACTCCTTCCTGTCACCCTCGCTGCACACTGAGGAGGCTCCTCAAGCTTTGACTTCCCCCTTTGGGAGAGCCCTTCCCCTGCTGCAGCTCCTGGGAGACTTTCCTGTTGCTCAGAAGTGTCCAAACCCTTCCAGCCACCCCAATCCCCTTTTCCTTTTTCCTTGCAGATGAAATTATGTGGCCAGAAGGGGACGAGGCTCTCCCTGCAGATGCCCAGGACCTGATCACACGGTTGCTGAGGCAGTGTCCCCTCGAGCGCCTGGGCACTGGTGAGCACAGCAGCCCCCTCAGGGGCACCTTGATTCCCATCAAATTTGTATGGCTTTGAGTCCAAAGCATGTCCTACCATACTGAAGGTGCTCAGAGGAGGCTGCACAGGGCTCCTGTCCATCTTTTTTAAGCTGCTTGCTCTGTGTGGAGGGCAGACTGTGCTGTTTGGGGTGGGAGTGGGAGCACCCTGGATCCTGCCCCATGCCCCTGACATGGGTTTCTCTGCCTGGCAGGAGGGGCACACGAGGTGAAGCACCACTCCTTCTTCCTCCATCTGGACTGGAACGGGCTGCTGAGGCAGAAGGCTGAGTTCATCCCCCAGCTGGAGTCAGAGGATGACACCAGCTACTTTGACAGTGAGGCCAAATCCATCCCTCTTCCACCTCTGCCAATCCATTATCCCAGCTGCACTTTGGATGCTCCCACGGGGGATGAAAGTCTCCTGGGTGAAGCTGGTCGCTTTACAACCCAAATCACAGAACAGATACAATCCTCTTTCCAGGCTGCTCACCCTTACCTGCTTTGTCCCCCAAAACTCCCCTGGGACTTGGGGCTGGGCTGTCGCCCTTTGGGGCCCTGCTGCAGGCAGGATGTGGGTGCTGCAGGCAGGGTGACATCCCTTCCCCTCTGGCTCTTGCTTTCAGCTCGCTCTGAGAGGTATCGTCACTTGGACTCAGAGGATGAGGAAACCAATGATGAGGAATCATCAGTGGAGATTGGGCAGTTCTCCTCCTGCTCCCACCGCTTCAGCAAGGTGCTCCAGCCCCTCCTGCAGCACCCAAAATGCTTTGGCACCACAAACAGCGTGGCTGTGCTGAGCATCACTGTCTTGGCTGACACCACAGCACCCAAACTCCCAAATTTCTGCTCCTTGCTGATGGCTGCTCTCCCTCTCAGGTGTACAGCAGCTCAGAATTCCTGGCGGTCAACTCCACCCTGAGCCTCTCCTCCTCTGACCGGAGTCACTGCGACGACAAGGAGGAGCGGTGGGACCGGCACTCGGGGGATGAGGACAGGACCAGGCCAGCGGGCACCGAGCCCCGGTGCGTGGCCAGGGGGGCTGCACTGCTGGTGTGGGCTCCTGACAGTGCCCAGGGCTTGTGCCAGCACCAAGGGTTTGTGCCAACACTGAGGGTTTGTGTCAGGACCAAGAGTTTGCACCAACACTGAGGGTTTGTGTCAGGACCAAGGGTTTTTACCAACACTGAGGGTTTGCACCAACACTGAGGATCTGTGTCAGGACCAAGAGTTTGCACCAACACTGAGGGTTTGTGTCAGGACCAAGGGTTTGCACCAACACAGGGTTTGTGTCAGGACCAAGGGTTTCTACCAACACTGAGGGTTTGTGCCAGGACCACGGGTTTGTGCTGACACCACGGGTTTGTTATGGCACTGAAGGGTTTGTGTTATTCCTGAGGGGTCAGTGGGACGTGTCCTGGGGGTGCTGCAGTGGCTCAGTGCCATCTGCCTTGCCCACCGTGGCTTGTCCTGAGCCCTCCTGCTCTTCCCACGCAGCCTGCGCTCCTGGACGTCCGGCAGCTCCACCTCCCGGCACGAGCGGAGCCGCAGCCCCACGGCGCTGCCCAGCACCCTCAGCCTGGACACCATGCCCAAATTTGCCTTCTCCTCGGAGGATGAGAGCCCTTGTGTGGCATCCAAGCCAGAGAGACCCAAGTTTGTGGTGGGAGACTCGGACGCGGGGACCGGCGGCGCGGTGAAGCAGTCGGCGTTATCCGGTGCGTAGGCTGTGGGCACAGTGTGGGGATCTCTGGGGACAACCAGGGTGCTGCAGGGCATGGGGTGGCTTCACCACATCCCCAAACCCTCCCTCCTCCCCTCCGTGCAGCCGATCTGGTCAGCCTGAACCGCATCCGCCTGCGGAGCAACAGCACCGGCACCAAGAACTCGACTCCGCGGAGCCTGGAGCCCAGCGGGGGCCGTCGGCTGAGCACCCAGAAGGACATGCCAGACAGGCAGAGAGCCTCCCTGGGCAGCCGTGTGCCCAAATCTGCCTCTGTCTCAGCTCTGTCCCTCATCATCACCTCAGGTCTGTGTGCTGGGTGATTTACCCTGCTGGATGGCCACTGCCACGTGGCTTTGCCAGACTGAGGTGGCTCCTTCTGCTTGCAGATGACTTTGGTGGCAGTGCCCTGATGAGCCCCATCTCCCCTCACTCCCTCTCGTCCAACCCCTCTTCCCGGGACTCCTCCCCGAGCCGAGACTCCTCCCTGGCCATTGCCAGCCTGAGGCCACCCATCATCATCCACAGCTCGGGGAAGAAGTACGGCTTCACCCTGCGAGCCATCCGCGTCTACATGGGCGACAGCGACGTCTACACCGTCCACCACATGGTCTGGGTATGTGCCCTGGGGTCTAGAGGTGTTTTAAACCCCAGGAGGGAGCTGGGATCCAAATAAAACCGCTCTGTTTGTGTTGCAGAGCGTGGAGGAGGGGAGCCCTGCGCAGGAGGCCGGGCTGAGGGCAGGAGATCTCATCACACACGTGAACGGAGAGTCCGTGCTGGGTTTGGTCCATCGGGATGTTGTGGAGCTGCTGCTGAAGGTGGGTGACCAGAGCCACTCTGCTCTCCCAGAACATCAATTCATCATTGCCTTTGCTGGCAGCTGAGGCAGGAGCTGGCTCAGACCTGGTGCTGCAAAGGTTTGTTTTCCATCCCTCAGAGTGGGAATAAAGTGGCCCTGCGGACCACTGCCCTGGAAAACACCTCCATTAAGATTGGTCCTGCAAGGAAAAACAGCTCCAAGACAAGGATGGCACGGAGGAGTAAAAAGAGCAAGAAAAGGGATGGCCAAGACAGGTAGGTCAAACTGGGATAAAATGGCATTCATCCCAGTGTGTGGGGTACTGGGGGAATGCTGTGGATCTGCCATATCAGGGTGTCCATTGGGGTCTGGTCCTGCCAGCACTGGGTTGGATGCTCTGGATCTGCCATACTGGGATGTCCAGTGGGGTCTGGTCCTGCTGCCACAAGGTCAGCAGACTTGAGACAAACATCTTTAAGGAGAAGCCAGAGTTATTCCTGTCCCCTCAGCAGGAGAAAATCCCTTTTCAAGAAGATCTCCAAGCAGTCGTCGGTCCTGCACACCAGCCGCAGCTTCTCCTCCGGTCTCCATCACTCTCTGTCCTCCAGCGAGAGCCTCCCGGAGTCCCCCACGCACAGCCTGTCCCCAGGTCCCACCACGCCGTGCCGCAGCCCCGCTCCCGACCTGCCCTCAGGTACCCCAGGGGGGGATATTGGCTCGGGGCAGGGCAGGATGCTGCGTGTCCCTCGGGGAGGCCGCGTCCCTCCAGCCCTACAGTGACCTTTTCTCTTTGTACGGCAGATGCTGTGTCCCCTCAGAGCACCTCTCCCTCCTCCAGCACCCCAACGTCACCCGCCGGCCACGTGCGCCCCAGCTCCCTGCACGGGCTGGCCCCCAAACTGGGTGGGCCACGCTACAAAGTGGGACGACGCAAATCCACCAGCAGCATCCCCCCCTCTCCCCTGGCCTGCACCCCTTCCTCGGCCCAGCGCCCGCCTTCCCCGCAGCGCTCCCCATCTCCGCTCCACGGGTACCCCAAAACCCCCCATTCCTTCCAGGGCAAGACCCTGTCCCCCCCCACCATCGTCCGGCAGAGCTCCCGGCCCCGCAGCGCCGACTGCCCCCGCTCCCCCCTGCTCAAGCGCGTCCAGTCGGCCGAGAAGATCGTCACCATCCTGGCCGAGAAGAAAACCAGCGGCCGCAAGCTGGGGCTGGAGATGTCCTCGCTGGATGGGGAGGCCATCGCCGAGGGAGACACGCTGCCATACCCCGGGGAGCACGGGTACCACCCCGGCAGCTCCCGGCTGGCAGAGCGGCACGAGCGGGACCAGGAGATGGTGGTGATGCGGCGCCTGAACCTGTCGGAGCGCAGGGACTCCTTCAAGAAGCAAGAGGCGGTTCAAGAAGTGAGCTTTGACGAGCAGGAGACGGCGGCAGGAGGTGAAGATGGTGGCAAGAGCGAGGAAGGGCAGGGCACGGCTGCTGCAGAGCTGCCACCGAAGCCGAAGCCCGGCACGGTGCCGCAGATCGCGGTGCAGGGCTCGGAGAGCGACGAGCAGGAGCCGGCGGTGGCCGAGTGGGAGTGCCAGGGCTCCTACCCCATCAGCAGCACGGAGCAGCCCAACAGCATCATCTCCTTGCCGTGGTGGGATGGGTGTGAGCACCGGGACCGTGGCTCCCAGCAGCAGCGGAACTGCGGGCAGGGATCACCCGGCCACTGGCAGGTGCCAGCACAGGGCCAGGAGCCAACAGGGGCTCATCTCCCGGCTCCCCGGGGCGTGTGGAGCGGGGCCAAGCACGCCTGAGCCCCATGCAGGCACCAGGGATGGTTCAGGCTCCTTGCAGCATCCCCAGCACCCCGTTCTGTGCGGCAAATCCATGAGAAAAATGTCCCCGGAGCCACTCTGGACCCTGGCCGGGCCGGCTGTGCCCCGGCACTTCGCCCCCCTGGAAGGCTTTTTGTACTCCCTGAAAGATGCTCATATTTTTATAGAGACGCAGGAACTTTTCCGGCAGCGGCGTTTCCACAGCTGGGCCCCAACCTCTGTGTACAGAAAGGACTTGATGCAAATATTCCTTAATTAATTTATTACTTTTTATAAGCTAAACGGGCAGTGCAGGACTGTCGCAGGGGCCAACCCAGCTCTGGGAGTCCCAGCCTTTCCCGTGCGTCTCCCAGCCCACTGTTTTCTAACCCACTCGCTTTTCCCTACTTTTAAACTCCAATTCTAGCTGGAAACACCCCAGATCTCCTAAGAACCCCATAACTCTAATATTTAAAATTAAAATAAAACCCCAAATCCACAGCAACATCCCCGAAATGCCAGGATGCAGAGGGGGGGGATATTCTTTGCATATGGATCATCAGATGATGAGCATATGGATCATTTTATAAGCTTATAGGAGGTATAAAAAGGGTTTAATTATTTTATTTGGAGATTTTATAGCCACCTGGCTCCATTGGCCCTTCCAGGTGGGGAAAACTGAGACATCTCCCAGATGGGAATATTAATGGGATTTTTAGGGTCGGTTTTTGCTCTTTCAAAAATCCCACAAAATCCCATGATGTTGGTGGGTCAGTGCACAGACACCTACAAAATCCCAATTTAATTTATCTTTTTTTTTTTTTTTTTCCAGTTGTCCCAACCCAGTGAGCACCTGTGCTGCTTCACTTGTAATTTGGGAATTTCACCCCTTTCTTTCCCCCCTCGTTGCTCTTTATCCAACAAACGACAGCTCAACCCAGCATTTCTCCCCCGTTTCTACCTGGGCTATAAACGTTTCCATTTGTTGATGCATGTTCTGGCTTCCCCTCCCCTGCCGTGGTTTGGTGACAGGGGGACATCCCTGGTTTGCCAACCCCGCTGCCATCAGGTGTCACCGTTACCCCGGTGGATTTTTGGGCTGCGTGTTGGATTCTTTTGTGCACGTGTGGTTTGTGCCAGGCTCCGTATCCCGCTTCTCCCGTTCAACTGGTGCTGTTAAACCCCCCCAGAATGAGCAACCAGAGCTGCTCCGTGTTTCCTTTGCTTCTCCCTCCACTCTCTAGGAAGGTCTTGGGAAGGCAGTGGGGTTTTGGGGAGACACCGGGCACCCCCTGCCCACTGGCACGGTGGCATGGGGGGGCTTGGTTGCACACTGGTCGAGTGGGTAGGGTGGGAAGAGGATTTTTTTAAGTGGGAAATGTCTTAAAAGCCAAGGGGACTGTGTGTTCCTGCCCAGCGCCCGGCTCTGTTCGTACCTTCGGGAAGTTTTATGTTGGATTAAAGTTGTCCCTTGCGCTGAGTGTGGTGTCCAGTGGCACTGGAGAGTGCAGGGCAGCGAGTGCCCGCTCTGGGGGTGATGGCAGGGGGTGAACGGGGTGCCAGCACAGCTGGGAGGGGAGGGGAGGTGGCCCTGCAGTGGCACTGGGGTGGCTGCACCCAGCCTGGCTCCGGTACCGGGTCCCGCTGTGGTGCCGGTGCCCGGAGGACTGTCCCCAGTGACCTGTGCCCAGGGCAGTGCCCCGTGCTTGGTGCAACGCCCCACTCCAGGTATGCCCCACTCCCAAATCCCTGCCCCATTCCCAAATCCATGCCCTAGTCCCAAATCCATGCCCCGTGCTCTTCCCCGTGCAGTCCCCGGTGCCTCATGCCCAGCGCAGTCCTGCTGCAGTGCCCCATGTCCGGTGCTGTGCCCAGTGTCCAGTGCCCGGGTAGTGCCGGTGCTGTGCCCTGTTCCCGGTGCCACCCTGGTGCCCAGTGCAGCCCCAGTGCCTGGTGCAGCCCCGGTGCTGTGCCCCGTTCCTGGTTCAATCCCAGTTCAATCCCGGTGTTTTGCCCCGTTCCCGGTTGAATCCTGATTCAATGCCGGTCCTATGCCCCGTTCCCGGTTCAATCCCGGTTCAATCCCAGTACAATCCCGGCTAAATCCCTGTTCAATTCCGGTAGAATCCCGGTTCAATCCCCATTCAATCCTGGCACAATCCCGTTTTAATCCCGGTACAATCCTGGTGCTGTGCCCCGTTCCCGGTTCAGTCCCGGTACAATCCCGGTTCAATCCCGGTTCAATGCCGTTTCAATCCCGGTTCAATGCCGTTTTTCAATCCCGGTTCAATGCCGTTTCAATCCCGGTTTAGTCCCGGTTCAATCCCGGTGCCCGACGCGGTGCCCGCTCCATTCGCCACCAGGGGGCGCCGCCGCGCTCTCCTTCCGGGCCCTCTCGGCTCCTTCCGGAGAGTCTCGCGCGAGGGGCGGGGCCCCGATAACGATCGGGCCAGGAGAGGGGCGGGGCCGGAGTCTTCGGTCAACTCCGTCCTCTGTCGTCGGCGCTCGGTTATTTCCGGGATAGATTCGGGCAGTTCCGTTCTCTCTCGTCTGCTGTCGGCTGTTTCCGGGGCGGGTTCGGGCCGTTCCGGCGGCGCTCGGGCCTGTCCAAGGCTCCGCCGGGCCGGAGGCAGCAGCGGGCTGGAGGCGAGCGGCGGCGGATGGGGCCGGCGGAGAGGTGCGGCGGGGCCGGGAGCGGCGGGATCGGGATCGGGGCATCGGGATGGGGGAGAGCGGGCCCAGATCGGAACCAGGCCCAGGGTGGGCATCGGGACCCCCTCAGCGTGAGGCGCCCCGGGACTTGGCTCTGTCCCTCACGGGGCAACCTCGACGATGTCCCCGGACCCTTCGGGAGCTGCCGGCGCACGGTGTCCCGCTGCCAGGACACTGCCACTGCCGTGTGGCTTCGCCGTGATGCCGAGGCTATGCCCCCCGGTCCGCCCCTGAGCTGTCTCTGTCGCCCCCATTGCCGGGGCTGTGCCCCCCGATTCCTCCCGATCCGTCCCTGTCCCCCCCATTGTCGGGGATATGCCCCCCCGGTCCCCCCAGGGCTGTCTCTGTGTCCTCCCATTGCGGGGGCTGTGCCCCCGATTACCCCCCGAGCTGTCCCTGTTCCTCCCGTTGCCGGAGCTGTGCCCCCCCCATTCCGCCCCGAGCTGTCCCTGTCCCTCCCATTGCCGGGGCTGTGCCCCCCGATGCCTCCCGAGCTGTCCCTGTCCCTCCCATTGCCAGGGCTGTACCCCCCATTCCGCCCCGAGCTGTCCCTGTTGCTCCCATTGCCAGGGCTGTACCCCCCATTTACCCCCCTCGCTGTCCCTGTCCCCCCCATTGCCGGGGCTGTGCCCCCCATTCTGCCCCCAGCTGTCCCTGTCCCCCTCCGCCATTGCCGGGACTGTGTCCCCATTCTCTCCTGGTTGTCTGCAGCCCAGCAGTGCCATCACAGATCCCCCCCCGTGCCACTGTCCCCACAGTGGTGACAATGCAGGGACCCCCCCGCACAGTACATCCCCATCGCTCAGAGTCCTGGGGGTCCCAGCTCTGTTCCCCCTGCCCCGGGGGCAGTTCACACCCAGCAGGTCCCAGGCTGGAGCTGGTGCCCCAGGGATGTGCCAGGCTCAGCCCAAGGGTGGCTTTGCACGGCATCCCCCGAGCCCTGGCTCTGGCATGAGCCCCCCCACTGCTTCCCACAGAGGTTGGCCATTGCATTTCTTCCCTTCCTGGGGATGTTTCTCAGCCCCTTGAGGAGGAAGGTTCCCATGGTCTTGTGCCTCCTGAACTGGGGGTCTGTGATCGATGGGGGATAAAACCAGAGGGTAAAACTGTGGAGAAAAGCGAGCTGTGAGGAGCTGGAGCAGCCCCAGCGTTGCCTTTCAATGGAGCCGTGGCTGCCTCTCCTCCCATTAATGCAGCTTTGATTTCCCAAGCAGCTCTTGGAGCCGCTGGGGAACTGGCCCTGTGACTTTCTCTGTGAGAGCAGAGAATGGAGACAGCTGAGTAAATATAGCCTAAATCACTGCTTTCCTGGCCATTCCCCCACCCTTCCCCGACATGCCGAGGGCTGCCGTGTCCCCGAGGCTGCACTGGGCTCTGCTTTAGCCTTCCACCATGTGGGAAAGTCCAAGGCATGGTTTGGTTTCTTTGGTGACTCCCTTTGACGTGGGCAGCTCGTGCTTCCAGCTTCATGGCACGGCCTCGTTCCTCCTAAAGCTGCCCCAAACCCCAGCGTTCCCAACTCACTGGAACAAGGTTTTAGGCACACAGGAAAATCCTCTGTGCCTGCAGTTGGGTCTGGCTTGGACAAAGGCGCTGGGTTGGAAGGGAGAGCGCGGCTCAGCTGGAATGTGGCGAGGAGCAGAGTGGTTTGCGGAGCCAGTTTGGAGCCGTGTCAGAGCTCTGAGTGCCGGGGTGTGTTTACAATGAAAAAGAGTATTTATAATATCGAGGGCTCTTTTAATTCCTCTGGGAATCTCTGGAGCCGCAGCTTGGAGCTAAAGTAGCTGGGTAATGGAAGATGAAAAGCAGACAGAGGAAGGGATGGTGGATTTCTCAAGTTGGAAGGTCTTGGCTCTCTCACCAATATCCAAATCATGCTGGTCTATTAACTTGGGTGCTTCTTACCTCGTCGGTTACTTCATGTGATTGCTGAGCTGCACAGAGCTGCTAATAAATCATATAAATTCCAAATACCCTGGGGAATGTGATTTTAAGCAGATAAGTTAGCAAGAGCAGTTGGATTTTTTTTTTTTTTTCATGTACTCAGGTTTTTTTTAGAACTGTAATTTTTTTGCCAAAATACAGCTCCTGGGTTTCTATATCCCTAAAGCCAGCTCCATGAATGCTCCTAAAATGGAATTCGTGTGTTCTTGCTGCGTTGGGGGATGGTGTAAGAGCAGCCTGGAGTGAGGTGATGGGGCTGGTGTTGGGTGCTGGGTCCTTCTCTGCCCACTGCCAGCAAATAAAAGTCTCTGGCCACATAAAAATGTCTTGTAGGCAGGAGGAGAAAGTTTGTGAGGTGGTTGAGAAAGAGCAAGCTTCAGCTGGAGCAAGGAAGTTCAGTGTCAGAAGCCTCTGGACAGTGTGAGAAGTCTTGGAGTAAGTGTGCAGACTGCCTGAGGTGCTCTCACGCTGTCCAGCCTTTGAGCAGGAGGTCTCTGGGACCTCCAGTGGTCTCCCAAAAGTGAGGAAGGTGTTGGTCATCCTGTTTTATTCAGCTCCTCGTGTCCCTGCTAATCATGACATTGACCTTTTCAGTGAAATATTTCAGATGCTCCTTCATTTCCTCGGGCTTTGGTGAATAAAGCAAGATATTTAATGAAACTCAGGCGTGAGCAGGAGGAGATGCTCAGTGTCCCTGGCAAAGGGCGGCCTGTGGCTGTGGGCAGGAGCTGCTGCTGGCTGGCTGGGAAGCATTTCTGGGGAAAAGAAGAGGTGAAAACGGCCTTGGCCGTCCCATGCCTGGCTGGGGCACGGCTCAGGCATACCTCCCCTCCTCCCCTGCAGCTTTTCCCTGTTTGGAAGGAAATACCAGCTGGCTTGGCAGCGCCGTGGCCAGCCCGGGCTCCAGCTCTCCCTGCTCCGCTGGCCGCTTCCCCAGGGGCAGCTGCTGGAGCGTGTCCAGCTCCGCTTCCCGCCCGCCCCAGCTCCCTGCAGGCTCTCCCACTCCTTCCCCCACAGCTCCTCGTGGCACTGCTGCCTCTAGCACAGCCTGGCTCATGGCTCCAGCCTCGCCAGACGTTTCTCCAGTCATTGTTCCTGCTGGGGAGGCAGCGGGCCCGGGGAGCTGCCTGGGAGCACAGGGGTTTGCTGTGCTGTTTGTCCTGATTGTAAATCAGGGGCTGCCGAGCTCTTGCCCTCCCTGCCACTCGGTGGGCACAGGATGACCCATGATGTGCTTGCCATTGCCAGCTTCAGGAGCTGAGGCCATCAGAGCTGCCCTGACCCATGATGTGCTTGCCATTGCCAGCTTCAGGAGCTGAGGCCATCAGAGCTGCCCTGGCTGTGTGGGTCAGAAGGATGTGATGCAGCAGCAGATGTCACCGTGGCAGGCAATTCCCTGTCCATTTTTATTCCCATCCATCATTGCATTGTTCTGTTTTCTCTTTTTATTAAAGGAAAAGTTTGTTCTTTTTGTCTGTAACTTGCAGTTCAAACTCGATAGGGTGTTTGTTTTGCTTGCTGAGGATCTGATGTAACTTGGGGAGGTTGGAACTGCATATACTGGTGTGAGCATATTCTTCTTTTAAATATTTTTATGCATTCTTTCCTCTCTCTGGAAGGAAAGTAACTCAGTCTTGCTTCAAGTCAAGCTGCACTTGGAACTGCATTTGGAACTGGGTTAAAAAGCACAGGAACCACATTTAAAATGTTAAGATGCTTTTATTTATGTGCTGGGCACAGACAAAAAGACTTGTAATGTGTTTTTTGTTTCAAACCGATGTATTAAACAAAGAAAGTATTGACAGCAGTTAATGAATCGAGGGATTGTTTCTGGGCGCTGAGATAGATTTACCAAAGGTATTTAGCTGTCTGATGCATGGGATTTTCAGAGCAGCCTAAGCAAGTGCTCACCAGCACAGACACACGAGGTTCCTCTCTGAGAGCTGAGCAAAGCTGGAGCTGGGCCCAGCAGAAATCTTTTGGCGAGGTGCTGCCTCTCTCCTGCTCCGAGGTGCGCTTCCAGCCGACAGGCTCGTGCGTGTCCCGGCCTCTCGGCGCTGCCTTCCCTCCCAAGAGCTGTTCCAGGGCTTTGGGAAGTGTGTGTTCCCAATCCCCAGAGCTCTGTCAGCTGCTCTCCAAGGGTGCACAGCCTTCCTGCAGCTCAGCCAGGGAAGCCTCTGGTTGGGTCCCTGGCAGGACAGAGGACAGCTGTTGCCCTGGAGAGGACGGTGCTGGCACTAGCCATGAGGATTTGGGTCACCCGGGGGGCTCCTCACTCGTGTTCATGAGCACTCAGTGCCCACCTGGGCTGAGTGTGGGGAAAACAGGTGAGGCTTCTCCAGGAACAGCCTGCCTCTGAGTTCTCTGGATTTTTTCGTGTGCCCAGTGACCCACTGGGACGTGGAGAGCGTGGTGGCACAGAGCTATGCCTGCATTCCCACCCCAGGGAAGAAGGCTGTGAAGGAGTCGGTTGGAAGAAGCTGTGGGACCTGCTCTTTGGAGACACTCAGTGCTCCAGAGTCACTCTCCTCTTCCCACCCCTCCATGCAGATCTGCTTTTAAAAGCTACTGAACGAGTTTGCCAGGCCTGAGCGTTTTGTCCTTCCAGCCTCTTCAGCTGCACCGGCTTGTCGGAGACGCCTGGAGTCGGGGCTGGGATCCACGGGTGGAAGCTGGGGGGGTGCCTGTGGGGGAGCCTTGACCCTGCTGGGCTTGGGCTCTGCTGCCTCTGGGTGCACTCTGAGTCTGTCCTCTCCAGGAGGAGCCACTCTGGGGTCTGTCCTTCCCAGGAGGAGGGGGAGCTGCCAGGGCCGTGCCCAGCGGCCACTCAGGCCCTTGGCATCCAGACAGTGCCCCCGGCACGGCGACTCCGCTCTGGGGGACCCTGACAGGCAGCACTCAGAGGGGCAGCCAGTGAGCCTGGTCATAAATCTCTCTTTATGCTCTGGATTATGAAGTAATATTTTCCTGGCTGGGGCTGGTTGGATTGGGGAAATGCGGGCTCTGCCGCGAGTTCCTTGCGGCCACTATCCCAGCATGGTGGGAGCTTTCACAGCGGCCCTGCTGGGCTGTGCTGCTTCCCCTGTGAACATCAGAAACCTCTGTAGGGTCTCTCCATGAATTCTGCAGTTTGGTGCTGCTCCTGGAGTTCTGGAGAAGCTCTCCAGCAAGTTGGATCAGGCTCAATCCTGTTCCCCACCCGCCTCTGGCCGCAAGTGCCTCACCTCCCCGCGGGCAGTGCCTGTTCATTCATGGCAAAGACAGCCTGGCTGGGACGCCTGCCCGAGCTCAGGCAGGCGGTGCGGGCTCTGGCTGCTGCACAGGTTTCCTGTGCCATGGCCTCTTTGTGCCTTTTGTCCTTGTCAAGGGAAGGAGCCCTGGTGCCGAGCTGGAGAGCCCGGCTGTGAGAGGTGGGTCTGGCTCCTCTCAGGGGACTCACCCCGATCCCAGACTTTGTGGCAGCACGTGCAGATGTGGTGACACGTGCAGGGGTGATATACCACGTGCAGGGGTGATATACCACGTGCAGGAGGAAAGAGGGATTTGTAGCTGATATGAACTGTAAAGTGTAACTGGCCCGGAAGGGTTATTTTGAAATCCTGCAGATCACCACCGTTGGTGCCTGTCACAGAGTCCAACCAGCAGTCAGAGCAGCCCTGGCTTTGTGCCATGCTTGGTTGTTCACTGACCCCTCTGGGAAGGGTGTCCTGGCTCCCTTTACCTCCTCACATCCCTCTGCCCAGGCTCCCACAGCCCTGAGAAGCACCTTCCTGCTCGTTAATAGTTTTCAGATGAGGCTCAGGAGTTTGAGCTGGGTTTGGTGGTTTCTGGGCCAAAGCAGCTCAAGCCTTTAACAGGACCTGCAGCATTTGAGCAGGCCCAGGGTGTCCCTGGGAAGGCTGAGTTCTGGCTGCCCCAGTGCCTTGCAGGTCCGGTCCTCGGCCGCATGCCATTTCTGCGGGAACCAGAACTCTGGGATTTGCCTGAGGGAAGTGGAAAACTGGCCTGTGCAGCCAGGAGGGGATGGGAAAAGAGGACGTGCCTGGCTGGTGGGAATGTCCCGGCTCGTACATCTCTTCAACAACATGTTATAACCCAGGTTTATTCTTTTTGGTGGATTTCTGGGCAGGGCAGGCAGCATATTCAATTTCTCTCTGAATAGCTGAAAGGCAGTTAGGAGCTCTAAGTAGACTTGAAGGCTTCTAAAGATTATTTTAACTCCTTTTGCCTCCATCTCTGCGAAAGGAACCTGTGCCTGTACTTGATGCTGCTGCTGCTTTTGAAAAGTTCAAAAATTGACTTTTTGCTCCTAGCAAAGCTTTGAAGTGCTGTTCTGTGGGAATGGCAGTGCATCTCGAAAGCCTTTTGCTGAAAGCGTGGTTAACCTACATTTGTGGGCAGCTCCCTTCAGAAGATGCCTTTGTGGGGGATTGCATGGCAAGATGTAAAGGTGAACTGTGAAATTTAATCGATTTAACAAGGGAAGGTTAAATCTGTTTGTTCTGTTCCCATTCAGGGCCTGCAGCTGGTGGGTGCAGGGTCACCCTTTTCTGTATGCAAAAGTTATCCTGCATAAAGGCTGTTTTGTCCCACTTGTTGTCTCCTTGTTTGCATAAGTGCTGCGAGGAGGGTAAGCTGAAGAAGCAGGGGTGAACCTCTTTAAGATGCAGAGCTGGTGCCTGGCAGTAGCAGAGAGCAGGCAGCGTTCCTGCCTGCAGCCACTGGCTCCTCACTTGCTTTTGGGAGTGTAAATCGGGATTAGCACGCCCTGCTTGGATCCAGGGCTCAGCAGCAGCTGCTAGGTAGGAGAGAAACGAGTCCTGCCTCTCTCAGGTGAACCCCTGGTTTGAATGTTGGCGTGTCAGGAGGGCGTGGGGTGCCTGGCTGTGCAGTGACAATTCTTCTTCTCTTTGCAGGCACTGGAAAGGGGAACATAGCGTGCCACGCTGTTCCAGGCTGGAAGCCTACTGTGCTTTTCCTCCCCAGACTCCAAGAGACTGGTTTTTTTGGTGAAACAGACCCTGATCTCGGGTTTCTTTGCTGCATGCCCTCTCACCAGTGCTGGATTATGTTCGTCTCCTTCTCCCTCTGCTCCATAATTTGGTTGAATCGTGGTTTCAAGCTGAGGAAAAGGGGCTGCACCTAAGCGCTCCTGGGCACCCAGACCAGGCTCCTGGGGTGCCAGTTCACACAGAGACAGTTCAGAGTGCTGATGGGGGAGAGCTGCCTCTGAGGGCCCTCCTCTCCCACCTGGAACGTGCTGCCTCACCCTTCAGAGCCCTTCTCCCCCGGCAGAGAGGATGGGCAGCACCGACGGCTTCCAGTACCGCGCGCTCTACCCGTACCGCAAGGAGCGCGAGGAGGACATTGACCTGCTGCCCGGCGACATCCTGGTCGTGAGCAAGGGGGCCCTGCAAGCCTTGGGCTTCAAGGATGGAGATGAGCAGACCCCCAATCAGATCGGCTGGATCCTGGGTGTCAACGAGCGCACCAAGCAGAAGGGGGACTTTCCTGGCACCTACGTGGAGTACGTGGGGCCGGTGAAAATCGCTGTCCCCTCACACCGACCCCGGGTGCAGAGACCCCTGCCTGCCACACCCGGGGCCAGTGGTGGCCGGCTGCCCGAGGCTCTGGAGCAAGGTAAGCCCTGCTGTGTGCCCTGTTGCTCTGGGACACCTCCACAGTCTTGCTGTGTGACTGGCTTCACAGGACAGCAGTGAAACCCTCAGCTCGGCAGTACTGGGTTGCCCCACCAGCAGCAGTATAGTTGAGTCACAACCAAAAGCCAGCCTCTCTCAGTCCTGGCCCAGAGGAAAGCACTTTGTTCCTTCAGCTTGTCAATCTGCTCAGCAGAGCTTCCTGAGGCAAGCTTTGTCCCACTCTTACATCTCCATGATCCTTCTCCCCCTCTGTTCTGCAACCAGCCAGGATCCCCATGGTCCCTCTCCCTGCTCCACTGAGTTTTGCCAGGCTCCCTCCCTTCAGGATAAGTCCTGACCTCTCCCAACCACCACCTCCCCGCCCCTGCAGCGCCTGGGGCAGTGCTCCCTGCCAAGAGCTGCTCAGCCCTGCTGAGAGACACAATTACTTGTCTCTGGGCAAGAGGAGAAAAGTCAGGGTCTAAAAGAGTTCTTCTGAGAACTGGAGCTAATTGCTTGTCTGCCTGGCAGCCAGCCCACCCCGCGGGTCGCAGAGCCCTCGCTGGGGCCAGGCAGCCACCCTGGGGCTGGGCATGGGCTGTCCTGCACCTGCAGCTGCCTCCCAGCCCGCCTGGCCTTGGCACAGACCCGGGCTGGGAGAGCCAACGTGCCTCAGCCCTGCCTGTGGAGCTGTGGCAGCTGCCTGCTCTTAGCCTGTTTGTTTGGCTCCCAGGCACATCAACCCTGTGGCCAGGGCTCAGCAGCCCCCAGGCTTCCCCCTTCTACTCTTCCATTGTGAGACCCCCACCTGCAGTGCTGGGTCTGGACAAGGAAGAAAGTTGTGGGCCTGTTAGAGTGAGTCCAGGGGAGGCCACAGAAGTGCTCCTAGGGCTGGAGTCCCTCTGCTCTGGAGCCAGGCTGAAAGAGCTGGGGGTGTTCACCTGGAGAAGAGAAGGCTCTGGGAGACCTTATTGTGGCCTTCCAGTACTTAAAGGGAGCTTATATAAAAGAGGGAGAGAGGCTTCTTATACAGACAGATAGTGATAGGACAAGGGGGAAGTTTTAAATTAAAAGAGGGAGAGATTTAGATTAGATGTTATGAAGAAATTCCTGACTGTGAGGGTGGTGAGGCCCTGGCACAGGTTTCCCAGAGCAGCTGTGGCTGCCCCATCCCTGGAAGTGTTCCAGGTCAAGCTGGATGGGGCCTGATCTAGTGGAGGGTGTCCCTGCACAAGGCAGGGGGGTTTTAATGGGTGATCTTTTAAGGTCCTTTCCAGTCCAAACCATTCTGTGATCCTCTGGGGGGTGACAGCCACACTTGGCCTTCCCATGCCTGACCGAAGATCTCGTGCTGGTGTACATGGGAGGAGTGGGGTCAGCAGCAGGAGCTGGAGAGTGCCAGGGAACGCTCCCAGCTGGCAGTGCTGCATCCTCCCCGTCCCTCTGTGCCTGGGAACCACGGCTACCCCAGCAGATGCTTCTGGCTGTGTGAAAACACCTCTGGGGTCTTACGAAACCGGGCTTGTGGGGCTGGTGCAGCTCCCTGCAGCTGCCTCCTGCTCCCGGAGCCGGAGGGGCGGCCCCAGGAAACATCTCCGCAGGGTGGGAATGCGGCCGGGCCCTGCTGCGTTTGGGTTGGCAGGAGAGCCTGACCTGAGTCATCCCGCTTGCAACCTGCCTTTCCAAGAAAGCTGCTCCTCTCAGGAGCCTGGGATGTGCTCTGTGCTGCTGCTCTGTGCTGCTGGGATGTGCTCTGTGCTGCCTGTGCTGGCCTTGCCTGCATGCTGCTCCCTCGGGGGCTGGATTTCTGCCCTCCTCGGCTCTCCCCGCTTGGTGGAGGTGTGTCTGGAGGTCAAAGCCAATGGTGGGGTCTCTGGGAGGTGGAACAAGATATGTGCCAAAGCTCCTGAAGCACAGCAAAGACAAATTTGGGAAGGAAACCAAAAGCCAGCCTCTCTGCATTGTGCCCAGGGATGGAGGGTGGGGTACCAGGGCACGTGAGACCAGCTTTGTCCCACTCTTACATCTCCAAAATCCTTCCCCCGCTCTGTTCTACAACTAGCCAGGATCCTATGGCCCCTCTCCCTGCTCCACTGAGTTTTACCCTGTCCCTGTCCCCTGTGGGGCCATCCCCAGAGCCAGCCTCCCAGGGCACAGGCAGGGCCTGCAGGGAGTCAGTTCAAACACCCCAGAGCCATTTTACACTCAGCCTGCTGGTTTGATCCCTCTATGGGCCATTCACTTAAGAGCTGGACTTGAAGATCATTGTGCTTCACTTCCAACTCAGGATATTCTGTGATTCTTTATTTCTGTATTCTGCTGGGGAGACACATTTTTGCAATGGAAAAACCGTATTTGAGCCAAGCCTGTCTTAGTTCTTCACGGCGTGCACTTTAGGAGGTGCAGAAGCGTCTCCTGGCAGCCCCACGAAGCTCCTTCCCTGCTTCCCAGCTCCTGCCCTGGCTGGCAGGGACCCCTGAGCCCCTCAGTGTCACTCGTGGAGCAGGGCCAGCCCCACAGCTGTCCCTGGAGCAGCGAGACCCGGCGCGTTCTGCCGCTGGATTTACGAGCTGCTGGTGTTTGCCTTCCGCAGAGAACACGAGCGGAAAATGCGGCTCGGGAATATTTCCGCAGCTGCCCGGGCCGTGCTGTGAGCAGCCTTGTTCACGGCAGCCCAGCCCGGAGGCCCGGCAGGCTCAGGAGTTGCTGCTGGCTCCCCTCTCTGTGCCTGACAAAAAAAGACAAGCTGCTGCCTGCTGAAGCAGCACATTCCCGGCCGGGCCACGTGGGCAGTGCCAGTATTTACTCTCCCTTCAGTTCTTCCCAAGGGTCAGGCAGGGAGCTGCCAGCCTGGAAGTTTGCCTGCAGCTTCCCCACAGCGACCCACACCATGCCCAGGAGTTTGCTCCACCGGGGGATTGTCCCCCCTCCCAGCAGCACAGGCCTTTGCAGAGCTGCTGGGTGCCTGACCCCTGTGCTTCCCTTCCCTTCCCTTCCCATGGCTGTTCTGTCTCCCCTCGAGGCCGTGGGTGCAGGAGGCTGAGCTGGGTGCTCAGTTCCAGCTTGCTGCGCCTTGTGGTGAGACCACACCAGGCGAGCTCGGGTCAGATCCATGACAACGGAGCTGTTTCGCAACGGGGAGCAGCCTCTTGGCTCTGCCTCTGCAGAGTGGAGTGTGCTGGGTGTCCTCACCCACTGCGGGCTCCCCAGGGTCTGCCAGGTGCTGTGGACCAGCCTGGAGGAAGCTCCTGCTCTGGCTGGTGCTGCTTTGGAAGCGGGATGGAGCCTGGCACCGCTCATCCCTCTGCAAACCTCCTGCTGGCAGCTCCTCAGCCAGGCCTGCGTGCTCCTGCCTCGGCATGCACAGGGGAAGGGGGTGCCTGCAGCCAGAACCTCAAGATTTTCTGGAAGTGGCAGTGAAATACCACCTGACATGGGGCTGCAGATCCCCCAGGAATGGGGGGACCCTGGTCCTGTGCCACGGGCTGGCTGTGCCCTGTAGCAGCTTGCACAGAGGCTGTGGGCTCACGGGGAGGGGGAGGCACAGGGCTGGTTTCCATGTTAAACGAGTAATCAAGGGCAGGAATTTGCTGACACGGCGTTCTGTCTGAATCGCTGGATTAATCACAGCTCACCACGACGAGCAGAGCGAGCTCCCTGGCCCCGCTCCCCTGCCAGCCCTATGCAGCCCCTGTGCTGGGCAGGGACCCAGCCCTGAGCTCCAGGAGCCCTGGTAACCCCTGTGCTGCCTGCCCGGGGGGGTAGGTGTCCCCAGGGGGGTGGGCTCTGTCTCCAGGCCTCTGCCCAGAGCAGCAGATATCTCCCTGTGCACACCCAGTCAGGGCTGGAGCTCAACAAGTGCTGGGCTGGCTCCTGGGCAGGTTGCTTGCAGGCTGCATGCTGTGTTTGCCGGGGCCACAGCCTCACAGTGGGGGCCACAGCTTTCCTCTTTCCTTGCTCTTGTTGGGAGTTGCCTGGGTTGTGCCCAGCTCTGCTGCTGAGGGTTGAGCTGGTGCTGAGCCCTTCTCTCCCTCCCTCTCCCCCAGGGTCTCCTCTCCTGGACTTGCAGGAGCAGTTCAGTCCTCCCGAGATTGCTCCACCACTCCTGGTGAAGCTGGTGGAAGCTATTGAGAAGAAAGGTAAGGGGGCAATGCTGAGCACTGGGGATGCTGATACACCCCCAAAACCCCACAATGAAACCTGAGCTCTGTGGGACACACAGGACACAGCTGCTCTCATCTTCCTCCCTGGGTTGAGCTGCTGAGGCCCGTGAGGGTGTTTGATTTGGGTACCTGCACGCACTGGGTGGGTGCTGGGGTTTGGGAAGAGCTTCCAGCCTGGATCTGTGCCATGGTGGAAAAATGGGGCCGCTGAACCGCGTGTCCTGGGGGCCAAGGGGGCTGCAGCAGGGGGTTGGCTTGGACACCATCCAGGCCTGGCCATGCCACAACCATGGCCCAGCTGGCACCAAAACAGTGCCTGTGCTGGAGCTGACAGCAGCGTCCCCCCTTCGCAGGGTTGGACAGCGAGATGTTGTACAGGACATCTGGCTCCGAACTGAGGCAGGCGCTGAGAACCGGTAAGAACCAGCTCGGCGCGGTGGAGGCGAATCGGCTCAGATGGAGGAGATTAGTGGATGTGACAGCGCCAGCAGTAATGCAATCCAGGCCAGGCTCGCCTGTCCCCGGCAGTTCCTGACTCCCAGCACGCTGCCTCTGGGGCTGGGCTGTCCCATCCCAACACGTCCTTGTCCTGCGTGGAAGGGATGGGACAGAGGGGATCCCTGCCACCATCCATGGGGGGCTGGCTCAGAGACTCGCAGGCAAACAACAGAACCCCTGTGCTTGTCCCCTGCTGTCTTTGGGGTGCTCTTCTGATGGGCTGGTGGAGGCTCCTCTGGCTCTGTCATGCCACTAATAAGCAGGGGAGGATCTTTGAGCTCAGCTTGGTGGCTGGGGCCGATGTCTGTGCTGGGGAGCCCTGGGAGCCGTCTGCCTCTCGGCTGGGCTGGGGCCTCATCCGGCACCACGCTGGCGAGTCCCCTCCCGCAGACGTTCCTGCAAACCCCAACCACACAGTGCTGCCAGCCTGGGCTCTTGGGACAGGCCTTTTGTGCTTCCCAAAATGCTGAGTATGAGGGAGGTGTGTGGCTGCTCAGCCTGCACTCGACTCTTGCTGGCAGTGGAGAGCAAAACTCTCACCCAAGCTATACCTGCTCAGAATTCTTGTGTTGAGATTCAGAGCAAAGGTTGTGGGTACCCAGAATGACCTCTGCCCTCTCCCAAGGGGAACTGCTGGGGTTCCCAGAACCAGGTTATTTCTGGGGTGCACATCCTCTGTCACATGAACTGCCTGGAGGCTGCCTGAGCTTCCTCGTGGTGCTGGTGAGCTCTCATGATAGCTGGCTGCTGTGTGATGGTTTATGGGATGGGTGTTGGCAGCACCAGAGCTGCCAGCTGGGTGCCCAGTACTGTGTCCACCCTCCCATGGGAAATCTGTGCCCTGACAGATTGGACCCTGGGTGACCTGGAGCCCCTGGACGTGCACTCCCTGGGCGAGGCACTGCGAGGTTACCTGCAGGACCTGCCCTCCCCCGTGGTGCCAGTGTCAGTGCATGGAGATATCCTTCGCATCCTGCAGGGTAAGGGCCTCCCTGGCTGGCTTGGGAATGGGTGCCTGGGTGGGGTGGACACATCTGGGATATTAAAATAAGCCCTGTCCCTATGGGGCCTGGCACACGGCCCCCAGTGCTGACAGCTCTCCTGTGCTGTGACGCAGCCGGAGCGTGGAGAGTGGTGCCGGCTGTCCCAGCTCTTCCCTCGTGTCTTGTTCTCTCCCCAGAGATCCCCCAGCCAGAGAATTGCCGGAAGCAGCTGCTGCTGGCCCTGGAGTCGCCTGCGGTCCCGCTCCAGAACACGCTCACCCTGCAGTTCCTGCTCCGGCATCTGGGGAAGGTATCGCAGCAGGCCGAGAGCAACAGCCTCCACCCTCGGGCCCTGGGAGAGATCTTCGGCCCCCTGCTCCTCCGGCTGCCTGGCGCCAGGTACGTCAGGCTTTTGGTCCCAGCAGTGCTCCCAGCTCCGGCCTCTGTGCCTGCCAGGACAAGGAGTCCAGTCCCTGCTGGGCTGCACGTGGGATTAAACTGCTGGCAGCACACAGAGGTGGGACAGAGCTGGGACAGAGACCTTGCTGCCCTGTCAGCCTGGGGTCTGGCAGCTGAGGTGAGCCAGCTGACCCCAGGGAATGTGGGAGCAGTGCCATGTTGTACCCCACAACTGCTGTTCTTAACTTGTCTCTTCTCTCCCTGCAGCCCAGAGCTGAGCCCTGACTTCTCTGTGCTGTTTCTGGAGACACTTCTGCAGACAAAGGAGCTGGAGCCAGAGCAATTGCCTCCAGGTACTGAGACACCCCTTCCCTGGGGCCTGAGGCACTGGCATTTGTGGGTGTGAACTCTCTGCCCCCATGATTGGGTTGTTCAGGGCGTTTTGGTAGCC
The DNA here is from genome assembly GCF_051311805.1 of Agelaius phoeniceus. Classification (NCBI taxonomy): domain Eukaryota; kingdom Metazoa; phylum Chordata; class Aves; order Passeriformes; family Icteridae; genus Agelaius; species Agelaius phoeniceus. Next base: position 3,556,680 of record NC_135293.1, read on the forward strand.
TGGAGGCCGGCTCAAGGTGTTCAGCTGCTGGAGATGTACCTGGAGCAGCTCCAGGAAATGTGGTGGCCAAGGGGCCTTCCTGGGCCAGTCACTGCAGGGAGAGGGACTCGGGAATTGCCAGTGAGGAGCTGGGATTTGGGCTCACCCTGTTTCATCCCTCCTCCTCTCACAGCCCTGCCTCCCAAACCGCCGAAGCCGAAGCCCAGCGCAGCCAGCCTGGCCAACGGGAACAACGCGCCCTTGCAGGACGCCGAGTGGTACTGGGGGGACATTTCCAGGTAAGGGGGCGACTGGCAGCTCACACCTGGGGTGCCCTGTCCATCAGGTGAGCCTTGGGGCCACCTCCCAGGCCGTGACAATCCTGTTCCTCGCAGGGAGGAGGTGAATGAGAAGCTCCGGGACACACCAGACGGGACCTTCTTGGTGCGTGATGCCTCCAGCAAGATCCAGGGGGAATACACACTCACACTCAGGTAGGGCTTTGGGATCCCCTGGGAGCCTCAGGGGTGCAGCTCCTGGGACATGTCCCTGTGCTTCCAAGGATGCCAAGGTCTCTGGCTGGGGTGGTGCTAAGTGGCCTCTCCTCTCCCCTGCATACAGGAAGGGAGGCAATAACAAGCTGATCAAGATCTTCCATCGGGAAGGCAAGTACGGCTTCTCGGAGCCCCTGACCTTTGGCTCAGTGGTGGAGCTCATCACCCACTACCGGCACGAGTCACTCGCCCAGTACAACGCCAAGCTGGACACCAGGCTGCTCTACCCCATCTCCAAGTACCAGCAGGTGAGGCCTGTGCTGCAGGGACATGGCTGGCAAGCACAGCCTGAACCAGGGGTGTTTGTTCATCCATCCCTGCCCTTTTGGTAGATGATAACGTCCCATCCCTCTCCCTGTGGGCTGGAATGTTTTGTTGTGGGGTTTTGTGGGACCAGCTGGAGCAGGTCCTGACTGAGGCTGTGCCTATGGCAGGACCAGGTGGTGAAGGAGGACAGCGTGGAAGCTGTGGGGGAGCAGCTGAAGGTTTATCACCAGCAGTACCAGGACAAGAGCTGGGAGTACGACCTGCTGTATGAGGAGTACACACGTACATCCCAGGTATGTGGGCACTGCCTGAGATCCCCCCAGGGCTGCTCTGTCACCCCCTGAGTGCTGGCAGCCACCCTGCTATGTACAGGGGGGACCAGAGATGGGGCACCTGTTGCCTCATTTGTCAGCTCATGGACAGGCACTCCCCAGAGGACGGGCTTTGAAGAGGGAGATATTTTGCCTGCAGCAAGGACAGAGCTGCTTTGGGGGAAGTTGAAAGAGGGGATGCAAATGTGCAGAAATGTTCCTCAGCTTTTCCCTCCCTTGTCTCCAGGAGCTGCAGATGAAGAGGACAGCAATTGAGGCCTTCAATGAGACAATCAAGATCTTTGAGGAGCAGTGTCAGACACAGGAGAAGTGCAGCAAGGAGTACATTGAGCGCTTCCGGAGGGAGGGCAACGAGAAGGAGGTGCAACGGTGAGGATGGGGGTGGTGGTGGCCTGCCCTGCCTGGAGAAGGGCCCCAGGGGCTGCAAGGATCCTCCTGGCTCAGCACAGAGCCGAGGCACGTGGACTCCTTGTCTCTCCAGCAGCGTGCTGTGGGCTGGAGCTGGCAGGCTGCCTCCTCCACCTCCCCCACTCTGGCTCACAGCCTAAACCCCCCTCTCTCTCTCCCAGGATCCTCATGAACTCAGAGAAGCTCAAGTCCCGCATCACAGAGATCCACGACAGCAAGATGAAGCTGGAGCAGGACCTGAAGAAACAAGCCTCGGAGAACCGGGAGATCGACAAGCGCATGAACAGCCTCAAGCCAGACCTGATGCAGCTGCGCAAGCTGCGGGACCAGTACTTGGTGTACGTAGTGCCCCTGCAGCGCTTCCCGGGAGCCATCCGCCCGCCTCCCCCGGGGCTCCGGGGCTCGTTGGGCCGGCTCGCAGCCCGCTGTGGGCTGGAGCCGCTCCCGCAGCGCGGCCTCGGGGCTCGGCGCTCCCCGGCAGCAGCGGCTGCTGCCCTCTGGTGACGGTCGCGCCCGGGGCTCGCTGCAGCCGCGCTCAGAGCTCTGCCCTCCTCCCCCAGGTGGCTGACGCAGAAGGGTGCCCGGCAGAAGAAGATCAACGAGTGGCTGGGCATCAAGAACGAGACAGAGGAGTGAGTGTCCTGCTCGTGTGCTGTTGGATTTGGGGGATGTGGGAGCACAGGCTGTGCAGCGGGTTCTGCCCGTGCTGTGGGCAAATCCCAGCTCCCTGCCTGGAGGCTGAGGATGCCTTCCCTGCCAGAGGGCGATGGCAGCTAGCAGTGTGGGGAGATGTAGGGGCCACACACCCAAATTTAGGGAATCTGACCCTGCCTGTGCTCGATTGCAGTCAATACTCCATGATGGATGATGAGGAGGAGCTGCCCCACCACGAGGAGAGGACGTGGTACGTGGGGAAGATCAACCGTGTGCAGGCAGAGGAGATGCTGTGTGGGAAACGGGACGGCACCTTCCTGATCCGTGAGAGCAGCCAGAAGGGGTGCTATGCCTGCTCTGTGGTGTGAGTATCCCTGTGCAGGTGGGGTGGGGTGGGGTGGGATCCACGGGATGGGATGGGATAGGATGGGATGGGATGGGATGGGATGGGATCCATGAGATGGTGTGGGATCCATGGGATGAGATGGTATGGGATCCACGGGATGGGATGGGATCCATGGGATGGGATGGGATGGGATGGGATGGGATCCATGGGATGGGATTGGGATGGAATCCATGAGATGGTCTAGGATCCATGGGATGGGATGGGATCCATGGGATGGGATGGGATGGGATGGGATCCATGGGATGGGATGGGATGGGATAGGATGGGATGGGATGGGATGGGGCTGGTTGTGTTCCTACATTGTTCCACCCTCCCCTTGCCAGATGCTGGAGGTGACAGCCCCCCTCTGCCTCCAGCCAGGGCCTGTTGTTTACACTGCTTTTGTGGCCCTGTTTGTGCTCCCCTGTCCCACTGCTGACCCAGGTTCCCGTGTCTCCCTGGCAGGGTGGATGGTGACACCAAGCACTGCGTGATCTACAAGACGGCCACGGGCTATGGGTTTGCTGAACCCTACAACCTCTACGCCTCCCTCAAGGACCTGGTCTTGCACTACAAGCACACGTCCCTGGTGCAGCACAATGACTCCCTGAATGTCACCCTGGCTCACCCGGTCCTTTCCCAGCCACCAGCCAGATGAGCAGCCCATGCACAACACAACAGCTGCCTTCAGCTTCTTCCCAGGGCGCTGCTTTCTGGCTCTGGACTCTTGCACCCTGTATAGTTGAGTCTCTGTGCTCCTGCTCCTTCAGAGCCTCTGAGATGTCTGTGACCGTTTCTGATGTCCCTCTTGGTCAGTAGCTGAAACCCGTGTTGGCTGATGGGACAGAAAGGCTGGGCTGTGGATTCGCAGTGGGCTCCAGCCTCTAGGAGGTGGGATCCAGTTGTGATTGAATTGCTGGGGATGAGCACAGCCCCCTCCCCTTCCCTGACAAGCAGGTCACATCCCCTTCTTGCTGGCAGGTCGCCCCGCTACGCATCACTGTAGAGCTTTGGTTCTTGATTCCTCGGTGCTGTGACCGAGGGGTTCCCTGCCTGGACACCCGAGGAGGCAGAGGAGGAGGAGGCTCCACTGAGTGTGTGCATCCTTCACTCTCACTTCTCTGAGTGGCCTCGCAGGCTGTGGTGGTGTCTGGTACGAGGGGTGCTGCTCTTGCATGCAGAGACACATTTAGGAAGGAGAAACCTCATCCTCAGTGGGGCTCCCTGGCTGAGATCTTCTCTCCGTGCTGTGCCCCACCTGGCCACCATTCCCTCTTGTCATAACCACCTCTGGAGTGTTGCTGCCTGGGCTGGGAGGATCTGCTTAGCCATGAATCTCCCACCTTAGTTGTGCCAACGAAGCTGTGAAATCCGTGTTGGTACCCTTGTTTTCCTGGCAGGATCTGTGGCATGCACAGCTCGTTGTTTCCGGCCGGTCTCGGTGACTCTGCACACGTAACCCATTGAAGCTGACTGTAGCTCTGTAAATATGGTTCTTTTTGTGAGCAGCTGCTCCCCTGGTGCTGGTGTTTGCTGAGCCCCCAGTGCCACCCCCAGCGTGGGCAGCAGCTGCCAGGCTGCCACAGCCCTGGGCCCTGCAGCTGAAGCAGGAGAGGGCTGGAGTCCAACGCACACTACAAGCCCTACCTGGAATGAAGGACCTCTCTGCTGCAGGAGGACACATCTGGGGGGCCCAGGGCATGCTGAAATGTATCTGCATGATGGTGAACTATGTATGCAAAGCACTTAAATCATGGGTACTGTATGGGGCGAGGGCAGGGCTGCCCACCCTGCTGCAGGTAGGGTACTGTGTCTGAGCTCAGAGGGCCCCAGGGCAGCCCAGGTGGGTCTGGAAGAGCTTTAAAAGCTGAGCTGAGAGTTGAAGCCATGGTGGCATTTGCTTTCCTGGGTTATCTCAGCTGCCTGGCTGGAGGAGAGTATTCTTGATCCTCTTGATTTGCCAGAGTGGCTGGTTCCCTCTCTGAGGCTCCTCCTTGGGACAGGCAGGTGGATGCCATGGACTCTGGCACTTCTGTTTCTTGTTGCAGCTTGGGTTCTGCTGGACCCATGGGGTGCTCTGTGCTCATGCTGTGCCTGCATCCTGTCCTTGATGTGCCACCTGCATTGGGGACTGCACTGTCCCTCCCTCCCTGGCCAGCTCTGCTGCTTTGCCTTGCTCTGGGCTTGTCCCCAGATCCTTCTGGAGCTGGGGCTGCTGGAGCAAACATCCCATTCCTGTTGCTTGTGGCAGCTCTCTGCTCAACTGTACAGCCCCATTCTGTGTTCTGCATGTTCTCTCCAGGCCGTGGGCCCTGGTTTTTGGGTCTGGTTTGTCAGTGTTTGGTGCTCAGGTGCAGGCAGTGGGTCAGGGGAGGCTGTGGTTGGCTTTGGGGATCACTTGGGAAAAGCTGCCAGGGATGAGTAAGGGAATAATTTGGACTCGGGCACGTGAGAGATGAGGGCACGTGGGACTGGGGCAGGGAGGCTCAGCCCTCACAGCTCTATCCTGAGGCCTCCTGGGGCCTGCAGAGTGACCAGGGGGCTGCACCAACACTCCAAAGCTTTGATAGTGTTCCACACCCTTTCAGCCTGGGGACTCTGCTGGTCCTGTGCTTGTCCCTGCACTTCCAGCACATCCCCAGATCACAGGACAGGCTGCAGGCAGATGGGATCCTCAGCCCCTCATCCCATGGGCTCCTCCACCACCACCCCTAAACGTGAGCTTGGGGCCAGTCCTGCCTGGGGGGATTGCTCCCTGCTCATGCCAGGACCTGCTGAGCATCTGGAAGAGTCTCAGCTTGAAGCTGTCACCTGTCAACACTCGCTTGGTGCTCACCTGGCTTTGCTGCCCAGGGAAATTCCAGCTTCACTTTATCCTGTGTTTTTCTCCTTTTGGCTGAATTTCTGTTGTTCTCCCTGTGCTGTCCCTTCTTGCTGTCCAGCCACAGCCCAAGGGGGGGTCACAGTCACCCCTCTTGCAGCACTGCCTTCCCTGCCTGCTGGCAGCCTGTCCTTGACAGGGCACTGCTCCCAGGGTCCTGTGTACGACGAGGAGGAAGATGCCCTTCCCCAGGGCTGCCTTTCCCTGACGGTGCTTCACTCAGCTCCTTGAACAGCAGCTTTCCCCTGCTCTCCCCGGGCTGGGCTCCCCCAGCATAAAAAGCTCGTTGTGATTTGTCCTTTGCTGCTTTGGCTCGTTCTGAACCTGGCCGCGTTTTGAGGCTGTGCTTTGCTGCTTGTGACGCCCACGTCCCCCGGCCGAGCCGCACGCCCGCGTCCCGTGGGTGCCACATGGCTGTCCCTGCTCCCCGGGGCGCAGTTTGGGGCTCGTCCCTCCGTGTCCCTGCTCTGGGGGGGCTCCCCCGTGTAACCCCCAAGGTGCCAGTGGAGGCTTTGTGCTCGGAGAGGACGTGGTGGCTGCGTGAGGTTTTAGTTTCTAGGTATATGCAATAAAGAATAACCTGCCCCCCCCGAGCTGTCCGTTACCAGCAGTAGTGCTCTCTGCTCTTTCTGTTGATGTTTACTAATGTAAACCCAGTATTTGTTACTGTAAGAGGATTTTTTTTTTGTACGGTACTTCGAAAAAACCCACAAAAAACAACCAAAAAAAAAAAAAAAAAGGAAAGAAATAAACAAAATAAACCGAGTTAATGAAGCAGGCTGCTGGATTGCTGTGGGAGGTTGTGCGGGGGCAGGAGAGCGGTGGGGCCGTGCCCCAGTTCCTGGGCTGGGTGCAGGATGTGACCCATCGCGCCAGGATTGTGCTCCTCGGGTTTGTAGGGCTGGGACACGTGGGGACGGGAGCTGAGAAAGGGCCGGAAACAGCGGCTACAAACCGGGGGAACCACGAGGCTCCCGTGATTGAACTCGGGATGCCTTGGGCTGCATCCCGGTCCCGCACCCACCGCGGGCTGTACCGGCCCCCAGCCCCGCTTGCGGCTCGGGGAGAGCTCCACGCGTGGCTGCTCCGGGCCGGGTTTCACTGCCCGAACCCCCGGGGAGCCGAGTCCCAGCTCGGGGCAGCGGGAGCGGCGGCGGAGCCCACGTGGGGCGGCGGCGTCACGGGAGGCGGCGGCCGGGGCGGCAGGAAGGGCAGGAAGGGCCGGAGGGCGGGCACAGCCCCGCTTTAAAAGTCCCCGCTGGGACGGGCTCATTTCCGCGTCACCCCGGCGTCCTGATGGCCCCCGCGGTGGCGCTGGCTGTGCTGGTGGCCCTGGTGGCCCCAGGGCTCGGCGCGGCCCCCGGCTGTGATCACCCTGCCCACCGCTGGTGCAGCTCCCGGGACGCCGCCGTCGCCTGCCAGGTCAGAGCTGCTGCTGCTGCTGCCGGGGCTGGGGACAAGGGCAGGGGCACCGGGACGCGGGGTCACTCCCGCCTGCCCAGGGACGCGGGGACAGGGTTGGGGCAGCAATGCCTGGAGCGAGTGTCGCTGAGGCACGGGCTGTCACATCCGATGCTCAGAGCCTCCGGTGCCACACGGGCACCACGGCATTCCCCAGATCCCCGGGGAACGGCTCTGGACCAGCCGGACCCTGCCCGCGGCCCCTCCCCAGCTGCCCTTGGCACTTCTGCTTTTTAAGCATAAAACCGCTTTTTGGCTTATTCTGCCCCAAACAGAACCGGGTGGTGACAGCGCCCTGTGAACCCCACGAGGCTGCAGCTTCCCCCTGGCACTGGGTGCTGGGCCATACCCCCACCCACCCAGGCACATCCTGCTCTAAATTTGTTTTCCCCTGAAATATTTTGGGGAAGTTCTGGTGGAAAGCCCCGAAAACTCCCGACCACTCTCACTTCCCTCTAGTCCTGCACACCCCCATCTCCCCCTTTTTCCCTGCATCCCGGAGCTTCCCCCCATCCCTACAGATACTAGAATGGGGGTGCAGCATCCATACCCCCCGTGCACCCCAAAACCCTCCCGTGTGCAGGTGCAGAGCCGCTGCCCGAGCCTCCCGCAGCCCGCGGCTGCGCCCGTGGAGCTGAGCCTGTACTACGAGAGCCTGTGCCCGGCGTGCCGTGAGTTCCTGGTGCTGAGGCTCTTCCCCACCTGGCTGCTGCTGCCCGAGGAGATGCTGAGCATCACCCTGGTGCCCTACGGCAACGCCCAGGTAGGAGCCGGCGCTGCCGGCGCTCGCCCCGGCGGTGCCGCCGGCCCCGCTCATCGCACTCGGTCCCGCAGGAGAGGAACGTCAGCGGCAAGTTGGACTTCGAGTGCCAGCACGGCCCCGAGGAATGCTTGGGCAACATGATGGAGGTGACGGTGCCCGTTCCCACGGGGCTGGCACGGGGGGCTCCAGCAGCCCCTCACCGCCCGCCCTGTCCCCCTAGGCCTGTCTGATGCACGAGGCCAAGAACTTCAGCACCTACTTCCCCGTCATCTTCTGCCTGGAGTCGGGCAGCTCCGTCACCAAGAACCTGGAGGCCGTATGTCCCCCTCCCCGCCCCTCACTGCCCCTCACGGGGGATGTCCCTGTCCCCCTGAGCGTCCCCTGTGCCCGGCAGTGCCTGCAGATCTACGCCCCAGAGCTGGACAGCGGCCGCATCAGCGCCTGCGTGCAGGGGGACACGGGGGTGGCCCTGATGCACCACAACGCCCAGCTGACCGAGGCACTGGACCCTCCACACCAGTACGTGCCCTGGATCACCATCAACGGGGTATGGCAGGGGGCACGGGGTGCCAGGTGGGGCTGGGACACCCTGGGGACCCCTCTGAGCAGCCCTTGTCCCCCGCAGAAGCACACGGACGAGCTGCAGGCACAGGCAGAGGCCTCGCTGCTGGGGCTGGTTTGTCACCTCTACCAGGTGAGACGAGGCTCTGTGGGGACAGCAGGGCTTGGGGACATGTCCCCATTGCTGCTGGGGCTCTCATGGCTGCTCTCTGGCAGGGGGAGAAGCCTGAGGTCTGTGGGGGCTCCAAGGCCCCGAAGATCCAACCTGGCTGCAGGCGCTGAGGGAGCACAGAGGGAGAGGCCAATAAAAAGGATATTTTTATGGAAAAGGATCTGGAGTGCTGTGCTGGGGGAGCAGGGAGGGGGTGGTTGTGCCCTGCCACAGTGGGAAGGGAAGAGGGGCTGGGCACTGGGACTGCCCTCCAGACCTGGGAATTACCTGCTCCAGAGGGTCACAGAGAAGCCCCTTGAAGATTCCCAGGGAACTCAGCTGAGCACCAGAACATTTCCTCTCTCCAAGTCTTGGGAAGCAGCTCTGGTGTCCATCTCTGTCCTCACACTGACAGCATTAAAAAACTCAACCATTTCAGGAGCACTGGGGTCAGGACCATCCCAGTTCCCCATTCTAACCCAGCAGGTTTAGGATGGAATCTTTCCTTTCCTGGTGGCTCCCTGAGCACTCGTGACAAGCAATTCTCTCGAATTTCCCAGACCTGCTTGCCCCAGCAAGGCCATTCCCAGCTGGGGTCTGGGGGGATGAAATTCACCACAAGGACAAGGAATTCCTGATCCAGAGAATTCTCCTCACTACCTGTAGAACAACTCCTCAGTGCCAGGGCCCTGGCTGGGTGAGAACCAGACCCCAAATCTGCTTTGTTTTCCATCCTCCTCATCCTCATCCCAGAGGCTCCTGACTGCAGGGGCTGCTCAAAGCTCTCCTCACACAAGCAGGTGTGGGACTCATCCCACCCCATCCCAGCTCTGGCACACCCTGAGAGGCACCTGTAGCCTCCCTAAACCCTTTCCCAGAGGAGCTGGGGAGGCTGTGAGAGCAGGAGGGACACAGGGAGCCCCCATATTCCATCCTGAGAGATGCCAGAGAGCCTTGAGCAGCCATCAGCCGGGAGGAACCACGGCCCTGCCACCACAGCCTTCACTCTTGTCTCAGGCTCAGCCAACCTGGGCACCCCTCAGTGTCCCCACCACCCCAAGGACAGCAAGGGAGGGAGCTGCAGGCAGGGACCCTCCTTCCCTTGTCTGGCTGCACCTCAGGCAGCAGCAAGGCCTGGAAAGATAAGGGGGAAAAAAACACCCAAAAAAACCCAAACAAAACCAAAACGAAACAAAAAAAAAAAAAAACCCAACAGAAACAAAACACCAACCAAAAAAAAAAAAAAACCAAAACAAACAACAACAAAAACCAACAAACAAAAACAAACCCCAAAAAATCACAGCATCAACCAGAGAGTGCCTGGAAACTTCATCTCTCTTTATTGTCCATTTCTCATCCAAAACCTGGACCCCAAACCCAGCTCTCTGGGCCCTGAGCAAGCACAGTCTCACTGGCATGAGCACAGCACAGCTCCTGCTGCTGCTCAGCGTCTGCCTCGAGCATCGCCCGTGCCCCAAAACTTCTGTCCCCTGGCTCAGCTGCTCTGCCACTGCCCACAGCTCGCAGGACCATAGGAAAGCCTTCCTCTCGAAAGAAGAAGGGGAAAAAAAAAGACCATGAGCACCCCTAGCCCTGAATTGAAGAATTCTCAGCGCCGCAGGACGAGCTCTTCTCTCCCGAAGCTGCTCCTGAAGCTCTCGGGGCTGCGGGGCAGGGCCAGGACCCCGTCCCAAAGGCCGAGGGGCTCGGAGACCCCCTGGGCATCACCGGGGGCACCTTTGGGACAGAGGCCGCTGCCCCAGGGTGTCCAGGACCCCGGCGCAGCCCCCGGGCGGCTCTCGGTGCCCGCCCCGAGCGGAGGGAGGAAGGAGCCGGGGAAGGCGCTGGGATCTCTGAAATCGCTGCCAGGCCAGGTCGGTGCCAGCGGCTCCTGGTCCAGGAGGAAGGACAGCGACCCTGCAGCATCATCGGGCTCGGGAGCGCTGCAGGGCAGGGAACCCTCCCTGGGGCTGCGGGGGAAGCTCAGAGCCGCCGGCGACGCCTTCCAAGGCGCTCTCTCCTCGCTGAATTTCTTCCTTCCTCCCTTCCCGCAGAGCCGCACCACCCTGATGCTGCCGTGCCAGTCGCGGTGCCCGAGGCTGTCGGCGGCGCTGCGGGCGCTCTCCAGGCTCTCGTACTCCACCAGGGCACAGCAGCGGCTCAGCAGCTCCGGGAACCTCGCCGAGTACCTGCGCACGTCCGAGGGCAGCTTGCGGCCCGGCCGCAGCAGGCGGATGGAGGCGATGGCTCCGAAGGGGCTGAACATCCTGGTGATGGTGTCCAGAAAGTTTTTCTGCAGGGGCAGGTCCTGCTCCCGCGGCTGCAGCTCCCAGGCCAGCAGCAGCTTGCTCGGGGGGACGCTCAGCAGGTGCTCGGGGATGGGGAGGCGCCGCCGGACTTTGGTGCCCTCCTTGTTCACCTCCAGCAGCGCCGAGAACTTGAGGGCGTAGAGGGTGAGGCGCCAGTCCCGGGTCAGGTATTTCACCTGGGCACAGAGGGGACGGGATCCCAGTCACCCTGCATCCCCCACAGAGACAGGGAGCACCCGAACCCCCCTCCAGGCAGGCTGTGGCCCCCGCTGTCACAATGTCCCCCGTGTGTGTGAGCAGCTCTGGGATCTGCAGGCAGCCCCAGCGTCCCCCAGGCTCTGGCAAGGAGCCACAGCTTCCCCCTAAGCCACACCAGCATTTCCCTGGATTTCTTTTGGTTAAGGAGTGATCCCTTCCAAAGCAGTCCATAGGTAGAAGAGGTGAATCCAACCCTGGGGGTGATTTGAGGAGCTTTCCCTGCTCCCCTGGGCACTGAAGGGGTGGAATCCCCATCACTCTGCATCCCCCACAGAGACAGGGAGCACCCTAAACCCTGCTCCGGGCAGGCTGTGACCCCATACAACATCCCCCAGGGCAATATTCTGTGTGAGCAGAACAGCTGAGACATCAGGGGACAGCACCAGCCCTGCCCTGGGCACGGGGAACAGCCCCAGCCGTGCCCACCAGCCCTGCCCAGAGCACAGGGAACATCCTGTACAGCTCCAGCCGTGCCCAGAGCACAGGGAACATCCTGCACTTCTGTGTGAGCAGCCCTGGGGTCTGCAGACAGCCCCAGCATCCCCCAGGATCCAGCAAGGAGCCACAGCTTCCCCCTAAGCCACACCACCAGCACTTCCCTGAGTGTTTTTGGTTAAGGGATGATCACTTCCAAAGAGTGAAGAGGTGACTCCAGCCCTGGGGGTGATCTGAGGAGCTTTCCCTGCTCCCCTGGGCACTGAGGGCAGCCCCAGGACGCACCCAGAGCTCCTCGCACACCCCACAGGAGGCAGCCTGCACCCCCAGCACCCACCTTCTTGAAGGATGTCAGCAGTTTGATGCTGACAAAGCCCATCTTGTTCTTCTGCACGTGTTTGAGCAGGAAGGCGTCCCTGGCCAGGTTCTCATCGGACAGGTAGAACTCCACCTGCGCCACGATCCTGCGCAGCAGCTGCGGGTCGGGGCCCGGGCAGGAGCGCTCCAGCAGCGCCACCCCCAGCTCGCAGGAGCTGCTGGGGACACCGGGCTCAGCTGCTGCCCAGGCCCCCGTGCTGGGACAGCAGAGACACCAGGGGACAGCCCCAGCCCTGCCCTGGGCACGGGGAACAGCCCCAGCCCTGCCCTGGGCACGGGGAACAGCCCCAGCCTGTGCCCACCAGCTCTGCCCTGGGTATGGGAAATGACTCCAGCCCTGCCCTGGGCACGGGGAACAGCCCCAGCCCTGCCCTGGGTAAAATGAACAACCCCAGCCTGTGCCTACCAGCCTTGCCCAGAGTATGGGAAATGACTCCAGCCTTGCCCTGGGCATGGGGAACAGCCCCAGCCCGTGCCCACCAGCCTTGCCCTGGGTCCAGGGAGCCCACCAACCTTGCCCTGGGCATGGGGAATTACTCCAGCCTTGCCCAGGGTACAGGGAACAGCCCCAGCATGGGAATCAGGTTACAGGGAATGACTTCAGCCCGTGCCCCCAGCCTTGTCCTGGGCATGGGGAACAGCCCCAGTCTTGCCCTGAGTATGGGGATTGACTCCAGCCTTGCCCTGGGCACAGGGGACAGCCCCAGCCCATGCCCACCATCCTTACCCTGAGTATGGGCATTGAGTCCAGCCCGTGCCCCCCAGCCTTGCCCTGGCACAGGGCACAGCCCCAGCCCAGCCTCGGGAGCCCCCCAGGCTGTATCAAGCACACCCCAGCCATGTCCCTTGTCCCAGGCCAGGCTCAGCCCTGCTCGTACCTGGGGCAGCTCTCCACGGGCTCCTCCTGGCCAAGCAGGGCGAGGGAGCAGCTCCAGGGGGGACAGAGAGGCCGTGCCAGGGGGGAATTCCTCGGTGCAGGCACCGGGGGGCTGCAGCTGGGCTGGGAATCGAGCCCCAGGGGCGCTCCAGGGCCACGTGAGGACATTGTCCCTTCACCTGGGGTGTGACACACAAGGACGGCGCTGGGACAGCTCAGCCAGCCCAGGCAGAGCCACTGCAGGAGGGGGTGGTTGATGGTTGTGTGTCCTTACCTGCTTGGTAGCAATGGGAGGAAATTCTAAGCTCTATCAGAGCACCCCAAACACCCCAGGGCAGCAACTCCAAAATACCCCAAAAGCTCCCCCCCCCAAAAAAAAAAAAAAAAAAAAAAGGCAAAAAAAAAAAAAAAAAAGAGAAAAAAAAAAAAAGAGAGAAAAAAAAGTAATTAAAAAAAAGGTAAAAAAAAAAAAGGAAGAGAGAGAAAGCCCCTGGGGTGAGGGGGGTGTGGGTTTATAAACACACCCTGGAGGAGCTGCAGGGGTGGTTCTGGACCTGCCCCCACACTGCCTGCTCCAGGTGAAACCTGTTTGAGGTTAAAGTGCCCCAGCTGGGCCCTGGGATCAGCCAGGCTCCTCCTGCCTCAGCTGCAGGGCCAGGCAGGGCAGGGCCAGCAGAACCTGTCCCCTCTGGTAGCCGGGGGGCAGTGAACTGCAGCACAAGGCCTCCGTGTCTGTGCCTCAGTTTCCCTGCCTAGTGCAGGGACAATGAACACCACATGGGGAAGGGAAGCCTCTGTCCAGGGAATCCTTTGGGCTCTCAAATCCTTTGGGCTCCCAATCAATGCTTTGGGCTCTGAGTGCTGCCAGGGCAGCAGGGAAAGGCAGAAACCTCCTGCAGGATGAAACCTCCTGCAGAAACATCCCCAGGCCAGTGAGGGACGGAGCAGGGATGGAGCCCAGGGCAGGAGGGGAAGGGTCTGGAATGACACATCCCCATGGCCTGAGCCCCTGCTGGGCAGCAGGGCAAGGTGAGGGTGGTGACACTGGGCTGGGGGCAGTGCCAGGGCAGGGGGCAGTGCCAGGGCATGGGGCAGTGCCAGGGCTGGGGCTGTGGAGCTCAGTGCAAACTGGAAGAGCCCCCCTGAGCCTCTCCTGGTGTCCATCAGGGCCTTGGCTGCTGTTCCTGTGCCCTGTGGCCACATGGACAGGCCAAGGGCTGCACTGGGAGGGGAAGATGCTGCTGCAGAGCAAATGATGGGAGAAGTTGCAGGCAAACAACAGGAGGTGGCTCTGGTTCCTGTTTTCAAATCCCTATTTTTGTGTTGGTTCCTTTTGAGAACTTCATCTCATTTCCCTTCTCAAGTCCCTGTCCCAGAGGGGCCTGTTCTGTGACACTGTGGGGACAATCCAGGAGTGCCAGACCATGACCCTGAAGCCATCCCAGCCAAGGGACACATTCCCAAGGGGACAAACAGGGGTGAATCCAGGGCTCATCCCAGCAGCCACGCACAGATTGGAGCTCTCCAGGGTGTCCTGGCTGTCCCCAGGCTGGTGGCCCTGCAGTGTCCCCTGTCCCTTGGGCTGGGCCACCCTGCCCAGCTGTGCAGGTAATGCTGGAGCTTGCAGAGGCCTGCACAAGTTCAGGTGCTGAAAGCAACTTTTGGACCATTTCTGCTTGGTTTTGATGGACTTTGGCCTGTCAGGAGTCCCAGAGTCAGGGCTGGCAGTCACAGGTGGTGCAGAGAAGGGGGGAGATCCTTTCCCTCCCTCCTGCAGGCCCCCAAAGCCCAAATGATGCTCAACCACCCTACATATTGTGTGCACAACAGGAATTTGTACTTAATAGATTCATTTATGCTCCTCTTTGGACATGTAGGTCTGTATTAGACTTGAAGTTCTGCCCATATAAATGGAATAAGGTCATGTTCTGTATGAGTTATTGTGTATTGCTTGCTATAAGTGAAAGCTTGATATCTATGCATCATTTTGTAACCTTCTCCAGGAAAAAGGAGTTATTTGCAAGCCATGTATTCTTCCTGGATGGCTGGGTTTTCCAAAAATGCTGAGTTTAAATCTTTACAAAGTACAGGTCAGGAGTTACATTGTTTTGGTTATTTAGAATAGAAGTCTCTTGACTCTGAAATTAAGGGTACAGTAGTTACTCACTGATGCTTTGAGATGCCTTACTGTTTAGTTTTTGAAGTCAAACTGAATCAGGAGAAAAATTCTCATTAAAACACTAACCAGAAAGAATGTTTCTTCCCAAAGCTCCAGGGAAGATGCTCCAGGAGCTCCTTCCTTGTGCCAGGCACTCCAGGGTGTCCTGGCTGTCCCCAGAGCAGCAGCACCCCCAGGCTGGTGGCCCTGCAGTGTCCCCTGGGCTCTGCCACCCTGCCCAGCTCCAGGGCTGCCCTTCTGGGATGAGCCACAGGGACTGGCAATGTCCAGCTGCTTCTGGAAAGTTCCACCCCTCTGATTTCCCCAGGTTTGGTGGCACCTCCCCTTCTCCTGCCACCTCCTGGTGCTCTCTGCTGCCTGGGAAGAGGTGGAACACGAAATCCTGAGATGCTTGTGCAGAAATCTCTGCAGGATTTGCCCGTCTGGGAGGGCTGATGGAGCCAGAGGCAGCTGAGGATGGGGGTGGAGGTGCTGACAGGGAGATTTGGAGCTGTGTTTGCTTTGTGGTTAGAGGCAGACTTTTCCTCAGGGTCAGCAGGTGCTGCCCAGCTCCCCTGGGGGAAATGATCTCCTCTTCCAGAGCTGAGATTCCCAAAGGAAGATTCCCAAAGGAAGAGGCTCTGTCTGGTGCAGAACATCCCAAACACCCCAAGACTGGGCTGATCCAGAGGGACAGTGAAGCAAAGGCCCCCAGAGGCTGAGGCTGAACCTTCCTGAGGGGTCAGAGCAGGAATGACCCAGCCCTTGTCACATCCCTCCCATCCTCTCAATTAGTCTGGAAGATTAATTAGAAAATCCTCCCGTGGCCCTTGCTCAGTCTGATCCTCTCCTCCCCTTGTCACAGACATCTTTGATGGAAAATCCTTTCCTTAGGACTGTCCCTCCTGAGAAGCTGAGAGGCCTCAGGGACAAAATGTAAGCAATGGTTATCTGCTGCTGTGGAATGCAACAGGTGCATCTGGGATTGGTCTCATGTGGTTGTTTCTAATTAATGGCCAATCACAGCCCAGCTGGCTCAGACTCTCTGTCCCGGACACAAACCTTTGTTATTCTTTCCTTTTCTATTCTTAGCCAGCCTTCTGATGAAATCCTTTCTTCCATTCTTTTAGTATAGTTTTAATATAATATATATCATAAAATAATAAATCAGCCTTCTGAAACATGGAGTCAGATCCTCTCCCCTCATCCTCAGAGCCCTGTGAACACCATCACACCCCCTCTGGGTTATCTGACACAGCAGCTGCTGCTCCAGGGGGAATCTCCCTCCTGCAGAGCCCAGACCCTGCCCTGAACTGCTGCAATCCCCCTGGGCAGCTCCTGCATCCCCCCAGGCTGCTGCCCTGTGACCGTGTTCACAGGGCTCTTGGATGAGGGAAGAGATGAGGATCTGACTCCATGTTTCAGAAGGCTGATTTATTATTTTATGATATATATTACATTAAAACTATATTAAAAGAATAGAAGAAAAGGTTTCATCAGAAGGCTGGCTAAGAATAGAATAGGAAGGAATTATAACAAAGGTTTGTGGCTCAGTCCGAGCCAGCTGGGCTGTGATTGGCCATTAATTAGAAACAACCACATGAGACCAATCACAGACCCACCTGTTGCATTCCACAGCAGCAGATAACCATTGTTTGCATTGTGTTCCTGAGGCCTCTTGGCTTCTCAGGAGGAACAGTCCTAAGGAAAGGATTTTCCATCAAAGATGGCTGTGACACTGCAGCATCTCCTGGCACCTCTCAGGGACCTCAGAAGAAATGGGACCACGACACTCCTTGTGCAGGCCTGAGCAGTGGACACACATTTATTGCTGTGGGGGGTTTGGGTGCTGCTGCAGAGCTCCAGCATCTCCTTTGCACGTTGGCCTCCCTCAGAGGAAGAGCTGAACTCCCTGTGGCCCCCAGTGGCAGCAGGGCAGCTCAGATTTGGTTGCTCAGTTGTTTTTTCAGACTCTCTTATCTCATCAGCAGGATCCCAAGTGTGGACTCTGACCCAGGGGGGTTTTCATGGTTATGTGCAGTTAAATCTGCCTCTCTCACTTCTCTCCTGCCACTTCCATGTGAGACATTTACAGACAAACACCACCCTGGCACGACAGCATGGCACAGAGGGAGGATGTGCCTTTGCACACACTCTGATTTCAATGTGTTTGAAAGTGGCACAGCTGCCTGAGTGCCTCTGGGAATGAGAAAATCAGAGATTTGGGAAGAAGATACTCTGCTAGGCAATGCACATGAGACCCCTGGAAAAGCTCACACCAAACACTGCAGCACCAGAAACCATAATAATAATAACAACATTAATAATAATAATAAAAAGCTATTTATGACACGGCCTTTATTCACAGAGACATTTGCCCCAGGGCTTTGTTTTACAGATCCCCCACCTCCTCTGCCCTGTAGCCCACAGCACCCCAGTGCAGTCCACAGCATCCCAGGGCAATCCATGACCCCACAGGACATGGGGAAGGGGGATCAACCCTGCAGAGCCCCCCCAGCTCAGCCCCACAGATCCACCCCACAGGAAAAGGCAAAGGGATCCAGAAAGGGAAATGCCAGGGGAGTGCTGGGGGTCTGTGCCAGCCCCTCCCTACCTGGGATGTGCTGTGCTAGGCCAGGCTGGGCCAGGCTGGGCCATGCTGGGCCCCCTGGAGCAGGGAAATGGGAACAGGGCCCCCCTAAGGCACTGCAGTCACACCCCCTCACCCCTGCTCCAGACCCCCCTTCAACCTCAGAGCAGGACAAGGGGTGGGAATTTCACAAACCCCAGGATGTGGGACCGGTTCCTGTGTACCTGGGCACCGTGGAGGATGGGGATGGCCATGGGGTCACCATGGGATGGCCATGGGATTGCCACAGGATCAGCATGGGATTGCTGTGGGATCTCCATGGGATCACCACAAGATTGCCATGGGATCAGCATGGGATTGCCATGGGATCACCACGGAATCATCATGGGATCTCCATGGGATCACCTTGGGATCACCATGGGATCGCCATGGGATCATCATGGGATTTCTATGGGATTGCCAGGAGATTGCCAAGGGATCACCTTGGGATCACCATGGGAACACAACAGGATTGCCAGGGGATCATCATGGGATTGCCATGGGCTTGCCATGAGATCATGAGATCACCACAGAATTGCCATGGGATCATCTTGGGATCACCACAGAGGATCACCACAGAATTGCCATGGGATCACCACAGGATCCCCCCCAGGCACCATGGCACGTGGGACAATGGGCACGCTCTGCCTCCAGCTGCCACTGCCTCCGAGTCCTTTGGTATCTTGAGTTGGCATCCCAGGAGCCATGGGGTGAAGTGCCAAGCTGGGGAGCCATGGAAGCAGGTGGGAATGCTCATCCCATAGTCCCAGAGCACGGCTGTGTCCCTCAGGATGTGCAGCCTGGAGCCTCTCCCGGGGGGACAGGGGACACCAACTGCCCTGTGCTCCCCGTGCAAGAGATTTGGCAAAGCCAGAGCCAGGACAGCTGGTCTGGAAAGGCTGCAGGAGAAGGGCCAGGTATTTCTCCTTCTTCTTGGGCACTGATTGGTTCAAGTTTGTATCACAGTGAAGTCTGAGATGTGGGGAAGGAACCCAAAGCACCTTCCCTGAGAGAGCCAGGACAGCTCCTCCAGCCAGGCACATCCCACCTGCTGCTGACCACAGAGCCTTCCATCCCTTGGGAGCAGACTCTGGAGCTTCTCCCTCCCCTCTGGAGGGACACTGGCAGCCAAAACCAGCTCAGCCCATCCTCAAACACGAGTAAACATCAAGAGAAACTAAGAGGCACTATAATAACGCAGATCCGGGAGGGGCCGGGCTTGGCACTCCCCGCCTGGCTCCGGATGGATGGCTCGCTCCAGCCCAGGGCTCAGATGTCCTGCAGGGGGTGGCCAGGTCCAGCCCAGGGCTCAGATGTCCTGCAGGGAGTGGCCAGGTCCAGCCCAGGGCTCAGATGTCCTGCAGGGGGTGGCCAGGTCCAGCCCAGGGCTCAGATGTCCTGCAGGGGGTGGCCAGGTCCAGCCCAGGGCTCAGATGTCCTGCAGGGAGTGGCCGGGCTCGGTGCGCTCCCGTTTCACCAGCGGCTCCCCCGGGTCCCCCTCTGTGCCCAGCTCGATGTCATCTGCAAAGGACAGGGCTCAGAGCAGGGCACGGGGCCACCAGGAGCTGCCTGCCAGCAGAGCAGGCTGCAAGAGGCAGCACAAGGGTCCCCAAACCTCCCAAACCATCCCAACCCTCACAAACCATCCCAAACCATCCCAACCCTCCCAAACCATCCCACCCTGAACCCTCCCAAACCATCCCAACCTTCCCAAACCATCCCAACCTTCCCAAACAATCCCACCCTCCAACCCTCCCAAACCAACCCAACCCTCCCAAACCATCCCACCCTGAACCATCCCAAACCATCCCACCCTGAACCATCCCAAACCATCCCAACCCTCCCAAACCATCCCAACCTTCCCAAACCATCCCACCCTGAACCATCCCAAACCATCCCAACCCTCCCAAACCATCCCAACCCTCCCAAACCACCCCAACCTTCCCAAACCATCCCACCCTGAACCATCCCAAACCATCCCAACCCTCCCAAACCATCCCAACCTTCCCAAACCATCCCACCCTGAACCCTCCCAAACCATCCCAACCTTCCCAAACCATCCCAACCTTCCCAAACCATTCCAACCCTCACAAACCATCCCACTTCTCCAACTCTCCCAAACCATCCCAAACCATCCCACCCTGAACCATCCCAAACCATCCCAACCTTCCCAAACCATCCCAACCTTCCCAAACCATCCCACCCCGAACCCTCCCATACCATCCCAACCCTCTCAAACCATCCCAACCCTCACAAACCATCCCAACTCTCCCAAACCATCCCACCCTCCAACCCTCCCAAACCATCACTCCCCGGCAGGGAGGGCAGGTACCTTTGTCCAGCAGTGTTGGGGACAGGGATGTGAGGTCACCAAACTGAAAGAAAAAGGAGTTCTGGGGTCAGTGAGGCTTTGGGGAGTTGAGGTGCCAGACAATTCAAGCACCCAGGAGAGACTGTGAGCGTTGGTGGTGGAGAGCAGAAATGAAAAGCAACCACAGGTTTTGGGGGAAAAGCCTTTTGTTGCCATTTAAACCTCTGGGCAAACAACACACACAACAATCCAGGGCAGGGTTTAGCTCTGGAATTAAGGCAGAATGAAAGAATGGAAATTTTTCCATCTCCCAGGTGATGACCAAGTGCTGCTACAGGCAAAGGTGGTGCCTGTTCTCCAGCCCTTTCCACCTCTCAGACATTTCCCCTCTCCTACATTTCCCCTCCCTGCAAAGCCTTTGCAGTGATGTCTGAGAGAGTTTGGATCCAGGATGTGGAACCAGAGAGCTCCTTGTCTCTGGAGATGTGGTGAGGTCTGAGACACCAAACTGCTGCAACAATGCTGGAAAATCATGGAAAGCTGGGCAGGAGCTGAGGAGAGTGGGAATTACAGAATTCAGTGGGAGTGGGAGGACACTTCATCCTTCTTTGCTGGGAAGAATCAGCCTCCTCCTGGAGAGCAGGAATATTGCAAGGGTTGGATGGAGGAAAAGCCTGAGGAATGGGAGGCAGACTCTGCCTTTCCTGATCTTTAATGCCACTGAGGGAGGTTTTGCAGGGAACAGTGGGAGCTCAGCACTGCAGCTGGAGCAGAGTGGGAGGGCAGGGAAGGCAGAACCAACAGGCTTTGGTTTGCCTGGATCCCTACATGAGCTCTGTGGAAGCTTCCAGGAGCAAATGAGATCAGTTTTGAGTGTGTGGGCTCAGCTTTAAACCCACAGTAGTTTCAGCATTGCTGTCACAGGTTTATCAGGGGCTTTTAACTCTGTATTTCAGAGAGAAAAATTGGATGTGGCCTCAGCTAGGTAGGACAGGACCTGCCTGCAAGCCAGGCACCAGAATTACTGTGAACAAAAAAATCCCAAACCCTCACAAACAGCCCAAACAACCCCATCATCCTCTTCTTCACCTCAAAAATGGAGGGAGTGGCTGGCTGTGCAGGTAATGCTGGAGCTTGTAGAGGCCTGCACAAGTTTGGCTGCTGAAAGCAACTTTTGGACCATTTCTGCTTGGTTTTGATGGACTTTGCCCTGTCAGGAACCCAAAGTCAGCGCTGGCAGTCACAGGTGGTGCAGAGAAGGGGGGAGATCCTTTCCCTCCCTCCTCCAGGCCTCCAAAGCCCAAATGATGCTCAACCACCCCAAACCCAAGACCCACCAGCTCAGGGAAGATGCTCCAGGAGCTCTTTCCTTGTGCCAAAACAACTCAATAAATAATTTTTGTTGTAAAACAAGCCGAGGGCGCAGTGCGCTTTGTGAACCAGCGGTGTCTTTGGAGGAGCTGCTTCTTTTGGGTTGGTTTCTAGGGAATAAAGGGCTCTCACCTCTCCCATGACAGCAATTGGGGTCTCCCCTGTTGCCTGGGCCACACGATGCTCCACCAGGTAGAACATGTACTCGTCGTAGAGCAGGCGGATCAGGTGGAAGGAGCCAAAGCTGGCGGCGCTGCGCAGGGTGAGGTCCCGGATCACCATGGAGCTGGGAATGGGCAGGAAGCACAAACCTGGGCTCAGTTTTACATCTCTGCCATGGCTGATGTAAGTTCTGGACCCTGGTGGTACTGTGGGACCCAACACTGTCTCTGCCTCTGACCCAAAAGTATCAAAACCAAAAGAAATTTGGTTTATGGAGCATCCTATGCCTGTCCTGAAGGGATACCAGAACCACAGTTAAGCAGAGTTTCATGGGAGTAAAGAACTTGGCCTTGGTTTTAAGAAATTCAGTTTATGGAGCATCCTATCCCTGTTCTGAAAGGTTACCAGAACCACAGTTAAACAGAGTTTCATAGGACTGAAGAACTTGGCCTTGGTGTTAAGAAATTTAGTTTATGGAGCATCCTATCCCCTTTCTGAAAGGTTACCAGAACCACAGTTAAACAGAGTTTCATAAGACTGAAGAACTTGGCCTTGGTGTTAAGAAATTTAGTTTATGGAGCATCCTATCCCCTTTCTGAAAGGTTACCAGAACCACAGTTAAACAGAGTTTCATGGGAGTAAAGAACTTGGCCTTGGCTTTAAGAAATTTAGTTTTCTAAATGGAATATCTTATCCCCATCCTGAAAGGACACCAGAACCACAGTCAAGCAGAGTTCCATGGGAGTAAAGAACTTGGTCTTGGCTTTAAGAAATTTAGTTTATGGAGCATCCTATCCCCATCCTGAATGGATAGCAGAACCACTTTTAAGCAGAGTTCCATGGGAGTAAAGAACTTGGCTTTGGCTTTAAGAAATTTAGTTTATGGAGTGTCTTATCCCTGACCTGAAAGGTTACCAGAACCACAGTTAAACAGAATTTAATAGGAGTAAAGAACTTGGCCTTGGCTTTTCAAGGAGCTCTTTGCTCCCAAGCCTGATGCAGAAATACCCCAAAATGACAAAGAAAATGTACCTGTAGAAAGACCACTTCAACAGGAACTGCCTGGCTGCCTTGGGGAAGCTGGGGCTACCCTCGTGGTGCTTCAGCACCTGAGTGACCACATTGTCCAGCCAGCTGGCCCACTGGTCCAGAGAGCTCTGCTGCTGCAGAGTCAGCTTGAAATCCTGCTCCAGCTTCTGCACCATGCCCTCCTCACACTGGCACACCCACGAGGCCTGCTCCTGCTCAGGAGAAAGGGTTCACAGTTACTCCTGCCCTGCTCCTGCTCAGGAGAAAGGGTTCACAGTTACTCCTGCCCTGCTCCTGCTTGGAAAAAGGGCTCACAGTTACTCCTGCCCTGCTCCTGCTTGGAAAAAGGGCTCACAGTTACTCCTGCCCTGCTCCTGCTTGGAAAAAGGGCTCACAGTTACTCCTGCCCTGCTCCTGCTCAGGAGAAAGGGTCCACAGTTACTCATGCCCTGCTCCTGCTCAGGAGAAAGGGTTCACAGTTACTCCTGCCCTGCTCCTGCTTGGAAAAAGGGTTCATGGTTACTCAAGCCATGGTGCATGGTGTTGTATCCCAACCCAGGAATTAATTTCTAGCAGGTACAAGAGGATGATTCCACCCTTCTCCAGGACCCCTGCTCCAGCAGAACCAGCCCTGGCACTGCAGGAGGGCTGAGCCACAATTCCAATGGTTCTGCTGCCAACAGCCTGACCCACAGGGTGTCAGGCTGGGTTCTGACTCTGGAAGTGTTGGTTTAGTTCACTACATTGTTTATTTTATCCTTTTATTTTCTTCCCTTATAAAAAATTGTTATTCCTGCTCCCACATTTTTTTGCCTGAGAGCCCCTTAATTTAAAGTATAGAGCAATTTGGAGGGAGCTCTGTCAGTGTTGCTTTGGTTTACTGCATTGTTTATTTTATTGTTTACTACATTACTCTGTCAGTGTTGTTTTAGTTCACTGCATTGTTTACTTTATCCTTTTCTTTTCTTCCCTATTAAAGAACTGCTATTTATTCCCATTTTTTTTTTTTTTTTGCCTGGGAGCCCCTTAATTTAAAATTTACAGCAATTCGGAGGGAGGGAGTTCACATTTTCCATTTCAGGGGAGGCTCCTGCCTTCCTTAGCAGACAAACCAAGGCAGGGAGGAGCAGGGGTGGAGCAGTGGCTGGATGATAAGAATGCCCAGGCTAGGGAAGCAGTGTCCAGCCAACCTCCAGCCAGTCAAGCACTGCCCAGGCACAAAACCCAGGCCCTGTGCTCAGGGGGTGTTGTGCTTCAGGGCAAGTGGCCACGGGTAGAAACTCCAAAGCTGCAGGGCGCTGAAGAATGGGCGACTCAGAGCTTCTTGGGGAAGGAGGTTTTATTGGAACGGGAGGCGATGGGTCGGGGAGCTGAAGTCTGAGCCCCGAGGCAGGGAAAAGCCTCAGGTTTTATAGGGAATAGGCAGGGTTAGGAACAACAAATCAGAAGAGGGGTACAAAAGATACATTGAGAACTGACAACAGCATACAACCAACGGGAGACAGTTGTGGGCGGGGCCCTGGCCCCTGAACCAATCACCCAACACCCCAGCCAGAAGCTTCTGGAAAAAGAGGCAGGGGTGCTGGATGACAGGCAGGCGGCCAGGGGAGGGGAACAGGCAAGATACATGGGGGTAACCAGGACAACGTGGGAGGGGTACAGAGATTGGCATATACTGGAACCTTCGGGCAGAACCATTAACACAACAACGGGGGAAAACTGAACAAACATAGAACAAACCACAACACGGGGGGGGTCGGTGGGTACCTGCACGTTGGCGAAGTCCACGCGGTTGAGGTCGCTGAGCATCTGGTTGATCTGGGACGTGTTCTGCAGCACGGCGCGCGCCGCCTGCGCCAGGTGGTTCAGGGACGTGTACCTGCGCAGGGTCTGGGCAAAGGCACTCACCACCCCCACCTGCAACACACCACGGGGAAGCAGGGTCACACTGAAATATTGTATGGAAACCCTTTCGCTAGGATTTTTCTCTGAGAAGCCAAAGGATTTTCTCCTGAGAAGCTAAAGCTAAAGGATTTTCTCCTGAGGAGCTATCGCTGGTCAGGAGTCTCTGTACAAATCACAAACGGGATGGGGCTGCTGGGGAACACTTCTCAAGCTGTTTTATTTTCCAGCATCAGCCTCATTCCATGGTGATGACAGTGGGAAGATGCCAGCAGCTCACATCCCAAGTACTTAATGTTACAACTCACTTTATAAGTTTTTTGACCAATCACACAAAGCAAAAGCACATTGACAGTATTGATATCTGTATAGTGTATATTCTATATTGACAGTAGCTCTATCCAAGCACTATAAGCACAGGTACCTTTAGTTAAAACAATGCTTGCTTATTTCAAATACAATACCTACTTGTGAGCCTTGAAACACAATGCACAGAGCTCCATTATAAAGCTTAAAGCTTTCTAATATCTTGCTAGATAAACTCTTCTTTAGCTTAGGGAGTTATACCAGACAAGTGTTAATACACAGACCATTGTTCTATTTGTCTTTGCTTTTCTACATTTTACATATTTTTTCTGCTGATCTATCTCATGGTTACTGCTTGGCTCTAATCACAGTTCTGCTGTCTTTGTAGCTTTCCCAAAACCTTCTAAATTTATGGATTCCCACAAGAAGCCTCAGAAAAGAAATGGAAACAATAACTATCTGATGGCTGTGGAATGTAGTCTGGAGATGGTTTACCAACAAGTGTATCTTTGATTTGTCTCATGTGGATTGTTTTTAATTAATGGCCAACACAGTCCAGCTGTGTCAGTCACAAAATTTTATCATTCCTTTCCAGCTTTCTGATGTCTCCTTTCTTCTATTCTTTAGTATAATTTTAGTATATAATTTTCTTTTAATATAATATATATCGTAAAATAATAAATCAGCCTTCTGAAACGTGGAGTCAAGATTCTCATCTCTTCCCTCATCCTGGGGACCCTCAAACACCACCACAGCAGGGCAAGCTCTGCTCTCTGCCCAGCCCTGCAGGCATCAGCACAGGCAGTGCTGCAGTCACAGCCATGGGAGGGCTCAAAAAACGTGTGGAGGTGGCATTTGGGAACGTGGTTTAGTGGTGGCCTGGGCAGTGCTGGGGTTGTGGTTGGACTCAAATCATCTTAAAGGTTATTTCCAACCTAATCCTTGTGCCAGGCACTCAGAACAGCTCAGTCAATCCTTGGGCACAGGTGGTTGTGAAGCAGGTTGAGGGCACAGGGTGGATCATGAACCAATGGTGTCTCTTTAGGTGCTGCTCAGTTTGGGTTGGTTTGTAGGGAATGAGGGATTCTGACCCCTCCCATTAACATCTCCCTGGGTGCCTAGGCCACACAATGCTCCACCAGGCAGGACAGAACAGCAATGGAAGGACCCACACCTGAATATTCTATGATTCCATTATTTATTCTCTTTAATCTACCAGGTTTTCACACTCTGCCTCCAGCAGAGACCAGCAAGGTGGGAGAAGGCAGCAAGGATCCCTGGCTTTAGGAGGGCAGGAGCCTTGGGGCAATGCCACTCACTCCTGTGCTTTCCAGGCTTTTCCAGCCTCATTCCAGGGCAGAGATAACAGGGAATGGTCCTGGCCCCAGGGCTGCCAGAGCTCCAGGAGGGTTTGGACACCACTCCCAGGGATGCTCAGGGTGAGATTGTTGGGGTGGCTGTGCAGGGCCAGGGGTTTGTGATGATCCCTGTGGGTCCCTTCCAGCTCTGGATGTTCTGTGACTCTATGATTTTCTCCCACAAAGCTTTATCTGCAATTTCAGGGCACAGAAATGGCTCCATGGACAGAGAATCATCAACTTCTGGTAGAAAGGAACTTCCCCCCCCTGTCCTCCCACTCCTGGCTGATTTTGGTTCACAATCACCCATTGCACCATGCCAGGTGCAGGAACTTCTGCAAGATGCAAACACACACTGGGCCCATCTCTGCTCACCTTGGTCTGCACGACCTGGGGGGGGAATTCACTCATGGCATTCATCAGCCACCCCTCCAAGCTCTTGGCAAAGTTCCTGATGGCCTGGGTCAGCGTGCCTGCAAAGAAGGCTGCACAGTCAGAAAAGCTGCTCTGGGGCATTTTTAGTTACCATTTTCTACCTTAGCACTACTGGGAAAGCCCAGCCTGTGGTCTGGTTAGCTGAGATGTCAACTCAGCATCAAGGAAATCAGCTGGGTCGATACACCTAAACTATTCTTTGATATTATTACTCAAAACTCTTCTTATTATTCTTTTTCTTCCTCTTTTTCATTTTTATTTTTCATTTTTTTTTATTCTTACTCTTATCCTTACTCTTATTCTTACTCTTATTCTCATTTTACTCTTATTCTCATCCTTATTCTTAATCTTATCCTTATCCTTATTCTTATCCTTATTCTTATCTAACTCTTATCCTTATGACAGTTAGACTTAATGATCTTAGAGGTCTTTTCCAACCTAAACATTTCTGTGGTTTTTTTTATTATTCTTATTTTCTTTTGTCCTATTCTTATTCTTATCTTACTCTTATCTTTATGACAACTGGACTTAATGATCTAGAGGTATTTTCCAACTGAAACATTTCTATGTTTTTTTAAATTATCCTTATATTCTTATTCTTACTCTTATTCTTACTCTTATTCTTATCTTACTCCTATCCTTATGACAGTTAGACTTAATGATCTTAAAGGTCTTTTCCAACCTAAACATTTCTATATATTTTTAACTATTCTTACTTTTTTTTTTTGTCCTTTTCTATTTATAGCCCTTCTGAGCATTTTTCAAGCATTGAAATTGGCTCTTCAGAGACACCCTCATGCCCCAGCTTGTGACAGCCCTCAGAGGGACATTTGGGAATCCAAATCAGAGAGAAAACTCTCAATACCCCATTATTAATCTCCCAAAAAGTTGACCCCTAATTTCTGGGAGTGCAGTCAGGGACAGGATGGTTCTGTGCAAACAAAGACCTCCAAGGAGCCACAGCCCAAAGAGCTCCCATATCCAAACTCCTGGCCAAAACCAGGAGATGTGAAATGCATCACACCAAATTTAAAAGGCAGGGGAATTGCCAGGGGGTACAAAATATCCCTCCAGAGCAATGCTGCAGGAGGAACACTGCTCTTACCATGATATTTTAGCCAAGACAAACACCTCCAAGTGGGATTTTACAGTGGAAATCTTTGTGGCAAGTGGTGGCCAGAGTGAGACCAGGCTCAGGTGGGGCTGTGGGTACTCACTGGGCACTGGCCTGAGCACGTCAGGGATGAGGATCTCCACCAGGGCCTGGTACAGGATGTGGTCACAGCTCCTCATCCACTTGAGGATGGGCTCATACTTGCACAGGGTGATCAGTTTGTCCTTTGGGAGGGTCCCTTCAGGTTCCTCTTCACTGCAGGAGGAGGAGGAGGAAGGAGACAGAGTTAGCAGCAGGTTTGCATTCAGTGTTTTCCCCCTCCCTCTGCATTTCTAACTCCAGTTTTCAGCAGAAAAAAATCATCTTTGTGTGCCTTGCAAAAGGAAATGTTTGACTGCTCATACAGGTCTTGTCTCTGCCAGCACCTCCCTGTCCTTGGAGCCAGAGCTTGGAGCAGTTTTCCCTCAAATCCACACTCCTGGTGTTCCCTTTTTACCTTCAGAGCCTCTCACACCCCCTGTTCAGGGGGAGCTGAGCTCCAGCACTGCCATCTCAGCCAGAAAGGCTCAGCTGGATCCTCCCTACAGCCCCAGCTGCTCCCAAACCTTCCCTCCCCTCTCCTCTCACCCTCCTGAGCCACAGCCCTGGGGACAACAACTTTGCAGCCAAGGTAGGGGCAGGTGAGCTGATATTGAGAAGTTTTCAGGTTGTTTAACCCCTCCAAATGCTGAACATTTTCAGAAAGAAGGAGATTGAATGGTTGGATGAGAACAAAATATATTGTCTGTGACTGACTGGGGTCAATCCAGCTTGCATTATTTTCACTTTGTAGATGTATAAAGGCACAAGATATTTGTTACAAGGCAAGCAGAAAGAGCTGAAGCCTGAATTCACTGCCAGAGCTGCTCACCCACACATTATGCTGGGAATTGGGAATTTGGAAGGGTCTTTCCCCATGGAAAGGCTCTTTTTGCCCATCAAAATCATTAAAGCCAAGCCTTGGACATGCTCTAAAGGGGACTTTGAGCCTCAGGCTGCAGATTTTTAGTGCTGAACTCCATGGGCATAACTCCTGGAAAATCCCACTTGGAGAAACAGGTCAGGAAACCTGCTGGGAACCTGCTGTGAAGTGCATCCATGTTCTGCATCTTCCCATGTTTTCAGTGTGCCTCCTCCCTAATATTTGGGGTTTGTATTTATATTTATATATTAAGAAGGGGAGGGAGTGTGTTATTTACCTCTCTGGGTAAATGGCAGAGGTGTGAGAGCCCTGCAGAAAAGCTGCCTTCATTTTTCCCTGTGTGCCTAGAAACAGCTTCTGGGGTGTTGCAATCTGCCTGGGAGCTGTTCCCTCAAAAAATTGAGATTTTAAACCGAGCAAACACAGCTGCAGTGACTCCTTGCAGGAAAATATCCCCTGGGCAACATTTACAGGGCCATATTCTACTGATTTTTGAGGGATCTTTCCTTATTACTCAATGTTTTACCATTTTTCTTCTGAATAGAAAACCTTCATCTTTATAACCTCAGTAAGAGCAGACAGATTTGTGATAGAAATTTTAAGAAATTTTTTCAATTTTCTCTGTTTTCACTTATTTCCATTCCCCTGGCAGCAGCTCCCAATGCATAAAGGATGAGGAAGAGGCACAGCAACGAGCCAGGCAGGAGTGAAAAGATGAAAGCAGCTTTGTTTGCAATGATCTGCCTCAAAACAAGAGGCACTGACAGGTCTGGGCAGGCAGGCAAGGCAGAGAGTCAGTCTGGAAATCCCTAAAACCTCAGAGAATCCCTAAAATCTGAGCAGGGAATCATCACTGGGGAAAGCAGGAGGTGCAAGGGACATGGATGAGACCAATCAGCCTCAAATCACCCCGGGGGAGGTTTAGATTGGATATGAGGGAAAATTTCTTCACTGAAAAAGTGCTCAGGCATTGGAACAGGCTGTGGTGGAGTCACCATCCCTGGAAGTGTCCAGAAAAGGTGGGGATGTGGCACTTGGGGATGTGGCTGAGTGGTGACTCCAAGAATTCACAGAATGACCAGGTTGGAAGAGACCTCAAAGATCATTGAGTCCAACCCAGCCCCAACACCTCAAAACTGGTGAGGGCTGATAATTTATATTGTGGAATCAGATGCAGGGGAATGAGAAGCTCCTTTTGTAAGCTCTGAACTTTGCATTACAATATTAAACACTTCCAACTCTCTTTGTCACAGCTCTGCAGGGCAGAAAATACTCCCAAATTCTCCAAAGCACTCATTTATGCTGATTTTCTGCTAGGTTATTTTCAGATACCAGGAGGTGTTTTGGAATAGCAAGCACACAATCCTATAGCTTGCTTTTCTTTCTATTTGGTCTATCTAAAAACCAGAATGACTGAATATCTCAGACAGGATTTTCTCCCCACAATAAGTTTCATTTGAAGGGCATAGATTTGTACCTGTAAGATCATCTACCTAAAATCTTAGCACTGAAGAAAAACAGGCTTTAGGCTCAAAAAGACTAAAAAAAAACTTCATTAATGTTAAAAAGAGATCATTAATGTTAAAAAGAAGGGAAGCAGGGGAGTACCTGGAGGGCAGAGCAGTGGGGCCATCACTAGGGGGTGCCTTGGGACTCCAGAAGGATTGCCACAGCTTCTCGATGTAGTGGAACTGGAGGTGCATCACGACATCCAAAGTGGCCTGAGAGCAAAGAACACCACGGGGTGAGCACTCAGCTCCAGTGCTGCCACCCACAGGAAATCATTCACATGAAAAACAACGGAATTGGCACTGTTGGAGTGACCAACTTAACATAAAAGAGGTCACATGGTGACAAAAAAAATCAATATTTGAGTTGTAATTGCTGGCAAATGAAGCATTCCCAGCTTTTCCTAAGAGCTGGTCACTTGAGTGATGCCCCATGTCAGTTAATAAATCAATTACAAATAATCCCCAAAGAATATTGCAAACAATCACCTCACAGTGCCTCCTGTAGAGAACCTGCAGAGTTTTCACGTCGTTCAAGGTGAAACCTTCTTGTAAGAGGACATTCCCAAGATCAGGGGCTGGGAACTCAGGAAAGACGTGGGTTACATCTGGGAACAGAAATTGGGAGAGATGGTGAGGGTAAGGAAAGCTCAGAGTGCAGCTGAGCACAAGGTGCTGCTGTCACTGGAGGCTCTTTCATGTTCCAGCTGGGATGAGAGAGGAAAAATGAGATCATTTACTCCTTTCCCTGATTTGTGCTGAGAAAAAGCAAACAACTACAGCCCAGTGGGTTCAGTGGGGAAAGGAAAATGGTTCCTTTCTGTTTGTAATAAAAGAAATAAGAAAACATTATCCTCATCTACCATCTATTAGAATTTCCCTGAAGCCTGGAAATGTGTCTCTGTACAATGGGGAATAGAATTGGGAAGCAGAGGCGTCAGGAGCTGGGATTTGTAGTGGAGACACAGACCCAGGACCAGCAAATCCAGAGAAGGTCAATATGGATCATCTGCACCCAGATCCCCACTGCAGCCTTTGCAAGGAAGGGAATTGCTTCCCTCCTTTTTCCAGGACCTCCACTATTCCATGGAATTTAAATAAACCAGATGGATTAAAAAAATACTGTGAGAGACCCAACAGACCCATGGGCTCAAGGAAAAAACCCTCCTGGGGAGAGAGGAGTCAGGAGATAAACTTAGCAAGTGTGACACTACAAAAACCTATAGAACACATCCTATATAAAAAATATATATCTGAAAAAAAATTATATATATATATATAAAATATACTATTATATATATAATTTATATATAACATAAAAATAAATAATATATATATAATTTTAAAAATCTACAGTATATATATGTATATACACTGTAGATTTTTTAGGAAAGCCCAACAGAGTCAGGACTTGCTGGATACATATAAATAAATAAATAAGATATAATAATATATAATATATATACTAATATATATAAAAATTTATATATAACATAAAATTTAATATTATATATATTATTTAAAAATATTATTTTTTATATATATATACATACTGTAGATTTTTTAGGAAAGCCCAACAGTCAGGACTTGCTGGATAAAACCTTCCCTTTAAAGCCCAAATCCCTGATGTGGAATAATTAATAATTGATCACCAAAGGAGTGTCCTCACCTATGAACTGCTGGTGGTGCTGGCACTGAGCAGCCACTGACTGCTCGGGTGTGGTGTGGGGGGTGCTGTTGGATGCACTCTCTGCCATCCCATCCATCTTCTGGGCTGCTCTGTACCTAAATTCCAACAGAATTAGGATGGATTAGGATCCACACAGACAGGAGAAAACACCTCTATGTTATTTAGAACACACAGCTGTGAGTTCATGGAGTGGATGGTACATTCAAGGCAAACACGGTGAGGGCTGATCATTTATATTGTGGAATCAGATGGAGGGGAAATGAGAAGCTCCTTTTGAAAAGCTTCCCCAAGACAGAATTAAAAGGGCTGAGAAGTTTGGTGACACCAAAAAATCACAATAGAGAAGCAGAGCTGCAGTGGGGTCCAAACCCATAACCCTGAGATCTTACGGTTGGCACCCAAGGTGGGGCTCAAACTCACAACCCTGAGATCTTGCAGGTGGCGCCCAACGTGCGGCTTGAACCCACAACCCTGAGATCTTGCAGGTGGCGCCCAACGTAGGGCTCAAACTCACAACCCTGAGATCTCACACTGGCGCCCAACGTAGGGCTTGAACCCATAACCCTGAGATCTTACACTGGCGCCCAATATGCGGCTTGAACCCATAACCCTGAGATCTCACACTGGCACCCAACGTAGGGCTTGAACCCACAACCCTGAGATCTTACATTGGCACCCAACGTGCAGCTTGAACCCATAACCCTCAGATCTTACATTGGCTCCTAATGTGCAGCTTGAACCCACAACCCTGAGATCTTGCAGGTGGCGCCCAATGTGCGGCTTGAACCCATAACCCTGAGCTGTTACATTGGCACCCAACGTGCAGCTTGAACCCACAACCCTGAGATCTTACATTGGCTCCTAATGTGCAGCTTGAACCCATAACCCTGAGATCTTGCAGGTGGCGCCCAACGTGCAGCTTGAACCCACAACCCTGAGATTAAGAGTCTCATGCTCTATGGGCTGAACGGATTCTCACACCCACTGAGTGTTTTGGGCAGGGCCAGGGGGCACCTACCTCTGCTTCTGGTGGATGGGCTGCTGCCTCATGGCCATGTACTGCGTGTCCTCCTGCAGGCGGTTCAGCGGCGACTCCGGCTTCAGGCGGATCCCGTAGTAGTGATATTTGGAATTTCCCCTGGAAATATCAACTTAGTCACTAAAAGTGATGGCCCTGGTTGCTTGGACAACACACCCAATTTTGTGCAGCACACGGCTGCCAAGCACTGTTTGTGTGGCTGAAGGGATAACTTGGTGCCTCAGGTTTGAGCTTTTCTATTTTTCAGGTTCTGTGCTGCTTTAGTGGGTGGGTCTGGGCTTCATATTAGGGGGTGGTGAGCTCTGTGCACAGAGCAGGGAGACAAAACAATTCCTGCTCCAGCTGGGGACCAAGGACAAATGATCCAAATCTCAGCCCCAAGAGCACAAACAACGTGGGCTGAAGAGAGAAAAATAGGAAGGATGGGACTTCATGGGCAAAAGATGTAATTGGACAATTAATTCCAATATACAAATGCAGCAGAACTTATAAAATTGTGAGACCCTGTGACCAGTTGTGCATTTTTGTGACCATTTTGGTTCATCTTGGCTGTAGCCCTGGCTGGGCTCTTGTGCTGCACAAGGTGGATCCATTGAGGCCTTTTAATAAATCCCTACTTTATTAACTAACTCTGTCTATTCTCTGTTCTAGCTCAGCCTTCACAAGGCATCAAACTAATGAAATGCCATCATCCCCTAGAAAATTTAAACCCACATGTGGCCAAGTGCAGTGGCATTTATTCCCGTAGATCCCAGAAAAGAAACATCTGAACCTCCTAAAGATCCAACAGCTTCTGAGTGCACCAGAGATGCTGCAGGAGGGTTGCTTTTTGATTCTTGACCTAGGTTGATAAGGAAGTGAGTTTTTGGAAGGTTGTGGTCAAACCAATCAGTGCTCAGATTTGAATATTGGCACCTGGTGTGGCCACTGAAGACGTGGATACACCTCTGAGGGACTCCTCTCTCCTTGATGAACTGAGAGTTGATCATCTGAGGGCTGGTGATGAACTAAGAGTTGATTATCTGAGGGGTGGTAACTGGATTGAGAATCTAAGGTTTTATTTTGTGCTGTGGTGGAAATTGGGGGGAGGAGGAATGTTTTGGAAGGTTTTCATTCTGAGTTCTCTGTGTGTTCCTTTTTACATATTGTAGGTTAATTAAGTTTTTTCCTTTATTCCTAAACTGGAGCCTGCTTTGCTCTATTTCTGGTCACATCTCACAGTAGCCACTGGGGAGAATATATTTTCCTTGGGGCACTGGCATTGTGCCAGCACCAAACCATGGCAGATTAACTGCAGATTGTGACCAACCTGGTGCCCAGGCGCCGTGTCCTGAGCCCCATGAAGACGGAGCGGATGAGCTTCCCGAAGGAGGCGGCGTTGACGGGGTCCAGTTTGTGCTCCTGGCAGTGCCTCAGGTAATGGTTGTAGAGGGAGCTCCGGGGCAGGCTCACACCCTCTGCTGTCTCATAGTTATCCAGCAGCCACTGCAGCTTCAGGCAGGGAAAAATAAAAAAATATGCAAGTCTGAAGAGAGCTGAGAAGTCAGGCAAGGTCGATGTTTAAATGTCCGGATGGAGAAGTTCAAGAGAACTGAGTAATTAATTTATATGGGTTAATTAACATAAATTATAATTTATACAACTTTATGGTAGTTTATAGGATAGCAAAAGCCAGTTTATAGGATGGTAAAATCCCCCAGCACAAACAAAACCAGTCAGATTTTTCATTAAAACACAGTCCTGCTGCCACCTCAGTGTCCACCTCGGGTTCAGATGAATTCCTGCAGACCTAAAATAAAGCTGTAAAAATTCACATTTTCCAAGGAAAAGAGATCTTGAGATATTGCCTAAGAGAAATAAATTTTAGGGGAAGCAAATTGATGCAAAGTCTTTATTAATTGGAAGATTGGCATGTCTGCAACTGCTCCCTTAACAATAAAATTAATGGTTGCCAAAGCAACCTTCAAAATCTGAGGGAATCCATCTACTTTGCAAAATTTACTGTCTGAACTTCTGACATGGCTGTTGATTAAAATTTGCAATTAATATAAATTATTTATACCAAGATAGTCTGAAAGGGCAGGTCCAGCACATGGTGTCAGCACAGGAATTCAAATGCAAAGCCCCCAGTCTCCTTTAATTAACTAAATGACTTCAGCACCAATAAAATGAGTGCTGTAATAATTGAATTTTGGAAGGAATTGGATGTACACATGCACTAATATCAACAGGGTGGGTAAGAGCCCTTTCAGTGTCGTGAGGGGTGTCTGGGATGAACATTTTGCAGGCTTCCCTCTCCCTCCAGACCTCCATCCCTGCACCAGAACCAGCTGCATTCCCGCCAGAACAGGGCAAAACGGATTTGGGTTGTGAAATCCAAATATCAGCCACAACATCTCCATACAACTGAGAGTCCAAGCAATTATGGGAACTGAGCATGGATTTAGCCTAGAAAACAGTGGGATTTGACAAAGCCCATGGAGCTGCACCCAAACCCTCTCCACTCCCACCCCAGTGTCCCTCTCTTCTCCCATTTTCTCTTGGTGACACCCCAAGGTCCCAGCTCACCACAAGGCTGCAGTTTTACATCAATAATTCTCTGAAAGACAACCTGAGCTGTGTGATGGCATCTCTGGCACCTCCACTGAGCTGTCCTTGTGCCCCACCCTGCTCTCACACAGAGCCTTGCAGCCCCCTCAGGGTGTGCTCTGTGGGTCTCCTTCACACACCCACATGGAAACCTCTGCTGCACAAAGTCAGCTGCATCCAAAACTGTAATTAAAATTATTCTATCCGGCCTGGAGAGGAGAAGGCTCCAGGGAGAGCTCAGAGCCCCTTGCAGGGCCTAAAGGGGCTCCAGGAGAGCTGGAGAGGAACTGGGGACAAGGCCTGGAGGGACAGGACCCAGGGAATGGCTCCCACTGGGAAAGGGGAGATTTTTGTGGGATATTGGGCAGGAATTGTTCCCTGGCAGGAACAATTCCCTGTGGAGGCCCTGGCACAGGTTGCCCAGAGCAGCTGGGGCTGCCCCTGGATCCCTGGCAGTGCCCAAGGCCAGGCTGGACAGGGCTGGGAGCACCTGGGACAGTGGGAGGTGTCCCTGCCATGGCAGGGGTGGCACTGGATGGGCTTTGAGGGCCCTTCCAACCCAAACCATTCCATGATTTGTCAGCTGGAGCTGATCCAAATCCAACCACAAATTCCTGTGACTGCACCCATCAGCTCTGGTGGCCTTTGGAGCTGGAAGGAAGCAAAACCCCCTGGCCACTTGTCCCTCTGTCCTGCATTTCAGGAGCCTCTTCTCCCCCTCCCACCTTCCCCCAGCTCCACACCACCCAGGGCACTCCTTGAGGTGATCCCTTCTCCAAACCCCACAGTTCCAATAAATGGTTTGTTAATGATCCATCATGACCCTCCTGCTCCCACCTGCAGCACAGACACCCCTGGAAGCCCCAAAAAATCTTTCTGTGGCCCTGAGCCTCCCCCAGCCATTCAGTTCCCTCTAACAAAAAATGGACCCCAGTGGTTTTGCCATAAAACACCAGCAGGAATTCAGTTTTTAAGTTGTCCACATCTATGTTAATTTTGGCCCATCCCCTATGTTTAAGAGATTATTGCTTAAGATCCTTTCAAATTTTTAAAGCAGGTATTTTATTTATCCTGTGGAAGATACTGAATGTGCATCAGATATTTATCCCCTAAATCTTAATCCTTAAGCCTTAAAAAAAATATAAAAGTTGTGTATTGCTATGGAAAATCCAGATACAGATAAACCTTCTCATTTAAATTTGATCCTGGGCATTTTTATTCTAATCTCTGATATTTCTAGAAGATTCCCTTCATTTCCCAGCTTGCTTTTCCTGCAAATGCCTTTTTATATTCCCTCAAACATTGCAGAGTTTCACCAATATGAACTCCCACTATTGAATTAGAAATTTATTATGAAGAACACAAAAGAGCTTAAAACAGAGATCTGTCAGAATAGAAATAATTTTCCAATTGTGATTTTTGTTCTTCCTGCACAGCTAATAACACATTGGGCACTTAAAATGAGAAAATTAAAAACTTTTTCCATCTGAATCTCTTCTTCTGTTTGCTTTCTGAATTTTATTCAGTAATGACAATCAGATATTCCCCAGTTTATTTCTGTTTATGCCATGATCAGGTTCAATAAAATCACTCTACAGCCATATGCTGCTGTGGTTGTTATTGGCACTACAGGGGAACATTTAATTTTCATTTCTACCTTAACTTTATTTCTATCTGACTGTTTGAAAAAAAACACTGGCAAAAACCTTATCCTGGTTCGATCCAAGGGTGGAAAAAGCCACTCATGGGGCTGGCTGAGAAAATAAAAACATTTTTTGCTTTTGAAGGTGCAGGTTTGGAGATGTTTCCTTGTGGCCACCTCTATGAAATATAAAAAAGAAACCATTTGTGGGTCATATTTAAGGTGTTTTTAGTTGGGACCACGAGCAGCAGAGCACCCAAGGCTGGGTTGGACAGAGCTCTGAGCATCCCTGGAGCATCCAAGGCTGGTTGGACAGGGCTCTGAGCATCCAAGGCTGGGTAGGACAGAGCTCTGAGCATCCCTGGAGTATCCAAGGCTGGGTAGGACAGAGCTCTGAGCATCCCTGGAGTACCTAAGGCTGGGTGGGACAGAGCTCTGAGCATCCCTGGAGTACCCAAGGCTGGGCAGGACAGAGCTCTGAGCATCCCTGGAGTATCCAAGGCTGGGTAGGACAGAGCTCTGAGCATCCAAGGCTGGGTTGGACAGAGCTCTGAGCATCCCTGGAGTACCCAAGGCTGGGTGGGACAGAGCTCTGAGCATCCCTGGAGTACCCAAGGCTGGGTAGGACAGAGCTCTGAGCATCCCTGGAGTATCCAAGGCTGGGTAGGACAGAGCTCTGAGCATCCCTGGAGTACCCAAGGCTGGGTTGGATGGAGCTCTGAGCATCCCTGGAGTACCCAAGGCTGGGTTGGATGGAGCTCTGAGCATCCAAGGCTGGATTGGACAGAGCTCTGAGCATCCCTGGAGTACCCAAGGCTGGGTGGGACAGAGCCCTGAGCATCTCTGGAGCATCCAAGGCTGGGTAGGACAGAGCTCTGAGCATCCCTGGAGTACCCAAGGCTGGGTAGGACAGAGCTCTGAGCATCCCTGGAGTATCCAAGGCTGGGTAGGACAGAGCTCTGAGCATCCCTGGAGTACCCAAGGCTGGGTAGGACAGAGCTCTGAGCATCCCTGGAGTATCCAAGGCTGGGTAGGACAGAGCTCTGAGCACCCTGCTCTGGTGGAAGGTGTCCCTGCCCATGGCAGGAGGTTGGAATTAAATGAGAATGAGCTTTAAGGTCCTTTCCAACCCAAACCATCCTGGTCCAGCTTCCTGCTCCCATCAGTGCCCTTCCATGGGCTCAGGTCCCTCACTGCAGCCCCGTGCCTCGCTCAGGGGAGCCCTAAAAGAACCTGCAGAGGCTGCAGAGCCTCCCTGGGCCATGGCACTGCAGCTCCTCCAGCTCTGAAACTGCCTCGTGTGGTTCCCCAGGGTCCTCTTCAGGCACTGCTCATCCCTTTTTTATTCCCACATGTCCCCAGACACCTCCCTGAGCAGGGACACTGGGGACAGCAAGGACCTGGAGGGTTCCTCAGCCCAGGAGCTGCACCCTCAGGGGGCCAGGTGGGGTGGATGAGTCACTCATGCTCAGGAGGGAGTTTGTTTGCTCCAGGGTTTGTAAGAGCACTTAAACCTTAGGCCAGACTATGAACCATAACCTAGACCAGAAGTTCTTCACTTCTACCCTGCAAGACCAGGGTGGGGAAGGTCTGATCAGGGGCTGGATGAGGCCCCCACTTCAACCTGCACAGCTTGTGGTCAGTGAAATCACTTTTCTACCTTTTGCTTTCCTTCCTCTGCCCTTTTCCTGAGTTTATTTCAAACTTTGTCCTGGATGAACAAGAAAAATCCTGCAGAGCAACACAACCCTTGTGCAGCACTTGAGGAGTGCCCAGCCTGGGGTGGGAGGGATGCTCACCACAGGAACTGCCTGATGCTGCAGGTTTGTGTTTCCCCAGCTACAACCAGAAACCTTCACTCTCCACCAGCTGAAATAAAGTTTGAGCTCCCCCAGGAGCCCTGGGCTGGAGTTTGAAATGAGAATAAAGAATCAGACTGGTTTAAAGTTCCTTTTGTTGTCTCAGGGTATTTATCTAGGGTGAAAAAGCCAAAGGTTTTTATTTTTTGCCCTAAGAATGACAACAAACCTGTTAGAGCAGAGAAACACCACTTTGTGCATGGGATTTATGGGTGCAGGACATGCTTGAGCTTCATCCAAACACGGGGAAAACAAAGTTCAGGGACCCCAACATGACCTGGATCAACTCAAATCTCACCCAAGCATGTGCTCATCCCTCAGTGCTCCTGCATGGGAGCCACAAACCAGGATGCAAAGGCCCAGCAGAACAGTGGGAATATCACACAAAGCAGGGAAACCCTTGGCAGAGTGAGAGAGAGGCCCAGCACATGGATTTAGCACAGCATTGTGACAGGAATGGGCTTCCTGAGGCACAGAGAGAGGGGAAAAAAAGGCATTCAGAGGCTTTTGGTGTGTGCTGGCTGAGGGGGATCTGTCCCAATTCACACCAAGTCATGCCTCTGGATTTACAAGTAATTTTCCAGCCACGTTTCAGTTGCAGTGAAAGGAAAAAGAGCTTCCTCCAATGTGTTTATCTGATTGCCAGCAATTTCCATTGCAAGGCAGATGAAATAAATAAACACATATTTATATTTATTATAAATAAATAACAGACTCCTGAGCATCTCAGCAGCAAACATTATCACATGGCACTTTTTGCAGCCTATTTGTCCTTGGGAATGGGCTGCTTTGGGCAGCACAGCTCAATCACAGGCTGCTTTGGAGTGCCTCATGCTGTTGAATACACCAAAGAAATAATTCTCCTACCAAAGCAGGGGAAAAGGTTGTAAATTCTGATTGTAACTTACATGGCTGTTGAGCAAACTGCTTTTGTGTGATGTAATCCCTTCATTTTTTTGTAGGTTTTCAATCGCCATTTCAAGCTAAAGAAAAACGTGCACAGGAGAGAGAGAGAGAGAAAAAAAAAAAGGGAAAAAGAAAGGAAATCAGATAGTTAGCAACAGCCAGGATTATTGTTTCTTTATTAATATTTGAATGATTAATGCTTTATATCAACAAGCTGGTGAAAAAGAGGCAAACAGATGTGGATGGAGCTGCAGAGGCGTTACTGGGACATGCAAATGGACACACAGCAGGGATCCCCACAGGGGTGACAAAGCAAGGCCAGGGGGGGTTTATCTTCCACTAAAAGCACTGCCTATTTATATATAAAAAGCAATTTTCCTCCTCTTTTTCCCTTCCTGCTGAGAGCAAACCATCACCAGGCAGATGCACTGCAGAGATTGGCTGCAGAGCTGGACCCAGGCTTCCAAGGACAGCTGGCAGTCATGACTTGGTCACCTCTTCATATTTTGTCAAAAAAACCTAAAAAATTAACTAAAACTGGTGTGCAAGGAGAGTGCATGAACTGGAATGGTCAGAGAGTGGCTGCAGAGCTGGACCCAGGCTTTCTAAGGAGAACTGGCAGTAATGACTTGGTTACTGTCACCTCTTCATATTTTGTCAAAAAAAACCCTAAAAAATTAACTAAAACTGGGGTGCAAGGAGAGTGCATGGACTGGAATGGTCAGAGACTGGCTGCAGAGCTGGACCCAGGGCTTCCAAGGACAGCTGGCAGTAATGACTTGGTCACTGTCACCTCTTCATATTTTGTCAAAAAAAACTAAAAATTTAACTAAAACTGGTGTGCAAGGAGAGTGCCTGAATGGTCAAAGATTGGCTGCAGAGTTGTAGTCAGGCTTTTAAGGAGATCTGGCAGTCATGACTTGGTCACCTCTTCATATTTTGTAAAAAACCCCTAAAAAATTAACTAAACTGGGGTGCAAGGAGAGTGCATGGACTGGAATGGTCAGAGAGTGGCTGCAGAGTTGGACCCAGGATTTCTAAGGAGAACTGGCAGTAATGACTTGATCACCTCTTCGTATTTTGTCAAAAAAACCCCTAAAAAATTAACTAAAACTGGTGTGCAAGGAGAGTGCATGGACTGGAAGGGGTGAGGGCTCTCTGCTGCTGGGAGCTGCAAAGGGAAGAAGGCAGGAGCCACATTTCAGTTGGGTGATTTCTCCCTCAGCAGCCAGGCTGGAACATTTGGTGCTGCCTGTTCTGGTTTCTATTGATCTCAGAGCAGCCAAGGTGAGACCTCCTGGCTCCTGAGGAGCCCCTCACCCCCTGGCTGCCTCCTGCTCCCCCCTTCAGCCCAGCTCTGGCTGCTGCCTTGTGCCTCAAGCCTCTCCTGAACCCTTCTTGTCTTCTCCATTCTGCTGCTGGGGCAGAACCTGGGCTCCTTGAGCAGATGGCTGCTGGTCCCAAAGCTCCAGTGCTCCTCTATGGGGAAAAAAAAATCCTCAAACCTCCCCAAAGCCCACATTAGAGCCTGCAGGAGCAGAACCTGTTTGTTTCCAGCAGATGTTCCCTGTTTGAGGTGTCCCAAACCCCATTATCTGTGCACAGGCAGGACAAGGACACAGAACCTGCAGCCAGAGCTCTGCTCTGTCCTCATTTAACACCCTGTGGGCACACCCACAAAACATCTGCAGATGATGTGTCCCTGTCCATGGCCTCCTGCCTGCCCTGACTCACCCCAGAGTGAGAGATAAACCCAGCCCTTCACCAAGCCAGGCCCTGTCACAGCAGGGTGGCA
This sequence comes from Agelaius phoeniceus, assembly GCF_051311805.1. NCBI lineage: Eukaryota > Metazoa > Chordata > Aves > Passeriformes > Icteridae > Agelaius > Agelaius phoeniceus. Next base: position 3,598,097 of record NC_135293.1, read on the forward strand.
GAGCAGAGATCAGACCCAGCTTCTGAGGTGACATCCAGCAACCACCTCCAGGTGTGAAGGTGCCACCACCTCCAGCACACATCCCTTGGTTCCCACCCCAAAGTGGAGCCACTTCTGGAAGGGTTCTCCCCCAATTCAGGCTCAGATTAGTGGGGTCTCACCCCCAGTTCAGGCTCAGATTAGTGGGGTCTCACTGCCTCACACATCCCCCAGTTCAGGCTCAGATTAGTGGGGTTTCACTGCCTCACACATCCCCCAGTTCAGGCTCAGATTAGTGGGGTTTCACTGCCTCACTTCTCCCTTAATTCAGCCTCAGATTAGTGGGGTTTCACTGCCTCACACATCCCTCAATTCAGGCTCAGATTAGTGGGGTTTCACTGCCTCACACATCCCTCAATTCAGGCTCAGATTAGTGGGGTCTCACTGCCTCACACATCCCCCAATTCAGGCTCAGATTAGTGGGGTTTCACTGCCTCACTTCTCCCCCAGTTCAAGCTCAGATTAGTGGGGTTTCACTGCCTCACTTCTCCCTCAATTCAGGCTCAGATTAGTGGGGTTTCACTGCCCCACACCTCCCTTAATTCAGACTCAGATTAGTGGGGTTTCACTGCCCCACAACTCCCCCAATCCAGGCTCAGATTAGTGGGGTTTCACTGCCCCACACCTCCCCAATTCAGGCTCAGATTAGTGGGGTTTCACTGCCCCACACCTCTCTTAATTCAGGCTCAGATTAGTGGGGTTTCACTGCCCCACACCTCCTCAATTCAGGCTCAGATTAGTGGGGTTTCACTGCCTCACTTCTCCCCCAATCCAGGCTCAGATTAGTGGGGTTTCACTGCCTCACTTCTCCCCCAGTTCAGGCTCAGATTAGTGGGGTTTCACTGCCTCACTTCTCCCCCAGTTCAGGCTCAGATTAGTGGGGTTTCACTGCCCCACACCATGATGGACCATAAGGAAGCACAGCCTGAGTGCTGACACAGCCTTCAGGAAATGAGTCAGAGGCAGAGGGAGACCCAATTTCCTTCCTCTGCCTGCTCAGGGGCTGTTTGAGCAGCAGCTCTGAGGCAAGCCCAGAAATGCTGCCTGGCTTTTGCTATTGGCAGGTGTCCCATCCAAAAGGACACCTTGCATCTGCAATAAAAACTGTCACAGGGGAAAGACCAAAAGCTCTTCAGCTGCTCTGCAGGAAGGTGAAGAGCTCTGAGGACCCACTTGTGGGAGGTCTCAAGGATTTCCTCTCTTAGTCCACACTAATTTAGGTGAAGATTAATAGTGCAGTGTTGGCACAGATATTGAATGTTCCCTGTGCTCTTTCAGCCCATCTGCTGGAGCAGAACATTGGTGTTCCAGCACAGAGGGAAGGTTTCTTAAGAGGTTTCTTGAAGTATCTCAAGATTTTTCTTTAGTGCAGACACACAGACTTTACCAAACATCTCTCAGCCTCCTGAGGACCACTGCTAATCCTGAATTATCCCAATGTTTCAGTTTTCCTCTGGAGGTGCCCTCCTTGCCCTCACCACCTCCAATCCCTCTCCTTCCCCATCCCTGACCACTCTGATGTCCATCCCCAAGGCCAGGACAAACCCTTTGGCTTTCCTGGCTCCATTCTGCATTCTCCATTTTCCATTCCCCACCACATTCTGCCAGAGCCCCTCTGGCCTATTTAACACCAGCCTTTCCCAGTCCCTGTTTAGGCTGGACATTAAAACAGAAAATAAAGTTCCTGCCCATGGATTTGATTCAGTTCCTGCTGTCCTTAAGCCACCCACCCCTCCTGGTGGGTGCCCCTGCATCCCTGGCAGTGCCCAGGGCCAGGCTGGGCAGGGCTTGGAGCACTCAGGGACAGTGGGAGGTGTCCCTGCCATGGCAGGGGTGGGATGGGATGAGCTCTAAGGTCCCACACCAGATGACTCCAGGATTAATTCCAAGCAGCCCAGGCTCTGCTCCAGCCCCCTCTGACCCTGGTCTGAGCTGGAAGGACGGACAGCCACACACAGACACACAGACACAGCCCTGGACTGCCTGCCAGGCTCTTTCCCACCTTTTCCAGCCCTTCCTCAGGTATTTTGTGTTAAAATACCTTCAGAAAGCTCATTTGTACATGCAACAGAGTGGATTTATCTCAGATGTATTTCCATAAAGGTCACTTTCTAAATCTCTCTTTTTTTTTTTGTTTTGCTGAACAGCCTTATCTCATGTAATAACCATCAACTAAATCCATTCATGGGATATTTCTACTGACATATTTTCCACTTGGGCTTTTATATCATGCTCATCACCATGGAAATTACAAAAACTCCAAACAACAACAACATTTTAAAAAAATCCCCCAAAAATCCAAGAGTAAAGTTGTGCAGTTTTGTAAGATGCAGTCCCACACAGGTGATGTTTCCAAATAATAACTTTGAGTAAAAACCAAATGCTCCAGTGCTAATTTTTAACTATGAACAGTTAATACACACACACACACAATTCTCACCCAAGAAAAGAACCTCAGCATCTGTCATTTGCTCTTCCACCCAAACCAAGGACTTTTCCCCTATGCCTGCCTAAGGCAGAGCACATTTACTCCAGGATCAAAGCAACCTTTCAAAGCACAAAGATTCAAAAACCATAAAATCTATATTCAAAAACTCAGTGGGAAAAGAAAGAACAACTTAACAGGCCAGATTTACATGAGTTCTCAGTAGCAACAGCTCCTGTTTTTCTCCCTAGTGATGCTGCTCACATTTTAAATTCTGGCTACATACCCTGAATTACACCTACATTAGTATTTATATTTATATATGAATGCATAAACACACAGAAGTCTGCAGAGGGAGGTGAGCAGCCCCAGGAAATGAGCTGCAAGCACTCCTGGCAGCTGCTGAGGGCTGGGAGATTCCCAAATCAAAGCCCTTACAGCAAAAAGGCTGTTCTGGGTGAAGAGCTGTAACCCTCAGTCCCACACAGCTGTGCTCCAGCACCTGTCACCTCAGCTGGCAGCTGGAGGGACACACTCCAAAGAAAGAAATCAGAACTTTAAATCATTTCTGTTTGATCAATATCACCCCTAAAAGACATTTTCTAAACATATGGCAAGGGCAGAATACACAATGGTGTAGGAGATACATACACAAAGGGTTTTTGATCACTGTGCACTCAGCATGATCAGCTTGAACATAATTTATGTTCACACCTTCATCATTCCTCAATTGTCTCTTAATCCAACAGAGACTAAAGAGCAAGACCGAATTAACCTCTTGTTAATTTGTTAATTAATCCCATTTTCTCCATTTCCAAATGAAATAAATAATAATAATTATTCAATGGGTTAAGGAAAAAATTCTCAGGTCTCTTCACAAAATATTTCAATATTTTGGGTAAGCATATGTGAGATGTTTGATTTAGTAGAAAATGTAAATAGAGACAAATTTTACAGTAGAAACCAGGGACAAATCATTAAAAACCAAAACGTAAATAGAGACAAATTTACAGTAGAAAACAGGGCCAAAATCTTTAAAAACCAAAATATTTTATTTGGGAGGGAAAAAACCCAAACCAAATTTAATGTTTTATTAATAATTGAATGATTAATGCTTTATTAAAATTTAAATGATTAATGCTTTATTAATATTTGAATCATGAATGCTTTCTCTTCTCTAATGCTGATCATTTCAGCGATCTGAGCGAGAGGGACAATCCAAACTAAAAAATAAATATATTACACCAGTGTCTACTCTCCCCCTTGCACTCATGGCAGGTCACAGACATAAACAACGATAATGCCAGGTCAGTTAAATTTTCTGAAGGCTTTTCAGATGCCTTTGGAATCATTGCTGGCCCCCGAGCTGAGGTGCCTGCAGGGCTACATACCGTTGCTGGAGAGGAGCGTGAGGTGTGAGACAGAGAATGTCTAGAGTTCTCCAGCCCCCCATGAATGAGATAGGCGCCCGAGCCGGAGAGGATCTGACTTCCCCCAATGTCCATGGTGATGCCCACCATGTTGTGAGAGGGAATGGCTGTAGGAGAGGATGTCGCTGTAGTCACCTGAGCTCCTCCTCCTCCTCCTCCTCCCTGCGCTTCGAAATAGGGCGCGGCGCTGGCGGGGGCGTAAATCTGCGCCTCGCTGCTGTACGAGTAGGCAGCTCGTCTGTGCAGGGGACAAAAGAGAGGAGCTGGAAGAGGAAATCTGTGCTGGACAGCTTCAGAAAGCAGGATGAGTGTCAGAAAACCCCTGGTGTTAAAGGTTGGCCCCTTGTGTTCGCAACCACGTAGGCATGGTGAGGTGGGTACAAGAAATATACCACACCTCCATCATCCCTCAGTCGTTTCTTAATCCAACAGAGAATAAAGAGCAAGAGCAAATTAACCTGTGTAATCCCATTTTGTCCATTTCCAAGTAAAACTTTTCCTGTAAGATTATAGCCCTGTTACAAGTGGCTACCCCATAGGAATGGTAAAGTGGGAACGAGAAAGCCACACCACACCTCCAACATTCTTCAGCTGTCTTTAATCCAACAGAGACTAAAGAGCAAGACCAAATTGGCCTCTGTAATCCCATTTTGTCCATTTCCAAATGAAATTTTTCCTGTTCCCACTGTAAGATTATTCTTCTTGTTCACAACCCCATAAGCATGGTAAGGTGGGAACAAGAAATATACCACACCTCTATCAACCCTCAGTTGTCTCTTAATCCAACAGAGACTAAAGAGCAAGACTGAATTGGCTTCTGTAATCCCATTTTGTTCACTTTTAAAGTAAAATTTTTCCTGTAAGATCATATCCACCTGTTGTGGGTGGCAACCCCGTAGGCATGGTAAGGTGGGAACACGAAACACACCACACCTTTATCAACCCTCAATTGTCTCTTAATCCAACAGAGACTAAAGAACAAGACTGAATTAACCTCTTTTTTCCCATTTTGTCCATTTCCAAATAAAACCTTTCCTGTTCCCACTGTAAGATTATAGCCCTGCTGAGGGTGGCAACCCCATAGGCATGGTAAGGTGGAAACAAGAAAACCGTAACAGACCCTCAACATTCCTCAATTGTCTCTCAATCCAACAGGGACTAAAGAGCAAGACCAAATTAGCCTCTTGTTAATTTATTAATTAATCCCATTTTGTCCATTTCCAAATGAAATTTCTCCTGTTCCCACCATAAGATTATTCTTGTTGTTCACAACCCCATTAGCATGGTAAGGTGGGAAAAAGAAATATACCACACCTCCATCATTCCTCAGTTGTTTCTTAATCCAACAAAGACTAAAGAGCAAGACTGAATTAATCTCTGTAATCCCATTTTGTCCATTTCCAAATAATTTTTCCTGTTCCCACTGTAAGATTCTTCTTGTTGTTTGCAACCCCATAGGCATGGTAAGGTGGGAGCAAGAAAGCCACACCACACCTCCATCATTCCTCAGTTGTCTCTTAATCCAACAGAGACTAAAGAGCAAGAATGAATTGGCTTCTGTAATCCCATTTTGTCCATTTCCAAATAAAATTTTTCCTCTTCCCACTGTCTTCGCCCATATCAACAGATGTTGGTAAGAATTATTTTAATTTCTTTTTTTAAGAAGTAAGGGTAAATTATCCAAATCAAAAATAAGAGTTAATTGTTCAAGCCAAATTACTTAAATAAAGGGAAAAGGGGGGTTTCTTATAGATAAGTAATGTAATAGTTGGCTCTCACAATTAAGAGACAGATATTTTGTAGATGAGCCACGTGGCTGGCAGTCACAGGGACTCCCCTTGCTGAAAACATTTTCCTGATTCAAAAAATTATTTACAAAATTATGTTAAAAATTTATTAAATTCCTTATTTTAAAAAAATTATTTGTTGCAATTTTTGTTAAGGTTTAATAAACCTTTGAAAGTGTAAAAGTGAGCAGTTGTTTCTCACAGTGGGGTTTGCTCTGTTGGAATGGGATCAATCAGCCCCACAGCACAAGCTCACAGTGAGGGCAGCTCCTTGTGAGGAACTGGGGTGGGAAAGGCCAAAAGGAGGCACAAAATGGGGCACAGCTGGCAGGAGGAAGAGGAAATTCTAAGAATGGAGAGGCCCTGGCACAGCTGTGGCTGCCCCATCCCTGGAGGTGTCCAAGGCCAGGTTGGACAAGGCTTGGAGCAGCCTGGGATGGTGGAAGGTGCTGGGGAGCTGGAAGGAGATGGGCTTGAAGGTCTTTTTCAACCCAAGCCATTCTGGGATCCCTTGACTCTATAAAATCTTCCAACAGCCCCTTTTTCCTCTGGAAGTTCCACTCCTAAAGCTGCCCATGGTACCACACAAAATTCTCAGGTTTTTCAGACACTTTCATGACCAGGATTCCCTGGAGAACAGCCCCACCATGAGGACAACACCCCCAGGGCTGGAAACCACCCTCACACCCCACACAACACCTGAACAGCTTCTCCTCTTCCTCCTCCCACGGAAGGAGGGAGGGGGACAGCTCAGGGAGGTTCTTACATGGTTCCATTGGTATAAACAGCTTCTCCTCCTTCCACATACTGCACCTGGGCTGGATAAACGTGCTGCACAGACTGCACCTGCAACAGGCACCAAGAGGTCAGGGATTGCTCAGGAGCTGCTGGTTAAACTGCACAGCTCCAACCTTACCTTGACACTCAGGCTTTCTTTAAAAAAAAAAACAAAAAAAAAAACAAACAACAACAACAAAAAAAAAACCAACAAAAAAACCCAAACAAACAAAAAAAACCAACCAAAAAAAACCCAAAACAAACAAACAAACAAAACAACCAAAAAAATCCAAAACAAAACAACCCAAACAACACAAAAAAAAAAACCAAACAAAAACCAAAAAAAACCAACCAAACAACCCCCCCAAAAAAACCCAAAAATCAAATGAACAACAAAAAAAACCTAAACAAAAAAATCCCCAAAACAAAACAAAAAACCCCAAAGAAACCCAAACAACCCCCCCAAAAACCAAACAAAAAAACCCCCCAAAAACAAACAAAAAAAACCACCCAAAAACCCCCCAAAAACCCAAAAGAACAACAAAAGAAACCCCAAAAACCCCCAAACAGAAAAAAACCCCACCAAAAACGAAACAAAAAACCAAACCAAAAACGCCAAAAAAACCCCAAAAAACAAACAAAAAACTAAACCAAAAATGCCAAAAACCCCCCCAAAAAAGCAAAAAAAAAGCATCCTCCCTGCCCTTCCTCCCCTCCATGCTTAGGAATGCCAAAGAAAAGGAGGTTTTTATTTTCAAAGGTCAAGTTAAAATAGATAAATAAGTGGTTGCTCCATGAGAAGTGGAAACAATGGAGCTGGGTTTCCTCTGGACACGTGTCTTGGGGCTGACTAACAGGGGTGAGCTCATGCTGCAGCTTTTCCTTCAGAGGGGAGCCTGACAGTGTCCAGCTGCACCCCAGCCCCTTTTGTTTTGCTCTGGGAGGGAAGGATTTGCCCTCTGTCAATTTTTTTCCCCCCCTGAAATGGAGAAACCAACCAAAAAAATCACTAAAGGAAAAAAATTAAGAGGGTCAGACTTGCTGTTCACATGGAGCAGCACCAGATATCCCTGGTTTCTTAGGAAACAAGCCCTGGAAAAGGCAAAGTTCAAATAAATAAAAATATTTGCATGGATCTCTGGCACCAAATCTTCCTATGGAGTCACATGCAGGCAGTAAATTTGTTTAATTAAAAAAAAAACCCAAACATTTTGCCTCTAAAGAACATCTTTACCAAAGGATTTAATTTTAATTTAACTTTGATTTAATAATTGCTTTTAAATTTAAGTTGAAAGCATCCATCAAATCTTCAGATACATGAAAGACAACTGCTACAGCAAAGGTTTTTCCTAAACTTCAAATATCTTGAGAGTTTCTTTTGTCATCAAGAAAGGAGGAGAGAGCTGGAGAAAGTGATGCCAGCTCTGTGACTGCCCACAAGTCTTTCATTAGGATTTTTCTAGATGTGGCAGAGTTTCAGAAGTGGGACTGGGAACCTGTCTGGGTGTCCCCAGGGTTCATTACCTGCTGTGGAACCTGCTGGACTCTGGGAACAGAGATTTGCTGCATCTGTGCCCCTTTGGGAGCAGAGCCTGTGGCCTGGACCAAAACCCTCTGCAAGGAGAAAATAGAGACAATTTCAGTCCATAACACAGCTGAGCCAGGTGTTCTCTCCCCACATTTCAAGGCCAGCTTGCCTCTGACAGCAGCAGTGGCATCCTGTGATCAGTGTCCCCATGGTCCCCACCCTCCCCGTGGGGTGCACCAGCCTGAGCTCAGCCCCCTGAATTTGGGCAAATTTCTGCCAGGAATCATCTCCAAATCTCCAGGAAAGGAAGCAGCAGTTCATTGATCAGCTCAACCCCCTGAATTTGGGCAAATTTCTGCCAGGAGTCATCTCCAAACCTCCAGGAAAGGAAGCAGCAGTTCATTGATCAGCTCAGCCCCCTGAATTTGGGCAAATTTCTGCCAGGAATCATCTCCAAATCTCCAGGAAAGGATGTAGCAGTTTCATTGATCAGCTCAGCCCCCTGAATTTGGGCAAATTTCTGCCAGGAATCATCTCCAAACCTCCAGGAAAGGAAGCAGCAGTTCATTGATCAGCTCAACCCCCTGAATTTGGGCAAATTTCTGCCAGGAGTCATCTCCAAACCTCCAGGAAAGGAAGCAGCAGTTCATTGATCAGCTCAGCCCCCTCTGAATTTGGGCAAATTTCTACCAGGAATCATCTCCAAATCTCCAGGAAAGGAAGCAGCAGTTCATTGACAAGCACAGCTCCCTAAATTTGGGCAAATTTCTACCAGGAATCATCTCCAAATCTCCAGGAAAGGAAGCAGCAGTTCATTGATCAGCTCAGCCCCCTGAATTTGGGCAAATTTCTGCCAGGAATCATCTCCAAACTTCCAGGAAAGAAAGCAGCAGTTCATTGATCAGCTCAGCCCCCTGAATTTGGGCAAATTTCTGCCAGGAATCATCTTCAAACTTCCAGGAAAGGATGTAGCAGTTTCATTGATCAGCTCAGCCCCCTGAATTTGGGCAAATTTCTGCCAGGAGTCATCTCCAAATCTCCAGGAAAGGAAGCAGCAGTTCATTGATCAGCTCAGCCCCCTGAATTTGGGCAAATTTCTGCCAGGAGTCATCTCCAAATCTCCAGGAAAGGAAGCAGCAGTTCATTGATCAGCTCAACCCCAGCTGAACAAGGATCACTCCTCACACATCCACATTTGGCTGCCAAGTTCCTTCTCTTGGAGCTGCTAAACCCAACCAAACTCTGCCTCCTGCAGCAAGAAATCCCCTCCAGCTCCAGCCAGCACCAAAGCTCAGGGGTTTCTGCTTCCCCCTGCAGTGCCACCAAGGGCACAGGGACATTTCATGGTGCTGGTGGCTCTGTCACCTCCATCATTCCCTGTCTTACACTCCATTTTCAGTCTGGGGTTGTCAGCACCCCTCAGAGTGCTCAGCACCTTCAGATCCAGCAAAACAAACGTGGGGATGGAGAGAAAGGATTCAGTGGGAACACAGCCAAGCATCTCCATGGCCTCTTAAACCTTCTCCAAGGAGACACAATCCTTTAAAAACACCCAGGAGATTGGGCCTGGGCTGGAAAAATCCCAGGAAAAATCCTGAGAGAGAGAATTATGTCTCTCTTTGTTCTGAGAATGCAAATACCACATGGGCCAACAGAACAAAGAGCCAGAAACAACCCCAGAAGCAACCTTGAGAATTACTGCCTACCTGGATATTTATGAGGGATAAATAACTTCATAAATAACTACCATGGATATTTATGATGGATAACCATCATAAATAACTTCCATGGATAACTACCATGGATATTTATGATTTTTAGTCTTCCCAATGTATCTGTGTAATAACCAGAAATCCAGTTCTAGCAGAATTCCAGGTTTATGACAATTGCCCAGATCTCCAGGCAGCTGCTCCAGGCTGCATTTCCTGGAGATCCTGCACTTATTTCAGCCTCACCTGGCCTGTTTTCCCTCACCAGTGCAGGATGGGGACACCACAAGCCCCTTTTTGAAGCCACCAACATCAAAGACTCTTTCTCTGTCACAGACACATTTTATGAAAAATCCTTTTGTTAGGATCTTTTCTCCTGAGAAGCTGAGAGGCCTCAGAAATGAAATATAAACAATATTTATCTGCTGCTGTGGAATGCAACAGGTGCATCTGGGATTGGTCTCATGTGGTTGTTTTTAATTAATGGCCAATCACAGCCCAGCTGGCTCAGACTCTCTGGTCAGTCACAAGATTTTGTTATCATTCCATTCCTTGCTGATGAAATCCTTTCTTCTGTTCTTTAGTATAGTTTTAATATATCATTTTCTTTTAATATAATATCTATCATAAAATAATAAATCAGCCTTCTGAACCATGGAGTCAGATTCTCATCTCTTCCCTCATCCTGGGACCCCCTGTGAACACCACCACACTTCTCCTACTTTTTGCCCATTTTCTGGCCTTGCTTTTGCCAAATGCCACAGAGCTCACTGCTCACTGCCTGTCCTGTGCTCTGCTCTCACCTTCCAGCCAAGATAAGGAACCATCCCCACCTGAAGGGTGAGGCCATCCTGCTCAAACCCAAAGGGGCACCAGTGCTCAGCAGGGCTTTCAGCCTCACACCATTCCTGCTGGCAGCAGCTCATCCCCAGTGGTTTCTTTGTCCTGCTGGTGACAAGGCAGGCTCTGGCTGCTCCTCCTCTTCAGCACTCTTCACTTATCCCCTGGATTTTCCTTAATCCATGCAGTTCCATTCCAGAGGCTGGATGGGTGATTTCATAATCCAAAGGTTTTCCAACCTTTGCTCACAGCCAAATCCACTCTGTGATCCTGGGGACACCTGGCACTGCTGTCCCCAGCCCTGCCACGCCAGCAAGGAGTGCCCTCCATGGATGGGAAGGCTGGGAGGTGACAGCAGCACTCTGCATCACCCCATGGCTCCTGGAAAGTCAAATATTCCTTCAATTCCCAATATTTAATTGTTCCTTTCCATCAGCATCCAATGGCAGCTGCTGCTCACTTGGGAGTTGGAGAAGGATGAAGCTGAGTTACACCCACCCATCCTCTCATCCCTCCAGCTTCCTGAGACAGAAATTTATTTTGCAAGTTCCCCAAAAGGCAGAAAAAGGAACAAAAATGAACCAGTTTCACTTAACCCTTCCCATTTTGCACTGGGTGGTTCCTGTTCATCACTTGTCTCCTGTTGGGGCCTCCCAAATGCAGCATATTCATGGGCATTCATCACAAATCCCCCTCTGCAAATGAAAATGTTGGGATCTGCCTACCCAAGGAAGAGACCATGGGCTGGTTTGGGTTGGGAGGGATCTCAAACCCCACCTTTTAAAGCTTGGCTGAGCTCAAACCCACGGGACAACACTTTTATCAACAGCTTGTCCCCAGTACCTCAAGGAGCTGCTTAAAAACCTTCTCCCCACTATCAAAATTTGGGATTAAAATCAGCTGGCACAGAGTGACCCCCTTGGGCACCTAAATTAAACCCCAAAGCTTGCACATGGATTGGGAGCACTCAAACTCACAGGACATCACTTTTATCAACAGCTTGTGCCCAGTACCTCAAGGAACTGATTAAAAACCTTCTCCCCATCATCAAAACCTGGGATTAAAATCAGCTGGCACAAAGTGACCCCCTTGGGGACTTAAACCCCAAACCCCACTTTGTAAAGCTTGCATGTGGATTGGCAGAGCTCAAACCCACAGGACAACACTTTTACCAACAGGTTGTCCCCAGTACCTCAAGGAACTGACTAAAAACCCTCTCCTCACTATCAAAACTGGGGATTAAAGTCAACTGTCACAAAGTGACCCCCTTGGGGACCCCAAACCCCACCTTTTAAAGCTTGGCAGAGCTCAAACCCACAGGACATCACCTTTATCAACAGGTTGTCCCCACTGCCTCAAGGAACTGATTAAAAACCCTCTCCCCACTATCAAAATTTGGGATTAAAGTCAACTGTCACAAAGTCCCTCCCTTAGGGACCCCAAACCCCACCTTTTAAAGCTTGGCAGAGCTCAAACCCATAGAGCATCACTTTTATCAACAGCTTGTCCCCAGTACCTCAAGGAGATGATTAAAAACCTTCTCCCCACTACCAAAACCTGGGATTAAGATCAACTGGCACAAAGTGACCCCCTTGGGCACCCAAATTAAACCCCAAACCCCACCTTGTAAAGCTTGCATGTGGATTGCCAGAGCTCAAACTCACAGGACAACACTTTTATCAACAGGTTGTCCCCACTGCTTCAAGGAACTGATTGAAAACCCTTTCCACACTGTCAAAATTTGGGATTAAAATCAGGTGGCACAAAGTCCCTCCCTTGGGGACCCCAAACCCCACCTTTTAAAGCTTGGCAGAGCTCAAACCCACGGGACAACACCTTTATCAACAGCTTGTCCCCAGTACCTCAATGAGCTAATTAAAAGCCTTCTCCCCACTACCAAAACCTGGGATTAAAATCAACTGGCAGAGAGTGACCCCCTTGGGGACTTAAACCCCAAACCCCACCTTGTAAAGCTTGCATGTGGATTGGCAGAGCTCAGACTCACAGGACAACACCTTTATCAGCAGGTTGTCCCCACTGCCTCAAGGAGCTGATTAAAAACCTTCTCCCCACTACCAAAACCTGGGATTAAGATCAACTGTCACAAAGTGACCCCCTTGGGCACCCCAAACCTTTTAAAGCTTGGCCGAGCTCAAACTCACAGGACATCACCTTTATCAACAGGTTGTCCCCACTACCTCAAGGAACTGATTAAAAACCTTCTCCCAGCTACCAAAACCTGGGATTTAAATGCATCTTCCAGGGAAATCAGGGCTTTTCTCCATGGTGACAGCATCCCCAGCTGTGCATGCCTTACCTGCTGTGAGGCTGGCACTGCCTGCACCACTGGTGCCTGCGCGGAGCCCGACGGGTGAAGAGCCACAGAAGCTGCTGAGTCTGATCCACCCTCTGGACTCTGCATGCTCCCTGCTGGGGACAGCACAGGGACATCAGAGGGGACAGCACAGCACAGCCACACACCCCCAGCCCATGGAAAACAGGGGTGAAATGCCAGGGGAATATCCAGAGGGAAAGGAGGCAGCTCCCGTCCTACACACAGGGCTGGTTTTAGTGCCTGGAGCTCATTTTAATGCAGAATTATGTTAAGGAAAAAGAAAGTTGCACAATTGTTTCACAGAGAGGAGAGGGAAGGAACAGAAAATGCACTTCTATATTTAACTGAAAAGTGGTGTTGGAAAATTATTGTGTCACAGTGAGCATCACACATGATTGGGAAGAGTAGGGGAATATTTTTAAAATAATGCTTTCTCCCCCTCTGCCTTATCACGTTTAACTGGTGCCAAAAAAAGCTTTTAATCAAACCAAAATTTCACTGGGAAAGTGGGGTGGCCAGCTTGGGTTTATAACCAGAAAAAAAATCAAGGATGAAGAGGCACAAGAACAGCAATTCACCATCATTTTGGACCCCCTGAAGCAGCATCTCCACCCTCCCAAAATCAGCATCTCCACTCTCCCAAAATCAGCATCTCCACCCTCCCATCCCTGTCCCTGCCCCAAAACCCCACCAAGGTCCCCAGGCAGCCACAGCATCACCCTCCAGTGCCACACAGCCCCGATGGTGCCCCCAGCATCCTCAATCCTCGGTGCCAGCTCTGCCTCCTGGCACTGCCCCAGCCCTGGGGACACCAGGGGATGCTGAGACAGCACACAATGGCATTTGGAGGGGTTTTTTGGGGTGGGAGAGCCTTTTTTCCTCGGTTTCTTGTGAAACTTCCTGCTTAATAAACTATTTTAGGAGGGTTTCTGCTGTCACTTCAAAATCCAAAGGTTAAAAGAATCCAGATTTTGGGCAGTGCCATTTCTGCTTTCTCAGCCTTGACTCCAAACAAAATTATGTCTTTTATTTCCCTTCTTCTGCCATTATTTAAACTTCTCCCTCACCTTTGTACAAGTTAAGAGGAAAAAGGAAAAATAAGGAACTAAAGGACACTGGACCTGCTCATTTGTGTTCAAAAGAAATGCAAGGGGGAGTGTGAAGTTACAGAATTTATCTGTTTATTCCTTCAGCCACCAACAAAACCCTCCAAATATTAAAATTCTCCAAAACCCACGTTTTTAAGGTTGTTTTTTTTTTCCCCCAATACTCCATACTCTCATTAGCAAATTACAACTGAGTAATTGTACTTTTTCCCAATCTTCCTAAAATCCCAGAGCTTGCAAATCATTTTTCTCACATCTGGGAGAAAAAGTAGATGGAGTCAGGGCTACCAGATTAATCCAACAAGCAGAACAACAACAACACCAACAGAAAGAAGGGAAATTAAATCAATATTTATTCCTGTGTCCCCCCAGCTGCCCTCAGCACCCCCATCCCTGCAGCTCTGCTATAAAAAGGCAGCACCTGCCTCTCCCCATCACTGCCTCTGCCTGGGTTTCAGCCAAACCCTCCCTGGGAGAAGATTCCAGTTGCAACAGCACCGTGGGATCAAGAAGATAAAAATTCTCCCAGTAAATTTCAGCTCCTTGCCTGCTCCAGCCACAAATTATTTGCAATTAAACACTGGGGCAGCGTTGCTGGGTTTGGAATGTTCAGGTGGAGAGGCTCAGGCAGGAGAGGGGGCACTTTTACCACATTTGGTCCCCTGACTTTTCCCAAAGTGTTTATTTTCTGTCCCTTGTGCCCTGGGCTGTGGTTTGGGTTTTCTGAGTAATGGTGAGGTTACAAAGAGAGGTGGGTGAGCTGACAAATATTTTAATTATTTAACCATTATCTATTAATGGTTCTGGCAGGGTCAGCTCTCGGCATGTTTGGTCTACACAAGGTCTCCTATAATCAGAAAAGAACACTTAAAAAAGATGGAGTTGGACTTTGATGATCCTTTTAAGTCCCTGCCAAGCCAGAACATTCCCTGATTCTATGACTCAAATCACCAACAACTCATCTTTGCTGGCACATTTTGTCCCCTGCTTTCCCTCGGTGGCCAGAAGGGAGCAGAGAGACGTGGGCAGGGTGGAAGGTGAATTGTTTGCTGCCAGAATAAACCCCAGAGCGATTTTCAGGTTTGTTCCACGAGGCAGGGATGACAGGCAGACACAAAGGCTCCCAGGAAATCTGCAGATGGCACTTCCAGCCAAGGTAGACACACAGAGAAGTCCTGCACTGCCAAACCACAAGTAATTATTTGATTTATCAGCGCGACATCCTGGAGAAAGAATAATTCACTTCTCATTAAACCATCCTGCACTTCCTGAGAACTGCATTCAGATCCCTGTGTGCCATCTGCTCTGGGCAATTTGTGCTGAGGAAAAGCTGACAGCACACACAGCATTCCTGAGCTCCCAGAAAGCAGCACCAGAGCTCTGCTGGTGCCCTGGCACCACAGCTGGCACCCGAGCCAGGCTCCAAGGGTGCAGAAAGGGGCCAGGGAGGAGAGGAAATGTGGCACCCAAAGTCCTGCTCCTTCCCCTTCACTTTATTATTTATGCTTTATTATTTATGCTTTATTATTTATACTTTATTCCTTATACTTTATTGTTTATACTTTATTATTTATGCTTTATTCCTTATACTTTATTCCTTATACTTTATTTAATTTATACTTTATTATTTATGCTTTATTATTTGTACTTTATTATTTATACTTTATTATTTGTACTTTATTATTTATTCTTTATTATTTATACTTTATTATTTATACTTTATTATTTTTATTTTTTAAGAACAGGTCCTTATACTTTATTCCTTATACTTTATTATTTGTACTTTATTATTTATTCTTTATTATTTATTCTTTATTATTTATACTTTATTATCTTTATTTTTTAAGAACAGGTCCTTATACTTTATTCCTTATACTTTATTTAATTTATACTTTATTATTTATGCTTTATTCCTTATACTTTATTCCTTATACTTTATTCCTTATACTTTATTTAATTTATACTTTATTATTTATGCTTTATTATTTGTACTTTATTATTTATACTTTATTATTTGTACTTTATTATTTATTCTTTATTATTTATACTTTATTATCTTTATTTTTTAAGAACAGGTCCTTATACTTTATTCCTTATACTTTATTTAATTTATACTTTATTATTTATGCTTTATTATTTATTCTTTATTATTTGTACTTTATTATTTGTACTTTATTATTTATTCTTTATTATTTATACTTTATTATTTTTATTTTTTAAGAACAGGTCCTTATACTTTATTCCTTATACTTTATTTAATTTATACTTTATTATTTATGCTTTATTATTTATACTTTATTATTTATACTTTATTATTTGTACTTTATTATTTATACTTTATTATTTATACTTTATTATCTTTATTTTTTAAGAACAGGTCCTTATACTTTATTCCTTATACTTTATTTAATTTATACTTTATTATTTATGCTTTATTATGTATACTTTATTATTTGTACTTTATTATTTATTCTTTATTATTTATACTTTATTATTTATGCTTTATTATTTATACTTTATTATTTTTATTTTTTAAGAACAGGTCACATGAATCACAGGTGGGACTGGCATGGTTGGTTCTCATGGGGCATTTACAGAATTCCAGAATCACTGGGTTGGGAGAGACCTTCAAGAGTCCAGCCCAGCCCCAGCACCTCAACTGAGCCCTGGCCCCCAGTGCCACATCCAGGCTTTGTTAAACACACCCAGGGATGGGGACTCCACCATTTCCCCAGGCAGAACATTCCAGAACTTTATCACCCTTTCTGTAAAAAACTGAAAAAAACGATAAATTTTTCCTAATATCCAACCTATATTTTTTTTTCCTAATATCCTAATTAGGTTTTTCCTAATATCCTACCTATAGGATAGGATCTCACCAACTTCCTAATATCCAATCTATATTTTTCCTAATATCCAATATATTTTTTTCCTAATATCCAATATATTTTTTTCCTAATATCCAACTTATATTTTTTCCTAATATCCTAATTAGATTTTTCCTAATATCCTACCTATAGCATAGGATCTCACCAACTTCTTAATATCCAACCTAGATTTTTTTTTTCCTTATCCCCAACCTATATTTTTCCTAATATCCAATATATTTTTTTCCTAATATTCAACCTATATTTTTTTCCTAATATCCAACCAATATATTTTTTCCTAATATCCAACCTATATTTTTTTCCTGCTACCCAACCTGTATTTCCCTTGGCACAGTTGAGGCTGTGTGCTCTGGTTCTGTCAGTTCCTGGAGAAGGAGCCCAGCCCCAGCTGAGCACAGGCACCTTTCAGGTGTACCTGAAACCCTCCCAACCTTTCAGGGAGTTTACAAAGTGATTGAGGTCTTGTATTCCCATCATGGATTGGTTTGGGTTGGAAGGGAGCTTAAAGCTCATCCCATCCCACCCCTGCCATGGCAGGGACCCCTCCCACTGTCCCAGGTGCTCCAAACCCATCCAGGATCCAGGGGCTGCTCTGGGCACCTGTGCCAGGCCCTCACTGCCCTCACAGCCAGCAATTCCCTTTTCATTTCAAATTTCTCAATTTCAAATTTCAAATTATTTTAATTTCAAATTTCTCAATTTCAAATTCTTTTCATTTCAAATTTCTCAATTTCAAATTTCGAATTCTTTTCATTTCAAATTTCTCCATTTCGAATTCTTTTCATTTCAAATTTCTCCATTTCCTTCACCTCACAGCCATTCCCCTTGTCCTGTCACTGCATGGGTTTATCAAAAGTCCCTCTCCAGCTCTTTCACAGCCACTTTGGGACACTAAAAGCTGCTCCAAGGTCTCCTTAAAGTGGATTTATTCAGCACATTGGGATGAGAGCACCCAGGGATCATTCCCCTCCCTCCCCAGGCTCTTTTGGGGTGCAGGGAATTCTGCTCCATCCCCTCCTCAGCACCTGAAGTGATGATGGTTGGACTCAATGATCTTAAAAGTCCTTTCCAACTGAAATGGTTCTATAAATGCATCCTTCAGGCATCCAAAATCTGATTTAACGTTTCCTGTACCTCTAGGCAGTCGTTTTGCTGTCGGATTTTTATGCCCCACATTTAAATCCCCTTTGAGAAGAACTTGTTAAGCCCATTTATGAATGGCAAGGACA
This sequence comes from Agelaius phoeniceus, assembly GCF_051311805.1. Taxonomy (NCBI): domain Eukaryota; kingdom Metazoa; phylum Chordata; class Aves; order Passeriformes; family Icteridae; genus Agelaius; species Agelaius phoeniceus. The sequence continues at coordinate 3,616,190 of NC_135293.1, forward strand.
GCAGTGAAATTCTTACCCATGGAGGTAATAACACCCACCAAGGTTTAGTGGGAAGCTTAAATATAAGGAGCTACAAAAAAAAAAAAAACACCAAAAACTTTATCCCAGAGGTGAAATAATTGATTGTTCTTAAAACTAACAAAAAACTGACTGAGGATCTTTTCCTTTCCCTCATTTATATCCCTTTATATTATATTCTATTTCAAAAGTCCTGCCAGAAATAAAAGGATGTCATAAAAGAATTTGAAAAGTTGAAATAAGATCAAAGGATGACCAACCAAGTAAGCTTTGAAAAGCAAATTAAATCAAATAGTTCATGATCTGTTTTGTCTTCAAATGAGCAAGTGATTCACTGGAACAGCAACAATTTTAATGTTTTGAAAGCAGCACTAATAGGAATGTATGATTCTGCAGGGAGGAAATTCCAAATAAATTGAGAGAATTGCAAATAAATCTGCAGCTAAAATCTCTACAGACCAGGGGAGAGCAGATGGGGCTGAGCAGGCAGAAGGAGCAAAGTCCTGGGGAGAATCCCAGAATGGTTTGGGTGGGCAGGGACCTTAAAGCTCATCTGGTTCCAGTTCCCATGGGCAGGAACATTCCCAGTGCCCCAGGGGCTCCAAACCCATCGGGGATGCAGGATCCAGGGGCTGCTCTGGGCACCCGTGCCAGGCCCTCACAGCCCTCACAGCCAGCAATGCCCTTCTCACTTCCAATGTCTCCGGTTCAAATTCTTTTCATTTCAAATTTCAAATTCTTTTCATTTCAAATTTCAAATTCTTTTCATTTCAAATTTCTCCAGTTCAAATTTCAAATTCTTTTCATTTCAAATTTCTCCAGTTCAAATGTCTCCATTTCAAATTTCAAATTCTTTTCATTTCAAATGTCTCCATTTCAAATTTCAAATTATTTTCATTTCAAATTTCTCCATTTGAAGCCAGCAATGCCCTTTTCACTTCAAATTTCTCCATTTCAAATTTCAAATTCTTTTCATTTCAAATTTCTCAATTTCTCCATTTCAAATTCTTTTCATTTCAAATTTCTCCATTTCAAATTTCAAATTCTTTTCATTTCAAATTTCTCAATTTCTCCATTTCAAATGCTTTTCATTTCAAATTTCTCAATTTCAAACTCTCCATTTCAATTTCAAATTTTAAACTCTTTCAAATTTCAAATTCTTCAATTTCAATTTCAAATTTCAAATGTCTCAATTTCAAATTTTAAACTCTCCATTTCAATTTCAAATTTTAAACTCTCCATTTCAAATTTCAAATACTTTAAATTTCAAATGTCTCAATTTCAAATTTCAAATTCTCCATTTCAATTTCAAACTTTAAACTCTCCATTTCAAATTTCAAATTATTTTCATTTCAAATTTCTCAATTTCAAATTTCAAATTCTTTTCATTTCAAACTTCAAATTCTTCAATTTCAATTTCAAATTTTAAATTCTCAATTTCAGTTTCAAATTTCTCAATTTCTCAATTTCAAATTTCAAACTCTCCATTTCAATTTCAAACTTTAAACTCTCCATTTCAAATTTCAAATTCTTTTAATTTCAAATGTCTCAACTTCAAATTTCAAACTCTCCATTTCAATTTCAAATTTTAAACTCTCCATTTCAAATTTCAAATTATTTTCATTTCAAATGTCTCAATTTCAGCTTTCAAATTTCTCAATTTCAAATTTCAAATTCTTTTCATTTCAAACTTCAAATTCTTCAATTTCAATTTCAAATTTTAAATTCTCAATTTCAAATTTCTCAATTTCAAATTTCAAACTCTCCATTTCAAATTTCAAATTCTTTTAATTTAAACTCACCATTTCAATTTCAAACTTTAAACTCTCCATTTCAAATTTCAAATTCTTTTAATTTCAAATGTCTCAATTTCAAATTTCTCAATTTCAAATTTCAAACTCTCCATTTCAATTTCAAATTTTAAACTCTCCATTTCAAATTTCAAATTCTTTTCATTTCAAACTTCAAATTCTTAAATTACAATTTCAATTTCAACTTTTAAATTTCTCCATTTCCTTCACCTCCCAGCCACTCCCCTTGTCCTGTCACTGCAGGGCTCTATCAAAAGCCCCTTTCCAGCTCTTCCAGGGGCACTTTTGGCCACTAAAAGCTGCTCCAGGTTCTCCTTAGGCTGGATTTATTCAGCACATTGGCATTTCAGGGAGAGGCAGGTTTAAATTTGCTTCTGCTGATGTCACAGGAGCCACCAGGGCCCTGGAAGGCATCAGAGACATCTGGATTCCAGGCTGCATCATCATCATCATCATCATCATCATCATCACCATCATCATCATCATCATCATCATCCCTGGGTGAATCAGGCAGATAAGCAGGGCTGCTGCCTCTGGAAACCTCCTGTTTACACACAGCTCTCTGGGTATCCAAGCAAACAGCAGGGACAGGAAAGGAAATCCAGGGGGAAAAAAAAAATAAAAATAAAAAATCAACCCTAATAAGTTGTGGGTGCTATTTGTGGTGCTGCCAGCAGCTCCCTCCGTGCCCTGGGACAGGATGGTGCAATTTCCCCACTCCTAAAAAAGCCACAATTCCTCCCCTAGGCAAGGTGGTTTGCAAGCACTGATCTCTGAGAGCTGTCAGAGCTTTTCAGGAGGACCAGGAGGAGCAGGAAAAGCCTTGAGGGCTGATAAAAACTCAGGTTTTCAGTGTGAAAATATCACTTGTGAATAAAATATCACCTCCCAACCTCTCACAGGTTCAGGGCTGGCACCTGGACCCTCCTTGGAGTCAGGGGCAGGGAATTCAGGGACATGAACCTTGCATCCATCCCATAATCCCTGCAGCCTCTGGGATGGGGCATGAGGAGGCAGAAAAAAGAGAGGACCCAAATCTAGGGCAGAGCTAATGACAAAAAGAAAATTACTATTGCAATTGATTTTGATTTTCACCAAAATTTTGATTTTCACAAAAAATTTGAGTTTCACAAAAATTTTGATTTTCACAAAAAATTTTGGTCTTTTTTTTTGAATCTCATCTCTCACAGATAAGACTTTCCTTAGGGGTTAGAATGGATTTTGCCCTTGTTGGTTGATGGAATTCTCCATTTAAGCTGACTAGACACCAGTGGAATTCTCCATTTAAACACCTGGACCCTCCTTGGAGTCAGGGGGATGCTCCCTGGGCAGGGAATTCAGGGACATGAACCTTGCATCCATCCCATAATCCCTGCAGCCTCTGGGATGGGGCATGAGGAAGCAGAAATGGAAGGTAAAAATAAGAGAGGACCCAAAAAAATAACCCCAGAAATAGAAGGTAAAAATAAGAGAGGACCCAAATCTAGGGCAGAGCTAAAGACAGAAAGAAAATTGCTAAGTGAAAAGGCATCAGGATTAAATCCAAACAAATGGGGTGGGATTCTGGCTCTGTCACAGATTTTGATTTTCACAAAAATTTTGATTTTCACAAAAAATTTTGGTCTTTTTTTTGAATCTCATCCCTCACAGATGAGACTTTCCTTAGGGGTTAGAATGGATTTTGCCCTTGTTGGCTGATGGAATTCTCCATTTAAGCTGACTGGAGCAAGCTGTGAAAAAAAAGAGCAATTATTTCTTCTTCCATGGCTGTTTTTAACAGTTTTTGGTGAGCATGGGAACAATATGAACTGTGTTTCATTCATAAGGCAGCCCTGCCTCCATGTCAATGGCCTTGCCTTTGTTCATCTCTCCTGCCCAAAGCAGCTCCAAAACACTGGGGAAACAGAGATAAGGGGAGCATTTCAAAATATTTTCTATGTTCAAATTTGCAGGGGGAGTGGGGGGAAAGGAGGAGATCCTTCAAGAATAAAATTCCTTTATGACATCCTTTTATTCCTGGAAGGACTTTTGAAATGAAATAAAATACTGGGATATAAATGAGGGAAAGGAAAAGATCCTCAGTCAGTTTTTTGTTAGTTTTAAGAACAATCAATTATTTCACCTCTGGGATAAAGTGATTTTTTTTTTTTTTTTTGTAGCTCCTTATATTTAAGCTTCCCACTAAACCTTGGTGGGTGTTATTACCTCCATGGGTAAGAATTTCACTGCTGTCCTTGCCATTCATAAATGGGCTTAACAAGTTCTTCTCAAAGGGGATTTAAATGTGGGGCATAAAAATCCAACAGCAAAACGACTGCCTAGAGGTACAGGAAACGTTAAATCAGATTTTGGATGCCTGAAGGATGCATTTATAGAACCATTTCAGTTGGAAAAGACTTTTAAGATCATTGAGTCCAACCATCATCACTGCCAATCCACAAAATTCCACAGCTTTTAGTTCAAATTAAGACCTAAAAGGTGGGAAAAGTTGATTTTTCCAGGTGAAGCTGCTCTAATTGAGGCTTTTTATTTCTGGTTTTCTTCAAGCAGGGAACAAATGCCCAAAGCTTTGGCTCTCCAGGTAAAGCCAGGCATCCTGAATTTCTAATATTCACCTGTGCAGGTTGTCAGACACTTCCTGTTGTGAGAATTGAAAAGATTTATTTTCAATTATTTTCAATTTATTTCAGATTTATTTTCAATTAAATCTGCAGCTAAAATCTCTACAGACACAGGAGAGAGGCAAACTCAGCTCCAGCAAGATTTGTATTTATTGGACTTGATTTTAGAGGTTTTTATTTCAACCTTAAAAATTCCATGGTAGAATTAAAGCTGTTCCATGCACCAGAACTGCAGGAAACCTGGAGGTGGATGGGATTGCCAAAGGCATTTTATACAGGGAAATTAATCTTAAATTAATACAGCAAATAACCTTTGTTCATCTTTAATATTATCAGGAATTAATGAGGTTCAGTGCAGCCAACAACCTCAGTTTGTGCTCTGCATTTTCCTTTTGTTGTCCAGGGCGTGAATAACCCAGGGAATCTCATCCAAGCCCATGATACAGCTACAAATTTTTAATAAAAAAATCTCCTGATATCTGTTATTTTACTGAAAATAATGGGAAGGCTGCAGTTTAATTAAAAAAAAAATTAAACTATTTCTCATTCACAACACTGACCTGCAAGGATCCAAATTGAAATCCAGGTTTTTCCTTGTTTTTTGGTTGATTTTGTGCTTTTTTTTTTTTTTTGCATGCTTTGAAAGGAAGGCTTACATTTAAAAATAATTATTTGGTTATTGGAACTTTTATTCAGGTTTAGTTGGCCTGGGGCTTAGATAAATGGGAAAACCAGAACAGCAATAATGGAATGCAGGAGAAATAAAAATGCTATTTAACCATCATGTTCTAGATGGGCTTTAAATGATATTTTTTTTCCCCCTGACTGCAGAAAAAGGAACCAGGGAATTTACATTTAATGGTTTCACTACTGAGAATTCTCAACACTCTCAAAACAGACTGAAAATAATAAAAGCAATGCAAGGAATGGCTGACTTTGATTATTTTCTAGCAGATGCAAGTATCCATCTACTTCACCCAGCACACTCTAGGCCACAGTTATTTTACTAAAGAGAACTTCCTTAAATATTTTCCATTTCATTCAATATTTCTGGCTCAGCCTCCATGTAATAACTTGCCCTGAAAAGGCATTGGTTGTGCTCGAAGCAGGGCACAGAAAGGAAGTGTTTCATTCTTTGGAAGGAGGAATTGGTTTATTTGATGTGAATGAAAATGGATCCAGTGACTTCTCCCTCCTCTGAGGCAAATATTTGTGTTAAACCCAGGCTGGCTCCTGCCTCATGCCCATCCTTCATCCCTGCTGCTCATGTCTCCAAAGCATGAGACCTCCAAGGAATAACAGGCTGTGTCATAGCTTCAAAAAAATAAAAAATAAATAAAAATAAATAAAAAAATAAAAATAAAAATAAAAATAAATAATAAAAAAATAAAAAATCTGTTTTTTTCCTCTTGTAAAGAAATCTCCATAACCTTAACAAGAAGGGCTTCTCTCCCTAAGTGAACTGAAAAGAAAAAAAAAAAAAAAAAGACTATTTTAAAGGTAATAAACTGATTGGAAATTTGAATTAGCAGTAGAAAAGAAAAAGCTGTGGGGTGAGAAGTAGCCTAAAGAGTTTGTTTGAATTCTTACTGCTTTTTCCCTTTTAGTTACTGATAATAAAATTTTCTTTATACTCTTTTAAAGTTTTGAGCCTACTTTACCTTTCTCCTAATCCCATCTCACAACAAGAAATGAGTGCACAGGTCATTAGCCAGCACTGAAACCCATCACACTCATCAGTGCATCAATAAGGAAATCTCAAAATTAAGACAATCTTAAATTAGCCAACCAAAACCACTAAACCCTGAAATTCTCCCACTGAAATCTCCCACTGAAACCCACCACACTCATCAATACATTCATTAGGAAATCTCAAAATTAAGACAATCTTAAATTAGCCAACCAAAACCACTAAACCCTGAAATCCCAAACAGGAAAACACCAATTTAATTTTTTCCATTAAAAAAAGTCCAAAAAAAGCTGCCAAGGTGGAGGAGCACAGGAGCAGGACAGAGCTCCCAACCAAGACCATGGGGTGTCCCCATCTCTTTGGAAAAATCAAATTCCAGCTCCCTCTGATGGGAAATCTAAAGGAACTCTTGGTTTTTTCTGGCTGCTCTGCTCAGCATTCCCACTTAGGAATTATCTTTTCCTCAAGCTGCTGATTCTTTGATTCTTTTCTGAAAATCTGGGATTAAATCACAGGATGGCGTTTCTTGTTGGGACTCAGATGTTTATCAGTTCTTATCCATGTCACAGTCTCACAAACCCTGAGTTCTACAGCACTTCACTCTAACAAACTAAAAATGGAGCCCCATCTCTCTCTCTACAAGGCCTTCTAAGGATAAACTGTCCAATTAAGAAATGACACCTAAATTATTTTTAATTTTAACCCAATAACCAACCACCTGCGGCTCATAATGTGGACTTTTTTATCCAATTACACAAAACCACCCAAACCCATGGAGGAGAAGGTGAAGGAGAAGGAGGAGGAGGAGGAGAAAAAGGAGAAGAAGGTGGAGAAGAAGAAGAAGAAGAAGAAGAAGAAGAAGAAGAAGAAGAAGAAGAAGAAGGAGAAGGAGAAGGAGAAGGAGAAGGAGAAGGAGAAGGAGAAGGAGAAGGAGAAGGAGAAGGAGAAGGAGAAGGAGAAGGAGAAGGAGAAGGAGAAGGTGGAGAAGAAGAAGAAGAAGAAGAAGAAGAAGAAGGTGAAGAAGGTGAAGAAGAAGAAGAAGAAGAAGGTGAAGAAGAAGGACAAGCCTCCACCCTAAAACCTCCATCTTGCTTTATCTATATTACTGTATTCTAAGAGCTTCCACTCTAAGTTTCCCACCCTGTGGTATCGGACACTTCTATTCAATCTCCACACCCACAATCCCAGCTCTGTCATTCCATTTTGGAAGCTTCTCCATGGCCTCAGGTCACTGCAGTGTTCTCTTGGGGGTCAGTGCCTGGCAGCACAGAAAATCTGAAATTCTCAGCAGCCAGGGTTCCAAATCAGACCACAGAGGGATTCTGAGAGAACAAAGCTCCCACCTGGGCTGTGAGCAGCGGCTGCAGCTCAAAGTTTATCTGAACTCAACCCCTGTCCAAGCTCCAGTTGTGACATTCCCTCAGCTTGGGAGAGCAGCTGGGAGCAGCAATTCCTGGGATCTGAACTGCTCTGAAAGGCCTGGAAGGTGAGCTGTGGCTTTGAGAGGGAGCCAGGAAATCTCACAGAATCCCAGCATGGTTTGGGTTAAAAGGAACCTTAAATCCCACCCAGTGCCACCCCTGCCATGGCAGGGACACCTCCCACTGTCCCAGGCTGCTCCCAGCCCTGTCCAGCCTGGCCTTGGGCACTGCCAGGGATGCAGGGGCAGCCCCAGCTGCTCTGGGAAATCCATTCCAGGGATGGATTCCACAATTCCTGATTGCCAAGATCCCATCCAGCCCTGCCCTCTGGCACTGGGAGCCATTGCCTGGCTCCTGTCCCTGCAGTTCCTGACCAAGAGCCCCTCTCCAGTTTCCTTTAGGCTCCTTCAGATCCTGGCAGGATCTGGGAGCAGGTTAAGAGCAGCCAGAGCCTTGGCTCATCCAGACCTTGACCTCAGCCCCAGAACTCTCCATGCCACGCTGAGGTGACACCGAGCCACCCCCAGAGCTGGGACAGGGCAGGACAGTGCCCAACAACCCCACAGCAGCAGCAGCAGCCCTTGGGCACCATCCACAGCTCCCAGCCAGCCCCTCCTCACCCGTGGGGAGAGCTTTGGGCCATCCCTCACAGAGGAGACGTGTCCTTGTCCCCTCCCAGGCTGCTGAGGCAGCTCACCCACAGTGTCCTGGAGCACGTGTTGTAATGTCACAGACACGTTTTATGGAAAATCCTTTCGTTAGGATCTTTTCTCCTGGGAAGCTGGGAAACTTCAGCTTCTCCGTGTTTTGCTGCTTTGGAATGTGATTTGGAGAATTGTTTACCCAGCATGTGAATTGTTTTTACTTGATGACCAGTGACAGCCACCTGTGTCGAGGCTGTGAGCAGTCACAAGATTTCCTTTCCTTTCCTTTCCTTTCCTTTCCTTTCCTTTCCTTTCCTTTCCTTTCCTTTCCTTTCCTTTCCTTTCCTTTCCTTTCCTTTCCTTTCCTTTCCTTTCCTTTCCTTTCCTTTCCTTTCCTTTCCTTTCCTTTCCTTTCCTTTCCTTTCCTTTCCTTTCCTTTCCTTTCCTTTCCTTCCCTTCCCTTCCCTTCCCTTCCCTTCCCTTCCCTTCCCTTCCCTTCCCTTCCCTTCCCTTCCCTTCCCTTCCCTTCCCTTCCCTTCTTGCTGATGAAATCCTTTCTTCTATTCTTTAGTGTAGTTTTAATATATCATTTTCTTTTAATATCATATATATCATAAAATAATAAATCAGCCTTCTGAACCATGGAGTCAAGATTCTCATCTCTTCCCTCATCCTGGGACCCCTGTGAACACCCCCACATCATAACCTTGCCCCTTCCCTGAGTCCTGGTAAGAAGAGGGGAATGGAAATGGGAAGCAAACATGCCAAGCAACTTGAAAAGAAGCTTTCTGAAGACACTACTCATTACACTGCTTCAAAATTTTATAAACAAGAGAAGGCACCAGACCCTGCCACTGATTAGGTTAAATTAATTTAAAACAGAAGCAAACACTGCTTGTCTATGAGCTCCAGTTACCTGGAAACACAGATAAACCCCAAACACACTTTTCAAGGGCAGCAGGCACTATAGCTGGGGTTGGGTTTTTTTTTTCCAGAAACCTGGTCCTCATGGAAAAATACAAATCTGGAAATGGCTTTTATTAGCAAGTTAATAATATACTGAAATACAAATATACACCCAGTCTTTAATTAGATTTCACAGAATTAAGTCAAGTAATATATATACACACACATAACTGTTGTGTAACAGCCATTCTCTCATCTCTGCTGTTTCTTTAAAAGTAACTTTGAGGACAGAAAAGAGTCAGGAATGGATCTGTAATTTGGAGTTTCCTTAAGAGCCAGATGAAATTGAAGAGCAGAAGCCACAATAGTTTAGGGGTTGCTGGCAAAATGCAAATCCCACGTGCAGGAATCTCAGACATGAACAGGAGCAAAGCATTGTTGGGAAAATCCTTCCCATACAAAAACCTGGCCTGTTTTCTTTTGGGTTAACAACCTGAATGTAGGGTCAGGTTTACAGGAAGATGGACATGTACTCCATGAACCAGCCTAAGAACTGGGTCACCTTTGTAATAAAGCTGCTCCCATTCTTCTCTGCAGATAAAAAGTTGATGTTGCAAGAAGAAAGAAGCAGCAGCAAAGTTGCTGACAGTGGGCAGTGCCCTGAGGGGGAAGAACCTTTCCCTGAGCTCCATGCCAAGCCCTGACACAGCTCCTGCCATCCCTGGGCTGCTCACAGACTCCCCTGCACCACTCACAGCTGTTTATTGGTGAGAAAAGTCCAAGAGATCCCAGATTTTTAGTGTAGCACAGCCCTGCCAACAAGTGGAACTCCTTATTTCTTTCCAATGAACCACCTGAACCTTGACTTCAGAGAAGTTTTGCTGCAATGATGGCAAATGTTACCTAAGAAACAACATCTGGGTATCTGCTGAGCAGGGAGGATGATTTCACATCTGGGAGGAGGAAGTAAAAGTCACATTCCAGTGCTCTCCATGCTGTAACAGGAGAAACTTTCCAGGCTGTAACAAACACATTGGGGCTACCTCACAAAAACAAGCACAAGTTCTGGCCTTGAATGAATTGTTCCCCATATTTTTAATATGTGCACTGTAGGGGGCTGCCCAGGACTGTGATTCAACGGGGGAAATACAATTTCTGAAAGTAGAAATATTCTGGAACAGAATCCCAGCATGGTTTGGATTGGAAGGACCTCAAAGCCCACCCAGAGCCATGGCAGGGACACTTTCACCATCCCAGGCTGCTCCCAGCCCTGTCCAGCCTGGCCTTGGGCACTGCCAGGGATGCAGGGGCAGCCCCAGCTGCTCTGGGAATTCCATCCCAGCCTCTCCCCACCCTGCCAGGGAACAATTTCTCCCCAATTTCCCACCTAACCCTGCCCTCTGGCAGTGGAAGCCATTCCCTGTGTCCCTCTGTCCCTCCAGGCCTCTGTGACAAAACTGTCTCCAGGAAAAACCTGGCACAAAAGCGTTGCCAAGGTTCCTTTCCAGGACACATCTCAAAGTTTCCACCACCAGCCAAAGCAGAGTCTCTGGTTCCTTGTCCCCTGCAGGCTGTGGCTGCTCCCAGGACAATGCCAGGTACAGCTCATCCTCCTCTGCCTGAACTGGGCTCATTTGGGAACAAGGAGCTGCAAACCTTGCTGCTGTTTTTTATAGCCTGTCCTATGGCTTTTATAGCTTGTCTGACGTCAGGGAACTATGGAATGTGTCACTCATTGCAAATGAATTCCCTGAGATCAGCCTAACTCACACCTGTAGCTCACCAGCCCTCATTTCTCACTTGCTTGGACCAAACAACCCTTCCCTGGTTTAGGACTTTGGAGAATTTCAGTGGGAGCAGGAGATTGGCTACAGTAATGCATGGGGAATTGTGCAGTATTGCATGGGGATTGGCTGCAGGATTCCATAGGGATTGGCTGCAGGATTCCATGGAGATTTGCTGCAGATTGCACTGAGAATTGCTGCAGTATTGCATGAGTACTGGCTGCAGTAATCCATGGAGAATTGCTGCACTATTCTATGGGGGATTTGCTGCACTATTCCATGGAAAATTGCTGCAGGATTCCACAGAGAATTGCTGCAGTATTCCATGGGGATTGGCTGCAGTATTCCACAGAGAATTGCTTCAGGATTCCATGGAGAATTGCTGCAGTAATGCATGGAGAAATGCAGCAGTATTCCATGGGGATTGGCTGCAGTATTCCATGGGGATTGGCTGCAGTATTCCATGGGGATTTGCTGCAGGATTCCATGGAGAATTGCTGCACTGTTGCATGGAAAATTTGCTGCAGTATTCCATAGGGATTTGCTGCAGCATTGCATGGAGAATTGCTGCAGTAATCCATGAATATTTGCTGCAGTATTCCATGGAGAATTGCTGCAGTATTGCATGGAGAATTGCTGCAGTATTCCATGAATATTTGCTGCAGCATTGCATGGAGAATTGCTGCAGCATTGCATTAATATTTACTGCAGTATTGCATGGAGAATTGCTGCAGTATTCCATGAATATTTGTTGCACTATTCCATGGGGACTGGCTGCAGTGTTCCATGGGGATGTGGGGTGGCTGCAGCAGCTGTTTCCAGCCAGCACAGCAGGAACTGCTGCCAGCACAGCCCTGGGTGTTGCTATTTATTTACACAGCACCACTCACGAGCCTTGTGGTGCCTCACAAAGTGAAGCAGAAGCAGCAACAAACACAAACTGGGGCTGTTAGGACAAGAGATGACTTTGTCTCAGATTTTACAGCATCAGTGGATCTGGATCTCCAGAGGATCCCGCCATGGGGTGAACCATGGCATGAACTGGGGGTTTGTACTTTGGGAGGCACAAGAGGAAGAGGAAAAGGAGGAAGAAGAGAAGGAAGAGGAGGTTCCAGGTTGTTCCAGCTCAGCACAACACAGGGAGCATTGCCCTGACCAGGAACTGGTGGAACTGGGAGCGTCCACCAGGAAAATCAGAGCTGTGCTCCTGCCCTCCACAGAAAATGGAGTCAGGGAGAAGAGACCTGGAGAAGGGCTTTGGACAAGGGCCTGGAGGGACAGGACAAGGGGAATGGCCTCAAAGTGCCAGAGGGCTGGCTTGGATGGGATATTAGGAGGGAATTCTTCCCTGGGAGGATGGAGAGAGGCTGGAGAAGCTGTGGCTGTCCCTGAAGTGTCCAAGCACTGGGTTTGGAGCAGCCTGGCACAGTGGGAGGTGTCCCTGCCATGGCAGGGGTGGCACTGGATGGGCTGTGAGACCTTTCCAGCCCACACCATTCCATGATTCTGTGATCTCCAGGCACTCCTCAGCCACATGGGGTGGCCCAAAATTGAACTCCCAGCAGCTCTCCCAGCACTCCATGGCTGTGTCCAGTGCACATTTCAGCAAGGAACATCAGCAATTGCTTCCCCACTGCTCCAGGGAGGACAGGGAAGGATTTTTCTGTGGGAATTTAAAGTTCATAAAGCTGCTGGTGACTGGCACAGATTCCAGGACTAAACAAAACCCCAAATAGAAGATAGAAACTATCTAGAGACAGGCAATTCTCCCTGGAAAGGCAAAGAGAAGGCTGCTGTAGGTGTCCTAGAATTGGGAATATGGATTTGAATATTCTGCACTTGCACAACAGCACTGGTGGATTTTTGGTGAGGACAGCAGGAAGACAAACTGTATCCCACAGGAATGGGAGGAGATAAAGGCTTCAACAGCTCCACACTGCTCCAAAGAAAGAGAACTGGCTGCTACAGACCTGGAATTACCTGAGCAAGATCATTTATCCAGGCAATAATTCCTGTGGGCAGAGTTTCTGGCCTGCAGAATGAGTGGGGCTTTGTGACAGGCAGCTCACCCCAGAGACCTTTCTGTCTCTGCTCTGGCTGGACAGGGACCACAAACCCCATCCCATCATCCACAAACCTCACTTCATCCTAACATCCCTAAAACTCATCTCATCCCAAACCCACCTCATCCCACCATCCACAAACCTCACCTCATCCTAACATCCCCAAACCCACCTGATCCCAAACCTCACCTCATCCCACCATCCCCAAACCCACCTCATCCCAAATCTCACCTCGTCCCACCATCTCCAACCTACCTCATCCCATCATCCTCAAACCCCACCTCATCCCCAAACCCCACATCATCCCAAACCTCACGTGTTCCCACCATCTCTAAATCCCACCTGATCCCAAAACCACCTCATCCCACAATCCCTAAAACCCCTTAGCCCATCATCCCCAAACCCACCTGACCTAACCCCACCTGATCCCACCATCCCCAAACCCAACTGATCCCAAACTTCACCTCATCCCCCATCCCCAAACCTACCTCATCCCACCAGCCCTAAAACCACTACATCCCATGATCCCCAAACCCACCTCATCCCAAACCCACCTCATTCCACCATCTCTAAACCTACCTCATCCCATTATCCCCCAACCCCACCTGATCCCACCATCCCCAAACCCACCTGATCCCACCATGCCCAAACCCCTTATCATCCCCAAACCCACCTGATCCCCCATCCCCAAACCTACCTCATCCCATCATCCTCAAATCCCACCTCATCTCAAACCTCAATTCATCCCACCATCCCAAACCCACCTCATCCCACCATCTCTATACCCTACCTCATCCTATTATCCCCCAACCCCACCCGATCCCACCATCCCAAACCCATCTGATCCCAAAACCACCTCATCCCACAATCCCTAAAACCCCTTAGCCCATCATCCCTAAATCCACCTGATTCCCAACCCCACCTCATCCCAACCCCACCTCATCCCAACCCCACCTCATCCCATTATCCTCAAACCCACCTGATCCCAAACTGACCTGATCCCACCGTCCCAAACCCACCTGATCCCAACCCCACCTGATCCCACCATCTCTAAACCCTACCTCATCCCATTATCCCCCAACCCCACCTGATCCCACCATCCCCAAACCCACCTGATCCCAAACCCACCTGATCCCAACCCCACCTCATCCACCATCACCAAATGCACCTGATCCCAACCCCACCTGATCCCACCATCCCCAAACCCACCTGATCCCTACCTCACCTGATCCCACCATCCCCAAAGCCACCTGATCCCAAACCCACCTGATCCCACCGTCCCAAACCCACCTGATCCCAACCCCACCTGATCCCACCATCCCAAACCCACCTGATCCCAACCCCACCTGATCCCACCATCCCAAACCCACCTGATCCCAACCCCACCTGATCCCACCGTCCCAAACCCACCTGATCCCAAACTGACCTGATCTCACCATCCCAAACCCACCTGATCCCAACCCCACCTGATCCCACCATCCCAAACTCTCATCCCCATCCCCACCAGGGGCTGCCTCAGCCCAGAAGCTCCTGATGGACCCGCACGAGCAGGGAACCCTCAAACCCTCAAACCCTTTTGAACCCTAAACTGGGGCTGAGGGGGGGTTCAAGGAAGGTCAAAATCTCCTGTGCCAGCCCCGAGCCCCCCGAGGAGCTCTGGGTGCCCCGCCCGGAGCCGCGGCTGGCGGGAGGAGGATGCGGGGGAGGGAAGGGAGGGAGGGAGGAAGGCCGCGATGTTTGGGGACCAACAGCGGTTGCCAGGGGTGACGCGGTCCCCTCCCGCTCTCCTCCCGTTGCCAGGCAACGCGGGCAGCGTTTCCCAAACCAAACATCCCCATCCCGCCTCACCAAATATGTCAGCGGGTATTTTCAGGAGGGACAAATAACGCGGCTGCCATGGCAACTGCGCGGGGGGGGCAGCCCGGCACAGCCGCTTTGTTTTGGTTTGGGTTTATTTTATTGAATTGTTATTTCAGAATAAACGGATTAGCGGGGCTGGGGGAGAGCTGGGCAAGGCTCAGGAGGGAAATGGTTTTGTTCTTTTTGTGCTCAGTTGGGGTTTTTTGAAAAGTAATATTAAGGAATATATTAATTAATATATTAAAGAATAAAAATAATAAGAATAATAAAAAGAATAAAAAGAAAAATATTCTTTTAAAGACCAAATATTCTTTAAAAAATAAAATAATAAATTATTATAACATATTAATAAATATTAAAGAATGGAATATATTAAAGAATATATTAAGCTAATATTAAGGTTTTTTGCAGCTGGGCAAAGCAGATGCTCAGGAGAGAAATGGTTTTGTTCTTTTTGTGCTCAGTTGGGGTTTTTTTAAAAGTAATATTAAGGAATATATTAATAAATATATTAAAGAATCAAAAGAATAAAAAGAATAAGAATAATAAAAAGAATAAAAAGAAAAATATTCTTTTAAAGACCAAATATTCTTTAAAAAATAAAATAATTAATAAATTATTATAACCTATTAATAAATATTAAAGAACGGAATATATTAAAGAATATATTAAGCTAATATTAAGGTTTTTTGCAGCTGGGCAAAGCAGATGTTCAGGAGAGAAATGGTTTTGTTCTTTTTGTGCTCAGTTGGGGTTTTTTGAAAAGTAATATTAAGGAATATATTAATTAATATATTAAAGAATCAAAAGAATAAAAAGAATAAGAATAATAAAAAGAATAAAAAGAAAAATATTCTTTTAAAGACCAAATATTCTTTAAAAAATAACTAATCGAATAAAATAATTAATAAATTATTATAACCTATTAATAAATATTAAAGAATGGAATATATTAAAGAATATATTAAGCTAATATTAAGGTTTTTTGCAGCTGGGCAAAGCAGATGCTCAGGAGAGAAATGGTTTTGTTCTTTTTGTGCTCAGTTGGGGTTTTTTGAAAAGTAATATTAAGGAATATATTAATAAATATATTAAAGAATAAAAAGAATAAAAAGAAAAATATTCTTTTTAAAGACTAAATATTCTTTAAAAAAGAAGTAATAGAATAAAATTATACATATTAATAAATATTAAAGAATGGAATATATTAAAGAATATATTAAAGCTAACATTAAGCTTTTTTGGAGCTGGGCAAAGCAGATGCTCAGGAGAAATATTTTTGTTCTTTTTGTGTTCAATGGGGTTTTTTTTTTAAGGTAATATTAAGGAATATATTAATTAATATATTAAAGAATAAAAAATATTAAAGAATAAATATTCTTTTAAAATAATAAATAGAAAAAAGAATAAATATTGATAAATAAGTGATTTTAATAAACATTAAAGAATTTAATATATTAAAGAAAATATTAAAGTTGATATTAAGCTTTTTTAGAGCTGGGTGTAGATGCTCAGGAGAGAAATCTTTTTGTTCTTTTTTTGTTCAGTTGGGTTTCTTTTAAAGTTATATTAAAGAATAGATTAAGCTAATTAATATATTAAAGAATAAAAAATAGTAAAGAATAAATATTCTTTAAAGAAAGAATAAATAGGAAAAAATAAGACATGTTAACAAATAAGTAGTTTTAATAAATAATAAAGAATTTGAACTTTAATTATTTTAATAAACATTAAAGAATTTAATATATTAAAGAATATATTAAAGCTAATATTAAGCTTTTTTGGAGCTGGGCGTAGATGCTCAGGAGAGAAATCTTTTTGTTCATTTGGGTTTTTTTTAAATAATATTAAGGAATTTGGGTTTTTTGGAGCTGGGCGTAGATGCTCAGGAGAGAAATCTTTTTGTTCATTTGGGGTTTTTTAAAATAATATTAAGGAATTTGGGTTTTTTGGAGCTGGGTGTAGATGCTCAGGAGAGAAATCTTTTTGTTCATTTGGTGTTTTTAAAAAAACTAAATTAAGGAATTAAGCTTTTTTTTGGAGCTGGGTTTAACTACTCACGCTGTTTCTGCACCCCCAAACACACACAAGTCCCTCAGCAAGTTCTCTTCCAACTTTTTTTTTTTTTTCCCCATCTATTTGTAGATCCCTCTAAGTTTTCCAGCAGAATTTAGATCCCTCTCAGCCAGGGTTTAGCTGACTTAAACCAGGTTTGCTTTTCTTGGTGGTGAATCCAGGCAAAGGCAGCCTGGCTGGAAAGGAGATTTTGGGAGAGGGGGTGTGAGCTTTTGGAGCATCCTCTGATTAGATGAAGAGGAGAAATTAATCAAAAGGATGTTTTCTTCCAGTGCCACGAACATGGAAAACTAATTTAAATTCTCCCCATCCGTTTTTTCACGTTAGAATTTGAGGCAATTAATCATAAGCAAAAAAAAAAAAAAAAAAATGTCGAGACACTTGGGAGGATTTTAAGGGAGAGCTCACTCTGGGGAAATAAAGATTAGAGAAAAGCTTTTGTTGGAAACATCATTGTCCTGGGTGCTGTGGTCTGATCTAAGCCACAAAAGTTCTGCTGTGCTTGCTGCTCATCAGTGAGGCCACAGGATGCAGGCACAGCTTCCAGCACGAGCAGATCTGGGCCACAATTTGTGTTTTTGGCTTTTTAATCTGAGTTTAGGCAGCGGCACCACCTCAGTTCACCTTGGCAGCCATCAATAAAAGCTCCTCGCTGGTGGTTTCCAGCTCTGGGTGCTTTCAGCGCTTCCTTTGGTGTTTCTCCAGGTGTTTTACCACTGATTAGAGAATGAGAAAGTTTGGAAAAGACCTCCAGGATAAAGCCCAGCCCTGGATGGAATGCACATAAAAAGCTGGAATCACTCATTCACTGGATGAAAAAGTCACAATCCTGAGCACGTTTTAAATCAAATCTTCCAAAATTTTGGTTTAAAAATCCTTCAAGATTTTAAGGTTCTTTTGGATCTTTAAGGATTTTTTCCCCTCAGCTATTGCTGACCCAGCCCCCAAACTACTCCTTGATCTTTTTAACATTTATTTCCCTCTCAGGAGGGAGAAGAGTAAAGCCAGAAATATTCCCTGCACAAGAAGAGTTAACCCATAAATATTCTGAAGGAGGCAAATAATATTTTGCTGGAGATGTTCAGAGCAGCATTCAACAGCATTTATTTCCCTCTCAGGAGGGAGAAGAGTAAAGCCAGAAATATTCCCTGCACAAGAAGAGTTAACCCAGAAACATCCTAAAGGAGGTAAATAATTTTTGGAGGTGTTCAGAGCAGCATTCAACAGAGAGAAGCCACTTATGGAAGACAAGAACAACTTAAAAATGACAACTGGAAATTATAAAATCATCATTTAAAGCCTCTCCCTGGCTAAGGGATAACACAGACAAGCACCTCTGAGGTGATCTGAGAGCATTTAAACTCATAAATGAAAAAATCAATCAAACAAAGCTCAGTCAAGCCCTGCCCATCCCACCACTGCTTTAATGCCAACTTCAGCACTGCAGCCTCCAAAAGGTGGGAAATGGTGAAAATCTGCTTTAGCACTGTGACATTTGGCCAAGGGAAGGACTTTCACAGAGAATTCTGGCCTTGACAGCAGAAGCTGCAGAGGTGACCAAGCTCCTGAGAACTCTGCTCTCACCCAAAGCCAGCCTGTAAACCCAGCCTAAACTTAAACTCCCTGTCCAAACCCCCTTCCAGCAGAATTCCTGCAGGGATCTCTTTGCTGCTACTGACCCAAGAGCCCTCAGCTCTTCTCAGAGTGTAAAAGAGCCCAGCTGCCCTCAGAGAGCCACTTTATTTATTCCAAATTAAATCCAAGATGCTTCTAACTTCATTCCTTTCTCCTAAGTGCCCTTTTTCTCTGCTTTAATATGCTCAAAATTACTGCTGGGATGAGGAAAACACATTAAAATTGAGAGTTCACACCTCTCAAGTGTGGATGGCAGGGGAGGTTTTAGGATTCCAGTTGCTGGAGTCCTGTAACTCCCACAAGTGCCTGACAAGGAAAAGGGTTTCCAGCTTTCCAACTTTTACTGAAGAAAAAGAAAAGTCAAGAGAAGAACATGAATTCAGAAAACCACTATTTAAACTGTCAGCATTCCTTATTTTTATCTCCTAGTGGGGTTTTAACCCAGCTTTATACCTTGGGGAATTTCTGGTCTCATGGGGGAAGGAGTTTATTTGCACTCACAGAGCAGCTCAAACTTCCTCCCCTTCTTTTTTTTTTTCCAAAGTTTCTTTCTACTTTTGCTTTTCCAGAAGATGAAATGAACTTTTTGCAGGAAGCAGAGCAATGTGAGGAGTGTTAAGTGTGACTGCAGGAGCTATTTCCAGTCTCCACAGCATTTACTGAGCAGTATATTGAAGAGGCCATGAAATTCTAATGATCTCCAGACTGCCAGAGATACCATCCTAAATAGAAGGAAAAAATCTCTTTGAGAGATTTTTTTTTTCTTTTTTTTTGCCTATTCCATCACCAGAAAAACCACACAAAACTTTAACACCTCCCTTTGACTAAAACTCTCCAAGTTACACTTGAAGAAAACCAAAAAGGAAAAACCAGATGGGGGTGGGGGAGTGGATAGAGATGATCCAGAGCTAAAATATCCATTAGTGGTAAATTCCACCATCTCCTCCCCCTTTCCAAAAAAAAAAAATCCAAAAACCAACTGGGCTGCATGGGTCAGATTCCACCTTCAGACCCAGGAACCAGCTCCAAACACATTCACTCAGCCCTTTTTTAATTCTCCTGCTTGTCTCAGTGGCTGCTAGGCAACCCCAGCAGCATTGCTGCTCATATGCATTAAGTATTAACTATTATTTCATTCCTTCCCCCCTTTTTTTTTTCCACAAAAAGGCAGCAAATTCGTGGCAGATCATTCTTTTCCCAAAAGGGAATGCTGGCTGAAAAAATGGAGCTGTGGAAAGGATGGATATTGCCAGTTTAGTTCCAGGCTGAGATGCATCCTGCACTACCCACCTGGAGCTCTCCTTAGGGGATGAAAATCTCATTTTTGGGACATCAGGAGATGCAGCTGCTCCAAGATAAGCTCTGCAGGGAATTGCAGTGCTGCCCACACAGGGAGCCAAAAATTCTGGTGTCAGTTTGGTGGAGCAGCAGCAGCCACCCCCACTGCTGCAGCCCTTGTGTCCATCTGGAGGAGGAGGGAATTCTCCACGTTCCAGATGTGGGAATTCTCCACATTCCAGATGTGGGAATTCCACGTTCCAGGTGTGGGAATTCCACGTTCCAGATGTGGGAATGAGCCCTGCTTTTGCCAGAGGTGGACAGCAGGAAGGATGCTGCTGCTGCTGCCCTGCCCAAGGGAGGGTTTGAGCCACAATTCAAAGATTTCTGCTCCCCTCCCATCCCTGCCAAAGGCAGCTCTTCCAGCCACTTGGATGAGGAAATAAAACATCAAAATTGGGATGGGACAGAAGAAAGCAGAAGCTGGTGGTGTTTAGATAATGTTGGGATAGTTCAGCTCAGCAAAGAAATTCAGTGATGCTGAATTTCTAACTTTGGTGACACTCTGGGACAATCATTACAACAGAGGAGCAAGGTGCTGCTCAGGACAACAAAACCTCAGAAAAATGAATTTTTCACCTGCAATAAGACTCCAAGAAGGGAGAGGGAAGACTGCTGACAAGCAGAGCCCGGCACTCTTCCAGGCCAGTGACATTTCTGAGTAATTACAACCCCTTAGGATCCATTATAATGTTAATTTACAGGCCAGTTGTTGTGGAGAAGTGTGATTAGATGTTGTGTAGCTACGATGCAGACTGGAAGGAATGCTAAGAATGCCTCCACTCCGAACTGAAGTGAGCAGAACTGGACTAAACCCTTTTCTGACCCAGAGATGGGGCAACTGAGAAGTGTTTGAAACATTTTATTCCATTTTCAGTCTCATTCAAAGGGTGAGAGAATACAA
This sequence comes from Agelaius phoeniceus, assembly GCF_051311805.1. Lineage (NCBI taxonomy): Eukaryota > Metazoa > Chordata > Aves > Passeriformes > Icteridae > Agelaius > Agelaius phoeniceus. The sequence continues at coordinate 3,636,961 of NC_135293.1, forward strand.
GTGTAACAATTCATCTTCTCACAATCAGAAGCCAACTATTTCCTAATTGCAGTACACTATAAGTTAGGTTTCTATAGGATATATGGAGTTTTTCTTTATCTACTTTCCATAATATATTTTCATTATAAACTAGGTTTCTATAGGATATATGGAATTTTTCTTTATCTACTTTCCATAATATATTTTCACTATAAACTAGGTTTCTATAGAATATGTGGAGTTTTTCTTTATTTTCATTCCATAATATATTTTCACTATAAGTTAGGTTTCTATAGGATATATAGAATTTTTCTTTACTTTCTTTCCATAATATATTTTCACTAAAAGATAGGCCACACCATATACTGCAAACACCTTAAAACTAATAATCTAAAATTATTCTTTGTGGATCCTAATACAATGCATCTTTTATAGTTCTATTTCTCTATTTACACCTGAGATAATACATGTGTAACAATTCATGCTATCACAATCAGAAGCCAACTATTTCCTAATTACAACAGACTACAAATTAGGTTTCTATAGGATATATGGAGTTTTTCTTTACTTTCATTCCATAATATATTTTCACTATAAGATAGGTTTCTATAGGGTATATAGAATTTTTCTTCCCTTTTTTTCCATAATATATGTTCACTATAAGTTAGGTTTCTATAGGATATATAGAATTTTTCTTTTCTTTCTTTCCATAATATATTTTCACTAAAAGATAGGCTTTGCCACACCATACTGCAAACACCTTAAACCTAATAATCTAAAATTATTCTTTGTGGATCCTGATACAATGCATCTTTTATAGTTCTATTTATCTATTTACACCTGAGATAATACAAGTGTAACAATTCATGCTATCACAATCAGAAGCCAACTATTTCCTAATTACAATACACTATAAGCTAGGTTTCTATAGGATATATGGAATTTTTCTTTACTTTTTTTCCATAATATGTTTTCACTATAAGCTAGGTTTCTATAGGATAGATGGAGTTTATCTTTATCGACTTTCCATAATATATTTTCACTATATTTTCACTATAAACTAGGTTTCTATAGAATATATAGAATTTTTCTTTCCTTTTTTTCCATAATATATGTTCACTATATATTAGGTTTCTATAGGATATATAGAATTTTTCTTTCCTTTTTTTCCATAATATATGTTCACTATAAGTTAGGTTTCTATAGGATATATAGAATTTTTATTTTCTTTCTTTCCATAATATATTTTCACTAAAAGATAGGCTTTGCCACACCATACTGCAAATACCTTAAAACTAATCATCTAAATTATTCTTTGTGGTGCTAATACAATGCATCTTTTATAGTTCTATTTCTCTATTTACACCTGAGATAATACATGTGTAACAATTCATGCTATCACAATCAGAAGCCAACTATTTCCTAATTACAATACACTATAAGCTAGGTTTCTATAGGATATATGGAATTTTTCTTTACTTTTTTTCCATAATATGTTTTCACTATAAGCTAGGTTTCTATAGGATATATAGAATTTTTCTTTCCTTTTTTTCCATAATATATGTTCACTATAAGTTAGGTTTCTATAGGATATATAGAATTTTTCTTTTCTTTCTTTCCATAATATATTTTCACTAAAAGATAGGGTTTGCCACACCATACTGCAAACACCTTAAAATGAATAATCTAAAATTATTCTTTGTGGATCCTGATACAATGCATCTTTTATAGTTCTATTTCTCTAAAGTATCCAGTTTTATTTGTAAGGCCATTCTTTAAAACTTGTTTCTAGTTCCATTTCTCTCTCAGCAATGTCTGTGCTATTCCCTGGCATTTCTAAGTCAGCATTTCTTATTTCAAGGTTTGCTCATAGATGCACTCTGTGTGAACCTTCTGCCAAACGTGGAGAATTCCCTCTGAACCCATTTCCCACAAGCAGCAGCAGCAGGAAAAGAGCAGGAGCTGGAGCAGAGAGGAGCATCCCACAGAGCTTGGGCAGGACCACGGGCCCAGGGCAGCTCCTGCAGGAGAAGGTGCAGGGATCAGCCCCTCTTCTGCTGCAGGAGGCTCCAGAGGAGCTGCCAAGCCATGGAAATGTCCACAGAATTCCAGGATGGTTTGGGCTGGAAGGATCTCAGAGCCCATCCAGTGCCAGCCCTGCCCTTCTACTGCTCCACAGAAGCTGCCAAGCAATGGAAATGTTCACAGAACCTCAGATAGTTCAGGTTGGAGGGATCTCAAAGCCCACCCAGTGCCACCTCTGCCATGGCAGGGACACCTTCCACTGCTCCAGAGGAACTTCCAAGCAATAGAAATGGTCACACAATCCCAGGATGGTTTGGGCTGGAAGGATCTCAAAGCCTCAGGCCACCCCTGCCATGGCAAGGACACCTCCCACTGCTCCAGAGAAGCTTCCAAGCAATGGAAATGGTCACACAATCCCAGAATGGTTCAGGTTGGAAGGATCTCAAAGCCTCAGGCCACCCCTGCCCTTCCACTGCTCCAGAGGAGCTGCCAAGCCATGGAAATGGTCACAGAACCTCAGATAGTTCAGGTTGGAAGGATCTCAAAGCCTCAGGCCACCCCTGCCCTTCCACTGCTCCACAGAAGCTGCCAAGCCATGGAAATGTTCACAGAACCCCAGATAGTTCAGGTTGGAGGGATCTCAAAGCCCACTCAGTGCCACCCCTGCCATGGCAGGGACACCTCCCACTGCTCCAGAGGAGCTGCCAAGCCATGGAAATGTCCACAGAATTCCAGGGTGGTTCAGGTTGGAAGGGACCTTAAAGCCCATCCAGTTCCACCCCTGCCCTTCCACTGCTCCAGAGAAGCTGCCAAGCAATGGAAATGGTCACACAATCCCAGGATGGTTTGGGCTGGAAGCCAACTATTTCCTAATTACTGTTTCCTAATTAATCCTCAAAGCCCACCCAGTGCCACCCCTGCCATGGCAGGGACACTTTCACCATCCCAGGCTGCTCCCAGCCCTGTCCAGCCTGGCCTTGGGCACTGCCAGGGATGCAGGGGCAGCCCCAGCTGCTCTGGGAATTCCATCCCAGCCTCTCCCCATCCTCTCAGGTGACAATTCCTGCCCAAATCCCATCCATCCCTGCCCTCTGGCAGTACAAACCATTCCCTGTGTCCTGTCCCTCCACAGCATCTCCAGAAAAACCTGGCACAGAAGCATTTCCAAGGCTCCTTTCCAGGACACATCAGCCACAGCAGCTCCTTGTCCCCGGTTCCTTGTCCCCTGCAGGCTGTGGCTGCTCCAGGACAACCCCAGAACCTGGGTACAGCTCATCCTCCTCTGCCTGGGGTGGGAAGGTCCCACTTGGGTCACTCCTCACATTTTCCAAACCAAGAATTGAGTGTTGGCCCCAGCTGGGAGCATCCTATTGATTTATGCACCAGCCCAATTCAATTCACCAGTCCTTTTCTCTAACACAGGCCAGCCAGAAAATCTTTGTTTTTCAAATGATGACAGGTTCCTGATGTTCTAACCAATGCTATGTTCTTATATTTCCTATATTTCTTATATTCTAACCAATATCAGTTGAGGATGAAAATGTTTGTTTTCCAAATTATGAGATTTTTCAACTTATTTCAAATTATAAAACTCAAAATATGAGTTTATGTTCTAACCAATGTTATGTTCTTATGTTTCTTATGTTCTAGCCATTATCAGCTGAGGATGAAAATATTTGTTTTTCAAATTATGAGAGGTTTCTCATGTTCTAACCAATGCTATGTTCTTATATTTCCTATATTTCTTATGTTCTAACCAATGTTGTGTTCTTATGTTTCCTATATTTCTTATATTCTAACCATTATCAGTTGAGGATGAAAATGTTAGTTTTTCAAATGATGAGATTTTTCATATTTTCATATTTTTCAACTTATTTCAGATTTTGAAACTCAAAATATTAGTTTCTTATATTTCCTATATTTCTTATATTCTAACCATTATCAGTTGAGGATGAAAATGTTTGTTTTTCAAATTATGAGAGGTTTCTTATGTTCCAACCAATGCTATGTTCTTATATTTCCTATATTTCTTATATTCTAACCAATATCAGTTGAGGATGAAAATCTTTGGTTTTCAAATGATGAGATTTTTCATGTTTTCATATTTTTCAAATTATTTCAAATTATAAAACTCAAAATATGAGTTTCTTATGTTCTAACCAATGTTATGTTCTTATGTTTCTTATATTCTAACCAATTTTATATTTCCTATGTTTCTTATATTCTAACCAATATCAGTTGAGGATGAAAATGTTTGGTTTTCAAATGATGAGATTTTACATATTTCCATATTTTTCAAATTATTTCAAATTATAAAACTCAAAATATGAGTTTGTTTTTATGTTTCTTATATTCTAAACAATGTTATATTCTTATGTTTTTCTTACATTCTAACCAATATCAGTTAAGGATGAAAATGTTTGTTTTTCAAATGATTAGATTTTTAATATTTCCATATTTTTCAAATTATTTCAAATTATGAAACTCAAAATATGAATTTCTTATGTTCTAACCAATGCTATGTTCTTATGTTTCTTATATTCTAAACAATGTTGTTTTTCTTATGTTCTAACCAATATCAGTTAAGAATGAAAATGTTTGTTTTTCAAATGATGAGATTTTTAATATTTCCATATTTTTCAAATTATTTCAAATTATAAAACTCAAAATATGAATTTCTTATGTTCTAACCAATGTTATGTTCTTATGTTTCTTATGTTCTAACCAATTTTATGTTTCCTATGTTTCTTATATTCTAACCAATATCAGTTGAGGATGAAAATGTTTGGTTTTCAAATGATGACATTTTTCATGTTTTCATATTTTTCAAATTATTTCAAATTATGAAACTCAAAATATGAATTTCTTATGTTCTAACCAATGTTATGTTCTTATGTTTCTTATGTTCTAACCAATTTTATGTTTCCTATGTTTCTTATATTCTAACCAATATCAGTTGAGGATGAAAATGTTTGGTTTTCAAATGATGACATTTTTCATATTTTCAGATTTTTCAAATTATTTCAAATTATAAAACTCAAAATATGAGTTTAGGTTCTAACCAATGTTATGTTCTTATGTTTCTTATATTCTAACCAATGTTGTTTTTCTTATGTTCTAACCAATATCAGTTAAGGATGAAAATGTTTGTTTTTCAAATGATGAGATGTTTCTTATATTCTAACCAATGTTCTGTTTCTTATATTCTAACCAATGTTCTGTTCTTATGTTTCTTATTTTCTAACCAATATCAGTTGAGGACGATCAAAACTTTTAAAAATGCTTTAAAGCACAACAAAACCTGTTAAAAAGGTTAAAAAACTGCAACAAATCTCTTTATACACAATGCCTGCCCATTTTGCAACGAAGCAAAACTAGTAATTTGAATTATTTTTTTTTTAACACTAATGTCACAGCACATTTGGAAGCAGAATCAGGCATAATTTCATTTCTGAAAGCTACCCATTAAAAGGGCTGCCAGATTTGATATCAATTTTCCTCTAGAAAACAAATGGATTAAATGCAGCCTGTACTGGAGCCCCTCAAGCTTTGTCACAGCAAACTTCACGCAGCACTTTTATAATTTGCAGGTGCAAACACATCAGAACATTCATTTTCATCCTCATTTTTAAGCACCTCGTTACTCTGCAATATTTGGAAGCTATGAATAGGATCTAAATGATTCAGGGATGGAAAAAACAAATCCATCTCCTGTGGAAAGGAAAGCAGCAGCTGCTGAGAGCAGAGCAACTCTTCTCCCAAGGCCAAATCATCAGCAATGCAAATACCAGTGGGCAAGAACAGCAAAGAAAAGGTTTGCTAGGTTTTCTAGGAATATTTTTGGCAGGGAAAAAGGGGTTTGGAATATTTAGAGTGGAAGAGACCTCCCAGACCATCGAGTCCAAGCTGGGATTGATCGCCAGATTGTCACCAGAGTGATTCATTTAAATTCATTGAAAATAAAATTTTAGATTTCAAATTTTTTTTTAAATTTAAAAATTTTAAATTTCATTCAAATTAAATGAATTCAACATTAAGTTAAAATTCAATTAAAAATAATTAATTAATGAAATTTATAAAAATAATTTAAATTTTGCCTTAAATAATTAATTTAAATAAAATTAATTTTAATTTCTTTTAATTAATGGAAATTAATTTAATTTAATAATTTTAAAATGGATGTGTTTACCTATAAATATACAAGACCATATAAATTTTCTATCAAGTTTTAAGAATTTTTTACAAATCCATTTCTCACATCAAAGCAGCAGAAAAGGCAGAGGGAGAAGGAATCTCCTCAGCATCACCTGAGGTTCTGACCCACTCACATCTGGAACTGCTTTTTTCCATGGATATTTCAAATACAGGCTCAGGAGAGTTGAAATGAGGACATGGAAAGAAGGGGAAAGGGGGAAATTTGCACAGATTTAAATTTGCACAAATTTAATTCTCTGAGCACATGACAGAGGAAATTTGCAGATTGAATTCTCTGAGCACATGAAGGAAATTTGCACAAATTTTATTCTCTGAGCGCCCAAAGGAAATCTGCCCAGATTTAAATTTGCACAGATTTAATTCTCTGAGCACACGAAGGAAGAAATTTGCACAGATTTAAATTTGCCCAGATTTAAATTTCCACAGATTTAAATTTGCCCAAATTTAAATTTGTACAGATTGAATTCTCTGAGCACATGAAGGAAATTTGCACAAATTTTATTCTCTAAGGACACAAAGGAAATCTGCCCAGATTTAAATTTGCACAGATTGAATTCTCTGAGGACACAAAGGAGGAAATTTGTACAGATTTAATTCTCTGAGCAGGTGAAGGAAGAAATCTGCCCAGATATAAATTTGCCCAAATTTAAATTTGCACAGATTGAATTCTCTGAGCACATGACAGAGGAAATTTGCAGATTTAATTCTCTGAGCACAGGAAGGAAGAAATTTTCACAGATTTAAATTTGCCCAGATTTAAATTTCCACAGATTTAATTGTCTGAGCACATGAAGGAAATTTGCCCAGATTTATATTTGCACAGATTGAATTCTCTGAGCACACAAAGGAAGAAATTTGCACAGATATTAATTTGCCCAAATTTAAATTTGCACAGATTTAAATTTGCACAGATTTAATTCTGCACAGATTTAAATTTGCACAGATTGAATTCTCTGAGCACATGACAGAGTAAATTTGCAGATTTAATTCTCTGAGCACACGAAGGAAGAAATTTGCCCAGATTTAAATTTGCCCAGATTTAAATTTCCACAGATTTAATTGTCTGAGCACATGAAGGAAATTTGCACAAATTTTATTCTCTAAGGACACAAAGGAAATCTGCCCAGATTTAAATTTGCACAGATTGAATTCTCTGAGCACATGAAGGAAGAAATTTTCACAGATTTAAATTTGCCCAGATTTAAATTTCCACAGATTTAAATTTGCCCAAATTTAAATTTGCACAGATTTAATTGTCTGAGCACATGAAGGGAATTTGCCCAGATCTAAATTTGCACAGATTTTATTCTGAGCATACAAAGGAAGAAATCTGCAGATTTAATTCTCTGAGTTTATGAAGGAAATTTGCACAAATTTTATTCTCTAAGCACACAAAGGAAATCTGCCCAGATTTAAATTTGCACAGATTTAAATTTGCACAGTTTTAATTGTCTGAGCACATGACAGAGGAAATTTGTAGATTTAATTCTCTGAGCACATGAAGGAAGAAATTTTCACATATTTAAATCTGCCCAGATTTAAATTTGCCCAGATTTAAATCTGCCCAGATTGAATTTTGCACAGATTTAATGGGGAGGAACCAGGGCTCTTCTTCCAGGTTCCCAGCTCTCTCTTGGCCACCCAGAAATTTCCAAATTCCCACAAGGAGCTTCATTATCAGTGCAAGAATTAACTCATTTTTGTTCTGAGCAAGGCCAGCCTCCCTTCCAGCCCCACCCCAGCTGACTTTATTTAAAGTTTTGTGCCAAATTTCAAAATCCAGGAGCAGATCTTTCTTTTCTGCACCACCAAAAGATGCAGGAGGATGTTGTCCATGATCCTGGGTGGGAAATTTGTAGAAAATTCTCAAAGCTTGACAGAAAATTTCTCTATTGTCACAGCCTTCACATGAGACTGAAAATGGAATGAAAGTTTTTAAAACATCTCTCAGTTGCCCCATCTCTGGGTCAGAAAAAGGCTTAATCCAACACTCACTCCTGGATATCTGTGTCTCCAGGAGCAGCAGCTGAATATTACTGAATATTGCTGAATATTATTTAATATTATTGATTATTGCTGAATATTATTGAATAATATTGATTATTGCTGAATAGTATTGATTATTATTGATTATGGCTGAATATGAATAAATATTGATTAATATTGTTGAATATTATTGATTATGGCTGAATATTAATAAATATTGCTGAATATTATTGAATGTTGATGAATATTATTGAATATTATTGATTATAGCTGAATATTATTGAATATTATTGATTATGGCTGAATATGATTGAATATTGTTGAATATTATTGAATAATATTGATTATTGCTGAATAGTATTGATTATTATTGATTATGGCTGAATATTAATAAATATTGATGAATACTGTAGAATATTATTTATTATAGCTGAATATTATTGAATATTATTGAATATTGATGAATGTTTTTTAATATTGATGAATATTGTTTAATATTATTTATTATATATGAATATTATGGAATATTATTGATTATTGATGAATATTATTGATTATTGATGAATATTATTGAATAATATTGATTATTGATGGATATTATTGATTGTTGATTATTATTATTGAATATTATTGATTATTGATGAATATTATTGATTGTTGATTAATATTAATGAATATTATTGATTATTGATGAATATTATTGATTATTATTGAATATTAAGCACCTCCCAGACTTGCCTGAAGCATTGACCTGGTCTGGATTTTCCAAGATCCCAGTGCAAGAACACTGAACCAGCAGCAGCAGCTTTCCCCCTTATTCTGCTGTGAAGAAAATTGAAAATCTCTCACCACGTGAAGCTCACAGAGATCAGCACTGAGAGCCAGGACCCTGCTCTGTGTGGCCTGGGAAGTTTGCAAAGGATTTTTTGTTTTTCCATAGGAAAAATTGCAGAGAAGGTTTGATCAACTCACCTCAAGCTGATTCTCCTGGCTGAGTTGCAAAACTTCAAAAGGATCAGAGGAATCAGCATTCAGGGTTTTCACTGCACTAAGGATTTATTCTATTTTCTTTTTGAAATTATAAATATTTGTTTCTTTCCTTTTGAAATGATGAATTGTTTGTTTATCACAACATTATTGCTCTCCTAACTTTTCTTTCACTAAATTGCATAAAGCTGTGATTTTAAAAGGTACAACCTAACATTAATCTGACATTATTATTAATTAATTATTACCCTTTGCCATTCCAGAGGGTAAATGCCCTCTTTGCAGTATCTTCCCTAAAAATGCTCATGGGATGCTACATTTCTAAAGAAGGAAAAGGGAAAAGTAGGAAGGGCAGAGAGGCCAGAGCATGAAACTCCACTTTATTTTGTTATTGAGCTGTTGGGATTGGGGTTTTCTTCACCATCCACTCTCCTGCCTGAGTTGCAAAACTTCAAAAGGATCAGAGGAATCAGCATTCAGGTTTTCCACTGCACTAAGGATTTACTCTATTTTCCTTTTGAAATTATAAATATTTGTTTCTTTCCTTTTGAAATGATGAATTGTTTGTTTATCACCCCATTATTGCTCTCTTAATTTTGCCTTGTGACTGAATTGCATAAAGCTGCATTTTAAAACCTATCACTAATTTGACATTCCATAGGGTAAATCTTTGCAGCATTCTTCCCAAAGAAGGCAAAGGGAAAAGTAGGAAGGGCAGAGAGGCCAGAGCATGAAATTCCACTTTATTTTGTTCCTGAGCTGTTGGGATTGGGATTTTTTCACCATCCACACTCACCCTTCCCTCCTCTGTGACTCACAGCTCTCTGATGGGCCAGGAGCTGTGGGGATTTATGAGCCAAACGTGTTCCAACAGCTCAGAGAATTTTAGGAACAGCTTCCAGCAGCTCTGGAGAGCCTCAGAGCAGCAGGTAGCCAGGAAAGACCACGGTGCTGCCAATTTTAACAGCAGAATGATTTGTTCTCTTTAAAAAAAAACCAAAAACCTTCACCATTCATTGGCTCCTTTATTTACCAAGGAGAGATTTGGGTGGGGAATAGAGGGAAGAGTCTCTTCTGTGCAGCCAGATGGAATTCTAAACCCAGTTAGTTTAGGCAGGGAGTTCAGGGGAAGATGTCAAAATATGTTTTCCATTAAGGCAAGAGCGGAAAACACGAGGTTAAAAATACAGAATACAAACAATTCCTGCTCTGCTACCAGAACCTGTGCCAACAGGAGGGATTTGAGCACCAGAGTTAGCTTCAACCAACAGCAACAGAGTTGTTGTAAGTCAGAAATTTGGTATTTTATTCTGAAATATTTGCTTGGGGTGCTGCTCGCCATCAGACTTCAGTCAAAATAAGCCTTAGCAAATGATATGTTAAACGATCCCATCTGCCTGTTTCAAAGGCAGAAAAGCCAAGTAGATTTTGTTAATCCTGAATTTCCAGTTCAGCCTTCCAACTGAGAAGGGACATTTTTTGCTCTTATTCACCACGTGAAAGCAGCAATCAAGACACTGACAGCAAATTTTAGCAATCAATAGAACATTGAATTTTTTATTTTTTTTTTTACTGGAGAAGTTTTACTTTCTGCAGATGGAAGGGAGAAAAAAAGAGAGCACCATCACCTTTTCCTGCATCTGCACTTAGGTGCTGTGGCAGAAAGCACTCCAGAAGGAATAATTCTCATTTTTCTGCACCTCCAGCAAAGAGGGGTTTGGAAGAGTCACAGGGAAAGAGGCAGTGACAGCTGAGAGGAGGGGAAAGGGGAGAAGGGGAAAGGGGAAAAGGAGGAGAGGGGAAAGGAGGAAAGGAGGAGAGGGGAGAGGAGGAAAGGGAGAAAGAAGAGGGGGAAAAAGGGGACAGGGGAAAGGGAGAAAAGGGGGGAAAGGAAGAAAGAGGAGAGAGGGAAAGGGAGAAAGAGAGAAGGGGAAAAGGGGAGAAAAGAAGGGAAGGGAAGGGAAGGGAAGGGAAGGGAAGGGAAGGGAAGGGAAGGGAAGGGAAGGGAAGGGAAGGGAAGGGAAGGGAAGGGAAGGGAAGGGAAGGGAAGGGAAGGGAAGGGAAGGGAAGGGAAGGGAAGGGAAGGGAAGGGAAGGGAAGGGAAGGGAAGGGAAGGGAAGGGAAGGGAAGGGAAGGGAAGGGAAGGGAAGGGAAGGGAAGGGAAGGGAAGGGAAGGGAAGGGAAGGGAAGGGAAGGGAAGGGAAGGGAAGGGAAGGGAAGGGAAGGGAAGGGAAGGGAAGGGAAGGGAGGAGGGGAAAAGGGAAGGGAGGAGGGGAGAGGAGAGGAGAGGAGAGGAGAGGAGAGGAGAGGAGAGGAGAGGAGAGGAGAGGAGAGGAGAGGAGAGGAGAGGAGAGGAGAGGAGAGGAGAGGAGAGGAGAGGAGAGGAGAGGAGAGGAGAGGAGAGGAGAGGAGAGGAGAGGAGAGGAGAGGAGAGGAGAGGAGAGGAGAGGAGAGGAGAGGAGAGGAGAGGAGAGGAGAGGAGAGGAGAGGAGAGGAGAGGAGAGGAGAGGAGAGAAGAGGAGAGGAGAGGAGAGGAGAGGAGAGGAGAGGAGAGGAGAGGAGAGGAGAGAAGAGAAGAGAAGAGAAGAGAAGAGAAGAGAAGAGGAGAGGAGAGGAGAGGAGAGGAGAGGAGAGGAGAGGAGAGGAGAGGAGAGGAGAGGAGAGGAGAGAAGAGAAGAGAAGAGAAGAGAAGAGAAGAGAAGAGAAGAGAAGAGAAGAGAAGAGAAGAGAAGAGAAGAGAAGAGAAGAGAAGAGAAGAGAAGAGAAGAGAAGAGAAGAGAAGAGAAGAGAAGGAGACATTTCATGGAATGGTGTTTGCAGCCTGGCTCTCCAGCCCCACCAGCCCCTGCACTCGTGTGTGCAAGGGCCAAAGCTGAGGTTGGACAGGGGGACATTTTAATTTAAAATTAAAATCCTGTGTTTTTACATTATTGGACCTTATCACTGCCTATATCCTCTAACCAGTCTGCACATGCTCCTGTTCTGGGGGAAATCATTCTTCCAGGGAACAGACAGTAGCTCAACTCTTATATTAACTTTCTGATGCAGGGAAAATTAGTAAAAATTTTTATAGACCTGAGCAAGGAAAAGGTATAAATATCACTGCAGAGTGGCCACAGGCTGTCAGCTGTCACCAACTTCCACTTCACTGCTGTGCTATGATGGTTAGAAACCTGAAGTGTAAAGTGGAAATTCATCCCCAGACAATTTACTTTTCCCCAGCAGAATATTGCATGATGTTCTGGCTAATCACATAATTCAATCCTCATGTATTTTAGAGATCACTCAGAAATCAGGAGAATGCATTCAAAACCTTCACTGTGTGGAACATTTCATTGCCCAAACATCACAATATAAATTCAAGCAAGTAGCTGCCAAAAGAAAAAGAACAGAAATTCCTTAATGATTGACTAAGGAGAGACTCATCACCAAGGTATTAAGTAATTCTTAGGGGAAAGTGAATTAGAATTGCAGTGTATGATGTATTAATTATTTGGTGGCAGATGAAGAAAAAAGCTTGGGTTTTAAGGACACAGCTGGAGGAATTTAACCCATGATATAAATTGACTTTTTAAATGTGCAAAAAGGGAAATCTGAGTTTCACTGGGTCCTACAAGCAGAGCAATATGGAACAGAAAGTTTTACTCATCTGCAGTTCATTTTTGTTCCAAAATTCCCTTTTTAGAGCATTCTAGCTGTGTGTTGCTCTGGATTGTAAAACAGCCTGAAGAGTGATACCGGAGTGACTTCAGCAAGAAATGCCCCAACCACTGTTTCCCCCAAATTTCTGTAACTAAACCATTTCTCCAGGGCTTTGTTGGCCGTTTTCTGATTTTTTTCAGCACCAAAACACAGCTCTGAGCATCATCTCTGCATCTCCAGCAGCCCAAGCCCTGCAGGAATCCCATCCCCAGCAAACTGGGGGAGGAAATTTTTAAATAGGAAAATCCTCTGGAGAGGGGTTTTTCCTAAGGGATCATTTTCAGAGAGCAGAAAGAAGCCAGAAGGTCCCTTCCAACCAAACCATTCTGGGATTGTCTAAATGCTTCTGCATGAAATATTCCAGGAGGGCACAAAACAGAAAAATAGTGGCACCATCCCAAAAAAAAATAATGACACCATCCCCAAAAAATGTGTGTCTTGTTTTGATCAGTGAGTAAAGCTACAGTCACCTGAGGCTTTCAAAGCACTTCAGAAATATTCATCCTTTAGGAGTTTGCCCATCTTAACTTTCTGGGTTCTAGGGGAAAACAACAACAACAACAGCACACAAAATCCCCCCCCAAAAAAAAAACAAAAAAACCCCCAAAAACCCCCCCACAAAACAAAAAACCAAAAACAAAACAACAAAAAGCCGTCAAACCAAACCAAACCAAAATCTCACCAAAATAAAAAAAAAATTAAAAATAAGATAAATTAAAAAAACCCAACAACAACAACAAAACCACCACCAAAAAAAAACCCCAAACAAACAAACAAACAAAACCACACAAAAACCAAAAAAAAAACCACAAAAAACCCCACACCAACAGGGATTGAAATATTCTCTACTGGAAAATGGAAATGAAAGCACAGAGCAAATAAAGCAGAGTTTCCCAAACACATTCTGAAGTGCCAAAGGATGTGAATTGTGGATCAGAGAATATGGGACTGGCTGGATCAGAGATTAATTTATGCCTCAGGGGACTCCTGACACAGGGGACTCTAAGGTGGCACAGAAACCCCAGTGAGGATGGAGCCCAGAGGCCAAGAGATGAATCAGAAATGTGGAATAAACACCCTTGGAACTGCACTTGATCACAATTTACTCTTGGAAACACATAATGTGTCTGTACATGTATGTATACAGGTATATTTTATATATCAGTGTGCATAAATATCTAGGAAATGACCCAAATCCCACAGACACTGACAGAGCTGCAGCCCCAGGGCCTGAAAACCCAGAGATTTTCTTGTGAGAGTCACACCCTCAGATGTTTTGATATGAAAATGTCTCCTTTCAGTCCCCAGCGAGGAAGTGGTGATTTTGATTTTCACAACCACAGAGACTGCAAGGAACCTGTGGGGCTAAAGGCAAAGTACATTTCCCCACAGGGCAGCAGTCAGGGACTGCAAAATCCTGAGCATGAGGAGGGGAATCAGGTTTGTATGGCAGATTTTACCCATGAAAAGGGGGCAGAAAAGGACAAAGTGGTTCACAGAGAGACTCACTGCAATCCATTCCCTGTCTTGGTTGTGATCACAGAGTCATGGTGATGCCTCAGGTTTGAGTTTTTCTGTTTTTCAGGTTCTGTGCTGCTTTAGTGGGTGGGTCTGAGCCTTATATCAGGGGATGGTGAGCTCTGTGCACAGAGCAGGGAGACAAAACAATTCCTGCTCCAGCTGGGGACCAAGGACAAATGATCCAAATCTCAGCCCAAGAGCACAAACAACATGGGCTGGAGAGAGAAAAACAAGGATGGGACTGGATGGGCTGGGGCTGGAACTGGACAATGAACTCCAATATGCAAATGGAGCAGAACTTATAAAAGTGGGAGATCCCATGACCTGTTGTCCATTTTGTGACCATTTTGGGACCATTTTGGTTCATCTTGGGTGTAGCCTTGGCTGGGCTCTTGTGCTGCCCAAGGTGCATCCATTGAGGACTTCTAACAAATCCCTGCTTTATTGTTTAGCTTTGTCTGGTCTCTGCTCTAGCTCAGCCTTCACAAGGCATCAATGGAATGGTTTGGGTGGGAAGGACCTTGGAGAACATCTGGCCATGGGCAGGGACACCTCCCACTGTCCCAGGTGCTCCCAGCCCTGTCCAGCCTGGCCTTGGGCACTGCCAGGGATGCAGGGGCAGCCCCAGCTGCTCTGGGAATTCCATCCCAGCCCCTCACCACACTCATAGCGAACAATTCCTTCCAAATATCCCACAAAAATCTCCCCTTTCCCAGTGGGAGCCATTGCCTGGCTCCTGTCCCTGCAGGCCTTGTCCCCAGTCCCTCTGCAGCTCTCCTGGAGCCCCTTCAGGCCCTGCCAGGGGCTCTCAGGTGTCCCTGGAGCCTTCTCTTGTCCAGGTGAGCACCCCCAGCTGTGCCAGAGAACATTTCCTACCCAATATCCCATCTAAATGGATTTTTTTCCCATCTAAATGTCACTTTTCCAGTGGGAAGTTGTTCCCTGTTCTGTCCCTCCATGCCTTGTCCCCAGTCCCTCTCCTGGAGCCCCTTTAGGGCCCTCAGGGGGCTCTGAGGTGGCCCTGGAGCCTTCTCCTCTCCTGCCAGGCAACAATTCCTGCCCAATATCCCAGCTAAATACATTTTTTTCCCATCTAAATGGGATTTTTTTCCCATCTAAATTTCACTTTTTTCAGTGGGAGCCATTGCCTGGCTCCTGTCCCTGCAGGCCTTGTCCCCAGTCCCTCTGCAGCTCTCCTGGAGCCCCTTCAGGCCCTGCCAGGGGCTCTCAGGTGTCCCTGGAGCCTTCTCTTGTCCAGGTGAGCACCCCCAGCTCTCCCAGCACAGAAGCAAAGCAGATTATTCCAGTCCCCAATTCCTGCTTCCAGCCCTGCTTCCCCAAGGACTGAACACATCTGAACCCATTTCTGCTCTCACTGAAATCAAGGGCACTGCTCCAATCCCTTGGCTTCAAGTCACAGGGCTTGGGATCTGCAGGGGGCTCTGAGCTCTCCCCAGGGCCTTTTCTTGTCCAGGTAAGCACCCCCAGCTCTGCCAGGGAACAATTCCTACCCAATATCCCATCTAAATGGAATTTTTTCCCATCTAAATGTCACTTTCCCAGTGGGAGCCATTGCCTGGCTACTGTCCCTCCATGCCTTGTCCCCAGTCCCTCTCCTGGAGCCCCTTTAGGGCCCTCAGGGGGCTCTGAGGTGACCCTGGAGCCTTCTCCTCTCCTGCCAGGCAACAATTCCTGCCCAATATCCCAGCTAAATACAATTTTTTCCCATCTAAATGGGATTTTTTTTCCCATCTAAATGTCACTTTTTTCAGTGGGAGCCATTGCCTGGCTCCTGTCCCTCCAGGCCTTGTCCCCAGTTCCTCTCCAGCTCTCCTGGAGCCCCTTCAGGCCCTGTAAGAGTTCTGAGGTTTCCCTGGAGCCTTCTCCTCTCCAGGTGAGCACCAGGGAACAATTCCTGCCCAATATCCCATCTAAATGGGACTTTTTTCCCATCTAAATGGAATTTTTTCCTCCATCTAAATGTCACTTTCCCAGTGGAAGCCATTCCCTGTGTCCTGTCCCTGCAGGCCTTGTCCCCAGTCCCTCTCCTGGAGCCCCTTCAGGCCCCACAAGGGGCTCTGAGGTGTCCCTGGAGCCTCCTCTTGTCCAGGTGGGCACCCCCAGCTCTCCAGGCTGGCTCCATGGGGTTTATCCCTAATTAACAGGGTTATTAACAGGGTTATTAACTCAAACAGCCCTGAGGTTCCTCACTCAAGAGGAGCAAAGCCCATCCCAGCAGCCTGGGTGACGCAGCTGTGCTGGAATGTCCTGGCACAGAATTATTAAATAATTAACCTCCCTCCCTCAGCGTGAGACGATCTCTACTAATTTAAATTAAATTCTCTACTAATTTAAATTAAATTCTCTGCTAATTTAAATTAAATTCTCTACTAATTTACTAAATTTATGTTAATTACTAAATTTAAATTCAATTACTAAAATTAAATTGCTAAATTAAAATTACTAAATTTAAATTAAATGACTAAACTTACTAAAATTACTAAATTTACTAAATTTAAAATAAAATTCTCTAATTTGAAATTTATCAACTATTACAAACTCTAAAATAACAATTCAATGTTATAATACTTAATAATTATATAATTTAATATCTTATTAATTATGTATATGATCTAATTAATTCCTAAGTATTATCAATTTATTTGATTATTATTATTAATTTCGTTGATAATCAATTTCTTTCTTGTCACTACATACATTATTATTACTCTAATGTTTCCTCCTAACAAAAAATATTAATAGTAACAACTCATTGGACCCCAACAGATCTCTGAGTTACACCAGGAGTAGCAACAACTTTGATTCTGCAAGCCCAGCTCAGGTCAGAGGGGTGCAGGACAATGTGACAGAGGAGCTGCCTAAAATAGGAGGGTGAACTTTGCATTTCTGGTTTGAGGGGAGCTGTTTCTTCTCTATTTTTCATATAGAACAATCTACATTTTGCATACAAGCCCCAGGTTCTTTAAGGGGCTTACAGAAATATTCTGTGGAAGATATTTCACTTTCCTGGCAGGTGGAAGTCTTCTAACAATGGTGCACATCTGTCACATTAAGGAGAATAAATATTTGCTAGGAAGAAGGAAGCTCTAAAGACCAGCCTGGTGATCAGGAGCCATTATTTCTCTTATTATTTGTACCTATTAAAGAAAAATTTCCTCCCATGATTGGTCATTTAAGGTCATGAATATTTGAAAAGATCTGCATTTCATCTCCTTTGGGGGGAAGGGTGGGGGTTTGAACAGCACAAGAAATTGTTTAAATGCAAGACAAATTAGGCAGAACCAGTCCATCTGCACTTCTTCCCATCTCCCCCCACATTTCACAGCCTAGAGATGAATTTTGAGTTGTTTTTTAGATTGAACCATCCCAGACAGCTCAGGGAAGGAGGAGAAAAATATCCTTGCACAGAGCAGCGAGGTGACAGCGCTGACAACAGCAGCCCCAGCACACTGAGAGCCTGGGCTTATCTCCCAACTGCTTCCTCCCAGCTTATCAGAGGCTGCACAACCTCCATTCACTGCCAAACAAGAGCCTGGCTAACAGAAAATATGAGACTGTTGGTGAGAAAGGCCCCAGAGCTGCTGGAATATCCAGCTCTGTGCACAACCCATCCCTGTTTCCCATGAGCTGCACAGAGAAGGGCGTGCACACTTCATTGTCCCCCTCACCACACACCTCCAGGAGCCTCCTGCTCCAGCCTGGGCTCACAGAATTCCAGAATATCCCCCACAGGGATCATCAGTGCAGCTCCTGGACCTGCACAGCCACCCCAAACCCCACCCTGAGCAGCCCTGAGGGCTCTGTCAGTGAGGGGCTGGGAGCACAAACCCTGTGAGGAACAACTGAGGGAGCTGGGGGTGCTCAGCCTGGAGAAAAGGAGACTCAGGGGTGCCCTCATCACTCTCTGCAGCTCCTGAAAGGTGCCTGTGCTCAGCTGGGGCTGGGCTCTTTCTCCAGGAACTGACAGAACCAGAGCACACAGCCTCAACTGTGCCAAGGGAAATACAGGTTGGATATTAGGAAAAAAATCTAGGTTGGATATTAGGAAGTTGGTGAGATCCTATCCTATAGGTAGGATATTAGGAAAAACCAAATTAGGATATTAGGAAAAAATACAGGTTGGATATCAGGAAAAAAGTTTTTTACAGAAAGGGTGATAAAGCTCTGGAATGGCTGCCTGGGGAGGTGGTGGAGTCCCCATCCCTGGGTGTGTTTAACAAAGCCTGGATGTGGCTCTGGGTGCCAGGGTTCAGTTGAGGTGCTGGGGCTGGGTTGGACTCGATGATCTTGGAGGTCTCTTCCAACCCAGTGATTCCAAAATTCTGTGATTCTGTGAATTCTGTGTCCAAAGGCTCCTGGAGCTGTGGCAGCCTTGGCACCATTCCCTGGGGAGCCTGGGCAGTGCCCAGCAGCCTCGGGGGGCAGAACCTTGCCCTGAGCTCCATGCCAAGGCCTGGCCCAGCTCCAGCCCTTGCTGGGCTCCTGTCCCTGTCCCAGAGCAGAGCTCAGCCCCTGCCCCTGTGCCTCCTCCCAAGGAGCCTCCCCTCAGACCCTTCCCCAAGTCTGCAGCCCTGAGCAGGCTGGAAGGGTCTGGCAGCAGTGGGGAACAGGCTCAGGAAGGACACACAGCTCTCCCCACACTCCCCTGCTCATCCCTGGGTGACACAGCTCTGTCCTGGGCACTGCAGACACTGGTGAGATGTCAGATGAAATCTTTTTCTGACCCAGAGATGGGGTAACTGAGAGGTGCTTTAAAAACTTTTATTCCATTTTCAGTCTCATGAGAAGGGTGAGACAATACAGATGTTAAAATTCACACCATCACACTCAGAAGCCAATTATTTCCTAATTACAATACATTATAGGTGTTTCTGTCAGGCTTTGAGAATTTCCTACAAATTTTCTCCAAATCCATTTCCCACATTGAGACCCCATCCCACCATGGTCATGAGGTGATGGAGAGAGAAATTCCATCTGTATTTGGAGCTCCTGTGCCTTGTTATGCAGCCTTGTTCATACACCAAATAAAGGATAATTAATGAATCAACTAATTGTGAAACTGCCCATTACCAGCCAGTGACTGAACCCACCCTAAACCAAACCTAAACCACCCTAAACAAACCAAACCTAAACCTAAACCAGCACTAAACCAACCCAGGATCAGATCTTGGAGAAAGCCAAGAAGGGAACAGAAAAAAGAATCCCAGAATGGTTTGGGTTGGAAAGGACCTTAAAGCTCCTCCTGTTCTGCCTCCTGCCACCTTCTCACCACCCACCCAGCCTGGCCTGGAACACTTCCAGGAAGCCTCAGCTTCTCTGGGAAACCTGTGCCACAACCTCATCACTCACACAGGGAACAATTCCTTCCTGATATTTTATCTAAACCTCCTCTCTTTCAGTTTAAAGCCATTTCCTTTCACATGAGTTGGTGCTCCACTCCAACAGCACCTAAAACATGAGAAATCCTGTGTGCAAAAGCATCATCAGATGCTCAGGTGCTCCAGAAGACACTCATCCATCATAAATAACCTTCACAAATCAGGAGAACACAATAACTTCCACCAGCACTGCACTGAGGCCATCCCTGTATTGCTGTGTAGCACTGCTGGATGTCTCTATATGATAATAAAAATAAAAATAAAAATAAAAATAGTAATAATAATAATAATAATAATAATAATAATAATAATAATAATAATAATAATAATTCTTCAGTGCACAAGGGCAGGGGCAGTACAGGGTTTTACCTGTCAGTGTGACGCTGCTTTATATAATAATAATAATAATAATAATAATAATAATAATAATAATAATAATAATAATAATTTCTTCAGTGCACAAGGGCAGGAGCAGTGCAGGGTTTTACCTGTCACTGTGAGGCTGCTTTATCTAAAGCCTGCAGGACTCTCAGACACTAGAGGTCAGAAGAACAAGAATAACTGATAGCATTCCCTGGGCAGGGTGAATGTTTAATCAGCTGTGTGTTAAGCCAGAAATTCTCCAGAACAGTTCCAGGGTTGTCATGGTGGCAATGGGATCTTAAGCTGATACTAAGGAACAGTCTGACAATGACTAACCAGGTGGTTGTTAAGGAAATTGCTAATTCTGCTGAGGTTGTTTGCCTATAATCATTCCACCCCCACTTTTTCCCCTTCTCTCCTCTTCCCCTGATGTTTCCTGTCATTCTTAACTAGTGACACCTCCAGAAGAGGCATCCTTAATTACAGGCTCCATTCAGCAGGACCCTTTGCCTCGTGTTAACCTTAAAGAACCACCAGCCACGTAATCCCAGCCAAATTCCTGAATTACTGCTGTTTCATCCCAAACATCACTTCATCCTCACGCTTCCAAATGAGTGGGGCACTTCCAAAACTCAGCCATGGAGGCAGAACCATCTCCCTTCACACCTGGATTTGCTCCTGATGTGTGGAGCCCACAAGGATTCCCCCATCCCCATCCTGCAAAAGGGATGTTTGAGAGTTTGGGGCATGGGTTTGGTTCCTGATGGGAAAGGAAAATGTGCACTCCAAAGCTCATTGGGAGAGAAGTAAATCCAGCCAGGATCCTTTTCTCTAGAAGGGATGGGAAAATAGAATTTTATGTGCCAAAGAGCAATTGCTGGGCTTTGAAATGCTCTGAAAGCCCTGGAAGGTGAACCCTGCTGCTCTGGCCTTGAGAGGGAGCCAGGGAATCTCACAGAATCATGGAATGATTTGGGTTGGAAAGGTCCCTAAAGCTCATCTCATCCCACCCCTGCCATGGCAGGGACACCTCCCACTGTCCCAGGCTGCTCCCAGCCCTGTCCAGCCTGGCCTTGGGCACTGCCAGGAACGAGGCAGGCACATCTCTGGCAAACCTTTGGCTCACCCTCCTGACAGCAAAGAATTTCTTTGGTTATCAACCCTAAATTTCTTCTCTTTCAGTTTCAACCCATTCCCCCTTGTCCTGCCATTCCTGCTTTGTTCCTGCTCCTGTTCCACCTTTTCTTTGCCAAGATGAGACTTTGTAATGATCAGAGATGCCCTGAAGAAGTGAGAGCATGGAGTCACCCTGATGCCTCAGGTTTGAGCTTTTCAGTTTTTCAGGTTCTGTGCTGCTTTAGTGGGTGGGTCTGGGTTCACATGAGGGGATGCTGAGCTCTGTGCACAGAGCAGGGAGACAAAACAATTCCTGCTCCAGCTGGGGACCAAGGACAAATGATCCAAATCTCAGCCCCAAGAGCACAAACAACATGGGCTGGAGAGAGAAAAACAAGGATGGGACTGGATGGGCTGGGGCTGGAATTGGACAATGAACTCCAATATGCAAATGGAGCAGAACTGATCAAAGTGAGAGACCCTGTGACCTGTTGTGCATTTTGTGACCATTTTGGTTCATCTTGGGCTCAGCCCTGGCTGGGCTCTTGTGCTGCCCAGGGTGGATCCATTGAGGCCTTTTAATAAATCCCTATTTTATTCTTTAGCTATGTCTGTTCTCTGCTCTAGCTCAGCCTTCACAAGGCATCAATGGAATGGTTTGGGTGGGAAGAGCCTTGGAGAACATCTGGCCATGGCAGGGACACCTCCCACTGTCCCAGGCTGCTCCCAGCCCTGTCCAGCCTGGCCTTGGGCACTGCCAGGGATGCAGGGGCAGCCCCAGCTGCTCTGGAAATTCCATCCCAGCCCCTTCCCACCTTCCCAGGGAACAATTCCTTCCAAATATCCCACAAAAATCTCCCCTTTCCCAGTGGGAGCCATTGCCTGGCTCCTGTCCCTGCAGGCCTTGTCCCCAGTCCCTCTGCAGCTCTCCTGGAGCCCCTTCAGGCCCTGCCAGGGGCTCTCAGGTGTCCCTGGAGCCTTCATGGTCTGGAGCTGGAATTGGACAATGAACTCCAATGTGGCCATTTTGGGTTGTGCTGCCCAAGGTGCATCCATTGAGGCCTCTTAACAAATCCCTGCTTTATTAATGAACTCTGTCCAGTCTGTTCTAGGTCAGCCTCCACAAGGCACCAGCCCTGCCAGGGGATTTCAGAGACGTGGCTTGAGCTGCTCCTCCTCACAGCCTGCACAAGGTACCTGCTGCTGTTTGTCCTCACACACATCCACACACCCTGCACATGAAGCCAAAGAAAAACTCCCTCACACAGGGAAAAAAAAATTTTAAAAAATTGTGGAACCTGGATGATGCACCAGTGAGCTCATCAGGGAGGAATATCTCTACAGTCAATGTAATTATTATTTCTGTCAGCTTCTTGCTGAGGATTTCTTTCAGATTTGGGACAAGAAAACAGAGCATCTGATTTTTGTTTGCATATTCTTTATGTGAAAGTCATTATTGGTGTGACCTGTTCCTCTGACTGCAATGTTCAGTCATTAACCTCTTGCAAAGTTTCCTCCCACGATACATTTGTACAACTCTGAGACTTCTCTGGCATTTATTAAGCTCAGAAAAACAAATTCCTAATACTCTCATAAGCAAGCTTATGAATTGCCTTTAAATGACTTTTCAAACGCCTTCATTTGAGATTTCTACAGCTCTTCACTCCTGAGGACATCAGGAAATACCCAAGGGAATGACATGGAGTTGTGTCTGGTGTTGGAATGGATCTCAGGGAAAGGTTCTTCTGTGATTTTATGACCAGATCAAGGAACCAAAACAGTTTCTAAAGTTCTGTTTGGGAAACTTCTTGTTTCTGTTGCAATTTAAAATACAGCTTTTAACTTTCCTGCAGGGCAGACACTGCCTAAGCCGTGCAGTGACATAAGTGAGCAGGAATACCTTGGGAAGAGGAAGAGTTTCTCATTCACTGACATGAAATCACATGTCTAGACATAACTATGTATTGTTTTAACAACTCAGCTGAATTAACAACATTTAAACTTCTCTAGAAATCATCTTTCATAAAACATCCCCCAAAGCTGAAAGTAAGTTTGGTTTTTTCTCCTTCCCCCCCACCTGGAAATAATTTGTATATTTACATTTACATGTAATATGTATATTACATATACATATATACATAACATGTATATTTACATATTTACATGTCCTGAAATTATTTCTGAAATACAAACATTGCCACCTCTTACAAAACATCACCAAAAGCTGAAAGTGGGTTTGTCTTTTCTGCTTTCCCCCCCAAATAAAAATAATTTCTGTATCACTATGACCCTGAAATAATTTCCTCTCTGTGCTTTGTGTGCTAAGAAAAGGAACTCTAGGAAGTGCCCTGTACAAATGGATTCCTCTTTGCTCAGGGAGTTAAGGCTTGTAAAGAAAGGTTTTGTTATCTATTTATGAATTTATGGATAATTATTCCATAAGCTGCTTGGATCCTTGTGTTAAGGAGTCCATAGTTTGTGCTGAAAGAAGTTTTTGTCACCTATTTATGAATTTATTGATAGTTAATCCATAAACTGCTTGGATTCCTGTGTTAAGGGGTCCACAGCTTGTGCTGAAGGAAGGTTTTATCATCTGTTTATTAATTTATTGATAATTATTACATAAGCTGTTTGGATTCCTGTGTTTAGGGGTCCATAGTTTGTGCTGAAGGAAGCTTTTGTCATCTATTTATGAATTTATGGAGAACTATCCCTAAACTGCTCGGACAGACGTGGGAAAGCCAGCACGTTCCCAGACAAAAGCTGGATTTGGGAGTGTTTGAACAAAGGAATAAAGACCTGCCAGTCCAAATAAAACAAACCAACTCATCTGAAAGTGCAGATTGCAGACAGAAACCTCCCCTTTGTGCGTGTCCAGTATCGGCACCACAGGCCTGGGTCCCCATGGATCCCAACCCCAATCCCAATGGATCCCAGCCTGGATCCCAGCCCCAATCCCAATGGATCCCAGCCCGGGTCCTGATGGATCCCAGCCCCGATCCTGATGGATCCCAGCCTGGATCCCGATAGATCCCAGCCCAGGTCCTGATGGATCCCAGTCCTAATCCCAATGGATCCCAGCCTGGATCCTGATGGATCCCAACCCCGATCCTGATGGATCCCAACCCAGTTCCTGATGGATCCTAACCCCAATCCCAATGGATCCCAGTCCCAATCCCCATGGATCCCAGCCTGGATCCCGATGGATCCTAGCCCCAATCCCAATGGATCCCAATGGATCCCAACCCAGTTCCCGATGGATCCCAGTCCCAATCCCCATGGATCCCAGCCTGGATCCTGATGGATCCCAATGGATCCCAATCCGGATGGATCTCAGGCCTGATCCCAATGGATCCCAGCCCAGATCCTGATAAATCCCAACCCTGATCCCAGTGGATCCTAACCCAGGTCCCAATGGATCCCAGCCTGGGTCCCGATAGATCCCAGCCTGGATCCTGATGGATCCCAGTCCAGAACCCGACAGATCCCAGCCTGACTCCCGATGGATCCCAGTCCGGATCCCAATGGATCCCAGCCTGGATCCTGATGGATCCCAGTCCAGAACCCAACAGATCCCAGCCCAGCTCCTGATGGATCCCAGCCCAGAACCCGACAGATCCCAGCCCCGGTCCTGGTGAATCCCAGCCCAGATCCCAATGGATCCCGATGGATCCCAGTCCAGAACCTGACAGATCCCAGCCCAGCTCCTGATGGATCCCAGCCCAAATCCCAATGGATCCCGATGGATCCCAGTCCGGATCCCCATGGATCCCAGCCCCGGACCCTATGGATCCCAGTCCGGATCCCCATGGATCCCAGCCCAGACCCCAATGGATCCCGGTGGATCCCAGTCTGGATCCCCATGGATCCCAGCCCCGGACCCTATGGATCCCAGTCCGGATCCCCATGGATCCCAGCCCAGACCCCAATGGATCCCGGTGGATCCCAGTCTGGATCCCGATGGATCCCAGTCCGGATCCCCAAGGATCCCAGCCCAGACCCCAATGGATCCCGATGGATCCCAGCCCCGGTCCCTATGGATCCCAGTCCGGATCCCTATGGATCCCAGCCCAGACCCCAATGGATCCCGATGGATCCCAGTCCCGGGGCCGGGCGGGCACGCTGGGCTCCCGCTGGCCCGCAGCCAGCCCTGCGCCGCTTTGGCATTTGTTCCGAGGGAGGCCGCCGGGGAGGGAGATGTGGGGTTAAAAATAACTCGGCAGCTTCCAGCAGCAACTCCCGAGAGCGGGCGGGACCCGCCTGTTGAATCAGCAGCGCGCCCGGACTCCGCTTTTAGCTCGGCTCAAGCTCAAAGCGAGCGAGCGGGGGAAACGGGCTGGAATCCGCCAAAGCTGCTCTGTTTACGGGCCTCCATGGGCAGGGAAAACATGTTGTGATTAAACGTGGCAGCTGTCGGTGCTCCGAGGTGTTACAAGCAAGGGGTTATTTAAAGACAATGAGTGGCGCCTTCCATTCTGCAGCACCGAAGTTATTTTGTGGAGGAATGTGGCTTTTAGTGGTAGGGAATACTCTCAGCTGGAGGATTTCCCCCAAAAGCCAGGACAAATGATGTCATCTCGATGATTACAGAATTCCAGAATAGTTTGGGATGGAAGGGAGCCTAAATCCCACCTTGCTCCACCCTGTCCCATGGCAGGGACACCTTCCACTGGCCCAGAGTGCTCCAAGCTCCATCCAACCTGGCCCTGGGCACTTCCAGGGATGGGTCTGATGGTGTTTACAGGACACAAAAAGTGTATTTCTGATGTACCTTCCCATACCTAACACACAATTTAACACCAGCTCTCTCTAGACCACACTCAGCCTTAAATCCTGGGATGGGTGACCCCATCCCTCCCTCCCAGCCTGGCTGCAGGGACTCAGTGTGGAGCCAAGTCCCTTGATGAAGGAGGTACCTCCATTTATAGGCCAAATCTACGAGTTTATATGGCAATCTTACAAATTTATAAAGCAATCCTACCAATTTATATGGTAATCCTACAAATTTATATGGCAATCCTACAAATTTAAATGGTAATCCTACAAATTTAAATGGTAATCCTACAAATTTATATGGCAATCCTAAATATTTATATGGCAATCCTACAAATTTATATGCTAATCCTACAAATTTATAAGGCGGTCCTACAAGTTTATAAGGCAGTCCTACAAATTTATATGGCAATCCTAAACATTTCTATGATAATCCTACAGATTTATATGGCAATCCTACAAAACCCTCTTTGAGAGGGCTAAAGGAAAAGACCCCAGTGTGCTGCCTGCAGTGTCAGCCCCTTTCCAGGTGCTGCAGATTTCCCAGGAGCAGAGCTGGCTCTCGGGGGCTTTGCTCCTGAGAGAGGAATTCATGAGATGCAAATGGCTCAGCAGGGAGATGCAAAGCAGGGGTGGCTGTGAGGACCTGATTCTGCCTTTCCTCTGTGGCACTGGATGCTCCTATCCCCATCCCCAGGGATCGTTCCTGTTCTGCAAGAAGCAAGCAGGGACAAAGAAATTCCAGCTGACAACCCCTTCTGTCTGTGCTTTCAGCCTTCAGGCCAAGTTCCTGTTGTTACCTGAGAACCCAGATTCCGGTTAAAAAGATGAGCAGTTCCAAACCTCGTGGTTATGGGAACAGCTCTGACAACACCAACTCCAAACAACAAACCCCTGGAGCCTGCCCACAGCTGTGTAACCCCAAGGCAAATGAAACACATAGCACAGAACTCCAATCCATCTCCCCTCCCTTGGGACAGCAACACTGAGAGGTAAAGACACAGCTGGATTTAAAAAAAAAACAAAAAAAACCTGAGATTTTCATGTATCCAACACCTCTTTAGTCCTACTAAGTCCTACAAGGTCGTGCTTTGGGGGTTTTGCCTCAGCAAAACCCAGAAATCAAACTGTTCATCCCAAACTCTCTCAGCAGACACAGTCAGAGGTTGATTCAACTCGTCCAGAACGAGCTAACCACAACAGAGCCTCCCAAAATGCCTCCCCTTCTACAGAATGTGCCACTTTAAAATAAAACCTGAGACTGAGCTGATCCTGCACTGGCTGAGGCAAACTCAGACTGAAAAGTGAAACAGCAGAGGCAGAGAAGGAAGCCCAGGAGCTTAAGATTGGTATTTAGAGACGGATTTTTTTCTTTTCTCTAAGCCAGACGTTACTTTCTATTCTCAAGTGATTTGTAAGCAAGATAAAGTTGAAAAGTTTGGGCAGAAGCAGATGAAAAGAGCCTCGACTAAATGATTCCAAAGCTGAGCTCTCAGTTTAAACTATCAGTTAAAGCCTCAGTTTAAGGACATTCCAAATACAAAAAGGTAAAGTAGATTTAACAATATTTAATAAAATTATTACTAATTCTACTCTTTGATTAGTAAGTCTTGCCTCTTTCGACAGCAAAGCCAAAAAAAAGGCTTCGGAATGCTATCTAAGTAAAAACAATGGAAACATTTAATCAGGCAGCGGGAACTCACGCTTGAAACAGGCACGTCCACAAAATCCCACTCTAACAGGAGATGAATCTTGTTTCACAACACACTTTATTCAAAACCAACAGCAGAAACCACATCAAGAACAGACGGCAGATGCTTGCAAATAGCTTTCGCTGCGATTGCCCCTCGTTTCTAAGCCCGACTCGAGAAAGCGAGCGCCGGGATCTCCCGGCTCTGGCAAACTCCAGGGACGAGCTGGAGTTGAAATCACCTCCCTCCACCCCCGAAGAGGAGGAGGAGGAGGAGCGCAAGGGGGGGACGGGGACAGCGCGGGGAGGGGGACGGGGACAGCATGGAGAGGGGGACAGAAGGACGAGAAGGACGGGGACAGAGGGAAGAGAGGGACGGGGACCACACGGGGAGGGGAACAGAGGGAAGAGAAGAACGGGGACAGCATGGAGAGAGGGACAGAAGGAAGAGAAGGACGGGGACAGCATGGAAAGAGGGAGAGCACAGAGAGAGGGAGAGCACGGGTACAGCGCTGAGCGGTGCCGACTCAGATCCCAACGGAGCGCCTGCCCTGGGCCCCCTCCCGACCCTGAGCGGACACTTTGGGGCTCGCGGACCGGGTGGGACCCACCGGCAGCCCCGCGGAGCCGGGAGCGCGGAGTTCCGGGCAGCCCCGCGGAGCCGCCGGGAGCGCGGAGTTCCGGGCAGCCCCGCGGAGCCGAAAGCGGCGGTGCGCGGGCCCGCGGCCCCCCCGCCGGCCGGGCGGTGTCGGTTCCCGTGCCCGGGCGGGGCCATGCTGCGGGCGGTGCTCCGGGGCAGCGGCCCCGGCCCGCGGAGGGGGAGCCCGGGGCGGTTCGGCGGCGCCGCCTCCGCCGCTCCCAACTTTCCGAGGGCGGCGCGACCGGCGCCCCCCGCCCCGGCGCGCAGCGGGACCGCGCATCCCGCTCCGGGACAAGCCGGGTCCGCGCCGCCGGCCCCGCGCCGCGCCGGCCCCGGGGAGAACGCGGAGACCGCGCACATACCTGCACCCCCCCTCCCCGGCCGCAGTCCCACTTCCAGCCCGTCACGGGGCAGCCCCGCTCACCTGCCGTCGCCGCCGGGTGCCGCGGGCTGCGCTGGGCTCCGGCCGCCGGGGCCGCGCGTTGCCGCCGTTGGCAAGTAACAGTCTCCAGGGCTACGGTCACTATGGCGCCGGGCGCCGGGTCTCGAGGCAACTGTTGCTACCCCGGCCCCGCGCGTCACCGCCCGGTCCCGCCCAGAGGAGGCGTGCCCGGCGCTTCACCGCTATCCATTGGTCCAGCGCCTGTCTGTCAAGCAAGGGGGCGGGACGCGTGGAGGGAAAACCAATGGCGTGACGGAGGGGGCGTGGCCGGCGGTTGGCGCGCGGTTTGGCGCCTCGGCGCGGGGAGGGGCCGGGCGCGTGACGCACGCGCGCGAGGGCGCGGGGAAGCTGTGAGGGGGGAGGTGAAGGGGCGGGGCCTGCGCGATGATTTCACCTCAATAAACCACCAAAAAAAAAAGAAAAAAAATTTTAAAAAGTTGCTTTTCCCGCTGTCAAACGTTCCAAAAGGGCGGGCTGCCCATGGGGTTGTTGTGGGTTTTTTTTTTGTAGCCCACTCCACGTGACATCAAGCCGTCGTCATGGCGACGGGGCGTGACGTCACCGACAACAACGAGTGGGAGCGGGCGGGGTTTGGGGCGAATTGGGGGAATTTCGGTGAAATGCTGCTCCCACCCCGAACTGGGGGAATATCGGTGAAATGCTGCTCCCTCCCGCCCTCCGGAGCTCGGGGGTGTGCGGGGAGAAGCCCTGGGACAGAAAATCGTTCTTCACGGACAGACGGACAGACGGACAGAGCCCGGGGCTGAGACTGCGGCACCAGGACCTGGAAATGCCGGGGAACTCCAGAGAGCGCCACGGGGGTGCTCCAGGCTGGGGGTGCTCACCTGGAGAGGAGAAAATTTCAGGGACACCTCAGAGCTCTTGCAAGGCCTAAAGGGTCTCCAGGAGAGGGACTGGGGACAAGGGAAGGAGGGACAAGAACAGGGGATGGCTTCCCACTTAAAGAAGTGAAATTTAGATGGGAAAAAAAATCCCATTTAGATGGGATATTGGGAAGGAATTGTTTGCTGGTGCTCACCTGGACAAGAGAAGGCTCCAGGAAGAGCACAGAGCCCCTTGCAGGGCCTGAATGGGCTCCAGGAGAGGGACTGGGGACATGCCCTGGAGGGACAGGGCACAGGAATGGCTTCCACTGAAAAAAGTGAAATTTAGATGGGAAAAAAATCCCATTTAGCTGGGATATTGGGCAGGAATTGTTCCCTGGCCCAGCTGGGGCTGCCCTCTTGGAGAGGAGAAGGCTCCAGGGACACCTGAGAGCCCCTGGCAGGGCCTGAAGGGGCTCCAGGAGAGCTGCAGAGGGACTGGGGACAAGGCCTGCAGGGACAGGACACAGGGAATGGCTCCCACTGAAAAAGTGAAATTTAGATGGGGAAAAATTCCATTTAAATGGGATATTGGGCAGGAATTGTTTCCTGGCAGGAGAGGAGAAGGATCCAGGGAGAGCTCAGAGCCCCTTGCAGGGCCTGAAGGGACTCCAGGAGAGTGACTGGGGACAAGGGGTAGAGGGACAGGACAAGGGAATGGCTTCCACTGAAAAAGTGAAATTTAGATGGGAAAAAGTCCCATTTAGCTGGGATATTGGGCAGGAATTGTTCCCTCCTGGAGAGGAGAAGGATCCAGGGCCACCTCAGAGCCCCTTGTGGGGCATGAAGGGGCTCCAGGAGAGCTGGAGAGGGACTGGGGACAAGGGATGGAGGGACAGGACACAGGCAATGGCTCCCACTGAAATTTAGATGGGAAAAAACCCATTTAGATGGGAAAAAAACCCCATTTAGATGGGAAAAAAACCCCATTTAGATGGGATATTGGGCAGGAATTGTTGCCTGGCACAGCTGTGGCTGCCCCTGGAGCCCTTTCAGTGCCCAAGGCCAGGCTGGATGGTTCCTCACTCCCCATATCTCATCCTGTTTTATTTTGTCAGTGAAACCCAGCCCAGGCTCCAAGTCACTCTCACATTTTTTGAATGCAGGTGCTGCCTAGGAAAGCAGCAGTTTTTTATAGAGCTTTACGAAATATCTCTGTTTGTGGGGGTTTTTATGGGGTTTTCCCCGACTGTTAAATTCAGCAGAATCCCCAGCACTTGCTCTGAAAAATCCCCATCAGGTATTTCACCATTTCCAGGATTGCTTTCCTGACATGCAATAAAAAAAAAAAAAAAAAAAGAGCTTTTATGATGTATTTTTTCTGCAACGTTTTCTGAAAAGTATGTCCCAGCCTCAGCCAAGGAAGTGTGTGGAATTTGTACCCATGGAGACTCCAATAACACAGCCTGCTCCAAACACCACAGGATTATTACTTTTCTTACCTAACACTTCTGGAAAGGAGTTACTGGAAAAGGAAGTGACTGAGTGAGGCAATTTAAATTTTAGGCACTGGTTAGAGAGCAGATTTCTGGTTGCTGTTCCTGCTTTTGGGAGATTACCATGAGAGTTACACTGGAAAAATTCATGGAGTTGTGTGTCTGACCAGTGTGGACACACTGAGGGACCTTTGGATAAAATAATTTGAATAAAAAAATAATTTTTATTCTGTGAGTGAGCTTTGGAGAAGCTCCTCTGAAAAATAATTTGTATTATATTTAATTATTTTTATTCTAATTTATTTTTATTTCTATTTTATTTTTTAAATATTTTATTTTAAAAATATTTTATTTTAATTCTCTTTTTATATATAATTTTATTCTTGATGGGTTGTAAATGCTTAAGCCAGACATATTTAAAAAGAACAGCTTTTAGGTGAGCAAAACATACAGTAAAAGAGAAAATAGAGGTGGAATAGTTTTTAAAAAATCATTTAGGACAAATAAACATCCACCTTTACTCCTGGAAACTGAGACCACATTAATAGATTTGCCTTAAACACTCCTGATGTGTTTGAAGGTTGTTCTCATTTCTTCCCTCAATCTCTTGTTTTACAAATGAAGAAATGAAGCAATCCTCTGGTTTTTGTTCTTTTTTTTCCTGAAAACCACTCAGTAAACAGCTATTTTTTAATCCTGTGGTCACTGATTCCTGCTTGAGCAGGAATAAATGCATTGGGTTTGGCCACACTGAGTTGCACCATGCTGATTTTGAATTATCACTCAAATTTACAAGGAGCTGAATGAAATTCCTCAGCCCCATGTGTTGTTGCAGCTCTGTTACTTTTAGTTTTTAGGGCACGATTCCCCACTGAAAAGCAAAAAGAAATATAAAACACATTTGGGTGTGCTCCTGTTCTTCCCAAAGTGCCAATTCCTGAGTGCAACCCGAAGCACAGGTGCCAACAGCATCGTGAAATTCTCCGAATCACGGAGCCATTGGGGCTGGAAAAACCCTCAGAGATCTTCAAACCCAACCCAACCCTGCCCCAGCCCTGTCCCCAGGTGCCACAGCCAGTTTTGAACCCTTGATAATGCTTGAAATTTTTAATAATGCTCAGCACGGCACCTTTGGGAAACCCTGCAGCCCACGGGGGTCAGGCAGAATCACCACAGCACTTTTATTTTTAATGATTTTTAAGTTATTTTCAATTTTCTTGTGCCAAGCTGATCACTGGGATGAATTTTTCTTTTGTTTTTTTCCAGCCTGTTCATGAGCCAGATCTCGCTCCTCTCACACCGTACCAGGGGCTGGGGGAAGGGGATGAATTTCCAAAAGTTGTAAAGAAAGAGAACTTTGATTTTTCTCTTCCTTCTCTTTTCTCCCAGCTTGCTGCAGCTGTCTCTGCTACCCACAGGAGGGCACGTTCCTCAAAGCAAACTGGAATTCAGCTCAAACCCAATCCTGCCCAAAGGATCTCATTGATTGATTTGATTTCACTAAAGGGAGATTTGAACAGCAAAACTGTTTTCTGATGAAAGCAAATTCCTTGTAAAGGGAGCAGGATCCTTTGAAATATTGTGTTTAGCCATGAAAAATGTTGTTGTTTTAGGTGCTGGAAATGAAACCTGAAATGAAACTATTCCTTTAAATTATTTCCTGCGTGGAAAAAAAATTCCCAGAGGGTTAAAACCAAAAGAAATTTTTAAATTGCCTTTGGGATTTTTGCTTAAAAAAAAAGTTTTAAATGGAAGAGAATCCCCATTCCAAACAGGGACCAAACAGCACCTAGGAGATTTCTGTGTCAGCTTCCTCCCATCCTTGGAGGTGTTTTCCAACCCTAATAATAACCCTAATTATTATTCTCTCCGTGCTGCCTTTTGCTGCTGAGTGAGCTCAGTGCAGAGCATTTGGAGGCTGAACTGGTGCCTCTCTGTGTCCCCTGTCCCACAGCGCCTTCCCCTGCAGGCTGTGAGGATCATCTCATCTGTTATTGTGGATTTTCCCTTTAAAATATCAGCCATAAAATGAAATTCCAAGATCATTTCATTCCCAATCATTTCAATTCGTGGTGCACACAAACAGGTCCTGCTTTTGCAGGCAGGGAGTCACTCCAGAGCTGCACTTAGGAATTAAATCTCCATTTAATCTCCATCCCACCTATTTCCAAGGCAATTCCAGTGAGACTGGTGCAAACTGCAGCTTTTTCCTGCCCCACTCCTTGGGCACAGCCCTGGCTGAGCTCCTGCTCCAAGCAGAGCCCCAGGGCTTTGTTTTCTGCCCCACAAACTCCACCACAACAACATCCTTCGGTGCTTTGGGCTGGCCTTGAGAGGAGAAATCTGTGGAGTGTGGCTGTGCCAAGGAAATTCCAGGCTGGAATTTTCCTGTCCTGCTCTGCCCAGCCTCTCTCCAGCAGGACAATGAATCCCAGGTTTTTATGGGATCTTGGGATCTTTTTCCAGCAGGACAATGAATCCCAGGCTGTTATGGGATCTTGGGATCTTTTTCCATCAGGACAATGAATCCCAGGCTGTTATGGGATCTCTCTCCATCAGGACAATGAATCCCAGGCTGTTATGGGATCTCTCTCTAGCAAGACAGGGAATTCCAGGCTGTTATGGGATCTTGGGATCTTTTTCCAGCAGGACAATGAATCCCAGGCTGTTATGGGATTTTTTTCCAGCAGGACAATGAATCCCAGGCTGTTATGGGATCTTTTCCCATCAGGACAATGAATCCCAGGCTGTTACGGGATCTTTTTCCAGCAGGACAATGAATCCCAGGCTGTTATGGGATCTTTTCCCATCAGGACAATGAATCCCAGGCTGTTATGGGATCTTTTTCCAGCAGGACAATGAATCCCAGGCTGTTATGGGATGTCCCTTCAGCAGGACAATGAATCCCAGGCTGTTATGGGATTTCTCTCCAGCAGGACAATGAATCCCAGGCTGTTATAGGATATTTTTCCATCAGGACAATGAATCCCAGGCTGTTATGGGATATTTTTCCAGCAGGACAATGAATCCCAGGCTGTTCTGGGATCTTTTTCCAGCAGGACAATGAATCCCAGGCTGTTATGGGATCTTTTCCCATCAGGACAATGAATCCCAGGCTGTTATGGGATATTTTCCCAGCAGGACAATGAATCCCAGGCTGTTATGGGATATTTTTCCAGCAGGACAATGAATCCCAGGATGTTATGGGATGCTCTCTCCTGTCCTGGCAGTGGCCCAGAGCATTTTTTTCCTCAGCCTGGAAGCAAACAGGTGAGTGCTGAAGAAAGAGAAAGAGGAGAGGATGTTCAGCCCTTCCTGTGCTCTTTTTTCCTGTCTCCCTTGGGTTGCATCCCA
The DNA here is from genome assembly GCF_051311805.1 of Agelaius phoeniceus. Lineage (NCBI taxonomy): Eukaryota > Metazoa > Chordata > Aves > Passeriformes > Icteridae > Agelaius > Agelaius phoeniceus. Next base: position 3,671,473 of record NC_135293.1, read on the forward strand.
ACAATCCCTGCCAAAGCTTCTCTGCACCATGTGGGATTTGGGAAGGTCACTCTTCCCAACCTCATATCTTCCCCCTAACAAGTTTTTAGGCCACCTAAAACCCCAAATGCTCTCTTTTTACCCACCCTGGAAATTTCCTTTTATGAGATTTAAAGGACCAAGCATTTATCTGCAGTTTTATCTGTTTGGTTTTGGCTGTAGCTGCCTGGAAATTCCACCAAAAAACACAGGATAAAGTCATGAAAAAAACCCACAGTGCCTGTGGGTTTTTTGTGTGCCACTCCCTGCAGCTCCTGAGCCCACAGGAGGAGGATGTGTCACAACTTGGATGAAATCAAGGGCAGTCAGACTGATAGGACTGAATGCATGTGGAATTCTGTGGAATGAAACCCACAGTGGCCGAACAGCCCCTGTGCAGGGTTTAAATGGAATTTCTGCACAAAGCACAGGTTTGCTGGGGAGTGAGACAGAGACAGTGCAAAGCAACACATTCCATTTTCAGAAGGCTTGTGTAGTAAAATCAGGAGGAAATGATTGGCATCCATTGATTCAGAATGCTGAACAATTGCTTTATTAAACTATGCTACATTACATTAATACTATATTAGAACTATACCAAAGAGATACTGTCACTGTCATATTTTCTGAAAAATCCTTTCACCAGGAGTTATTCTCCTGATTTATTATCAGAGAAAAATGAAAACAATATTATCTCCTTTGCTTCTCCTGTGTTTTGCTGCTTTGGAATGTGGTTGGAGATTGTTTATCCAACAGGTGATTGTTTGATTGGTTTCATGTGAATTGTTTTTTACTTAATGAGCAATCACAGTCCAGCTGTGTTGAGACTCTGAGGAGTCAGTCATGAGTTAGTATCTAATAATTAGTATCTTATAATATATAAGTATATATTATAGTATATATATAGTATCTTATAATATATAAGTAATATATTCTATATAATACTATTATAATTAGTATCTTGTTAAGCCTTCTGTAAGTATCCTCTCTCTATTCTTTAGTATAGCATAATATAATATAATATAATATAATATAATATAATATAATATAATATAATATAATATAATATAATATAATATAATATAATATAATATAATATAATATAATATCTAGAATAAAATAATAAATTAGCCTTCTAAGAACATGGAGTCAGATTCTCAATTCCTCCTTCATCCTGGGGACACTGAAAAAACCACAAATTATTGTACTATACTATACTATACTAATACTATACTATTCTATACTATGAATATTAAAGAAAACTCGTGACTGTCTCCAGACAGTCAGGACACAGCTTTGACTCAATTGGCCAAGGAATCAAAACAATCTTCAATAGAATCTAATTAACAAATTACTTCAGGTAAAGAATCTTCCTGACATATTCCACACGTGTGAAAACAACAGGAGCAGCAAGTAGAGATAAGAATTGTTTTCTCTTCTTCTCTCTATCTTCTCCAGGAAAAAACCTGAGAAGAAATTATCTCTCTCTGTTCAGAGAATGTCAATGCCACAGCTTCAGACCTGTTTTTATTCTAGCATGCATGCTTTTTATACATTCTTACAAAACTCCTAAGTTTACACTTTACTCGTTGGTTACAAGAGACAAACAAAGTGTTTATTGGAATAGTTGCAGGTTTCTCGTATTTCTCCTTCTTTCTTTCTTGGTTTCTGTGTCAATGGCCTTGGTAAGAAATTCTGGCTGAGATAAACATGGATCCTCTTCTCAAAATTCTCCCTGGCTCACAGAAGTGGCTGTGAAACCCCTTCCACACCTCTCATTTCCCCAGGTGCTGGAGCAGGGTGCCCAGGAGCCTTGAGGGAGTGCTGGGCAGCATCAGAGTGAAGGTCTGGGAGATGTGGTGGGAAGGGGGCACAGAATCAACCAAACACACAGTGATGGCACCTTCAGCACCTGCATGGCAGCCAGGAAGAGCCTGGGACACCTGGAGAGAGCCTTCCTCACCACACTGGTGCTCCAGAGCCTTCCCCAGCTCCATTCCCTTCCCTGGGCATGGTCCAGCCCTTCCTTCTTCTAATCATGGGGGGCCCAAAACAACCTTGGATGTGAGGTGTGACCCCAGCAGTGCCCAGCACTGGGGGACACTCACTGGTCCTGTGGCCACTGGCACAAGCCAGGTCTGCTTCTGGGCCCCCTGGCACACTGCTGGAAGCTTGGAATGTGAATATTGAGCAAAAAGGCTTGGTTTGTTGGCATGGGGAAGCTCAATATCCTGGTGGCTGTGAGCTTCTTAGAGCTCTGTCACTGTTTCACTCGGGTGAGTTTATGTTTAAAAACCACAGAAGTGATTAAGTGGTGCTGTGGAATATTAACATTTCAGGCTGAATTGAGGTGCAGAGGTCTTGCAGCTCACCCCAGCTCAGTCAGCTGTTGGAGCCCTGGCTGCTGAGAATTTCAGATTTTCTGTGCTGCCAGGCACTGACCCCCAAGAGAACACTGCATTGACCTGAGGCCGTGGAGAAGCTTCCAAAATGGAATGACAGAGCTGGGATTGTGGGTGTGGAGTTTGAATAGAAGTGTGTGATATCACAGGATGGGAAACTTAGAGTGGAAGGTTTTAAAATATAATAATATATATAAAACAAGATGGAGGTTTTAGGAGGCTGGTCCTTCTTCTTCACCTTCTTCTTCTTCTTCTCCTTGTTTTTGTTCTTCTTGTTCTTGTTCTTCTTCTTCTTCTTCTCTTGTTCTTCTTGTTCTCCTTCTCCTTCCTCCTCCTCCTTCTTCACCTTCTTCTTCTCCTTCTTCTTGTTCTTCTTCTTCTCTTGTTCTTCTTGTTCTTGTTGTTCTCCTTCTCCTTCCTCCTCCTTTTTCACCTTCTTCTTCACCTTCTCCACTTTGTCCTTCTCCTTCTCCTCTTCTCCATGGGTTTGGGTGGTATTTTGTATTTGCTCAGAAAAGTCCTCATTGCAGGCCATGAGTGAATAATTATTGGATTAATTTTGGAATCCTCAGGTCAATGCAGTGTTCTCTTGGGGGTCAGAGTCTGTCAGCACAGAAAGTCTGAAATTCTCAGCAGCCAGGGCTCCAACACTCAGCCATCAGCAGCAGGAAGTTGTCACTTTGTGCTGTCCCCGGGCTCCTGGAGTGGCACCTGGCCCGTGTCACCAAGGGCAGAGCTGATTTCTGTGTCACCATCTCTGGTCACACATCCTTCCCTTTTCTGTTACAACACAGCTTCACGTGGGAAATGCAAAGATAGAAACTCCCACAAATACAGGAGGGTTTGATCTTCCAAGCTTTGGAAGAAGCTTGGATTGATATAAAAATACAATACACAGGCATCAAACAGAAAAATCATAAAATTACGTTCCTATAGTTGTAAGTAAGAATATGCTTTAAGTGAGAAACTGTATTGGTAAGATGGTGAAGGGTTTATAATGTAGGAAACTGTATTGATAATAGGGTGAAGGGTTTATAATGTAGGAAACTGTATTGATAATAGGGTGAAATGTTTATAATGTAGGAAACTGTATTGATAATAGGGTGAAGGGTTTATAATGTAGGGAACTGTATTGATAAAGTGGTGAAGGGTTTATAATGTAGGGAACTGTATTGATAATAGGGTGAAGGGTTTATAATGTAGGGAACTGTATTGACAAGATGCTGAAGGGTTTATAATGTAGGAAACTGTATTGATAAAGTGGTGAAGGTTTTATAATGTAGGGAACTGTATTGATAATATGGTGAAATGTTTATAATGTAGGAAACTGTATTGATAAAGTGGTGAAGGTTTTATAATGTAGGGAACTGTATTGATAATAGGGTGAAATGTTTATAATGTAGGGGTGTAACTGCATAGAGAAGCTAAGAGTTCAGAAGTTTTAATAGAAGCATATACATGTGATAATAACCTATTGGATAAAAGCATCCACAGTGCAGTAGAAATAAAGGTGATAGGTTAGAAAAGCAAAATTTTTAAAAAATTTTAAAAAATTAAAAAAATAAAAACTTTGGATTGGATTGGATTAGAAAGTTCTATATTGTCTTATAACAAAGAACTTGTGACTGCTTTGGGCTATGGCTGACTGCTTGCTCCTCTAAAATCTCACATCCTCTGAGACTGATGTTTATTTGAACAATAAATTGGTTTTAGCCTGACTGTGGTCCCATCCCTTCATTAAAAGCAGTAATAATAAAAGCTTCAGAGGGGATGACAGCCAGGGCACAGCCTGGTTTTGCCTGGCAAAAATTGTCACACCAAGTCCCTTGGCTTGGGCAGGGGGGAGCAGCCCATTGCTCCAGCAGCAAGGGGAATTTTTACTGAATTCCATTTTTACTGAAGTTCTGGAGGTGCAATTGGATTTTTTTCTCTATGAACTTCTGTATCCATCCCATTTTAGAGCAAATGGCTTTCCAGCAAATTCTTTTCCAGAACTGGGGTTACCTGCAGGCACAGATAATGTTGCAGTTTGGGTTTAAGTTTAATATTCAGAGGACATAGGCATGGCCTCTGAAGTGAGGTGATATCTAACATCAAACTAAGTAATTATACAGCCAAGAAATCCTAATTCTCCACCGCTTTTCAGGCTTTATAAATATGTATTTCACACACTACACTTTGCATATTGCATAAACAGCCTTTGCCCGCTCTGTGTTGTTTCAAAATCCATGAGTGTGCAGTTTTTAATGAGTTAAAAAAAAAAAAACCTCCTAAAAAGGAGTTTATGCCCATGACAGGCCAGGGTAAATAGCTTTTGTCCTGTTTTATTGATGAGAATTGCAGAAGAGTCATTTAATCATAGAGGCAGATAAAGGTCACTTATCATCTGCTGTGTCCTGGTGATGAGTCCTTGGCTTTGCTGATTTATGACAGTTGGGAGTTGGATGTTAATCTAGAGCATAATTTGGTGGGGATTTTACTGTGTGTATCTTTTTGTTGTCTTTGGGTGCTTTTAGGCTGTGGTTTTTTGGGGGTTTTTCCAGTATTTCCCACACCTATTTGCTGCAGACCATTTCACATGACCAGAAAAGATGTTGCAAGTCCTTGATGGGAAGGACACCATGAGCAGTTTAAGTGTGGAAATGACTCAGGTACAAAGAGACTCTTCTGTCTGTGGTTTCCAGCCTGTTTCCTCATCACATCCAACTTCTCCTCCTCTCCAGCTTCAAGTGGAAATTGCTGAAATATTTTACTGCCCTCCATGCCCTGTTATCTTCCAAGTCAATGTCCTGAGGTGCAGCAGCTTGGGTTGAGTCATTGCCACTCTGGAGCTGGGAATTTGGGAGTGTTATCAGAGCAGCCCTAGCCCAGAATAGCTCCCAGACACAGTGCCAGGGCTGGTGATAAAAGTGAAAATGATGTAACCTGTGTTGGGTAATTCAGATGGGCAGACAGGGCTGGTTCTGTTCAGCTGAAGGAGAAATTTCCACTCTCTGTGTCCACAGCTGCACGAAGAGATGATGGCAGGAAAGGAAAGAACCTGCAAATGGAAATGTCACTGGGCTGGTGTTCTGTAGGGCACAGGAAATCTGTGGCTGAGGTAAAGAAGAAGCAGCAGCCAGCCCATGTCTCACCAAACCTGTGCACCAGAGTTCCTGCCCTCAGGGATGTGGTTTGACATGCACAAATTTGGAATATCACAGCTCCAGATACATCTGAATTTGTCCTGGGCCTTTGCTCTTATCCTGATGTTCTTTGTGAGAAATGAATTTGTAGAGAATTTTTAAAGCTTAATAGAAGGTTTACATTGTATGTATTTGTATGTAAACTTTGAGATAAGAAATGTTAACTTGGAAATGTCAGAGAATAAGACAGGCATTGTTGAGAGAGAAATAGAATTAGAAATTCTGAATTATAACACATGAGTGAATATATATATATATATATATATAATATAGTGTGAATTATAATGTCTATATTGCCTCACCCGTCACATGAGACTGAAAATGGAATAAAAGTTTTTAAAACACTTCTCAGTTACCCCATCTATGAATCAGAAAAGGGCATAATCCAACACTTCCCTTGTGAGGACAGCTCTGTCCCTGCTGGCATCTCCCCCTGCCTTACTCATGTGAAATACCTGGAAATGTCAAGGGGAGGCGGAAACACGAAGGCATCACGGAATTATTTAAGTTAGAAAAGACCCTTAAAATCAGCAAAGCCAATGATCTAACACTGCCAGCCCCCACTAAACCTTGTCCCTGAGTGCCACATCTCCACATCTCTTAAACCCCTCCAGGAGTGTAAAAAATTGACTTTAACCACAGAAGTAAAAATCGGTAACATCCCAGCACAGGCAGCCCAGGCACTGCTGTAACTCACCCAGGACCATGGGCTGAAGGCTTTCTGTGTGTTCTCACTGCAGATTTCCCAACAGGAACAAAATGCTGGAGGTTTTGGTCTTCCCCTTGAGGTTCAGGCTGTGTTATCAGCAGAGCTCAAGGCTGCTGAACCTGCAGCCCCCTCCTGTCTCCTGATCTTGTGGCACAAGGAGTGACAATGCAGCCAAGGCAGGCTCACCTGGGAAAGAGAGATACTGGACTTTTAATTAAGTGCTTTTATGTAATAAATTCAGATTCAACCCCATGTGAAGTAATAAGGAAAGAAATTCGTTTCTGTAATGTCTTATTTAGGTACATGGAGATAATGAAATATTCCTCTCTATTGCCATAGTTTAAGCTCTGCATTGCATGAGGGATACATGACATAGGATTTAATCAGATATTCTATTATTTTGCAGCATTTTTTCACCAAAGCAGGAGAAGAAAATAATACAGATAGGCAAGAGACAGAGATAACTGCAACTCTAGGTTTAGACAATAAACTCTGTTTCTTATCTTACCTCCACCCCGTTGCACTCCTTACATTTCAGTTTACCTTTTCAAACATTTTCATTCGAGTTAACATTACTTTCTGGAGGCAAAACCATATCATATAAATATCACAATACCCCAAATGACCTGGAGGGGACACAGGGACACATCCAGGTGGGTTTGGGATGTCTCCAGACAGGGAGACTCCACACCCTCCCTGGGCAGCTTGGTCACCCTCAATGGAAAGAAGTTTTGCTTCATGTTGAGGTGTTTGTCTTGTGTTTTAGTTTGTGCCCATCACAAACTAAATTATTATTTATATATTTATCTAGAATTTATGGGATCCTCTCAAGCTTCACCAAGGGAAATTTAGGTTGGATATTAGGAAAAAAGTTTTTTACAGAAAGGGTGATGAAGCTCTGGAATGGCTGCCCGGGGAGGTGGTGGAGTCCCCATCCCTGGGTGTGTTTAACAAAGCCTGGATGTGGCACTGGGTGCCAGGGTTCAGTTGAGGTGCTGGGGCTGGGCTGGACTCGATGGTCTTGAAGGTCTCTTCCAGCCCAGTGATTCCAAAATTCTGTGAATTCTCTGTGAATTCTGTGAATTCTCTGTGAATTCTCTGTGAATTCTCTCTCAGCCCTCTCTTCTCTGGGCTCACCAGGCCCAGCTCCCACAGTCTCTCCTCATCACAGAGATGCTCCAGACTCCTCATCCTCTTTCACAGGATCCTCTCCAGTAGCTCCTTGTGTTTCTTGAACCATGGGGCCAGAACTGGACACTGCTCCAGAATGCCCCCAAGGTCCCATGGTCTGTCCAGGGCTGTAATTCCCTCCCAGGTGTTTCTCTGCAGAGTTTCTCTCCACTGACTCACCCCCAACCTCTCCTGGTCCTGGTTCCTTCCCTTTCCTGGAGCTGCTGGGGCCACCCTGCTCCTGTTCCTCAGGAAACAAGAGCCCAGTGGCTCCACAGGGGTTAATCCTGGCAAACACAGAGCCAGCAAAGGAGCTCTTTGAGCACTCTGGTGCCTTTGCTATTCCAAGCTCAACAGCTCCCTGCTTGTTTATAAAGGGCTGTGCTGTGTTATCACCAATCAATAACAACTCTGAGCTATCAGCCCCCTCTCCTGCCTGGGGCAGGGGTGTCTGGGGACCACCTGTGCCCATCCCTGCTCTTCACCACCACTGTGGAACCCTTTGGCCCCAGGACCAGCAGGGGATCAGCAAACAGCACAGGATTTACCTTGGGAGTGATGCAACCTCGGTTTGATGGACAAGGACATGAAACCCAGCTCACCCCAGGTAATCTGTTGGCTCAGGGAATGGCCAAAAATAGATCTGGTGACTCCTGCCTCTTGAGTTAACCTTTGGGCTGTGCCCCTGCAGCTCTCCATGCTTCGCTGGGAATGACATTGCCCTTGTCAGCACAGAGGGCCTGGCTGAGGACCAGGGCAGGCTGGAGTATGAGGGTCAGGAATCTGAATTTTACAGATCTCACCAGCTTCCAGGCTGCTCTCTTCAACATAAATTCACCATCTGAGTGAGAATTTGAGCCAGAGCCTGGTTGAGGACCAGGCCAGGCTGGAGAATGAGGATCAGGCATCTGAATTTTACAGATCTCATCAGCTTCCAGGCTGCTGTTTTGTCTTGCTCTCCAGAATAAATTCACCATCTGAGTGAGCATGGAGCCACCTTGGAGGGGCTGAGGAGCTGCAGGGAAGGCTCAGAGTGCAGGGAACAGCCAGCACAGCAAGAACTGGAGGTGCCTGGGCCAGAGGACAGCTTGGGGCTCCTGAGGCTGCCCTGGCCCTGCTGTCCTGCTCTGCTGGAGCTGTTTTACAGCTGCAATATCCCTCAGCTGCAGCCTGACCTTCTGGCAGCAGCTGCCCTAATCACATATTCCTTAGGTTTGCTCATCAGCTGGAGTGGGGTGAACCAAACCCTCCCCTCCCTGGGTGAGTGGGAGGAGGCAGAGAAGAATTCACAGGAAAAAAAAAACCCAACAAAACAATGGCTTGGAATTCTTGGTCTGCACCAGGAAAATAGCAGGAATAATTCATTTCACAGCTACAGCTGTTTTCCTGACAGGATAAACAAAATCCTGGCTTTTCTGCAACTTTATCAGCCAGGAACAACTGAGAACAGTTCCATGGATCCACCTGATCATAACCCTTAAAAACACAGTAATAAAGAAATCAATGTACAGTGTTGGACTCCAGTGGACTCCAGCTTAAACAAGCAAGGCCCAGGGAGGGCAGGAGATGGTGGAGCTGCCACCAGACCACAGATTCTGATAATGAAGGGGGTCTGGACATCACAGGCAGAGCTTGTGCTGGTGGTGCTGCTTAGCTGTGCCCTTGGCTTGTGCTGGATGGAAAAAAAAAGCTTTTGGAACACAAACCCTGTGAGGAAGCACTGAGGGAGCTGGGGGTGCTCAGCCTGGAGAAAAGGAGACTCAGGGGTGCCCTCATCACTCTCTGCAGCTCCTGAAAGGTGCCTGTGCTCAGCTGGGGCTGGGCTCTTTCTCCAGGAACTGACAGAACCAGAGCACACAGCCTCAACTGTGCCAAGGGAAATACAGGTTGGATATTAGGAAAAAAATATAGGTTGGATATTAGGAAGTTGGTGAGATCCTATCCTATAGGTAGGATATTAGGCAAAACCTAATTAGGATATTAGGAAAAAAATATAGGTTGGATATTAGGAAAAATTCATCATTCTTTCAGTTTTACATGGAAAGGGTGATAAAGCTCTGGAATGGCTGCCCGGTGGAGTCCCCATCCCTGGGTGTGTTTAACAAAGCCTGGATGTGGCACTGGGTGCCAGGGTTCAGTTGAGGTGTTGGGGCTGGGCTGGAAGCCAGTGGAACAGCCCATTCCTGGTGTTGGCAACAACCCATTCTCTGGGCTGGGAACAGCCTATTCCTGGTGTCAGAAACAGCCCAATCCCGGTGTCGGGCACAGCTCAATCCCGGTGTCGGGCACAGCTCAATCTCGGTGGAACAGCCCAATCCCGGTGTTGGGCACAGCCCAGTCCCGGTGTCCGGCACAGCCCAATCTCGGTGGAACAGCTCAATCCCGGTGTTGGGCACAGCCCATTCCCAGTGTCCCGGAACACCGCTTCGGGCATTGACCGCGGGTAACCCGCGCCGGGGCGGGGGCGTGGCCTTCCTGTTATTGACAGCTGCCTCCTCCAATCGCGCGGCGATGCGTCTCCCCTAATGAAGGGGGCGTGGCTTCCTCTCTGCCCACCACCATACTGCCCAATGGGGTGTTTCAAACTGACTGAGTGGGCGGAGCAATCGGTGCTTGGTCACGCCCCCCCACGAGGGCGTTAAAGGCTCCGCCCGGCGGCGCGCGGGAGCCGCTGAGGGGCCGCGTGCGCTCCCGCCGGGCCCGCAGGTAACGCGCGGTCCTAAAGCCCGACCCGGCCGGGGCTGAGGGAGGGACGGGGGTCCCGGCTCCGCACAGCCCCCCTGGGTGTCCCCAGCGGCTCCTGATGTGTGGGGATCGCAGCCCGGCAGATGCTTCTGGTGGTGTCCCGTTTGTGGGTGGGTGGGCGTGCGGACAGCGAGGGGGAAATTCTTGGTGGTTTTGGTTAAATGAACACAGGGTGCGTTGGAGGGGGAGTTTCCCCCAGGAGGTGGTGCGAGGAGAAGGAGTGTCCCTTCCCCTGTGCTGTGAGGGACCGTGAGGTGACCTGAGAGTTTGGGGTCCTCTGAGGTGTCCTGAGAGGTGGGAATGCTCCAAGAGGTGACTTTGGGATGCTCCACGAGGTGACCTGAGAGTTTGGGATGCTCTGAGATGCCCTGAGAGGTGGGAGTGCTCTATGAAGTGACCTGAGAACTGGGAATGCTCTATGAAGTGACTTTGGGAAGCTCCACGAGGTGATCTGAAAGTTTGGGATGCTCTGAGATGCCCTGAGAGGTGGGGATGCTCTATGAAGTGACTTTGGGGTGCTCCCCGAGGCGATCTGAGAGTTTGGGGTGCTCTGAGTGACCCCAGAGCTCGGGCCGCTCCTGTGCCAGCTCCCAGCCCTGCTGTGCTCCCAGGGGACACAAAGCCACGTGTGGCAGGAAAACAGGAATACAGGAAATACAGGGCCTTTATAGGAGTACAGGAACACAGAGAGCACAGCCCTGAGCTCTCCTGCTGGGCCTTTCCCCGCTGTGCACATGTGTGGGGAAGCAGTAGCTCAGGGAGGAGGAGCTCGACGGGATGAATTCACCTCAAAGAAACATCCCTGGAGGAGCAAGGAGCCTGCAGTGGAGAGTTCTGAGCTGTCTGCTGACCAAGCCATGGTCAGTGGGCAGGTTGGATGAAAGTTTGACAAGAATGTCTCACAGATATGTTTGCTTCTTAGCAGAAAGATTTTTAAATGTAGGGCCTGAAGGAATAGAGATGGAAGCAAGTTTTGATAGAGAAGAAAAGAATTGCTGAGCCAGTCTCACTGGATAACCAAGGAGGCAAAGGGTGTGTTAGTTAGGAGGAGTTTTTATGGCTTAGAACAAAGGATAAACCTACTTTAAACAAGAAGATGTTTTTACCAAGCAGAAAGAGAGCACAGGCAAACAAGGCAGCAAAGCTGCAAGTAGGAAAAGAGTCGGGTGCCTGTCTGTACTGGTGACAGTCACTCATCATCCCAACAGAGGCTGAAATTACTTTTCCTCCTGTTTTCTCCACTGCAGCATCAGGAGGGCACGGGGCACTGCCCGGCACCTGTGGTCAGTGACAAAACCTTTAGTGCTCAGGAAGCTGCCTCTCCCAAAAACTGAGTTTATCTAAGAGGAAGAAGTGTGAGTCGCTCAGCTTTTGTTTCCTCGCTTAGTGACTCTTTAAAGGAACCAAAAGTGTCGAGTTTCGGTTTTGATGGTGATGTGGCGGTCGCCTGGAGCCGCTCTGGACGGGAGCAGAGCGGATGCGGTGCCTTTGCCGCTTAAAAGAAATCCGACACAGGAAGCCGAGTGGGGCCGTGCTGGAAAATGTCAAGTGGCTGATAACGCGCTCGGTAATTTGAATTTGAAGTGGTGTTGTTGGAGCTCCGTGTGTGTTTTAGGTAAAGGTGTGTCCAAAGCCTGTTGGAAATGGAAATTCCACTCCTATCCCCTTCATTGCCACAAGTTTGCTCTTTACTCAGACCTTTATTTTGATTTGTCAGTGAAGTGGTTCCACAGAAACACCCCATTTCCCCTTCTTCTGGGTCAGGCGCTCCCCTAAAGCAGAATGCGTTTTTATTTCAATGATTTAAGATGTCAGACGGGCGTAATTAAAAGGGAGGTTTCTTCCCGCAGGTTTTTTGTTTGGGAGCGTGTCCTCCGTGTTCCTGAACACTCTTTACATCACGGTGTGCTAATTCCTCAGGAAACAACGTGGGGTGGGAACATTTGGTGTCCAAGAGCTACACCGGGCTCTGGAGAACCATGAATGAAATGGTTTGGCTGGGAAAGGACCTTACAGATCATTCCCTCCTAACCCTGGGACTTGTGTGTTTCCCAGCGGCTTGGTTGTAACTCGGCATCAGGGAAGAAAGGGCTGAGCAAAGCTAGGGAGGGTCTGTATATATTGGGAAATATTTCTTCTAACCTGAATTTATTGGCTAAAACGCGTGTCTGCTTTGGGAAGCTGCACAGATTGCACTTCAGCTCGGTGTGAGTGTACCCCGGGTTGGGCACGGTGAGAGCAGAGCTCAGGGATGGGCTCTGCTGGAGGAGATTTTCCCTCTTGGGTGCCTGAGGGTGATGCAGAAAACCTTCCATGGAAATGGAGCTGAGAGGGATGGAACATCTCTGCTGTGAGGGGAGGATGAGAGAGCTGGGATTGTTCAAGCTTTGGGTGACCTTTTATTGTGGCATTCCAGGACCTGAAGGGAGCCTGCAAGAAAATGAGAGCTAGAGAGACTGTTTGAAAGGGTTGGAGTGCCAGGACACAGGCAATGGCTCCCAGTGCCAGAGGGCAGGGCTGGATGGGATCTTGGCAATCAGGAATTGTTCCCTGGCAGGGTGGGCAGGCCCTGGCACAGGGTGGGTGCCCCTGCATCCCTGGCAGTGCCCAAGGCCAGGCTGGACAGGGCTGGGAGCAGCCTGGGACAGTGGGAGGTGTCCCTGCCATGGCAGGGGTGGCACTGGGTGGGCTTTGAGGTCCCTTCCCACTAAACCACTCTGGGATGCCACAATTCCCTGACAGCAGGAGTGAGGACACCTCACCCTTTCCCTTGGAACTTCATTGCTGCACTAAGGCACAGTTGGCAAGAGAAACTCTGTAATTAGTGCAGAGGCCAAAGCCTCCCTCAGGGGTGCCCTGAACCCCTCGTTGTGGGGTGCTGGGAAGGAAAGGGGGAGCAGCACTGCAAAAGGGGTCAGGAGTGATGGCAGCTGCTGCCTTCCGTCCCTCCTGGGCCACTCTTGGGGTTTCCTTGGGCAAGACAGGCCCTGGGGACAGCTCAGGGGACACTGTGGGTGGGTTTGGGCTGCTCTGGGCCGGGCAGGGGAACGAGCTCCGGGTCGAGCAGGGGGAGCAGCTCCAGGCTGAGGAACGAGCTCTGGGTGGAGAAGGGAGCAGCTCTGGGCCAGGCAGGGGAGCGAGCTCTGGGCTGGGCAGCTCCGGGCAGGGCAGGGGGAGCAGCTCCAGGCAGGGGAACCAGTTCTGGGCCGGGCAAGGGGAGCAGCTCCGGGCCAGGCAGGGAACAGCTCCAGGCTGGGGAAACAAGCTCCGGGCTGGGCAGGGGGAGCAGCTCCAGGTCGGGAAGGGGAACCAGCTCTGGACTGGGCAGGGGGAGCAGCTCTGGGCTGGGGCAGGGAACAACTCTGACATGGGCAGGGGAACCAGGTCCAGGCCAGGCTGGGGAACGAGCTCCGGGCTGGGCAGCTCTGAACTGGGCAGGGGAGCAGTTCCAGATCGGGGAGGGGAACGAGCTCCGGGCCGGGCAGGGGGTGCAACTCCGGGCAAGGGGAACGAGCTCCAGGCTGGACAGGGGAGCAGCTCCAGGTCGGGGAGGGGAGCAGCTCCAGGCAGAGGAACGAGCTCCGGGCCGGGCAGGGGGTGCAACTCCGGGCCAGGCAGCTCCGGGCTGGGCAGGGAACAACTCTGACCTGGGCAGGGGAACGAGCTCCGGGCCAGGCAGGGGAGCCAGGTCCAGGCCAGGCTGGGGAACGAGCTCCGAGCCGGGCATGGGGAGCAGCTCAGAGCAGGGGAAGCAGCTCCGGGCAAGGGAACCAGCTCCGAGCAGGGGAAGCAGCTCCGGGAAGGGCAGGGAGCAGCTCCGGGCTGGTGAATGCTGCTCCGAGCACGGGGCTTTGGCTCCAACACCCTCTTCCCCCGCTGCCAATGAACCCCTCTGGAGCTCCAGCCCTCCACGGGCGTGCGGCAGCGCCCGCCGCCCATCCGTGCGCTTCAGAGCTGGGTTTTTCGCAGACATCCCCCTCTCGCTGCTGGTGAATTAAACGATTTGTGGCGTGGTGACTCGCAGGCTGTAGCGGAGCGTGGCGTGAGCAGCAACGTGTCCCTGTGCAGATGAGTAAGCGGAAAGGGGGACGCCCCTGAGCCTTCCCCCTCCCGGTAAAGGCAGGAGGCTGCAGCGTGCTCGGTCGCATTTATGACATAAAAGATTTTTTTTTATAAAAAGACTTTCCTGTTCCTCGTGGAGGCGACCATGCCCCTCGCATCACGCGATTTAAATGTGTCTGTCTAATGCAGGTACAAAATAGCAGCCTAAAATCCACTTTTTAGAAAGATCAAGGATAATGGGATTCCTCTCCAATCAGCTTGAAATCCCTTGAAACAATTAAAGCTCAGCCTGGCGACTCATAATCACCGAAGGCTTTTGATGAGTGTAAACCTTAAATAAAACCAGCGTTTAGAAAACGGTGAACTCCCCCAAAGACAAAGTGCTGAAAGCAGCGCGGGGGCCACCAAAAAAAAAAAAAAAAAAAGAAAAGAAAAATACAGTTGCACAAGGTTATTTTGATGCAAACAGGCTGAATGTGAGGTGTCCTCCCCAGAGGGACCCGAAACCCCCGGTGTGCCGAGGCGGGCGGGCGGGTGTGGGGCCAGAGCCTCCTTAAGAGGCGGTGGTGTGGGGTGACGAGCCGCTTCCAATTGCGAGGCAGCAGCACATGACATAAGATGCTCCAGATCTGCCTCCTGGGCGCTAGTTTAAAAATAAAGGATATTACACGTCGGTGCGGAGCGGCTGCGGAGGGGAGGCTGCGGGACCGGCGATGCGCGGTGAGGCTGCGGGGAGATCGGGGGCTGCTATAGCCGAGCTTTTGGGACAGCATTTGGGGCAAAGGGAGCGTGGAATTCAAATGGTTCCACTCGTGGTGCTCTCGGGGAGCTGTGGGTGCCTGGTTCTGCTGTGGGGTTTTGCAGTGCCCACCGTTTTTCCCTGCTGCCCGCTGAATTTCCTGTTGTTTGGTGCAAATGCAGCCTCTTTGGGGTTGCCTGGCTCACGTCAGTGGAGCTGCTTCGCTGTGACGTGGGGCTGGATTTTAATGTTTCCAAGGTGTTTTCTTTCGCAGGGACAGTGCTGTGTGAGTCAGACGCCAGGATGGCACTTGCAGAACCGGTCTCCGTGGCTTATTGCAGCTCAGCTCTTCAAGGCAGCTGCGAGGTGGCAGGGGAAGATGTGCTGCTCAACTCTTCACCCAGGTTGGTCTAATTTAGGATTTTCTTTAGGATTTAGTTGTCTATTTAGGATTTTATTTACCTGTTGTGTAGAACCTGTTTTATTTACCTGTGTATGTAGAATTGTATTCTACCATGCTTACTTTGATTAATTAAAATGATTTTGGAAGAGCCCTGCCTCCGCAGGGAGCAGCTCATGTGCAGTACCTACACTGATCTCAAACTCCTGCTGGTAAGAGGCTGCTTGGATTTACAGACTAAAGAGCAGATTAGGGTCTGTATCTCACCACAGCATAATGGGATCTAGCTGATTAAAACCTCTTTACCTAAATTTTTTGGGGTTGCATTGAGCTACATGTTGTAAGGGGGGAAAAAAAGATGACTTGATTGACTGCAAGGGAAATAGCTGGGGCTTTTCTGCTCATATTACTGGGTCATTTGCATGCTTTGATCATAAAAGCTGGTGGAGAAATGGTGCAGAACTATTGCAACTGAGGATTAATTTGTGCTGAAAAATGTTCTCAGTAATGAGGAGGGAGCATGGAGATGGGAACATCTCATAATCCCCTAGGGGGAAATAAAGAAATTATTTACTCAGCCCTGGTTGCTGGCCTGCAGATTAGTTCAGAGGAGCAGTTCTGCTTTAGAACAGGAGATGTGATCAGCCATGTCAGATCCTCCCTGGGCCTTGAACCTCCTCATGTGCCCAAAGCAGTCATGGTTATGTGTTCCCTAGAAATTCAGCATAAATGTAGATTAGAGGGAAGAGATTTCCCCTTACCCTGAAATTCACACAGTGCCTGTGCTGGTTGTCTTGTCTCTGGCCTGGTAGAAAGGAAATACAGGTGGGACTTGGTGGCAGCCCTGCCTGGCTGGGGCTGAGGAGTTTGTGTGGGCCCAGGGGAGCTCTCATCTGTGTGCAGTGTGACTGTGATGGGCAGAGTCAGGGCTCCTTTGTGCCCCAGAGCTGCCCCTGCAGTGTTTGGGGTTATTGTGATGTCAGGGCCCTCCTGGAAGAGCCTGGGCTTGGTGCTGCTGTTGAGAAGGGAAAACACCAGCCTGGAGGAACAACACCTGAGTGATGGGCTGAGGCAAAGGGCCTGGTAGGGCCAGGCAGGATGGAAACTTTGGGTCTCTGCAGTGAAACCTTAACTCAGCTAAAACCCAGACATCAATGGTCCTGGCAGGGCATTGCCCAGGGCAGGGAACAAAGCCTGCTTGGAGGGTGGCATTCCCAAATCTCACTGGGTCTGGCCTCCAGCTCCTGCTCTCAAGTGGGACACGAGCCTTGATTGTCCCTTACCCTCCTCATTGGGGCTGTGAGCACTCCAGCTTGGAAGGGTTGGAGTAAGAACAGTTTTGCAAGCAGGCAAGGGGTGCTTCACCAGCTCCTGCAGGGCTGAAAGTGAAAGGACAGCTCAGCTGGGAGGAGTGGCTGGAGCACGTGGGGATGAGCCTGTTTCTGTTTCTCCCCAAGCATCTGCTGGGAGCCCTGGTTTTAATGGGAATACCTAAGACCAAGATTTCCTGTTGAATCAATTTCCTGCTCTTTTACAGGAAATCTCTGTGGGTTTCCCTCGGGGTGACTGCAGAGTGTCCCCAGGGACAGTCCCCTGTGGTTGGACTCACATATTGCAAACAGGAGATGAGTTCCAGACCCAAGTGTCCCTTCCTGCCCCCCTTCTCCTCCTCCTCCTCCCAGCTGCAGACTCTTTATTCCAGGCACCTGGAGCAGCCTTTAGGAATTAAATTATGGCTGTTTTTAGGATGATGTTTATGCATTCTTCTGCAGCTTGTCTGCAATGAAAGCTGCAATTAGGACAATCCTCATGTGTTCAAAACCAGCACAGGCAGAGCTTGCACACTCTGAGGGAGCTGTTCCATTGCTGGGGCCATGCAGGGCAGTGAATGAATAAAATCACCTGCAGAGCATCAGGAATCACTCTGACATCCAAGGACTGACATTAAGGGATGGAGCAAAGCTGCCTGTGGCAGGCAGCCCTCAGTGTTCTCATCCAGGGATAATTCCTTTTGCCTTGCAGAACTGCTGAGCCACACAACAGCGAGCCAGGGCAAGATTCCAAGATTGAGGGATATCAGGTGAACACACTCGGTCCCAAAGGTGAGTGGATGGAGGTTTGGGGACTGTGGGGTGCCTGAAATTATTGTTGCAGTGAGAGAGGGATTTGTCAAACTGTGACAATGGAAGAAGCAGCTCAGGTTGCAGGATGGGTTGTGCAGAAGTGTCTGGAACTCAAGACTTTAAAGCACAGCAGTGCTTCAAAGGTTAAATAGGCAGTGTCAGTGCCTGGTGCTCATCTGCCAGGTACCAGTGTCCTGCTTTCAGTCCTCCTTAAAAGAAAAAAAAATTAAAAATAGCAGAGTATGAGATGCACAAAACTTTCACCATACCAGTACAAGAGCCTTAGGGCAGCAGGGCAGGTTAGAGGGGATGTAAGTGGGAAATGTTTGACAAAATTTCAAAGTCCTCTAGGGGCTATTAGTCTAAAATACTGGGATTCACATGGCAAAATGGTCACGAAGAAAAGGTCAAAAAAGGGGTGTGGGAGGAGGTGTAACAATTTGCTTTTGTATGCTTGAGACTTGCATTCCTATTGCTGTTATGGCAGCAGGAAGTTTGTAAATCTGAGATGCTGAACACTTTCCTTTCAAAGCAGGCTCCCCCTCTCCTGGCTCCAGCATGTGGACAACTCGTCGTGATGGAGAGGTCAAGCTGAGGATGGAAGAGCAGGGCCCTGGCAGCGAGGCCCCAAAGACTGTGCACCAGCTCCTGGAGGAAAGTGTCAGCAAATACAGTGACTATTATGCCCTTGCATCCAAAAAAAATGGCAAATGGATAAAGCTGACGTATAAGATGTACTATGATGAGTGCTGGAAAGCAGCCAAAAGCTTTCTGAAGGTAAGGGTTTGTGGAGTTCTCTTTGGCATAGGCACAGAATCCTAAAAACAGCATGGTTGGGGTTGGAGGGATCTTAAAGCCCATCCAGTGCCACCCCTGCCATGGCAGGGACACCTCCCACTGTCCCAGCCCTGTCCAGCCTGGCCTTGGGCACTGCCCACCCTCCCAGGGAACAATTCCTTCCCAATATCTGTTGTAAATCTCTCTTCTTTTAATTTAAAACTGTTCTCCCTCTTCCTACCACTGTGTCAAAGCAAACCAAATGAAACACTGTGTCAAAACAAAACAAAGTCGAGTTTAATGTTCACTCATTTTAGTGGTGGAATGGCTGCACTCAAGTCTATCTTAAATCTGCAAATTCCCTGAGTGCAGATGAATCTTACAGGGACAGGGAAGTACCTGAACATGCTATGGACACCTTGGTATTTCATTTTTTTTGACAGTTGCTTCCACATTTAAGCATGTAAGGAAACATTTCAAGTGAGGTGTTTGAGGTTTATGTTAAACCTGGACACTGCCCCTCCAGAGGCTTGGAAAGGTTCATCTTTCTAAGAAAAAAAAGGATCTTAAAAACCAGACTTAAATGTCCCACATGGCCCAGCCTTTTGCTGCTGCTGCTGGGATTAGGAGACTTGGAGACAGAAACCAGCACTACCTGTTTTTACTGCTGGGATCAAGTCTTACCCCTTCAAATTAAGGCCAGCCTGGTTTTACTCCTGTGCTGGGATCTTCCACTCTGGGACAAAACCAGAGTCTGGCTGAGGGAGTTAAAGACTGGGACTCCAAGGGCTGGAATTTCATAGCCAAGTGTGACTGCCACTGTCTTGGGACCTCTGCTGCTCACAGTGACCCAAGATGTGTTAGAAAGTCTCTTTTCCCAGCCTGGTGGTTGAAGAAGGAGTCAGAGCTCTTCATTTCACAGTCTCAAGGTTTTTTATTGTATCTTATCTGTAAAATTCCTTCTCCTGTCCAGCTGAGGTCCACTCAGCAAGACAGAGGCACTCTGGCCACCCCCAGGGAGGGTTATGTGTTTATACTAAAAACTACATGTGCCATATTTACCATAACTTCCCAATACCCATCACCTGTGTTAGACAGTGAGCTTCTGCTCTAAACCAATCTGTGAGTGCCACCATCACAGCAGAAGGTGGAGGCCAAGAAGAAGAAGGAGCAAGGCTGGGCACACCCAGTTCCCTCCATCTTGCCCCCTGAACCCCCATTCCAAAAACCCCAAAATCTACTTTTCCACCCTGTGATAACTTCACTATTATTCTACCTAAACTGTTGAGGCTGCTGACCTTCATACCAGGTTGGTGATTTGCTCCATGGGTCATAATCAAACCCCCAGGTGTTCTGGGCTCTGTGCCAGGGTCTCTGAGCCCCCTGGCAGGGCTCTTGGCACTCCAGGACAGCCAGGGGGATGCTCTGGGTCCTGGCACCACTGGAGCTTGTTGCTCTGGCCATTATTGATATTTGCCATTCCCAGCTTGTCCCAGATGTCCCAGGAGGTGCTGTCTGATGTCACCTCTCACCTCCCATTCCCAACTGCACTGCAGGTTGATATTCCTGTGAGTGAGCCTGGCTTTCCAAGGGCAGAGCTCAGCAAATCCCTGTTTTCCTGCCCTCTTACAGTGAGACAGTGCTGTGAAACTTTCACTGCTTCCATGCTGGCTCCTGGGGGGTTATTCAGTGTATATATACATTACATATCATTACATCATCAATAGACTGCTAATGTCTGTGTTCATTGTGTAATTAATGGTTTTATCCATGCAGCTCCATGATGTAAATGTCCAGTAAATTGAGTCCAGTATTTTTCCAGCTTTGCATCAGTATGGGGGACATTGCACATATTAGAATTTAAACTGGGTGACAGGACCACAGATAAGATTTATTATGCAGGAAACATCAGCAACAGGATTGACATAAAAGACAAATTTTAATTGCAAAAATATGGCAACAACATCTTGTAAAGACAGCACTACAGTTCATTTCTGGGCTGTACTGAATGGTGAACGTGTGTTGAATTTGTCACATTATTTTGGGGAAAAACTATTATAATCTAATGCTGAGACCAGGAGCTGCTCCCTCAGTGCTGTCTCACAGCAGGATCTCAGATGCTCCCTGAGCTTTGGCCAGAGGAGAGGGCAGGTTCCTGATGCCATCTCTGTTTGCAGCTGGGGCTGGAGCGTTTCCATGGAGTGGGCATCCTGGGATTCAATTCTGCTGAGTGGTTCATTGCTGACATTGGAGCTATCCTTGCAGGGTAAGGCTCTTGTTTCTGGCCATGCATTTTGCTTTGGCAGGCAGAGAGTGACTGCAGCATTCACATGAGAAGCAGGTTTTGATTAAAACCCCAGTAAAGCAAACAAAAACACCCCAAATCCAATTGCTTATATTTGGATTTAATGAAGGTAGATAGAAGCTGAACTATTTCATAATGAATTAATGAGACAAAAATGAAATGCTTTTTTTCAGGCAGCTGCTTCTCTCAAAATAAGATGACCAGTAGGTTAATCCAAAAGCATTCTTATGTACACAGTGATTAAGGAAATGCCAGAGAATCCCATGGCTGGATTGTGATATCTGCCTTCCACATGAGATATTTTGCTCCCTTGCTCTGCTCTTGACATTTCCCATGCCCCAGAACAGAATCTTTCCTCTTGGAATTAAGCTCTCCCCTTTTTGTTGTCATTTTATGAGATATTGTTCTTAAAGTTTTCTCTCTGAAATTTTCCCAGCAACTCTGCTTGTCCTCTAACTCTGTTTTGCTTTTCTGTTCTGTTTTTTTCCCCTTTTCCAGGGGATTTGCTGTTGGGATCTACACTACAAACTCTCCTGAGGCCTGTCATTATGTAGCAGAGAACTGCAGTGCCAACATCATAGTGGTGGAAAACCATAAACAGCTGCAGAAAATCTTAGAAGTAATTATGTTTTTTAAATGGCTGGGGATTACAGCAACCTGTTGACAGATGTGGGAGGGTAAAATGCTGTGGGAGGGGAGTGCTGGGTCTGAGAGCAGAGATGAATTCCTTGCTGTGCTGCCTGCTCCAGCCAGGTGAGCTGTCACTGGCACTGTGTCTCACAGAGGTTAAGTGGTGCTTTCACTTCTTAAAAACCTTGGGCTTAAAATTAAAGAAGCCAAAATGAACAAGTGAGTGTCCTCTAGGTTATCTGGCACCATCCCAGCTCAAATGATGACTGTTTCTAGTGGGGCAAACCCATTCTTTAGGAGCACAGGTGGGATTCTCTTGGCTTTACATGAAGTGGCAAATCTGAGGAGTGTCTAAGTGGGGTTACAGAGGCCTGAAAGGGACAAGCAGCATTTGCTCCTCCTCACAAATCTCCCTTCTTACACAGATTGAACACAGACTACCTCATCTGAAGGCCATTGTCCAGTATGGGGAGGAGATCAAAGAGAACAGACCAAAACTGTACTCGGTGAGTCCTGGCTTTCTTCACAGCTTCTGAGTGCTGGTTGTGTTCAGCTGATGGCTGCAAGTACCTGTCACCCTTCAACATCTGGTGGTGACATCCCTGTCCATGGCAGGGCCTTGGAATGAGATGATCTTTAAGGTCCCTGCCAAGCCAAACCAGCCCGGGGTTCTGTGACTGTGATCCCCTGAGCTGTGTTGGCTTTGGTGGAGGTTTCTGCTGTTGTGCAACCTGGATAATCCATGTTGTAAGGGGGCTGTGAGCTTACTGACCATTGCCAGACACCTTGAGCCCCACAGTTACTCCAGGGAGTTGCTACAGAGCTGTAAAGCTGCTGGGGGTGGGTCTGGCTCCTTTCTGCTTCTCCCTGTGTCAGCCAGGAAACACTTTGGGGTGACAGTGTGGGTGTACACAGAGGTCTGGACAGGAGAACAGCTTCCTTCTCTTTGTGTGTAGCAAAGAGTTGTTGGGAAGGATGGAAGTTTGACAAAAGAAAGTCTCACAGATATGTGTGCTTGGCAGAAAGATTTTTGGATGTAGAATCTGAAGAAGGAATAGAAGTGAAAGCAAGTTTTGATATAGAAGAAAAGAACTGCTGAGCCAGTCTTACTGGATAACCAAGGAGGCAAAGGGTGTGTTAGTTAGAAGGGGTTTTATGGCTTAGAGCAAAGGATAAACCTACTTTAAATAAGATGTTTTTACCAAGCAGAAAGAGAGCACAGGCAAACAAGGCAGCAAATGTTGCAAGGAGAAAAAGGGTCTCAGAATTTTCCACTGCAAGAAAACTGAAAAACAGCTTCTAGCTTAAACTGTAATGTACTGACTTTTATTGATTGGAGAACAGTAACATGAATATGGTAATTATAGTAGTTATGATAGGCTGTAGATAAAAGTTAAGGTATAGATTGGTTCTACTGTATTAAGATGCTCAGCAAAGAAAAGTCTAGAATGCATTGTAACCAATAGAAAAGTCTAGAATTCATTGTAACCAATAGAAAAGTCCAGAATGCATTGTAACCTAAACTAAGGGTCTCCAGGCCTAGCTGGAGCTGGCAGCTGTAGGCACAGGCTCTGTCACCCACAATCCTGGACTGCTGGAACCTCTTGGATGGACTTTGGAGAGCTGCCTGGAGTTCCACATCCCTCATTTTCTCTCTCAAGTGGCGCCCAACATGAGGCACCATTGGTAAGAGCCTGAATGAGGGATGAGGGTCTCCAGGCCTGTCTGCAGCTGGAGCTGCCATCTTTGGGTGCAGCTCTGTCACCCATCACCCTGGACTGCTGTAACATCTTGGATACAATAAACTGCATTTTGGAGAGCAGCCTGGAGTCCCACATCCCTCATTTAGGCTGTCACAGTGGTGCCCAACATGAGGCACCATTGGTAAGAGCCTGAATGTGGGATGAGGGTCTCCAGGCCTGCCTGCAGCTGGAGCTCACAGCTGTGGGCACAGGCTCTGTCACCCATGATCCTGGACAGCTAGAATATCTTGGATGGAATAAACTGCATTTTGGGGAGCCTCCTAGAGTCCCACATCCCTCACTTAGGCTCTTGGAAAGAGTTCCATTGTTCCTGTGGGTAATCCCTCACAAAGGGGCTGAGCTGTTGTGTTCCCTGCAGTGGAGGCAGTTCCTGGAGCTGGGCAGGGACGTGCCGGACGAGCAGCTCCACGCGATCATCGCGACGCAGAAACCCAACCAGTGCTGCACCCTCATCTACACCTCGGGCACCACGGGGCAGCCCAAGGGGGTCATGCTCAGCCACGACAACGTGAGTGCCCAGAGCCACCCCAGGGCTGAGCAGGGAGAGCAGCCTGAGCTGGGAGGGACCCTCAGGTGTTGGGTTTGTGGGGTTCCCAGATGGAGGGAATGATGCATCTGAGTCCATGTTCTTAGAAGAATTAAAATATATTGGTTTATTTAATTAATTATTCCATATATTAATAAAAATAATTAATGATTAAGATTTAATAATACTATTAACATTTATATTATTTTTATGTAATTTATATATTTATATATATAATTATATAAAAATATATATTCTATATATGACTATATAATATAATTATATGATATATATATTTATAATTTATATATATTTATATATAAATTATATTATATATACTTATAATTTATATATAGTCTTTATAAATTATTTATTTGAATAATTTTCTTTATATATTTATTCCTCATAAATATTTATATTAGTTATATAGATATTATATTTCGTTAATGATATTATTGATTAATAATATTCATCTTATTCTATTAATTTAATTTATTTTTTTATGATACTATATTATATTAAAGAATGCTATACTAAACTATACTAAAGAGTACAGAAAGGATACAGACAGAAGGCTAAAAAGATACTAAAGAAAAACTCATGATGCTTAGCTTGGCACTGATTGGCCATTAAGCAAAAACAATTCACATGAAAGCAATGAAACAATCACCTGTTGGTAAATAATGTTCAAACCTCATTGCAGAGCAGCAAAACACAGGAGAAGCAAATCAGATAATTATTGTTTTCATTTTCTCCAAGGCTTCTCAGCTTCCCAGGAGACAATCCTGGGCAAAGAGATTTTTCAGAAAATGTGACAGTGACACCCAGGGATGATCAGTGCAGCCCCATCCCTGCCCAGCCACCCCAAGAACCCCACCCTGAGCAGCCCTGGGAGCTCCTGGAGCTGTGGCAGCCTTGGCACCATTCCCTGGGGAGCCTGGGCAGTGCCCAGCAGCCTCGGGGGGCAGAACCTTGCCCTGAGCTCCATGCCAAGGCCTGGCCCAGCTCCAGCCCTTGCTGGGCTCCTGTCCCTGTCCCAGAGCAGAGCTCAGCCCCTGCCCCTGTGCCTGCCCTGGGCAGGAGCTGCAGCCCCCAGGAGCCTCCCCTCAGTCTCCTGGGCTCCAGCTGAAGGAGCCAAGTGCTGCTGTTGAGATCCCAGGGTGCTGTAGCTGAGCTGTGCTTGTGTGTTCTGTGCTGTCCCTCTCTGAAGCCCCTGTGGTTGCTGTTGCAGCTGACGTGGACGGCGGCGGTGGCCGCGCGCTTCATCATGCTGAGAGATGCCCGGGACAAGCAGGAGGAGGTGGTCAGCTACCTGCCCCTCAGCCACATTGCTGCACAAATGTGTGACATTTGGGCAGCCATGACCCTCGGAGTGCAAGTTTACTTTGCCCAACCAGATGCATTGAAGGTAAAAAAAAAAAAACCAAGACAATAAACTTCCACTGATCCACTGCTTGAGCTGGGGTGGGTGCTGTCGCTGGCCAGGGGCTCTGTACAAATCACCAACGGGACGGGGCTGTGTGGAACTGCCTGGAGCTGTTTGATTTTCCAGCATCAGCCTCATTCCATGGTGATGACAATGGGAAGATGCCAGCAGCTCACATCCCCAGCAGCAGATGAAGAACTCAATGTTACAGCTCACTTTATAAGTTTTTTGACCAATCACACAAAGCAAAAGCACATTGACAGTGGTTCTATCCAACCACTATAAGCACATGTGCCTTGGGTTCAAACAATGCTTGCTTATTTTGAATACAATACCTGCTTGTAATCCTTAAAACACAGAGCTCCATTATTAAGCTTCAAACTTCCTAATATCTTGCTAGATAAACTTTTCTGTAGCTTAGGGAGTTATTCTAGACAAGTGTTAATACACAGGCCATTGTTCTATTTGTCCTTGCTTTTCTACTTTTAAAATAATTTTTCTGCTGACCAATCTCATGGCTGCTGCTTAGCTCTAATCACAGTTCTGCTGTCTCTGAGGCCTTTTGCAGCTTTCCCAAAACCCTCTGATTGTGTGGATTCCCACAGGTGCTTGAAATAAGGCTGTGTTATCTTGTGGCTCTGTCAGCTTTCCTATCTGGGTGTACTTTGCCCACTGACCAGCTGCCCCTGTTGGTTTGACTGAAGCCTGAGCTTTTGACTCAGTCACAAACTGGGAGAAGCTGACCCAGCCCTTCACAACTGGGATCTGCTGAGTTCTCACCTGACACCTGGTGCCACATCAAGAGCTGGTTGAGCAACAGCCTTGTGTTTGCTCTGCCCACATTGCTCCATGGCCCCAGCTAAACCTGAGTCCTGAGCAAAGGGTTCTTGTGTCAGTGCTGGCACTGAAAGCACTGACCCCTGCTCCCTTCACAATTCCCACTGCAATGCCTCAGGGCTTCCCTTCTCTTGGTGCTGCTGCAAAAAGCAAACAATTCATCAAAACTCGTGGCAGACTCCCAAGGTTTTGCTTGTGACCAGTACTGACCTGAAGTCTGCAGTGAATCACTTCTAAAAACTGCATTAAACCCTGCTTCTCTCAGGGCAGCTTGGTGGAGACCCTGCGAGAAGTGAGGCCAACTGCTTTTTTGGGAGTTCCTCGTGTCTGGGAAAAGATGGAAGAGAAAATGAAATCTGTGGGCATGAAAGCCTCAGCGCTCCGCCGGAAAGTGGCAGCGTGGGCCAAGGGAGTGGGGCTGCAGACCAACCTCAAGAAGATGGATGGGTAATTATGAGCTACATCTCAGGCATGCTGATGAGTTTTTAGGAGAATCTTCCTGTCAAATCAGGGATTTTTTTCCATCCAGGGGTTATATTCCATCCAGGATTCCATCTCATGTGACAGACTGTAGTGGTGTTTGCAGGGGTCCCAGAACAAGGGAAGAGATGAGAATCTTGACTGCATGTTTCAGAAGGCTGAGTTATTATTTGATGATATATATTATATTTAAAAAAAATATGTATTAGAACTATACTAAAAGAATAGAAGAAAAGGATTTCATCAGAAGGCTAGAAAAGGAAAGAAAAGAATGATAAAATTTTGTGACTGCTCACAGCCTCGACACAGGTGGCTGTCATTGGTCATCAAGTAAAAACAGTTCACATGCTGGGTAAACAATTCTCCAAATCACATTCCAAAGCAGCAAAACATGGAGAAGCTGAAGCTTCTCAGGAGAAAAGATCCTAATGAAAGGATTTTTCATAAAATAAGTCCATGACATTAGACCAGTGTAACTTGGCCTCGAGGGGGAACAGCAAGGGCTGGAGGGGGAAATAATCCATGATTTTACTGAATGAACTGAAGCAGGATGAAGATAAAAGGATGAGGGGGAGGAGTTCTATATTTTTTATGTCCTGGAGTAGGGTGGAGATGAAAGGAGGAAGGGCAGGGCTGTGAGTTGTCCCTGTGCTGGTGCAGGTGCTCGGAGGAGCCGGTGAATTTCCGCCTGGCCCGGCAGTTGGTGTACAGGAAGGTGCGCAAGGCCATCGGGCTGGACCGCTGCACCAAGTGCTACACAGGGGCTGCTCCCATCACCAGAGAGACCCTGGAGTTCTTTCTGAGCCTGAACATTCCTGTGCTGGAGCTCTATGGCATGAGTGAGAGCTCTGGGCCCCACACCATCTCCCTACCTCACGCCTTCAAGCTGGGCAGGTGAGCGCCCTCCTGGCAGCAGGGCAGGGGGGTTCTGCCTCTGGCACATCCAACTCTGCTGCTGCAGCTCATCCCCACAGCCCTGCTGGCTCTAAAAGGTCACTGGGGAGCCATGGCACAGGGGATGTGTGAATTTACCTTGGCTGGGTTCTGTGGGAGCTGGGGAAGAAGTGAGGGGCTGGTGGGATGGAGGGAAGGTTGGTAACTCCACCCTATCCTGTGCTTTAATGGCAAATGACTAAAGGGTGCAGGGGGTCTTTGAGCAGCTTGTTCAGTCTGCACAGTGAAAGTTTGCTGCCAAGGACATAAATCTGCTCATTCAAAGCTCAGGTGTTGAGAACAATGAGTGCAAACCAGCAGGTGTGTGAGCACTGATCTCTGCAATAGCAACTCTTTCTGCAGCTGTCCTTACATGAGCAGATGCCTTTAAAGCTCTTGGCCTGAGCTCTTGTGCTAAAAAGCTGCTGGGCTTTGTTCAAACCCTTCAGCTTGAGAGGTGCTGCTGTAACTTCTGCTTGAATTTGGTGTAAAATAAATGAATCCTTGCTCTGTGCTGTGTTTCAGCTGTGGGAAGGAGCTGTCAGGGTGCCACACCCTGATCCATAAACCAGACAAGGATGGCATTGGGGAGATCTGCTTCTCAGGCAGGCATGTCTTCATGGGCTACCTGAACATGGAGGACAAAACCAAAGAAGCCATTGATCAGGATGGCTGGCTGCACTCAGGGGACCTGGGCAAGCACGACAAGGATGGATTCCTCTTCATCACAGGCAGAATTAAAGGTAACACATCCCCTGGCTTTGTCTTGGTGTTGTGCAGCACTGTGGAATCAGTGAGTTGTTGATGAGCCCAGCTGTTCCCTCAGCACTAACCCATGTCCCCAGCTGTCCCATCTTTTAAATCCCTCCAGGAATGGTGGCTCCACCACTGCCCTGCACAGCCTGTTCCAATGCTGTGAAGAAATTTTTCCCAATATCCAGCTTAACCTGGATATTGGGAAAAATCTAAACCTCCTCTGGGACAGGGGATGCTCTGCTGGTTGTGTGGCTGTGACTTGCACAGAAGAATGTTCAAATTCTTCTCCTCCTGGAGTTCCCATTGAATGTGGCTGCAGGGTGGGAGGAGAGGGGCAGCCTCTGGAGCCAGGCTGTGTTTGCAGAGGGAGGGAGAAGCCCTCTGATTTCAGCCCCAGTGCAGTTAGTGCTTTGGGGGCTTGTTTTATCAGCAGCTCCCTCAGTTTGAGGAGCTTTGCAGGGTGACCAAGGAAAACAGCAGCTTAACACTGGTTGTGCAAATGCCTTGGGGCAATGTGGCTCTTGGGACAGAGTTTGAGCAACCCCAGACGAAGCCAAGGTCACTCAAACCTTCAGCCCTCAAGAGTCAGAGGTGCAGCTCTGAGGAACAGGAGGCTGAGCAGGGGTTCCCCTCTGCTCTGCAGCACACAGAGCAAACTTTCACTTCAATTTCTGATAATTTGGGTGCCAACTTAGGAGCTTTAGAGGCTCAGGGGTCTGTGCCAAGGGGCTCACCTGCATTGCCAGCACCCCTGGAGCACCAGGGCAGCTTTGGCTGGGCTGAGTGTGAGCAGCTCCTGCTCCTCTCTTCAGACCTGCTGCAGTCAGGGATCAGCACTGGGGCTGGAAAAGCCCTTCCAAATGTGCCACATCCCCACATTTTGGAACATTTTTGGGGATGGTCACCCTGTGACTTTCCCTGTCCTGGTGTGCTGCCTTCTCCAGCTCTGCTGACACAGACTCAGTGTTTGATCCAAAGGAGCAGTTGAGTTGTTGCAGATTGTGGGAAGGGGAGAAGCTCCAAGCATTAATCAGGATTTGATTGTTTTCCAGAGCTCATCATCACAGCAGGAGGTGAGAACATTCCTCCTGTTCCAATCGAGGATGCTGTCAAGAATGCTGTTCCCATCATCAGCAATGCCATGCTGGTTGGAGACAAAGCCAAATTCCTTTCTATGCTCCTGACACTAAAGGTAATGGCAAAGAGGATGGGGATCCACCACCTGTGCTGCTGAATCTGAGTCAGTCCAGGGAGGAAGAGTTACACATTTTTAGTGTCTTGTGGAGCAGAATTGGCTGCAGCTGAAAGCACAGAGTTGTCACTTGCCCAGAGCATCAGGCCCTGCTGCTGTTCAGGGCAGCTTTTGCTGTGCCACAGAGGGCAGAAAGAAACAGAAGGAAAAGACCCAAAAGTGGGGCTGGACAAGGAAACCCTTCTGCTCTCCTCACCTGTTTCAGTCTCTCCCAGAGCAGTGAGGGAGGTAAAAACCTGTCAGGGATTTCTTTGTCAGACTCTGGCTTTAAACTCCACCAGGACACATCTGTGGTGGCCTGTGCTGATTGTCAGAGTGGGAATTGCTCCTTACTGAGACCAGGGCCAGCAGCCTTGGCCTGGGGCAGGAGATCTGAGCTGCTGTTGTCATGGCTGAGTGCTGTGTGTGACTCTGAGACTGCTGCTGCACAGGGTAGGGAAGTAAACTGTGCTCCAGAAAAGGTCTGGAAAGCAGAGATGAACTTTGGACAGCACAGGAGGAATTTGGCAGATGGGCTCCAGAACAGGCAGAGACCTGAGGGGTTTATCTGTGCTTTGTCCCAGGTTTCCATTGGGGTTGGATGAGAGCTGAGGGGCTGCAGTGGGGCAGGGAAGGGACCCCAGAAGGGACCCCAGGAGCTGTGCCAGGGCTGGAGGCTCCTTGGTGCAGAGGCCTCAGGTGCTCAGCACTGCTCAGTTTCCTGCTCTGGTTGGCCTGCAGTGCGTTGTGGATGCAGAAACGGGGGAGCCTGGAGATGACCTCACTCCAGAAGCTCTGGAATTCTGTCAGAGGCTGGGCAGCAAGGCCACCAAGGTCTCAGAAATCATCAGCAGCAAAGACAAGGCCATCTACACTGCCATCCAGAAAGGGATCTCTGCTGTCAATGAGGGAGCTGTGTCCAATGCCCAGAAGGTTCAGAAGTGGGTCCTGCTGGAGAAGGACTTCTCCCTCTTTGGTGGAGAGCTCGGTGAGTGCCTGGGGTGTGCCCTGTGCCCCTTCCCTGGCACTGAACATCAACACAACCACAACCCCCAATGCACAGAGCTGCCCCTGGCCTTGCCTCCCTGGGGCTTTTCCACTTCTCTGTTTGGGGTGGGATGAACTGGGATGAATTCCCAGCTGTGCCCAGCAGCACTGAGTGGAGCAGCACTTGCCTTGTGCTGTGATGCCTCTCACAGGGTTATGGAATATCCTGAGCTGGGAGGGACCCTCAGGGATCATCACCAGCCACCCCAGCAAGCCCACCCTGAGCAGCCCTGAGAGCTCCTGGAGCTCTGGCAGCCTTGGGGCCGTTCCCTGGGGGAATCCCCTGGCTTGGGGCTGGGGCCATTCCCCCTGGGTGCTGCTTTGGCTCACAGGGGATGGGAGGGACATTGCATTAAACCCAGAGAGAAGTTTAGAATTTCTCTTAGGTCCCTGTTCCCGTGTTCTGCCTCTCCCTCCAGCCCTGCTGGGTGCTCCCAGTGCTGCCCTCCCCTTTAACCCTTTGCTGGTTCCCCACAGGCCCCACCATGAAGCTGAAGAGGCCGGTGGTGGCTCAGAAATACCGGGACCAAATCGCTCAGTTTTACACGGACACCGAAACCCCCTCGGGGGAGCCCTCGAGCCGGCCATAGAGCCCAGCCCTGAAACCACCCCCAGGACACTCCCAGCTGCCCAGGAGGGATTCCCTGGATCCTGGTGAAATAAAGCAGCTCAGCCTCCAGGCAGTCCCTGGGCCTCGCTTTGCTGTCCGTGTCCTGCAGTGTGGTGAGCGTGGTCCTGCCCATCTTCTCCTGTGTCTTGTGTCCCTTGCTGAGATATCCCAAATATCTCAACTTTGTATTTTTTATTTCCATTTTTATAAGGGCAATATGATGTTTACCTTGAATCCACCTGACATGTTACGTTCTAACCAAAGTTTTCTTTTCTTGAGATGAATGTAAAACAGGAGCTGCAAATCAGGAGCTGCCCTTTCTCTGCTAAGGGAGAAAGGCAGATTTCATTTTCCAGCAGTGTCCTCACTCCCTGCTGCACGTTTCCCTGCATGCTGATGGCATCCTTATAATTTTAAATCTCCTTCCCCACAAACTATTCCTGTCTGAGATGACAAATGCTGTGACTACACACAGCAGTGGAGGTGGAAACTCACATGAACTGGGCTTGTCTGTGCAATATTTTGAGTTTGTTTTACCTTTTTGAGTTATAATGAAGCCATAAATTGTATTGTTGAAGTTGTATCCATGGCTGGTATTCTAAGAAGTGATTGACTCCAGGGATTATTTATAAGGCTGTGTACAATGTGTGAAATCTGTCTGTGTTTTACAATTCAGGAATGTTGTAGTGTCTGAAGGGGGGAGCCCCAGAGTGGAGCTGGGTGGGCTGAGCTCTGGAGCTGTGCCTGGGGAGAGGAGATGGGGCTGGGAGCCCAGGCTGCCTCTCCTGGGGCCCTGTGCTCAACCAGCCCCGAGCTGTGCAGGTGCCCAGGGTGGGCACAGCCAGGAGCTCCTGGTGCTCGTTCCAGGCTGTGCAGGCCCAGCAGGTGAAGGAGGGCTGGGAATGGCTCCTTGCACACCAGGAGCCCTCACCTGAGCAGGGAGAGCAGCCCAGCTCTGGTTCCTGGTGCCATTTCCCTGCTGTTAGAGCAGGGTGGGCTCAGGGGCTTAAACCCAGAACTGTCTCTGCTTTGGGTCAGGAATTCCAGTGCCCAAAGGCACCACTGGAGCTGCAGCTCCCCCTGTGCCCGTGTGTGCTGAGCTGGCTGCAATTGCTGTGTCCAAGTGAAATAAACTCCTCTGTTTGTGTCTCTGAACTCTCTCACTCGTTCCTGGCATGGAGCAGGGCTGGGTTTGCCTCAGGCAGGGAGGGCTGAGCTGTGCCCCAGGCTGGAGCTGCTCCCTGGGCAGCCAAGGACAGGGACAGTCCCTCAGGGGAAGGGAGGGGATGGTGCCACCCTTGATCTGTGCTGTGCCCTGCCAGGGCTCTGTCCTTGTCACAAGGGAGCAGTGGGGACACCTCAAATCCCATGGGAGCTGCCCCAGGCAAAGCCCTGCACCAAGGGCAGGGCCCCCTCACCTGAACAGACAAAGCTCTGATGGATTAAGGGGCATTGGAGTCACCCCATGCTTAAAACAATTCCCTGTTACTTGGCTTTCCCTGTCCCAGGCCTGAGGGTGTTACCTGTGCCATGAGAGGTCTTGGGAAAGCCCCAGTGCCATCCCTGGAGAAACAACAACTGAAAAACACTTCCAAGTTTTACTTTTCCATCTTACTTTATTTCACTTTTTCTAGAAAATTCCTCCATAGTTCCACAAATTTAACAAAAAGTTTAAAATTCAGGACAAACAATCCTGTAACGTATTACAAACATGAGTTTTTTTGTGTTTTTTCTTTTTAATCTTGCAGTTAAGTCTTGGCTCAGCTGCATTTCTTCCAGCTGAGTGAAGAACTTTTCTCCCAACACAACTTTTAAAATCCTCAGGTGCTGAGGTATTTAATACCTCGGCTCTAGGCAGAAATACAATTAAAAATTCTCTAGAAGTTGAAGTACTTACATTTTTCTTTAGGAGTGCAAACTCATCTTGTCAGTTTTTGATGGCTATTCCCGGCCCCAGGAAAGCAACGCCCATCTGGCTCCTTTGAGCACTGATTCACTGTCCCAGGTGCTCCAGGGGAGTCTCAGCATCACCAGAGCCCCTGGGCCAGCAGGGAGGAGCCTCCTGTGAGCAGAGCTGGCTCCAGCACATCCCCAATGGAAAACTGGAACTGGAGCCGCTCTGGGCTCTGCTCGTGGCGAGGCCCCTCCGGGAGGGACGATTCAACCTCTCCCACCATCAAACACGGTCCAAGATCTGACAAAAAAACTCTTTCTGGATTGTTGCATCAATGCTTGGCTCGTTCTGATGCTCCCACGGGTGGCGGAGTCATTGCACTTCCATGGATCCAGCCTGACCTCAGCCAGCCTCGCTCCCTCAAGCCGGGCTTTGCTGCCAAGCCAGCCTTCCCCTCCTCTCTTGGTGAAACTGTTCTAATGGTAATGGCAGTGACCAAAGCCTCAAGGCTCAACACATGGCAGAGCAGGAGCCAGGGAAAGGCTCCTGAGCCCCCTGGAGGAGGGAGGAGCCGAATCCTGAGCCCACCTCCAACTCGATTCCAACTCAGCAACTCGGGAAGCCCTCGGGCTGCCAGCACCTGCCTGTGCCAGCAGCAGCACCATGAAGGAACAGGGAAAAAAGGAACAGAGTTCTGTCCATTTTCCTTGGAAAAACCATTATGGCTACAAGTCAATTTGGGATTCTTTTTTTTTTTTCTTCCTTTTTTTAACAACGCAAGCTACTACACATCCTCGAGGACCTGAAGCAATGCCCACAGCAGCACTGCCCCCTCCTTCCTAGAGTACAATAATCCATCCATGCTCTCAAGAGTGACACAAGAACAAACACTTTATCCACAAGAACCTGTACACGGCATGTTCAGAACAGCGTTCAGCCAGCCTAGAGGGGATCTACACAGGGAACTGCAAGGGGACACAAGATGAGGCCCAAATGTGACCATTCTTGGTTTGCAGTCACCCCCCTGTGCTCCCCACGCTACCACATACCCCAAAAAACATCAACTCTGTAGAACAACTAAGTACTTGCAAAAACCTTTTAGTAACAAATCAGCATGTGCACACAATGGAGAGGAACTATTGCTGGGGAACAATCCTACCTTGGGGTTTTCAGGGGGGGGGGGATTATAAACAGTCTAAAAAAATCCATGTGTAAAATACTTCTTATAAAAACCAAACAAAATCCCTATCAATGCTCAGCAGACTTACCAACAAAGTCACTTCCAGGACAGGATGATGCCATGGCAGGCTCAGAACAGCCTCCTGCAGGTGCTGGCAGCTGTGGCCATGGGGCGCTGCCAGGGGCAGGGGCAGGACGGGGGTGGCACCTCCAGGGCCTTGAGGGGCAGCTCTGGAGCTGTGACAGGCTGGAAGTGCTGGGACTGGAGCTGTGGGAGGAGTGGGCAGCACTCAGTGGAGCTGGGGCTCGTCCTGGCCACCCCTGCTGCTCTGGGGATGGGACAATGCCACCAGCCCCACGCCAGAGTGCCCAGTGTGGGCACAGAGCTGCCTCCCCCTGGCACAGCCCCACAGAGACACGAGGCTGTCACCAGTGTGGGTGTCCTGCTGCCACCTCCCCCTCTGCTCCCTGCCCTGAGCCTTCTCTGGCCTTTTTATCCAGCCCTGGCATCGTCCAGCAAGAAAGAAAAGAGCTGAGATCACTGGCGTGACAGGGTTTGCACCCGGCATGAGCTTGAACTTCCATATATATATATATATATATATATACACCACATATATATATATATATACACACACACACGACACATGAAAGGTGGTACAAGGACAAAATTAATGGGAATCGGGTCAACATGACCCAACTCAAACAAGCTTATCATCATATTGCCACTTCAGTTGATTAGTTGCAACATTTCCATGATAAAGAAAGGGGGAACCCAAAACAAGGGACAGCAAAGCTGGAGGGGTGCAGCCCTCCCTGAGCAGAGAGGCCCCCACGCCGCCTGTGCCCCATTTGGCAAAAGCTTCCCACAGCCCTTGGGAAACAGCAATTCCTGGGCAAATACTGAATTTAGGGACCAGGAGTGTAACACAGCTTGGAGGGAGGGCTGGGATTTGCCCATGCCCACCTGGCCAACACTTGGAGGTCAATCCTAGTTTAACTAGAAATCCAGGGAAGGGCTGCATTAGTGTTTCTGTTTGTGCCTTGTCCTGCACGGGCAGCGGGGTGGGAGAGGGAGGAGGGAACAAACCCAACCCCACTTTGTGTTTTACATCAGCATCTCCCAGGCGTGCCCAAAGACTGAAGCTCTCCCTTGTTTTGGTTTTCCCAAAGTACAGCCACTACTATAGGGGCCACTGTAAGGAGATTCCTCTTTGAGAACACAGAACAAAACCAATCACATGTTTTGGCAAAGTTATCAAACACTGACAAATGGAAAGACCACGGGTGAGCCCCTTCTGGAGCATGGGATGCCTGGAGGTTGCTGTCCAGCTTC
The DNA here is from genome assembly GCF_051311805.1 of Agelaius phoeniceus. Classification (NCBI taxonomy): domain Eukaryota; kingdom Metazoa; phylum Chordata; class Aves; order Passeriformes; family Icteridae; genus Agelaius; species Agelaius phoeniceus. The sequence continues at coordinate 3,706,756 of NC_135293.1, forward strand.
CTTACACTACAAATTGTCCACAAGAGGCATTGAACAAACGAGTCAAATCTTATTAAGCGCCTTCCCCTGCCAGAGCCATAAAAAAACAACAGAAAAACACACCCTTAAGATCATAAGACCCAACTAGGCCCTTCTTATACATACAGTACATACATATATATAATATATATATATATAAAATATACAGCTTACAGTTTTGGAGTCCTATTACAGTTAAAGCAGACTGAAAGGAGTGGGACTTTGTTTAGGAGCTCAGATCAACAAACAAGACATCTCCAAAGCCCAGCAGGAGACAGCAGGTTCCAGAGGCCTCCTCAGCGAGCACAGAGGGTCCTGTCCCCACGGGGAGCCAGGTCACCAGCCCAGTGGGTGATCCCAGCTGGGATGGAGCTGGGATGCAGCCCCTCTCCTCTGCAGCAGACCAGCAGGAGCCCAGGGAGCCTCCTGTTGTCCCCAGTGTCCCGGCCAGCTCTGTCAAAGCTGCTGTCACCCACGGGGCAGAGCGGGGCAGAGTCCAGGGGAAGGGAACAGCATCCACGCTTCTTCAGAGCTCAGAGATGCCTGGAAAATGTGCTCTTGAAACACAGTTGCTCCAAGGGAAACCAAAAAGGTCGCGCTGTGCAGCCTAAGTGCAGCACGCCTGCTCTGCTGGGGGCCTGGCCCACAAAGCCAGGGCTGGGGACAGGCTCAGCAAGGCGGGCGCTGGTTTGAAGCCTACAAGAAAAGTGCAGCTGGCTGAGCATTCCTAGAGCATGGCTGTTCTCTAAGGCAGTGCTTCTTCGGGTGAGGCAGGAGGATAAGAAGGCCTAGTTCCATGGGGTGGTGTCCTGGTACCAGTGGAGGGGATGTCTGGGTGAAGAGCAGAGCCAGCTCGCCAGGCCCAGCGTCATGTGGCCACGGCCTCCAGGTAGCTCTGCAGCTTGCGGACGGTCGTCTCATCCAGGGAGAAGAGGTCAAAGTCAAAGGTTGTGTTGGTGACGTTGAAATGCCCGGTTTCCTCAATGAGATTCACGATCTGGAGGAGGGGGATGGAGGTAAGTACAGCACAGAGGGTACAGAGCACATCCAGGCTTTCCCACCCCTTGGAGGGGCTCAAAGCAGGAAGGGAATCCTCTTCCCAAAAAAGCAAACCAGCTCCCCCTGCCTGCCTGACCAGCTCAGTCTGGACAGTGGTGTGGGCAGGTTTCCTTTTAACCATAAAATAACAGAATATCCTGAGCTGGGAGGGACCCTCAGGGATGATCAGTGCAGCCCCATCCCTGCACAGGCACCCCAAGAACCCCACCCTGAGCAGCCCTGGGAGCTCCTGGAGCTGTGGCAGCCTTGGCACCATTCCCTGGGGAGCCTGGGCAGTGCCCAGCAGCCTCGGGGGGAAGAGCCTTGCCCTGAGCTCCATGCCAAGGCCTGGCCCAGCTCCAGCCCTTGCTGGGCTCCTGTCCCTGTCCCTCCACCTCCCCCCAGGAGGAAGCTGTCAGTCAGACCAAGCTGTCAGTCAGACCAAGCTGTCAGTCAGACCAAGCTGTCAGTCAGACCAGGAAATCCCACCTTTGGGATTGCTACCAGGATGGCAGAGGGAAGATGCCCACACCACACTCCTGCACCATTTTCAACAAAAACCTTGCATGCACAGCTGATTTTATTTTTCACTGGGTATTTTTGCTTTCAAAGCAAAGCAGAAGCTCAGTGGAAGGGCCTGGCTGAGCCCCTGGACCCCCAGATGCCAGCAGGGCCAGCAGGGTCTGTACCTGCTGGAGCACGTTGCGCTCCCGTAGTGCCATGAGCCGCCTGTGGAGCTCCACCAGCTCATCCGTGTAGGCCTGAAACACAAACAGGGACACATGGAGCTGCCAAAGGGACCTCCCCAGTGAGGATCACAAGAATTTGAGGCCCTTTCAGACATTCTCAAGTTTTCCCTACTTTTTTACTGCCTCCTCCTCCTCCCTCTCAAGTACTGGGGCACCGAGGTCATCCCTTAAGTACAAGTGCTCTGAAGGCCTTTTAGTTTTGATTTAATGACAGCCACACCTGTAACCAGCAGCTCCAAGAACTGGGCAGAGCCTTTAAGGATCTCAGTGAGGTGAAGTTCACCTTGGTGACCCCTCACTGTGAGCTCCTCATCAGTGGGTTCTCCTAATTAACTCTAAATTACCTGAAAACATCATGTGCATCAGGGACCAAAACCCAGCAATCTACTGAGCAATAATGATCTGCATCTATGTAAGGCAAAATTCTTGGAGTGCACTGTATTCCCAGGTGGTTTTATCTAAACCACAACAGGAAATGAAGGATTGCTCACAGGCCCAACATGTTGATTGTTCTTAGGTAAGAGTGGTTTGGTTTTTTTTCTTAATTTTAGGGTTTTTTAGGCAACAGGTCTGTATCAACAAAATTGATTCACAGAACCAGTGAATCACAGAATGGACACTGCTCTGCCCTCCCTGGAGGCAAGGAAGGAAGGAATTCCATTGAACAAACAAAGGTTCCAACTAAACCTGCAAAGCAGAGCATCAAATAATCTTTAATTTAGAAGATCAAAGCCAGATGAAACTGCCTTTTAATGAAGTGGCCCAGCACTGCAGCAGTGACCAGGCCATTGGTTCAGACAAAGGGCAAACAAACACAACAATTTCAGCATTTTGCCTATGAACACCACCTGGGGCTCCAGCTATTTAATGTACACAATTTGTGCAGTGTCACTCTCCAAAACCTGTCCTTTCAACATCTGGTTTTTGTTAAACTCAAGCTTTTACCCTGCTGAGACAGAACAATGAACAGGCTGGGCTGATTCAGGTGGTTTTGTGCACAGTGAGGCCCAACCATCCTGTGAAGCTCAGCTCCTTAATCAGAGAATCCTGGGGTGGTTTGGCTTGGAAGGGACCTCAAAGCCCATCCAGTGCCACCCCTGCCATGGCAGGGACACCTCCCACTGTCCCAGGCTGCTCCCAGCCCTGTCCAGCCTGGTCAGGAACATTTCCAGGGATTCAGGGCCTGCCCACCCTGCCAGGGAACAATTTCTGCCCAATATCCCATCTAAATTTCATTTTTTCAGTGAGAGCCATTCCCTGTGTCCTGTCCCTCCAGGCCCTCATGGAAGATCCCTCTGCACAGGACACACCTTGTCATACGTTCCCTTCTTCAGGATCTTCTCTGGCTTGTTACAAGACTCTGGGCTTTTCCTTCCAGATGCCTGAGGGCAAAAGAAACCAACAACAGGAGCAAAATGAGCTCAGGAAACATGGGGGTGTCACAGCAGAGAGCTGGAAAGGGAGGAATCACCTGTCAGCTGAGGACAGCAACAGGGAAAATGGGGTGCAAGGAAGAATTCCCAAGGCAGGGAGCAGGGGAGGGGGGGAGCAGGGGAGGAGGGGAAGGGGGGAGCAGGGGAGGGGGGGAGCAGGGGAGGGGGGGAGCAGGGGAGATGGGAAGCAGGGGAGCAGGGGAGATGGGGAGCAGGGGAGCAGGGGAGATGGGGAGCAGGGGAGATGGGAAGCAGGGGAGGAGGGGAGCAGGGGAGCAGGGGAGATGGGGAGCAGGGGAGATGGGGAGCAGGGGAGATGGGGAGCAGGGGAGATGGGGAGCAGGGGAGAGGGGGAGCAGGGGAGCAGGGCAGGTGGGGAGCAGAGCAGGAGGGGAGCAGAGCAGGAGGGGAGCAGGGGAGGTGGGCAGCAGGGCAGGTGGGCAGCAGGGCAGGAGGGGAGCAGGGCAGGAGGGGAGCAGGGGAGAGGGGGAGCAGGGCAGGTGGGGAGCAGGGCAGGAGGGGATGGGGGGAGCAGGGGAGCAAAGCAGGAGGGGAGCAGAGGTTTCACACCTTGTTGTTTGCTGGGGGCAGCTTCTGCCCAGGAGGTGGCTCCCGGCTGGGCGGGCACGAGTCGGCGCTGTTGTCACTGTCACTGTCACTGAGGCTCAGTCTGAAAAAGCAGCAAGCAGCACAGAATGAGCAGCAGCAGCAGCAGCAAACTCAGCAGCAGCTGCCAGCTGAGCCACACAGAGCTGAGTGAAATTCTCTTCTTTAGCACAGACTGCTGCAGGGGCTGCTGGCAATCCCCAGTGAGCCATTCTTCCCAGGGAGCTTTAGGTGACACATTAGAGCAGAGTTCAACTCTGCCATTCAAAAGGCCCCTAGAACAGCTAAGCACCACCTCATTTCACAAACAGCAGCTGTTCAGGAATTCCTCCCAGTGTCACAAAGTACCTGCAGGAGAGGCTCACTGATAGTTCTACAGGCAAAAAAAGGATTTTGTGTTGCTGCTGGTGTAACCTCTGAGATTTCCTATCTATTCTCATTCTCTTTTGGCCCTACAGATATGACAGGTATCCTGCCTGTGGTGAACTACACTGATTATCCCCTAAAGGTCTACAAAAATACCCTTCAAATTCCCTCTGTTGTTGTTTCCTTGATGATGACAAGTTCAATAATGGATATTTCTTTGTTTTGGTAACCACCACCAGAATTTCCAACGTGCAGCTGCTCTCTGGGCCAAGCATTTGGGTTCAAATATTCACTGAGACTCCAGGTTTGGGCAGTAACAGCATTTCCTGAGGGAAGAAGGTAAAGTTCAACTCTTTCCAGGGTGTGGAGCAGGAAACAGCTGTCACTGAGTGCAGAGAGTGGAGCAGCCAACACAGGGAGGGCAGAGAGTGGCTCCTGAGCCCTGTCAGCCCCAGAGGAGCACACCCTGCCTGGCCCCACAGATGCCCAAGCTCTGCAGATCACAGGTGTCACACTCCAGCAGCTCTGCAGACATCTGAGGGTCACAATTAGGTGACAGGGCTCAGTCACTGACACCTGCCAGCTCTGCTCAGCACCTCCCAGTGCCTTCTCCTCTTTGTGCTCTGGAGCCAACCCTGCTGCCACCACTGTCACAGCCATCTTTGATGGAAAATCCTTTCCTTAGGATTTTTTCTCCTGAGAAGCTGAGAGGCCTCAGGAATAAAATGTAACCAATGGTTATCTGCTGCTGTGGAATGCAACAGGTGCATCTGGGATTGGCCTCATGTGGTTGTTTCTAATTAATGGACAATCACAGCCCAGCTGGCTCAGACAGAGAGCAGAGCCACAAGCCTTTGTTATCATTCCTTCCTATTCTATTCTTAGCCAGCCTTCTGATGAAATCCTTTCTTCTATTCTTTTAATATAGTTTTAATGTAATATATATCATAAAATAATAAATCAAGCCTTCTGAACCATGGAGTCAGATCCTCGTCTCTTCCCTCATCCTCAGAGCCCTGTGAACACCATCACCCACCACCTCTGTGCTGAGTCACCCCACACATCTGCCCCTTGATTCCTCCCTGCAAATGGAGAGCAGCCTGAAATGCAGAGGGTAAAAAGCAACCCAGCAGCCCCAGCTGTGGATTTGTTACCACCTGGAATCCCGGCTGACAGGGTTTGTTTTGACTGCTGCCTCCTCCCCCGAGGAGCTGTCGTCATCATCCGACTCCTCAGACTGCAGATCCTCCACCATGGAGCGCAGGGGGCCTGGGCACAAGGACAGGAATTCAGCACTGGGGCAGAGCCAGTGCAGATCCACCCAGCCAAACCCAGCCCAGATCCACCCAGCCAAACCCAGCCCAGATCCACCCAGCCAAACCCAGCCCAGCCCAACCCATCACAGCCCCAGCACAGCCAAACCCAGCCCAGATCCACCCAGCCCAGATCCACCCAGCCCAGCCCAACCCAGCCCAGATCCACCCAGCCCAGCCCAGATCCACCCAGCCAAACCCAGCCCAGATCCACCCAGCCAAACCCAGCCCAGCCCAACCCAGCCCAGCCCCAGCACAGCCAAACCCAGCCCAGCCAAACCCAGCCCAGATCCACCCAGCCAAACCCAGCACAGCCAAACCCAGCCCCAGCTCAGCCAAACCCAGCCCAGCCCAACCCATCACAGCCCCAGCTCAGCCAAACCCAGCCCAGCCCCACCACAGCCAAACCCAGCCCAGATCCACCCAGCCAAACCCAGCCCAGCCCCACCCAGCCAAACCCAGCCCAGCCAAACCCAGCCCAGCCCCACTCAGCCAAACCCAGCTCAGCCAAACCCAGCCCAGCCAAACCCAGCCCAGCCCCAGCCCAGCCAAACCCAGCCCCACCCTGAGCCCTGTGACATGGGACTGGCAAAGGACACCCTGTGCAGCAGCTGAAGCAGAGCTGACAAACTTTACAGCTCGCTCCCCTCCCAAAGGAGAACAAAAGGACATTTTTCATGCCTGTGGGGTTGATTTAAATGTCACTGGAGACAGGAGCAGCACAGTATTTGCTGCACTTGGAACATTTACTGTGTTGCCAGTTTCCCTCCCTGGGTTATCAGTGGAGGGATCTGAGGAAGGAGCTGTTACACACTGGCAAAGTGATGAATGGCACATTTATAATTTTTAATAAAACATAGATGAGATTGGAGGAGAACTGTTCTGGTGATTCTACAGACATTTATAAACTGAGGCAGAAGCCAAAGCCAAAAGGGAAAGAATCAAATCCAGAGGGATTCCCTACTCATAAATTAGCTGCCAAAAGAAGAAAAATACTTGTCCATGATGTTACAACATTATTGCCTTTTCTTGCTGAAGCATCACAACTCCAACACATGGCTGCATGCAAGAAACTGTATTATTATAGTGCTGGAAAAGCACATTGAATTCTCCTGAGCATTTTAAGGTTACACAAGGAAGGTTTTAACAAACTGTTCTTGCAACACACCTTGACTGTGGTTCTGAGATGGCTCGAAATCAGAGTCAGAGCTGGAGTCGGAGCTGGAGCTGGAGTTGGAAGGGCTGGACTGGACAGACTTAACCCCCCATAAAAGGGAAACAAAAGAAAAAAAAATCTTAATCTTTCTAATCCAGAAAGCCAGAGCACAAAGCACTGTGAGGCAGGAGCATCTGAGCACTGTGCAGCATCCCCCATCACTGAGTACAGTTCTTGGGGTTACAGAAAAAACCAAATGTGAGGTGAATAAAAACAACATTTAGGGAAGTCTGGCAGGATATGGCTCAGCACTCCTGGGAGCAACATCAAACCCCTCCACACCCCGAGGTTCAAACCCCCCAAATGATGATATGGAGCACCTGAAAAACATTTAAATTAAAGCCCTTACTTTGGAGTGTGACAGATGAGCAGCACAGAACCTACAACTACCCAAACCCTCTTAAAAATTGGATTTATTGTAGCCACCAAGGTTCCCTTGAACCTCAGACTGATCACTGACCATGGAGCACAGAGTTAAGGAGTGGGTTTGGGTTGGAAAGGACTTTAAAGATTATTTCATTCAAACCACTGTCCCAGGCTGTCCCACCTGGCCTTGGGCACTGCCAGGGATGCAGGGGCAGCCCCAGCTGCTCTGGGCACCCTGTGCCAGGGCCTGCCCACCCTGCCAGGGAACAATTCCTGATTGCCAAGATCCCATCCAGCCCTGCCCTCTGGCAGTGGGAGCCATTCCCTGGGTCCTGGCACTCCAACCCTTATAAACAGGGATATAAAAATAAATAAAACAACAACAACAAAATCCCTGCATCTTTCCTGCAAGCTCCTTCAGGCACAGAAGGACACAATGAGGTCACTCCAACACTTCTCCAATGAACAATCCCAATTCTCTACCCTTTTCCTCACAGGCATGGAGATGTCTATCTCAACTGGATCAATGACTCCAAAATTAATTCTAAATTATTATTATATCCTAAACCCAGCTGTTTACACCAGCCTGAGTGATCCACTGGCTCTGTTTAACTGTGAAAACAGAGACCAACCCAACCCTTGTGCCCCAAGTTGTGTGCCAGCACTTGGCAGAAACAACAGGAGGATCCTGTGCAGTAGGAGTGAGTGAAGAGTTAATGAACTACTGGTTCAGCAGCCAGGAAGGAATTTTAGCAGCACCCAGGAAGGAATTTTAGGTAAAATTGGGAAATTTTAATCACAAATCCGATAGTGGCAGCAATCACCTGCAATACCCTTGGGGACCGCCAGAGGGCAGAAGAGGCCACAGCAACTCCCTCTGCCCCCAAGCAGCTCCTAAATCCCCTAAAATGGGGTTTTTTGCTACTCAGACGGGTTCTAGTTTAAAGATTCTCTAAGTACTGTAATATCTTGTCTTTTTAAAAGTAATTCCCTGGAAATCAGCATTTCAGTTTCACTCTTTTGTTCCTAGGAATCCATCCACTTACTACTCCTGATGCTGAAGAATCACACATAGCCACTGATAAATAATTTGACACAGGAAGGGTTAATACTATAAAAACCTTGAGACAGGCACAAAGAGGCACAATCCCTGCCCTGGGACTGCTGGCCACACTGTCAACCAAATATTGGCAAGATTTTCATTATTTCACTGTAAGAAGGGGGGGGAAATGTGTCAAAAATGGTATTAGAACCCTTGGGAAGGGTTCAGGAGCAAAGGAGAATCATTTAACAGTTCCAATGTCAGCTCTACTGGCACACTGCAGCAGCCCTGGCTGTTTAGGGAAATTCCAGCATGGAAGTGGAGAACAGAGAGAACAGGGTGTGCAGAGGAGCCCTGGCAGTGCCCAGGCCAGGCTGGACAGGGCTGGGAGCAGCCTGGGACAGTGGAAGGTGTCCCTGCCATGGCAGGGCTGGCACTGAGTTATAGTTAAGGTCCCTTCCAACCCAAACCATGGTGGGATTTTATCAGTATTTTCAAGCTAATTGAGCACAGCTCTTGCATCTGACCCAGAGCTCCAATCCTACATCTCTCATTCCTGGTAATCTGCAGGTCTTCCCTTAAAATTCCTTAAAAATCCCTTAAAATTCCTTTAAAATCCCTTAAAATTAACTTAACAGGAGCTAAGCAGCAGCTGTTGGAGATAACCAATCTCTCCTTTTGCCATTAAGGCCATCAGCTCTTTGAGAGGAGGATGCAGATGGACACACTCAGTGACTGTCACTGGGATGTGAGCAAAGCAAAAAGCAACACTGCCTCCCACCCCTGCCTCCCCCTTTTGTCAGCACTGAGGCAGCCAAGCATGAGGCCAGTTCAGGGAACTGCACTTGGTGGGGGAAGGACAAAAAAAAGAAGTTAAAAAACCCCAAAAGAATAAAGGCCAAGGAGCTGAAACAGCAGGAGAAGCTCTGCAGTGTCCCCCTCTGAGCAGGGCTGCTCCTCTGCAGAGATGTCAGCTGGGAGGCACCGCGGAGCTGCAGCCCGGAGCTGTTGCACAATGCCCTGGCTGCAGCAGCAGAGCTGATTGAGGAGTTTCCAGCCCAAACCCTGCTCCAGCCCCAGCTGCTCCCTCACTTGAGGGATGTGGCTCCCACCGGAGCACAGGGCAGCGCCGGCAGAAACCCCGGGCAGGAGGCAGCGCTGGGGACAGGGACAGCCCCCAGCGTGCAGAGGATCAGAGCCTGGGGCTGCTGCCAGCGCACTCTGCAGCTGGGCCTGGGGCTCGGGTTCCACAGGAGCCTCGGCCACCACTCCCTGTCTGTCACACACAGTGTCCCCAGCAGCCAGCAGGGGCTGGGCCAGCGCTGAGATGGCTCGAAATCAGAGTCAGAGCTGGAGTCGGAGCTGGAGCTGGAGCTGGAAGGGCTGGACTGGCCCTTCCAACTGGGGCAGGACACAGTGGGGCTGGACAATGGGGCAGGGGGACAATGGGGCAGGGGGACAATGGGGCAGGGGACACTGGGGCTGGACAATGGGGCAGGGCACAATGGGGCAGGGGACACAATGGGGCTGGGCCACAATGGGGCTGGGCCACACTGGGGCAGGGGACACACTGGGGCAGGGGACACACTGGGGCAGGGCACAATGGGGCAGGGCACAATGGGGCTGGGCACACTGGGGCAGGGCCACACTGGGGCAGGGCCACACTGGGGCAGGACACAATGGGGCAGGACACAATGGGGCAGGGCCACACTGGGGCAGGACACACCGGGGCAGGACACACTGGGGCAGGGCCACACTGGGGCAGGGCCACACTGGGGCAGGGCACAATGGGGCAGGGCACAATGGGGCAGGGCACAATGGGGCAGGGCACAATGGGGCAGGGCCACACTGGGGCAGGACACAATGGGGCAGGACACAATGGGGCAGGACACAATGGGGCAGGGGACACTGGGGCAGGGGACACTGGGGCTGGACACTGGGGTAGGGGGACACTGGGGCAGGGGACACCGGGGCAGGGGACACAATGGGGCAGGGGACACAATGGGGCAGGGCACAATGGGGCTGGACAATGGGGCAGGGGACACTGGGGCAGGGCACAATGGGGCAGGGACACAATGGGGCAGGGCCACAATGGGGCAGGGCCACACTGGGGCAGGGGACACACTGGGGCAGGGCCACACTGGGGCAGGGCCACACTGGGGCAGGGGACAATGGGGCAGGGGACATTGGAGCAGGGCCACAATGGGGCAGGGCACACATTGGGGCAGGGCACACAATGGGGCAGGGCACACAATGGGGCAGGGCACACAATGGGGCAGGGCAATAGGGTAGGGGACATTGGAGCAGGGCACAATGGGGCAGAGCCACACTGGGACAGGGCACACAATGGGGCAGGGCACACTGGGACAGGGCCACACTGGGACAGGTGCTCAGCCCCACTGTCACAGGCTGGGTTCCAGGGACAGCCTGGCAGCACCACCAGCTCACACTGCTGGGACCAGAGGGGATGGGGACACCTCAGGGACAATGAAGGACACTCAGGGATCTGCACAGTCACAGGTGTGCAGGCAGGGTGCACATCTGGAATTGCAATGTGGGCTTGCTGAGCACTGCTGCACTTTGGTAAAAGGCTGAAAGGACAGAGGAACTGCCTCTTCTTAATGCTCCATGTGGAAATGTATCCATCTGGGAAGTCAGAAAATCCCAGAATGGTTTGGGTGGGAAGGACCTCAAAGCCCATCCAGTGCCACCCTGCCATGGCAGGGACACCTTGCACTGTCCCAGGCTGCTCCCAGCCCTGTCCAGCCTGGCCTTGGGCACTGCCAGGGATGGGATTTCTCTGCAGAGTGAATTAACACTGCCCAATAAACTCCTCTGCTGGGAGTCCTGCAGGAAAAACCCTTCCAGATAAACACAGCAATACTTGTATCACAGTGCTGATGAAATCATAATACAAACTGTCCCTAGAAAATTCATCTTAATAAAATAAACCTTTCTTAAAGTGGTCAGGAGGAACCAGTTCCAGAATTCCCATGACATTATCCTGTGAACCCTATTACAAGATATATGGCTCCTTTTTAACAAATATACAAGTGAAAAGTAGCAAGAGTTTGGATTTGTCTGTTCCTTCTTGCATTTTTTTGCCTTCTTTTGGAAAACATTTTTTAGAAAACAGAGGATGAGGAATGTTCTCAGTTGTAAAAAGGAAAAAAATATTTAGACAGCTTTTAAAAATAGTAGTACAAGAACACAATTTGTTTTATGTTTCACAACACAACTTATTTAGATTTAGTGGCATGTGGTTGTATTTTGAGCTTCAGCCAATGGCACATTTCTTACAGGCCACGGCAGGAAGAGGGGCTTTATTTACATTTTAATACCAGGTTTTTTTCATTACCAAAACTGAGATGATTTCCTTCTTTTCTGGAGTAAGATCCCATTCTAAAACACTGCCACTATGAGCAGGCAGAAAGTGTCCCTGTATCTCTTGTGGCTCTGGAGATGTCACTGCAAGGGATCAATGAGGGACCATAACCTTAAACTCTGACTTTCAGCTGACTGCCTGCAGATAAATCTCAGTAAGTTTGGATCTGAAACAGGAGCTAAACCACACAGGAGGAACAACATTTCATATTGACTGGAGTTTCAAAGGAGAATTTTATTTGAGAGGCAAGCCAGCCTAAGCATTTACCAATCTGCTGCTCTATCTTCTCTGAGAGATTATTTTTAACACCATCCTTCCACACTCTGGTAAAGAATAAATCCCTACTCACCTCTGACTTGAAAGAAGTTTCATCCTCTGAGTTTGACTCCTCCATTTCCACAGGCTTTTTGATCTCCTTGGCCTCGCTCTCAGATTTTACCTTTTCCACTTTGGCATTCATCTTCTCCTTGGTTTGTTTCTTCTCTGGATATGAGGAAGACGAGGTTCTGGGAGATGTCCCCAGGATATTCTTTACCCCTTTGGAGCTACTCTTTTTTTGTTTTTTGGCACTAGGCTTTGGTGACTCCACATTGGAGGGCCTCTTGCTGGAAGACTTTAGCTCCGGCTGTGGCCCCCCCTTGGGAGAGGTGTTCTCCAGTTTGGTCTCCTTCACGGCCAGTTTTGGTTCCTTGAAAGCAGCTTTTGGAGGTGCCTTCTCCTCCTTAGGCAGTTTGTTCTCAGTTGGTTTTCTGGAGGAGTCCTTCAAAGGCTTGTTCTGTTCTCTCTCAAGGTCTTTGGAGGAGTTTTTGCTCTCAGAGTCTTTCCTTGGCCTCTCCCTGTGCTCCTTGGTTACTTTATGTGGCTTGGATGCTTTGCTGCTTTCCTTGTTTGCATCCTAAAATTCAGCAACAGAAACATGCAAGCTGGGTATGAAACTGCAGCTCTGCACAGAATGATAAAACACATCCCCATAAATCACATGGCAATATTTGTTCTGTGCAGAAATCCACCCCCACATGCCCAGGTAAACATCCCCATTTCCCTCAAGCTGCTGCACACAAACTGGCAGTGAGCACTTCAACATTTAGGAAAGGATGAAACATGTTCTGCTTCTTTCCAGGCTCTGTCAAAGGTCTAGAAACATCTCCAGATGTTTAATTCAGGTTTAACCTGAATGCAAACACAGATGCAGCTCTCAGGGCACCCTGGAGGAAGGGAAGCAGGAGAATGTTGTCTCTTTAGCAACTGGCAATTTTCACCAGAGCTCATCTCAGAGCCCTTTATTTCTCTGCTGTATTTTCCAGGGTTTAATTCCTGACCAAAATTAAATCAGCCACTAACAGGTAAGTCATCTTCATTCTGTTTCATAACATCAGAAGGCAGAACTGAAGTGCCAGAGTGTTCAGGGCCCTGAAGAACATGGCTATCAGAATTGAATTACACTGGGAAATGAATTGTTGTTAATACCTGTGACTGTTCAGGCTGATACAGTGCATGTAATCTGCTCCAAAACACATTGCTTGGGGATTGTTTCCCCCATGTAGGATTATACAAAAATAGCTTCAGTACATAAGGGAAAAGAAGAAAAAACTTGAGGTTCTTTGGAAGTCTCAGGCCCTGGCTACTGCTGGACACAAACACCCAGTGAAGTGGGTTTGAGTTCTGTCCAGCACTGCCCTGAGCACAGGGAAGGGCTGAGTCTCCACTCAGCCTTCCTGCCAAGGGGGGCAGGGCATGGCAGACAGTGAGAGAGCCCCAGAACCCACCCTCAGCATCAGGGACACAAGCAGAACCAGCAGAGAGGATTTCATCTGCCTTTAAGGACGATCCGATTCACCAAAAATTCCCAGTCTGGCACATTTCATTTTCTTTTCAAAACTTCCCTGGAGAGAAGTCTATCAGATGATGAAAAAGCCTCCTAGAGGCTTGGGAAGTTCCAGACCATTAACTACTGAACTGCAGAGTACAAGCAGGTTCAGAATTAGCAGCAGCCAGGAACAGCTGCTGAACAAGCTCTCAGCAGCCTGGCCTGAAAGGCTCCCTCACCTCAGGCTGACCCAAACATGTGCTGCACTGACCTTTGACCCATGGGAGGGTTTGGTCTTCTTGGGATCAGAGAAGGCAGAGAGAGGTATTGTAGGCAGCATTGGATAATCAGGACTTGGCCTTGAAACAGTCTCTGCTCCTTCTGGCATCACCATTACCTGGGAATAAAGAGGAGGGAAATTATGTCTGCACAAAGTCTCACGGACTATTAACTATTAACACATGATTATGTTAAGCCACTTGCTCAATTAACACACCATTCTTCATCTTTGCAATGTTTTTTTCCTTGCCTGCTTAAAGGCCATAAAAAGATATTGTCTATGGAATGCTCAGTTTCAAGGCAACTCCTCAAATACAGAATATTAAACCCACAAAAGTGAAAGGCAGCAATGCAATATTGAGTGTCTTTCCCAAAGGGAATGCCAATATTCTGAGCACAGGCAGGCAATAAAGCTCTGGACAAGAACTGTGTGTTCTGCTGCAAATGCTCTTCCCCTGAAAAAGGCTGGGGAGATAAATCTGGAAGGAATGAGCAAGATTTCCTTGGTTTTAGGAAAAGCTGAATTCACTGTTTCAGGGGAAAAAGGAAAAAAAAAACAGGGCTTGGGTCTCTCCCTTCACAAAATCTTAACACCAAGCACTGAGCTCCATGGAACAATTCCTTTCTTACCTTCCCTATATTGTCAGGTAATTCTGTGGAAAATTGCCACCAGAGAAAAGGCATCAAAAGTGATTAACAGCTGAAACACCTCAGTACACAAGGACTAAAATACCACACTGTGAATATCCTAGAGAGCAGATGATGTTCCAGCCATCCTAGGGCTGAAATGAGCACCTTCCTCTCTCTGCCCAGCACAGGAAAGCACTGGCACACAGTGAACAGGAATTGTGGAGTGATCAAGATTGGAAAGGGCCTTAAAACTCATCCTAATTCCACCCCTGCCATGGCAGGGACAGCTCCCACTACCCCAGCTTGCTCCAGCCCTGTCCAACCTGGCCTTGACATCCTCTGGCTCATTAAAAGCTTCTTGCACTTTGTGGTTTGCACTGATTTGCCCAGACCCTGCAGTTATTTGAGGGTCATCCTTTAGTCTAGCACTACTCATTACCTTCCCTGGGTTCAGCTCCTGTAGCAACCCATACTCTACTGGGCCTTTTAGAGAATATCTACTTCCCTCCCCACCCCAGCCTGTTTTCCCTCTACATTGTCCAATTTTTCATTAATTTTTTTATTATCTAAGCCACAAGTAGCTGATGCCAGGTTTAGAGGTCATTTATTGCCCAGGAAGCACCAACTACTGAGTTAAAAAAATCATAATAAGGAATGGTTTGAAAGCCTCTCTCTTTCCTTGAGCTCTTCTGTATTGACCCAGCTCCTGGCACCAAGGAAACATCCAGAGCAGATCCCACTTTCCAGAGGGGTTTTCTGCTTTGATATTAATGCTCACATTTAAATTGACAAAAGAATTTGTCACCAATCACACACCAACAAAGGATTTGTTCTGCTGCAAGTGTTGCAGCCCTACAACCACGAGTTAAAACTGGCTGGGTCATCTTTTAAATGAATGTAAAAAACTGCTTGAAGGCTGCTGGCCTTAAAGAAACCTCAGAGCAAAACAAGCCCACTCCTTTCAGGATCCCAAAGTGGGCACTTACCCCTCCAGCCCTGATGAGTTTGCGCCTGAATTCCTTGGTGGGGTTGTTGAAAGTCAGTTTCTCACAACGAAGGTGGTTCACAGGTGGGTTCCCCTCCAGATTTAGGAACAGGTCATATGTGAAACAAACCTTTTTGGGCTCCTCCTAAAAACAAGAAAGGCTTTGGGAAACTGGAAGAAGCTTGGCAAGCACGCTAAGCCTGGGGATGCGAACAGTCACTCCTGAAAATCCCAAATAAACCACCAAGTGCTGCATTCATGGAGTTTTTCACCATGAGATCAGAGAGCTGGAAATTAAACTATTTGTGCTTGAGGTTAACATTGCTCATCAGGAAGTCAGGCATGAGGCTTCTCACTGCAAAAGCAATGCATGGACACAGATTTTGACTGAAAATTGTCTGCTTAAAGCTGTTCAAGTCTCCCCAGAAAAGCAGATTCACAAGCTTTATGCACTACTGTTTTCACCAAAATTCAGATCCTATCTCCTTTGGGAAACAACTCTAAGTATCAATATTAAGAAAAGCATAATCCTTTTTGAGAGAAGGAACAACTTCTGAACTCCCAGCATCTCTGCAGGCACCGAGAAAAGATGAAAGGCAATGGGAAAAGGATGGCTTGGTTTGTAAAATCCTTTTCAATATGCATATTGCAGGGGCTGAATGGGAAGATATCCCAGGCTTTTGAACTTTGCAAGGGCACTTTCAGCCAAGCAATCCAGAGTTTGTTTGAGTGCTGGGGGGATCATCTGCGCCTCACTGCCTCTGTTCCACCTGCTGCGTTTGCAGCACAGAATGGAAGAAATCCCCCCTCTTTTTCCCCCCCACCTCCAAAATTGCAAATACTCTTCTTGTGTATTACAAATCTGGACAGGCAGGACACTGCCTGGTGTTTCTTGCAGTTTGAATTTCCAATGTGCTGGGAAGCCCAGCGAGGCCAGCAGTGCCCTGCACATTTCCATCAATGCATCCCACGTGCCTCATTCCCTGTGCAGCACTGAGCAGCTGCACAGCAGTCTTTTCCAGAATTCCCTTCCAGCAGCTCCATTTCCTGGTGTAGTGGCATTGTTGGATGGGAACAGGCACTGCAGGCTCCCAGCTCCAGCCATTAGGTTTGCTGAAAATAGGTTGAAACAGCTTCAGACCACCCCAGTTCCTGCTGTTTGCTGCAGAGGCCATTCCTTGGACAAACTACACCTCTAACAATGCAAAGGGTGGTAGCTACACCTGGTTTACATCAAAATCAGTACCCTGAGCTCATCTAGGGTTTCATCAAGGAGTTGAGGTCTTGGATTCTCACCCTCAAACAGGGGCAGGCATCAACAGACACAGAGAAGAGTCTCAGATAAACGTGCTGCCAACACCAGGTATTCAGACCCTCTTTTGATAAAGTCCTGAGGAATCCACATGCTCCTGAAAGGAGTTTACTAAAACAGATACATGGGAGGAAAAAAGAAAAATCCCTGCAAAATGCAGTGCCCTGTCATTTGCCTGTTTTCCATGCCTGTTCTCATTAACTGAATCATTAGCGAGCTCTGCGTGTGCGCTCGCTGCAGTTCAAACAGCAGCTGCACAGGGTCCCTCAAAGCCTAATAAACTGAAATGAAGGATGAATAGAAATCCAAATGTGGCCTAATAATGGCTTCTAAAATGCTTTCCCTGGTTTACAGCAGAGTAAATAATCTTGGCTCTATCAGCAGTCGCAAGCTTTGGTCAGGAGATGTTTTGCCATCCCATTACCAGCTCTGCTTTGTCATTTGCCCATTTGCTTTCCAAGCAGGAGGGAGGCAGCAGATCCCTTTCCCTCTCACCTTGGCTATTCCATTTTTTTGGTGCTTTTTTTTCACAAGCACCAGACTATTTCTCATGTGTCTGTTGAATTTTTTGTAGAATTAAGACACTTTTTTAATGTGATATCCTCCAGCTCAGAGATCACAAGTGCCCTGGGAATGAGCCCCAGCAGAGTGCCCTGATCATTAAAATCTCCTTTGTATCCCCCAGGCCATAAGGAACCCCCCACCCCCCCCCCAGTGAATAGCTGAGATTACAGCACTCCTAAAAGAGCCACCACAAAACTCTCAAAGCAAAAAGCTGCAAATAAACATTCTTTCCTTTACTGCCCTCACTGCCCAGCTAATGATTACAGCTCAGGCCACTCCAAAGCTTAATCCATCCGGCCCTCCCTAAAAGGTTCTTCCCCCCAAACAACCATCAAGGGGAAGAAGGGGGGGAGAAACCCAAGGAAAATCTCTCTCAATTGACCCAGACCTACCCATCCTCTGACTTTAAATAAAAAGGCTGAGCCCACAGTGCCACACTTCAAAGCCTTTCTCAATAACATGTTGGGATCCACACATCCTGCTGCAACTCACAGGAGGTTCTTTCTCACCCTACAAACTTTGTTCAGCCAATCCTACACACCCTTCATCTGCTCCTGCTTCGGCAGCAGCTACACAAACAAGGCAAGCTTTGCTCTTAGAGAATTTCACCTTCTGATGTCAAACAAACAGAAAAACTGACAAGGGAAGAGACTTGGCTGCTCCCAAGACCATAAGCTTTTCTAAAGGGCCCTATATCCAAGAAAAGCTTTAAAAAGGGTGGTTCCCAGCTATTTCTAACAATTCCTATTTCTAGATGTGAATTGTTCAGATTCAAATTCAGTGGCTCATTTGGCCATGAAATGGTTAAGCTGGTGCAGGGATGGCTCAGCAAGGCACCTCAGAACCTCATTTTGCATCTGCCCCTTAAATGCAGGATGCCAGAGAAGTAAACTCCAAGTGAGCAGCACAAAGCCAGGGCTTTTATTTGCAGCTGCTGTAAACTTCCCTTCATCCAGTGAATCCCCCAATTCCACCTCCAATCTCCTGAGCTGGGTACATTAGGTTTTATTTTTACTGCTTCCTGTCTGCACCGCCTGCCACTGAGCTCTTATGAGCTCTGAAGCTGCTTTATTTTTCCTTTGAGTTCTGAAGTAATGGGTTAAAGTTCCTTTGGCACTTTTTTTGTAAGAGCAGGAATTTTTTAAAGTCTTTTGTTAAAATTTCCTTGTCTTGTTTTTAAGGCAGGGTGTGCCCTTTGCCACTTAACACAAATCAAAAGAATTTCGCTGGTAGCGTGCGCATAAAGCTCATAAATCACTTTTAGAAAGCCATAAAGCAAAATTATCTCCAAAAATCTAGCACACCAAGGAAGCAGGCTCATGGTTATTCAATAACTACAACATCTACCACCACTTCCCTTTTGCCATGGATCCAGCCTGACACAGGCATTGATCCAGAACGTCTGGAGAAATGAAACCCCTGCCCAGGCTGGTCCAACCCGTCTGACTGGTCCTGAGCAGCTTCCAGACAGGGCATTGGAGAGGGAATAGCCCAAAATTCAGATTTGGAAAGAATCAGCCTTATGTTCCACTCAGGAATCCATGAATCAATCTTATGTTCCACTCAGGAATCCATGAATCAATCTTATCTCCAGGGTGAAGCATTTAGGACTTTCCTCCATCAGACACTTGTTACTTAGCTTGAAAATCAGATTTTTCTAATATATATTTTATTATATATATGTATATAATGAGTACAATAATTAATTGAGTATAAATAATATAGATTAGTGTAAATACATCTCTTTATCTGCTCATTACTCCAAGACAAGCACTTAATAATCTACTAACTCTTACAAATACATGATATGAAGCTGGCATGGTTGATAAAGGTTCTGTCTTTGCAAACACAGCCTTGCCACACACTGCAAATATAAAATATAAAATATTATAAAATATAAAAAATATAAAATATAAAAATATAAAATAGAAAATTTTATATTTTTATAAATATGAAATATTTATATATTTTATATATAAAATATATATAAAATATAAAAATATATAAAATATAAAAATAAAAATATAAAAAATAAAAATATAAATAAAATATAAAAATATAAAAATAAAACTATAAAAATATAAAATATAAAAATATAAAAATATAAAATATAAAAATATAAAAATATAAAAATATAAAAATATAAAAACATAAAACATAAAAATATAAAACATATGTATGTATTTTCAGCATCTGGAGGTGCCTATGGATGTCCCATATTGAATGGCCACTCAAACACACCCAGCCCAGGGTTTGGCCCTGCTCAGATAAAAGAATGGGTAAATGAATAATCCAGCCTAATTTCTGACAGAAAAAGGTAAAAGCAAAGATAACAGCAGCAGGACCAAAGGAATTGCTGCAGGTTTGGGAAGGAAGATGGTACAGGACAGAGCTAAAATGTTGCCCTCAAAGGGCAGACAAAGGGACAAGTTTCACTCCTCCTTGCCCAACTTTCAGCAACACTGAGTAAACTCCAACAGGCTGAAGCTGCTCAGCCTCTCCTGAAAGCTGTGCACATCCTGCCCAAAATGGCAATTTCATAAAATCAAATGTCTCCTGCAAACACAGGCTCTTCAGCCATCCTCAGG
The DNA here is from genome assembly GCF_051311805.1 of Agelaius phoeniceus. Classification (NCBI taxonomy): domain Eukaryota; kingdom Metazoa; phylum Chordata; class Aves; order Passeriformes; family Icteridae; genus Agelaius; species Agelaius phoeniceus. The sequence goes on from NC_135293.1 coordinate 3,726,453, forward strand.
AGCAGCTCCCTGGCCAACAGTTGCCCCAGCCTTCCCCAGGGGTATTTCCCAGGCCAGTCCCTTCCTGATGGCACAATCCTGACACCAGTTGTAGCTGATCCTGTTTCACCTCCCCTGCCATATGTGCAGCCCACCTACAACGTCTCCGCTGAGTTCCTACTCTGATACACAAATAATTCTCCCCTTTTCCAATATTTCTCTCTATTTGTTTTCTACATCACCTCTACAAAGGTTGCAGAAGGGGTAAAATATGCTTATTTTTCTTTTGAACCTCAGTGGAAAAAATCAAACGAATTTCTCAGCTTTCTTTGCTTATCTCCTTCTCACTAATAGGAAAAGCCCAAGTTCCATGTATCCATTATGTAAATCCTGGAAGGCTTTTATCTCCAGCACTAAAATTAGGAGGTAGCATCTTTAAAGAGACTTTAATACAACATCTTATCCATGTTGCATTCATATCATCTGCCTTATATCAGAAGAACATGAAAATCTACTAGACCTTTAGCTTTGTGGGGAGGATTGATCTAATTTGATTAGGATGCAAAAAATGTCACAGGGAATGAATACCAAAGCCAGACCTGTATTACAGCCTCCAGATTACAACGTGTACCACTAGAAGAGATTTATTTGGAGACAACAATGAAAAAAAAAAAGCCTCCAGACTGTTGAAATTGAGGGGGAGAGAGAAGGGGAAGAGCAGGAGAAAAACAGCAACGCATTTGTTGTAGCGGGTTTGTATCGATTCGAGCAGCAGAAGCCACTCACAGCAGCCCTGGTTCCAGGAACACAAAGGATTTGAAAACAAAAATAGCACACTAACATTTCCAGTCCAAATGATCTGCTGGCATTAGCCAGCTCGACTTGCAAAAGCTTTATCAATCAACCTGCTGAGCCCCTGCCATTTGTTTTTCAGGATCAGTTACAGCAGCAAAGGCTCTGCCAGTGGTAAAGGAGAGCGCGAGTGCTGTGGCTGCTCAGAGCCCCCAGCTGCCCAGGCTCGCTGCAATATTCCCAATTTATATTCTGCAATTCAAATAGCAGAGCTGAGAAAGCGCTGCTCATGGAGGAGCTGGATTGCAGCACAAGGACAAACACAGGCCAGCAATGCTCACAGAGGGTAAGAACAGGCTCTTACACCTTTTTCACACTCTGCTGATGCCTCCCCACCCAACAAAAAGGCACCGGGTCTGCTGCTCCAAACACACACAATGATAACAAAAAGGGAGTTCTCCAACACAAAGAGTCAATGGGCAATTTTATGCCAAGCTGGTTAAAAAAATCCCTGATGAAGTTAATTAAAACAGTTCTTAGTAAAGCTGCTCCTTCCCAGAGCACAGGTTGGTATTTCTTTAGCCAAAGCAAAGAGCACACGGGCTCTGACAGCCAGCATTTGTCATCCCAGTAACAAATCAGAACAGGGAAAGGAAATGGCTAAGAAAGAAGCTTAAATTGTGGGAAAAAACCCATTTCAGCCAACCATGGCAAAGATCAATCTCCACAGCCTGGCTCACTCCCTCTTTAAATCCTTTCTCTTCTCACCTTCACAAAGCTAAACATGCATCAATAAACAAATCCCAAAGCCTCTGCAAGTCTGGCTTCAGCTGAGGACACACAGCAACAAAAATGTGTCAGATTGTGAGGAACATATGGCCTCAAAACCCACCCAGCTCCCCTGCCCAGCCACCTCCAAAGAGCCTTTTCACCCCAATCCCAGAAGCAATCCATACCATGTACTTGAAGAGAATCACTCAAGGATGAGTCCCCAGTGCTGCAATCAATTCACAATATCTGCTGCACTCCCAGCAGCTGATCCCCACCAGTGTCAACAGGTTACAGCAATCAAAGGGAGAACAAGGTCTTGAAGTAATCAAGACTTTATTTGGTGTTTTAACAGCATCTTCTTTCATCCAGGAGAACACAGGCTGTATCCTAAACCTTTGCTGTTCCTCCTCCCCTTTCCCTATCTTGTTAATTTTTACTATATCCCAGTCTTTGCACTCCTGTCCTTGTAGAAGTGTTTGCCTCTTATATTTCCTTCAACTCCACTTACAGAAAATGATCAGAGCTCTTAAAATTCCCAGATGGCATCATCACTGGGCAGAGCTGGGCAGAGGAGCCCAAGTGAATATCCTGAGCTGGGAGGGACCCTCAGGGATGATCAGTGCAGCCCCATCCCTGCCCAGCCACCCCAAGAACCCCACCCTGAGCAGCCCTGGGAGCTCCTGGAGCTGTGGCAGCCTTGGCACCATTCCCTGGGAGCCTGGGCAGTGCCCAGCAGCCTCGGGGGGCAGAACCTTGCCCTGAGCTCCATGCCAAGGCCTGGCCCAGCTCCAGCTGTTCCTGAGGTGCTGCTCAGCCCCTCAGCAGCAGCTCCTGAGCTCCCTGCAATCCTAAATTAGTTCATGGCTGAATTTGAAAACACATCTTTGTTCCAATGATGTGCTGGAAGATGGAACCTTTTTCTACCTTTTCCCTCAATCACTCCTTGGCCCAATTAAATAATGAGAGGTGCTGCCTGAAACTCCTTAATTAGCAATTGGTTAATCAGCTTCAAAATGGAAAAGAACTTCTCCAGCAAACATGCAGCTAAAAAACAGGGCATAAATGAGTGTTTTGAAGATCTGTAGCTTTGAAAACAAGTCTGCAAGTCAACCTGTTCTCCTATTTATTTGTCATGTTTCTGAAGACCAAAATGTCAGAAACAAAGAGCCTTCTCCTAAATTAACAGCTCCTTCCATTGTTTCCAGGGAGAACAGAGCCCACCTATTTCCCTTATTTATAAAAGCCACCTCTCTGCTCAGTGCTGGGGAACAACTCTGCAGTCACGTGTGTGCAGAAACAATGAGGAGTGATGACCCCAGTGGGTGTGAAAGCAAGTTCTAGTCAGAAAAGCTGCCAGCTCCATACTCCACGAGGAACACAGGAATATGAGGGACAGAGGGAAAAAAGCAAACACAGGAATGCAGAGGGAAAAAAGCAAACACAGGAATGCAGAAGATGGGAGCACCTCTGAAAAGACAGAAATGAGGGAGATCTGAGGATCTGTGAAAGAAACCATTGGAGAGCTGCAGGGAAAAGGGAAGAGTGGGGAATGGCTGGTGAAAAGAAAAAGGAAGGGTAGAATTAAACCACAGTTCACCCCTCCCAGGCATTAGAGGTTCCACTTTTAAGGAATCAGCCTGGAGAAGTTCACATTTTTTGGTCAGGAGTGTAAAGGATCTTGAACCTGACTTAAGCCAACCTTTAGTGCAGATGGAGAATTTTCTGCTTCCCATCTAAAACCTCAGAAAAGCCACCAGAAGCAGAACTACTTCAAGCTTTTGAGGTGTTTTTGTTGCACTCCAGTCGTAGTTTGCAGTGTTTGCCAAAAAAGCTGCTTTTATCAACATCATTCTTCTTGCCAGCCCTTTGGCTTACCCTACCCACCCAAAAAAACACTCCCAGGTTTAGGAGGGCACTCAGTCTTGGGTGGCTCACTCCCATTATCTTGGCTTATTCCTCCAGCCCATAAAGGGGGTCAGAGCAGTGTGGTAGGCCAGGAAGGCAGCCCAAAATGCTGATTATTTCCAGTGACACTGCCAGGAGAGCACCCTGGGCTGGACTGGGGACACAAGGGAAGAGCAGACAGATGTTTGTGGCAGGGCCAGGGAAAGGAGGATGGGAGATAAATAAAATGAGGCTGCTCCATGTGTCTGCTGTCAACACACCTGGGGTAAGGGCTGGTGCTCAGGAACTCAGGGTGGGAGAGCACAGATTACAGGGATGGGGCTCAACATTTTTGGTTTAGTTTACCTCAGCTCCCTCTTAGGGATCATAAGCAAAACATTAGTTTTTATTTTATGATTTAAGCAGTAATCAAAGCCAGAAACATCCATTATTCATGTTTAACAAAACAATTTAACTGAAACTGAGGTAATATGAACACAAGTGCCCAATTCCCTGTTTTCATAACCTACAGCATGTGACCTCTGTGGTAGACTTAAAGCAAGCAATAAATCCAAATTTTAACTTGCATATACTTGCTGGCAATGCATCTTAAGACTTAAAATATTTAGTGTTTTCTTTCTGGAAGAGCACTGAGTAAGAACAAGGATATCTTTAAGACAGCCCTAAATACTTGGGCTACACATGCAAATGTTTGTCTTGGGCCTCTGCAGATTTCATACCTATACAGTTAAATTTAATAAGCTTGCAAATTCAAAAGCAGATTTTTTTAATATATTGAGAATCAACACGGTGTTTACAAATATTTATAGCATCAGTGTCTTATGTTTATTTACTTCCATATGTACATAAAATATTTTAAATGGCTTTAATATCCTCCATGCTAAAGAAGCTACAAGTGGCACAATCTCTGCTCAGAATCTCCAGGACCATCCACTGTCCTGGTATCACCTTTCTATCCAATTCCATTTCTGCCAAAAGCTTTCTTTTGAAGTCTGGCAGGAGCTTCCAACTCCCAGTTAAATTCTATTTATTAGACTAATAAAAAACACACACATAAAACAGTCACATAATTTAGAGTCTTTCTGTCAGGCAGTTTCAGGCTCTGGCACAGCTCAAAACAATTAGAAGACCAGAAATCAGATTCTACCTTGTTTTTGAAGTGCACTTCAATGGGCATAATGAAGCCAGCGTAGCCAGACTCCTCCACCTTGTAGGGGGGCTCCTTGCACACTGAAAGAGAACAAATAAATGTGAGCTTGGAATTCAGCACAACTTTATTTGAGGCAAAAAAGAGCTGCAAGAGGAGAGCTGGGCCTCTGCTGACTCAGGGCACAGTTAAACACTGACCTTTGTGGAAAAACCCACACAGAATAAGATGGTGGCCACAGGCTTGGTTAAGAACATGAAATCTGTTCTTGGCTCCTCCCATGGAACGGGAACATAAAACACTCAGAGAGCTCCTTCCCCTCCCGTGCACCCAGATACAATTTCATTTCTGGGCAGGCCCACAACAATGCAAACTGCCAGCCCAAAGTGCCTGGCAAGGAAAGGCCAAGACCCAAAAGGTGGAACAGCACAGAGAGGTAAACTTTACTTTGATGCCCATATTTCTGAATCAAAACACTGCCCCACACAAGCAGGTGATTATTTTTTCCTTGAAACACTCCCCAGTGCTCACAGTTGGGTAACAGCCACGCTGCAGGTGAACAAACCTGAAGGGCAGGTGAGCACTGCTATTTATTTCACACACAAGGAAACACGAGGAGGAAGGTGAACCAGTTTGCTGTTCAGGTCAGAGCTGCTTAGTGCAGAAACAGCAATTAGAAAAGTTAATTGCTTTTCAGAAATTAATCTGCATGTCCCTGCCTCGGTTCCCCCTGTCCCGCTATCTGGTGTGGTTCATGCTCCTGAATCCTTCCTGTTATCCATTCCAGGATATCCAGTTTGAAGGATTCCAGGATCATTTCTTTGGCCATGAAGTAGCAGCACACACACAGCAGCTGCCAGGAGAAACATGAGAGCCACACAGATATTCTCCCTCTCAGGAACCGGATGCACTCGCATGTAATTTATGCACTACAATATATGTAAATAAAGTCAATTAGGTAATTAGAGGAATTCAGTGCAAATCTTTTGAGTTTCTCTTAAGAATTCCAAGTAATTAATATGATTAGGAAACAGTACATCAAATCTAAAAGCACACAAATTATTTTCTTTTAATGTAGCTGTATTATCCCCTCCCAGCTCTAAGCACTTCTACCATCATTAAGGTGCTGGAAAGCAGCACTCCAAATACAACTGAGAAAAAAGGGCATCCTTAAAAACAACAAAAACCTCTAGACTTGCTTTAACTTGAATTTCATATAAGAACCCTGTCATTTAGAGGGAAAAAATCCCAAACCAAAGAGCAGTGCCAATATGGCAGCAGGAATCTTAAGCCTATCTGCCAAGCAGCCTTTGTTCCTCTGCCACTCTATTCTGACAAATTCCAAGGGCTCCAAGAGCAATCTGCCAGCAGCACGAGCCCACCTTCAGCACCAGGATCTGCTCCAAGAGGGCACCATCTGAAAAAAAAACCCTCAAATACACTCAGGACTAGGAGAGGCACCTGCCACAGCACTGAGCTCCAACCCAGACACGCCTTGGTCAAAGGCACAGTGGCATTAGGAGCAAGCTCAAGGAAGCTTGGAAAACTCAGGGACTGGGAGAAAAGAAATACCCTGGAAAGGCAGATGATACAGCAAAGGCCATGGTTTTGTACTGCCAGAGGGCAGGGCTGGATGGGGCATTGGCAATCAGGAATTGTTCCCTGGCAGGGTGGGCAGGCCCTGGCACAGGGTGGGTGCCCCTGCATCCCTGGCAGTGCCCAAGGCCAGGCTGGACAGGGCTGGGAGCAGCCTGGGACAGTGGGAGGTGTCCCTGCCATGGCAGGGGTGGCACTGGATGGGCTTTAAGGGCCCTTCCAATCCAAACCATTCCATTATTTTATGTACTATCCCAACACAGTTATTTGTAATAAATGAATTACACAAGAGGACAGGAACTGTAACCCACAGGTTGCATTTTTATTCTATAAATCAGCTTTCAGCTCAGTCCTGCACCTGCTTGTCACACAGCAGTTTTAACAGATCAGTCTGAAGGAGATTTTATCAACACACAGAGCAGAGTCACACCCCTGTGAACGCTGAGCACCTCTCAGTTCCTTTCCACTGTGGACTCCCACAAATCCCCAATGTCACAGGCTGTCCTAAGGCACCCTGAATGTCCTGCTCCTGAAGCAGTATTGTCAAAAATGCACATTTCAACAATTCTCAGGGGCAGCTTGTCTTTCTGAAAGCACTAATGCTGCAGCTCCATTACACAATCCTAGTCAGAAGTGACTGCACTGCCCCTGAAAAGGGCAATTCCTGCACCTCAACTCATGAGCTCCTGCTGCCCCATGCCAACAGCAGGGTTCAGTTTGCTACAGAGTCAGAAAACAAAGTCAGAAAATAACACTCCAACCCAAGCACAATGACTGCACTGGGCTTGCAGGGGGAATGTGCAGCAAAGACATCATCACCCCATGGCAGCATTGATTTCTGCTGGGTTAAGGCTGCCTGAACTGGCATCTGAGACTAGAAATTGCAAGAATCTGCAAAACTCTCCATGGCCAGTACACATCTGAGCCCGGTATTAGAGCATCTCTCATATGCTTCCAGCTTTTGCTGGTGAATTCTAACAAATCAAACCCATCTTTCCCATTGTGTAACATGAATTATTTTCTGCTGTCACTTGTGTCCTGAGAACCTGCACACACTAGTGCTTAAATAAGAGGAGAAAGCAGCTCACCTCCTGCCCTTTCAGCAGAAGAAAGGTCCCATTCTCCCTGACCTTCCTCAAACACAGTGGGGAAAGGTTCAAGCTGGAGTGCACGCAATGGATATTTCTCTCCTTTTTAAGGAGATCTTTCACAGCAAATTGACACTTCAACACAAGCTCTTTCACACAGATAAAGCAAGCCCAGCCCCTCTGACCTCGCTTGGGTTTTGGGAAGCTCTCGTGCAGCCGGAAGACGACGCGTTCCACGAAGTGCTGGATGTCGCACTGCTCGGGGCCGCGCACGAACACCATCCAGTCATGGGTGAAGCCTTCCGTGGTCGGCTTCTTGCGCAGCTGGGCCCGGTGCCCCAGCTCCAGCTTCACCTGCACCGTGCACTGCGTGGGGACAGAGGCAGGAGAGTCAGCAGAGAGCACAAAACGGTCAGCAGAGAGCACAAACCATCAGCAGAGAGCACAAACCCGTCAGCAGAGAGCACAAACCATCAGTAGAGAGCACAGACCCATCAGCAGAGAGCACAAACCATCAGTAGAGAGCACAAACCATCAGCAGAGAGCACAAAACCATCAGAAGAGAGCACCAACCATCAGTAGAGAGCACAAACCATCAGCAGAGAGCACCAACCATCAGTAGAGAGCACAAACCATCAGCAGAGAGCACAAAACCATCAGCAGAGAGCACAAACCATCAGTAGAGAGCACAAACCATCAGCAGAGAGCACCAAACCATCAGCAGAGAGCACCAAACCATCAGCAGAGAGCACCAAACCATCAGCAGAGAGCACCAAACCATCAGCAGAGAGCACCAACCATCAGTAGAGAGCACCAACCATCAGCAGAGAGCACCAACCATCAGCAGAGAGCCCAAACCATCAGTAGAGAGCACCAACCATCAGTAGAGAGCACCAACCATCAGCAGAGAGAACAAACTGTGCTGAATCCCCCCAGGAACTCGGCAGCCCCCCTGTGGGGATCGGCCTCAGGCTGCTGTGGATGGCAAAGCTGCCACAAAAATAACTGCCAGCACCATCTCATACCTATTTTCTTCCTAATATTAAGATTGCAGAGAAAGCAGCTCTAAAAGAGGGATTGGTTTCTCTGCCTCTGCTTATCAGTGAAATTGTCAGCAAAGTCCTAATTGAGGAATCTTTATTTCTAGAAAGTGTCAGAGACAGAACTTGATGTTCACAGCTTACAGAATTCACAGCACTGACAGAAAACTCATCTTGAAACAGGAAAAATCAGATCGTGAATTGGTGGTTTATGATATTCTCTAGAATATATCACTCACCAGAAGAAAATTATGTTTCCTGTATGGTTCTAAATATATTTTATTATCTCACTTTCAAAGACCAAGTTAACATATCTGCCTGCACAATGTCCAACACTCAACTGACCTAATTCTGATTTGCACTCCTGAATCCTACTCTGACCACTGAGTAACAGAGAAGGTGCATTCCACATCAGGCTCAAAGCACAAAAATCCCATTAAGTGCCTTAAAAATGAAATGAAATTAATGGTGAAAATCCACATAGTATTGCAGACTTCACAGCCAGGAGAAAGGAAATGAATTAAACAGATGTAGCAGAGAAAAGGCAAATGGGATTCAGACACAAGATAAATCAAGGAAATCTTAGAGCCACGTTTGCAGACAGAGAATAACACTCAAGGTACCCAACTTTTGTGCAGATTTGTTACACAAACCAGAGCAGCAGCAGTGATTTCAAAATCACTAAATCTACTAAAATCCAGCTTTAGGACAAGGAGGCTCACAGAAAGAGGCTGGTTTTAGTCCCTACTCCATTCTTCACTTCAGGCTTGAAAAGAAGTGTCTTGCTCTTCCTAGCAAGTCCCAATTACCATTGGGAGAGGCAGCATTATTTGTCATTACCTATATTAAATGTTGACCTGGAGCCAAACCAAGGGCATGTTGGACAATGAGCAGGGAAAGGGAAAGCTCCCTGAGCTCCAGACAAATGTTTAGGGAAAGTATCATCCTTATCTTCCCCCTGACAAACTGCAGCAAGGAGTGTGATCACAATTAATGCTCACTTTGCATCTCCAACCCAGAGATTTTTTTTCCCAGAGCATGGTGAATACTTGCTGGAAAAGCACAAGTGACTCCATCTCAGCCTTCTTGTCTTTGTAAAAAGCTCTCACAGGAGGTCTGCAGAGCACCAGGCATCAAAGCCTGACCTCCCAAATTGCAGTCCAGTTCCAATTTCAACCATAAGCCTTAACACACTCTTTCAGGCAGTTTAAATCTTTACAGCAAAATACCTCCAGCCACTCAACACATCAATCCTAAGGCTCGGGGACAAACTCATCTCGTTAATTCCTTCACCATTATTGCTCCAGCATTTCTTTGGGATCCCTTCCTCTGCAAGTTCTCTTGGCAGGCCATTTTTTCCCTGTTCTTAAGGCTTATCTACAGCAGCTCCACCTCGTTCCTGCGCTAAGAACCAAGCCCAGGGCCGGCTGCTCTTTCATGTCGCATTAAGGGCTGAGAAGAAAGGCAAGGTGTGCTTCTCTCCGAGCACAGCAAAAGCATTGTGTGGAGCCAGCCTGCCGAAATCCTCGGCTCCCAGCTCCCATCGGAGCGTGCCTGCAGGCCTGCTTTATCTGGGATGCTTCCCACAGCGCTCACATCCCCTGAGCCAGCCCGTGCCGCAGCCTCACGTTATCGATTCCGTAATTACCCTTTAAATCCTGCTACTGTTGCCAGTTACTACCCCTCTCCTGAGAAGTGCAAATGACTGTCAGGCTACAAAAATCTGCCTTTCCGAGTTGAAACGGCTGAGAAATTGGAGCTGAGAACCAGATGGGGCTGTGTGGAAGAGACCGAAATTAAACATAAAAGAGAACTGTTTAACTGAGAGCGAAAGTTGTACTTGCTGCACTCCTCACACCCTGCTCCAATTAACAATCGCTGTGAATTAAGCCAGAAGTTGAAACACATTTGAAAATAAGATCTCCCAACATAACCAGCATCCAAAGTTGCTCCGTTGAAAATGGAGGTTTTTTTTTTCCTTTTTTTTTTTTTTTTCCAAGCGTGTCTCTCAACAAAGGGAAATCAGGATCCTATTCAAACAATTTGTAATAATACAAAGGAGCCCGCTTTCAACTTCTCAATAAACATTCTGAAGGCTGCTCTGGTTTTTGTTTGATGTGCTAATTGCCTGAAAGCCATCAGCAGCTCCCATTCCCGCTCCTGCGGGTGATTATCCGGGATAGCGGGGCTGGTTCCGAACCTCAGCCCGGGAGGTACCTGTTACCCTCTCCCCGCACACAAAAGGTTCCCCATCCCCATCACCTCAGGTAAACTTCCCGCACGCATCCTGGAACCCCCCCCGGCCCCTAGGGACTCTCCGGGTGGCATTAACCCTTCCCGGTGGCATTAACCCTTCCCGGAGCGGCTCCCGGCAATAATCCCAGGCAGGAATTTGCGGGAAATGCTGCTCACACCCCCCGCCGCGGGCGAGGCTGCAGCGGCCGCCCACGGAGGGGAGAGGGCTGAAACCCCCCCAGAAGGGTGTGGGGAGGTGTCCCCCCATTCAATGGGATAAGGACCCCCAAATGCGGGGTGGGAAGGAGGAGTCCCCATCAAATGATGTGCCCCACAAATGGGATTGGGGAGATGATGTACCCCCCCAAAATGGGGGTGTGGAGGAGGTGTGTCCCCCAAATGGGATTGGGGAGGAGGTGTACCCCCCCAAAATGGGGGGTGTGGAGGAGGTGTGTCCCCCAAATGGGGATTGGGGAGATGATGTACCCCCCCAAAATGCGGGTGTGGAGGAGGTGTGACCCCCAAATGGGGATTGGGGAGGAGGTGTACCCCCCCAAAATGGGGGGTGTGGAGGAGGTGTGCCCCCCAAATGGGGATTGGGGAGGGGGTGTACCCCCCCAAAATGGGGGGTGTGGAGGAGGTGTGTCCCCCAAATGGGATTGGGGAGGGGGTGTGCCCCCCCAAATGGGGATTGGGGAGGAGGTGTGTCCCCCAAATGGGGATTGGGGAGATGATGTACCCCCCCAAAATTGGGGGTGTGGAGGAGGTGTGACCCCCAAATGGGGATTGGGGAGGAGGTGTGCCCCCCAAATGGGGATTGGGGAGATGATGTACCCCCCCAAAATGGGGGTGTGGAGGAGGTGTGCCCCCCAAAATGGGGCGTGTGGAGGAGGTGTGCCCCCCCAAATGGGATTAGAGAGAGGGTGTGCCCCCCCCAATGGGATTAGGGAGGGGGTGTGACCCCCAAATGCTGGGTGGGAAGGACGAGTCCCCATCAAATGAAGGGTGTGATGTGCCCCCCCAAATAGGATTAGGGAGATGATGTACCCCTCCAAATGGGGGGGTGTGGAGGAGGTGTGTCCCCCCCAAAATGGGATTGGGAAGGAGGTGTGCCTGTGCAAAAGGTGCAGGGAGGAAGAGGTGTGCCCCCCAAATGGGATTAAGGAGACGTGTCCCCCCCAAAAAGGGGAGTAGGGAGAAGGCGTGCACCCTCCCCAAATGGGGAGTGGGAAGGAGGAGTCCCCATCAAATGATGTGCCCCCCCCAAAATGGGACTGGGGAGATGATGTACCCCCGAAATGGGGGGTGTGGAGGAGGTGTGTCCCCCCAAAATGGGACTGAGGAGGAGGTGTGCCTGTGCAAAAGGTGTGGAAAGGAAGAGGTGTGCCCCCCAAATGGGATTAAGGAGATGTGTCCCCCCAAAAGGGGAGTAGGGAGAAGGCGTGCATGCTCCTCAAATGGGGGGTGGGAAGGAGATGTGACTCCCCCCAAAATGGTTTGAGGGGATCTGCATCCCCCAAAAGGGTGTGGAAAGGAGAGGTGCCCCCTAAATGGGGGTTGTAGGGAGGAGGTGAGCCCCCACAAAGGGGTGTGAGGAGGACCTGTGCCGCCCAAAGGGGATTGGAGAGGAGATGTGCCCCCGCAACACGGTGTGGGTAGGAGGAGGTGTGCCCCCCAAATGGGACTGACGAGGAGATGTGTCCCCCAAAAGCGACTAGGGAGGAGGTGTGCCCCCCCCAAAGAGAATGGGGAGAAGGTGTCCCCTTTAAAGGGTGTGGGGAGGACATGTACCCCCCCAAAATGAGGGCTTGGGAGGACGTGTGCCCCCCAAAGAGGGTGTGAGGAACAGATATACCCCCCCAAAGGGGGGCGATGCCACCCAGCCCCCCCTTCCCGAGGACAGGGGCGCCCCCCCCCATTTAGGGCCCATTCCTGGGGGTCCCTCCCCTACGTGCCCCCCTCTCTGAGGGGGGGGCGGCACCGCCCCACCCCTCCGGCAGCGCGGCGCGGCCGCTCCCCTCACCTGATTGTCCATGGCTGGGCACAGCAGCGCCGCGGGCCCCGCTCGCTCGCTCCCGCCGCCGCGGCGGTTTCGCTGCCCGGTCGGCGGGGCGGGGGGGGTAGAGAATATCTTCCCCCGCTCAGTCCACGAGCGAAGCCGCTCTGTCCGTCCCCCCCACCCCCCTCCCCACCGCCTCGGCCGCCGCCTGCTCGGTCGCGGCCCCTCACGGCCCCGCCGCCCGCCTCATTGTGTGTCACTCACAGGCAGCGCCAGCCCCGCGCCCGCCCCGCGGAACCGGAAACCGCCTCAGCGCCACAGCGGCCCCCGCGCGCCGCCAATGCCCGCGCGCCGCACGCCGCGGGGCGCGGCCCCGCCCCCTCCTCTTGATGGACAGGCATATCCACCAATGAGCGGCGGGCGGGATGCGGAGTGGGCGGGCCCGTGGGCGGGGCTTGCGCGGTGGGTCAGGCGGGGGGCGGGAGCGCGGTCCGGCCGCCCCCCCCACCCTAGCCCCGTGTGGGGCGATGTGGCGGCCGCTCCGCTCCGGTCGCCGTCCCGGTGCTGTCCCCGCTTCTGTTCCCCCCGGTGTTCCTCTTAGTGCACAGCCAACACAGGGAGCAGGTGTGTGGGCCTCGCCGTGTGCTCCCGGCCGCGCCATCCCGCCCCTTCTCCTCCCATCCCGCCCTCGGTCCACGTTTCCCCCGGCGGTGTGTTAATTCCCGACACGAATGAAGTGGGAACAAGGGGGAACGAGGGAAGCCGCAGGTCCTGATAGCCCAGGATGGCCGGGCAGGGCTCGCCTTGTTCTCCGCATCCTCGCTTCTTCCTGCGCCTTTTTTCTCTCCTTGTCTCCCTCACATTCCCCAGTCTCATTTTTCCCCTCGTCTTTCATTTTCTCTCAGCGCTCCCCTTCCACCCTATCTCTCATTTCCTTTCAATGTCTTTCCTTTTCCTCTCAGTCTCCCTCATTTCTCCCATCCATCTCCCACATTTTCTTTCAGTTTCCATTTTACTCTTGGTGTTCCTCCTTTTTCTTTCTGTTTTGCTCCTTTCCCTCTTTCACTCTTTTTCCCTTGGTCTCCCTCATTTTCTTTCAGTTTCTCTCATTCCCCCCTCATTATCGCTCCTTTTCTCCTAGTCCCCCTCATTTTCTATTTTCCCTGCAGTATCCCATGTTTTCTCTCATTTTCTCCCTCAATCTCACTTTCTTTCAGCTTCTCTCCTTTCCCCCACTCTCTCTCATTTTCCCTCATTTTTTCTCATTTTCCCCCTCTTTTTCTTTCCTTTCCCCCCTCAATCTCCCACATTTCCTCTTAAGTTTACGTTTCCCCCTTGTCTCACACATTTTTCCCCCCAAGTCTCCCTCATTTCCCTCAGTTTATCTCCTTTTCCCTTTGGTCTTCCTCATCTTTTTCCCCTCAGTCTCCCAGATTTCCCCCCTCAGTCTTCCTCATTTCCTCTCTGTCACCCTCATTCCCCTCATTTTTTCCCCTCAGTCCCCTCCATTTTGCCCCTCAGTTTCCTCTTTTCACTGTCCCTCACTTTCCCCTCAGTTTCTCTCCTTTTTCCCCTCACTCTCCCTCATTTTCCCCTCACTTTCTCTCCATTTTCCCCTCACTTTCCCTCATTTTCCCCTCAGGTTCTCTCTCCTTTTTCCCCTCATTTTCCCCTCAGTTTCTCTCCTTTTTCCCCCACTCTTGCTCATTTTCCCCTCAGTTTCTCTCTTTTTCCCCCTCATTCTCCCTCATTTTCCCCTCAGTTTTTCTCCTTTTCCCCCTCACTGTCCCTCATTTTCCCCTCAGTTTCTCCCCTTTTTCCCCTCACTCTCCCTCATTTCCCCCTCGCTTTCTCTCCATTTTCCCCTCACTGTCCCTCATTTTCCTCTCAGTTTTTTTCCTTTTTCTCCCTCATTTTCCCCTCAGTTTCTCTCCTTCTCCCCCTCATTTTCCCCTCAGGTTCTTTCCTTTTTCCCCTCACTTTCCCTCATTTTCCCCTCAGTTTCTCTCCTTTTTCCCCTCACTCTCCCTCATTTTCCCCTCAGTTTCTTTCCTTTTTCCCCTCACTCTCCCTCATTTTCCCCTCAGTTTCTCTCCTTTTTTCCCTCATTCTCCCTCATATTCCCCTCAGTTTCTCTCCTTTTCCCCCTCACTCTTGCTCATTTTCCCTTCAGTTTCTCTCCTTTTTTCCCCTCATTATCCCTCCATTTCCCCTCAGTTTCTCTCCTTTTTTCCCTCATTCTCCCTCATTTTCCCCTCCATTTCTCTCCTTTTCCCCCCTCACTCCCCCTCATTTTCCCCTCAGTTTCTCTCCTTTTCCCCCTCATTCTCGCTCATTTTCCCCTTACTTTTTCTCTTTTTCCCCCTCATTCTTCCCCTCAGCCTCCACATTTCCTCTCAGTTCCCATTTCCCCCTCACTTCCCTCACTTCTCCCCTTTGTCCCTCATTCCCCTGCCGTTCCCTTCCCCTTCCCGCCTTCCTTCCCCCTCTCCTCCCTCTTTCTCCCTCCCGGGGAGAGTTTTATCCTTTTTTTTTTTTTTTTCTTTTAGAATTTTAAACGACAACTTACAGCTCTCAATTTTACCAGCCCTAAAACAACTCAGCAAAACCTTTACAAACGCCATTGGTGACTGTTACCGAGCGAACTCGCTCGGAATTTTTCTCCGTGCAACTTTCCCGTTTGAAACAGTTTGTTGATCTCTGCGAGGCAGCTGAAAACCCCCCGTGTTAAGCCAATAACTCTTGTGTGCCGCTGCCTGATCGCCACAGGCAAGGATTAATCGGTTCCCAAATCGTTCTAAAGAGCCACTTTACCTCATCAACCTGAGAGAGGATATTAGCCAAGCAAAATGCTTCATCGCTTCAGTTAACAACAACAACAACAAAAAAGAGCCTGATTTGGGTTGCTTGAAGTGCTCTGGCTTTAATTTTCCATGTTTCTGTCTGATGCAGTCCCAAGAGACATCTCCTTGGACAGTGCCTTTTCTTCTCCACTGAGAAAGGGCCTCTTTCTCTGGGAGTTCTCATTGATATCTTTAATTGTGGACATTATTCCCATGCACGTGACTCTCGGGTCTAAATCTTTTTATTTTCTACCTCCCCATCTTGGCTATTCACTCACAGCCTCATCACAGTCCTTGGTGGTTACGTGCTCCCAGAGCTGAATATTTCCTGGGAATGTCTTCATCTTTCCCAAGTTTTGCTCTTGCTCTGCTGAATTTCCACCTTGTGCAAGAGATGTTGTTCAGACACACCAGAACCGTGAGATTTTCCTTGAAAAATTCCCTGTTTCTTCCTCTGAAACATCATTAGAATTTGCTTTTTGTTTTAATTTCCCTCAATGGAAATTTTTCCATGCTTTTATTTTTGCCCAGCCTGGTGTTTTTGTGCTCTCCCTGAGTGCAGGACACAGCTTCCATCCCACTTCTGCTTTGGACACAGGGCACTCCTCCAGCTTTCAGGGACAGGATCTGAGCAAGAACTTGGAGACACTTCCAAGATGGGAAACCCAGAGCCAGGTGCCTCAGCTTCTCTAGCAGCCCAATAATTGGGCATTAAACCACATTTTTACTGAACAATTTGGGGTAAGCACCACCTGGTGCTCCAAGCCCTCCCTGCAGCTGGGCCAAGCAGTTGGAGCTGGACTTTGCTGATCCCTGTGGATCCCTTCCAGCTCAGGATATTTGATGAAGTGGCGTGAACGGATTCATTTCCAATGTGCTGGGGTGGCTCTTTACATTCAACTGCAAAAACACTCAAGGAGAGAAATTCCTAGAAACAGCCTTTGCTCTGCTAGCAGTTCCCAGCCTGAACTCTTTCCAGCACAACCACTGATCAAACCCACCCCGATTTTCTTTTCAAGCTCCCCTCAAAAAGAAAAAAAAAAGGAAAAAAAAAATCGCAGCCAAGGGTAGAAAATTTGCCAGGTTCTTTGGGAGTTTTGGGGATGCCAGAGCCAGCAGCCATCCAGGCTTCTCCAAACTCCTCATTTTGCAGGGAGATCTCAAGCTAACGAGCTGTCAGCCGAGTGCCTTCGCACCCGAGGCAGCCGTGGGCTGAGCTCCTGGTTCTTTATACCTATTCCAGCAACTTCTGGGCTTTGCAATAAGCGTCTGCAAATCCAATTAGCGTTTTTCTTTGTGGCACTGGATGCTGGCAGAGATCTGCTGTGCTGCTGCCATCTACAGTAGGGCCAGTGCCAATGGATAAGAAGCAGCCCTTATTTGCATATTCAAATATGCAAATGAGACACGACAGCTCTCCTTCATTTTTGTTTGGGGTTTTTTTTTTTAATTTTATTTTTCTTTCCAGAGTCTTGCCTCAAAGATCCTTGTCTCAGACTGAAAGGTGTGTGTTTAATCTGGCTTGGCCTATGCTAGGGGACCATGCCAAGGGCTGGTTCTGTCCCGTGAGAGTTGGGGATGATGGAAAATAAAGTGGAAAAAAGACTTTGCACTGCACTTATCCCTGCCTTGGCCAGGGATGGGAAAGATTTCGGGGGTGTTTTCCCAGGTTCCAGCCCTGGGAAAGGACAACACTTTCTTTCTCCCTCCTGCCTGTGCACACTTGGATGCTTGAACGTGGCTGTTCCTGGGGAGCGTGAGCAAAGAGGCAGCAACTGGAGTGCTGAGATCAGGTAAAGTCCTGCCAGAGCAGGCACACTCAGGTGTCCCTTGTGCCACCAGACTGGCAGAGCCCACCCAGCTCTTGGGATGATCTGAGCAGCTGATGATCTTTCTCTCTCCTTCCTGTGCACACTTGGATGCTTGAAAGTGGCTGTTCCTGGGGAGTGTGAGCAAAGAGGCAGCAACTGGGGCACTGAGATCAGGTGAGTCCTGGTAGGTAAATTCCTGCAGCCACCAGACTGGCAGAGCCCACCCAGCTCTTGGGATCATCTGAGCAGTAGATGATCTTTCTCCCTCCTTCCTGTGCACACTTGGATGCTTGAATGTGGCTGTTCCTGGGGAGTGTGAGCAAAGAGGCAGCAACTGGAGTGCTGAGATCAGGTGAGTCCTGACAGAGTAGCCCATGCTCAGGTGTCCCTTGTGCCACCAGCCTGGCAGAGCCCACCCAGCTCTTGGGATGATCTGAGCAGCTGATGATCTTTCTCCCTCCTTCTGTGCACACACAGGTGCTTGAACGTGGCTGTTCCTGGGGAATGTGAGCAAAGAGGCAGCAACTGGAGTGCTGAGATCAGGTGAGTCCTGGTGGGTAAAGTCCTGCCAGAGCAGGCACACTCAGGTGTCCCTGCAGCCACCAGCCTGGCAGAGCCCACCCAGCTCTTGGGATGATCTGAGGAGCTGATGATCTTTCTCCCTCCTGCCTGTGCACACACAGGTGCTTGAACATGGCTGTTCCTGGGGAATGTGAGCAAAGAGGCAGCAGCTGGGGCACTGAGATCAGGTGAGTCCTGGTGGGTAAATTCCTGCAGCCACCAGCCTGGCAGAGCCCACCCAGCTCTTGGGATGATCTGAGCAGCTGAAAACAAAACTGCCCCTCGAGGCACCTCTCCCCTCCCCTGGCTCCTTTCTCTGCAGGAACACACTGAGCCCCTCACACACAGCCCCCACCCTCCCCAGCAGCCCCTCCAGACCATCCTCATGCAGCCCAAGGTGCCTGAATTGCTCATTTTCCAGCAAAAGTTCTCTCCTGTAGGTTTAACATCCCTCACTGTGAGGTGGGCTGTACATCAACTGTACATTGACTGCAAGTCCCTGTCATGGTTTCATATGTCTGTGCTTGTGGCTTGCCCTTCCTGTCTCTGGAGAAACAAGTTTGTTTCACTCTTTTTCATCATTCATTATTATTTTCTCATTACTAATTTAGTTGCAGCCTTCTCTGCTTCCACTCTTGCACTGAAGACCACGACTTCTGTGGTCAGACTGGGCTCTGAGTGGCTTGGACACCAGCCAGGGAACAAGTAAGGCTGATTCCAGCACGGAAAGAATCAGGCAGTGCAGGAAAATTATCATCTTGTAATAGCTCTAAAGGATTTAAAGATTAGGACACAAACCTCACATTTGAGCAGGGTTTCTCTGAGAAAATTCACTCTTCCACTTTGTGCAGTATGCTTGAGTGGAAAGATCTCAGGTTCTGGATATGTCAGTGACTTCACTGCCTTCTCTGACAGCTGCAAAATGATTACAGTGGCCTTCACCCACTTCTGCAAAGCACCCCCAAGAGCCAAGTGCTCTGTGGTGTTCCCAGGATGAGCAAATCTGCAGCTGAAACCCAGAATTGCTGATATCCAAGTAAGAAGGGGCAGAGATCTTTCTCCTGGTATGGACCAAGGCTTTGCCAACCACAACATCACCTCCTTGTGTGCTGCCTCTGAAAATGTCCTGAACCTGAAGCTGAGGGAGGATTTGGTTTCTCTGGGGGGACCTGGGTGCTGCTCTGCTCTGTGTCTGGCTCAGGGTCACCTCAGGGTGACAGGGAGAAGCTGTGAGTGAGGGCTGCAGCCAGGCTGGCTCCTGGTTTGTTAATCAACACTGGGATCCCTGCAGGGAATCCTGTTTCAATCAGCTGTGAACCCCAGCAGTGTTTATTCTTCTGAAAAATGATTTTCTTTTGCCTGGTGTCTGCCTTCCCCTTCTGCAGTTCACACTCCACACTGCAGCATTCACAGAACATATTTAACACTGGTGGAGTGTAGCAAAAGCCCAGATTGTTAATAACCAAAAACTCTGATTGCCAAAAAGATACTCCTAGCAGCTACTAGCTGCATCTGGGAAAAATTACAGACAGCTTGGAAATTCTTTAGCTCCTTATTAATGAAGGACTTTGTAGAAAAAAAAACCCAACCCACACTGTAATACAGTTTAGCTTAACTAAGTTCTTTTGTGCCTGAGGAAAATCTAAATTATAGCATGCTATAGCTACTGAAAAACGCAGAAGGATTTAAATGTACAATAACCCCCCGAACCAGAAGGAAGAGGGAAAATTTTCTTAGTAAGTGGGAACACAATGAGAATTTATTTTATTCTTTCTGGGTATTTAGTGCTGGTGAAAAGAGCCAGATGAATAGTCCCAAACACGTCACGTCCCTTGCAGATGCAACATGGGCAGCACAAGCGTCCTGGAACTGCCCCACCAACGTGACCCAGTTCTGAATGAGCAGCACCAGCTTCTCTGCTGGGGGAGAAAGGAGCCTGTCACTATTCAGCCCCTGACCCCTCTGCTCCAGGCTCTTAATGAAGGGGCCTCATTAACACCAAAGGTGAGCTTGGCATTATAATGGGCTGCTGAAGTGACACCCATCAATCCCTGCCTGCTGGCTATTGAGGTGAGGCTGCCTTCTGTGGGAACCCAGAGCATCCCCCTGGCTGTCCTGGAGTGCCAAGAGCCCTGCCAGGGGCTCAGAGACCCTGGCATGGAGCCCAAAACACCTGGGGGTTTGATTATGACCCATGGAGCAAATCACCAACCTGGTATGAAGATCAGCAGCTCAACAGTTTAGGTAGAATAACAGTGAAGTTATCACGGGGTGGAAAAGTAGATTTTAGGGTTTTTGGAATGGGGGTTCAGGGGGCAAGATGGAGGGAACTGGGTGTGTCCAGCCTTTCTCCTTCTTCTTCTTCTTGGCCTCCATCTTCTGCTGTGATGGTGGCACTTTGGGATTGGTTTAGAGTAGAAGCTCAGTGTCTAACACAGGTGATGGGTATTGGGAAGGAATTGCAAACATTGTACAGGTAGTTTTTAGTATAAACACATAACCCTGCCCTGGGGGCAGGCAGAGTGCCTGGACTGCCTTGCTGAGCAGATCTCAACAGGACAGGAGAAAGAATTTTACAGATAAGAAACAATAAACAACCTTGAGACCGAGAAATGAAGAGCCCTGACTCCTTCTTCAAGCTCCAGGCTGGGAAAAGAGACTTTGGAGCTCTTCTTGGGGTCACTGTGAGAAGAGCTAAAGATCCTGACAGGCTTCCCCTGGTGCTCTGCACACAGGGCTCAGCTTTGGCCAGGTGATGGAACAGCCTGGTGCTGCCAGAGCTGGCCAGACCTGCCACGGGGAGAATCTCACCAGCTGGATTTGTGCCAGGCTGAATACAAACTGCTGGCACAGGGATGGACCCAGGCACCTCATGTGGCCCCTGGAGCAAACACAATCAATGGCAGGGAGGGAGGGAGATTCACTGCTGAAATCCCTGGCTGCTCTGCACAGGGCTGCCAAAGTCTTTGAAAGGTGCCCATGTGCTTAGAGAGAGGCCACCTTGTGACTGGGGACTGTCACCCTTGGCAGGGTAACCCTTCAGGCTACTGAAAAATACCAGGTGAGGGAGAAAAAATAGCTTGAAAAACAGTTCATGATAGAAGGAGCTCAGTAGAAAAGTCTGACCAGCACCAAAGTCTAACCAGACCAAAGTCTAACCCTGTTCTGAGCTGTGCTCTGGGCTGAAGAGCCCAAAAAGTGAGTAGGGATTGGCTGTGGCTGCCCCATCCCTGCAAGTGTCCAAATCCAGTTTGGGTGGGCTTGGAGCAGCTTGGGACAGTGGGAGGTGTCCCTGCCCATGGCAGGGGTGGCACTGGATGGGCTTTAAAGTCCCTTCCAACCCAAACCATTCCATGATTCTACAAATACAGAGCCAGAGTCTCTCTCCCAAGGCCCTCCCAGAGCTGGCAGTTTCCTAGGGCTCTAGGGTGGCACTCCAGTGCTGCATCCTCATGCTTGCCCTGCTTCTGGGCATCCTGAGTTCTTCTCATCTTGTGTGGAGCCTTTTCCTCTTGGCACTGGTGTTTCTGCTCTTTCCAACCCCAGGAATTCAGCCTGGTGGCTTTGAGAGCCACTGGTGTTGGGCAGGGGATCCCCAGCCTGGTGCTGTGTGATGCTCTCTGCACTCAGAGCACATTGTGAGACAAAACCAGAGCTCCTGGAGCTCTTCTTCAGAGCCTGTAGCATTCCAAACCTCAGCCTGGAGAAAAGGAGGCTCAGGGGGAACCTCCTGGTTCTCCACAACTCCCTGACAGGAGAGTGCAGCCATGCAGGGGTTGGGCTCTGCTCCCAGGGAACAAGGAACAGGGCAAAAAACAGCCTCAAGTTTGCCCAGGGGAGGCTGAGGTTGGATTTTGGGAAAATTTCCTCACAGAAAGGGTTGTAAAGCATTGGAATGGGCTGCCCAGGGCAGTGGTGGAATCACCATTGCTGGAAGTGTTCAAAAAACTTTGGAGGTGACCCCTGGGGACATGGTTTAAGTGGTGGTGCTGCTGGGTTAGTGGCTGGACTCAATGATCTGAGCCATTCGAATAATTCTGGGATTGAATGAAATTCTTAAGAATTTCTGATGTTTTTAGTGGGTTCTGGGTCATCTGCTCCCATAATAGATTCCATTAAACTGTTTTTTTCTGGAATGGTGTAAAAAGAGCTTTCACCAGTCTGCACAGCAACTGCAGGAGGGGTTGCCCCATATGCAAATGCATGCAAATGACCCCTGCTCTACCTGGCTCAGGTACTGTGCCAGCTCAGATAGTGCCCCACGCTGCAGTGGGGGCTATGCCAACGTGCTGTGACTCAGGGCATTTGGCTGGCACTGCCATGCTGAAATTCAGCCCACTGAAACTTCAGCTTTATCAGTGCCATCGTTACCTGTGAGACAGGAGTGCCCCTGATTGCAGCAAAGCCATTTTTTAGCAGCGTGGCACATCTCAAACACCCCGGAGCTGGATTTTGTTGCATAAAAGCACAGCCAGTGCAGTTTCAAGGGAGTCAGGCTGGAATATAAAGTGACAAACACATGTGACAAACGCTGTTTTGACCAACACAGGGAGGATTCAGAGCTGTCACTGTGGAAGCAAAGCTGTAACAAATTCTTTCCCTTTGTTACTCAGCCATCAAATAAACCAGGTAACACCCTCCCATGAGTGGATCCACTGCACTTACAAAGTTATAAACCATCAATATTTAAGCTGGATGAAAGCTACAATCCATTTGGACCCATTTCACACAAGTTTTGGAAGTGCACTCTGCAAACACTGCAGGTGCAGGTTGCTTGGTTTGGGTGCCTGGGCATTTTTATAGGCCAGGAGATCTATTTTAAATCCGTGTGAAATGTGTCACAAAACATCTGACATATGTGGGAAACATATTCCTGCACAGTCTGAGCAGGGTGTGAGGTCGCTGGGGAACAGCTTGAAAACAGCAATCATTTGCATATGGATATAAAGTTTTTTATTTGGTGACACCATCCCAGGGGAAGAGGGGCATGGCCCAGGTCTCTGTAGGTCACAGGCAATGTCAGGGGTGTTGAACTTGTGAGGAGTAAAATTATGAGGGCAAATCCAAATGGCTGAAGTGTTTGTGGCTGGAAATTTTTATTTGATCCTCATAAAAATGTTTTGTGGTGGGTAAGAGGCAGAAAGAAGAAAATTATGGTATTTTTGACCCTTTGCTCTGTGATATTTTAAACACTAAGAGTCATAGAATCACAGAATGTCCCAAATTGGAAGAGACCCACAAGGACCATGAGTCCAACTCCTGATTCTGCACACACACCCCAAACATCCCACCCTGTGCATCCCTGAGAGAGTTTGGCTCGGAAGGGACCTTAAAGATCATCTGATTCCAAATCTTAATTGGAATTAATCTGTATCTTTGTCTGCCTGTAAGGATGGTAAATGTTATTTAATGTTACATGGGCAAATCGTGAAGCCTGATAGGATGATTCATGATGAACAACACATGCAACTTGTTGCCATTTTTGCTCTGTTTCACAGATTTGGGGCTGATTTCACTTGTCAGTGCTCTGGTGGAAGTTAATACTTGGCAATATTAGGATAGCAAACAGCAAACTCTCACATATATTAATTCCTGCATTTTCACAAGACAGATCTTCATTGATTAATTTTTAAATTGGTCCCAGAAAGCACTTAGTGAGATATTAAAATTTGCACTTTATTGGCATTACATGGCACTATTCCTTGCTCCAGCTCAGCAAAATATATTCTGAAGTGTAAGTGCCATTGATATCAATAGAATTATTCATATTCTTAAAATTAAACATATGCTTAAACATTTCAGGAAGCTGAGACAGCTGGTCTCTTGTTGAAGGCCTATCTAAATAAATGCAGCATCCACAGCAGATTGTGAAATTATAACCCCATGCACATCTTAATGTTGAATATTTCAGCATTTCAGGTAAATCTTTACCTTTTGTAAAATTACAACCTTTTGTAAAATATTGGTGCCAAAGAAGCAAAGTGGGACATTTCAGGACAGTCCAGTTTTATGTTTGAACACGTCTGTGAAGAACCTCTGCAGAAATAGGGACAGAAGCAAATGAATGTTCATAGAAAGTGAACAAAAAAAAAAAAGTGCAGACTGACCCTAATTGAAACCACGTTTTGAGCTGTAATGGGAAGGCACAGAAAAATTAATCCTGCCATTTTAGGTATTTTGATAGCAGCCATTAGTGGAGAGTTGAAGTTATTCAAACCACTTTGCCAGACAGAAGGGAGCTGCTTGTTTTTCTTCTGCCAGCAGCAGTGAGAATGTCTTCCCAAGTGGAACCAAACCACAGGGGTTTATAGAAACAGCTGAAGAGATTATTTGATCTTTTGATTAAAACCTCATTTTTTGGTCAGCTGGTTTATTTTCCCAGGTAATGGCTGTGCTTCTCCTTCCCCACATCTCTGTGATCCCTGGTCAAGCCCAGCCCTGGCTGTGGGTGCAGATCAGACAGAAGGACACCCTGCAAAAACAAAAAGTGACAGAGCATTCCCTGGAATATAGTGACAATATTCCCTGTCAGCTAGTCAGCACCTGATAGCTTCCACCTGCCCAGAACAGCCAGCAATATCTATGAAATCCTGTAATTTATGGCTCATTTTGTCAAAGGAGACAGCAAGGATGTAAGGAAAACAATGAGGAACAAAAAAAAAAAAAAAAAAGGAAATCCTGTGTCAAACCTCCAAAGTTACACTGAGAGTTGAATGGACAAGACTTTTAAAAGTAATAATTCTTGGAGCTTATCTCTTTCCTTCCTGGGTTTCTCAGCCCTTTGTGTTCAAACTTTTGGCTGCAGCCGTGGGAGATTAAAACTAAACATAAAACCAATGTTGGTTTCACCTGACTCTACGTCAGTCCTGAAGATTGCCAGGCTGGCACTAAAATCCCAGGACTTTGTGACATCCACTCCCTGTTTCAAAACTACCCTGTCCCTTCTCTCTGAGACACTTTACAAATAAAGATCTTTTCCAAAAGGCATAAGCGACACTCCAGTGAAGCAATTTCTTTTCCTGGCACTGCTAAGAGCAGGGACTGAGTTATTATTAATTACTTTTGCATTATTTATGCAGGTCCTTGAATGTGCAATATCTTTTACAGATAAATCACTCTGCCTTGAAAAGTTTCCAGTCTGCCAGCCAAATCCTGGGAATCTGAAACAGCAGGAGGCAACTGGTGCAGCAGAACAGGTAAATGTTAATCCTTGATGCTGCAGGACTGGTGCCTTATCAACGTTTTTCTTTCATTTGTTTTGCAATTCCACCAAACAGACTCAACTGATGCTGTTGTTTCCCAACCTCTTTAATCTGGCATCAGCTGACAGGAGCAGCCTCCATCCTCTTCCTCATTCCCACCCCTTCTCTTGCCTCTCTTTTTTGTGGTTTATGCTGCAGTGGAGAACCAAAGCAGGGGCATGATGTGGCAAAATGAAGGAGAGGTTTCTTTTTGGCCAGTCCCAGCCCAGAGGTTTGCAGGTGCTCCTGTCCTGTGCTCAGCTGGTGTCACACCTGTCACACCCACATGGCCCAGGGAGCCCTCACAACTCCCCAGGGTGTCAAGAAGGGCCCACTGCAGCCTCTCACCCCCTGAGGAGCTCCCCATTCATAGTTCTGGCCATCCTTTGTCCCCCTGCCAGCTTTTAGGGGTGTTTGTCTGCCCTGCCCCACAGACTGCAGCCGTGCCTCCCTGGCAGGAAGGACAGAGCATCCCCAGCAGCCTGGGGGCATTTTGGAGGTGCAAACCCAGCCTCAGATAACCCTGTGCAGCCCTGGGGATGCCCAGACCACCGTCACAGGCTGCTTTTGGGGCTGCTTTGCTTTCTCAGGCTGCAGCCCTGCTCGGAGCAGGAGGCCCAGCCTCGGGCACTGCAGCCCTTTTAAAGCTGCTTTGTGGGTTTCTTTTCTTTTCTCTCTCTCTCTCTTTTTTTTTTTTTTTTTTTTTTTTTTTTTTCCCTTCCCGCAGGTTCCCAGGGCTGGGGATTCAGCTTCTGGCCTCATCCAGAAATCCCCGAGGGTTTCAGATCCCCACGAGGCCTCTCAATGTCTTGATCTGCTTGAATAGGCATTTTTAACGCGGCCCCGGCTGTCATCGGGGCCTGTTACAGTCACTCAACTGCAGCAACATTGTTCTCCCGGCAGACACCTCCCTTATTTCCATACTGCACGGGGGGATTTGGCCACTGAGGCCGAGCATCCCACCGGGGCTGCCTGGCCAGAGGTGGCCAATTAGCCCTGCTCGCCCCTGACCCAGCACTTCATCCCCACAGCCCTTCATCCTCACAGCCCTTCATCCCCCCAGCCCTTCATCCCCCAGCCCTTCATCCCCTTCATCCCCCAACCCTTCATTCCCTTCATCCCCCAGCCCTTCATTCCCCCCAGCCCTTCATCCCCCCAGCCCTTCATCCCCCAGCCCTTCATCCCCTTCATCCCCACAGCCCTTCATCCCCCAGCCCTTCATCCCCTTCATCCCCCAGCCCTTCATCCCACAGCCCTTCATCCCCTTCATCCCCACAGCCCTTTATCCCCTTCATCCCCTTCATCCCCTTCATCCCTCAGCCCTTCATCCCCTGGCCCTTCATCCCCCAACCCTTCATTCCCCCCAGCCCTTCATCCCCACAGCCCTTCATCCCCCAGCCCTTCATCCCTTTCATCCCACAGCCCTTCATCCCCACAGCCCTTCATCCCCAAGCCCTTTATCCCCTTCATCCCCCAGCCCTTCATCCCCCAGCCCTTCATCCCTTTCATCCCCCAGCCCTTCATCCCCCAACCCTTCATTCCCTTCATCCCCCAGCCCTTCATCCCCACAGCCCTTTATCCCCCAGCCCTTCATCCCCTTCATCCCCTGGCCCTTCATCCCCCGGCCCTTCATCCCCCAGCCCTTCATCCCCACAGCCCTTCATCTCCTTCATCCCCCAGCCCTTCATCTCCTTCATCCCCCAGCCCTTCATCGCCCCAGCCCTTCATCCCCCAGCCCAGCCCTTCATCCCCTTCATCCCCCAGCCCTTCATCCCCCAGCCCTTCATCCCCTTCATCCCCCAGCCCTTCATCCCCCAGCCCTTCATCCCCACAGCCCTTCATCCCCACAGCCCTTCATCCCCTTCATCCCCCCAGTCCTTCATCCCCCAGCCCTTCATCCCCTTCATCCCCCAGCCCTTCATGCCCTTCATCCCCTTCATCCCCCAGCCCTTCATCCCCAGCCGCGGGGCTGCTGGCGCCCGTCCATCCCTGCGGCTCCTGCCGGAGGTGAGGGTGACCCCCTTTTCCTGTGCCAGGGGCTCCCTGGCAACGCCGCCTTTTCTTTGGAAGCGGCTCCTCCACCCCCTGACGGGGCTGGGGGCTGTGAAAGCCCCGCTGCACTTTTGAACTTGCTGCCGGCGCGTTCAGGGCCAGCGGCGGCGGCGGCGGGGCCGGGCCCAGCGGGGACCCGGTGCAATTGCCCAGAAGTTATTAATAGGCTGGGGAAGAATGTGATGATGGGCCGGGGAAAGGGTGAGGAAGGGGGAGAGAGGCAGGGAGGGTCAGCGAAAGGGAGACGGGGTGATGAGGGGAGAGGTGGGAGTGGTGGCACGCAGAGGAGACAAAGAGGCAAAGAGACTGGGTGGGCACCAGGATGGGCAGCCAGGGGCATGCACAGGCTGGAGATGCGAGGTCCCAGTGCCCTGCACCTTGTGCAGGTGTCTGAGGGGTGGCCGTGCTGCAGGAGAGGTGTCTGACTGTCGCTGGGGCTCTGTGCAAATCACAAACGGGACGGGACTGCTGTGGAACTGCCTTGAGTCTCATTACGTGGTTATAACAATGAGAAGATGCCTTTAGCAGCTCTCACATCTCAGGCAGCAGATGCCTTTAGCAGCTTTCCCAAAACCCTCTGATTTTGTGGATTCCCATATCTAAACCCAGAGAACAGAGGGACCAGGCCTGGGAGTCCAGTCCATGGCAAGGTATTTCTCCCCCAGGAAGAAATATTGCTCGGGGTTCATGAGCCAAATTTGCCATCTAGTGGCCCTGGGGACCATTGCAGAGGGAGCCACGAGGCGGCCGCAGCCGTGGCAGAAGGCGCTGCCCGTCACTTTCTCCCCAGAGATAAAATCCAGAGTGCTTCTGCTGTTGCTTTAACCCCTAGAGCCCAAAAATGGTGCCTGGAGTGACATTCCCTTGGTGTGGCTGCTTTGCAGGGAGCCACCCTCAGGGACAGTCCCTGCAGGCTGGGCCAGGACCCAGACCCAGCACAAGGCTCAGCCTGGCACTGTGAGCAGCAAGGTTTAGGGAACAGGAGAGTGTCCCATGGCTGAGAGAGCAGCAGCAGGGACAACCTGCACAGCACAGCAGTGTCCTTCTCTAAGGCTCTACATCTCTGTTCCTGCAAAGGTAATGACAGTTTTATCTCATGTCACAGCATCCCAGAATATTCTGAGCTGGGAGGGACCCTCAGGGATGATCAGTGCAGCCCCATCCCTGCACAGGCACCCCAAGAACCCCACCCTGAGCAGCCCTGGGAGCTCCTGGAGCTGTGGCAGCCTTGGCACCATTCCCTGGGGAGCCTGGGCAGTGCCCAGCAGCCTCGGGGGGCAGAACCTTGCCCTGAGCTCCATGCCAAGGCCTGGCCCAGCTCCAGCCCTTGCTGGGCTCCTGTCCCTGTCCCAGAGCAGAGCTCAGCCCCTGCCCCTGTGCCTGCCCTGGGCAGGAGCTGCAGCCCCCAGGAGCCTCCCCTCAGTCTCCTGGGCTCCAGCTGAACCAGCCAAGGGCCCTCAGCTGCTCCTCAGCCCTTCCCCAGCTCCGTGTCCCTCCTTTGGCCACTCTCCAACAGCTTTGGCTCCTTCTGATCTCGTGGTGCCCAAAGTGCCCCCAGCACTGGAGGTGAGGCTGCCCCAGGGCAGAGCAGAGTGGGACAATCCCTCCCTGGGCCTGGTGCCCCCAGCACAGGGTGGCCCTTGGGGCTGCCAGGGCCCAGCAGTGACTCAGATCCAACTTGCCCCTGACCAGGACCCCAGGGCCCTTTCTGCAGTGTCTGAGATGAGCCAGATCTGCTGTGATGCCTGGAACAGTTGCTGAGCACATCCCAAGGGATGCTCCTGCCTTAGAAGAGCTCAGCTTGGGCACCTTGTTCTGGTTCCCTGCATGTCTGCTGATTTCCAGGACATCTGGGCCCTGTTTGGCTTTGGGATTTGCTGCTGAATTCCTTTTTTCCTCAGCCCTTCCCCAGCTCCGTGTCCCTCCTTTGGGCACTCTCCAACAGCTTTGGGTCCTTCTGATCTCGTGGTGCCCAAAGTGCCCCCAGCACTGGAGGTGAGGCTGCCCCAGGGCAGGGCAGAGTGGGACAATCCCCTCCTTCAGCCAGCTTTGACCATGCTGGCTCCTTGCCTCATCCTGCCCCCACACAGCCCTTCCAGAAAGCAGAGGAGTCTCCAAGTTACCTTTGTGGCCTTTGGAGACTCAGAGGAGGGGAGGAACATGAGCCACTGGGGTTTGAGGAAGGGGAAGAGCCTGGGGCAGGGCACCCCAGGACCTGGGCCAGCAGAGCCTCTTTTGGCTCTCACCCAGGATTTCCCTTTGTGAACAGCTCTCCCTGGGTCAGAGAGAGCTTTGGCCACCCTGTCTGTGGGAGTGACTGGCAGACAAGAGGATGTGGTGCAGTCAGAGGGGAAAAAAAAAAGGCTTCAGTATAAGTCAGTGTCCACAGCTTTAATGCACAGCTGTCCTGAGTAAAACCACATACATCAATAAATAGAGTTAATAATAATAATTAGAGCAGCCCCAACAAACCCAGCTGCCACCAGCTTGGCTTCAGTGTTCTCCGCTGTGCCCTTGTCAGCGAGGGGTGCTGGTGCTTGACTACCACAGAGGACACAGAAGCAGCACCGTGTCCCTTCCCCCTCGTGGGGATGTGCTGGAGGAACCCTCCAGCTCCCTGAACCCCAACCTGGGCAGAGCCTCCCGAGGCACCTGTGGGCTCCCACCTTGCTTCATGCCCAGCATCACGAGGCCTCAGCTGCTCCCTGCCCCTTCCACGCTGCCCCTGCCTGAGGAACAGGAGGAACACAAGCAAGTGTGAGCATCACACACAGCCCGTGCCCAGGGAGGCCTGAGGGCACCCAGCTCTAGCACTGCTTGTGGGGCTCCTCCAGGGTGACATAGGGCACCACAACAGGCCACGAGTCGCTGGGCCAGTATTCCAGCTTGGGCTTGAACGAGGGCATCTCGTAGCTGACGTCGAAGTAGATGACCAGAGGGCAGCAGTACAGCAGGGACAGGGCTATCAGCACGTGCCTGACAAGGAAACCAGAAATGTCTGTTGGCCAGAGGGTCATGGCATGGTCACCCTGAGGCTGCAGCCCCCACAGGCCCCACCAGGGCTGCAGGGAGTGTTGTGGCCTGCAGGGTTTGTGCCTACAGGGAGATCCTGGCAGGGCTCTGTGAGCTGGGCTGGGGACAATTCCTGGTGCAGCAGGGCTGGGGTGGCAGAGGGGACTCATTCCAACCATTCCTCATTTCCTGGCTGCATTGTCTGTCCCAGCCATCCCAGTGCTTTTTGGGGATGGATCTGGGTGTGCAGCACTTGCAGCCCCACCTGGGCAGGCACTGAAATGTCAGCTCCAAACAAAGCCCTGCCTCTCAGTTTGGCTGCTAAAAGAAGCCTGAGGATGTTGCACTTCACACAGCAGCCTGGGAGCAGCCACAGCCCTTGGAGAGCCCACCTCAAAGGGATTTCTGGAACCATTTCACTGGCAAAACAGTGTGGAAGTGGAGAGGGACATTAAACAGTGAATCCTTGGGCTGAGTGAGGAGAAACACCAATAGTGACAGGAAAGGGGGAGAGAGTGGGGAAATAATTTTTCTATTTCTCTGCCGTGGACCTTTCAGGCCAGGAAATGTTTGGGCTGGGGTTCCTGGAGCCCTTACCAGAAGCTGTGGAAGTAGGGGAAGTTGATGGCCTGCCAGAGCCAGCAGAGCCAGCGGTCACTGATCCAGCTGGTGATGGCCAGGGCCCACCACATCACCATGACTGCAGCCATCCGGTGAACCCGCTTGTCATTGCACCTGCAGGACACAGGGAGGGACAGGGAGCACAGTAATCATGTTGGGAGGAAAGGGGGGTGTAAAGAGGGCTGGTTCCTGCCTGCACATGCAGCAGTGCAAACCCCAGCAAGCTCCTTCTGCAGAGTATTCCACAGGAACTGGAGAAGTGTGGCTCTGGGGAGAGGATTTCTGACTTTCTGGGGGTGAGGATGATGCTGGGAGATGCCAAAGCACTCCTGTCTTTCTCTCCAGACCTTGGTGGGTTCTTCCAGCCCCACACTAGTTCCCAAAAGCCCCACAAAGGGGAAGGAGCTGCAGAGGTGGCAGCCAAGGGGGAGAATCATGGACTCATGGACGTGTAAAAGTTAGAAAATACCTCTAAGATCATCACATCCAGATCTTAACCCAGCACCACCTCCATGTTCAGCACAAAACCCTGCTCTCAAATTCCACATCCACAGGGCATTTTTGAAACCTTCCAGGGATGTTTTCAAAAATGCCCTGTGTTTGAAACCTTCCAGGGGTGATGACACCACCAATGTCCCATGGATTTTTGAAATCTTCCAAGGATGATGACACCACCACTGTCCCATGGGTTTTTGAAATCTTCCAGGGATGATGATTCCACCACTGTCCCATGGGTTTTTAAAAACTTTCAGGGGTGATGACACCACCTCTGTCCCATGGGTTTTTGAAAACCAGGGATGATGATTCTACCACTGTCCCATGGGTTTTTGAAACCTTCCAGGGATGATGATTCCACCACTGTCCCATGGGTTTTTAAAAACTTTCAGGGATGATGATTCCACCACTATCCCATGGGTTTTTGAAACCTTCCAGGGATGATGATTCCACCACTGTCCCATGGGTTTTTGAAAACCAGGGATGATGATTCCACCACTGTCCCATGTATTTTTGAAACCTTCCAGGGATGATGATTCCACCTCTGTCCCATGGGTTATCCCCATTCTGCATGGCCACCTGTGCCAGGTGCCCTTCCTGTCCCCCACTGCCCACTCAGCCTCTGCCTGCTCCCTCCCAAGTACACGTGGCTGGTGAGGACTTGGGCTCAGGTCAGTGTTGAGGATGGAGTCACTGCCCAGCAGGAGCACAGCTGGAGCTGCAGGTAACCCCTGAGCCCCCTCCTTACTTCTTGAGCTCCTTCCAGGTCAGGTACAGCAGGTGGAAGGCGATGCAGTTGAGAGCGTAGGCATTGAGGGTGGGCTTGACAAAAGACATCAGGGTGCTGATGATGGTGGTGATACCAGTCAGCCAGAAGAAATGCCTCCTGAGGGGAATTGGGACAGAGTGTCAGTGCCACCAGGGCTCACAGGATGGGGAAGGTCCTGAGAGGGGCAAAGCTTCTCCAGCACCTCCCTTCTGTCTGCATGTGGCTGACTCAGTGTCTGTGGGGTCCTGGCAGGGAGGGTGAGGTGGCAGCCCCCAGTGGGTCTGTGACAGACCCCGGGCACAGCCCAGAGGCAGCTCCTGCACTTTCCTGGGGTGAGGATGAGGCACGGGCAGGGAGCTCTGCACAGGGAAGGGCTGTGCAAACACCGCTCTGGGCTCCCTGAGCAACAGCACGGCTCAGAGGGGCCTTTCACATGCAAATCCCTTCCCAAGTCCCTCTCTCTCCCCCAGCTGTGTCTCCTCTGTGAACTCCTGGTGACCTCCTGCTCGGCATGGGAAGAGCAGCCTTGGAGCAGGTCCTTGCAAGGAGCTGGGCTGGCTCAGAGGGCTCCAGCCAGGAGGGGACATCCCCTGAGTAAAGCCCTGCTGGGTTCCCACTCTGCTGGTGTCACACACATCTTCTATGAAAAATCCTTTCCTTAGGATTGTTCCTCCTGAGAAGCTGAGAGGCCTCAGGAACAAAATGTAAACATTGATTATCTGCTGCTGTGGAATGCAACAGGTGCATCTGGGATTGGTGTCATGTGGTTGTTTCTAATTAATGGCCAATCACAGCCCAGCTGGCTCAGACTCTCTGTCCCAGACACAAGCCTTTGTTATCATTCCTTGCTATTCTATTCTTAGCCAGCCTTCTGATGAAATCCTTTCTTCTATTCTTTTAGTCTAGTTTTAGTGTAATATATATCATAAAATAATAAATCAAGCCTTCTGAAACATGGGGTCAGATCCTCATCCCTTCCCTCATCCAAGAACCCCTGTGAACACCATCACATGCTGGTCCATGCCCTCCCAGTGGCCCCATCCTTTCTGCTGGGCTCCTCCTTGAAATGAGGGCTGTGACCCTCTTGTCCTATGGGAAACCCCCTCAGCCTTGAGGGAAATCTCTCTGTGGATGACAGGGGATGCTGGAACAGATTGACAGCATGAGTAATTGAATGTTAATGTTCAGGAATGTTTCATTTCCTAATTAATTTTGAAATTCTCCATGCAAAGTTTCCTCTGCAGTGACACAAACACAAACAGCTCCAGCTGAGAGGAGAATTTTGACTTTTCCTCTGTCAGCACCATAAGGAGGGCCTGATCCTAAAGCCCTTCAGGTACCTCAGAGCTGACCCCTTGCAGGGGAACTGGGGGATCTGTGGGTCCCTACACCTCAGTGTCAGTGTCCCAACCCTCCCCTCAGAGCCTGACCATGCCCCTCTGGTCATACCTGGTCTTGATGCACTTGGGGAAGTAAGCCTGTGGGTACCAGAAGGAATAAGCCACAGCCAGTGTCCAGAGGATGGAGAGCTCATCCAGGAGCTGTCCCACGTAGCTCAGGGTCATGTGGAAGTACATGGAGAAGAGACCTGCGAGGAGCAAAGGCACCTTGAGATGACAAAGCTCCATCCTCCTCCCACCAGCCCTGGGAGGTTCTTGGGGGCTGTTCCTGAAGATCCACCATTCCTCAAGACCCACCATTCCTCAAGATCCACCATTCCTCAAGATCCACCATTCCCCAAGATCCACCATTCCTCAAGATCCACCATTCCCATAGATCCACCATTCCCATAGATCCACCATTCCTCAAGATCCACCATTCCCATAGATCCACCATTCCTCAAGATCCACCATTCCCCAAGATCCACCATTCCTCAAGACCCACCATTCCTGAAGATCCACCATTCCCCAAGATCCACCATTCTCAAAGATCCACCATTCCTCAAGATCCACCATTCCTCAAGACCCATTCCTCAAGATCCACCATTCCCAAAGATCCACCATTCCCGAAGACCCACCATTCCCAAAGGTCCACCATTCCCGAAGATCCACCATTCCTCAAGATCCATTCCCAAAGACCCACCATTCCTCAAGATCCACCATTCCCAAAGACCCACCATTCCTCAAGACCCACCATTCCTCAAGATCCACCATTCCTCAAGATCCACCATTCCCAAAGACCCAACATTCCTCAAGACCCACCATTTCTCAAGATCCACCATTCTCAAAGATCCACCATTTCTGAAGAGCAGGGTGTGGATTTTGCTGGACTGAGTCAGTCCAGTCACACCATGGGGATTACAGGGCTGGAAGCTGCACATCCACAGCTCCAGCAACCATGGGCTGCAGGCTTCAAACACACCTGGCTGCTTGGTTGCCCATCCCAGTTTTCCCTGTGCTTTGGCCACTGAGACCCTCCAAAGGTCTCATGTTGGGTAGTCTGGCAACCTGTCTGAGTTTTCCCACAGTGCTGGCACCCACCTACGAGGATGAGCAGCCCTGAGACAAAGTAGAGGGGCACAGCCTTCTTCTGGCAGTACTGCCTGTTCAGGTACAGCAGGGCAGGGGACAGCAGAAAGAAGCTCACATTGCTGATCTGGAAAACAAGAGGCACACTCAGCTCCTGTGTGACCGTGCTCACAGGGGTTCTTGGATGAGGGAAGGGATGAGGATCTGACTCCACGTTTCAGAAGGCTTGATTTATTATTTTATGATATATATTACACTAAAACTAGACTGAAAGAATAGAAGAAAGGATTTCATCAGAAAGCTAGCTAAGAATAGAAAAGGAAGGAATGATAACAAAGGTTTGTGGCTCGGGCTCTCTGTCTGAGCCAGCTGGGCAGTGATTGGCCATTAATTAGGAACAACCACATGACACCAATCCCAGATGCACCTGTTGCGTTCCACAGCAGCAGATAACCATTGTTTACATTTTATTCCTGAGGCCTCTCAGCTTCTCAGGAGGAAAAAGTCCTAAGGAAAGGATTTTCCATAAAAGATGTCTGTGACACTCCTGGGCAAGCCCCATCCCACCACGTGGCTCAGTGTCTCTGTGTGTGAGGAGGATCCTGATCTCCAGCAGGAAGCAGGGGTTGTTCTTGGCACAGGGAGAGGGCAGGGGTGTTTCTCCAGAAGCCAGGCTGGAACTGGAAGGGCAGCTCTTGCTGTGGCAGCCAGCAGTGGCTGCAGACACCTCTGCCCTCCCTCAGGGCCAGCAAGCCCAGCGTGAGCTGCTGTGTCCCTTTGGGGTGATGCTGGTTTATCTTCAGCTGCCTGGTGCCTCCAACAACTCCTCTGTTTTCATCCATCTCCCTCTCATGTCAACCCAGACCCTCCAGGAGCTGCCTGGATGGCTCCTGACCCTGTGAGGGGTTGGGAGGGTGTGAGGAGCTCAGCCAGCACAGCCAGGCAAGGTCAGCAAAACATCCTGACCTGCGACTGGGTGTGGTGGGAGCAGCAGGATGAGCAGGACATCAGTAGGTGGGAACAGGCAGGACTGAGGTGACATCCTGTGGTGTCAGGTGTGAAGCCACCTGGCCTGGGGAGGAGAGGTGTTCTGGACACTGGTAATTACATGAGGTCATCAACCTCCTCTAAACACACCTGGCAAATGAACACAGAGGAATGATTCTGCTCTGGTTTCCAACTCTGCAAAATTCCTTCTTTGACCGACTTTGATTAGTCTGGGGAAGAGGGGATGGTGCTGGGGAAGAGGGGATGGTGATGAGGAAGAGGGGATGGTCATGAGGATGAGGATGGTGCTGGGTAGGAGGGGATGGAGCTGAGGAAGAGGGGATGGTGCTGGAGAGGAGGGGATGGTGCTGGGCAGGAGGGGACGGTGATGAGGATGAGGATAGTGCTGGGTAGGAGGGGATGGAGCTGGGCAGGAGGGGATGGTGCTGGAGAGGAGGGGATGGTGCCAAGGATGAGGATGGTGCTGGGGAAGAGGGGACGGTGCTGGGTAGGGAGGATGGTGCTGAGGATGAGGATGGTGCTGGGCAGGAGAGGATGGTGCTGGGGAGGGGATGGAGCTGGAGAGGAGGGGATGGTGCTGAGGATGAGGATGGTGCTGGGGAAGAGGGGATGGTGTTGGGCAGGAGGTGATGGTGATGAGGAAGAGGAGATGGTGCTGGGGAAGAGGGGATGGTGCTGAGGAAGAGGGGATGGTGCTGAGGAAGAGGGGATGGTGCTGAGGATGAGGATGGTGCTGGGCAGGATGGGATGGTGCTGGGGCTCAGCCTCTTGCTGGGCTGGCTGAAGGTGCCAGTGCTTTGCAGAGAGGAGATGCTGATGGGCAAAATGTGGGAGCTGGGGAGGAGCAGTGAGTGCCCAAAGCCTGGACCTGTCTGCTGGGCCAGGCCTGCTCCTCTCTGCAGCACAGGGAAGGGAAATCTGAACTCATTTAATTACCCTCTGTGGGTTCCTACCTTGCCTTTTTCACCTGACTTTGCAAGCTCAGGGAGGGGATGTCAGTGGGAAGCATGGCCTCCCCAGTGAAAATGGTTTTTTGCTTATGAAAGGTTGGGATTGTGGTGCTGCATTTACCTGCCAGACAGCTCTTTGGGGCTCTGCAGCCATCTGCTCAAGTGCCATTTGGCAAAGCACCAGCGTGACTTTTATCTCAGCCTTTTCCTTTCATCTTCCAGCTCCACGCTGACCCAGACCCCACCCCTGGAATTTGGCATCCACAGCTGGAGTCTCCCCCCTCAGCAGCACCAGGTAAACTGCAAAATCGGTGCTGGGATCCCCTGGGATCCCGGTTTATGGTAACAGGGCTGCAAATCACCAGGATGTTGTCATTTCTCTGGAACACACCCTCTCCTACTCCAGAGGGAAACACAATTCATGCCTAATGTGAGGTCTCTATTCCCTTAAACACCGGAGATTCATCTTGATTTTCACTAAGGCTTCCATGAGACAAGTTGATGCTCCCATTAGCAGCAGTTCTCGGGGCTGAATGGATTTGTTTTCCATAGGTGCTTAGAGCCAAACCCAGGCCAATTCCCACTCCAGCCATGAAAAGAGAAGTGCTGCTCCCACTTGCACCCTCGAGGTCAAATTGTTCAGAAACGACTGAGAAATCAAACCGTGTGTTCAAGCAACAGCCGCGCTTCAAACATTTCTTTTCCCTTGAAATGATTAAGGAGGCTTTTGGAAGGCAAGGAGAGGGAAAACGCTTTGGGGAAAAGGCAGGAGAGTGCAAGTGCCAGCACGAATTCAGTGAGGAAACTGAAGAGAGAGGAGAGCCCCGCATCCCCGAGCGCCGGGCATTGCAACAGCGCCATTAATTACATGATAGCTGCGTTATCACTTCATTAACCCGGGACGAGATGTGCAAGATCTGATAGCAGAAGGGAGGGAGAACCGGGGGAACCGTGCCAATAGGGTCAGGAAGATAAACGGGATTCCTTGCAGAGCAGCCAAGCTGGGAGTTTAGGGAACAGCTCCCACCCCCGTGGGGGACACGAGGTTTTCATCACTCTGATTTGTAAATGCTGACTTTCTGTCTTCCCTCTGGGATGTGGCAAGCTCCATCTCAGATGTGGCTGGGAGGGTTCTGCTCCCAGGACAGCCACTGGGAGTTTTCCTGGAGTTTCTGCTCAGGCTGGGAGCCCCTAGCACAGCTTCTGTTTCAACCTCTCTGCTCACACTGGCCAGGAGCAGCAGCTCCCTCTGTCCAGGATGTGGTTTTGGAGCCAAGGTGTGACAGGACATGTGAGAGTCCCCCTGCCTGAGCTCCCACTCCCCAATAAATGTGAGTTATTGCCCCAGGTGCCTCAGCTGAACCCAACTATTTGCTGCTTCTCCTAGGAGAGAAGTGAGGCTGGGATCAGCAACATGGCTCAAACCCTGGTGCATGAACAGGATCATTGGGAAGAGCCCAAATTCTGCAGCTCCAGCCTGAGACAGAGGGACAGAACCTTCACCTGTGACAGGTGAGATCAACCTCTGATGGGATTGAGGCAGGAGGGGCTGGTTTAAGCACAGCAGCAGAGGCTGCTCCTCACTCACAGAATGCACAGAATGCACAGAATTCACAGAATGGATGCTCCAGCCAGGCACTTTCTGCAGTGGAAGGAGATTCCTGGCAGGGAAGGACTCGTGGCAGGGAGCTCATTCTCACTAACAGTGAAGCAGCTTCAGCTGACAGAGGAGCCCACAGGGCCAGACACAGAAGGGAACAGCTCTGGGGCTCTCCAGGGCTGTGCAGCAAGTTCCTAAAGCCAGGCCTGTGCTGTAGGGGATGAGGCTGCAGGTGCTGACATCACAATGCCTCTGCTTTGGGGTAGAAAGCAGCAGTTTGGGGAGTGCTTGCATCATCCTGGGCACAACTTTCTGGGCAGGCAGGAAGAGCCATGGGATTAGTGAGAATGTGAGTGGGCCAGGACACCCCACACACCCTTCTCTGATAGATCTGCACCCTTTATTTCACCACTCCATGGAGCACCCAGGAGTTCTGGGTGTGAGCAGCATCAGAGCTGCTGCAGAGACCCTGCTGGTGTCATTGCCAGCATCTTGGATCAGTCATTTCAGCAAAGAAACCAGGGTAGAAAGACAAATCCCTGACTGATGGCCCTCCTGGAGCACAATTCTGCTCTCCCCTGAGCAGCCAGAAGACAATAAATGTCTGGGTCACTGAGTCACTATAAACAGAGTTTTGTTGCTGAACTGCATCCAGCCATGAGCCACCATGTATCATTAGGTACTTCAAGGTACTGTTTACATGCTTTTCTCATACCCCTGGTGCTTATTTCCAATAAAAAGCATCCAAGCCAAGCAGGCCTGAGAGAGTGTGGCTGGCACAGAGCAATCCCCAGCAGCACAGAGCAGCTCTGCTCCAGCCCCAGGCAGGCCTGGCAGGAAGACATTGAGGAGGATGCTCTGTGAGCAAACCCTGCTGATTTAGTGAGGCTTGGCTGGGTTCCCAGCTAGCCTAAAACTCCAGAAAATTGACACTGAGGTAAATATTGGTACAATTAATTCAGGGCAGTAACAATTGCAGCAACCTGAATGTGGGGAACAAATGAGTGGGGAGATGAAGAGAAGATGCAGGCTGGTAGGATCACAGCTGGGATGGTGTCCTGTCACAGCCTTCTTTGATGGAAAATCCTTTCCTTAGGATTGTTCCTCCTGAGAAGCTGAGAGGCCTCAGGAACACAATGTAAACATTGATTATCTGCTGCTGTGGAATTCAACAGGTGCATCTGGGATTGGTCTCATGTGGTTGTTTCTAATTAATGGCCAATCACAGCCCAGCTGGCTCAGGGTCTCTGTCCCAGACACAAGCCTTTGTTATCATTCTTTCCTATTCTATTCTTAGCTAGCTTTCTGATGAAATCCTTTCTTCTATTCTTTTAGTCTAGTTTTAGTGTAATATATATCATAAAATAATAAATCAAGCCTTCTGAACCATGGAGTCAGATCCTCATCTCTTCCCTCATCCTCAGACCCCTGTGAGCACTGTCACAGTGCCCTGAGCCCCAGCTGGATCTGCAGGCTGCAGCCAGCAGGGATAGCTCCAGATCTCAGCCTGGCCAGATTTCTATAACCCTTTCTATAATCTAGATTTCTACAATTCTATAGGGCACACCATAAGGAGCCTGATCCTGGGGGGGATCCCAGAGCAGGAATGGGGGTCCCTGTGCTGCTGCAGGGGTGAGACCCAGGCAGTGCCAGCCAAGGATGGGAACAAGGCAGTGCCAAACAGGCTGAAGGAGGAACCCAGGCAGTGCCAAACAGGCTGTGCTGGGTGAGGAAGGGTCTCAGGCAGTGCCAAACAGGATGAAGAAAGAACCCAGGCAGTGCCAAACAATCTGTGCTGGTTGAAAGAGGGACCCAGGCAGTGTCACCCAGGCTGAGGAAAGGACCCAGGCAGTGCCAGCCAGGCTGTTCTGGGTGAAGGAAGAACCCAGGCAGTGCCAGCCATGCTGTGCTGGGTGAGGAAGGGTCCCAGGCAGTGCCAGCCAAGGATGGGACCCAGGCAGTGCCAGCCAGGCTGTGCTGGCTGAGGAAGGGTCCCAGGCAGTGCCAAACAGATTGTGCTGGTTGAAACAGGGATCCAGGCAGTGTCACCCAGGCTGAGGAAAGGACCCAGGCAGTGCCAGCCAGGCTGTTCTGGGTGAAAGAGGGACCCAGGAAGTGCCAAACAGGCTGAAGGAAGAACCCAGACAGTGCCAAACAATCTGTGCTGGGTGAAGAAGGGTCCCAGGCAGTGCCAAACAGGCTGAAGGAAGAACCCAGGCAGTGCCAGCCACACTGTGCTGGGTGAAGAAGGGTCCCAGACAGTGCCAAACAGATTGTGCTGGTTGAAAGAGGGACCCATGTAGTGTCACCCAGGCTGAGGAAAGGACCCAGGCAGTGCCAAACAGGCTGTGCTGGGTGAAGAAGGGACCCAGGCAGTGCCAAACAGGCTGAAGAAGGGACCCAGGCAGTGCCAGCCAGGCTGTGCTGGGTGAAGAAGGGACCCAGGCAGTGCCAGCCAGGCTGTGCTGGGTGAAGAAGGGACCCAGGCAGTGCCAGCCAGGCTGTGCTGGGTGAAGCAGGGTCCCAGGAAGTGCCAGCCAGGCTGTGCTGCTCAGGAAGGGCTGATGCCCATGTCAGTGATGTTCCTGCCCACCTTTGGTGCCAAGGTGAGCACAGCACAGAGTCAGGGCTGTTGTCAGATGCTCAGATAATGGCAGATTTTAGGGGGGTTTGCTCCTCTGCCACCCCTTGTGTGGGCAGGGGTCGCCAGCCAGCCCAAGCTGACGTGGCAGGGTTGGATTCCTGCTGCTCAGGAATCACATCCTGACACAGAATTGTTCCCTTCCTGCACTGGCATTTTGCTGATCTCCTGAGCCTGGCAGAAAGGACAGCAGTGCAGGGACCACCAAAATCTCTTCCTCTGCTGAGGAAGAGGTGCTCAGTGTCTTACAGAGGAGAACAAGGGCAAGTCCCACCACTGGGAAAAAATCCTGCAGGGTTTGCTTGTCCATATTCCTCCCTATGTCATATAAATACAGACATTGCCCTCTTGCAACATACAGTTATATGGATTCTGCCTGGGAATTCAGCATTGAGGGATCCTATTTTTTTTCTTAAAAAAATCTCTTCATTGTATGTTAATATTTGCCTTGGTATTGAAATCAGACTTATTTCTGTTGGCTCTGTTGGACCACTTCATCACACAAATATCACTAAACTTTTTTTATCAGGTTGGAAGTTAAATTCATTAGAACTTCACTTTTTTTGACCTGCCTCTTCACTGATACTCTTGCATCTCTGAGCTGCAAAATTTCAAGTTCTCTCTCTCCCTCAGTATCACATTCCTTTTTATCTGCATTGAGACATGCATTGGAGAGCTTTTCCTCACTGTGCCTAAGTCCCACACAGTGAGAATTCATCCCAACAAGCCCAGTGGTGTGCATTGGGAACCTGGGACGTGGCTGTGCCTGGCAGGGGCCTCCTCCAGGACTGGGCACCTGGGTGAGATTTTCAGGAGTAGCCACAGAATTTAGAAACCCGTGCCACAAAATGAGCCAGGCAGCTGAGAGTTAATGTTTTATGGGAGTTACAGGCCTACAAGAATTAGTCATGCATCTGGCCACACCAGCTGGTGTCCAGCAGAGGAGTCAGACACTGAAGTGCTTCTGAAGAGCTCCTGAGGTAGTTGTTGGTGTGATAAGGAATCTGAGCCACTCTGTAAGCCTGGTGTCAGTGGTACCTCAGCTCCAAAAATGCTGCCTTGTGTCTCAAACTAGGACAATAGGCAAATTTACCTCCTGGAAGGAAGGAATTCACACCAAACCCAAAACCTTCTCTCTCAGGCTTTATGCTCTTGGTGGAAATCAGCCCCTCTGCAGTGTTAGCAGCCACTCTCTCCAACCCAGAGGCTTTGGGCACTTCCAGCTGCATTTAGAATGGTTTGGGTTGGCAGGGACCTTAAAGATCACCCCCTTCCACCCCTTGCCATGGGCAGGGATATGTTCCACTCATGCAGGTTGCTCCAAGCCCTGAAATCTGAGATGCTGATGTGAGTGTTGAGTGATTTCTCCATCTCCTTGCTCATTTCCCTGCTCTGCACCTCTGAGCCCATGCAGCAGCAAACAGCACAAAACACCCAGCTGGGTGCCACAGGGAAGCAGGGTCTGGTCTGGACTGGCAGATCTTCCTTTGCTGAGTGCCCCAAAGAGCAGTGAGCACACACAGCCCCCTCCTCTGAGACCCTGGAGCCTGCAGGACTCGGGCTGGGGAATTATCGTTATTACAGGTAATTTATTAAAAACAGGAAATGCTTTAAAAAAAAAAGAGGAAGAGCCATTTCCATGAGAACAAGATCTTC
Source organism: Agelaius phoeniceus (assembly GCF_051311805.1). Taxonomy (NCBI): domain Eukaryota; kingdom Metazoa; phylum Chordata; class Aves; order Passeriformes; family Icteridae; genus Agelaius; species Agelaius phoeniceus. Next base: position 3,768,733 of record NC_135293.1, read on the forward strand.
TAGTGTTAGGCAGCAATTGCCAAAAGCTGTAAACAAGGCCTGTGGAAGGCTGTAAATCCACATGCCTCACACCCCTGGGAGCTCTTTAATTGCTCTGAGGGAGCAGGACATGCTCGGAGAGGCTGCTTATCTCCAGCCCTCTGCAGGCAGATATGGATGCTCCAGCCCAGGCACTGGCACTGGAGGCAGCCTGGGTGATAAAGGATCACAGGAGGTGAAACTGGCTCATGCTCTGAGCCGAGTTCCGTGTTCCCAACCTGCCTGACACGGTTCATGGAAGTGCTGCCTCTCATTTTGCCACTCCTGTACATTTAGCTGGAATATGTGAGCCCTGTGTGGGACTTAGCCCGGCTGGCAGCAGAGCTGCAGGACTGGTATAACAGGATCTCACAGATCTGGGCTGTGAAGGAGCTCTGCCAGAGTTTTCTCACTGGGAATCAACCCCACACACACAACACAGAAATGCCCCTGACCCCAGCAGGTTTCAGGGAGCAACCATTGCAAGCAACAAAACTCCCCCGATTCACCTGAAGCTCAGAGCACACTCCCCACACCAGCACCCTCCAGCACCAGGAGGTTCAGAGGAGCGAGGAGGAGGAAAGAAAGCAGGGATGTCCCATGCTGTGTGTGTGTCCCCAAGCAGCTCCTGGGTGCCTGGAAGCAGCCCCAGCCTCCCCAGGGCACTCACGGTGTTGTAGTACTCCGCGATCACCGCCGAGCGCACGAAGTTGCTCTCGCACCAATCCACCTCGGCACTCTGGTAGGAAAAAATGCTCGGCATCCTCAGCACCCTGGGGAAAAGGAGAGCAGCAGGTCAGTGGTGGGCACAGGGGAGGACAGGGCTGCACACCCAAAGGGGACCCTGCTCCTCACACGTGTGGCTGCAGCACAGCGCCTTACCCAGCTACCAAGGGCTCATCTTCTCCCCAACACACATCTTACTGCTCAGCAGTTCCTATTTCCCCTCGATGCAGGAGCTGCAAATTGCCCCAGAAAATGCTCTTGGACTCTGAGGATAGTCAGCAATCCATGGCATTAACATCTCTTGCCAGGTGCTGTTGCTGTCACATTTCTCTTCCCCATTTCAGCCCAGTCCTGGTCACCTCATCTTCTCCCTTCTCCTCACTTTCTTTATGACTCAGACCTTCCTGCCAGGAAGACTTCCCTGTGCTCTGTGAGTTACCTCTGGGGAGTGGACAGCCATGAGAGGTTGGTGCTCATTGGTTCTGTTCTCCACTGTCGCTCCTCAGCATCTTCCCAAGGGCTGGAACTCGGCTCGTGGGAGCTCAGGCCTGGAGCACCAGCACAGACCCTGGGCATTGCTGGAGTCCTGGGGCACTGGGAGCACTGGGAGCACTGGGAGGTGCCTCTTTCCTCTGAATTGGGTTGCACTCGGGGTGCACTCCCAGGCAAAGTCCACCCTGGTTTACCAGTGAAGGGGTTGGAGCGGGTTCTCCACTGCCAGCCCCAGCCTCTGGCAGCACTGCAGCTACAAATGGGACTCCAAACAAAAACAAAGTCTCACCTTCTGCCTGTTTCCCCCCCCCCATGTTAAAGACTTTCCTGTCCTCGTTGTTTCTCAGCACTTTCATTAATTTGAAAAAGCAGTTCTGATCTTATTTTCATCAGAAGTTTCCTATTTGCTATATTTTTTTTTTTCAGATCCTTGAGACTTTAGGGCTGTTATTGAAGACAGGTGCCAACCTTAGAGGCATCTGGAAGCACCCCCAAACCCATGGTATCTGGATTTTTGGTACAAAACAGAGACAGGAATTCCCTGGAGCTGAGCAGTTCAGTCCCTGGATGCTGTGTGGGACTAACCCAGCCAGCTGTGCTGCTCCAGCCCTGCAGAGTGAGCAGGTTTGGGGTGACACCAGGCAGGTGACACTGCCTCAGTGGCACCTCTGAGCTCCTGAGACACTGGTGGCAAACAGCTTTTCTTTGAGAACCTTTTCATCTCTAATGCAGGGAAGGGAAGTTTGTCTCAAACCCTCTCATCAGTCAATGATGTCCTTGAGTAGAAATTCCCCATTTGCAGCAGGGTGAGCTGAGCCACCACCGTGTCCACTGGGTGTGCAGCAGGGTGAGGCTCCCACAGCTGCCTCTGCCTCCCTTCCCAAGCAGTTCAAAGGGAGGGAACACAGGAGTGGAACACAAACGAGCTCTTCTGCAGCTCCTGCTCCGACCAGACCGACCGACTCGAGGCTCAGCTCCGCTCTAACCATGGCCTCTCCTTAATCCAGGCTGGCTGCTCCCCAGAGCAGCTGAGATCACAGCCACAGGAGGCCAAGAGGTGGCAGGCAGAACGGTTTGAGGGCTGACTCTTCCCTCTGCTGGGTTTCCATGTGCTCCTTCACACCCCAGGGACTCTCTCCTCATCCCTCATCGCTTCTACAGCGATGCAAGGTGAAAAAACAACTGGAGCCAGGATGGCAAATCCCAGCTCATGGATAAAGGGATGTCAGTGGAGAGATGGTGAAGGGATGGAGAGGCAGAAGAAGGAGAAGAAGGAGGAGAAGAAGGAGGAGAAGGAGAAGCAGAAAAATGGGAGCAGTGATGGAGTGCCCAGCACTGGCTGCTGGTGTCTCCTCCCAGCCTGGCTTACCTGTGATCCCTGGATGGACCAGCACTGCTTCCACACGCTCTGGGAGCTCCAAGGTTTCCAGCAAAGCTGGAGCAGCAACCTGCCCTGCCTCTCTAGCTCCGGAGGAATGCCCACAGTGTGAGCTCACCGCCAGCAGCCGCCAGAAAATCCCCTCTCTCTGTCCCTAGGGAAAGAGTTGGGATGGGACAGGAGTCATGTGCAGCCTCCAGGCAAAGCTGGGTCCCCACAGGAAACATTTTGGCTGGAGGGGTTTATATCCGTGCCCCCAGATGGGCAGGGGCAGGGAGGCAGGGCAGGGAAGCGTGAGCTGGAAGGGTTGGAGGAGCAGGGGTGGAAATGCAGCCTGAAATCATCCCAGTGCCCCCGGGCAGGCTCCCTGCGCAGGCGCACGCACCTGGACCTGGCCCTGCTTCTCCCAGGGGAGGGAACATCCACAGAACATCCACACAAACTGCCCTGCACAAGGACAAAACCCAGGGCAAGGGTTTCCACCAGAAAGTGTGGAGCGAGGTGGTGCTGCCTATTTCAGGATTTAAATTCAAGCTGCTTCTCAGCTTCTTCCCCAAATGCTGTTTTATTATTATCAAAAAGAAGGTTGTTATCAGATCTCACTTCTTCTAGCAGGTTTATTTTGTTGTTTAGTTAAAGAACTATCAGAACAGGACACCTTTGGGTGACTGCTTTGCAAATATTTTCCTCCTGGACCTCATTCAGGCGTTCAAGAAATTTGGCAGCAATTAAACTTTTCCCCCCCAAAACAACATTTTTTCCCTCCGTGTAGAGCTGAGAGAAGTATGTTGTTTTCTTAAACATGAAACTTATTATTTGGCCACTGCTTCCTGGTGGAGACACCACAGGCAGGGTGAGACCAAGCTTTGAGGTGTCCTTGTCCCTGTTCCTGTCCCTGTTCCTGTCCTTGTCCCTGTGCTTTCTGAAGAGTAGAGATCAAGCTTTGCCATGGGGAGAAGCTCTTTGGGAATTTCAGCCATTTATTTTGCTACTCCTATGAAAAAGAGCATCCCTGGGAGACCTGGGCTGTGCCAGGGCTTACAAAAGCCTCACAAATCCACCTGGCTTTGGAAATGAGGGTAATTAGCACGGCAGCAGCAGCTGGTGTTGCACCATGGTGGAGCCTCCGTTACCTGTCACCAAGGCCAGGCTCAGTGTCCTTCTAGGACAAGCTTGGGGCAGAGGATCCGAGGGGATCCCACAGAGCTGCCCCCACCCCTGGATGGTGAAGGGATCTGGGATGGGTTTGCTTTTTCTTCACTTGGAACTCTCAATGGACTCTGCAGGCACCGAGCTCCCAGGCTGAAAGGAGCTCCCCAGTTCCTCAGGGAATCTTGCCACAGACATCTTTTATGCAAAATCCTTTCTTTAGGATTGTTCCTCCTGAGGAGCTGAGAGGCTTCAAGAATAAAATGTAAACAATGATTATCTGCTGTTGTGGAATGCAACAGGTGCATCTGGGATTGGTTCATGTTGGATGTTTATAATTAATGGCCAATCACAGCCCAGCTGGCTTGGACAGAAAATCTGAGACAGAGCCTTTGTTATCATTCTTTTCTATTCTATTCTCAGCCAGCCTTCTGATGAAACCTTTCTTCTATTCTTTTAGTATAGTTTTAATGTAATATATATAATAAAATAATAAATCAAGCCTTCTGAAACATGGAGTCAGATCCTCATCTCTTCCCTCAGTCTGAGACCCCTGTGAGCACGGTCACAGAATCTCAGTGAGAAACAAGTGCTGCCTTGCCCATCCCACTGGGAAGGTGGCAGAGATGGATTTGGGAGGAAGATCCCACACAGGTGATGCCTGGTCTGTGTGAACATCTTTGAAAAGAATGAGTTTTGCCACCCCAAAACCTCTGGGGTGAGTGAAGCGTCCAAGCATCCCTGCTACATCCTGTGCCAGCAGTGGGTAAATAACTGGGGAGGGTGTCATGGCTCTGCACCTCCCCTGATTCATCAAGAACTAGGTCATAAAGGGAGCTTGGTTTCCTGCTGAGTCCTCACTCCACACTCCTGCTAATGTTTACATCCTCCTGCCTGTGGTCAGCAGGGCCTGGGATGCTGAGGATGCTGAGGATGCTGAGGATGCTGAGGATGCTGAGGATGATGAGGATGATGAGGGTGGGCTGGGGACAGGAGGGTGCCCAGGGTGAAACTTCTGGGCCTTGTGAGAGTAACACAGAGACCACACAGTGCTGGCTCTGCTGAGGCCCCACCTCAAACCCTGGGGGGAGATTTGGGCTCCTCGTGACAAGAAGGACCTGGAATGTGTCCAGAGAATGGAACAGAGCTGGGGAAGGGTCTGGAGCACCAGGAGGGGCTGAGGGAGCTGGGAAGGGGCTCAGCCTGGAGAAAAGGAGGCTCAGGGGGGCCCTTGTGGCTCTGCACAGCTCCTGACAGGAGGGGACACTTGGGGGGCTCAGGCTCTGCTCTCTGGCAACAATCAACAAGAGGAAACAGCCTCAAGTTGCTCCAGGGGAGGTTTAGATTGGAAATTAGAGGCTTTTTCTTCACAGAAAGATTGTAAAGCAATGTAATGGGCTGCCCAGGGCAGTGATGGAGTCACCATCCCTGGGGGTGCTCAAAAGTAGCGTGGATGTGGCACTTGGGGACATGGGGCAGCGATGAACTCAGTGGCAGCGCTGGGCTGAGGGTTGGGCTTGAGCATCTTAAGGGTTTTTCCAGCCTTAAGGACTCTGAGACTCTAAACCTCCCTGTATGTGAAAATTCTTTCTTTTAAAGCTTCCCTGGAGTCCTCACTCCTTGCTGGGCCCTGCTGCCTCCTCCTCACCTGGCTCCTCTCCATGTCCTCAGCTCTGTGCAGCTCAGTGACACAGGGACTGTCCTGTCCCCTCAGCTGCTCCCTTCCTGCTCCTGGCCCTCTTGCAAAGCCCCACATCCCAGGGTTTAACCTGGGCAGCCTCATCCAAGCCCCACATCCCAGGGTTCAACCTGGGCAGCCTCATACAAGCCCCACATCCCAGGGTTTAACCTGGGCAGCCTCATCCAAGCCCCACATCCCAGGGTTTAACCTGGGCAGCCTCATCCAAGCCCCACATCCCAGGGTTTAACCTGGGCAGCCTCATCCCAGTGAGACAGAGTAGATGAGGCTGTGCAGGTTAAACCCTGTCCTGTGTCACAAAGCCTGGCACACGCCCTGGTTGTGTCCCACAGCTTATTAAAGATTCTATTTGCAGTTGGTGACTACTTAAAGATCACATCTTACTAGTGATGGTCTGCATTTTGTTTTATTTTCTGTAGAATTCTGGGTTTTTTGGTTTTTTTTTTCTGGTTTTTTTTTTTTTTTTGTATCATATTGGACAGTAATTAAGGGTTTCTTTCTGCTTTCTTGGATTTCTTTCAAGATCTTTAGTAGGTCTTGGTGCTTAATTAATTGTTGTGGAGTTTTTGGCTATCTCTGCAAAACACCAGCTCCTTTTCCTCTCTGTCCCCCCTGGGGCAGGCTCTGGGTACCAAGGCTCTCACTGGGACAGCTGAGAGCAGGCAGTGGAACCACAGAATCCAGAGGGTTTGGGTTGGAAGGGACATGAAAACCCACCCAGTGCCACCCCCTGTGCACCTGCCACTCTCCCAGGGTGTCCCAAGCCTTGTCCAACTGAGGGATGGGGCAGGAGCTTCACAGGAGCTGGACCAGCTCAGGGCCCAGCTGGCAGCTGACCATATAATATAATATATATATATATATATTTATATAATATAAATTAAATATTTAATCCATTTAAATATCAGGATATTGAATCAATTTAATTTTATTGCTGTGTGCCCCCAAGCCATGCTGGGCAGGCAGTTCTGCTGCTGCTGCTGCCAAAAACTGGGACAAGGGGACTCTGGCAGATGAGTTTGGGAAAATCCAGTTGCTTAACTCAAGGCTGGTCCTACCTGCTCCATCCTGGGGCACTTTGGATTGAGATTTCCACCCAAACTGCTGCTGCTGAGGAGGGATTTTTTTAAGAGATACCAATTACAGCCACTGTGGTTCAGGGCCACGTGTGTTTATTTATTCCTTGGCTGCTGTGGGCAGAGGGGCAGCAGAGCAGGGCAGGGAGGATGAGGCTGGGAGTGCTGGCATCCCACATTGCCACTGCTGTTGGCTCAGCAGAGTGAGTCAGAGCCCCGGGGTGGATGGAGACAAATGACTTTGCTCCATCCTCAGAGGGCGAGTCAGGAAGGGAATTCAGGCATTTGGGCTCCTTGCTGCCCCTGTCCATGCCCAGGGAGGCCCTGGAGCTGCCTGGACAGGCTCCATCCCACTGCCATCCTCAGCTTTTGCTACTTCAAATCCAGAGCTGCAATTTCCTGCTTCCAGGTACAAAACCACAGGCAGGCGACCTGGGAGCTTTGCTAATGCTGAACAGTCAGATAATCCCTCTCCTTGCTGGCTCCAAAGGGCAGGAATCTGTCCTCTGCCTGGCTGTGGGAAGCTGTTTCACAAATTGTGGTCAGGAAGAAATAACAAGAGCAGCAGGAGAGGTGCTGCTGCTGGATGTGCCAAATGGGAACATTTGCCTCCTTGGCTGCCTCAGAGCCCCTCAGGAGCAATGTCCCCACTCCTTTCCCTTCTGCAGAGCTGCAAATATCTCTGTGCTTCCTCACCAGGCTCCAGGCAACCAAAATCCAGCAGCAGCAGGAGCAGCAAAGGCAGGAGCACCCCACGCCAGGTGTGGCTTTGGAGCCTCCAGTGCCTGAAACACCTGCTGGGTGCAACCCCTTGTGCAAGTCAGCCTCCACAAGCCTTGTCAGGCCCCACAGCGCTGCTCTCAGGCCCAGGAGAGATTCCCCAGCCATCCCTCAGCACTGAGCAATGTCCCTGAGCAATCCTGCACTGCAGGCAGGATGCCATACCAGGCAGCCCAGGAGGCTTTGTCAATCTGAGCACCCCGGGCTTGTTTTGAAATCCTGGCGGGTTTCAAAGCAAATGCCATAATTGCTGATGGTGACAGTGAGAACAGGAGTGATTAAAGGACATTCTCCCAGTGCTGTCATCTGTCACATGTGCCTCCAGCACTGCGAGGTGTGAGGAGAGGCTGGGCCTTGTGTAACTCCCTGGGAGCCGCTGGGCCTGCAGGGGCTGAGCACAGCCCTGCCCCACTCTGCTCTTCATGAAGAATAAAATCTCTAAATCAGGAGATTTAATCAAGAATCACCTTATTCTTGGCCATGAACAGCCCTGCCCCACTCTTCATGAAGAATAAAATATCTAAATCAGGAGATTTAATCAAGAATCACCTTATTCTTGGCCATGCACAGCCCTGCCCCACTCTCCTCTTCATGAAGAATAAAATATCTAAATCAGGAGATTTAATCAAGAATCACCTTATTCTTGGCCATGCACTGCCCTGCCCCACTCTGCTCTTCATGAAGAATAAAATCTCTAAATCAGGAGATTTAATCAAGAATCACCTTATTCTTGGCCATACACAGCCCTGCCCCACTCTTCATTAAGAATAAAATATCTAAATGAGGAGATTTAATCAAGAATCACCTTATTCTTGGCCATGCACAGCACAGCCTGGGCTTTCTCAGCCACTGGGCTGCCTGGAGTCCCAGATGATTTTGGGTTTAGCAGCCACAGATTTTTGGAGTCCCAGAAGGTTTTGGGTTTACCTTGCCCAGGGATGCTCTCATTCCAATGTTTCTCCTGCAAAAACCCAGGATTTTAGAACAAACTCTGTGAATTAGGGGCAAGTGTAGCTCTGACTGAGCAGTGCTGAGGGAGGCTCCTCTCACCAAACCTAACCCCTGCAGCCAGCAACTTCTCACCTTTATTACATAAAATCCTCAAAGAGTTTGAGTTGGAGGAACCTTGCAGCCCATCTCATCCCCATGGGCAGGGACACGTACCCCAGGCTGCTCCTGGCCTTGAGCCCTTCCAGGATGGGACATTTTCTGGAATGCTGTTTTAGGGTGACGTTATGATGCTTGTATCCCCATCCATGTGTTCTGTTTATGCTGGATGTTATCTTCTGTGCCTTTAAGAGTGGCTCTGAAGAGTGAAAGTTTTATTTGGGTTTTCTTATCAGCCTGGTGGGACACAGAGACAGGGCAGTACATGGTGCTGCTTTTGCTTTTTTGCTTTTGTTTTTCACTTTGCCCTCTCGCTCTTGCTTCTGCTCATTCGTTAGTTTAGCTAAACGGTCCAAATTTCTTCCTGGACTGTTTCTCCTTTCCTCTTATGAACCAACTTGAACCTGCTCTGGACTGGGACCTGGGAACACCGAGAGTTTGCCCCTTGTGGCTGCAGCAGCTGCCCCAGCACTGGAGGGACTGAGAACAGAGTGACCACCCCTGAGAGAGACTTTCTGACTTTGTCATCTTTGTCAGAGCAGTGTCACCCAGTCTCGGGTTGCTGTTGATATTTGCTGCCCCAAGATGTGCAGGATGTCTCTGCTTCAGCCTGCACAACTGAAGAATGAGTCTGGACTCTTCACTTTTCGGTCTTGAAGTTGTTTATTAATTCTTATCTATAAAATTTTCTTTCTGCCCAGCCGAGATCTGCTCAGCAGGGCAGCCACAGGCACTCTGACCACCCCTGAGGGGGTGTTGTCTTTTTATACTACAAACTACATATAACATATTTACACTTAATTCCCAATACCTATCACCTATGTTAGACAGTGCACTTCTACTGTAAACCAATCCCAAAGTGCCAACAGCACTGCAGAAAATGGAGAACAAGAAGAAGAAAGAAGAAGAAAGGCTGGACACACCCAGATTGCTCCATCTTGTCCCCATAACCCCCATACCAAAAATTCTAAAATCTACATTTTCACCCTGTGAATATTTTATTATTACACCATTGAAACCTGTTTGTCTTTCATGTCCTCATACAAAGCTGGTAACTTGCTCCAGGGGTCACAATCAAACCCCCAGGTGTTCTGGGCTGTGTGCCAGGGTCTCTGAGCCCCCTGACAGGGTTCTCGGCAGCTCTGGACATGCAGAGGGATGTGCTGAGTTCCAACAATCCAGTGTTGTTCATTCTGTGTGCTGGGGGGTGCTGTGCCTGTTAAATAAACAAGTTCTTTCCACTTGTCTCCACAGAATTCTTCCTGAACCAGTTAAAGAAAGAGCCGTGTAAATTTGCTTACTAGAAAAGCCCCCGCCCTTTAGAGATTCTCCACCAAATTTGCCCTAAACCAGGACAAATGTTAACTCTGAAGAGATGTGAAAAAAATGCAAGGGGATGCAGAGAAAGTTCCTTTTTGATGCCAGCAAGGGGGGCTCTTTACAGACACGAACGAGATGGGGCTGCTATGGAAAGTGCTTCGAGCTGTTTGTTTTTCAGCATCAGTCTCATTACATGATTATGGCAATGGGAAGATGCCAGCAGCTCACATTTCAGGCAGCAGGCTAAAAAACTTAGTTACAACTTACTTTATAAGCTTCTTGACCAATTACACAAAGCAAAAGGACATTGACAGTAGTTCTATCTAATCACCAGAAGCACACGTGCCTTTGGTTAAAACAATGCTTTCCCCAAACCCCTCTAATTGTCCCTCTAGTTTTGTAAATTCCCACACCTTTTTGCTCGGGCTGAGCCTGCAGCTCCCCACCCCAGCTGGCAGCAGCTCAGAGCAGGAGCTGTGCTGTCCCACGCTGCAATCCCAGAGTGGTGCAAAGACCTGGCAGGAGACCCCGGTGGTTTGTGCAAGTGCTGGGAGAGGTTTGGTAGCAGAGCCTCAGCAAGCAGCCCTGGGAACCTGAGACTTCTTCGGGCAGGGCTGGGTCTGAGCTCTCAAGGAGGAGCCCCCAGCCCCTCTGTGCTCCCTGTTCTGCTGGGCAGAGGGCAGGAGCTGCTGCCTCTGCTTCAGGAGGGGAATTAGAGCCTGAGGAAGGCAGACACAGGTTTGCCTCCTGCCCCATCTTCTGGTGGTCAGTGATTTAATACTTCCTTAGCTGGAGGTCCTGGGCCATCCTGTAACCTGTCAGGACAGGCCAGTCCTGCCCATGCTTATCTGAGCCTTTTAAAGATAATTTTTGTGGTCATATTCTACAGCAGCAAGGTTGTGTTTAATTAGGTGCTGGCTGGAAAAGCACCTCCTCTTAGAATCCTGGATTGGTTTGGATTGGAAATGACCCAAAAAAGCTTCCAGTTCCATCCTACTGCCATGGCAGGGACCCCTTCCACTGTCCCAGGCTGCTCCAGGCCCTGTCCAGCCTGGCCTTGGACAGAGATCCAGGGTCAGTCACAACCCCTGACACCCTGTGCATCTTGGGCCAAGGCCTCACCACCCTCACAGGAAAGGATTTTCCCCCAATATCCCATCTAACCCTGCCCTGTGGCAGTGTAAAACCGGTGTCCCCTTGCCTATCTGCTGCCTGACTGGGAGCCCTTCCCTCCTGGAATGGGAAATCCCAAGAAGTTGTTCCCTGTTCCCACCTTCCAGGCATCCCCTGAGCCTCCATGTCACAGACATCTTTTATGGAAAATCCTTTCCTTAGGATTTTTCTTCCTGAGGAGCTGAGAGGCCTCAGGAACAAAATGTAACCAATGGTTATCTGCTGCTGTGGAATGCAACAGGTGGGTCTGGGATTGGTCTCATGTGGTTGTTTCTAATTAATGGCCAATCACAGCCCAGCTGGTTCGGACAGAGAGTCCGAGACAGAGCCTTTGTTATCATTCTTTGCTATTCTATTCTTAGCCAGCCTTCTGATGAAATCCTTTCTTCTATTCTTTCAGTATAGTTTTAGTGTAATATATCTCATAAAATAATAAATCAAGCCTTCTGAACCATGGAGTCAGATCCTCATCTCTTCCCTCAGTCTGAGCCCCCTGTGAGCACGGTCACACCTCTCCATCCCACCCTGCTCACTCCCAGTGCACATCCCTGAGCCTTGGGGAGTTTCCCATCTCTGTTCAGAGCAGCACATCCCATCCCAGCTGCTTTCCAGCTCTGTCTCCCTACACAAATAAAGGAAGGTGGGTATTTGGGACTCTCTCCCTTTTGGAAACACAAGATTGGTGTGAGTGCCTTGAGGGCACAGAGGGGCTGCTGGGACAGGGACATGGTGACACCTTGAAGAGCCACTGGGGAGAGTTTGTCACCCAAAGAGGCAAAGCCCGAGTGCAGGGGGGTGCAGGAATGTCCCTGGGCATTTCCCCTTTGTGCACATTCCATAGGAAGGTCCTGATGCCTTTTCCAGGGTTGTGCTGATCCTTGTGCCCAATTCTCAGGGCTGCCCCTGATGCCTCAGGTTTGAGCTTTTCTATGTTTCAGGTTCTGTGCTGCTTTAGTGGGTGGGTCTGGGCCTTATATCAGGGGATGGTGAGCTCTGTGCACAGAACAGGGAGACAAAACAATTCCTGCTCCAGCTGGGGACCAAGGACAAATGATCCAAATCTCAGCCCAAGAGCACAAACAACGTGGGCTGGAGAGAGAAAAACAAGGATGGGACTGCATGGGCTGGGGCTGGAATTGGACAATGAACTCCAATATGCAAATGGAGCAGAACTGATCAAAGTGAGATGTGACCAGTTGTGCATTTTGGGACCATTTTGGTTCATCTTGGGCTCAGCCCTGGCTGGGCTCTTGTGCTGCCCAGGGTGGATCCATTGAGGCCTCCTAATAAATCCCTGCTTTATTCTTTAGCTCTGTCTATTCTCTGTTCTAGCTCAGCCTTCACAAGGCACCACCCCAGGGACACTGGGGATCACCAAACAGGAATCACAGAGTCCCTGGGCTTGGAAAAGCCCTCTCAGGCCATCAAGTCCAACCACCAACCCAGCACTGGCAAGGCCACTGGTAAACCTTGTCCCCAAGTGCCACCTCCACAGGTTTTTTGAACACTTTCAGCCATGGTGACTCCATCACTTCCCAGAACAACCTGGACACCTTTTCCATGAAGGAACTCTTCCTAATACCCAATTTGAACTTCCCCTGGTACAATTGATGGGCCAACAGGTGGAGATGGGCCAAACTCTGTGGAGGTGATGTTTGGGAGCACTCCTTTTGCTGAACATCCACCCTTGCCCTGCAGAAATGTTTCCTTCCTCCATTTAATAACTTCCCAATTCTTCACTACCTTGTTACTCTTTTAATTCCTGCCTCTCCCTGCAGGAACTAAAACCCATCTCCAGCTAATAAAACCAATGAATCCCAAGAGTTTGAGTCTTCAGGCAACTCCTAGGTGAAGCTGAAAGGACTCCAAATAACCCCTGGCTGCTGCAACTCCCTTGATTTCCTGCTTGCATCAGGATGGAGTTTGGCACCACAACAGCTCCAGGGTGTGAAATCAGCCCTGTGGAGGATGTGCCCACCCCATGCCAGCTCTGGAGGGTTACAGGGGAGACTGCAGAAGGTGCAGGAGGGAGCCTGGAGCTGTTTCCCAAGCCCAGCTGGACCCTGAGCAGCTCCTGCCTGCCAGGAATTCTCCCACACCCTGGGAGGGAGGGTGAGAGCCTTGCACAAGGCTGGTGACAGAGGAGGAGGAGGAGGAGGAGGAGGCTGCTCTGGCCTCCAGGCTGAGCCTGTGCCTATCTCCCCTGTTGTTGAGACTGGGAAACTGGAATGGGAGCTGGGAGAGGGAGCCATCCCACCCACAGTGTGCCTCTCCCTGTGCTGCTCTTTCCCAGAGACAGAGGTTTCCCAAATCTCATTTTCATGTCCTGAACTCTCCCTGTGCTGCTCTTTCCCAGAGACAGAGGTTTCCCAAATCTCATTTTCATGTCCTGAACTCTCAGTGCAGGCAGGGAGCAGAGCACAGCAGCCCCCTCGTGCTCTGGGACCAGGGAGGTGATGAGGAGGAGCTCCAGCTCGCCCAGGGATGCTCTCACTCCAATGTTTCTCCTGCAAAAAAACCAAGATATTAGCACAAACTGTAATTAGGGGCAGTGCTGTGCAAGTGTCTTGGTTTGGAAAGACAGGAGTCTGCTAAGGAAGGCAGGAGCCTCCCCTGAAATGGAGAATGTGAACCCTCCCCACCCCTCTGAATTGCTATAAATTTTAAATTAAGGGGCTCTCAGGCAAAAAATATGGGAGCAGGAAATAACAGTTCTTTAATAGGGAAGGAAAAATAAAAGGATAAAATAAACAATGCAGTGAACTAGAACAACACTGCCAGAGTCAGAACCCAACCTGACACCCTGTGGGTCAGGGTGCTGGCAGCAGAACCATTGGAATTGTGGCTCAGCCCTCCTGCAGTGTCAGGGGTGGCTCTGCTGGAGCAGGGATCCTGGAGAAGGGTGGAATCTTCCTCTGGAGATCCAGTGGCAGAGGCAGCTGCTGTTCCTCTGGGGAATCCAGTGCAGAAGCCGTGCTGGTGTTCCAGAATCTTCAGATTATATCCAGGCAGGAATGTTTGAAATCTCTAGATTATATCCAGTTAGGAATGCTCCCTCTGGGCTCACATCTCCCATGGGATGCTGTAGTTCTTATCAGCCATGCAGGGACATTCAATGGCTGTTATCAGCAGGTGTCCCCTCCCCAGGGAGGTGTGATTGTGGTCACTCAGAGAGAGAGATCAGGCAAACTGCCCACTTGACAAAGGTAATCTGCCATACTGATGGCAATGGAAAACATCTTGCATTGCAATCTTCAACAACAGGGAGCAAACACAGAAATCCTGATTTTTTCCTCCCTGTTCGCAGAAATTCTCCAGACAAGTGCAAGCCCAGGCCAGAGAAGGGCAGGACCTCAGGGTTCAGCTGTCCTTGGCCATGCTGAGCTGAAATGTCATGAGCTGGCTGAGATGCAGCTGGAGCACAGCTCAGGTGGCAGCAAAGTGGTGCAGGACAGGACAGGGTGATGCGAGTGCTGCTTCAAACCCCATTTGAGAGCTGTAAACCCCAAAGTGAGGACATTGAGGATGCTACATGCAGAGAGCTCCTGCCTGTTTGCTTGAATGTGCCATAATCCTGGACTGAGGTGCTCTTTGGGGTCCCTGAAAATGCCATCCCAGCAGCTGCAGCATTCTTTAACCCTAATCAGGGGTTAAAGAGGCGCCTGGAATCCATTTCCCACCTGTGTGAGCTCCTTGGGATGGGGATTTCTCTGTGTTGTTTCCTTGACAGGGGATCCAGAGCCCCTTGGCAGGAATTGCCATTGTGCTCGTTCCTGCTGTTACTGTCTGGCTGAGCTGAGGGACATTGCAAAATCAGTAATTAATTATTAACTAATTGTTGCAAGTCTTGCAAACGGCCTGGAAGGTTCTGGGGGAACAGGAGGTTTCTCTGTGTTGGTTCCTTTACAGGGGATCCAGAGCTCCTTGGCAGTGCCACCAGGAATTGCCATTTTGCTTGTTCCTGGTGTTACTGCTGGGTCTGAGGGACGTTATAAAATCAGTAATTAATTATTAACTAATTGTTGTAAGTCTTGCAAACGGCCTGGGAGGTGCTGGGGGCAGCTGGAGGTGACAACTCCGTGTGCAGGTGAGGTGGGGACAGTGCCCTATCAGTGCCCCTGGGCTGGCACTGCTCAGGTCCTGGGGACAGTTTGGGCTCCTCATGACAAGGAGGGGCTGGAGAGTGTCCAGGGAAGGGTCTGGAGCCCCAGGAGAGGCTCAGGGAGCTGGGAAGGGGCTGAGCCTGGAGCAAAGGAGGCTCAGGGGGCCCTTGTGGCTCTGCACAGCTCCTGACAGGAGGGGACAGCCAGGGGGGGCAGGCTCTGCTCCAGGGAACAGGGACAGGAGCAGAGGGAACAGCTCAGGTTGGGCAAAAAGGGATTGGGATACAGGGTAAAGGGATTAGGGTATGGGGAAAAGGGATTGGGGTACGGGGGAAAGGGGATTGGGGTACGGGGAAAAGGGATTGGGGTACGGGGGAAAGGGGATTGGGGTACGGGGAAAAGGGATTGGGGTAGAGAAAAGGGGATTGGGGTATGGGAATTGGGGTACGGCTAAAGGGGATTAGGGTACAGAAATTGGGGTACAGGAAATGGGGTTGGGGCATGGGGAAAGGGATTGGGGTTTGGGAAAAGGGATTGGGGTAGAGAAAAGGGATTGGGGTATGGGAAAGGGGATTGGGGGGCAGGAAAAAGGATTGAGGTATGGGGAAATGGAATTGGGGTAGAGAAAAGAGATTGGGGTATGGGGGAAAGGGGATTGGGGTACGGGGAGGGGGATTAGGGTATGGGGAAATGGGATTGGGGTATGGGAATTGGGGTACGGCTAAAGGGGATTGGGGTATGGAAATTGGGGTACAGGAAATGGGATTGGGGTATGGGGAAAGGGATTGGGGTATGGGAATTGGGGATTGGGGTACGGGGAGAGGGATTGGGGTAGGGAAAAGGGATTGGGGAACAGGAAAGGGAATTGGGGTATGGGAAAAGGGATTGGGGTAGAGAAAGGGGATTGGGATATGGGAAAGGGGATTGGGGGGCAGGGAAAAGGGATTGGGGTATGGGGAAAGGAGATTGGGATACAGGGCAATCCAGGTATAGGACAACCCCATCTCACCCCTGCCATGGCAGGGACACCTTCCACTGTCCCAGGGGAGGGTCAGGTTGGAAATGGGAAAATCCCTTCCCAGGAAGGCTGGGCAGGCACTGGCACAGCTGCCAGGGCAGTGCTGGAGTCCCCAAGCCCGGAGATGCTCAAAAGCAGCGTGGAGAGGGGAACTGGGGTGCTGGGCAAGGGGGAATTGAGTACATGGGGAAAAGGGGATCTGGGGATGGTGGCACTTGGGGACAGGGCCTGGTGGTGACTGTGGTGGTGCCGGGTTAATGGTTGGACTCTACAGCTCCTGTTTGGGGACACTGGTGCCACCCAGACCCTTGGGGCGCCTCCACCTCATCCCGAGTCACAAAAAGGCACCTGAAGGTTGCACATCCCACACTGGCAGTCCCCAACTGTCTCCATCTGTCCCATTTATTTCACCTGTCCCACCTGTCCCTCACTTGTCTGCCCTGTCCCACCTGTCCCCACCTGTCCCACCTGTCCCACCTGTCTCCCCTGTCCCACCTGTCCCCACCTGTCCCACCTGTCCCTCACTTGTCCCACCTGTCCCACCTGTCCCCACCTGTCCCCACCTGTCCCCACCTGTCTCCCCTGTCCCCACCTGTCCCCACCTGTCCCCACCTGTCCCACCTGTCCCTCACTTGTCCCACCTGTCCCCACCTGTCCCCACCTGTCCCCACCTGTCCCTCACTTGTCCCACCTGTCCCCACCTGTCCCCACCTGTCCCATCTGTCCCCACTTGTCCCATCTGTCCCCACTTGTCCCACCTGTCCCCACCTGTCCCACCTGTCCCACCTGTCTCACCTGTCCCAGGTGCATCTCCAGGACCCTCCCATGTCCCAGCAGTGCCCAGTGCTGGATGCCACCTTTGGGGAGGCTGGCGCTGCCCACTGGGCACACGTCAGTGCTGGGGAGTTTGGGGGTGCCTGGGTGGGATTGGGCGGATTTTAGGGGATCCTGATGGAGTTTTTGGGGGTGTCCTGAAGGGATTTTGAGGGTCCTGATGGGATTTTTGGGGGGTCCTGGGGGGGGGTTTAGTGTCCCTTGGGTCGGGAGCAGCCGTTATCCCAGAGCAGGGCACAGTGCCCGGGGTGCCCAACCGTGCTCAGACCCCTCCTGCACCCCAATTCCAGCACCCCAATTCCCCCTGGACCCCCCCGGGGCCTGGGGCCCCCCCATGGCCGGGCTGGTGCTGCCCCCTGCGGGTGACGGGGCCGCGGTGCAGGCGGAGAGCGGGAAACGGGATTGGGGTGCTGGGAAAAGGGATTGGCGTACAGGAAAGGGATTGGGGTACGGGAAAGGGGATTGGGGTACAGGAGAAGGGATTGGGGTATAGGAGAAGGGATTGGGGTACAGGAAATGGGATTTGGGCACAGGGAAAGGGGATTGGAGTACAGGGAAAGGGGATTGGGGTACCAGGAAATCCAGGTACAGGACAATCCCATTCCACCCCTGCCATGGCAGGGACACCTCCCACTGTCCCAGGCTGCTCCCAGCCCTGTCCAGCCTGGCCTTGGGCACTGCCAGGGATGCAGGGGCAGCCCCAGCTGCTCTGGGCACCCTGGGCCAGGGCCTGCCCACCCTGCCAGGGAACAATTCCTGATTGCCAAGATCCCATCCAGCCCTGCCCTCTGGCACTGGGAGCCATTGCCTGGCTCCTGTCCCTGCAGGCCTTGTCCCCAGTCCCTCCGCAGCTCTCCTGGAGCCCCTTCAGGCCCTGCCAGGGGCTCTCAGGTGTCCCTGGAGCCTTCTCTTGTCCAGGTGAGCACCCCCAGCTCTCCTGAAGGACACAGGAGGACACCTGGGGGATCCTTGTGGCTGTTTTTAGCAGAGGAGGGCTGTGCTGGGCAGCTCCTTGTGGCACAGCCAGGGCTCCCCAGGGACTCTGAGGAGCCACCAGGCCAGGAGTGAAGCAGTTAAACTCTGTATAAAACACAGCCCGGTGATGTTGTGTTGTATAACAGACAGATAATACGTTTTTTTTTTTCCCCAGCATCTGTGCTCCAGCTTGCCTGAAAAGCTGCAGACCTGAATTTCAACCCCTGTCAGCAGTTCCAGTCCAGCCTCGCAGCGCTGTCACTGCAGTAAATTACCGGCTTGGGTTAATCTGCCCGAGTACAGAGAACCGAGATCCCTGCAAATGCATCTCCCAGACATCCCCTGCGAGCTGCAGCTTTAAAACCCATCCGGGGGTGTGGGAGCGTCGGGGGTGGACGGTGGGGATGGACGGAGATGAGAGATCTCTGCAGCCAGGTCAGGGAAATTGCATTTATTGCAAAGGGCCTGGGTGCAGGGCCCTGCTGGGAGCTGCAGCCACAACTCAGAGCAGGCCTGAGAGAAGAGAGAGATAAAGAGAGAGAAGGCAAGAGCGTGGTAAAAGATGAGAGAGTGAGGAAAAGTAAAGAGGGTAAAGAGAGAGTAAAAGAGGACGAGGTTCCTGTTACAATACAATAAATCTTCTTCTGGTCGTGGAACTTGGGGTTTATTGCAAAGGGCCTGGGTGCAGGGCCCTGCTGGGAGCTGCCAGGCACAGCTCAGAGCAGGACTGAGAGAAGAGAGGGGGAGAGAGGATGAGAGGGTGAGAGAGTAAAAGGGTAAGAGAGTAAAAGGCAAGAGAGCAAAGTTCCCGTTCCAATACAATAAATCTTCTTCTGTGTTGAATATTCTAATTCTCACTCACCAATCTAGTACAAGATACAAATCCTGTAGCATTTCCATACAGCCTATAAGAATCACTACATTACCGTACTGTGTTACATTTTAAACCCTAAAAACTCCTCTTTGGGCCCCTTCTGCCAGGCTGGCAGGGTCTGCTCTGACCCTTGGAGCTGTCTGCAAGCAGAGGGTGTTGTTCCATCAAAAGGGGATCACCTTCAGCTGGCCATGCCATTGTTTTCCAGTTGTTCAGTAACTGAGGGATCCCAAAGCTTGCTTTCATTTCAATCTCGCTTATAGTTTCTATATTCCCAAAATCTTTTGCCAGACAATCATATTTATAAGGCTTTCCTGTTTCATCTTCCCCAACACGGGGGAAGCAGAGCCGGGGTTTTATTGGAAGGCAAAGAGAAAAGCTCAGCTCCCGAGGGAGCGCGGCCCAGGGGAGGGGAGATAAAACCACCCCGGCCCGGGGAGGGGGGGACAGGCCATTGTTCGCTACAAAGGACAGGAAACGAGCCTCAAAGGGGACATGAAAGAACCTTCAAACAAATGCAGATCAGCGAGCGGGGATGGCTCCGAGCATCTCCCGCCTGCGCTGCTGCGGGGCTCGGGGCGGGGACCGGGGACGCCTCGGGTGCTGGACCCGCCTTTCCCCCAGGATGGAGCCCTAAAGGGTCGGAGGAGCCTGGGATCACCCCGAGCCACCCACTGTGGCCGGGCTCGATGGTTGTAGAATCGTCACATCAATGAATGGTTTGGGACGGGAGGGACTTTAAAGTGCCACTTTAAAGTCCCTGCCATGGCAGGGACAGCTTCCACTGTCCCAAACTGCTCCAAGCCCTGTCCAGCCTGGCCTTGGCCTCATGGTTAGACTCGTTGGTCTTAAAGCTCCTTTCCAACCTAAAAATTTCCATGGTTCTACCCCCATTCCCTTTCAAATCCTTTCATTCCCTCGGGGTGTGACTGAGCTGGGCAGGACACTCAGAGCTTGTCCTGATTGCAGGCTTGGGCTGCTCTCCTGCTCCCTCAGTGCCCCCAAAACTCATCCCATCCCCAAAACTCATCCCATCCATCCATCCATCCATCATCCATCCATCATCCATCCATCCATCCATCCATCCATCCATCCATCCATCCATCCATCCATCCCCCATCCATCCATCATCCATCCCAAAGATCATCCCATCCATCCATCATCCATCCATCCATCCATCCATCCATCCATCCATCCATCCATCATCCATCCATCCATCATCCATCCATCCATCCATCCCAAAGATCATCCCATCCATCCATCATCCATCCATCCATCCATCCATCATCCATCCATCCATCCATCCATCATCCATCCATCCATCCATCCATCATCCATCCATCCATCCATCCATCCATCCATCCATCATCCATCCATCCATCCATCCATCATCCATCCATCCATCCATCCATCATCCATCCATCCATCCATCCATCCATCCATCATCCATCCATCCATCCATCCATCCATCCATCCATCATCCATCCATCCATCCCTCATCCATCCATCCATCCATCCATCCATCCATCCATCCATCCATCCACCATCCATCCACCCCAAATCTCCTCCATCCCCTCTGCCCAGCTCCACACAGCCCCAGACCTGGGTGGGTTTGGGGTCTCCTTAGGGCCCCCAAGGAGGGGGAGCTGCCTTGGTGCCTCTCTCTGGCTGGAGAACCCGAGCTGTGCTCAGCCAGAGCAGTCACAGAGGTGCCAAAAACGCGTTTAGGGCAATTTTTCTCCCCTTTCAGAGCAGATAGCCTTTATCAGCTCTGACAAAGCCTGGGTTTGGTCCTTTTGGAGCTGAGCCCCTGTGCTGGATGTTCTGCTCCTCCCAGTGACAGCAGGCTGGTGGCCCACAAAGGCATTTCCTGCCCTACAAGGCAGGCTGGTGGCCCTGTGCCAGAGGGGACAATGAGGGACAGTGGGGCCTGGCCTGGGAGCCCTCGTGTTCCTGTTTACTTGGATCAGAGACATTTCCCTGGCTCCTTTCTCAGCGACTTGGGGTGCAGGGACAGGCAGCAGCGCCCAAATTCTGCAGGAATGTGGGGTCCCTGGCACTGGTGGCTCTGTGTCATCAGTGGGGACCTTCCCCAGCCCTGCAGAGGGGTCCCACCAGCTCTGTCACCCCCTGCAGGGACAGCGGGGCTGAGGTCACCTCCTGGGCCAGGGGCAGTGACAGCCCTGCCTGCCCTGTCCCTGTGAGGCCAGCAGCGTTCCAGGAGGGACAGCAGGGCTCCGAGTGGCCCTGTCACACAGGGAAGGGACAAACAGGGAGGGAGGTCCCGCTGTTATCTCGTCCTTCCTGCAGCCGGAGCCCGACACACACCCTGCCCTTATCAGCCCTGCCCGAGGGCAGGGAGGGGCTGGGACAGCGACAGGGACGGGGACAGGGGCCAGGAAGGGGGACAGGAAGGTGGCACTGGGGACAAGAACGTGGCACTAGGGACAGGAATGTGGCACTAGGGACAGGAATGTGGCACTGGGGACAGGAAGGTGGCACTGGGGACAGGAATGTGGCACTGGAGACACCAAAGTGGCACTGAGGACAGAAACATGGCTCTGGGGATGGGAAAGTGACACTGGGGACAGGAAGGTGGCCCTAGGAATGACAACATGGCCCTGGAGATGGGAATGTGGCATTGGGGACAGAAAAGTGGCACTGGGGACAGGAAAATGGCACTGGGGATGGGAAAGTGGCAGTGGGGACAAGAACATGGCACTGGGGACAGAAAAGTGGCACTGAGGACAGGAAAATGGAATTGGAGAATTGCTGAGGTTGGAAAAGCCCTCTGGGATGATCAAGTCCAACCATGACCCCACACTGCCAAGGCCACCACTAACCCACGTCCCCAAGTGCCACATCCACGTGTGGCTTGACCGCCCCAGGGATGGTGACCCCAGCCCTGCCCTGGGCAGCTGTGCCAGGGCCTGACCCCCCTTCCTGTGAAGGAATTTAAGGAATTTCTCCTGATCTCCACTCCAAACCTCCCCTGGAGCAGCTTGGGGCCTTTCCTCTTGTGCCTTGGACTCAGGAGAAGAACCCAAGCCCCAGCTGGGTCACCCCAGGAAGTTGCCAGAGGCACCTGGGGGTGGGAGCAGGAGCTGGAGAAGGGATTGTGGTGCCTGGGGGTGGGAACAGCCCCTGGGGACTGGGACATGGTGCCTGGAGGTGGGAATGTGGCTCTGGAGACTGGAAACACCATGCCTGGGGATGGGAATGCAGTGCTTCAGGATGGGAATGTGGCTCTGGAGATGGAACCATGGCTCTGGAGATGAGAGCATGGAATCTGGGAATGGGAATGTGGGTCTGGAGATTGGAACACAATGCCTGGGGATGGGAACACGGTGCTTGAGGATGGGAATGTGGCTCTGGAGAAAGAACCATGGCTCTGGAGAAGGAACCATGGCTCTGGAAATGGAACTATGGTATCTTGAGATGGGAACATGGAATCTGGGAATGAGAATGTGGCTCTGGAGAAGGAATCCTGGTTCTTGAGGACAGGAACATGGTATCTGGAGATGGAACCATGGAATCTGGGAATGGGAATGTGGCTCTGGAGATTGGAACACAATGCCTGGGGATGGGAACACGGTGCTTGAGGATGGAAACGTGGCTCTGGAGATGGGACTATGGCTCTGGAGAAGGAACCATGGCTCTGGAGATGGGACTATGGCTCTGGAAATGGAACCATGGTTCTGGAAATGGAACCATGGTATCTTGAGATGGGAACATAGAATCTGGGAATGGGAATGTGGCTCTGGAGAAGGAATCCTGGTTCCTGAAGATGGGAACACGGCTCTGGAGATGGAACCATGGTATCTTGAGATGGGAAAATAGAATCTGAGAATGGGAATGTGGCTCTGGAGAAGGAATCCTGGTTCCTGAAGATGGGAACATGGCTCTGGAGATGGAACCATGGTTTCTGGGAATGGGAATGTGGCTCTGGAGATTGGAACACAACGCCTGGGGATGGGAATGCAGTGCTTGAGGATGGGAACACGGCTCTGGAGATGGAACCATGGCTCTGGAGATGGAACCATGGCTCTGGAAATGGAACTATGGTATCTTGAGATGGGAACATGGCATCTGGGAATCGGAATGTGGCTCTGGAGAAGGAATCCTGGTTCTTGATGATGGGAACACAGCACTGGAGACTGGAACACATTGCCTGAGGATATGAATGTAGCTCCGGAGACTGGAACACTCTGCTGAAGACTGGAACGCGGCACCTGAGGACCGGAACGTGCCACTGCAGCTGGCAGCAGTGCCTGGGGACACGAACATGCCTGCGGAACGCGGTGAGCCGGTGGGCAGCGCCCGGTGAGCCCTCGGGGCCGGCTCCGTGCGGAGCCGGGACTCGAACCCGGGTCCTTGGGGACGGTCTGTGTGTATGTGCGGGGCGCTGCCGGCAGGGGGCGCTGTCGCGGGGCCGCGGCGCGCGCGCCTTTGTTGCCGTTGGCGCCTCTTCCTGCGCCGGGCGGCGGCGGCGGCGGCGCGCGCGCGGGCGGGGGCGGGAGCGGGAGCGCGGCGGGGCCGGGAGCGGCGGCACCGGGAACGGCGGCACCGGGAGCGGCACCGGGAGCGCAAGCGCGGCTCGGGCTCGGCGGAGCGGAGCGGCGGGAGCATGGAGATGGAGAAGCGCTTGACGCTGGAGCTGCGCAACAAGAAGCCGAGCGAGGTGCGGCGGGGGAGCGCGGGGCGGCACGTGCTGCGGGCGGGATGAGGGGTTGGCGGCGGGGGGAAGGTTGGCGGTGGCGGAGCGGCCCGCGGGGGTCCCGCACGGCGGGGACCGGGCGGGTTTGGCGGGGTGGGGACGGGGCGGTTGTGGCGGGAGCGCTCCCGCCGGGCCCGCAACCCCGGCATGGCGGCGCGCACGTGCGCGGCGGGGCCCGCCCGCACCGGGGCCGCGCTGGAGGCGGCGGTGGCGGCGGCGGGGCCCGGCCCGGCCCGCGGAGGGGGCAGCGGGGAGCAGCGGGACGGGCAGCGGGCAGGGCCGGGCCCCGCCGCGCCGCAGCCAGCGGGCCCGGGGAACGGGGCGGCCTCGCGCGGCCATGGCGGCTCGGCCATGTTAGCGGGGCCCCGCCGGGCCCGGAGCGGCTCCCGCGGGCTCCTCCGCCCGGGGAAGGGCTCGGGGGCTGCGGGGATGAACCTTTAGGTACCGCCGGGGCCGCCCGTTCCCCTCCGCTGGCGGCCGCGGGGCCGGGCCCAGCGCTCCGCACCCGCCCCGGGGCCGCCTCATCCCCGGGGCCGCCTCATCCCGGGTCTCCTCCGGCCGCCCCTTCACGGATCTTCCCTTTTCCTCGGGTCTCCCCGGATCTCCCCTTTCCTCGGATCTCCCCTTTTCCCCCGGTCTCCCCCCTCACTTTTCCCTTGATCTCCCCGCTCTCTTTTCCCCGGGTCTCCGCGACCCCTGTTCCCCGGATCTCCCCGTTCCCCTTTCCCGTGGATCTCTCATTTTCCCCTGGATCTCCCCATTCCCTGTTCCTGGATCTCCCCTTTTCCCCGGCTCTCCCCGCTCTCTTTTCCCTGGATCTCCCTTTTTCCCGGCTCTCCCCGCTCTCTTTTCCCTGGATCTCCCTTTTTCCCGGCTCTCCCCTTTTCCCGGGCCGCTCCGCCGGGCCGTGCCCGGTCCCTCCCTGGCCCCGGGGACACTCGGTGGTGCCGTGGCACCGAGCACGGGGGGGAACGGGCGGCGAGCGGGGCTTTGGGTGGAGATTAAAGCGGCTCCGTGCAGGGGATTTGCAGGAGCAGAGCGGCTGAGCAGGAGGAGCTGCGGGCGCCAGGAGCTGCAGAGCCAGCGGGGTCAGGGCCGGGTGTCCCTGCGTGTCCCGGGACCTGCTGAGTGTCCTGGGACATCAGAAAGGGCCCGGCCTGGGGTAAAGCTGGGCTTGGCTGGGTTAGGCTCTGCTGGGGCTGCCCCTGCATCCCTGGCAGTGCCCAAGGCCAGGCTGGACAGGGCTTGGAGCAGCCTGGGACAGTGGAAGGTGTCCCTGCCATGGCACTGGATGGGCTTTGATGTCCCCTCCAACCCAAACCGTTCCAGAATTCCATGATAACCTGCTGGAGTTCGGGCTCACCTCTGTGCCCACACCTCACAGCAGCAGCCACCCAGGCCTGGCCTTTGCCACCTTTCCCCCCACTACGGTGACAGTCCCACTTTGGCTGGAGCACATCAGTTTTCTGACGTGTTGGGGAGCAAAACAAACTCTGCTCCAGAACTTCGGAGAGCCTCACCTCAAACCCCCGAGCAGCAATGCCACTTGAGGAGTTTGAGGTGATAATTCATTCTGAGCTTGTGCTGTGCAGGTGGCAGAGATGGCCCTCAGCCCCAGGCTCTCTCTCTGGGAAGGCAGAGTGTTTAAAATGACTCTGGGAGCTGGCTGGTGTGAGCAGGAGAGGGAAAATGGGAGCGCTGCGAAGGAGGGATTTGGAGAGCGCCACAAGCCTTCTGGCCAAGGCTCATTTTTGCATCTTGCTGTCAAGAATGTGTGGGGTGAAAGCAGGTTTTGGGAGTGGTTTGTGAGAGCTTGGGCTGCATCTGGGGAGACAGGGGTGTTTCCCTCCAGGACAGTTCTGTGCTGGTGCTTGGTGGTCCTGGTGGCACGGGGGGGGGTTGATTCCTTCATGTGCTGAACCTCCTGGAGGTTCCTGGATGTGGAATCCATGCTGGGCACAGTGTTTGGTGCCATCAGTGGTCTTGTGTCACCAGCCTGAGGCTGGGCTCGTGTGCTGAGCCCTGCCCAGGCCCCTGTGTCACCTCACTGTCACTGTCACAGCGAGCTCAGTCCTGTGGGGACGGGTTTCCTGGCACCCCAGGGGTGTGGGGGGACAAAGTGGGAGGGGACAAACCCAGCTGACCTCGTTTGGCCCCTCGTTAGCAGAGCCTGAAGCTGACTCTGAAAGCTTTATTGATGTGCAGGGAGCTTTGGGATGTGACCTCGTGCTTCCAAACCCCTGGAGGTGGGGACTTGGTGGGGACAGCAGCAGCAGTGTGTTGGTGGCTTGTGCTTAGAGGCTGAAACCCCAACCACGGTGAGGGACTGTCACCAAAAGTTGTTTGGTTTTAAGGTCCTCAATTTGAGTGAGGAGGACCTGGAGGTTCAGTGCTCTGTGTGTGTTGGCGATGTCACCTCGAGGCCAGGGGTCGGTGGCAGCTGTGGTGCCAGCTCTGGGTGTCCCTGTGCAGGTGAAGGAGCTGGTCCTGGACAACTGTCGCTCAGAGGATGGCAAGGTGGTCGGCCTCTCCTCAGACTTTGAGAACCTGGAGTTCCTCAGCATGATCAACATCAACCTGCTGTCCGTGTCCAACCTCCCCAAACTCAACAAGCTCCGGAAGGTGAGTCAGGACTCTGCTGCCATCTCCAGCAGCCCTTGGCCTTGTGCTGCCCCTGGTGGCTGTTGGTTTTTCTGTATTTGCCAGAAAATATCTTGAATTTTGCTCCTTGTGTGCTGAGCAAGTGAGAGGGGTCGGTTTGAACATGGAACAAAACCCTTCTGAGCTCTTCAGGTGTTTAGTGCCCTTCCTGTCTTGCTTTTCTGCTCTTGGGCTGCTGTCAGAACGTTCCTGACACCATAAATATTTTGGATTTTGGAGCACTTACCAGCATGGGGGTGGCTGGCAGAGCTGTGCCCCTGCAGGAAAGGGTTTTTAAGGACAAACTTGACCTGCTGCTCTGTGAGCTGAAATTTGGGTGCTCGTTGCAGCCCAGTTCTCAGTGCAATTTCCTTCCCTGTATCACGAGCTGAAACACTTGGTGACCATGTGATATTCCCTCCCTTCAGCTGGAGCTGAGTGATAATAGGATTTCTGGTGGCCTTGAAGTTCTAGCAGAGAAAACTCCCAACCTGACACACTTGAACCTAAGTGGCAACAAGATCAAAGACATCAATACCCTGGAGCCCTTGGTGAGTGGAGGCTGTGCTGGAATCCCAGGGATGGCTTTTCCTTTGGGGATTGGGTCTGTGCAGCAGGAATCCAACGTCTTGGTCACTGTTCCAACAGCACTTCGTGGTTCTGATGGGAACAGATTTGATCCCAGTTTGAGGCTGGGCCAGTAGTTAATGGCTCCTCAGTCTGGAAAAGCAGCAGCCAGTTGCTAAAAGAAGCGTGCAATGGGGCTGGATGAGTAAAACTGTGGATGCTCAGTGCCCAGCTGAGAAGGGACCGGGAAAGGGTCGGAGGCAGTTGGAGGTAGGTGGCACCTGGGGTGTCATGGAATGAGGTAACTGGACAGCACTGAGGGCATCTGTCCCATCAGCCTGAAGGTTCTGCTGTGCCAGCACTGCAGGGCTCCCATTCCCATTCCCACAGTGGTCAGTGAGGCTGGAAAAGGCCTCTGAGGCTCCACCTGAGCTGCCCCAGGAATGCTGTGAGGGACAGGTCTGACACAGGGCATGTGTCTCACTGGCTGTTTGTCCATCCATTCCCTCCAGAAGGAATTTGGGATTGTTTTGCTCCTCCTTTCCTTGGCATGGTGCCCGCTGTGACAGCCTGAGCTGGGCTGTGCCAAGGGCACCCAGGCTGCAGCTCTCCCTGAGCTCTGCCTGATCTTTTGAGCAGGATGAGTCCAGCTCAGCTGCTCCTGAGCTTGCTGGGCCTGCTCAGAAGCAAGAAAGATTTGCAAATACACAGAGAGTTTGTTCCAGAAAGGGAAGCCAGGACAGAGGAGCTGGACAGAAATTTCTTGTGCCAACAGTGAGAGGAGCAGTGACTCCTCTCCCTCTGAGGAGCATTTGTGGCAGAACCACTCTGTGCTGGACCTGGGCAGTGCCCCAACCACCCTTCCTTGCCTTCTTGCTCTTCAGACAGCACTGTAAATAACCTTAACAAATGGATTTTTTGCAGAAAAAGTTGCCAAACCTCCACAGCCTGGACCTGTTCAACTGTGAGGTGACGATGCTCATCAACTACCGCGAGAGCGTGTTCGCCCTCCTGCCCCAGCTCACCTACCTGGATGGCTTTGATGCTGACGAGCAGGAAGCCCCTGACTCAGACCCTGAAGCAGATGGGGATGCACTGGAAGATGATTATGAGAATGGGGAAGGTGAGGGTTTTTTCCTCCTCCTGGTTTTCCTGCTTGGTAATGACCCCTTTTGCACTTTAGGGTGGGTTCCAGCAATGGGGTTGGCACTGCAGGAGGGGCTCTGTGGGTCTTTACCCCTTCTTCCTCCCCCAGCCCACTCCTGGGAGGGAGTGGGACATGTTGGGAGGTGACAGGGCTTGTTGGGATGTGACAGGGCTTGTTGGGAGGTGACAGGGCTTGGTGCTGTCCCTCCTCATCCTCTGTGACCCCTGCCTGCTGCTCACACAGCACTGAGGGGTGAGAGGTGCCTGGGTTTGGGAACTGGGGCACTTCCCTCCCTCCCTCCCCCTTTTTGGTAGAAGGTGAGGAAGAGGAGGATGATGAGGAGGAAGATGATTTGGATGAAGAAGTCATTGATGACGAGGAAGATGAAGACGATGATCTGGAAGGTGAAGAGGAGGAGGATGGAGTAGATGATGAGGTGAGGCTGTCACCAGGTCGCACGTGTGTCCCTTGTGTGGTGACCCAGGTGTCACAGGAGCCTCTGTGGGGGCAGATCTCAGGAATTTGCCATCCATTCTGGCTTCTCCCTGCCCTCTGGGCTGCTGAGAGCCACAAACTGCAGGGAGTTTCCAGTTCAGCCCTGGCCTGGCACTTCCATGGCTCTGAGTGATGGATTGTGCAGCTCCATCCCTGGCATGTGAGGAGCTCTTGGAGATCCAGAGCTTCTCCTGCCACCCTCAGGCTTCAGAGGGGAGCAGGACTGGGATTACTGCTCAGGGAATTGGGGTTCTTGCTACAAACCCTCTTGTTTTCACTCCAGGAGGAAGATGAGGAGGAGGATGGTGAGGAGGATGAAGAAGATGAAGCTGAAGAGGGTGAGTTGAGTCCTAACAATCCAATTTCTTGCAGAGCTCCTTCAACAGTCAAATATTTGGTGTTTTTGGAGCTTCCTCAGCCTCAGTGCTGTTGCTGCAGCTTTTCTGCCCGAGCTGGTGCTGAGCAGTGTCATCATCACCCAGGGTCACACAGGGAGGGAAAGGGATGAAATTCCAGCCATGCTGGGTAATTCTGGGAAATGTGAGAGGTCAGCTGCTCAGAAAAGCACTTCTGGGAACTGATGGGCCATGCAGGAGCAGGGCTTCTGTCCCTGGAGGGTCTGAGGGAATCTCTTGGGGGCACATTCCCCTCTCAGATCTGAGCTTGGGGCCAGGCTCCTCTGGCTGTACAAACAAACACCCAGATGAAAGCTGGCAGAATATTGTGGCTGGTGTGAATTCAAATAATCTTGGATGAATCATGGAATTGTTAAAGCTGGGAAATCCCTCTAATACTGAGTCCAACACCACCATGTTCAGCTCTGACCCCTGTCCCCAAGTGCCACATCCACATTTTTTTGAGCAGTTCCAGGGATGGTGATTCCTGGGCAGCCTGTGCCAATGCCTGACCTCCTTCTCCTTGAAAGAATTTTTCCCAATATCCCATTTAAGCCTCACCTGGTGCAACTTGAGGCCATTTCCTCTTACCCTGTCTTACCTTGTTACCTGGGACAAGACTGGCTGTCCCCTCCTGTCAGGAGCTGTGCAGAGCCACAAGGGCCCCCCTGAGCCTCCTTTGCTCCAGGCTCAGCCCCTTCCCAGCTCCCTCAGCCTCTCCTGGTGCTCCAGCCCCTTCCTCATCTCCATTCCCTTATCTGGACATGCTCCAGCCTCTCAATGTCCTCCTTGGAGTGAGGGGCCCAAACCTGCCCCAGGATTTGAGGCCTCAGCAGTGCCTGAGCTTGGTTAGGAGTGCCTGATTCTGCAGATGCTGTGGTTTTGAGGGTGCTCAACAACAACCAAAAAAAAATCCCATTTTCATCTGTTGTACAGGATGCTTGGAGGGCAGAGAAAGTTGTTGGTGTCTCATGTGAGCCCAGGCTTTTGCAGGAGGGGCAGGGCAGGGTGGATCTGCTCCCAAATGGTGCCAGTGTGTCCTGGGGATCTGCTCCCAAATGGTGCCAGTCTGTCCCAGGGATCTGCTCCCAAATGGTGCCAGTCTGTCCCATGGATCTGCTCCCAACTGGTGCCAGTCTGTCCCAGGGATCTGCTCCCAAATGGTGCCAGTCTGTCCCATGGTTCTGCTCCCAAATGGTTCCAGTCTGTCCCATGGATCTGCTCCCAAATGGTGCCAGTCTGTCCCATGGATCTGCTCCCAAATGGTGCCAGTCTGTCCCATGGATCTGCTCCCAAATGGTGCCAGTCTGTCCCATGGTTCTGCTCCCAAATGGTGCCAGTCTGTCCAGGGGATCTGCTCCCAAATGGTGCCAGTCTGTCCCATGGTTCTGCTCCCAAATGGTGCCAGTCTGTCCCAGGGATCTGCTCCCAAATGGTGCCAGTCTGTCCCATGGTTCTGCTCCCAAATGGTGCCAGTCTGTCCAGGGGATCTGCTCCCAAATGGTGCCAGTCTGTCCTGGGGATCTGCTCCCAAATGGTGCCAGTCTGTCCCATGGATCTGCTCCCAAATGGTGCCAGTCTGTCCCAGGGATCTGCTCCCAAATGGTGCCAGTCTGTCCCATGGTTCTGCTCCCAAATGGTGCCAGTCTGTCCAGGGGATCTGCTCCCAAATGGTGCCAGTCTGTCCCATGGTTCTGCTCCCAAATGGTGCCAGTGTGTCCTGGGGATCTGCTCCCAAATGGTGCCAGTCTGTCCCATGGATCTGCTCCCAAATGGTGCCAGTCTGTCCAGGGGATCTGCTCCCAAATGGTGCCAGTCTGTCCTGGGGATCTGCTCCCAAATGGTGCCAGTCTGTCCCATGGATCTGCTCCCAAATGGTGCCAGTCTGTCCCATGGATCTGCTCCCAAATGGTGCCAGTCTGTCCCATGGATCTGCTCCCAAATGGTGCCAGTCTGTCCCATGGTTCTGCTCCCAGATGGTGCCAGTCTGTCCCATGGTTCTGCTCCCAAATGGTGCCAGTCTGTCCTGGGGATCTGCTCCCAAATGGTGCCAGTCTGACCCGTGGTTCTGCTCCCAAATGGTGCCAGTCTGTCCCCTGCCAGCTCAGCTGCTGTCCCTGGGCTGGGCTGGAGAGTGAATCCCCCCTCTCTTTGCAGACCACCCGTGTGGGCAGAAGAGAAAACGAAGTCTAGAGGATGAAGGAGAGGAAGATGCAGAGGACGAAGAGGATGATGAGGATGACTGATGCCAGCGAGCCAATCAGTTTTACAGACTCTGACTGTGCTTGTCTTAACCTCCCCGTTGTGTCTGTGTGAGACTGTAAATCCCTGTCTCCCACTCCTCCTCCTCCTCCCCCTTTGTAATGGCTGCAGCGTCCACAATATATTTTTTTAAGATTTAGAATACTGTAGGCATTCAGGGGAATCTTCCATACAAGGCTCACTTTTTTTTCTCACAACTATCATGACCAAAGGCTTTTCTCCGTTCGGTGGTTTGTGCAGCAGCTTAAAAAAAAAAAAAAAGGCAAAAAAAAGCAAAAAAAAAAAAAGCCAAAAAAAAAAAGAGGAAAAAAAATCTCCTCCTTAGGGTATCTGTGTGTCCCAAATCAGCTGTGCCACACTGGACCCAGAGCTCCAGCTGTCACCCTGCCAGCACAGAAGGCCTTTGCCACCCTCGTGCCCTCAGCCCAGGGCTCTGAAGATGCTTTTTGAGCCACCTCGGGTGCAAAATCTGGTTCATCTGCGTGGACTCACAAGGATCCTGAGGGTGTCTCAGATCTGAAATCATGGTGATGTGATCTCTGGACATGCTTGAAGATGCTTTAGTGCTGGGGATGGGGGTGCCTGGGGTTTTGGGGGAGGGAGGGAGGGGCTGCTTGCATGACCTGGTACCTCTGCGATGCACCTTGCAGTAACCCTGCACTTGCTTTCCTATTTTTATTTTATAAACTGGAACATTTTTCCCATCGGCCACTCAAGAACCATCCCTTGGGCTGTCCCAGGTGAGGGGGGTTCCTGTGGCTGTGCCTGTGCTGTGGGAGCCCTGCAGCAGCTTTGGGAAGGGATAGGGAATGCAGGTGAGGGGGTACTGCTCCTCCAGCCCTCATTTCACACTGCACAGCCCTGTGCAGCCACCACCATCACTGTGATCCATGCTCCTGCAGACCGTGTTAGCCTGGAAATTCTCAGGGTCCTTCTGCCAGCCAGTGCCACCTCTGCACGGGCCCCTGGTGCCAGCCTGGCCTGGGCATCCTCCTCTTCCTCCTCCTCCTCCTCCTGGGTTCCCAGCAGGGAACAGAGCTCCAGCCTCGTGTCCCCACTGTGGGGGTGGCACCCTTTGGTGGCTGGAGGGAGATTTGGGGGAGCCAGGCAGGTTCATGCAGCATTCCCAACCCCATTGCCACCTTCCCTGCCATCCCAGAGGCGTCCAACCAGCGCATCCCTGGGGAGAAGGGAGGGAGGGAGGGAGGGACAGACAGAGGGACAGCCCGGGGGTGCAGACAAGCACTGGCACTTTGTGGCATTCCCACTGGGGGCTCCGTGTGCCCCCGGGGCCGAGGCTCCAGCCCTCCCCTCCCCTCCTGGGGGTGTGTTCAGCACATCCCCCCCTCCCTGCCTCGCTTCGCTGGTGTCTCTTGCATTGTACAGTCGCTGTGACCATTCGGAGAAGAACTAATCCTGTAAAATGCAAACTGAGTAACTTATAAATGTTTTAAGGAATTTAAAAAAAAAAAAAGAAAAAAAAAAGTCAGAGCAGCAGTTACTTCTAATTTTTTTTCCCTGCATTTTTAGCAGATTGTATGGATTTTATATTAGCCTAGTAACTGTCAGGTTTTGATTGGTCAGACTAGTCCCAGAAATAAGGATCTCCAGCCCTTTTGTATCTTTTGTTACAAAATTTGGATAAAACTTTAATAAAGACTTCAGTTTTTAAAAATCCATTGCTATGGAGCTTGTCTTGGCTGCCTCTGCCTTGGGACCAGCCAGGAATGCTCGGAGTGGGGGCCCTGGGGCAGGTTTGGGTTTGTGCTGGGAGCAGGGACTGTCCCCTGTCCCCAGCAGGGCTGGGCTGGGCTCAGCCTGGGCTGGCAGGGACAGAGGGGGGGCTCTGCTGTGGGGTCTGCAGCACCCCCTGGGCCAGTGCTGCCCTTTGGGGGGCTCTGGGACAGCCTGGGAAGGGTCTCCCTCCTGCCTTTGGGGTGGCACTGCCCTGGAGGAGCAGGGCACTCACCTGTGCCAGCTGGGCACGGGGGCTGAGCTGTGCCCCCTGCCCCTCTTTGGGACCTCGGGGTCCCTCCCTTTGGGGTGCTCTGTGACCCCATGGCTCTGATGAGCTGTCACTGTCAGCTCTGAGCAGCTCAGGGACACTTCAGGGCCTGAGGGGACTGGGATGGACTGGGGAGGGCACGGTGCCAGCTCAGGGGGGGCTGCAGGAGAGAGCCCCGGGGCATCCCAGGTGCTGCTCATCCTGTGGGGGATGGCAGCAGGAGGAAGGAAGGGGTGGCAGGAGGAGAAAGGATGGCAGGAGGAAGAAGAGGAAGGGATGGAAGGAGGAGGAAAGGATGAATGACAGCAGGAGGAGAAAGGATGGCAGCAGGGGGAAGAAAAGAATGGCAGGAGAAAGGAAGGGATGGCAGGAGGGAAGGGATGGAAGGAGGGAGGGAAGGGAAGGGAAGGGAAGGGAAGGGAAGGGAAGGGAAGGGAAGGGAAGGGAAGGGAAGGGAAGGGAAGGGAAGGGAAGGGAAGGATGGCAGCAGGAGGAAGAAGGGATGGCAGGAGGAAGGGATGGAAGCAGGAGAAAGGGATGGGAGCAGGAGAAAGGAAGGGATGGCAGCAGGATGAAGGGATGGCAGCAGCAGGAGAGGATGGCAGCAGGATGAAGGGATGGCAGCAGGAGGAAGGGATGGCAGCAGCAGGATGAAGGGATGGCAGCAGCAGGATGAAGGGATGGCAGCAGGAGGAGGGGATGGCAGCAGGATGAAGGGATGGGAGCAGGAGGGAAGGATGGCAGCAGGAGAAAGGAAGGGATGGCAGGAGGAAGGAGGGATGGCAGCAGGATGAAGGGATGGCAGCAGCAGGAGAGGATGGCAGCAGGAGGAGGGGATGGCAGCAGCAGCAGGAGGGGATGCCCACCCCGCCCATGTGGCCACTGAGCCTTTCCGAGCCTCTGCCGGTGTTTGTGGCCCCTCCCAGCGCTGGCAGCAGAGCAGGGCTCCCCTCCTCGGGAGCAGAGCAGGGGCTGCCGGCTCTTCCCTCGCTCCCAGCCCTCGCTCCCAGCCGCGGGCACCGGCAGGTCCCAGCACGCCTCCCCTCAAACCAGTTTGCAGCAAACTTTTCACCCCGCTGGGCTGGGCTGGCAGAGCGGGGCTGGGGGAGCCCCAGGCTGCTCCCACGGGGGGTGCAGCCCCCCAGGCTGGCACCTGGGCCCCAGCCCCTCCCAGTGGCCCTTCTGTGCCATGCTGTGCCCTCCGTGTGCGGCAGGGCTGGCACAGGCACGGGGGCTGCCCGGGGCTGGGGGTCCCACCCTGCTCTGTTGTTGGGGTGCAGCTGGCAGAGGCTGCAGCCCTGAGTGATCTGGGATGGGCTGGCAGGGGGCAGGGGCAGCACAGGGCGGCCCTTCCTCTTCCTCAGACCTTCCTCAGACCTCCCCCTTTCCCCTTTCCAAAGCTCTTCCCTTTCCCCTTTCCTAAACTCTCATCTTTCCCCTTTCTCAAACTCTTTTCCCCCTTCCCAAACTCCTTCCCCTTTCCCAAACTCTTCCCTTTCTCCTTCCTCTTTTCCCAGACTCTTCCCTTTCTCCCCTTCCCAAACTCTTTCCTTTCTCCCTTCCCAAACTCTTTCTCCCTTCCCAAACTCTTTCCCCTTTCCCAAACTCCTTCCCCTTTCTCAGACTCTCCCCTTTCTCCTTCCCAAGCCAGCCCCTGGCAGTGCCAGCCCAGGAGCACAGTCTCACACCCCCTGTGTCCCCATGTCCCCCTCCTTTGGTTTTTTGGGGGCTCCTCAGTGCCAGCCCCGCTGCCCCCGCCCCACGGGGACTGATAGAGCCTCTCCCGGCTGCCACTCCTGTACAATTCCCATTTATTTTTCTGAGATCTCATTCCAGAGAAGTCCACTAACTCCTGAGAACCTACAGGGCTCCCTGCAGAGCCCCCGGGGCTGAAGCAACAAAACCTTTCAGGGGGAGGGAGAAACAGCGGCTCCGGCTGCTGGAGAGCTCCCGAAAATACAAAGCAAGGGGAGAGGAAATTCCAGGGGAAACATCGGCCCCTCTGCTGCTCCTGTCCCAGCTCAGGGCTGTGCTGTGCCCCTGCCCGGCTCAGGGGAGGTGCAGGAGTCCCTTGGAAGCCGAGGGCATCAGAGCTGGGAGTACAGGGAGTTCTCCATCTCCGGCGGCAGCTTGGCGTGGAACGGGGCCAGCCCCACCCCGAAATCTGCAGGGAGAGGGAAGAGAATGTCAGCACCTCGTGGGGAGGGGGGCACGGACCCCCAGGGGCATTGCAGGAGTTGGGGGGCACAGGGAGGGCACAGGGAGGGCACACAGAGACCCCAGGGGCATTGCAGGGGTTGGGGGGCACAGGGAGGGCACAGGGAGGGCACACAGAGACCCCCAGGGGCATTGCAGGGGTTAGGGGGCACACAGGGGCAATGAGAGGCTGGGGGCACTGGGAGGGCAAGCACATGGACCCCTCCAGGGCACAGGAGGGGCTGGGGGGCACAGGGAGGGCACAGACACCTCCAGGGGCATCACAGGAGCTGGAGGCACTGGGAGGGCACACAGAGACCCCCAAGGACATTGCAGGGGTTTGGGGCCACTGTGAGGGCACACAGAGCCCAGGGGCATTGCAGGGTGTGTGGGGTGCAGAGAGGGCACACAGACACCCCCACAGACACCCCCAGGGGCATTGAGGGGCTGGGGGGCACAGGGAGGGCGCTGGGATGGCACACAGGCACCCCCAGGGGCATTACAGGGGCTGGGGGAACAGGGAGGGCACAGACACCTCCAGGGCATTGAGGGGCTGGGGGGCACTGGGAGGGCACACAGAGACCCTCAAGGACATTGCAGGGGCTGGGGGGCACTGGGAGGGCACACAGAGACCCTCAAGGACATTGCAGGGGCTGGGGGCACTGGGAGGGCACACAGAGCCCAGGGGCATTGCAGGGTTTGGGGGGTGCAGAGAGGGCACACAGACACCCCCAGGGGCATTGAGGGGCTGGGGGCACAGACACCCCCAGGGGCATTGAGGGGCTGGGGGGCACTGGGAGGGCACCCAGACACCCCCAAGGACATTGCAGGGGCTGGGGGCACTGGGAGGGCACACAAACCCCTCCCGGGCACTGCTGCAGGTTGGGGAAGCAGAGACTGGAACCCAGCCAGGCTGTGCCAGGCCAGAGGGAGCAGGATGTGCCCTATCCCTGCCAGCCCCGGGAGCATCCCGTGCCCTATCCCTGTCCCTGCGGATCCCTGCCACCGCCGGGAGCATCCCGGCAGCCGGGGAGGGTCCCTCCCGTACCCATCTCCGCCTCCAGGCGCCCGGCCGGGGGGTTCTTGCGGTGGTCCTCGGTGTGCAGGGTCATCTCGTCGCGGGAGGCGGTGGAGAAGGGGCACTGCGTGCAGCTGTAGCGGCCCCGCGTGTGCTCCCAGACGATGCGGCTGGCGGAGGAGTGCCCTGCAAGGACGGGCGGGCAGGGAAGCACAGGGATCGCCCCGAGCCGGGGGCTGTGAGGGCTGGAGCCCTTCCCAAGGGAAGAACCCCGAATGTTGGGAGCAAAGGGCCAGGCTGGTCAGGGCACGGCGGGTTTTGGGGGCACTGGGGGCACTGGAGCTGCTGCTGCTGCTCCTCCTCCTGCTGCTTCTGCCCTCGGGGCCAGGCTGGGGGGTTTTGGGGGGGTGCAGCCGGTAACCCCCCCTGCCTCGGAGCCGCATCCCCTGTCCGCGGGGCTCCCGAAAGGAGGGAGCCCGCCCTCCCCCTGTGCCCTGCGGGGAGCACCGCGGTGCCCCTGGGGCATCTCCCGTCCCCTGCGCCCCCCCCGCCGCCCCCCAAACCCCCCAGTGACAGAAAGCAGCCCCCACCCAGCAGGTGCCAAACTAACCTGGAGTCACTCCTGAGCCAAAGCATGGGAGGAGTGGGCTGACACTCACACCTGCGGAGGGAATCGAGGCCCGAGACAAGCATTAGGTCTTCCCCTCCCTTGGGGGGGGGACTCGTGGGAGGGCAGCCCTGGCCCGGCCCCCCCAGCACGCCGGGGAGCAGCAGGGCTGGTTGGGACAATTTGGAGGAGAATTTGGAAGCGTTTTTCGGTGCTTTTGCTCAATCGAACATCACACAGGGGATGGCACGGGCGGGACGGGGCTTTTTTTTTGGGGTGGGAGGATGGCCGGGCCGGAGGGGATGGAGGGGCCGGATCCTCTGGTCCTGCTCGGGGAGCTGCTGCTGCTGGTCAAGGCGGGAGCAGAAGAAGGTTTGTGCCGCACGGCTCCGCGCTCTCACCTTGGCTTTTCTTCCAGACGGCGTTGGAGACGCTGGGGGGGCCGTGGCCCGGCAGGAAGGGCCGCAGGCGGTGCTGAGCCGGGGGCTGCGCCAGCCCGTAGGGCGAGGGGGGCACGTAGGACAGGAACGGCCCCGGCACCGAGGACGGGGCTGGCCCCGAGAAGCGAGTCAAGGACGAGGGCCCGAACAGGGCGGGCTCCAGCAGCGGGAAGGGGTGCGGGGCCCCCGGGAGCAGCGGCTCCAGCGAGCCGGGCAGCGCTGCCGGGGCTGAGTCCGCGCCCGCCGCCGGCGCTTCCTTCTCCGGGGGCCGCAGCGCGCTCGGCGGCTTGGGCAGCGCCTCGGGGGGCTTGGCCGGGGGCTCCTTGTCCGGGCTGGAGGGAGCGGGGGGCAGCACCGGCCGGGGGGGCGGCGCGGGGCCGCTGGCGCTGTCCGAGCAGACGTGGAGGTGCTTGAAGAGCGAGCGGTGCGTGCGGAAGCGCAGCAGGCAGTTCTCACACCTGGGGTCAAAAAGAGCCGTGAGAGGGACCAGGAGGGGATAACGGGCATGTGGGGATGGTTCTTGAACAACATGACATGTCTGTGACACCGAGCAGACGTGCAGGTGCTTGAAGAGCGAGCGGTGCGTGCGGAAGCGCAGCAGGCAGTTCTCACACCTGGGGTCAAAAAGAGCCGTGAGAGGGACCAGGAGGGGATAATGGGCATGTGGGGATGGTTCTTGAACAACATGACATGTCTGTGACACCGAGCAGATGTGCAGGTGCTTGAAGAGCGAGCGGTGAGTGCAGAAGCACAGCAGGCAGTTCTCACACCTGGGGTGGGGAGAGAGCTGTGAGAGTGACTGGGAATCGATAATGGGCATGTGGGGACGGTTCCTGAACAAAATGACATTGGCTCAGTGTCACAGACATGTGACACCGAGCAGATGTGCAGGTGCTCGAAGAGCGAGCAGTGTGTGCGGAAGCGCAGCAGGCAGTTCTCACACCTGGGGTGGGGAAAGAGCCATGAGAGTGACCACGAGGGGATGATGGGCATTGGGGATGGTTCTTGCACAAAATGACATTGGCTCAGTGCCACAGACATGTGACACCGAGGAGACATGCAGGTGCTTGAAGAGGTGCAGGCAGTTCTCACACCTGCAGTCAAAAAGAGCAGTGAGAGTGACTGGGAATCGATGATGGGCATTGGGGATGGTTCCTGAACAAAATGACATTGGCTCAGTGTCACAGACATGTGACATCAAGCAGACATGCAGGTGCTTGAAGAGGTGCAGGCAGTTCTCACACCTGGGGTCAAAAAGAGCTGTGAGGGTGACTTGTGGCAGCTCAGTTGCTTTTTAATCTTAGCTTGGATAATTATCTTGGATAGCATGTGACCACTCTTTATGCCGTTATAAAGTTAATTTGGGTCTCCTGTATGACCATGGTGGCTGGCACAGGATTTACCAACCCTAGATCTGCTATGGCTAAGTCAAGTTTACACTCATTGCTTAACAGTAACTACTGCTGAGTAC
Source organism: Agelaius phoeniceus (assembly GCF_051311805.1). NCBI lineage: Eukaryota > Metazoa > Chordata > Aves > Passeriformes > Icteridae > Agelaius > Agelaius phoeniceus. The sequence goes on from NC_135293.1 coordinate 3,807,415, forward strand.
CTGTGGGGCTGTGGCAATTGCAAGGCTTTTTGGGCTACGGCCATGGTGAGCTGATACCCACTCCTATCTACCCAATTAAGGTGTCCAGGGCATCTACACTGGAGCGTGGATACTTGCATGTGTATACCTAGGAAAAACTAACAGTAAGTTAGTTATTGCATGGGCATGTGGGGATGGTTCTTCCCCAAAATGACATTGGCTGTGTGGCACAGACATTGTCCTGCACCCCTCTGACCTGAGCTGGGCTTGCAGAATCAAAGTTGTTGCTACTCCTGGTGTAACTCAGAGATCGGTTGGGGTCTGTGTTTATGACATGAGTTGTTGCTATTAATATTTTTTGTTAGGAGGAAACATTAGAGTAAAAATAATGTATGTAGTGACAAGAAAGAAATTGATTATTAAAGAAATCGATAATAATAATAATATCAAAGAAATTGATAAAAATAATAACTATCAAAGAAATTGATAATACTTAGGAATTAAGTAGATGATATACTTAATTAATAGATATTAAATTATATCATTATTAAGTATTATAACACTGAATTGTTATTTTAGAGTTTGTAATAGTTGTTAAATTTTAAATTAGTAGAGAATTTTAATTTAAATTTAGTAAATTTAGGAATTTTAGTAAATCAATCACATGCAGGCGCTTGAAGAGCGAGCGGTGCATGCGGAAGCGCAGCAGGCAGTTCTCACACCTGGGGTCAAAAAGAGCCATGAGAGTGACCACGAGGGGATGATGGGCATGTGGGGATGGTTCTTGCACAAAATGACATTGGCTCGGTGTCACAGACATCTTTTATGAAAAACCCTTTCCTTAGGATTTTTTCTCCTGAGAAGCTGAGAGGCCTCAGAAACAAAATGTAACCATTGATTATCTGCTGCTGTGGAATGCAACAGGTGCATCTGTGATTGGTCTCATGTGGTTGTTTCTAATTAATGGCCAATCATTAATTAGATTAATAATTAAATAATAATAATAATAATAATAATAATAATAATAATAATAATAATAATAATAATGTCCAGACTGTCTTGGTCAGTCACAAGCCTTTGTTATCCTTCCTTTTCTATTCCTTGCAAGCCTTCTGATGAAATCCTTTCTTCTATTCTTTTAGTATAGTTTTAATATAATATATATCATAAAATAATAAATCAAGCCTCCTGAAACATGGAGTCAGATCCTCGTCTCTTCCCTCAGCCTGAGACCCCTGCAAACGCCACCACAGCTTGGCATGAGGCTCCCATGTGGATTAAGCTTGGGGCTGATCCCAGAGCTGTCACTGTCCCTTCCTGCCTCTCCCACCCCAGGGTGGTCCCCAAAGCCCCCAAACATCCCCCCAGGCATCACCAGGATCCTGCTCGTGTCCAGCCCACAGCAACTGCAGCCAAAATCTGCCCAAAACTGGGGGAAATTCCTCCCCAGGAATTGGAGGAACTGAGGAATTCCTCCAAGAATCCTCCAAGGGCATCCCCTGCAAGGCACAGGGATTGCTGGAGCTGCTCCTGCTCCCAGGGCTGGGGCCTCACTGGGAGCTCCCCTCAAAATCCCAAAGGGTTTTCCAAGCCAGGAGGAGCAGCAGGTCCCACTGAGTGACTGGGAGTTGATGATGGGCACATGGGGACAGTTCTTGCCCAAAATTACATTGGCTTGGCATGAGGCTCCCATATGGATGAGCCAAACTGGAATTCCCAGTGGAAATCATCTGGAAAACCTCCTCAGTCTGGGAGATTTCTCTGTAGTGTCTTAATGTTGGAGTGAGAGAGAAAATGGTGATAATAATGCTAATAAAAAATAAGCAATGATGAAAATATGGACAAAATGATAAAATAAAAAGGATAAAAGAGTAAAAATATTTATAATAACGCTGATAATGCTGATATTGATAATAATGACAATAATAACAACAACAATATCAGTGCTGGGGAGGTGAAGTGAGCACTGGGTGATGCTTCCCCAGAAGCTCAGTAACCCCTTGGTGATAATGCTGATATTGATAATAATGACAATAACAACAATAATATCAGTGCTGGGGCTGTGAAGTGAGCACTGGCAGATGCTTCCCCAGGAGCTCAGTAACTCCTTGGGAGATCTCCCTGGGGATCAGCTCTGCTGGCCAGGTGTCCCCAGAGAGGACAGGAGGGGACAGGGAGCATCAGGACTCACTTGAAGTAGCGGTTGGGTTTGTAGTGCACCTTCATGTGGGCCATCAGGTCCTGCATGCTGGGGAAGGTCTCGCTGCAGCCCAGGGTGGGGCACCGGAAGGTTTTGCCTGCAGAGAGGAATTCGGAGAGAGATTCAGCACCAGCCCAGGGGGGACAGCCTGGCCAGAAAGGCTGCAGCGCCTCCCTGCTGCCCCCACCACCAGCCCTGCCTCACTCTGAGCCCTGCTCTGCCCCTCCCCAGCCAAAAAAGGGCCCGTGGCGTGTCCTGGCCTTACCCTCGAGGGACTGCGTGGGTCTGTAGTGGACCTTCAGGTGGTCCATCAGCTCCTGCATGCTGGGGAAGGCCAGTTTGCAGCCGTAACTCGAGCACTGGTAGTGTTTCCCTGCAAGGACACAGATCCGTCAGTCTCGTCCCTGCCCCGGATGTCGCTGTCCCCTCCCCGGGGCGGGGCTGGCCTCACCTGGGACAGGTCTGCGCTTCAGCGGCCGCAGCTCCGGGGCCGGGGTCCCTCCGCTGCCTGCCACCGGCATCGGGGCACCGGGCAGGGCTGGGTCACTGCAGCCTGCGGGGAGAGGCTGGGAGGCTTGGACCTGGCAAAGCAGAGCTCTGCCCTTTCCATCCCTCGGACCTGACAAACCAGAGCTCTGCTCTCCCCATCCCTCTGCTCTGCCACACCACCCCTCTGCCCTCTCCATCCCTCGGCCCTGACAAACCAGAGCTCTGCTCTCCCCATCCCTCGGACCTGACAGACCAGAGCTCTGCTCTCCCCATCCCTCGGCTCTGACAAACCAGAGCTCTGATTTCCCCATCCCTCTGCTCTGCCACACCACCCCTCTGCTCTCTCCATCCCTCGGCTCTGCCAAACCAGAGCTCTGCCCTTTCCATCCCTCAGCTCTGCCAAGTCACCCCTCTGCCCTCCCCATCCTTTGGCCCTGCCAAACCACCCCTGCCAAACCATCCCTCTCTGCCCTCCCCATCCCTCTGCCCTGCCAAATCCCCCCTGTGCCCTCCCCATCCCTTCAGGACAAGGAAATGGGGCCGGGGGTCTGGCTGGACAACCGGAGGCCCCCAGAATGTAAGGGCTGGGAGGGGCTGTGCTGGTGCAGGTGAAGCCTGACGGTGGCTGGAACACGCTGGGTGATGCCACCTGCGCACCCAGGCACGCCCTGGCACACCTGGGCACATCCCCGTGGGCGGAGTTCACCCTAAGGGACCTCCCAGCCACAGGAGCAAAGGTTTCCCCTGCTCCTGCCCCCCTGAGGGCACTCACCTGCCCCCTCCGTGCCGAATTTCCCCCGCAGGGAGAAGGTGGCCACAGCCTCGTCCTTCTCCGTCTTCATGGCCTGGCCGGAGCTGGGCACGGGCACAGGGACAGGGACAGGGCGGCTCCTCCCGGCGGGGCTGCACCGGGAGCAGGAGGGAGGTCAGAGCCCAGCCCGGGACCACAGTGACTCCCTCTTCCTCCTCTCCTTCTCCTCCTTCTCCTTCTCCTTCTCCTTCTCCTTCTCCTTCTCCTTCTCCTTCTCCTTCTCCTTCTCCTTCTCCTTCTCCTTCTTCTCCTTCTCCTCCTCTCTTCATCCTCCTCTCCTCTTCTTTTCCCTCCTCCTCCTCGGTGCCCCGTGGTTGTGGGACTAACCCTCCCACCCGGGGCTGATCCCAGAGCTGTCATTGTCCCTTCCTGCCTCTCCCACCCCAGGGTGGTCCCCAAAGCCCCCAAACATCCCCCCAGGCATCACCAGGATCCTGCTCGTGTCCAGCCCACAGCAACTGTAGTCAAAATTTCCCCCAAACTGGGGGGATTCCTCCAAGGGGATCCCCTGCAAGGCACAGGGATTACTGGAGCTGCTCCTGCTCCCAGGGCTGGGGGGCTCACTGGGAGCTCCCCTCAAAATCCCAAAGGGTTTTCCAAGCCAGAAAGAGCAGCAGGTCCCACTGAGTGACTGGGAGTTGATGATGGTGGGGCACATGGGGACAGTTCTTGCCCAAAATTACATTGGCTTGGCATGAGGCTCCCATATGGATGAGCCAAACTGGAATTCCCAGTGAAAATCATCTGGAAAACCCCCTCAGTCTGGGAGATTTCTCTGTAGTGTCTTAATGTTGGAGTGAGAGAGAAAATGGTGATAATAATGCTAATAAAAAATAAGCAATGATGAAAATATGGACAAAATGGTAAAATAAAAAGGATAAAAGAGTAAAAATATTTATAATAATGCTGATATCGATAATAATGACAATAATAACAACAATAATATCAGTGCTGGGGCTGTGCAGTGAGCACTGGGTGATGCTTCTCCAGGAGCTCAGTAACCCCTTGGTGATAATGCTGATATTGATAATAATGACAATAACAACAATAATATCAGTGCTGGGGCTGTGAAATGAGCACTGGCAGATGCTTCCCAGGAGCTCAGTAACTCCTTGGGAGATCTCCCTGGGGATCAGCTCTGCTGGCTGGGCCACCCCATCCTTCCCATTAACATCTGCTCCAGAGGCATTTCCCCAGCTTTTGGCTCTGGGGGCTCTGGCCCAGAGGGGCTCAGCCTGGCTCAGCAGCTGCTCCTGCAGCACCCAGCACACTGGGATCACAGCCCAGCAGGAAATAAATCAGGGAGGGGGAAAAAATCCACGTGGGATTATTCCTGTGGCTGCCCCTGGGCTCCTGGCTTTGTCTGGGGGTTGTGGGGCCTTTTTTTGTTGTTTTCTCAGCTCAGCAGCCTCAGGATGGAATCAGCCAGCCATGGAGGGGGGTTGGCCACGGAAAAGGGAATCTGGGGCAGGGCTGGGGCTGCTCATGGCCCAGGAGGGGAGATTCAGCCCTGGATGGAAGGGATGCTCCATCTCCATCCTCCATCCCTGCAGGACATGGGGAAAACATGGAAAGCTCCCAGCAGCTTTGCTGGAGCTTTGTTTATCAGGTGGAAATGAGGGGTTTGGTGGGAAAAAGGATCTTGGGAATCTTCTTTTTGGGGGAGACAATGCTGGAAAGATCAAGACAGGGCTGTGCCTGCCCAGCCCCTGGGCAATGTCCCTGTGGCACTGTCACATTTTGGTGCCCAACCCTGAAGTGTCAGAGCTGGAACCACCGGTGCTGGAGAGTGCAGTGAAGCAAAATTCCTGCTGCCCTGCTGGAAATGCCCCTCTGGATCAAAGCTGGGTGGCCCAGCCTGGGCTCAGCACCCCTGGCAGAGCCCTGGGACCGACAGGCTCCAGATGAGCCCAAAGGGAGCAGGGCCATGGCATTGAGAGCTCAGGGGCAGCACAGGGAAGTTTCCCCAAGAAATCAGGAAAATTCTTCCCCACCAGCACTGCAGCAGGGACAGGAGCTCCTGGAGCTCCAGGGTCAAAGCCAGCAGTGCCTTGGGGTGTTGGAACCTCTGTCCTGTCCCTCTGGGATCACAGATGCCACATGGAGAGTGGCACTCCCTGTTGCAGCATCCCAGTGATGCCTTGTAAGCTGATTTTTTTTCCTCTGGAAAAGCTGGGAAACCTCTTGAGCAGATTGTGTGAGGGCAGGCAGGATGGATACTTGGCCTGTGGCCCCAGTGTTCCCCACAGGTGACATGGCAGAGGACACGGTGGCAGCACTGTGGCATCACCCTGTGCCCAGCCAGGTTTTTGGAGAGCAGGTGGCACCTGGATCATCTTGCTGTCATTTGTCACCTCCCATGGCATGCTGGCCAATGCTCCCCCTGCTCCAGGACTGTCTGTTCTGCAGCCTGAGTGTGACACCCCCGCCCAGGTGCTGCTGAGCTGCCACTGTCCCCATCCCCAGTGACCTCCTGTGGTCACCAGAGATGTGACTGACCCAAAAACGTGACTGCCCCAGAGATGTGACTTCCCAGAGATGTCACTGATACAGAGATGTGACTGATACAGAGATGTCACTGATAAAGAGATGTCACTGATACAGAGATGTGACTGTCCCAGAGATGTGACTGACCCAAAAACGTGACTGCCTCAGAGATGTGACTGACCCAGAGATGCGACTGTCCCAAAAATGTGACTGCCCCACAGGTGTGACTGCCCCAGAGACTGACTGTCCTAGAGATGTCACTGATCCAGAGATGTGACTGCCCCAGAAATGTGACTGTCCCACAGGTGTCACCCCCCTGGTGACACAATTCCTCCAGAGACAGCCCCCTCCCAGAAATATGGCTCCCCCCAAGATGTGACCACCAGTGCAAAGCTGCCCTGGAACCCCAAACCCAGCCACCACTGTTGCTGTCATTATCCCCATTATTATTATTATTTCCTGCCACCCCAAAAAGCTGCTGGCACAAAACTCCCTCATCCCAACCCCTGTGGGGTGAACAGGGTCCCCAAAAATCCTTCCAGGGGCTGCCAGCCATGAGGGTGGGCAGGATGTTTGCAGCTGCCCATCACCCCGAGCAGGCTGTGCTGCTGATTCAGTGAATAATTAACACAGCTCATCCCCCTCAAACCACCCGGGGGCTTTATCCATACCCCTAGGCTTTGCTCATCCCACCCCGCGAGGATAAATGGGACAAATAATCGGATTTGAGCATCTCTGAGGCCCGAGGATGAGGAGGCTGCCCCCAAACGCGGCTCCTCGGCGCAGGAGATGAGACAAAGGCTCGGAACAAGGGGCTCATGTGATCGCGCAGCCGGCGAGCGCCGGGGGAGGCTCCGCTCCTGCCAGGGCCACCAGCCCCGACTAAAACACACCCTGAGGGTTCTCCTGGAGCTTCAGATACCGCGGGGAGCCCTCACAGAGCTGGGGGTGATGGGGTAAGGTGGGTGCCCCGATCCGGGCTGGGGCAGAGCTGCTGTCGGGGTGCCACCCCTCCCTGGGGGGGTTCCCTGCTTTCCAATCGGGATGTGCCTGCAGAGCCTGAGGAGTCCACCCCAAACCCCGGCTGGGCATCCAGAGGGGTGAATGCTGAGCCCCGTGCTGGCCTTGGTGTCACATCCACGGGGCAGCTCAGCCCAGGCCTCTCTTCCCTCCAAGGAGAGGGTCCCCACTGTCCCCCAGATCAATCCAAGCCCTGCTGCCATCTCCCCACATCCCCACACCACCCCGGTGCCCACCTTTACCTGCCCACGGGAAAAAACCCACTTTGCCTTCAGGAGCCACCTGGGGATGTTGGAGCTCCCTCCCTGAGCCTGGACAAAGCTGAGCCCAGCTCCAGGCGAGCTCACCCCATGGCCAAGGCCAGGAGCCCGGGCTCTGACAGCCACAGAGCGGCTCCAGGAGCTGTGGGAGGATGGAGGGAGCACGGCCAGGTCCCGGCAGGTGCATCCCAGGATGTGAGAAGGTCCTGATGCTCCCACAGGCCACACACCTGTCAGGACCCAGGGCTAGTGGCTCCCTGTCAGCCCCACAAGGGGCAACCCCAGGGTAGCCCCCATGGCCACTGGTTTTGGGGCTGGTAGCCCCCCAAGGGCCACACACCCATGGCTACAACCCAGGGGACAGTGACACCCACGGCCACCACCCCATGGGCAGTGGCACCGTGATCCGGATCCCCTGCGAGCAGCGGCCCCGGGGCTGGGGCAGGTCCCGGCTCCCTGCAAAGCCCCCGTACCCCGGGCCCTGCTCCGGTACCGCTGCTGTCCCCGGTGCAGCTCCAGCTCCGGGGCCGGTCCATCATCTGGTACCGCTACAGCCCCGTTACCGGTACAGCCGCGGTACCGCTACAGCCCCGTTACCGGTACAGCCGCGGTACCGCTACAGCCCCGGAACCGGTACAGCCCCGGAACCGGTACAGCCCCGGTACCGCTACAGCCCCGGAACCGGTACAGCCCCGGTGCTGGTTCATCCCCGGTACCGATCCAGCCCCGGTTCTGGTTCATCCCCGGTACCGATCGAGCTCCGGTGCCAGCACACCCCTGGCCCGGTACATCCCCCGGTGCCAGTGCTCCCTTCCCGGTGTCAGCACCCCACCGGTGCCGGGGTACCCTCGATACCGGTATATCCCCGATACCGGTACAGCCTCGATACGGGTACATCCCCGCTACCGGCACTTCTCCGGTGCCGATACGGTCCCGGTGCCGGTACATCCCCGCTAACGGCATCTCTCCGGTGCCAATACGGTCCCGGTGCCGGTACATCCCCGATACCGGTACCTCGCCGGTGCCGATACGGTGCCGGTACAGCCCCGGTGCCGGTAAAGCTCCCGCTGTCCCCGCACCCCCTGTGCCAGTCCATCCCCGGTGCCGGTCCATTCCCCGATCCCGGTCCTCCCCCGGTCCCTCCCGGTCCCTCCCGGCCGTACCGGGGCTGCGGCGGGGCCGGCGCCGTCCGGGTCGCGCATCAGCGGCGGGGCGGCCGCGGGGCCATTTTCTGTGCGGAGCTGTCGCGAGAGCGGGGGGAGGAGGAGGAGGAGGAGGATGACGGGGGGGAGGAAGGAACGTGCGGAAGGGCGGGCGGGGGCCTCGGGGGGGGGGGGGGACCCGGCTCCGCCCCGCCCCGTTCCCCCCCCCTTCCCCGGCTGCTTTTCCCGGGAGATTCTCCGCACCCCGCATCCCAGCGTCTGCGGGCAGCTCCAGCATCCCGGGGCTTTTGGAGCATCCCGGGGGTGTTGGAGGATTCCAGGAGTTTTGGAGCATCCCGGGGTTTTGGAGCATTCCAGGGGTTTTGGAGCATCCCAGGGTGTTGGAGCTTCCTGGGGTTTTTGGAGCATCCCGGGGTTTTTGGAGGATTCCAGGGGGTTTGGAGGATTCCAGGGGATTTTGGAGCATCCCGAGGGTTTTGGAGCATCCCGGGGTTTTTGGAGCATCCCGGGGTTTTTGGAGGATTCCAGGGGGTTTGGAGGATTCCAGGGTATTTTGGAGCATCCCGAGGGTTTTGGAGCATTCCAGGGGTTTTGGAGCATCCCAGAGTGCTGGAGCATCCCAGGGCTTTTGGAGCACATCCCGGGGTTTTGGAGCATCCTGGAGGTTTTGGAGCATCCTGGGGGTTTTGGAGGATTCCAGGGGTTTGGGAGGATCCCAGGGGTTTTGGATTATCCCAGAGTTTTGGAGGATTCCAGGAGTTTTGTAACATCCTGGGGATTTTGGAGTATCCTGATGGTGTTGGATCATTCTGGGATTTTTGGAGCATCCCAGGGTTTTTGGAGCATCCTGGGGGTTTTGGAGCATCCTGGGGTATTTGGAGCATCCCAAGGGTTTTGGAGGATTCCAGGGGGTTTGGAGGATTTCAGGGGTTTTGGAGGATTCTGGCATTTCGGAGCATCCTGGGAGTTTTGGAGATTCCAGGGGTTTTGGAGCTCATCCTGGGCTTTTGGAGCATCCCAGGGTTTTGGAGTATCCCAGGGTTTTTTGGAGCATCCCGGGGTTTTGGAGCATTATGGAGGTTTTGGAGCATTCCAGGGTTTTTGGAGAATCCCAGGGCCCTTGGAGCATCCTGGGGTCTGGGATCATGTCAGGGGCTCAGAGCATCCCAGGGCCTTGAGCCTCCTGAAGGCCTTGAAGCATCCCAGGGCTTTTGGAACATCCTGGAGCCTCCAGGGAGTCTGCTGAGTACCCCAGGAGCTCTGGAACATTCCAGGGCTGATGGAGCATCCTGAGGCTTTGGGAGATTATGGGGGGGCTTTGGAGCATCTGGGACTCCTCAGAGCCTCCTGGGGCTTTGCAGAGTCCGGGGGGCTCCAGAGCATCCTGGGCTGCTCAGACCCTGAGTCCTGTGGGAAGTGCTGGAGCTCTTGGAGCATCCCAGGGCCCTCTGAGCACCCCGGGCTCCTGGGAACACCCCGGGCTCTTGGGAACACCCCTGATTTTTAGGAGCATCCCTGATTTTTGGGAGCACCCTGGATTTTTAGGAGCACCCCAAGCTCCTGGGAACACCCCAAGCTCCTGGGAACACCCTGCATTTTTGGGAGCACCCCAGACTCCTGTGATCACCCCAGATTTTTGGGAGCACCCTGGACTCCTGGGAACACCCTGGACTCTTGGGAACACCCTTGATTTTTGAGAACATCCCGGATTTTTGGGAGCACCCCTCCAGCTCATGTGTGCCCCGAGGAGCAGCCCAGGCCCCTCCAGGATCTCACAGCAACAGAAGCCCCTGAGAGACGCCCAAACCCCCGGGAACCCCTTTGGAGCACCTGGAGCCCTCTGGAGCAGCCCAGGGGTGCCTGAGCTGGCCCAGCTCCCACATTCCTGCAGGGCTGAGCAGGGACACCCCCCTGACAGCACCCACCGCCCCCCATTCCCCATTCCCCAGCCCCAGGAAGGGCAGGAAGGAGTTCCCCAAATCCCCAGATTTCCCAAAGCCAATATTTTTCATTAAAATAAAATCAGACACCTCCCTCTTGCACTCTGCAGTGCAAGGACTCCTAAAAAGCTGTGATTTAAAGGGAAAATCATCCCGAGGAGTACAGGGGCTGAAAAACCCATAATGGGGGGAGGGGGGACCCACAATTTCCAGATGGGGCTGTGAAGAGTTTGCAATTCCATGGGGAACTTCCCACCCCAGTGGGGATCTGCCCGCTGTTAATCCCTCCCTGAAGGACACAGGGTGTCCTCAACACCGCTGGACCCCAATGGGTTGGGGAGGAAGGTCTGTGCGACAGGGGAGCAGCTCCAGTGCTTGGGAGGGAGGGAGGGAGGAAGAGGAGGGCTGGGCTGTGGGATCAGGCCAGGTTCTGTGGGATCAGGAAGAAGAGGAGGGCTGGGCTGTGGGATCAGGGAGGAAGAGGAGGGCTGGGCTCTGGGATCAGGGAGGAAGAGGAGGGCTAGGCTGTGGGATCAGGCCGGGCTCTGCGGGATTAGGCTGGGCTCCGTAGGATCAGGAAAGGAGGAAGAGGAGGGCTGGGCTGTGGGATCAGGGAGGAAAAGGAGTGCTGGGCTCTGTAGGATCAGGCTGGGCTCTGTAGGATCAGGAGGAAGAGGAGGGCCGGGCTGTGGGAACAGGCCGGGCTCTGTGGGATCAGGGAGGAAGAGGAGGGCCGGGCTGTGGGATCAGGGAGAGAGGAAGAGGAGGGCTTGGCTCTGTGGGATCAGTCTGCCGTCACTTCCTCTGGCGCAGGCCTGGCGGGGAGGCCGGACATGGGGCGGACACGGGGCGGACATGAGGGCGGACATTGGGGCCGGACATGAGGCGGACATGGGGCCGGACATGAGGCGGACCTGGGGCCGGACATTGGGGCCGGACATGAGGCGGACATGGGCCGGACATGGGGCCGGACATGAGGCGGACATTCCAGCCCTGTTCCTCCTCCCGGCTGAACCCTCCTGGGGCAGCCCCCAGCCCACAGCCCAGCCCGGCTGTGCCCCTGCCACACAGGGTCGTGGCTGCCACACCGAGCGTCCCTCAGGGATGAGACCCCACAAGCTGCCCCCGAGCACCGCCAGGAAAGGCAGTGACAGCTCTGAGGGCTTTGCCTGAAGGATCCTCGGAGCTGTTCCTGTGCCGAGCCAGGCACGGCAGCACCGCCCTGCACCTGCTTTGCCGGCTGTGTGAGGGATCCAGAGCCACAGCGGAGCCTGGAAATGCCTAAACTGGAGCCTGGCAGAGCTGGTTGATGTATTCAGCATTTTCTGGAGGGTTCATGGTGGGAGGAACGGGGCCGCCTCTGATCTGTGCCTGCCCACGTCACAGCTTTTGTCACACAGCCACAGTGGGTGAAATACAACCCCCAAACTCAACATGTGAGTCAGCTTTGCTGAGTCTTCTTATTTATGGACAAAAAAATTATGAACAATTCTACTGATATCACAGAGAAGTTTTAAAAGTCCCTGGGTACTAACAAGCAGCCAAGAGCCTGTCCTTGCTGCAGGGTACCCCCACTGAAGGGGCTGTGGGATCCATCCCCTGGCACCGGCAACAGTCTGGGGGGCTCTGAGGAAAACACTCATTCTATGCCAGTATCGGTGGGAAAACTTCACTGTTTGGAAGTTTTTGTAAAGTTTTGAACTTGGCAGGAAAACTTCAGGTGCCCTGGCACCTTGGGCCCAGCCTCTGGAGGTGCGGTGGGAGGATGGTGACCTCCTCGTTTTCCTCCAGCTCAGATCCTCTGCACATAATTCCCAGGGAAAAGCCCTTCTTTGCCGTGCAGGTGGCCTTTCCACCAGCCAGAAGCATCTGGGGAGGGAGAAGACAATCAATCAATCAATCAATCAATCAGCTGTGCTGCCAGCAGGGCAGGGAGAGGAGGCGGGCAGGGCAGGAGCCTGGTACCTTCCATCAGGATGTCAATGACATCCCCCACGTTGAAGCTGAGCTCGTCCACGTCCTGCCCGATGTACTGGTACAGGGCCCGGCAGCGCGGCCCCTCCGCCCTGGGCTGCGGCTTGGGGCGCCGGGCTGGGGGCGGCCGCTGGCCCACGCTGCGGCGGCGCTGCACCCTGTGGGCGGGAGGGATGGGGTCTGCAGCGGCAGGGCACCGGGATGGCATGTGCTGCTGCCCCCTGCACCCACACACCCGTGGGATGGCATGTGCTGCTGCCCCCTGCACCCACACACCCGTGGGATGGCATGTGCTGCTGCCCCCTGCACCCACACACCCGTGGGATGGCATGTGCTGCTGCCCCTGCCCACCCTGCACCCACACACCCGTGGGATGGCATGTGCTGCTGCCCCCTGCACCCACACACCCGTGGGAGGGCATGTGCTGCTGCCCCTGCCCACCCTGCACCCACACACCCGTGGGATGGCATGTGCTGCTGCCCCTGCCCACCCTGCACCCACACACCCGTGGGATGGCATGTGCTGCTGCCCCCTGCACCCACACACCCGTGGGATGGCATGTGCTGCTGCCCCTGCCCACCCTGCACCCACACACCCTGGGATGGCATGTGCTGCTGCCCCTGCCCACCCTGCACCCACACACCCGTGGGATGGCATGTGCTGCTGCCCCTGCCCACCCTGCACCCACACACCCATGGGATGGCATGTGCTGGGGCAGGATGAGCTGCCCACCCTGCTGCCCCACACCAGTGGGATGCTCCATGCCTGCAGGTGGATTCTCCCAGTTCAGGGATTGGGGGAACTGGGGCAGGATGAGCTGCACCCTCTTGCCCATCCTCAGGTGCTCTCTGCCTGCAGCTGGGTACTCCCAGTGCACAGACTGGGAGAACTGGGGCAGGATGAGCTGCACCCTCCTGCTCTCCCCCTCTTATCCATGGGATGCTCCATGCTTGCAGCACAGCTGGGTGGTCCCAGTTCAGGGACTGGGAGGACTGGGGCAGGATGAGCTGCCCACCCTGCTGTCCCCCACCCATGGGATGCTCTGTGCCTGCTCTCCCAGTGCAGGGACTGGGAGGACTGGGATGCACAAGAGCCTGGGAGATGTGTCCTGCCAGCAAAGCCAGGGAGCATCCCCTGTCACCGAGGAGGGGACACATCTGGTCCCCTCCTTAGAGGGAAAGCATCTCCCAGTGCTGGTAGCAGTGGGAGAGGAGGATGGGGCAGGGACAGGGACGTGGGACAGGACCTACCCGGCCACGCCCTGGTCGGGCACGTTGAGGAAGTCCATGTTGTGCTCGGATGGGGGCCGTGCCTTGGGCTGGTGGCCGGCGCTGCGGGCGGGAAGCGCCGCGGCCGGGGGGCCCCGCGTCTGCTTCTGGGGCATCCTGTAGGTGTCCCTCTGTGCCCGGCCATCCCCGCGGGGGATCTGGGGACCCCCGTTCCTGCAGGCTCCTGGAACAGCCCATCCCAGGAGGGTGCATTACAGGGGGGCCATGCACAGCCTGCACCCCCTGTATCCCCCACCCCGTACCCCCTCCTCACCTCTGGGTGCTGATGGGGCACTTCGGGAAGGTGCGGGACACCTGCTGCCACCTCTGCCCTGTGCTGCTCCCTTCCTTGTGGGCTCTGGGGGGACACAAGCCCCCCGTTACGTGACAGTCCTTACAGCCAGCTGTAGGGGCTGTCCCCCCATTTAAACCCTGTTCCCCCGAAGGTCCCATCACCAGAGCAGAAATGGGGGAGACACAAACCCCACAGGGTACACCCAGCTCACCCCAATGCTCCCAGGCCTCCAGCTGTGCCCTGTGACCCCAGCGCTCCTGTGTCCCCCCTCTGCCACCCCCCAGTGCCCTGGCACTCACTGGCATTCCTGGGGAGCCCATCCCCGATGCTGACCGTAAGGGTTTTGCCTCCAGCTTTGAGGGCGGCCACGTCGCCCTGTCCTCTGACGAAGGTGACATTGCGGGTGCCACCGCCGCCCCAGCCCTCCTTCTTCACCCGAAACTGTAGTCTGGGGGCAAGACAAGCCATGAGGCTGCGGTGACAGGACCCTGTCCTGCTTTGTCACCTCTCCTGGCCTCTGTCCTTACGTGTCCTTGAAGGAGAGGGGCAGCTTGGAGCGGGTGATCTCCTCGAAGCGTTTGCACAGGAGGCTGATCAGCTCCGTCTTGAAGATGGACTCCAAGAAGTTGTCGGCATCATTCTCATGGAGGATGAAGAAGTCGTCCTGCCTGGTGCTGGGGGAGCAACCAGGGGTGTCAACCCCACCAAGGCTGGTTCCAGCGGGGCTGGGGGGGATTTGGAGACCCCACAGGGCTTGGGTCCACCCCAAGGAAATTTGGAGGGCAATTTGGAAAACTCCCTTGCTTCCCAAAGCACCCAAGGGGAGCCTCCTCCTCAGGGCTGGATGAGGGACTGGGGAGCAGCAGGGCATGGAGAGAGGGGAAGACCAGCCATGGGGAGAGCCCCTGGTGAGGGACACACCTCAGCGAGACGCCGCTCACTGCCTGCAGCTCCACCTTCTTCTTGAGCACCTCCTTGATCTGCCCCTTCTCAGGCCCCTTCTTCACCTTCTCCCGCCCGATCAGGTAGAAGTACTTGGGGGTGAGAATGAAATCCCGCTTGATGGGCTGGGAAAGGGCAGGAGAAAGGGGGTGAGGGGGCTTTGCTGGCGGGGCACAAACCCCACAAACACACATCCCACCTGAGGGAAGCCACCAAGAGCTGCAGCAGCCTCAGGTGTGTCCTTGTACCTTGAACCTCCGGTCGTATTTGGTGACGGAGTCGGCGAAGTCGATGCGCTCCCGCTTGGCCAAGAACTGCCGCAGCTCCGGCCGCTCCTCCATGCCCAGGTAATCCCCCACGAAATTCCTGTTGATGCTGTTCCTGCGCCTCTCTTTGAAGTTGTAGAGGATGCTGGCAGCTGGGAGGGACCCCAAAGAGGTGCAGGTCTGACATGGCTCTGTGCTGGTAGCTCAGAGCCCCCCCAAAATGTCACACGGGTCATGGCAGCAAGAAATGGGGCTTGTTTCATGCCACGGGAGGAATCCCAGCTGCTTGAGCTTGGCTGGTTTTGAAACCCATCAACTGCCTTCAAAAACCCTCGTGCTGTGGGAGGGAGGGATGGACCCTGCTGTTTTCTGGGTTTTCCTCCTTGATTTTTCCTGCTTGCTTGGGAGGGTAGGAAAACTTATGATGGGGTCAGTGACTTGTCCCATCCTTTTGCCATTGTGGGAATCAGCCCCTTCCCACAAACACCAGCTCACCCCAGCTACTCCCCTCCATCCCTGTGCAGGCCATGAAATGCAGAGTGAGACAGCACAAGGCTCCCAGGGCTCGAAATAGGAGCAGGAAATCCGTGCTCTCCTTTCAGTCTGGGAAAAAATTCCCAACAACTCACAGGCTGGTTCCTCCATCACCTAATCATGTTAGTGCCATGATTAGGAGCCAGGCTGCTGCTCTCACAGCTGGGCTGTCCTAGCACCCTAAAAGGGCTGCTGGGGTGGCACTGTCCCTGTCCTTGTCCAGCCTTACCCTCCTCTCTCATCTGCTCGTATTTGCGGATGGCCACGTGCCGGCGCCAGGCCTTCTGGATCACCCGGGCGAAGCTGTCAAATTTCCTCTCCCGCATCTCCTCGAGCAGGAAGAGCTGCGAGGGACAGGCAGTGCTGAGCCAGGACACCCCAAAAACCCCTCCCCAGTGATGCCCAGCCACGGGCAGTGCCCCCCAGGAGTCAGGGCCACCCACCGACTCGGGGTTCTTGACGAACACCTTGCTCCTGCCCATCTGGTACTGGTCTGGGTCCATGTTGACCGAGCGCAGGAGGTGCTGCACCCCTTGGCGCTCGTCCCCGCGCCATGACGGCCATGTCTCGGGGGTGAGGATGGCATAGCTGTGGGGACAGAGCAGGCTCACAGAATCCTACAATAGTTCAGGTTGGAAGGGACCTTAAAGCCCATCCAGTCTTGCAGGGACACCTTCCACTGTCCCAGGGTGCTCCAAGCCCTGTCCAACCTGGCCTTGGACACTGCCCTGCTGTGGGCATCCTGTGCCAGGCCTTCCCCACCCTCCCAGGGAACAATCCCTTCCCAATATCCCATCCATCCCTGCCCTCTGGCAGTGGAAGCCATTCCCTATGTCCTGTCCCTCCGTGCCTTGTCCCAAATCCCTCTGCTGCTCCTTTTAGTCCCTGCAAGGGGCTCTAAGGTCTTGCCCAAGCCTTCTCTTCTCCAGGTTGAACACCCCCAACTCTCTTCACCTGCAAATCTGTGCCAGGGCCTCCCACACCCTCCTCTCCTCCTGAGGAGGTGCTGTGGGCTCTGCCAGCCCCGTGCCAGTGGCCACTCACCGTTGGAGGAACTTGTGGAAAAGGCGGCGGTAGGCGAACCCTGCCCGGCGCACCCGGATGTTCTCCTTCAGCCCCAGGTACTCAACCTGGTGCTTCACCCTGTGCAGCAGGGAGGGACAATGTGGGATGATGACAGGTTAGGAGGGCACCTAAAGGTGCACCTAAAGAGGACAATGTGTCCCCACTTGTGCTCCCTGGGTTAGTGGACAGCTCAGAAGAACCAGCCCAGGGCTGCAGTTTTTGGAGGAAGGCTGGTCCTGGCCACATCTCCATGGCTGGGTCCCATTCCTGGGCTCTGTGGGCTCCCTGTTACCTGCTCTCCTCCCAGTCCCGGGGTTTCTTGGTCTCGTTGGGTTTGATGCAGCGGATGTAGTGTGGGGTGCACTTCATGAGCGTGTTCACCAGGTCATTGGCCTGTTTCTGGTGCAAGGATTGACCTCTGTAGCATCAAAGGGGGTGGTGGGAGCACTGCCCCTGCCGCCTCCCCAAAGGCAACTGCTGCTCTGCAGCCCACAGGACACACCTTGATTTTGGAGCCTGCCGTAGTCGGCCGTCCCTTTTTGTCAGAATCAAGTTTTTCTGGGAAAAGCATCCGGATGAAACCACTGGAAGGGAGGGGACAGTCCCCAGGTGAGAGCTGCCAGCATGGCCTGGGCTGAGGCCAGCTGGGAAATTCTTTACAGGGGGCTGAGTGCCACCTTCCTGACCACCCCCAGGAGCAGGATCAGGAGCAGGGGCAGGGGCAGGAGCAGGAGCAGGGGCAGGGGCAGGGGCAGGAAAAGGGGCAGCAGCAGGGGCAGGAGCAGGAGCAGGAGCAGGAGCAGGGGCAGGGGCAGGAGCAGGGGCAGGAGCAGGGGAAGGAGAAGGGGCAGGAGCAGGAGCAGGGGCAGGAGCAGGGGCAGGAGCAGGAGCAGGGGCAGGGCCAGGGGCAGGAGCAGGAGCAGGGGCAGGAGCAGAGCTGGTGGATGACCCCGCTCTGCCCAACCCTGCAACCCTGGGATGTCCCTGGTGCCCATGGGGCCATGCAGGACTGAGCACCCCAACCCACAAAGGCAGGACCAGCCTTTCAGATCTGCATGTTGAGGACTCTGCCCTCTTCCCCAGCCCTTTTGGGGTGCCCCAGCACTGCCAGACTCACTATTCACTGCTCTGCATGAGCTCAATCAGGTCGGTGAAAAGCACGTCCCGGTTGCGCTCGCAGAAGCCGTTCACATCGTAGGACACCTGGGGACAGGAGGGGACCTCAGCTGTGGTGGGTGGGGCTGTGGGGTGCAGGGTGGGGGCTTTGGGGGGCCCTACCCACCTTGCCAGCATAGTGGTGGATGACAAAGCCCGAGCTCCAGCTGTTGAAGTGCTCGTGGGTGCCCACGGCTGCCTGCAGCTTCTGCAGCAGGGTCTGGTCGGCGCCCTCGCCCGTGGCGTGCATGGTGGCACACACATCATCCAGCACACTCATGATCCCAGGAGGGTTCTGCCACAAGGAAAGGGGAGCCATGGGTGTGGCAGGGCCCAATCCTGCACCTGGTCACAGCTGCTTCATGCTGAGCCACAGCTTAGTGCTGGTGCCCTCACATGGGTGCTGGAAGTGTCCAAGACCAGGCTGGACAGGGCTTGGAACACCCTGGGATAGTGGGACAAGATGATCTTTATGGTTCCTCCTAACCCAAACCAGTCTGGGATTCTTTGCTGCTTGGCACCTCAACAACCCATGCAGCCCCTGTCCCTGGGTGCCTCTGCTCCCCAAAAAGCCTCCCCAGCAGAGGGGACCCCACTCACCAGCTTGTTCTCTATCAGGTCACACACCACCTTGTTGTTGAAGTACTGGATCTGCGTCCACTTGATCCCCTCCTGCACATATTCCTCCTGGGGAAGCACAGGGAGAGCTGGGTGGTCCCCGAGCCCCTGGGATGTGCTGCAGACTCCCTGTTCCAGCTGTGGTGCTGGGAAGGAGGGGGGTGCAGGAATTGGGGTGCTGGCACAGCCCCACAGCCCCCAGCCCAGACCCCCATACCTGCTCTGCCTTCAGGGTCAGCTCGATGAAGATCTGCTGCAGCTTCTCGTTCACAAAGTTAATGCAGAATTGCTCAAAGCCATTTTTCTGCATGAAAGATGGAAGAGAAAATGGTGCTGAGTTGTCCTTTGCTCACAGAAACACAGAATCACGGAATAATGAGGTTGGAAGAGACCTCTAAGATCATGGAGTCCAACCTATGCCCTAACACCTCAACCAGACTATAGCACCAAGTGCCATGTCCAGTCTTTATTTTTAAACACATCCAGAGATGGTGATTCCACCACCTCCCTGGGAAGAGCATTCCAGTACTTTATTATTCTTTTGGTGAAAAATTTCTTCCTGATATCCAACCTACACCTTCCCTGATGTAGCTTGAGGCTGTGTCCTCTGGTTCTGTCAGTGCTGCCCAGTGGAAGAGACCAACCCCACCTGTCTCCAACCTCCCTTCAGGAAGGTGTAGAGAGCAATAAGGTCACCTCTGAGCCTCCTCTTCTCCAGGCTAAACAACCCCAGCTCCTTCAGCTCCTCTGCCTCATCATAGGTACCCCAACCAGCAGTGCTTGGGTGCTACTCCAGGCACCCTTCTCAGGGCCACCTGACCCAGGTGCTGTCCCTGCTGTGGGAGCAGGGCAGGACATTCCCAGCCACACACACCTGGAATATCTCAAAGCCGTAGATATCCAGCACCCCGACGCTGTACTCCTCATTCGGCTTCTGCATGGCCCTGTTGATGGACTGCGGGGACAGAGGGGACAAACTGGCTGCAGGGCGGTGGGATTGGCCATTCCTGGGGCAGGGGATCACCATCCCCTCTGAGGCCCACACACCTCCACCAGGAAGTCGAAGACACGGGCGTAGAGCCCCTTGGCCAGCGCGTCCCGCGTGTAGGCCGCCTGCTCCACGTTGAGGGTGACGGTGATGGACTCGGAGCGGCCGCCCCACTTGCTGTCCATTTTCCTGCTGGTGACCTTCTCGTTGAGGCGCTCCTGGTCGACCCCCAGCAGGTAGGCAGGGAAGGCCAGGGCTGGGCAGAGTGGGGCTGGTCAGGGCTATGTTGTCCCCACCTGGCTCTGGCCATGGTCGAAACCCTCGGCCCCATCCAAGTGTGAAGGACAGCAGTGGGACAATGACAGGGAAAAGTGACACCTGTCCCAAAGCAACATCTGGCATCTGTCCCCTGGCTAATCAAGCTCTGGCTGAGCCATTTACTTGCTGCCTCAAGTAAAGTTCATAGTGAGTTGCAAGCTCATTGATGTGCATTGGTTATGTACTGGAGCCTTAGGCAGAGGCCTCTTGGTTAGGGCATATAGCTGTTACCTACAGTATCATGGGATCAAAGCCCATCTATCTTGTAAATTGGAAGGTCCTAGCTTAATTAAAGCACCTGAGTTGCATTTAGGGGATGCAGGGTAATGGCCTGTGGACTTTAGCAGAAACTAAGAGGGTTTGACTCTTGTTTAAGGCTTTGAAGGCCTTTGGTTTAGGTCATCCTAAGTTTCATAGATAATGGTAAGGATTATAGGGGAGACAGGAAGGAGGATGATGGACATGGTGGTTAAGATAGCAATTACAATGCCTGGTGCTGGTGCTGCTTCCCTCCTGTGCCAGGGGGATTTGTGACACAGCCAGCTTGCCACTCATTCCCGAGGCTCCCCCAGCTGTCCCCTGCAGCCCCCTGGCTACTCACAGTCAGCATTCTCCACCCGGGCGTAGTTGCCCTCCTCCCTGAAGCTGATGTTGCCCAGGTGCAGGATCCCTGCCACGATCTGCAGCACCAGCTGCTGGTCCTCACCGCGGATGCCGATGACCTGCATGGCATTCTGGGGGTGCACAGACCCCGTGAGCCCCCACCTGGCCCCAGAGCTTTTGGGGACTCCCCTCCCTCCCAGGCACTCACCATGGTCTCATGGAAGTCGCTGCGGTCATCTGTGCCCTCCACCTGGTAGGTGTCTGTCTGGTTCAGGTAGAAGTAATAATCTGGGCTCATGATGCCCAAATTCTGCCTCTGCTCTTGGGATGCGCCTTGGATGAGCTGGGAGGGGACAGGGGGCTGTGGTCAGCCAGCTCCTGGTCCCCCCCTGCAGCCCTGGTGGCTCCAGGCCACCCCCATACTGTCACCATGATATTTTCTGAATAATCCTTTTGCCAGGATTTTTCTCTTGAGAAGCTGAGAGGCCTCAGAAATGAAATGTAAACAATATTTATCTGCTGCTGTGGAATGCAACAGGTGCATCTGTGATTGGTCTCATGTTGGATATTTTTAATTAATGGCCAATCACAGTCCAGCTGCCTAGGACTCTCTGGCCAGTCACAAGATTTTATTATCATTCCATTCCTTTCTATTCCTTGCCAGCCTTCTGATGAAATCCTTTCTTCTATTCTATAGTATAGTTTTAATATACAATTTTCTTTTAATATAATGTATATCATAAAATAATAAATCAGCCTTCTGAAACATGGAGTCAAGGTTCTCATCTCTTCCCTCATCCTGGGACCCCTGAGACCACCACCACATTTGGTGACCCCGAGTGAAGAAAAATTCCACCCCATACCTGGTAGTAGATGTGGAAATTCCGCTCGCACTCGTTCTGGCTCACCACGCGCGACTTCTCCAGCAGGAAGTTGGAGATCTTGCCCCCATCAGGTTCTCCGCCCCGGCTGAACTGGATCTCAAAGTATTTCCCCTGCTCCAGCACAGATCCTGCTCAGAGCTGTGGCCCTGCCTCAGGGGTTCCTCATTCCCCCCAAGCCCTTCCCCACCACACCAGGAGCTTTGTGGGGTGTGCAAACCCTGGCTGAAGGCTTCATGGTTTATGTGGAGACCTCACTGCCCCCTCAACTGCCCAAAAGGAGGTTGGAGCCCCATGGGGTCGGTCTGTTTTCCCAGATAACAGGAAACAGGGTCAGAGGAAATGGCCTCACATTGCCCCAGTGGAGGTTTAGATTGGATATGAGGAAAAATTCCTCCACTGAAAGGGTGGTCAGGCACTGGAACAGGCTGTGCTGGAGTCACCATCCCTGGAGGGATTGAAAAGCTGGATGTGGCACTTGGGGACACTCAAGGCAGTGTTGGGGGAATGGCTGGAGTTGATCTAAAGGTCAGCCTTGAACCCAGCTGGTTCAGTGATTCTGCTGCAGCGCTGCCCCCTGCACCTGCCCTGGTGTCACAGGCATCTTTTATGGAAAATCCTTTCCTTAGGATTTTTCTTCCTGAGAAGCTGAGAGGCCTCAGGAACAAAATGTAAACATTGATTATCTGCTGCTGTGGAATGCAACAGGTGGATCTGGGATTGGGCTCATGTGGTTGTTTTTAATTATTGGCCAATCACAGCCCAGCTGGCTCAGACAGAGTCTGAGCCACAAACCTTTGTTATCATTCTTTCTTATTCTATTCTTAGCCAGCCTTCTGATGAAACCTTTCTTCTATTCTTTTAGTATAGTTTTAATATAATATATATCATCAAATAATAAATGAAGCCTTCTGAAACATGGAGTCAGATCCTCTTCCCTCATCCTGAGACCCCTGTGAACGCTGTCACACCCTGGCACTTACAAAGCGGCTGGAATTGTTGTTCCGGACAGTTTTGGCATTTCCAAAGGCTTCCAGCAGCGGGTTGGACTGCAGGATGATGTCCTTCACATGCTGGGGACAGAGGAGGGCAGGGCTCAGCCCTGCTGTGTCCCACTCCAGGCCTGGGGACACACCTGAGCCTTTGTGTGTCCCCAGTCCTGGAGCGGCTGCTCCGTGTGCCACCACTGGCCCCCATCAGGGGGATGTTGGGGACCAGGGTGGTGGGGATCAGTTGGGGGTGAAATGATGAGTGGCAGGGGGGACAACAGACCCACCTGGACTTTCTCCCCACCGCCAGACACTTTGGAGATGTAGCCCATGATGTATTTTGCTGCCACCGTTTTCCCAGCTCCGCTTTCTCCGCTGTGCAAAGGGCAAAGCAGAGCAGATGTGAAACCCACCAGAGCCACCCA
Source organism: Agelaius phoeniceus (assembly GCF_051311805.1). Lineage (NCBI taxonomy): Eukaryota > Metazoa > Chordata > Aves > Passeriformes > Icteridae > Agelaius > Agelaius phoeniceus. The sequence continues at coordinate 3,830,085 of NC_135293.1, forward strand.
TCCCTTGGGGGGGCTTTGGGGTGGGTCCTGGAGCAAGACCAGAGGATGACAGTGAATTCTGGGGACTGTGCCATCCCCACAGTGGGTCTGTGGGGAATTTGGGATGGGGCTGCCCTGGGGGATCAGTGTGAGCAGAGTGTGGCTCGGCGAGGAGATGTTGAATTTGTTGTCACCGGGTTTAGAAGTGGAGGAGGGGGACTTGGGAGCCTCAGAGGGAAGTCTCCAGCCTTGCCCCACATCCTGACCATTTCCCTTGCAACACTGCCCTGCAGAGCTGCATTGCACAAGGCTCTGGGGCTCTGTCCCTGCCTGGGACACCCCTGGTCACAGCCTTGCCCGGTGCTTGTGGCCCAGAGGGTCCCTCCAGACACCCCAGAGCCCAGGAGCCAACTCTCCAGCTGGGAAACCCCGGGCTGGGGAGAAGGGCTGGTGGGGACAGGTGTCCCCAGGGGCAGTGCCAGCCCGGGTGTGGCCCAGTGTCCCCCAGTACCTGATGATGACACACTGGTTCTCCCCGTCGATCAGCATGTTCCGGTACATGTTGTCAGTCAGGGCGTAGATGTGGGGGGGATTTTCATACTGGGCCTAGCCAGGGGACAGGGACAGCGGGGCTGAGCACAGGGCAGCCCCCAGCTCCCCTCCCCAAATCCCCTTCACTGCCCACAGGGGAACCAGCCCCTTCACAGTGACCCTAAACAAGGGACAAGGACAGCAGGGCTGGGCTCAGAGCAACCCCCAAATCCCCCTCACTCTGCCCATGTGGGAGCCACTCTTCACACTGACCCTAAACAAGGGATAAGGACAGCAGTGCTGGGCACACAGCAGCCCCCAAATCCCCATTTTCCCCTCACTCTGCCCATGGGGGAACCAGCCCCTTCACACTGACCCTAAACAAGGGACAAGGACAGCACGGCTGGGCACAGAGCTCCCCAAAACCCCCTCACTCTGCCCATATAGGATCAGCCCCTTCACCGTGACCCTAAACAAGGGACAAGGGACAAGGACAGCAGTGTTGGGCACAGAGCAACCCCCAAATCCCCAAATCCCCCTCACTCAATCCATGTGGGGATCAGCCTCTTCGAACTGACCCTAAACAAGAGACAAGGGACAAGGGACAAGGGACAAGGACAGCAGTGCTGGGCACAGAGCTCCCCAAATCCCCAAATCCCTCTCACTCTGCCCACGTGGGGATCAGCCTCTTCCCACAAACACCAGCTCATCAGCAGCGAGTCTGGTGATTTTTAACCCCCCCTCCTCCTTGGGAAGGGCTGGGGCAGGGCCACTCCAGCTGCATTTTACCATCTTTGGGTTTCTTTCTGTGCATTTCTGAGCTGAATTCCCCAGGATTTGCTGCAGGGAGCACTGACCCCTGCAGCAGCCGAGGGGCTGTGCAGCATGGGGACCCTCAGGGGACGCCCCTGGGGGGATGTTTTGCACAGATTTAACCCGCGATTGCCCGCGGGGCAGCCTCACCGCGCCCTGGTACAGCTCGATCTCGCGGTCGGTGAAATACGGCATCTGCTTGAAGGGGTTCACAGAGATCAGCACGGGCCCGATGTAGGTCTGGGCAGCAGGTCAAGGGCCATGTGTCCCTTCTTGTGTCCCCCCTTCCCAGTGCCCAGTCCCACCCCGGGGGCAGGAAGGTGGTTATGGGGTCCCTGGCACGTCCAGGGATGGCACAAGGGGGGCACTTCCAGCCTGGCACAGGCAGAGCTGCCCTGCTGCCCTGACTTGGGGCATCCCTCAGGCCCTTGCAGTGTGATGGGTGCAGGAGCATCCCCTCAGCTCCCTGCTCTGGCTGGGGATCAGCTCTAAAACCTCTCCAGCACTTCTGGAATTCGCCCTCTGCTCGCTTCTCCATCTGTGGCTTTTCCAGCAGGAGCCCATCCTGATTTTACATCCAGGGAAACTGAGGCACGGAGAGGAGAGGAATCACAGCTCCTGCCTTTCCCTGCCTTTCCTGCAGCATCCCCGAGTCACTGAGTGTGGGCAGAGCATGGAAAAACAGGGAATTGCAGAGGTCAAGGGCCATGTGTCCCTTCCTGTGTCCCCCCTTCCCATTGCCCAGTCCCACCCCGGGGGCAGGAAGGTGGTTATGGGGTCCCTGACACGTCCAGGGATAGCACAAGGGGGGCATTTCCAGCCTGGCACAGGCAGAGCTGCCCTGCTGCCCTGACTTGGGGCATCCCTCAGGCCCTTGCAGTGTGATGGGTGCAGTAGCATCCCCTCAGCTCCCTGCTCTGGCTGGGGATCGGCTCTAAAACCTCTCCAGCAGTTCTGGAATTCGCCCTCTGCTCACCCTCCATCTGTGGCTCTTCCAGCAGGAGCCCACCCTGATTTTACATGCAGAGAAACTGAGGCACAGAGAGGAGAGGAATCACAGCTCCTGCTTTTCCCTGCCCACCCTGCTGCCTTTCCTTCAGCATCCCCGAGTCACTGAGTGCATGGAAAACCAGGGAATTGCAGCAGGACGGGGGTGAGCCCCTGGCTGGGTGAGGAGATGGAGGGTGGGGATGGAGCAGGTGGGGTTATCCAAGCCTTTCATATCCTATTTGTGTCCCAAACAGGGGGAGGGCGGCCAGAGGGCAGGAGGAGGGAGCTTTTCTGGGAAATGCAAAAGCTTGGGATGTTGAGTCATGACTGGACAGAGCCCTGCGTGCAGCAGCACAGCAAAAAAGGAAGGGAGAGGCTGCGTGGGGTATTGTTCCCCTCCAAAAAAACCAAATCAAAAACCCCAAAAAAAGCCAACCCCACACGCATGCAAAGCCCCAGGGCTGCGGGGGGAGGTGGCTGAGTCACAGCTGGGACAGCATCGCCTTGTAAGGACAGGGCCACATCCCCACATCCAGGGGCGTGGGCACAGCCTCAGCCCTGCTGCCAGCCCTGCTGTGCCCTGTGTGCCCTGTGTGCCCTGTGTGCCCCTCGGGGCCCTGCTGTGCCCTGTGTGCCCTGTGTGCCCTGTGTGCCCCTCAGGCTCTGCTGTGCCCTGTGTGCCCCTTGGGGCCCTGTGTGCCCTGTGTGCCCTGTGTGCCCCTCGGGGCTCTGCTGTGCCCTGTGTGCCCTGTGTGCCCTGTGTGCCCCTCGGGGCTCTGCTGTGCCCTGTGTGCCCCTTGGGACCCTGCTGTGCCCTGCTGTGCCCTGTGTGCCCTGTGTGCCCCTCGGGCTCTGCTGTGCCCTGTGTGCCCCTTGGGGCCCTGCTGTGCCCTGTGTGCCCTGTGTGCCCCTCGGGACCCTGCTGTGCCCTGTGTGCCCCTCGGGCTCTGCTCCTTGTCCCCAGCAGTGACAGCCACCCCAGGGCACCGAGCTGGACACGTCCCCAGGCAGGTGTGGGGTGAGCAGGGCTTGGGGACACATCCCTGTCCTCCTGCAGAGCTGTGGTGCCCGGCAGTGCCAGCTGGGCTGCAGCAGCTCAGTGTCCCCTGTGCTGGCATCACTGGGGACCAGGGGTGGCACCTCCTCCCCTGGAGGGATCCAACCCTGCTCCATCCAGGGTTTGCCTGGATTTGGGGGGTTCAGAGCAGCCAGGACACGCTGGGGGCATCACTGGGGGTGGGTGACAGCAGCAAGGGACAATGTCACTGCTTGGGTGGCAGGAACACACCAGGAGCAGGGGGAGGTGATGCTGAGGGGCTTTGTGGCTACAAAGGAAGGAGCAAAGTGGGTCCTGCAGCATGGCAGGAGCGGGGGTTTGGTTGTTGTGTCTGTGCCAGGCACAGCTCAGCTTGGGAACAGTGACATTCCCACAGATCTGTCCCCACAGGGCACGGACACACTGTCCCATGTCCTGACAAAGCCTTGGAGCCCATCCCTGCCGCTCCCTGTGCCTGTTCCCGCTGCCTGGGGAAGGATACAAAGATGAAATCATCCATGAAACGCTTCTTGAGGTTCTCCACGATGGCCTCCTCGGAGATCTTGGACAGCAGCACCATGTCGTCCACGCCGCTCTGCTTGACATTGTGGCTCTGCCAGTGGAAGCGCTCCTTGCTGCCCTGAGGGGACAACGGGGACACAGCGGCTGTGCCGGGGCCACCTCGGGCCACCAGGGCTGGCTCTGACCCCCCCGAGCTGCCCCCAGCCCTGCCTGGCTCAGCCCTCACCCCAAACTGGGGTTTGACCAAGCAGATCCCAAAATTCAGAGCACTGGGGCTTGTCCCAGCCCCCTGGAGCCCTCCTCACCTCCTGGCACCCTCAGAGGAGCAGACAGGACCTGCCCCAGCCCCTGCTCCTCACCAGGGTAATGAAGGAATTTGTTGAGGCACAGACTGATTATGAGACAGAGCAAGGCAGGGGAAGGGTGGTGGTGGCATCCTCTGCACCCCCACATCCTCCTTGCAGCCTGTGTTCCTCTTCCTCCTGCCCAGGGAGATGCCAGCAGCCTCTGCCCAGCTCTGTCCCCAGCTCTGTCCCCAGCTTGTCACAGACATCTTTGATGGAAAATCCTTTCCTTAGGGTTTTTCCTCCTGAGAAGCTGAGAGGCCTCAGGAACACAATGTGCACAATGATTATCTGCTGCTGTGGAATGCAACAGGTGGATCTGGGATTGGTCTCATGTGGTTGTTTCTAATTAATGGCCAATCACAGCCCAGCTTGCTCGGACAGAGAGTCCGAGCCACAAGCCTTTGTTATTCATTCCTTTTTTTGCTATTCTTAGCTGGCCTTCTGATGAAATCCTTTCTTCTATTCTTTTAGTATAGTTTTAATGTAATATATATAATAAAATAATAAATCAAGCCTCCTGAAACATGGAGTCAAATCCTCGTCTCTTCCTTCATCCTGAGACCCCTGTGAACACGGTCACACCAGCTCTGTCCCCAGCTCTGTCCCCAGCTCTGTCCCCAGCTCTGTCCCCCGGGGGCTGGGCTGTGATTTCAGCCTCGTGGGGTAAACAAGGGAGCTGTGAGAGGGGGAATTCATCGTGCAAAACCACCCCGAGGGCTCCCCTTGGCCTCGATGTCCCCACAGACCGGCTGGGCACAGCTGTGGTGGCCCCTGCAGGAGGGACAGGGACCAGGCTGAGCCCCTCCTTCCCCACCCCCGCGGTTCCTCTTTCAGCCCCCAGGCTCCTGTCACTGATTTCACTTCTCCCCCGTCAGCCCTGGCCTCTTGCTCTCTCCATTTCCCTTTTCTTCTGCCCTTCCCCTTTTGCTTGATTTCCCTGCAGGCTCTCAAGATTTCAAGGCCCTGCATCCCCACACCTTTGCAGTCTCTGATTGTCACCAGGTGTCCCTAGCCCCCCTCAGCCACTCTGGGGTGTCTGTCACTGGGCTCTGCAGCCCCAGACATCCCCTGTGGCCCCTCTCCAAAACCCAAATTCCAGCTAAGCCCATGTAGCTGCTGAAGGGGCTTTTTGGTGTTGTCCCACCACCTTTTTTGGGGTCATCTCAAGGGGCTCAGGGGGTCCAGGGCTGTTTTTGCAGCCTGAAATCACCCAGGGAGCTTCTCCTCTTCCTTTTCAAGGCCTTTTTCTTGCCTTCATCCTAATATCCCCTAGGAAATGCAGCTGGAAAAGCACAGGCAGGCTCAGGCAGCCTCTCCAGGTCACTGTGGTGTCACCCAGGGAGCTGCAGGGACCCCAGGAGCTGCCCAGCTTCACCCCAAACCCTGGGCTTCAGCAGGAGAAGAGTGCCAAGAGCCCCTGGGCAGCCAAAGCACTCAGTGCCCTGTCCCCAGCACCCCAAAGCTGCTGGCACAGGCACCCAGGGCTGCTGCTCGAGGCCAAATGAAGGCAAAAGGAGAATTTCCTGCACCGAGAGCTCACGGGTTTTGAGCTGACACCCAGAGATTCGCTGTCAGCTGCTCAGAGGTGTCAGTGGTGAGTGTGTCTTCACCTCCTCTTCCTCTGAGGCTTTTCTGGCTCTTCTGGGGCACCTGGTGCAGCCCAGCTGGGAGGAAAGCACCAACTCAGAGCTGGTAAATGAGGGGTTTGCCACGATCTGCAGAGCTCTGGGTGTTCCTGCCTGCTTTCCCTGAGCCTCTCTCGGGGTTTGCAGGGCCAGGGCTCACTAAAAAATCAGAGGAAAGTCAGGATGAAGGGGAATTAGGATCCATTAAAGCTCTGGTGTTGCCCCAGCTCGGTACCCAGAGAGCTGCCATGGGACAGAGGTGACATCTGCAGCTGCACGTGACATCCCTGTGGGGAGTGGGAGCACCAGTTAATTTGCTTCCAGAGGTTTGGGGCAGCAGTTTCTCCATCCCCTGCTCTGTCCAGTCCTTTGCTCTAGGGAAGGGCACCTGCCCCAAGCCATTCCATCCTCCTGCCAAGCAGGAGAAGCTTTTGTCCCCCCTCCACCTTCCAGGTGCCCTTTGCAGCCCCTGTGCTCGAGGGACTTTGCTCCAGAGGGGGCAGGTGACACACGAGGAGCCCCTCAGAGCTCCAAAGGTGGCAGGTGACACACGAGGAGCCCCTCAGTGCTCCAAAGGGGGCAGGTGACACACGAGGAGCCCCTCAGAGCTCCAAAGGTGGCAGGTGACACATGAGGAGCCCCTCCGTGCTCCAAAGGGGGCAGGTGACACACGAGGAGCCCCTCAGTGCTCCAAAGGGGGCAGTGACACACGAGGAGCCCCCCAGTGCTCCAAAGGGGGCAGGTGACACACGAGGAGCCCCTCAGCACCCCCAGCTGTGGGATGGGCACTGTCCCCACCCCTGTGCCCGGGGCCAGGATGCTCCTGGCACTCAGATAGGATCTCTGGGCAGGGAGGGGAGCAGCCCTTTCTGTGGCAGCACTTTGAAAACATCATGTTTTCTTCAAAGCTGTGGGTTAAACCACAGAACAACTCTGCAAGCCTGAGCGAGGAGCAGATGAAGCCCAAGGTGGCTCCTTTTGAGTCAAGACAGCCCAAGCCCAGGAGCATTTGTCAAAAACCTCCAAAACCACCGGAGGGGCAGGTTTGTCACACCACTGTCACAGGCAGGGCTGGGGTGGGGATGGGGCTGGCAGGGGTCAGGGCTATGGCTGCAGAGTCCTTTGGTCCTCCAGGAAGCCACAGAACATCTTCAGGTTCTGTGGAGGGGGGGACGGTGGAAGCGTCCTTGGGCACAGCATCTGAGCAGCCTCTCAGAGGTGACAGCCACAAGCGTGGGTGGCAGGAGGTTCAGTTTCAGCCTGGTCACTGTCCCCTTCCTGTCTGGGTGGAAATAGCTGGGACACATCTGCCCGAGGATGCAGGAAGCAGAGCTGAGAGCTCCTCACCCCCAGTTCTGAGCATCTTCCTAATTCTGAGCCCTTTCACCTTCCTCTTCTGCCTCCACAGCAACTTCCACAAGTGGCTGCTGCCCTCCCTGCAGCCCCTGTCCCCTGACCATGGGCACCAGCACCCAGAGGGTCTCTCTTAGCCTGGGGGATGTGGCTGCCACCCCCACCCCACCCCCTGCCCCAGTGGGGACACAAATTCATCCCGTGGGTACCACAGCAGCGACAGCAGCACCCAAACCTCTGTGTGGCAGCACACACCCATCCCCTGCTGCTCCCTGCCCTGTCCTGGGGGTCACCAACCCCTGTATCCCACCCATGGCCTCTCTGAGCCCTGTCCCCAAGCTGGGGAGCACTGTCCCCCCCCCGGCAGGGACATGGGGCAGCTCCAGGCTGTGGGGAGGGCAGGGCTGAGGTGGCAGCAGTCGGAGGTGACAGCCTGAAGGGCCCGAGGGGAGCAGGGTGGGGCCCTGCTGGCACTCACCATGATGTCCCTGTGTCCCTCCCAGACAGATGCTCTTGGCTCCTGTCACCAACAGCCCGGGGCCATCCCGGAGCACTCGGATTTTGTCTTTCTGCTGTTACCAAGATTGTCACAAGCCGTCTTCCCTCCCACTTCCTCATTTTGCACCCTTCGCTCGTGGGGGGTGGGGAGGACAGCAGCAGCTTTGCTACCAGGGACTTGGGGGTGGCCCTGCCCGGGGTGTCCCCAGCTCTGCAGCTGCTGCTGGGTGAGACAGGATGCAGGACAGAGCCCAGCAGGGATGCTCAGAGCCTCGGTGACCTCTCCCCTCACCCTGCTGGATGTCACCTGTTCAGTGGTGGCCAGTCAGTTCTTGGAGGTGGTTTTAGGAATGAGGTGCTTTTGGTTGCATATTTTTCGTTGTCGTTTTTTTGGGGCTTTTTTTCCCCCCCTCCACTTGAGATGCAGAGAAAAGTGAGGTTACTACAGGAAACTGAGGTCCTGAGACAGTTCTTGGCCACCCTGTCCCTGGCAGAGTTACAGGATGGTTTGGGTTAAAAGGGACCTTGAAGCCCATCCAGAGCCACCCCTGCCATGGCAGGGACACCTCCCACTGTCCCAGGTGCTCCCAGCCCTGTCCAGCCTGGCCTTGGGCACTGCCAGGGATGCAGGGGCAGCCACAGCTGCTCTGAGAAATCCATTCCAAGGATGGATTCCACAATTCCTGATTGCCAAGATCCCATCCAGCCCTGCCCTCTGGCACTGGGAGCCATTGCCTGGCTCCTGTCCCTGCAGGCCTTGTCCCCAGTCCCTCTGCAGCTCTCCTGGAGCCCCTTCAGGCCCTGCCAGGGGCTCTCAGGTGTCCCTGGAGCCTCCTCTTGTGCAGGTGAGCTCCCCCAGCTGTGCCAGGCTGGCTCCAGAGCAGAGGGGCTCCAGCCCTTGCAGCATCTCCGTGCCTCCTCTGGCCTGGCTCCAGCAGCTCCACGTCCTCCTGCTGCTGGTGCCCAGGGCTGGGGCAGCTCTGCAGGTGGGGTCTCACCTGAGCACAGGGGCAGAGGGGCAGAATCCCCCCCTCCCCTGCTGGCCCAGTCCAGCATCACCAACATGGCGGGGGGGTCTCTGTGCCATGGGGGAAATTCTTCCTCCACATCCTAAAGCAGCTCTGGGTGAATCCCCACCTCTCCCACTGCTCTGCTTCCCAAGGAAAACCCTCCCCTGCTTCCAAACCCCTCTATTTGGGGTGGGTTGTGGTGCTGAGGGTGCCCAACCCTGTCGCAGACATCTTTTATGAAAAATTCTTTCCTTAGGATTTTTCCTCCTGAGAAGCTGAGAGGCCTCAGGAACAGAATGCAAACAATGGTTATCTGCTGCTGTGGAATGCAACAGGTGCATCTGTGATTGGCCCATGTTAGATGTTTAGAATTAATGGCCAATCACAGCCCAGCTGGCTCGGACAGAGACCCGAGCCACAAACCTTTGTTATCATTCCTTCCTATTCTATTCTTAGCCAGCCTTCTGATGAAACCTTTTCTTCTATTCTTTTAGTATGGTTTTAATGTAATATATATCCTAAAATAATAAATGAAGCCTTCTGAAACATGGAGTCAGATCCTCATCTCTTCCCCAATCCAAAAACTCCTGTGAACACGGTCCCACAACCCCAACCCCAGGCTGGAGGAACACAAGTGGGAGCAGAGGCTGTGCCCCGGATCGTAGCTACTCCTTTATTATAATTCATGCCTTACGTCGCTCCTCCTCAGAGTTAGTATGTTAAACATTGGTCAGTAGGATATATATCGATATAAAAATGGTGAAAACACCCCCTCCCCTCACCCAAAACCATCAGAACTGGAGCATGGCACCAGGAAGGAAGAGAAACGAGGTTTGCTGAGCACCAGAGAAGCTGCGATCGGCCGAGGAGCAGGTGGACACAAAAACGGAGCTGGGAGAGGAACACACGGGGGCTTTTCTGGGGGAGAAGGGGACTGTCCCCTCCCTGCACCACAGGGATGGCCCCAAGGGAACAAAACACGGCTCTGGACAAAGCTTTCCCATCGCTGTGATGTGGAAAGTCCTGAAAATAATCGTCATCATTACAATTACAATGCCAACAAAAAGCTTTGGAGAGTTGAAGTCAGGTCTCCTCCACAGGCTGCCCATGGAGGAGTTGGCCCAGGTTTGGCCACCAGGTGACCTGGAGGAATTTCAAACCTGCTCTTTTCCCATCTCTGGAGGCCTCCTGTGGGCAGAGGGGTGGGTGGCACTGGGACTGGCACCTCGAGGCCATGGCCACACGTGGCCAGGCTGCCTTTGGAGGCAAAGCACCTTTTGGAGGCAAAGCACCTTTGGAAGTCAAGCACCTTTGGAAGAGAGGCTGAGGCTGTCTCTGGGGTGCCAGGCCCTGGGGACACTGTGCCAGGCCCATTCTTGTCCTGCACCCTCCTGTGCTGCTCTCCCTGAGCCTGGCACAGCCTCGATGCCCATGCAGGGACTGCAGCCCCCAGCACGCCTCTGCCCCCAGCTCAGGGGTAAAATCTGGTCCTAAAAGTGACAAGGGCAAACAGGGGAACAGCCCAATCCAAGCTGGTGTTTATGGGAGTTTAGAGAACCCTCTCCCAGTTGAACTGAGGGTGTCACCCTCAGCTCACGGGGTGGCCTGAGCCCAGTCCTGAGGTGACAGGGTGCAAACCAAGGGACAAAATCCCTGCTCCAGCCCCACTCCCCACAGCAGCTCCTCTTCACCCATCACCCAGGAGCCACAGGCCACGCTGGCCACCCCAGGCACCTGAACCCTCCTCCCTGGCTCCCCTGGGGTCCCGAGGGAAGGGCAGGAGCCCCTGGAGTGCCCAAGCCCCGCAATGGTGCCCTGGGGACACGGAGCAGGATGAGGCAGGAGCGGGGAGAGCGGTGCCACCTCCCCCAGCGGGACCTGGCTCCGCTACTAATAAATAACAACATCAGAATTTCAAGTAAAGTCCCTGCTCTGCCCAGCTCCCCCCTCTCCCAGTGCTCATCCAGCTGGGGCTGCAGTGGTTGAACTGGGATCCTGCCTCTGTCAAGCTCGGGGGACCAAGGGGATCTGTGGGGGACGGGTTTGGGTGACGCCCATGGGAGCGTGACCGGAGTCTGTGTGGGAGCCAGGAGAGGTTCCCGGGGAGGGCAGGGCCCTCCAGTGAAGCTTTGGCCTTCCAGTTTTGCCACGGGGGTCCCGCTGTGTCCCGCTGTGTCCTAGTGGCCCTGGCAAGTTTTACAGCACATCTGTCGGAAGTAGGTCCGGCTGCAGAACTTGAACTTGAGGACCAGCGGGCAGTAGGCCACCTTGTTCACATCCTTGCACTCTGCAGGGGACACAGAGGGGGAGCAGGGTCACAGACATGCAGCCACATTTCTCTTCACAGAGAAAAGCAAGGCACAGTTCTGCCCAAGAATATTTCTGGGTTTCACGTTCTCTGAACCTCAGAGAAAGGAAAAACGATTCTTATCATTTGCTGTTTGTGCCAAAGTGTCGCAGACATCTTTTAATGAAAAATCTTTTTTTAAAGATTTTTCCTCTTGAGAAGCTGAAAGGCCTCAGGAACAAAATGTAAACATTGATTATCTGCTGCTGTGGAATGCAACAGGTAGATCTTTGATTGGCCTCATGTTAGATGTTTCTAATTAATGGCCAATCACAGCCTAGCTAGCTCAGACAGAGAGTCCAAGACAGAGCCTTTGTTATAATTCTTTTCTATTCTATTCTTAGCCAGCCTTCTGATGAAATCCTTTCTTCTATTCTTTTAGTATAGTTTTAATGTAATATATATCATAAAATAATAAATCAAGCCTTCTGAAACATGGAGTCAAATTCTCGTCTCTTCCCTCAACCTGAGACCCCTGTGAACACGGTCACACCAAAGCAGAATGTAATATGGAGATGGTTTACCCAAAGTGGTGGTGTTTTGGTTCCTTGGCCTGTCAGGGCCAAGTGTGTGTGTGTGTGTGTGTGTGTGTGTGTGTGTCATGACAAGTCACGAGATTCTGTGCAGTTGTGTGCAGAGTTGAGTGCTTGGCAGATTCAGTTTAGATGTAATGTAACATAGTATAGAATAATGTGGTATAATAAAGTAATTAATTAGCCTTCTGATAAGATGGAGTCAGATGCATCAGTACAATTAAGTAATTAATTAGCCTTCTGATAAGATGGAGTCAGATGCATCATTTCTCTCCCCTTTGTCGGGGGCTCCCTGCAAGTTTGATAAGTGGTGACCCCGACGTGATGAGAACATGCAGCCTTCTGCTCTGGAGTCAGATGCATCATTTTCTGTCCCTTTGTTGGAGGTTCCCTGAAAATTTGATAGAGCCAGGCTGAGAAGATCCTGGGGGAGGCTTTGTCAGGGAGCTGAAGATGCAGCTGTGATGAAGAAACTGCTGAGGACCTCACTAATCTGTCTTTGCCAGGGTGCAGTTCCTGCATGTGGCACTCACATTCTCTGAGCACAGAGACATAATTCTCTCTCCCAGGATTTTTCCTGGGTAGGCAGTGAGAAGCACAGAGAAAAGAGGAGAAAACAATTCTTATCCCTATTCACTGCTCCTGTTGTTTGGCACCTGTGGAATGGGTTATGGAGAAGGATTCCTGCCCAATATCCCATTCTCCCTAAATTTTATAAATGTTGGTCTATTAGCATATTGGAGTTAATTCTCCAATTCCAGCCCCAGCCCATACAGTCCCAACCTTCTTATTTTTCTCTCTTTAGCCCATGTTGTTTGTGCTCTTGGGCCTGAGACTTGGATCATTTGTCCTTGGTCCCCAGCTGGAGCAGCCTGGTCTTGGACACTTCCAGGGATGGCATCTCCCCACCCCAGAGCCCAGCTGATGCTGTGCTGGCTCCAATGTCCCTGTCCCCAATGGGACACGTGTCCCCTCTGCATCACGCCTCACCTTCAGGGTTGTCTGTGGGCCCCGACTCGCACTTGGTCTCGCACTGCTGCATCCCAGGGGGCTGCAGGGCCTCCACGCACTCCATGGACGGCTGCCCGGTGTGGGCCAGGCACTGGACGGATCTCCTCTGCTGGCCCAGGCCACACTGGGCAGAGCACTGTGGGGACAGCACAAGGGAACTGCCAGGGCCACCAGCAAGGTGACAGGAGCAGGCACAGACGGGGGTTAGGGGGTGCAAAGGGTGCTGGAGGGGGTTGCTTCTTCCCTTCTTGGCATGAGTGAGTGATGTGGCCCTGCATCCCAAAAAAGCTTGGTTTGATTCTGCAGGGCTCAGGGAGGATCCTACATCCAGCCCTAAATCCCTGGTCTTTCCCAAACCTCCTTCACCCTAACATCACCCTGCAGCTCGAGGGGTGCTCAGGGCAGGGAGTGTGGCCTCAGCTCCCTTCACAGAGAGCAGCAGGCGCAATTTCCCAAAGATTTGTCCTGGGAAATGCAGCAAGAAACCTCAAAGAAGAGAAAACAATTCTTATCTCCACTTGCTGCTCCTGTTTTTGCACATGTGGAATGTGTTATGGGGATTGTTTACCAAAAGTGATTTAGTTAATTGGACACTGGTAAAAGTTGTTCTGAGTGATTAGCCAATCACCCAAAGCTGTGTCCTGGCTGTCTCAGACAGTCATGGGTTTTTCTTTAGTATAGTATCTGTTTAGTATAGTTTTAATATAGTATTACTGCAATATAGTATAGTTTTAATAAAACAATTGTATAGTTTTAATATACAAGTAAGAATATATATACATATATATATACAAGTAAGTATATATATAGTATATATAGTATATATATAGTTTTAATAAAACAATTGTATAGTTTTAATATAGTATTACTGTAATATAGTATAGTTTTAATAAAACGATTTTTTCTGAATCATAGAGTCAGATGCCAATCATTCCCTGCATCAGGGGCTCCCTGAATTTGGTACAGGGAGAACTGCCAGGGTCACCCCACTGGGCTATGGGGGGACCAGCAGTGGCCCTGCTTTGCAATAGGACCAGCCCACCCCTGCTGACCCCCAGCCACCCATGGGGACCCTTCAATGACTTCTGTGGGGTCCTGCCAGGCCTGGGACACCTCCAGGGTCACCACAAACAAGCCAAAAAGGGGGAAAAAACACTGCCATGGGTCCCTGGATAATTGTGGTGGCCACCCAGGCTCCTGCTGGCCCATGAAGGTCAGGATCTGAAGGGCTGGGGAGGCTCCTCCTGCCATGCCCCCGTGGGGAGGGCTGTCCCTACCTCTCCCCACTCGCCGGTGACCCAGCGGGGTGGGGGGCAGCGCCGCAGGTTGCACCTCATGCTGGTGGGGGGCTTGGTGGCCTCGTGGCACTGGGAGGTGGGCAGGGTGACGCTGTGGTCGCCGCTCTTGCACAGCACGATGCGGTGGCGGAAGCCGGGCCCGCAGCTTGGGGTGCACTGCAGGGACAGGGGACACGGTCAGGGAGGGGACAGAGGCAGCTCTGGTTCCTCCCCCTGCTGCTCCCACCTCTCCTGGCTCCTGAGATACCACATTGTCACACTCCATAGTGTCACAGTGATTGGCATTGTGCTCCTGGAGCAGCACCCTCAGGGAGGGGAGAGACTGTCAATCACAGAATCAGAAAATCCTGAGCTGGATCCCACAGGGATCATCAAATCCAGCCCCTGTCCCTGCACAGCCACCCCAAGAACCCCACCCTGAGCAGCCCTGGGAGCTCCTGGAGCTGTGGCAACCTTGGCACCATTCCCTGGGGAGCCTGGGCAGTGCCCAGCAGCCTCGGGGGGAAGAACCTTGCCCTGAGCTCCATGCCAAGGCCTGGCCCAGCTCCAGCCCTTGCTGGGCTCCTGTCCCTGTCCCAGAGCAGAGCTCAGCCCCTGCCCCTGTGCCTGCCCTGGGCAGGAGCTGCAGCCCCTGAGGAGCCCCCTGCAACTGCTGCTACAACCAGCCCCAGCACCCCGTAATAAGGGGAGGGCTTAGATGCAACTGCCAACCCCCCTAAAACAAAGCACAACCCTAAAAATAAAACAAATTCTATCATAAATTCCTACTCGGCCTCTCTCCAAGATCTATGGCCTGAAAAACCATTATTAAAAAATTTAACTATAGGAACGCCAAGTGCCCTCATCTTAATGAGCCAAGTGCCCCCAGCTGCTCCTCAGCCCTTCCCCAGCTCCGTGTCCCTCCTTTGGGCACTCGCCTCTGACCAGTCCAGGGCCACCCACTCGGGAGGACACGTTTGGTTGTTGCAGGGCTCCAGCATCTTGGGCCGTGGCTGGCTGCAGGAGGCATCATCCAGGGTTTTCTCCTCGCTGGCAGAGATCTTCCTCTTGCAGAAGACGCTGCGGGTCCGGACGCCCTCGTTGCAGCTGCGGCTGCACTCGGACCAGTTCCCAATGGCCCAGCTGGGGATGGGGAACAGCAGAGCTGGGCTGGGCTGGGCTGGGCTGGTCCCCAGAGCCCTGCACTTGGCCCTGGCCCTTCTGCAGCCACAGCCTCCCAGGCAGCTCTGGCTGAAGCACTGAGTCCCTGCACATCTTCCCCTTCAGGACAGGAGCCAGGGAAGGGCTGGCACAATTCCTCACTGAATACCTGGGACACAGAGGAGAAACCCCCACTCCATTCCTCAGCAGAGCTGCAGTGTCACCAGTGGGGACTGTGACTTGGGGATGGCAGCCAGGGGGGAATTTCACTCTCTGCTACCCATGTCTTCCTTCCTGGCTCCCTACCTGTGCTCCAGGTATTTTGGATAAAGTCTTTTTTTTTTTTACTTAGAGATGGGGTAACTGAGAAGTGTTTTAAAAAATTAAATTTAAAAAGTAAATTTAAAAATTTAAATTTAAAATTTTCATTTTTAAATTTAAAAAATTAATTTTAAAAACTAAATTTAAAATTTCAATTTTAAAATTTAAATTAAAAAATTTAATTTTAAAAACTAAATGTATAAATTTAATTTAAATTTTAAATTTTAAAATTTATTTTAAAATTAATTTAATTGTAATTTTTTTTCTATTTTTAGTGTCATGTGAAGGGTGAGACAATATAGATGCTATAATTTATGCTATTATAATAAGTTAACTATTTCTTAATTACAATATGTTATAAGTGTTTCTTGGCTTATCAGTTTTCCTAGACTATGTTGTAAATGCTTTAAAGCTATTATCTAAAATGTATTTAATATCATTAATAATAATAAATATACTATTATTATACTAATAATATTAGATAATAATATTAGTATTAGTATTATATTAGTATATTAGTATAATTAGTATACTATTAGTATCATAGTATATTATTATTATCTAATAATATTAGATAATTAAAAAATATAAATATTATTTTCTAATACTAATACTAATACTATTACAAAAATTATTTAATAATACTAATGTTATTATCTAAAATTATCTAGAGCAATTATGATCTAACATTACTCTCTGTGGGTCTATCTTTCATAGTTCTATTTCTCCAAAGAAATGTTGATCTCCTAATTCAACATTTCTTATCTCAAAGTTTACATACAAATCCATACTATATAAACTTTCCGTTAAAGTTCAACAGGAAAAAATAAATAACAACAACAACAACATAACAACAACAACAATAATAACAATTCCTCATTTCCCACGTTGTTACTCACGCAGGGGGACAGGGCTCGGTGTTGCAGCTCCTCTGTCGCTCGGGCACTTTGGTGTCAGCGCTGCAGAAGTGGTTGGGGACAGTTGAGCCATCAGAGAGCTTCCTGCACACCACAGACTGGATCTGGCTGCCTGCCCAGGGAGAAGACGGAAGGGGGAAAGGGAGGCTGAGGCTGTGATGTCTCAAGTTTGAGCTTTTCTATTTTTCAGGTTCTGTGCTGCTTTAGTGGGTGGGTCTGGGTTCACATTATGGGATGGTGAGCTCTGTGCACAGAGCAGGGAGACAAAACAATTCCTGCTCCAGCTGGGGACCAAGGACAAATGATCTAAGTCTCAGGCCCAAGAGCACAAACAACGTGGGCTAAAGAGAGAAAAACAAGGATGGGACTGCATGGGCTGGGGCTGGAACTGGACAATGAACTCCAATATGCTAATAGACTAACATTTATAAAAGTGAGAGTGGGATCTTGGCAATCAGGAATTGTTCCCTGGCAGGGTGGGCAGGCCCTGGCACAGGGTGCTCAGAGGAGCTGGGGCTGCCCCTGGATCCCTGGCAGTGCCCAAGGCCGGGCTGGACAGGGCTGGGAGCAGCCTGGGACAGTGGGAGGTGTCCCTGCCATGGCAGGGGGTGGGAAAATTCAATCTTTAAGGTCCTTCCACCCATACCTGTGGCCCAGCTGAAGATGGCACCCAGGCATCTTTGCCCTGGCACAACTCCCACATGGCTGAGTGTGGGGTGGGGCTGTGTAAAGGCCTCAGAGGTCCAGACACAGCACAGGGGGGGTCCCACATGTCCCCCCAAAGGTGCCCAGCACCAGAGCTCACCCCCTGCACACAGCACAGAGCACTTGGTCCATGGGGTGTAGTGCCAGGAGTAGAGGCTGGAGCCGTCCCTGCCCACGGGAGCGTTGAACTTGTAGCGGATCCCCTGCAGCTCTGTCCTCACCAGCACCTGCAGGAAAGGCACCCCCAGGACATCAGTGCCACCACAGTGACCACCCAGCTGGCATCCCACAGCCTCTCTAGCAGGCTGGAATATTCCCCTGTCCCCTTCAGCCCCTCCCAGTGCTGGCAGGGCAGCCTCCAGTGCTGACAGTGACGCTCGATCAGAGAATGAGCTCCCAGGCACTCAAGGGTGGAATCATCCCAAAACCTGACAGATTAGGGCAGCAGACCTGAGAATTAGGGAGGGAGGTGTGGGAGTGCCCAGTGGATAAAGAACTGGCCCCCCAAGGAAGGGACTGTGGGCTCCTGTCCCACCTGGGGTGACACTTTCAAGGCTGGATGTGGCACTCAGTGACACAGTCTGGCTGACAAGGTGGTGTCAGGTCACAGCTTGGTCTCAAGGCGCTTTTCCAAGCTAATTCTGTGATTTACTGTGTGAATTCAGCCCAATTTACCTCTGCCCCCTGTGTCCCTTTACCCCCAACAGCCACACCAGGGGCTGATCAGCTCCAAGCCCCAGGCAGCCCCAGCAAGATCTGTCACAGACATCTTTTATGGAAAAGCCTTTCCTTAGGATTTTTCCTCCTGAGAAGCTGAGAGGCCTCAGGAACAAAATGTAAACAATGATTATCTGCTGCTGTGGAATGCAACAGGTGCATCTGGGATTGGTCTCATGTGGTTGTTTGTAATTAATGGCCAATCACAGTCCAGCTGGCTCAGACTCTGTCTGAGATACAAGCCTTTGTTATTCATTCTTTCTTTTTCTATTTTTAGCCAGCCTTCTGATGAAATCCTTTCCTCTATAGTTTTAGTATAGTTTTAATATAATATAAATCATAAAATAATAAATCAGCCTTCTGAAACATGGAGTCAGATCCTCGTCCCTTCCCTCATCCTCAGATCCCTGTGAACATGGTCACACTGATCCTTCCAGCCCAACATAGGCCCACACCAGGAGGGGTATGAAGGTACCAACCATGACAAAGAGGGTGATGTTGGTGGGTCCCAAAGCCTCCAGCGACTCGGGCTCCTCAGGGGACCTCCTGTAGTGGAAGGTGGTGCCGGCGATGTCGAAGCGCCGGGGGGGATCGATGGAGAGCTTCCCGTTGATGAAATATTCCCCACTGTCCCCTCGCAGCGCTGCCAGCACAGGGGAGGGGGCTCAGCACAGAGCTCAGGGCACCTGGGCCAGCCTCAGCCAGGTGCTGCTCACCTGCAGGGCTCAGAGCATCACTAAAGGGCACCAGGGAGGGCACAGGGGCACCGATGGACCCACGGTGCCTCCCCAGCACCTCCCTGGCCCACACAGCCAGGCTCAAACCCAGCTGTGCATGCTGGGTTGGTTTGGGAGTCCACAAAATCAGAGGGTTTTGGGAAAGCTGCAAAAGGCAGGCCTCAGAGACAGCAGAACTGTGATTAGAGCTAAGCAGTACTGTCACAGACATCTTTTATGGAAAATCCTTTCCTTAGGATTTTTTCCTCCTGAGAAGCTGAGAGGCCTCAGGAACAAAATGTAACCAATGGTTATCTGCTGCTGTGGAATGCAACAGGTGCATCTGGGATTGGCCCATCTTAGATGTTTCTAATTAATGGCAAATCACAGCCCAGCTGGCTCGGAGAGAGAGTCCAGGACAGCTGCCTTTGTTATCATTCCTTCCTATTCTATTCTTAGCCAGCTTTCTGGTGAAACCTTTTCTTCTATCGTTTTAGTAAAGTTTAATGTAATATATATCATAAAATATTAAATCAAGCTTTCTAAAACACGGAGTCAGATCCTCGTCTCTTCCCTCATCCAAGAATCCCTGAGAACATGGTCACGGAGTAGCCATGAGATAGATCGGCAGAAAAATTATGTAAAAAGTACAAAAGTAAGGACAAATAGAACAATGGTCTGTGTATTAACACTTGTCTAGAATAACTCCCTAAGCTACAGAAAAGTTTATGTAGTGAGATATTAGGAAGTTTGAAGCTTAATAATGGAGCTCTGTGTTTTAAGGCTCACAAGCAGGTATTGTATTCAAAATAAGCAAGCATTGTTTAACCAAAGGTACCTGTGCTTATAGTGCTTGATTAGAACTACTGTCAATGTGCTTTTGCTTTGTGTGATTGGTCAAAAAACTTATAAAGTGAGTTGTAACATTAAGTTTTTGGTCTGCTGGTGGCATCTTCCCATTGTCATAACCACGTAATGAGACTGATGCTGAAAAATAAAACAGCTCAGGGCAGTTCCCCAGCAGTCCCATCCTGCTGGTGATTTGTACATGGATCCTGGCCGGCGATGGTCGGGGCTGCTGGAGCTGCTGGGGCCCGGAGCAGGGCTGTGGTTGCCCGGCAGAGTCGCTAGAGGGGGATCGGAGCGTTCACTCCTGCTCCTGCCTTCCCTCCGCTCCGCCGAGCTCCGGGCACCGCTGCCCTGCCCGGGACGCGGGGGACGCTGCGCGCTGCGGGGGCTGGAGGATGCTCCCTCCATCGGGGATGCTCGGAGGGATGCCAGAGTGTCAAACACTGTCCTGAGAGCGCAGGAATGCAGAAAGGAGCCCCCACACACCGGGCAGGGAGGGATGGAGCCAGGAGAATCCTGCTGGCACCCGGCAGCATCCAGGGAGAGCAGCCTGCCCTGCCCCACACCGCTCGGGGGACAGGGAGGAAAAAAGGGGAAAGAAAATCCTCGTGGTGAAAGCGGGGCTGAGCAAGGTTGGGAAAGCAAGCCCGAGGAATATGTGAGCGTTTTTAATCCCCAGGATGGCAGAGGGGAGATGGCAGGAGCTGAGGGAGGTGGGGTTTGCTCAGGGTTGTGGTGCTAACACAGGACAGGGACACTGGGGGACACACACAGCCCTGCTGCCTTCTCCTGCCCCAAATCCCAGCCTGGGAACCCCAAATCCCCATTCCCAGCTGCAGTGGGAAGTTCTCCCTGCATTTCCCTGTTAATCCCAGGCTGGGGACCCAGCCCCAGCCCCAGCTCACCCAGGTAGTTGATGGAGAGGTTCAGCTCCCGGATGTCGATGTGCACAGAACCCTTGGGGATCTGGATCACCTCCTCATAACCTGTGGGACAAGCAGGTGAGCAGCATTTTCAGCCTCCAATCCCAGAGCCAGAGCTGCCCTGGGCTGGATGGGAGTGTGAGCCAACCCCTTACCCATGGGGAAATGATGGAAAAAGCATTTGGGGCACCAGAATGGAGCGGGTTTGCACTGGGGGCTCCTGTGGTGGGACTGGGATCAACCCTGGGGAGCAGGGAAGGGGCTTGGAGCTCTGTGTCAGAGATTTGGGCACCACTGGAGGCTGGGGCACTATAGGGATGTGCCCCTTGTTGAGGGAGTGACAGAACTATTCTTTGTCCCCTTAAAAAGGAAAAAAGCCCAGAAGTTTCTCTCCTGGATAAGGTGAAAAAACACCTCATAGGATTTGGGGGACTTCACTTCAAATTTAAGGACAGCCAATTGGACAGAAGCCAAAAAGTCTCACCTGAGTAACTTACTAGAAAAAGAAAGAGAACAAAAACCAATGGCTTTTGTGAGGTGTTTTACTAGGGGCAAGAACCTCTTGCACCTGGCTGGGTTTTTCTCTGTAAAGAGTTTTGTTATTTTGCCTTTTATTAAAACTTTTCTGTTTCCAACACTACCACAGAACCATCCTACTGATTTTATGCCTTCTAAGGTAGCTGAGCTATTTTTCAGGGATATCCCACATTTCAAGGAACAGGGAACAGCAACCACCCTCTAAACACTTTTAGTTTCCAACCCTACCACAGAAACCTGTTGATTTTATGCCTTCTAAGGTAGCTGAGCTATCTTGGGTGTGATATAGATCTCCAAGAGCTGATGAGACCTGGCTCAAGGAGATATTTCAGGGATATCCCATTTTTCAGGGAACAGGTAACAGCCACCACCCTCTAAACCAACACTTTTTGTTTCCAACACTACCACAAATCCTGTTGATTTTATGCCTTCTAAGATAGCTGAGCTACCTTGGGTGTGATATATATCTGCAAGAGCTTATGAGACTGGAGGAGACCCCTATTTCAGGGAACAGCAACCACTCTCTAAACCCACACTTTTTGTTTCCAACACTACCACAGAAGCCATCCTACTGACTTTACACCTTCTAAGGTAGCTGAGCTATCCTGGGTGTGAAATAGATCTCCAAGAGCTGATGAGACCTGGCTCAAAGTGTCTCCTGTTTCACAGCACAGCTTGGCTGGTGGACGGGAGGGATTTGCTGCCTGGTGCCACCCCTTGGGACTGAGCTCTGGGGTTTGTCCCTGCCTGTCCCCAGGGGCAGGTGAGGAGGAGGAGGGGCTGGAGGGTGAGCAGGCTGTTTGTTCCCTACCTCCCTCGGGCAGGGAGTGGTTGAAGACGCCCTCGATGGTCTCGCAGGAGCTGCCGTCGCCCCCGCACACCCGGCACTTGTCCTCCTTGGAGTCGGAGCCCAGCACCCGGTCACAGCCCACGTGCTGTGGGGAGGAGCAGCAGCAATGAGCCAGCCCAGAGGGACCCTGCTGTCCCCTCAGTGTCACAGACAGCTTTTATGGAAAATCCTTTCCTTAGGATTTTTCCTCCTGAGAAGCTGAGAGGCCTCAGGAACACAATGTAAACAATGGTTATCTGCTGCTGTGGAATGCAACAGGTGCATCTGGGATTGGGCTCATGTGGTTGTTTCTAATTAATGGCCAATCACAGCCCAGCTGGCTCGGACAGAGAGCCGAGCCACAAGCCTTTGTTATTCATTCTTTTCTATTCTATTCTTAGCCAGCCTTCTGATAAAATCCTTTCTTCTATTCTTTTAGTATAGTTGTAATATAATATATATCATAAAATAATAAATCAAGCCTTCTGAAACATGGAGTCAGATCCTCGTCTCTTCCCCAATCCAAAAACCCCTGTGAACACGGTCACACAATTCTCCTTTGTTCCACTGCCCCGTGGAGAAAAACAGATCCCAGAGATGCAGGAAGGGAGGCAGACAGACACACAGCCTGTCTGTCTGTCTGTCTGCCTGCTGGGGGATGTTGGCCACTCCCACAGAGCTTTCTTATAATGAACTTTTACAGCTCCCCCCAGATCCCATTGCAAGGGAAACATCAAAGGGGCAGGGGCTGGGAGTGCAGGGATCCATCTGTGAGGCAGGGAGTGCAGAGAGGATGGGAATGTTCCTGCTCCCACTGAGTCTCCAGGCAGAGAAACCATGGAATTAGGGGATGGTTTGGGCTGGAAGGGACCTCAAAGCTCATCCAGAGCCATGGCAGGGACACCTCCCACTGTCCCAGGCTGCTCCCAGCCCTGTCCAGCCTGGCCTTGGGCACTGCCAGGGATGCAGGGGCAGCCCCAGCTGCTCTGGGCACCCTGTGCCAGGGCCTGCCCACCCTGCCAGGGAACAATTCCTGATTGCCAAGATCCCATCCATCCCTGCCCTCTGGCACTGGGAGCCATTGCCTGGCTCCTGTCCCTGCAGGCCTTGTCCCCAGTCCCTCTGCAGCTCTCCTGGAGCCCCTTCAGGCCCTGCCAGGGGCTCTCAGGTGTCCCTGGAGCCTTCTCTTGTCCAGGTGAGCACCCCCAGCTCTCTTAACCCTCCACCCATCCCAGGTCTGTGTGAGCAGTTTGAGGGCAGCGCTTGCCTGCCCTGGGGTCTGTCCCTGTCCCCTCTGCCCAGAGATCTGTCCTTACCCCCCTGCCCAGGGGTCTCTGTCCCTGTCCCCCATTCCTGGGTGTCTGTCCTTGTCCCTCATTCCCAGGGCTCTGTCCCTGTTCCATCTGCCCCAGGCTCTGTCCATGTCCCCCATCCCGGGGTCTGTCCTTGTCCCCCCTGCTTCAGGTCTGTCCATGTCCCCCCTGCCCCGGGCTCTGTCCTTGTCCCCTCTGCCTGGGGTTTTGTCCCTGTCCCCTCTGCCCAGAGTTCTGTCCTTGTCACCCTGCCTGGGGTTTTGTCCCTGTCCCTCATCTCCAGAGCTCTGTCCTTGTCCCCTCTGCCTGGGGGTCTGTTCCTGTCCCCCCATCCCAGGGCTCTGTCCCTGTCCCCCATTCCCGAGTCTGTCCTTGTCCCCCATTCCTGAGTCTGTCCTTGTCCCCCCTGCCCCAGGCTCTGTCCTTGTCCCCTCTGCTTGGGGGTCTGCCCCTGTCCCCCCTGTTTTGGGTTTGTCCTTGTCCCCCATTCCCGAGTCTGTCCCTGTCCCCCCCATCCCGGGCTCTGTCCCTGTCCCCCATTCCCGAGTCTGTCCCTATCCCCCCATCCCAGGGCTCTGTCCCTGTCCCCCCTGCCCCGGGCTCTGTCCATGTCCCCCATCCCGGGGTCTGTCCCTGTCCCCCCCATCCCAGGGCTCTGTCCCTGTCCCCAGTTCCTGAGTCTGTCCCTGTCCCCCCTGTTTTGGGTTTGTCCTTGTCCCCCATTCCCGAGTCTGTCCCTGTCCCCCCATCCCAGGGCTCTGTCCCTGTCCCCCCATCCCAGGGCTCTGTCCCTGTCCCCAGTTCCTGAGTCTGCCCCTGTCCCCCCTGTTTTGGGTCTGTCCTTGTCCCCAATTCCCGAGTCTGTCCCTGTCCCCCCCATCCCAGGGCTCTGTCCCTGTCCCCCATTCCCGAGTCTGTCCCTGTCCCCCCCATCCCAGGGCTCTGTCCCTGTCCCCCATTCCCGAGTCTGTCCCTGTCCCCCATTCCCGAGTCTGTCCTTGTCCCCCATCCCAGGGCTCTGTCCCTGTCCCCCATTCCCGAGTCTGCCCCTGTCCCCCCATCCCCGGGCCCTGTCCCTGTCCCACCTTGCACTCCCCGTTGACGCAGATGTCATTGGAGTCCTGCCTGCAGGGCGTTCCATCCACCACGGCCGCCGCTCTCTCCGTGTAGAAGTTGAAGCCCTCGGCCAGGCAGTTGAGGGAGCACGCCTTGACACCCCCTGGGGAAGGAGCACAGCTTCAAACGGGTCCAAAAGTGTTGCAGTCAGGGAGAAAAATCACAGAGGCTTCCTAAAATCATCATAAAATCAAGCTGCTCTCCTGGAATCAGCAGAAATATCATAAAATGTTCATCAAATCAAACCTGCTCTCCTGGAATCAGTGGAAATATCATAAAGGCTTCATAAAATCATCAAACCAAACCTGCTCTCCTGGAATCAGTAGAAAGAGCATAAAGGCTTCATAAAATGAAACCTACACTCCTGGAATCAGTAGAAATATCATAAAATGCTCATAAAATCTTTACAAAATCAAACCTGCTCTCCCGGAATCAGTAGAAATATCATAAAGGCTTCATAAAATCATCAAACCAAACCTGCTCTCCTGGAATCAGTAGAAATATCATAAAATGTTCATCAAATCAAGCCTACTCTACTGGAATCAGTAGAAATACCATAAAATCTTTATCAAATCAAACCTGCTCTCCTGTAATTAGTGGAAATATCATAAAGGCTTCATAAAATCCTCATAAAATTAAATCTGCTCTCCTGGAATCAGCAGAAATATCATAAAATCTTCATAAAATAAAACCTGCTCTCCTGGAATCAGTAGAAATAGCATAAAAGCTTCATAAAATCTTCATAAAAATCAAGCCTGGTCTCCTGCAATCAGTGGAAATATCATAAAGGCTTCATAAAATCCTCATAAAATCAAGCCTGCTCTCCTGGAATCAGTAGAAATATCATAAAATGTTCATCAAATCAAACCTGCTCTCCCAGAATCAGTGGAAATATCATAAAGGCTTCCTAAAATCTTCATAAAATTAAATCTGCCCTTCTGGAATCAGCAGAAATATCATAAAACCTTCATAAAATGAAACCTGCTCTCCTGAAATCAGTAGAAATATCATAAAATGTTCATCAAATCAAGCCTGCTCTCCTGGAATCCATAGAAATATCATAAAATGTTCATAAAATCATCAAACCAAACCTGCTCTCCTGGAATCAGTGGCAAAGCCAGCACTTTGCAAGTTCCCATGTGAAAGCAATCCTGGTGTGAGCATTTTGTTAATATAAAAATCTATTCCTGGGTGACAAACAACCAGAACCTGTATAAACTGTTTTTAGACAGAAAAATGAAAACTATCCCTCACAAACAACTTTTCCTGCAGGTACACACCAGGGTTTGAGTGACCCATCAATATAAAATAACTTATTACTAATCAATAAATTGGCAAGAAAGCTACTGACCAATTGGAGTCACACAGAATAAAATGGTATAAAATGGTAAAATGGTATAAAAAGGAGAATAAAGAATTTATCCTTTTGTGAATAAAGAATGGGGTTTTTTCCACCCTGAAGAAAATGGGCTCTGTGGGGTTTATTCCCATAAGAAAGGATGTGGAAAACCAGGGGGATGCCCCTGGAGGAGGGAGCCAGGCCCTTGAGCTGGACACAGGCCCTGGATGTGACAGGGAAGGGAACAAAGTGATTTGTTCTTATCTGGGTCACTCCTGGCCCTTACAGGCTGTAAAACCCTTCTGTCTGCTTTACCAACAGGGAAACTGAGGCAGCAGCTCCTGAGGAACCTTTCCAAGGTTTTCTTTTCTTCAGAGCAGAAGAACAAAGTTACTGAGACAGAGAAACCCTTCCTTCCTGCCCTAGGGGAATCCTTCCCAGCAAAGGTGATGAGGATAAAGGAGAAGGATCTTAAAGTTACAGCTGAAATTTCTGTATTTTCCTATATTTTCACCCAAATATCTGTGGATGAAGTGCCTGGAGCAGGATGTGGCTCCAGCAGAGCATTTCCTGCCTGCTGCCATGGGATTTTCTCAAACCCTGGTGTGGCTTGAGGATGAAGGAGAAGGATCTTCAAGCCACAGCTGAAATTTCTGTATTTTCCTATATTTTCACCCAAATATCCAGTGATATTTGGGTTATATGAAGTGCCTGGAGCAGGATGTGCCTCCAGCAGGGCATTCCCTGCCTGCTGCCATGGGATTTTCTCAAACCCTGGTGTGGCTTGAGGGTGAAGGAGAAGGACTTCAAGCCACAGCTGAAATTTCTGTATTTTCCTATATTTTCACCCAAATATCTGTGGATGAAGTGCCTGAAGCAGGATGTGGCTCCAGCAGGGCATTCCCTGTCTGCTGCCATGGGATTTTCATAGCCCTGGGTGTGGCTTGAGGATGAAGGAGAAGGATCTTAAAGTTACAGCTGAAATTTCTGTATTTTCCTATCTTTTCACCCAAATATCTGGATGAAGTGCCTGGAGCAGGATGTGGCTCCAGCAGGGCATTCCCTGCCTGCTGCCATGGGATTTTCTCAGCCCCGGGTGTGGCTTGAGGATGAAGGAGAAGGATCTTAAAGCTACAGCTGAAATTTCTGTATTTTCCTATATTTTCACCCAGATATCCAGATGAGGTGCCTGGAGCAGGATGTGGCTCCAGCAGGGCATTCCCTGCCTGCTGCCATGGGATTTTCTCAGCCCCTGGTGTGGCTTGTGGCGTTTGCTGCCTTTATTGAGCATCCCAGGAGCCTGGCAGAGGTGCCTGAGCTGTGCCAGCTCCCTCCTGGAGGCACCACCCAGCTCCTGATCCCTGTGCCAGAGCTGGGGAAGCACGTTGGATGGCAGGAATGGGAATGTGCAAAAGGGAAACTCAATACAGAACATCAAAGGGGTGAGAGGAGGGGAGGGGAGGGGGCCCAGCTGTGCCAGAGCAGCTGGAGGGAAGGAAGAGCAAAGCTGGGAGAGGGAGGAGCAGGAGGAGACACGAGAGGGGAATTCAGCAGCTTGGAGGCATTTTCTGGAGCAGGATGCCTGGGCAAGCCCCTGGAGAAGCAGCTGCTGAGCGGGGGGAGCTCAGCAAAACTGCTGTGCCAAGCTGCTCCACGTGGGATGAGTGAAAATGGTCCTGCAGTTTGTCCTGTCTCGGGGTTTCTCATTAAAACTGGAGGATTTTCGTTCAATTTTGCCTGTGTGCTGTTTGGAAAGTGCTTAAAAATTGGAGGGTTAGGGTCTGCAAATGAGCTATTAAAGAAAGACATGTAAAGCTTTGCTCAACCTCATCTTAGGATGTTGGCTTTTCTATTTTTCATCTATTTGTAACCCTGCAGTTCTTTAGTGTGTAACCCCAAACTCCACACCCAGTGGGAACTGCTGCTTTCCCATTTGGGGCAGACACAGCAATTCCTCTCCAGGCTTGGGAATCAATCCCCTGCCCCACTGAGAGCAGGGGATGCCCTTGGGGAGCAGGCACTGGGCTCCTGTGCCAAACTGCTCCACGTGGGATGAGTGCAAATGGTCCTGCAGTTTGTCCTGTCTTGGAGTTTCTCATTAAAACTGGAGCATTTTCGTTCAATTTTGCCTGTGTGCTGTTTGGAAAGTGCCTAAAAATTGGAGGGTTAGGGTCTGCAAATGAGCTATTAAAGAAAGACATGTAAAGCTTTGCTCAACCTCATCTTAGGATGTTGGCTTTTCTATTTTTCATCTATTTGTAACCCTGCAGTTCTTTAGTGTGTAACCCCAAACTCCATGTACAGTGTGAGCTGCTGCTTTCCCATTTTGGGCAGACACAGCAATTCCTCTCCAGGCCTGGCAATCAAGGACACCTCACTGCCTCAGGGCCCAGAAATGGAAACAAAAATGAGCTGGGGAGAGCAAACTTGGGGTAAATGACTCCATTACCTGAAGCTGTAATTGGGAGATTAACTCCCAATATGCAAATGGATGCAAATATCCAGAGGAAGTTCCCTCAGAGGGAACAATTCCTTCCCAAAATCCCATCTATCCCTGCCTTCTGTCAGAGGAAGCCATTCCCTGTGTCCTGTCCTTCAAGGCCTTGCTAAAATTCTCTTTATTTCCAGCCCCCTTTAGGCACTGGACACAAACCAGGTCTCCCCAATTCTGAGAGAGAGCCCAAACTTGTCCAAAGTTGTTCCTTGACTTTCCCCGCTCCATGGTTCCTCCCTGGGCCACTTTCTTTTTCTTTTCTTTTCTTTTCTTTTCTTTTCTTTTCTTTTCTTTTCTTTTCTTTTCTTTTCTTTTCTTTTCTTTTCTTTTCTTTTCTTTTCTTTTCTTTTCTTTTCTTTTCTTTTCTTTTCTTTTCTTTTCTTTTCTTTCCTTTCCTTTCCTTTCCTTTCCTTTCCTTTCCTTTCCTTTCCTTTCCTTTCCTTTCCTTTCCTTTCCTTTCCCCTTTCCTTTCCCCTTTCCTTTCCTTTCCCCTTTCCTTTCCCCTTTCCTTTCCTTTCCTTTCCCCTTTCCTTTCCTTTCCCCTTTCCATTCCTTTCCCCTTTCCATTCCTTTCCCCTTTCCATTCCTTTCCTTTCCCCTTTCCATTCCTTTCCCCTTTCCATTCCTTTCCTTTCCCCTTTCCATTCCTTTCCCCTTTCCATTCCTTTCCCCTTTCCATTCCTTTCCCCTTTCCATTCCTTTCCTTTCCCCTTTCCATTCCTTTCCCCTTTCCATTCCTTTCCTTTCCCCTTTCCTTTCCTTTCCCCTTTCCATTCCTTTCCCCTTTCCATTCCTTTCCCCTTTCCTTTCCTTTCCCCTTTCCATTCCTTTCCCCTTTCCATTCCTTTCCCCTTTCCTTTCCTTTCCCCTTTCCTTTCCCCTCTCCTCTCCTCTCCTCTCCTCTCCTCTCCTCTCCTCTCCTCTCCTCTCCTCTCCTCTCCTCTCCTCTCCTCTCCTCTCCTCTCCTCTCCTCTCCTCTCCTCTCCTCTCCTCTCCTCTCCTCTCCTCTCCTCTCCTCTCCTCTCCTCTCCTCTCCTCTCCTCTCCTCTCCTCTCCTCTCCTCTCCTCTCCTCTCCCACTCTTTGACTCTGAATAAACAAAATGAAAATGCCCCTCATGACCCACAGCCACTGTGGGAAGAGGAGATGAAGCTCCCAAATCCCTTCAAATCAAGGTCAGCCCTGCCAGCCTCCCCCCAGGGCAGAGGTCTCACCACTCATTTTGTGGCAGAGGAAGCTGCAGCACAGAGAGAGGAAGGGGCTCTTTATGAAAGCCAAAAATCCCTGTCAGGGTCAGATGACACCTCAAGGGTGATGTTCAGCTGGCCAGCCCAGCCCTGGGCCATGCCTGGGGAGGAGAGAGGCCTGAGCCAGGGTTGTTTTCCACCTTGGCACCCACTGGGGTCTCGGGGTGACTTCACAGCCTCCCAATTTTATTACATTTTTATTGATCCATGCCCTGCAGCCTCAGCACAGCTGCTCCAGCTGCAGGAGCTGGGCTTGTTTGCACAGCTGGGAAGGATTTCCCCAGCCCAGTTCATTACCTCCACCGAGGAGATGAGTTGTTCCTCCTCATTATTGAGAGATTTGTGCCACAGAGCCTCCTCCAGAGCCTTCTGCAGGACCCAGGGCTGACCTCAGGAGAGGGAAGTGCTGCTTTTTGGAGGATCCACCAGATCCCATCCCTTCTCCTGCTCAGGAACTTTCCCTGCCTGCTCTGTCTCCTCCCCATTGAGTACCTATTTTAGGTTGGAAATGGGGATGTGTGTTCTATTTCCATCTGTCAGAGCTGGGGCAGTTCTCTGCTGTTCGTGGGGCAGTTTTTTCTTTATCTCTCCCACACCAACCCTCCCTGCAGGAGATCTCTGCTGTCCATGGCCACTGAGTGTCCCTGCAGGGCTGATCCAATTCCAGCATCCCTTGGGGAGATGCTGCATTGCCCAGGGCAGGAGCCAAGCATTCCTACCTGGATCCAATCTGAGGTTTTGGGACACCAGAACAGCCTTTCCTCTGCATTCCCAGAGGAGCAGCTGCCTTTTCCACTGGAGCTGCAGAGGAAAACTCCCCCCTTGTGCAGGATCCCTGCTCCAGCAGAGCCACAGCTGGCACTGCAGGAGGGCTGAGCCCCCATGGGATGGGGCTGTGCCACCCCCTGACACACAGGGGACAGGGCATGGGCTGACTCTGGCAGGGTTTGTTTGCTTTTTTGTGGTATTGCATTTGTATTTTTAATTTTCCTAGTAAAGAACTGTTATTCCTATTCCCATATCTTTGCCTGAGAGCCCCTTAATTTCAAAATTATAATAATTCAGAGGGAGGGGGTTTGCATTTTCCATTTCTGTGGAGGCTCCTGCCTTCCTTAACAGACTCCTGTCTGTTCAAACCCAGACACTTTCCCCATATATCCCAAATTCTTGTGGTTTCTCCCTTCCCCGTTTCCTCATTGGTTGTGCTATCCCTGGTGTCCAGCCCTATCTTCCCTGTAGGCCAATGCCCTTTTCCTGCCCTTTGTGCCATCCCTGTGCCCTCAGACCATTGGGCACTGATCCCTACTTAACCTTGTGCAGAGCACCTGGCCAGGTCTTTGTCCCTGATCCCTTTGGCATGGTGGGTGCCATAAACCTTTGCTGGAATACATCATAAAAACCCTTCCTGCTCTTCCTCTGCTGAGCTCTTTGTGTTGTGTGTGTGCATGGACCTGAAATGGCTGCTCTCACAGAATCACAGAATTTTGGAATCACTGGGTTGGAAGAGACCTCCAAGATCATCGAGTCCAACCCAGCCCCAACCCCTCAACTGAACCCTGGCACCCAGTGCCACATCCAGGCTTTGTTAAACACACCCAGGGATGGGGACTCCACCACCTCCCCGGGCAGCCATTCCAAAGCTTTATCACCCTTTCTGTAAAAACTTTTTCCTGCTACCCAACCTGTATTTCCCTTGGCACAGTTGAGGCTGTGTGCTCCGGTTCTGTCAGTTCCTGGAGAAAGAGCCCAGCCCCAGCTGAGCACAGGCACCTTTCAGGAGCTGCAGAGAGTGATGAGGGCACCCCTGAGTCTCCTTTTCTCCAGGCTGAGCACCCCCAGCTCCCTCAGTTGTTCCTCACAGGGTTTGTGTTCCCAGCCCCTCTCCAGCCTTGTAGCCCTCCTTTGGACACATTTAAGAATCTCAAGGTCCTTCCTAAACTGAGGGGCCAGAACTGGACACAGCACTCCAGGTGTGCCCTCACCAGTGCCTGGTACAGGGGCACAATGACCTCCCTGCTCCTGCTGGCCACACCATTCCTGACCCAGGCCAGGAGCCATTGGCCTTCTTGGCCACCAGGGCACTCTGCTGGCTCATGTTGTTGACCAGTGCTGCCAGGTCCCTTTTAGCCAGGGCACTTTCCAGCTACGCCATCCCCAGCCTATAGCACTGCTGTCACAGACACATCTTCTGAAAAATCCTTTCATTAGGATCTTTTCTCCTGAGAAGCTGGGAAGTTTCAACTTCTCCACGTTTTGCTGCTTTGGAATGTGATTTAGAGAATTGTTTACCCAGCATGTGAATTGTTTTTACTTGATGACCAATGACAGCCACCTGTGTCGAGGCTGTGAACAGTCACAGGATTTCCTCTCCTCTCCTCTCCTGAAATTTCCTTTCCTGAAATTTCCTTTCCTTTCCTGAAATTTCATTTCCTTGCCTTTCCTTGAAAATTGCCTTTCCTGAAATTGCCTTTCCTTTCCTGAAATTGCCTTTCCTTTCCTGAAATTGCCTTTCCTTGAAACTTCCTTTCCTTTCCTTGAAATTTCCTTGAAATTTCCTATAAATTTCCTTTCCTATAAATTTCCTTTCCTTGAAATTTCCTTTCCTTGAAACTTCCTTTCCTTTCCTTGAAATTTCCTATAAATTTCCTTTCCTTTCCTTGAAATTTCCTTTCCTGGAATTTCCTTTCCTGGAATTTCCTTTCCTTTCCTGAAATTTCCTTTCCTTGAAATTTCCTTTCCTTTCCTTGAAATCTCCTTGAAATTTCCTTTCCTAGAAATTTCCTTTCCTTGAAATTTCCTATGAAATCCTTTTCATCTATTCTTTAGTATCATTTTAATATATAATTTTCTTTTAATATAACATATATCATAAAACAATCAATCAGCCTTCTGAATCATGGAGTCAAGATTCTCCTCTCTTCCCTCACCTCCCTGCAAACACCACCACACCCTGCCTGACTCCCAGTACGGAGCTTTGGAAGCCTTCAGGCTTCTGAAGGAGCCCCTTTGAGGGGGTTTCAGCATTTCTGCCGCCCTGCCCGGTGGCAGCAGAGGATGTCAGCCCCAGCAGCCCCCGCTCACCTCCCCGGTAGGTTTTCCAGGTGTAGTACTTCCCTCGGAAGGGCACGCCATCGAACTCGGCGCACTGCAGCTCTCGGAAATCCTGCGAGCCCGGCGGGCAGTCCTGTGGGCACAGCCATGGTCAGCGTGGGGCTGGGGGGCACAGCTGGGCATGGCCACCAGCCCTCAGGGACAGGGACATCAGCTCTGGCAACTGGGCAATGCCACCAGCCCCTTGGACAGGGACATCAGCTCTGGCAACTGGGCACTGCCACCAGCCCTCAGGGACAGGGACATCAGCTCTGAAAATGGGGCACTGCCACCAGTTCTAGGCAATGGGGCACTGCCACCAGCTCCTCAGGGACAGGGACACCAGCTCTGACACTGGGGCACTGCCACCAGCCCCTGGGGACAGGGACATCAGCTCTGACACTGGGGCTCTGCCACCAGCCCTCAGGGACAGGGACATCAGCTCTGAAAATGGGGCACTGCCACCAGTTCTAGACAATGGGGCATGGCCACCAGCTCCTCAGGGACACCAGCCCCTTGGTGACAGGGATATCAGCCCTAAAAATGGGGCACTGCCACTTTGGGGACAGGGATATCAGCCCCCTGGGGACAGGGAGACCAGCCCTGATACAGGGCACTGCCATCAGCTCCCCAGAGACAGGGACATCAGCTCTGGCAACTGGGCACTGCCACCAGCCCTCAGGGACAGGGACACCAGCCCTAAAAATGGGGCACTGCCACCAGCCCTCAGGGACAGGGACATCAGCTCTGACACTGCGGCACGGCCACCCGCCCTCAGGGACAGGGACACCAGCTCTGGCATCAGGGCACTGCCACCAGCTCTGACAACAGGTCACTGCCACCAGCCCCTGGGGACAGGGACACCAGCTCTGACACTGGGGCACTGCCACCAGCCCTCAGGGACAGGGACACCAGCTCTGACACTGGGGCACTGCCACCAGCCCTCAGGGACAGGGACACCAGCTCTGACATCAGGGCACGGCCACCAGCCCTCAGGGACAGGGACATCAGCCCTGACATCAGGGCACTGCCATCAGCTCTGACAACAGGTCACTGCCACCAGCCCCTTGGACAGGGACATCAGCTCTGACATCAGGGCACTGCCACCAGCCCCTTGGACAGGGACATCAGCTCTAAAAATGGGGCACTGCCACCAGCTCTGGCAACAGGGCACTGCCACCAGCCCCTTGGGACAGGGACATCAGCCCTGACACTGGAGGCAGGACAGTCCCTCCTGCAAAGCCAGGCACGATTTGAAGTCCAAGAGCACGAGGAGGGGCCCCAGGAGCTCTGCCTGATCTGTGACCCTGGGGAGCAATCCCCCAAACCCAGGGAAGCAACAGGACCCGTCTGCTTCCCTCTCCAGCAGCCCGTGGGTGTTAAAGCTGCAATCCCCAGGTCCCAAGCTCCTCTGAGCATCCCCTCGGCGCAGTTTTCCCTGTAAATCTTTGAGGTTTAACCCCCAGCCCCGGGAAGCAGAGTCTGACCCAGCCTCACCTGAGCAGCTGTGCAGGAGCAGCCTGGGAGAAGCAGAGCTGGAATTCTCTCTCTCCCCTCCTTTCCCTCCTTATCTTTGGGCCCCTCTGGATGCCGGAGCCCCGCAGGTCCGTGCAGCCCCCCCGCCCCCGGAGCCGGCTCCCACACCTGCCTGGTCCTGCCTGGAATTCCCCATTGCGGGATCGCTGCCGGCTCACCCCGCCCTGCCCCTGCCCTGCCTCCTCCTCCTCTTCCTCCCACGGCTGCACAGAGCACCCCGCACCTGGGAGGAGAGGGCTCATCCCACCTGGATAGAGCTCATTCAACCCGGAGAGGGCTCAACCCACACTAGACAGGGCTCATCCCACCTGGAGAGGGCTCAACCCAATCCAGGCAGGGCTCATCCCACCTGGACAGAGCTCTCCCAATCTGGACAGGGCTCATCTCATTTGGAGAGGGCTCAACCCAATCCGGACAGGGCTCATCCCACCTGGACAGGGCTGATCCCACCCGGGGAGGGCTTATCCCAGTTGGAGAAGGCTCATCCCACCTGGGCAGAGCTCATCCCATTTGGAGAGGGCTCAACCCAATCCGGACAGGGCTCATCCCACCTGGACAGAGCTCTCCCAATCTGGACAGGGCTTATCCCATTTAGAGAGGGCTCAACCCAGTCCGGACAGGGCTCATCCTACTGAGAGAGGGCTCATCCCACTGAGACACAGCTCGTCCCAACTGGAGAGGGTTCATTTCACCTGGACAGGGCTCATCCGACCTGGACACGGCTGATCCCAACTACAGAGGGCTCAGCCCAGCCAGAGAGGGCTGATCCCAGTTGGAGAAGGTTCATCCCATCTGGACAGGGCTCGTTCAACCCTGACAGGGCTCATCCCACTGGGAGAGGGCTCATCCCACTGAGACAGGGCACATTGAATCCCAACAGGGTTCATCCTAACTGGAAAGGGCTCATCCCACCTGCACAGGGCTGATCCCATTTGGAGAGGGCTCAACCCAATCCCGACAGGGCTCATTCAACCCAGAGAGGGCTCAAGCCAGTCTGGACAGGGCTGATTCCATGTGGACATGGTTCATCCCAACCCAGACAGGGCTCATTCAACTTGGAAAGGGCTGATCCCAATCAGAGAGGGCTCATCCACCCTGGACAGAGCTCATCCCAACTGGAGAGGGCTCATTCAACCCCGACAGGGCTCATCCCAACTGGACAGGGCTGATCCCATTTGGAGAGGGCTCAACCCAATCCCGACAGGGCTCATTCAACCTGGACAGGGCTCATCCCAATCAGACAGGGCTCATCCCATTTGGAGAGGGCTGATCCCACCAGACAGGGCTGATCCCACCCTGGACAGGGCTGATCCCCCTCCTCCATCCCTCCCAGCCCCTCTGCCCCCACTCACATCAGTGTTGCAGGAGCGGTAGCGTTTCCTCTCTCCCAGGCAGTACTTCCCTCCGATGGTGGGCCTGCCAAAGAGGAAGGAGGTTTGTGAGACTGTGACATAGATAGATAAGAAGACTCTCACATGGTTTGTGAGACTGTGACACAGATAAGAACTAACAAACATCTGAGTCCCAAGAAGAAATACCATCCCATGATTTAATCCTGGCAAAAAGAAGTTACGACTCCCCATCCATCCAGCCTCTGCTCTAGCTCAGCCTTCCCAAGGCATCACAGGCACCTGGATGTGCCTCCCCATGGACACCAAGGGTTGGGGACACGGCAGGGCTGCAGTGACAGGGCCACCCCCACGTGTGGATGCCATGGGACAGAGAGAGAGAAACGGCGAGCATTTCTCACAGTGGCTTGGGAGAAGTTTTAGGGAGCTGGAAAGATGTGATAACCTGTTGACTCTAAACAATTTGCAGGTGCTGTTTTTCTACTTTATTTTTCTGTTCCTCTCAAGTGTAGGAGCATTGGGGGGTAGTATGGTCAGGACAGACGGAGACCAGAGATCTCTGCAGCCAGGTCATGGAACTTGGGGTTTATTGCAAAGGGCCTGGGGGCAGGGCCCTGCTGGGAGCTGCCAGGCACAGCTCAGAGCAGGACTGAGAGAAGAGAGGGGCAGAGAGGATGAGAGGGTAAGAGAGTAAAAGGGTAAGGGAGTAAGAGAGTGAGGTTCCCGTTACAATACAATAAATCTTCTTCTGTGTTGAATATTCCAATTCTCACTAATCTAGTACAATGTACAAATCCTACAGCATTTCCATACAGCCTATAAGAATCACTACATTACCATACTGTGTTACATTTTAAACCCTAAAAACTCCTCTTTGGGCCCCTTCTGCCAAGCTGTAGGGTCTGCTCAGACCCTTGGAGCTGCCTGCAAGCAGAGAGTGTTGTTCCATCAAAAGGGGATCACCTTCAGCTGGCCATGCCATTGTTTTCCAGTTGTTCAGTAACTGAGGGATCTCAAAGCTTGCTTTCATTTCAATCTCGCTTATAGCTTCCATATTCTCAAAATCTTTTGCCAGGCAATCATATTTATAAGGCTTTCCTGTTTCATCTTCCCCAACACTCAAGGACAGCGCGCGAGAAAGATGTTTCTGTAAGTTATCCAATAGAGTAGAATCTATCATACCACTGTATAAAAACCACGTGGTTCTTTTGAATAAACCCTTCTTTGCCCTTTCTACCATCCTGCCTCTCTCCTGTTCCTGCCCCAACCCTGGCGCACGAGTGACCCCCACGTACCTGGGGCTGTCGCAGTGGCGCACGGACGAGGAGACGCCGCCGCCGCACGTCCGGCTGCACTCGCCCCACGATGACCACGAGCCCCAGGCTCCGTCCACGCCCTCCGGCCGCGTCCCGAAGGGCACACACTCCCTCTTGTAGCACCACTGTGGGGACACAGAGATTGGGACACCTCGGCAATGGGACACCTCCGGGTGTCCAGAGTTGCTGAGGATCCCGTCAGGGGGCTCGGAGACCCTGGCACAGCCCAGAGCATCTGGGGATTTGATTGTGACCCCTGGAGCAAGTTGCCAGCTTTGTATGAGGACATGAAAGCCATAGAAGTTTAAATAGTATAATAATAAAATGATCACAGGGTGAAAATGTAGATTTTAGGATTTTTGGTATGGGGGTTATGGGGACAAGATGGAGGAACTTGGGTGTGTCCAGCCTTTCTTCTTCTTCTTCTTGTTCTCCATTTTCTGCAGTGATGTTGGCACTTTGGGATTGGTTTAGAGTAGAAGTGCACTGTCTAACATGGGTGATAGGTATTGGGAATTAAGTGTAAATATGTTATACGTAGTTTGTGGTATAAAAAGACAACACCCCCTCAGGGGTGGTCAGAATGCCTGTGGCTGCCCTGCTGAGCAGATCTCAGCTGGGCAGAAAGAAAATTTTATAGATAAGAATTAATAAACAACTTCAAGACCAAAAACTGAAGAGCTCTGACTCGTTCTTCAGACATGGGGCTGAAACAGAGACATCCTGCACATCTCAGGGGGAATCCTCCTGCCAGAGCCTCCACATGGAGCCAGCACAGGGCTGGGATCTGCTTTGGCCCTGAGGAATCTGAGCTGGGAGCTGCAGCAGCCTCAGAGCCAAATTCTCCAAGGCAAAGGGTGCTCGCCTCTCCTTGGGGTCAGTGGGATCAGCCCCTGTGGCACCATCCAGGCAGGCACTGGCAAGGGGTCACATCCCAAACGTTGCCCAGAGCAGCTGTGGCTGCCCCTGGATCCCTGGAAGTGTCCAAGGCCAGGTTGGACACTGGGGCTTGGAGCACCCTGGGCTATGGAAGGTGTCTCTGCCCATGGGTGAGGTTTAAGGTCCCTCCCAACCCAAACCAGTCTGGGATTCTCCTCTAAAGAGGTCCTGGGTTCCCATCTCACATCTTATAAAAGCCCTCGGCAGAGTTCCAGGTGATCTTGGACTGGAGCTGCTGCTGCTGGGCAGGGCCAGGATCCCTGGGGGACATGGCCACAACCACTGCCAGGACAGAGTGAGTTTTGTTTGTACTGAGAGCTCAGGTTGTGGTTTGTGCGTCCAAAATGTCCAGATCAGCAAAGAACTCGAGTTCAAATAAAGTTTAAATTGTAATATCAGCATTGTTGTGTCATCATTCTGCTGAAGATCCTTAAGGAATCCCGTCCCTGTCCTACTGGGAGACAGATGCTCATGGAAATTTGCCTATGAAATATTTCCCTCAGGCCTGGCACGTGTCCCACAGCCCCTGGAGTCCCCAGCCATGGGAGGGTGGGACGGTGCCAGAGCTGCCCGGGCGCGGTGCCGGACACGGAGCCCTGGGGGCTGAGATAATCCCAGGAAGGAAGAAAGCTCTGTGTGCTCCTTCCAGGGCTGGGAACCCACCCTGGAGCTGCTGGCACAGCCTCTCCCTGCTCCTCCCGAGCCAGCTCTGCATGGGCAGCTGGGAAAAATGCACGGAGGCTTCCCAGGAATCCCAACTCACGATCCCTGGGAGCACCAGAGCCTCTCCAAAGGGGGGTCCCATGTGGAGGAGATACTCCACAATATTCCCACAGCCTGGGAATAGCTCTAATAAACCCTGGGGGCCCTTCCCTTCCCTTCCCTTCCCTTCCCTTCCCTTCCCTTCCCTTCCCTTCCCTTCCCTTCCCTTCCCTTCCCTTCCCTTCCCTTCCCTTCCCTTCCCTTCCCTTCCCTTCCCTTCCCTTCCCTTCCCTTCCATCTGAAGAGCCCTGGTTAAAAAGCAGTTACGAAGCTGGGGGAAAGGGATGATTAAAAGTGGGAAAAACTGGGGAAAAGGAGGAAAAAATGCCACTGTGGGTTCTTGGGGTAAGACAGGTGAAGCCATAACAACCACAGGAGATGGATTAATTTAAAAAAGAAGGATCTGGCAGGAGGAAATACCCAGAGGTTTGGGATGTGGGCACAGCAGAGTTTGGCTCAGCCTTCCCCCACACTGGCTGGCAGAGCACAGGAATTTTCTCTCTCCTTTAATATTTCATGCTTTAAATTCCCTGATCTTTCTGTCTGCTCTCCCCAGGGCAAAGGGAGAAGCCAGGGAAGACCTTGGAGAGCTGCTCCAGCCAAGGGCTGAGGTCTGGGGCTCACCCCAGCAGCTCCAGCTGGGAACAATACAGAAACTTAATATAAAAGCATATTCTTCTTAATATAAAAATGTATTCTTCCACCCAAGGTCATCAAATCACTTCCAAATAATGAATGGATCCAAAAGGATAAGCACAGGGAGGTAACTGGGGGTTCAAAGGGAGCCAGAATCCTCACAGGGAGCCAGAATCCTCACAGGGAGCAGCTCCCACAAATCCTGGGGGCTGTGACTGCTTCATTTCCCTTCCCTCAAGGCTTTTGAAAAAGCCTCATGAAAAAGCAGCCACAAAGTGGGGGAAAAGAGATATTGAAAAATGGGAAAAGCTGTGAAAAAGCCATGACTAAGAGGGAAAAAAATGCCATAGTCCCTGTGAGTGTGCAGCAGGAGGGATAAGCAGCCCCAGGAGCTGTCTGCTGCTCTCTGCCCCAGTTCCCTGCAGAACTAAAATGAAAATAATCGTGGATTTGTCAGAGCCATGGTCTCCCCTGCACCCCAGCTCCTCCAGCTGCCTAAGGATTTGAAATGTTTCTTGGGAATTACTTTTCTTCTAGTGGAATGGGGGATGTCCCAGCCCTGATTCTCCATTGTCCCAGTGTGCAAAGGCTCTTTGTCTGAGCGTGCATTCACTTTGTACTGGGGAAAATGGGTGTAGGAGGAGCAGGGAGTGAAGCAATCAAGGCAAAATTCATGGTCAGGGAAAATCCTGCCCTCCCCTCCCAGCTGAGGGTAAAAATCCAAGGTTTCATCATAGCCAGTTTTTCCCAAGTTCCTCTGAAAGAAAAAAATCTGGGGAAACTGGGGGAAAAAAACCAAAAAATCCCTTTTCTCAGACCAGCCAGGAGATCCCAGGAGACCTGAGGACAAGGTGTTCATTTAAGGACATGGCATTCCATGAGATCCTACTCCTCCTGAAGAAGAAGGAGGAAATTTCCAATCCATGGAAAACTTGCTGCTTTTCAGGAGCAGCGTGCCCTGTCAGAGGTTTTCCAGGAAATGTTCAACAGGTTCACAGTGTCAGTGACAGAAACTGTCCTGGGATGGGCAGCAGAGCCAGAGCTGCCACAGCTGCTTGAGGTCACCTTGCTGTGCCTCAGGGTTGGCACCAAGGAGGACTTTGCTGGAGCAGGGATTTCCCATTCCATATTCCACATTCCATGTTCCACATTCCACTTTTCACATTCCACATTCCATATATCACTTTCCATATTCCATATTCCATACTTCACATATCACATTCCACATTCCACTTTCTATATTCCATATTCCATATATCACATTCCATATTCCACTTTCCAATTTCCACATTCCGCTTCCCACATTCCACATTCCATATATCACATTCCATATTCCACTTTCCATGTTCCACTTTCCAATTTCCACATTCCACTTCCCACATTCCACGTTCCATATATCACTTTCCATATTCCATACTTCACATATCACATTCTACATTCCACTTTCTATATTCCATATTCCATATTCCACTTTCCATGTTCCACTTTCCAATTTCCACATTCCACTTCCCACATTCCATATTTCATACTCCACATTCCACTTTCCCTATTCCATATTCCACATTCCACTTCCACATTCCATATTCCACTTTCCATGTTCCACTTTCCAATTTCCACATTCCACTTCCCACATTCCATATATCACATTCCACATTCCACTTTCCACATTCCATATTTCATACTCCACATTCCACTTTCCCTATTCCATATTCCACATTCCACTTCCACATTCCATATTCCACTTTCCATATTCCACTTTCCACATATCACATTCCACATTCCACTTTCTATATTCCACATATCACATTCCGCATTCCACTTTCCACATTCCAGCCCTGCACAAGCTGAGCTCTGAGCTGGCCCCTGGGGCAATTTCTGGGCTCCTTGGCCCATCCCAGCCTCCCTCCAGGGCAGCTCTGCCCTCTGGGGTCAGGGCTGGGTGGGCTGCTGGGCGCTCCTAAACCAACCCCACGCCCCCAGCATGAACAATAATCCCGTTTTTGCTGGAAAAGGACCCCATCCCTTCCCTGCCAGCTGCTGCAGTGCCCAGGGCTGCCTTACCCCCTTGTCGATGGTGTTGGTTTGGCAGATGGTGCCCTCAGCTGCAGGGATGCTGTTGGTGATGCAGCGGTTGCTTTTGCTCAGGCACCACAGCTCGCTGCAGACTTCCTGCAGAGGGGGAGATTGGAGGGCACACGGGGAGAAGGGGAGAGACAGAGAAACAAAACCCAGATTAGGATTGGCTTGTGCCAGGGAGGCACCAGCTGGGTGGGACATGGGGACAATGAGTGTCTTCAGCATGGTGGGGACAGCATGAGATCAAACCCTGCCAGCTGCAGCCACCCCAGGGCCACTGAGAGCTGTCCCCTGTCCCCTGCTCTGCACTTGCAAACTAAGCACAAGCACCTAAGCAAACAATGTGGAGGAAAAAATTAAGCTAGAAACGAATTTCAAAGGATGAGCTTACAGAAAAGACTAGATACTTCAGAAAAATAGAACTAAAAAAATACCTTGTAGTAAGACCCACCGAGAGTAATTTAAAATAATTAGCTTTGAAGTATTTACAATATAGTGTAGCAAAAACTGATAAGCCAAGAAATGCTTATAATATATTGTAATTAAGAAATAGTTAGCTTCTGATAGTAATAGCATAAATTATAATATAATATATAAATTATAATATAATATATAAATTATAATATAATATATAAATTATAATATAATAAATTATAATATAACATGCTATATTAAGTTATATATTATATATAATATAATATAGATTATATAGTTTATATATGATTTATTTATCTAGAATATATATTAATTTATATGTTATATATTAAATATAACAGATTATTAATATACTATAATATACCATGATATATTATACTATACTATAATATTTATTTTTATATTATTCATATATATTTATATTAAATATAAATTATCTATATCATCTCACCCTTCACGAGACTAAAAATAGAATAAAAGATTTTTAAATGCCAGTAACTTATCCCATCTCTAAGTCAAAAAAACCCCTAATCCAACAGAACAATCAAACCACAGAAAACACAGCTTCAAACCAATATCAACACCTTACAAGATTTACAACAGCTTTTAAGAGAAATCAATTAAATCACATCTGTTTTAAAAATTACAAATAATGAATTTACTCCACTTTTTAACTGATTAAGAGGGGACTGTAACATCAAATCTCCTAAAACTTTAACATTTAAAGCTCAAAAAACCCTCCTGGCTGTGGAAGTTCCCTGGGCTCAGGTGGCAGAGCTGACTCCAGCCAGCCCATGCCGCCTCTCCTTGGTGTCACCTTGGTGGCACCTGAGCCAATCCCACTGTCCTCGTCTGTGCTGGGCTTTTTCACAAACAGGGACTGCTGGGATAAAAGAAATAAATAAAATTTCCTGGAGTTTTATTGTGGTGTAAGATGAGATGGTGAAGGGTTTATAATGAAACTTCCACAGACACAGGAGGGTTTGATCTGCAGCCTTGGAAGAAGCTTGGATTGATATAAAAATACAATACACAGGCATTAAGCAGAAAAATAATAAACTTATGTTCTTATAGTTGTAAGTAAGAATATGCTTTAAGTGAGAAATTTTATTGATAAGATGGTGAAGGGTTTATAATGTAGGAAACTGTATTGATAATAGGGTGAAATGTTTATAATGTAGGAAACTGTATTGATAATAGGGTGAAGGGTTTATAATGAAATTTCCACAAACACAGGAGGATTTGATCTCCAGCCTTGGAAAAAGATTGCATTGATGTAAAAATACAATACACAGACATTAAGCAGAAATAAATAAGAGTTGCAAGTAAGAATAAGCTTTAAGTAAGTGAGAAATTATTGGTAAGATAGTGAAGGGTTTATAATGTAGGAAACTGTATTGATTATATGGTGAAGGATTTATAATGTAGAAAATTGTATTGATAATATGGTGAAGGGTTTATAATGAAACTTCCACAGACATGGAAGGATTTGATCTGCAGCCTTGGAAGAAACTTGCATTGATGTAAAAATACAATACACAGATATTAAGCAGAAAAATCATAAACTTATGTTCCTATAGTTGCAAGTAAGAATATGCTTCAAGTAAGTGAGAAACTATTGGTAAGATGGGGAAGGGTTTATAATGTAGGAAACTGTATTGATAAAGTGGTGAAGGGTTTATAATGTAGGAAACTGCATTGATAAAATGGTGAAGGGTTTATAGGGGTGTGGTTGTATAGAATAAGTTAAGAGTTTAGAAGTGATAATAGAAGCAAATGTGTGCAAGTGAGACAGAAGCCATTGGACAAAAGTATCCACAGTGCAGTAGAAGAAAGGTGATAGGTTAGAAAAGCAAAATAAGTTCTGTGGCAACTGTCTATTGGTTTAGAAAGTTATATATTGTCTTGTAATGAAACTACTTAGAGGAGCTATGGCTGCTCTAAAATCTCACAGCCTCTGAGCCTGATGTTCATCTGAGCAATAAATCATTCTTGGCTTGAAAATATCCTCATCCCTTCATTTCTAAGGGTGCCAATGACAGATGTGGGCAGCAGGGACAGCCCCACAGAGCTCTCCTTGCCCCATGCCCCCTCCTCCAGCCCTGGAACCGATAGTAAAGCAGGAAGGCTCTCTACCCCGTATTTACACTGGCGGGATTTGACTCCGTACTGGAAGCGGCACTGCTCGTCGGCATCGTAGGCCTGGCCCGGGGCCACCGTGGGGTAGATGAAATCCTGCTTGGGAGGAGCGTTGTTCAGGCACAATCCCATCCCCGAGCTGGAAACACAGAGGGACAATCAGAGCTGAGAAAGGGTGAGGGGAGAGAGAAGCTGAGGTCGGGGATCAGCAGCTGTTACTCCCGGCTTTGCTAGGCTGAGCTTTGTCGCAGACATCTTCTATGGAAAATCCTTTCCTTAGGATTTTTCCTCCTGAGAAGCTGAGAGGCCTCAGGAACACAATGTAAACAATGGTTATCTGCTGCTGTGGAATGCAACAGGTGCATCTGGGATTGGTCTCATTCAGTTGTTTCTAATTAATGGCCAATCACAGCCCAGCTGGCTCAGACAGAGAGCCCGAGCCACAAAACTTTGTTATCATTCCTTGCTATTCTATTCTTAGCCAGCCTTCTGATGAAACCTTTTCTTCTACTCTTTTAGTATAGTTTTAATGTAATATATATCATAAAATAATAAATCAAGCCTTCTGAAACATGGAGTCAGATCCTCGTCTCTTCCCTCATCCTCAGAGCCCTGTGAACACGGTCACAGAGCTTGGCTGCTTGAGGGGATAAATCTGGGTCTGCTCTGGGT
The DNA here is from genome assembly GCF_051311805.1 of Agelaius phoeniceus. Classification (NCBI taxonomy): domain Eukaryota; kingdom Metazoa; phylum Chordata; class Aves; order Passeriformes; family Icteridae; genus Agelaius; species Agelaius phoeniceus. The sequence continues at coordinate 3,874,090 of NC_135293.1, forward strand.
GGGGAAAGTGCTCTGAAATCCTTCTCAGGCTGGGAAGCACATCCTGGTTCTGAGGTAACTCTGGAAGTGTTGATCTGAGGGTTCATAGAAACCTGGAATATCCTGAGCTGGAAGGCACCTGCAGGAATCATCTCCACTTACAGAAAATGATCAGAGCTCTTAAAATTCCCAGATGGCATCATCACTGGGCAGAGGTGGGCAGAGGAGCCCAACTGAATATCCTGAGCTGGGAGGGGCCCTCAGGGATGATCAGTGCAGCCCCATCCCTGCCCAGGCACCCCAAGAACCCCACCCTGAGCACCCCTGGGAGCTCCTGGAGCTGTGGCAGCCTTGGCACCATTCCCTGGGGAGCCTGGGCAGTGCCCAGCAGCCTCGGGGGGAAGAACCTTGCCCTGAGCTCCATGCCAAGGCCTGGCCCAGCTCCAGCCATTCTGCAGGCTGTTGCCAGTCCCTGGTTGTCCCTGTGGTGAGTGCAGGCAGGTGTGCCCAGGCAGGTGTGCCCAGCACCCTCAGGTGGGCACTGGGTGGGCAGAGGGGCTGCTCCCCCACCCAGCTGTGAAGCCCCAGCCCCCTTCTCCAAGCCTGACCTCCTGCTTGCCAGAGCTTTGTAGGAACATCCGAATTTGTCCAGAAATGCCTTTCCCTCCCCTTTCCTCACTGCTCTCTGAGCTGCCCCTAAATCAAAGCCGCTGTCACCACCCCCAGCCCCAAATCCTGCTCACACCAGGTCCCACTGGAGGCTCCTGGAGCTGGGGGAGCACGAGGAGTGGGGATGTGGAGCAGGCAAAGGCCCCCTGGCATTCAGCAGCCTAAGAGAGGAGATGCCAGGCCATGGTGAACGGGCTAGAAGCCCCTCTCCCACCTTCAAACCTTTCTTTATCTCTCTGTAACCCCATGGATCACTTTCCTTTAACCCTTACTTATCTCTCCCTAACCCTATAGGTCCCTTTCCTTTAACCCTTGCCATTGGACAATTTCTGATCCCCCTGTACCCTATATAAAGAGCTGGTTTAGCCCAGCTCTGACAGAAGAGCTGTCACTAGGACCCTTCACACAAGAATCAATAAAGACATCGCTGTGGAACCCCACACAGCCTTCTCCTCTCTGTCCATGTCTGCCTGCCTGTGGCACCTTGCAAAGGGCTGAAATCACAATGAGCTGATAATCACTAAAGAGCTGATAATCACTGAAAAGCTGATCTCACTTAAGCTTGCTGAGGTTGCCTGCAGCTGAGAACTGCTTGGGAGCTCTGTCCTGAACAGCACTGTGCTCTCCAGGACTCTGCAACCAGCTGGGGACAACCCAAAACCCAGCAAAAGTCACCTTAGGGATGAGCTCTCCATTCTCCTGCAGGAGATTGGGGTCAGCAGAGGATGGGGCTGTGCCCTGCATGGCCAGTGGGCACCAGAGTGGGGGACAGACCTTCCCGATCTGGGATCTGCTGCTGAGCCATGAATTTTGCTGGACAGAGGGTGTCAAACCCCAAAATATTCCTCTAACTACCCTGGAGGACTCGAGACCCTAGGAAAAAGCTCAAAAACTTTAGCACAAAGTTAAAGACACCCGTGCCTTTGATTTTAACTCATAAAAAACAATTACCAACTTTGTACAAAAAGTTACAAGCCACAAAAGTTTGAATAAAATGATAGAGTTTATCACAAAGTGAAAAAGTAAAATTTTAAAGTTTGTAAAGTAAAAATTTCAAAAGGCAAAATAGAAGAATCTAAGAATCTAAGTGTGTCCTGTCTTTCTCCTTCTTCTTCTTGTCCTCCATCTTCTGCTGAATTAATAACAGTTTTAAATTAGTTTAGAGTAGAAGCAAACTGTCTTACATAAGTGATAAATATTAGAAAATTATTGTAAATAAAGTACAATTAAATTTTAGTATAAAAAGATAACACTGCTCCAAGGGCGGTCAGGGTGCCTCAACCCAACCTGCTGAACAGATCTCTGCATGTCCAAAAAAGAATGTATAAGATAAAAAAAGCATAAACAACCTTAAAAACCAAAGCCAAAGCCTGCCCACCCTCCCAACAAAGAAATTCCTCCTAATATCCAATCTAAACTGCTCTCTTGCAGTTTCCATCCATCCCCTTTTCCCTGTCTCTTCTCCTGAATCCTAAAAGTGCTTTGTCAGAAAAAGAAAACCAAAATCTTTGCCCTGCTTTGCTCATTCACACTGAAAACTCCTCCTCACTGCCTGGAGAAATCACCTGCACCACACAGACCCAATCCTGTCCCCACTACAACAATTCCTGCTGGATTTCAGAACCAGCCAAATGCCTCCAGGGGGGGACTGATCTATTGGTGAAGTTTCTGGACGTGGGAATAATAAATAAATAAATAATAATATATTATATATATATACAATACATAATAAATAATAGAATAAATAAATAAAGCTCTCCCAGCCACATCATAAATGTGCTTAGATGTTCAACAGGCAGGAAAAACATGGGGAAGTCTAAAGGAAGGAAAGAATGTGACTGTGGGAGAAAAGACAGAAGGTTCTGGGAGGGGTTTGGGGCTTTGCTCTGGCTTTACCCCCTCCTCACAAGAGACTGGGGGAGGCTGGAGGGAGGGCAGGGAGGGGTGGATTCCTTACTCCAGGAAGCTGGTGATGTAATCCCTGCTGCAGGTGGACCACACGAAGGGGTTGGTCTTCATGGTGATGTGGGCAGCCATCAGCTTGGCCGTCTCCTGCCCCCGCGAGCCGCAGCTGTTGCCGACCCCGTCGTGGTTCATGCCAAACCTGGAGAGCACCACAGCACACACCGGGGCAAAATTACTTCCTCCATTTATTAAAAAAGCTACTCAAACTAATGTTCTATACAATTTAATGACAGCTCTCAAGGACACTCAAACTGTTTCAAGTAAGAAAAGTGATTTTTTTCAATTGTTTAAATTCCTCGTGTTGGATCTTTGATGTATCTTATGACTGATAGTCTAGTGACAAACTCAACTTCCTTTATGAAATAGGTGTTTCTCAATAAGGAAATAAAGTTTGCAGAATTTTTTTCCCCTAAGCCCCAGTTATAGGGAAAATTCATCCAGCTGGGATTGGACACATCCGGATGGTCCACAGGAAGGGTTTTCAGCCTGTGAAAAACACCTTCACTCTCCTGTGAAAATCTAAAAAGTTTAATAAAGGAAGGGTTTTCAGCCTGTGAAAAATGTGTTCACCTAGCTGTGAAAAGTTAAGTTTAATAAAGGACAATAGGAGACAAGGACCATAGACCAATGGTTATTACTTGAGTTATTATAAAGTTATTACTCAGCCAAGAGCACCCTGTCATCTTTGGGGACACCCCTTAAATACCTTTTCCATTAGATCAGCCCTTTGCATATTCACAGACCTTTATGCATAGTAAACTTTTCCCCAAACGAGTTTACATGGTCCAAGAACTGATTAGCATGGCTCCTCCTTGGGTCCACCTTTTAGAGCATGAAGATTCCTTGGTTGTGATTTTAGTCCTTTGTTATCACCTCCAGTTTTTGGTCCTCACTGCTTTCAGTCAGTGAGTGCTGATGGTTGGCAGATCTGTACAGGTGTCTTCATTATATTTTTATTGGATGTTGTCCCATCCAAGCAGGCATTTTAACACAAGCACGCTTACATCAGCTATTTCACTGAGCTTAATTAACAACAGAAATCAAAACTACATCTTTATAACAAAGTTACTTTAACATCACACGTATAGAAGCCATTTTAATATTTGTGAAAAGCCAGTAATATATAATATATAACATATTATACATTATATACATTATATACATTATATACATTATATATTATATATTATATATTATATATTATATAATATTGGAAAGATTATATAATATATTACATATATTATATGGATATATTATATAATATAATCAATAATTATATATTATATAATATTTAATATATTATACAATACATTATATAATACATATATAATACATATATAATAATATATAATATATTATAGTAATATATTATATAATCTATAATACATCATAATATAATTAAATATATAATTATATATTTAATTTACATATAATATAATATAATATAATATAATATATGTATAATACAATATATAATATGTAAATATTATATATTATGTAATATATAATAATTAATAATCATACAATGTATTATATAATATTAGATATATAATATTGTATGTATATATAATATAATCCATAATAGATTATAGATTATATGTATTTATAACAAGGCCCTGGTGGCAGGGCCAGAGCAGCAGGAGCTGCTGGGTGCTGCACTCACGTGTGGCCGATCTCGTGGGCGATGGTGAAGGCCGTGGCCAGCCCGATGTCCTCGTTGATGCTGCAGCTCCTCTCCCGCTCACACATCCCCCCCACGGGGGCCAGGCCTGGGGAGGGGACAGAGCTGTCACACAGGGCCACCTCAGGGCGGCTGAGGGGACCTGGGGGTGTTTGGGGGCTGCCTGATGAGCTTCATGCTCTGTAGCACTGAGCAGTTGTGGCCACAGCTCTCTCTTCACTGCAGCAGGCACAACTTTCCCAAGGATTTTCCCCGGGGAAGGCAGTGAGAAGCTCAGAGAAAGAAGAGAAAACAATTCTTATCTCTACTTGCTGCTCCTGTTGTTTGGCACATGTGGAATGTGTTATGGAGATTGTTCACCCAAAGTGATTTGTTAATTGGACACCAGTAAAGGTTGTTTTATTCCTTGACCAATTGGATCCACTGTCTGGAGACAGTCACAGGTTTTTCTTTAGTATTCTTTGGTATAGTATCTCTTTAGTGTGTAATTTAGTATATTATCAGTGTACATCTCTTTAGTATGTAATTCAGTATAGTATTGGTGTAATACACTATAGCTTAATAAGGCAATGTTCAACTTTCTGTGAATACGTCCATTTAGTAATAAATAAAATAATGTCCATTTACTTCAAATCATTGAAGCAAATGGACATTATTTCCCAGCTGGGGGATCACCTATTTCTACTAAAAGCAGATGTTCCTTCTCACCATTGCACTTTGGGATGAACTCGTGGCTCTTGCAGGACATGGTCACTCAGCACTGATGGTGAATTAACAGTGACAGGCTCAGAAATGCTAAAAATCCTCTGAATTTGGTATCCAAATGGTGCAAAGGGGAGCAGTGCTTGGCACAGGCCTGGTGGGGGAATCTCAGATGGGCTGAACCAGCTCTGGGGCATCCAAACCTGGCCAGGGAGAGCTGAGCCAGCCAGGATCCAACCTTGGTTCTGCCTGGCACCCACCAGGAATCCAGCATGGCTCATTTGGAGGACTGGGTGATGCTGAAATTCCCCCTGAATTGTGACAGCAAATTCCCTCAGCACAAACTGTGCCCCGGGCCAGGGGAGGGCCTGGCTGTGCCAGGGGAATGATTTGAGCCACCCCAGCACCTCCAGCCTCAGGTCAGAGATCCACCAGCTCTCCCCATGGTGATGCAGAGCAGAAATCCCTCCCTGCCTGCCCAATCTAGACCAGGATGAGACAAGGGAGGAGCTGCAGCCAGACAGGGCTGCAGGGTCTGGCTGTGACAATAAAAACTCCCTTTGCAGTCATCACAAAACTGTTGGATTTCTCCCTGCTCAGCCAGGAACTCCAGCAGGCCACGGATAAGCCTAAAAATGTGAGTGATTCTTAATCAGCAGGCTGGAGCTGGAGCTGGAGCTGGAGGAGTTCCAGGGCCCAGCAGAGCTCAGGGCTGCTGGTTTAGTGCTCACAGAAGGGACAGGGGGTTGGAAAGAACTGGTGTGGTGCTGGGGCAGGAGCTGCACCTTCACTGGGAGGGGATGGAACAGGTGGGAAAGGGATGGAACAGGTGGGAAAGGGATGGCACTGGTGGGATGAGGATGGCACAGCTGGAAAGGGGAATGGAACAGGTGGAAAGGGATGGCACAGGTGGGAAAGGGAGTGGAACAGTTGGGAAAGGGGGTGGCACAGGTGGGAAAGGGGGTGACACAGGTGGCATGGGGATGGAACAGCTGGGATGGGGATGGCACAGCTGGAAAGGGGATAGCACAGGTGGGAAAGGGAATGGCACAGCTGGAAAGGGGAATGGAACAGGTAGGAATGGATGGAACAGGTGGGAAAGGGGAATGGAACAGGTGGGAAAGGTAAATGGAAGAGGTGGAAAGGGCTGGCACAGGTGGGATGGGGATGGCACAGGTGGAAAGGGCTGGAACAGGTGGGAATGGATGGAACGGCTGGAAAGGGAATGGAACAGGTGAGAAAGGAGAATGGAAGAGCTGGGATGGGGATGGCTCTGGCACAGCCCACCCTCATCACATTCCCAAAGTTCTGTGTGCTGCTGGGGGCTGCTGAGGGGGTGCCAGATTTCCACTCACCCAGGGTGCCACAGGGCTTGTTCTTGTAGATGCAAATGTCGTAGCTGTGAAGGAGAGACAGCAGCGTTAAGGACACTTCTGATTTTGGGGGTTGTCATTTTGCCCATGTGCTCACATCCAAAGCACTCCAAACCAGCCCCTGGAACATTTCTGGGATGGAAATACCAATGGTGACAGATAGGACAAACCTCACTTTTCCCAGGCTGAGATTCACTGAGGGTTTTAATGACAGAGCTGAGCCAGGTCAGAGGTTGGGTTTTGATGAAATGTGGTGGTAGATCATGAGCAGGGAAGAGAATGGAGCTGGAAAAGGGTCTGGAGCTCCAGGAGGGGCTCAGGGAGCTGGGAAGGGGCTCAGCCTGGAGCAAAGGAGGCTCAGGGGGGACCTTGTGGCTCTGCACAGCTCCTGACAGGAGGGGACAGTCGGGCTGTGCTCCAGGGAACAGGGACAGGAGAGAAAACAGCATCAAGCTATGCCAGGGGAGGTTTAGATCAGATTTTAGGGAAAATTTCTTCATGGAAAGGATTATCAGGCATTGGAATGGGCTGCTCAGGGCAGTGGTGGAGTCGCCACTCCTGGAGGAGTTAAAAACATGAGCAGATGTGGCACTTCAGGATGTGGTTAGTGGGCAAGGGGATTTGGTCAAAGGTTGGACTTGATGATCTTGGAGGCCTTTTCCAACCTTAATGATTCCATAAATCAGCAGGGACAAGGTTATTCCAGACCTGGAGCTCTTTGGGTTTGGGTGGGTCCAGCTCTGCTCCCCAGCACTCCTGGGCACAGGGGGAAGAGGACAGGGCCAACCTCTGCTCTGTCAGCTCGGGTCTATTGCAGGAAATTGCATCAATCAACCAGAGAAACACAGAATCCCAGCATGGTTTGAGTAGGAAAAGACTTTAAAAATAATTTCACTCCACCCTCTGCCATGGCAGGGACACCTTCCACTACCCCAGGGTGCTCCAAGCCCTGTCCAGGCTGGCCTTGGGCACTGCCAAGGATGGGGTATATGAAATTCTGATTAAAAACAAAATAAAAATAAAGAAAACATTTCAGTTTGAAAACATGTTCCATTTCAAATCTCACTGCGATTTCATGAAAATGCTGAAGTGATTTTTTTATATCTATTTTTTCTCTAGTTCAGTTCTTTACTGAGAATTTTCCAAACAAATCCAATCTGGGTTGATTCAAGGTAACTCTTCCCTCTGCTCCTGACCTCAACTTCCAGCCATTGCATGAAGGAATCCTCTGTTTGTACCAGGAAAGGTAAAACAAGAAGAGCAAAAAACCTCCTCCAGATGGAAACACAGCAACCTCAAAATGGGAGGAGGTGGCAGCTCCAAATGAGACCAGTTTGGGTTAGAGAGGGAATATTCTCATTTCCTTGCAAAGGTCAACATTTGGGGTTTGCCAATCTTGACTGAAAGGGGCCAGGCTGAGAGCGGGGTAGGGTGGGGTCAGCTGGGGGACCAGGGGGCAACTGGGCTGGGCTGTGCCACCCTGGAGGCAGGTTGGGGTGGCACCGAGGATTGTGACCCCAGCGTGGGTTTGGGGACATCCATGTGGTGAGGGCTGAGGATTGTGACCCCAGAGCAGATTTGGGGACACACATGGGGTGAGGGCTGAGGATTGTGACCCCAGAGTGGGTCTGGGAACACCAACAGGGTGGGTAGGACTGAGGATTGTGACCCCAGAGCAGGTTTAGGGACACCCATGGGGTGAAGGTTGAGGATTGTGACCCCAGAGAAGGTTTAGGGACACCCATGGGGTGAAGGTTGAGGATTGTGACCCCAGGGCGGGTTTGGGGACACCGGGCAGGATCCCCCGGCACCGCTCCCCCCACTGACCCCTCAGGAATGAGGGTCGGCGGTGAGAAGTAGCAGCACACAAAGGGTTAAGTGCGACACATTCCCGGGGATGGCTCCTGTCCCTTTGGCCCCTGGAAGTGCCCAAACCTCTCCCCTCCTCTCGGCAGGAAACCGAGCAGAGTGCAAAACATTTGTTGCTTTGTTTTGAGCGAATGCCTTTAAACCCTTTTGAGGCTCTGCTTTGACACGTCCCTGCAGGAGGAAAAAAAGCCCCGAGCTCAGCAAGATCTTATCGGGACACCGGGAATTTATTGGGGCCGGGGCCGGATGCGCCGGGCGCTGTCCAGGCTCAGCAGCGGCTCCGGGCTGGCTCGAACATCTGGAGGGAGGACGGAGAGCCCGGAGCCGGCGTTTGCATCCCAAACGTATGGAGGGAGGGCAGGGAAAAGCTGCAGCCCCCTCGGGAGGGGGAAATCTGGGGCTGAGGGGCCCTTTTGTCGCTCCTCTGTGGGGTCTCATCAGTGGGGGATTCCAGGCTCACGCTGGGGCAGGAGAGCAGCACATGGATAAAGGAAGCAGCTCCCACCTGGAGGCTCCCCTCTCCAGCACTTTCATTTCCTGAATTTCTTTCTCTGAAGGAGAGGGGGAAAGGCACAAAATAATGTTGGATTTGCCTTTGGACTCTCCCAGGGTGTTTTGTCTTTGTCCAAGGAGGGATTTGTGGGGACTGGAGGGACAATCCTGGACATAGCTGGCAGCACTTGGGGAGCTCAGCACTCCCTGTGCCCTTCATCCCTGCAGAATCCTGTGGCCTTCCAGCTGCTCTGCCATTCCTTCCACTGTCCCTGTCATCCTCTGTGTCCTCCTTCCTTCCATCCATCCATCATCCATCCATCCATCCATCCATCCATCCATCCATCCATCATCCATCCATCCATCCATCCATCCCTCATCCATCCATCCATCCATCCATCCATCCATCCATCCATCCATCCATCCATCCATCCCTCATCCATCCATCCATCCATCATCCATCCCTCATCCATCCACAATCCATCCATCCATCATCCATCCATCATCCATCCATCAATCCATCATCCATCCATCCACAATCCATCCATCCATCATCCATCAATCCATCCATCCATCCATCCATCCATCCATCCATCCATCCATCCATCCATCATCCATCCATCCATCCATCCATCCATCCATCCATCCCTCATCCATCCATCATCCATCCATCCATCCATCCATCCATCCATCCATCCATCCATCCCTCATCCATCCATCCATTCATCCATCATCCATCCATCCATCCATCCATCCATCCATCCATCCATCCATCCATCATCCATCCCTCATCCATCCATCCGTCCATCATCCATCCCTCATCCATCCACAATCCATCCATCCATCATCCATCCATCATCCATCCATCCATCCATCCATCTATCCATCATCCATCCATCCATCCATGCGAGCAAAGACCAAGGGAAGACTGGAAGGTGACAACAAAACTGGGGTGGAGATTGATAAACAGAACTGGAGGGCGATAACAATCTGAACTGCAATAAACTGCACCCATGGAGACTCAGGAAGCCTTGGATGACCTTGGAGCCTGGGACAGCTGCCACCCCCAGGGGACAGTGCCACCCCAGGGCACAGGGCTCACCGGGTGATCAGCACGGCCGTGTCGTGGTTGGCGATGCCGTTCTCCGGGATGGCGTTCCCGTTGCCGTTCCTGTTCACGATGGATTTCTGCCACTTGCAGAAGCTGTCCAAGGATTTCCCGGCATGGTGGTTGATCTCCAGCGTGGGCTGGAATGGAAGCAATGGCAGAGTTTGTTCCCAGGGAAGCTCTGGGGGGAAGGCACTGCCCATTCCGTGCCAGCAGAGCACTGACACCACTGCAGAGAGCCCCAGTTCCTCATGGAGGCCATGGGAAAGCAGGAAAAGTGGGACTTTGTCAGTCTTAACTTCTTTTTGCCAGGGTTGGGATTAAGTCATGGGATGGTATTTCTTGTTTAGATTCAGATGTTTATTAGTTTAGTGTATTAGACTATGTCACAGTCTCACAAACCCTGAGTTCTACAGCATTTCACGCTAACAAACTAAAAATGGAGCCCCATCTCTCTCTATACAAGGCCTTTTAAGGATAAACTGCCCAATTAAGAAATGACACTTAAAATATTTTTACTTTTAACCCAATAACCAACCACCCATGGCTCATAATGTGGACTTTTTTATCCAATTACACAAAACCACCCAAATCCATGGAGGAGAAGGTGAAGAAGAAGAAGAAGGAGAAGAAGAAGAAGAAGAAGAAGAAGAAGAAGAAGAAGAAGAAGAAGAAGAAGAAGGTGGAGAAGAAGGTGGAGAAGGAGAAGGTGAAGAAGAAGGAGGAGCAGCCTCTGCCCTAAAACCTCCATCTTGCTTTATCTATATTACTACATTCTAAAACCTTCCACTCTAAGTTTCCCACCCTGTGGTATCACACACTTCTATTCAAACTCCACACCCACAATCCCAGTTCTGTCATTCCATTTTGGAAGCTTCTCCACGGCCTCAGGTCAGTGCAGTGTTCTCTTGGGGGTCAGTGCCTGGCAGCACAGAAAGTCTGAAATTCTCAGCAGCCAGGGCTCCAACATCACTTTAGGAGAACCAAAGCTGCTTAAACCTCCCTAAAGTGACTTTATAATGGAAAAATTCAGATTCCCAGAGGTCTGCTCAGCCCAGTCCTCAGGAGGCATTGGGAGGATGTGCACTGGGGGGAACTCCTGGGACTGACATCCAGTGGGGACACAGAGCTCCTGAAGGGAAGTGCAGACCCAGGACAGGCTCAGCAAAGTCCAGCTTACCTGATCCTCGGTGAGCAGGATCAGCCTGGTGACCAGGATATTGACAATATTGCCCAGACTCGAGTCCTGGAAAAGTTTGGCAACCTGACCTCCAAGAAACAAGAAAAGAGGAGTCTTAAAAATGAGCTCTGTGGCCAGGCGAGCTGGGGAGGGCTGGGCACTGCTGTGGGGGGGTCTGAACCCAATATTTTTGGGAAGCAGGGATGGGAATGGGACCCCACACCACCACCTGAGTATCAGAATCCCCTAGACCACAATCAGGGTTCTCTGTCCCAGAGCAGGGAAGCCAAAATCCCTCAGCTCAGGTGGGGCAGCCCCCATTGCTGGCATTTCCAAAATCGCTGTTATAAATAAAAAAATCTGCCAATTTTTTTGGGGAAAAAAAAGGGTTGCAGAACCAGTTAAACCAAGGTGCTGCCAAGGTGAAGTTCTACCTGTTTGTTATCATAATCATGGGTCGTTCTTGTTAGCCCTGCCTGGGGCTAAGTTGTCCTTCTCCCTGGATGGTGAGAGGAGGGGACATGGGGGGGGCATCAGAGAGAATGCAAAATATCCTCGAGACCAGCATGCCATGGGAAGATACCCACCAAACTTACCGAAAAGACCCCAAAACCAACGAGCCAGTACAGAATTAAGAGATCAGAGTGATGTCTGGACGTGAGGAACAAAGTACTGAGTGTGCAGAGATGCTGAAAAACCTTTGTTGCCCCTCACCCTGAGCTAAGACCTCAGCTGGACCCAAGACCCGAGCCTGGAAAACTCAGAAGGTGAAAAATACGAGGTAGAAATTAATTGGTCTGGTAAGGATGGGACCCTCAGCTTCGGCCTTTAGCGGACAAAGCTCTGCATTTCTCCTTCTCCAAACTGCTCTTGGGGCAACGACGGAGACCCATCGAGCCTCCCAACCTTGCACTGATCACTTATAATAAAGTCATTTAATAGGAGAAAAAGTCTCCTGCTCTGTTTATTTCAGGGCAGCCCCCACTGCTGGCGTTTCCAAAATCCCCATTGCAGCCCCGGGGCTGGAGCTTTGCTGAGGGCAGGGCACAGCATCCCTCGGGGGGGGATCGGGAAGGCCACAGCATCCCCCAGGAAAGGTTCGGAGCAGATGAAACCGGGATTGTTTGGAAAATCTGGCGTCGGGGCTTTAGAAATGCAAAGCGTGGAAAGCGATCCTGCGGAGGACGGGACAAAGAGCCGTCACAGAGGGGCTTTCAGAGGGTTGATGGATGACTTCCAAACCCATCTCACCTCACAGGAGGATCCAGCACGGCCAATTCAGGCTGTTAATGCATCCAGCCCGGTACCCTGCTGCCAGCAGAGCCCCACACCACAACCAGAGCTCAGGGGGGATTGCTGAGCCCCTCTCTCTGCTCAGCCCCCAAGCGTGAGAGCTGCCCGTCCTTCTGCTTTCCCATGTGGTTCTCAGCTTGCCCGGCCGCATTTGCAATGCTAATTTCAGCGGAGAGATGCTGCTCTAAGAAAGGCTTTTGTTCTCCCAGCCCGGGGTCAGACAGGCCAGGGTTTACCTCTGCAGGTCCGGGGTCCCACCGGGGTCCCTCTGCTCAGCAGCAGCAGCCTGGCAGGATTTTGGACCCCAAAACCTTGCTCTGGGCTTAGGCAGAATCCACTGCCAGCAGCCTGTCAGGATTTTGGACCCCAAAGCCTTTGTGAAAAATGCATGTATTTTATGATTGGCTTTTCGCAAATATTCAAATGAATATTTTATGTGTTGTGTTAGAAAGTGATGCTGTATTAATTCTCTTAAGTAGTGTGGTAAATATAGTTGTAGGTTATAACAAAATGTTAAAATAGAAACTATGCTATGTAGGATACTTTTTTAAAAGAAAGGACTTGCAGTGAGATGGCAGCCACAGGACACCTGAATCTTTCAGAGAAAGAGAATTTATTGCTCCATTATCAGAAGAAATGAACTTCTTCCTGCCTCGAAGGCGCTGTTAGGATTCAGAGGAAGAAGTTGATGATGACCAGAGAGAATCCTGTATTTGAATGGAATTTATGCATCATGTGTGAGGTGTAGGAATATGCAACAGGCTGTTGTCTTTAAGGGTTAATCCTCTGTTAACTGTGTCCTTTATCGGGCTTGTGCTGCCCAGAAAAAGGTACCTGGACATCCATAACTCTTTGTGTTTATTGTCTCATATTGTCCAAATTCAATTTGTCCAAATTGTTATTACTCTAATTGTATTACTATTTTTTTATAACCATTGTATTACTATTAAAATTTTAAAAACAAGTGATTGGCATTTTTCACACCTTGCTCTGAGCCAGGGGAGAAGCCACTGCCAGCCTGGAACAGATCCCATTTCCCCATCCTGCTTCATGCTGGAAAATCTCCTTTTCCCAGCATGGATTTTGAGGTTGAGAGGAATGACAGATTTGTCTTTACAAACAAACTGTGGTGCTGCTGGTAGATGAAACCAGCACTGAGAGGTAAAAGAAACAATGGGAAGGATTCCACTGATTGATGAATGGAAAAAAATATTTACCTTCACAAACAAACTGTAGATTTGCTGATAAATGAAATTGGATATTGAAAGATGAAAGAAACAATGGGGAAACCCCCTAAATTCCACAAGAATTAAAAAATAAAAGGGAGGGCTATACATTAGAGGGGAATGTTTGGTATCAGGTGCTCTGGGAAGTCTGAACCTCTCAAGTACCTCAGAAATGGGGAAAAACCCCTAAATTCCACAAGAATTAAAAATGTAAAAGGAAGGTTATACATTAGAGGGGAATGTTTGGTATAAGGTGTTCTGGGAAGTCTGGACCTCTCAAGTACCTCAGAAAAGGGGAAAACCCCCTAAATTCCATAAGAATTAAGAATTAAAAAGGAGGGTTATAGATTAGAGGGGAATCTTTGGTATCAGGTGTATTGGGGAGTCTGAACCTCTCAAGTACCTCAGCCAATGGGGAAAAACCCCTAAATTCCATAAGAATTTAAAATTTAAAAGGAAGGTTATACATTAGAGGGGAATGTTTGGTATAAGGTGTTCTGGGAAGTCTGAACCTCTCAAATACCTCAGAAATGGGGAAAGAGAGAAGGGAAATTGGGATAAAAAGGTGGTTGCATCCTCTAAAGCTCTGAGAGGCCCCATGGCCTCTCCCTTTAATCAAATAAAGCAAAAAGGACTCTTCTGTCTCCTTTTTGGACACAAACCTGACGTTTGTGGATTAATTTTCCATTTGTGGGATCATTTTCCTGACAGGGTGATGAACAGGAATTCTCCCCCAGCCCTCGAGGCTCCTGGTGTGGGTGTAACACTTACAATATTCATGATGGCCAGGATGTACTGCTCGATGTCCCTGCGGCCGTGGTAGCCCACCATCATCTTGTCAGCCACCACCAGGGTCTCCACGTAGCGCTCGGTGCTCACCGACCTCTTCAGGGGCAGCTGGCCCCGCTGGCTGTGGTTGCCCGAGGGCTTCAGCGGGGAGGGTTTCAGTGTCCGGAGCCACCAGTGCCTCCCCTTCCAGGGCTTCTCGTCTGGGGAGGGAATGGGATGGTTGTGATGACCCCAGGATGGTTGTGATGACCCCAGGATGGTTGGGATGCCCTCGGGATGGTTGGGATGACCCCAGAATGGTGGGGATGCCCTTGGGATGGTTGGGATGACCCCAGGATGGTTGTGATGCCCTTGGGATGGTTGGGATGCCCTCGGGATGGTTGGGATGCCCTTGGGATGGCTGGGATGCCCTTGGGATGGTTGGGATGACCTCGGGATGGTTGGGATGCCCTCGGGATGGTTGGGATGCCCTTGGGATGGTTGGGATGCCCTCGGGATGGTTGGGATGATCCCAGGATGGTTGTGATGCCCTTGGGATGGCTGGGATGCCCTTGGGATGGTTGGGATGACCCCAAAATGGTTGTGATGCCCTCGGGATTGTTGGGATGACCCCAGGATGGCTGGGATGCCCTCGGGGTGGTTGTGATGCCCTTGGGATGGTTGGGATGCCCCTGGGATGGTTGGGATGCCCTCAGGATGGTTGTGGTGACCCCAGGATGGTTGGGATGCCCTTGGGATGGTTGTGATGCCCTTGGGATGGTTGTGATGACCCCAGGATGGTTGTGATGACCCCAGGATGGTTGGGATGCCCCTGGGATGGTTGGGATGACCTCGGGATGGTTGGGATGACCCCAGGATGGTTGTGATGCCCTTGGGATAGTTGGGATGCCCTTGGGATGGTTGGGACGCCCTCGGGATGGTTGGGATGCCCTTGGGATGGTTGGGACGCCCTCGGGATGGCTGGGATGCCCTTGGGATGGTTGGGATGCCCTTGGGATGGTTGGGATGACCTCGGGATGGTTGTGATGCCCTTGGGATGGTTGGGATGATCCCAGGATGGTTGTGATGCCCTTGGGATGGTTGGGATGCCCTTGGGATGGTTGGGATGACCCCAGGATGGTGGGGATGCCCTCGGGATTGTTGGGATGACCCCAGGATGGCTGGGATGCCCTCGGGATGGTTGTGATGCCCTTGGGATGGTTGGGATGACCTCGGGCACAGCTGCTGGTTCCCAGTACAAAGCTGCTCTGTCCCAGTCCCTCCCAGAGACCCCCAGTCGCTCCCAGTCCCTCCCAGTCTCCTCCAGTCACTCCCAGTCCTCCCAGTCGCTCCCAGTCCCCCCCAGACGCTCCCAGTTCCTCCCAGTACAAAGCCCCTCTGTCCCAGTCTGTCCCAGTCCGTCCCAGAGGGGGAGGCCATGGAGGAGCTCTCAAGCTGCCCCAGGGGCAGTTCAGGCAGGAGGCCAGAGAAGATTCTTCACTGGAGGAGTCACTGGGCAGTGGAGCTGTGTGCCCAGGGAGGGGTGGGGTCACCCACCCTGGAGGGGTTTGGAGAGGCCTGGAGGTGGCACCCAGTGCCAGGGCTCAGCTTGGACTGGGTGACCCTAAAGGGCTTCTCCAACCTCGTGGAGCCAGAAAATGCCCCAAAGGCAGAACAGGGCTGTCCCCAGGCCCTGCTGGCCTCTCCCCTGCCCTCCTGTCCCCTCCTGTCCCCTGCCTGGAGATGGCACCCAGTGCCAGGGCTCAGCTTGGACTGGGTGACCCTAAAGGGCTTCTCCAGCCTCGTTCATTCTGTGATTTCTGGGTGGAGCCAGAAAATGTCCCAAATGCAGTCCTGGACTGTCCCCAGGCTCCTGCTGGCCTCTCCCCTGCCCTCCTGTCCCCTCCTGTCCCCTCCTGCCCCCTTTTTTTTTTTTTTTAATAACCTATCTTTCCATAAATCATTCTATAGGGTGCACAGTTCCAAAACGCGTATTTTAAATCCGCTTGACAATTTAAATCAAAACCCAAAAGAAGCGAGATGACCAAACAAGGCTCCTTTAGCTATGCACACACATCCTGAAGATCCAGTTAAAAATGTAAAGGAGATTACCAATTTTTAATTACAATTATTCAACCAGGTGGGTAGTTTCTCTAATGAACATTTCTATGAAAACAGAATAACTGGGTGCCCAGCCCACTCCAGCCCCAAACCCCCAAACCCCTCTGGGCTGCACAGCCCTGCCCTTTTTTTTTTTTTTTTTTTTTAGGTTTTAGCCATAACCTGAAAATGAAGCCCTTGCAGACCCTTTCCTCCTTCCTTTTCCTGGAAATTCCTCTTTCCTTTTCCCTGCCAGGACCTGGATTTAGGACTTGGCTTTTCCACCACAGAAAGAGCTGCAATCTCTGCAGCAGCAGCAGCAGCAGCAGCTTTGTGGGATTTTGCTTCAAGTGCTGCTGAGCTGAGCCTGGGGGGGTCCCCAGCAGAGCCATCAGCTCCAAATTCCCCACCTGTAGACCACCAGAGGACAGGGGAGGTCCTGGGAGATCCTTTGGATCCTGCCTGCAGATCCAGCAGATCCAGCTGGATCCTTTCCCCTGCTCTGAGGTTCATCACATCCAGTCACGGGGCAGACCTCAGGCAGCCCCAAAACCTCAGGCAGCCCCAAAACCTCCCAGCTCCAGCTCCTGCAGGGATCCAGGGCAGCTCCTGGGGCTGTTCAGTGCCAGGAATGCTGGGCAGGGCAGGACAGGACATGTCCAGCCACAGGGTGGCCTTGCTGGAGCTGTTGTGCTGTGGTTGCTCTAAACTTTGGCTCCCCCTGCACATCTCTGCTTTCCAAGAAGCAATTAGGAGAGGGCTGAATTATTTCTGGAAGCTGGGGAATGTGGCAAAGAGTCAGCAGGAGGGGAGTCTGCATCCAGAGTGGCTTTGGGAGATGGGTGGGCAGGGGCAGGGAAGCACAGGGTGGCTCCAGAGGTGTTGGTGGCTCTGGGGACACGCACAGAAGGTGACAGTGACAGTGCCTCCTCATCTGGCCAAGTGTCACTGCTGGGGCAGTGAGGGATGGACACCCTGAAGTGACACTCAAACAGGATGTCAGTCCCTCCCAGTCCCCCACAGTCCCTCCCAGTCCCTGGCAGGATTTTTGACCCCAAAACCTGAGCCTGGAGAGAAGCCAGGAGCAGTCAGGGCCAGCTCTGCTCCGCTCCCACAAACTGATCCATGAAAAGTGCAGGGATGGCATCTCCCCTCAGCCCTACAGAGCCTCTCTGAACTGAGGGAGGGCCATCCTGCAGCATTTTGGGGAGATGGTGAAACTCTGCCTGCTCACAAGGAATTCCAGCCAGGCTCTGGGCCAGACTGGTGGGAAGGGCGAGGACCTGGAGATCTCATGGGCTGGTATTTGTGGGTCCTTTTGGAGGTCAAAGCCCTGTAGGTGCAGCAATGGGGCTGATGTGCTGTCACCATTGCCCCTAAACATCCCCCAGAGCCCCCTGTGATGAGCCAGGCCCCACATCCCGCCCTCCAAGGGCCTTTTCCACCTGGTCCCCATCAGCAGCAGAGTTATCCCAACATGGACACAAACCCCAAAGCCAAGGCTGTGCTGAGCACACGTGAGCTGTGATTTCCCAATCCTCTGCAAATTGGCCAAATCTGGGAGGATTCTTCTGAAGAAAAACAAGAGGTTTTGTTTTTTTTTTCCTCTCCTATTCCATGCTCTATTTACAAATTGTCAAGCCCTGCTGCAAGAAGAGGACTGGAGCTTCCCAAAGCCCAGGCCACCAGAAAAAGGGTGAAAGCAAACCCAAGAAAATCTCAAATTCAGGAGGTAAATTTGGTTCTTTGCCATGTGGAGCAGAGTGGGTCTATTCCACCAGGATTTTCCCAGGGGGTTTTGGGCTGGATTTGAGGAGGAGGAGGAGGAGGTGGGGGCACCTACCCATCACTCCACAGGCTGCATCCATGTGAGGGTACTGCAGGGACGAGCGCTTGTACACCACGTGGGGGCTGCCCTTGCCCTCTGCCCCCGTGCTGACGTTGGCTCCAGGGCTTAGGGGCTCGATGAAATATTCCTCCTCATCTGCCACGATCACCCCGTGCTGCAGGAGGGAACAGAGGGTGTACAAGAGGTTTTACTACAGCCACTTCTGGGAGCCAGAGAGGAGTTTGATCAGAGGATCCATGTTTACCCCTGAAAGAATTTCCTACCAAGGTTGCTGACATAGAAACCAAGAAAGAAAGAAGGATAAATAGGAGAAACCTGCAATTATTCCAAGAAACACTTTGTCTCTCATCACCAATAAGTGTAAAGTTATGAGCTTTGTAAGAATGTATAAAAAGCATAAATGCTAGAATAAAAACAGGTTTGAAGCCTTCTGAAAATGCAGTGTTGCATTGTATTGCCTCTGTCTCAACTGTGACAAGAGGGGAGGCAATAGCAGAGGTGCACAGAGAACCTGGTGGCTTCTCATGGTGAGGTTTTTGCTGCTTAACCCCGAATGAGCTTTGTAAAAATGTATAAAAAGCATTCATGCCTTAATAAAAACATGTTTGAAGCCTTCTGAAAATGGAATGTGCTGCTTTGTATTCTTTCTGTCTCAACTACGACAAGAGGGGAGGCAATAGCAGAGGTGCACAAAGAACCTGGTGGCTTCTCACAGTGAGGTTTTTGCTGCTTAACCCCGAATGAGCTTTGTAAGAATGTATAAAAAGCATGCATGCTACAATAAAAAGAGGTTTGAAGCCCTCTAAAAATGGAATGTGTTGCTTTGTATTGTCTCCATCTCAATTATGACAAGAGGGGAGGCAGTACCAGAGGTGCACAGAGAACCTGGTGGCTTCTCACGGTGAGGTTTTTGCTGATTAACCCCAAATTTCTGGGGACTGGCAGAAGCTGAGGAGGAATCCTGCACAAACACTGAACTACAGGAAGCCACAGAGCAGAGGAAAACCCAGCCAGATGGTGGTGGATGCCTTGGGACATCTGTGTTCACTAAAGTCCTCTGGAAATCACAGCCTTGCCTTGCTGAGTTATGAATGAGCTGTTTCCTATTCCACCCACTTGGTCTCAGTGGGATCCCTGTGGGATCCCAAAACCCCCTTCAAACACAGCAGCACTCAGCTCTGAGCTCAGCCTCCCCCCCCAAAAAAAACCAAAAAGCAGCTCAGGACCATCCCCAGCAGCTGGGAACTCGGAGCTGCAGAGAGGGGTAAATCCCCAGAGGCTTTGGGAAACACCCCAAATATTTAAAATCCAAAGGCTGCTTAAGCAGAGGCCACCAGCAGAGCCAAACCCCTTCTCTGGAGCCTGGATGGGGCATCCCAGCCCCTTGTACACCTCAGATTGGCCACTCGAGTGAGATCATCTCGGGTTTGCTCCCTGATTTGCTTTAGTTTTTTATTCTTTGATTGGTTGAGTCTCAGCTGTGAGCCCAGGCTTTGCTGGTCATCACCAAACCCACCAGGTTCTTGCAGGGTGCCCCCTCTCCACCCTCACAGCAACATTCCCTCTGCCTGAAAGGTCTGAGCAGCACCAGAAGTTTCTGGGAGCCCAGCACCAGCTCCATCCCAGCTCCTGGCACTGAGTTTTTCCAAGGAATGTGGTGCCCACATCAAGGAATGTGGTGTCCCATCAGCTGAACTCCACCAGCAAGCAGAAATGTGCCTGGCATGGCTCAAACATGACCCCAAAAGTCCAACACAGCTCTGGGTGCAGACACACCCCTGCCCTGCCACCAGTGGTGTCCTTTGGATGTGAAAGGGCTTGTCTGTCACCGTCACATTTTCTGAAAAATCTCTTTGCCCAGGATTTTGCTCCTGGGAAGCTGAGAAGTCTCAGAGAAAAATGAAAACAATAATTATCTGCTTGCTTCTCCTGCGTTTTGCTGCTTTGGAATGTGGTTTGGACATTGTTTACCAACAGGTGATTGTTTCATTGGTTTCATGAGAATTGTTTTTACTTAATGGCCAATCACCATCCAACTGTGTCAGGGCTCTGGAGAGAACACGAGTTTTTCATTATTATCTTTTAGCCTTCTGTAAGTATCCTTTCTCTATTCTTTAGTATAGTTTAGTTTATATGTATATAAACAATATATATATTTATAAATATATAGTTTATATATATAAACTATATTCATATATTTATAGTATATATATACATAGTTTACTTTAATATTCTTTTATATAATATAGATCATAAAATAATAAATTAACCTTCAAGGACATGGAGTCAGATTCATCATTTCCTCCCTTTGATGGGGGTCCCAGAAAATCCCACACTCATCCAGCTCCCTCTGTGCCCCAGGGACAGGAGTCCTGCCCTGCCAGGGTGGGCAGCAGGGAATTCTGTCCCCATGGAGGTACCCCCTGGAACAGCTTCTGTGCTGGCTGTGGGTGCGAGAACCTCTCTGGGGGAATGTCACTCCCTGCCAGGCTGTCACTGTCCCCTCCCTGGGGACTGTCACTGTCACTGACATCTTTTATGGAAAATCCTTTCCTTAGGATTTTTCCTCCTGAGAAGCTGAGAGGCCTCAGGAACAAAATGTAAACAATGATTATCTGCTGCTGTGGAATGCAACAGGTGCATCTGGGATTGACTTATGTTAGTTGTTTCTAATTAATAGCTAATCACAGCCCAGCTGGCTCAGACAGAGAGTCTGAGCCAAAAACTTTTGTTATCATTCTTTCTTATTCTATTCTTAGCTAGCCTTCTGATGAAATCCTTTCTTCTATTCTTTTAGTATAGTTTTAATGTAATATATATCATAAAATAATAAATGAAGCCTTCTGAAACATGGAGTCAGATCCTCGTCTCTTCCCTCATCCTGAGACCCCTGTGAACACGGTCACATGTCACTCCCTGCCAGGCTGTCCCTGTCCCCTTCCCAGGGACTGTCACTCCCTCAATTGTCCCTGTCCCCTCTCCTGGGACTGTCCCTGCCAGGCTGTCCCTGTCCCCTCCCCTGCCGGGCTGTCCCTGTCCCCTCTCTGGCTGAGCTCAATGGCTCACTGTGTCAGCAGTCCCCGAGTGCCGGGGGATTTCCTCCTGCCCTGGGCTCTGCTGCTCTTGGCTCGGCTCCACCTTTCCAAGCACAAGTGAGGTACTGTGATGTTCCCGAGGCCAGGGGAGCCCGGCAGAGCCAGCTGGAAAAGCTTTGTGGGATTTGGGGAAGGAGGTCACCCCCAGCCCGGGGGCAGAGCGAGTCCTGC
This sequence comes from Agelaius phoeniceus, assembly GCF_051311805.1. Lineage (NCBI taxonomy): Eukaryota > Metazoa > Chordata > Aves > Passeriformes > Icteridae > Agelaius > Agelaius phoeniceus. The sequence goes on from NC_135293.1 coordinate 3,895,610, forward strand.
CCCAAATCCATCCTGCTGCCAAAGGGATGCCCTCACTCCAGCCTCTACAGAGGCTCCACGCCTGCCTGGCACCTTTGTTTTGCAGAGATAACCAAAAACTCTACAACTTTGTGAAAGTTGTGAAGCCGGTATGTTTATTACAGTGCTGGACGCATGTGGAGATCACTCTCCTTAAAAGACATGCGTACTTCTGGAAATTCAGGTCTCTTTTTATCCCCCTCTCAAATACATACGTATACAATTTCACAATAGGTTCATATATATCCATTTTTATGAATTTTGTGTGATATTTGCTGCTAGTTCTTCTTTATCAGAAAGAATTCCTAGGTCAGGTTGAGCTGCTCTCACAGCAGCCTCTGCCTCTCTCTATCACCCTTTGTCTCTCCCCCCTTATCTCTGTCCTTCACTGAAGCAGTTTCTCTGAGCCCAGGCTTTGCAGTCAGGCTACATAGCTATGTTTTCTAACCACAGACTCAAAGATGTACATTTCACCTAAATCAAAATGGATTTCTACTTTAGAGAATTTCTACTCTGTCTCACCTTCCAGCAGTGAGGCTTGGATGTCACAGGAGCCTGGGAATTGTCCCATCTCTGACCTCAAGGATTGAGCTGTGAGGGCTAGACATGGACATGACTCAGGGCTGGTGAAGGGGGTGGTGAGAGGTCCTGAGAGAGCTCTGTGGTTTGTGGGGGAGCTGGATATCCTGTGTGTGATTCACACAGGTCAGCTGCAGAGCGACGAGGGTCTGCACTGTCAGCTCATACCACACTTGGCAGAGGCATAGCCACAGCCTGGGGCCAGAGCTGTGTGACTGAGGGGTCATCTGGGTCCATTCCTCCTCACCTGGGTCTGTTCCTCTCCATCTGGGTCTATCCTCCTCATCTGGGTCCATTCCTCCTCACCTGGGTCTGTTCCTCTCCATCTAGGTCCATCCTCTTCATCTGGTTCCATTCTCCCCATGTGGGTCCATCCTCCTCATTTGTGTCCGTCACCCTCATCTGGGTCTATCCTCTTCATCTGGGTCCATTCCTTCCTATCTGGGCCCATTCCTCCTCATCTGGATCTGTTTCTCCTCATCTGGATCTGTTCCTCCCCATCTGGGTCCATCCCCCTCATCTGGATCCATTCTCCCCATCTGGGTCCATTCCTCGCCATCTGGATCTGTTCCTTCCCATCTGGATCTGTTCCTTCCCATCTGGATCTGTTCCTCCCCATCTGGATCTGTTTCTCCTCATCTGGATCCATCCTCCCCATCTGGGTCCATCCTCCTCACCTGTGTCCATCCTCCCCATCTGGATCCATCCTCCCCATCTGGGTCCATCCTCCTCACCTGGGTCCATCCTCCTCACCTGGGTCCATCCTCCTCCTCCTCCTCGCCTCCTCACCTGTCCTGTGAGGCAGTGACAGCCAGGAGGAGCAGATCCCCGTGGGGCGATCACCAAACCCACCAGGTTCTTGCAGGGTCCCTCCTCTCTACCCTCACAGCAACATTCCCTCTGTCTGAAAGGTCTGAGCAACACCAGAAGTTTCTGGGAGCCCAGCACCAGCTCCTGGCACTGAGTTTCTCCAAGGAATGTGGTGCCTGGGTCCCTCCAGGCACTCCTGCTCATGCTGGGCTCAGGGGGCTCCCCAGGAAAGCTGCCCCTGAATCCCTGGGAGTGTCCAAGGCCAGGCTGGACAGAGCTTGGAGCACTCTGGGACAGTGGGAGGTGTCCCTGCCCATGGCAGGGGGTGTAATGAGATGAATTTTAGGGTCCTTCCCAACCCAAACCATTCTGGGATTATCTGATGAAGATTTGGCCTTTTGGCTGTTCCTCTGACACAAAGTGGTTCAAAACCAAACCTTGCAGGCGTGGGAATTCCTGAGGATGTGGGAGTTGGAGAGCCGGAGGATGGCCTGGAGCTCATTACTGTGTTCACAGTCACCCCTTTCCCTCCTCCTCGTGCCCAGCTCAGGTCCCAGTTTGTGCCCAGCTCAGGTCCCAGTTTGTGCCCAGTCACCACCACAGCTCCCAGGTGCCCGTGCAGCATCACCTGTGCAAAGGTGGGGCAGTGCAGTGCCCCCCCAGCAGGAACCTGCACCTGGGGCCCTCTCCTGTCCCTTCCAGGATGGGTGATGCCCTCCTGGAGCAGAACCTGCTGGGGATGAGGGATAGCACGAGTGCATCAGCAGCTCCTGGTCACCCAGAGCACTGCAAAACATCTCTCATGGCAAATCCAGCCCCCTCTCCACCTAAAAACCTCCAGCTATAAACATTCCAGCCCTAGCTAAAAACATTCCTCTCTTCCTAAAAACCTCCATCTCTAGCTAAAAACATTCCAGACTCCTCCTGCCCAAATCCAGCTGAAAACATTCCTGACTCCTCTTGCTCCTATCCGCAGCCCCACTGTCCTCACTGACCCCGAAGCCTTCCTCCCCCATCCTCGCTGTGTCCATCACTCTGGAGGGCAGAAGGACAGAGTTCAGGCAGAGGAGAAATTGTTGGATGACCCTCTGTCCCTCTCTGTGCCTGGCTGCATTCTCCTCCTGACAGCCCTTGGTGCCTCTCCAGAGCTAAACATGGCCTGGGGATGGAATTCTCCCAGTTCCAAGGGCTGCTGGGCCAGTTCAGCCTTTGTGAGCACCACAAAATTCCCTGGGACTGGAGCAGAGCGACCATGTCCAAACAAAGGGCTCTGGAAGCTTTTGTGCAGCTCAGGAGTTTGTGCAGCTCAGGAGTTTTGTGCAGCTCGGGTTGTTGGCTGTGAGCTGGAAACTTTAGACTCTGTGATATAATGAGTCAGATTCTCATTTTCTGTTAATAACCCACAGCACTGTTCTGGCAGGGTCACCCAGCAATAAATCAAATGGGAATTCATTCCCCTTTGGAAGCTCTTCCACGCTGCCAGAATGCTGCAAGGAGGTGGGGCTGGAATATGAACCTGGAATATGAACCAGAAATATGAACCTGGCCCAAAGAGGCTTTTTCTACCCCTCCAAGGGAGCCATCAGGCTTGGGATCCACTCACGGGGTATGTTTGCTCCATCCCTCCATCTGGCAGCTCAGGGAATGTGCTGTGTGAGCCAGAAATATCAGAAAATCACAGCAAAATAGGGATGGAAGCCCTCAGTCTATTCCCAGGGCTGGGAGAGCTAATGAATCATACCTGAAGGGTTTTTGAGATGCTTTTGTCTGGCCTGTTCCTAAAGATCTTCCAAGATCTCCCTCTCTCCAAGCAATCTAGTCCAGAGCTCAGCTGTTCTTGCACTGATGTCCACCACTAAGATTCCTTGCTGATATTTAGGACTGGGATGTTCAATTTGAGCTGTCAGGACTTGGAAAATCAACATTCCCACCCTCCTTCCTGCAGCCTCACTGGTTTTGAGGAAATGCCACCATGCCCCCTTCTTGATGTTCCATTTTTCCTATTGAAAAACTGATTTTTTCAGAGTTTTTTCCCCCTCAGAAGCAGCATTTTTTAGCTCCTGAAACATGGACAGAACACCTGGGATCCCCAGGAGTGCATCTCTAGCTGGAAAGATCTGGATGCACTTGTGGCCCTGTGAAATCCCTGCCCTCCCTCACTTCTTCCTCACCAGCACAGCAAAACATTCTTTGTTGCTGCTGTTGGAAAAACCTGGTGAGAGCCAGGTCTGGGTATCCTCAGAGAGCAAGGATTGTCCCATTCCAACCAAAATCAATGGGAAAATGCCCAGAAACTGGACTGGAAGTGACACAGAGATCAGCAGAGATCAGGAACCCCCATGGATGTTTGAGGGATGTCTGCACCTCTGCTGATTTCAATGCCAGTGTGGAATATTAAATATAAAAATATAACTATTAAATATAAAATATATTAAATATAAAATATGTATAAACATATAATATATAATATAAAATTTTATATGTATTTTATAGATATTTTATATATTATATTTTATATAATATATTGTATTAATATATAGTTTATATAAAAATATATTTATATCGACATATTAATATTATACTATTTATAAAATGTATACATATGTTTGCTATAGTTTATACATCTAGAATATTATATATAATATTTAAACTTATATATAATATATAAAATAATATAAAATATATATAACATTTATATATATTTATATATATAAATATATAAAATAAAGTATAATATAATATATGATAAATATATAAATACAGTATAATATAATAAATAATATATAATAAATATATAATATAAAATTTGTATATTATATATCATATATAACATATATAATATATAATATACAATTTAAATAAAATACAAATATAATGTGCATATATATAAATATATAAAAATATATAATATATATACTAATAAAATATAATATAGAAATATAGAAATATAGAAACATAGAAATATAGAAATATAGAAATGTAGAAATATAGAAATATAGAAATATAGAAATATAGAAATATAGAAATATAGAAATATAGAAGCATAGAAATATAGAAACATAGAAATAAGTGGGTTTTTAAAAAATATATTAAATATAAAGCTTGCCACCAAACCCAAGCTTTTCCCACCGCATGGATCCACCTGCTGCAGGACCAAAGCAGCTGGCAGTGCCCCCATCAAGCCAAGCCAAGGCAGACTCACCAGCCCGTTGCAGTTGCTGATGGCCACCTTGGAGCTGAGGTACTGGTCCTGCAGGTGCCCGGCGTAGTGGCAGTCCTCGTGGAAGTCGTGCTGCCAGTCCATTCCGTCCCGCTTCCAGTACTCCACGGTGAAGTGCTCGGCCAGCAGGTTGGAGTGCAGGGTGAGGTTGAGCAGGAACTGGGTGTGGTGGGCAGAGACTTTGTAGAAGACCTGCTGCTCCGAGGGCTCGTAGGGCAGCGAGCGCCGCGGCCGCGGCTTCAGCTGGCGGCGCATGTCGAAGGTGAGGAAATCGCCGTTCTGGTCCACTTGGATGGGGAAGGCGATCTCATAGTGATCCAAGCTGGAGAGGAATTCCTCTGGGGAGGGAAGGACACGCATGGGAATGGCAGCCTGCAAAGGGAGTTGGACACCCAGCAATGCCAGCCCGAGTGCAGTGCAGGTGGAGGGTTGTGGTCCTGCCACGGCATTCCAAAAATTGGGATCCCAAGGCTCTGCCCAGCCTGCAGGATCCTGAGTGTCCTGAATTGACAAGGAAATTGTGTTCTATTTGCCATCTGGATGGCAGTTGTCTTCTGTTAATTGAGCAGTTTTCTTTATCTCTTCCACACTCACTCCTCCCTCAGGGCAGACACCTGCTGATAACAGCCATTGAATGTCCCTGCATGGCTGATAAGAACTACAGCATCCCATTGGCAGATGTGAGCCCAGAGGGAGGAGCCAAGCATTCCTGCCTGGATAGAATCTGGAGATTCTGGAACACCAGCACAGCTTCTGCACTGGATTTCCCAGAGGAACAGCAGCTGCCTCTGCCACTGGATCTTCAGAGGAAGATTCCACCCTTCTCCAGGATCCCTGCTCCAGCAGAGCCAGCCCTGACACTGCAGGAGGGCTGAGCCACAATTCCAATGGTTCTGCTGCCAGCACCCTGACCCACAGGGGGTCAGGTTGGGTTCTGACTCTGGCAGTGTTGTTTAGTTTACTGCATTGTTTATTTTATCCTTTTATTTTTTTCCCTAATAAAGAACTGTTATTTCCTGTTCCCATATCTTTGCCTGAGAACACCTTAATTTAAAATTTATAGGAATTTGGAGGGAGGGAGTTTACATTTCCCATTTCAGGGGAGGCTCCTGCCTTCCTTAGCATACACCTGGCTTTCCAAACCAAGACACATCCTCCAAAGGGAGTTGGCCACCCAGCAATGCCAGCCTAAGTGCAGTGCAGGTGGAGGGTCATGGTCCTGCCACAGCATTCCAAGAACTGGGATCCCAAGGCTCTGCCCAGCCTGCAGGATCCTGGGAAATTCCCCAAACGCTGCAGCCTGCAGAGCCTTGGGATAGCAGTTTTTGGAATGTAACTTTTTCCTCTGCAAGTGATGGAGAGGAAGAGCCTGACCCAAAGGGCCCTTCAGGACACCCCAGTAGTGGCTCTGGACCTGGAGTATCCCAAATCCTTTCATCTCCACTGGGCAGAGGGAATCCCAGTTTTTCAGAGTCCAGCTCTGAGCTTTGGAGGGTTATTTTAACCTGGATCTTTCCAGGGACAGACTCAGCAATGAGGTCTCTTCAAAAGGCGGCCGAAGGAGCCTTGGGGTGACAATGACTCAGGGGAAAATTTTATTTAATTTTCTCCCTGTGGATTCCTCAGGACATCTGCAGCTGCCACAGGGAGCTGCTGGCTCTGAGAACACAAAACAACAGCACCGCCCCAGCCACCCCTGCAGGCAGAGCTGCAGGGGCACGGAGTCCTTGAAATGCCAATCTTGACATTAAAAAAAAAAAAATAAGAGAGAGGGAAACCAGAATTCCTCCAGTGTCCTCCAGTGGTGCTGAAAATGAGCAGGAGGAGAAGTCAGACGTCCCAATTCCCCAGCCAGGTCTCTGCCTGTGACCCCAGCCTGCCTTCCCAGCTCCCTGGATTGGTTTTTATCACCTCAGCCTGGCTTAGCAGCTCCTCTTGGGGCCCTTGAGCTGAGCCTGTGTGGTGGCACCCAGGCTGTGCTGTGACAAGGTCACTGTCCCCAGCCCCTCCACCTGTGCTGGCACAGCTCTGCAGGCTGCCAAACAAACTGGAACCCTGCAACCTCAGCAGAAACTCCTCCTTTTCAAAGGAAAACGTCCCAGGGACTGCGAGATTGGATCTGAGCAGAGATCTGATTTGGAGCCCTGGCTGCTGAGAATTTCAGACTTTCTGTGCTGCCAGGCACTGACCCCCAAGAGAACACTGCATTGACCTGAGGCCGTGGAGAAGCTTCCAAAATGGAATGACAGAACTGGGATTGTGGGTGTGGAGTTTGAATAGAAGTGTGTGATATCACAGGGTGGGAAACTTAGAGTGGAAGCTTTTAGAATGTAGTAATATAGATAAAGCAAGATGGAGTTTTTGGGGTGAAGGCTGCTCCTCCTTCTCCCTCTTCTTCACCTTCTTCTTCACCTCCTCCTCGTCTTCTTCCTCTTCCTCCTTCTTCTTTCTTCTTCTTCTTCAGCTTCTTCTCCTACTCCTCCTTCACCTTCTCCTCCATGGGTTTGGGTGGTTTTGTGTAATTGGATAAAAAAGTCCACATTATGAGCCATGGGTGGTTGGTTATTGGGTTAAAAGTAAAAATAATTTAGGTGCCATTTCTTAATTGGACAGCTGATCCTTAAAAGGCCTTGTACAGAGAGAGATGGGGCTCCATTTTTAGTTTGTTAGAGTGAAATGCTGTAGAGCTCAGGGTTTGTGAGACTGTGACATGGATAAGAACTGATAAACATCTGAGTCTGAACACGAAACACTGTCCTGAGTGCTTTCAGTCTCGACTCTGACAGAGGCAGAAAAGAAGCAAAGGAACTGACAATCTGGCTCTGTTTGACAGCCCTCAGCCCCAGAGGCTGGGGCTGAAAATGGGAAATATCCATGTGCTGGACCAGGACAGCTCCTCCTCACTGAGTGTCCTCTTGAACCCCTCGTGCCTGGAGGGTTTGAGCCTCCTGAGCTTTCATGGGAGGAGATTTTCCCTCTGCTCCCTCTGGAAAAGTCTTTCTGTGCTTTTTGCATCCCACTTGTTGTTGTTTCCTAAGCAAGCAGGAGGGGCCTGGCTGCTCCAGGGTGGCTGAATTTTGCCAGCCCCCACCTTCAGAGTTTTCCCAGCCATCAGAAACTCAGCCAGCTCCAAACTGCACTCTCACCACAGGGCAGCACTGGAAAGTTTCCTTTTCCTCTGTTTTCCAGTGTGGGAGCCTGACAGAGTGGTTTCCTTGGCCACCAGGAATGGGACAGCCTTTCCACCCTCTGGGATTAGGGCTGAGCTCCCATCCTTCCCAACCATAAATACTCCTGGCACCTCTGAGTTGCCAGAATTAATTATTAGGGTTCTAAATTCCCATGCTCCAGCTTTTCCTCCATCCCAGCACCTCCCTGTGATGGGGCTGGGCAAAGAGGGGTGACTTTTTGCACTCAGAAATTACTTCAGGCTTGGAAAAATTTGCTGTTGGAAGTGTTTTGTTTTTCTTTTTGCCTCTTTGCAATCCACGTGGGCTTGAAAAAGAGTGAATCAGAGGGTGTTTTGTGCTCACTGTGGCTACAGAGCACCTGGGACTGGGGGCTGGAGGCTCTGATCCTGACCTGAAAAGCACTTCCAGGAGGAAGAAGTGGCTCACAGGATGACGTGGCTCCCTGATCACCTACTGAGAACTTTGTTTCTTTCCTATAACCAATGCACAATGTGTATGTTAAGTGAATGTAAATATCTTGAAAACGTATAAAAGCAACATGTTGCTGTAATAAAACTCTCTTGCACCCTTCTGATGGAGTCGTGGTACTTTGTGTTGTGTCGTGCTCTATAATGACACCATCCTGTCCCATCCCATCCCATTCCATGGATCCCATCCCATGGATCCCATCCCATGGATCCCATCCCATCCCATCTCATGGATCCCATCCCATGGATCCCATCCCATCCCATCCCATGGATCCCATCCCATCTCATCCCATCCCATCCCATCCCATGGATCCCATCCCATGGATCCCATCCCATCCCACCCCATCCCTACCTTGTGACTGGAAGGGGAAGCCGGGGAAGGTGCCCCCGGCCAGGCCGAGGGTGAGGGTCCAGGTGAGGAGCCTCCAAGCTGTGGCCATGGTCAGCGCCGCTCGTGTCGGAGCAGGGAGATCTGTGCCGGCTGGGAGGGCGCTGTCCCCACATGTCTCTCCCTCGGCCACCCCTTATGTCCAGAGAGGAGTCCCGGGTCCCTCTGCAGGCATCCTTGGCTGCTCCGTGCTCTCCTGAGGCTGGCGGGGGGTGGCAGTGCCAGGCCAGCACCGCGGGGTCAGCACGGGCTCGTCCCCAGCCCCGGCATTGCCCCTGTGGGGGAGTGTCACAGACATCTTTTATGAAAAACCCTTTCCTTAAGATTTTTTCTCCTGAGAAGCTGAGAGGCCTCAGGAACAAAATGTAAACAATGGTTATCTGCTGCTGTGGAATGCAACAGGTGCATCTGGGATTGGTCTCATAGAGTTGTTTCTAATTAATGGCCAATCACAGCCCAGCTGGCTCGGACTATCTGTCTGAGCCACAAGCCTTTGTTATTCATTCCTTTTTTTTGCTATTCTTAGCCAGCCTTCTGATGAAATCTTTTCCTCTATTCTTTTAGTATAGTTTTAATATAATATATATAATAAAATAATAAATCAAGCCTTCTGAAACATGGAGTCAGCTCCTCGTCTCTTCCCTCATCCTCAGACCCCTGTGAACGCTGTCACAGGGAAGAGAGGCATGAGTGAAGGGATGGAGGAGAAGGACTCGAGGCAGGCAGGGAAATGAGGAAAGCGGGATCCTGGAGAAGGCAGGAGTGGGATGGAAGGAGAGGAAAAAAGGAGAAAAGGATGGGAAGGGTTTGAGGATGGATTATCCCCATCAGCTCTGTACTGCACTCCCAGAATTCTCCCAGCTGGTACCTGCGGAAAGGGGCTCAGGATCAATGGGAATCCCTTATCCTGGGGCAGCACCCTCTGGGAAAAGCAGCCCAAAGAGTGCCCTGGGTCACCTGATCCCTTAAAGAGAGCAGGAAATAACAGCACTGGCAGGGGCGTGGTGAGCAGCAACCCAGAAATCCTCTCTGAGGCTTCCTTCGATTTCAAACACACTTTAAGGACTATCACCGCACTGAGGGAAGAGCACTCGCTCTCAAAGTGTACTGGCTGAACCTAAAAAAGTGATGGAAAACAAAGAACCCATTCAGGAAACTCACCCTCAACCCCATCCACAAATGGATCCCGAGATTCCAATCACATTTGTTCTTTAAAACGCTCTGCTAATTGCTCCGGTGAAAGATTCCTGGCTCGCAGAGAATTTCCACTGAGTCTGAGGCGATTACAACAAACTCGAATCGTGCTGGGGACTTGCACAAAGCCTGTGGGGTTTTCTTCTTGCCCACCCACTCCATGAGTACGGGATGAGTACAGCACAACCCAGAGAATCCCGAATATCCCAGCGGTGACGCTGCAGGGCATTGCAGGGTTTTGCAGCAGCCAAACCCAAACTTCCCTGCAGGGGTGGCAGATCCCACGGGCTGGAGCAGGGCTGGGAAAGGCAGGATGAGCTCCCCGGGATGAGCTCCCGGGAACGGCAGGATGAGATCCTTGGGAATGGCGGGATGAGCTCCCTGGAAAGGCAGGACGAGATCCCTGGAAAAGATGGGATGAGCTCCCCATGAAAGGAGGGATGAGCACCCCAAGAAAAGTGGGATGAGCTCCCCAGGAACGGCCAGATGAGCTCCCCAGGAAAGGCAGGATGAGATGATGAGATCCTCAGGAAAGGCAGGATGAGAACCCCGGGAAAGGCAGGAAGAGCTCCTGGAAAAGTGGGATGAGCTTCCCGTGAAAGGTGGGATGAGCTCCCAGGAAAAGCAGGATGAACTCCCCAGGATGATCTCCTTGGGAAAGGCAGAATGAGCTCCCCAGCAATGGCAGGATGATTTCCCAGGGATGGCAGGATGAGCTCCCCATGAAAGGCAGGATGAGCTCCCCAGACATGGCAGGATGAGCTCCCTGGGAAAGGTGGGATGAGCTCCCTGGGAACGTGGGATGAGCTCCCAAGCATGGGAAGAGGCTGGAGATGGGAGGAGGGTGCCCTTTGCAAAGGTGTCAGCACAGCCAGGGCCTGTGTGTGGTCCTCATCCAGTAGGGAAACGCTTAACCCCTGCCTTGTTGTGCTCTGGGCTGGTTTAAACAGCCCAGGGCAGGGAAGCTGGGTCCTCCTGGGATCTGCCCTGCTCCTCTCCGTGTCCTTATGGGAATCTGAATCCCTGAAAGTGAGTTTCTGCTCCTGTTTTCCCATCTTTACTGTGCCATGAATGGTATTTGTGCTGCAGGAATGACACCCAGCACAGCCCAGAGGTGGTGTAGGGGAAGTACAAGGGGAAGTCCAGGAGATGATTCCTGCCCCAAATTTTTCATGGAAATTGCAGACTGGTTTGGGTTGGGAAGGACCTTACAGCTCAACTCATTCCACAGAGGCAGGGACACCTCCCACTGTCCCAGGCTGCTCCAAGCCCCATCCAGCCTGGCCTGGGACACTTCCAGGGATCCAGGGGCAGCCACAGCTGCTCTAGGCAACCTCACAGGGAAGGATTTCTTCCTAAAATCTCATCTGAATCTCCCCTCCTTCAGCTTAAAGCCATTAACCTAAATTAATGGGTTTTTTTCCCTACTAGTCAGAAAGAGTGGGAGATGAAACACGCAGCTTTAAACACAATTCAGAGTTGCACAATTTAAAGATTAAAATAGATTAAGATTTTTCACTGCTTATTTACTGTTAAGAATGGCCAAAGATCCTCCATGAGTCCTCGGCCTGGACTCCCCAGTCCAGAAAGAAAATTTTATAGTTAAGAATTAATAAACAACCTCAGGACCAAAAAGTGAAGAGTCCAGACTCGTTCTGCAGTTGTGCAGGCCAAAGCAGAGACATCCTGCACATCTCGGGGCAGCAAATATCAACAGCAACCTGAGATGGGGGGAAGAGGGTTGGGGCAGGAATTCTGCCCTGTTCCACCCCAAAAAGAGGATGCTGAGATCCGGTGACAGCATCCCCTGGGGTGCCACAGCGAGGGCAGAGCCAGGGCCAGGCAAAGCACGTGGGGGCTGTGGGAATTGGGCTGGAAAAGGGAGAAGTTGCAAGCAAAGCTCTCTCCTAAAGCATTTTTTAGCATGAAAAATCTCCCAAAGCTCGAGATTCCAGCTTTTCAATCCTGTCATGGCTCCAAAACCCACAGAGCCCAGCTAAAGTGTTGTCAAAGATTGCAAGGCAAGATGTTTTCCATTGCCATCAGTATGGCAGATTACCTTTGTCAAGTGGGCAGTTTGCCTTATCTCTCTCTTTGAGTGACCACATTCACACCTCCCTGGGAGGGGACACCTGCTGATAACAGCTATGGAATGTCCCTGCATGGCTGATAAGAACTACAGCATCCCATGGGGAGATGTGAGCCCAGAGGGAGGAGCCAAGCATTCCTACCCGGATATAATCCAGAGGTTTTGAGACACCAGCCCGGCTTCTCCACTGGATTTCCCAGTGGAACAGCAGCTGCCTCTTCTTGCCCTGGATCTTCAGAGGCAGAATCCATCCTTCTCTACAGGATCCCTGCTCCAGCAGAACCACCCCTGACACTGCAGGAGGGCTGAGCCACAATTCCAATGGTTCTGCTGCCAACACCCTGACCCACAGGGGGTCAGGTTGGGTTCTGACTCTGGCAGTGTTGTTCTAGTGTACTGCATTGTTTATTTTATCCTTTTATATTTTTTCCTTTCCCTATTAAAGAACTGTTATTTCCTGCTCCCATATCTTTGCCTGAGAGCCCCTTAATTTAAAATTCATAGCAATTTGGAGAAGTGGGGAGGATTTCCATTCTCCATTTCAGGGGAGGCTCCTGCCTTCCTTAGCAGACTCCTGTCTTTCCAAACCAAGACAAGTGTATTTTCTCCTGGGCTTCACACGACTGATTTCCCCTGTTTTCCAGCTGTCAAACCCTTTTCCTCCAGGCTTCCCGTCCTCCCCCCTCCTCTCCATGACCCTCCCCATGTCCCCCCTGCCCTTCCCGGCCGCTCAGCATCCCCCGGAACCGCGGCCGGGAAGGAGCCCCGGCGCCAGGAGCCCACAGCCTTGACCCTGGGGGAAGGAGACGCGTTGGGAGCAGCGCAAGGCAGGAATTACAACTGCAAAAAATTCCTGCAGGCCGGGCTGGGGGAAGGGCCAGCTGTGATCCTTCCCTGCAGGCAGCAGGGAAAACATGGCCCCTGCCCAGTGGGGCTTCATTCCCAGAGCCCGAGGAGCAGGAGGAGCACCTGGGGGAAGGTGTTCTCCTCACAGGTGGATCTTTGTACCTCTCCCCATGGGAAGATCCAGCTCTGAGGAGCACCTGGAGGAAGGTGTTCTCCTCCCAGGTGAGTCCTGCTCCTATGGGTGGGTCAGGCTCTAAGGAGCAGGAGGAGCACCTGGAGGAAGGTGTTCTCCAGACAGGTGAATCCTTGCTCCTCTCCCCATGGGTGGATCCAGTTCTGAGGAGCAGAAGGAACATGTTCTCCCCACGGGGGGATCCTGCTCTTCTCCCCATGGGCAGATGAGGCTCCAAGGAGCACCCAGGGGATGGTGTTCTCCTCACAGATGATTCCTGCCCCTTTCCCCACAGGTGGATCAGGCTCTGAGGAGCATCAGAAGGAAGGTGTTCTCCTCACGGGTGAACCCTGCTCCTCTCCCCACGAGCGGATCCAGCTCCCAGGAGCAGGAGGAGCACCCAAAGGAAGGCGCAGGAGCCTGAGGAACTCTGGTGCTTCCGTCCCTACCAAGTTTTCCATAACCTCACTGTGCAGCTCGCAGGACGATCCCGAGGATCGCGGAGCCCCGGTGGGACACGGGGGTGCCATGGGCCAGGCTGGAGAGCTCGGGGACAGCTCAGGGACAGCTTGGGTGTTGGGGAAGATGAAACAGGAAAGCCTTATAAATATGACTGTCTGGCAAAAGATTTTGAGAATATAGAAACTATGAGCGAGATTGAAATGAAAGCAAGCTTTGAGATACCTCAGTTACTGAACAACTGGAAAACAATGGCATGGCCAGCTGAAGGTGATCCCCTTTTGATGGAACAACACCCTCTGCTTGCAGGCAGCTCCAAGGGTCAGAGCAGACCCTGCCAGCTTGGCAGAAGGGGCCCAAAGAGGAGTTTTTAGGGTTTAAAATGTAACACAGTATGGTAATGTAGTGATTCTTATAGGCTGTATGGAAATGTTATAGGATTTGTATATTGTACTAGATTGGTTAGTGAGAATCAGAATATTCAACACAGAAGAAGATTTATTGTATTGTAACGGGAACCTCGCTCTCTTACTCCTTTTCCTCTCTTACCCTTTTACTCTCTCACCCTCTCATCCTCTCTCCCCCTCTCTTCTCTCAGGCCTGCTCTGAGCTGTGCCTGGCAGCTCCCAGCAGGGCCCTGCACCCAGGCCCTTTGCAATGAACCCAAGTTCCAAGACCAGAAGAAGATTTATTGTATTGTAACAGGAATCTCGTCCTCTTTTACTCTCTTTTACTCTCTCATTCTCTCTTTACCACTCTCTTTATCTCTCTCTCCCTCTTTGGGGCCTGCTCCAGCTGTGCCTGGCAGCTCCCAGCAGGGCCCTGCACCCAGGCCCTTTGCAATAAACCCCGAGTTCCATGACCTGGCTGCAGAGATCTCTCATCTCTATCTGTCCCAACCGTCCTACCCCTGACACTCCTACACTTGGGGACAGCTTGGGGACAGCTTGGGGACACGGCGTGACCTCTCCAGTCTCGTGCCTCCCTCGCTTGGGCCGCTTCCGATCTGCTCCTTCCCAAGGAATTCGCTGTCCTTGGCAGCCTCGGCTCGGGCTGACGCTCCCGGCTCCCGGTGCCAAGGGTGGCTTTGGCCCAGTGAACCCGAATGACACCAAGGGGACAACGCCACCACAGCGGGGGACAAGGCCACCGCAGCGGGCAGCTCAGCTCCTGCCACCCCAAACACCGCTGGGAAGGAAGGGGCTGGGAAAGGGGTGAAATTCCAGCTGGGATGGAGCAAGGAGAGAGAGAAGAGAGGAGAAGGAGCCGGGCAGATGAGAGCTGCTCCCAGCTGCAGACAGAACTCCCCGGCTGCTGGGCCGGCTCCAGCAGCGCAGGGGAAGGTAATAGGAAGCAGATGGGCGATGCTCGGGGCCAAGAGGAAGGTTCAAGGTGCCTCCTAGTGCAGGGAAGAGGAATTTAACTGCTTTTAAAGATGCAGGACCCGGCGGCTTCCAGGTTTCTCATCCAACTTTTGCAAATTATGAGCTCAGGTGTCCCTTTCCCTTATTTTTTTTCCCTTTTTTTTTTTTTTTTTTTCTGAGGGAGAAATAAATACAAATACAGATTTCTGCTTCCAGCTTGCCCCGGGGGGAGGAAATACTTTTAGTGCACCCCCTGCCAGGCCTTCCACTGACATCTTTCAGACGTGGGAGAATTGAGAGCTCTGGGAGCAGATGGGAGAAATGAGAGCAGCACCCCAGTGGGAGCACTGGGAACAGTGGGAAGAGTGAGAAAGCAGTGGGAAAACAGTGGGAGCAGGACCCCACAGCTGCACCACCCCAACAGCGTTTCTGGGCTGTGTTATTTTAAGGAATGAAAGCCTCAAGGTTCTTTTATTCTTGTGTAAAACGGGGAATTGACACCACCCTATAACCATATTGGGATTATCTTAGTGCCACATCTCACAGCTTGGTCCCTTTTTGGCCCCAGGTGCCCCCTGACCCTCCCAAGGGGCTGCTCAGCCCCACAGCAGCCCTGGCAGCCCCTACAAACAGCACCACAGGGGTTTCTGCTCCTCCAGCTGCTCCAGCTGGGAGTTGTTCCACCAGGTCAAGGTTTATCTCTGGGGGAAGAGCTCTGAGCCCCAGGCTGGCCCCACGGGCCTCATTTTCTATGGAATCCAACTTAAACACAGCAGGGATTGCAGGGGATTGGCATTTGGGCTCAGGGGCTGTGCCAGGGCACTTGGCAGCAGCAGCAGCAGCAGGGTTTTCAGGCTTTCCTGAAAAAGGGACCCATATGGGTCCCCTGCTACCCATGGTGGGCTCTCTACTGCTGCCCTCCAGGACACACAGCAGCCCCTGAGTGCCTGTAGCTCCTGGGTGCTGCTCCTAAAGTCACCAGAAGAACAGTGCCCCTGTCACCTGCCATCACTGCTCTGTGCAGGTGATGCCTCAGCTTTGAGCTTTTCTATTTTTCAGGTTCTGTGCTGCTTTAGTGGGTGGGTCTGGGCTTCCTATGAGGGGATGGTGAGCTCTGTGCACAGAGCAGGGAGACAAAACAATTCCTGCCCCAGCTGGGGACCAAGGACAAATGATCCAAATCTCAGCCCAAGAGCACAAACACCGTGGGCTGGAGAGAGAAAAACAAGGATGGGACTGGATGGGCTGGGGCTGGAATTGGACAATGAACTCCAATATGCAAATGGAGCAGAACTGATCAAAGTGGGAGACCCTGTGACCTGTTGTGCATTTTGGGACCATTTTGGTTCATCTTGGGTGCAGCCCTGGCTGGGCTCTTGTGCTGCCCAAGGTGGAACCATTGAGGCCTCCTAATAAATCCCTGCTTTATTCTTCAACTCCATCTAGTCTCTGTTCTAGGTCAGCCTTCCCAAGGCATCAGAAGGCCACAGGTTTTGGCTGTAAAACCTCAGCTGGAATCAACTTTCACCCTTCCAGTGAAGACATTTTTCCTCGTATCCAATCTGAACATCTCCTGGGGCAATTTGAGGCTGTGTCCCATTGGTTGTTCCCTGGGAGCAGAGCCCAACCCCCCAGCTGTCCCCTCCTGTCAGAGAGCTGTGCAGAGCCAGAAGGTCCTGCCTGAACCTCCTTTTCTCCAGGCTGAGCCCCTTCCCAGCTCCCTCAGCTGCTCCTGGTGCTCTAGAATTATCAAATCAAAGATTATGGAACATCCTGAGCTGGGAGGGACCCTCAGGGATGATCAGTGCAGCCCCATCCCTGCACAGGCACCCCAAGAACCCCACCCTGAGCAGCCCTGGGAGCTCCTGGAGCTGTGGCAGCCTTGGCACCATTCCCTGGGGAGCCTGGGCAGTGCCCAGCAGCCTCGGGGGGAAGAACCTTGCCCTGAGCTCCATGCCAAGGCCTGGCCCAGCTCCAGCCCTTGCTGGGCTCCTGTCCCTGTCCCAGAGCAGAGCTCAGCCCCTGCCCCTGTGCCTGCCCTGGGCAGGAGCTGCAGCCCCCGAGGAGCCTCCCCTCAGTCTCCTGGGCTCCAGCTGAACCAGCCAAGTGCCCTCAGCTGCTCCTCAGCCCTTCCCCAGCTCCCTGTCCCTGCTTTGGCCACTCTCCAACAGCTTTGGCTCCTTCTGATCTTGTGGTGCCCAAAGTGCCCCCAGCACTGGAGGTGAGGCTGCCCCAGGGCAGAGCAGAGTGGGACAATCCCTCCCTGGCCCAACCAGTGATGTTCAAACCCTTCTCATCATCTCTCCATCCCTGCTCCTCCTCACCCCTCTCTCTGCACACCCCAGAGCCTGGCAGGGGCAGGTCCTGCTGAATTTTTGTGTTTTCCGGGGGGGTCTCAGCCCCTGCATCCCCGGGGCTCTGGGTGTTCCCTGCATGCTCAGGCACCTCCCAGCTCCCAGCTGGCAGCTCCGGGCAGGTCCCTGCATGTTCCCGAGGATGGAGCTCACAGCCCCGCTCCCCCTGCAGGGCAGAGCACGTGGGGGATGCAAAACTGTCCCAGAGACCTCCCCGGCTTCCAGCAGGAGAACGTCCTGATAGTCCCGACAAAATATTTGGCCGGGTTGCCAAGTGGAAAACATGCTGAGCTGCAGATGGCAGAAGTCTTCCCTGCAGTCATCTTGCCAGCATGACAGGACTTCCACTGGGAAGTCATTTCTCAGCTCTAGGGCAGCACCAGGGGTTAAACCCACAGAAATCAGTATTTTTTTTTTTGCTGCCAGGAGCATCTGCAAGCTGCGAGAAAAGGGTTAAAGTTACAGGTCTGCAGGACACAAAATAAGAACTTGAGCCATAATCTGCTTTGCTGCTCCAAGTGTGGCCTCTCTGAGGCCAGGGCGAGTGAGGAATTAGAAACATGGAGTTATCCCTGTTCCCAGAACACTGCAGCCTCCAGCCCCGGGGTGGCTCCTGCCTGCACAGCCACCCTTGGGCTGCCCTGCAGCCCCTCTGCTGGCCCCTGCCACCAATCCCAGCTGGGGCAATGCCACCTCTGCTGTCCCTTCCCTGCTGACCCCCAGGATGCTCAGTGCAGCCCCCCTCTCCTTTTGAGGGCTGATTCACCTCCCCTCGATAGCTTTCATTGCACACCCCAGTGACTGTGGCTCCCATTTCAGCTTCCCAGGAGGGGCAGTGCCATTTTCACACCGTTAAAATCAGATCCAGCCCCATCCAAAGGCGCTCCCCAGCAATGAGGGAAATGCAGACCGGCACTGCCAGTGTGACCCTGAGAGCTGAGGGCTCTGGGGTCTCTGTGTTGTGTTGTGATTTCAGGGTTTACCTCAGAACCTCAGGTCCCTTCCCTGATAATCCCTCCCAGGTGTGTCAGTCTCCTCTCCTTTCCCCTCCCAGCACTGTCTGTCACTCCTGGAATTCCAGAAGGGATTGGCAGATTCAAAGGATGCCCTCTACCCCTGGGGGGCATTGGGCCATCCAGGTGTCCTTTGTCCCTTTGTCCCTCCCCTCCTGTCCCTGCTTGGTGGCTCCCTGCCCCTTCCCTGCCCCTCTCCCCGGGGTTAAAGGAGCAGCAGCCACGGGCTCAGGGAGTTCTGTGGGAGCTGGTGCTGCATTCAGAGGCCAGAATAAAGCTCTGGATCCAAACCCTCCAGCAGAACCGACTCCTTTCCTTCACCATCCCCTTAAAGCTTCTCCACAGAGGGAAACCTGAGGAGCAGCCCCTGTTATGGGGGGAAGCTCCATCCCAGCACCACCAGAGATCCTGCAGTCCTGGACTTGTCTGCAGTGCCCAACTGCAGCACCCAGCCAGGCAAAAGTGTCTGTGGGGTGAAACACCACACACCCAGGCAGCCCAAAGTGTCTGTGGGGTGAAACACCACAGATGCCACAATTTGGTTCAGCAGCAAGAGCCAGACAAGCTCAGGCACATCCTGTCTGCAGTATTGGTAATATTCCAATATCTCTGTCCCCCTGCCAGCACCCCAGTGCCAGCCTGGGTGCCAGGGGCACGCTCTCCCTGCCTTTGGAGCACCAGCTCCCTCTTCCAGGCTCTCTGTGGTGCTCCACAGCCGGCCCTGGCTGGGCACACCCTGCATCCCTTTGTACAGCAGCTTCACGGGGCTTTGGGCTCACTCCAGCACTGTGTGGGAGGAGGGTTGGTTTTTGATTTTTTTTTTTTTTTCCAAAAAACACAATAATTATTTTACAGTCAAATCTATTCAGTGCAATCCTGGGGAGGAAAGAGCTGAACCCCCTGCCTTGCTCCTCTCCAAAATCTTTAGTTTTGCCAGCAAAGGGGCAAAAGGAGCTTGTGGCAAAGCCAGGGCAGGGGGAGGAGAGCTGGGAGCAGCGACCTCGCTCTGACACCGCCTGCTTGGCTCTCTGGAAATCCTATCCCTGTGTTACATAAGGACCTGGCCCTATCTGGAACGCCGGGGTCACTGCACTTCTCCAAGTGTGGTAAAATGCTCGGAGGTCCTCAGCAGGAAAGCAGGAGGGAAGTGCCAGCTCTGATCCTTGGGACGGGAGCTGGGCCCGGGGCAGGGCTGGAGCTGCCAGGGCAGTGCCACAACTGCAGCCTGGGGGAAGCCGGGCACTGAGAGTCCCAGCACTCCCATCCTGGGACTGCTCCTGCTCTCGGGAGAGGACTCCACCAGGCAGGTCCACTCTCAGACGGGACTTATGCAATAGTTTGGAGCCTCTCCATGTGACCCAGACTTGCTGGCGCTCTGCCACCGCTCTCCTCGCTGGCTGCAGCCAGGCACAGAGCGGCGGGATTAGAGAGAGGCCGGGCTGGGCAGTCATTAACGGCATTAACCCGGTGCCAGTCATTAACAACGGCATTAACCCAGTGCCAGGCATTAGCAACGGCGTGTTAGTCATTAACCGAGTGCCAGTCATTAACGGAGTGCCAGTCATTAACAGTGCATCCCCCACCACACAGGGACACAAATGTCCCATGAGTGAAGGGACACTCGTGCCACCCACATGCACCCAGGGCACAGCTGCAGCTGCTTGGGTGCAAGGGGATGGGGGTAGATGGAGTTTTAATGTGGATTAAAGGCTATTTGCACATGGATACATGTTATCTACATGTGATAACATGTTATCTGCATGAGGATACATGCTATCTGCATGGGAATACATGTTATCTACATGGGGATAGATATTATCTGGGCATGGATACACATTATCTGCATGTGATGCTGACGTTATCAGCATGAGGATACACATTATCTGCATGGGAATACATGTTATCTACATAGGCATAGATGTTATCTGCACATGGATAGCACATCACCTGCATGATGATGGAATAGATCTTATGGAATAGATCATGGAATAGATCTTATGGAATAGATAATGGAATAGATCTTATGGCATAGATCATTGAACAGATCTTATCTGCATGTGCACAGACATTATCTGGGCATGGATACTCATTATCTTCATGTGATAACTTGTTATCAGCATGAGGATACATGCTGTCTGCATGGAATAGATCTTATCTGCAGGGGCACAGACATTATCTGGGCATGGATACACCTTATCTGCATGTGATAATGTGTTATCAGCATGAAGATACAGGCTATCTGCATGGGAATACACATTATCTGCATGGGGATAGATGTTATCTGCACATGGATACACGTTGATAACTCTTTGTCTGCACACACTACCTGCAGACAGGTCTGGTGCCCACCCCCCTGTGCCCTGCCATCCATGGAATACAGATATTCCATGCACAAATGCCATTTTTCTACCCTGCATCTCCGTGGTCACCTCTGCCCCCATGAAATACTCCTTCTGTGCGGGGTTCAGCGCAGCCAGGAGAGAATCCAGACCTCCTGGGCCTGTGCACAGGCAGCTCTCCCCGTGCTCCTGCTGCTCCTCCCGGCACGGAGCAGCACCAGGGCTCTGCCAGGAAAGGGCTCCAGGAAAGGCCGGGAGCGCTCACACCTCGGAGCGGGCAGGGAAGAGAGGCAGACCCGGCCACCTCTGCCCTGGCAGGGCTGGTTCATCCCCATCCCAGGACTGCTGGTTCCTCTCTCCATCCTGGCACTGCTGGCTCCTCCCTCCATCCCAGCAGGGCTGGTTCTCATCTCTCCATCCCAGTACGGCTGGCTCATCCCCATCCCGGCATGGCTGGTTCTTATCTCTATCCTGGCCCTGCTGGTTCCTCTCCATCCCGGGACTGCTGGTTCCTCTCTCCATCCTGGCACTGCTGGCTCCTCCCTCCATCCTGGCATGGCTGGTTCCTCTCCATCCCTGCAGACCTGGCTCCTCCCTCCATCCCAGCAGGGCTGGTTCTCATCTCTCCATCCCAGTATGGCTGGCTCATCCCCATCCCGGCATGGCTGGTTCTTATCTCTATCCTGGCACTGCTGGCTCATCCCCATCCCGGCAGGGCTGGCTCTGCTCTCATCCCCATCCCGGCATGGCTGGTTCTTATCTCTATCCTGGCCCTGCTGGTTCATCCCCATCCCAGGACTGCTGGCTTTGCTCTCCATCCTGGCAGGGCTGGCTCCTCTCTCCATGCCGGCACTGCTGGCTTCTCTTTCCACCCTGGTACTGCTGGCTCATCCCCATCCTGGCACTGCTGGCTCTCATCCCCATCCCAGCAGGACTGGCTCTGCTCTCATTCCATCCCGGCACTGCTGGCTCTGCTCTCATCTCTCCATCCCGGCACTGCTGGCTCATCCCCATCCCGGCACTGCTGGCTCATCCCCATCCCGGCACTGCTGGCTCCTCTCCATCCTGGCAGGGCTGGTTCTCATCCCCATCCCGGCACTGCTGGCTCCTCTCCATCCTGGCAGGGCTGGTTCTCATCCCCATCCCGGCAGCGCTGGCTCCCGCAGCTCCCCTCCAGCCGTGCCGTGCTTACACAACCCATCCCCGCGGGGCACCGAGCCCTGGGCTTGCATAAAGACAAACAGCCTCGTGTGCCAGCAGCGAGCTGGGCTCACCTGCACAACCAGCCCGGCCCACTCCAGGAGGGAGCTGCTCATGCTGTGAGCCCCAGCTGAGGCAGAGTTATGTGGTTGGTGCAGCTCCAGCTCCCAAGCAGCTGTCACAGCTCTCACACTGAGTGTCACACCCAAAATTTGGCTCTTTGTCAGCCAGGCTGTAGGACAGGGCCATCCATACCACAGTCACAGAATGGTTTGGGTTAAAAGGGATCCTAAAGCTCATTTAGTTCCATTCCCCTGCCATGGCAGGGACACCTCCCACTGTCCCAGGCTGCTCCCAGCCCTGCCCAGCCTGGCCTTGGGCACTGCCAGGGATGCAGGGGCAGCCCCAGCTGCTCTGGGCACCCTGTGCCAGGGCCTGCCCACCCTGCCAGGGAACAAAGACATGTCTGGTTATCAGGCTGGACGTGCCTCAGGGGAGGGCTCAGTCCCCTAGAGCCCCTGTCACCAGGTGCCACATCTTGTGCACCCTCAGCCTCAGGCTGGAGCTGGAGAGACAGGAGAACTCTGCTGAGCTTCCCAAGAAAAGCCTCTGAGGTGACTCCTGCTGCCCAGCAGAGCTGGGAGAAGCACTGAGGGACCTATAGGGCTCAGCAGCTTTTTCTGTCACTGTCACAGCACAGCCTCATCCAGCACTGCCCCAGCAATGGCCCAGCCCTGCCCAGGGGGGTGGATCCACAGCACAGCCCAGCTCCAGCTCCCCTCAGGCTGAGCTGATCCTGCCAGGCTGAATTAAAGAGTAAGAGATGTTGGAAGGGTCATGAGGAGGTGTCTGGTCCCATCCCACTCCCAGAACTGAGTTCCCTTTGTGTCAGGTCAGGACCTCAGAGCCCAGCCTATCCCAGAGGGGCACAGGAGGAAATGCAGGGGGCTGTGGAGTGGGACCCTAAAGCAGCAAAGCCAATTTGGACCTGCCTGTCCTCCCAGGAAAGCAGAACCAGTCAGAGAAGGGATGGCACAGAGAAAGTGTCCTTCAAAGAGCAGGAAAAACCAGGGAGGGATTTGGTGACAGCCAAGGTAACAAGGCCATGGGATCACCCCCAGGGTCCCCTCAGTGCAGGGCAGTGACCATGGCAGAGACACCCACAGCCCCCAGGACAGCTCACCCTGATACCCTGGGTTTTAGGCTTTTCTGTTCTGTTTTGGTCTGCAGCTTTTAGCTTTATATTAAGGCTATATATATATCTCTCTCTATATCCTATAACCTATATATATCCTATATCCTATATATATCCCATATATATATATCCTACATCCTCTATATATATCCTATAAATATATATATGTCCTATATCCTATATATATCCTATATATATATAATCCTATATATAATCCTATATCCTATATCCTATATATATCCTATAACTATATACATATATGTCCTATATCCTATATTTATCACCATATATATATATCCTATATATATCCCATAAATATATATATGTCCTATATCCTATAAATATCCTATAAATATATATATATGTCCTATATCCTATATATGTCCTATAAATATATACGTATATGTCTTATATCCTATATATATCCTATATATATATATATATAGGATATATATAGGATATATGTAGGATATAGGATTTATACTAGGATCTCTTCACAGGCTGCTGAAGACAAAACAATCCTATTCCAGCTGGAGACTCAAGGACAATCCCTTCAAACTCAGGCTCAAAGCACAAACAACGTGAAAAGAGGAGGGTGGGCAAGCAAGCAAGGAGGATGAAACTTCATCATTTGAAGCTGTTAATTGGACAATTAACAATACAATTGTTGTTAGCTGGACAATGAACAATTGAACAATAGTTAACTCCTATATGCAAATGGACTAAAACTTATAAAAATGTGAGATCTGGTGGACAAGCCCTTTTTGTTTCCATTTTGGAGCCATCTGGGCAGAGCCACGACTGTGGCTGTGGCACTGCCAGGGTGTGGCCTTGGAAGGCATTTCAATAAAACACCCATTTTATCCCTCTGAACTCCCTCTAGTCTCTGTTCTAGCTCCTCAAGGCATCACCCCCATGCAAGGGGAGCCCTGCAGGAGCAGGGATGCCTCCTGTGGGACGAAGCCTTGCAGAACTCTTCAGCTGTGGGATCCCTCCAGCCCTTGCAGACCTGCAGATTGTGTCCTGGCCCCTTGGGAGCTCCAGGAGATCTGCTGGGCAGAGATTTTGGGCCCTTTTCCCCTCCCTGCAGGTTCTTTACTGAGGGAAATGTGGCCCAGATGCAGTTCCTTCCTCCACGACCAGGGAATGAAGAGTTCCTAACCCTGACAGGACTGAGCTCATCCTCTGCATTTACATTTTGGTCAAAGCCACTTCCCAGCGAGGTCACAAATCCCACAGGAGGAGGCCAGGACTTCACCTGCCAGTTGAGCTCATTTGGGACCAACATTTAGGAGTGTTTGAGTTCAGAAAGATTTGCAGGACAGCACAGGAATAGATTAATTGTAAGTAATTTTTCCTTTTAAATTAAGCAATAATATAAGAGTAGGAAACACAATATTGATAATTGTGATAAACAGAAGTGTAAAGCTGAGGGTGTCCCATCCCTGGAAGTGTCCAAGGCCAGGTTGGACAGGGCTTGGAGGAATCTGGTGCAGTGGAAGGTGTCCCTGCCCAAGGCAGGGGTGGGACTGGATGAGCTTTAAGGTTCCTTCCAACCCAAACCATTCCATGATTCCATGAAAGACTCTGAGTAGTCAGACATGGAACATCCCAAGCATTTCCCGGCCTGGGAGGATGCAGAAGGTGAGAGAGGAGGAGCAATGGAGCAGCTGGATGGACACCCTGCACTGATGTTGCTCCACTGAGGTCAGACGGAGCTAAAACATTCCAGCAGTTTCCCAGTGGAGACTCTCCCAACCCTTCAGCTGCCTGCAGATTTCACTGAAGGCCCTCACAGTAACCAAGATGGGAAAGCTGGCTTGGATGGTGTCCCTTTAAACCTCCCTCAGTGCTGGAAAGCAGGGCTGCATCCAGGCTGGTGGTTTTCCATGTGTCTGTGTCCTCCATGGGGTCTGACCTGCTCACAGATTCCTGGGAAATGTTTGTAACTCCTCGCCCTGCAAACATTTCCTACAGTGGTGGGGTCAGGCAAAGACCTCTCTGCCTTGGGTGCCTTCAGCACATCTGAGCTGCCATCCCCCAGCCAGCTGCTTCTGAAAACGTGATGGGTTTGGTCCCAGTCCTGTTTGTTCTAAGCTCATCTTGTGTTAACCCAAGATCGAGGCAGGGCAGGACGTGACAAACACATCCTGCACTGCTCCCAGCTCAGGAGGAACTCATTGCTGGAAACTTGGCAAGAAAAGTGGGGTTTGGAGTAGGGGGTTTCAGATAAGCTGGAGATAAGGGAGTCATGGAACGATCCTGGGCTGAGGACCCTCCATGGAGCTGCTCCTTGGGGAAGAAGAGCCCGGGCTGTCCCTGCACCAGGATTCCATGGAAGGGTGAGAACAGCAGCTCCTCCCCACTCATCCCTGGGTGGCCTGGAGCCATGGGTGATAAGAGAGCCTCTCATGTTTCAGGTTGGAGGAACAGACACTGTTTATGTTGAGCAGCACCACCTTCCTCCCCTCGGGGGCTCCTCTTCAGCCTCTCGGCGGCTGCTCAGGCCCGGCTTATCGGGGCCTCCCGGTGCCAAAGGAAACAGCTCGGCCCCCCCAGCCTCATCCGGGCAGAGCTGATTTGCAGGAGATGACAGCACCTTTCCCATTCCCCGCGTGGGGAATGCGGCTGGAGCCGCCCCAGAGAGGCGCCGGGAGGTTTTTGGGATGTCGGGAGGAGGAGGAGGAGGAGGAGGAGGAGGGGAGCAGAGGGTGCTGCCCTGGGGCGAAGCAGGAGCGGTGGGAGGCTGAGGATGGAGCAACTGGAGCACTCAGCACGTTCCATATATGGAGAAACTTCGGGAACAACCTCCCCAGGACTGCGGGGAGCCTCACTGATGGAGGCATTTTGGAGCAGTCCCTGCAAGGCTGGTCCCAGCTCAGGGAACATCCCAGAGCTGGGAATCACCTGGATGTCCCACAGAACGATTCCCCTTGTACCTTAGGGAACTCCCCAAAGCCTCCCTGCCATGCCCAGCATCCCACCCTGGCACCACTGGGTGCTGCTAGGGAGGATAAAACCGAGCACGACCAGAACCAGAGCTCTGCTGGTCTCCAGCACTGGGGATGTTGGCAGGGATCGCAGCAGGAACACAAATGTCCCCTGAGGTTTGCATCTGTACCACAAAAGAAGTCCCCAGAAATGGGCCTCGTTGTGAAATTGTAAATTTACCTGCCCCCAGCACAGCTCCACACTTCCCTCTTGGTTGGTTCTTCCCCTCTGGAAGATATTTGCCAAGGTTATTTTATAAACTCCTTTCTATTTATAGCCCAGCTCCTTCAGCTCTAATGAGATAATCTTCTGGCATCTCACCACCACTAATATTTACTTTGATGTTTAAAATAACATCTTCTGAGGGATTGATTTTTAAAAAAAAAAACAATAAAAAACCACCTTTAAAACATAATCAAAGCAAAGAAAGAACTGAGAAGAGCAGTGGGGCCGAGCTCCTGGGGATGCACATGGAGTCTGTGACACTGCAACTTTTTCAGGGCAGACTCTTTATAATCCTCTGAGCACATCAGGAGGGAGAGAGGCATTGGCAGCTCCTGAAGATGGAGAGAGAGACAGGGAAGGAGGGAGAGGGAGCGCGGGCTGTGTTTATTCTCAGGAATGAAGGCAGCAAGGAACGTTTCATTCTGCAGCAGGGCTTGGAGCTGCTGCTCTCTGTAATTGAGAGCTTGGCCCCGGGCAGCTCAGCAGAGCAGATTTGGGGTTTAGAGAGGCAAACATTCGATCCTGGGGTTAATTCAATTAAAAAGAAGGGCTGGGGGAGGCGAGGGAGGCAGCAGCAGAGCCCGGCTCCCGCTGCCTGCAGCCACTTTGAAACACAAGCCTGCGTTTTTATGGAAACTCTGAATGTTGGAGAAGGGTGAACATGGTTTTCATTCTCATAAATGTTTTTCCAGCGTGCAAGGCTCTCTGGGCTCATTCCTTCTCCAGGGAGATGGTTCTGATTTCAAAGAACATTCGCATTCCCTCCACCCCAGACCACCCCACTCCAACCTCAAAGAGCCTCCTCTGGAAAAATTATTTTAAAGAGTGTTTTACCTTTTCGAGTGCTTTCCCTTCTTTCTTCTTTTTTTTTCCCCCTTTTAATTCCTTCAGCTTCTCTCTTTTTTTTTTTCCTCTTCTTTTTCCCAGCAGCAGCCAAAAGCTCCTCTCTCCCCCTCAGCCCTGCGTGTGTCAGAAAGTTTCCAGGCTGAGGGTTTGTGTCGCCTTCCTTAAGAAACTTCTTCTGTCAGACCCAGGCAGAGCTGGAGTTGGAGGCTTTGCTAAAAAGTCTCCTTTCAGGAAGTGAGGAGTAATAAGAGAGCAGCTCGGAGGCAGCACATGGATAGGAGCTGCTTGAGAGAAAAAAAAAAAAAAGAAGAAGAAAGGAGAAGAAGAAAAAAAAAAAAAAAAACTTTGCTCAGGAATTTTGCCAGGATTATCCAAAAGAGAAAAAAAAAAAAAAAAAAAAGAAAATAAAAAAAAAAGAAAATCCCCAAACCCACAAGGCTGGAAAAGTCCCGCCCTGGCTGCTGACATCAGTGCAGAAGGCAGGTCTTGGCTGAAGCGGTATAAAACTACTCAGCCTTTCTGTGGAGGAGCAGGGAGGGAGCTTGGGGCAGCCCTGGAGGCGATGCTGGGGCTCCCCTGTGGATAAAACATCCCAGGAACAGCCAGAAAGGACAGAGGCCGTGCTGGCAGTGCCACACAGAGCAGATAAAGCAAAGCCTGCCTTGGTTTTGGTTTGGTATTTTTTCCCCCCCCAAACAACAAACAACACCCCCATCGTGCATTTTAACCAGAGCTTTCCCAGTGCTGTTAAAAACTCAGGGAGAGCGTGAGGAAAGGGCCTGAAAGGCTCCACAGCAATGGCAGGGACTGGCTGGGAATCGACAGAAAGCCCTCAAGAACTCGCCAGTGTTTTCAGAAGTCCCTTCCCTCTGCAGTTACATCATTCCTGCCCCGCTGGCTGCGGGGATTGCGCTGCTCTCCTGCCCTCTGCCACCGTGGAGGGTCCCACTGAGGGACAAATCCCCCTCCAGAGCAAAGAAGAGCCCCTGGGAATAACCAAAACAACCAAACTCTGCTCGTTTCCAAACAAGCCCCTGGCAGGACACCTCAACAATAAAAGGCAGGAGCTCATTTCCTCCTTCCTTCTGAAGGCGGCTCTGGGATTTCAAAGCTGAATTCGTGAGCCTTGGTGGAGAGAGAATTACCTGGCAGTGCTGCAAACGCTGGAAAAATGAGCCTTTTCCGAGCTGCCCTTCCCTGGGAAGAGAGAGGGGCCCTGGGGAAGGACACAGGGGAAGGATGGAAGCACCAGGGTGAGGATGGACCCCCAGCCTGAGCCCTTGGTGGGGACAGAGCAACCCCAAAACCACCCTGGCAGTGCCTTTTGCTCCAGGAGGATTTGAATGAAGAGTAAAGAGGTGAAAAGTTGGCAGGGGAACACGTAACATATAAAAAAATATAATATATATACACACACATATATATATATATATCTTTTAAGATATATGTGTGTGTGTGTATATATACATATATATATATATATATATATACACACACACATATATCTTAAAAGATATATATTAAAAAAATTTATATATACATATATATTAAAATATATATTAAAAATGAATCAAATATATATTAAATATTATATATATACCCATATGTACACACACATATATTAAAATATATACCAAAATATAAATCAAATATATATTGAATATAAAATAAAATAAAAATTTAAACATATAGTAAATATATATTAACGATTATATTAAAATATACTAACAGAGAAATTAAATTTATAGATTAAATATGAAATAAATTAAATTAAACATTAAATCTATAGTAAATAAATGTATTAAATATTATATTAAATATAGAATAAAATATTATATATGTATTAAAGCAAACTCCCTGAACCTGAGGCTCCAGGAGGGGATCAAAGGGAAGCTCTGGGATAGCAGGACAGGATTTGCATCCCTGGGCAGTTGGTGTGGATGCCAAGTGCAGGACAGCCCTGGCAGCCTCGTGTCCTGC
This sequence comes from Agelaius phoeniceus, assembly GCF_051311805.1. Classification (NCBI taxonomy): domain Eukaryota; kingdom Metazoa; phylum Chordata; class Aves; order Passeriformes; family Icteridae; genus Agelaius; species Agelaius phoeniceus. The sequence goes on from NC_135293.1 coordinate 3,924,550, forward strand.
CCTGACCCTTGCGGGCACAGCCGGTGCCAAAGCCACGGGACACAGCCCTGGGCAGCCAGAGCTCCTGGCCACGGTCCCTGGTGCCACCCAGGCTGCCCCAGCTGCCACCAGACCATGAGATGGGCATGGAGAAAGAAAAAAGCCTCAAAGGCCTGGCCAGCCCCGTGTCCTGATGGGATGCTGGCCCAAAAAAACCAAAAGGGATAAAGGAAAAAGCAAGAAGCTGTGGTATTTTTGTGGTGGATGCCCCTAAATCCTCTGCTGTAAGCAAAGCAGGATGAACCTGACCTGGAGCTGGACCAGCCCTAATTCATGTTCTGCCATAAATTTGTTTTTTGGAGCCCTCTGATCTCCCCTCCAGGGATGGAGCAGCAGCAGGAGATGCCCAGGAGGGACCTCCTGAGTCCCCCTGAGCTGCCTGGAAGGTTTGCTGATCCAAATAGCCCAGAAAAACCAGGGAAAACATCCTTTGCTCCCAGGAGGAGCTGGCTGAGGCTGGAGATCACAGCCCCCAGCTCCACTCCAGCCACTCTCCCTGTGCAGACTGGAAAGGGCTGGCTCTGCACTGGAAAAAAAAGAGTTCAAAAGGGACTGGGATTGATTGCTGGGCTGGATTTTGGGCCAGTTCCCTGGCTGGGTGGACAGAGTGGTTTCCTTCCTCCCCAGGCCACGCTGGCCATTGTCTGAGCCCCCAGAGCACACCCAGAAAAGAGCAACTGAACAAAATATTTGGGGTTTAATTGAATGGTGCTGCTGCTGGCCAAGGAAAAATTAATTGCTGCAAGTGTGGCCTGGTGCCATTCCAGGGGTGTTCTGTCTGCTGGGGCTTGTCTCAAACACACTCAGTGTGGAATAAACAGGGATGGAGGGGCAGATTTCCTTCCCCAGAGAGTGGCTCTGTTCTGCCAGACCCTTTGGAAAACTTGTTTTTCCCTGATTCACAGAGTTTCCAGTCCCTCCTGGGTGGTAAATACAGAGTCAGACACTCCTGATTTACAAGGCAAATTCCCCCAGCTCTGTACCCCAAGGCAGCAGTGCTCTGAGCACCCTCAGATTTGTACCAGACCAGCTCCACAAATGGGCTTCACTCCAGTTTTGACCTGTCTCTGAGGAGGGGATGGAGCAGCAAAACCCTGTCAAGCCAAGACCTCCATCCCCTGCACAAATCCTGGAAAACAGGGAATGCTAAAACAACCAGAGGCTCACAGCAAAGAGGAGGGGGTGATAAACCTCCTAAAAGTTTCTATTCTAAAAGAATATTTCTATTCTAAAGAAACTTTCAGTCCCTGATGTTGCCAGAAAGTTTATCTTTCAGATTAGTTGGGTAGAAATATCTGATACCTGAAAAATCTGAAAATCTGCCTGAAAAAATGGTTTCATGGGGCAACCAACAACCCCCCCATTAAATCTCCAAAATCAGCCGGCTGCTTCCTCTCCCTAGGAAGAGGAGACGAGGCTGAATTTGCAGCAGAGGTCTGAAATCCTCGCCGTGCGGGGGATGGAGAGATGGAGAGGAGTTGGGAGCAGCCCGGTGCCACTGCACCCTCCTGTGGCTGCACGGAGCGGCCGGGGCCGCCCGGAGGATGAAACAGCGGCGGGAGGATGGGAACACCACGGGGTGATGGAAACAACAGTAGGATCCTGGAACCCCTTGGGGTGATGGAAACCGAAACCCCTCGGGATGATAGAAACACCTCAGGGTGATGGAAACACTTCCAGGATGATGGGAACCCTGCTAGGATCCTGAAACCCCTTGGGGTGATGGAAACCCCTCAGGATGATGGAAACACCTCAGGATGATGGAAACACTTCCAGGATGATGGGAACCCTGCTAGGATCCTGAAACCCCTTGGGGTGATGGAAACCCCTCAGGATGATAGAAACACCTCGGGATGATGGAAACCCCACGGAAAGATGGAAGCCCCACAGGATCCTGAAACCCCTTGGGGTGATGGAAACCCCTCAGGATGATAGAAACACTTCCAGGATGATGGAAACACTTCCAGGATGATGGGAACCCTGCTAGGATGCTGAAACCCCTTGGGGTGATGGAAACCGAAACCCCTCAGGATGACGGAAACACCTCAGGATGATGGAAACACTTCCAGGATGATGGAAACCTGGCCAGGATCCTGAAACCCCTTGGGGTGATGGAAACCCCTCAGGATGACAGAAACACCTCGGGATGATGGAAACACTTCCAGGATGATGGAAACCCGGCCAGGATCCTGGAACCCCTTGGGGTGATGGAAAACCCCTCGGGATGATGGAAACACCTCAGGATGATGGAAACCCCAGGGAAAGATGGAAGCCCCACAGGATCCTGAAACTCCTTGGGATGATGAAACCTTGGTGGGATGATGGAAACACTTCCAGGATGATGGAAACGCCTTGGGATGATGGAAACCACCCGGGATGATGGAAGCCTCGCAGCTCCATCATCCCTACAGGATCCTGAAACCCCTTGGATTGATGGAAACAACAGTGGGGTGATGGGAACACTTCCAGGAAGATGGGAACACTTCTGGGATGATGGAAACCCTGCTGGGATCCTGAAATCCTCTGGGGTGCTGGAAACAGTGGTGGGATGATGGAAATCCCTCGGGATGACGGAAACCCCAATGGGATGATGGAAACCCCACAGGATGATGGAAGCTCCATGGGACCCTGAAATGCCTTGGGATGATGGAAACCCCTGGGGATGATAGAAACACCTCAGGATGATGGAAACCCCACGGGACGATGGAAACACCTCGGGATGATGAAAACCACCCAGGATGATGGAAGCCCCACTGCTCCATCATCCCCACAGGATCCTGAAACTCCTTGGGATGATGAAACCTTGGTGGGATGATGGAAACATTTCCAGGATCCTGAACCCCCCTGAGATGCTGGAACCCCCTTGGGATGATGGAAACCCTGGTGGGATGATGGAAACACATCCAGGACTATAGAAACCCCCTTGGGATGATGGAAACCCCACCAGCATCCTGAAACCCCCTGGGATGATGGAAACACCTTGGGATGATGGAAACACTTCCAGGATGATGGAAACCCTTCCAGGATCCTGAAACCCCTTGGGGTGATGGAAACCCCTCAGGATGATAGAAGCACCTCGGGATGATGGAAACACTTCCAGGATGATGGAAACCCTGCCAGGATCCTGAAACCCATTGGGGTGATGGAAACCTTGGTGGGATGATGGAAACACTTCCAGGATGATGGAAACACCTTGGGATGACGGAAACTGCTCCAGATGATAGAAACACCTCAAGATGATTGGAAACACCCCAGGATGATGGAAACACCTCGGGATGATGAAAACCACCCAGGATGATGGAAGCCCCACAGCTCCATCATCCCCACAGGATCCTGAAACCCCTTGGGATGATGGAAAAAACAGTGGGGTGATGGGAACAGTTCCAGGATGCTGCAAACCCTGCTGGGATGATGGAAACCCTGCCAGGATCCTGAAAACCCATGGGATGATGGAATTCCTTGGGGTGATGGAAATCCCAGTGCGATGCTGGAAACACTTCTGGGGTGATGAAAGCTCCCTCAGGATGAGGGACTGAACCCTCCCAGGATGATGGAAACTCCATTGGGATGCTGCAAACCCTGACGGGATAATGGAAACCCCAGGAGGATGATGGAAACACTTCCAGGGTGATGGAAACCCCCTCAGGATCATGAATACCCTACTGGAATGATGGATTGAACACCTCAGGATGATGGAAACCCCGGTGGGATGCTGCAGACCCTACTGGGATGATGGAAACCCCGGGGGAATGATGGAAACATTTCCAGGGTGATGGAAACCCCCTCAGGATCATGGAAACCCCATTGGAATGATGGACTGAACCCCTCAGGATGATGGAACCCCCGGTGGGATGCTGCAGACCCTACTGGGATGATGGAAACCCCGGAAGAATGATGGAAACACTTCCAGGGTGATGGAAACATTTCCAGGATGATGGAAACCCCCTCAGCATCATGGAAACCCCACTGGAATGATGGACTGAACCCCTCAGGATGATGGAACCCCCCCAGGATGCTGGAAACGCCCCAGGATGGTGGCCTGAACCCCAGAGAAGCACAAAAGCCGACACTTCCTGGCTGATTTGGCACTTCCTGGCAGTGCTGGATGGTGCCCAACGTGTCCAACCTGCACCACACCAAGGCCAGGGCTTGTCTGAAGGCTTGAAAAGGCTGCAGACTCTGTCCTGGTTGCCATTAGGACACACATGGAATGCTGCTGAGGCCTGACGGGGTAATTCTGTGTAAGCATTTTGTACATAAAATGAAATATTCTCCCTGCCTTGCTATGTCTGAACTGCAGGGCCTGGGCAGAGTTCCCAGCTCTGGCTCTACATCACAGCCTGGCCCCAAGTCCGTGCTGGGACAAGCTCCTTGGCCACAGACTCACCCTTTTTATGGCTGTTCAGCACCCAACACAACAAAGCTCCATTCAGCCCTTCAGCTACTGCAGCAATAAACAAAGTGCTGGGCTTTGTTTGCAGCCCAGAGGCTGCAGGTTGAGAACCTGCAAGTGAAACAAGCTGGAAACAAATGGGTTTGTTTTTCCACCGGGGCACAGACATGTAAACTAATTGCCCAACAGTAAAGCCAGGCTTAATTAGTCCCAGGTGTTAAATAAAATAGGGTTGGTGTTTCCCAAAAGTGTAACTCTGGCTTGAAGGAGGCGCAGGCTTTGAGAGCAGAGCCATCAGAAGGGATTATTGAGATCCTTGTGCTTGATCCCAGAATTCTGGGGGGATTTTGGGGCAAAGGACAAATATTCAGGTGGGTTTTGCTGAGGGCACTGCAGTGGGGTGCTGCATTTTCACCTCAGGATCTCACCTTGTCCTTGGAAAAACTTTGCTGTGGATTTTTGGGTAAACACCATGAAGAATTCCATGTGAAATTTAAAACAAAGGGCTCCTGGGGGAACATTCCGGGGGCTGAGGGATGCTCAGGGGCACCTTGTACTCTGCCAATCCAACCTATTCCCAATTTTTTTAAATTCCAATCAGTCCTGAACATCATTAAACTCATCCTGTTTAATCAGGGCCTTAGTCCTGACTTCTACAGTACAATTTTCTGCCAGCAAAAGTTAAGAAACTTTGGGATTGTCTGCCCATCTCCTTGGGACACCTCTTTGCATTCAGCAGGAATCAGTCATGGATGGGGCCGATCCAGAGGGAGGTTTCCCTGCCCATGGGGGGGTTGGAAAGATGGGATTTAAGGTTCCTTTCCAACCCAAAGCATTCCATGATCCCGTGGTGCCACAGCCTTGTCCCTGTACCCAGCAATTCCAGGATGGGTGGCAGCGAGCTGGGGATGAAACGCGGAGATTTTTCCTCCTGGAAAGGGAGGCCTGGCCCTGAGGAGCAGCTGGAAATCCTGCAGAACATCAACACCCTGTGGTGGCACTGGGGATGGAATGTCCCCAGCCCTGCTGGCAGTGGTGGCACTGGAGATGGAAGGTCCTCAGCTCAATGACAACGTTCTGGCCACTCTGGCACCACAAAGAGCCGATCACTGATCAGAAACAGAGAGGAGAACCAGGCCAGGAGAGGCTCCTTGGGCTCCTGAGCCTGCCCTCCTGGCCCATCACAAACCACAGCTCCCAAGCAGCTCCTCCCAGAGGGCCTTTCTCAGTAGCTCCTGGCTTGGATGTGGAAAACCCAAAGAAATTCAGTTTTCCTTACTCCTCTGGCTGACAGGAGGGGGCAGCCAGGGGGGTCAGACTCTGCTGCCAGGACAGGGACAGGATGGAGGAAATGGCCTCAAGCTCCTCCATGAGGAATTTGGAGAACACCGGGAGGAATTTCTCCATGGAAAGGATGGTCAGGAATCAAGAGGGGCTGCCCAGGGAGGTTTGGAGTGCCCATCCCTGGAGGTGCCCAAGGAAGGCCTGGAGGTGGCACGCAGAGCTCTGGGCTGGGGACAAGGTGGGCATTGGCCACAGGATGGACTCGATGACCTCAGAGGGCTTTTCCAGCCCAGCTGACCCTGTCATCCTGTGGCAAAGACACTCGTGCACAGAGAATCCCTTTCCCACCAACATCTGCTCAGTGGGAACTGTTCAAGGAGAGAACTTTGCTCCCAAAGCAACATCTCCCCTAAAACATCCATTTAAATAACAACAGCTCCTCACCAGCTCCCTGGGACCCCTTCCCTCCCACAGCAGACCCCTGCTCTGACACCGGGAAGATCTCAGATCTCTTTCACTCTTCAGAGCTGCACAGCTTTTGTTTGCTCCCCTTTCCTTTCCTGTGCAACAAGGAAATAGGGTCACATTTCAGAGAAACCCAGCCAGCGGTGGTTTGCGAATGCCAGAGCTCTCGCTGGATGCTGCGGCCTCTTCTTTCCCAAAACTGACACAACCCTCACTCCACAGAGATTCTTTTCCTTCTTTTTTCCCTTCCTGCTCCCCAGCTGCTGTAGGGAAGCCCCCAAAGCTTCTCGGCAGAGCAGGTAAGAGGCACTTTTTGTTCGCTGCTGTTGTTTGGGGTGGCGGGCGCATCATGGCTGCTTTGTTCCCTGCCTGGTGGCTTTCTGCAGCACCGGGGCGTTCAGAGGGGAGATCCTGTGAAATGTTGGTGTTGAGATTCCAGATTGATTCCTCATTCAACCTTGGTTTTCCTACTGATCACTCTATTGGAAAAAAATGCGGTTGAGTTGGGGCCATCACGTTGTTTTTGAAGCTGAGGGGGTTTAGATGGGTCAGAAGACAACGAGATGGTGGCTTGTGCTCCAGCACCCCTGGCCAGCCTTTCCCTTCCTTTTACCTCTGAACATGGCATCAAAACTCTGGAAGTTTCTCCTTACATTTCCTGTGAGCCTCGGTGGCAACGTGGGAAGGTTTAGGATCTCAGTGGCAACGTGAGGAGATTTACGATCTCAGTGGAACTGTGAGGAGATTTAGGATCTCATTGGAACAATGAGGAGATTTAGGATCTCAGTGTCAATGTGGAAAGGCTTGGGATCTCATTGGCAATGTGAAAAGATTCAGAATCTCAGTGATACTGTGGGAAGGTTTAGGATCCCAGTGGCAGTGTGAGAGATTTAGGATCTCAGTGGCAATGTGAGAAGGTTTAGGATCCCAGTGGAACTGTGAGGAGATTTAGGATCTTAGTGGAACTGTGAGGAGATTTAGGATCTTAGTGGCACTGTGGGAAGGCTTAGGATCCCAGTGGCAATGTGAGGGGATTTAGGATCTCAGAGGCAATGTGAGGGGATTTAGGATCTCAGAGGCAATGTGAGGGGATTTAGGATCTCACTGGCAATGTGAGGGGATTTAGGATCTCAGAGGCAATGCGGGAAGGTTTAGGGAACCTGGCACCTGCTGGACAATGCTCCAAACACTCCAGAAGAACTTCAGGGATTTTCTGCTGGCCATCATAGCAATAAACAGACTGGAATCCAGAGGCAAACTCACTTTTATTTCCTTGGGTTTCTTCGGCATCTCCTCTGTTGATACCCAGTGAGGACAGGCACAGTTCCAAGCACAGTCTGGGGTGGTAGGGAATAACCTGGGACAAAGGAAACTTGGGTTTGAACCTCAAAAAACCCTTCCCTATCCATTAGACTTGGAATAAACCCCACAGGAACACCAGGGAAAGCCATCCCAGGGAAGAACTGGAGGAGGGATCCGGCTCCTCGCTGGCAGGGGATGAACAAAATGGATCTTCCTGATTTATTTATGGTTCTGCTGGTTCCAATCCCTCACCCTCCTTTTTCCTCTTGGGAAGAGGGACCCAATTTTTCAATTGTCTGAAAAGTTTGCTTATGTTGCTGGGAATAGGATTTCCTAAACAAATGTGGCTGCTGCCACGGCAGGATTTAGAATTTGCACATATTAATGCACAACTTAAAAAGTTAATTCCCATTAGGGAAGAGGATTTCTTGGAAACTCCCAGATAACCAGGACAATTCATAGTCTCTGTGTAAAGCACCCAGCTCCATGAAAAGCAGAAATTCTGGGAATTCCCAGGTTCCCTCCATGCTCTAAACCCACCCAACCAAGCACAGAGAACTTGGCTTGAGCAGCCAAGGTCAGGAAGGACAAAGGTGTCGGTTAAGCCGAGCTTTTCCTCTCACAAACCCCAAGCAGGTGGGACTGGAGGCACAAAAACAGAGAGGCTGAAGGCAAAGAGTGGCACCGAAAGGATTTTTTTCACCTCTGACAACATTTGGGGTTGAGTTGGGTAACGAGCAGGGAGCAGCTCCTTGTGGGGCAAAGCAGGAAGTTCTGGAGGGTTGGAAATACTCAAAAATACAAATAATTGTTATCAGGTGATTGGAAGGCTGACGCTTTTTGTTTAGTGCTTGATTTCCTGGGAATCTCTGTGGATTCCTGGGGAGAATTAGGTGGTAACTGCATGTGGATGGGTTGGGAATTAAAGCCATGGAATCCCAGAATGGTTTGGGCTAAAAGGGACCTCAAAGCCCATCCAGTGCCACCCCTGCCATGGCAGGGACACCTCCCACTGTCCCAGGCTGCTCCCAGCCCTGTCCAGCCTGGCCTTGGGCACTGCCAGGGATGCAGGGGCAGCCCCAGCTGCTCTGGGCACCCTGGGCCAGGGCCTGCCCACCCTGCCAGGGAACAATTCCTGATTCCCAAGATCCCATCCAGCCCTGCCCTCTGGCACTGGGAGCCATTGCCTGGCTCCTGTCCCTGCAGGCCTTGTCCCCAGTCCCTCTGCAGCTCTCCTGGAGCCCCTTCAGGCCCTGCCAGGGGCTCTCAGGTGTCCCTGGAGCCTTCTCTTGTCCAGGTGAGCATCACCAATGTTTAATGCTGGCTAATATAATACAGACTGTAAGTACACACACCTAAAGCATAGACAGAGATACAATAAATACATTAATACAATAAATACATTTAATAAAATGAAATATAATAATAGAATATTTAATATCATTAAATATAGTCATAGATACAATAATACATTAATATTTAATAAAATGAAATATAATAATAGAATATTTAATATCATTAAATATAGTCATAGATACAATAAATACATTGATATTTATACAGAATGAAACATAGTAATAGAATATTTAATATCATTAAATATAGACATAGATACAATAAATACATTAATATTTATATAAATGAGACATAATAATAGAATATGTAATATCATTAAATATAGACATAGATACAACAAATGCATTAATATTTAATATAATGAAATATAGTAATAGAATATTTATTATAATTAAATATAAGCTTGAAGTGTAACCCTTGCTCTTAGTGCTTAGTGCAGGAATGTGCATTTTTAAACACAGCTTTGATCCCTGCATGTGCTGATTTGGCCTTGCAATATCCCAGAGGTGCCAGGAAAGGCTCTGCTGGGTGTGGAATTGAATGGGCACAGCCCAGAGAGAGCCCAGAGCATGGGACAGATCCCAGGGGGCCATGGGGACCATGGGCAGCTTCCACCAACTCCACACAGAGCCAGGAATCAAATTCCAGCCCCAGTGAGGGAGGCAGCAAGGATAAACCATGAACCAGTCTGAAATAACTCAATTTCCCCACATCTCATCCAAATCATTGCAACAAAACCCCTTTGCTGTTGTAATTAAAAATAAACAAAATGCCCTGGGCAGATCTAACCCTTTATTTCTGCCTCAGAAAATCTTGGCTCAGCTTTATACTTAGAAAATAAGGATCCCAAGCTGCCTGTGAGTGGACCATTTCCACACTCAGGGAATGTGGGAACAAATTCCATTGTCCCTCACAAATCAGTGCTCACATGCAGGGGTGTCCTGACCCCTCAGAGGTGATGTCCAACACTTTCACTTCCCAGCTGTCTTCATTTTCCTCCTCAGAATTTCCTCCTCAGAATTTCCTCTTCAGGAATTTCCTCTGGCCGCCCTCTAATCAAGCCCAGTTAGATTTTCTGTTTGCTGCCCAGAACACAGATTAATAAAGGAATGGTCTCTGTCTGCTTTGCAATAACATTCCAGCAATGCTCAGGCAAAGCTGGAGCTCCCAGTCCCATGGAGACCCTTCCAGAGCATCACCCACCACCAGGACATTCCACACGTGGGATTTTGGGCCTTCAGCTGGATCCTGCAGAATTCCTTTCCTTGTTGCACTTTCAATTTCAGCCTTACGTTCATCTTTCTTCTTTTAAGACTCCAACCAGAGCATCTGATGCTCAATAAACTTTCCTGCTCCTAAACTTCCTGCTGGCATGGAGCTCAGGGCAAGGCTCTGCCCCCCGAGGCTGCTGGGCACTGCCCAGGCTCCCCAGGGAATGGTGCCAAGGCTGCCACAGCTCCAGGAGCCTTTGGACACAGAATCACAGAATTCCAGAATCACTGGGCTGGAAGAGACCTCCAAGATCATCGAGTCCAACCCAGCCCCAGCACCTCAACTGAGCCCTGGCACCCAGTGCCACATCCAGGCTTTGTTAAACACACCCAGGGATGGGGACTCCACCACCTCCCCAGGCAGAACATTCCAGAACTTTATCACCCTTTCTGTAAAAAACTTTTTCCTAATACCCAACATAATATCCTAATTAGGTTTTTCCTAATATCCTACCTATAGGATAGGATCTCACCAACTTTCTAATATCCAACCTAGATTTTTTTCCTAATATCCAACCTGTATTTCCCTTGGCACAGTTGAGGCTGTGTGCTCTGGTTCTGTCAGTTCCTGGAGAAAGAGCCCAGCCCCAGCTGAGCACAGGCACCTTTCAGGAGCTGCAGAGAGCGATGAGGGCACCCCTGAGTCTCCTTTTCTCCAGGCTGAGCACCCCCAGCTCCCTCAGTTGTTCCTCACAGGGTTTGTGTTCCCAGCCCCTCACTGACAGAGCCCTCAGGGCTGCTCAGGGTGGGGTTTGGGGTGGCTGTGCAGGGGCAGGGGCTGGATTTGATCCCTGTGGGTCCCTCCCAGCTCAGGATACTCTGGGATGCTCAGAAACCCCTCTGTTGCAAGAGTTAAACCCCGAAGCAGAACCTTGAGCCTCCCAGTCCATCCACCTGGAGCTTTGGCAAGGCCTGGAGTGGATGGGGTGGAGGAAATGGGACACTCTGGATTCTGCCCAGGGCTGGGGTGGGCAGCACTGGGTGAGCAAAACTGCAGAGCAGGAATCACTGAGCAGAAAAAAGCAGCAAAATCATCAGCTCTGGGGTTATTTTTTCCACCAAGTACATCACGAGTACTCCAGCACCTGCAGAAAATAAGTGAAGTCTCCAAACCTCCTTTTATGACGATTTCACCAAGCCAGGCACTCTCTCCCAGCACTTCAGGGATGTTTCTGCATGTCAGGAATCAACTGGACAGGAAGCACAGGCAGAGTTGGAAGAGACCCCAGCCCCAGCATCTCTCAGTGATTGACTGCAACCCTGAGCTCAGATCTCACAGAAAACCCTTCTGCCTCCAAGGTGCCCAACACAGCCACACTTTGCCCAGGTTCTCTCTTATTCTGGCCTCAAAAACACCAGGGGCTGAGTATTTTAAACCTTAAAAAGGTTTAAAATTTTAACAGACTTAGAAAGTCTCTTACAAAACCAACTGATTTGTGCCTCTGAAAAGTTTCTAACACTCCCCCAGCCATAGCCTGTGAAGTCACTTAGATGTGACAGGCTGAGCCAGGGAAGAACAGATTATTCAGGTTTTTGGCTCTCCTGCTCTCCATCTCGCCAGAAAACTCCCAGTGTTGGTCTCTGAAGCTGAGTGAACCCTTCTAATTTCATTTTGGAAAGGTGCAGTCAGCACTGAGCACCCTGCAGCAGATCACACCCAAATCTGATGTTGAGATCTGCAGGGCAAGTGGAAAGTGCTGGGTTTTTTTTTTTCAGTGAAAATCACAACTTTTTTTCCTGTCAGATGTTTGTGCAGATCCAGCAGATGATCTGTGAACACATCCATGTCTGGTTTGCCCCTCAGTTTTTATCTGGGCTCCTGATCTTTCACGCACAGAGGCAGAGGTGGGAGCGCCCCCAGAAATAAAATATCACAGCCAATAAACTTTGTTTGATTAATGCAGTTCTAGGGGAGACTGAGCATTAACCAGTGGGAGAGCATCTCCCAGTTTCTGTGTCAGATGTTCAAGGTCCTGTTGTCACCCCCAGTACAGAGGGGGATGGATGGAGGAGGGTCCTACCAGAACCAAACTGGGCAAACTGGGCACGGACCCCAGAGCTGGGGCTGAGCTGGGAAAGCATCCAGAAAGTCCTGCAAATCCTGCAAATCCTGCTGATGGGTTTCTCTTGGAGACAGATTTTATGAGCTCTCAGAGAACCCATCACACCTGAGACAGCCCAGCTACCCCAATGGCATCAAATTAGCAGCATGGCTTCTGAGGTAGTGTTGGAAACAGAGAAAGGCTTAATGAAAAGCAAAATAACAAAGCTCTTACAGAGAAAAACTGAGCTAGGGGTGAGAGGTTCTTGCTCCTGCTAAAACACCCCACAAAAGCAATTATTTCCTTTATTCTCTTCTTTTCCTAGTGAATTACCCAGGTGGGACCTCTTGGCCTCTGTCCAGTGGACAGCCCCAGGTCGGAGGTGCAGTCCCAAACGTCCTATGAGGTGTCTTTGTACCAAACTGGGAGAGAAACTTGTGGGCTTTTTGCCTTTTTAAGCAGTTAAAGAATAATTTAGTCACTCTGTGAACAGGGCGCGCATTCCCACATCCTGTCCCAAGGAGCATTATTTGGATGTGGAGGCAGACAAGAGTGTGGAGAGAAAAACCCCACAGCCACAGCAGGGCAGGGTGAGGGATGCCAGAGGGATCAGGGGTGCTCAGTGCTGCCTGCACCTCCCCAAAATCCACTCCCATGGCTTAAACCAGGCCTTTCTGGGCACTCAGCTGGGCCCAAGCAGGGCAGGACAGGCCCAGCTCAGCTGCCATTCCCTGGCATGTGGAGGGATTTCCACCCTGGAAAGTGCTGAATAAAAGCTGCTGGCCCCGTGAAGAGGCTGTGGGGGAAATAACCCTGCTCTCAGTGCCCCAAAACACAGCCAGGAACATCCCCCGCAGCCGAGAGCGACCTCCAGCACCAATCCCCATCCTCTGAGCACAGGGAAATTGTGTCCAGTGAAATCTGTGCCCATGTCTTGGGTTTTTGTGGTTGGGATGACCCCTGAGGTATTAGAAAGTCTTTTTTTTCCTCAGCCTTACGACTGAAGAAGAAATTGAGATTTGTCGGTTTTCCTTTTCAAGGTTGTTTATTTGCTCTTATCTATTCCATTCTTTCTCTGAGCTGCTGAGATCTGTCCAGCAGGTCGGGTTGTGGCACACTGACCACCCTTGGGGTGGTGTTAGCTTTTTATACTAAGAACTATGTGTACTTTATTTACAATAGTTTTCCAATATCTATCACCTATGTCAGACAGTCTGTCTCTACTCTAAACCAATCTAAAAGTGTCACCATCACAGCAGAAGATGGAGGACAAGAAGAAGAAGAAGAAGGACAGGACATGCCCAGATTCCTCCATCTTGCCTCTTGAACCCCCATTCTAAATCCCCAAAATTCTACTTTTTCACCCTGTGAGAAATTAATTTTCATTCTACTCAAACTCTTGTGACTTCTAAATCTTCACACAAAGTTGTTAATTGTTTCTATGGGTTAAAATTGAAGGCACAGAGGAATGTCCTGGGTTCTGACATCCATGGGCTCCTCTTGTCCCCCAGGTCCAGTTTGAGGGGGAGCAGAACACGAGGGCCCCAAAGGTTTTCTGTGGGGCAGCATTTCCCTCTTCTGCTCCTTCTTGTGTCCTTTCCAAGAGGGAAATGCTGGGTTTTGCCTGCTCTGGGGTGTTCAGCTGCAAGGTCACCTCAGAGATATTTTTCCTGGGTGGAAAAGTGGAGGCAGAGTTAAATAGAGCCCATGTGGGAACAGCGTGAGCACGGGCAGTTATTGATTAATGCAACCTCCCCTTGAGAGCACAGGAAGGACAAACACCAGGAACTCACCAGACCATGGAGAATGAGTTGTTTTTGCACCTCAGTCCTGATCACTGAATTATAAAAATGTGCCAGAGAGTATTTACTGCTGTGCACAGGGAGGGTTTCACTCTCCTTTCACACAAAAAATGTCACAAAATCCTCCTGTGCTCGGTGGTTTTCAGTTTTCCACAAAAGACTGACAGAACCAGAAATCACATTGGCCCCAGAAAGAAACTGGAAGCAGGATTTTCCCTAATGGAACTCAGGATTGCAGGAATCAGCAATGGGAAAATCCTGTGAGCTCATAACTGGGGGTTCTTCCTGCCTGGGGAGGATTGTTCCCATTTCCTGATCCTGTGCTGAGGGCCTGCCAATGGCACTTCCAGGCTCCTCCTGCCCCACATCCTGATGAATCTTCTTGCTTGGAAATGTTTCTTGATACCCAGACTTCCTTTCCACTGATTAATTCCTTCTGCCTTATCCCTGTTCCATTTTATGAGCACATCCAAACCAGTTTTTCCTCTCTGAAGGAAACTTGTGCTCCTCAGACGCTTCTCCCTTGCTCTCAGATGTTCCCCCATCACTCTTGGCCAACAATTAATGTTTGTCTCCCTCCCCCAGGGCTGAGCCCATCAATCAGCCCAGCCAGGCCCTTCATCTCTTCCACTGCTCTTTCCTGAACTTGTCACATTTCCAACACTTTGAGGCTCAAATCATCCCCCAGAATAACTCATTTCAACCTCACCAACGTGCTGGGATCATGGGACTGAGCCCCAGGGGTGGTATTTATTTTATTCCTTAATTTTCAAACCGCAGGGAATGTTTAGGTCTGGTCTATGCAGTCTGAGCTCCTCGTGGTGTGTCTGAGGAGCAGTGAGGGCTCCTCCAGCCCTTCCTCACCTGGCAGCAGCTTTCACCCTCTGTGCCCACAGGAACATTCTGACTATAAAGATGAACCCAACACATTCATTTTGTGGTGTTGGGAGCTGCTGGTGGCCCCTTCACCTGAGATTTCAGACTGTGACTCACAGACAGCAGAGCCCCTGGCACTGCAGGCACAGAGAATTCACTTTGGTCTCTCAGCCAAATCCAGAGCTGCATATTTCTGTATTTTTTATATTTCTGTGTTTTTATATTTCTAACCTGCCCAAAGCCCCTCCAGCAGGGCTACAGGAGGTTATGTCCCTATTCCAGACACTCCTGGAGCACAGGAGCTGCTGTGCCCCACTGGAAGGTGAGGATGAAGCAGCTCCAACATCTGCTGCAGATGTTCAGAGGCCAAAGTGGTCTGGGGGAGCTGGAACTTCCACCTGGCTATTGTATCTGCAGGGAATGTCCTGATGAAGGCAGGAGTGATGAATCTGACTCCATATTCTCAGAAGGTTCATTTATTACTTGATAATACTATATTATATTAAAGAATTCTATATTATACTAAAAAATACTATATAGAATATGGAATACTAAGAATACAAAGAATACAATACTATTATATTATATTATATTATATTATATTATATTATATTATATTATACAAAAGAATACAGACAGGAAACTTACACAATGTTAAAAAGATAATAATGAAAATTTATGAATCTTTCCATAGTTCCTGACACAACTTGGCCCCAGTTGGCCAAAAAAGTCAAAACAACTCACACCAGAACCCAATGGAACAATCACCTGTGGGTAAACCATCTCCAAACACATTCCACATGAGCACAACACAGGAGAAGCCAATGAGATAAGAATTGTTTTCATTTTTCTCTGAGGTTTCTCAGCTCCCCAGGAGGAAAATCCTGGGCAAAGGGATTTTTTCAGAGAATGTGGATGCCACCCCCTTTCCAGTGGCCCTGGGCAGTTTTGGGGCAGCTCAGGGAAATTTTTGTGCTGTCCAAGCTGAGGTGACCAACGTGTGGCACTGACACAGCAGCAGCACAATGAGCTCAGTGCTGGTTTGGGTGGCAGCTGCTGGGTTTGGGATGGATAATGGGTGAATTCCTTATTCAGAGGGTGGGCAGGACCTGGCACAGGGTGCCCAGAGCAGCTGTGGCTGCCCCTGGATCCCTGGAAGTGTCCTAGGCCAAGCTGGACAGGGCTTGGAGCAGCCTGGGACAGTGGAAGGTTGTTGGATGATGCCCTTTTCTGACCTAGAGATTGGCCAACTGAGAGGCATTTTAAAAACTCAAAAAATTGTTTAAAAACCCCATAATTCAACAGAAGGTGTCCCTGCCATGGCAGGGATGGGATGGGATGGGATGGGATGGGATGGGATGGGATGGGATGGGATGGGATGGGATTTAAGGTCCTTCCCAACCCAAAGCATTCCAGGATTCCCTGAGCTCACAGCCCGGGAGGGCCAGACCCAGGGACAGCTCTGCTCCTGCAGAAATGGGATTAATGGTCCCTTTCAAGGTGGTTTTTGCTGTGTGTGAGCAGCTGCCTTGGTTCTAGACAGTTTTTAAGAGCTGGACATTCTAAAATGACTCCCATTAAAATTTTAACCCATTCCTTTAAGGTCCCTCCAACCCAAAGCATTCCATGGTTCTGTGACCCCCTGTTCCAATCCTCCTCTCCAGGAGGGACCTGTGAGGGTGGCTCCAGTGGAGAACTGCGAACCAGAAATGCCACAAAGTTCCACATCTGCACAGAGATGCTGCCCAGAGTGAGAATT
Source organism: Agelaius phoeniceus (assembly GCF_051311805.1). NCBI lineage: Eukaryota > Metazoa > Chordata > Aves > Passeriformes > Icteridae > Agelaius > Agelaius phoeniceus. The sequence goes on from NC_135293.1 coordinate 3,941,139, forward strand.
CCTTAAAAACCCACCTTGGGATGCAGAGAGAGGAGAAGGGAGGTGGTTTTGGGCAGGACCATCCATGTCTGGCAGCACCCAGAGCCAGAGCAGAGGCTGTGCTCAGCAGGGAGGTGTCACTCAGGGGGACACAACAACCATTTCAAAGTATAAGTAAATTACTTATACTTGGAAGTAAATTGGAAGTAAATTAAAGAAGAATTGGATAAGAATTAAAATTAAATTTTAGCAAATTTAAGTAAACTTAAATGAAGGCAGAGTTACTGAAGGAAGGAAACCCAGGCATGCTGATAACTTCACACATGTATCACCTTTATTTTCAAACAGCAGAGGCAAGGCAAGAGCACAGCTGTTCATGCACCAAAGCCACTGTCACTTGTGGTTGGAAATCGAGCTGTGAGCCCCTGCAGCACCTGAAGCAGGGAGAGGGGTAGGGGAGAGAAGGATCTGGTGCTCAGGGCAGTTTAAAACCTGCTCAGCACCTTCAGGAGGACCCAAACCAGTGCAGGTCGGGGTAAATTTATTTTCAATGCTCTCAAAGCCCTCTGTGCCCCCTCTCCTACACCCTGCTCAAGGCTGTGCTACCTGCAGGAGTAAGGAAGTAGTAAAGGAATGGGCTCAGCCACAATTCCCTCACATAAATATCTCATTTAATCTTCCTGCAGTCTGACACTCCCCAAATCCTCTGCCCTGGCAGGATCAATCTCCACGCCCCTGATGTTGTGTATAAGTTGTAATTTCAGCAAAAGGTGAATGCAGGGAGGCCAGGGAGAAGCAAAGGAAAAACCAGAGTCCTTCTCCTCCAACTTGTGCACAAACTGCTGCAGTTTCCTGCTCGATCCCAAAGCCAGAGGAGCTGCAGCATTTCTGACTGCTCTCCATTTGTTGTCAACACCTTGGTGGCAGGGACAAGCTCTGTGCTCCTGCAGCCCCAGGACAAAGCTCCTGGCATCATTTGCTGAGAGCCAGGGCTGAGCTCTCAGCCCACAGGAGCACAGGGGGATGCCAGGCAGGAAAGGGGGGGTTCTGCAAGGGCCTAAATGAGGGGTGTGGGACTCCAGGCTGCTCTCCAAAATGCAGTTTATTGTATCCAAGAGTTACAGCAGTCCAGGATCATGGGTGACAGAGCTGCACCCACAGCTGTGAGCTCCAGCTGCAGGCAGGCCTGGAGACCCTCATCCCTCATTCAGGCTCTTACCAGTCCCTCTTATTAATGGTGCTGCACGTTGGGCGCCACTTGAGAGCCAAAATGAGGGATGTGGGACTCCAGGCTGCTCTCCAAAATGCAGTTTATTGTATCTAAGATGTTCCAGCAGCCCAGGGTGGTGGGTGACAGAGCTGTGCCCACAGCTGTGAGCTCCAGCTGCAGGCAGGCCTGGAGACCCTTTGGTTTTGGTTCCATTGCATTATAGACTTTTCTTTTGGTTACAATGCATTATAGACTTTGCTGAGCATCTTAATACAGCAGAACCAATCTATACCTTAACTATTATCTATAGCCTATCATAACTACTATAATTACCATATTCATGTTACTGTTCTCCAATCACTAAAAGTCAGTACATTACAGTTTAAGCTAGAAGCTGTTTTTCAGTTTTCTTGCAGTGGAAAATTCTGAGACCTTTTTTCTACTTGCAACGTTGCTGACTTGTTTGCCTGTGCTGTCTTTCTGCTTGGTAAAAACATCTTCTTGTTTGGGGTGGGTTTATCCTTTGCTCTAAGCCATAAAAACCCCTTCTAACTAACGCACCCTTTTCCTCCTTGGTTATCCAGTCAGACTGGCTCAGCAATTCTTTTCTTCTAGATCAAAACTTTCATCTCTATTCCTTCACCAGACTCAACATTTAAAAATCTTTCTGCTAAGCACACATATCTGTGAGACTTTCTTATCAAACTTTCATCCGTCCCAACAGGGTTGTGTTTAACTCTGTGCCCCAGCCCCTCATTAAAAACTGTTCAGGATCAATGGCTCTGGAGCCAGGAGTGTTTCCAGTGGCCCCACAAAGGCTCGGCAGGGTGTTTGTGTTTTCACAGCTCAGTCCACAGCCAGCAGAGGAGGCCAGGCTGCCTGAGGACAGCACAGTGACATGGTTTTACACAGAAATGTCCCAGCAGTGCCACCCTGGGCCCAGCATCCTCCTGCTCTCTCCTGTTCCAGGGGGAAGCTGCTCACCAGGGACATTTGGCCTGGGAGAAGATGCTTCCACAAACCAGGGGCAGCTCCAAGAAGGGTTTCTGTCCCTGCTCTAACCACTTGGAGTCTTGGGCAGCACAAGGGCTGAGCCAGGGCTGAGCCCAAGATGAACCAAAATGGTCCCAAAATGCACGACCAGGCACGGGGTCTCTCATTTTTATATTTCTGCTCCATTTGCATATTGAAGTTCATTGTCCAATTCCAGCCCCAGCCCATCTAGTCCCATCCTTCTTGTTTTTCTCTCTTCAGCCCACGTTGTTTGTGCTCTTGGGGCTGAGATTTGGATCATTTGTCCTTGGTCCCCAGCTGGAGCAGGAATTGTTTTGTCTCCCTGCTCTGTGCACAGAGCTCACCTTCCCCTCATGTGAAGCCCAGACCAACAGACTAAAGCAGCCCAGAATGTGAAAAATATAAAAGCCAAACCTGAGACATCACCCTCATCTGGTGGCTGTGACCTCACAGCAATTCCTATCCCAGCCCCTGTGGGGAGGCACCTGAGAAAACCCAGAGGAAGCAGAGTGACACCAAAAAGAAGCTTTGTGGGAACAAAGAAATTGCTTTCTGGGAACCTAAACCCTCCTTTCTGCAGTGCCAGCCGTTAGAGAAGCCCAGCCTGAAGGGAGCAGGCACAGAGGTGTCCCCAGCAGCCCCAGGGCAGGTGGCCCTGTCCCTCTCCTGCAGCAAATTGCTTCCTCCTGTTAACAAATAACCCTGTGCAGGACCAGGAGAGCCCAGGCCTTTGGGGCTATCTGAGGGCACCAGACCTGCCTGGCTGGGATCTTCCACAGGTCCCTCATGGGGAGGAAGGTTGGAACAGGGAGTCACAGAACCATGGAATGGTTTGGCTTGGAGGGACTTGAAAGGAATGGGTTAAAATGATAAGGGAAATAATTTTAGAATGTCCAGCTCTTAAAACCGTCTATATTATATTACATTATACTATATAACATTACATTACATTCTCACAAGCACTTGAACAGGACCATCCCCTGTCCTTTGGAGCTCCACTAACACTGGGATGGGTGTCTGGAAAGGATTTAAGAAAGGGGTAGAGGCACATGAGGCCTCTGGAAAGGATTTAGAAGGGGATAGAGGGACATGAGGTGTCTGAAAAAGGATTTAGAAAGGGATAGAGGGACATGAGGTGTCTGAAAAAGGATTTAGAAAGGGATAGAGGGACATGAGGTGTCTGAAAAAGGATTTATGAGGGGGTAGAGGGACACTGAGCTCCCCAGGACCAGCTTTTCCCTGCTCCTGTCACTGCCAGGAGCCTTCCCTCATTGTCAGGTCCTTCCACGGGCCTTGCCAGTGCTGTGGAATTCAATATTTTTCCTCCTGAAGAGGACTGGGGATCGTCCCTGGGTCCAAATGGCTCCCACATTTCACTTCAGAGGGGGAGGAGGACATCAGGGAGGATTTCTCCACGGGAAAGGTGTCAAGCACTGGAACAGGCTGCCCTGGGAAGCAGTGAAACACCTTGGAGGTGCTCAATGAACAACTGGGCATGGCACTCAGAGCTGGGCTTTGGGTCAAAGGTTCGAGGTCTTTTCCACCCTTGGTGATTTTTTCTGGAGCTTTTCTGCATCAGGCAGCGCTGGGTGTGAAAAACGCCAATCACTTGTTTTTAAAATTTTAAAAGTTTAATAGTAATAAAATGGTTATAAAAATAGGAATACAATTAGAGTAATAATCATTTGGACAAATTGAATTAGGACAATATGAGACAATAAAGACAAAGAGTTATGGACAGTCTGGGTACCTTTTTCTGGGCAGCACAAGCCCGGAAAAGGACACAGTTAACAGAGGATTAACCCTTAAAAACAATAACCTGTTGCATATTCATACACTTCATACATGATGCATAAATTCCATTCAAACACAGGATTCTCTCTGGTCATCATCAACTTCTTCCTTCTAATCCTGACAGTGCCTTCAAGGCAGGAAGAAGTTCATTTCTTCTGATAATGGAGCAATAAATTCTCTTTCTCTGAAAGATTCAGGTGTCCTGGGACTGCTCTCTGGAGCAAGTGCCTCATTCCTTTCTTAAAAAAATCCCACTAACATAGTTCTTATTTTAACTACAAAATAAATAACTACAAAAGTTACCTTTTAATTACAAGACTACATTTATTACTAAAATGTTAATACAGCACTACTAATCAATACATCAAAATACATATGGTAAATATCTGCATAGAGCCATACAATGTGCACTTTTCACACTGGGGCACTGAGGACTCAGCTTGTTCAAGGGCAGCAAGAGCAGACCAGGTCCTCGGTGGGAATCAGGGAGGTTTTCCCTGCAGATTTACCGTAAACTCACCCATTTCAGGCAGCTGTGAGTCAGTGAGCTCCCTGAGCAGGGGAGCAGATCGTTATCTGCACCCAGCCCGTGTTTGTGAGCACAAACACAGACAGGCTCTCACAAACTCCCACACAGCTCAAGTGTTCATCAAGAGCTGAGCAGCTTTGGCTTTAATTAGCAGCCAGCAGGGAGGGCAGAACGGCAGCTCCAGCCAGGAATGTGAGTGCTCCTAAAGGTTGGGAAGAGCTGCCATGGAGTGCATAAATAATTAAACTTTAGTAATTAGTAGAATGCAGCCAGGTCAAGGCAAAGTGAAGTTTTTCAGGTTTTTTTTCTTTGAACTAAGGAACATTGCATTGAATCAAAGTTATTTCAAGTTGAATCAAAGTTGTTTCAATTTAAATCAAAATTATTGCAAGTTTTCTGTTTAAGATTTTAAACAATCTTATTTTTTTAAGATTAAAATTTTTAAGATTTAAAAAGCAAACAAAACCCCCAAGAATCCTCCCGGAATCAGCTCCTCAGTTCCTCCTCTTACACAGCCCCAACCAGTCCTGGGATGAACAATCTGCAAAAGCAACTTGGACACTGAAGGTGTCTTCCAGCCTCTTTCTTGTCTTCGACCACCAGTCAGAAACAAGAGAATGAAATGCAGGGAAGGGCTGGGGACAGGCAGGAGGTCCCTGGCTGTGCCATCACCTCTGCAGCAAACAGCACCAGAACAAAGTGTATTTATTCTGGCATTAAATGCAGGTGGGTCCAGGTGAGGCACCGCCAGAAGCAGCTTTGTGGCCATTTGGCATCAGGAGGGGACAAGGAGGCAGCAGAGCCCGGGGGAGCTCAGGGCAGAGCTGGTGCCCCACACCACACCTGTGGTGCTGCTGCAGGATGGGCAATCCCAAACCTGGGCTGTCCCCTGTCCATCAGGAATGACCCCAGAGCAATCCCAAACCTGGGCTGTCCCTTGTCCATCAGGAATGACCCTGGAGCAATCCCAAACACGGGCTGTTCCCCATCCATTGGGAATGACCCCAGAGCAATCCCAAACCCGGGCTGTCCCCCTGCCCATCAGCAATCCCAAACCCAGGCTGAGGTGGGCTGTCCATCAGGATCCCACTCCGGAGCAATCCCAAACCTGGTCCATCCCCGTGCCCATCAGCAATCCCAAACCCTGGGCTGTTCCCTGTCCATCAGGAATGACCCCAGAGCAATTCCAAACCTGGGCTGTTCCCCATCCATTGAGAATGACCCCAGAGCAATTCCAAACCTGGGCTGTTCCCCATCCATTGGGAATGACCCCAGGACAATCCCAAATCCACCCGGTCCCCCTGCCCATCAGAAATGACCCCAGAGCAATCCCAAACCCAGACTGGTCCCCCCACATCCATTGGGAATGACCCCAGAGCAATCCCAAACCCAGGCTGTCCCCCTGCCCATCAGCAATCCCAAACCCAGGCTGAGGTGGGCTGTCCACCAGGATCCCACTCTGGAGCAATCCCAAACCTGGGCTGTTCCCCTGTCCATCAGGAATGACCCCAGAACAATCCCAAATCCACCCTGTCCCCTGTCCATCAGCAATCCCAAACCTGGTCCATCCCCGTGCCCATCAGAAGCCTCTCCACACGACACCCAAGCCCTGAGGAGCAGCAGAAGGAACCCCTGGAGCAGTTCAGAGCCCCCAGGCCCCATCCCAGGCTGAATTCCTCTCTCAGCCATCCCCAGGCACATTTTCCTGGCACTTCCCAGTTAAACTCCATTTAGGGATTTGTTAAAACCACCCCACACTGGCAACACAAACCATCCCCAAAGAACAGAAGCCCCCCAGACCCCCCCTTTTCCCTCTCCAGGCTTGTTCCCCATCACAATTCCCATCCTTCAGCCCTTCCCCACCTGCTCCCCCCCAGACTGTCCCAGCCACCCCATTGTGGCTGCGTTAGCTGGGATTATTTGTAGTGTGTGGGATCATTGCTGCCAGGACAAGGAGACACAAAACATGGTCCTAACAGGATGCTGAACCTTCCAGTGCTGCCTCCAGTTTCACCAGTATAACCCCCTGCTCTCAGGAACTGGTCTGGATTTGCATCAAGTGCTGTTCTGGGAAATTATAAAATCAAACCAGTTCCTGTTGGTTCTTGTCTGATATGAGTAAAAACGAGTGGCCAGCTATAAATAGATGTGATTGAGTGACATCTCCAGGGCTTCCTGCCTGCCTTTCCTGTGTTGTGGGGCACAGACCCGACTCATTTCATGTGGGAGTTGTTTTTTTGGGTGCATCTTCACATCATCACAGCAACTTGCCAACGTGGCCATCACCAGAGGAAGCCCTGGGCTTCCAGCCCTGCCTGGAGAAAAGGAGACTCAGGGGTGCCCTCATCACTCTCTGCAGCTCCTGCAAGGTGCCTGTGCCCAGCTGGGGCTGGGCTCTTTCTCCAGGAACTGACAGAACCAGAGCACACAGCCTCAAGCTGCACCAAGGGAAATACAGGTTGGATAATAGGAAAAAAATGTAGGTTGGACATTAGGAAAAAATATAGGTTGGATATTAGGAAAAAAATATAGATTGGATATTAGGAAGTTGGTGAGATCCTATCCTATAGGCAGGATATTAGGAAAAACCTAATTAGGATATTAGGAAAAAAAAATACAGGTTGGATATTAGGAAAGATTTATCATTCTTTCAGTTTTTCACAGAAAGAGTGATAAAGCTCTGGAATGGTTGCCCAGGGAGGTGGTGGAGTCCCCATCCCTGGGTGTGTTTAACAAAGCCTGGATGTGGCACTGGGTGCCAGGGCTCAGTTGAGGTGCTGGGGCTGGGTTGGACTCGATGATCTTGGAGGTCTCTTCCAACCCAGTGATTCTGGAATTCTGTGAATTCTGTGAATTCTGTGAATTCTGTACCCAACCTGTGGGATCACCCAAACCCAAGGGAACACCCAGCACCTGCAGCCCCAGGGACACAGATGAAACTGGAAAAATGAATAATAATTGAATATGAATAATGGTGGAAGGTCCCTTGCAGGTTCTTTCAGGTGCTGGTCCATGAAACTGGTTCTCATTTTTGGCTGCATTTGGCAGCGTGGGAGAACAAAGTTGAAGGTGATTTGTGCAGGTCTGTTGAGGTTGGTCAGGGTTGCTCAGGTCCATGCAGAGCTGGTGCCAAGGAACAGAGTTTGGAAGAAGAATTAGGGGAGACCCTGAGCTGGTGTGTGGGCAATAAAACCAGCCAGGACAAATATTTAAAAGCAACAGCTTTAGAGGGAATATAAATCTTCCTGTTCCAATGTGTTCTCAGGCTTCAGGGGGTGACTTTCCCTCATGTCTCAGGACTGGGAAGGTTTTACTCAGCAGAGTAATTTCCTACCAGGGTTGATCTGTGGCAGCAAGGCTTAGGTGGCACTGCCTGACCCAACCTCTGAGCCCTGGGTCCCTCTCCCATCTCTGTGAGGGTTTCTTCACTCCCAGCTCTGTGTTTGGTGAGAGAAAACATCCTGTTTATAACAGAGCACCCTGTGTGGGCAGCTGGAAATTCTGTGAGGGCTCACATCATCAATAACTTTTGCCCTCTCACTTTCACCTGGCTGAGCTGCTGACACAGGTGCTCCACTTGCTGTGATGTTCTGCTCCTGGACTTTCCAGAGAAGGGATTCAGCAGGTTTGGGTGCAGATGTCATGGCTGTTTTTCCCAGTGCAAAGCAGCAGCTCACACAGGAGGCCACTGACGTCCCTCTGCCCACTCAGTATTTCCTGTTCCTCAAGAACATGACTCATGAACCCGATTGCAGCTAAACCCAAGAGCTGCAGTCCTCACTGCTCATCTCCTCCAGCCCATTTTCCTGGAGTTATCCTCCTGGGAGCAGGCTGAGCTCAGGCAGAGCTGGCAGCCAGCTGGTCTCAGGAGCTGAACCTGGGGAACCAGCTCTGGGAACCAGTCTGGGCTTTGATGTCTGGAGGCACCACAGGATTAGGATGCTTGGCTTTGGTCCCAAGCACCAACTCCAGTTTGGGTTTGAGCCTCAGGGGGTTCCCTTTCATCTCCACGTTCCAGACTGGCAGCTGTGCCAAGACCCCCACTTTGCTCCATTTGGTGAATTTGGTGACAGGGCCTTCACAATTTGGGCTGATTTGAGCTGTGCCTGGGATGGTTTCTGCTGGTCTCTCACCCTGGCTGTGAACCACTGACGCTTCCTGTTGTGGTTTCCTGCCTCAGCTGAGACACCTCCTCTCTGCTCCCCCTTCCTGTTCTCATCAGGGCCATTTCAGAGCTTCGTGGGGACAACAAATAGGTAGAGGAGGCTCTGGTGGCCATAAATCCAGCTCCTGGCAGCCCTTTGCTGCTGAGGGCTGAGCAGAGCAGGGTGCATGGGCAGAATGGTTCCTCCTGAGCCCTTCCCACACAGAGATCCAGCCAAGCCCTCCCCAGCTCCAGAGATGCCAGGGGATGGCAGGAGGGCCCTGTGCTGCTGGGAGGGATGAACCAGGCTGGCATGAGCCAGAGCAGGGCTGACCACATGCCCAGGCACAGCTCTGGGCACTGCCTGGGAGCAGAGACCACAGCAGTGGGCTCAGCCCATGGGGAAACAACTTCTCCCACCATGGCCAGAAGAGTAAAATTGGGAACAATTAGGGCAAACACCCAACGTGCTGCTCCAAAATCTGATGTTTCTTTGCTCCTTACATGAGTGACGTGTTTGCAGGGGGCGCAGGTGGAGAAAATCTCTCCGATCTTTTTGGGGTCATCGTCTGCGCAGGAGCAACCCCAAAGTTCAGGCTCCAGGGAACAAATGAGACCCTTTGGTCATGATAATGTTTCCACTGATCACAGCAAACTGGGCTCTGTCAACACCCTCTGGGTGGGATTTTAGGTGATTCAAGATAGAGATACAAGCCCTGTACAGAGACAAGCCCTAAAGCTCTTCGGCACCAGGGGCTCTGCAGGAACTTGGTCAACGAAGGGCCCTCTCTGCCAAAGGGATTGGAGCATCAGGAACCAGCCAGAGCCAGGTATTGTAGGGAAAAATTCCACAGATTGTTTAAAAAACAATTCAAGGAAGGTTTCTTCTTGTTTCTGCTGACTGATGGTTGATGTCTACCCAGAAGCACTTGGGTTTCTCTCCTTTCGCTGTGCTTGGTGCAGTTGTTTATCTAAATGTTGTTTTAGACGTTTCATATCCATCTCATGTTTTAATCTCAATGCATTTAAGGTTTTGGCCTTCTAGACCTTCATGGCAAAACTCATTTATTCTGAGAGGCCAAAGAATTTCCTTTTATTGTGAGCAGGGCTGGAGAGAAAATGGTAGGAAGTCAAGGCTAAAAACATCAGGATGGATTTAAGGAGCACATTTTTAATAGTGAAGGTAATCAAGGACTGGAGGAACTCACTGTAGGATTTGGGGCATTTTCTTTTGCTTGGGATCTTTAAATCAGGTTCAGATGGTTTCTCTATTCCTTGGCATCTATAAATCAAGATCAAGTGGATTCTCTGTTGCTTGGGATCTTTAAGTCAAGATGAGGTGGATTTTTATTTACACTTCCCAGCTCCAGTAAGGGCAGAATAGAGGAATGTGGGATGCTGTGAGTTTGAAATGACCCCACAGAAAGCCAGCAGGAGAACCTCTAGACAGGGAAGTCTGAACCCCAATTAAAACATTTTGCAAAATGATGCTTCAGGGACCAATTTTCCCTGCCAGGCCGGGCCCCAGCAGTGGGTTGTCACAGCAGGTATTGCTCAGAAGTGTCTTGAAAAAAATCACCTTGGGGGCACAGCACATCTGTGCTCAATGCTGAGGGATTTCAGGTCCTCTGTGATCCGGGTGATGCAGAAAGAGAGACGGGGTCTTGGTATGAGAGAGCCTTTATTGAGCTCCTTCCTCAAAAGGATCCAGGGACAAAGAAACACTCCATTGGTGAAAGCAGGGGTTTATATAGGGCTCTCAAGGGGTGGGACAGAGCACCAGGGCCAGTGGGGTGAGGGCACTGGGGTGGAGCAAGTGCAAAGGGCCAATGGGATACATTGAATCTGCATATCACAGCAAGGCACAATGGGAGAAGCCTTTTGGTTGTAGGAGTGTCGTGGGGTCGGAGTGGTTGGGATGGACAAAGATGAGAGATCTCTGAAGCCAGGTCATGGAATTTGGGGTTTATTGCAAAGGGCCTGGGTGCAGGGCCCTGCTGGGAGCTGCCAGGCACAGCTCAGAGCAGGACTGAGAGAAGAGAGGGGAGAGAGGATGAGAGGGTAAGAGAGGCAAGACTGTGAGAGTAAAAGGGGTAAGAGCTAAGAGGGCGAAGTTCCCGTTACAATACAATAAATCTTCTTCTGTGTTGAATATTCTAATTCTCACTAACCAATCTAGTACAAGATACAAATCCTGTAGCATTTCCATACAGCCTATAAGAATCATTACATTACCATACTGTGTTACATTTTAAACCCTAAAAACTCCTCTTTGGGCCCTTCTGCCAGGCTGGCAGGGTCTGCTCTGACCCTTGGAGCTGTCTGCAGGCAGAGGGTGTTGTTCCATCAAAAGGGGATCACCTTCAGCTGGCCATGCCATTGTTTTCCCGTTGTTCAGTAACTGAGGGATCTCAAAGCTTGCTTTCATTTCAATCTCGCTTATAGTTTCTATATTCTCAAAATCTTTTGCCAGACAATCATATTTATAAGGCTTTCCTGTTTCATCTTCCCCAACATTTGCTTATAACTTGAAGGCTTTTCCCTCCAGGGGAGTGCTGTCACCTTCCTCCCTGCTGGCCCAGCAGCCTCCACAGCGCGTGATCCATCGAGCGGAGGGGGAGATGCCGGACGCCGCCGCCCACCTGCCCTTCTACTACGGCAGCATCGCACGCTCGGAGGCCGAGGAGCACCTGAAGCTGGGCGGGATGGCGGACGGGCTGTTCCTGCTGCGGCAGTGCCTGCGCAGCCTGGGCGGCTACGTGCTCTCCATGGTGCGTGTGACCGTGTTCACAGGGGCTCTTGGGTGAGGGAAGAGAGGAGGATCTGACTCCATGTTTCAGAAGGCTTGATTTATTATTTTATGATATATATTACATTAAAACTATACTAAAAGAATAGAGGAAAGGATTTCATCAGAAGGCTGGCTAAGAATAGGATAGCAAGGAATGATAACAAAGGTTTGTGGCTCGGGTCTCTGTCTGAGCCAGCTGGGCTGTGATTGGCCATTAATTAGAAACAACCACATGAGACCAATCCCAGATGCACCTGTTGCATTCCACAGCAGCAGATAACCATTGTTGACATTTTGTTCCTGAGGCCTCTCAGCTTCTCAAGAGGAAAAAATCCTAAGGAAAGGATTTTCCATCAAAGATGTCTGTGACAGGTGTGTGACCTGCAGTTCTACCACTACCCCATCGAGCGCCAGCTCAACGGCACCTACGCCATCCTGGGGGGCAAGGCGCACTGCGGCCCCGAGGAGCTCTGCGAGTTCTACTCCAAGGACGCTGATGGGCTCTGCTGCCCCCTGCGCAAGCCCTGCAACCGCCCCAGCGGGGTGGAGCCCCAGCCCGGTGTCTTTGACAGCATGAGGGACAACATGGTGCGGGAATACGTGCGGCAGACCTGGAAACTGGAGGTACTGGGGCTTTCCAGGGGAGGGGTGGTGTGGATTCTTTGGTTTTGTTTTGTTTTTCTTTTTTTTGCTTTTCTTTTTTTTTTGGTTCTCTTGCATTTTGCCAGGGTCAGGATTAATTGCGCAAGATGGTGTTTCTTGTTTATCAGTTCTTATCTATGTCACAGTCCCACAAACCCTGAGTTCTACAGTTTCACTCTAACAAACTAAAAAATGGAGCCCCATCTCTCTCTCTACAAGGCCTTCTAAAGATAAACTGTCCAATTAAGAAATGACACTTAAATTGTTTTTACTTTTAACCAATAACCAACTACCCATGCCCACAATGTGGACTTTTTTATCCAATTACACAAAACCACCCAAACCCATGGAGAAGAAGGTGGAGAAGAAGAACCAGGCTCCACCCCAAAACCTCCATCTTGCTTTATATATATTACTGTATTCTAAAACCTTAAACTCTAAGTTTCCCATCCTGTGATATCACATACTTCTATTCAATCTCCACTCCCACAATCCCAGCTCTGTCATTCCATTTTGGAAGCTTCTCCACGGCCTCAGGTCAGATCCAGTGTTCTCTTGGGGGTCAGTGCCTGGCAGCACAGAAAGTCTGAAATTCTCAGCAGCCAGGGCTCCAACAGGGTGGGAAGCTGTGATGCCTTTGGTGCTGTTGTGTCCCATTTGCAGCACAGCAGAGTAAGGTTCCTCTCCTTGGAGGGTGCTGGCACTGTGAGGGGTCTGAATCCTGCTCTTTCCCAGTTTCTTCTCCACACGCTGGTCTAAACATCTTCCCAAGCCTTCAGACCCATCCTTGGAACAGCAGGAGCTCACTTAGCAGGCCTTTCCCCAGGTGTCCTTCTCCTCTGCAGCCCATGGGATGCTCCCTGACTTAGACCAGAGCTCTGATCCCAAAAGCCAACCACCCATCCCAAAAGCCAACCACCCATCCCAAAGCCCAACAAACCCATCCCAAAGCACAACAAACCTGTCCCAAACCCCAACAAACCCATCCCAGATCTAAACAAACCCATCCCAAACCCGAACAAACCTGTCCCAGAACTAAACCAACTCATGCCAAGACCCAATGACCCATCCCAAACCCCAACAAACCCATCCCAAACCCCAACAAACCATCCCAAACCCCAACAAACCATCCCAAACCCCAACAAACCCATCCCAAACCCCAACAAACCCATCCCAGAACTAAACAAACCCATCCCAGAACTAAACAAACCCATCCCAAAACCCAACCACAGAGCTCCAGAGACACATAAAGACATGACTCCCATGCCATGGATGTGTCCCTGGCGCTGCTGGCAGCAGATTCTCCATCCCAATCCTGGGATTGGCTCAGTTGGTCAGAGCATGGTGCTAATAATGCCAAGGTTTTGGGTTCCATCTCCATATGGGCCCATTTACTTAATAACTAGACTTGATGATCCTTGTAGGTCCCTTCCAACTCAGAATATTCTGTGATATCTGGGAGCATCTCTCCATATGTGAGGTGCCTATGCCTCCAAACATTGTGCTGAAGATGAAATGAAACCAGACTTAGACTTTTGCTCTGGTCTTTTGCACTATTTGGAGTAGAATTTTTGCCTCTCTGGAGGGTTATTTTTTTTTTGCCACTGAAGATTTTACCCATGAAACCAAGGCAAGGGGTGCTGGATCAGGTCTGTGAATTATTTAGATTTAAAAATAGCCACAAACAAATTCCTGCATTTTATTGCTGGAATATCTACAATATAAAAAATCATATAAATCAAAACTCTGAATGGTCCCACTGGCAGCCATGAACTTCATTTCTTTCTGCCTGCTGCTACCTTGGCTCCTCAAACATTTCCAGGGGTTATTTTGCTGTTTCCTTGGAAGGGGCTGCCCAGGGAGGTTTGGAGTCCCCATCCCTGGAGGTGTCCAAGGAAGGCCTGGATCTGGCACTCAGTGCTCTGGGCTGGAGACAAACTGGGGATGGGGCACAGCTTGGCCTCGATTACCTTGGAGGTTTTTCCAACCTAAATCATTCTGGGATTTTATATTTTCTTTTAAGTCCTCAAAGAAACATGGCTCAGGCAGTGCCCTTATGGAGCCTTTCTATAGAAGCTTCCTGAATTTGGCCTATTTACACCAAATGTGTTTGACAGAATGAGGTATTTTTTTAGGGTGAACGAGCTGTTCTGTAGGGTTTCTATAGCCGATTGAGGTGTTCTGTGCTAAAATGAGGTATTTTGTTGCAGAATTCTCTCCCAGAACCGGGGATGCTGTAGGGTTTCCCCCAGAGCAGATGGGTGGCCACCTGCAGATAGCACAAAGGACATCGCCACCTCCTGGCAAAGGGACAGGAACGGTTTGACACCGGCGTGAGCCCGGGGAAAGGAGCTCAGGGTCCCTCCCCTGTGACTGCCAGAGTGCACCGACCTTGCCAAGTCCTGTGGGTGGTGGGCAGCCAGGAGGGCAGGGGCACCAGAAAGGTTGTGCTCTCAAGAAAATCAAGGAAAGGTGGAATATCCTGAGCTGGAAGAGACCCAAAAGATCATCCAGTGCAGCCCCTGTCCCTGCACAGCCACCCCAAACCCCACCCTGAGCAGCCCTGAGGGCTCTGTCAGTGAGGGGCTGGGAGCACAAACCCTGTGAGGAACAACTGAGGGAGCTGGGGGTGCTCAGCCTGGAGAAAAGGAGACTCAGGGGTGCCCTCATCGCTCTCTGCAGCTCCTGAAAGGTGCCTGTGCTCAGCTGGGGCTGGGCTCTTAACCCTAACCCTCCAGGAACTGACAGAACCAGAGCACACAGCCTCAACTGTGCCAAGGGAAATACAGGTTGGATATCAGGAAAAAGTTTTTTACAGAAAGGGTGATAAAGTTCTGCAATGGCTGCCTGGGGAGGTGGTGGAGTCCCCATCCCTGGGTGTGTTTAACAAAGCCTGGATGTGGCACTGGGTGCCAGGGTTCAGTTGAGGTGCTGGGGCTGGGCTGGACTCGATGGTCTTGGAGGTCTCTTCCAACCCAGTGATTCTGTGATTCTGTGAATTCTGTGTCCAAAGGCTCCTGGAGCTGTGGCAGCCTTGGGGCCATTCCCTGGGGAGCCTGGGCAGTGCCCAGCAGCCTCGGGGGGAAGAACCTTGCCCTGAGCTCCATGCCAAGGCCTGGCCCAGCTCCAGCCCTTGCTGGGCTCCTGTCCCTGTCCCAGAGCAGAGCTCAGCCCCTGCCCCTGTGCCTGCCCTGGGCAGGAGCTGCAGCCCCCAAGAGCCTCCCCTCAGTCTCCTGGGCTCCAGCTGAACCAGCCAAGTGCCCTCAGCTGCTCCTCAGCCCTTCCCCAGCTCCGTGTCCCTCCTTTGGGCACTCTCCAACAGCTTTGGCTCCTTCTGATCTCGTGGTGCCCAAAGTGCCCCCAGCACTGGAGGTGAGGCTGCCCCAGGGCAGAGCAGAGTGGGACAATCCCTCCCTGGGCCTGGTGCCCCCAGCACAGGGGGGTCCTTTGGGCTGCCAGGACACAGATCCAACTTGCCCCCAGCCAGGAACACAAGGCTGAATGACACCCCACAAGCCCAGCATTAAGATTCCCCACAGAAACATGATGCCTTCTCTTGTCCCTCACCAAAGTCAAAGGACTTCAGCTGGATTTAAAGGATTAAGTCAGCTGAGATAAGCCAGGAATTCTGCTCTGCAGCAGAACAGAATTCAGCTGCTGTTGGGTCTCAATTAATCACGAGACTTCCCAAGTTTCTGTGTCATGTGCCCCCAGTGAGCTGTGCTGAAGCCATCAGCAGAGCAGCAGGATGGCAGGAGGTCTCTTTTCCTGCTCTTTTCCAGGGAGATGCCCTAGAACAGGCCATCATCAGCCAGGCTCCCCAGGTGGAGAAGCTGGTGGCCACCACAGCCCACGAGAGGATGCCCTGGTACCACGGCAACATCAGCCGGGAGGAGGCGGAACGGAGACTCTACTCGGGGGCACAGCCTGATGGGAAATTCCTGTGAGTATCCAACCCCCAGAGGATGCTGGCACCCCTGTGTTGTAGTGTGTTTTTAGGTTTATAATGGTTTTGTCTTTGTATCCCCTTATTTTCCCCAAATGGTTTACCCCACATTGTACCCCCTCCCTCTACCTGTGTAATCCCTTTGCTGAGAGCATCCCAAATCCCCACCCTGGCTCTCTGTCAGTCACTCAGCATCCCATCCCCTCCATCTAGAACTTTCCATCCAGGACCTCGAGTGATCAGCCAGAGGCCAGGGGTCACCCCCCAAGTGTTACCCCAAATCCTGTCCTAAATGTCCATTCCCAGAATCCATCCCTTAGGGTCACTCATTGGTCAGTAAATGTTTTCTGCTTTGGGTTTCCACCTCCCTTTCAGTGTAACCTTGGCACCTCTCCCGGGTTCTCAGCAGGAGCCTCCTGAGGTTGCTGGGGCTCCCTGGAGCTCCTGAAATAAATTTTGGATTAACCCTGCTAAGAGTCGGCCCCTTCATCTTCCACCGTTGTTCCGGTGTCTCCTCTGCTGCAGGGGATCAGCCTGGCTGCCTTTGGTACCCCCAGGGACCAGCCTGGCTGCCTTTGGTACCCCCAGGGACCAGCCTGGCTGCCTTTGGTACCCCCAGGATCAGCCTGGCTGCCTTTGGCACCCCCAGGATCAGCCTGGCTGCCCTTGGCACCCCCAGGATCAGCCTGGCTGCCTTTGGTACCCTCAGGGATCAGCCTGGCTGCCTTTGGCACCCCCAGGATCAGCCTGGCTGCCTTTGGTACCCTCAGGGATCAGCCTGGCTGCCTTTGGTACCCCCGGGGCATGGGACAGTGCCCTCCCTGCTGTCCACCATGTTGGGGCTGACCAGGGTCCCCTCAGTGGCACTCAGAGAGACCAGAACACCCCTGAATTTCTGACCATTTCCCACCCCCACTGCCCTGCTGTCACTGGCTTCACGTGACAGAGGAGGTGTAGCTGAATTTTCTCAGAGTTACAGATATTTCAGATATTACAGATTACAGATATTTCAAAGGTGGGCTGTGCCCCAAATCTCTTCTTCCTCACACGGGGCACCACTATGTGGACTCTTTGGGGTTTTTTTATTGTCAAGGTGGGGATTAAGTGTGTGAGATGGTTTTTTGTTTGGACTTAGATGTTTATTAGTTCTTAACTGTAATTTCATAAAAAATATAGTTTAGGAAAAAATTTTCACCGAAAGAATAATAAAGTACTGGAATGCTCTTCCCAGGGAGGTGGTGGAATCACCATCTCTGGATGTGTTTAAAAATAAAGACTGGACATGGCACTTGGTGCTATAGTCTGGTTGGGGTGTTAGGGCATAGGTTGGACTCCATGATCTTAGAGGTCTCTTCCAACCTCATTATTCTGCGATTCTGTGATTCTGTAAACTGAGTTTTATAGTACTTAACTCTAACAAGCTAAAAATGGAGCCCATCTCTCTCTACAAGGCCTTTTAAGGATCAACTGTCCACTTAAGAATTGACACTTGAATTATTTTTACTTTTAACTCAATAACTAACTACTCATGACTTGTAGTGTGGACTTTTTTATTTAATAACATAATACTACTCAAACTCGTGAAGAAAAAGGATTAACTTCTGCTTTAAACTATCTTGCTTTATATATATTACTATATTCTAAAACCTTCAACTCTAAGTTTTCCACCCTGTGATATCACACACTTCTATTCAAACTCCACACCCACAATTCCAGATTGTATTATATATATTATATATATATTAAAACATTATATATAATATATATAATATAATACAATATATTATATATAACATATAATGTATAATATATATAATATAGAATACATAATATATAATATACTGTATATAATATATTATGTATATTATAATATACAATATATGATATACAATGTATTATATATTATATATTATATATATACTTTTTATTATAATTTTATACAGGGATGCAGGGGCACCTCTCCATGTACCCGTGTCCACTCACCACTGACAATCCTCAGAGCGAAACCAAGAGCTGCTTTTAATAATTTATTAATCATTTTCCTTCCTGCTAGGCTGAGAGAAAAAAAGGAGAACCGTGCCTACGCCCTGTCCCTCGTCTATGGCAAGACCGTGTATCACTACCGGGTGGATCACGATAAATCTGGGAAATATTCCATTCCTGAGGGCACCAAATTTGACACACTCTGGCAGGTAACAAGAAATTGAGGCACCTTTTCCTTGCTTTGAAGTGTTACCAAGTCCCTCAAAATCATCAGGATAAATAAACCCCTCTAATGTCATTTTTTTAGTGTCAGCAAGTCAGGAGTTATTTTATTCCTGGCCATGGGTTGTGTGCATGGCTGACAAAATTCTGGCCTCCACACAGACCCTGATCCAAAACATTGTTACTTGATTGGACATTTATATTTATAAAAAAGTATATAAAATATAAATATTTATTTATAGTCATATAATATATTTATACATTATTATATTTATATATTATATATTTATAAATATATATCTATTATAGAAAATATATTTATATAAAAGTATTTTATTTTTATAATTATTTCTACAGAAAAATAAATGAATGTTCATTGCTTCTAAATGACATCATAATACTACACTTTTGGTTTGATCCCCGTCACTTAATAGTTAATAATCATCACCACTGATCCTCTAACTTCTAACTCAGAATATTCCATGATTCTCTGCTAATTCTCTTTCATCAATTAGTATTCTATCCTCTATTGGTTATTAATTTCTCTTTTTCTGCTAATTAGACCATATTTTTAATCTTTTTAAAACTAAAAAAGATTTTTTTTCTTTTTTTTTTCTTTAGCAGGGAGTCTCCAATGCTTAAACTGATTTTTTTTTTAAGTCTCTTTTTTTCTTCTGGTTTCTCCAAAGTCTCCTTGTGGTCCATAAATTCTGCATTCCAGATGTCCAACCTCAATCCATCTTCCCCTCCCAGGCTTTGTTCACTGGGGTATATCAGAGTTAGTTTATCAAAACTTAAAATTCTAGTAATTTTCCCCAGCTGTGCTCCTGCAAAAGTAGCTCATGACAACCTTGTTCCATGCTGGCTGGGAGTAATTGAAGAGTAACACAATAATTATAATTTACACATATATTGGTTGGGGTTAATTAATTAAAACAAGTCATTTACGAGTTAAACCATTAACTAAAATTAAGCAGGGGGTGGATGCCAGAGCTTCCTCCTGGCTAGGGCTGTCTGAGGAACAACAACCCCATTTTACTGAATTTTCTGAATTTCCAGGGATGTTTTCACTTGGAATGTTATTGAAAACAAAGATTTTGGGGCATTTTTATGGTGACAGAGCCATGCCAGGCTCTTGATTGCTTCTGAAACTTGAGCCAGGCAGGAGGGGAAGGGAAAGCCTGGTGTCCCTGGGCTGGGCTGGTTGTCCCCAGGCTGAGTGATGTCCCCTCTGTGCTGGATCCAGGGGTGCTGCCATTAAAAACTGCCTGGGATCCACGGAACAAACCCTGCAGCTCCTCTGGGAAAAAGGATCTGCTTTCTCTCAGGATTCATCCCACACATCAGGGCCTAAACCCCTTCCTGGCTGGCCCAACAATGGCACTGCCCTCTACATGCCCTGCTCAGACTGCAGATTTTGTCTTTCCTTGGGCCTTATTGAATTCCCCAAGTTCATCCCAGTCTGGCAGATATCCAGGGATGCAATCACATCCTGGGACACCCCTAAGTGCACACAGAGAAGACAGAAACAGTCTGGTGCCCGCCTGCTATAAATCTGAGAGGAATCATTGTCCTAAGCCACAAAAGATAATAATAATAATAGTAGTAATAGTAGTAGTAATGATAATAATAATAATAATAATAATAATAATAATAATAATAATAATAATAATAATAATAATAATAATAATAAACATAAGGTATTATATAGATAATAATATATATATAATTAAATATATTGTCAATATGAAATTAAATATATACTGTATAATAATATAACATATCATTATATTATTACATAATCATATAATAATATTATATTTATATTATATATTATATATAATAATATATAAAATGTACAATATAAGGATATAATCTATTTTATATATTAAATATATATAATTAAATTATATTAAATTCTATATAATTCTATTAATATTACTGAATTATATTAATATTATAATATGTAAGTAAATATTATATACAATATATAAATATATACTATATATTATAACATTAATATATACTATATACTAATTAGTATATATTATATATATTATAATATATATAATATAATATATAATATTATATATTATATATCATATATCATATAATGATTTTTTTTCTCCTCACAATAATCTTTTTCCTCTCATCCCTTTGCCAGTTGGTGGAGTACTTAAAACTCAAACCAGACGGGCTGATTTTCTACCTGAGGGAAGCCTGCCCCAACCCCAACATGCCAGGTGAGCTGACACCTCCCAGTGCCACCCCTGGCCTTGGTTTGCCACCACCTGGTGCCAATTGGAGCAGTGCCAGCCCAAATTTCCCTTCCTTCCCAGGGCCACTTTGGCTCCACGTGTCACAAATGTCACTGGAGAGCCTGCCCTGTCCTGGGGCACAGCTCAGTCTCTACTCATGGGGTGCTCCAGTGCTGCCACTTTCCCTGACAAAATTTGGGAATAACAGCCACATCCAGACCCATTTCTGCACCTTTTTAGGCTAAAGCTGGGGAAATTTTCCTTTGGGGGTTGGAGGGGATGTGATCAGACCCACAGGGTCCTTCAAGGAGCAATGCTCTGGCCCTGCTTGGAGCAAACTCCTGATAACAAACTCCTGATAGCAAACAGTTGATAACAAACTGCTGATAACAAATTCCTGATAACAAATCCTCCCTCTTGTTTTGCAGCCTCTGCAGCACCAGTTCCACCCACACACCCCTCCGTGAGCGTGAGTTTGGGGGAGGCTTTGTTTCATTGGGAACTCAGTGGTTTTAATATTGCTGCATTTCAAGCCTGGCTGATCAAACCCTGCTCTTCAAACCCTGCTTTTGTCTAAAAGCTCAGCAACTGCACTGGACTTTATTAAGCCCAGCTGGGATGTTGTTCCCCTTCCAGCTTGGATGGGGGTGGGGAATAGCTGGGCACAGCCCTTGGTCGAGCTGAGCAGGGTTTCCATTCATCCAGAGCTCCTTGCCACATGTGGGGCCGTCCTTGGGGATCCCTCCATCCCTGCCCTGCTGGGATTCTGGGAATGCTCAGCCCTGCTGCTCCCACTGGCCCCCAGCCAGGGCTTTGTGCTCGCCCTGCCCTGGGGAATGTCCCTGCTCAGCCCCTGAGTGCTGGGCTGGGCTGAAAGCAGCGGGTTTGGGGAGCCCAGGGGTCTGAGCAAGGCCTGGGGGCTCACCCATCACCTCACCCACAGTGGCCTCCAGGGTGGTGGCTCTCCCAGGTGTTGGAGAGTGCCCAAAGGAGGGACACGGAGCTGGGGAAGGGCTGAGGAGCAGCTGAGGGCACTTGGCTCGCTCAGCTGGAGCCCAGGAGACTGAGGGGAGGCTCCTCAGGGGCTCTTCCCAGCTCTGGTAGACGCAGTTCTTCCCAAGCTCTTCTTCCAGCTCTGGGATTCTGTGGCTCTGGCATTCTAAGCTGTGCCCGCCTGTGGCTCTCTGCTCTGGGGACAGTGGCTGCACAGTGTCCCTGTGTGCTCACAAGGCCACTTTTCCTGGGCTGGCTGTGACCTGAGCTGCCTCTAGGCCTCCCTCCCTGTAGGAGTGTCGGGGTAGGACGGTCAGGACAGATGGAGATGAGAGATCTCTGCAGCCAGGTCATGGAAATTGCATTTATTGCAAAGGGCCTGGGTGCAGGGCCCTGCTGGGAGCTGCAGCCACAACTCAGAGCTGCACAACTCTGAGAGAAGAGAGGGGTAAAGAGAGAGAAGGCAAGAGTGTGGTAAAGAGATGAGTGAGGAAGAGTAAAGAAGGTAAAGAGAGAGTAAAAGAGCATGAGGTTCCTGTTACAATACAATAAATCTTCTTCTGGTCGTGGAACTTGGGGTTTATTGCAAAGGGCCTGGGTGCAGGGCCCTGCTGGGAGCTGCCAGGCACAGCTCAGAGCAGGCCTGAGAGAAGAGAGGGGGAGAGAGGATGAGAGGGTGAGAGAGTAAGGGAGTAAAAGCATAAGAGAATAAAAGGGTAAGAGCATAGAAAAGTAAGAGGGCAAAGTTCCCGTTACAATACAATAAATCTTCTTCTGTGTTGAATATTCTGATTCTCACTAACCAATCTAGTACAAGGTACAAATCCTATAGCATTTCCATACAGCCTGTAAGAATCTCTACGTTACCATACTGTGCTACATTTTAAACCCTAAAAACTCCTCTTTGGGCCCCTTCTGCCAGGCTGGCAGGGTCTGCTCTGACCCTTGGGCCTGTCTGCAAGCAGAGGGTGTTGTTCCATCAAAAGGGGATCACCTTCAGCCAGCCACACCATTGTTTTCCCATTGTTTAGTAACTGAGGGACTTAAAGCTTGCTTTCATTTCAATCTCGCTTATAGTTTCTATATTCTCAAAATCTTTTGCCAGACAATCATATTGATAAGGCTTTCCTGTTTCATTTTCCCCAATGCCTCCCCTTCCTGGCTCACTGCAATCTGTGAGTCCTGGCTGGGATGGGGACAGCAGAGGGGACAGAGAGCCCTGACCTTGCACAGCCCTGAGGGAGGGTGCTGTGCTCAGGGTCCCTGGCACCAATCCCTGCTGGAACTGGACTGGAATGTTGGCTCCAGACCACTCCAGTCTCACCTTTCAGAGGGATCACCAGCTGGGGCTGTGTTGGGATGCACTTTCCCTGTCCCTTTCCCTTCCATTTGCAACTGAAGCAATTTCTCCTTTATCCACTTTCTCCTCATTTCTTTTCCAGAGAAACCTGGGCCCTCTCAATGCAGATGGATACACCCCAGACCCTGTTGGTGAGCACTTCCAGAGCCCTCTCCTCCTCACAGGGGACAGGAATGGGGATGTTCCAGGAGCCCAGGGGTTCCCTGGAGCCCTGCTACAAAGCCCCTTTCTTACCAAAGCACCCAGGAGCACCCCAGACATTTCAGGGCCCTGCACCCACACTGGGCTCCCAGGAAATCAAGCCCTATCCCATTCCTTGCCTTGCCCAGGAAGTGAAGCCCTGTCCTATCCCCATTTTTCACTAAAAATGACATTTTTTCACTAAAATTTACTCTTTTTTTCAGTAAAATTTACATTTTTCAGTGGATTCAGCTGAATTTCAGTGGGGTAAAGCCCTGCCCAGGGCTGGCAGGGCAGATATGTGGAGTGGGAATGCTCAGACCCCTCTCCCCATCCCAACTCTTTCAGCAACCAGTACTATTAATGCAGGAAAACCCCCAGCCCGAGGAATAATGTGCAATGACTCCAAGATTCAGAGGGCTGAATAATTGCTATATTATATTATATTATATTATATTATATTATATTATATTATATTATATTATATTATATTATATTATATTATATTATATTATATTATATTATATTATATTATATTATATTATATTATATTATATTATATTATATTATATTATATTATATTATATTATATTACATTACATTATATTATATTTTACATTACATTATATTACATTATATTATATTATACATACTATACTGATACTATACTAAACTATACAACTAAAAAAAGTCCCATGACCCTTACCAGACAGTGATGACACAGCTTTGACCTAATTGGTCAATCAATCCAAATCATCACCAGAGTCCAATTAACAAATCACTCTGGGTAAACAAGCTCCATAACACATTCCACATGTGCCAAACAACAGGAGCAGCAAATAGAGATAAGAATTGTTTTTTTCTTCTTTCTCTGAGCTTTCTCACTACCTTCCCCAGGAGAAACCCTGGGAAGGTTGTGCCTGCTGCTCTCTCTGAAGAGACAGGACTGGGAGGGGCCCTGGGTTGTGAAAGGAAGGGAGATGCCCAGGAGGGACCAGAAATGCTGGAGGTGAATTGGCCAAAAGAGCAGAGAAACCCTTCCCAATCCGTGAGGGACAGCGGGATGGGGAAGGGCAGGTTTATAACCGAGTGCTCCTCTTGGGAAGGGGTAGGAAAATCCCGGCTGCTGCCCATGGACACCAGCGTGTACGAGAGCCCCTACAGTGACCCTGAGGAGCTGAAGGACAAGAAGCTGTTCCTGAAGAGGGACCACCTGATGATTGATGAGGTGGAGCTGGGCTCAGGAAATTTTGGCTGTGTCAAGAAGGGAGTTTACAAAATGAGGAAGTGAGTGAGGGTGCTTGGGAAGGAACGGGGAGGAGAGGGACCTGGCTGGGCTTGAGGTGTCCCCAGCTGTCCTGTTGGTTACTAGATGGGCCCCAAAGTGACAATGGAGGGGATTAGAAATGATCTGGAAGTTCAGGGGTGGTGGATCTGATGGTTGAGGCACCAGCACTGAAGTGTTCAGAAGATGAGCAGGTTTTGTGGTGGGGTTTAGTGGGGATAGTGGTGTTCAGCCAGGGGTTGGACTTGATGATCTTGCAGGTCTTTTCCAACCCCAGTGATCCCAGGATATTATGATGTGATGCTGTAATTCCACGGCTTCCCGTGGATTTTCACTGACAGCTGCATTGCCCTGGGTGTGTAATTTCCACATTCCCAGGCACACAGCTGCCACTTCCAAAGGAACTTGCTGGGCTCAGAGGAACAACTCTACATTCCTGAGACCACCTCTGTCTGTGTCAGGCCAAAGCAGTGACACTGAGGAGTTATGTCACCCTTGGCTCTGCTGTTGGTTATTTGTGATGGTCTTTACCTACTTGTGCCTCAGTTTCTTCCTGGAAAAATGGCACTGATGACCCAGATCTCAGTGTGGGAGGGGAGGTGTCTCGTCCCCAGATCAAGGATGGCAACTTCTGGCTATACCCACAAGGGTGGGGTGACCTTTCCTCTCCATCCTGGGACACCAGGATGGTGCAGGGCCCTGCCAGAACAGGCTGATGAGAGGTCAGACAGGGCCCTGCCAGAACAGGCTGATGAGAGGTCAGACAGTGTCCCAGGAGAAGGGATTTCCATTCCTGGCTGTGACCCCTGATTCCAGCTGTGCTCAGCCCATGCCATGGTGTGGTGTTTGTGAGGTGCCCAGGATGAGGTGAGAGATGAGAAATCTGACTCCATGTTCTCAGAAGGCTGATTTATTATTATATTACATTATATTACATTATATTTTATATATTATACTATGCTATACTAAAGAAAAATAAGGATACAGACAGAAGGCTTAACAAGAATGATAACAAAAACTTGTGACTGACTCCTCAGAGTCTGACACAGCTCATGGTGATTGGTTATTAATTAAAAAAAATTCACGTGTTTGGCTAAACAGTCTCCAGACCACATTCCAGAGCAGCAAACACAGGAGAAGCTGAGGCTTCTCATCTTCCCAGGAGAAGAAATCCTGGTAAAGGGATTTTTCAGAAAATATGACAGTGACACCACGACTGCTCCCCCATGCAGGAAGCAGATTGACGTGGCCATCAAGGTGCTGAAGAGCAACAACGAGAAGACAGTGAAGGATGAGATGATGAAGGAAGCTCAGATCATGCACCAGCTGGACAACCCCTACATTGTGAGAATGATCGGGGTGTGCGAGGCCGAGTCGCTGATGCTCGTGATGGAGATGGCTTCTGGAGGGCCCCTCAACAGGTTCTTGGCTTCCAAGAAGTGAGTGTTGGATAAAACCTGGCTGATTTTCTGTGTTTCTTCTTAAAATCTACTTCAAAAGCCCACCCTTGTGTCACCATTGAGTCAGAGATGACACGTAGTTGGATCAGAAGGCAAAATAGCAAAAAGCCTCATTTATTTCATCCTCTCTTCTTTTATAGCTTAGTTTGCTACAGGTGGACCTGATTGGTCATTTAATCAGCACATTTCACATGATTGCTTACAAATGGGTGTCTTGTTAATTAGCCAATCTTATGAGAAAAACAGATTATTAGAAAAATACCACCTGCAGGTTGTTTTTAATGTTTGGCTATCATTGTTTATCTCCAGCTCCCTAAAGCTTCCCAGGCTGATTCTGGGAAAACTTATTGTCTTGGTTTGAAAAGACAGGTGCCTGCTAAGGAAGGCAGGAGCCTCCCCTGAAATGGAAAATGTAAACCCCCTCCCTCCAAATTGCTATAAATTTTAAATTAAGGGGCTCTCAAGCAACAAATATGGGAGCAGGAATAACAGTTCTTTAATAGGGAAGAAAAGAAAAAGATAAACAATGCAGTAAACTAAAACAATACTGACAGAGTCAGAACCCAGCCTGACACCCTGTGGGTCAGGGTGCTGGCAGCAGTGCCATTGGAATTGTGGCTCAGCCCTCCTGCAGTGTCAGGGGTGGCTCTGCTGGAGCAGGGATCCTGGAGAAGGGTGGAATCTTCCTCTGAAGATGCAGAGGCAGCTGCTGTTCCTCTGGGGAATCCAGTGCAGAAGCTGTGCTGGTGTTCCAGAATCTCCAGATTATATCCAGGCAGGAATGCTTGGCTCCTCCCCCTGGGCTCACATCTCCCAATGGGATGCTGTAGCTCTTATCAGCCATGCAGGGACATTCAATGGCTGTTATCAGCAGGTGTCTGCCCAGAGGGAGGAGTGGGTGTGGAAGAGATAAGGCAAACTGCTCAATTAACAGAAGACAGCTGCCATCCAGATGGCAAATAGAACAGAATTTGCTTGACAATCCAGGACACTTCTCTCACTTTCTCTCTCTCTGACCAGGCTGTCACAAAAGCTGAAAAGAGCAGAAAGAAATCTTTCATGTGAGGCTCCAGGGGTTGATGCTTCTGGAGCACAGATCTCCATGCTCATTCTCCCTTGCAGCTGGAAAGGTCAGAGGGGAGCACAGCAGGTCCTTTATGACTGAGATCTCCTTTCACCCTCCCCAGGGATGAGATTACAATGAGCAACATCGTGGAGCTTATGCACCAGGTGTCCATGGGCATGAAGTACCTGGAGGAGAAGAACTTTGTCCACAGGGACCTGGCAGCCAGGAATGTCCTGCTGGTCAACCAGCACTATGCCAAGATCAGTGACTTTGGGCTCTCCAAGGCTCTGGGAGCTGATGACAGCTACTACAAGGTGGGTGTGAGCACAGCAAAGGGTCTGGAGCAGGAGCCCTCCTGGGTGGGAGGATGAGACCCCTGGAGACTTGAGAATCTGGGCTGTTCACAGACCCCTCTACACATTAGGCTGTGTTTCACTGCTGTGACATCAAAAGGGGCTTTGCAGAGCTCTGGTGACAAAGAGGATGCAGAGGCAGCCAGGGGGATGAGAGGAGCCAGAGAGAAGAGAAGGTGATGAAGAGTGAGCCAGGGCTGATCTTCCCAGCAGTGCTCAACTAAAGGAGAGACCCAACCTCGAATTCTGTGTCCAGCTCTGGGGCCACCAGCACAAGAATGATGAGGACCAGTTGGAATGAGTCCAGACAAGGCCACTAAATTGGTCACAGGGCTGGAGCCCCTCTGCTCTGGAGCCAGCCTGGCAGAGCTGGGGGTGCTCACCTGGACAAGAGAAGGCTCCAGGGACACCTCCGAGCCCCTGGCAGAGCCTGAAGGGGCTCCAGGAGAGCTGCAGAGGGACTGGGGACAAGGCCTGCAGGGACAGGAGCCAGGCAATGGCTCCCAGTGCCAGAGGGCAGGGCTGGATGGGATCTTGGCAATCAGGAATTGTTCCCTGGCAGGGTGGGCAGGCCCTGGCACAGGTGCCCAGAGCAGCTGGGGCTGCCCCTGCATCCCTGGCAGTGCCCAAGGCCAGGCTGGACAGGGCTTGGAGCAGCCTGGGACAGTGGGAGGTGTCCCTGCCATGGCTCTGGATGGGCTTTGAGGTCCCTTCCAACCCAAACCATTCCATAATTCCATGGTTTAAGTGAGCCCTGGGAGTGCGTGGCAGGAGGAGGGTGACACTGTGGGCATTCAGCACCTGCACAACAGGACAGCAGGGTCTGGACTGGGCTTTGGAGCTCCCATTTCAGGTGATTTTTTTCAGCCATGTGAGATTTGACACAAACACCCAGCAGAATTCAGGTGCAGCTCCCAGCAATCTCAGGCTGCAAATGTCCCTCCTTGCTCTGCTGCAGGCCAGGACAGCAGGGAAGTGGCCCTTGAAGTGGTATGCCCCCGAGTGCATCCTCTTCCACAAGTTCTCCAGCAAGAGCGACGTCTGGAGCTATGGTGTGACCATGTGGGAGGCCTTCAGCTTCGGGCAGAAACCCTACAAGGTGAGGCAGAAATCCTACAAGGTGAGACAGGGCCCTAAAAGGTGAGGTGGAAACCCTAAAAGGTGAGGGAGAAACCCTACAAGGTGAGGCAGGGCCCTACAAGGTGAGGAAGGAGCCCTGCAAAGTGCGGGAGAAACCCTACAAGGTGAGGCAGAAACCCTCAAGGTAAGGCAGAGCCCCTACAAGGTGAAGCAGGAACCCTATAAGTTGAGGCAGGGCCCTATAAGTTGAGGCAGGCTCTACGAGGTGGGCCAGGAGCCCTACAAGGTGAGGTAGAAACCCTACAAGATGAGGAAGGGCTGTACAAGGTGAGGCAGAGCTGGCTCTGTCACCCATGGGTGTCACAGCCCCACTAC
Organism: Agelaius phoeniceus; assembly: GCF_051311805.1. Classification (NCBI taxonomy): domain Eukaryota; kingdom Metazoa; phylum Chordata; class Aves; order Passeriformes; family Icteridae; genus Agelaius; species Agelaius phoeniceus. The sequence goes on from NC_135293.1 coordinate 3,969,803, forward strand.
ACCTTGGTTAAGGCACAAATGAGGGTGGATCCTGCAGCTTTGTGCTCGTTTTAAGAGAGAAGAAATAGAAAACAAAGGGAATTCATTTGGGGTTGAATTGAAGCAGAGTTCTTTGATCCTTCTGCTCGCTTGGGAGATGAAAAAATCACTTCTCATCCACTGCTGGGCCCATGCTTGGGTGGGATGGAGTTGGTAGGACAGGAGGGATGGGGTGAGTAGGGTGGGTGGGATGGGGTCTGCAGGGTGGAAGGGGTGGAGTTTGGAGGCTGGGTGGGATGGGATCTGAAGGCAGGGTGGGATGGGGTCTGCAGGGTGGGTGGGATGCAACTGACAGGATGGGATCTGCAGAATGGGTGGGATGGAGCCTGGAGGCAGGATGGGATGGGATGGATGGGATCTTCAGGCTGGGCAATGGGATCTGCAGGGTGGCTGGGATAGGGTCTATGGGATGAGATCTGCAGGATGGGATAGGATGGGGTCTGTGGATGGTGTCTTCGGGGTGGCTGGGATGGGATCAGTGGGATGGGATCTGCAGGGTGGCTGGGATAGGGTCTGTGGGATGGGATGGGATCTGCAGGGTGGTTGGGATGGGGTCTGTGGGATGGGATCTGCAGGCTGACTGGGATGGGGTCTCTGGGATGGGATGGGATCTTCAGGCTGACTGGGATGGGCTCTGTGGGATGAGATCTGCAGGATGTCTGGAATAGGTCTGTGGGATGGGATGGGACCTGCAGGGTGGCTGGGATAGGGTCTATGGGATGGGATCTGCAGGATGGTTGGGTTGGTGTCTGTGGATGGGATCTGCAGGATGGGATAGGATGGGATCTGTGGGATGGGATGTGCAGGGTGGCTGGGATGGGGTCTGCAGGATGTCTGGGTTAGGGTCTGTGGGTTGGGGTCTGTAGGATGGCTGGTATAGGGTCTCTGGGATGGGGTCTGCAGGATGGTTGGGATGGTGTCTGTGGATGGGATCTGCAGGATGGGATAGGATGGGATCTGTGGGATGGGATGTGTAGGGTGGCTGGGATGGGATCTTTGGGATGGGATCTGCAGGATGGCCTGGCCACAGCGTGGGACACCAGTTCTGGCTTCTGGGGTGGGAACAGTGACTGCCACATGTGGGGGGTTTGTGACCAAAGGTCCACCCAGGCTCAGCTCTAACCTGTCTCCTCTAGCCCTGCTGCCAGCTCTGAGCACATTAATCCTTTATTATCCCTTGCTCCCATCCCAGAAAATGAAGGGCCCTGAGGTGATCAGCTTCATAGAGCAGGGCAAGCGCATGGACTGTCCCCAGGAGTGCCCAGCAGAGATGTACTCCCTGATGCAGCAGTGCTGGACATACAGGTGAGCGTTTCACCACAGTGCCAGCTCCACCAGAGCCACCAAATCCCAGAATGGGATTGGAAATTTGGGTTGGAAAGACCTTAAAGCCCGTCCAGTCCATGGGCAGGGACACCTTCACCACACTGTTTGCATAGTGACAACACAAAGCAAATGGTGTCTCCTGCCTTTGCTGTGATGATTCCCCAGCCCAGGATGATTTTTTTAATATCAGACCTCTCCATTTGCCTGTGCCAATCCTGGAAGATCCCAAAGTGTCGCAGACATCTTTTATGGAAAACCCTTTCCTTAGGATTTTTCCTCCTGAGAAGCTGAGAGGCCTCAGGAACAAAATGTAACCAATGGTTATCTGCTGCTGTGGAATGCAACAGGTGCATCTGGGATTGGTCTCATGTGGTTGTTTCTAATTAATGGCCAATCACAGCCCAGCTGGCTCGGACTCTCTGTCTGAGACAGAAGCTTTTGTTATTCATTCTTTCTTATTCTATTCTTAGCCAGCCTTCTGATGAAATCCTTTCTTCTATTCTTTTAGTATAGTTTTAATATAATATATATCATAAAATAATAAATCAAGCCCTCTGAAACATGGAGTCAGATCCTCATCTCTTCCCTCATCCAAGAACCCCTGTGAACACGGTCACACCCAAGGCTCTGTGTCTTTGACCCTCTGTGTCCCTGAAAAGTCTCAGCTGCCTCCTGAGCCCTGGCTGCTGTTCTCCCCCAAGGGTCTCTGTGTCCTCTGAGTGCATCAGGCCACTTTTGTCCTCTCTGATGACTTTATTTGTTCCTCTCTGATGACTTTTTTTGCCCTTGCAGATGGGAAGAACGTCCAGGGTTTGTGGCTGTGGAGAACACCATCCGCTCCTACTACTACAGCATTGCTGCCAAACCTGAAAATGGGCCAGACCCAGGGGACAAGGCCAAAGCAGCTCTTCCCTGAGACTCCTCCTCTGCTCCTCCACCTGCCCTGAATGGGCCTGGAAAGGCTCTTTGTGAAGTTTTGCTTTAATCTCTCAAATGCTCCTCGGCAGCTGCGGAACTGAGGATGAGGAGGGGCAGACAGGGACACCCAGCTGTGCCCCCCAGCTCCTCCAGCCTGGCCCAGCCCCGGAGCACAGACTGGCAGAGTCCTTCCCACCCAATTCCAAAGCTGTCCCAGAACCCCAGAGCTTTGTGCCTCCCAGGATGAACTGTGTTGGCTCCAGAAAATCTGGATTTTTCCAGATTCCTTAACAATGCTTTCCCAGGAAACCACCAAGTGCATGTTTCTAGTGGGGTTTGTGGGGTGGGACACAGCACAAGGAACCACCTGTGCTCCTTTTCCCCTTGGATTAGGGCAAGAAGCAGCTGGTTTGCAACTGGTATGGAGAGGAGCAGTGGGACAGAGCTGGTTTTTACCCCTGCACCCCTGGCCATCCCAACCCATCTTATCACCCAGCCCTCCAAGGTGGCTCCCAAACAATTCCAGGAGCAATCCCTCAGCTCCTGGATCCCACCTGGCCCCTCAGTGCTGATGAAATGTTGTTTTTCAAGCTTAAAAACTGGTCACCCTGTAAATAAACTATTCCATGTTCTGAACATCCCATGGCTTGGATCATTGAACTTTGAGAAATGCTGGCAACTGCTTCAGGCTTGTTACCAAAAACCCCCAAACCCATCAGGAGAAGAGAACCCTCCAATGCTGCATTTTTAGTGTTGGAAAATTGCTTTATTCTCAGCTCTGGGTGTGGATGGGGCTGACAAAATCTCAGCCTCCACACAGCCCCTGATCCAAAACCTCCTCACCTTTTTATACATTTTTAGCAAACAAAGCAGTGAATTTTCATTGCAGCATATCAAGGTTAGCTCAACAAACTTTACAGTTTTAGTCGTTTTTCCAGGCTGTGTTCCCACAAAAGGAGCTTTGCTATATGCTAAGAGCAATTTAAGAATAACACATTGTCTATAATTAATATATTGGTTATGATTAACTAACTAAAATTTATTTTAATACTTTTATCATTTCCAACAGGCTGCCAAGAAAATAAATGTAATTTATTAAAATTATTAAAAGCCAGGATTTCCCTCCTTGATGCTCCCCTTGCCCAACCTGGCAATTTTTGGGCTGGTTTTGCTGCAGAGCTGGAAGCTTTTTGGCATGTTTTCTTGCAAAAAAAAATTGAAAAAAAAAAAAATAAAGTTGCTTAGCTAGGTCTGCAGTGGATCCCCAGTGCAGGGGATCGCCTGTGGTGAGGGCTGTGCTGCAGAGGACAGAGAGGCGGAGGAAGGAGGAGGTGGGAGCCCTGCGATGCTGCGAACACAAGAATTTATCTCTCACCATCTCCTGGTAGTTAAAGCCACAGAGCAGCTCCCCCCAGCACCTTGTCCTGGGGGTAAACAAACAGCCTCAGGCCAGGGCACAGCCAAAAGCCTCGGTGAGAGTGGGATTTGGGCTGCAAACAAAGTTCTGGGGCGCATTTAGACAATGAACCTTATCAACATCGGAATTAACCTCTGTCCCAGCAGTCACTGAGCCAGGTTTGGTATAAAAAAATTCCTGAATTTCCTTGCTTAGATAGACAGACCAACTCTTCAGGTGGCATTTTCTCTCTCAACCCCATCCCCTTGTCCTGAATGTTGAACTCTGGATATGTTATCCCTCCCAGCAGAGAGGAAAACAGGGATCCAGGAGAACCTGCCTTGTTCCTGTTTGTTCAGTCACTCAGTGCAGAGACAGGAGAAAATTCTCCTCTCTGTCATGTTTTCCTCCCAGAGACAGCAGCTCTTTAGCTGGAAAAGAGAAGGCTCAATGTGTTTACCACTTGAAAGCCACTGCCAAAACATTTTGTTTAGATTTTATTTTCCAAAGCAAATCCATTTTCTGGTTTGAAATGGTTTCTTGCAATAAATTTTCAGTTCACTGGACACTATTTTTTTTTTTCAAACAGGAAAGGAAAGCACCACAGAAGTATCCCCAGGGAAACTTCTGCTTTAGATGGAGACAGTTTTGAGTTTATCCACACCCTGACAGACGGGACATAAATCCCTTGGGATTATTCCAGAGGACCAAGGGAAAGGGTTTATCCTGGGCTGGGGATGGTTTGGGTTGGAAGCTGCCTGTTCCAAGAGCATTGGAAAACACCCAGAGTTGCTGGAAGGGGAAAAAGGAGTGAGACAAGCGGGACCTGAAGTCACAGGGGCTCCTGTGAATCTTTTTTTAGGATGTGCAGGGTCTGACAGTTACCCCTGAGGGGAATTTCCTTGGAATTGAGGTCCTGCTCAGCCCCACTCTGCCATTCCAGAGGGGAATTTCCTTGGAATTGAGGCCCTGATCAACCCCACTCTGCCACCCCTTAGGAGAATTTCCTTGGAATTGAGGCCCTGATCAGCCCCACTCTGCCATTCCAGGGGGGAATTTCCTTGGAATTGAGGCCCTGATCAGCCCCACTCTGCCATTCCAGGGGGGAATTTCCTTGGAATTGAGGCCCTGATCAGCCTCACTCTGCCATTCCAGAGGGGAATTTCCTTGGAATTGAGGCCCTGATCAGCCTCACTCTGCCACTCCAGAGGGGAATTTCCTTGGAATTGAGGCCCTGATCAGCCCCACTCTGCCACCCCAGAGGGGAATTTCCTTGGAATTGAGGCCCTGCTCAGCCCCACTCTGCCATTCCAGAAGGACTCAGCCTCCTCAGAGGAACATCTCCAGGTCTCCAGGCCCTGCAGCCTCTCTGCCATCCACAGCAGGGGTTTATCCAGCCCTGCCTCTCTCCCTGCTGCAGGTGGAACACCCTGCTGGACCTGCAGCCCCTTCCCTGTCTGATCCCAGGGGTCTGGCCTTAGATAAGAGCTGTGTCACTGATAAAGGCAGCAGTTGGAGAGCACAGACTCACAGCTGCTGCTCTTCCAGAGACTTCCCCAAATCCTCTATTTTCTTCCTTCCCTCCTTCCTGCACTCATCTCCCTCTGTTTTACCCAAATCTTTGGAATTTTCCACTCTCTGTGTTGTGAGGGAAGGGTTGAACCCTCCTGAGCACCCACAGTGATAAGATGACAGTGTTGGCACCCATCTGATCATCACTGGGACACCTCATCACATCCTTCAGCCTGATCTAGCTCATCCCAACCCATCTTATCACCAGCACACCTATCTTATCACCAGGACCCCTATCCTATCACCAACACATGCTGGTTATCAGTTGTACACAGCACAAGCACAGAGACCTTTCCATCCCTCTCAGGTTTTGTTCAGCAGCACAAAAATGGGACCAAAACCAGCTTCTCTCCTCCACTTCTGAGCTCTCCCTACTTGTGACCTCCAACTCTCCCCTCTGTGACCTCCAACTCTTCCTACCTGTGACCTACAATTCTCCCCTCTGTGACTTCCAACTCTCCATCCTGTGACCTCCAATTCTCCCTATTTGTGACCTCCAACTCGGCCCCCTGTGACCTCCAACTCTTCCTCTTGTGAACTCCAAATCTCCCCTCTGTGACCTCCAACTCTCCCCCTGTGACCTTCAATTCTCCCTACTTTTGACCTCCAACTCTTCCTCCTGTCACCTCCAACTCTCCCCTCTGTGACCTCTAACTCTTCCTCCTCTGACCTCCAACTCTCCCTAATTTTGATGTCCAACTCTCCCCTCTGTGATCTCCATCTCTCCCTAATTTTGATCTCCAACTCTCCCCTCTGTGATCTCCAACTCTCCCCCCTTTGAGCTCCAACTCCCCCTCCTCTGCCCCCCAGCCTGGGCTTGTGGCTCTGGGCCAGCCTGAGGGATCCTCAAACTGAGCAGGGAAATAATTGTGTGTCAACAGGTTAAAAAATGCCTTCAGTAAATACATTTTGCTGTTAAATCAATTAATTAAATTAATCTACAAAGTCATCGCTGATGGAACTGCTTCTCTTTGGTGCCCTGGCTCATCCATCAGCTGGGAAATGCTGTGGCCACAGCTCCAGAGTGTGTGGGGAAGGGGTTGAGCTGGCAGGGTTTGAGGGCCCATCCAAGGACCTGGCCAGGCCTTGCTTTGTTTCCACCCAAAGCTCTGATGGAATAAAAACCTTCCCCAGAACTCTTCAGTTGGGCCCTGTCAGCGTTCTCAGGTGGAAAACTCTTCTGTTGGAAAATTCCTGACCAACCCAAGTCATTTATTCCTGGGGTCAGGGAGTGGGTGTAGAGCACGGTCCCGGCAGGGCTGTGGCACTCCCCACATCCTTTGACGTGATGGAAACAGGGATGTGGTGGAGCAGATCTTTCCCCAGATCTGCAAAATCCACATACCACATCATCCTGGGCAAGATTTTGGCCATGTGCCAGTGAATTTTGGGCAATAGATTGGAATGGCAAATAGTCAACAACCCTCCACCTAAAAAAGAATAAAAAATCCCATTGAGGTGAGAGTTGATATCTCCTTATCTTCTCCCAGGGATGGGATGAGGAGAAATGGCCTCAAGCTGCTCCAGGGGAGGTTTAGATTGGATATTTAGTGGAATTTCTTCATGGAAAGGGTGGTCGGGCATTGGAAGGGGCTGCCCAGGGCAGTGGTGGAATCACCATCCCTGGAAGTGCTCAAAAAACCTTTGAATGTGGCACTTGGGGACATGGATTAGTGGTGACCATGGTGCTGTTGGGTTGATGGCTGGACTTGTTAATTTTAAAAGTCTTTTCCAAACTTAATTTCATGATTTTCTATGGAATTCTGTGGCCCTCTGATTTATCCCTCTGCCTTTCTTGCTCCCAGAGCTGTGATTCCAAAAATTCACAGTTAATCCTTTGGGAATCGGCCTCTTTGATGCACAGCAATGCTTCAATGTAAAATAAACATTAACATTATTAAATATTAATAAATTAATATAAACAGACAATACAAATAAATGTTAATATTAATAAAGAAATATTAATAAGAATTGATAAATTAATATTAATAATTTGCCAGTTTTAGCCCATTTTGCTCTACTGTTGCAAATCTCACAGAAAATTATGACTCTATTTACTATTAAGAAGCACCTGTGCAAGAGACACCTTCAGGAAGGAACTCAAGATGTCTGTGGTAAAAATGTAAGGGAATCACAGAAATAAGGGAATCACAAAATCCCTTGTCTTGTTCCAGCTTTTTAAATTGAAAATTTAACTGGTAGATATTCACCAAATTAAAAGGAAATATAAAAATACTGATTGGAAAAAAAAGTGTTTGCAATGATTAATAAAAGAGAAAAAATCTCCTCCAACCAGTGGAAAAAGGGAAAGTATTTTCTTTCATGTGTTTTTGCTTCTAGAAAGAAGAGAAAAAAGGACGGAAAAAGTGTCTGGTGCACCAAAACTGGGTTAAAAACAGACACAGGAAGGCAGATTTTGAATCCTGCCAGCAAATCCCCAAATTCAGCACCCATTTTTCCCAAATGTGAAGCAGCAAAGACTCAGCAAAGAGGAAAAAAATACTGTACAGAAGGCTGAGAGCTGCTATTTAGGGCAGCCTGTTTAACACCCCAGGGCTGTGCTGGCACAGTCAGAAAAATCACAACTGAGCTGACACTGGGAGGAGCTGCAAAGACACAGCAAAGGTGGAAAAGCGGCAGAGCAGCTGCTGAGAAAGAGCAGAAATAATGACACGGGCTCAGGTACTGAAAGTGGAACAAAAGGAGGAATTTTTGGGGTAGAATATAAAAAATCTACTCACAGACAGAGCAGGGAATTGAGCAAAGGGCAGTGGAGCATCAGCAAAGGGAATATTTCAGAGGTTGTTCCAAGTATAAACTACAGGAAGCAGGTTTTAAAGGGAATATTGAATTTTAGTTTGCTGTGTCTAATTCTGATTTCATGTCAAATCATCTGGTTTATCTCTGTTATTTTAACTTTAGAAATTAACAGAAAAATCTATCCTCTAGGTTTTCTTAGCTTGCTTTTCTAAATCAAGGGTTTGATTGTATCCCCTAATCAAGAATTCTTCATTAGGAATTAGGGATTTTTGACCTTTTTTCTCTGGCAGTAGAACAGGCAAAGGCCATTCCCCTGAAATGGGTCACAGTTGCCTCCACACCCAACCTGCTTTGCCCTCAGGGATCATAGCCCATGAGGGGATGGAGAAATCCAGCTGGACAGGATGGAAAAGGGAGCTCACTCTGCTGGAGAAGGACAATCCTACCACAGCTGTCCCTTTGTCCTTGGGACCAAGATGGAGCAAGATGCCTCAGCACAGCCCCGGGCTCAGGAAAACCAATGTAAGGGAAAATCAGCTTCACAAGCAGAGTGAAATGAAGAGGGAATGAAGTGATGGGAATTTGTGGAGATCATTCTTCCCAGCAAGTCAACGGAAGGAGGATGTCAGAGTTCCCTTGGAGCAGTTTTCAAAGGACAATGTCACTTAGGGCAGATTTAATCCTCATTTTCCCTTCTGGTATTTTTAGGTTGGAGCCTTCAGAGTGGGGAATGACATCCCTGGGGCACCTGGGAATTGTCAGGTGTGTCCTGGTGTGTGTAGGAAAGGTTTTGTGTGTCTGAAGTGCATACAGGGACAGAGCTGGGACCCGGCTGGCACGAGAGGTTATTATGGAATCCCAGAATAGTTTGGGTTGGAAGGGACCCTAAAGTTTATCCCATCCCACCCCTGCCATGGCAGGGACACTTCCCACTGTCCCAGGCTGCTCCCAGCCCTGTCCAGCCTGGCCTTGGGCACTGCCAGGGATGCAGGGGCAGCCCCAGCTGCTCTGGGCACCCTGTGCCAGGGCCTGCCCACCCTCACATTGTTTGTGCCCCTTCCTGCAGCACCTTCATTCCTGTCTCCCCAAATCCACAGCATCCCTCCTGCTGGGGAATGGCCAAGGGGACTCTCTGGAATGACCCAGTGCAATCCCCTCTGCTCCCAAAGCTGCTGCACTCAGGGAGCCACGGGGCTCTTGTGCTGCCCCATTCCCTGGCCAGGGGTGGAAGGGAATCATCCTCCAGTGAATAACCAAGGAGTAAAGTGGTGGCACAGCCCAGCCCCAGGGTTACACCACAGATGTCACAGTGCTTTCATCCCAGGAGCTGCTGCCAGCCCTCAAACAATGGCTCAGGCGTGACAGAAAGGACCAGGGAGCTTTCCAGCCCCTCAGGCCAGCTATTCCCCAGGGATGGGTCCTGCCAAAACCCTGAGCACACTGGGCATGCCAGCAAATCCATCCCAATTCCAAACCCCTCCCACGTGGAAGAGGTTTCACAGAGACTTCTGGGAGCCAGAGAGAAGTTTGATCAGAGGTTCCATGTTTACCCCTGAAAGAATTTCCTACCAAGGTCATTGACACAGAGACACCAAGAAAGAAAAAAGGAGAAATCAGAGAAACCTTATTCCAATAAACACTTTGTTTGTCTCTTGTAACCAATGAATAAAGTTGTCAGTGATGGAGAGAGATGGGGAGACTGACTTGGTGATCAGAATCTGATTTATTTGTGGGATACAAACACTTCTATACTATTTCAGGGAGACTAGTAATGTGTACTACTATGATTAGGTTAAAATCACAAACTTATGTGAATAAAAACACCTCTTGATTGCAGAGATTAATGGGATTTTCTTTTTCCAGTAAACCTGTCTGATTTAATCTTCTTGCAACCCAGGTCTAATTTTCAAAGTTTCCTTTGCTTTTGCCAAGGCATCCTGGTATCAAATCTCTTATGTTAACCAGGTCCAAGTCCATCATCTGCCTTGTGTCGCCCAACACCCCAAAATAAAGTGTAAACTTAGGAGTTTTGTAAGAATGCATAAAAAGCATGCATGCTAGAATAAAAACAGTTTGAAACCTTCTGAAAATGGAGTGTGTTGCTTTGTACTGTCTCTGTCTCAACTACAACACTCCAAGAGCACAGGAGTGGGAACCCAGCTCAGTATTGGGTCATCCCTGCAGCCCAAACCCAAATCACCTTCCCCAGCTGTGTGAATGTTGAAAGTCTCTCTCCAGTTCTGGCTGATTTTCCTTTTCTCCTATGGCAGCAACTTCCAGAGCTTTTTCCTGCAGGACAGGCTTTGCTTCATTTAGGATAAAATGTTATGAAAGCCCTGCAGGAATTGGCAGGATGGGCTGAGGAGCTGCAGACAGGCTCTATTCTTCTGGGCAGCTGGGGTGGGTGAGCACTGAAAATGCCATCGTGGCACTTCCCAGTCCCTCCCAAAACACAAATAACGCCTTCTTAACTCACTGAAACATTAAAATAAGGGTAAAAACTATAAACCCCAGCTGAGCTGGACTCAAGGTGGTGGCAGAGATTTGGTTTTGGGGGTTCAGGGGAAGAGGGTGAAGAAGGAGGAAAGCCCCTGGTGTTGGGCTGTGGTGGCTCCTGTGGGCACTGGGTGAGCCACTGGTGGCACTGGGTGAGCTCCTGTGGGCACTGGGTGAGGGTTTGAAGATGAGGTTCAGATGCAGCATCTCAGCAGGACAGGTGAGGCCTTGCCATGGAGACAATACAAAGCAACACACTCCATCTTCAGAAGGCTTCAAACTGTTTTCATTCTAGCATCCATGGTTTTTATACACTCCCACAAAACTCCCAAGTTTACACTTTACTCATTGGTCAGGAAAGACAAAGTGTTTATGGGAATAGTTGCAGGTTTCTCTTATTTCTCCTTCTTTCTTTCTTGGTTTCTATGTCAATGACCTTGGTAGACAATTCTTTCAGGGGTAAACATGGATCCTCTTCTCAAACTCCTCTCTGGCTCACAGAAGTCTCTGTAAAACCTCTTCCACCAGACCTGACCTTGAAAAGGAGCATCTGAGCCCTGCCTTGAGTTAGGAGGGCAAACAGAGCAGGACCACATGATTTGAACCACAAAAATCCCCTGGGAGAGGTGGGAGATGTTTCTGCAGGGAAAAGTCTGGTGGTGCCACAACTTTGTGGAGCTGCTTTGAAATTCTCAGCTCCTGGCAATGATTTTGTCAACAGAAAACAGAAAAGCTGTTTTGGGTTTGGAGAATTTTTCTTTGCAACCTTTGGAGGGTTTGTTCAAACAATACATCTGGGAACTAAAGGGTATTTTGGGTTTTTTTTTTTTGGCTGTGAGGTTTTGATTGTCCAAGCTTGAAACCACTTGGGAGAGGGAGAACAACTGAGGGTGGTTCCCCAACTGCTGTTATGAAATTCAGTTTGAATTGAAAATTGAGGGTTCCTGTGGAAAATTCTCCTTGGTGAAAATTCACATTGCTGTGGAAAACCTGTTTTGAACAAAATATTTTCTTTTTCATGACAGACTGCCCAGTGATGAAGTTGCCTGATCCCTGAATATCTGAAATGCAGAAAATCTCCTTTACAGCTGGATGTCACGGGCTCATCCCTGTTCCCTGCACTTCCTTAAAATCACTGTATTTCCTTAAAAATGTTTTCTATTCCTCTTTTCACAACAATCCATTTTTCAATGTTGAACTTCAACTCCAGTTTTTGGAGCTAGCAAGGATCTTTATGTCACAATCTCATTCATTCACAGGAAAAAAGCATTTCTTGCAAAACTGGCGTTTTCTGGAGGAAAATTTCTATATTGCCAGCCAAAAAAAACCCCAAAAAACAAAAAAAAAAAATTCCACAAACAAACATAACCAAAACCCAAAACACACTTAAAGCATTATATTATATTATATTATATTATATTATATTATATTATATTATATTATATTATATTATATTATATTATATTATATTATATTATTACATTACATTACATTACATTACATTACATTACATTACATTACATTACATTACATTACATTATATTATATATTGCCAATAAAGAGATGACAGGATGTGTTTCTTCTTCTCAAGATAAAAATCTAAAATAGATCAGAACCTTGCAGAAGTCTGCTTCTCTCCATTCACTAGAAGGGCAAACTTACAGGATCTTTCCATATGGAGAAACCTTTCAGGAGCAGATATTTAAAGTTCAGTGCAACCAGGAGTCTCCCAATTCCCATTTCTGGGAGCAATAAGAGAGAAGAGTTGCCTCTAGAGCCCAGCCCTGATTTCCTGTTGGAAAGGAAAGGAAATTTCAGGAAAGGAAGGGAAATAGGAAAGGAAAGGAAAGGAAAGGAAAGGAAAGGAAAGGAAAGGAAAGGAAAGGAAAGGAAAGGAAAGGAAAGGAAAGGAAAGGAAAGGAAAGGAAAGGAAAGGAAAGGAAAGGAAAGGAAATCTTGTGACTGCTCACAGCCTCGACACAGGTGGCTGTATTGGTCATCAAGTAAAAACAATTCACATGCTGGGTAAACAATTCCCTAAATCACATTCCAAAGCAGCAAAACATGGAGAAGCTGAAGCTTCCCAGTTTCTCAGGAGAAAAGATCCTAACTGTTGGGAAAATTAATCCACAAACACCAGAGGTTTATGTCCAATAAGGAGACAGAGGAGTCCTTTCTGCCTTTATTCAAATAAAGGGAGAGGCCATGGGTCATTCCCCTGAGATCTCTCAAATTTTTGGAGGATGCAGCCCCCGTTTTATCCTCGTTTCCCTTCTCTCTTTCCCCATTGGCTGAGGTACTTGAGAGGTTCAGACTTCCTGATACGCCTGATACCGAAGATTTCCCTCTAATGTACAACCCTCCCTTTTGATTTTTAATTCTTACTGAATTTACTGATTTTTCTTCTCCATTGTTTCTTTCATTTTCAATGTCTAATTTTGTTTCTCAGCAAACCTAAAGTTGATTTGTAGAAGCAAAACATCTTTTTCAACTCATCAATCAGTGGAATCATTCCCATTGTTTCTTTTATCTCTCAGTGCTGGTTTTTATCTACTTAACCTTTATCTGGTTTTTGTTTGTAAAGACAAATCCACTATTCCTCTCATAATGAAAGGATTTTTCAGCAATACCTCTGTGTGACAGACAGTGTCTGTCTGTCCCAGACAGGTGGGGTCCTGTGCCACCCTCAGGGTGCTGCTGTCACCTCTCTGGGACTCCTCACCCTCTCCTGGGTGACCCCAATTCTGCGCAGAAGGCTGATTGATTATTTTATGATATAAAAATAATGCAAATAAAAATAAAAATAAAAATAAAAGAAAATGATCTATTAAAACTGCAGGAGTATTCTACACTAGAATCCTCCCGTCGCTGCCTGCAGATGCTGAAGCTCGACAGCAGCCACCTGCCACCCCCTCTCTGTCCCCGCTTGTCACCGCCTCTTACGTAATCGCGACATCGCTGCAGCTTCCCCGGGGCTGCTCGGGCAGAAACAAACAACCAAAAAAAAGTGGAAAAAAAAAAAGAAAAAAAGCCAAAAAAGGACCCAGGGCCATGTGTGGGGGTGTCACAGGGGCGGGAGGTGAGGGACACTTGGGGACACGTCCCCCTGTCGCCCTGCCCGCGTGGTTGCAGGGTTTGGGGGCCATCCTCAAGGTAAGTCCTGCCAGGTGGGGCTGGGGAGTCCCAGGGATTGCGGCTTTTCCAGGTGTTGGGGGGAACAGGAGGAAACCATCGCTGGGTTTGTCCCCAGAGCGCCGGGGCTCTGCTGGGATGGGGCTGGCTCGTGTCAGGAAAACCACTTTTTAAATTTTTAAATTTTTTTTTAATTTTTAAAATATTTAAAATATTTAAAATATTCTTATTTTATATTTTATATTTTATATTTTATATATCTATTTTCTATTTTATATTATTTTATATCTTATATTTTATATTTACATTTTTATATTTATATATTTATATTTTATATTTTATATTTTATATTTTATATTTTATATTTTATACTTTATATTTTCCTTATATATTTTAACATTTTGTATTTTCTATCAATCTCTTTTATATTTTATATATTGTTTATATATTTTATATTTTATTCAATATTTAAATATTTTTCATATTTTTTCATATTTTTCCTCTTTTTTCTTTCTTTTAAAATCTTCTTCTATTTTCCCCGCGCTTTTTCCTTTCCATGTTTTGAAGTCTTTTTCTAACCTCTTTTTTTTCTTTTCTTCTTTCTCACTTCTTCCTTTTTTTTTCTCTTTCCCTTTTTCTCTTTACTTTTTCCGTCCTCCTTTTCTCTCTCTCTCTCCCCTCTTTTTATTATCTCTTTGCATTCTCTGCTTTCCCCCACCTGTCCCTGAATTTCTGTCTCTAAACTGGCACCCAGCGCCCTCCCTCCCTGCTGACACCTGGATGCACAAATATTCGCTGTTCTGCCATGTCCAATATGTCCCTCCCTAATTCCTTTTCCCATCCTAAGATAGAAATGCTGATATTTGTAGATTTTTTTTTGTATTATTCCACTTTATTTTCCTCATTGTCAAAGTTGGACACTTTTGCTGCCTCTTATTTCCACTGTGCTTATTTCAGCAGCCAGCAGAGTTTTGAATTTCAAGAAAGTTGGAGATTAAATAATTACTCTGTTGATTAAAAAAACTGCAAAAATGACATTTTTTGACTAAAAAGTCTTAACTGGGCACCCACCCAAAGGTTGGAACCTCCAGTTCCACAGGTGACAAAAGCCCTTGGTTGTAGCAGAGGGAATAAAAGATTTAAATTTAAAAAAATATTTAAGTTTTATTAATTTTTGACCATTCTAAAATAGATTTTGGTTGTTCTCTGGCTTCTCACTGGCTGTATTTCTTGGGGGCAGCCAAGGATTTGTTGGGATAAAAGAATTACAGTTCCTGAGAGTCCTACATGCCAGTTATCTCATATTAGAGACCTGCTCATAAAAATTATTGCAATTATTAATTATAGGGTGACTTCCATGCCAGCACAAGTGGAAGAATTTGCAGATATGAGGCAGTAAATATGAATTCCTCCAATTTCTGGCATTTCTGGTTGCCAAATGCAGAAGGTTTCACTTCAAAACCACCGCTTTTAAAATTCAGGCATCTTTAAGGTGCCACAGAACTTCAGTTCTCTTATAGAGTCTAAAGCATCAACTGTACCCAGAAAATATTCCAATCCAATTTGATTTTCTTTACTGTGTACCCTTAAAAGTTAAATTCAAATGATACTGAGGTAGGAAATCAAATGTGAGGAACTTTTGGTTTTGTTTGTTTTGTTTGTGGGGTCGGGTTTTTGCTGTTGTTTTCTGTCCGTCTGATTTTTAAGTCCCCATATTTTTCTTTAATTAAAAGGTGAAAGTTCTATATTGGAGCACCTTTAGCACACAGAGGCTTCCAGAAAAACAGCAGATATTGGGAAAATCATATAAATTCCAGATTTTTTTCCCTGAACAGCTGTAAAACATCTTGGAAACAATGACACCAGATCCCATCACTGCTCTTGGGGTCCCTGCCCTGATTTTTCCTGTGACATAAACCTCTAGAAGTTCTGCTGTTCACAAACTGTTTCTGTTTCTCACTCTAATTAATTAATTAATAATTGATCTCCCAGCTTGCCCTGGTTGCAGGGGTGTTTTCTGGATTTGTTTGAGGGGGGCTCTCACTGTGCTACCACATCAGTGTGGCCTCAGCAACTGGAGGTCCCCTTAAATTTGGATTTTGGGGAGTTAGGGTCTCATCCCATCTCCCAGGGGTCTCTCAGACCTAAAAGATGGGGTGGGTGAAACCTTTTTTGTGAATAACCTGCCCTGATTCTGCTGAAATTGGTGCCAGGCCACAGCTCCCTCCTTTTCCAAAGCTGTGCAATAATTCAGGTAATTAAATTGAGTCAGGTGAGGTGTAATTAACAACAGAAAATCAGGTAAGGGGTGATTAATAGCAGAAAATCAGGTAAGGTGGAGTTGAGAGCAGATTTTGCCTTTGTGCCTTGAAAAGGGAAAGTTTATTTTCTTGTGGAGTCAAGAAACTCCTCCCGCTTCCGCCTTGTGCATTTTTACTGTGATTCTTAATATTGCAACAACTGGAATATTGCAAAGATTGGGATAAGCAGGGGATGGAGGAGAGAGCTCATTGGATTTTGCATTTTTCTGTCATGGCCTGGCTGTTCATTTCTGCTGTTTGAGTGCAAACCTGGAAGGAGTTGGGCAGCTTTAGTGGAAACACTCCAGATTTAGCTTGAGTGCACTTTCAGACAAAACCCAAATACTATTTTAGAGCCTTGACTTTATTTAGCCAGCATTTTGAGACTGATAAAGCCCTGATAAGGACCCTGCTGCCTTGGGCACAGAGGAACCAAGATTTGGGGTTGAAATGAGCGGTTTCAGCTTTCGTGGGTTGCCAGCAGCTCTGTGTGTTACGGAAACTCAGCAGCACTGACTGTGCCTGAAAAACCTTCAGAAGTTTCATTTATTTCCTGTGATAGCAGAGTGAAAGGGAAACCTCTGAGAGAAAATCTTGATATTAGCAATTAATGAGTGAGAGATGTGATCAGGCTGGGCTGAGAGTGCCTTTGGCACGTGCAGGAGTGGAGGAGGCCTGGCAGCCTCCAGACCAGGCTGGTGGGGATGATTTGCTTCCTTTCAAAAGGAAAAAGGAAGATTTTAGAGCACTTCAGGTCCTGGGACAGGATTTCTGCAAAAGAACTCAAGGATTGGAGTCTTCCTGCTGAGAAAGTATAATAAAATCACAAAATCTCATATTGGTTTGGGTTGGAAAGGACCTCAAAGCCCATCCAGTGCCACCCCTGCCATGGCAGGGACACTTTCACCATCCCAGGTTGCTCCAAGCCCTGTCCAGCCTGGCCTTGGGCACTGCCAGGGATCCAGGGGCAGCCCCAGTTTGTAACTTTAAGGAGACAATGACAAAGGTGCCATGTGCAGAAATTCATGGTCCTTGAGATGCTCCAGTCCCAATCTGCTGAATATTCTGCACATCACAGTGGCAATGGTCTGGAACAGATGGGGAAGCAATGAAGGGAGTTTTATTTAGGTCCTGCAGAAATTCTTGTAAATGGGACCCTCTAGCCCTGAGTTCTGGAAGTGCTGGTGCTGGCTTAGGCACAGAAGACTGGGAGAAAGAGAGGGAGAGCTGGACTTGGTTTCAGTTTTTCTGCTTAAAGCTAAATAATTTCTTAGGGCTGGAATCTGGCTGGGTTTGCAAAATCCCATGGGATCTTATCCCATCTCTCAGGGATAAGGTCAGGACCTGGTTCAGTTTGATAAATCAGGAATAACTTGCAGCTGCTGTTGTGAGGAACCACACAAGGAGCAGGAGGATGGGGATCCTGGAAGTTTTATGGGCCGTACAAAATATTTTGGATTGGGCATTGTGAAAGAGATTCGTGGAAAATGAAAGAAGGAGTTGGGAATATCAAATGTAGGAGAAGGCTCTTTCCTGACTGATCTTTGCTGGATAGATCTGGAAAATGAGGGGAAGTCCTTGATTTTATAAGGATTTGTTCTGCTTTTCCTCTGGAAGAGTTGTCATGGACTTGGTGACAGTGGCCCCTTTTCAGCTGCTGCAGAGCAGGGGCATTTTGTCATTTGCAAATTATAAAAAATGACCAAAATGACAGAATTCCACTCTGCTTTTAAAATAGGGATTTCTTGTGCCCTCAGTACCTGCTGGCACCTCCAACAGAGTAGAAATGTGGTCAGTTATTTCCTGGTGGGTCTTGACTTCTGAATTGGAGTTCTTAGGAATTCCAAGACAGACTCCCCTGACTTGTTAAGGCCAATGGCAGTTCTTGCTTTAGCCAGCATTTCTGGCTTTGTCTCAGCAAAAAAAACCTCTTAGGCTGTGCTTAATTTTAGATTTCAGTTTAGGCCTCCTGGATCTCAGGGCCTGCAGTGACGTTCTGTGGGGAGGAAGGGACTTACCTTGGGCTCGTGGCCGCCTCTCACTTCTTCCTCCTGCCAAAGCATCACCGTAACCTGTGGGGTAACCTTCAGATAATAATGAGCTTTATCTCTGCCCATCGATCTTCACTTTTTTAAAAAACCCTTTTGTGACAGCAGTTTTGGTCACATTCAGTATGAAGCAGATGGAATTTTCCATCCCTCTGGGTAGGCAGAGAGGGGAGGAGGGCGGAAGCCAGGCTGCACTCGCCGCACGTCGCTCGTGGGCATCCAACTGCTCCTCCAAGGAGCTCCTTCAGCTCCTGGGCTCCATCTCTTCTCCTCCCATCGTGAGAGTGAAGATCCAGTGCCAGGAAAAGCTTTCCTGCAGTGCCATCAAGGTAAATGCAGCCACACCCTGCAGGTTCCTTCTGCAGCCCCAGAGAAGCTGCTGGAAATATCCCATAATTGCCAGGTTCATCCCTGCCCTCTGTGAGGGGCACAAAGGCTTTGTGTGTTCTTTCCTTTCTCCTAGATGATATTATTGATGATATTATAGATGATATTTTGGATGAGACAGGTCTGATATGGAGGGGCTGCTCCTGCAGCCTGGTCCCTGTGATGCTGCTCGAGGGTGATCTCAGTGAGGGGCAGTGTCAGGAGCTCTTGGCCAGGTTGGGTTGGTTGGCATTAGTCAGCTCAGGGGAATTCCTGCCTCTCTCAGCAGCGTTTGATGTGAATGAAAGAGCTCAGATATCTCAAAGAAATGGCCTGGGGAAAACGAACATTTCCGTTATTCATGTTCTGTGTTCCTGGGGCAGGGTCCAACAAATGGGTGCTGAAGCTGAAGGAACAACTAAAGGTGTAAAATGCTCCTTAGTGTCCAGGCTGTTTTTCTGACATAATTGGCTTACAAGGCAAATTTTAGTTCTTTAAAAAAATAAGCAGAAATTATATGAAAGTACCGAGATCTGAATTGTTTTGAGTTTTCATAGAATCACTGAAAGATGGAATGGTTTGGGTTGGAAGGGACCTTAAATCCCACCTCATCCCATCCCCTGCCATGGCAGGGACACCTCCCACTGTCCCAGGCTGCTCCCAGCCCTGTCCAGCCTGGCCTTGGGCACTGCCAGGGATGCAGGGGCAGCCCCAGCTGCTCTGGGCACCCTGGGCCAGGGCCTGCCCACCCTGCCAGGGAACAATTCCTGATTGCCAAGATCCCATCCAGCCCTGCCCTCTGGCACTGGGAGCCATTCCCTGGCTCCTGTCCCTCCATTCCTTGGAAATATTATCTCTCCATCTTTCTTGGAGCTCCTTCAGGTCCTGGAAGGTCACTATCAGTTTGCCTTCTCTTCTCCAGGCTGAACATTCCCATTTCTCTCAGCCTTTCCTCCCAGAGCTGCTCCACCACTCTGACCATCCTGGTACCTTCTCTGGACTCGCTCCAGCAGCTCCAGGTCCATCCCATCCTGAGGACTCCAGAGCTGATTTCAATTTTTGGCTGAAATACTCAAATCTCTGATTCCACTATTTCTAAACTGTCCCAAACTCAATACTATCCATCCAAAATATGGAATAAAACAGAGGAATAAAAAGGATTTCTTGAAAACCCTTTCCCAGAAGAAAAATAAAAACCCCACATTTATGAATATCTTGCATTGAATCAGGGTGGGCCAGGTCAGACTTCTCGGGTGCAGAAGTAACTGAAATGGGGCAAACACTGTGAAAACTTCATTATTTTTGGATTCTGTGATTATTCAGCAGCTCTCACTGAGGCATTTGCAGACCAAGAAATGCAAAACTCGGCCACTTGTAAATGTTCAGCAGCACCTCGGGGCTTTTCAGCCTTTTGCAGCCTTATGGTCTGTCACAGACCCACAGTCAAATTTAGAGGTCAGATTGTTCCAGCTGAGGAATACCTGAGCTGCTTTTGAGGCTTCTTACCCCGAGCAGAGCAGCCTCAGAGCTGTGGGCTTGGACCACAGGGCCTGGGGAATCAAGGAAGCAGCAGCTCTGGTCACTCATGGTGGGTTCCCAGCCTTTAAACTCTCTTACCTCAAGACCAAAAAGACAAAATTAATTCTACCAAGCTTCCAACAAACCACCTGTTGTGATTAGGCTGTTGTAGATGGTGATTTCATAGCTTAGAACTTAAAATTTTAGCACATCAGGAAGTTCATCGTGTCCTTCTGACCTGGAATCTGTAGAAGAAAAGGTGATTTGGGGGATTTCAGCATCCATGGTTGTAATAGTAATAGTAATAATAATAATAATAATAATAATAAGTAGCAATTGTAATCTGATCCAGAGAATCCTTCTGGGATCTTGAAATCTAAACTTCCAAGAAAGGAATGCAAAGCTTGAGTGATTTTAGAAAAGCTGAAGGTGAAAATGCCTAATTTTGGAAATTAAAAGCCCTGCAATCCATTGCCAGACCTGCAGCAATATTTAACACTTGTAGCCAGCAATCATTTTTGTGTTTTCAAAATAGACATGCAGCAAATTGGGGCTTTGGCACACTGGGGTTGTTTCTGAGTCAGTTTTGGTTTGAGTTTGATTTTAAAGCTTCCAGTCCTCTGGCTGCCACAGGTCATTGGGTTCTGTTTTTTTGCTCCTTTTGTGCCTCTTTTCATCACCAGACCACGTTATTTCCCACTGAGACATAAGAAGTGAGTAATAGGTGTTCCTCAACAGCTCCTGTTAACCACTGTGCCATGTGAATGTCAAATACTCAGGAATATGAGTAATTAGAGTGGAGCTCTTTTATCTTAAACAGGCTGGGAGCTTTAAAGAGCACCCTGAGATACCACCAAACCACAGGGTTAATTTTTTTCTTACTACTCAGGTGAAGAAGCAGCAGCAGCAGGGATCAAAACTTGTTTGCTGCTTGCAGTATTTGTACAGTGTCCCTGGGAGAAGTTTTCAGAGAAGTTTACATCAGAAGTTTTCTGATGTAAATCAGCACCTGGGCCTCATCTTATCACTGTAAGTTCTCGTATCAGTGAAAAATATCAGAGTTATCTTATTTTATCAGAGCAAATTCTCAATAACTCCTGCGGGTTTGATATTGATGTGCTGGAGTGACTTGAGATTAAGAGCTGAATTTTGATTTAGTTTAGGATGAGATAATTTAAAAGATAAAAAATAGACAGCTTTCAAGCTCCTTTATATTGATGAGAAGCAAGGGGAACTTGGCTCAAACTGTGTGATTTAAGCTCCAAATTCCAGATTCTGAGCCCAGTTTAACAAAGGTAAATTCCAGTGATGTTCCCATGGATTGGTGCTTATATATCTGGGTGATGAAGCCAGAGGGATCAGGAAATTGGGAATGAAAATTTGATCCAAAGATTGTTTGTGGGGCAGTGAATTTTATAATGGAATTGGGTGTTTTATGAAAAAAAATTGGAAGTTTCCTTCCCTCTGCTTTTTTAAAATCAACCATTTTCACTTCAGAGCCAAGAACAGAAATCTCCAACACAGGGAAGTTCTGCCAAGTCACTCTGCCTTTTTATATTACATTGATTGTCCTATTTAATTTAAATATATGTAGACATAGGCTTGGATTTTTATTTTTGATGTTTTAGTGATGAATGCTCCTCTCGACTGTGCATTTAAATGAGACTTCAAACACTACATTTTTATTGATTGTTGTAGATATAATTTTTTTATATAAGGATAAACAGGTGTGAAGATTTAAGAAAAATTTTGCAATTTAGAGAAGTCATTGAGAGACTTAGCAAAATTTAGAGCCACGCATTAAAAATGGAGGAAACTGAGAATAATAAAATACAGATATGATATTACAGGGATTGAATTTTGTATTTAATCCACGTCATCTATTCTAATCCCACGCTAAAACTGTGACTGTGTTTCAGTTATATATCAATAACCACTTACTGCTGAATAAGGCTTGATCTTTGTCCCTTTTTTGCTGACTACATTATCCTGAGGCAAAGAACTCCAAATTTTAGTTGTGGTGTATGAAGATTCCCTTTGTCTCTTTGAAATCCACTGTGTGATAATCCCAGTTCATTTTCTTTGCTCCTGACAAATAACGAGTTAAAATTTCTGTTTGGAGAAAGAGTTCTGGTTGTCCTTTGCAGGATTTATTTTAATTTTACTTCATCCTTGAAACAAAAAGAATAATCTGGGGGTTGAGGGCTTGCCTTGGTCTTGAAGCAAAGGGAGATTCAGCATCTGATTTCGGGGTGGTTTGATTGTGTATCAGCTCAGGGCTCAGCACTGAATCAGTTCCGCTGAGATATTGAGTTTTTTCTGGAGGGTTTTGCACACTCTGCTGGAAAGTCCAACTCATCAGAGTCCCCTCTGATCTGTGGCTCAGGGGGGAGATAAGAGAAAGGAGGGGAGATAGTGCTGAGCCCTGCAAGGGCCTTCTTTTAGTGGGAGGAAAAGTTTTACACCAAAAATAAGGATGTTTCGAGCAGGGCGGTGGAGACCAAATGCAAACCCTTGAGTACAGCACGTCCTCACCCTCACAGGGGTGCACATTAAACCAGGGCACTGCACATTTAGCCCTTCCCAGCTGATCAGAGGCATCATAGAAGTGATTAGGACGGGTTTTACTGCTTATCTTCATGTATTTAACAATCTTGATATAAAAACAGTGCCTTGCTTTCAGCCTGTCCAGAGGTAAAGCTCAAAGGCCGCTCTCTAGAGAAGCAGAGCTTCTGAGAAATGCTCTGTCTAAACAGAACCAGCAGATTTGGTGCAAAAAAGAGGAGAAAACCAAAGAAACAGCATCATTTTACAAATATTTTGGTGCTTTCATTTTACAAATTTTTTGGTCCGGGATGCAGGTAAAGCTCAAAGGCTGCTCTCTAGAGAAGCAGAGCTTCTGAGAGATGCTCTGCCTAAACAAACCCAGCAGATTTAGTGCAAAAAAGAGGTGAAAACCAAACAAACAGCATCATTTTACAAATATTTTGGTGCTTTCATTTTACAAATTTTTTGGTCCAGGATGCAGAGAACACAGAGCTCGGCCTATATTCAGGCAAGATGCTGGTAAATCTCTTTTATACATCCAGCTGCAGAAACAACAGACACAACACATCTTAGAAACTCTTGGTTGCATAATTGCCCTGACCAAACTGCTCTAATGTCACTGTAAATATCAATATTTCCACTGGGCCCTGTGGGGACGGGCCCGGTGTCACTTTGTGCTCTCCGCTGCTGGAGGCCGCGCTCGCCAGGAGCCCCGGGGCTCGTGTGGGCACAGGTGTGACTTTGTGGGCTGCAGATAAAAATAACAGGTAGGGCTGAGACTCTGTGGCCTAAACCTTGATGCTTTCACACACTGGCCCAGCTCAGGCTTCATTCCTTGACCTTAAAAGGCCAGATCCTGCCTCTGATAAGAGCTTCTTCGTCTGCCTCCCACTTCACACCCGGCCTCCTTCCAGGCCTTCCCCACCTCCAAGGAAGTGGAAATGTTTGATTTTTCCCTTTCCCCCTGGGTTCAACCCTCACCTCTCACTATTTCACGTCCATGTGCTTCAAGTGTTGAGTTCTGAAGGAAATTCCCACCTTGGCACCGTCACTTGGAGTGTGAGGGGTTGGATTCATGTGGGAAAAGTTCAATGAAATTGGTTTTCAGGAAGGTTCATTGCTCAGGCTCTCTCTCACAAATGTCTGGTTTGGGTTCCTTTTCCCCCCCTGTGTGTTTCCCAGGCTGACTGAACAGGGAATATTGGGAACAGTAATCCTGAAATTTCCTGTAGGATCCCCTTGTGATGGGAACCAGGAGCAAGGGAAGGATGGTGAGAGAACAACCTGCTCTGCCCACTGTGGGAGAGGAGTTTACTCAGTGAAAAAGCTGCCTGTACATCTTTGACTCATTCAACAAACAACTCACGTCACCTCCAAACCTGAAACATTCCTGCTAAGTGATTAAGCCCTGAAAAAATTGCATTTCTGCCTCTTGACACTGTGAGAAACCACAAATCCACTCACTGAAAGTCGCCTTTTGATGCTTTTAGGTCAGCAGTAAATTTGATCGCAAATTTGAGGCTGGAGGAATTACCCCAAACTTATTCATGCTAAAGGACATTTGTTTTGGTTTGGTTTTGTTCATTCTGAGTTATGCTTGGAACCTTTGTGTACTCTTTGAGATCTCCAGGGCTTAGGGAGAAATTAAAATAAATGTATTCCAAATGTATTTAATTACAAAATCCCACTGATTTCTGCAGAGAGCACTTTGGTGGGATTTGTCCTGCTTAAACCAGAACAAAACTCTGGTCACACTGGGCAAGCTGGGAGAGGAAATAGATGTGAATTGGTCAGGTTTGCAGGTCTGAGTTGTGCAGAGGTGATGACGACTGGCCAGTACTGAAGGTTTCTAAACCTGCATAAATAAAGATTTCATCTACAAGCAGTGGAACACTGAATCAAAGGCCTTGAACAGCATTTTAGGGTCAGCACTCACCTTTCTGCTGTACAATATTTGTGTAACTCTGTGCATGTATGATGGAGTTAATTTAATCCATTCTCACATTGTTTGATCCTCAAAATCCTCCAGAGATCTTTCCTGCTTCATTTGTTGGGTGCTTGGGATACCTTAAAAAAGAGATCAGATTTTCTGAAATATCTTTAAATGGACACTGAGTAGGTTTAGATGGGATATTGGGCAGGAACTGCTCCCTGGCAGGGTGGGCAGGCCCTGGCACAGGGTGCCCAGAGCAGCTGGGGCTGCCCCTGCATCCCTGGCAGTGCCCAAGGCCAGGCTGGACAGGGCTGGGAGCAGCCTGGGACAGTGGGAGGTGTCCCTGCCATGGCAGGGGTGGCACTGGGTGGGCTTTGAGGTCCCTTCCCACCCAAATCCTTCCATGATAGCAAAGCTGTTTTGTAACCCTGCTTCAGCTCCTACCCAAAATCCGTGACTGGGGTAAATCAGTTCTTCTCCCTGTGCCTTCCTTATCTCCCAAACAGAGCTAACGATTCTTATTTCCGCTGTAAAGTAGCTTGAGATGAGTAGGAGATCACTACTAATTTTTATCATCTTGACTGAAGTTACTTAGATAAAGTGTGACAGTTCACTGATGAAATCTGTGGGTTTGCTCAGTCGTGCACATTTTTGGATATTCTGGGTGAGATGGGATTGATTGATTGATTGATTGATTGATTGACTGATTGATGTGCTGACATATCAGAACATGAATATTTTGAAAATGTTACAGAGGGCTCCAAGGTGGCTCCAATCTGACAGGAATAAATGGGAGAAGCTGTCCTCATTCATGTGTGTGTAGCAGAGTGTCTGGGTTTGAACAGACAGGTGTCAGCTAAGGAAGGCAGGAGCCTCCCCTGAAATGGAAAATGCAAACCCCCTCCCTCTGAATTGTTATAATTTTGAAATTAAGGGCTCTCAGGCAAAGATATGGGAATAGTAATAATTTATTATGGAATAAAATTAAAAAAACATATTAAAAATGCAGTAATACAAAACAACACTGCCAGAGTCAGAGCAGGCCCTGTCCCCTGTGTGTCAGGGGGGTGGCACAGCCCCATCCCATGGGGGCTCAGCCCTCCTGCAGTGCCAGCTGTGGCTCTGCTGGAGCAGGGATCCTGCACAAGGGGGGAGTTTTCCTCTGCAGCTCCAGGGCTGCTGCAGATGGGCCTGGGCTCCCTCTGGCCATGCAGGGCAGCAGAAGCTGCTCCTCTGGCAATGCAGTGGGCAGAGGCTGCTGTGCTGTGCCAGGCTCACATTGGATCCAGGTAGGAATGCTTGGCTCCTGCCCTGGGCAATGCAGCATCTCCCCATGGGATGCTGGAATTGGATCAGCCCTGCAGGGACACTCAGTGGCCATGGACAGCAGAGATCTCCTGCAGGGAGGGTTGGTGTTTGAGAAATAAAGAAAACTGCCCAATTAACAGAAGATAACTGTTGCTATAGGACCCAAAAGAACACAAACTCACACCGCTGTTCTCAAGGTGAAGAAAAAGGGAAGTTTATTTTCTGAGTCCAATATTTATAGTTTTCCAAGAGTGACAGTGGATTGGAGGGTGACAGTGCCACCTCTCCAATGACACTGGACAAACCAACAGTCCATCAACCTTCTCCTCCTCCATAAAGGAATGCAAAACAATGAGTTATTTACAGAAAGTGTGAGAGAAAGTTCACTACTAGAACGTCAACATCAGAAGGCTTAGAAAATCTTAAAAAACCAGGGTGACAGATAACTGCCCCACCTCTGACAGACAGGAACAGATACACACCCCCATTTCCATCCTAAGACACAGAGACAAAAACCAACCCCATTCCCATATTAATTTACCCAATGGCACTAATTAACAGCACCATTAGAAACAACTAACGAGCGTTCTCATTCCAACAGAGCCCCAGCTGCCCTCCCCACCACCATGGAGCACTTCCTAACCACTCCAAGCGAGCTGGTGCTGCAGCAGGGCCAGGCCCAGCTGCTCCTGGGGAAGGCGGGCGGGCACTCCCGGCGGAAGAGGGAATTCATGCCAGATGACAAGAAGGACACCATGTACTGGGAGAAGAGGCGCAAGAACAACGAGGCCGCCAAGCGCTCGCGGGAGAAGCGGCGCCTCAACGACGTGGCCATGGAGAGCCAGCTGGCAGCGCTGAGCCGCGAGAACGCCGTGCTCAGGACAGAGCTGCTCTCCCTCAAGCTGCGCTTCGGGCTCCTCAGCCCCGTGCCCAGCCCCTACCAGGGCCACCCCCTCGGGCTCTACCTCAGGGGGCACCGGGCAGCCTCACCCCTGCTGGGTGTGGAGCCCTTTGCTGGTGACTCCTGCTGCCCTGCCCAGAAGAGTTTTGTGCCCAAGGTGCTGGAACCGGCTGCGTTTCCTTGCAAGACCTTCAGCCCTTCCACAAACATCCTCGGCTGCGACTCCAAACCCATTCCCATGGACACACGTGGCCTCCAGCAACCCAAAAGGTTTGAGGAATCCTTTAGCCCCAAAAGGTTTGAGGAATCCTTCAGCCCCAAAAGGTTTGATGCACCCTTCAGCCCCTCAGTTTGCTCCCCATTCCTCAGCTACCCCTGCCCAGACAAACACCCCTTCCCCTGCCCTTGGCTGGGCAGCGCCTGCTTCTTGTGCCCATCGCCCGCCATGGCCGAGGCCAGGAAGGAGAGCAGCACCGTGGTGTCGGATGAAGATGACGAGCAACAAGTGCCCAAAACTTCTCCTGTGCCCTCCTGCAGCCTGCCCTGCCCCTCGGAAGAGCAGCTGAAGGGCCGGAGCTTTGCTGCTCTCCCACACAAGCTCCGGATTAAAAGCAAAGCTCTGGGCACTCTGGAGGAGACTGGGCTGGACTCACACTGAGGCAGCACAGGAATGGCTGCTGTGGGGCCAGGGTGAGACATCCCAAGGAAAAGAAGGGTTTGGAAGGACAAGGTGAGAGGGAAATGTCTTTTTCTCCAAAGATGGACATAATTTTCCCTGCTCTGTGTAGATGCTGAGGGTGTTTCTGGGGCTGCACCACCACAGCATAACTGCAGCTGGCCAGGACCCTGTGGTCACCCCCTGGTCTCACTGGTGGCTCTGCTACCACAGCAAGCTCAAACTGGAGGTGTGAAGGGGCAGGAAGAGGCCAAGACAGGGGAGATGGTCACACAATGTGACACCACTACAGCTGGTGGGGTTATCAACTATTGTAGTCACCTTTGCTTCATCACCACCTTCATCCTCACCAACGTGCCTGAAGTCAAAATTACTTGACAGGAAACTGTTGATGGAACCAGTTTCAGACCTGTCAGGTATCTGGAGAAAATAAAAAGCAGTTGTGACTCTGGGAGCATGGATTTACACTGACATGAAATGAAAGCAGGACCTCCTGCACTTTATTCCAGTTTACCATAACTTATCTCCAGAGAGAACAAAGTCTTTCTCTGTGACCAGACATGCTGTGGTCCAGAAGACTTCATTTATCTTTGCAACTGTTATTATGGAAGACTAAATATTATTTTTTTATTATTATTATTGAAATGAAAAAAATATTTTAGTTTTGCTTATTTCTTTTAAAAAGGCATTTTCAAAGCTGATCTTTGTGTATTTGGGAACTCATTATCAAACACCTGCACATGGTGTTTGTATTCCTGCATCTGCTGGGACCCAGTCCCTGTCCATCCTGACTTCTGCCTTCTTTTCCTTTGTGAAAGCCTCAGGGAGAGCAGCCTCCTGCAGGGCTCTGGAGCCTGTTTGGAGCTGTTCCTCACTTTTCAAACCAAAGAGAATTCTCAGGGATGCACTCCAGGTACAGCTGTGACTTCCTCTCCTCAGATCTTTCCTGCTTTGTCTCTTTTCCCAAGAAAAGGATAATCCTGCAGTTGTGATGTTGCTGTGTCTGTTAGCCCCAAACATTTTTTTGACATGTTGGACAAGACCAGCCCAATCTGATGACTCCATCAGATTAGAAGAATAAGATCTCAATGTGAAAAAACAACTTCAAACTGCTCTCCTCTGCCCCAACCACACATTTTCAGTCTGTGTCCCATGTCCCAAAAAATAAAAGAGCTGCAGGGCCCTTCTGGGAACCAGAGCTCAACATCCTGGCTCACACAGGAGGGCTTGGAGCACCCTGGGACAGTGGAAGGTGTTCCTGCCATGACAGGGATGGGACTGGGTGTGTTTTAAGGTCCCTTCCAACCCAAATCATCCTATGATCCATGAAAACTTCAGGCTCTGGAGAATAAGGACCATTGACAAGAGTGTTTTCCTAGGAATCATTTAATAGCCAATAAAGGAATGCAGCAATAATAGGACCATGCAAAAGGACAGCCCACACTGCCTGACAGAGGATGCAACAATCCCTCAAACTGGTTTGGAAAAGAGTGAGAGCTGTACAAGGGTTCTGAACTGGGGAGGGACCAACAGGTGCCCAATAAAACAGGAGCTGCAAAAGGTGTCTTGGTTTGACTGTTGGGACTGGATCTGCATCTTTCCCCCTCAGGAACAGCCAGCATGATAACTCCATCCAGTGAGAACAAGTGGGAACAAGCAGGGAGCTGTGGGCACCCATTCCTCTGTCCATAAAGGTGTTTTCCCTCTGCCTGTGCCCCTGTTCCCACAGCAGGACCCCCAGCTCCCAGCACAGACCCTCCAGCATGGGGTGTGGGCTCTGTCCCGGCTCACCCCTGTTTATGGGGACACCCCACAAGGACCAGTCCCTGTTCTGGGCCAGGATCAGTGCAGAGAAATGGGCAGAGCTTCCTGGCACAGCTGCCAGGGCACAAGGGGAGCTCTCCTGTACCCCTGGCATGAGGGGAAACCAGAGCTGCAGCCGCTGCTCAGGGTGAAAGGCGAGGCAGTGATGCTCTGCAGATTAAAGGAAACCACACGTGGTTCCATTTCCTGCCCCATTCCGGCTGTCCCCTCTTCCCCTCACAAGGGCCAGGGACAGCCCACGGCAAGGAGCAGGCACAGAAACGATTTTAGTGAAAGAAATCACCTCCCTCCCATTCCTGCTGTTCCCAGTCCCTGTGGGATCAGCTTTTCCCCCCACTGGGCTGGCTCTGTGTGCTTGCCAAGAATTCGAGATGCAGTGAGGGGATGGGATGGAGCTCAGTTTAATCTGTAGG
The DNA here is from genome assembly GCF_051311805.1 of Agelaius phoeniceus. Taxonomy (NCBI): domain Eukaryota; kingdom Metazoa; phylum Chordata; class Aves; order Passeriformes; family Icteridae; genus Agelaius; species Agelaius phoeniceus. Next base: position 3,999,276 of record NC_135293.1, read on the forward strand.
ATGGATTTGAGGTTAACGTGTTGCCTCCAGGACCTGCTGTCCCTCCTAACCCTGCTGCACCCCCTGATCCTGCTGTCTCTCCTAATCCTGCTGTCCCTCCTAACCCTCCTGTTCCTCCCATCCCTCCTGCCTGTGGCCCAGTGATTCAATCCCCAGAAATTTAACCCTGCAAGTGCCCAAAGGTGATTTTTTGTGGGGTGTTGAGAAGGCTGAAGAAATGAGTAACATTTCCTGTTTGCTGTGTCCCTGCTCTCACAGAAACCAGGGGCCAAACCCAGTCTGGAGTCAGGGCTGGTGGCACTGGGAGCTGTTGGGTGCCTGTGGAGGGAGTGGGAGGGTGGGACAGCAGCAGGAAAGGCAGCACGAGATGGGGACAGGGTGTACAGTGAGCCAGCCCTGGTCCCACACCTGCCTCACCTCACAGCTGCTCCCACACCTGCTCCCCTCTTTCCCCTGCTCCAGGGTTTCCTCCCCTCCAGGGTCACTCACCTGGAGGAGATGCAGGTGGAGATGGTTCTTCCCCTCCTTCCACACCTTCACTGCTCCTTTGCTGCTTTGTCCTAGAAAATTTCCTACTTGGGGAATATTAGTTTGTCCATCCATCCATCCATCCATCCCTCATCCATCCATCCCTCATCCATCCATCCATCATCCATCCATCCCCCATCTATCCATCCATCCATCATCCATCCATCCATCCATCCATCCATCCATCCATCCATCCATCCCTCATTCATCCCTCATCCATCCATCCATCCATCCATCCATCATCCATCCATCCATCCATCCATCCATCCATCCATCCATCCATCCATCCATCCCTGTCCATCCATCCATCCATCCATCCATCCATCCATCCATCCCTGTCCATCCATCCATCCATCATCCATCCATCCATCCCTGTCCATCCATCCATCCATCATCCACCCATCCATCCATCATCCATCCATCATCCATCCCTCATCCATCCATCCATCCATCCATCCATCCATCCATCCATGCATCCATCCATCCCTCATCCATCCATCCCTGTCCATCCATCCATCCATCCCTCATCCATCCATCCATCCATCCCTCATCCATCCATCCTTCCATCCATCATCCATCCATCCATCCATCATCCATCCATCCATCCATCCATCATCCATCCATCCATCCATCCATCCATCCATCATCCATCCATCCATCCATCATCCATCCATCCATCCATCCATCATCCATCCATCCATCCATCCATCCATCCATCCATCCATCCATCCATCCCTCATCCATCCCCCATCCATCCATCCATCATCCATCCATCCATCCATCCATCCATCCATCCATCCATCCATCCATCCATCCATCCATCCTCCATTATCCCAAGTTCCACATTCAGTAACACCCTCAGGAAAGTTCCATTGTTGTACCAATTGTGAGGCTGGGCTGGAAGTGAGCTAAGCTATTCCTGCCTCTGCTTAGGCTTAGTTAATTCTTTAATTAGTCTTTGTTCCAAAGTCATTTCGGGCAGTTTTCAAGCTGATTAATTACTGGGCTGTGCATTCTAGAATAAAAATTCCTCTGTGTGTCCTAAGAGGGGGAGACAAGGGAGATATTTCCTCTTTGGAAAACTATTCCAGTATTTTTTATCTGTCTGCCAGGAGAGGGAGGTTTTGCCTTTGAGCTGGCAGGAGGTACCTGAGAGGGACACACTGCAGACACCTAAATATATTTCAAGGGACATGGAGAATGGGAGAAGGGGAAAATTGCCCAGTGCTTTCCACACCTTAGAACGAGCTGGCACCCAGGGAAAGTGGGCAGAGGCTCTGCAAAAGCTGCAGGATGGATTTTTATTGTGCAGCTCGTGACTAAACCCGGCAGTAAGGGACCACGGGGTCATAAAACAAGGAGAGGATTTCAGGAAGGATGAATCTGCTGGGAGGAATTGGAGACTGAGCTGGGGGAGTGTGATGGTGCTCTCAGGGGTCCCAGGATGAGGGAAGAGATGAGAATCTTGACTCCATGTTTCAGAAGGCTGATTTATTATTTTATGATATATATTATAAGAAAATGATATACTAAAGCTATACTAAAAGAATAGAAGAAAGGATTTCATCAGAAGGCTTGAAAAGAAAGGAATGATAATAAAATCTTGTGACTGACCAGAGAGTCTGAGACAGCTGGACTGTGATTGGCCATTAATTAAAAACAACCACGAGACCAATCACAGATCCACCTGTTGCATTCCACAGATGATAATCATTGTTTACATTTCATTTCTGAGGCCTCTCAGCTTCTCAGGAGAAAAGATCCTAGCAAAAGGATTTTTCATAAAACGTGTCTGTGACAGGGGAGACTCTGGCTCAGGGGAGCTGGGGGTGGGTGATGCTGCTGCTGCTCCCCCTGGGGTTCCCTGAGCACCCCCCAGCTTTGGGGACAAGCCTGGCTGGAGCCAAAGCCTCATCCAAATGTTCCTCCATGCCCATGCTTCAGAAAGGGGAAATTCTCTGTTGCCAGACACAGTGAACTCCAAAAAGACCCAACAAATCCCACCCATTTCAGGCACTGTGTGTCACACACTGCAGAGCTGGGCTAGGAGATGAGCACAGAGCTTTCCCTTCAGAGCATGAGTTAATGCTGACCTTTAGCTTAGGCTCAGGCCCCAAACTGAATCATTGCTGAGGCACAAAACGTCAGCAATGACTTCTGGAAAGAAGTGCCCTGCTTGCACACTGGGGAATCCCTGGGAGGGCAATGCTAATTCTAAAATCAGTTTTTAATTTAATTTGGGTTCTATTTCTAGCATTATAAAATAATCAGAAGGGAAAAGTCCAAACCATACAGCACAAGCAGCATTACCCATCTGAAAATGAGCTGCACCCTGCATTTCATCCTGGTTCCTCTCACCCAGGAGAGCAGACACTGTTCAGATCAAACTGAATTTCCCCAGTCCCATCCCACAGAATCCTTTCCATTTAATGTTTCACCTAGAAGCATTTCTAGAAAAATGGGTTGGTCTTTTTGTGGAAAAGGAAATAATCAGCATGCCCTGGGTTGGTGTTTGCACCATCAAATCCCAGGGGAGCCGGGCAGGGTCAGGCCTGACCTGCAGCTCAGGGGGAGGTTTTGGGGTCCCTGCAGGGCACAGGGTTGGGGTTCTTCCCAAATCCCAGCCACGGGGCTTTGCACAGGTTGGGCAGGAGTGGGGAGGAAATGCAGCATCACTTCCCTGAGTTGTTGGTGAACCTGCTCTGACCCTGGGGTGAGTCACAGCCTCTGGACTGGGGTTTAGGCTGGGCTTTGCTGTTTCCTACACAGAGATCGTGTGGGGATTGGCTGAGTGCTGACCACAGGCAGCTTTTCTGCCCCTTATCTCCTGCTGGCCTTATCAGCTGCTCCCTGCCTGCTAGGCCAGCTCTGTTGGACCTGTCCATTTCCTGCTGAGCCTTGTTCCCCCTGTATCTCCCTTGCCTTGAAGGAATTTAATAAACTAAGTTGTTAACTAAGTAAATAATTCATACTATTTCTCTTACACTGAACAATTTGTTAACTAATGTTCAAAGTGTAAGACTCAATATATAATATATAATATATAATATATAATATATAATATATAATATATAATATATAATATATAATATATAATATATAATATGTTATATGTTATATGTTATATGTTATATATTATATATTATATATTATATATTATATATTATATAATAGACAATATATAATATGTAATATATAATATATAATATGTAATATATTATATATTATATATCTCTACAAAACAAAACTATTGATTTTCTTTTGTTAGCACACAGACATAAATATAAACATTTTGATAAAATGTATTGTATGAATCTCCAACCACTCAATATCTATACATAAGAACATACAACAATTAAAAGGAAATATAACCAAACTGAAAGCCAAAAAAAGATCACAGTTAAATAATCTATTTGATTAATTAAAGCTTACACCAATTTAAGGAAAACTTTTAAAAAATAAACATGTATGTACTAATTATCATCATAATATTTATACCTTATCTACTTCAGTGTATCCAACAGAAGTTCAACAAAACAGTCAAAAAGTATTCATAATTCAAACAAGAGGGAGAGATGTGAGAGATATATATATATTATATATATAATACATCCTATATATTAGGTATATTATGTATATTATGTATATTATATATATAAATATATAAAATATATATAATATATATAATGTATATAATGAATATATATATATATATATATATATATATATATATATATATATATATATATATATAAAAAATAAAATTTATATTCTCCTTCACACCCTCCCATTTGAAAATCCCCTCCTTTGTGCAAACTGGTCCCAGTTCCCTGTCTGTCTCAGTCACCCCAGGGCTGGTCAGGCACAGTCTGGGAAAACTTGGAAAATGTTTGTAAAAGCTGGGGTTTGGAGGGTATTTTAAAGGTATTTGGAGGGGGTTTTAAGGGTAGTGGAGGATTTTTATGTGCCCACCCACATCCCTGTTGTTGGAAGGGACAGAACTTGAGGCTCAGCACTTCAGGAGCTGCTGGGTGCAGAGGAAATTGCACAGGAAAATGTTTTGGTGCCTGCTGGACTTCCAGGGCTGGAGATGTGCATGGCCATGGAATTCTCTGATTTATCCAACAGGGATTTTGTGATGATAATCCTCAAAATGCCTGGGAGGTCCATCTGTCTTTCTACAGCAGGGTCAGGCTGGGACAGAGCTGGGGAAATGGTCTGGAGACACCTCCTGACCATCCCCTGGGGTGACCTCAGCCTCCTGTGTCCCCTCAACTGCAGCTCCATCCTTCGGCTTGCAAAGGGACAAAGCAGATTTTGCATTTTGGTGCAAAAAGCTGGGATTTGCTGCCTAAATTCCTCTCCCCCCCCAAATCCTTGTCCATGTGCAGTCATTCACAGCAAGGTGTTGGGATGAAGGGATTATTTGGGCTATTTTGGGTGCAGGACACTCAGATTTATGGAACTGCCTTCCAGCTTCGATCTTTCTCTTGTCACATCTTAAAAGTTCCTGCTGCAGAAAAGAAAGAGAAACAAAGAGATCTCTCCAGGAACCTTTTGAATGCTACAACCAAGTTGCTCATCCCAGGCCAGTTTTGTGGTCTCAGTTCTCCTGAAGACCACAAGCTCTCATTTCTCACAGCTTTACTCAAACCTGGCAAGTGTTAAAACATCAGAGGGAGCAGGGGAGGTTTGGCAACTCCCTGACCTCAAAACTGTTCAGAGAGCAGCACTCCAGGGCGAATTGAGCTGCCCTGGTTCTGATTTTGTTCTTTTCTTTATTTTGGGATTCACTCCTGCAACCAGCCTGGTTTTCAGCAGCTTTTCCAGCACAGGACAATTTCTAGGGAACTGGGAGAGGAGCTGGAAGGGATCCCCAGCCGGCCAAAGGATTTCTCAACCACCAGGAATTACCCTGGGAACTCCACATGGGAGAAAATTCCCATTCCTGGCTTCTCCCTTCCCGATCCTGGCTCCATCTGGGCTCCACATCCACTCCTGGAACATTTTTTCCCCTGATTTTTGAAGCATCAAAGGTATTAAAAATCATCACAGCTGGGAGGTGCTCGGGCTGGGTGGGGCAAAGGAACAGCTGAAAACTGCTCCCAGCTCAACCTTGGTTCCCAAACCTCTCACAAAGTGGCCCAAGTGTCTCCACCCCATTTCTCCTCAGGCCTGGTGCAGCCCTGGCTTGCTGGAGCAGGCACAGCCCCAGTGCCCTGCTCAGGAGTGGTTTTTTCTCGACTTTCCCCCTCTCTGTTTTGCAGGAGGCTGAGGTAGAGCTGTGCTGAGCTCCCCAGACCTCACTCAGGGTTGTGTGATCTTTATTTCTGCTTTTATTTTCTGCCCAAACTCCCTCAATTATCGATGGCTCAATTATTGAAATGTGAACCAAGTCTACCTACAACCCCAAATGTCACTTTTCTGGCTAAAAATCCCCCCAGTCTCCCCAGAATTCTTGGTTTACTGTGTTTAAACCTGGGAATTGTCTGCTCTTCCTGCAGGTTTATCCCTCCCTTTGCACAGACCCAGAGCTCCAGGGCTGGTGCATGCAGAGATCAACACCCCCCACACATCTGGTGCACAGCTGGAAGGGTCACAGAGGTGTGGGGGACAATATTGGATGCTTGAGGGTTGGATCTGGATGAACTTTAAGGTCCCTTCCAACTTTTTTCTATGTGCAAGAGCTGCTCTGGCCCAACAAAGCCCAGCTTTTGGGAAGTCCAGATTTATTCTCTGCATTGTGGGAGAGAGGAAAGCGCTGCCCAGGCAGAGGGGAAGATTTTTCCTTACAGATGGAGCAGTGGCAAGAGGTGTGAGGAGTTTGTTGTGTCCCTGAGTCCCCCCCATGTTCCCCACAGCCACCAAACCCTGCAGAGGAGGCTCTGCTGGTCAGGAATTTGAGCTCCAGGATTGTCCCTTCCCATGGTTGGGATGCCCTGAGCCTCTCTCTGCTCTGCCATCTCCGTTTGGTTCCCATGTCAGAATTTCTGAATATTTTCTGCTGACACAAAATCGCTGCTTCAGCTGCCAGAGGTTCCTCTTCTGGAAGAGATCAGAGGAAAAAAATTAAGGCTTTTATTGATCCCCCCAGATTTCCTCCGGAATGCAGGCACAGGATGTCAGAGCAGCCATCCAGATGTGGCCTCCTGGTCACCCCCAGCTCCAGATGTGCTGCCTCTGCTCTCTTTGCTCCCCAGCTGAAGGGCAGGAAAATCCTTCCCAGGAAGTTTTCCTGCTCCTCAGCAATTACAGCTGCTCAGGGAATTCCTTTTTTCCTCCCTGGCAGGTGAGAGAGGCATGATCTGATCCTGCTTTTCTTATTGTCAGCATTTCCCTCCCTCCACCCCGCTGAATGTCAAAGGTTTAGATTTGAAGTTGCACTTTTGGGTCTTATTTCTGTGACCAAAATGAAAGGAGAGGAATCTCTGCATTGGAATTTACTTGAAAAAATTGTTTTGTTTTGTTTTTTTCAGGATAAAATAACCTTTCTAGGAAATGTTTGGAGCTGGCTGGCATGATTTTTTTAAGTCCCTAATGCCCTTGGAGAAAATGGAAATGCATCCATGGGAGACACAGCTGAAGGACACCAGGACTCATCCCCAATCTGACCTGGGTGCATAAATTAGACAAAATTAAAAAGTTTTAATACAACCCAAGCAATTTTCCCACTTGTTTCTGCATTTCCCTGTGGCATAAACAACCTTCCTGAATTCCTCAGTGTTTGAGAGGGTAAAAAAAAAAGCTTGAAAATGAGGAGAAAAGGGAAGAGCACAACACAAAATCCAGAAGGGAATGGAAATGCTGTTGCATTATTTATGCCATGCCTTGAAGGAACAGGGGCAATATAATCCTTTTTGGTGAGCACCACTGTGAAATGTAAAATTTCAGCGTGGAAGAGAAGTGGGGGAGTTGTGTTTGAGCCCTAAAATTCTGCACAACTTCACAGGAACAGAAAAAGAGTCCTGGTGACCACAGGTTTGTCACTCAATGACTCATTGTGGGAGCAGCACAACCACAGGGTTGGAGCTCCTGAGCCCCTCACTGTGGGAACAAGGACTCTCCCTGCCAAACTGGGCAGAATTTGGGAGATTTCAGTTAAAAGGTGTTGTTTTCTCAGTGCTTGGAGGATGCTGGTGGTGCTCAGAGGATGTTGAGTGCGGCTGCCCTGGGGAGGAGCTGAGGTTGGACCTGTCACAGCACCTCAGTGACCACATCCCCACAGCTTGGATGTCACCTGGGAGATGGGATTTGCCTCTTGTAAACACTCTGGGGTTGGGTTTAATTTAGTACCATTTATTATCTGTTATTATTATTTCATTTCTGAATCTCAATCCAAGCCCAGGTGCCCCTTGCAGGGAGCTGCTCTTGAGCTTTTGCTGCCAAAGTTCAGAAGCTGAGCTGGATTTAGGGGGCAAATATTGATGCTCTGCTCTGCCTAGGGCTATGAAATCAAACACTGTAAGACTGAAATGATTTCATTTTTAATAAGCTTTTTGACTCAAATCCTGAAAAGCTGGGGATTGCTCCATGGGGTGGGACAGGGGAGTCTTTGGGGACATTTGGTGACAAGCGCTGAGGGCTGAGCCTCTCACAGCAGCTTCCTCTCTCATTTTCTGAGACACTTGGCCCTAAAGCAGCAGTTGAGAACTCTCAGTGAGTCAGGCACTTTCATCAGAAAAAAAACCTCTATTTTTGTTCTTAATGCCTTTGAAGCAGAAGCTGCAACTTCAGCATTAAAAGGCAATTGGATCACTAAATCCTCTTATTCCAAGTAAACAGGGAGCTGGATGCCCAGAGAGTGGCAGTGGGAGGATGAGGAGCAGCACAGAGATTCCTCCCAGCCAGGGGGGGTTTGCACATCCCCCTCCACCCCTGCTCCTCCCTCGGGAAGCAGAGTTGGGATGTGAGAACTTGCACAATTCCCTTCGGTATCCCTGGGGCGAGAAGCGATACTCACTTCCAAAAATGCAAAGGGTTTATTAAAACCTTATCAAAAATACAACAGGAGACTGAAGATAGGAAATATTACAGCGCCAGGAGGAGAGGATTTTTCCCATCATGTGCTCATCCACAGAATGGATGTTTCAACTTTCAACCCTTTAGCCCCTCCCAAAATTCTGTCCATCAGCTCCTTCTTTGCTGTCCAGTGGTGCAGTTCACTTCCTTAAATCCTGATTGGAGGTCAGGTGCTGCCACAGTAACAATCCCACCCTCCCAAATGTCCCAAACCCAGGCCACCCCTGATAACAGCACAAGGTAGGTAAAACACAGCTATAAATCTATGAACTTCTCTTAATACATATACAGGATGTTTGCCTTTTAATTGTGAGAGTCAAATATTGCATTACTCATCTATCACACAGGGATCCTCCACATGGGGTTTTCTCCACCTTCACCAAGTGTGGTGGTGCTCACAGGGGTCCCAGGATGAGGGAAGAGATGAGGATCTGACTCCATGTTTCAGAAGGCTGATTCATTATTTTATGATATATATTACATTAAAACTATACTAAAAGAATAGAAGAAAGGATTTCATCTGAAGGCTTGCAAGCAAAGGAATAAGAATGGAATGATAACAAAAGCTTGTGACTCTCAGAGAGTCTGAGCCAGCTGACTGTGATTGGCCATTAATTAGAAACAACCACATGAGACCAGGCACAGATGCACCTGTTGCATTCCACAGCAGCAGATAATCATTGTTTCCATTGTGTTCCTGAGTCCTCTCAGCTTCTCAGGAGGAACAATCCTAAGGAAAGGCTTTTCCATAAAATGTGTTTGTGACACCCAAGCACCTCTTGTCCCTGCCCAGGTCCTGCCTGGCCCCTGGGAGCTGCTGCCTGCAGGAGGAGGCTCAGCCTCATCCCAGTTCTCCTGAATTGCTGCAGGTTGGGTGCAGGATGTGCACAGGAACTTTCATTTCCCCTGAACAGGGACACTCTGGTGGGGTGGAAAATTGGGGCAGGGGCTCCCAGTAGCCACCCCCAGCTGGTGCTGGAGACTGACTGTGAGAACCCAGTTCAACCCCAAGAGATTGAACCCTGCAGCTGCCCAAATGTGATTTTTGTGGGGTGTTGAGAACACTGAAGAAATGAGTAACATTTTCTGGACAGGAGAGCCTGTGGGTCACAGAGCCCTTGTTCTCCAGACCTGCCTCAGCACCTGAACTGGAAACACTGGGGAGGATGGGATGCCAGGAGAGTTAAAATAATCCACAGAAACCCAGAAGATCCTGAGTGGGAAAGGACCCTCAGGGATCATTGATCCCAGCCCCTGTCCCTGCACAGCCACCCCAAACCCCACCCTGAGCAGCTCTGAGGGCTCTGTCAGTGAGGGGCTGGGAGCACAAACCCTGTGAGGAAGCACTGAGGGAGCTGGGGGTGCTCAGCCTGGAGAAAAGGAGACTCAGGGGTGCCCTCATCGCTCTCTGCAGCTCCTGAAAGGTGCCTGTGCTCAGCTGGGGCTGGGCTCTTTCTCCAGGAACTGACAGAACCAGAGCACACAGCCTCAAGCTGCACCAAGGGAAATACAGGTTGAATATCAGGAAAAAGTTTTTTACAGAAAGGGTGATAAAGCTCTGGAATGTTCTGCCCGGGGAGGTGGTGGAGTCCCCATCCCTGGGTGTGTTTAACAAAGCCTGGATGTGGCACTGGGTGCCAGGGTTCAGTTGAGGTGCTGGGGCTGGGTTGGACTCGATGATCTTGGAGGTCTCTTCCAGCCCAGTGATTCCAAAATTCTGTGAATTCTGTGAATTCTGTGTCCAAAGGCTCCTGGAGCTGTGGCAGCCTTGGCACCATTCCCTGGGGAGCCTGGGCAGTGCCCAGCAGCCTCGGGGGGAAGAACCTTGCCCTGAGCTCCATGCCAAGGCCTGGCCCAGCTCCAGCCCTTGCTGGGCTCCTGTCCCTGCTCCTGGCCAGGTCCCCTTGGCACCAGAGCTGGGGAGCTTCAGCTCCAGCCACATCTCTGCGAGAATTGGCCCAGGAAGGACAAGAAATGAAGCTGATGTTCAAGTCCTGGGTGCCACAGGGAGATTTTGCTGCTGGAAAAGCCTGTGGCAGCACAGGGATGGGGTGTGTGGGGTGTTGATGAATCAGCTCCTGGCACATGACAGCCACGAGCTCTCAATGGGGAAACTCGAGTGATTATGGCAAAAGGGGAGCAGGGGGAGAAAAAAAAGCTTGAAAATGAGGAGAAAAAGGAAGAGCACAACACAAAATCCAGAAGGGAATGGAAAAGCTGTTGCATTATTTATGCCATGCCTTGAAGGAACAGGGGCAGTATAATCCTTTTTGGTGAGCACCACTGTGAAATGTAAAATTTCAGCGTGGAAAAGAAGTGGAAGACTTGTGTTTGAGCCTCAAAATTCTGCACAACCTCACAGGAACAGAAAAGGAGCCCCAAAGTCCGTGAGTGAAAGGGAAGAGAGTGGAAAGGCTGCATTTAAAGGTTAACACTTGTCCTGGGAGAGAGGAGGTGAGTTCTGTGCTCTGAAATAGCATCTGCTGACGCCGGCGTCTCACAACTCTTTCTGAAAAGACCAATTATGTCCCTTTTTTTCCACTGCACTCTCTCACAGCCCTGTTGAGGAGGGAGCCTGATGTGCATCATTGTCAGATCTCCGGTCGTCACCACCTTCCCAGTGTGGTAACATTAATTCACACCTCCCACACGCGCTGCCTTTCTCTAATACAGCAGCAACAACCTGGCATGGAGAGTGAGATTACAGCAGAAAAAGACTTTCCATTGAATTACCTCAATGTTTTGAGTGACCTCAAAAATCACACCATGCCTTTCTCCCCACTCTCTCCCGTCCCTGTTGCGTCAGGGGGTTTCGCATCCCACTAAAATCACACCCAGAGTTTCTGTGAGAGAGGAGTGAAGGGCTCTGAGCTCTGAGAGTGCCCTGGGCCCTGCAGGCCCTGAGCCAGGAGGTGCTGCAGGGGGATGTGTTTAGGGTGTGTTTGCTTTTTATCACCAAAAAGGGCTGGGGGTAAACTGGGAGTTGCCATCAGCTCTAAGCTGGAGCAATCCCTGTGGCACAAAGGTGCTGCTGTCCCTGATGGGAGCCTGAGCACCAGCCCCTGGCATCCTGCTGGGCTGTGCCTTTGTCCCCAAATCCCCATCTGCACACTGATGTGCAGGACCCAGAGCACTGATGGAGCCCTGGCTGCTGAGAATTTCAGACTTTCTGTGCTGCCAGGCACTGACCCCCAAGAGAACACTGCATTGACCTGAGGCCGTGGAGAAGCTTCCAAAATGGAATGACAGAGCTGGGATTGTGGGAGTGGAGATTGAATAGAAGTGTGTGATATCACAGGGTGGGAAACTTAGAGTGGAGGGTTTTAGGATATAGTAATATAGATAAAGCAAGATGGAGGTTTTAGGGTAGAGGCTGCTTCTCCTTCTCCACCTTCTTCTTCTTCTTCTTCTTCTTCTCCTCCTCCTTCTCTTTCTCCTTCTCCACCTTCTTCTCCTTCTCCTCCTCCTTCTCTTTCTCCTTCTCCACCTTCTTCTCCTTCTCCTTCTCCTCCTCCTTCTCTTTCTCCTTCTCCTTCTCCACCTTCTTCTTCTTCTCCTTCTTCTCCATGGGTTTGGGTGGTTTTGTGTAATTGGATAAAAAAGTCCCCATTGCAGGCCATGGGTGGTTGGTTATTGGGTTAAAAGTAAAAATAATTTAGGTGTCATTTCTCAATTGGACAGTTTATCCTTAAAAGGCCTTGTAGGGAGAGAGATGGGGCTCCATTTTTTAGTTTGTTAGAGTGAAATGCTGTAGAACTCAGGGTTTGTGAGACTGTGACAGAGATAAAAATTAACAAACATCTGAGTCCCAACAAGAAATATCATCTTGAGCATTTAATCCTGACCCTGGCAAAAAGAAATTAAGACTCCACAGGGCACCAGGTGGATGTTTCTGTGCAGGTGTTACCACAGGAGTGCTGGCACAGGGCACAGATGGGGGCTCTGACTCTGCTTTAATTCACAGTCCCCAAAAGCCCCGTGTCAATCACTTCTGCCATAAAACCTCTTCCCAAATACTCAAAGGAGCCATCCTCCTCCCTGGGAAAGGCAAGATACAGAGCTGGTGGAGGTGTGGGATCACCTGCAGTGCTGGCAGTGCCCAGGCACCCTCAGGGGATGTGACAGAGCAGCTGCTCCAAGGGCACTCCCAGCTCGTGGGGATGGAGAGGAGAAAGCAGAGATGAACTCCCTGCTCCTGCCTCCATCCCCACGGGGTGCTGGGGGTGGATCCACAGGGAGAGGAGCTGCTACAGCAACAGAAGAAGGAAAAAGGGATTTGCAGGGCTGCAGCTGTGCCAGCTGTGGTGTAAATGCAGCAGTGCAGCTGTGCCAGCTGTGGTGTAAATGCAGCTGTGCCTGCTCAGGGCTGTGGTCACGGCAGGGATGACCAGGGCACAAGAAGAGCCCTGACCATGATAAACCTTTACAAGAAAAGGGAAGAGTCTGAAAAACAAAGGTGTGATGCCTCAGCTGGTGCCAGTAACATCCCTGTCCCACCCCATGGCTCCCCTGCAGCTCACAGGAAATCAATTGCAGCTCTTTGCTCCACAGGCCATGGTTTGTGTGACACAGTGTCACAGGTCAGCCACGGGGACAGCCCTGGGCAGGCAGCACCAGGGGCTGTGTGGGCCTGTGTCACTGTCCTATTTTCTGGAAAAATCCCTTTGGCAGGGTTTCTCTCCTGGGAAGCTGAGAAGCCTCAGAGAAAAAGGAAAACAATAATTATCTGATTGACTTCTCCTGTGTTCTGCTCACATAGAATGTGTTTGGGGATTGTTTACCAGCAGGTGATTGTTTCATTGGTTTCATGTGAATTGTTTTTACTTAATGACCAATCACCATCCAGCTGTGTCATGACTGGAGAGAATCATGAGTTTTTCATTATTATCTTTTAGCCTTCTGTCTGTATCCTTTCTATATTCTTTAGTATCGTTTAGTACAGCATTCTTTATTATAACATAGATCATAAAATAATAAATTAGCCTTCCATGAGCATGGAGTCAGATTCCTTCCTTTCCTTCCAATGCCAGGGGTCTCAGAAAATGCCACAGGGCTGGCAGTGGCTCTGGGGGATCCCAGGAGCTGCTCCTTCCTCCAGAGAGCTCAGACTGGGACTGGCTCAGTAAGGAGAATGAGCTGCTTTTCTCTGGAAGTTTCAGGGGGGATGAAGTGATCACTTGGAGTCTATTTGAGAATGAAACACTCTTGCTAGTCGGAAATCCTTGGGGAAATATCCTGCTAGATGCATTCAGCATCCCTGACCCTGCCTCCCTCCTGCATCCCTCCCACATTCCTGCAGCCTCCCCTCTGCCCCTGCTCTGTCCCTGTGACACCCCTGCCCCATCCCACGGCCCTGCCACATTCCCAGGGCCTTTCCTGACTCCTGGGCCAGCTCTGGGAATGCTCCCCATGCTCAGGGGTGTCCTGCTGCTGTGGTGCTGCCAGGCTCATCCCAGAGCCTGTATGGTCCTGGGGCCTCTGGAGCAGGGCAGGCACTGGGCAGCCCCATCCCAGTGTCCTTGCAGGGCTGGGGCAGCACAATTCCCTGGGGAAGGAACACATCCCTGGGCTTGGAATCCTCCATGGAATCCATGGGGACTGGGTGTGTCTCCAAGGGCCCTGTGACATCACCTGGGTCTGGGTGAGGTCATGGAGACCCTGCCTGGGCAACCCTGGTGTTGGGGGTCCCTGGGGCACCCCTGCCCTGCCCCAGAGGGGACTCAGGCCCTGCAGGGAGCAGCACGTCCTGTGAGATCCTGCTGGGCACTGAGCATCAGCTGCCACCAAGAGGCCCTGCCTGAGCCACAGGTGTCACCCTGCTGGGGCTTTGGCATGGCTGAGCTGCCCTGGATCAGCACAGGTGGGTGTCCCTTGGGCTCTTTGGCATCGTGGAGGTGGCATCAAACCCTGCAGGGGACACCAAGCCATGCAGGTAACACCAAACCCTGCAGGGGACAGCAAACCCTGCAGGTGACACCAGGCCATGGAGGTGACACCAAACCCTGCAGGTGACACCAAGATGTGCAGGTGACACCAAACCCTGCAGGTGGCACTAAGCCAGGGAGGTGACACTAAACCCTGCAGGGGACACCAAACTCTTCAGGTGACACCAAACCCTGCAGGGGACACCAAAGCTTGTCAGTAAATTCAGTGACTGCCACTGACAAAATGATGCATTTGCTGCTACAACAAGCAGTTCCCAAACTAAATTCCTGACTGGGCATGGTGGAAATCTCTTGGTTACCCCAAGAATGAAGCTCCCAGTGGAGAAATGCTGATGAGATGCAATTAGATTAATTAACTATTTAGAGGAAGGACTGAGGGGGGTGAGCAGGATGGATGAGCTCTTGCCTACAGAGCTGTAAATCCCAGCTGGGGCTGGACCCTTCTCTGGACAAGCAGCTCAGGTCACCCCTTTTCTCTCCATGAAAGGTGGGACAGGATGGAATTTGGCCCTGGGAAGTTCTTGTATTTGCACGGTGCCCCATGGCAGGAAGGAATAATGAATTTGACTCCATGTTCTCAGAAGGCTAATTTATTATAAGATACTCTATTATATTAAAGAATGCTATACTAAACTATACTAAAGAATACAGAAAGGATACAGACAGAAGGCTAAAAAGATAATGATGAAAAGTCGTGACTCTCTCCAGAGTCCCGTCACAGCTTGGCCCTGATTGGCCAAAGAGTGAAAACAACTCCCAGCAGAATCCAATGAAACAACCACCTGTGGGTAAACAATCCCCAAACACATTCCACATGAGCACAACACAGGAGTAGCAAATGAGATAAGAACTGCTTTCCTTTTTCTCTGAGGCTTCTCAGCTTCCCAGGAGCAAAATGCTGGGCAAAGGGATTTTTCCAGAAAATGTGACAGTGACACAGGAAGTGGCGCTAATCGCCGGCCTGGGGCTCTGTACAAATCACCAACGGGATGGGGCTGTGTGGAACTGCCTGGAGCTGTTTGATTTTCCAGCATCAGCCTCATTCCATGGTGATGACAATGGGAAGATGCCAGCAGCTCACATCCCCAGCAGCAGATGAAGAACTCAATGTTACAGCTCACTTTATAAGTTTTTTGACCAATCACACAAAGCAAAAGCACATTGACAGTAGTTCTATCCAACCACTATAAACACATGTGCCTTGGGTTAAAACAATGCTTGCTTATTTTGAATACAATACCTGCTTGTAATCCTTGAAACACAATGCACAGAGCTCCATTATTAAGCTTCAAACTTCCTAATATCTTGCTAGATAAACTTTTCTGTAGTTTGGAGAGTTTTTCTAGACAAGTGTTAATACACAGACCATTGTTCTATTTTTCCTTACTTTTCTACTTTTAAAATAATTTTTCTGCTGACCAATCTCATGGCTGCTGCTTAGCTCTAATCACAGTTCTGCTGTCTCTGAGGCTGCCTTTTGCAGCTTTCCCGAAACCCTCTGATTTTGTGGATTCCCACAGTGCTGGGCTGTGCTGAGAGCAGGAGGTGGCAGAGGGCTCTGAGTGTGTGACTCCCTGAAAGGGGGCAGGTGCTGAGGCCCTTCCAACTTTCCCAGTGCAAGGCAGCTTCTCATCCTATGTTGGCTCCATTCCTGGCTTTTTGGGAGTGAGAGACTCCCCAGGGGAGAGGGGAACCAGGGGAAGGAAACTGAGGCACAGCAGGGACAGTCAGCTGAAGATCCAGGGCTGCCAAGGCAGGAGCTGTTGCTCTGATGGCACAAAGCTGTGCCAGGGCTTGGCATGGAGCTCAGGGCAAGGAATATGAGGAGAAGACTTTTGTAATTTGGGGTTGTTTTTTTTTTTTTTTTTTTCAGTTCATTAATTGATTGATTTAATTAATTACAGAGGCTGCTGGGCACTGCCCAGGCTCCCCAGGGAATGGTGCCAAGGCTGCCACAGCTCCAGGAGCTCCCAGGGGTGCTCAGGGTGGGGGTGTTGGGGTGGCTGTGCAGGGACAGGGACTGGGATCAATGATCCCTGAGGGTCCCTTCCAGGATTTTGTGATTCTTATGATTTTCTCATAAAATCTTCCACGATTTTGTGATTCTCATTATTTTCTCATAAAACCTTCCAGGATTTTATGATTCTTATGATTTTCTCATAAAATCTTCCAGGATTTTGTGATTCTCATGATTTTCTCATAAAACCTTCCACGATTTTGTGATTCTTGCAAAACCTTCCAGGATTTTGTGATTCCTATGATTTTCTCATAAAAATCTTCCACGATTTTATGATTCTCATGATTTTCTCATAAAACCTTCCAGGATTTTGTGATTCTCATGATTTTCTCATAAAACCTTCCAGGATTTTGTGATTCTTATGATTTTCTCATAAAACCTTCCAGGATTTTGTGATTCTCATGATTTTCTCATAAAACCTTCCAGGATTTTGTGATTCTCATGATTTTCTCATAAAATCTTCCACGATTTTGTGATTCTCATGATTTTCTCATAAAATCTTCCAGGATTTTGTGATTCTCAACCCTGCTTGGTCACTCAGCTTTTCTTGGGAGCTGGGAATTCCTTCCCCCTCCCACTGTCCCTGTCACAGGGTGGCAGCCACACTCAGGACATTGAGGGTGACAGGGACACTGCAGAGGTGTTTTGCAAGAGCTCTGAGAGCTTTGAATCGATGTTTGCTGACATAATTGGTGCTCCAAGCCCTTTGTTGGAGCGAGCAAACAGATCCTGATCCTCTGCAGGGAGCTCTGGGGATGAACTGGTTGGACCTGCCCTGGAGGAGCTTTGGTTTGAAAGCAAAACCCACTTTGGTTGCGTGGAAACGTTGCCTGCAGTGGGAGGATTTAGTGACTAATCGTGGGTTTGTGAATTCTGATTGAATGCTTTCACTTTCAGGGAGTTCATTTAATGATAGGATCAAATAATTGCAGAGAAACAGCCCTGAGTCTTGTGGTCCATGGAAATTGGGGCATGAATTGGGGGTTTTGGGGCAATTCTGGCAGGAAAGGGTGTTGAACTCTAAAATCAGATCCTGTGCTGTGAAATGGGAGCTGAGGAGCAAAAACCTCCAGGAATCCTGCAGAGTTTGTGATTTGGGATGATAAAAATGCTGCTACAGAGGAAACACAACTTCATGGCAGTAAAACGTGGCATTTATTGAACTGAAATCAGCAGCAATCTCAAAAAACACAGCCTGGCTGTGTCACACTCAGATTTAACAAGGTCTCTTTACATCATAATGTCATAATTATAAATAGATGAAATATTTCAATTAATTTAAGGTATTTACATTTTTCAAGCTCAGTGGTGAAAAAGCTAAAATCTAGGTGGGATTTCTAAGTCTACAACAGTCAGTCCCCAAAAATCTCTAAATTAGAATAATTTTTTTCAGAAAACTGACGTTAACACTGAAGGGCTTTGCAAACTGCAGCTCCTGGTAGTTTTTTATTTCCCTTTGGTTGTGTAATATTTATATAAAATGTACATTTCTATAAAACACTGCAGTGCTTAAAAAAATATTTTCCTCAGCACCTGCACTGTTGGCAGTTTCCTGAAGTATGAAAAGAATCATGGCAATAGTGCAAAGATTTATCTCAAGGCGAGAGAAAATGCTGAAATAATTTATAAAAGAAATATTTTTCTAAGTTTTACAGCTATTTTTCCTTCATCAGTGGACAAAAAGGTCTGGGAAGACCAAGCTGAGGGGTCAGTGAACCTTCCCTGTGCTGGGGTGGGGGAAGTACAACCCATAGAGGCCCTGCTGCACCTGGTACAGGTGGGACTTTCTCTTCAGGCAGGAGAGAACCTGGTGGGAAAAGAACAAAAAATTAATGGGAAGAAGAACAAAAATTAATGGGGAAAAGGAACAAAAATTAATGGGATAAAGAACAAAAATTAATGGGGAAAAGGAACAAAAATTAATGGGAAAAAAGAGCAAAAATTAATGGGGAAAATAACAAAAATTAATGGGGAAACGGAACAAAAATTAATGGGGAAACAGAACAAAAATTAATGGGGAAACAGAACAAAAATTAATGGGAAAAAAAAGAACAAAAATTAATGGGGAAAAGAACAAAAATTAATGGGGAAACAGAACAAAAATTAATGGGAAAAAGACTGAAATTAATGGGAAAAGAACAAAATTAATGACAGAGACCAAAATTAATGACAAAAAGACTAAAATTAATGACAAAGGGACCAAAATTAATGACAAAAAGACTAAAATTAATCACAAAAAGACCAAAATTAATGGCAAAAAATATTGAATCCATGCTCTGCCCACCATTAGGTGTCCCCAAATCACATTGCCAGATGGGAAGGGAGGGATTTTGGGAATTAAAATCCCAAAACGCCTAAAGCTGTGAGGCAGCTCTGCAGCAGAGGGGTTTCCTCTCCTAAATCCTGTAATTTTGTCTCCTGCACCTCCCTGCTCTCTGTAGGTTGTGCTCTTCTCCTCAGCTGGTGCAAAGCAAAGTTTTCAAGCAGTGCTTTTAAGGTGCTGTTCCCCATCAAAACACCACCAGAGGTGGGAAGAGGATCTGCTCTGCCTTTTCCAAGGATTTGCAGCTGGAGCATGGCCCTGCCAAGCTGCACCAGTCTGTAGTTAAAGAGCACTAAAATAATTTATAATTTATATTTATTGTAGTTAAATAGCTCAAAATTCTCCATGTGCTTCCCTCAGGCAGTTAAAAATGTTGGGTTTGCCACTCCCTCAGTGGAACCTGCCCATCCTGCGGGTGTTTGGACAGGGAAGAGGTTTAGGAAATGCTGCAGAGGATTCCCTGTTTCCCCCTGTGGATTCCCTAATTCCTGCTCCTCCTCTTGGTGCTGGCCTCACCTTTGGGTTTGTATTTTTCCCTCTGCAAAAACCCAGTGCCAGCCACGATCCTGCTGCTTTTCTAGAGGGAAAATTCTGCTTCCTTTGCTACAAATCTGCTCAGCTGACTGAATTCCCTTCCCCATCCCCAGTGCTTGGAAGAGCTGGAAGGGAGTGAAGGATTTGGGGTGGTTTTTGCTGTTTCCAGGTGCTGGGATCCTTGGGAATGTGGCTGAATGTCCCTCCTGTGGCTCTGCAGGAGTCAAGGGACAGGTGGCACAGCAAAGGGGACACTCACCAGGAAGCACAAAAAGAGGAGGAGGATGAAGCCCAGCAGGGTGAAAAGGCAGATGAGGATGATGGCCCAGAACTGAAGCTCTGAAAAGGGAAAAAAAAGGAGCATGTCAGGTTTAGAGACTCTTCCATGTGTGATTGTGAGAGGGAGATCTCACCCTAGCAAAGTTCACTCTGTAGGTCAGGGCAAATTACAGAAATTTGGGGAACTGGAGTGAGGGTTCAGGGATCCACAACCTTAAATGCCACTGCAGGGAGCAGAATGCCCCAGGTGACTCCAGGGATGGTCAGAGTGACAAAGTTCTGTCCTAACTGCTTCTGGACTCTTTTGGGGACAGGGACAGGGCTCAGGGTGTCAGCAAAAGCTGTGGTTGGTTTACCAGAGTGTTTGTGGTGTATGGGAAAGGAACAGTTCAGGATATTTTTCTTCTCTCTCCTGTTTGTTGTTAGTTGTGGGGTTGCAGCTAAGCTAAACCCTATCTGGTCTGGTCTTTTTTTAAAAATACTGCAGTTATCAAAATTTATTGGTGCCAGAGTTGTCAAACAGTTCCCAAACTGCTGCTTTTGCCTATCCCTCAATTCCACTCCCCTTGGGCTGGTAGCATCTGCTGTTTGCTACCAAAAGCCTTGGATTTCTGGTCTTTTCCATGGGTTTAGGCCCATTCCAAGATATCTGATGCTAATTTATTACAGCTGAAGTATTT
Source organism: Agelaius phoeniceus (assembly GCF_051311805.1). Taxonomy (NCBI): domain Eukaryota; kingdom Metazoa; phylum Chordata; class Aves; order Passeriformes; family Icteridae; genus Agelaius; species Agelaius phoeniceus. The sequence continues at coordinate 4,019,601 of NC_135293.1, forward strand.
ATCAGGGTTCAGTTATTTATTAGAGCTCAAGTATTCAGTGGCTGTCAGGTCAATCCTTGCCAAAAAAAAACCAAAACACCTACCAGATCTTTTGGACTGTGCTTCATCTGTCTTGAGTGGAGAGTAACCTGGAAATGAGGAGTGGGACAGATGAGGAATGCAACTCTGGAGCTGATTTAAACAAAATTAGGAAGAATTCCCCAAAATGTCCCTCCAGGAGCTCTCACCTTCCACCACCAGACTCTGCTCCTCCAGCTCATAGCTGGAGCCCAGCCTGCTGAAGCCCTGGGTCAGGAGTTTCAGCTCCTCAAACACCTCCTGCTCTTGCAAAGTCGCTGAGAGGGGATCCGGGGTGAACTTGCAGGTTGAGGCAACCTCTGTGTGTCCTTTGCCATGGACAGGCCTGGAGGGTGGCAGCAGAGAGGAGAGAAAATGGAACAGAGCTGAGCAGAGCAGGGAGAGGGATTTGGAGCCTCAGGTCAGCAGATGTCCCAGCAATGTTTCATGGTGATGGGATCACTTTTAGCAGCTTGGTCTGGGTGAAATCCATCCACTGATTTAATCCCCAGCAAGGCATTTTTAAGAGGTAAATCAGCTCTGTTTCTAAGAGGAAAATCAAGTCTATTTATAAGAGGAAAATAACTCTATTTATAGAGTTATAGTGTATATATATAGTATATAAATAGTTATTTATATTTATTTTTAGTTACTATATTTATATATATATATATATAGTATATAAATAGTTAAATCAGCTCTATTTCCAAAAGTTAAGTTTAATTTTGAACAACAAAAAGTTAAATCTACTCTGCTGCTTTGTTCCTCCAAAAAGGAGAACCCTCACTCAGGCAGGTTTTGTCCTCAGGCTGGTCAGTTGTGTGGTCAGTGCTGTGTGTCAGTGGAATTTGAGCTTATTTCAACACATTAAATGAGAGAATGAACGTGTTTGCTCTCCCCTGGGGTTGTTCATGCATGAAAACAGCTCTGCAAGCACCAAAACAAAACCAGCTCTGTTTGGACAGAAACCTTTTGTGGTAAAGGCAAAAAGTGGCTGAGAATGAAGTGACTCCCACGTGTCACTGAGGGCACAGAGGCTGGCAGGGAGGGGTGGACACCCTAAATGTCTTCCTGAGCTGCTCTTTTGGGGCCTCAAAAAGCACTGGACATACCCAAAGCTCTCCACAGTGCAGCCAACAAATTGGTCCTTCAGGTGGCTGCTCCTGAATACCTCGAGCTGATGGGGAGAAACAAAACAGTTGAGGAAAGCTGAGTTAATTTAACACATCCTTTGGACAGGGAGCTCAAGCTATTGCTGCTCATTTCACCTCTTTCTCAATCTTCTCTTTGTTCTCTTGGTACATCTGGGAGCTGGAGTCCTGCAGCTCAGGCGAGTAGGGAAGGTTGGTGATTCGGAAATTTAATCCGAATTTTTCTTTGCCAGACTCCAGGGGTGTCTTGTGAGTTGCTGCCTCAAGTGAGAGTTCCAAGGCTGGAAATGGAGAGGAAAATTAAATTCCAGCAGAGAGAAACAGAGGCTTTCCTACCAAGCAGCACTGAGCTGCAGCTTTTTAGCTCTAAGTCTTAGATTGGCATAACTTGAGTTTCACTGGGGTCTGACAGGAAACTCCAAATGTTCCAGGCCATTTATTTCTTTGAGATGCTGCACATTGGGAAAAAAAGCTTAAGGTCTGTTTAGCTCTAGATGGTTGAAGTTGTGGTGAGCAGTTCATACCTAATTTCCTGATTTTTTAATACTGAAAACACCCTAATTTTGAATAACAATTTAATTTTGAACAACACCTTAATATTGAAGAACATCCTAATATATTGAATAACCCCTTAAACCATTGATGACTAGGTCTGAATGGCCTAACTCAAAGCCCAGTGATCCAACTTAACGAGAGATTTATTTTTGCTCTGACAGAGCAGAATTTGGGAGGTTCTGAGTGTGCTATGGCAAAGTGAGTTTTGCATGAGGACACTGGGAAGGGATTTGATCCACGTACTGTCCACTGAGAATTCCTGCAGTCGGTAGCTGCTGCCCAGCCACAGCCCAGTGGTGTTGGAGGTCCTGTCCTGGAAAGTCCTTTCAACCACAGCCCTGCTGATTTTGGGGTCAGGCTGGAAGAAGCACTGGCAGTCAACCACTATGGATCCAGGCCTGTGGGCAGAGGGACAGAGGTTTGGAGATAAGTGGGATGGGCAGGAAGCTCAGGGTGGGAAGGAGTTTTCTGAAGGGTTCCTGCTGTTTTCAAGGTTGAGTGGGCTCAGAAATGGGCTGGTTGGGGCTTTTCCTTTGGACAGGGACAGGTAAAATTAAAATTTTGCCTCTTCTCTGGACAGATTTAGGTTGTTTTGTATGAATGCAAGGAAAGAACAGCACTTTTAGGTTTTTTAAAGCTTTCATTGTGTGGGAGGGTCCCTTGTCCAAGCCTCATTCCATCCTGAGCAGGACACCACAGCTCACTTTTAAAATCTAGTGGAGTTCAGAGGTCACAGTAAAGGGCTGGGATCTGTAATTCCTGGGATGCTCAGAGACCTGAGAGTGCCTTACAGAAACCCTTACTGAGAAACCCTAGTCCAAAAAAATTCAAACTGACAAATTGTGGGAAGCCTGGAAATGCCTCCTTAGGGCATCAGTTTCCAACAGGAGAAGAGAAGGGAGGAATTCCAGTGGGGCCACTGGCACTCAGCCATGGGGGAGCAGTGCCAGGGTGAAGCAATCTTTAAACAAAAATCAGATTTTATCCCAGACCTCAGCCCGGTGATCCTGCAGGTCAGGAACTGCTCCCTCAGGTCGCTCTGACGGTACAAGTGATTCATCTGAAATTAAAATATCACATTAAATATTAATGAATTTGGGAACTGTGCTGGAGGCTTTGGGCCAGCAAGAGAGAATTGAGCTCTGGGTTATTTTTTGCTGGCTGGGTTTCATGGGGGTTGGATTTTACTTTGGAACAGGCACCTTCTAGTGGTGGGGTCTGAATTCCAGCCTGGCAAACATTCCTGCCTTAGCAATGTTTCCTTCCTGAAATTCCTTCCAGGATGCCAGTGTGGGAGAGCAGTGTCCTGAGTGACATCCCAGCCTCACAGAGCAAAACCCACCCAATCAGGGCCTTATCAGGTTGATAAATTGGATTGGTGCTGAAGAGAAAATGTTGGATTCTAGAATAAATCATGGATGTGCTGAGCAGGGATTGGCCAGCAGGGATTGGCCTTGGATGCACTTCTGGCACTGGGAGTGAAATGCTGGGGGTGTGTTCATTTAACAGATCAGCTCTGGCATTTTGCAGTCCATGTCTTTGGGGAGAATTTCATAAGACCGCATGGAATCATTGAATGGTTTGGGTTGGAAAGGACCTTAAAGATCCTCCAGTCCCAGTCCTCTGCCATGGGCAGGGATCACACCCACCAGCTACAACTTAAAACCAAAACTGAAAAAGGCCAATCTTATCTTCCAGATTCTAGAAATTTTGCTTCCAAAATTATGATTTTTTAATTTTTTTTTTTTAATTCATATGTAAATCTTTGGTAGTTGCTTCAAAAACTGACCAGCCAGACATATTCTCAAATTCTCCTTACCTTGTTGGTGATGCTTTCTACTGCTGCTCTGTATTCTGGAGATTGGGAGTCAGGGTTGGTGAGGTTTTCATTGACTATTCTAAAGCTCAGCCTGTAGCCAAGTTTAGCTGGAGCCAAGACAGGCTTTTTGGTGGCAGCTGTGTCTGTGAGGGCGAAATCTAAATAAAAAGGGTACAGTTAGTTTATTTTTACATCTGTTCATATCAAAAAAGCAATAAGATATATCCCTGCTTAGATCATACACTGTAACACTGAAATTCACAGGAATTTGTCTGATTTAAGGCATGCAAGTGCTGCCAGCATGGCAATATCCTCTAGGATTGGTTTTGTCCAATTTAAATAAAACCAACAAACCAAAGGGTTCATCAGTGCTCAGGCCCCGGGGATGAGGAATGATCTCCAGGAGATCCCAAAATCCTGTTATCCCCATGGATGCTTACCATCAACATACAGGCTGCTCCTGTCCAGGCTGTAGTGGCCCAGTTTGGTGACATTGTTTGTCATGGTGCTCAGCTCCTGGTAAAGCTTTTCTCTGTCAAACCTGGCCAGGCTGGCATTGTCCTTGTAGCTGCACACAGCATCCACTTTTGTGTCCTCCCCGTGCCTTCCAGACCTGGGGACAAATGTCACACATGTTCTTTGGGACACTGCTCTGCTGGCAGAACTTCCTGAGGGGTTTTTAGGGCAGAAACCAAACCCGCAGTGCCAACGGGCTCCTGCATCCTTCACCAGGCTCTCCAGAACTGGGGTGATGATATTTAGATACCAAAATGATTTTTCCAGCTAAAATAAAATCCAGGCTGGACAGGGAGGTGTCACTGGCTGCTGTTTCCTGGCCTCAGAACAGCCACGAACTGAAGGTGTGTGAGAGTGGGTAAAGAAATGGTTCATTGCAATTTTAGGAGTATTTTAGGTGGTTTATATTTAGGTGTTTTAGTATTTCACACACTTTTAGTATTCTTTCAGATATTTTTAGTGTCTGCAGGGAGGGCTCAGAGCAGGGACCAAGGTCTGCTGAGGAGCAAGGCAGGAACAAGGCAGGAATTGATGGCCAGGAAGTTGATGAGCATGAGGAAGAACTTCTTCCTTGTGCAGTGACCAGGCACTGGGACAGATTGTCCAGAAAAGTTGTGGAATCTCCTCACTGGAGATATCCCAGAGCCATCTGGACACAATCCATGTGCTCTCTGGGATGACCCTGCTGGAGCAGGGAGGTGGGACCAGGTGACCCATCAAACCTGACCCTGATCAATCCTGTGATTCTGGAATTCCAAATCTTACCTGAATCTCATGGCTTTACATCCTGTGTAGACAGAGCTTATGCTGCTCCTCTTGAAAAGAGGGTCAAGCTGTTCAAAAAAAAAGAAAGGACAATTGAGAGCTGGGACTCACATCCTGAGTTCAAAGCAGGTGGATTTAGGTCGCCAGGAAGACCCAAAAGGGACACAAGCAGAGTGAGACTCACATAGTGGTTCATCACTTTCACTGTGGAAAGGAATCTGCGGGAACTTGGGGCTTCCAGATCTGCAGAGTAGCGGAGGTTGGTCAAGGTGAAGTTCAGAGTGAAATTCCTGGATGTTGGTTTTGGTGCAGCTGTGGTGCTCCGGGCTGTAATCAAAGGGGAGAAGGATTAGGAATTTCCTACAACAAAAAAAAAGCTGTTTTCACTTTCAAAACATTCCTAATCCCAGCACACTTCAAGGCTACTTTTTATTGTTTTTATAATTTAGATATGATAATATAATATAATGTAATGTAATGTAATCTAATATAATACAATATAATATAATATAATATAATATAATATAATATAATATAATATAATATAATACAGTATAACTTTTATTATTTAGATAATCTCTTCCCCTCTGATTTTCTCAGGGCATTTCTCCTTTGAGAGCTTCCCTTGAAATGAATTTGGCAAAATGAATTTGGCAAAATGAATTTGGCAAAATACTTACGGGATCTCTCAAGGGGTTCGTTGTAACCTGGAAAGGAAATGGAAGAGAAAGAGTCATGTAAGAGAGCATCCACTTTGGAGAATGGAAGTGGAGAGGAGGTGATTAAAAGGATGACTTGGGAATGAATCATCAGAACCAGGCCCCAAGGGTGTGAATGTATTAAATAAACAAAGCTTAGGCAGAACAAGGTGCTTTGGGAGAGCAGCTACAATGAGAAAATGTGTGTGCCAACGTTTAATTAAACACTGTAGGACAGGAATCCGGTGAAATGTTCACAGGCAGGTGAATGATTGAGGTCAAGACTAAAATTAAGTTCACTCTTCAATGTAATAGAAAAATTAAAATCTTCAAAAATGTCGACGTGGAAGGATTTTAAATCTTACACAGAGAAATATGCAGAAAACTCTTGACCTTCTCCTTAAGGTGACTTTTTTAACATGGAGGTGATCCCTGAGAGCTAAGGTGGTCCCAAACTACTCCAGTGCCTGGAGGAGTGGGAAAATCAAACACTCACCATTGACATAGAGGCTCTTGCTGTCCAGGCTGTAGATTCCCAGCTTGGTGATGCCACTTGTCATTCCCTTCAGCTCTTGGTAAACCTCAGCTGGGTTAAACTTGGGCACCTGGGAGCCCTTTCCATAGCTGCAGATGTTGTCCACTCCTGTGCTGTCCCTGTTCTTCCCAGGCCTGAGGAATTTAATGTCATGGAGCTTCTGTTAGCTATTAAAATATTTTGGGTGTGTTTGTTTATTTGTTTGTTTGTTTTGATGTAATTAAAAAACCCTCCAAATAAATCTGCCCCCAGTTCTCAGGGAAGCTGCAGAAATGACCAAGATATGGCCTTACAAAAAAAAAAAGGCTTTGTAAGATAAAGACCATACAAAGTGGCTTAGAAGCTTTATTATAATGAAAGCAACTACTTGAAAAAGGAGAACAGTTATTAAAGTGTCAGTCAAATGTAAGGAAATCCATTTGCTGCAGTTCTAAGTGAATCTCTGTGGTAATTGCTCACCTGAATCCCGTCACTTTGCAGCCAGTGAAATGGGGGCCAATACTGCTCTTCTGAAGCAGGGAGTCAGTCTGGCAAGAAAAAGTCTTTGTGAATACGGGAACCCCAAAATCCTGGGTGATTTCAGTGAAAAACAACAGAATTTTGGCTTACGTAGTGTTTCATGATTTTCTCAGTGGATCGGAATTTGCGGGAATTTGGTGTCTGCAGGTCTGTGGTGAACATGAGGTTGGTTATGGTGAAGTTCAGGGTGAAGTGCTCTGTGACTGCCTCTGGGCTTTGTGTGGTGGTTGATCGTACTGCTACAAGAGAGAATTGAAATGACAGTGATAAAATAAGATCAGGATCTTCATAAGACATTGCTGTTATTGGGTTTCTTAGAGAAAAAACCCATGTGAACACGATCCCACCCTTCAGACAATTTGCAATGTTACAAACATTGCCAAATCAGCAGGAAAGAAAATCAATTTATGCCTTTAAGTAGCCTTAACCTGTATTTGGTTTTAAATATACTTACAGGATGGACTGTAAGGAGGTTCATTGTAACCTGAAAAACAAATGGAAAATTATTAGGAAAATATTCCAAGAAAGTCTCAGCAGGACTAAATACACTAGATTTTATTACAAGATTGTGGTTACTGAATTCAAGATTTTTAACTTGGTGACTGACAGGGTTTTTTCCCTCTAATTTTTATTCTCTGTTTTGAGAGGTAAATTAAATTTTCTTCATTCTGATTTCAAATTAGTCTGTGTTGACATTGAAAGTTGGACTTGATCTCAGAGGTCTTCTCCAACCATAGTGGTTCCATAATTCCAACACAGAACCCCAGAATGGTTTGAGACATAAAGGACCTTAAACACCACCCAGTTCCACCTCTCTGCCCTGGACAGGAACAACTTTAACTAGACCAGGATGCTCAGAGCTCCATCCCACAGGGCCTTAAACACCTCCAGGAATGGGGAATTCAAATTTCATTAGGAAAAATGCCTTGAGAAGGTCTCATTACCATTGACATAGAGGCTCTGGCTGTTGAGGCTGTAGGGTCCCAGCTTGGTGATGCCATTGGTCATTTTGCTCAGCTCATGGTAAACAGTTGTGCTGTTGAATTTGGGATCTGAAGGCTCATCCCTACAGCTGCACATGGCATCTACTCCTGTGTCATCCCTGTTCTTCGTGGATCTAGGAAATGAGGCATGGGTTTAGTTATTTTTGAGAAATCTATCTTAACTTCTAGTATACAAAGAGAGGGACCAGAAAAACCCTTCAAACATTGCTACCACATAAGAAAATACCCAGAGATGAGTTAGATGCTGAGAAAGGGGAATTTTAAGAAGCAGGGAATGGGGACTTTTCCCAGACATGCTCTTACCTGAATGCCATTACTTTGCAGCCGATGTAAGCTGGGCCAATGCTGCTCCTTTGGAGTAAAGAATCAATCTGGAAATGGAATAACAACATGGAAGTAAGCAAAATGTCCCAGTGAAGGTAAGAGATGAGGGATACTGAGAGAACTGTGCCCTAGCAGGGCATTGTTTGCAAGACTTACATAGTGGTACATGACTTTTTCTGTTGACTTGAATCTCCTGGAACTGGGTTTCTCCATGTCTGCAGTGAACTGGAGGTTGGTTATTGTGAAGTTCAGGGTGAAGTTCTTTACTGCTGGTGCCAGAGGTTGGGTGCTTTGATCAGCAGCTGTAATGAGAAGGGAAAGTTATTGCTTGAAAATACAATTTACATTCAACATCCCAAGAGGAAACACTCTAGGTAGAATTCCCAGATATTCTAGGTGGCTTCAAGGTTATATAACCTGTGGTTCCCTAACGGACTCACAAATTCTCTTAACACTGTTTTATAGACCAGCAGTGCTCTTGCTTGATTAATCCAACTTGCTGTTTTGTCTGTTGCTAATTACCAAAGTCTTCCTGCCCCTCAATTTCTCTTTAACAGTACTTACATAGTTCAGGCTGCACTTCATGATGACCTATGGGGGGAAGAAAAGGGACAGGATTTGAGGAAGTGCCTAACAGTTGGGAAGGTTTGGCACACACTAGAATACAGAACATGTCTGAGAGCTCATGTGTAAACATTTCCAAGGAAAGATTGATTTGGTGACTGTCCAGACATAAATGCAAATTACCTTGTTGGCAAGGTGCTGCTTTTCTTAGCAGTGAACAGAATTATCCCTTTACAAGGGATGTTTAGAGGGAATTTACCGATTCCCTAAATCCAGTTTAGAATCACAGAATGGTTTGGGGTGGAGGGAAACTTAGAGATCATCAAGTTCTAACTGCACTGTCATGGCCAAGGAATCATTTAACTTCTACATGGAAAATTTATAGATAATTTTGTCAAGTGGTGATAAGTTGTACTGCTGTTCCTTGACCTTGAGATAATTTCCAATGTATAATTTCCAATGTATAATTTCCAAGATGTTCATAAAGAGAATACTTAAAATCAGTGTAACAGAGAAAGTATACTTGAAAAAGGTTAATTTCACTATATTAAAAAAAACACATAGAAGGAGGTAAAATTATGAATGTATGTAGAGTGTATGAGAAATTATAAATGTATGTAGAGCATATAAGAAACCCAGCAAAAAGAATGAGAGATACAACTGACTGAAAGAACAAAAAGTACTCAAAAAAAAATAATGACTTAGTGAATTATTATGAAAAGTTAGGAAATCATTTAAGTATGGAAAATGAAGTATATGAAAATTTAAAAAATCCAAAAGAATTCTCACCATTAACGTAGAGGCTGTCCTTGTCCAGGCTGTAGGGGCCCAGCTGGGTGATGCCTCTGGTCTTGTTGCTCACTTGGTGGTACAGCCCCACCCTGTCCAAAGGCGCAGCCCAGGGCTCCTTGCTGTAGGTGCACACGGCGTCCACCTGGGTCTGGTCCCTGTCGCTGCCCGGCCTGCAAAACACAGGGGCCTCCATCAGCACCCTCCTCTGCACCCTCCTCTGTTCTCCCTTCAAAGCTGGATTCTGGAGCTTTTATAGGCTTTCCAGAGAGGTCTTGAGAGTCAACTAAGACAATAATATCCGCATGTGGAAGGAAGGGCACAGGAAGACAGGACATACTCTGAGGAACGAGGGTATCAAGGTGGCAGTATCAGCCCATAGGCTGGGCACCAACAGACAATAGATTTTAGACAGCCTATGGATCTGATGAGGGGTCCTGCGGGGACAGTTGATCATGACCCATACCTGAAGTCTGTTTCACATCCATGGAAAGCAGGGCCAATGCTGCTGTCCTTCAGCAGGCGGTCAAGCTGCCAAAGGTAAGAGGTTTCCCAGTTAAGCCATGAACAGCTTTCTGCACTCCCTCCAAGCTGATGAGGCCAGAGGGGGTACAGCAATGTCCCAGTAGTGGTTCACCTACCATCATGTTCATCACCCTTCGTGTAGCTCTGAACCTGGCTGAGTCAGGATTCTCCAGGTCAGAAGAGTAGGGCAGGTTGGTGATGGTGAAGTTGACGGTGAAATGCTCAAGGGCGGCAGCTGTGGTTGCTGGTGAATTAGTGGGAGCTGGAAGAAGCACTGATGAGGAAAGAGAATATTCAAGAGGTGGCATGTCCAGTCTATGGCTGGACAAACACAGAGGGCCCCTTCCAACTGTATTACCCATGGGGATGGCAGGGAGGGTCCCCATTCCCCCAGGATCTCATGCCCCATCCCCTGCCTCTAGCACAACAGAGAAGACCAGTTTGAGGCCTTGCCTCAAACTTGCTGCCTTCTGATCCCTTCCTGCTCCTGCAAGATACTCACTGGTCAGCACTGGCTGCTCGTTGTAGCCTGGGGAAAGAGAGAGACAGAGGGTCAGGAGCTGGGGCTGGGCAAGGGGCAGCCCTGGGGCAGGGCTGCCATGGGAGAGCAGAGGAGGCCCAGGGAGGAGCGCTGCTCACCGTTGACGTAGAGGCTGTCCTTGTCCAGGCTGTAGGGGCCCAGCTGGGTGATGCCTCTGGTCTTGTTGCTCACTTGGTGGTACAGCCCCACCCTGTCCAAAGGCGCAGCCCAGGGCTCCTTGCTGTAGGTGCACACGGCGTCCACCCGGGTCTGGTCCCTGTCGCTGCCTGGCCTGCAAAACACAGGGGCCTCCATGAGCATGTTCCTCTGAACATTCTGCCTTCAAGGCTGGATTCTGGATCTTTTATGGCCTTTTCAGGGAAGACTTGAGTCTACTATGACTGGAATATGAGTATGTGTTAGGCAGAGCATTGGAAGACAGGGGATACTCTGAGGAAGGAGGGTATCAAGGTAGATGTCCCAGCCCAAAGGCTGGGCACCAATAGACAATAGATCTTTAATAGCCTATGGATCTGACCAGTGGTCCTGCAGGGACAGTTGATCATGACCCATACCTGAAATCTGTTGTTTCACATCCTTGGAACACAGGGCCAATGATACTGTCCTTCAGCAGGCGGTCCAGCTGGCAATGGAAAAGGTTTCCCAGTTAAGCCATGAACTGCTTTCTGTACTCGCTCCAAGCTGATGAGGTCAGAGAGGGTACAGCGATGTCCCAGTGTTGGTTCACCTACCATCATGTTCATCACCCTTCGTGTAGCTCTGAACCTGGCCGTGTCAGGATTCTCCAGGTCAGAAGAGTAGGGCAGGTTGGTGATGGTGAAGTTGACCGTGAAATGCTCAAGGGCGGCAGCTGTGGTTGCTGGTGAATTAGTGGGAGCTGGAAGAAGCACTGATGAGGAAAGAGAATATTCAAGAGGTGGCATGTCCAGTCTATGGCTGGACAAACACAGAGGGCCCCTTCCAACTGTATTACCCATGGGGATGGCAGGGAGGGTCCCCATTCCCCCAGGATCTCATGCCCCATCCCCTGCCTCTAGCACAACAGAGAAGACCAGTTTGAGGCCTTGCCTCAAACTTGCTGCCTTCTGATCCCTTCCTGCTCCTGCAAGATACTCACTGGTCAGCACTGGCTGCTCGTTGTAGCCTGGGGAAAGAGAGAGACAGAGGGTCAGGAGCTGGGGCTGGGCAAGGGGCAGCCCTGGGGCAGGGCTGCCATGGGAGAGCAGAGGAGGCCCAGGGAGGAGCGCCGCTCACCGTTGACGTAGAGGCTGTCCTTGTCCAGGCTGTAGGGGCCCAGCTGGGTGATGCCTCTGGTCTTGTTGCTCACTTGGTGGTACAGCCCCACCCTGTCCAAAGGCGCAGCCCAGGGCTCCTTGCTGTAGGTGCACACGGCGTCCACCCGGGTCTGGTCCCTGTCGCTGCCTGGCCTGCAAAACACAGGGGCCTCCATGAGCATGTTCCTCTGAACATTCTGCCTTCAAGGCTGGATTCTGGATCTTTTATGGCCTTTTCAGGGAAGACTTGAGTCTACTATGACTGGAATATGAGTATGTGTTAGGCAGAGCATTGGAAGACAGGGGATACTCTGAGGAAGGAGGGTATCAAGGTAGATGTCCCAGCCCAAAGGCTGGGCACCAATAGACAATAGATCTTTAATAGCCTATGGATCTGACCAGTGGTCCTGCAGGGACAGTTGATCATGACCCATACCTGAAATCTGTTGTTTCACATCCTTGGAACACAGGGCCAATGATACTGTCCTTCAGCAGGCGGTCCAGCTGGCAATGGAAAAGGTTTCCCAGTTAAGCCATGAACTGCTTTCTGTACTCGCTCCAAGCTGATGAGGTCAGAGAGGGTACAGCGATGTCCCAGTGTTGGTTCACCTACCATCATGTTCATCACCCTTCGTGTAGCTCTGAACCTGGCCGTGTCAGGATTCTCCAGGTCAGAAGAGTAGGGCAGGTTGGTGATGGTGAAGTTGACGGTGAAATGCTCAAGGGTGGCCGCTGTTGTAGTTGGTGGGTGGGTGGGAGCTGGAAGAAGCACAGATGGGGAATGACATGGGGCTGAGACGAAGTGGTTACAGCCCTTGCTGGAGAACAGCAAAAGTCTCCAAGCAACCCTGCTCTCCATGTGGAAGTTTTAGATGGTCCCCATCAAGACATCATGCCCCAGCCCCAGACTACTCTGTCCATAAAAGACCCCAGTGTGGCACTTGTTGTGTTGGCATCCCTTCCCGCTTCTCTGAGGTACTCACTGGTCAGCACTGGCTGCTCGTTGTAGCCTGGGGAAAGAGAGAGACAGAGGGTCAGGAGCTGGGGCTGGGCGAGGGGCAGCACTGGGGCAGGGCTGCCATGGGAGAGCAGAGGAGGCCCAGGGAGGAGCGCTGCTCACCGTTGACGTAGAGGCTGTCCTTGTCCAGGCTGTAGGGGCCCAGCTGGGTGATGCCTCTGGTCTTGTTGCTCACTTGGTGGTACAGCCCCACCCTGTCCAAAGGCGCAGCCCAGGGCTCCTTGCTGTAGGTGCACACGGCGTCCACCCGGGTCTGGTCCCTGTCGCTGCCCGGCCTGCAAAACACAGGGGCCTCCATCAGCACCCTCCTCTGCACGTTCTCGCTTCAAGGCAGGATTCTGGAGCTTTTATGGTCTTTTCATGGAGAACTTGAGGGTCTACTTAGACACCAATATGAGCTCATGGAAGGAAGAGCATTGGAAGACAGGGGATAGTCTAAGGAAGGAGGACACCAAGGTGGACGTCCCAGCCCAAAGGCTGGGCACCAATAGACAGTCGATTTTAGACTATGGATCTGACCAGTGGTCCTGCAGGGACAGTTGATCATGACCCATACCTGAAATCTGTTGTTTCACATCCTTGGAACACAGGGCCAATGCTGCTGTCCTTCAGCAAGCGGTCCAGCTGCCAGGAAAAGATATTTCCCAGTTAAGTCATGACGATCTCTCTGCACTCGCTCCAAGCTGATGGGACCAGACAGGGGACAGTGATGCCCCAGTGTTGGTGCACCTACCAGCATATTCATAACTTTTTGTGTAGCTCTGAACTTGGCTGAGTCAGGCTTCTCGAGGTCAGAAGAGTAGGGCAGGTTGGTGATGGTGAAGTTGACCGTGAAACGCTCAAGGGCGGCAGCTGTGGTTGTTGGTGGGTGGGTGGGAGCTGTAAGAAGCACAAATGGAGAGTGACAAGGGGCAAGAACCAAGGTGTCAGGGATCTGCCTGATCAAGTGCAGAGGTCTCCTGATAGCCCTTTTATCTATGGGCAGAGATTTGCAGGACCCCTGCCTTATGTAGGATCTCAAGCCCTCAACCTCCACTTCCTGAGGGAAGAACCAAACACAGCACTTGTATTCCCTTCTGATCCCCTCCTGTTCCTGCAAGGTACTCACTGGTCAGCACTGGCTGCTCGTTGTAGCCTGGGGAAAGAGAGAGACAGAGGGTCAGGAGCTGGGGCTGGGCAAGGGGCAGCCCTGGGGCAGGGCTGCCATGGGAGAGCAGAGGAGGCCCAGGGAGGAGCGCCGCTCACCGTTGACGTAGAGGCTGTCCTTGTCCAGGCTGTAGGGGCCCAGCTGGGTGATGCCTCTGGTCTTGTTGCTCACTTGGTGGTACAGCCCCACCCTGTCCAAAGGCGCAGCCCAGGGCTCCTTGCTGTAGGTGCACACGGCGTCCACCCGGGTCTGGTCCCTGTCGCTGCCTGGCCTGCAAAACACAGGGGCCTCCATCAGCACCCTCCTCTGCACATTCAGCCTTCAGGCTGCATTCTGGAGCTTTTATGGTTTTTCAGGGAGGACTGGAGAGTCAACTAACACAACAATATGAGCATGTGTTAGGAAGAGCATCGGGAGATGGGAAACTCTGAGGAAGGAGGGTATCAAGGATGGAGGGTATCTGAGGATGGACGTCCCAGCCTAAAGGCTGAGCACCAACAGACAGTCGATTTTAGACAGCCTATGGATCTGGTGAGGGGTCCTGCAGGGACAGTTGATCATGACCCATACCTGAAATCTGTTGTTTCACATCCTTGGAAAACAGGGCCAATGCTGCTGTCCTTCAGCAGGCGGTCAAGCTGCCAAAAAAACAGGTTTCCCAGTTAAGCCATGACCATATCTCTGCACTCGCTCCAAGCTGATGAGACCAGACAGGGTACAGCAGTATCTCAGTGGTGGTTCACCTACCATCATGTTCATCACCCTTCGTGTAGCTCTGAACTTGGCTGAGTCAGGATTCTCCAGGTCAGAAGAGTAGAGCAGGTTGGTGATGGTGAAGTTGACAGTGAAATGCTCAAGGGTGGCCGCTGTTGTTGTTGGTGGGTGGGTGGGAGCTGGAAGAAGCACAGATGGGGAATGACAAGGGGAAATACTCAGGGTGTCAGGCATTTGTCTGGATAGGTGCAGAGGTCTCCTCATAGCCTTTGTAGTTATGAGGAAAGATTGGCAGGATCCCAGCCTTTATCCAGGTACCCAAGCCCTCAGCCTCCTCTGCTGGAGGGAACACCCTGGCAGGGCAATTTTAGACTTCTGATCCATCCCCCTCCTGCAAGGTACTCACTGGTCAGCACTGGCTGCTCGTTGTAGTCTGGGGAAAGAGAGAGACAGAGGGTCAGGAGCTGGGGCTGAGCAAGGGGCAGCCCTGGGGCAGGGCTGCCATGGGAGAGCAGAGGAGGCCCAGGGAGGAGCGCCGCTCACCGTTGACGTAGAGGCTGTCCTTGTCCAGGCTGTAGGGGCCCAGCTGGGTGATGCCTCTGGTCTTGTTGCTCACTTGGTGGTACAGCCCCACCCTGTCCAAAGGCGCAGCCCAGGGCTCCTTGCTGTAGGTGCACACGGCGTCCATCCGGGTCTGGTCCCTGTCGCTGCCCGGCCTGCAAAACACAGGGGCCTCCATCAGCACCCTCCTCTGCACGTTCTCACTTCAAGAAGAATGGGTCCTGGTTGGGTCTTGTTGCGTTGATAGCCATTTGTTTTGTCTAGGTGCTTTCATAGCCATTTGTAACTTGAAATGCCAGGCCTGCCTTCCCACAATTTGTGCATGTTTGGTGGCAGATACTGTTCTACATCTTCACTAGTGCTCTGGGAGTTAGGAGTGTGCATCGAAACACTTTAAAAATATTCTTGATTTTACAAAACTATGTAAGGCACAAAGTACCAAGATTAGAGCAAGAGGGTAGAGGGGGACCACTAGGAGGAAATGGCTTCATGGACAATGTCCTGGAGCAGAACAGAATTAGCAAGTAGGTTCTGCCTCCATAAAAGAGGGGAATATCAATGTTCTTCATCCAGGTCCAGACCAGTTATTGGTCCAGGTCCTGGACTCTTCAAATGGATACTGGGGTGCAATTCATACCTGAAGTCCGTTGTTTCACATCCTTGGAACACAGGGCCAATGCTGCTGTCCTTTAGCAGGCGGTCCAGCTGCCAAGGGAAGAGGATTTTCAATTATGCAATGGTCAGCTCTGCACAGCTTCCAGGCTGATGAGGTTATTGAGGTCAAGGATATGGCTGAGTATTGATACACCTACCAGCATGTTCATAACCCTTCGCGTAGCTCTGAACCTAGCTGAGTCAGGATTCTCCAGGTCAGAAGTGTAGGGCAGGTTGGTGATGGTGAAGTTGACCGTGAAATGCTCAAGGGAGGTAGCTGTGGTTGTTGGTGGGTGGGTGGGAGCTGGAAGAAGCACAGATGGGGAATGAGAAGAGTCAATAGTTGGCATGCCCAGGCTATGGCTGGACAAACACAGATGGTCCCTGTCAGATTTATTCTCCATGGGGAGGGCAGGGAGTCTCCCCATGTCCCCAAGCAATCATGCCCCATCCTCCAGCCTAGACCACCATAGAGAAGAGCAGTTTGCGGAACGGGATGTCTTGTGTACCCTTCCCCCTCCTGCAAGGTACTCACTGGTCAGCACTGGCTGCTCGTTGTAGCCTGGGGAAAGAGAGAGACAGAGGGTCAGGAGCTGGGGCTGGGCAAGGGGCAGCACTGGGGCAGGGCTGCCATGGGAGAGCAGAGGAGGCCCAGGGAGGAGCGCCGCTCACCGTTGACGTAGAGGCTGTCCTTGTCCAGGCTGTAGGGGCCCAGCTGGGTGATGCCTCTGGTCTTGTTGCTCACTTGGTGGTACAGCCCCACCCTGTCCAAAGGCGCAGCCCAGGGCTCCTTGCTGTAGGTGCACACGGCGTCCACCCGGGTCTGGTCCCTGTCACTGCCCGGCCTGCAAAACACAGGGGCCTCCATCAGCACCCTCCTCTGCACGTTCTCGCTTCAAGGCAGGATTCTGGAGCTTTTATGGTTTTTCATGGAGAACTTGAGGGTCTACTTAGACACCAATATGAGCTCATGGAAGGAAGAGCATTGGAAGACAGGGGATAGTCTAAGGAAGGAGGACACCAAGGTGGACGTCCCAGCCCAAAGGCTGGGCACCAATAGACAGTCGATTTTAGACTATGGATCTGACCAGTGGTCCTGCAGGGACAGTTGATCATGACCCATACCTGAAATCTGTTGTTTCACATCCTTGGAACACAGGGCCAATGCTGCTGTCCTTCAGCAAGCGGTCCAGCTGCCAGGAAAAGATATTTCCCAGTTAAGTCATGACGATCTCTCTGCACTCGCTCCAAGCTGATGGGACCAGACAGGGGACAGTGATGCCCCAGTGTGGGTGCACCTACCAGCATGTTCATAACTTTTTGTGTAGCTCTGAACTTGGCTGAGTCAGGCTTCTCGAGGTCAGAAGAGTAGGGCAGGTTGGTGATGGTGAAGTTGACCGTGAAACGCTCAAGGGCGGCAGTTGTGGTTGTTGGTGGGTGGGTGGGAGCTGTAAGAAGCACAAATGGAGAGTGACAAGGGGCAAGAACCAAGGTGTCAGGGATCTGCCTGATCAAGTGCAGAGGTCTCCTGATAGCCCTTTTATCTATGGGCAGAGATTTACAGGACCCCTGCCTTATGTAGGATCTCAAGCCCTCAACCTCCACTTCCTGAGGGAAGAACCAAACACAGCACTTGTATTCCCTTCTGATCCCCTCCTGTTCCTGCAAGGTACTCACTGGTCAGCACTGGCTGCTCGTTGTAGCCTGGGGAAAGAGAGAGACAGAGGGTCAGGAGCTGGGGCTGGGCAAGGGGCAGCCCTGGGGCAGGGCTGCCATGGGAGAGCAGAGGAGGCCCAGGGAGGAGCGCCGCTCACCGTTGACGTAGAGGCTGTCCTTGTCCAGGCTGTAGGGGCCCAGCTGGGTGATGCCTCTGGTCTTGTTGCTCACTTGGTGGTACAGCCCCACCCTGTCCAAAGGCGCAGCCCAGGGCTCCTTGCTGTAGGTGCACACGGCGTCCACCTGGGTCTGGTCCCTGTCACTGCCCGGCCTGCAAAACACAGGGGCCTCCATCAGCATCCTCCTCTGAACATTCAGCCTTCAGGCTGCATTCTGGAGCTTTTATGGTTTTTCAGGGAGGACTGGAGAGTCAACTAACACAACAATATGAGCATGTGTTAGGGAGAGCATCGGGAGATGGGAAACTCTGAGGAAGGAGGGTATCAAGGATGGAGGGTATCTGAGGATGGACGTCCCAGCCCATAGGCTGAGCTCCCACAGACAGTGGATTTTAGACAGCCTATGGATCTGGTGAGGCGTCATGCATGGACAGTTGATCATGACCCATACCTGAAATCTGTTGTTTCACATCCTTGGAAAACAGGGCCAATGCTGCTGTCCTTCAGCAGGCGGTCAAGCTGCCAAAAAAACAGGTTTCCCAGTTAAGCCATGACCATATCTCTGCACTCGCTCCAAGCTGATGAGACCAGACAGGGTACAGCAGTATCTCAGTGGTGGTTCACCTACCATCATGTTCATCACCCTTCGTGTAGCTCTGAACTTGGCTGAGTCAGGATTCTCCAGGTCAGAAGAGTAGAGCAGGTTGGTGATGGTGAAGTTGACAGTGAAATGCTCAAGGGTGGCCGCTGTTGTTGTTGGTGGGTGGGTGGGAGCTGGAAGAAGCACAGATGGGGAATGACAGGGGGAAATACTCAGGGTGTCAGGCATTTGTCTGGATAGGTGCAGAGGTCTCCTCATAGCCTTTGTAGATATGAGGAAAGATTGGCAGGATCCCAGCCTTTATCCAGGTACCCAAGCCCTCAGCCTCCTCTGCTGGAGGGAACACCCTGGCAGGGCAATTTTAGACTTCTGATCCATCCCCCTCCTGCAAGGTACTCACTGGTCAGCACTGGCTGCTCGTTGTAGTCTGGGGAAAGAGAGAGACAGAGGGTCAGGAGCTGGGGCTGGGCAAGGGGCAGCCCTGGGGCAGGGCTGCCATGGGAGAGCAGAGGAGGCCCAGGGAGGAGCGCCGCTCACCGTTGACGTAGAGGCTGTCCTTGTCCAGGCTGTAGGGGCCCAGCTGGGTGATGCCTCTGGTCTTGTTGCTCACTTGGTGGTACAGCCCCACCCTGTCCAAAGGCGCAGCCCAGGGCTCCTTGCTGTAGGTGCACACGGCGTCCACCCGGGTCTGGTCCCTGTCGCTGCCCGGCCTGCAAAACACAGGGACCTCCATCAGCACCCTCCTCTGCACATTGTCTCCACATGCCATGGTCATGGGGCTGCCATGGCCATTCCTCTATGTGAAACCAAGCTATGCCTTCTCAAGATATGTGTGCCAAGGTCCGGCACTGCCCACAACCATCACTTATTCTCTGGTGTTCTTTTGGAAGAAGAGCACCTGGAAGCTATTCAGAATCGTCTTGGGGTAGGACCTTAGCACCCCAAGATGAGGGTAAAGGAAATGCAGGGGATCTCTCAGAGAGTGGGACATCAGGGATAAGGTAGAGGTGAAGGAGGGAATTATGGAGAAGATGCTGTATGCATTAAGGAAACGAACGTATGCATGACTGCCACAATTATCTGAGGGATGTCCTTACAAAAAACCACTGGAGTGCAGTTCATACCTGAAGTCTGTTGCTTCACATCCTTGGAACACAGGGCCAATGCTGCTGTCCTTCAGCAGGCGGTCCAACTGCAATGGGAAGAGGTCTCCTAGTTAGGCCATGACCATGTCTCTCTATAATCCCCCCAAGCTGATGAGGCCAACGAGGGCAAGGATATGGGTCGGTCCTGATCCACGTACCAGGGTGTTCATAACTCTCCGAGTAGCTCTGAACCTGGCCGAGTCAGGATTCTCCAGGTCAGAAGTGTAGGGCAGGTTGGTGATGGTGAAGTTGACAGTGAAATGCTCAAGGGTGGCAGCGGTGGTTGTTGGTGGGTGGGTGGGAGCTGGAAGAAGCACAGAGGGGGAGTGACAAAGGGCAAAGACTTGGTTGTTACAGTCCTGGCTGGACAAGTGCAGAGGTTTCTTGCCTGCCCAGTTCCCCACTGGGAAGGGCAGGAAGATCCTCATGCCCCCAGGATCTCATGATCCAGGCCCAAGTTTCCTCCGCCCTACAGAAGACCACAGTATGGCAGTTGCGGTCCTGTAAAACCATCCCGCTGCTCCCAGGTACTCACTGGTCAGCACTGGCTGCTCGTTGTAGTCTGGGGAAAGAGAGAGACAGAGGGTCAGGAGCTGGGGCTGGGCAAGGGGCAGCACTGGGGCAGGGCTGCCATGGGAGAGCAGAGGAGGCCCAGGGAGGAGCGCCGCTCACCGTTGACGTAGAGGCTGTCCTTGTCCAGGCTGTAGGGGCCCAGCTGGGTGATGCCTCTGGTCTTGTTGCTCACTTGGTGGTACAGCCCCACCCTGTCCAAAGGCGCAGCCCAGGGCTCCTTGCTGTAGGTGCACACGGCGTCCACCCGGGTCTGGTCCCTGTCGCTGCCCGGCCTGCAAAACACAGGGGCCTCCATCAGCATCCTCCTCTGCATATTCTCTCTTCAGGGGTGGGTGTTGGACCTGCCATTGCCAACTCTGAGTTGGAATGCAAGCTTGGCCCTCCCAAAATATCATTTTTATTTTTTTCAGTCTCTGCTCTCCATCTTTACTAATATTCCAGGTCCTTTTCAGGAACATGTGAGCAAGACCACAACAGAATTCTTCTCAAGGTTTGACTATAAGCACCTTGAGATGAGTGAATAGGCAGTAAAGAAAATGTCTGGCAAAGTTGGAAATCACAGAGGTCTTTGGGCATGAGAGCACTAGAAAGAAGTTCCTGCCTCCGGAAAGAGGACAACATGAACATGACTGATCCATTTATGATGGAGGGACTTAGAAAGGGACACTGGTGTGCAATCCATACCTGAAATCTGTTGTTTCACATCCATGGAAAGCAGGGCCAATGCTGCTGTCCTTCAGCAGGCGGTCAAGCTGCCAATGGAAGAGGTTTCCCAGTTAAGCCATGAGCTGCTTTCTGCACTCAATTGAACTTTATGAGTACAATAAGGACATGAGTATGTCCCACTGATGGTCGACTTACCAGGGTGTTCATAACCCTTCGTGTAGCTCTGAACTTGGCCGAGTCAGGATTCTCCAGGTCAGAAGAGTAGGGCAGGTTGGTGATGGTGAAGTTGACGGTGAAATGCTCAAGGGTGGCAGCTGTTGTAGTTGGTGGGTGGGTGGGAGCTGGAAGAAGCACAGATGGGGAATGACAAGGAGCAATGGCTTGGTTTTTACAGCCGTGGCTGGGCAAGTTCAGAGGTTTCGTGCCAGCCATGCTCCACAAGGGGAAGGATGAGAGGATCCCCATGTCCCCAGGATCTCATGCCCATGCCCCCAACTGCTCCTGTCCACAAGAAAACCCCAGTATGGCAGGTGCTGCCTTCTGATCCCTTCCTGTTCCTGCAAGGTACTCACTGGTCAGCACTGGCTGCTCGTTGTAGCCTGGGGAAAGAGAGAGACAGAGGGTCAGGAGCTGGGGCTGGGCAAGGGGCAGCCCTGGGGCAGGGCTGCCATGGGAGAGCAGAGGAGGCCCAGGGAGGAGCGCCGCTCACCGTTGACGTAGAGGCTGTCCTTGTCCAGGCTGTAGGGGCCCAGCTGGGTGATGCCTCTGGTCTTGTTGCTCACTTGGTGGTACAGCCCCACCCTGTCCAAAGGCGCAGCCCAGGGCTCCTTGCTGTAGGTGCACACGGCGTCCACCTGGGTCTGGTCCCTGTCGCTGCCTGGCCTGCAAAACACAGGGGCCTCCATCAGCACCCTCCTCTGAACATTCAGCCTTCAGGCTGCATTCTGGAGCTTTTATGGTTTTTCAGGGAGGACTGGAGAGTCAACTAACACAACAATACGAGCATGTGTTAATGAGAGCATTGGGAGATGGCAAACTCTGAGGAAGGAGGGTATCAAGGTGGACATCCCAGCCTAAAGGCTGAGTACCGACAGACTGTGGATTTTAGACAGCCTATGGATCTGGTGAGGGGTCATGCAGGGACAGTTGATCATGACCCATACCTGAAATCTGTTGTTTCACATCCTTGGAAAACAGGGCCAATACTGCTGTCCTTCAGCAGGCGGTCAAGCTGCCAGAAAAACAGGTTTCCCAGTTAAGCCATGACCATATCTCTGCACTCGCTCCAAGCTGATGAGACCAGACAGGGTACAGCAGTATCTCAGTGGCGGTTCACCTACCATCATGTTCATCACCCTTCGTGTAGCTTTGAATTTAGCTGAGTCAGGATTCTCCAGGTCAGAAGAGTAGGGCAGGTTGGTGATGGTGAAGTTGACGGTGAAATGCTCAAGGGTGGCCGCTGTTGTTGTTGGTGGGTGGGTGGGAGCTGGAAGAAGCACAGATTGGGATGACAAGGGGCAAAGACATGGTTGTTATAGACCTGGCTGTGAAGGTTCAGAGCTTTCCTGTCAGGTCTGCTCCAAAAGGAGAAGGATGAGAGGATCCCCATGTCCCCAGGATTTCATGCCCATGCCCCCATCCGCCACTGTCCACAAGAAAACCCCAGTGTTGCAATTGCTGCCTTCCATCCCCTCCTGTTCCTGCAAGGTACTCACTGGTCAGCACTGGCTGCTCGTTGTAGCCTGGGGAAAGAGAGAGACAGAGGGTCAGGAGCTGGGGCTGAGCAAGGGGCAGCCCTGGGGCAGGGCTGCCATGGGAGAGCAGAGGAGGCCCAGGGAGGAGCGCCGCTCACCGTTGACGTAGAGGCTGTCCTTGTCCAGGCTGTAGGGGCCCAGCTGGGTGATGCCTCTGGTCTTGTTGCTCACTTGGTGGTACAGCCCCACCCTGTCCAAAGGCGCAGCCCAGGGCTCCTTGCTGTAGGTGCACACGGCGTCCACCCGGGTCTGGTCCCTGTCGCTGCCCGGCCTGCAAAACACAGGGGCCTCCATCAGCATCCTCCTCTGCATATTCTCTCTTCAGGGGTGGGTGTTGGACCTGCCATTGCCAACTCTGAGTTGGAATGCAAGCTTGGCCCTCCCAAAATATCACTTTTATTTTTTTCAGTCTCTGCTCTCCATCTTTACTAATATTCCAGGTCCTTTTCAGGAACATGTGAGCAAGACCACAACAGAATTCTTCTCAAGGTTTGACTATAAGCACCTTGAGCACCTTGAGATGAGTGAATAGGCACTGAAAAGAATGTCTGGCAAATTTGGAAATCTTAGCGGTCTTTGGGCACGAGAGCACTAGTGAGAAGGTCCTGCCTCCGGAAAGAGGACAACATGAACATGACTGATCCATTTATGATGGAGGGACTTAGAAAGGGACACTGGTGTGCAATCCATACCTGAAATCTGTTGTTTCACATCCATGGAAAGCAGGGCCAATGCTGCTGTCCTTCAGCAGGCGGTCAAGCTGCCAAAAAAACAGGTTTCCCAGTTAAGCCATGAGCTGCTTTCAGCAATCAATTGAACTTTATGAGTACAATAAGGACATGAGTATGTCCCACTGATGGTCGACTTACCAGGGTGTTCATAACCCTTCGTGTAGCTCTGAACTTGGCCGAGTCAGGATTCTCCAGGTCAGAAGAGTAGGGCAGGTTGGTGATGGTGAAGTTGACGGTGAAATGCTCAAGGGTGGCCGCTGTTGTAGTTGGTGGGTGGGTGGGAGCTGGAAGAAGCACAGATGGGGTGTGACAAGGAGCAATAGCTTGGTTTTTACAGCCCTGGCTGGGCATGTTCAGAGGTTTCCAGCCAGCCATGCTCCACAAGGGGAAGGATGAGAGGATCCCCATGTCCCCAGGATTTCATGCCCATGCCCCCAACGGCTCTTGTCCACAAGAAAACCCCAGTATGGCAGGTACTGCCTTCTGATCCCTTCCTGTTTATGCAAGGTACT
This sequence comes from Agelaius phoeniceus, assembly GCF_051311805.1. NCBI lineage: Eukaryota > Metazoa > Chordata > Aves > Passeriformes > Icteridae > Agelaius > Agelaius phoeniceus. The sequence continues at coordinate 4,043,148 of NC_135293.1, forward strand.
CACTGGTCAGCACTGGCTGCTCGTTGTAGCCTGGGGAAAGAGAGAGACAGAGGGTCAGGAGCTGGGGCTGAGCAAGGGGCAGCCCTGGGGCAGGGCTGCCATGGGAGAGCAGAGGAGGCCCAGGGAGGAGCGCCGCTCACCGTTGACGTAGAGGCTGTCCTTGTCCAGGCTGTAGGGGCCCAGCTGGGTGATGCCTCTGGTCTTGTTGCTCACTTGGTGGTACAGCCCCACCCTGTCCAAAGGCGCAGCCCAGGGCTCCTTGCTGTAGGTGCACACGGCGTCCACCCGGGTCTGGTCCCTGTCGCTGCCCGGCCTGCAAAACACAGGGGCCTCCATCAGCATGTTCCTCTTTACATAATCTCATCACAGCTGGACTCTGGGCCTGTCATGGCCATTCCCATGTGGGAATGCAATCTCTGCCTTCCTGAAGAGTCTTGGTGGTGGTTGGACACTGCTCTCCCCTTGCAGTAATGCTGTAGGACTTTTCAGGATGGAGAGTGTCCAGACAAACTTTTGTGTCATCTTGGGACTATTCTGCCCCCTCCATAAGAGGACAGGCACAGGCACTGAAGGTCAGCTCTAAGTCATGGGACATTAAGAAGAAAGTGCTGCTGCAGCAGTACCTAATGAAGATCATCCTAAATTTACAAGAGTGGCTATAACACTCTTCTGGAGTGGACCAACAGGGCCACACCTTAAAGCAAGGGTTCTGCAAAATGCCGCTTGAGCATGACCCGTACCTGAAGCCTGTTGTCTCACATCCCTGGAAATCAGGGCCAATGCTGCTTTCCTTCAGCAGGCCGTCGAGCTGCCAAGGGAAGAGGTTTTACAATTAAGCCATGGCCTGCTACCTGCACTCTCTGCAACTTGGGGTGGCATAGAAATGTCCCACCATTGGTCAACTTACCAGAGTGTTCATATCTCTGCGAGTATCTCTGAACTTGGCTGAGTCAGGATTCTCCAGGTCAGAAGAGTAGGGCAGGTTGGTGATGGTGAAGTTGATGGTGAAACGCTCGAGGGTGGCCGCTGTTGTAGTTGGTGGGTGGGTGGGAGCTGGAAGAAGCACAGATGAGGAGTGACAAGGGGCAAAGACTTTGTATTTACAGCCCTGGCTGGGCAAGCGCAAAGGTTTCCTGCCAGCCCTACTCCCCAAGGTGAAGGACAAGAGGATCCTCATGTCCCCAGGATCTCATGCCTCAGTGCCAAGATTCCTCTGCCCTAGAGAAGGCCCCACTGTGGCACTTGCTGTCTGCTAAAATCATCCCGCTCCTGCAAGGTACTCACTGGTCAGCACTGGCTGCTCGTTGTAGCCTGGGGAAAGAGAGAGACAGAGGGTCAGGAGCTGGGGCTGGGCAAGGGGCAGCACTGGGGCAGGGCTGCCATGGGAGAGCAGAGGAGGCCCAGGGAGGAGCGCCGCTCACCGTTGACGTAGAGGCTGTCCTTGTCCAGGCTGTAGGGGCCCAGCTGGGTGATGCCTCTGGTCTTGTTGCTCACTTGGTGGTACAGCCCCACCCTGTCCAAAGGCGCAGCCCAGGGCTCCTTGCTGTAGGTGCACACGGCGTCCACCCGGGTCTGGTCCCTGTCGCTGCCCGGCCTGCAAAACACAGGGGCCTCCATCAGCACCCTCCTCTGAACATTCAGCCTTCAGGCTGCATTCTGGAGCTTTTATGGTTTTTCAGGGAGGACTGGAGAGTCAACTAACACAACAATATGAGCATGTGTTAGGCAGAGTATCGGGAGATGGGAAACTCTGAGGAAGGAGGGTATCAAGGTGGACATCCCAACCTAAAGGCTGAGCACCAACAGACAGTGGATTTTAGAAAGCCTATGGATCTGGTGAGGGGTCATGCAGGGACAGTTGATCATGACCCATACCTGAAATCTGTTGTTTCACATCCTTGAAAAACAGGGCCAATGCTGCTGTCCTTCAGCAGGCGGTCCAGCTGCCAAAAAAACAGGTTTCCCAGTTAAGCCGTGACCATATCTCTGCACTCGCTCCAAGCTGATGAGACCAGACAGGGTACAGCAGTATCTCAGTGGCGGTTCACCTACCATCATGTTCATCACCCTTCGTGTAGCTTTGAATTTAGCTGAGTCAGGATTCTCCAGGTCAGAAGAGTAGGGCAGGTTGGTGATGGTGAAGTTGACGGTGAAATGCTCAAGGGTGGCCGCTGTTGTTGTTGGTGGGTGGGTGGGAGCTGGAAGAAGCACAGATGGGGAGTGACAAGGAGCAATGGCTTGGTTGTTATAGACCTGGCTGTGAAGGTTCAGAGCTTTCCTGTCAGCCATGCTCCAAAAGGAGAAGGATGAGAGGATCCCCATGTCCCCAGGATTTCATGCCCATGCCCCCATCCGCCACTGTCCACAAGAAAACCCCAGTGTTGCACTTGCTGCCTTCCATCCCCTCCTGTTCCTGCAAGGTACTCACTGGTCAGCACTGGCTGCTCGTTGTAGCCTGGGGAAAGAGAGAGACAGAGGGTCAGGAGCTGGGGCTGGGCAAGGGGCAGCACTGGGGCAGGGCTGCCATGGGAGAGCAGAGGAGGCCCAGGGAGGAGCGCCGCTCACCGTTGACGTAGAGGCTGTCCTTGTCCAGGCTGTAGGGGCCCAGCTGGGTGATGCCTCTGGTCTTGTTGCTCACTTGGTGGTACAGCCCCACCCTGTCCAAAGGCGCAGCCCAGGGCTCCTTGCTGTAGGTGCACACGGCGTCCACCCGGGTCTGGTCCCTGTCGCTGCCCGGCCTGCAAAACACAGGGGCCTCCATCAGCATGTTCCTCTTTACATAATCTCATCACAGCTGGACTCTGGGCCTGTCATGGCCATTCCCATGTGGGAATGCAATCTCTGCCTTCCTGAAGAGTCTTGGTGGTGGTTGGACACTGCTCTCCCCTTGCAGTAATGCTGTAGGACTTTTCAGGATGGAGAGTGTCCAGACAAACTTTTGTGTCATCTTGGGACTATTCTGCCCCCTCCATAAGAGGACAGGCACAGGCACTGAAGGTCAGCTCTAAGTCATGGGACATTAAGAAGAAAGTGCTGCTGCAGCAGTACCTAATGAAGATCATCCTAAATTTACAAGAGTGGCTATAACACTCTTCTAGAGTGGACCAACAGGGCCACACCTTAAAGCAAGGGTTCTGCAAAATGCTGCTTGAGCATGACCCGTACCTGAAGCCTGTTGTCTCACATCCCTGGAAATCAGGGCCAATGCTGCTTTCCTTCAGCAGGCCGTCGAGCTGCCAAGGGAAGAGGTTTTACAATTAAGCCATGGCCTGCTACCTGCACTCTCTGCAACTTGGGGTGGCACAGAAATGTCCCACCATTGGTCAACTTACCAGAGTGTTCATATCTCTCCGAGTATCTCTGAACTTGGCTGAGTCAGGATTCTCCAGGTCAGAAGAGTAGGGCAGGTTGGTGATGGTGAAGTTGATGGTGAAACGCTCAAGGGTGGCCGCTGTTGTAGTTGGTGGGTGGGTGGGAGCTGGAAGAAGCACAGATGAGGAGTGACAAGGGGCAAAGACTTTGTATTTACAGCCCTGGCTGGGCAAGCGCAAAGGTTTCCTGCCAGCCCTACTCCCCAAGGTGAAGGACAAGAAGATCCTCATGTCCCCAGGATCTCATGCCTCAGTGCCAAGATTCCTCTGCCCTAGAGAAGGCCCCACTGTGGCACTTGCTGTCTGCTAAAATCATCCCGCTCCTGCAAGGTACTCACTGGTCAGCACTGGCTGCTCGTTGTAGCCTGGGGAAAGAGAGAGACAGAGGGTCAGGAGCTGGGGCTGGGCAAGGGGCAGCCCTGGGGCAGGGCTGCCATGGGAGAGCAGAGGAGGCCCAGGGAGGAGCGCCGCTCACCGTTGACGTAGAGGCTGTCCTTGTCCAGGCTGTAGGGGCCCAGCTGGGTGATGCCTCTGGTCTTGTTGCTCACTTGGTGGTACAGCCCCACCCTGTCCAAAGGCGCAGCCCAGGGCTCCTTGCTGTAGGTGCACACGGCGTCCACCCGGGTCTGGTCCCTGTCGCTGCCCGGCCTGCAAAACACAGGGGCCTCCATCAGCACCCTCCTCTGAACATTCAGCCTTCAGGCTGCATTCTGGAGCTTTTATGGTTTTTCAGGGAGGACTGGAGAGTCAACTAACACAACAATACGAGCATGTGTTAGGAAGAGCATCGGGAGATGGGAAACTCTGAGGAAGGAGGGTATCAAGGTGGACATCGCAACCTAAAGGCTGAGCACCAACAGACTGTGGATTTTAGACAGCCTATGGATCTGGTGAGGGGTCATGCAGGGACAGTTGATCATGACTCATACCTGAAATCTGTTGTTTCACATCCTTGGAAAACAGGGCCAATGCTGCTGTCCTTCAGCAGGCGGTCCAGCTGCCAAAAAAACAGGTTTCCCAGTTAAGCCGTGACCATATCTCTGCACTCGCTCCAAGCTGATGAGACCAGACAGGGTACAGCAGTATCTCAGTGGCGGTTCACCTACCATCATGTTCATCACCCTTCGTGTAGCTTTGAATTTAGCTGAGTCAGGATTCTCCAGGTCAGAAGAGTAGGGCAGGTTGGTGATGGTGAAGTTGACGGTGAAATGCTCAAGGGTGGCCGCTGTTGTTGTTGGTGGGTGGGTGGGAGCTGGAAGAAGCACAGATGGGGAGTGACAAGGAGCAATGGCTTGGTTGTTATAGACCTGGCTGTGAAGGTTCAGAGCTTTCCTGTCAGGTCTGCTCCAAAAGGAGAAGGATGAGAGGATCCCCATGTCCCCAGGATTTCATGCCCATGCCCCCATCCGCCACTGTCCACAAGAAAACCCCAGTGTTGCACTTGCTGCCTTCCATCCCCTCCTGTTCCTGCAAGGTACTCACTGGTCAGCACTGGCTGCTCGTTGTAGTCTGGGGAAAGAGAGAGACAGAGGGTCAGGAGCTGGGGCTGGGCAAGGGGCAGCACTGGGGCAGGGCTGCCATGGGAGAGCAGAGGAGGCCCAGGGAGGAGCGCCGCTCACCGTTGACGTAGAGGCTGTCCTTGTCCAGGCTGTAGGGGCCCAGCTGGGTGATGCCTCTGGTCTTGTTGCTCACTTGGTGGTACAGCCCCACCCTGTCCAAAGGCGCAGCCCAGGGCTCCTTGCTGTAGGTGCACACGGCGTCCACCCGGGTCTGGTCCCTGTCGCTGCCCGGCCTGCAAAACACAGGGGCCTCCATCAGCACCCTCCTCTGAACATTCAGCCTTCAGGCTGCATTCTGGAGCTTTTATGGTTTTTCAGGGAGGACTGGAGAGTCAACTAACACAACAATACGAGCATGTGTTAGGAAGAGCATCGGGAGATGGGAAACTCTGAGGAAGGAGGGTATCAAGGTGGACATCCCAACCTAAAGGCTGAGCACCAACAGACTGTGGATTTTAGACAGCCTATGGATCTGGTGAGGGGTCATGCAGGGACAGTTGATCATGACTCATACCTGAAATCTGTTGTTTCACATCCTTGGAAAACAGGGCCAATGCTGCTGTCCTTCAGCAGGCGGTCCAGCTGCCAAAAAAACAGGTTTCCCAGTTAAGCCGTGACCATATCTCTGCACTCGCTCCAAGCTGATGAGACCAGACAGGGTACAGCAGTATCTCAGTGGCGGTTCACCTACCATCATGTTCATCACCCTTCGTGTAGCTTTGAATTTAGCTGAGTCAGGATTCTCCAGGTCAGAAGAGTAGGGCAGGTTGGTGATGGTGAAGTTGACGGTGAAATGCTCAAGGGTGGCCGCTGTTGTTGTTGGTGGGTGGGTGGGAGCTGGAAGAAGCACAGATGGGGAGTGACAAGGAGCAATGGCTTGGTTGTTATAGACCTGGCTGTGAAGGTTCAGAGCTTTCCTGTCAGGTCTGCTCCAAAAGGAGAAGGATGAGAGGATCCCCATGTCCCCAGGATTTCATGCCCATGCCCCCATCCGCCACTGTCCACAAGAAAACCCCAGTGTTGCACTTGCTGCCTTCCATCCCCTCCTGTTCCTGCAAGGTACTCACTGGTCAGCACTGGCTGCTCGTTGTAGCCTGGGGAAAGAGAGAGACAGAGGGTCAGGAGCTGGGGCTGGGCAAGGGGCAGCACTGGGGCAGGGCTGCCATGGGAGAGCAGAGGAGGCCCAGGGAGGAGCGCCGCTCACCGTTGACGTAGAGGCTGTCCTTGTCCAGGCTGTAGGGGCCCAGCTGGGTGATGCCTCTGGTCTTGTTGCTCACTTGGTGGTACAGCCCCACCCTGTCCAAAGGCGCAGCCCAGGGCTCCTTGCTGTAGGTGCACACGGCGTCCACCCGGGTCTGGTCCCTGTCGCTGCCCGGCCTGCAAAACACAGGGGCCTCCATCAGCATGTTCCTCTTTACATAATCTCATCACAGCTGGACTCTGGGCCTGTCATGGCCATTCCCATGTGGGAATGCAATCTCTGCCTTCCTGAAGAGTCTTGGTGGTGGTTGGACACTGCTCTCCCCTTGCAGTAATGCTGTAGGACTTTTCAGGATGGAGAGTGTCCAGACAAACTTTTGTGTCATCTTGGGACTATTCTGCCCCCTCCATAAGAGGACAGGCACAGGCACTGAAGGTCAGCTCTAAGTCATGGGACATTAAGAAGAAAGTGCTGCTGCAGCAGTACCTAATGAAGACCATCCTAAATTTACAAGAGTGGCTATAACACTCTTCTGGAGTGGACCAACAGGGCCACACCTTAAAGCAAGGGTTCTGCAAAATGCCGCTTGAGGATGACCCGTACCTGAAGCCTGTTGTCTCACATCCCTGGAAATCAGGGCCAATGCTGCTTTCCTTCAGCAGGCCGTCGAGCTGCCAAGGGAAGAGGTTTTACAATTAAGCCATGGCCTGCTACCTGCACTCTCTGCAACTTGGGGTGGCACAGAAATGTCCCACCATTGGTCAACTTACCAGAGTGTTCATATCTCTCCGAGTATCTCTGAACTTGGCTGAGTCAGGATTCTCCAGGTCAGAAGAGTAGGGCAGGTTGGTGATGGTGAAGTTGATGGTGAAACGCTCAAGGGTGGCCGCTGTTGTAGTTGGTGGGTGGGTGGGAGCTGGAAGAAGCACAGATGAGGAGTGACAAGGGGCAAAGACTTTGTATTTACAGCCCTGGCTGGGCAAGCGCAAAGGTTTCCTGCCAGCCCTACTCCCCAAGGTGAAGGACAAGAAGATCCTCATGTCCCCAGGATCTCATGCCTCAGTGCCAAGATTCCTCTGCCCTAGAGAAGGCCCCACTGTGGCACTTGCTGTCTGCTAAAATCATCCCGCTCCTGCAAGGTACTCACTGGTCAGCACTGGCTGCTCGTTGTAGCCTGGGGAAAGAGAGAGACAGAGGGTCAGGAGCTGGGGCTGGGCAAGGGGCAGCCCTGGGGCAGGGCTGCCATGGGAGAGCAGAGGAGGCCCAGGGAGGAGCGCCGCTCACCGTTGACGTAGAGGCTGTCCTTGTCCAGGCTGTAGGGGCCCAGCTGGGTGATGCCTCTGGTCTTGTTGCTCACTTGGTGGTACAGCCCCACCCTGTCCAAAGGCGCAGCCCAGGGCTCCTTGCTGTAGGTGCACACGGCGTCCACCCGGGTCTGGTCCCTGTCGCTGCCCGGCCTGCAAAACACAGGGGCCTCCATCAGCACCCTCCTCTGAACATTCAGCCTTCAGGCTGCATTCTGGAGCTTTTATGGTTTTTCAGGGAGGACTGGAGAGTCAACTAACACAACAATACGAGCATGTGTTAGGAAGAGCATCGGGAGATGGGAAGCTCTGAGGAAGGAGGGTATCAAGGTGGACATCCCAACCTAAAGGCTGAGCACCAACAGACAGTGGATTTTAGAAAGCCTATGGATCTGGTGAGGGGTCATGCAGGGACAGTTGATCATGACCCATACCTGAAATCTGTTGTTTCACATCCTTGAAAAACAGGGCCAATGCTGCTGTCCTTCAGCAGGCGGTCCAGCTGCCAAAAAAACAGGTTTCCCAGTTAAGCCGTGACCATATCTCTGCACTCGCTCCAAGCTGATGAGACCAGACAGGGTACAGCAGTATCTCAGTGGCGGTTCACCTACCATCATGTTCATCACCCTTCGTGTAGCTTTGAATTTAGCTGAGTCAGGATTCTCCAGGTCAGAAGAGTAGGGCAGGTTGGTGATGGTGAAGTTGACGGTGAAATGCTCAAGGGTGGCCGCTGTTGTTGTTGGTGGGTGGGTGGGAGCTGGAAGAAGCACAGATGGGGAGTGACAAGGAGCAATGGCTTGGTTGTTATAGACCTGGCTGTGAAGGTTCAGAGCTTTCCTGTCAGGTCTGCTCCAAAAGGAGAAGGATGAGAGGATCCCCATGTCCCCAGGATTTCATGCCCATGCCCCCATCCGCCACTGTCCACAAGAAAACCCCAGTGTTGCACTTGCTGCCTTCCATCCCCTCCTGTTCCTGCAAGGTACTCACTGGTCAGCACTGGCTGCTCGTTGTAGCCTGGGGAAAGAGAGAGACAGAGGGTCAGGAGCTGGGGCTGGGCAAGGGGCAGCACTGGGGCAGGGCTGCCATGGGAGAGCAGAGGAGGCCCAGGGAGGAGCGCCGCTCACCGTTGACGTAGAGGCTGTCCTTGTCCAGGCTGTAGGGGCCCAGCTGGGTGATGCCTCTGGTCTTGTTGCTCACTTGGTGGTACAGCCCCACCCTGTCCAAAGGCGCAGCCCAGGGCTCCTTGCTGTAGGTGCACACGGCGTCCACCCGGGTCTGGTCCCTGTCGCTGCCCGGCCTGCAAAACACAGGGGCCTCCATCAGCACCCTCCTCTGAACATTCAGCCTTCAGGCTGCATTCTGGAGCTTTTATGGTTTTTCAGGGAGGACTGGAGAGTCAACTAACACAACAATACGAGCATGTGTTAGGAAGAGCATCGGGAGATGGGAAACTCTGAGGAAGGAGGGTATCAAGGTGGACATCCCAACCTAAAGGCTGAGCACCAACAGACAGTGGATTTTAGAAAGCCTATGGATCTGGTGAGGGGTCATGCAGGGACAGTTGATCATGACTCATACCTGAAATCTGTTGTTTCACATCCTTGGAAAACAGGGCCAATGCTGCTGTCCTTCAGCAGGCGGTCCAGCTGCCAAAAAAACAGGTTTCCCAGTTAAGCCGTGACCATATCTCTGCACTCGCTCCAAGCTGATGAGACCAGACAGGGTACAGCAGTATCTCAGTGGCGGTTCACCTACCATCATGTTCATCACCCTTCGTGTAGCTTTGAATTTAGCTGAGTCAGGATTCTCCAGGTCAGAAGAGTAGGGCAGGTTGGTGATGGTGAAGTTGACGGTGAAATGCTCAAGGGTGGCCGCTGTTGTTGTTGGTGGGTGGGTGGGAGCTGGAAGAAGCACAGATGGGGAGTGACAAGGAGCAATGGCTTGGTTGTTATAGACCTGGCTGTGAAGGTTCAGAGCTTTCCTGTCAGGTCTGCTCCAAAAGGAGAAGGATGAGAGGATCCCCATGTCCCCAGGATTTCATGCCCATGCCCCCATCCGCCACTGTCCACAAGAAAACCCCAGTGTTGCACTTGCTGCCTTCCATCCCCTCCTGTTCCTGCAAGGTACTCACTGGTCAGCACTGGCTGCTCGTTGTAGCCTGGGGAAAGAGAGAGACAGAGGGTCAGGAGCTGGGGCTGGGCAAGGGGCAGCACTGGGGCAGGGCTGCCATGGGAGAGCAGAGGAGGCCCAGGGAGGAGCGCCGCTCACCGTTGACGTAGAGGCTGTCCTTGTCCAGGCTGTAGGGGCCCAGCTGGGTGATGCCTCTGGTCTTGTTGCTCACTTGGTGGTACAGCCCCACCCTGTCCAAAGGCGCAGCCCAGGGCTCCTTGCTGTAGGTGCACACGGCGTCCACCCGGGTCTGGTCCCTGTCGCTGCCCGGCCTGCAAAACACAGGGGCCTCCATCAGCATGTTCCTCTTTACATAATCTCATCACAGCTGGACTCTGGGCCTGTCATGGCCATTCCCATGTGGGAATGCAATCTCTGCCTTCCTGAAGAGTCTTGGTGGTGGTTGGACACTGCTCTCCCCTTGCAGTAATGCTGTAGGACTTTTCAGGATGGAGAGTGTCCAGACAAACTTTTGTGTCATCTTGGGACTATTCTGCCCCCTCCATAAGAGGACAGGCACAGGCACTGAAGGTCAGCTCTAAGTCATGGGACATTAAGAAGAAAGTGCTGCTGCAGCAGTACCTAATGAAGACCATCCTAAATTTACAAGAGTGGCTATAACACTCTTCTGGAGTGGACCAACAGGGCCACACCTTAAAGCAAGGGTTCTGCAAAATGCCGCTTGAGGATGACCCGTACCTGAAGCCTGTTGTCTCACATCCCTGGAAATCAGGGCCAATGCTGCTTTCCTTCAGCAGGCCGTCGAGCTGCCAAGGGAAGAGGTTTTACAATTAAGCCATGGCCTGCTACCTGCACTCTCTGCAACTTGGGGTGGCACAGAAATGTCCCACCATTGGTCAACTTACCAGAGTGTTCATATCTCTCCGAGTATCTCTGAACTTGGCTGAGTCAGGATTCTCCAGGTCAGAAGAGTAGGGCAGGTTGGTGATGGTGAAGTTGATGGTGAAACGCTCAAGGGTGGCCGCTGTTGTAGTTGGTGGGTGGGTGGGAGCTGGAAGAAGCACAGATGAGGAGTGACAAGGGGCAAAGACTTTGTATTTACAGCCCTGGCTGGGCAAGCGCAAAGGTTTCCTGCCAGCCCTACTCCCCAAGGTGAAGGACAAGAAGATCCTCATGTCCCCAGGATCTCATGCCTCAGTGCCAAGATTCCTCTGCCCTAGAGAAGGCCCCACTGTGGCACTTGCTGTCTGCTAAAATCATCCCGCTCCTGCAAGGTACTCACTGGTCAGCACTGGCTGCTCGTTGTAGCCTGGGGAAAGAGAGAGACAGAGGGTCAGGAGCTGGGGCTGGGCAAGGGGCAGCCCTGGGGCAGGGCTGCCATGGGAGAGCAGAGGAGGCCCAGGGAGGAGCGCCGCTCACCGTTGACGTAGAGGCTGTCCTTGTCCAGGCTGTAGGGGCCCAGCTGGGTGATGCCTCTGGTCTTGTTGCTCACTTGGTGGTACAGCCCCACCCTGTCCAAAGGCGCAGCCCAGGGCTCCTTGCTGTAGGTGCACACGGCGTCCACCCGGGTCTGGTCCCTGTCGCTGCCCGGCCTGCAAAACACAGGGGCCTCCATCAGCACCCTCCTCTGAACATTCAGCCTTCAGGCTGCATTCTGGAGCTTTTATGGTTTTTCAGGGAGGACTGGAGAGTCAACTAACACAACAATACGAGCATGTGTTAGGAAGAGCATCGGGAGATGGGAAGCTCTGAGGAAGGAGGGTATCAAGGTGGACATCCCAACCTAAAGGCTGAGCACCAACAGACTGTGGATTTTAGAAAGCCTATGGATCTGGTGAGGGGTCATGCAGGGACAGTTGATCATGACCCATACCTGAAATCTGTTGTTTCACATCCTTGAAAAACAGGGCCAATGCTGCTGTCCTTCAGCAGGCGGTCCAGCTGCCAAAAAAACAGGTTTCCCAGTTAAGCCGTGACCATATCTCTGCACTCGCTCCAAGCTGATGAGACCAGACAGGGTACAGCAGTATCTCAGTGGCGGTTCACCTACCATCATGTTCATCACCCTTCGTGTAGCTTTGAATTTAGCTGAGTCAGGATTCTCCAGGTCAGAAGAGTAGGGCAGGTTGGTGATGGTGAAGTTGACGGTGAAATGCTCAAGGGTGGCCGCTGTTGTTGTTGGTGGGTGGGTGGGAGCTGGAAGAAGCACAGATGGGGAGTGACAAGGAGCAATGGCTTGGTTGTTATAGACCTGGCTGTGAAGGTTCAGAGCTTTCCTGTCAGGTCTGCTCCAAAAGGAGAAGGATGAGAGGATCCCCATGTCCCCAGGATTTCATGCCCATGCCCCCATCCGCCACTGTCCACAAGAAAACCCCAGTGTTGCACTTGCTGCCTTCCATCCCCTCCTGTTCCTGCAAGGTACTCACTGGTCAGCACTGGCTGCTCGTTGTAGCCTGGGGAAAGAGAGAGACAGAGGGTCAGGAGCTGGGGCTGGGCAAGGGGCAGCACTGGGGCAGGGCTGCCATGGGAGAGCAGAGGAGGCCCAGGGAGGAGCGCCGCTCACCGTTGACGTAGAGGCTGTCCTTGTCCAGGCTGTAGGGGCCCAGCTGGGTGATGCCTCTGGTCTTGTTGCTCACTTGGTGGTACAGCCCCACCCTGTCCAAAGGCGCAGCCCAGGGCTCCTTGCTGTAGGTGCACACGGCGTCCACCCGGGTCTGGTCCCTGTCGCTGCCCGGCCTGCAAAACACAGGGGCCTCCATCAGCATGTTCCTCTTTACATAATCTCATCACAGCTGGACTCTGGGCCTGTCATGGCCATTCCCATGTGGGAATGCAATCTCTGCCTTCCTGAAGAGTCTTGGTGGTGGTTGGACACTGCTCTCCCCTTGCAGTAATGCTGTAGGACTTTTCAGGATGGAGAGTGTCCAGACAAACTTTTGTGTCATCTTGGGACTATTCTGCCCCCTCCATAAGAGGACAGGCACAGGCACTGAAGGTCAGCTCTAAGTCATGGGACATTAAGAAGAAAGTGCTGCTGCAGCAGTACCTAATGAAGACCATCCTAAATTTACAAGAGTGGCTATAACACTCTTCTGGAGTGGACCAACAGGGCCACACCTTAAAGCAAGGGTTCTGCAAAATGCCGCTTGAGCATGACCCGTACCTGAAGCCTGTTGTCTCACATCCCTGGAAATCAGGGCCAATGCTGCTTTCTTTCAGCAGGCCGTCGAGCTGCCAAGGGAAGAGGTTTTACAATTAAGCCATGGCCTGCTACCTGCACTCTCTGCAACTTGGGGTGGCACAGAAATGTCCCACCATTGGTCAACTTACCAGAGTGTTCATATCTCTCCGAGTATCTCTGAACTTGGCTGAGTCAGGATTCTCCAGGTCAGAAGAGTAGGGCAGGTTGGTGATGGTGAAGTTGATGGTGAAACGCTCAAGGGTGGCCGCTGTTGTAGTTGGTGGGTGGGTGGGAGCTGGAAGAAGCACAGATGAGGAGTGACAAGGGGCAAAGACTTTGTATTTACAGCCCTGGCTGGGCAAGCGCAAAGGTTTCCTGCCAGCCCTACTCCCCAAGGTGAAGGACAAGAAGATCCTCATGTCCCCAGGATCTCATGCCTCAGTGCCAAGATTCCTCTGCCCTAGAGAAGGCCCCACTGTGGCACTTGCTGTCTGCTAAAATCATCCCGCTCCTGCAAGGTACTCACTGGTCAGCACTGGCTGCTCGTTGTAGCCTGGGGAAAGAGAGAGACAGAGGGTCAGGAGCTGGGGCTGGGCAAGGGGCAGCACTGGGGCAGGGCTGCCATGGGAGAGCAGAGGAGGCCCAGGGAGGAGCGCCGCTCACCGTTGACGTAGAGGCTGTCCTTGTCCAGGCTGTAGGGGCCCAGCTGGGTGATGCCTCTGGTCTTGTTGCTCACTTGGTGGTACAGCCCCACCCTGTCCAAAGGCGCAGCCCAGGGCTCCTTGCTGTAGGTGCACACGGCGTCCACCCGGGTCTGGTCCCTGTCGCTGCCCGGCCTGCAAAACACAGGGGCCTCCATCAGCACCCTCCTCTGAACATTCAGCCTTCAGGCTGCATTCTGGAGCTTTTATGGTTTTTCAGGGAGGACTGGAGAGTCAACTAACACAACAATACGAGCATGTGTTAGGAAGAGCATCGGGAGATGGGAAGCTCTGAGGAAGGAGGGTATCAAGGTGGACATCCCAACCTAAAGGCTGAGCACCAACAGACAGTGGATTTTAGAAAGCCTATGGATCTGGTGAGGGGTCATGCAGGGACAGTTGATCATGACCCATACCTGAAATCTGTTGTTTCACATCCTTGAAAAACAGGGCCAATGCTGCTGTCCTTCAGCAGGCGGTCCAGCTGCCAAAAAAACAGGTTTCCCAGTTAAGCCGTGACCATATCTCTGCACTCGCTCCAAGCTGATGAGACCAGACAGGGTACAGCAGTATCTCAGTGGCGGTTCACCTACCATCATGTTCATCACCCTTCGTGTAGCTTTGAATTTAGCTGAGTCAGGATTCTCCAGGTCAGAAGAGTAGGGCAGGTTGGTGATGGTGAAGTTGACGGTGAAATGCTCAAGGGTGGCCGCTGTTGTTGTTGGTGGGTGGGTGGGAGCTGGAAGAAGCACAGATGGGGAGTGACAAGGAGCAATGGCTTGGTTGTTATAGACCTGGCTGTGAAGGTTCAGAGCTTTCCTGTCAGGTCTGCTCCAAAAGGAGAAGGATGAGAGGATCCCCATGTCCCCAGGATTTCATGCCCATGCCCCCATCCGCCACTGTCCACAAGAAAACCCCAGTGTTGCACTTGCTGCCTTCCATCCCCTCCTGTTCCTGCAAGGTACTCACTGGTCAGCACTGGCTGCTCGTTGTAGCCTGGGGAAAGAGAGAGACAGAGGGTCAGGAGCTGGGGCTGGGCAAGGGGCAGCACTGGGGCAGGGCTGCCATGGGAGAGCAGAGGAGGCCCAGGGAGGAGCGCCGCTCACCGTTGACGTAGAGGCTGTCCTTGTCCAGGCTGTAGGGGCCCAGCTGGGTGATGCCTCTGGTCTTGTTGCTCACTTGGTGGTACAGCCCCACCCTGTCCAAAGGCGCAGCCCAGGGCTCCTTGCTGTAGGTGCACACGGCGTCCACCCGGGTCTGGTCCCTGTCGCTGCCCGGCCTGCAAAACACAGGGGCCTCCATCAGCATGTTCCTCTTTACATAATCTCATCACAGCTGGACTCTGGGCCTGTCATGGCCATTCCCATGTGGGAATGCAATCTCTGCCTTCCTGAAGAGTCTTGGTGGTGGTTGGACACTGCTCTCCCCTTGCAGTAATGCTGTAGGACTTTTCAGGATGGAGAGTGTCCAGACAAACTTTTGTGTCATCTTGGGACTATTCTGCCCCCTCCATAAGAGGACAGGCACAGGCACTGAAGGTCAGCTCTAAGTCATGGGACATTAAGAAGAAAGTGCTGCTGCAGCAGTACCTAATGAAGACCATCCTAAATTTACAAGAGTGGCTATAACACTCTTCTGGAGTGGACCAACAGGGCCACACCTTAAAGCAAGGGTTCTGCAAAATGCCGCTTGAGCATGACCCGTACCTGAAGCCTGTTGTCTCACATCCCTGGAAATCAGGGCCAATGCTGCTTTCTTTCAGCAGGCCGTCGAGCTGCCAAGGGAAGAGGTTTTACAATTAAGCCATGGCCTGCTACCTGCACTCTCTGCAACTTGGGGTGGCACAGAAATGTCCCACCATTGGTCAACTTACCAGAGTGTTCATATCTCTCCGAGTATCTCTGAACTTGGCTGAGTCAGGATTCTCCAGGTCAGAAGAGTAGGGCAGGTTGGTGATGGTGAAGTTGATGGTGAAACGCTCGAGGGTGGCCGCTGTTGTAGTTGGTGGGTGGGTGGGAGCTGGAAGAAGCACAGATGAGGAGTGACAAGGGGCAAAGACTTTGTATTTACAGCCCTGGCTGGGCAAGCGCAAAGGTTTCCTGCCAGCCCTACTCCCCAAGGTGAAGGACAAGAAGATCCTCATGTCCCCAGGATCTCATGCCTCAGTGCCAAGATTCCTCTGCCCTAGAGAAGGCCCCACTGTGGCACTTGCTGTCTGCTAAAATCATCCCGCTCCTGCAAGGTACTCACTGGTCAGCACTGGCTGCTCGTTGTAGCCTGGGGAAAGAGAGAGACAGAGGGTCAGGAGCTGGGGCTGGGCAAGGGGCAGCACTGGGGCAGGGCTGCCATGGGAGAGCAGAGGAGGCCCAGGGAGGAGCGCCGCTCACCGTTGACGTAGAGGCTGTCCTTGTCCAGGCTGTAGGGGCCCAGCTGGGTGATGCCTCTGGTCTTGTTGCTCACTTGGTGGTACAGCCCCACCCTGTCCAAAGGCGCAGCCCAGGGCTCCTTGCTGTAGGTGCACACGGCGTCCACCCGGGTCTGGTCCCTGTCGCTGCCCGGCCTGCAAAACACAGGGGCCTCCATCAGCACCCTCCTCTGAACATTCAGCCTTCAGGCTGCATTCTGGAGCTTTTATGGTTTTTCAGGGAGGACTGGAGAGTCAACTAACACAACAATACGAGCATGTGTTAGGAAGAGCATCGGGAGATGGGAAGCTCTGAGGAAGGAGGGTATCAAGGTGGACATCCCAACCTAAAGGCTGAGCACCAACAGACAGTGGATTTTAGAAAGCCTATGGATCTGGTGAGGGGTCATGCAGGGACAGTTGATCATGACCCATACCTGAAATCTGTTGTTTCACATCCTTGAAAAACAGGGCCAATGCTGCTGTCCTTCAGCAGGCGGTCCAGCTGCCAAAAAAACAGGTTTCCCAGTTAAGCCGTGACCATATCTCTGCACTCGCTCCAAGCTGATGAGACCAGACAGGGTACAGCAGTATCTCAGTGGCGGTTCACCTACCATCATGTTCATCACCCTTCGTGTAGCTTTGAATTTAGCTGAGTCAGGATTCTCCAGGTCAGAAGAGTAGGGCAGGTTGGTGATGGTGAAGTTGACGGTGAAATGCTCAAGGGTGGCCGCTGTTGTTGTTGGTGGGTGGGTGGGAGCTGGAAGAAGCACAGATGGGGAGTGACAAGGAGCAATGGCTTGGTTGTTATAGACCTGGCTGTGAAGGTTCAGAGCTTTCCTGTCAGGTCTGCTCCAAAAGGAGAAGGATGAGAGGATCCCCATGTCCCCAGGATTTCATGCCCATGCCCCCATCCGCCACTGTCCACAAGAAAACCCCAGTGTTGCACTTGCTGCCTTCCATCCCCTCCTGTTCCTGCAAGGTACTCACTGGTCAGCACTGGCTGCTCGTTGTAGCCTGGGGAAAGAGAGAGACAGAGGGTCAGGAGCTGGGGCTGGGCAAGGGGCAGCACTGGGGCAGGGCTGCCATGGGAGAGCAGAGGAGGCCCAGGGAGGAGCGCCGCTCACCGTTGACGTAGAGGCTGTCCTTGTCCAGGCTGTAGGGGCCCAGCTGGGTGATGCCTCTGGTCTTGTTGCTCACTTGGTGGTACAGCCCCACCCTGTCCAAAGGCGCAGCCCAGGGCTCCTTGCTGTAGGTGCACACGGCGTCCACCCGGGTCTGGTCCCTGTCGCTGCCCGGCCTGCAAAACACAGGGGCCTCCATCAGCATGTTCCTCTTTACATAATCTCATCACAGCTGGACTCTGGGCCTGTCATGGCCATTCCCATGTGGGAATGCAATCTCTGCCTTCCTGAAGAGTCTTGGTGGTGGTTGGACACTGCTCTCCCCTTGCAGTAATGCTGTAGGACTTTTCAGGATGGAGAGTGTCCAGACAAACTTTTGTGTCATCTTGGGACTATTCTGCCCCCTCCATAAGAGGACAGGCACAGGCATTGAAGGTCAGCTCTAAGTCATGGGACATTAAGAAGAAAGTGCTGCTGCAGCAGTACCTAATGAAGACCATCCTAAATTTACAAGAGTGGCTATAACACTCTTCTGGAGTGGACCAACAGGGCCACACCTTAAAGCAAGGGTTCTGCAAAATGCCGCTTGAGGATGACCCGTACCTGAAGCCTGTTGTCTCACATCCCTGGAAATCAGGGCCAATGCTGCTTTCCTTCAGCAGGCCGTCGAGCTGCCAAGGGAAGAGGTTTTACAATTAAGCCATGGCCTGCTACCTGCACTCTCTGCAACTTGGGGTGGCACAGAAATGTCCCACCATTGGTCAACTTACCAGAGTGTTCATATCTCTCCGAGTATCTCTGAACTTGGCTGAGTCAGGATTCTCCAGGTCAGAAGAGTAGGGCAGGTTGGTGATGGTGAAGTTGATGGTGAAACGCTCAAGGGTGGCCGCTGTTGTAGTTGGTGGGTGGGTGGGAGCTGGAAGAAGCACAGATGAGGAGTGACAAGGGGCAAAGACTTTGTATTTACAGCCCTGGCTGGGCAAGCGCAAAGGTTTCCTGCCAGCCCTACTCCCCAAGGTGAAGGACAAGAAGATCCTCATGTCCCCAGGATCTCATGCCTCAGTGCCAAGATTCCTCTGCCCTAGAGAAGGCCCCACTGTGGCACTTGCTGTCTGCTAAAATCATCCCGCTCCTGCAAGGTACTCACTGGTCAGCACTGGCTGCTCGTTGTAGCCTGGGGAAAGAGAGAGACAGAGGGTCAGGAGCTGGGGCTGGGCAAGGGGCAGCACTGGGGCAGGGCTGCCATGGGAGAGCAGAGGAGGCCCAGGGAGGAGCGCCGCTCACCGTTGACGTAGAGGCTGTCCTTGTCCAGGCTGTAGGGGCCCAGCTGGGTGATGCCTCTGGTCTTGTTGCTCACTTGGTGGTACAGCCCCACCCTGTCCAAAGGCGCAGCCCAGGGCTCCTTGCTGTAGGTGCACACGGCGTCCACCCGGGTCTGGTCCCTGTCGCTGCCCGGCCTGCAAAACACAGGGGCCTCCATCAGCACCCTCCTCTGAACATTCAGCCTTCAGGCTGCATTCTGGAGCTTTTATGGTTTTTCAGGGAGGACTGGAGAGTCAACTAACACAACAATACGAGCATGTGTTAGGAAGAGCATCGGGAGATGGGAAGCTCTGAGGAAGGAGGGTATCAAGGTGGACATCCCAACCTAAAGGCTGAGCACCAACAGACAGTGGATTTTAGAAAGCCTATGGATCTGGTGAGGGGTCATGCAGGGACAGTTGATCATGACCCATACCTGAAATCTGTTGTTTCACATCCTTGAAAAACAGGGCCAATGCTGCTGTCCTTCAGCAGGCGGTCCAGCTGCCAAAAAAACAGGTTTCCCAGTTAAGCCGTGACCATATCTCTGCACTCGCTCCAAGCTGATGAGACCAGACAGGGTACAGCAGTATCTCAGTGGCGGTTCACCTACCATCATGTTCATCACCCTTCGTGTAGCTTTGAATTTAGCTGAGTCAGGATTCTCCAGGTCAGAAGAGTAGGGCAGGTTGGTGATGGTGAAGTTGACGGTGAAATGCTCAAGGGTGGCCGCTGTTGTTGTTGGTGGGTGGGTGGGAGCTGGAAGAAGCACAGATGGGGAGTGACAAGGAGCAATGGCTTGGTTGTTATAGACCTGGCTGTGAAGGTTCAGAGCTTTCCTGTCAGGTCTGCTCCAAAAGGAGAAGGATGAGAGGATCCCCATGTCCCCAGGATTTCATGCCCATGCCCCCATCCGCCACTGTCCACAAGAAAACCCCAGTGTTGCACTTGCTGCCTTCCATCCCCTCCTGTTCCTGCAAGGTACTCACTGGTCAGCACTGGCTGCTCGTTGTAGCCTGGGGAAAGAGAGAGACAGAGGGTCAGGAGCTGGGGCTGGGCAAGGGGCAGCACTGGGGCAGGGCTGCCATGGGAGAGCAGAGGAGGCCCAGGGAGGAGCGCCGCTCACCGTTGACGTAGAGGCTGTCCTTGTCCAGGCTGTAGGGGCCCAGCTGGGTGATGCCTCTGGTCTTGTTGCTCACTTGGTGGTACAGCCCCACCCTGTCCAAAGGCGCAGCCCAGGGCTCCTTGCTGTAGGTGCACACGGCGTCCACCCGGGTCTGGTCCCTGTCGCTGCCCGGCCTGCAAAACACAGGGGCCTCCATCAGCATGTTCCTCTTTACATAATCTCATCACAGCTGGACTCTGGGCCTGTCATGGCCATTCCCATGTGGGAATGCAATCTCTGCCTTCCTGAAGAGTCTTGGTGGTGGTTGGACACTGCTCTCCCCTTGCAGTAATGCTGTAGGACTTTTCAGGATGGAGAGTGTCCAGACAAACTTTTGTGTCATCTTGGGACTATTCTGCCCCCTCCATAAGAGGACAGGCACAGGCACTGAAGGTCAGCTCTAAGTCATGGGACATTAAGAAGAAAGTGCTGCTGCAGCAGTACCTAATGAAGACCATCCTAAATTTACAAGAGTGGCTATAACACTCTTCTGGAGTGGACCAACAGGGCCACACCTTAAAGCAAGGGTTCTGCAAAATGCCGCTTGAGGATGACCCGTACCTGAAGCCTGTTGTCTCACATCCCTGGAAATCAGGGCCAATGCTGCTTTCCTTCAGCAGGCCGTCGAGCTGCCAAGGGAAGAGGTTTTACAATTAAGCCATGGCCTGCTACCTGCACTCTCTGCAACTTGGGGTGGCACAGAAATGTCCCACCATTGGTCAACTTACCAGAGTGTTCATATCTCTCCGAGTATCTCTGAACTTGGCTGAGTCAGGATTCTCCAGGTCAGAAGAGTAGGGCAGGTTGGTGATGGTGAAGTTGATGGTGAAACGCTCAAGGGTGGCCGCTGTTGTAGTTGGTGGGTGGGTGGGAGCTGGAAGAAGCACAGATGAGGAGTGACAAGGGGCAAAGACTTTGTATTTACAGCCCTGGCTGGGCAAGCGCAAAGGTTTCCTGCCAGCCCTACTCCCCAAGGTGAAGGACAAGAAGATCCTCATGTCCCCAGGATCTCATGCCTCAGTGCCAAGATTCCTCTGCCCTAGAGAAGGCCCCACTGTGGCACTTGCTGTCTGCTAAAATCATCCCGCTCCTGCAAGGTACTCACTGGTCAGCACTGGCTGCTCGTTGTAGCCTGGGGAAAGAGAGAGACAGAGGGTCAGGAGCTGGGGCTGGGCAAGGGGCAGCACTGGGGCAGGGCTGCCATGGGAGAGCAGAGGAGGCCCAGGGAGGAGCGCCGCTCACCGTTGACGTAGAGGCTGTCCTTGTCCAGGCTGTAGGGGCCCAGCTGGGTGATGCCTCTGGTCTTGTTGCTCACTTGGTGGTACAGCCCCACCCTGTCCAAAGGCGCAGCCCAGGGCTCCTTGCTGTAGGTGCACACGGCGTCCACCCGGGTCTGGTCCCTGTCGCTGCCCGGCCTGCAAAACACAGGGGCCTCCATCAGCACCCTCCTCTGAACATTCAGCCTTCAGGCTGCATTCTGGAGCTTTTATGGTTTTTCAGGGAGGACTGGAGAGTCAACTAACACAACAATATGAGCATGTGTTAGGAAGAGCATCGGGAGATGGGAAGCTCTGAGGAAGGAGGGTATCAAGGTGGACATCCCAACCTAAAGGCTGAGCACCAACAGACAGTGGATTTTAGAAAGCCTATGGATCTGGTGAGGGGTCATGCAGGGACAGTTGATCATGACCCATACCTGAAATCTGTTGTTTCACATCCTTGAAAAACAGGGCCAATGCTGCTGTCCTTCAGCAGGCGGTCCAGCTGCCAAAAAAACAGGTTTCCCAGTTAAGCCGTGACCATATCTCTGCACTCGCTCCAAGCTGATGAGACCAGACAGGGTACAGCAGTATCTCAGTGGCGGTTCACCTACCATCATGTTCATCACCCTTCGTGTAGCTTTGAATTTAGCTGAGTCAGGATTCTCCAGGTCAGAAGAGTAGGGCAGGTTGGTGATGGTGAAGTTGACGGTGAAATGCTCAAGGGTGGCCGCTGTTGTTGTTGGTGGGTGGGTGGGAGCTGGAAGAAGCACAGATGGGGAGTGACAAGGAGCAATGGCTTGGTTGTTATAGACCTGGCTGTGAAGGTTCAGAGCTTTCCTGTCAGGTCTGCTCCAAAAGGAGAAGGATGAGAGGATCCCCATGTCCCCAGGATTTCATGCCCATGCCCCCATCCGCCACTGTCCACAAGAAAACCCCAGTGTTGCACTTGCTGCCTTCCATCCCCTCCTGTTCCTGCAAGGTACTCACTGGTCAGCACTGGCTGCTCGTTGTAGCCTGGGGAAAGAGAGAGACAGAGGGTCAGGAGCTGGGGCTGGGCAAGGGGCAGCACTGGGGCAGGGCTGCCATGGGAGAGCAGAGGAGGCCCAGGGAGGAGCGCCGCTCACCGTTGACGTAGAGGCTGTCCTTGTCCAGGCTGTAGGGGCCCAGCTGGGTGATGCCTCTGGTCTTGTTGCTCACTTGGTGGTACAGCCCCACCCTGTCCAAAGGCGCAGCCCAGGGCTCCTTGCTGTAGGTGCACACGGCGTCCACCCGGGTCTGGTCCCTGTCGCTGCCCGGCCTGCAAAACACAGGGGCCTCCATCAGCATGTTCCTCTTTACATAATCTCATCACAGCTGGACTCTGGGCCTGTCATGGCCATTCCCATGTGGGAATGCAATCTCTGCCTTCCTGAAGAGTCTTGGTGGTGGTTGGACACTGCTCTCCCCTTGCAGTAATGCTGTAGGACTTTTCAGGATGGAGAGTGTCCAGACAAACTTTTGTGTCATCTTGGGACTATTCTGCCCCCTCCATAAGAGGACAGGCACAGGCACTGAAGGTCAGCTCTAAGTCATGGGACATTAAGAAGAAAGTGCTGCTGCAGCAGTACCTAATGAAGACCATCCTAAATTTACAAGAGTGGCTATAACACTCTTCTGGAGTGGACCAACAGGGCCACACCTTAAAGCAAGGGTTCTGCAAAATGCCGCTTGAGCATGACCCGTACCTGAAGCCTGTTGTCTCACATCCCTGGAAATCAGGGCCAATGCTGCTTTCCTTCAGCAGGCCGTCGAGCTGCCAAGGGAAGAGGTTTTACAATTAAGCCATGGCCTGCTACCTGCACTCTCTGCAACTTGGGGTGGCACAGAAATGTCCCACCATTGGTCAACTTACCAGAGTGTTCATATCTCTCCGAGTATCTCTGAACTTGGCTGAGTCAGGATTCTCCAGGTCAGAAGAGTAGGGCAGGTTGGTGATGGTGAAGTTGATGGTGAAACGCTCAAGGGTGGCCGCTGTTGTAGTTGGTGGGTGGGTGGGAGCTGGAAGAAGCACAGATGAGGAGTGACAAGGGGCAAAGACTTTGTATTTACAGCCCTGGCTGGGCAAGCGCAAAGGTTTCCTGCCAGCCCTACTCCCCAAGGTGAAGGACAAGAAGATCCTCATGTCCCCAGGATCTCATGCCTCAGTGCCAAGATTCCTCTGCCCTAGAGAAGGCCCCACTGTGGCACTTGCTGTCTGCTAAAATCATCCCGCTCCTGCAAGGTACTCACTGGTCAGCACTGGCTGCTCGTTGTAGCCTGGGGAAAGAGAGAGACAGAGGGTCAGGAGCTGGGGCTGGGCAAGGGGCAGCACTGGGGCAGGGCTGCCATGGGAGAGCAGAGGAGGCCCAGGGAGGAGCGCCGCTCACCGTTGACGTAGAGGCTGTCCTTGTCCAGGCTGTAGGGGCCCAGCTGGGTGATGCCTCTGGTCTTGTTGCTCACTTGGTGGTACAGCCCCACCCTGTCCAAAGGCGCAGCCCAGGGCTCCTTGCTGTAGGTGCACACGGCGTCCACCCGGGTCTGGTCCCTGTCGCTGCCCGGCCTGCAAAACACAGGGGCCTCCATCAGCACCCTCCTCTGAACATTCAGCCTTCAGGCTGCATTCTGGAGCTTTTATGGTTTTTCAGGGAGGACTGGAGAGTCAACTAACACAACAATACGAGCATGTGTTAGGAAGAGCATCGGGAGATGGGAAACTCTGAGGAAGGAGGGTATCAAGGTGGACATCCCAACCTAAAGGCTGAGCACCAACAGACTGTGGATTTTAGACAGCCTATGGATCTGGTGAGGGGTCATGCAGGGACAGTTGATCATGACTCATACCTGAAATCTGTTGTTTCACATCCTTGGAAAACAGGGCCAATGCTGCTGTCCTTCAGCAGGCGGTCCAGCTGCCAAAAAAACAGGTTTCCCAGTTAAGCCGTGACCATATCTCTGCACTCGCTCCAAGCTGATGAGACCAGACAGGGTACAGCAGTATCTCAGTGGCGGTTCACCTACCATCATGTTCATCACCCTTCGTGTAGCTTTGAATTTAGCTGAGTCAGGATTCTCCAGGTCAGAAGAGTAGGGCAGGTTGGTGATGGTGAAGTTGACGGTGAAATGCTCAAGGGTGGCCGCTGTTGTTGTTGGTGGGTGGGTGGGAGCTGGAAGAAGCACAGATGGGGAGTGACAAGGAGCAATGGCTTGGTTGTTATAGACCTGGCTGTGAAGGTTCAGAGCTTTCCTGTCAGGTCTGCTCCAAAAGGAGAAGGATGAGAGGATCCCCATGTCCCCAGGATTTCATGCCCATGCCCCCATCCGCCACTGTCCACAAGAAAACCCCAGTGTTGCACTTGCTGCCTTCCATCCCCTCCTGTTCCTGCAAGGTACTCACTGGTCAGCACTGGCTGCTCGTTGTAGCCTGGGGAAAGAGAGAGACAGAGGGTCAGGAGCTGGGGCTGGGCAAGGGGCAGCACTGGGGCAGGGCTGCCATGGGAGAGCAGAGGAGGCCCAGGGAGGAGCGCCGCTCACCGTTGACGTAGAGGCTGTCCTTGTCCAGGCTGTAGGGGCCCAGCTGGGTGATGCCTCTGGTCTTGTTGCTCACTTGGTGGTACAGCCCCACCCTGTCCAAAGGCGCAGCCCAGGGCTCCTTGCTGTAGGTGCACACGGCGTCCACCCGGGTCTGGTCCCTGTCGCTGCCCGGCCTGCAAAACACAGGGGCCTCCATCAGCATGTTCCTCTTTACATAATCTCATCACAGCTGGACTCTGGGCCTGTCATGGCCATTCCCATGTGGGAATGCAATCTCTGCCTTCCTGAAGAGTCTTGGTGGTGGTTGGACACTGCTCTCCCCTTGCAGTAATGCTGTAGGACTTTTCAGGATGGAGAGTGTCCAGACAAACTTTTGTGTCATCTTGGGACTATTCTGCCCCCTCCATAAGAGGACAGGCACAGGCACTGAAGGTCAGCTCTAAGTCATGGGACATTAAGAAGAAAGTGCTGCTGCAGCAGTACCTAATGAAGACCATCCTAAATTTACAAGAGTGGCTATAACACTCTTCTGGAGTGGACCAACAGGGCCACACCTTAAAGCAAGGGTTCTGCAAAATGCCGCTTGAGCATGACCCGTACCTGAAGCCTGTTGTCTCACATCCCTGGAAATCAGGGCCAATGCTGCTTTCCTTCAGCAGGCCGTCGAGCTGCCAAGGGAAGAGGTTTTACAATTAAGCCATGGCCTGCTACCTGCACTCTCTGCAACTTGGGGTGGCACAGAAATGTCCCACCATTGGTCAACTTACCAGAGTGTTCATATCTCTCCGAGTATCTCTGAACTTGGCTGAGTCAGGATTCTCCAGGTCAGAAGAGTAGGGCAGGTTGGTGATGGTGAAGTTGATGGTGAAACGCTCAAGGGTGGCCGCTGTTGTAGTTGGTGGGTGGGTGGGAGCTGGAAGAAGCACAGATGAGGAGTGACAAGGGGCAAAGACTTTGTATTTACAGCCCTGGCTGGGCAAGCGCAAAGGTTTCCTGCCAGCCCTACTCCCCAAGGTGAAGGACAAGAAGATCCTCATGTCCCCAGGATCTCATGCCTCAGTGCCAAGATTCCTCTGCCCTAGAGAAGGCCCCACTGTGGCACTTGCTGTCTGCTAAAATCATCCCGCTCCTGCAAGGTACTCACTGGTCAGCACTGGCTGCTCGTTGTAGCCTGGGGAAAGAGAGAGACAGAGGGTCAGGAGCTGGGGCTGGGCAAGGGGCAGCACTGGGGCAGGGCTGCCATGGGAGAGCAGAGGAGGCCCAGGGAGGAGCGCCGCTCACCGTTGACGTAGAGGCTGTCCTTGTCCAGGCTGTAGGGGCCCAGCTGGGTGATGCCTCTGGTCTTGTTGCTCACTTGGTGGTACAGCCCCACCCTGTCCAAAGGCGCAGCCCAGGGCTCCTTGCTGTAGGTGCACACGGCGTCCACCCGGGTCTGGTCCCTGTCGCTGCCCGGCCTGCAAAACACAGGGGCCTCCATCAGCACCCTCCTCTGAACATTCAGCCTTCAGGCTGCATTCTGGAGCTTTTATGGTTTTTCAGGGAGGACTGGAGAGTCAACTAACACAACAATACGAGCATGTGTTAGGAAGAGCATCGGGAGATGGGAAGCTCTGAGGAAGGAGGGTATCAAGGTGGACATCCCAACCTAAAGGCTGAGCACCAACAGACAGTGGATTTTAGAAAGCCTATGGATCTGGTGAGGGGTCATGCAGGGACAGTTGATCATGACCCATACCTGAAATCTGTTGTTTCACATCCTTGAAAAACAGGGCCAATGCTGCTGTCCTTCAGCAGGCGGTCCAGCTGCCAAAAAAACAGGTTTCCCAGTTAAGCCGTGACCATATCTCTGCACTCGCTCCAAGCTGATGAGACCAGACAGGGTACAGCAGTATCTCAGTGGCGGTTCACCTACCATCATGTTCATCACCCTTCGTGTAGCTTTGAATTTAGCTGAGTCAGGATTCTCCAGGTCAGAAGAGTAGGGCAGGTTGGTGATGGTGAAGTTGACGGTGAAATGCTCAAGGGTGGCCGCTGTTGTTGTTGGTGGGTGGGTGGGAGCTGGAAGAAGCACAGATGGGGAGTGACAAGGAGCAATGGCTTGGTTGTTATAGACCTGGCTGTGAAGGTTCAGAGCTTTCCTGTCAGGTCTGCTCCAAAAGGAGAAGGATGAGAGGATCCCCATGTCCCCAGGATTTCATGCCCATGCCCCCATCCGCCACTGTCCACAAGAAAACCCCAGTGTTGCACTTGCTGCCTTCCATCCCCTCCTGTTCCTGCAAGGTACTCACTGGTCAGCACTGGCTGCTCGTTGTAGCCTGGGGAAAGAGAGAGACAGAGGGTCAGGAGCTGGGGCTGGGCAAGGGGCAGCACTGGGGCAGGGCTGCCATGGGAGAGCAGAGGAGGCCCAGGGAGGAGTGCCGCTCACCGTTGACGTAGAGGCTGTCCTTGTCCAGGCTGTAGGGGCCCAGCTGGGTGATGCCTCTGGTCTTGTTGCTCACTTGGTGGTACAGCCCCACCCTGTCCAAAGGCGCAGCCCAGGGCTCCTTGCTGTAGGTGCACACGGCGTCCACCCGGGTCTGGTCCCTGTCGCTGCCCGGCCTGCAAAACACAGGGGCCTCATCAGCACCCTCCTCTGCACGTTCTCTATTCATGTCTGGACCACAGGGCAGCTTTGCCATTTCTGAACGGGAACGTAAGGTCTGACTTCCCAAAATATCTTTTTGTGTTGTGGTTGGCCCCTTTTGTCCACCTTAACTAACAGCCTGGAGGTGTTGAAGAAGGAATGAGGCTTAAAAAACTCAGGGCGCATCCTGGGGCTCCTCCATCTTCAGGGGGATTAGGGGGCAGGCAGTGAGGGGAAGCTCTAAGAGAGCAGGGCATTATGGAAACCCTTCTGCCTTCATAGAAGTGGCCCCCAGCGCTTTTCCATGATGTTCATACTCTTCACACCATGGGACTTTTATAAGGACAAATATCCATACCTGAAGTCTGTTGTTTCACATCCTTGGAACACGGGGCCAATGCTGCTTTCCTTCAGCAGGCGGTCAAGCTGCCAAAAGGAGAGTTTTCACAATAAAGCCATGGCCAGGTCCCTGCACTCTCTCCATGCTGAAGAGAGCAGGAATTAGGCCATGTCTATGAAGTGATGTTTCACTAACCAGGGTGTTCATAACCCTTCGTGTGGCATTGAACTTGGCCGAGTGAGGATTCTCAAGGTCAGAAGTGTAGTGCAGGTTCGTGATGGTGAAGTTGACGGTGAAATGCTCAAGCGTGGCAACTGTTGGTGGATGGGTGGGAGCTGGAAGAAACACAGATGTGAAATGTCAAGGGGCAAGGGTGTCAGGGCTCTGGATGGACAATCACAGAGTTCACAGGTCACTACTGCCAGCCATGGGGTTGCCCATCCATGACTCTGTTTCTCCTTATTCTGTATTCAATCATATGGCGGTTTTATTCCTTGTCTAAATGATGTGTACATTTCCTTTTAAAATACAGAGGTTAAGATTTCTTTCATTTTCTTATTAGCAGATATTAGACATTAATATATGGATATATAGGTAATTATATACCTGTTACACAATTATCCGAATATAATGCCAATATATTATACCAGCAAAATGCTTAATAATCTAATATCGAAAACATTAAATTTTCCACTGAGAAAAACCATCCCCCTGGGGATTTTATGCATTTTAAGTGAGGTAGTTAGCGCAGTAAGACTGAACAGCTTTCAAAAAAAAACCAGAACGGTTAGTAATACAAAAAAATGAAATAATAGAACTCATATGGCATATACTATAGAAATTATTATTAACAAAAAACTGCCAAACTTAAGGAGAAAAAGAAAGTATTAGGACAATCACAATTTAAAAATCATGGGCCTACACTAAACAAAGGTATATATTAATAAACTATTTCATAAAAAAAAATTTAAAAAATTACTCAGTTTTCATAACACTGATAGAACTTACTAGGTTTGGCACCAAGACTAATACGAGGTATTGTTGTCGTTTCCAAAGCCATTGTGCTGCTGAGCCCAAGAAAAGTGCTGCTTGAAGTCTTGAGGCCGGACATTTCTTCAGTGGTTGACAGGACTGTGGAGGTTGTGACAAGTGGAGATGTTTCCAGCCGAGATGAAGAGACTGAAGCCATAGCCTCACCCTCAGATGTGGGGTGCATAGAAGAGGTGGTGCCTAAAGGACTTGTGGTGGTGGACGCCGTGGTGGACTGAACACGTGATGTGGCCAGGCCAGCAGCTGTGGAGGTTGTCTCAAGAGCACTACTGCTTCTGGGTGAAGTTGTGGTGAAAGCTGGAGATGTGATTTCCAGAGTAGAGCTCAGAGGAAGAGCAGAAGGGGTGGCAGAAGTTGGTCTTGTCCCAGGAGCAGAGGACATCGTTTGTGCCAAGCCAGTGGTGGTAGCACCTCCTATCTTTGTCACTGGCATGACTACATGGCCAGCAGGTGACGTTCCAGCAGTGCTGGATGGGATTGGAGTGGTGGCTGAAGTCTTGAGGCTGGAGGTTTCTACTATGGTGGACATGATTGTGGAGGTTGGCACATGTGGAGAGGTCTTGGTCTGAGCTGAAGAGACTGAAGATGTGGACTCAGATGTGGACTGCACAACGAAGGTGGTGGCTTCTGGACTTCTGGTGCTGGACACAGTTGTGGACTCAATGATTGATGTGGCCAGACCAGCAGCTGTGGAGGTTTTCTCAAGAACACTACTGCTGGTGGGTGTAGTTGTGGAGAAAGCTGGGGAAGTGATCTCTGGGGTAGAGCTCAGTGGAGCAGCAGAAGTGGTCACAGAAGTTGGGCTTGTCCCAGGAGAAGACGTCGACGTTTGGGCAAGGACCGTGGTGGTGGCCGTTGTTGTCTCTGGTGCTGCAGTGGTGACCTGCTGACTCGGGGAACTCTCAGACAGGCTGGATTGCATGGTTGTGGTGGCAGAAGTCTTTGCTTTGGAGGTTTGTTCCACGGTTGACAGGACTGTGGAGGTTGTCTCCAATGTAGATGTTTCAGCTCTAGTGGAAGAGGCTGCAGCCGTGGACTCGGGAGGCGATGTGGCCTGTGCACTCGAGGTGGAGATCTCTGTTGTCAAGGAGGTGGGCACAGTGCTGGACTCAGTGGTTAAAGTTGACGTAGCAGCAGCAGATGAGGTTGTCTCCAACGGCGTGGTGGTACTTGTAGTGGTGGTGAGAGCTGGTGAAGTGGTCTCTGGAGCAGAGCTCGTTGGAAGAGAAGAAGCAGTGGCAGAAGTTGGGCTTGTGCCAGGGGCACCAGAGGACATTTGTGTACGCGCCACAGGGGTCGTCGTTGTTTCTGCCCCTTCAGAGGTGACCTGCTCAGGAGTGGATGTCACAGTAGGGCTCGATTGGACTGGAGAGGAGGCAGTAGTCTTCAGGCTGGAGATTTCTGCTGTCGTTGACAGGATTGTGGAGGTTGTGACAAGTGGAGACGTTTCCAGCCGAGATGAAGAGACTGAAGCCGTAGACTCAGATGAGGACTGCACAGCGGAAGTGGTGCCTACCAGCCTTGTGGTGGTGGATGCTGTGGTGGGCTGAACACGTGATGTGGCCAGGCCAGCAGCTGTGGAGGTTGTCTCAAGAGCACTACTGCTTCTGGGTGAAGTTGTGGTGAAAGCTGGAGATGTGATTTCCAGAGTAGAGCTCAGAGGAAGAGCAGAAGGGGTGGCAGAAGTTGGTCTTGTCCCAGGAGCAGAGGACATCGTTTGTGCCAAGCCAGTGGTGGTAGCACCTCCTATCTTTGTCACTGGCATGACTACATGGCCAGCAGGTGACGTTCCAGCAGGGCTGGATGGGATTGGAGTGGTGGCTGAAGTCTTGAGGCTGGAGCTTTCTGCTATGGTCGACATGATTGTGGAGGTTGGCACATGTGGAGAGGTCTCGGTCTGAGCTGAAGAGACTGAAGATGTGGACTCAGATGTGGACTGCACAACGAAGGTGGTGGCTTCTGGACTTCTGGTGCTGGACACAGTTGTGGACTCAATGATTGATGTGGCCAGACCAGCAGCTGTGGAGGTTTTCTCAAGAACACTACTGCTGGTGGGTGTACTTGTGGAGAAAGCTGGGGAAGTGATCTCTGGGGTAGAGCTCAGTGGAGCAGCAGAAGTGGTCACAGAAGTTGGGCTTGTCCCAGGAGAAGACGTCGACGTTTGGGCAAGGACCGTGGTGGTGGCCGTTGTTGTCTCTGGTGCTGCAGTGGTGACCTGCTGACTCGGGGAACTCTCAGACAGGCTGGATTGCATGGTTGTGGTGGCAGAAGTCTTTGCTTTGGAGGTTTGTTCCACGGTTGACAGGACTGTGGAGGTTGTCTCCAATGTAGATGTTTCAGCTCTAGTGGAAGAAGCTGCAGCCGTGGACTCGGGAGGCGATGTGGCCTGTGCACTCGAGGTGGAGAACTCTGTTGTCAAGGAGGTGGGCGCAGTGCTGGACTCAGTGGTTAAAGTTGACGTAGAAGCAGCAGTTGAGGTTGTCTCCAACGGCGTGGTGGTACTTGTAGTGGTGGTGAGAGCTGGTGAAGTGGTCTCTGGAGCAGAGCTCGTTGGAAGAGAAGAAGCAGTGGCAGAAGTTGGGCTTGTGCCAGGGGCACCAGAGGACATTTGTGTACGCGCCACAGGGGTCATCGTTGTTTCTGCCCCTTCAGAGGTGACCTGCTCAGGAGTGGATGTCACAGTAGGGCTCGATTGGACTGGAGAGGAGGCAGTAGTCTTCAGGCTGGAGATTTCTGCTGTCGTTGACAGGATTGTGGAGGTTGTGACAAGTGGAGACGTTTCCAGCCGAGATGAAGAGACTGAAGCCGTAGACTCAGATGAGGACTGCACAGCGGAAGTGGTGCCTACCAGCCTTGTGGTGGTGGATGCTGTGGTGGGCTGAACACGTGATGTGGCCAGGCCAGCAGCTGTGGAGGTTGTCTCAAGAGCACTACTGCTTCTGGGTGAAGTTGTGGTGAAAGCTGGAGATGTGATTTCCAGAGTAGAGCTCAGAGGAAGAGCAGAAGGGGTGGCAGAAGTTGGTCTTGTCCCAGGAGCAGAGGACATCGTTTGTGCCAAGCCAGTGGTGGTAGCACCTCCTATCTTTGTCACTGGCATGACTACATGGCCAGCAGGTGACGTTCCAGCAGGGCTGGATGGGATTGGAGTGGTGGCTGAAGTCTTGAGGCTGGAGCTTTCTGCTATGGTCGACATGATTGTGGAGGTTGGCACATGTGGAGAGGTCTCGGTCTGAGCTGAAGAGACTGAAGATGTGGACTCAGATGTGGACTGCACAACGAAGGTGGTGGCTTCTGGACTTCTGGTGCTGGACACAGTTGTGGACTCAATGATTGATGTGGCCAGACCAGCAGCTGTGGAGGTTTTCTCAAGAACACTACTGCTGGTGGGTGTACTTGTGGAGAAAGCTGGGGAAGTGATCTCTGGGGTAGAGCTCAGTGGAGCAGCAGAAGTGGTCACAGAAGTTGGGCTTGTCCCAGGAGAAGACGTCGACGTTTGGGCAAGGACCGTGGTGGTGGCCGTTGTTGTCTCTGGTGCTGCAGTGGTGACCTGCTGACTCGGGGAACTCTCAGACAGGCTGGATTGCATGGTTGTGGTGGCAGAAGTCTTTGCTTTGGAGGTTTGTTCCACGGTTGACAGGACTGTGGAGGTTGTCTCCAATGTAGATGTTTCAGCTCTAGTGGAAGAAGCTGCAGCCGTGGACTCGGGAGGCGATGTGGCCTGTGCACTCGAGGTGGAGAACTCTGTTGTCAAGGAGGTGGGCGCAGTGCTGGACTCAGTGGTTAAAGTTGACGTAGAAGCAGCAGTTGAGGTTGTCTCCAACGGCGTGGTGGTACTTGTAGTGGTGGTGAGAGCTGGTGAAGTGGTCTCTGGAGCAGAGCTCGTTGGAAGAGAAGAAGCAGTGGCAGAAGTTGGGCTTGTGCCAGGGGCACCAGAGGACATTTGTGTACGCGCCACAGGGGTCATCGTTGTTTCTGCCCCTTCAGAGGTGACCTGCTCAGGAGTGGATGTCACAGTAGGGCTCGATTGGACTGGAGAGGAGGCAGTAGTCTTCAGGCTGGAGATTTCTGCTGTCGTTGACAGGATTGTGGAGGTTGTGACAAGTGGAGACGTTTCCAGCCGAGATGAAGAGACTGAAGCCGTAGACTCAGATGAGGACTGCACAGCGGAAGTGGTGCCTACCAGCCTTGTGGTGGTGGATGCTGTGGTGGGCTGAACACGTGATGTGGCCAGGCCAGCAGCTGTGGAGGTTGTCTCAAGAGCACTACTGCTTCTGGGTGAAGTTGTGGTGAAAGCTGGAGATGTGATTTCCAGAGTAGAGCTCAGAGGAAGAGCAGAAGGGGTGGCAGAAGTTGGTCTTGTCCCAGGAGCAGAGGACATCGTTTGTGCCAAGCCAGTGGTGGTAGCACCTCCTATCTTTGTCACTGGCATGACTACATGGCCAGCAGGTGACGTTCCAGCAGCGCTGGATGGGATTGGAGTGGTGGCTGAAGTCTTGAGGCTGGAGCTTTCTGCTATGGTCGACATGATTGTGGAGGTTGGCACATGTGGAGAGGTCTCGGTCTGAGCTGAAGAGACTGAAGATGTGGACTCAGATGTGGACTGCACAACGAAGGTGGTGGCTTCTGGACTTCTGGTGCTGGACACAGTTGTGGACTCAATGATTGATGTGGCCAGACCAGCAGCTGTGGAGGTTTTCTCAAGAACACTACTGCTGGTGGGTGTACTTGTGGAGAAAGCTGGGGAAGTGATCTCTGGGGTAGAGCTCAGTGGAGCAGCAGAAGTGGTCACAGAAGTTGAGCTTGACCCAGGACCAGACGTTGACGTTTGGGCAAGGACCGTGGTGGTCCCTGTTGTTGCCTCTGGAGCTGCAGTGGTGACCTGCTGACTCGGGGAACTCTCAGACAGGCTGGATTGCATGGTTGTGGTGGCAGAAGTCTTTGCTTTGGAGGTTTGTTCCACGGTTGACAGGACTGTGGAGGTTGTCTCCAATGTAGATGTTTCAGCTCTAGTGGAAGAGGCTGCAGCCGTGGACTCGGGAGGCGATGTGGCCTGTGCACTCGAGGTGGAGATCTCTGTTGTCAAGGAGGTGGGCACAGTGCTGGACTCAGTGGTTAAAGTTGACGTAGAAGCAGCAGTTGAGGTTGTCTCCAACGGCGTGGTGGTACTTGTAGTGGTGGTGAGAGCTGGTGAAGTGGTCTCTGGAGCAGAGCTCGTTGGAAGAGAAGAAGCAGTGGCAGAAGTTGGGCTTGTGCCAGGGGCACCAGAGGACATTTGTGTACGCGCCACAGGGGTCGTCGTTGTTTCTGCCCCTTCAGAGGTGACCTGCTCAGGAGTGGATGTCACAGTAGGGCTCGATTGGACTGGAGAGGAGGCAGTAGTCTTCAGGCTGGAGATTTCTGCTGTCGTTGACAGGATTGTGGAGGTTGTGACAAGTGGAGACGTTTCCAGCCGAGATGAAGAGACTGAAGCCGTAGACTCAGATGAGGACTGCACAGCGGAAGTGGTGCCTACCAGCCTTGTGGTGGTGGATGCTGTGGTGGGCTGAACACGTGATGTGGCCAGGCCAGCAGCTGTGGAGGTTGTCTCAAGAGCACTACTGCTTCTGGGTGAAGTTGTGGTGAAAGCTGGAGATGTGATTTCCAGAGTAGAGCTCAGAGGAAGAGCAGAAGGGGTGGCAGAAGTTGGTCTTGTCCCAGGAGCAGAGGACATCGTTTGTGCCAAGCCAGTGGTGGTAGCACCTCCTATCTTTGTCACTGGCATGACTACATGGCCAGCAGGTGACGTTCCAGCAGGGCTGGATGGGATTGGAGTGGTGGCTGAAGTCTTGAGGCTGGAGCTTTCTGCTATGGTCGACATGATTGTGGAGGTTGGCACATGTGGAGAGGTCTCGGTCTGAGCTGAAGAGACTGAAGATGTGGACTCAGATGTGGACTGCACAACGAAGGTGGTGGCTTCTGGACTTCTGGTGCTGGACACAGTTGTGGACTCAATGATTGATGTGGCCAGACCAGCAGCTGTGGAGGTTTTCTCAAGAACACTACTGCTGGTGGGTGTACTTGTGGAGAAAGCTGGGGAAGTGATCTCTGGGGTAGAGCTCAGTGGAGCAGCAGAAGTGGTCACAGAAGTTGGGCTTGTCCCAGGAGAAGACGTCGACGTTTGGGCAAGGACCGTGGTGGTGGCCGTTGTTGTCTCTGGTGCTGCAGTGGTGACCTGCTGACTCGGGGAACTCTCAGACAGGCTGGATTGCATGGTTGTGGTGGCAGAAGTCTTTGCTTTGGAGGTTTGTTCCACGGTTGACAGGACTGTGGAGGTTGTCTCCAATGTAGATGTTTCAGCTCTAGTGGAAGAAGCTGCAGCCGTGGACTCGGGAGGCGATGTGGCCTGTGCACTCGAGGTGGAGAACTCTGTTGTCAAGGAGGTGGGCGCAGTGCTGGACTCAGTGGTTAAAGTTGACGTAGAAGCAGCAGTTGAGGTTGTCTCCAACGGCGTGGTGGTACTTGTAGTGGTGGTGAGAGCTGGTGAAGTGGTCTCTGGAGCAGAGCTCGTTGGAAGAGAAGAAGCAGTGGCAGAAGTTGGGCTTGTGCCAGGGGCACCAGAGGACATTTGTGTACGCGCCACAGGGGTCGTCGTTGTTTCTGCCCCTTCAGAGGTGACCTGCTCAGGAGTGGATGTCACAGTAGGGCTCGATTGGACTGGAGAGGAGGCAGTAGTCTTCAGGCTGGAGATTTCTGCTGTCGTTGACAGGATTGTGGAGGTTGTGACAAGTGGAGACGTTTCCAGCCGAGATGAAGAGACTGAAGCCGTAGACTCAGATGAGGACTGCACAGCGGAAGTGGTGCCTACCAGCCTTGTGGTGGTGGATGCTGTGGTGGGCTGAACACGTGATGTGGCCAGGCCAGCAGCTGTGGAGGTTGTCTCAAGAGCACTACTGCTTCTGGGTGAAGTTGTGGTGAAAGCTGGAGATGTGATTTCCAGAGTAGAGCTCAGAGGAAGAGCAGAAGGGGTGGCAGAAGTTGGTCTTGTCCCAGGAGCAGAGGACATCGTTTGTGCCAAGCCAGTGGTGGTAGCACCTCCTATCTTTGTCACTGGCATGACTACATGGCCAGCAGGTGACGTTCCAGCAGCGCTGGATGGGATTGGAGTGGTGGCTGAAGTCTTGAGGCTGGAGCTTTCTGCTATGGTCGACATGATTGTGGAGGTTGGCACATGTGGAGAGGTCTCGGTCTGAGCTGAAGAGACTGAAGATGTGGACTCAGATGTGGACTGCACAACGAAGGTGGTGGCTTCTGGACTTCTGGTGCTGGACACAGTTGTGGACTCAATGATTGATGTGGCCAGACCAGCAGCTGTGGAGGTTTTCTCAAGAACACTACTGCTGGTGGGTGTACTTGTGGAGAAAGCTGGGGAAGTGATCTCTGGGGTAGAGCTCAGTGGAGCAGCAGAAGTGGTCACAGAAGTTGGGCTTGTCCCAGGAGAAGACGTCGACGTTTGGGCAAGGACCGTGGTGGTGGCCGTTGTTGTCTCTGGTGCTGCAGTGGTGACCTGCTGACTCGGGGAACTCTCAGACAGGCTGGATTGCATGGTTGTGGTGGCAGAAGTCTTTGCTTTGGAGATTTGTTCCACGGTTGACAGGACTGTGGAGGTTGTCTCCAATGTAGATGTTTCAGCTCTAGTGGAAGAAGCTGCAGCCGTGGACTCGGGAGGCGATGTGGCCTGTGCACTCGAGGTGGAGAACTCTGTTGTCAAGGAGGTGGGCGCAGTGCTGGACTCAGTGGTTAAAGTTGACGTAGAAGCAGCAGTTGAGGTTGTCTCCAACGGCGTGGTGGTACTTGTAGTGGTGGTGAGAGCTGGTGAAGTGGTCTCTGGAGCAGAGCTCGTTGGAAGAGAAGAAGCAGTGGCAGAAGTTGGGCTTGTGCCAGGGGCACCAGAGGACATTTGTGTACGCGCCACAGGGGTCGTCGTTGTTTCTGCCCCTTCAGAGGTGACCTGCTCAGGAGTGGATGTCACAGTAGGGCTCGATTGGACTGGAGAGGAGGCAGTAGTCTTCAGGCTGGAGATTTCTGCTGTCGTTGACAGGATTGTGGAGGTTGTGACAAGTGGAGACGTTTCCAGCCGAGATGAAGAGACTGAAGCCGTAGACTCAGATGAGGACTGCACAGCGGAAGTGGTGCCTACCAGCCTTGTGGTGGTGGATGCTGTGGTGGGCTGAACACGTGATGTGGCCAGGCCAGCAGCTGTGGAGGTTGTCTCAAGAGCACTACTGCTTCTGGGTGAAGTTGTGGTGAAAGCTGGAGATGTGATTTCCAGAGTAGAGCTCAGAGGAAGAGCAGAAGGGGTGGCAGAAGTTGGTCTTGTCCCAGGAGCAGAGGACATCGTTTGTGCCAAGCCAGTGGTGGTAGCACCTCCTATCTTTGTCACTGGCATGACTACATGGCCAGCAGGTGACGTTCCAGCAGCGCTGGATGGGATTGGAGTGGTGGCTGAAGTCTTGAGGCTGGAGCTTTCTGCTATGGTCGACATGATTGTGGAGGTTGGCACATGTGGAGAGGTCTCGGTCTGAGCTGAAGAGACTGAAGATGTGGACTCAGATGTGGACTGCACAACGAAGGTGGTGGCTTCTGGACTTCTGGTGCTGGACACAGTTGTGGACTCAATGATTGATGTGGCCAGACCAGCAGCTGTGGAGGTTTTCTCAAGAACACTACTGCTGGTGGGTGTAGTTGTGGAGAAAGCTGGGGAAGTGATCTCTGGGGTAGAGCTCAGTGGAGCAGCAGAAGTGGTCACAGAAGTTGAGCTTGACCCAGGACCAGACGTTGACGTTTGGGCAAGGACCGTGGTGGTCCCTGTTGTTGCCTCTGGAGCTGCAGTGGTGACCTGCTGACTCGGGGAACTCTCAGACAGGCTGGATTGCATGGTTGTGGTGGCAGAAGTCTTTGCTTTGGAGGTTTGTTCCACGGTTGACAGGACTGTGGAGGTTGTCTCCAATGTAGATGTTTCAGCTCTAGTGGAAGAAGCTGCAGCCGTGGACTCGGGAGGCGATGTGGCCTGTGCACTCGAGGTGGAGAACTCTGTTGTCAAGGAGGTGGGCGCAGTGCTGGGCTCAGTGGTTAAAGTTGACGTAGAAGCAGCAGTTGAGGTTGTCTCCAACGGCGTGGTGGTACTTGTAGTGGTGGTGAGAGCTGGTGAAGTGGTCTCTGGAGCAGAGCTCGTTGGAAGAGAAGAAGCAGTGGCAGAAGTTGGGCTTGTGCCAGGGGCACCAGAGGACATTTGTGTACGCGCCACAGGGGTCGTCGTTGTTTCTGCCCCTTCAGAGGTGACCTGCTCAGGAGTGGATGTCACAGTAGGGCTCGATTGGACTGGAGAGGAGGCAGTAGTCTTCAGGCTGGAGATTTCTGCTGTCGTTGACAGGATTGTGGAGGTTGTGACAAGTGGAGACGTTTCCAGCCGAGATGAAGAGACTGAAGCTGTAGACTCAGATGAGGACTGCACAGCGGAAGTGGTGCCTACCAGCCTTGTGGTGGTGGATGCTGTGGTGGGCTGAACACGTGATGTGGCCAGGCCAGCAGCTGTGGAGGTTGTCTCAAGAGCACTACTGCTTCTGGGTGAAGTTGTGGTGAAAGCTGGAGATGTGATTTCCAGAGTAGAGCTCAGAGGAAGAGCAGAAGGGGTGGCAGAAGTTGGTCTTGTCCCAGGAGCAGAGGACATCGTTTGTGCCAAGCCAGTGGTGGTAGCACCTCCTATCTTTGTCACTGGCATGACTACATGGCCAGCAGGTGACGTTCCAGCAGCGCTGGATGGGATTGGAGTGGTGGCTGAAGTCTTGAGGCTGGAGCTTTCTGCTATGGTCGACATGATTGTGGAGGTTGGCACATGTGGAGAGGTCTCGGTCTGAGCTGAAGAGACTGAAGATGTGGACTCAGATGTGGACTGCACAACGAAGGTGGTGGCTTCTGGACTTCTGGTGCTGGACACAGTTGTGGACTCAATGATTGATGTGGCCAGACCAGCAGCTGTGGAGGTTTTCTCAAGAACACTACTGCTGGTGGGTGTACTTGTGGAGAAAGCTGGGGAAGTGATCTCTGGGGTAGAGCTCAGTGGAGCAGCAGAAGTGGTCACAGAAGTTGGGCTTGTCCCAGGAGAAGACGTCGACGTTTGGGCAAGGACCGTGGTGGTGGCCGTTGTTGTCTCTGGTGCTGCAGTGGTGACCTGCTGACTCGGGGAACTCTCAGACAGGCTGGATTGCATGGTTGTGGTGGCAGAAGTCTTTGCTTTGGAGGTTTGTTCCACGGTTGACAGGACTGTGGAGGTTGTCTCCAATGTAGATGTTTCAGCTCTAGTGGAAGAAGCTGCAGCCGTGGACTCGGGAGGCGATGTGGCCTGTGCACTCGAGGTGGAGAACTCTGTTGTCAAGGAGGTGGGCGCAGTGCTGGACTCAGTGGTTAAAGTTGACGTAGAAGCAGCAGTTGAGGTTGTCTCCAACGGCGTGGTGGTACTTGTAGTGGTGGTGAGAGCTGGTGAAGTGGTCTCTGGAGCAGAGCTCGTTGGAAGAGAAGAAGCAGTGGCAGAAGTTGGGCTTGTGCCAGGGGCACCAGAGGACATTTGTGTACGCGCCACAGGGGTCGTCGTTGTTTCTGCCCCTTCAGAGGTG
The DNA here is from genome assembly GCF_051311805.1 of Agelaius phoeniceus. Taxonomy (NCBI): domain Eukaryota; kingdom Metazoa; phylum Chordata; class Aves; order Passeriformes; family Icteridae; genus Agelaius; species Agelaius phoeniceus. Next base: position 4,082,063 of record NC_135293.1, read on the forward strand.
ACCTGCTCAGGAGTGGATGTCACAGTAGGGCTCGATTGGACTGGAGAGGAGGCAGTAGTCTTCAGGCTGGAGATTTCTGCTGTCGTTGACAGGATTGTGGAGGTTGTGACAAGTGGAGACGTTTCCAGCCGAGATGAAGAGACTGAAGCCGTAGACTCAGATGAGGACTGCACAGCGGAAGTGGTGCCTACCAGCCTTGTGGTGGTGGATGCTGTGGTGGGCTGAACACGTGATGTGGCCAGGCCAGCAGCTGTGGAGGTTGTCTCAAGAGCACTACTGCTTCTGGGTGAAGTTGTGGTGAAAGCTGGAGATGTGATTTCCAGAGTAGAGCTCAGAGGAAGAGCAGAAGGGGTGGCAGAAGTTGGTCTTGTCCCAGGAGCAGAGGACATCGTTTGTGCCAAGCCAGTGGTGGTAGCACCTCCTATCTTTGTCACTGGCATGACTACATGGCCAGCAGGTGACGTTCCAGCAGCGCTGGATGGGATTGGAGTGGTGGCTGAAGTCTTGAGGCTGGAGCTTTCTACTATGGTCGACATGATTGTGGAGGTTGGCACATGTGGAGAGGTCTCGGTCTGAGCTGAAGAGACTGAAGATGTGGACTCAGATGTGGACTGCACAACGAAGGTGGTGGCTTCTGGACTTCTGGTGCTGGACACAGTTGTGGACTCAATGATTGATGTGGCCAGACCAGCAGCTGTGGAGGTTTTCTCAAGAACACTACTGCTGGTGGGTGTACTTGTTGAGAAAGCTGGGGAAGTGATCTCTGGGGTAGAGCTCAGTGGAGCAGCAGAAGTGGTCACAGAAGTTGGGCTTGTCCCAGGAGAAGACGTCGACGTTTGGGCAAGGACCGTGGTGGTGGCCGTTGTTGTCTCTGGTGCTGCAGTGGTGACCTGCTGACTCGGGGAACTCTCAGACAGGCTGGATTGCATGGTTGTGGTGGCAGAAGTCTTTGCTTTGGAGGTTTGTTCCACGGTTGACAGGACTGTGGAGGTTGTCTCCAATGTAGATGTTTCAGCTCTAGTGGAAGAAGCTGCAGCCGTGGACTCGGGAGGCGATGTGGCCTGTGCACTCGAGGTGGAGAACTCTGTTGTCAAGGAGGTGGGCGCAGTGCTGGACTCAGTGGTTAAAGTTGACGTAGAAGCAGCAGTTGAGGTTGTCTCCAACGGCGTGGTGGTACTTGTAGTGGTGGTGAGAGCTGGTGAAGTGGTCTCTGGAGCAGAGCTCGTTGGAAGAGAAGAAGCAGTGGCAGAAGTTGGGCTTGTGCCAGGGGCACCAGAGGACATTTGTGTACGCGCCACAGGGGTCGTCGTTGTTTCTGCCCCTTCAGAGGTGACCTGCTCAGGAGTGGATGTCACAGTAGGGCTCGATTGGACTGGAGAGGAGGCAGTAGTCTTCAGGCTGGAGATTTCTGCTGTCGTTGACAGGATTGTGGAGGTTGTGACAAGTGGAGACGTTTCCAGCCGAGATGAAGAGACTGAAGCCGTAGACTCAGATGAGGACTGCACAGCGGAAGTGGTGCCTACCAGCCTTGTGGTGGTGGATGCTGTGGTGGGCTGAACACGTGATGTGGCCAGGCCAGCAGCTGTGGAGGTTGTCTCAAGAGCACTACTGCTTCTGGGTGAAGTTGTGGTGAAAGCTGGAGATGTGATTTCCAGAGTAGAGCTCAGAGGAAGAGCAGAAGGGGTGGCAGAAGTTGGTCTTGTCCCAGGAGCAGAGGACATCGTTTGTGCCAAGCCAGTGGTGGTAGCACCTCCTATCTTTGTCACTGGCATGACTACATGGCCAGCAGGTGACGTTCCAGCAGCGCTGGATGGGATTGGAGTGGTGGCTGAAGTCTTGAGGCTGGAGCTTTCTGCTATGGTCGACATGATTGTGGAGGTTGGCACATGTGGAGAGGTCTCGGTCTGAGCTGAAGAGACTGAAGATGTGGACTCAGATGTGGACTGCACAACGAAGGTGGTGGCTTCTGGACTTCTGGTGCTGGACACAGTTGTGGACTCAATGATTGATGTGGCCAGACCAGCAGCTGTGGAGGTTTTCTCAAGAACACTACTGCTGGTGGGTGTAGTTGTGGAGAAAGCTGGGGAAGTGATCTCTGGGGTAGAGCTCAGTGGAGCAGCAGAAGTGGTCACAGAAGTTGAGCTTGACCCAGGACCAGACGTTGACGTTTGGGCAAGGACCGTGGTGGTCCCTGTTGTTGCCTCTGGAGCTGCAGTGGTGACCTGCTGACTCGGGGAACTCTCAGACAGGCTGGATTGCATGGTTGTGGTGGCAGAAGTCTTTGCTTTGGAGGTTTGTTCCACGGTTGACAGGACTGTGGAGGTTGTCTCCAATGTAGATGTTTCAGCTCTAGTGGAAGAAGCTGCAGCCGTGGACTCGGGAGGCGATGTGGCCTGTGCACTCGAGGTGGAGAACTCTGTTGTCAAGGAGGTGGGCGCAGTGCTGGACTCAGTGGTTAAAGTTGACGTAGAAGCAGCAGTTGAGGTTGTCTCCAACGGCGTGGTGGTACTTGTAGTGGTGGTGAGAGCTGGTGAAGTGGTCTCTGGAGCAGAGCTCGTTGGAAGAGAAGAAGCAGTGGCAGAAGTTGGGCTTGTGCCAGGGGCACCAGAGGACATTTGTGTACGCGCCACAGGGGTCGTCGTTGTTTCTGCCCCTTCAGAGGTGACCTGCTCAGGAGTGGATGTCACAGTAGGGCTCGATTGGACTGGAGAGGAGGCAGTAGTCTTCAGGCTGGAGATTTCTGCTGTCGTTGACAGGATTGTGGAGGTTGTGACAAGTGGAGACGTTTCCAGCCGAGATGAAGAGACTGAAGCCGTAGACTCAGATGAGGACTGCACAGCGGAAGTGGTGCCTACCAGCCTTGTGGTGGTGGATGCTGTGGTGGGCTGAACACGTGATGTGGCCAGGCCAGCAGCTGTGGAGGTTGTCTCAAGAGCACTACTGCTTCTGGGTGAAGTTGTGGTGAAAGCTGGAGATGTGATTTCCAGAGTAGAGCTCAGAGGAAGAGCAGAAGGGGTGGCAGAAGTTGGTCTTGTCCCAGGAGCAGAGGACATCGTTTGTGCCAAGCCAGTGGTGGTAGCACCTCCTATCTTTGTCACTGGCATGACTACATGGCCAGCAGGTGACGTTCCAGCAGGGCTGGATGGGATTGGAGTGGTGGCTGAAGTCTTGAGGCTGGAGCTTTCTACTATGGTCGACATGATTGTGGAGGTTGGCACATGTGGAGAGGTCTCGGTCTGAGCTGAAGAGACTGAAGATGTGGACTCAGATGTGGACTGCACAACGAAGGTGGTGGCTTCTGGACTTCTGGTGCTGGACACAGTTGTGGACTCAATGATTGATGTGGCCAGACCAGCAGCTGTGGAGGTTTTCTCAAGAACACTACTGCTGGTGGGTGTACTTGTGGAGAAAGCTGGGGAAGTGATCTCTGGGGTAGAGCTCAGTGGAGCAGCAGAAGTGGTCACAGAAGTTGGGCTTGTCCCAGGAGAAGACGTCGACGTTTGGGCAAGGACCGTGGTGGTGGCCGTTGTTGTCTCTGGTGCTGCAGTGGTGACCTGCTGACTCGGGGAACTCTCAGACAGGCTGGATTGCATGGTTGTGGTGGCAGAAGTCTTTGCTTTGGAGGTTTGTTCCACGGTTGACAGGACTGTGGAGGTTGTCTCCAATGTAGATGTTTCAGCTCTAGTGGAAGAAGCTGCAGCCATGGACTCGGGAGGCGATGTGGCCTGTGCACTCGAGGTGGAGAACTCTGTTGTCAAGGAGGTGGGCGCAGTGCTGGACTCAGTGGTTAAAGTTGACGTAGAAGCAGCAGTTGAGGTTGTCTCCAACGGCGTGGTGGTACTTGTAGTGGTGGTGAGAGCTGGTGAAGTGGTCTCTGGAGCAGAGCTCGTTGGAAGAGAAGAAGCAGTGGCAGAAGTTGGGCTTGTGCCAGGGGCACCAGAGGACATTTGTGTACGCGCCACAGGGGTCGTCGTTGTTTCTGCCCCTTCAGAGGTGACCTGCTCAGGAGTGGATGTCACAGTAGGGCTCGATTGGACTGGAGAGGAGGCAGTAGTCTTCAGGCTGGAGATTTCTGCTGTCGTTGACAGGATTGTGGAGGTTGTGACAAGTGGAGACGTTTCCAGCCGAGATGAAGAGACTGAAGCCGTAGACTCAGATGAGGACTGCACAGCGGAAGTGGTGCCTACCAGCCTTGTGGTGGTGGATGCTGTGGTGGGCTGAACACGTGATGTGGCCAGGCCAGCAGCTGTGGAGGTTGTCTCAAGAGCACTACTGCTTCTGGGTGAAGTTGTGGTGAAAGCTGGAGATGTGATTTCCAGAGTAGAGCTCAGAGGAAGAGCAGAAGGGGTGGCAGAAGTTGGTCTTGTCCCAGGAGCAGAGGACATCGTTTGTGCCAAGCCAGTGGTGGTAGCACCTCCTATCTTTGTCACTGGCATGACTACATGGCCAGCAGGTGACGTTCCAGCAGCGCTGGATGGGATTGGAGTGGTGGCTGAAGTCTTGAGGCTGGAGCTTTCTGCTATGGTCGACATGATTGTGGAGGTTGGCACATGTGGAGAGGTCTCGGTCTGAGCTGAAGAGACTGAAGATGTGGACTCAGATGTGGACTGCACAACGAAGGTGGTGGCTTCTGGACTTCTGGTGCTGGACACAGTTGTGGACTCAATGATTGATGTGGCCAGACCAGCAGCTGTGGAGGTTTTCTCAAGAACACTACTGCTGGTGGGTGTAGTTGTGGAGAAAGCTGGGGAAGTGATCTCTGGGGTAGAGCTCAGTGGAGCAGCAGAAGTGGTCACAGAAGTTGAGCTTGACCCAGGACCAGACGTTGACGTTTGGGCAAGGACCGTGGTGGTCCCTGTTGTTGCCTCTGGAGCTGCAGTGGTGACCTGCTGACTCGGGGAACTCTCAGACAGGCTGGATTGCATGGTTGTGGTGGCAGAAGTCTTTGCTTTGGAGGTTTGTTCCACGGTTGACAGGACTGTGGAGGTTGTCTCCAATGTAGATGTTTCAGCTCTAGTGGAAGAAGCTGCAGCCGTGGACTCGGGAGGCGATGTGGCCTGTGCACTCGAGGTGGAGAACTCTGTTGTCAAGGAGGTGGGCGCAGTGCTGGACTCAGTGGTTAAAGTTGACGTAGAAGCAGCAGTTGAGGTTGTCTCCAACGGCGTGGTGGTACTTGTAGTGGTGGTGAGAGCTGGTGAAGTGGTCTCTGGAGCAGAGCTCGTTGGAAGAGAAGAAGCAGTGGCAGAAGTTGGGCTTGTGCCAGGGGCACCAGAGGACATTTGTGTACGCGCCACAGGGGTCGTCGTTGTTTCTGCCCCTTCAGAGGTGACCTGCTCAGGAGTGGATGTCACAGTAGGGCTCGATTGGACTGGAGAGGAGGCAGTAGTCTTCAGGCTGGAGATTTCTGCTGTCGTTGACAGGATTGTGGAGGTTGTGACAAGTGGAGACGTTTCCAGCCGAGATGAAGAGACTGAAGCCGTAGACTGAGATGAGGACTGCACAGCGGATGTGGTGCCTACCAGCCTTGTGGTGGTGGATGCTGTGGTGGGCTGAACACGTGATGTGGCCAGGCCAGCAGCTGTGGAGGTTGTCTCAAGAGCACTACTGCTTCTGGGTGAAGTTGTGGTGAAAGCTGGAGATGTGATTTCCAGAGTAGAGCTCAGAGGAAGAGCAGAAGGGGTGGCAGAAGTTGGTCTTGTCCCAGGAGCAGAGGACATCGTTTGTGCCAAGCCAGTGGTGGTAGCACCTCCTATCTTTGTCACTGGCATGACTACATGGCCAGCAGGTGACGTTCCAGCAGGGCTGGATGGGATTGGAGTGGTGGCTGAAGTCTTGAGGCTGGAGCTTTCTACTATGGTCGACATGATTGTGGAGGTTGGCACATGTGGAGAGGTCTCGGTCTGAGCTGAAGAGACTGAAGATGTGGACTCAGATGTGGACTGCACAACGAAGGTGGTGGCTTCTGGACTTCTGGTGCTGGACACAGTTGTGGACTCAATGATTGATGTGGCCAGACCAGCAGCTGTGGAGGTTTTCTCAAGAACACTACTGCTGGTGGGTGTACTTGTGGAGAAAGCTGGGGAAGTGATCTCTGGGGTAGAGCTCAGTGGAGCAGCAGAAGTGGTCACAGAAGTTGGGCTTGTCCCAGGAGAAGACGTCGACGTTTGGGCAAGGACCGTGGTGGTGGCCGTTGTTGTCTCTGGTGCTGCAGTGGTGACCTGCTGACTCGGGGAACTCTCAGACAGGCTGGATTGCATGGTTGTGGTGGCAGAAGTCTTTGCTTTGGAGGTTTGTTCCACGGTTGACAGGACTGTGGAGGTTGTCTCCAATGTAGATGTTTCAGCTCTAGTGGAAGAAGCTGCAGCCATGGACTCGGGAGGCGATGTGGCCTGTGCACTCGAGGTGGAGAACTCTGTTGTCAAGGAGGTGGGCGCAGTGCTGGACTCAGTGGTTAAAGTTGACGTAGAAGCAGCAGTTGAAGTTGTCTCCAACGGCGTGGTGGTACTTGTAGTGGTGGTGAGAGCTGGTGAAGTGGTCTCTGGAGCAGAGCTCGTTGGAAGAGAAGAAGCAGTGGCAGAAGTTGGGCTTGTGCCAGGGGCACCAGAGGACATTTGTGTACGCGCCACAGGGGTCGTCGTTGTTTCTGCCCCTTCAGAGGTGACCTGCTCAGGAGTGGATGTCACAGTAGGGCTCGATTGGACTGGAGAGGAGGCAGTAGTCTTCAGGCTGGAGATTTCTGCTGTCGTTGACAGGATTGTGGAGGTTGTGACAAGTGGAGACGTTTCCAGCCGAGATGAAGAGACTGAAGCCGTAGACTCAGATGAGGACTGCACAGCGGAAGTGGTGCCTACCAGCCTTGTGGTGGTGGATGCTGTGGTGGGCTGAACACGTGATGTGGCCAGGCCAGCAGCTGTGGAGGTTGTCTCAAGAGCACTACTGCTTCTGGGTGAAGTTGTGGTGAAAGCTGGAGATGTGATTTCCAGAGTAGAGCTCAGAGGAAGAGCAGAAGGGGTGGCAGAAGTTGGTCTTGTCCCAGGAGCAGAGGACATCGTTTGTGCCAAGCCAGTGGTGGTAGCACCTCCTATCTTTGTCACTGGCATGACTACATGGCCAGCAGGTGACGTTCCAGCAGCGCTGGATGGGATTGGAGTGGTGGCTGAAGTCTTGAGGCTGGAGCTTTCTGCTATGGTCGACATGATTGTGGAGGTTGGCACATGTGGAGAGGTCTCGGTCTGAGCTGAAGAGACTGAAGATGTGGACTCAGATGTGGACTGCACAACGAAGGTGGTGGCTTCTGGACTTCTGGTGCTGGACACAGTTGTGGACTCAATGATTGATGTGGCCAGACCAGCAGCTGTGGAGGTTTTCTCAAGAACACTACTGCTGGTGGGTGTACTTGTGGAGAAAGCTGGGGAAGTGATCTCTGGGGTAGAGCTCAGTGGAGCAGCAGAAGTGGTCACAGAAGTTGAGCTTGACCCAGGACCAGACGTTGACGTTTGGGCAAGGACCGTGGTGGTCCCTGTTGTTGCCTCTGGAGCTGCAGTGGTGACCTGCTGACTCGGGGAACTCTCAGACAGGCTGGATTGCATGGTTGTGGTGGCAGAAGTCTTTGCTTTGGAGGTTTGTTCCACGGTTGACAGGACTGTGGAGGTTGTCTCCAATGTAGATGTTTCAGCTCTAGTGGAAGAAGCTGCAGCCGTGGACTCGGGAGGCGATGTGGCCTGTGCACTCGAGGTGGAGAACTCTGTTGTCAAGGAGGTGGGCGCAGTGCTGGACTCAGTGGTTAAAGTTGACGTAGAAGCAGCAGTTGAGGTTGTCTCCAACGGCGTGGTGGTACTTGTAGTGGTGGTGAGAGCTGGTGAAGTGGTCTCTGGAGCAGAGCTCGTTGGAAGAGAAGAAGCAGTGGCAGAAGTTGGGCTTGTGCCAGGGGCACCAGAGGACATTTGTGTACGCGCCACAGGGGTCGTCGTTGTTTCTGCCCCTTCAGAGGTGACCTGCTCAGGAGTGGATGTCACAGTAGGGCTCGATTGGACTGGAGAGGAGGCAGTAGTCTTCAGGCTGGAGATTTCTGCTGTCGTTGACAGGATTGTGGAGGTTGTGACAAATGGAGACGTTTCCAGCCGAGATGAAGAGACTGAAGCCGTAGACTGAGATGAGGACTGCACAGCGGAAGTGGTGCCTACCAGCCTTGTGGTGGTGGATGCTGTGGTGGGCTGAACACGTGATGTGGCCAGGCCAGCAGCTGTGGAGGTTGTCTCAAGAGCACTACTGCTTCTGGGTGAAGTTGTGGTGAAAGCTGGAGATGTGATTTCCAGAGTAGAGCTCAGAGGAAGAGCAGAAGTGGTGGCAGAAGTTGGTCTTGTCCCAGGAGCAGAGGACATCGTTTGTGCCAAGCCAGTGGTGGTAGCACCTCCTATCTTTGTCACTGGCATGACTACATGGCCAGCAGGTGACGTTCCAGCAGGGCTGGATGGGATTGGAGTGGTGGCTGAAGTCTTGAGGCTGGAGCTTTCTACTATGGTGCACATGATTGTGGAGGTTGGCACATGTGGAGAGGTCTCGGTCTGAGCTGAAGAGACTGAAGATGTGGACTCAGATGTGGACTGCACAACGAAGGTGGTGGCTTCTGGACTTCTGGTGCTGGACACAGTTGTGGACTCAATGATTGATGTGGCCAGACCAGCAGCTGTGGAGGTTTTCTCAAGAACACTACTGCTGGTGGGTGTACTTGTGGAGAAAGCTGGGGAAGTGATCTCCGGGGTAGAGCTCAGTGGAGCAACAGAAGTGGTCACAGAAGTTGGGCTTGTCCCAGGAGCAGACGTTGATGTTTGGGCAAGGACCGTGGTGGTTCCTGTTGTTGCCTCTTGTGCTGCAGTGGTGACCTGCTGACTTGGGGAACTCTCAGACAGGCTGGATTGCATGGTTGTGGTGGCAGAAGTCTTTGCTTTGGAGGTTTGTTCCACGGTTGACAGGACTGTGGAGGTTGTCTCCAATGTAGATGTTTCAGCTCTAGTGGAAGAGGCTGCAGCCGTGGACTCGGGAGGCGATGTGGCCTGTGCACTCGAGGTGGAGATCTCTGTTGTCAAGGCGGTGGGCACAGTGCTGGACTCAGTGGTTAAAGTTGACGTAGCAGCAGCAGTTGAAGTTGTCTCCAACAGCGTGGTGGTACTTGTAGTGGTGGTGAGAGCTGGTGAAGTGGTCTCTGGAGCAGAGCTCGTTGGAAGAGAAGAAGCAGTGGCAGAAGTTGGGCTTGTGCCAGGGGCACCAGAGGACATTTGTGTACGCGCCACAGGGGTCGTCGTTGTTTCTGCCCCTTCAGAGGTGACCTGCTCAGGAGTGGATGTCACAGTAGGGCTCGATTGGACTGGAGAGAAGGCAGTAGTCTTCAGGCTGGAGATTTCTGCTGTCGTTGACAGGATTGTGGAGGTTGTGACAAGTGGAGACGTTTCCAGCCGAGATGAAGAGACTGAAGCCGTAGACTCAGATGAGGACTGCACAGCGGAAGTGGTGCCTACCAGCCTTGTGGTGGTGGATGCTGTGGTGGGCTGAACACGTGATGTGGCCAGACCAGCAGCTGTGGAGGTTGTCTCAAGAGCACTACTGCTTCTGGGTGAAGTTGTGGTGAAAGCTGGAGATGTGATTTCCAGAGTAGAGCTCAGAGGAAGAGCAGAAGTGGTGGCAGAAGTTGGTCTTGTCCCAGGAGCAGAGGACATCGTTTGTGCCAAGCCAGTGGTGGTAGCACCTCCTATCTTTGTCACTGGCATGACTACATGGCCAGCAGGTGACGTTCCAGCAGCGCTGGATGGGATTGGAGTGGTGGCTGAAGTCTTGAGGCTGGAGCTTTCTGCTATGGTGGACATGATTGTGGAGGTTGGCACATGTGGAGAGGTCTCGGTCTGAGCTGAAGAGACTGAAGATGTGGACTCAGATGTGGACTGCACAACGAAGGTGGTGGCTTCTGGACTTCTGGTGCTGGACACAGTTGTGGACTCAATGATTGATGTGGCCAGACCAGCAGCTGTGGAGGTTTTCTCAAGAACACTACTGCTGGTGGGTGTACTTGTGGAGAAAGCTGGGGAAGTGATCTCCGGGGTAGAGCTCAGTGGAGCAGCAGAAGTGGTCACAGAAGTTGGGCTTGTCCCAGGAGCAGACGTTGACGTTTGGGCAAGGACCGTGGTGGTCCCTGTTGTTGCCTGTGGAGCTGCAGTGGTGACCTGCTGACTCGGGGAACTCTCAGACAGGCTGGATTGCATGGTTGTGGTGGCAGAAGTCTTTGCTTTGGAGGTTTGTTCCACGGTTGACAGGACTGTGGAGGTTGTCTCCAATGTAGATGTTTCAGCTCTAGTGGAAGAGGCTGCAGCCGTGGACTCGGGAGGCGATGTGGCCTGTGCACTCGAGGTGGAGATCTCTGTTGTCAAGGCGGTGGGCACAGTGCTGGACTCAGTGGTTAAAGTTGACGTAGCAGCAGCAGTTGAAGTTGTCTCCAACAGCGTGGTGGTACTTGTAGTGGTGGTGAGAGCTGGTGAAGTGGTCTCTGGAGCAGAGCTCGTTGGAAGAGAAGAAGCAGTGGCAGAAGTTGGGCTTGTGCCAGGGGCACCAGAGGACATTTGTGTACGCGCCACAGAGGTCGTCGTTGTTTCTGCCCCTTCAGAGGTGACCTGCTCAGGAGTGGATGTCACAGTAGGGCTCGATTGGACTGGAGAGGAGGCAGTAGTCTTCAGGCTGGAGATTTCTGCTGTCGTTGACAGGATTGTGGAGGTTGTCACAAGTGGAGACGTTTCCAGCCGAGATGAAGAGACTGAAGCCGTAGACTCAGATGAGGACTGCACAGCGGAAGTGGTGCCTACCAGCCTTGTGGTGGTGGATGCTGTGGTGGGCTGAACACGTGATGTGGCCAGACCAGCAGCTGTGGAGGTTGTCTCAAGAGCACTACTGCTTCTGGGTGAAGTTGTGGTGAAAGCTGGAGATGTGATTTCCAGAGTAGAGCTCAGAGGAAGAGCAGAAGTGGTGGCAGAAGTTGGTCTTGTCCCAGGAGCAGAGGACATCGTTTGTGCCAAGCCAGTGGTGGTAGCACCTCCTATCTTTGTCACTGGCATGACTACATGGCCAGCAGGTGACGTTCCAGCAGCGCTGGATGGGATTGGAGTGGTGGCTGAAGTCTTGAGGCTGGAGCTTTCTACTATGGTGGACATGATTGTGGAGGTTGGCACATGTGGAGAGGTCTCGGTCTGAGCTGAAGAGACTGAAGATGTGGACTCAGATGTGGACTGCACAACGAAGGTGGTGGCTTCTGGACTTCTGGTGCTGGACACAGTTGTGGACTCAATGATTGATGTGGCCAGACCAGCAGCTGTGGAGGTTTTCTCAAGAACACTACTGCTGGTGGGTGTACTTGTGGAGAAAGCTGGGGAAGTGATCACTGGGGTAGAGCTCAGTGGAGCAGCAGAAGTGGTCACAGAAGTTGGGCTTGTCCCAGGAGCAGACGTTGACGTTTGGGCAAGGACCGTGGTGGTCCCTGTTGTTGCCTGTGGAGCTGCAGTGGTGACCTGCTGACTCGGGGAACTCTCAGACAGGCTGGATTGCATGGTTGTGGTGGCAGAAGTCTTTGCTTTGGAGGTTTGTTCCACGGTTGACAGGACTGTGGAGGTTGTCTCCAATGTAGATGTTTCAGCTCTAGTGGAAGAGGCTGCAGCCGTGGACTCGGGAGGCGATGTGGCCTGTGCACTCGAGGTGGAGATCTCTGTTGTCAAGGCGGTGGGCACAGTGCTGGACTCAGTGGTTAAAGCTGACGTAGCAGCAGCAGTTGAAGTTGTCTCCAACAGCGTGGTGGTACTTGTAGTGGTGGTGAGAGCTGGTGAAGTGGTCTCTGGAGCAGAGCTCGTTGGAAGAGAAGAAGCAGTGGCAGAAGTTGGGCTTGTGCCAGGGGCACCAGAGGACATTTGTGTACGCGCCACAGAGGTCGTCGTTGTTTCTGCCCCTTCAGAGGTGACCTGCTCAGGAGTGGATGTCACAGTAGGACTCGATTGGACTGGAGAGAAGGCAGTAGTCTTCAGGCTGGAGATTTCTGCTGTCGTTGACAGGATTGTGGAGGTTGTGACAAGTGGAGACGTTTCCAGCCGAGATGAAGAGACTGAAGCCGTAGACTCAGATGAGGACTGCACAGCGGAAGTGGTGCTTACCAGCCTTGTGGTGGTGGATGCTGTGGTGGGCTGAACACGTGATGTGGCCAGACCAGCAGCTGTGGAGGTTGTCTCAAGAGCACTACTCCTTCTGGGTGAAGTTGTGGTGAAAGCTGGAGATGTGATTTCCAGAGTAGAGCTCAGAGGAAGAGCAGAAGTGGTGGCAGAAGTTGGTCTTGTCCCAGGAGCAGAGGACATCGTTTGTGCCAAGCCAGTGGTGGTAGCACCTCCTATCTTTGTCACTGGCATGACTACATGGCCAGCAGGTGACGTTCCAGCAGCGCTGGATGGGATTGGAGTGGTGGCTGAAGTCTTGAGGCTGGAGCTTTCTACTATGGTGGACATGATTGTGGAGGTTGGCACATGTGGAGAGGTCTCGGTCTGAGCTGAAGAGACTGAAGATGTGGACTCAGATGTGGACTGCACAACGAAGGTGGTGGCTTCTGGACTTCTGGTGCTGGACACAGTTGTGGACTCAATGATTGATGTGGCCAGACCAGCAGCTGTGGAGGTTTTCTCAAGAGCACTACTGCTGGTGGGTGTAGTTGTGGAGAAAGCTGGGGAAGTGATCTCCGGGGTAGAGCTCAGTGGAGCAGCAGAAGTGGTCACAGAAGTTGGGCTTGTCCCAGGAGAAGACGTCGCCGTTTGGGCAAGGACCGTGGTGGTGGCCGTTGTTGTCTCTGGTGCTGCAGTGGTGACCTGCTGACTCAGGGAACTCTCAGACAGGCTGGATTGCATGGTTGTGGTGGCAGAAGTCTTTGCTTTGGAGGTTTGTTCCACGGTTGACAGGACTGTGGAGGTTGTCTCCAATGTAGATGTTTCAGCTCTAGTGGAAGAGGCTGCAGCCGTGGACTCGGGAGGCGATGTGGCCTGTGCACTCGAGGTGGAGAACTCATTCGTCATGGAGGTGGGCACATTGCTGGACTCAGTGGTTAAAGCTGACGTAGCAGCAGCAGATGAGGTTGTCTCAAACGGCGTGGTGGTACTTGTAGTGGTGGTGAGAGCTGGTGAAGTGGTCTCTGGAGCAGAGCTCGTTGGAAGAGAAGAAGCAGTGGCAGAAGTTGGGCTTGTGCCAGGGGCACCAGAGGACATTTGTGTACGCGCCACAGGGGTCGTCGTTGTTTCTGCCCCTTCAGAGGTGACCTGCTCAGGAGTGGATGTCACAGTAGGGCTCGATTGGACTGGAGAGGAGGCAGTTGTCTTCAGGCTGGAGATTTCTGCTGTCGTTGACAGGATTGTGGAGGTTGTGACAAGTGGAGACGTTTCCAGCCGAGATGAAGAGACTGAAGCCGTAGACTCAGATGAGGACTGCACAGCGGAAGTGGTGCCTACCAGCCTTGTGGTGATGGATGCTGTGGTGGGCTGAACACGTGATGTGGCCAGACCAGCAGCTGTGGAGGTTGTCTCAAGAGCACTACTGCTGGTGGGTGTAGTTGTGGAGAAAGCTGGGGAAGTGATCTCTGGGGTAGAGCTCAGTGGAACAGCAGAAGTGGTCACAAAAGTTGTGCTTGTCCCAGGAGCAGCCGAGGATGTTTGTTCACGCTCCACAGAGGTCACCGTCATTCCTGTCCCTTCTGTAGTGACCTGGTCACTAGTGATTGTCTCAGCCAGGCTGGATTGCGCAGGAGTGGTGACTGAATCCATGAGGCTGGAGATTTCTGCTGTGGTCGACTGGATTGTGGAGGTTTTCACAGGTGAAGTCGTCTCCGGCCGAGCTGAAGAGCCTGACGCCATAGACTCAGGCTGGGTTGTGGACTGCGCAGCCGTGGTGGTGCCTCGTGGCCTTGTGGTGCTGGATACACTGCTGGACCCAACTGTGGATGTGCCCAGACGTGCAGCTGAGGAGGTTGACTCAGGAACGGTACTGCTGCTGGTGGGTGTAGCTGTGGTGAGAGATGGGGCAGTTGTCTCCAGAGTAGAGCTCAGAGGAGCAGAAGAAGGGCTGGCAGAAGTTGCGCTTGACCCAGGAGCAGAGGTCGACGTTTCAGCGAGGACCGTGGTGGTCACAGATGTGAACTCTGTTGCTGCAGTGGTGACCTGGGAAAGAGAATCTGTTCCAGCCTGGCTGGATTGGAATGGAGTGGTGGCTGTAGCCATGAGGCGGGAGATTTCTGCTGTGGTCGACAGCATTCTGGAGGTTGTCGCAAGTGGAGAGGTCTCTGGATGGTCTGAGGACGCGGAAGCCGTCGACTGCGCTTCAGCTGTGGTGTGTACAGTCGACGTGCTGCCTTCCGGCCTTGTGCTCCTGGACGCAGTGGTTGAGCCAACGGTGGATGTGCCCAGATCAGGAGCTGAGGAGGCAGTTTCAGCTACGGTGCTGCTGGTGGGTGGAGCAGTGGTGAGAGATGGGCTACTTGTCTCAAGAGTAGAGCTCGATGGAAGAGCAGAAGTGGTCACAGAAGATGGACTTGTCCCAGGAGCAGAGGTCGACGTTGGGGCAAGGACCGTGGTGGTCGCTGTTGTTGCCTCTGGTGCTGCAGTGGTGACCTGCTGACTCGGGGAACTCTCAGACAGGCTGGATTGCATGCTTGTGATGGTGGAAGACTTTGCTTTGGAGGTTCGTTCTGCTGTCGAGGGGACCGGGGAGGTTGTCTCCAATGGCGACGTGTCGGCCCCAGTGGAAGAGGCTGCAGCCGTAGACGATGTTGCCTGTGCACTCGAGGTGGAGAATTCTGTTCTCAAGGCGGTAGGCACAGCACTGGGCTCAGAGTTTAAAGTTGAAGTAGCAGCAGCGGTAGAGCTTGTCTCCAACGGCGTGGTGGTGCTTGCAGTGCTGGTGAGAGCTGGTGACGTGGTCTCTGCAGCTGAGCTTGTTGGAAGAGAAGAGGCGGTGGCAGAAGTTGTGCTTGTCCCAGGAGCAGCCGAGGATGTTTGTTCACGCTCCACAGAGGTCACCGTCGTTCCTGTCCCTTCTGTAGTGACCTGGTCACTAGTGATTGTCTCAGCCAGGCTGGATTGCGCAGGAGTGGTGACTGAATCCATGAGGCTGGAGATTTCTGCTGTGGTCGACTGGATTGTGGAGGTTTTCACAGGTGAAGTCGTCTCCGGCCGAGCTGAAGAGCCTGACGCCATAGACTCAGGCTGGGTTGTGGACTGCGCAGCCGTGGTGGTGCCTCGTGGCCTTGTGGTGCTGGATACACTGCTGGACCCAACTGTGGATGTGCCCAGACGTGCAGCTGAGGAGGTTGACTCAGGAACGGTACTGCTGCTGGTGGGTGTAGCTGTGGTGAGAGATGGGGCAGTTGTCTCCAGAGTAGAGCTCAGAGGAGCAGAAGAAGGGCTGGCAGAAGTTGCGCTTGACCCAGGAGCAGAGGTCGACGTTTCAGCGAGGACCGTGGTGGTCACAGATGTGAACTCTGTTGCTGCAGTGGTGACCTGAGAAAGAGAATCTGTTCCAGCCTGGCTGGATTGGAATGGAGTGGTGGCTGTAGCCATGAGGCGGGAGATTTCTGCTGTGGTCGACAGCATTCTGGAGGTTGTCGCAAGTGGAGAGGTCTCTGGATGGTCTGAGGACGCGGAAGCCGTCGACTGCGCTTCAGCTGTGGTGTGTACAGTCGACGTGCTGCCTTCCGGCCTTGTGCTCCTGGACGCAGTGGTTGAGCCAACGGTGGATGTGCCCAGATCAGGAGCTGAGGAGGCAGTTTCAGCTACGGTGCTGCTGGTTGTTGGAGCAGTGGTGAGAGATGGGCTACTTGTCTCAAGAGTAGAGCTCGATGGAAGAGCAGAAGTGGTCACAGAAGACGGACTTGTCCCAGGAGCAGAGGTCGACGTTGGGGCAAGGACCGTGGTGGTCGCTGTTGTTGCCTCTGGTGCTGCAGTGGTGACCTGCTGACTCGGGGAACTCTCAGACAGGCTGGATTGCATGCTTGTGATGGTGGAAGACTTTGCTTTGGAGGTTCGTTCTGCTGTCGAGGGGACCGGGGAGGTTGTCTCCAATGGCGACGTGTCGGCCCCAGTGGAAGAGGCTGCAGCCGTAGACGATGTTGCCTGTGCACTCGAGGTGGAGAATTCTGTTCTCAAGGCGGTAGGCACAGCACTGGGCTCAGAGTTTAAAGTTGAAGTAGCAGCAGCGGTAGAGCTTGTCTCCAACGGCGTGGTGGTGCTTGCAGTGCTGGTGAGAGCTGGTGACGTGGTCTCTGCAGCTGAGCTTGTTGGAAGAGAAGAGGCGGTGGCAGAAGTTGTGCTTGTCCCAGGAGCAGCCGAGGATGTTTGTTCACGCTCCACAGAGGTCACCGTCGTTCCTGTCCCTTCTGTAGTGACCTGGTCACTAGTGATTGTCTCAGCCAGGCTGGATTGCGCAGGAGTGGTGACTGAATCCATGAGGCTGGAGATTTCTGCTGTGGTCGACTGGATTGTGGAGGTTTTCACAGGTGAAGTCGTCTCCGGCCGAGCTGAAGAGCCTGACGCCATAGACTCAGGCTGGGTTGTGGACTGCGCAGCCGTGGTGGTGCCTCGTGGCCTTGTGGTGCTGGATACACTGCTGGACCCAACTGTGGATGTGCCCAGACGTGCAGCTGAGGAGGTTGACTCAGGAACGGTACTGCTGCTGGTGGGTGTAGCTGTGGTGAGAGATGGGGCAGTTGTCTCCAGAGTAGAGCTCAGAGGAGCAGAAGAAGGGCTGGCAGAAGTTGCGCTTGACCCAGGAGCAGAGGTCGACGTTTCAGCGAGGACCGTGGTGGTCACAGATGTGAACTCTGTTGCTGCAGTGGTGACCTGGGAAAGAGAATCTGTTCCAGCCTGGCTGGATTGGAATGGAGTGGTGGCTGTAGCCATGAGGCGGGAGATTTCTGCTGTGGTCGACAGCATTCTGGAGGTTGTCGCAAGTGGAGAGGTCTCTGGATGGTCTGAGGACGCGGAAGCCGTCGACTGCGCTTCAGCTGTGGTGTGTACAGTCGACGTGCTGCCTTCCGGCCTTGTGCTCCTGGACGCAGTGGTTGAGCCAACGGTGGATGTGCCCAGATCAGGAGCTGAGGAGGCAGTTTCAGCTACGGTGCTGCTGGTGGGTGGAGCAGTGGTGAGAGATGGGCTACTTGTCTCAAGAGTAGAGCTCGATGGAAGAGCAGAAGTGGTCACAGAAGTCGGACTTGTCCCAGGAGCAGAGGTCGACGTTGGGGCAAGGACCGTGGTGGTCGCTGTTGTTGCCTCTGGTGCTGCAGTGGTGACCTGCTGACTCGGGGAACTCTCAGACAGGCTGGATTGCATGCTTGTGATGGTGGAAGACTTTGCTTTGGAGGTTCGTTCTGCTGTCGAGGGGACCGGGGAGGTTGTCTCCAATGGCGACGTGTCGGCCCCAGTGGAAGAGGCTGCAGCCGTAGACGATGTTGCCTGTGCACTCGAGGTGGAGAATTCTGTTCTCAAGGCGGTAGGCACAGCACTGGGCTCAGAGTTTAAAGTTGAAGTAGCAGCAGCGGTAGAGCTTGTCTCCAACGGCGTGGTGGTGCTTGCAGTGCTGGTGAGAGCTGGTGACGTGGTCTCTGCAGCTGAGCTTGTTGGAAGAGAAGAGGCGGTGGCAGAAGTTGTGCTTGTCCCAGGAGCAGCCGAGGATGTTTGTTCACGCTCCACAGAGGTCACCGTCGTTCCTGTCCCTTCTGTAGTGACCTGGTCACTAGTGATTGTCTCAGCCAGGCTGGATTGCGCAGGAGTGGTGACTGAATCCATGAGGCTGGAGATTTCTGCTGTGGTCGACTGGATTGTGGAGGTTTTCACAGGTGAAGTCGTCTCCGGCCGAGCTGAAGAGCCTGACGCCATAGACTCAGGCTGGGTTGTGGACTGCGCAGCCGTGGTGGTGCCTCGTGGCCTTGTGGTGCTGGATACACTGCTGGACCCAACTGTGGATGTGCCCAGACGTGCAGCTGAGGAGGTTGACTCAGGAACGGTACTGCTGCTGGTGGGTGTAGCTGTGGTGAGAGATGGGGCAGTTGTCTCCAGAGTAGAGCTCAGAGGAGCAGAAGAAGGGCTGGCAGAAGTTGCGCTTGACCCAGGAGCAGAGGTCGACGTTTCAGCGAGGACCGTGGTGGTCACAGATGTGAACTCTGTTGCTGCAGTGGTGACCTGGGAAAGAGAATCTGTTCCAGCCTGGCTGGATTGGAATGGAGTGGTGGCTGTAGCCATGAGGCGGGAGATTTCTGCTGTGGTCGACAGCATTCTGGAGGTTGTCGCAAGTGGAGAGGTCTCTGGATGGTCTGAGGACGCGGAAGCCGTCGACTGCGCTTCAGCTGTGGTGTGTACAGTCGATGTGCTGCCTTCCGGCCTTGTGCTCCTGGACGCAGTGGTTGAGCCAACGGTGGATGTGCCCAGATCAGGAGCTGAGGAGGCAGTTTCAGCTACGGTGCTGCTGGTGGGTGGAGCAGTGGTGAGAGATGGGCTACTTGTCTCAAGAGTAGAGCTCGATGGAAGAGCAGAAGTGGTCACAGAAGTCGGACTTGTCCCAGGAGCAGAGGTCGACGTTGGGGCAAGGACCGTGGTGGTCGCTGTTGTTGCCTCTGGTGCTGCAGTGGTGACCTGCTGACTCGGGGAACTCTCAGACAGGCTGGATTGCATGCTTGTGATGGTGGAAGACTTTGCTTTGGAGGTTCGTTCTGCTGTCGAGGGGACCGGGGAGGTTGTCTCCAATGGCGACGTGTCGGCCCCAGTGGAAGAGGCTGCAGCCGTAGACGATGTTGCCTGTGCACTCGAGGTGGAGAATTCTGTTCTCAAGGCGGTAGGCACAGCACTGGGCTCAGAGTTTAAAGTTGAAGTAGCAGCAGCGGTAGAGCTTGTCTCCAACGGCGTGGTGGTGCTTGCAGTGCTGGTGAGAGCTGGTGACGTGGTCTCTGCAGCTGAGCTTGTTGGAAGAGAAGAGGCGGTGGCAGAAGTTGTGCTTGTCCCAGGAGCAGCCGAGGATGTTTGTTCACGCTCCACAGAGGTCACCGTCGTTCCTGTCCCTTCTGTAGTGACCTGGTCACTAGTGATTGTCTCAGCCAGGCTGGATTGCGCAGGAGTGGTGACTGAATCCATGAGGCTGGAGATTTCTGCTGTGGTCGACTGGATTGTGGAGGTTTTCACAGGTGAAGTCGTCTCCGGCCGAGCTGAAGAGCCTGACGCCATAGACTCAGGCTGGGTTGTGGACTGCGCAGCCGTGGTGGTGCCTCGTGGCCTTGTGGTGCTGGATACACTGCTGGACCCAACTGTGGATGTGCCCAGACGTGCAGCTGAGGAGGTTGACTCAGGAACGGTACTGCTGCTGGTGGGTGTAGCTGTGGTGAGAGATGGGGCAGTTGTCTCCAGAGTAGAGCTCAGAGGAGCAGAAGAAGGGCTGGCAGAAGTTGCGCTTGACCCAGGAGCAGAGGTCGACGTTTCAGCGAGGACCGTGGTGGTCACAGATGTGAACTCTGTTGCTGCAGTGGTGACCTGGGAAAGAGAATCTGTTCCAGCCTGGCTGGATTGGAATGGAGTGGTGGCTGTAGCCATGAGGCGGGAGATTTCTGCTGTGGTCGACAGCATTCTGGAGGTTGTCGCAAGTGGAGAGGTCTCTGGATGGTCTGAGGACGCGGAAGCCGTCGACTGCGCTTCAGCTGTGGTGTGTACAGTCGACGTGCTGCCTTCCGGCCTTGTGCTCCTGGACGCAGTGGTTGAGCCAACGGTGGATGTGCCCAGATCAGGAGCTGAGGAGGCAGTTTCAGCTACGGTGCTGCTGGTGCGTGGAGCAGTGGTGAGAGATGGGCTACTTGTCTCAAGAGTAGAGCTCGATGGAAGAGCAGAAGTGGTCACAGAAGACGGACTTGTCCCAGGAGCAGAGGTCGACGTTGGGGCAAGGACCGTGGTGGTCGCTGTTGTTGCCTCTGGTGCTGCAGTGGTGACCTGCTGACTCGGGGAACTCTCAGACAGGCTGGATTGCATGCTTGTGATGGTGGAAGACTTTGCTTTGGAGGTTCGTTCTGCTGTCGAGGGGACCGGGGAGGTTGTCTCCAATGGCGACGTGTCGGCCCCAGTGGAAGAGGCTGCAGCCGTAGACGATGTTGCCTGTGCACTCGAGGTGGAGAATTCTGTTCTCAAGGCGGTAGGCACAGCACTGGGCTCAGAGTTTAAAGTTGAAGTAGCAGCAGCGGTAGAGCTTGTCTCCAACGGCGTGGTGGTGCTTGCAGTGCTGGTGAGAGCTGGTGACGTGGTCTCTGCAGCTGAGCTTGTTGGAAGAGAAGAGGCGGTGGCAGAAGTTGTGCTTGTCCCAGGAGCAGCCGAGGATGTTTGTTCACGCTCCACAGAGGTCACCGTCGTTCCTGTCCCTTCTGTAGTGACCTGGTCACTAGTGATTGTCTCAGCCAGGCTGGATTGCGCAGGAGTGGTGACTGAATCCATGAGGCTGGAGATTTCTGCTGTGGTCGACTGGATTGTGGAGGTTTTCACAGGTGAAGTCGTCTCCGGCCGAGCTGAAGAGCCTGACGCCATAGACTCAGGCTGGGTTGTGGACTGCGCAGCCGTGGTGGTGCCTCGTGGCCTTGTGGTGCTGGATACACTGCTGGACCCAACTGTGGATGTGCCCAGACGTGCAGCTGAGGAGGTTGACTCAGGAACGGTACTGCTGCTGGTGGGTGTAGCTGTGGTGAGAGATGGGGCAGTTGTCTCCAGAGTAGAGCTCAGAGGAGCAGAAGAAGGGCTGGCAGAAGTTGCGCTTGACCCAGGAGCAGAGGTCGACGTTTCAGCGAGGACCGTGGTGGTCACAGATGTGAACTCTGTTGCTGCAGTGGTGACCTGGGAAAGAGAATCTGTTCCAGCCTGGCTGGATTGGAATGGAGTGGTGGCTGTAGCCATGAGGCGGGAGATTTCTGCTGTGGTCGACAGCATTCTGGAGGTTGTCGCAAGTGGAGAGGTCTCTGGATGGTCTGAGGACGCGGAAGCCGTCGACTGCGCTTCAGCTGTGGTGTGTACAGTCGACGTGCTGCCTTCCGGCCTTGTGCTCCTGGACGCAGTGGTTGAGCCAACGGTGGATGTGCCCAGATCAGGAGCTGAGGAGGCAGTTTCAGCTACGGTGCTGCTGGTGGGTGGAGCAGTGGTGAGAGATGGGCTACTTGTCTCAAGAGTAGAGCTCGATGGAAGAGCAGAAGTGGTCACAGAAGACGGACTTGTCCCAGGAGCAGAGGTCGACGTTGGGGCAAGGACCGTGGTGGTCGCTGTTGTTGCCTCTGGTGCTGCAGTGGTGACCTGCTGACTCGGGGAACTCTCAGACAGGCTGGATTGCATGCTTGTGATGGTGGAAGACTTTGCTTTGGAGGTTCGTTCTGCTGTCGAGGGGACCGGGGAGGTTGTCTCCAATGGCGACGTGTCGGCCCCAGTGGAAGAGGCTGCAGCCGTAGACGATGTTGCCTGTGCACTCGAGGTGGAGAATTCTGTTCTCAAGGCGGTAGGCACAGCACTGGGCTCAGAGTTTAAAGTTGAAGTAGCAGCAGCAGTAGAGCTTGTCTCCAACGGCGTGGTGGTGCTTGCAGTGCTGGTGAGAGCTGGTGACGTGGTCTCTGCAGCTGAGCTTGTTGGAAGAGAAGAGGCGGTGGCAGAAGTTGTGCTTGTCCCAGGAGCAGCCGAGGATGTTTGTTCACGCTCCACAGAGGTCACCGTCGTTCCTGTCCCTTCTGTAGTGACCTGGTCACTAGTGATTGTCTCAGCCAGGCTGGATTGCGCAGGAGTGGTGACTGAATCCATGAGGCTGGAGATTTCTGCTGTGGTCGACTGGATTGTGGAGGTTTTCACAGGTGAAGTCGTCTCCGGCCGAGCTGAAGAGCCTGACGCCATAGACTCAGGCTGGGTTGTGGACTGCGCAGCCGTGGTGGTGCCTCGTGGCCTTGTGGTGCTGGATACACTGCTGGACCCAACTGTGGATGTGCCCAGACGTGCAGCTGAGGAGGTTGACTCAGGAACGGTACTGCTGCTGGTGGGTGTAGCTGTGGTGAGAGATGGGGCAGTTGTCTCCAGAGTAGAGCTCAGAGGAGCAGAAGAAGGGCTGGCAGAAGTTGCGCTTGACCCAGGAGCAGAGGTCGACGTTTCAGCGAGGACCGTGGTGGTCACAGATGTGAACTCTGTTGCTGCAGTGGTGACCTGGGAAAGAGAATCTGTTCCAGCCTGGCTGGATTGGAATGGAGTGGTGGCTGTAGCCATGAGGCGGGAGATTTCTGCTGTGGTCGACAGCATTCTGGAGGTTGTCGCAAGTGGAGAGGTCTCTGGATGGTCTGAGGACACGGAAGCCGTCGACTGCGCTTCAGCTGTGGTGTGTACAGTCGACGTGCTGCCTTCCGGCCTTGTGCTCCTGGACGCAGTGGTTGAGCCAACGGTGGATGTGCCCAGATCAGGAGCTGAGGAGGCAGTTTCAGCTACGGTGCTGCTGGTGGGTGGAGCAGTGGTGAGAGATGGGCTACTTGTCTCAAGAGTAGAGCTCGATGGAAGAGCAGAAGTGGTCACAGAAGACGGACTTGTCCCAGGAGCAGAGGTCGACGTTGGGGCAAGGACCGTGGTGGTCGCTGTTGTTGCCTCTGGTGCTGCAGTGGTGACCTGCTGACTCGGGGAACTCTCAGACAGGCTGGATTGCATGCTTGTGATGGTGGAAGACTTTGCTTTGGAGGTTCGTTCTGCTGTCGAGGGGACCGGGGAGGTTGTCTCCAATGGCGACGTGTCGGCCCCAGTGGAAGAGGCTGCAGCCGTAGACGATGTTGCCTGTGCACTCGAGGTGGAGAATTCTGTTCTCAAGGCGGTAGGCACAGCACTGGGCTCAGAGTTTAAAGTTGAAGTAGCAGCAGCGGTAGAGCTTGTCTCCAACGGCGTGGTGGTGCTTGCAGTGCTGGTGAGAGCTGGTGACGTGGTCTCTGCAGCTGAGCTTGTTGGAAGAGAAGAGGCGGTGGCAGAAGTTGTGCTTGTCCCAGGAGCAGCCGAGGATGTTTGTTCACGCTCCACAGAGGTCACCGTCGTTCCTGTCCCTTCTGTAGTGACCTGGTCACTAGTGATTGTCTCAGCCAGGCTGGATTGCGCAGGAGTGGTGACTGAATCCATGAGGCTGGAGATTTCTGCTGTGGTCGACTGGATTGTGGAGGTTTTCACAGGTGAAGTCGTCTCCGGCCGAGCTGAAGAGCCTGACGCCATAGACTCAGGCTGGGTTGTGGACTGCGCAGCCGTGGTGGTGCCTCGTGGCCTTGTGGTGCTGGATACACTGCTGGACCCAACTGTGGATGTGCCCAGACGTGCAGCTGAGGAGGTTGACTCAGGAACGGTACTGCTGCTGGTGGGTGTAGCTGTGGTGAGAGATGGGGCAGTTGTCTCCAGAGGAGAGCTCAGAGGAGCAGAAGAAGGGCTGGCAGAAGTTGCGCTTGACCCAGGAGCAGAGGTCGACGTTTCAGCGAGGACCGTGGTGGTCACAGATGTGAACTCTGTTGCTGCAGTGGTGACCTGGGAAAGAGAATCTGTTCCAGCCTGGCTGGATTGGAATGGAGTGGTGGCTGTAGCCATGAGGCGGGAGATTTCTGCTGTGGTCGACAGCATTCTGGAGGTTGTCGCAAGTGGAGAGGTCTCTGGATGGTCTGAGGACGCGGAAGCCGTCGACTGCGCTTCAGCTGTGGTGTGTACAGTCGACGTGCTGCCTTCCGGCCTTGTGCTCCTGGACGCAGTGGTTGAGCCAACGGTGGATGTGCCCAGATCAGGAGCTGAGGAGGCAGTTTCAGCTACGGTGCTGCTGGTGCGTGGAGCAGTGGTGAGAGATGGGCTACTTGTCTCAAGAGTAGAGCTCGAAGGAAGAGCAGAAGTGGTCACAGATGACGGACTTGTCCCAGGAGCAGAGGTCGACGTTGGGGCAAGGACCGTGGTGGTCGCTGTTGTTGCCTCTGGTGCTGCAGTGGTGACCTGCTGACTCGGGGAACTCTCAGACAGGCTGGATTGCATGCTTGTGATGGTGGAAGACTTTGCTTTGGAGGTTCGTTCTGCTGTCGAGGGGACCGGGGAGGTTGTCTCCAATGGCGACGTGTCGGCCCCAGTGGAAGAGGCTGCAGCCGTAGACGATGTTGCCTGTGCACTCGAGGTGGAGAATTCTGTTCTCAAGGCGGTAGGCACAGCACTGGGCTCAGAGTTTAAAGTTGAAGTAGCAGCAGCGGTAGAGCTTGTCTCCAACGGCGTGGTGGTGCTTGCAGTGCTGGTGAGAGCTGGTGACGTGGTCTCTGCAGCTGAGCTTGTTGGAAGAGAAGAGGCGGTGGCAGAAGTTGTGCTTGTCCCAGGAGCAGCCGAGGATGTTTGTTCACGCTCCACAGAGGTCACCGTCGTTCCTGTCCCTTCTGTAGTGACCTGGTCACTAGTGATTGTCTCAGCCAGGCTGGATTGCGCAGGAGTGGTGACTGAATCCATGAGGCTGGAGATTTCTGCTGTGGTCGACTGGATTGTGGAGGTTTTCACAGGTGAAGTCGTCTCCGGCCGAGCTGAAGAGCCTGACGCCATAGACTCAGGCTGGGTTGTGGACTGCGCAGCCGTGGTGGTGCCTCGTGGCCTTGTGGTGCTGGATACACTGCTGGACCCAACTGTGGATGTGCCCAGACGTGCAGCTGAGGAGGTTGACTCAGGAACGGTACTGCTGCTGGTGGGTGTAGCTGTGGTGAGAGATGGGGCAGTTGTCTCCAGAGTAGAGCTCAGAGGAGCAGAAGAAGGGCTGGCAGAAGTTGCGCTTGACCCAGGAGCAGAGGTCGACGTTTCAGCGAGGACCGTGGTGGTCACAGATGTGAACTCTGTTGCTGCAGTGGTGACCTGGGAAAGAGAATCTGTTCCAGCCTGGCTGGATTGGAATGGAGTGGTGGCTGTAGCCATGAGGCGGGAGATTTCTGCTGTGGTCGACAGCATTCTGGAGGTTGTCGCAAGTGGAGAGGTCTCTGGATGGTCTGAGGACGCGGAAGCCGTCGACTGCGCTTCAGCTGTGGTGTGTACAGTCGACGTGCTGCCTTCCGGCCTTGTGCTCCTGGACGCAGTGGTTGAGCCAACGGTGGATGTGCCCAGATCAGGAGCTGAGGAGGCAGTTTCAGCTACGGTGCTGCTGGTGGGTGGAGCAGTGGTGAGAGATGGGCTACTTGTCTCAAGAGTAGAGCTCGATGGAAGAGCAGAAGTGGTCACAGAAGTCGGACTTGTCCCAGGAGCAGAGGTCGACGTTGGGGCAAGGACCGTGGTGGTCGCTGTTGTTGCCTCTGGTGCTGCAGTGGTGACCTGCTGACTCGGGGAACTCTCAGACAGGCTGGATTGCATGCTTGTGATGGTGGAAGACTTTGCTTTGGAGGTTCGTTCTGCTGTCGAGGGGACCGGGGAGGTTGTCTCCAATGGCGACGTGTCGGCCCCAGTGGAAGAGGCTGCAGCCGTAGACGATGTTGCCTGTGCACTCGAGGTGGAGAATTCTGTTCTCAAGGCGGTAGGCACAGCACTGGGCTCAGAGTTTAAAGTTGAAGTAGCAGCAGCGGTAGAGCTTGTCTCCAACGGCGTGGTGGTGCTTGCAGTGCTGGTGAGAGCTGGTGACGTGGTCTCTGCAGCTGAGCTTGTTGGAAGAGAAGAGGCGGTGGCAGAAGTTGTGCTTGTCCCAGGAGCAGCCGAGGATGTTTGTTCACGCTCCACAGAGGTCACCGTCGTTCCTGTCCCTTCTGTAGTGACCTGGTCACTAGTGATTGTCTCAGCCAGGCTGGATTGCGCAGGAGTGGTGACTGAATCCATGAGGCTGGAGATTTCTGCTGTGGTCGACTGGATTGTGGAGGTTTTCACAGGTGAAGTCGTCTCCGGCCGAGCTGAAGAGCCTGACGCCATAGACTCAGGCTGGGTTGTGGACTGCGCAGCCGTGGTGGTGCCTCGTGGCCTTGTGGTGCTGGATACACTGCTGGACCCAACTGTGGATGTGCCCAGACGTGCAGCTGAGGAGGTTGACTCAGGAACGGTACTGCTGCTGGTGGGTGTAGCTGTGGTGAGAGATGGGGCAGTTGTCTCCAGAGTAGAGCTCAGAGGAGCAGAAGAAGGGCTGGCAGAAGTTGCGCTTGACCCAGGAGCAGAGGTCGACGTTTCAGCGAGGACCGTGGTGGTCACAGATGTGAACTCTGTTGCTGCAGTGGTGACCTGGGAAAGAGAATCTGTTCCAGCCTGGCTGGATTGGAATGGAGTGGTGGCTGTAGCCATGAGGCGGGAGATTTCTGCTGTGGTCGACAGCATTCTGGAGGTTGTCGCAAGTGGAGAGGTCTCTGGATGGTCTGAGGACGCGGAAGCCGTCGACTGCGCTTCAGCTGTGGTGTGTACAGTCGATGTGCTGCCTTCCGGCCTTGTGCTCCTGGACGCAGTGGTTGAGCCAACGGTGGATGTGCCCAGATCAGGAGCTGAGGAGGCAGTTTCAGCTACGGTGCTGCTGGTGGGTGGAGCAGTGGTGAGAGATGGGCTACTTGTCTCAAGAGTAGAGCTCGATGGAAGAGCAGAAGTGGTCACAGAAGTCGGACTTGTCCCAGGAGCAGAGGTCGACGTTGGGGCAAGGACCGTGGTGGTCGCTGTTGTTGCCTCTGGTGCTGCAGTGGTGACCTGCTGACTCGGGGAACTCTCAGACAGGCTGGATTGCATGCTTGTGATGGTGGAAGACTTTGCTTTGGAGGTTCGTTCTGCTGTCGAGGGGACCGGGGAGGTTGTCTCCAATGGCGACGTGTCGGCCCCAGTGGAAGAGGCTGCAGCCGTAGACGATGTTGCCTGTGCACTCGAGGTGGAGAATTCTGTTCTCAAGGCGGTAGGCACAGCACTGGGCTCAGAGTTTAAAGTTGAAGTAGCAGCAGCGGTAGAGCTTGTCTCCAACGGCGTGGTGGTGCTTGCAGTGCTGGTGAGAGCTGGTGACGTGGTCTCTGCAGCTGAGCTTGTTGGAAGAGAAGAGGCGGTGGCAGAAGTTGTGCTTGTCCCAGGAGCAGCCGAGGATGTTTGTTCACGCTCCACAGAGGTCACCGTCGTTCCTGTCCCTTCTGTAGTGACCTGGTCACTAGTGATTGTCTCAGCCAGGCTGGATTGCGCAGGAGTGGTGACTGAATCCATGAGGCTGGAGATTTCTGCTGTGGTCGACTGGATTGTGGAGGTTTTCACAGGTGAAGTCGTCTCCGGCCGAGCTGAAGAGCCTGACGCCATAGACTCAGGCTGGGTTGTGGACTGCGCAGCCGTGGTGGTGCCTCGTGGCCTTGTGGTGCTGGATACACTGCTGGACCCAACTGTGGATGTGCCCAGACGTGCAGCTGAGGAGGTTGACTCAGGAACGGTACTGCTGCTGGTGGGTGTAGCTGTGGTGAGAGATGGGGCAGTTGTCTCCAGAGTAGAGCTCAGAGGAGCAGAAGAAGGGCTGGCAGAAGTTGCGCTTGACCCAGGAGCAGAGGTCGACGTTTCAGCGAGGACCGTGGTGGTCACAGATGTGAACTCTGTTGCTGCAGTGGTGACCTGGGAAAGAGAATCTGTTCCAGCCTGGCTGGATTGGAATGGAGTGGTGGCTGTAGCCATGAGGCGGGAGATTTCTGCTGTGGTCGACAGCATTCTGGAGGTTGTCGCAAGTGGAGAGGTCTCTGGATGGTCTGAGGACGCGGAAGCCGTCGACTGCGCTTCAGCTGTGGTGTGTACAGTCGACGTGCTGCCTTCCGGCCTTGTGCTCCTGGACGCAGTGGTTGAGCCAACGGTGGATGTGCCCAGATCAGGAGCTGAGGAGGCAGTTTCAGCTACGGTGCTGCTGGTGCGTGGAGCAGTGGTGAGAGATGGGCTACTTGTCTCAAGAGTAGAGCTCGATGGAAGAGCAGAAGTGGTCACAGAAGACGGACTTGTCCCAGGAGCAGAGGTCGACGTTGGGGCAAGGACCGTGGTGGTCGCTGTTGTTGCCTCTGGTGCTGCAGTGGTGACCTGCTGACTCGGGGAACTCTCAGACAGGCTGGATTGCATGCTTGTGATGGTGGAAGACTTTGCTTTGGAGGTTCGTTCTGCTGTCGAGGGGACCGGGGAGGTTGTCTCCAATGGCGACGTGTCGGCCCCAGTGGAAGAGGCTGCAGCCGTAGACGATGTTGCCTGTGCACTCGAGGTGGAGAATTCTGTTCTCAAGGCGGTAGGCACAGCACTGGGCTCAGAGTTTAAAGTTGAAGTAGCAGCAGCGGTAGAGCTTGTCTCCAACGGCGTGGTGGTGCTTGCAGTGCTGGTGAGAGCTGGTGACGTGGTCTCTGCAGCTGAGCTTGTTGGAAGAGAAGAGGCGGTGGCAGAAGTTGTGCTTGTCCCAGGAGCAGCCGAGGATGTTTGTTCACGCTCCACAGAGGTCACCGTCGTTCCTGTCCCTTCTGTAGTGACCTGGTCACTAGTGATTGTCTCAGCCAGGCTGGATTGCGCAGGAGTGGTGACTGAATCCATGAGGCTGGAGATTTCTGCTGTGGTCGACTGGATTGTGGAGGTTTTCACAGGTGAAGTCGTCTCCGGCCGAGCTGAAGAGCCTGACGCCATAGACTCAGGCTGGGTTGTGGACTGCGCAGCCGTGGTGGTGCCTCGTGGCCTTGTGGTGCTGGATACACTGCTGGACCCAACTGTGGATGTGCCCAGACGTGCAGCTGAGGAGGTTGACTCAGGAACGGTACTGCTGCTGGTGGGTGTAGCTGTGGTGAGAGATGGGGCAGTTGTCTCCAGAGTAGAGCTCAGAGGAGCAGAAGAAGGGCTGGCAGAAGTTGCGCTTGACCCAGGAGCAGAGGTCGACGTTTCAGCGAGGACCGTGGTGGTCACAGATGTGAACTCTGTTGCTGCAGTGGTGACCTGGGAAAGAGAATCTGTTCCAGCCTGGCTGGATTGGAATGGAGTGGTGGCTGTAGCCATGAGGCGGGAGATTTCTGCTGTGGTCGACAGCATTCTGGAGGTTGTCGCAAGTGGAGAGGTCTCTGGATGGTCTGAGGACGCGGAAGCCGTCGACTGCGCTTCAGCTGTGGTGTGTACAGTCGACGTGCTGCCTTCCGGCCTTGTGCTCCTGGACGCAGTGGTTGAGCCAACGGTGGATGTGCCCAGATCAGGAGCTGAGGAGGCAGTTTCAGCTACGGTGCTGCTGGTGGGTGGAGCAGTGGTGAGAGATGGGCTACTTGTCTCAAGAGTAGAGCTCGATGGAAGAGCAGAAGTGGTCACAGAAGACGGACTTGTCCCAGGAGCAGAGGTCGACGTTGGGGCAAGGACCGTGGTGGTCGCTGTTGTTGCCTCTGGTGCTGCAGTGGTGACCTGCTGACTCGGGGAACTCTCAGACAGGCTGGATTGCATGCTTGTGATGGTGGAAGACTTTGCTTTGGAGGTTCGTTCTGCTGTCGAGGGGACCGGGGAGGTTGTCTCCAATGGCGACGTGTCGGCCCCAGTGGAAGAGGCTGCAGCCGTAGACGATGTTGCCTGTGCACTCGAGGTGGAGAATTCTGTTCTCAAGGCGGTAGGCACAGCACTGGGCTCAGAGTTTAAAGTTGAAGTAGCAGCAGCAGTAGAGCTTGTCTCCAACGGCGTGGTGGTGCTTGCAGTGCTGGTGAGAGCTGGTGACGTGGTCTCTGCAGCTGAGCTTGTTGGAAGAGAAGAGGCGGTGGCAGAAGTTGTGCTTGTCCCAGGAGCAGCCGAGGATGTTTGTTCACGCTCCACAGAGGTCACCGTCGTTCCTGTCCCTTCTGTAGTGACCTGGTCACTAGTGATTGTCTCAGCCAGGCTGGATTGCGCAGGAGTGGTGACTGAATCCATGAGGCTGGAGATTTCTGCTGTGGTCGACTGGATTGTGGAGGTTTTCACAGGTGAAGTCGTCTCCGGCCGAGCTGAAGAGCCTGACGCCATAGACTCAGGCTGGGTTGTGGACTGCGCAGCCGTGGTGGTGCCTCGTGGCCTTGTGGTGCTGGATACACTGCTGGACCCAACTGTGGATGTGCCCAGACGTGCAGCTGAGGAGGTTGACTCAGGAACGGTACTGCTGCTGGTGGGTGTAGCTGTGGTGAGAGATGGGGCAGTTGTCTCCAGAGTAGAGCTCAGAGGAGCAGAAGAA
This sequence comes from Agelaius phoeniceus, assembly GCF_051311805.1. Taxonomy (NCBI): domain Eukaryota; kingdom Metazoa; phylum Chordata; class Aves; order Passeriformes; family Icteridae; genus Agelaius; species Agelaius phoeniceus. Next base: position 4,112,237 of record NC_135293.1, read on the forward strand.
GGGCTGGCAGAAGTTGCGCTTGACCCAGGAGCAGAGGTCGACGTTTCAGCGAGGACCGTGGTGGTCACAGATGTGAACTCTGTTGCTGCAGTGGTGACCTGGGAAAGAGAATCTGTTCCAGCCTGGCTGGATTGGAATGGAGTGGTGGCTGTAGCCATGAGGCGGGAGATTTCTGCTGTGGTCGACAGCATTCTGGAGGTTGTCGCAAGTGGAGAGGTCTCTGGATGGTCTGAGGACACGGAAGCCGTCGACTGCGCTTCAGCTGTGGTGTGTACAGTCGACGTGCTGCCTTCCGGCCTTGTGCTCCTGGACGCAGTGGTTGAGCCAACGGTGGATGTGCCCAGATCAGGAGCTGAGGAGGCAGTTTCAGCTACGGTGCTGCTGGTGGGTGGAGCAGTGGTGAGAGATGGGCTACTTGTCTCAAGAGTAGAGCTCGATGGAAGAGCAGAAGTGGTCACAGAAGACGGACTTGTCCCAGGAGCAGAGGTCGACGTTGGGGCAAGGACCGTGGTGGTCGCTGTTGTTGCCTCTGGTGCTGCAGTGGTGACCTGCTGACTCGGGGAACTCTCAGACAGGCTGGATTGCATGCTTGTGATGGTGGAAGACTTTGCTTTGGAGGTTCGTTCTGCTGTCGAGGGGACCGGGGAGGTTGTCTCCAATGGCAACGTGTCGGCCCCAGTGGAAGAGGCTGCAGCCGTAGACGATGTTGCCTGTGCACTCGAGGTGGAGAATTCTGTTCTCAAGGCGGTAGGCACAGCACTGGGCTCAGAGTTTAAAGTTGAAGTAGCAGCAGCGGTAGAGCTTGTCTCCAACGGCGTGGTGGTGCTTGCAGTGCTGGTGAGAGCTGGTGACGTGGTCTCTGCAGCTGAGCTTGTTGGAAGAGAAGAGGCGGTGGCAGAAGTTGTGCTTGTCCCAGGAGCAGCCGAGGATGTTTGTTCACGCTCCACAGAGGTCACCGTCGTTCCTGTCCCTTCTGTAGTGACCTGGTCACTAGTGATTGTCTCAGCCAGGCTGGATTGCGCAGGAGTGGTGACTGAATCCATGAGGCTGGAGATTTCTGCTGTGGTCGACTGGATTGTGGAGGTTTTCACAGGTGAAGTCGTCTCCGGCCGAGCTGAAGAGCCTGACGCCATAGACTCAGGCTGGGTTGTGGACTGCGCAGCCGTGGTGGTGCCTCGTGGCCTTGTGGTGCTGGATACACTGCTGGACCCAACTGTGGATGTGCCCAGACGTGCAGCTGAGGAGGTTGACTCAGGAACGGTACTGCTGCTGGTGGGTGTAGCTGTGGTGAGAGATGGGGCAGTTGTCTCCAGAGGAGAGCTCAGAGGAGCAGAAGAAGGGCTGGCAGAAGTTGCGCTTGACCCAGGAGCAGAGGTCGACGTTTCAGCGAGGACCGTGGTGGTCACAGATGTGAACTCTGTTGCTGCAGTGGTGACCTGGGAAAGAGAATCTGTTCCAGCCTGGCTGGATTGGAATGGAGTGGTGGCTGTAGCCATGAGGCGGGAGATTTCTGCTGTGGTCGACAGCATTCTGGAGGTTGTCGCAAGTGGAGAGGTCTCTGGATGGTCTGAGGACGCGGAAGCCGTCGACTGCGCTTCAGCTGTGGTGTGTACAGTCGACGTGCTGCCTTCCGGCCTTGTGCTCCTGGACGCAGTGGTTGAGCCAACGGTGGATGTGCCCAGATCAGGAGCTGAGGAGGCAGTTTCAGCTACGGTGCTGCTGGTGCGTGGAGCAGTGGTGAGAGATGGGCTACTTGTCTCAAGAGTAGAGCTCGAAGGAAGAGCAGAAGTGGTCACAGATGACGGACTTGTCCCAGGAGCAGAGGTCGACGTTGGGGCAAGGACCGTGGTGGTCGCTGTTGTTGCCTCTGGTGCTGCAGTGGTGACCTGCTGACTCGGGGAACTCTCAGACAGGCTGGATTGCATGCTTGTGATGGTGGAAGACTTTGCTTTGGAGGTTCGTTCTGCTGTCGAGGGGACCGGGGAGGTTGTCTCCAATGGCGACGTGTCGGCCCCAGTGGAAGAGGCTGCAGCCGTAGACGATGTTGCCTGTGCACTCGAGGTGGAGAATTCTGTTCTCAAGGCGGTAGGCACAGCACTGGGCTCAGAGTTTAAAGTTGAAGTAGCAGCAGCGGTAGAGCTTGTCTCCAACGGCGTGGTGGTGCTTGCAGTGCTGGTGAGAGCTGGTGACGTGGTCTCTGCAGCTGAGCTTGTTGGAAGAGAAGAGGCGGTGGCAGAAGTTGTGCTTGTCCCAGGAGCAGCCGAGGATGTTTGTTCACGCTCCACAGAGGTCACCGTCGTTCCTGTCCCTTCTGTAGTGACCTGGTCACTAGTGATTGTCTCAGCCAGGCTGGATTGCGCAGGAGTGGTGACTGAATCCATGAGGCTGGAGATTTCTGCTGTGGTCGACTGGATTGTGGAGGTTTTCACAGGTGAAGTCGTCTCCGGCCGAGCTGAAGAGCCTGACGCCATAGACTCAGGCTGGGTTGTGGACTGCGCAGCCGTGGTGGTGCCTCGTGGCCTTGTGGTGCTGGATACACTGCTGGACCCAACTGTGGATGTGCCCAGACGTGCAGCTGAGGAGGTTGACTCAGGAACGGTACTGCTGCTGGTGGGTGTAGCTGTGGTGAGAGATGGGGCAGTTGTCTCCAGAGTAGAGCTCAGAGGAGCAGAAGAAGGGCTGGCAGAAGTTGCGCTTGACCCAGGAGCAGAGGTCGACGTTTCAGCGAGGACCGTGGTGGTCACAGATGTGAACTCTGTTGCTGCAGTGGTGACCTGGGAAAGAGAATCTGTTCCAGCCTGGCTGGATTGGAATGGAGTGGTGGCTGTAGCCATGAGGCGGGAGATTTCTGCTGTGGTCGACAGCATTCTGGAGGTTGTCGCAAGTGGAGAGGTCTCTGGATGGTCTGAGGACGTGGAAGCCGTCGACTGCGCTTCAGCTGTGGTGTGTACAGTCGACGTGCTGCCTTCCGGCCTTGTGCTCCTGGACGCAGTGGTTGAGCCAACGGTGGATGTGCCCAGATCAGGAGCTGAGGAGGCAGTTTCAGCTACGGTGCTGCTGGTGGGTGGAGCAGTGGTGAGAGATGGGCTACTTGTCTCAAGAGTAGAGCTCGATGGAAGAGCAGAAGTGGTCACAGAAGACGGACTTGTCCCAGGAGCAGAGGTCGACGTTGGGGCAAGGACCGTGGTGGTCGCTGTTGTTGCCTCTGGTGCTGCAGTGGTGACCTGCTGACTCGGGGAACTCTCAGACAGGCTGGATTGCATGCTTGTGATGGTGGAAGACTTTGCTTTGGAGGTTCGTTCTGCTGTCGAGGGGACCGGGGAGGTTGTCTCCAATGGCGACGTGTCGGCCCCAGTGGAAGAGGCTGCAGCCGTAGACGATGTTGCCTGTGCACTCGAGGTGGAGAATTCTGTTCTCAAGGCGGTAGGCACAGCACTGGGCTCAGAGTTTAAAGTTGAAGTAGCAGCAGCGGTAGAGCTTGTCTCCAACGGCGTGGTGGTGCTTGCAGTGCTGGTGAGAGCTGGTGACGTGGTCTCTGCAGCTGAGCTTGTTGGAAGAGAAGAGGCGGTGGCAGAAGTTGTGCTTGTCCCAGGAGCAGCCGAGGATGTTTGTTCACGCTCCACAGAGGTCACCGTCGTTCCTGTCCCTTCTGTAGTGACCTGGTCACTAGTGATTGTCTCAGCCAGGCTGGATTGCGCAGGAGTGGTGACTGAATCCATGAGGCTGGAGATTTCTGCTGTGGTCGACAGCATTCTGGAGGTTGTTGCAAGTGGAGAGGTCTCTGGATGGTCTGAGGACGCGGAAGCCGTCGACTGCGCTTCAGCTGTGGTGTGTACAGTCGACGTGCTGCCTTCCGGCCTTGTGCTCCTGGACGCAGTGGTTGAGCCAACGGTGGATGTGCCCAGATCAGGAGCTGAGGAGGCAGTTTCAGCTACGGTGCTGCTGGTGGGTGGAGCAGTGGTGAGAGATGGGCTACTTGTCTCAAGAGTAGAGCTCGATGGAAGAGCAGAAGCGGTCACAGAATTTGGACTTGTCCCAGGAGCAGAGGTTGACGTTTGGGCACGGACCGTGGTGGTCGCTGTTGTTGCCTCTGGTGCTGCAGTGAGAGAGAGATTTCCTTTTCCAGGTTTTTTTTTTTAATATGTTCCTATATTTACATCCCATCCGATATTAATACATGAGTAGTCTCAGGAATCATATGCTGATCCTGAACTCTCTTAAATTATGGTTTTATAGAGTAACAGAATGGTTTGTGTTGGAAGAGATTCAGAAAATTCTTTTGTTCCACCCCCTACCATGGGTAGGAACATCTACTATCCCAGGTTGCTCAAAGTCCCATCCAACATGGCCCTGGACACTTCCAGGGATTCAGGGGCTGCCACAGCTGCTCTGGGCACTCTGTGCCACCACCATCACTGGGAACATTTCCTTCCTAATACCTTTCCTAAATCAATCCTCTCTACGCTTGAAGCCATTCCCCTATGTCCTGTCTCTCCATTCCTTGTCCCAACTCCCTCTCGAGCTCTCTTGGAGCCCTTTTAGGCACTGGGAGGACTTCTAAGGTCTCTCTGGAGCCATCTCACCTACAGGCTGGACAATCCCTGTTTCCTTGGCCTGGCTCCATATGAGAGCTGCTCTGTCATTCTGCTCACCTTGGGGGCCTCCTTTGCACTCAGTCCAACAGCTTGAGTGATCACTGGACCTTTACCCTTTCAACAGTGGTGTTATCAGTAAACCTCTTGCACTTTATCTCTTCCTTCATGCACTGAAACCAATAGACATGTCCAGCTGGAGGTTCTCTGAAGAGATCTTCATAGAACAATAAAACCAGAATTTTCTTTGCACCTGAACATGTCCATTTGCATGTGCAAGGTATCCCAATTTCCTCCACTGCAATTCAGAAGAGCCATTCTTTTTTTTTTCCCCGAATAATTTTCATTCTAATCCTGTCTTCCAAAATACTTGTAAGATTCCTAACTTTTATCATTCCATAGATAATATTTCAAATTATTTAGGAGCAACTAATGTGGAGAATTTATGGCATTTAAAATGTAATCTCACTGCTTAATTTTTATGTCTTCTTAGTACAAGTTTTCTTATCCAAACCCAAAAAAGAACAGTAACAGCCATCTATGAGGATTTGCCTCCACCCTGGATGATTTCTTCTTTTAGGAAAGTGTTATGTCAATCACTGTAAAATTTATTCTCTGATTAAATTCTTAGTCCAGCTGAGGGTTTCCCTTTGGCTGAAACCTTTTGTCAAAAAGGAAACTGAATCAGGCTGTACCAGTTTGTTCCTTTTCTTACTTCTTAAGACTTCATTATTTTATATGGTCTTTTTATTATTTAGTAATAAGTTTTAAGATTCTTCTGCTTTCTGCAGTAAAGCTAGTTAGCAGACAATTCCCCAAACTCCTTCCTTTCCAATGAGAAATCACATTCCTACCCAACCCCACCTTTTTGATGTCCCCCGTTTTCCATGGAAAAGAGGGTTAAAGACTGATTGCTCAGAGTTTTCTGGAACAGCTTCTCAAGAACACTGAGCTGATTTGGGATTTAAATATATATTTCACTGAGGGACATCAGTCATGTTCTGTAATTCCCAGATTTCAAAGGAGTAGTAGATACCTAAATAGGTGAAGAAACACACTCTGAACAAGTCCCACATTTTTCAAAATACTCTGAACAAGTCCAACATTTTTTCCAGCTGCTTTTTACGTAAGCATTACATATTCATGCCCTGTTTTTTTCACGCTTTCTGAATTGGCAACACCTAAAAAAATCTGCTATTCATCCATGGCTCTTTCAGTGATGACAACACAATAGCCATGGGTTTGTCACCCCAATTAAATTCCCCTGTTCCCCTGAGGTGGACACAAATGTTCCAAACCATCTCCATGGTGTGGTTCTAAGGAGGGGCTCATTCTATTAATAATCTGTCACTGGAATCACACCCTGGTCTCTCCCCTGTCAGGTTGGTTGTGTCACCTCAGGAGATTCTCTTCTGGTAACGCATTCCAGGCTTGTTAGTAATGCTTGGGCTTGACACCCACCAGGAAATGAGCAGGGCTGGCATCCTGCCTCAGGCAGTGCCGTTAGGAGAGGAAGGATGGAGAAAGGGAGAGGAGGGGGACACAGACCAAGCTCTTTCAAATGCAAGAAATCACTATCACATCCCAGCATCCTCACAAACAACTTCATGGAATTGTAGTTTAGGTGTAGTTTGGTTCCTCCCTGCCTTAAAGCCCATCTTGTTTCATCCCTACCTTCCACTATCAGAGATTGCTCCAAATCTTGTCCAACCTGGCCTTGGACACTTCCAGGCCAGGGAATAGGGCAGCCACAGCTGCACTGGGCAATCTGTGCCAGGGCCTCATCACCCTCTGAATTTTTCCCTAATATATCTCATCTCTATCACTTTGAAGCCATTTCCCCTCATCCTGTCACTCCAGGCCCTTGGAAATTGTCTCTCTCTCTCTCTCTCCATCTTTCTTGTTGGCTCCCTTCAGGTTCTGGAAGGCCACGGAGTCACCCCAAAGCTTCTCTCCTCCAGACTGAACAACCCCAGTTCTCCCAGCAGAGCTGCTCTATCCCTTTGATCCTCCTGGAGCCTCTTCTGGACTCTTTCTCCTGTGCTGGGACCCCCAGGCTGGAGGCAGCTGGGGAGGTGGGGTCTCACCTGAGCCAGGCAGAGTCACACCAAATCTCTTTGTTGTCACAACTCACCAGCTGCACAATGGAAGGGAAGAGTTTCTGTGGGGCTTTTGCAGGTATTTGTTCTACCTGCACTCCCTGAGTTTGCTGTGCACCCATCTGGAGCCCCCTGCACTGTCAGGGGCTGTGTGGCCACATGAACACTGTGCAAAGCACAGCTCTGAACTGTCCCTCTCTGCAGGACTTGTCACCCATGATGCAGCCCAGAGCAAGGCCCAGCTCTGTCTGTTATATACAAAAATAATGTCCTGTCTCTTCCCCATTCCTAAATCTCTGTTGTCTTTCTGGATTCCAGACTCAATCAAGTGATGCTTTGGTATTTTGTGCATGAGAAGGCTTAGAAAACAGCAGAATATTACAAATAACAGGTGTGGTAATATTAATGTTAGGACAGAATGGAAGGTCAGGAAAGAGTCAGAGAAAGGAAAGGGCAGCCAATGTGGCAATGAGTAAATTGGTTGTAGCTCCTCAAGCTTTGTTTCTACTCACAGACCTGTCCTTGTTTTTAATGGTCATGATATTGAACATTGCAGAGTTTTCAGAATTAAACCAGCACATAAAAACATTGGAGGGACAGGACACAGGGAATGGCTCCCCACTGCCAGAGGGTTGGGATGGATGGGATATTGGGGAGAAATTCTTCCTTAGGAGGGTCAGGATGGAATTCCCAGAGCAGCTGGGGCTGCCCCTGGATCCCTGGCAGTGCCCAAGGCCAGGCTGGACAGGGCTGGGAGCAGCCTGGGACAGTGGGAGGTGTCCCTGCCATGGCAGGGGTGGCACTGGATGGGCTTTGAGGTCCCTTCCCACCCAAACCATTTCATGTTATAATATATATATATATATATATAAAATCTATATATAAATAAATGTAAATGTAAATCAGAATATAAATATAATAATATAAAAATATAAAAATGAACATATAACTATAACTGACTATAACTATAGCTATAACTATTGCTATAACTATAGTTATAACTATACCTATAACTAAGTATAACTATAGCTATAGCTATAAATAAATATAAATACAATCATAAATATAAATATTAATATAAAAATAAATATAATTATACCTATTATATAAATATATTATAAATATAAATATAAACATAAGTAACTGTGTAAATGTAAATATAGATATAAATAAACCTATAAATATAATTAAATCTAAAAATATAAATATGTACATATATAAAATATATCTTTCTTATTCAAAAAAGTACACAGATCTCTATAAATGTCAGTAATAAGTAGGGGTTTTTTTCCTAAAATGTGTAATACTGGAATCCCTGTAGCTTGGTGCATTTATATTTTTATATATTCTATATTAACATATAAATTATTTGCTATATAAATATCTAGAGAATGGGTAAATTCCTCCTTTTTTTTCCTGTACTCCCTGGAGGTTTTAAGCCATTGCTGGCCATGTCCAATAAACTTGTTATGAGGGATTTTTCATAATGCTGAAAGAGGGGACAAAACACTGCCCTGGCAGAGGGATCTGGTGATGCACAGAGCGAAACTCTCCATATCCCACCTCTCTGTATCCCAAACTCCTCTGGGAATCAACCTGGAACCACACTTCTAAGACTAATTCAATATATTCATATTTCAGCAGTAATTTTGCAGACATTAAAATACTCAGATTGAATTGCAAACTCTAGAATAAGTGACCCTTCTCCTTCTAAAGGAACACAAATCCACCAAGAATTCACCAAAATATCCAAGTGTTGTCACTTGAACAGCAGGGATTTCCTGATCCCAGTCAGAAATTCCTAACAGGGGTTTCCAAAGCTGGATTTATTTTGCAGTGCAGTGGGGAAAGTGAAATATTTCAACATCCACCTGCACTTAAAATCTGGCTCTGGGCAGGAATCCTCATGCAGATTTCTATTCACCAGCTCGGACAAAACCAGCCTAAATCTTACCAAGACATGGTAAATTAACTGAAATTAACATAATTTTATTAATATTAAAAACTCCAGTTGTTTTTGAGCCTATATACTTTAAAGCAATGTTTAGCTCCAGTGTTTCCCCTCTAATTCAGAACTAAAACAGCCCTAATTGCCTTTAATTTAAAACTAATTTCAGTTAAGCTGCTGGTTGTGTGAACAAAGACATTTTATATGTTGGCACCAATGCACTTAAAATGTCTCTAGTAATTTGAATTAATTAATTAATTAATTAACTCTGGAGGAGTTCTGTAAGTCACTGGGACTTCAAGTCCTAAGTGTCCTATTTATTCCATAAAATGATATTTATAAACCTTTGAGTAACCACAATCACAAAACTGCTTTTCCATATAGAAATCAAATAATTACAGTTTGATTTTTAAAAAATTGAAATTTTAGATTACTAAATGCCTTCTAGATTTTAAATTCAGAGACATTTCCAAAGCTAATTTTCATGTTATAAGAAATATAATTTCAGAGACTGGAGCACTCCAGACCCTCTGTCATTTCACTGCCATTCATAATGGCATTTTTACCCATTTTTTTTAAAAAATACACAACTGGAAAATACTGTAAAACTCTCCAAATACTTCTAGCTTGATTATTTTCTACTAACAATTACAATTTGGAGTCCCTCCCACCCTTTTATGATTTCAAAACTCAAGTAAGGAATGTAGATAAGCCGTTTATAAAGTAAATATTAATGTCTCATTCATCTCTTTTCAGAAAACACAAGTAACTTTGCCTGCTAAAATAAATGTTGTAATTTATATTTTGGCTTTGGCTCCATGAAATTAGATAAGATCAGCTTTGGCAATTCCTCTACATTTATATTCAATAAATTTGAAAAATAAATGTTGGCCTCTCTCTTATTTTCTTCTTTTAACTGATAAAAAAACTAATGAGTAGAAGTGCTAAAAACTGGCAAGACCATGAACAAGATCAGGCCATCACTCCAAAGTGATTTGTGGTTTTTCAGTTGTATCACAAATTCTGGATAGATTTAATCATCAATGTGGTCTGAAGATGGGAATAAAACCTGTTTTGCTTTTCATTTTAGTGGTCATAACTTAATTTACAAAGTCTGTTCAACTGTAGAAAATATACTGACACAGTTTTCCTAATAAAAAAGTAAATTAGGCATTTTTTTCAATTAAGTAATTAAACAAAGTATTTCATAATCTAACTAATTAAATAAATTTAACTTACCAAAAGAGCAGCACAATACAACGATAAGACACAAAACCTTCATCTTCGATCGGGATAAATTTATTGTCCAATCCATCCTTTTTTTTTTTCTTACAAGATTACAATTTTCTGACAAGATTAAGAGTTTTCCCAAGTTCCCTTTGGGGATCTGCAGCTCTGGGCAGCACAGGAGTGACCCTCACACAGGAGGGGACACGATGAGTGTGATGGTCAAGGGGGAAATGCTCTTAAACTCCAGCCCCTTGCATAACGCCAGCCCTTGGTGGAGGTTTGGGCCACACCTGTACCTGACAACCCGAGGATTTTCAAATTAGAACCTGGTACTTTCCCTCTAGGGAAGGTAAATAAGAAACTCTCTGCTTGAAAAGGTCAGCAGGAGTGAATCTGAGCATGAAATGAGCAGGAATGGGGACAGGTCTACACCCTCGGAGGCCACAATCACACATTCATCTCGCAGATATTTAAGTTCAGGGTGGACGTGGAGACAGGAGTTTGGCTGGGCTTTGAGTTTACATTTCAGTGGCACAGCTCTGGTCTGAGTGACAAAGAGCAAACATTTCCTGATGCTCTCTGTGGGTTGTTGGGAGCAGCAGGAGCTCAGGGTGATTGATATGAAAAGCCCCTTGGGATCATCCTTCCTTCCTTCCCAGCACTCGTTCCTTGGGATCAAAGGTACATCCACTGCCAAAACTGCAAACTTGGCACGGCCTCAGTCATCCCCTGGGATTTCTCCCCTGGAGAATGGACAAAGGGATTCAGGAGAACTTCCCTGAGGGAATGCCCAGGGGTAAACCCATGGATAAAGTGGCAAAGTCCAGCAAATCCACGTGTTGCTGTTGCAGATCCATGGGGGAGTTTAAGGATAGATGAAGTTTAAGGAGGAGCTGCCACACCCTGATTCCAGATGAGAATTGAAAAGGTCTCCAATTATTTTCAGCCATCACCAATATTGAATTTGATGCTTTACCCTTTTAATTGTTGATCAGGATTGATCTACAGGTGAACAGACTCTCTTTGGGTTTGGGTTCTTTCATCCCTCAAGTCTTGTCCCTGTTCTCTTTCCAGAATCCTGCTCCTCTTTCCTCTCACACCTCTTCCAAACCCAACATTTCTTGATCAAGGTGAACCAGGAAAAATAAATCATTTTTTATGTAATTCTCACTAAACCCTGCACTCAGGAAAGGACCAAAACAGTTTTAATCCCTGATAAAGAGCTGTCATCAGCAGCTTAGTTCTAGGTTTAGAGGGACAGTTTTCCAACAGATGCCTGAAGAAAAGTAAATGTTTTCTGGATGACCTGGAAATTCTCTGGAAACCAATTCTAATTTGCTCAGCTGGAGATTTTTATGAGTTATTAATGAAATGTTCAGTTGGATTGAAGTTATTTTATACTTGTACAACTTGTAGGGGATAGTTCTGCTTTGAATATCCAAGGGATTTTTGTAAATGCTGGAGATAATTTATATTTAAAATACCTTTTTCACACATAAAGAACCAGTAAACACTGGCATATACATTGACAACAAAATTAATGTAAATTCAGTTTTCCTAATTGAGGAACTAAATAGGTTTTAGAAGCCTGGATTCCTTCACACAAATGCTATTTCTCTGTAAAATTTCTGTGATACCAAGACCCTCTTGCTTGGATAACACAGAAAGATCCAAAGTTCCTCCCAGAGCTGCTGAAATTACCTCAAGCACACCTGTCACGATGTGAGGGACTGACGTGGGCCCGTTCCTGCCTGGTTGTGCAAGAATTGGGTAAATTGAACATCCTTGACCTTTCCTCAAGTGTTACTAAGGGAGAAACAATTTGTGATTCACAACTCATTTCTGCCTGGGTCGCCTCTTTGACGTGAGCTGTCTTTGATTTCGTCTCCCTGCGTAAAAAAGGTTGATAAATTGGAGGGGAGTGGAAAAATCATCCCAACTTTGGAGAGGAATCATCCCAGATTTGGAGGTAAATAAACCAGACGTAAATAAAATAATAAAATTGAAACAAAGGAGCTTTGGGGATGATTCTGGGGGTCTCCAAAGTCAAGCAAAAAGGCACAACCCATCCTGTTTTCACTTGGAATTTTAAGTACAAACAGCCCAGTGGACTCTGCTTATTTTAGTTGGGGTCTTAAAATCCTGGATGGAAGAGTTCCACACACCTGCACCAAGAGGGAGGCCTGATACTGTTAAAAATTAAGATTTTAATTAATTTTTGCAGGCAAAACCACCTCGTGGCAGTAGATTCTATGCCAAACACCTTTGTGATATAAAGGTGATGGTTGCTGCAGGGGATTACATGAGAGCCCTTGAAACAAGAGCTGTTCTTTCATGGTGTGTCTGCAGTCACGTTTACATAATCCAGCATGGTTTCCTTTTATCAGAACTGGGGCTTTGCACTTCCCTGGCAGGGACACCTGGCTGCACACACCCCTGACTTCACCAGTAAATGAAAGTGAAGGGAAAGCCTAAATGGTTTGGGAGGAATGCAGCACCTTAAGAAAAGCTGTGGGTTAATTTATAATTTCTTTTTTAAACCTGCCATTTGAAGCAGGAATTAAGTTTCTTAAGAGAACTTCAGCGCTGAAACAGGGATAATTCCTGCACTTGTGCTGCTGGGGCAAAGGAAAGCTCAGTGGGAATGAAGTAGCTTGAGAAGGAATTCATAACAACTTTCATTCTTTGCCTGTCCCCTGTCAGTGAACATTCACTAAACTCTGATTGATTTATCAGGTTTTACCAGTTGGTTTTGTAACCAAATACTTCCTTCTGCTGGCATTAACTGAGAACTGCATTTGAAATCCAAACCATCTCAGGGATCTGGAAGGAAGTGATTCCCCCTATTTTATTCTCCTTTATTTCCAGGTTAGGGCATTATCTCAGTTTTTCACTGCTGTCTGAACAGAAATCCTCTCAGCAGCTCCTCTGCCAGGTGCACCTCACACCCAGACCCACCCGTGACACAGGTGACTCCCTAAAATTAGAACATGATGCAATGTTGAAAGCTAAAAGGAGAATCTGGACAATGTTTCCTGTGAGTGGGTGCTCAAACAAAAACCTTTGACTGTTGAGTGACCCCCAACATCCCTTGGTCTGCGTGGGGGAATCCAGAGCCTGCAAGGAAGAACTGAAACAATTCCACAGCCCAGAGAGAGTTTCTGAGGGAGTAACCAGACACAGATAATGCACCACAGAGGAAAAGTTTTCAGAAAATCATGTGAAATCTCTCTGGTTTAAGGGGTATGAACACATTTCAAGTGATACTGGGAGAGGAAACTCTTCTGAAGGAAGACATAGTTCACAGGATCCCAGAATGGGTTTGGTTGAAAGAAACCTTAAAGATCATCTCATTCCTTGACCTTCCACTAGAAGGATGATGATCTGCCCCCAGATAAACTGTTTCAAACACTAAATAAAATAAAATAATCAGCTGATCACTCTTAATAAATCCATAAATTCCTCACCTGCCAAGATGCTCTGCAGCCAGGCCGGGATGTCCATCCCAAAGGTGTCCTTGGAGCTCAGTGGCCTCTTGAACTCAATCCTCGTGTACAAAGTTGGTCTGGGCAGCCCCTCGGGGCCAAGGAATGAGAGGGACCCTCCAGGATCCCCAGTATCCCCAGTGCCAGGTGCCACCAGACCTGGCAGTGCCCTAAGGGTGTCAGCAGAAGGGTCCCCAGTTCTGCTCCTCCCGTGCTGGAGCCCCTGGGCTCTGGCATTGCCAGAGATGTGCAGGGCTGGGAGGGGAGAAGATCCTTCAGCATCAGGGGCTGCAAGAGGAAAAGGCTGGGGAGGGTCCCCTCTGCCACCCTGGTGGTGGAGGGACAGTGATGTGGGTGCCCTTTGTATCATGGGGGGCTTTGGGCCGTGCCTCCGGGGCTCTGCGAGCACCAGCGAGGGGTTGAGGGGCTGTGGGGCCAACTCATCCACAGTGCTTGGCCCAAGGAGAGGGGACCAGGGCAGAAATCTGTCACTCAGGTCTGTCTCTGTGCCTGCTTCAGACCCACACTTCTCCTCTGACGCTGCCACAGATCCCAACAAGGGGAGTTTGACCTCTGGCAGCTTCTCCCCAATCGCTGCCAGGTCCTTCACGCCGGGCACCAACCTCCTGAGACCTGCTGGGAAACAGAGAGGGCTCAACAACCAGGATTGGGAATATGAGGAGAAGACTTTTGTAATTTGGGGGCTTTTTTTCATTTTTTCAGTAAATTAAATGATTGATTTAATTAATTACAAAGGTGCTGGGCACTGCCCAGGCTCCCCAGGGAATGGTGCCAAGGCTGCCACAGCTCCAGGAGCTCTCGGGGCTGCTCAGGGTGGGATTGTTGGGGTGGCTGTGCAGGGACAGGGCTGCACTGATGATCCCTGAGGGTCCCTCCCAGCCCAGGATATTCTGAGATTCTGTGTGATTTGGGGGACATTTGAGCTTGCTGCTCTTCTTTTGGGATCTTTTATCTGAACCAGGTCTGCTGATCCATCTGCTCCAAACACAGCCATTGGATGTAGCAGAGCCAAGACTGCTCCAGCCAGGGGCTGGAATCCCTCTTGCCAAAAGAATCCTTCACTGTCAGGACTGGGAGGCACCTTGGAGGGAGCAGCCCAACAGGAGTCAGAGGCTTCTCTGCAACAATTTATGTATTTATAAAATCATAGGAAGAATTGGGTTGGAAGGGACCCCAGAGCTCATCCAGTCCCACTCCCTGCCACAGCCAGGGACACCTTCCACTGTCCCAGCTTGCTCCAAGCCCCAACCAACCTGTCTGGATTTAAACTCCTTTTTTGTTTGTTTTATAACCTCATATAAATAGTTTCTCTTTTTGTTTTGTTTTTTTTCCTTTCCATTCTGAATTTCCACCTCATTGCTGTTGCTTTAGTCACCTAATTCTAGCATTTTAAAATGTCAGATATTGGTAGGACCTTTATGTGAGAGATTTAGGAGTTTTAGGGCATTAAAAATGCAATGAAATCTTTTTTCTAGTAGTTATTTCCTACGCCACAATAATTTTTATATTCTTGTGCTCCTAGACTCGACTGCAGTTTTACCCCTGAGTGCTGAAGCATCAAGACAGGTTTATGTAGGAAGAAGTTTCATGCACATTCTTTTTCTTGTGCTCAAACTCTCAGATATCAGATATTTGCAGTCAGGGGTAAAGAAATCACAGCAGATAATGGGTTTGGGTTCTGTAATGGGTTTGGGTTTTGTAGAGGGTTTGGGTTTTGTAAAGGGTTTGGCTTATCCAAATAATGGAATTTGGGCACAATCCTAAATTTGGAGGTAAATCAACCAGATGTAAATAAAATAACAAAATTGAAATAAAGGAACTTGGGGGATGATTCTGGGGGTCTCCAACGTCAAGCAAAAACGCACAACCCACCCTGTTTTCACTTGGAATTTTAAAAAGTGTTAAAAGTGTCTCTCCCTGAACTCTTTCTAGAAAAAAAATTGGGCCTCATTGGTGCCTGATCCAGGTACATTCATGGAATCAGGACTGGTTTGGGTGGGAAAGGGCCTTAAATCCCATTCCATTCCACCCCTGCCATGGCAGGGACACCTCCCACTGTCCCAGGCTGCTCCAAGCCCTGTCCAGCCTGGCCTTGGGCACTGCCAGGGATGCAGGGGCAGCCCCAGCTGCTCTGGCAATTCCATCCCAGCCCCTCCCCACCCTCCCAGAGAACAATTCCTTCCCAAAATCCCATCTAAATTTCTCTTTTTTCAGTTGAAAGAGATTTGAAAGATCCAGGTCTCCTTCCTTTGGGTATCCAGAGGGAAAAACAGCGAGGACAACTTCCAATTCCAAAGGATCCAGAGCACGTGTGACTCTGTCAGTCCCCACTCCTGTCCCCTTTTACAGCTCTGAAACCACACAGCAAACCTCCCCTCCCACCATGGGGAATATCCTCAAGTCTTAATCATTTGGGATTTTTTCTCTCTTTTTCATCCCCAAAATAATCCACAATGTGGATTATTTAGTAAAAAAGAAAGTGTTTAATTTACCTACTGCGTGCACGTGCAGGTACAGATATTTTCCAGGAATTTTTGAATGCTCTCTGCTAATATTAATCCCAACTTAAAAAATATCGAGACATATGTATGACATAAAAATGCACATTCATAATTCCCTTTAAAACCTTCACCCCCCCCACCTCAATTAAAATTTCAGTTTTCCTGGAACATTCCTGGGAAAAAAAATTTAAAAATTTTTAAAATTCACCATAAGGTCCATCCTACCTGTTGCTGTGCACATACTGAAATAAAAAGCCAGGATTATGAAGATATTTTGTGTCAAATATTGCCCAGAGCAGCATTTCCAAGTCATGTTGTTGCCTTGAGACTCCTTGTCCAAGTGAGAGGTTGTTCCAAGCTCCTCACAACTCTGCTCCCTCTGCAAGCAAATTCCAAATGTTATGGAAGTCACTCAGGTAATGCAGGCTGAGGTGGGTTGGCTGAGCAGCTGACACACCTTAAACCCTCCTTAGTTTAGGAAGTTGTTGGTATCTGGGCAGAACTGGGGGCCCAGTGGCCTGAACCATAGGTACAAAAATGCACTTTGGGTTGGGAATTCATTTCAAAACCTCGGGAACGCCCACATGGCCTGGATCAGGTTTTGTTTGGGGAGATTTCGGGTGTAAAAATGGGGTTGAGGCAACATGAATGGAAAAGCATTTGGATTTTAAATCAGGAAATAAATAATGGGGTTCGTGGGATGAATTTTGGGCAACAAGTTGATCTCCAACAGCAGCATTGCCATTACTGACCATGAGAAATGTGTTGGTGACACTAAATGACTGTGGGAGAAGGGCCAGGTGGTCACTCAAGGGGTCCCTCCCCCCAAAAAACCTCTCCCAGAGCAGGTGGAGACAATCTGGCTTTACAGGAGCAATCCCTCACACCACTTCTTCCTCAAATAAAGGAAATTGCTAATGGAAAAAAAATTATTCCTGTGTGATTTTGTGATGAAAATCCAACTCAAACAGACTTGGGACAGAAATGTGCTGAGCCAAGGGTTCTGATTGAGATGCCCATCACCTCCTCTCCTGCTCCATTCTGACCACAGAGGGATGAACTGGGATGAATTCCACAACTGGAGCTGCTTTTCCTCCTGATTTCCAGCTTTGCAATGAACGCACTGGGCTGTGACTCCCTCTGGCCCTGCTCCAGGGGATGTTCAGGTACCTGAGTGTCCCAGCAGTGCTTGGAGATGTTCAAATGTGTCTTTTTGGGACCACAATGAGCTCACTGATCTCATTTCATACCCAGGTGGCCCCGTTAAACACAAACCTTAACCCTGATCACGTCCCTGCTGCCCTAATTAGGCAGAGATTCTGCACAGGCAGCTTTCTCAGAGAGAATAAATTAAATTATATCTGGGAAATGCTCAGTGTTTGTTTGCAGAGAGAAAAATGCATCTCGTAGGTTATCACAGAATGGTTTGGGGTGGAAGGGACATTAAAGTCACCCTGTGCCATCCCTGGCATGGCAGGGACACCTCCCTCTGTCCCAGGCTGCTCCAAGCCCTGGCCTTGGGCACTGCCAGGGATCCAGGGGCAGCCACAGATTGGCTGTGCCAGTCCTTCAGCACCTCACAGCCAGCAATTCCTTCCCCATATCCCATCTAAATCTCCCCTTCTTCACCTTAAACCCATTCCCCTTCTCCTATCAAGTTGATCTAATATTTAATATTTAGTATTTATTATTGGACAAGGGGAGGATTGGTTGTCTGGAGCTTGTGCAGTGCCAGCCTGGGCTGCTCTCTGGGCACAGTCTGGCTTTGTCCCCATGTCCCTGCTCTGTGCCTGCTCTGTCCCCATGTCCCCATGTCCCTGCTCTGTGCCTGCTCTGTCCCCATGTCCCCATGTCCCTGCTCTGTGCCTGCTTTGCTCAGCCAAACCAAAGGGGGTCTCACCTCTCACATCCTGCGGGCCACTAGAGGCCATCCTAAACCTCGGAAAACAAAGCAGTAAAACAGTGGAAATAAAAGAAAACATAAATCATACAAGATTAACTAAAGCTCAGGCATTTTTGAAGCTGAGCCAGCAGTTTCTTTCAGGATTGGTTGTCCTGTACTTGCACCCTCAGGAGTTTGGGGTGGTTTTTCCTGCTGGATTTGCTGCTGATGGAGCAGCTCTGCTGTAAGGAAAGGCTGAGGGAATTGGGATCGTTCAGCCTGGAGAAGAGAAGCTTTGGGGTGACCTCACTGTGGCCTTCCAGTGCCTGAAGGGAGCCTGCAAGAAAGATTTTGGAAAGGGAGAGAGATTGTTTGATGGCCTGGGGGGACAGGACACAGGGAATGGCTTCCAGAGGGCAGGGCTGGATGGGATCTTGGCAATCAGGAATTGTTCCCTGGCAGGGTGGGCAGGCCCTGGCACAGGGTGCCCAGAGCAGCTGGGGCTGCCCCTGCATCCCTGGCAGTGCCCAAGGCCAGGCTGGACAGGGCTGGGAGCAGCCTGGGACAGTGGGAGGTGTCCCTGCCCTGCCCTGCCCCAGCCTGGGCTCCCTTTAGTGGGATAATTCAACAGCACCTCAGCTCCACCAGGTATTGTTGTGATTTCACAGCAGAGCATTGAAAACCTTTTCCTCTGCCCATTCCCTTCTGTCTGGCTGTTTACAGATTAAGCTCTGTGCTGAATCCATTCCTTCTCATGGAGGCTGCCAAGGGGTAGAGGCTGAAGTCACACAGAGCACTCTGGGGTGTGAGGGAGGAGAAGGGAAAGCCAACAAGGTACAGAGTTCCCAGGTCTTCCCTCCTTAGCAACATGGAAACACAAAAGCCTTTGTGGGAGGACAACAGGGAGAGGTTGGCCCTTGTCACCATGCAGCAGGAAAAAACAAAGTGTTGGGGCTTTTCAGAATGAAAGGGGCAAACATTTACCAGAAGGAAAGAGCAACAAGGAACTGAGGTTCAGTCAGCTGTGCTTGGCTTTATAATGAGATTTTCTGGTAAATTTTACATCCAGTTTTTACAGATTTAACTAAAAAATGGTCACCACAATGTAAGAAGGACCCAAAGCTATTGGAGAGTGGCCAAAGGAGGGACACGGAGCTGGGGAAGGGCTGAGGAGCAGCTGAGGGCACTTGGCTGGTTCAGCTGGAGCCCAGGAGACTGAGGGGAGGCTCCTGGGGGCTGCAGCTCCTGCCCAGGGCAGGCACAGGGGCAGGGGCTGAGCTCTGCTCTGGGACAGGGACAGGAGCCCAGCAAGGGCTGGAGCTGGGCCAGGCCTTGGCATGGAGCTCAGGGCAAGGTTCTGCCCCCCGAGGCTGCTGGGCACTGCCCAGGCTCCCCAGGGAATGGTGCCAAGGCTGCCAGAGCTCCAGGAGCCTTTGGACACAGAATTCACAGAATCACAGAATTCCAGAATCACTGGGCTGGAAGAGACCTCCAAGATCATTGAGTCCAGCCCAGCCCCAGCACCTCAACTGAACCCTGGCACCCAGTGCCACATCCAGGCTTTGTTAAACACACCCAGGGATGGGGACTCCACCACCTCCCCAGGCAGCCATTCCAGAGCTTTATCACCCTTTCTGTAAAAACTTTTTCCTGATACCCAACCTGTATTTCCCTGGCACAGCTTGAGGCTGTGTGCTCTGGTTCTGTCAGTGCTGCCTGGAGAAAGAGCCCAGCCCCAGCTGAGCACAGGCACCTTTCAGGAGCTGCAGAGAGTGATGAGGGCACCCCTGAGTCTCCTTTTCTCCAGGCTGAGCACCCCCAGGTCCCTCAGTTGTTCCTCACAGGGTTTGTGTTCCCAGCCCCTCACTGACAGAGCCCTCAGGGCTGCTCAGGGTGGGGTTCTTGGGGTGGCTGTGCAGGGACAGGGGCTGCACTGATCATCCCTGAGGGTCCCTCCCAGCTCAGGATATTCCATGGTTCTACAATTCAATTTCAAAAATTCAAGGGTCCTGGAAAACCTCGTGTTTAGCTTGTGAAACCAGAGCTTGGCTCTTGTTCTCCCTAAAGCCCAGCTGGTCCAGTGGCACATCCAGGGGACAAGGCAAAGCATGGCCTGGTCACCATCCCTGGGCCAAAGCCCAGCCTTGAGCATGTCAGTATTTTAATTCTGTGAGGCTTCAATACCTCCCTAATTAAACATCTAAACATCTTTCAATTGCTCTACTAAAGACATGTGTTTAAAATTAGGATCCTAGAGGTGTTTTTATAATTATTAGGATCATATGATCATAGAATGGCCTGGGCTGGGAGGGCTCTTAAAGACCACCAAGTTCCACCCCCTACCATGGCAGGGACACCTTCCACCATCCCAGGCTGCTCCAAGCCCTGTCCCAGGGATCCCAGAGATCCAGGGGCAGCCACAGCTGCTCTGGGCACCCTGTGCCAGGGCCTGCCCACCCTCACAGCCAAGAATTTTTTCCTAATATCCAATCTGTCCCTACTCCCTCTCAGTTTGAAGCCATTCCCCCTTGTCCTGTCACTCCAGGCCCTTGGATATTGTCTCTCTCCATGTTTCCTGTAGCTGCCTTCAGACACTGGAAGGCCACAGTGAGGTCACCCCAGAGCTTCTGTTCTCCAGGCTGAACATTCCCATTTCACCCAGCCTTTCCTCACAGAAGAACTGTTCAATCCCTCTGAACATCCTGGTGGCCTCCTCTGGATTTGCTCCAATTAAGCAGAAGTGAGAAACTCAGAGAGCAGTGACAATTCCCACACTGGGGGAGTTTCCCCTTGGCGTGTTCAACTCAGTCATGGAAAACAGTCAGTCAGATTTGATTGGAAAAAACTCTTCATTCCCCTCAGCTCCTGTAGTACTGAGATTGTGGGATGAATTAGAGCTTTAAATACCACCCTGAGCCTGGCTCTGCACAGCCCCTGCAGGCACAGAGCCAAGGGACAGATTGGGTGACACACGCTGCCTTGAACAGGCTGATTTTCACACCACCCCCTGCAACCAGCTCCATGTTTTTTTCCAGCATTTTGTGGAATAAATAAAGGTCTGAGTGAAATTTGTTTGGAGAAAAATATAATGGGGAGGGCAAAGGTTTATTTACTTGAAGAGCCTCAATGGAAAATACAGCATTTGTGGGGGAGGTTGGGTTATTGTGCCATCTTCAATTCTTTAATCTTTAATTCCTTTTATTCATTTCATATCAAAACATCTCTCATATGGAGGCTTCTCCCTGCCAGCAGTTTTGTTCCTGATTGAATCATTAACCTTGACATCTTTTGTGTAGAACATTAAATTAATCTTTTTGCCATCATCTGGAATAATTAAAGTAAGGACACTTTTTCTAATGAGTTATAACAGCACAGTTCAAAGGGAGTCTTTCTTTTGTGGCATCATTGAATTAGCTGGATCCTTCCAGTCTGTTCTAATGAAATACAAAATGCCAGCTTGTAGGAGCTGATAGATCCCAGGATTATTCCATACCTGGCACAGCCTCTGTGTGTGAAAATTCAGCTCTGCAGTTTGAAAGGCTGGGATCCCTCAGCTGATGGGCCCCATTTTGGGAGGTTCCACCAGGCCATGGGCCAGGTCCTGGCCTCGGGTGACACCAGGCAGCTCCGGGCCAAGGGAAGAGGGGCTGGAAAGCTGGGAAGGGTCCTGGAAGAGCTGGAGACTGACTTGAGCCAGGTGAAGAAGGCAAACAGCACCTGGCTTGTGCCAGCCATGGTGTGGGCACAGCCCCAGAGCAGGGGGTGACCCCTGTGCTGGCACTGCTGAGGCGTCTCCTTCAGTGCTGGGGCTCTGACAAGACCTTGAGGGGCTGGAGCACCAGGAGAGGCTCAGGGAGCTGGGAAGGGGCTCAGCCTGGAGCAAAGGAGGCTCAGGGGGGCCCTTGTGGCTCTGCACAGCTCCTGACAGGAGGGGACAGCCCAGGGGCCGGGCTGTGCTCCAGGGAACAGGGACAGGAGCAGAGGGAACGGCCTCAGGCTGGGCCAGGGGAGGTTTAGATTGGAAATTGGGAACATTTCTTCCCTGAGAGGGTTGTCCAGCCCTGGCCCAGCTACCCAGGGTAGGGGTAATAACTTTCTTTATGTCCTACCTCCATCTAAGCTCCTCCTCAGCCTTCACCCTAAGCAGCCTAGGCCCAGCCTTCCACCGAACCCACCCAATCTCAGCCCTACCACTACACTGCCCACCAGGGCAGTGCTGGAGTGACCAGCCCTGGAAAGATTTAAAATCTTTGTGGATGTGGCACTTGGGGATGGCAGTCCTGGCTGAAAGATTCCTGTTTCACTTGTGGACAAGGTTTTGTAGTGAGCTGGGCAATGCTGGGTGAAGAGCTGGACTGGATGATCTCAGAGGCCTTTTCCACCCTCTGTGGTTCTGGGATTCCTTGCAGCCTTCCTGAGCTGTCTCTCCCATGCTCCAAAGGTGTTAAACTTGTTTTCCCCCAGGTTCCAGCGAGGCTGATCCTCTTCCCCTCATCCCTGAATATTTGATACCATTTCTAAGCTGAGTTTGCCCTTCCTTTCCCACCCTGACTGCACTTGCTGAGATATCCATGCACTTGCCATGATCTCAGTCCTGGGTTTGGTGCACTTGACATCTTTAGTGTGCCCAAGACAAACCTTAGCATGAGCAAAGAGACAAACAAAGAACAGATCCATGGAATCACAGAATCCATAAGATTGGAGAGACCTTTAATTGTTGACCCAAAAAACACCATTTCTTGGAGAATCTTAAACCTGGCATCATTTTGACAGTAGATATTCTCCCCTAAGGCTGGTTGGGAACTTACCCTATTACTTTAGGCTTTTACCTCTTTCCTCACCTTTCATCTGAAGAAAAAAGGGAGAGTTTGTTTTTTTTTACTCTGAATGTTTCTAGTCTAGCAAATGATTTGAAATTCCCAGAAGCCTTGTCTTGGCTCCTTGGAGGAGCCATAATTCCAACACCAACCCACTTTTGGTGGTGCCCCAGCCCACAGAGGGCTGTGCAATGTTGGGATGTTGGGGACACAGATGACAGATGATGGACTTTGGACCTGGTTAGCATAAGAGATTTGATAACAGGATGCCTTGGCAAGAGCAAACAGAACTTTGAGAATTAAATGAAAATAGCAAGAAGATGAAATCAGAAAGGTTTACCAGAAAAAGAAAAATCTCATCAACTCTGCAAGCAAGAGATGTTGTAATTGCATAATTTTGTGTAGGTGATTTTAACCTAAACATTGTAGTAAACATAACCAAACTCCCTAAAATAGTATAGAAGTGTTTGTATCCCACAAATAAATCAGATTCTGATCCCCACATCAGTCTCCCTCTCTCTTCATTGCTGACAGTGCATGACTTGGTGGCACAGACACTTGGTTTGTGCTTTGGCTTTGCTTCCTCAGCCCTTCCCAGCTCCTCAGCCTGTTTTAAACTCCCAGCTAAAACTGGAATTCCTTCATGGCTGTTCCAAGGCCTGGCTCAGCTCAAGGTGGGTCTGAAAGGTGTTGGGATGGAGGGAAGTGCAGGTGGGGGTTTCAGCCCTGCCACCCCTTGGTGATCTGGGACAAAGACCACCAAGGGGGGGTTCAAAGCTTGGATTTGATCTTTTCCAGCTGAAATGATTCAGCTCCCAGGCTGTGGGACAGCTGCTATTCAGCTCCCAAGCTGTGATGTCACAAAGACATTTGGGGTATTGGAGTGAAAATCATGGACAATGAAAATATCAAAAAAAGATCAAAACTTGGTGGTACAGACACCTCCCAGATGTGAATGTCCAATCCAATCCATTGTATAGATCCAATTCCTGATCTTGTGACAAGTTCTTGTACTTCTGCTTCCTGGAAATCAAAGAATTATGGAATCCCAGAATTGTTTGGGTTGGAAGGGACCTCAAATCCCACCCAGTGCCACCCCTGCCATGGCAGGGACACCTCCCAGTGTCCCAGGCTGCTCCCAGCCCTGTCCAGCCTGGCCTTGGGCACTGCCAGGGATGCAGGGGCAGCCCCAGCTGCTCTGGGCACCCTGTGCCAGGGCTGCCCACCCTGCCAGGGAACAATTCCTGATTGCCAAGATCCCATCCAGCCCTGCCCTCTGGCACTGGGAGCCATTGCCTGGCTCCTGTCCCTCCAGGCCTTTGGACAGAATCTCTGTCCATCTTTCCTGCTGGCTCCTTCAGGCACTGGATGGTTTCAAGCTGTACCAGGGCAGGTTCAGATATTGGATATTGGATATCAGGATAAATTTTTCATTGTTTAAAGCACTGATGAGAGTAGTGGTGCAGTCACCTTCCTGGAATTGTTCAAAAAGGTGTGGATGTAGCACTTGGGGACATGGTTTAGTGGTGGCCTTGGCAGTGCTGGGTTAGTGGTTCGACTGGATGATCTTAAGGGTCTTTTCCAAACTTAATTCTGTGATTTTATGACTCTAGTTTATGTTTGTCTCTTAGCTCATGCTCAGGTTCTCCTTGGCCACGTGTTGTCCCCACAGACTTGTTCCAACTGGAAATAAATAAATATAGAAAGCAAAGAATTCTCCAAATGCAAGAGTTCAGATAGCTTTAGAGAAAATTCACTAAGCCTTTCTTGAAATTAATATATGAACTTGCATTTCTTGCCTCTTGCAGTTCTTACAACAATAATTCAGCAATCACAGGCTTTAAAAGTGTAAGAAGAACAATCAGTCCATATTCTGCTTGTCCTGTTTCACCTCCCATTTTACATTTTCAAACTGGAAGGATTTTTTTGAGCCCTACTAAATGAAAAATAAATTGAGTTCAAAGGAGCAGAGCGTCCCTAATGTGGGAATGAGCCAAGAAAGAAGCAGGAAATGTCTTAAAGAACTCTCTGCAGTTTCTTAGTGTTATTTACTCAGGGGATAAAAGCACATCAAAGGATGTTTGTTCCTCTCTGGTTCAACATCAATCTGCCTTATATCACATTACTCTGAGATTTTGTTCATACAAACAGAAAATAGTCCAAGCAAATCTCTGCCCTGAGAGCTGCCAGCTACATTTCTTCTGTTTCAGACAGCAAAGGCTGAGGAAAAGTTGGAGATAAAACCTCCCATTTCTGTGTTACCCTTTAGTTCAGCTTCTTATATGTAGTTAGTTTGAAATTAGTCATGATGAGGCCAGAACACAATGCTGGGTGTTTGTCCTGCTGACTGAAAAAGTAAAACCCAAAACCTGCAAGGAAGGCAATTCTCCTTCAACTTAAATCCACTTCTAATATCAAGAAAGTTGTGGGTGTTTTTTATGTCTGCAATCAAAGGACAGGATTTACTGAGTTTTTTCTTAGTTTTAAGGAAATCTCTGCATTGCACAGCTCTTAATCTTACTGCCATCTGAAACAATTGGTCAGTTCTGCAAACAAAACTAAATATTTCTACAAGGAAAAGTTTGTGTTGGCCTCGTGTGGCCCTTCAGGGATGGAAAGGACCCATCAGGAAACAACGATGTTCTAAACTCAAATATTTGCCTTGCTTTAAGCCTCCAGTGAATCTTGTCATGACATCTTTGTCCTGGCAGAGATTTAGGGATGGGGAGGCCCCAGGGAAGGAGCTGCTCCTGCAGATTTTGAAATAAATGAGAAGGAATTCATCTCCATGCTGCGGATAATGAATTATCTGAGGCTTTTCTTGCCTCAGCCAAGGGCCAGCACAGCAGAGACCCCCCCAGCTGTCCTGGGAAATGCAGATGGACAGAAGAAATCCACAGCCCTTTCCAACCAATTAAATCCTTGAGGTCAGTAGGGAAAGAATCCAAAATCACAACGAGTTGTGCTGATGTCACCAGCTCAGCAATGCAGATAAATGATGATATTTTACCCAAGCAAGTTTAGAGCCAGTAAGGACCAATTTAGCTGGAGGCAAAGACTGTTCCTGGAACTCCTATGGGCCATGGCTGTGCACACATGGATGTGCTTCACAGGGTCTGTGCCTCTGACTGTGCTCATTCCTTTCCTTTCCCAGTACATTCCGTGCTGGGATCAGCTCTGCAGTGAGCAGAAGTATTTAAAACCTCCCTGCAGTGTGAAATTCCTACACAAATATAGAATTATTGCACAGGGAGCGAACGTGAATAATCATGGCAGTGATGCAGATACAAGGAATGCACCTGCTGCCCTTCTCTCCTGGGAGAAGATCCAAGTTTTCCTGTGGAGTTTGGGATGTTTCAGAGAGGAACAAACCAGCTTTGATTCTGTCCCTCTGCTCTGCTCTGGTGAATCCCCCTTAGAGCATCAGGGCCAGCTCTGTGTTCCCCAACAGAGCAGGGACAGGGGCTTGGAGAGAGCCCAGAGGACGCCACAGAGAGGATTGGAGTGATGGAGACCCTGGCTGTAGGGAAACACCAAGGGAATTGGGATTGTCCAGTCTGGAGAAGGCAAGGCTCCAGGGACACCTGAGAGCCCCTGGCAGGGCCTGAAGGGGCTCCAGGAGAGCTGCAGAGGGACTGGGGACAAGGCCTGCAGGGACAGGAGCCAGGCAATGGCTCCCAGTGCCAGAGGGCAGGGCTGGATGGGATCTTGGCAATCAGGAATTGTTCCCTGGGAGGTGCCCAGAGCAGCTGGGGCTGCCTCTGTATCTCTGGAAATGTTCCAGGCCAGGCTGGACAGGGCTTGGAGCAGCCTAGGACAGTGGGAGGTGTCCCTGACGTGGCAGGGGGGGCACTGGATGATCTCTTAAGTTCCTTTCCAACCCAAACTATTCTGGGATTCTCCTCAAATAAGTGGATGAGCCCACATGTCTCAGTGTTGGGGCAAATGAGCACCGGGCTGTGCATGCAGGGAAGGGGAATAAATGCAGCAGAGCAGGGATTGTCCATGGACCAGGCTGGGATGGATTGTCCATGGACCAGGCTGGGATGGATTGTCCATGGAGCAAGCTGGGATTTGTCCATGGATGAGGATGGGATTGTCCATGGAAAAAGCTGGGATTGTCCATGGAGCAAGCTGGGATTTGTCCCTGGATGAGGATGGGCTTGTCCATGGAAAAAGCTGGGATTGTCCATGGACCAGGCTGGATTTGTCCCTGGATGAGGATGGGATTGTCCATGGACCAAGCTGGATTTGTCCATGGATGAGGATGGGATGTTCCATGAACCAGGCTGAAATTGCCCATGGACCAGGCTGGATTTGTCCCTGGATGAGGATGGGATTGTCCATGGAACAGGCTGGGATTGTCCATGGATGAGGATGAGATTGTCCATGGACCAAGCTGGATTTGTCCATGGATGAGGATGGGATTGTCCATGGACCAAGCCAGCATTCCAGTACCCAAATTCTGTGCAGATGCAGAAGAGCCTGAAGCAGCAGCAGCGTTGGCAGAGCAGCCCAGGAGAGGGACTGGATTTGCCTCTCTCAGCACAGGAGGATTTGGCACAGTCCCAAAACTGAGGAATTTTCTTCCTTAATGCTCCACTGACCACCCCGAGGTCAGGGGAGTTATGTGACCAATTCACAGCCAATTATGAAGAGATTTAACGACAAAGGAGCCTCCAGAAGGATTAGGAATCTTTTGTTACCTGGCTTCTTACTGAGCTCTGGTTCTGGGTTTAGGTGAACTCATTCAAGGTGGAACAGCTCTGGGAAAAGCAGCCAGAGGTCAGCAGGCTTGGCTGGCTGGGAATTGTCCTTTCCCTTTGTCAGTGGATCCCCCCTTTTGCTTGGAGGGATAAATTAATTCTAAAAAGAACTTGAGCATCCCTTTGGTTTCCTTTCTCACCTAAAATCTCCAGCTGGAGCATCTTGGTTCCTCCAGCACCCTTGGGGAGAAAATATCCCAAATTCCCATTTATGATCCCTCTGTGCACCGTGGCTGTGGCAGCAGAACTGCACAAATCCATTGGGACTGACTCCCAGAAAACCTTCCTGCAGCCGGAGGGGGGAGGATGTGTCTGAGGGTGTTGGAGCCCTGGCTGCTGAGAATTTCAGATTTTCTGTGCTGCCAGGCACTGACCCCCAAGAGAACACTGCACTGACCTGAGGCCGTGGAGAAGCTTCCAAAATGGAATGACAGAGCTGGGATTGTGGGTGTGGAGTTTGAATAGAAGTGTGTGATACCACAGGGTGGGAAACTTAGAGTGGAAGCTCTTAGAATACAGTAATATAGATAAAGCAAGATGGAGGTTTTAGGGTGGAGGCTGCTCCTTTTTCTGCACCTTCTTCTCCTCCTCCTTCTTCTTCTTCTTCTCCTTCACCTTTTTCACCTTCTTCAACTTCACCTTCTTCCTCTTCTTCTCCTTCTTTTTCTTCTCCTTCTTCTTTTTCTTCTTCTCCTTTTTCTTCTTTTCCTTCTCCTTTTTCTTCTCCTTCTTCTTTTCCTTCTCCTTCTTCTTCTTCTTCTCCTTCTCCTTTTTCTTCTTTTCCTTCTCCTTTTTCTTCTTCTTCTTCTTTTCCTTCTCCTTCTTCTTCTTCTCCTTCTCCTTTTTCTTCTTCTTCTTCTTCTCCTTCTCCTTTTTCTTCTCCTTTTTCTTCTTCTTCTTCTTCTCCTTTTTCTTCTCCTTTTTCTTCTTCTTCTTCTTCTTCTTCTCCTTCTCCTTTTTCTTCTCCTTTTTCTTCTTCTTCTTCTTCTCCTTTTTCTTCTCCTTTTTCTTCTTCTTCTTCTTCTTCTTCTCCTTCTCCTTTTTCTTCTCCTTTTTCTTCTTCTTCTCCTTTTTCTTCTCCCTCTTCTTCTTCTTCTCCTTCTCCTTTTTCTTCTTTTCCTTCTCCTTTTTCTTCTCCTTTTTCTTCTTCTTCTTCTTTTCCTTCTCCTTCTTCTTCTTCTCCTTCTTCTTTTTCTTCTCCTTTTTCTTCTTCTTCTTCTTTTCCTTCTCCTTCTTCTTCTTCTTCTCCTTCTTCTTTTTCTTCTCCTTTTTCTTCTTCTTTTCCTTCTCCTTCTTCTTCTTCTTCTCCTTCTTCTTTTTCTTCTCCTTTTTCTTCTTCTTTTCCTTCTCCTTCTTCTTCTTCTCCTTCTTCTTTTTCTTCTCCTTTTTCTTCTTCTTTTCCTTCTCCTTCTTCTTTTTCTTCTCCTTTTTCTTCTTCTTCTTCTTTTCCTTCTCCTTCTTCTTCTCCTTCTCCTTTTTCTTCTTCTTCTTCTCCTTCTTCTCCTTTTTCTCCTTCTTCTTCTCCTTCTTCTCCTTCTTCTTCTCCTTCTTCTCCATGGCTTTGGGTGGTATTGTGTAATTGGACAGAAAAGTCCACACTGCAGACTTTGAGGGAATAGTTATTGGGTTAAAAGTGAAAATAATTTAGGTGTAATTTCTTAATTGGACAGTTTAGCCTTAAAAGACCTTGTAACAAAAGATAGTTGGCCATTTTGTACCTTGCTAGTGAAATACTGCAGAACTCACTGCTGTGAGACTGTAACACAGATAAGAAATAATAAACATCTAAGCCTGAATGTGAAATATCCTCTCAAGTGCCTTCAATCCCAACCTTGACAGAGGCAGAAAAAAGAAGCACAAAACCAGCATGAGGGAATTCCTTAAAATGTCACTGAAGGCAATGAACCTTCAAGGCTCCTCCAGTTCTGCTCCAGGTCCCAGAAATGCTGTAAAGGATTCCCAACATGGATCCAGGGACCTCTGTGGGTCCATCCAGCCTGTTCCTCCAGGATTTGGGGAAAAGCCCTTCCAGTGAAGGATCTCAGATCTGTGAGTGTCTGGTTTCCACATTATTTGACCAGAAAATGATGATATTCAGAGTGGTTTCAGTCCCAGAGCGGTCACTTCGACATAGAGAATAATGAAATAAATCCCTTCTTGAGATTCTCATCTCTCCCAAACAGCCCTGAAAATTATCCTAAAGCTTCCCAAAAGCACCTTTCCATGTCTTTAGAGGATGCACAAGAAGGACTGAAATTTCTGGCCTGAGGTTTGAAGGTTTTAGGCAAAAAGTGCATTAATTTTCTTTTGAGAAGCTTCTTTTTATAGATAAAAAGCAATAAAACAGTGAGACAATGCTCTTCCAGAAGAAAGAGAGTGGTGATGTCAAGTGTTGATGCATTATGATGGTGCCTACACATAAATATATTTCCTCTAAGAGTCTTTACAGCCTTTATTTCACACTAATTACAACAATAAGGATTTTAATAATCTGCTGCTCTGATGGCAACCTTGAAATTGCCATTTACAACACTGACTTCAAAGAGTGATTGGAAAAAAGCTGCTCCCTGATATTTCCATGCAAGTTTTCAGCAAAAATATCTGACCAAAATATAAGTATTTCTTTAACTTTCCCTCTCACGATCTCTGCAAACATGACAATTATTACCAAACCTTCACAAGTTTACTACTAAATACCTAAAAGGAATTACAGGTGTGAATACAGCTCAAGGCTAAAAGGTTTTAGAGGCAAATTGTTCCTTGATTAAAACCTTGAAGTGCTCCTTTTTTTGGAGCCTTTATTCACACATGGATCAGCCCATCACAACACCCTGAAGATTTTCCCACATCTTTATATGTAAATTATAATTTTCTGGCCACTTACTGACAGTGGGATTTTGAGGATTAATTGTTCTTATGCTAATTTTAGAATTATTTTAAGCTCCTCTATCAGAAAAGCAGCTACAGTGAAACTGCACAGAGTTGCCTTCAATAGGGATTATTTGCAGGTAACAAATATCTAGAAAATCAATTCTTGATTTATTGTTTTTTTTTTTTTAAATACACATGGACAAAAACCTGGAGAAATTATTATACAAGAAAGCTTTTGGGAAAGAAAGATAATTTGATTGTATAATACTGAAAAAATATTTGATTTCCAGTCTGACTAATCGATGGATCAAAGAAAATTATTGAGATAAATCCATTTTTTTACCTGCTGTGGGAACCTTGATGGGAAATAGCTCCTGAAATCCCATTTTCCTCAGGCCATTCCAGGGGCAGGAGTGATGTTATTGCTGGAGGTGGGAGAACACAGAAGTCTCAGGGCTCTGGTTCAGCAGCACCTGCCCCAGAACACAAAAGGATCTCAGATTTGCATTTGTAAAGCAAAAATGATCCCAGGAGCTCCCAAACTGCAGATTGGAAGGGGAAGGCTGGGCTGGGCCTGACCTGGAACAAGAAAATAGAAGAGAATCACAGATTTCCAGAGTCATTCAGGCTGGAATTTCAGATTTCTGTGATTGGAATCACAGATTTCCAGAGTCATTTGGGTTGGAAGAGTCCTCCAAGGTCATCGAGTCCATTCTGTGCCCCATCCCCACCTTGTCCCCATCCCAGAGCACTGAGTGCCACATCCAGAAATTCCTTGGACACCTCCAGGGATGGGGACTCCAAACCTCCCCATATATTTATTTATTTATTTATTTATTTATTTATTTATTTATATTATTTATATTATTTATAATATAATATATATTATATTATACATTATATTAATATAATATTATATATTATATATTCTATTAATATATTATTCTAATATGATATATATTATATATTATATTAGAATATGTATCTATATTAGAATATTGGTTTTTCACAAATATTAAAATACATGCTATAAGTATCATGTTAAAGTGACTTTGCTATAAAGATATAGTTTTAATTTCTGTTGTTGACTAAACTCAGACATAGTAGTAAAATAACTAATAAAAATAGACTTGTATTAAAATACCTGCTTAGTTAAGATAACATTCAATAAAGATATGATGAAGACCCCTACTACTGACATGCCAATTACCAACACTTACCTCAGTAGAAAATACAGACCAAAGCCCAAAAACTGGGGGTGATGATAAGAATAGACTAATGATTATGAGTCACGTTAACAGAGGATTAACCCTTAAAAACAATAACCCGGTGCATATTCATACATCTCATATATGATGCATCAATTCCATTCAAACACAGGATTCTGTCTGGGCAGTGTCAGCTTCTTCCTCTGAATCCTAACAGTGTCTTCAGGGCTGAGTGAGGCAGGGAAGAAATTTGTTTCTTCTGATAAGAGAGCAATAAATTTAATATTTTTAACAATAAAATTAATAATCTTTATTATAAATAATAAATATATAAATTATTTTTATTTATACAATCTTTATTATAAATAATAAATTTAATAATCTTTTTCTTTGAAAGATTGAGGTGTCCTGTGGCTGCTATCTTGCTGTGAGTCCTTTCTTTAAAAAAAATCTTACATAGCATAGTTTCTATTTTAACATTTTGTTATAACCTAAAACTATATTTACTTAATTATATTTAATTAAGTATATATAGTTATTAAATATATTAATTATATTTAAGTATATAAGTTAGTTATATTTAAGTATATATAGTTATTAAATATATTAATTATATTTACTTAAGAGAATTAATACAGCATCACTTTCTAACACAACACATAAAATATTCATTTTAATATTTGTGAAAAGCCAATCATAAAATGTGCATTTTTCACAGGAAGTTTGGGAAGACAAAAGGCAAGAGAAGGAAAGAGCAGCCAGAGGGAAGAACAACCCCTGAGGCATGAGGTTCTACTGGATGCTCCTGCCCTGGGGTGTGGTGAGCAGCGCTGAGCGAAGGTCAGGGTTCAGGGATGTGTGTGGATCCTGCACACCCGCATTTCTGGCATTGCATTCCTCACAAAGGCTCTTCCCTCGGGGTAATTAAGGCCTCCTGATTGGGGCTTTGCTCTGGAAGGTTGCAGGGTGGTTTCTTCGGAGGGATTCCCTCCTTAAAGGAACTCCAGGGATCAGTTAGGATGTAGTTCTCTAAATTGTGAGTGTGCTATCAGGCCCAGGCAGAGGATTTGCAGGTGTTCTGTTTATGCTCAGGAAGGCCCTGCCTCAGCTTAAATTAAAGGTTAAGCAGATTCCCTCTCCTGCTCCAGCAGGGGATATTCCCCACAGGAAGGGGCAAATTTGTCTTCCCTCTTCCTCTCCATCAGCAGGAGTGTGACCGTGTTCACAGGGGTTCTTGACTTGGGGGAGAGATGAGGATCTGACTCCACGTTTCAGAAGGCTTGATTTATTATTTTATTATATATATTACACTAAAACTATACTAAAAGAATAGAAGAAAAGGTTTTCATCAGAAGGCTGGCTGAGAATAGAAAGGAAAGAATGAATAACAAAGGTTTGTGGCTCGGGCAGAGAATCTGAGCCAGCTGGGCTGTGATTGGCCATTAATTAGGAACAACCACATGAGCCCAATCCCAGATCCACCTGTTGCATTCCACAGCAGCAGATAACCATTGGTTACATGGTGTTCCTGAGGCCTCCCAGCTTCTCAGGAGGAAAAATCCTAAGGAAAGGATTTTCCATAAAAGATGTCTGTGACACAGGAGCAGCTCCAGATGTCACAGAGGGGCTCTGAGCAGGGGAGGGAACCGAGCTGTGTCAGTGTCATTGCCCCCATGGTTTGTGGTCTGGTTTTTAGGCTCCTGCATCTCCTTGCAGACATCCCTGAGCAGTCTGACCCCAGCAGCCCATTTGTGTCTCTCCTGCCCAGAAATTCTTGCTGAAATGATGCTGCAGGTGATGTAATGTTAATATAAATTATCTTCAACCCAAATTCTCTCCTTGGCTGAGCAGGAAAGAGCACAAACTGCAGAATTTTGGCCTCTGTGTGACATAAACCTGTGCTGAGCTGTTTGAGGAAGGACAAATTCAGTGATCCCAGCACAGCTTTGAGCCCCTGCCCACACCAGAACATTCGTGGTGTGAGAGGAGTCAGAGGCCAACTTTGTAAGGAATGAGAGGTAACAGCAAAAATCCTTGGAGAAGAAGCAACACCAGAGTTCATGAGGCTGTGAGTACAGGAGATTTTGTGTGTGTCTGCCAGGGGGGTGTGAGGAACCAGACCATTCTTCATGACCCAAAGTTTCACAACACTCTTTCTAAAATCTCTTTTGCCACCTTCAAGGGATTAATCACCACAAAGGCCTGGGAAAATTAAGTTCATGTTTTTGCAGATGTTGAGGAATAGAAAGGATGCCCTGAACCTGGCAGTGCCCAAGGCCAGGCTGGACAGGGCTTGGAGCAGCCTGGGACAGTGGAAGGTGTCCCTGCCATGGAGGGGGTGGAATGGGATGAGCTTCAAGGTCACTTCCAATCCAAACAGTTCTGTGACTTTATAAAGGGAAAAAGATCTTTTTTTCAGGTTAGTCCTGGCAGGAGGACACTGAGGGTAGGAATGTCCTGTGGAGCTTTGGCACCCCCAGCCTCACAGAGCTGCTTACTCACTCCTGCCCTGGCTGAAGAGATCTCAGGTGAGTTAATGACCTTCCTCTTCAACTGTCACCTGGGCTACTCCTTTCTTGACATCCCAAAATATCCTGAGCTGGAAGGGACCCTCAGGGATGATCAGTGCAGCCCCATCCCTGCACAGGCACCCCAAGAACCCCACCCTGAGCAGCCCTGGGAGCTCCTGGAGCTGTGGCAGCCTTGGCACCATTCCCTGGGGAGCCTGGGCAGTGCCCAGCAGCCTCGGGGGGCAGAACCTTGCCCTGAGCTCCATGCCAAGGCCTGGCCCAGCTCCAGCCCTTGCTGGGCTCCTGTCCCTGTCCCAGAGCAGAGCTCAGCCCCTGCCCCTGTGCCTGCCCTGGGCAGGAGCTGCAGCCCCCAGGAGCCTCCCCTCAGTCTCCTGGGCTCCAGCTGAACCAGCCAAGTGCCCTCAGCTGCTCCTCAGCCCTTCCCCAGCTCCGTGTCCCTCCTTTGGCCACTCTCCAACAGCTTTGGACCCTTCTGATCTCGTGGTGCCCAAAGTGCCCCCAGCACTGGAGGTGAGGCTGCCCCAGGGCAGAGCAGAGTGGGACAATCCCTCCCTGGGCCTGGTGCCCCCAGCACAGGGTGGCCCTTGGGGCTGCCAGGGCCCAGCAGTGACTCAGATCCAACTTGCCCCTGACCAGGACCCCCAGGGCCCTTGGGATGTGCTCAGCAACTGTTCCAGGCATCACAGCAGATCTGGCTCATCTCAGAGCACTGCAGAAAGGGCCCTGGGGGTCCTGGTCAGTGGCAAGTTGGATCTGCCTTAGAAGAGCTCAGCTTGGGCACCTTGGTCTGGTTCTCTGCATGTCTGCTGATTTCCAGGACATCTGGGTCCTCTTTGGCTTTGGGATTTGCTGCTGAATTCTTTTTTCCCTCAGACTCTTCCCCAGCCCCTCCTTTGGGCACTCTCCAACAACTTTGGATCCTTCTTACACTGTGGTGACCATTTTTAGTTAAATCTCTCAGTGCTGGGAAACCTCACCTAGGGAGGACTGGAGTCCTTCCCCTCTCCCTGACCCTGCTCCTTCAGCAGCAGCCAGAGCATCCTCTGGGGGTTCCTGCAGGAAGATATTTATGGGCATTAAGCTCTCCCAAGGATTTAACAAACCCCTGCCAGTTTAGAGCCTGGAAGGTCCAAGCACTTGGCTTAGATAGGTTGACATTAGCTGAGTGAGGTTTTGTCCCAGTGCTACAAAAAAGCTGAGTTCAACCAGCCCAGAGCAGGGAGGCTGTAAAGCACAAAAATGAGAGCATTCAATGAGCTGAAGTGAGATGAAAATGTCACTGACACCAAGGATTTCTTGGCATGCACCTCTATCTTCCACCTGTTTAATTAGGGCAGCACGGGCTGGTGCTCTTCAAAAGAGAGCTGTGACTACAGGAACCAGCTCTGGCACACCCGAGGTTCTCAACAACACAGCAAGGCTTGCTACTGGAAATATTTCATATTAAAGTGGCCTCTTTTAGGTTTTCTTCCAGCAGGAATCATCCAAGAGCAAGCCAGGCCTGATGTGAGCAGGTTGGAATCCTCCAGCCCTCCCCAGGGCAACTTGGACTGGCCAAGGGGAAGAGATTTTTATTCCCAAACACTCCCAGGTCCAGCCATTCCCAGAGCTCCTCTGATGGGGTCAAACCTTCCTTGGGGATAGCTGAATACATGGAATATTTGAGGTGAACATCTCCCACCTGACCTGAGGAGGGTTTGTACCTTCACTGAGGGCAAAGCCAAGGCAAAGTGGCGATTTTTGGCTTTGGGATTGGGAAATTCCCAAAGGGTTTGGGAGTTGCCAAATGGGATCAGCCAGGAACAACTGAATCCAGAATCCTTATGTGGCCAAGGAGAAGAGATTTTTCGTTCCCAGCCATTCCCAGAGCTCCTCTGATGCAGTCAAACCTTCCTTGGGCATTACTGAATATATGGAATATTTGAGGTGAACATCTCCCACCTGACCTGAGGTGGGTTTGTACCTTCACTGAGGGCAAAGCCAAGGCAAAGTGGTGATTTTTGGCTTTGGGATTGGGATTTGGGATTTGCCAAATCACAATCCCAAAGGATTTGGGAATTGCCAAATGGGATCAGCCAGAAACTATTCAATCCAGAATCCTTGTGGGGCCAAGGGGAAGAGATTTTCATTCCCAGAGCTCCTCTGATGGGGTCAATCCTTCCTTGGGCATTACTGAATACATGGAATATTTGAGGTGAACATCTCCCACCTGACCTGAGGGTTTGTATCTTCACTGAGAGCAAAGCCAAGGCAAAATAATGGTTTCTTGCTTTGGGATTGGGATTTGGGATTTGCCAAAACACAAACCCCAAAGGATTTGGGAATTGCCAAATGGGATCAGCCAGCTACAACTGAATCCAGAATCCTTGTGTAGCTGATCAGAATTTTCTACATGTTCCTCTTTAAAAATAAAAATGCTGCTTTACTGAAATCCAAGCTTTCATCAGGATTGTGTTGGGTTCTGCCCTTTATATTCTGAATGCAAAGTCAAACATGCAAATGAGGCTGAAATGTTCCATTTTCACATGACAAGAACTTTGCATTTCCACTTCTCCTTTCAAAATAATTTTTGCTATGAAAATTATTGCCTGATGTAATAAAGCACAATAAGGGCATCAAGGAGGGCTGTCAAAATGACAACAGAGTAACTTGGAAAAACTTTTTAAACACCACATTCTGTGCTGAATTTTTAAATATGGCATTTCACTCCACACTGGAATGAAAAAAGAGTTTGAAATTACAGAAGAAAAAAGAAAAAGAAAGAGACATTTCAACTCCCACACAGGTGTAGCCTTAATGCATCAAATATTGCAAACCCCAAACTTTGATGGGGTGGCAGCAGGTATTCAAAAACAATTTCTGAAAGCTCTAAAATATCACAGAGAAAATACCAGCTAGAGATTTTTAAAACCTTGAAAATTTTCTGCATTAAAAACCAGAGAATATTTGGATTTTTAAAGGATAATACTGTCTTTTTAAAGGACAAATGTCCTCAGCAATGTCCTCAGCTGAGATTACAGGATCTCCTTCCCCTGCTTGAAGCTTGGTTTCACTGAGAGTGAACTTTAGAGGTTTTTAAGCTCAGATAATATTTAAATTCATGACTTCATCTCTTAATCACTCCACAGCCTTGGGGAGGCAAAGGGAGTGGCTCCTGTGCAAGGCTGGTTTCCAGCAATACCCAGATGGAAACTTTTAATTTGCATTTTTCTGTTTCGTCTTAATTCCCTTCTATATGAACAACAGAAAATGGCTCCTTCCCTGAATGTATAAATACATGGAAATTGGATCA
Source organism: Agelaius phoeniceus (assembly GCF_051311805.1). Classification (NCBI taxonomy): domain Eukaryota; kingdom Metazoa; phylum Chordata; class Aves; order Passeriformes; family Icteridae; genus Agelaius; species Agelaius phoeniceus. The sequence continues at coordinate 4,149,480 of NC_135293.1, forward strand.
ACTTCAAATATTGTAATGTAAAAATGTCTGTAAATGTTTCTAAACATTGAAATGAAGTTTGTGTTACCAGACACTGAAAGATTTCCTTGGGGCTCAAAGCTGGGAGAGCTGGGGGTGCTCACCTGGACAAGAGGAGGCTCCATGGACACCTGAGAGCCCCTGGCAGGGCCTGAAGGGGCTCCAGGAGAGCTGCAGAGGCACTGGGGACAAGGCCTGCAGGGACAGGAGCCAGGCAATGGCTCCCAGTGGGAAAGTGACATTTAGATGGGAAAAAATTCCATTTAGCTGGGATATTGGGCAGGAATTGTTCCCTGGCAGAGCTGGGGGTGCTCACCTGGACAAGAAAAGGCCCTGGGGAGAGCTCAGAGCCCCCTGCAGATCCCAAGCCCTGTGACTTGAAGCCAAGGGGTTTGAGCAGTGCCCTTGATTTCAGTGAGAGCAGAAATGGGTTCAGATGTGTTCAGTCCTTGGGGAAGCAGGGCTGGAAGCAGGAATTGGGGACTGGAATAATCTGCTTTGCTTCTGTGCTGGGAGAGCTGGGGGTGCTCACCTGGACAAGAGAAGGCTCCAGGGACACCTGAGAGCCCCTGGCAGGGCCTGAAGGGGCTCCAGGAGAGCTGCAGAGGGACTGGGGACAAGGCCTGCAGGGACAGGAGCCAGGCAATGGCTCCCACTGCCAGAGGGCAGGGCTGGATGGGATCTTGGCAATCAGGAATTGTTCCCTGGCAGGGTGGGCAGGCCCTGGCCCAGGGTGCCCAGAGCAGCTGGGGCTGCCCCTGCATCCCTGGCAGTGCCCAAGGCCAGGCTGGACAGGGCTGGGAGCAGCCTGGGACAGTGGGAGGTGTCCCTGCCATGGCAGGGGTGGCACTGGGTGGGCTTTGAGGTCCCTTCCAACCCAAACCAATCTGGGATTCTGTAAAAGCTGGATGAGACTCAAGGTTTTGTCACGGACAAGTTTTATGAAAAATCCTTTCGTTAGGATCTTTTCTCCTGAGAAGCTGGGAAGTTTCATCTTCTCCATCTTTTGCTGCTTTGGAATGTGATTTGGAGAATTGTTTACCCAGCATGTGAAATTATTATTACTTGATGTTCAATGACAGCAACCTGTGTCGAGGCTGTGAGCAGTCACAAGGTTTCCTTTCCTTTCCTTTCCTTTCCTTTCCTTTCCTTTCCTTTCCTTTCCTTTCCTTTCCTTTCCTTTCCTTTCCTTTCCTTTCCTTTCCTTTCCTTTCCTTTCCTTTCCTTTCCTTTCCTTTCCTTTCCTTTCCTTTCCTTTCCTTTCCTTTCCTTTCCTTTCCTTTCCTTTCCTTTCCTTTCCTTTCCTTTCCTTTCCTTTCCTTTCCTTTCCTTTCCTTTCCTTTCCTTCCCTTCCCTTCCCTTCCCTTCCCTTCCCTTCCCTTCCCTTCCCTTCCCTTCCCTTCCCTTCCCTTCCCTTCCCTTCCCTTCCCACTGATGAAATCCTTTCTTCTATTCTTTAGTGTAGTTTTAATATATCATTTTCTTTTAATATAATATATATCATAAAATAATAAATCAGCCTTCTGAAACATGGAGTCAAGATTCTCATCTCTTATCTCGTCCTGGGACCCCTGTGAACACCCCCACAAGGTTTCTCCTCCACAGCCACATTGCAGATCTACAGACAGGAAGAACCCCCTGTGCCCTCAGGACATCCCAAAGTCAGCTTTTCCAAGACGACCTTCCTTGTTTTAAACAGAAATTGCATTGCTGAGGGAGATTTTCAGTGGCTTGAAAACCAGTGGGATTCCTGCAAACCAAAAGAAAACCCCAAACAAAGTGAAAACAACAACAGCAAAACCAAAATGAGACAAAAATTCCCTCAGCAGAAGGGCTTGGGAATGCTCTCTGGGAAGGAGAGTGGCTTTTGGAGCCTGCAGATTGGCAGGGAGGAAAATTGAGTTTGAAATGTGTTGTCAGGGCAGCTCTGTGATCCTGGGGGTGTGGATTTCTCTGTGAGAAATAAAAACCTCTCCTGGTAATTCCTGAGGATTGTGCAGGAACAACAGGGGAAAATCTGCAAACCAGAGGATTCTTTGGAGAGTTGATTGGGACAAATTGTGACACTGAGACTTTTTTTGTGTAATCCCCACTGTTTTCATCCCTTCAGAGCTCTGCAGCAACCTCAGAACATTTTCTTGCTCTTTCTGCTCCGTCTGAGCTGCCTGGTTTTGGGAACATCCAAATTCCAGAGCTCTCCCAGGATCCAGCTCCAGGCCTGTGGCTCTGGAAGGGAACTTCAGCCACCTCCAGGTGGAAATCCTGAACATTTCCAGGTAGGACTTGAGGCCACCTGGCCTCACTCATGTCCCCGTGGGTGCCACAGGTTTGTCATGGTCACCTTGTACCACAGGTATTTACTGGACCATCCTTTAAATGAAGGTACATTTGGGATAGATCTCACTAATTTGCCCTAAATCTGTCCTTAAATGCAATCCTAAAACTCAACACTTCGACTTAGGGGTGAATTTCACATGCAGAGGTGTCCCTAAAAAACTTTCAGAGCCCCTCCAGGGGCTTTTAAAGGTTCCCACCCAGGTCTGGCTCTTCCCTCAGGCCCAGGAGTATCTGCAGGTGGAATGTCATGGATTATTCTTCCAGGCTGGAAGAGGAGTAGCTGGAGGTTTGGGAATTACCCGAAATAAGGCTGTGAATGTCAACTGAATTTTCCTCTCTTAATTGTTCTGTGTGGAGCTGAACTGGCAGGGGGATGGCAGCAGCCCTGAGAGGATTTTTTTGGTGTTCCAGAGTTTTTCTGGAAGTTTCCTGGAGGAAATGTCCTGCTCCCAGTTTCAGTTATGCATTAGGAGTGTGAGCTCTGGCTCAAGGAATAATCCAGGACTGCAAATTCCACAGGAACTTGTGCAAGGGTCCATGGGAGGAGGAGGAAACTCTTCCTGCAATCCAGCAAAGCTCCTGAGCACGAATTACTGAGCTGAACTAATGAGTTTGCTGATCCAAAGTGCCTCATCTGAGTTTTAATGGTGCTCGACATAAAAGGCTTATTTGAATTTATGGCAGTGTCTCCTCATTCTTGTGGCAGAGTAGTTTGGAAGATCATTTTTAAATCATCTCATCCCATTCATTAATGAAGGAAATTTAGTTTTTACCATGAGTAATGTCTTATCTGAAGTTGCAACAGTATAAGATGGCTCTTTTCATATGGAAATCCTCCAAGTCTTTAGCATTTCTTCTTGCACTCTTTGAGCTTGATTTACATTTTCCCAACAGAACTGACTGAAAACCCTGTTTGAGATGAGGAGGGCTCACCACTAATGGAATATATGGCTCTATAATATTTTCATCATTACATAAAGCCCACATTTAAATATCCTGCTCTTCTGGCCAGAACGCTTTGCTGAGCAGATGCTTCTTAATGAGCTCTTCCCAGTGACACTGAGGCCTTGGAGTTGATTTACAATGCATGAAACCCAGGAACACTTCAAGCTCTTCCTTCCCACAAGCATCACGTTGCACTGACTTTCATCTGCCATCCTATTGCCCAGCTGAGCCTTTCTTCTGTCCTTTCAAAGTTCCTCCAAATCCTCTCATATCAGGGACTATTCAAAACTCTCTCACATCAGAATAATTTTCTCTAAGCCATAATTTTCTGCCATCCCCTATTCACTCCTCACTAAATCTGTGCAGGAATTCTGCCTCTTGCAAGAATTGCTGGGCTCTGGAGCTGCTCATCTCTTTCCATGCTGAAAGTTTGCCTCTAAATTCTACATTTTGGGGGTTTATCTCTTGAAACCTGCTTGGGAAAGCTGGGGGTGCTCAGCTGGAGGAGAAAAGGCTCTGGGAAGAGCTCAGAGACCCTGGCAGGGCCTGAAGGGGCTCCAGGAGAGCTGCAGAGGGACTGGGGACAAGGCCTGCAGGGACAGGAGCCAGGCAATGGCTCCCAGTGCCAGAGGGCAGGGCTGGATGGGAGATTGGGAATGAGGAATTGTTCCCTGTGAGGGAAAATGAATTGGAATGGATGGAGAAGCTTGAAATGAGCAGGAACAGCAGGAAAATGGATCACAGAGACATCAGCACCATGAAATGAAAATGGATTGGAATGGATTTGCCCCTGGATCCCTGGCAGTGCCCAAGGCCAGGGTGGACAGGGCTTGGAGCAGCCTGGGACAATGGAAGGTGTCCCTGCAATGAGGGGAATGTTGGAATGAGATGATCCTTCAGGTCCCTTCCACCCCAAACCATTCCATGACCCTACAATGATCCCATGACTCATTTCCAACCAGCAAGAGAAGTTTTCACTGTGGAGATCTTCAATCAACAACTGGGACAGCACCACACTGCTCTCATCTGAGCAGCTTTGAGCCTCCATCTCCCCACCAGTGGTGCCTGGGCTAAAACAAGGATCTAAAAATGCCCATGAGATGTGGCAGCAGCTCTCTGGCCATAGAGAGGAACACACCGCTGTCACAGACATCTTTGATGGAAAATCCTTTCCTTAGGATTTTTCCTCCTGAGAAGCTGAGAGGCCTCAGGAACAAAATGTAACCAATGGTTATCTGCTGCTGTGGAATGCAACAGGTGCATCTGGGATTGGGCTCATGTGGTTGTTCCTAATTAATGGCCAATCACAGTCACCTGGCTCAGACTCTCTGGCCAAGCCACAAACCTTTGCTATGATTTTCTATTCTTATCTAGCCTTCAGATGAAATCCTTTCTTCTATTCTTTTAGTGTAGTTTTAATATAATATATATCATAAAATAATAAATCAAGCCTTCTGAATCATGGAGTCAGATCCTCATCTCTTCCCTCAATCTAAGACCCCTGTGAACACGGTCACACACCACTCAGAAACACACTGAGAAAGTCTGTGAGAAGAACAGAGAAAAAAATGAGAAACAATTCTCATCTTCACTTGCTGCACCTGGTTTTGTGAGCATGTAGAATGTTTTATGGAGATTTGTTTACCAAGGGGTGGTTTCTTAATTAGCCAGTGGTGATGGTGTTTAGACTGAAGGACCAATTAGGTCTACCTGTATCACAACTGTCTATAAAAACAGTAAGTTTCTTCATAAAGATTATGATGAATCAACCTTCTGTGAATCGTAGAGTCAAGGCTAATTATTGGGGGGACACCTCAATGTGACAATGAGGAGCTGTGGATGGAGCAGATTCCCATCGTGTGTGGAGCACTCGTGGTTGCCATGGCCTGTGTTCTTCAGGATTCCTTCAGCACTTGTCATTTATTTGCTCTGCTGGAGTGGGAGGCTTTGGGAAATCTCTGAGATGAAGAGAGCAAACAGGAGCACAAACAGTGGCTGCTCTGGGATGCTCCCTCCTCCCTGGATCCTCATTCCCAGGGCCATGCAGAGAACAATGAGTGCTTCTCAGAGCTCTGTTTGGTCAGGGCTGAGCTCTCTGTATCTTTGGGGTGGTTTCAGCTTGAAAGGCTGGGCCGTGCACCCTTCAGCCTCTGGTTTCACTGGTCTGGTTCTCAGGAGGGTGCACTGACTGCAGGGCAGCTTTGGAGGGAAAAGAGGCAACACCTTGCTCAGGGAAGAGGTTTCTGGGGAGATCAAGGACCTGGTGGGAGCTGGGTGCCAGAACAGCACCTCAAAGTGTGGGATTGATGGAGACCAGGCAAAGCTGGAGTCAGGAATGACACACAGCAGGGCTGGGACAGAGGGGTTTGCTCAAGGCCACATCTCAGGCCCTCCCAGAAGAGGAGGTGTGGTGGTGGTGTTTGCAGGGGTCCCAGGACGAGGGAAGAGATGAGAATCTTGACTCCATGTTTCAGAAGGCTTGATTTATTATTTTATGATATATATGATATTAAAAGAAAATTATATACTAAGACTATACTAAAAGAAAAGAGAAAGGAGACATCAGAAGGCTAGCAAAGGAAAGGAATGGAATGATAATAAAATTTTGAGACTGACCAGAGAGTCTGAGACAGCTGGACTGTGATTGGCCATTAATTAAAAACAACCACATGGGACCAATCACAGACCCACCTGTTGCATTCCACAGCAGCAGATAATCATTGTTTACATTTCATTTCTGAGGCCTCTCAGCTTCTTGGGAGAAAAATCCTGGCAAAAGGATTTTTCATAAAATGTGTCAGAGGAGGACTGAGAAGAAGATGTGCACATCCTGAGACCCCAATGACTCCATTGCCCCCACTGGTACTGACCCAAGGGAGGTTTGGCATGGAGCTCAGGGCAAGGTTCTGCCCCCCGAGGCTGCTGGGCACTGCCCAGGCTCCCCAGGGAATGGTGCCAAGGCTGCCACAGCTCCAGGAGCTCCCAGGGCTGCTCAGGGTGGGGTTCTTGGGGTGGCTGTGCAGGGATGGGGCTGCACTGATCATCCCTGAGGGTCCCTCCCAGCTCAGGATATTCCATGATCCCATAATTGTCACATATGACATCCATCACCCACATTCATCTCTTGCCTCTCCTTTTGCAGGTTTCCTGGCCCATAGTAGGTGCCAGTTGAAGTCCTTCAGAATATTTTCTATTTCAATATTTTCCTATTTTTTTTTTTCCTTTCTATCCCTTTTCCCCCTCTTTTCTGTCCAAGCCAAGAAGAACCACAGGAAACTTCTTCAAAACATGGATGGTTTCAGCAGCTCCCTTTGGCCAGAAGATGTTGTAAAACTGCTGCAGGTTTTTGTCTCCTCTTCAATAAATGATCAGAATCCCTTCATCCTGTGTCCACTCATCACCAACTGAGCATCTTCCACCCAAATTTTAACTTCCCAACTGGCCTCCCATTCAATATCTCACTGAAAGTCCAGGATGAGTCACATTTACTGCTTTATTTATGGTGCAATCAAAGGAGAGGGAGCAGTGACTGCTTGGCCAGTGCATTAGAAAATCCCTCTTTCCTTTAGGCCAGGATTAGACACATTGGGATTGCCAGAAAAGCAAATGGTGGCAAACTCTGTCATCTCACATTTGGATTTGTGGGGATCATGGGAAGGGACAGCAGAATTGCCCTGAGGATGGAGAAGCTTGAAAAGAGCAGGAACAGCAGGAAAAGGGACCACAGAGGCATCAGCACCATGAAATGAAGTGGAGAAAGGGGATTTTGCCAAAAGGCAGCTCCATGGGAGGCAGGCAGAGCTTCCATGCCCAAATCCTTGTTGGGAGAATCCTGAGCTGCAGGAGCTCCAGCCCACACCACATCTGTTCCTGGATGGTGGCCTGGATGCCTTTGTTCCTTCTGGTTAATATTCTTTAATATCCTAAAAATATTTTCACTGCAGGAGTGGCCAGGCAGCGGGAGAAGCTGCCCAGCGAAGTGGTGGAATCCCCATCCCTGGAAATAAGGCTTGGATTTGGTTGCAGGTTGGACTTGATGATTTTCAAGGTCATTTCCAACCTTAACCATCCTGTGTCTCTCTGATATCAAACTCAGGGAATTTCCTTATCCAAAAAGGCTGATTGAAAAGCAGCAATAAGGTCTGGATAAATCTCCCAAGCTGAGCTGTTGGTACAGGAGGGCTGGCACAGCACAAAGCTCCCAACTGAGGTGACACGAAAGATTTCAGCTTGCCCGAGTCTGAATAATTGAGCTGACATGATCAGATCATCTTTTGATGGTCTAATTGAATTATGTGCATTTCTGAAAGCTTTTCTCAGTGGAGCTAATGAGTTTTGTGTCTGTACTGAGCCAGGCAGACCCAGCCAGTGTTCCAACCTTCCTGTCTAAACAGGACAAGGAATTCTTACACCAATTATCAAAGGTTCAATTCAATTCCTCCCCTCTGCTGACTGCTCAGAGCCTTGTCCCAGTAGGATTCCCTGTGACTTCCTTGGGATGTGGGATATTATTTACCAGGGTGTTTCCTGGGCAGTCTGAATGGCTGAAGAGAGATGACTTTGCTTTTATGGGATCCAAGCTGGTTTCCATCCCAAAGGATCAGTTCCTAAGCTCATGTAACTAAAAGAAGGTTACATATCTCATTGAGATTACTTATTAATTGATAAATAATAATTGATAAATAATCTCAATGAGAGATTGAGATAATTTATCAATGAGATAAATAACGAAGATTTTTACAAGGAGAGTGGTGAGGCCCTGGCACAGCTGTGGCTGCCCCTGGATCCCTGGAAGTGTCCAAGGCCAGGCTGGATGGGGCTTGGAGGTGGAAGGGGTCCCTGGCCATAGCAGGGGGTGGGTCTTTAAAAATCTTTTAAATATTCCCTCCCACCCAAACCATTCCATAACTCTGTGGGCATTGTGAGCTGAACATCCACCCTACAGGTGGATTCCTTTCACTCACATTTGTATTCTTGGAGAACACAAAAGACAGGCTAGATATAAAAATCAGCTTATTCCATCAGGGAAAGTGTCTACAGAGAGGGTGAGGTGCCAGTTCCAGCACCTCCACCTGAACTTCAGCCCCAGGAGGAACTGAGAGTGTTGAAACCTTTGTGGTGGAGAGACGTTTGCTCAGCCCGGAGTGCCAGCTCGGAAATCCACCCTGTGTTTGCCTTTGGATGAGCTTTGTGCCATCAATCACCCTGAAAACAGGGATTTACAGCCATGGGAACCCCGGGGCTGTGAGAGGAGGCTCAGAGGTTCCTCCTCCACCTCCCATCCTGATGGACACTGTCCCTTTGGCCACCCAAATCTCTGCTGGCAGAAACTGGAAGTCATGTGAAGCTTCAGCTGTGAGGAGAGGGTAGGTGCAGGTTCCTCCAGGGTTACTACAGAGTTACTACTGCCACACACAGCCCTCTGTCTGGCTTGCTGTCATTGCCACTGCACTTTGTCAGCTGCAAACTGAGCCCAGCCACAGCCTGGCCAGGATGGAAACACTGCTGGAATCAAAGCCAACATTCAGGGAATTTCAGGAGGATCCCAGATTGGTTTGGGTGGGAAGGGACCTCAAAGCTCATCCAGAGCCACTCCTGCCATGGCAGGGACACCTCCCACTGTCCCAGGCTGCTCCCAGCCCTGTCCAGCCTGGCCTTGGGCACTGCCAGGGATGCAGGGGCAGCCCCAGCTGCTCTGGGCACCCTGTGCCAGGGCCTGCCCACCCTGCCAGGGAACAATTCCTGATTGCCAAGATCCCATCCAGCCCTGCCCTCTGGCACTGGGAGCCATTGCCTGGCTCCTGTCCCTGCAGGCCTTGTCCCCAGTCCCTCTGCAGCTCTCCTGGAGCCCCTTCAGGCCCTGCCAGGGGCTCTCAGGTGTCCCTGGAGCCTTCTCTTGTCCAGGTGAGCTCCCCCAGCTGTGCCATGCTGGCTCCAGAGCAGAGGGGCTCCAGCCCTTGCAGCATCTCCGTGCCTCCTCTGGCCTGGCTCCAGCAGCTCCACGTCCTCCTGCTGCTGGTGCCCAGGGCTGGGGCAGCAATGGGGGGTCCCAAGGCACAGAGGGACAGAATCCCTCCCTGGACACTTCAGCCCCAGCACCTGGGAGGTTTCTGGGCTGCCAATCCACAGCCAAGACCCCTGGAGATTCTTGTCCACCCTCACCCCCAGGTCCTGCTCCCCAGGGCTGTGATTTCCCTGCTGCCAGACCCTTCCCCTCCTTGTCCTTGGTGTTGTAGCATCCCACTATCAGTTTCTCTGGGTCTGGATTGAAGGCACTTGAGATGGTAGTTTCATGGTGGGACTCAGGTGTTTATTATTTCTTTATTATTTCTTTATTATTTCTTTATTATTTCTTATCACTGAAACAGTCTCACTACTGTGAGTTCGGCAGCTTTTCATTAGCAGGCACAAAATGGCCACAATCTCTTGTTACAAGGTCTTTTAAGACTAAACTATCCAGTTAAGAACTGACACCTGGATTATTTCCCCTTTTAACCCAATAACTGATCCCACAGAGCCCACAATGTGGAATTTCTGCCCAATTACAAAATGCCACTCAAACCCCAGGAGGAAGAAGGAAGAAGAAGCATGAAGAAGAAACCCAGCACAACACCCTGTGCCCTCCATCTTGCTTCCATCCACAACACACTAAAAAATCCCAAAACCTCAATTTCTCACCAAGTGATACACCCACACTACTCTCTATAATCTATTTCACACTTTTGTGGATTCCAGTCTATCTTGAAGTCTGGGAAACTTTCTCCATGAATGAGAGTCAAAGTCAGTGCTCCCTGTGGGAATCCATAAATCAGAGGGTTTTGGGAAAGCTGCAAAAGGCAGACCTCAGAGACAGCAGAACTGTGATTAGAGCTAAGCAGCAGCCATGAGATTGATCAGCAGAAAAATTATGTAAAATGTAGAAAAGCAAAGACAAATAGAACAATGGTCTGTGTATTAACACTTGTCTAGAATAACTCTCTAAGCTACAGAAAGTTTATCTAGTGAGATATTAGGAAGTTCTAAGCTTAATAATGGAGCTCTGTGCATTGTGTTTCAAGGCTCACAAGCAGGTATTGTATTTGAAATAAGCAAGCATTGTTTTAACCCAAGGTACATGTGCTTATAGTGGTTGGATAGAACTACTGTCAGTGTGCTTTTGCTTTGTGTGATTGGTCAAAAAACTTATAAAGTGAGCTGTAACATTGAGTTCTTCATCTGCTGCTGGGGATGTGAGCTGCTGGCATCTTCCCATTGTCATAACCATGGAATGAGGCTGATGCTGGAAAGTAAAACAGCTCCAGGCACGTTCCCAGCAGTCCTGTCCTGTCATGATTTGTACAGAGCCCCTGGCTGGTGATGCTCCCCTGGGGTCAGGGCACCCCAGAGCAGACAAAGGAATATTCCCTGTGCCCTGGGTTTCCACATCCCACAGTGATCTGGAACCAGCACGAGGATCAGGCCTGCAAAGTTCATGGAAACATCTGACACATCCTTAAAAACACGGGGAATTATCCCCTCCTGCCTCTCCAGAGAGCTCTGCTGCCTTGGAAGAGAGAGATCCAGCTGGAATTTTAAAAACCTCTTATTTACAGTATCAATGTAATCAAGACAGGATCCATTACCTGACATGCTCCTCCATTGCAGAACCAAGAAGTTTTCCTTGCTTTTTTTTGTCTTTCTAGGAACAAAGTCAGTCTTTGGAACGCTCAATTTCAGCGTGAAAAGTCCAGATGGATTTTGACAAGAGCCGTGAAGGCTGTTGCAGTTTGTCATGGTTGTGATCTCGAGACAAGAGTTTGACAATGGATCAGTGGGGAGTTTAACAGCATAACAAATGACAAAACCCATCCCCAGAAAATGACACCCTGAGGTAAAGGGAGGCTTTTCTTTTAGGGAATAAAACCCAAAAAAAACAAAACCAAAAACCTGGACAGGAAAGGTGAACCTTATCATCTTGTGCAGAAGAAATCACAACATTTGCATGAAATTCCTGTTGAAATTCTCCTGAGGTATCACACTCCTGTCATTCCCAGGCACTCCACAGGGATTAGCAACTTCAGGGGAAGGAGCCAGTGTGATTCTTGAGCTTTGAGCATCAACAGCCTGAATGAATAAATAAAAGCAGATAAAGTTATGTTCTCTGAACAGGGCATGCATTTACAGCCCCTTGTTTCCACATGGGCAAAGGCCACTGGATCTTTACAAACCAAGCCAGGTTTTCTCAAACTGGTTCGGGGGCTCAGGGAGTGAAAGATCACCTGGGTGTTCCCAAAGGGACAGTCCTGGAGTGCCCTCCCAGCACAGGGAAGCCCCAACCCCTCTGTTCCCATCCCCAGCAGGAAGGGCTGTAGCTCTAACACAATTGATCTCCTGGTTTGATCTCCTGGCAGTGTTTGGTCAGGAGTGGGGGGCTCAGTGTGGCCACATGGGCTCAGCCCATTGATGAGCAGGAGCTCTCCTGACCCTTTCACCCAAAAATCAATGTTCCCATCCCTTCTGATCTTTCAGGATCCCTCCAGACTGGCTTTTACTCTTTGCTTCAGAGACCAAACCTTCCAAAGCCTTTCCCATCTCAAGCCTGTTCTTCTGAACACCCCGACACCGAAGTTCCAGCTCTTTTTGTAACTCCAGCTCTCCCTACACAGCTCCCTCCTCTCCCACTCCTCGTGGCTTCCCCAGGGACACTGCAGCTCTTTCCTGCTCCTCAGCACTGCCTTTCATCTCCTCCTTTTCCCCCTGGACCTCAGCAGCAACACTGCAGCAAGCAGCCAGTGCCCCCCAGGCCACATCCAGGAGTAGGAATCATCTCTCCATGTGAAAAATGCGTCTTTTATGATTGGCTTTTTGCAAATATTAAAATGAATATTATATGTGTTGTGTTAGAAAGTAACCCTATGTTAATTCTCTTAAGTAGAGTGTTAAATATAGTTTTAGATTATAAAAAATTTTAAAATAAAGACGATGCTATGTAGGATACTTTTTTTAAAGAAAGGACTTGCAGTGAGATAGCAGCAACAGGACACCTGAATCTTTCAGAGAAAGAGAATTTATTGCCCCATTATCAGGAGAAATGAACTTTTTCCTGCCTCAAAGGCCCTGTTAGGATTTGGAGGAAGTTGGGGATGACCAGACAGAATCCTGTGTTTGAATGGAATTTATGCATCATGGATGAGGTGTATGAATATGCAACAGGCTTTGTTTTTAAGGGTTAATCCTCTGTTAACATGGGTCCTTTTTCGGGCTTGTGCTGCCCAGAAAAAGGTACCTGGACATCCATAACTCTTTGTATTTATTGTCTCATATTGTCCTAATTCAATTTGTCCAAATTATTATTGCTCTAATTGTATTACTATTTTTATCACCATTTTATTACTATTAAACTTTTAAAATTTTAAAAACAAGTGATTGGCATTTTTCAGACTCCAAAACTCGTGTCCTTGGAAAAAACCAGCTGAGTGGAGGTGTTGGCACGGAGGGGACCAACCAGCCCCTTTCCATTTGCTGATTCAGCCCTTGCCTGGCCCTCCCCGGGGTGGGGACACAGCGTGACAAAGGTGACAATGCAGGCAGGTCCTGCCTCAGTCAGCACTTTCAGAGAAGAGGTCACCTCTGCTCCAGCTCTGGCAGTCAGATGGTGTTTGTTCCACGTCCTTGGAGAGCCTGGGAGAGCTGGACATTGGGAGCCAGGAGACAAAGGGGATTGTTGTGTTGTGATTTCAGAGTGTACCTCAGAACCTCGGGTCCCTCCCCTGATAATTCCCTGCCAGGTGTGTCAGTCACCTCTCCCTTCCCCTCCCAGCACTGTCTGTCAGTCCTGGCATTCCAGAAGGGATTGGGCAGATTCAAAGGATGCCCTCTACCCCTGGGGGGCACTGGGCCATCCAGGTGTCCTTTGTCCCTTTGTCCCTCCCCTCCTGTCCCTGCTTGGTGCCTCCCTGCCCCTTCCCTGCCCCTCTCCCCGGGGTTAAAGGAGCAGCAGCCACGGGCTCAGGGAGTTCTGTTGGAGCTGGTGCTGCATTCAGAGGCCAGAATAAAGCTCTGGATCCAAACCCTCCATCAGAACTGACTCCTTTCCTTCACCATCACCTTAAAGCTTCTCCAGCAGAGGGAAACCCCAGGAGCAGCCCCTGTTATGGGGGGAAGCTCCATCCCAGCACCACCAGAGCTCCTGCAGGCCTGGACTTGTCTGCAATGCCCAACTGCAGCACCCAGGCAGCCCAAAGTGTCTGTGGGGTGAAACACCACACACCCAGGCAGCCAAAAGTGTCTGTGGGGTGAAACACCACACACCCAGGCAGCCAAAAGTGTCTGTGGGTGAAACACCACACACCCAGGCAGCCAAAAGTGTCTCTGAGGTGAAACAGCACAGTTGCTGCTATTTGGTTCAGCAGCAAGGGCCAGACAAGCTCAGGCATGTCCTGTCTGGCTCTATTGGTATTATTACAATCCAATCACAAGCATTTCTAAGCTGGCCTGGCCCACCCTGGTTAAACCAAACCAAGGGCTCAGCCCCACATCGCTGCTGGAGGGTGCCACAGTTTATTTTAGCACTTGGAGCATTGTCAGCCCAGTGGATTCCCACACAAGTCCCAGACACAGCCTCCAGGCATGCCCTGAGCAAGGGATCCAAGCCCTGAGCTGTTCCTGTTCCCTCACCCACATTTGGGAGTTTTGTGATATTTTTGGGGACCCTCATGGAAGGGAGGAATGATGAATCTGACTCCATGGTCTTAGCAGGCTAATTTATTATTTTATGATCTATAATAAAGAATGCTATACTAAACTATACTAAAGGATAGAGAAAGGATACAGACAGAAGGCTAAAAGATAATAATGAGAAACTCATGACTCTTTCCAGAGCCTCAATAGAGCTGGACCATGATTGGTCATTAAGTAAAAACAATTCACATGAAACCAATGAAACAATCACCTGTTGGTAAACAATGTTCAAACACATTCCAAAGCAGCAAAACACAGGAGAAGCAAATCAGGTAATTATTGTTTTCATTTTTCTCTGAGGCTTCTCAGGAGACGATCCTGGGCAAAGAGATTTTTCAGAAAATATCACAGTGACAGGACTTGCTGCTCTTTGCAGCCTCAGATTTTGGGACTTGATCCAGGCAATAGCTCCAGCACTGGGCAACCTCAGGTCTCTCCAGAGCTCTGGGTCACATTCAGACACTTCCTGATCCCAGCCCCCAAAAATCCCTATTTCCTGAGAGGAAGGCTCCCAGGCTCCATGTAGAGGGAGAAGTTCTGTGCACAGCTCCCAGGTAAAGCAGACAAAATACAAACTGAAAACCTCACAGTGCTCACTACAAAACACAGCCTCTGTGTGGAATTCCTTGTTTATTCCAGTGTTCTTGGGGATGCCAGAAGAGAGGGAGATTCCCTGGGGGCACCAGGGAGCAGCCTGGGTGTCCAAGCTCAGGGGATGCCCCATGGAAAGCCCCAGGGTTGCCCAGCCTCACTCTGCACCTTCAGTTCTGCCCTCCCATCACATTCCAGCATTCCCAGAGCCATTCCCCTTCCCAGCAGGGATCAGAGGGAAAGGCGCCCCTGGAAAGCCCCACAGCCCATAATGCCAGCTCCAGGTACTGACAGCCAGGAGAGCCCAGTTCATGTGAAAAAATAGGGTGATTTTATTATGAGCTTCAGAAAAAAGGACACAAACAACATGAACACAGCATTTAACTGGACATCTTCCTCAGGGACACAGCTGTCCCAGGGAATCAGGCACTCTGCAGCCCCAGAAGGTCCAGGTGCACAAGTCAGGCTTCCTGGTTTTCCTGGAAAACAGGAGATTTCCTGCATAGCACAGCCTGCCCTCACTGACACTGGGGACAAAGCAACCCCCAGCCTCCACTTGCCAGGGCAGCAGCAGCTCCCTGGGAATGAGGAGAGCACCCAGCAGTGCTTTGGGACCAGAGCGGGGAGAGGGAAGCTGTTTGTGGTGAAGAATTCCCACAAATCCTCCCATTTTCTGCTGCAAAACACCCAGGGCAGGGAGTCACAAAAGGCTTGTGGCAATCTGGGTCAGAGGTGCCAGGAGTTGGCACCTGGCACTGCTGTCACACACTGGGCACAGCCAGCACCACCCCACCAACACCTGGGCACTGGGGCTGTGTCCCTGCACAGGGACTGGAGCCCCTCCAACCCCTTCCCTCGGCAGCAGAGCTCTGTGACAAAGGCTCAGAGCCTTGGGGACATCCAGGGGACTTGTGACACCTCCCCTGCCCCACAGTGGCATTGTCCCCAGGGTCCTTACCCCATCCTGGGATGAGCTGGTGTCACAGGCTGCGTCAGTCTCCTGCTCACTGCTGCCATCCCCTCGTGGCTCCTGGGCATCACCACGGGCCACATCTGGAGCATCTCCACCACGGGCCACATCTGGATCCTCTGCTCCCAGCTCTGGGGGCAACACAGAGCCCTGGGGGTTGTGTGGCACAGGGACAGGGTCAGAGCAGCAAAAATCCATAAGGAATTCATGGAATTCAGAGCAGAGCAAGCCCAGGCTGCCTCCTGAGGTGAATCCCTGCAGGGCAGGACTGGTGCTGTGCCCAGGAATGGAGCAGGAAGACTCACCTGGTCAGCTGTGGGGTCCAGCACTGTGACCCCACCCTGCTCCTCCAGCTCCAGGTCGGTGTCATTTTGGGTCTGGTACTCCTCACTGTCTGACTCCAGCTCTGAGGGCTGGCAGGAAAGAGGCAAAGGGGGGCTCTGAGGAAGGAACAGCCTGGGGAAGGACACAGCAGCCCTGGGAGCCACAGCCAAGGGTGACAGAGGTGCTGCCTTGCAGGGACATCAACCAAAGGGAACCCCCAGGGGAGAGTGGGGCGCCCCCAGCTCTCAGATGGTGCTGGGGTGATGCTCAGCACTCCTTGGACACCCTGTGCCCTCCAAGAGGGAATGGGGTGCCACTGACATCTCCTATGAAAAATCCTTTTGCCAGGATCTTTTCCCCTAAGAAGCTTCAGCTTCTCCACGATTTGCTGCTTTGTAATGTGATTTGGAGAATTGTTTACCCAGCATGTGAATTGTTTTTACTTGATAACCAATGACAGCCACCTGTGTCAAAGCTGTGAGCAGTCACAAGATTTTATTATTCATTCCTTTTCTAGCCTTCTGATGAAATCCTTTCTCCTATTCTTTAGTATAGTTTTAATACCTCCTTTTAATATAATATATATAATAAAATAATAAATCAGCCTTCTGAAACATGGAGTCAAGATTCTCATCTCTTCCCTCATCCCAGGAACCCTCAAACACCACAACAGGGAAGGAAACCTCTGCAGGCTCCTCCACAGGAACACTCCCAGACCCACAGAGAGCCCAAACCACCTCGGAATTGCTCAGCAGCCACAAGACCTCACCTCATACGAGATATCTTCAGGGTCATCCTCTGGCAAATCCCTCTCCAGCACCACAAACCAGGACTCCTGCTGCTCCAGAGCCACATCATCCCTCTTCCTCTTGCTGGCTGGGTTGATGGGAGCCTCCTGGATCTCTGCAGGGATTCACAATCACCACCCAGAACTAACACAGCGCTCCTCAGGAATTCCATGCTGCAAAGCCTCCAGGTGTCCCAGGAGGCCCCAGCTCTTACCCTTGGCCATGTTGCTGTGGCCCCAGTCGGTTGGGAGGTGGCCCAGGAGGTTCTGGATGCTGGTGGGGGTCAGGGAGAGCAGCAGGTGCAGGAACTTCCCCCGGTGCTTCCTGGCCAGGGTTAGGGATGGGGGGCAGAGCCTGCTCCTGATGGACCCCACAGGGAGCACCAATCCAGTCCAGACAGAGGCTTTCTGAAGGAGCTTCAGCTGCAAAGAGAGGTCCATCAGCACATGGGAGAACTTCCAGGTGTTTAAAGCCTTAAACTCTGCTCTGTCCTGAAACTGGGACCAGCTTCAGCCAGAACCTGTTGGGTGGTACCTCATTCCCAAAACTCCCCCATTTCTTCTGGCCCAGAGAGGGAGAGAAATGGGAATGCTGCAGGTACCAACAGCTGAAGGGAAGCAAGGCAAGGCCAAGGAGAAAAAGTTTGGATAAGGAAGAAAGCAGAAAAAAAATAATGGAATTGTTTGGGTTGGAAGGGACCTTAAGGAGCACATATTCCACACCTTATCTTGGCAGGGACACCTCCCACTGTCCCAGGCTGCTCCCAGCCCTGTCCAGCCTGGCCTTGGGCACTGCCAGGGATCCAGGGCCTGCCCACCCTCACAGGGAACAATTTCTTCCCAACATCTAGTAATGTGAAAAAACTGAAAGAAATTAAGTTATCTGGCAGAAAAACCCCAGAAACTGCCAGTGTTGAGGTTTTAGCCACCCCCTCCCCAGCCCCAGCATCACTCACTGGGTACTTGACCAAGCTGAGCTGAAGGATCTGCTCCAGGAGCCTACTGGAGAGGGAATCCCTGCTGGTGAGGGGCCTCATCTGGAGAGGGAGAAAGGGAAAGGTCAGAGCCTCCAGCCCAGCCCTGAGAGTGCCCCCAGCATGAGCCACCCCTTGGGCAGGGCCCAGACCTGCTCTGGGGGCTGCTCCATAGAGCCCAGACTGGACACAAGCCTGGCTTAACCCCTCTGGAGCCTTCAGGGTACTTATGGGCCCTGCCCCATGTGCTGCTCGTTGCCCTGATGAGCTCCTGGCTCTGCTAATTGGAGGGGCAGCGGTGGGGGCTCCCTGCCATCAGCACTGGGGCCTCAGTTAAGGGCTCCCATTAGGGGCTCGTTTTCCCTCAGTTTGAGGTCTCCTCCTGCAGCTTGATTTGAAATCTCTCCCCTTGCTCTGTGTGGATGCAAAGAGCTGAAGGTGATGAGAGACAGAGCCTGCCCTGCTGAGCCCCCCAGGGGTGGGAGAATCTGATCCCAGGTGAGGGGAGGCCCCTCTGCTCCGTGTCTGCACAGAGACAGAGCTGCTGTTCCTGTCTGCATCATTTTCCCCTCAAGATCCACCCCAAAGCCGCCCTGAGAGTGCAGGAGCTTCCTTAGCTGGGGAGAGAGACACAAAACCCCTCCCAGCCCTGCCCTGCCCTGCCCTGCTGCACAGGGGAAAGGCAAAGCTGAGAGAGCAGCTTCATCCTCATCATCCTCCTTCCGATGGGGGGCACAAAGCTGAGAGAGCAGCTTCATCCTCATCATCCTCCCTCCTATGGGGGGCACAAAGCTGAGAGAGCAGCTTCATCCTCATCATCCTCCTCCCTATGGGAGGCACAAAGCTGAGAGAGCAGCTTCATCCTCATCATCCTCCTTCCTGCAGGAGGCACAAAGCTGAGAGAGCAGCTTCATCCTCATCATCCTCCTTCCTGCAGGAGGGACAAAGCTGAGAGAGCAGCTTCATCCTCATCATCCTCCTTCCGATGGGGGACACAAAGCTGAGAGAGCAGCTTCATCCTCATCATCCTCCTTCCTGCAGGAGGCACAAAGCTGAGAGAGCAGCTTCATCCTCATCATCCTCCTTCCTGCAGGAGGGACAAAGCTGAGAGAGCAGCTTCATCCTCATCATCCTCCTCCGTATGGGAGGCACAAAGCTGAGAGAGCAGCTTCATCCTCATCATCCTCCTCCCTATGGGGGGCACAAAGCTGAGAGAGCAGCTTCATCCTCATCATCCTCCTCCCTATGGGAGACACAAAGCTGAGAGAGCAGCTTCATCCTCATCATCCTCCTCCCTATGGGAGGCACAAAGCTGAGAGAGCAGCTTCATCCTCATCATCCTCCTCCCTATGGGGGGCACAAAGCTGAGAGAGCAGCTTCATCCTCATCATCCTCCTTCCTGCAGGAGGCACAAAGCTGAGAGAGCAGCTTCATCCTCATCATCCTCCTTCCTGCAGGAGGGACAAAGCTGAGAGAGCAGCTTCATCCTCATCATCCTCCTTCCTATGGGAGGCACCAAGCTGAGAGAGCAGCTTCATCCTCATCATCCTCCTTCCTGCAGGAGGCACACAGCTGAGAGAGCAGCTTCATCCTCATCATCCTCCTCCCTATGGGGGACACAAAGCTGAGAGAGCAGCTTCATCCTCATCATCCTCCTCCCTATGGGGGGCACACAGCTGAGAGAGCAGCTTCATCCTCATCATCCTCCTCCCTATGGGAGGCACCAAGCCTCTTCCCCATGCCCTGGGCACTGCCTGGGGCTGTCCTTCCTTGTCATTTTTGCCCCAAGAATGACACAGGAGCAGATGGGAGGCAGGACTGTAGAAAGAGCAAAGGCTTTATTCAAGAGAACCGTGTGGTTTTTATGGAGTGATAGGATGGATTCTATTTGATTGGCTAACTAACAAAACCACCTTTCTCATACACTGTCCTTGAGAAGAACAGAAAGACAAAGTAGGAAAACACAGTGAAAAATGCGTGTTTTATGATTGGCTTTTTGCAAATATTAAAATGAATATTATATGGGTTGTGTTAGAAAGTGATGCTGTATTAATTCTCTTAAGTAGTGTGGTAAATGTAGTTTTAGGTTATAACAAAGTGTTAAAATAGAAGCTTTGCTATGTAGGATACTTTTTTTCTAAAGAAAGGACTCACAGTGAGATAGCAGCCACAGGACACCTGAATCTTTCAGAGAAAGAGAATTTATTGCTCCATTATCAGAGAAACGAACTTCTTCCCATCTCACTCAGCCCTGAAGACACTATTAGGCTTTTGAGGAAGATGTTGACACTGCCCAGACAGAATCCTGTGTTTGAATGGAATTTATGCATCATGGATGAGGTGTATAAATATGCAACAGGTTATTGTTTTTAAGGGTTAATCCTCTGTTAATGTGGGTCTTTTTTCGGGCTTGTGCTGCCCAGAAAAAGGTACTCGGACATCCATAACTCTTTGTTTCTATTGTCTCACATTGTCCTAATCCAAATTGTCCAAATTATTATCACTCTAATTGTATTCCTATTTTTATAACCATTTTATTACCATTAAACTTTTAAAATTTAAAAAAACGAGTGCTTGGCGTTTTTCACAAACACCACCCGCAGACTGTTTAACTAACAATTTATCTCATCCTTACGACTGCCTGGAAGTTCTCACAAGCCTCTCTCTCTGCCCCGTGGCATCCACAGCCCGTCCCTCCCAGCCCAGCGGGATGGGAGCACAGGGATGCTGCGGGAAGGAGCCTGCCCAGGGGCACCGGAGGGCCCGGGGCTTGCTGGCTGAAGCTGCCGCTGCCTGCGGGGATGGCGTGGCCTGGGGCTTTTCCCGGCGGGAGCTTTGCTGGACAGAGCTGAAGCGCTTGTCCGCCACTCCCGCTGCCCCTGCCCCCGATGGTGCCCACGGCCGGTGACTCATCCCGCTCCCCCTCGTGGGTGACAGAGCCGGGGGTGGCTCTGGCAGCGCCGTGTCCTCGCCTGTCCCCTCCATCCTCCCGCCCCCGTGTCCCGGGGGCCGCTGGGCCGTGGCAGGGACCTGGCGGCGCCGTCACCGCGCGTCACCACCCGGGGGTGGCTGTGGGCATAAACGGCCAGCGCTGCCCTGCCAGCCCTCGGGGCCACCATGGCCCTCTGTCCGCTCCAGGGCAGCGGCTCCAGAGACGTCTTCTCCCACGTGGTGACTCCCGAGCGCATCCCGCAGTTTGTTATCCCGTCCCTGGATATCCGCAAGAAGCAGAGACGCTCAGGCAAGGGGACGGGGGAGGAGAGGGGACAGCTGGAGGGGACGGCTTGGAGGAGCAGCTGGGACCCAGCGGTGCGGGATGAGCTCGGCTCTAACCCATCCTCTTTCAACTCATCCTCTTTCAACTCATCCTCTTTTGACCCATCCTCTTTTAACCCATCCTGCCCCACGCCAGACGCCACCGCCTGGGCAGCTCTGTCCCTGCCGCACCTCCCCAAGGTCACCACCCCGTACGGCTTTGTCACCCTGGGCCAGAGCCCGCAGGTCACCAGGGAGGAGGCGTTCTTTCACTCGGGTCCCTGCTGCAGACATCCCGGGATTCCTGCTGCTGAGGGAGACTCCGGCATGGGAGGAAGCCAGAGGCACCACAGGCAGCCAAGTCACAAGGATGATGGAAGCAGCCCGGCCCCAGCAGGGCTTCCCCTGCCCAGATGTGCCAGAGACACGCGAAAAACAGAGGCTCTGGAAAGCCAGGACGCAGGGAGGAGGGACAGGAGGCTCCTGAGCAAGGAGTGTCCGAGGAGCAGCTCCCTGGAGCTCCCCGTGGCGACAGCCAGGAAGAATTTGTTCCAGAGGATCCTCAGGAGGCACCTTGGCCACCCGCGGCAGCTCAAGCCTGGGCATTTCACTCTCCACTGATCCTGCAAAGCAGCTCCCAGGAGCTGAGGTTCCCTACAGACCCGGGGAAGAGACACTTCTGTCAATGCTTCAGAGCACTGAGAGCATCAGGGTGTCACCTTCCCCGAGGGGACACTGCCACAGGACACAGCAGTGCTGGGGAGCAGAGGGGCTGTGCGTTTGTGACTGCTCAGAGCCTCAATAAAAGTGCAAACATTTCATCTGAGCTGTCGTCCTCTCCTTTTTCACTCCTGTGGCAGCACTCAGCTGTCCCCAGGGTGTTTTGGTGGCCCCAGCACCCTCTCCTGTTGCCCCCCCAGGCTCATCAGCTCCTGAGCTGAGAGCAGGTTCTGGATGGGCTGGCACTGCTGGGATGCAGAGCAGGGGGCACTGAGCCCCAGGAGCTGCAGCAGGCCAGGAGGGAAGAGTGATCATATCCACTTTCCAGCTTTGTGGGCATGGCCTGGGGTGTTTGAGGGTGTCAGAATCCCTGTCTCAGCCTTGCAGGAGGGATCTCAGCTCCAGGACACTGCAGCCGTCCTGAAACAGTGACCCCTCACCATTCCAGAGGGTGCAGTTTCCAACCACTCCTAACCAGCTGTAAAGTCTCCCTTTATTGACTGTTCCCTCATAAATGGCTTTTTTGTTGGTTATTTTTTTTTCTTTTATTGAGCAGCAGAACCTGCAGTGCCAGAATTAAAGAGTTCATGGTCAGCAGCGTTTGGGGGCTGCTGAGGCAGAGTGTCAGCAGTGCTGGGCTGCTGCCAGCTCCCCTTGCAGGGCTCTGATTCTCCAGGAGACCCCTGAGAGGTGCAGCTGGGAGGGCTGGAGCCAGGCCAGGGGTGCTGGGAGTTGCTGAGGCCCCTGCAGGAGCAGCACACAGGATTTGCATGTGGGCCATTAACCAGGCAGTCATTAACCAGTGTGCCTCCCACCCCTCTGTGCCTGTGTCACCTGGGCCACGTCAGTGGCTTTGTTTTCCTTATCCCTCCAGTCTGGTTCAACCCTCAGCTCTCTGTTGGAGCTGCCACTTCCAAGGGAGCTTTTCCTGCAGGGAGCACCAGGGATGAGCACAAAGGGCCCTGGATGGGGCTGCATGGAAGCACCAGCACCCAGAGGATCCATCCCAGTGCTGGTGGAGGGGGTGGGAGCTGGTCAGACGTGTCCTCCTGCACAGCTCCTGTCCATGGCTCCAGCACAGCAGGATGTGGCAGCCAGCACTGCTGGAAGGAGCAGGGATGTGACAGAAAATCCTCTCCCTGCTTATTCTGAGGAGCACTGGCACTATGGAGTGAGTCAGGGACCCAGGCTCTGGAAATTTAAATTGATCTCCAGCTCCTCAGGGCATCATCTCTGCTCAGCACTTGGGGTTGGGAGGGCAGATTGAGTTACCATGGATTAATAAACGAGCTCTTATCAGTTACTCAGGCTGTGAGAGCTGAACATGTGTGTGCTCTGAGCTGACAGAATTAAGCCACGCTCCTGTAAACCTCTCTCCTCTCTCCTCTGATGCTCAAGCTGCTGCAGAGCAGTGCCTCTGTCTGACTGGCTCAGCATCTCCTGGGGAAAACATGGAAACAACTCCCCTGGAGCTGACTGAACCTGCTGGATTTACCAGTTAAACCTGGACACGGGGAGCTGCCACTCCTGGGCTCTATTCCTTTCTTGGGCACCTTCCTGAGCTCCCAGGAACTTTTAAAAATGTTCTTTATCTTGTCTACAGAATAGGAAGAAATTCACTCTGCTTCCCAGGTGGGTTGCAGGGCTTTGTTCATCCTTGTTCCCAGTCCCAGTCCCAGTTCCAGTTCCCAATACCAGTTCCCAGTACCCAGTACCAGTTCCAATACTAGTTCCAGTACCAGTTCCCAGTACCATTTCCAGTTCCAGTACCAGTTCCCAGCACCAGTTCTAGTTCCCAGTTCCACTTCCCAGTGCCAGTTTCCAGTTCCAGTACTGGTTCCAGTACCATTTCCAGTACCAGTACCAGTTCCAGTACCAGTTCCCAGCACCAGTTCCAGTTCCCAGTACCAATTCCAGTTCCCAGTACCAGTTCCCAGCACCAGTTCCCAGTACCATTTCCTTGTACCAGTTCTCTGGTACCCTTGCAGGATTTCCCAAGGGAAGGAATATTTTATGTTCCCGCAGGCTGCCATGGTGCAAGATGAATTTCCTCTGGGTGTGCCAGCATGGGGATGATCAGCCTGGAGAGAATCACAGCCTCTAGGATTGTTTAAAATGGCTGCAGGGGGAATTGCTGGCAGTGGGAGTTGTTCTCTGGCAGGAGTGGAGCTGGGGCTCAATGAGGATGGAGACAAATTCCCTGCAGCACAGCAAAGGTGCTCTGTGGTGGAATTGTGCCTCTGCCTGCCAGGTTCCAGCTCAAGGCACCTCTCCAGGCTGTGAAGTGAGAAGGACAATATCTCCCAGTGCCTCTGAGATTTACAGGCTGCCCTTTCCCTGCAAACCAGGCAGGGAGGACAGTACAACAGGAGGTATCAAGATGTGACAAGATAAATTGTCATTACCAGCCACTGATCATCCTGCCTGGGCCTGCTACATTTTCTAAATGTTGTTTTGGTCTGACTCAGAATTTCCTTCCAGCCTCCTGCAGGTAGAGGAAAGCTCAGGGCTAATTATCCCCTCCTCATCCCACGCTCTGAGCAGCTCCAACCCTGCCTGGCTGCAAGGAGGGGGAATCAGAGCAGGAACCAATTCCAGGCTCCTGAATTTGGGGGGGCTGGGATGGGGACTGGGCTCCAAATCCTCTGCAGCCCCCCCAGTCCCCAGCTGTGAGACTGAGACCCCCTTCCCTCCCTGTGACTCTTCTGGAATGTTCTGGCACCAGTTTATTTCAGGAAAACCAGTTAAACTGGGCAAGTACCCAGAGTGTTTCCCAGTGCCTCATTCCTGCAAACTGTATCAGGAAAAATCAACAGCTCTCTTCCCTTTGGTCTCAGGGTCTCCAGTGCATCCCTCAGGTTCTCTCCTCCCTGTTCTCCAGAATTCCCAATGAAATCCTATGGAATTCAGGATCTATTCCTTCCCTTCTTTTCCCCCTAACCAGTTTGCTGCCATCACAGGTCACACCCCCCTCCACGGGGTGACAATTTCTGGCTGTCAATAACCTCCACTGTTTGCAGGTGGCTTTTGGCCACACTGGGCATGAGGAGGTCTCACAGGCACCCAAACAGCAGCAAAGAAATCTCATGGAGAAATCCCATGGAGAAATCCCATTTCCCTGGGATGTGATGGAGAAATCCCATTTCCCTGTGATTTTCATGCTGGGGAGCACTCGGCCTTGCTGGGATCGATAGGGAGCTGCTGCCTGTGCCAGGAATTTACAGTCAGAGTCGGTGCCTGGGGCTGAGATAAATCCCTTCACGGGCTCATTAGCTGCACATCTCCTCTCCCAGCTAATTGGGGCTGCAAAGGTCAGGCTCTGGCTAGAACCCAGTCTGCTGCAGGCTGGAGTCCCAGTCTGAGCACACAGGGATGGACACCAGGATATTCTTCATTCCCATGGACCTGTGGATGCAATTTCCCACCTGGCACCCCAGTGTGCACCTCCCTGGCCCAGTTTATCCAACCTTCCACCCCTCTGATCCCCCTGACACCTTCTCTGCCCTCCAGCCCCACTCCTGCACTGCAGCTTCAGCAGTGCCTGGATGCTCCAGCTTCTCCAGGGGGTTGCATTTCAGCTCCTCAGCTGGCAGGCTGTTTGTGAGCAGGTAGAAGTGCCTGGATTTATCCTCATTTGTTCCCTGAATGGCTTTGTTTGCCTTTTTCCATGACTGCAAACACCTGGCAGCCGGGCTGTGCTGGTGGCTCTGAGAAAAGCTCAGCATTCCTGCTGGGCAGAGCCCTGGGGGTTTCAGGGCAGCAGCTGCTCTCTGCTCAGCCCTGCTCACAGGCACAAACCACTGTTCCAGCCTGGCTCAGCTGCAGGACCTCTGTCCCCAGCTGGGAGTGCAGCCAGCTCTGTGCTTTTCCCTTCAGATGCTCCAAGAGTCCAACCCTGGCTCTTTTGGGCAGGAAAATCCTGCCTGTGCTCCCTCCTTGGGGTCACTTCAAACCTCGCTGTGAGCATCTGCTGCTCTTCACAGAATCCCAGACTGGTTTGGGCTGGAAGGGACTTAAATATCATCTCATTCCCTGCCATGGGCAGGGAGACCTTCAGCTGTCCCAAGCTGCTCCAAGCCCTGTCCAGCCTGGCCTTGGACACTTCCAGGGATCCTCCTCTGGACTCTCTCCAGCAGCTCCAGCCCTTCCCTGTGCTGGTCCCAGGGCTGGGGCAGCTCTGCAGGTGGGGTCTCACCATCACCATCACCATCACCATCACCATCACCATCACCATCACCATCACCATCACCATCACCATCAGTGCAGCCCTGTCCCTGCCCAGCCACCCCAAGAACCCCACCCTGAGCAGCCCTGGGAGCTCCTGGAGCTGTGGCAGCCTTGGCACCATTCCCTGGGGAGCCTGGGCAGTGCCCAGCAGCCTCGGGGGGCAGAACCTTGCCCTGAGCTCCATGCCAACCCTCTCCAGCCATTCCATAAATCCAGCTGGAATGATCCACATCCCTTTCCTTTGGCATCTCCAGCTCCATGCTGAGCTGGAACACGAGAGGAGGCAAGTAATGATTTTATTTCCAGCCAGAATTTATTGATTTGTTGAACACAGGAAAAAGAGCGCTTGACACAGATTATTGCGCATCCTCCTCCTTCCCACTGTCCTTGGGCAGCCACCTGTGGAGTTGTGAAGCTGCCCCTGGGAATCCTCTCCCACCCTGGCATGCTGAACCAGCACCAGGAGCACCACAGAGCTTCCCAGGGCTCTGTGCTCCTGCAAAAACTCCTGGTTTAACACCAGGAGAGGCTCTTCCAGAATGGAAAGGTCTTCAGGCTGTGCAAAAAACCCCCAAGGCTGGGAAAATGATTTCTTGCAAATGCTGGATTTCCCAAGGGTGGGCACAGCTGTGGGCTGTGATCCCCCCCCCATGTCCAGCCAAGCTCCAGAAGAGGCATCAGGAGAAAGGAAAACAAATGAACAAAGCAGCTCCTGCTCCTCTGAGGGTCAAACTGTGCAAGGTGCCCAGGCAGAGTGTGGGACAAAATTATTTTGCTTTCCAGCTTGTTTTATTTACATGGATAATGAGCAAATGCAAAGGGAAATCCAGCTCCCTGGGTCTGCCCTGTGCTGGAAACAGGAGCAGCCCCTGCAGATGCTTCCCTGGCTGAGCTGGAGCCTCCCCTGGGCCAATTCCAGCCCCCAGCAGTGGGAGCAGCTTTGGCAGAGCTCAGAGGAGGTGGAGGAGCCCCCAGCCAGCAGGACCCTGCTGTGGCTCCAGGGGTGGGTGGAGTTCCAGACTGCAAGGCAAGATGTATTCTATTATCATCTTTATGGCAGTGCCTTATCTCTTCCACACCCACTCCTCCCTCTGGGCAGACACCTGCTGGTAACAGCTACTGAATGTCCCTGCATGGCTGATAAGAACTACAGCATCCCATGGGAGATGTGAGCCCAGAGGGAGGAGCCAAGCATTCCTACCTGGATATAATCTGGAGATCCTGGAACACCAGCCAAGCATTCCTGCCTGGATATAATCTGGAGATTCTAGAACACCAGCCAAGCATTCCTACCTGGATATAATCTGGAGATCCTGGAACACCAGCACAGCTTCTGCACTGGATTCCCAGAGGAACAGCAGCTGCCTCTGCCTCTGGATCTTCAGAGGAAGATTCCACCCTTCTCCAGGATCCCTGCTCCAGCAGAGCCACCCCTGACACTGCAGGAGGGCTGAGCCACAATTCCAATGGCACTGCTGCCAGCACCCTGACCCACAGGGTGTCAGGTTGGGTTCTGACTCTGGCAGTGTTGTTTTAGTTCACTGCATTGTTTATTTTATCCTTTTCTTCCTTATTAAAGAACTGTTATTCCTGCTCCCATATTTGTTGCTTGAGAGCCCCTAATTTAAATTTTAGAGCAATTTGGAGGGAGGGGGTTGACACTTTCCATTTCAGGGAGGCTCCTGCCTTCCTTAGCAGGCACCTGTCTTTCCAAACCAAGACAGGTGGGAACTCAGCTCCTGTGTGCTCCAGAACCTGAGGGGCAAAGGTGCCAAAAGCAGAGCCTGGGACAAATCCTGCTCTGAGTGTCCCAGCTGAGCCCTCCTCCTACAGAGCCACTGTGTGCCAGGGGCACCTGCCCAATGCCCCTGGACCCCTGGGAGTGCCCAAAGCCAGGCTGGATGGGACTTGGAGCAGCCTGGGATGGTGGAAGGTTGTTGGATGATGCCCTTTTCTGACCCAGAGATGGAGCAACTGGGAGGCATCTTAAAAACTCAAAAAAAAAAAAAAAAAAATTCCATAATCCAACAGAAGGTGTCCCTGCCATGGGATGGGATGGGATGGGATGGGATGGGATGGGATGGGATGGGATGGGATGGGATGGGATGGGATGGGATGGGATGGGATGGGATGGGATGGGATTTAAGGTCCTTCCCAACCCAAAGCATTCCAGGATTCCCTGAGCTCACAGCCTGGGAGGGCCAGACCCAGGGACAGCTCTGCTCCTGCAGAAATGGGATTAATGGTCCCTTTCAAGGTGGTTTTTGCTGTGTGTGAACAGCTGCCTTGGTTTTAGACAGTTTTAAGAGGTGGACATTCTAAAATTACTTTCCTTCCCTTATAATTTTAACCCATTCCTTTCCACCACCAAAGAGAAACAAATATGAATATATCTAAGTTAAAAATGTAATTTTAATTTATTCTATCAGTTCATCCCTAGATCTTGCTGGCCTTTCTCAGAATTATCTCCAACCTCTGACCACTCCTGGATCCCTGGGATCTCTCCAAAGCTGTTGTCCCCTCCCTGTCTGTGTCAGCCTCCTCTCTGCATCCCTTGGCAGGATTCGTGTGAGGGCAGCCAGGGAGGGAACTGAGAAGCTCAGCAGAGGTGACAACTGCACATCTCCATCAGCAAGGCTCAATTATGGTCCCCTAGAGACCACCTGCTGCTTCCTCCCCACCTTCACACGGGCAGCTGCACCTGAAAGTGCTGCAAGAACTTCTAACCCAGCAGTGCCCCCCCCCCCCAAAGCCATTTTGGAGTCATTTTTGGAGTCATGAGTCATTTTAAAAGATACACGGTTCACCTTTGTAGCTGCTTCACATTAATTGCTTTCAAAAAAAAAAAAAAAGGAAAAAATAGCAGATTCATTATGTTTCTTTAATTGCCCTCAGGGCTGGGTGTGCTGTGAGGGAGAATTTAATTTAGCTGGAGATGGTTTTCATTAGTGGGTAAAGGAGGAGAGGTGGTGTGGGCTGTTCTGTCCCTGATCAAAACAATGTTTGGTGAAGCTCTGGAGAGTCTGGAGCTGCTGGGGGAGGAAATAACCCAAACCACTCCTCAGTGACAGCTACACTGTGCTGTGCCCAGCTCCCCTCTGTACCCCACTGGAGGCTGCTCCAGGGGCTGGGAATATATATTAAAATACATCAATAAATATTTACCAATTGGGTCTTATATCTTTCCAATTAATGAGATTAATTGTACTGATTTTTATTGAGGCGATTCACGGCTGGAGATGAAACAGCAGCTTATTTATCTGCTGGATGCTGGCCAGACAAAGCAGCATCTCAAGGATCTGGCCCTTCCCTTTCCCAACCTGCTCCAGTCAGTGCAGGAATCCTGATCCTGTAGTGCTGGGAGTTTATGGTGGGGTTTTACTGCTCAGGCACAGTGCCCAGGAGGGACCAGAGTGATTGATACCCAGGGAGATGTCCCCAGGAGGCCAGGGGACAGCTGGGATCCCTGGGCAGCCAGGTGGAACTGCTGAGCCCTGAGCTGCACTGGGGAAACGCTGCCAGCAACAGCCAGGGATGGATGGGTGGGCCTGAGAATAAAAATTGTTTACACACAGAGCTCCTGACGCTGCTGAGAGGGATCATTAATCCTGTTTTGATAGGGCCCACGGGGTCCTGCCTTCCCAGAGTGTGCAGGTGTGAGCTCATGGAATCCTGGAATGGTTTGGATGGGAAAGGACCTCAAAGCCCATCCAGAGCCACCCCTGCCATGGCAGGGACACCTCCCACTGTCCCAGGCTGCTCCCAGCCCTGTCCAGCCTGGCCTTGGGCACTGCCAGGGATGCAGGGGCAGCCCCAGCTGCTCTGGGCACCCTGGGCCAGGGCCTGCCCACCCTGCCAGGGAACAATTCCTGATTGCCAAGATCCCATCCAGCCCTGCCCTCTGGCACTGGGAGCCATTGCCTGGCTCCTGTCCCTGCAGGCCTTGTCCCCAGTCCCTCTGCAGCTCTCCTGGAGCCCCTTCAGGCCCTGCCCGGGGGCTCTCAGGTGTCCCTGGAGCCTTCTCTTGTCCAGGTGAGCAGGCCCAGCTGTGCCAGGCTGGCTCCAGAGCAGAGGGGCTCCAGCCCTTGCAGCATCTCCGTGCCTCCTCTGGCCTGGCTCCAGCAGCTCCACGTCCTCCTGCTGCTGTTGCCCAGGGCTGGGGCAGCTCTGCAGGTGGGGTCTCACCTGAGCACAGGGGCAGAGGGGCAGAATCCCCCCTTTCCCTTGGCGCCATCCCTGGCTCTGTGTCCCAATGTCCTGCCCAGTGCCCTTCCCTGCCCTCTGCTGCCCCTGGCTCAGGCTCTCCAGCAGAGCCAAGAGAGGAAAGTTGCTGCTTGCCCCACAATTGAAATATCAGTTGGTTTTTCATCTTTGTGACCGGCTGAGAGCCCCTCTCCTGGTTTTATTTCTCTCCTCCAACTTATTGTAAGTGATTTCTTTCGCTGTTTCCTTCTCTTCCTCCTTCTCCTTTCCCCTCCATGTCTTAGTTTAACTCCACCCTCCTTTAGCTAAGGCACAGGTCAGGGTTTTTTAAAGAAAAACCCTCCTTACTCCTCTCCTCCAGGTGCTCAGAGCAGCACTGAGGCCCCAATCTCCTTTTCAACTGCTCCCTCCCAGGCATCCTCATTCACCTTTGCAGAGAAGCTCAGTGGATCCTGAGCCATTCCCAAGGGAAGGGATCCACCCTGCCCCCTGCTCAGCTCCAGCCCCAGCCCTGGAGCTGCTCTCAGCCCCATTTGCTCCAGAAGGAGTTTGCACTCAGCTCCATCAGCATTTCTGTGCCAGGGAAACAATCAGGAGAAACCTTCTTTGGGGTGGGATGTTCCACCTTCTGGAAAAGATTGATTTTGTTAGGAAAAGTGTCCCAGATTGCAAGGCAAGATGTGTTCTATTTGCCATCTGGATGGCAGCTGTCTTCTGTTCATGGGCATTTTCCTTATCTCTTCCACACCCACTCCTCCCTCTGGGCAGACACCTGCTGATAACAGCTACTGAATGTCCCTGCATGGCTGATAAGAACTACAGCATCCCATTGGCAGATGGGAGCCCAGAGGGAGGAGCCAAGCATTCCTGCCTGGATATAATCTGGAGATTCTGGAACACCAGCCAAGCATTCCTGCCTGGATATAATCTGGAGATTCTGGAACACCAGCCAAGCATTCCTACCTGGATATAATCTGGAGATTCTGGGACACCAGCCAAGCATTCCTACCTGGATATAATCTGGAGATTCTGGAATACCAGCCAAGCATTCCTAGCTGGATATAATCTGGAGATTCTGGGACAACAGCCAAGCATTCCTGCCTGGATATAATCTGGAGATTCTGGAACACCAGCCAAGCATTCCTGCCTGGATAGAATCTGGAGATTCTGGAACACCAGCCAAGCATTCCTACCTGGATATAATCTGGAGATTCTGGAACACCAGCACAGCTTCTGCACTGGATTTCCCAGAGGAACAGCAGCTGCCTCTGGATCATTCAGAGGAAGATTCCACCCTTCTCCAGGATCCCTGCTCCAGCAGAACCACCCCTGACACTGCAGGAGGGCTGAGCCACAATTCCAATGGTTCTGCTGCCACGACCCTGACCCACAGGGTGTCAGGCTGGGTTCTGACTCTGGCAGTGTTGGTTTAGTTTACTGCATTGTTTATTTTTGTTTATTTTATCCTTTTATTTTATTTCCTATTAAAGAACTGGTATTTCGTGCTCCCATATTTTTGTTGCCTGAGAGCTCCTTAATTTAAATTTTATACCAATTCAGAGGGATGGGGAGGGTTCACATTCTCCATTTCAGGGGACGCTCCTGCCTTCCTTAGCAGACACCTGTTTTTCCAAACCAAGACAAAAAGGTTCCCTGAACAAGATTGATTTTGTTAGGAAAAGCTTCCAGAGGAGCAACATTTCCTGCTGCTCCTCAGCTTTCCCATGAGGGGAGGGCTCTGCTCCATCTCCTTGCTGCTGCCCACCGTGAGAGGCAGGCACTGGTTTGGGTGCGACACAGGTGCTTCCCAAGGTCTCTGGAACTGAAGTGTCCCCAAATTTGTTTGTAGTTTTCAACACTTTTGGTTGATTCCTTTGGGAATGCAAGAAGGAGCCAGAACAGGCATCTGCCAAATCATAGAATCCTGGAATCTCCTGAATTGGAAGGGATGATCAGTGCAGCCCCATCCCTGCACAGCCACCCCAAGAACCCCACCCTGAGCAGCCCTGGGAGCTCCTGGAGCTGTGGCAGCCTTGGCACCATTCCCTGGGGAGCCTGGGCAGTGCCCAGCAGCCTTGGGGGGAAGAACCTTGCCCTGAGCTCCATGCCAAGGCCTGGCCCAGCTCCAGCCCTTGCTGGGCTACTGTCCTGTTGCAATAGGACACAAAATAAATGACAGGAACAAGCTGAAATATCCAAGGTAAAAAGAACATAGTTTATTTCTGACTCCAATATTTATAGACTTTCAAAAGTGACCATGGATTGGAGGATGAAATTGCCACTTCTCCAGACAAACTGGTCAAACTAACAGTCTATCAAATTTTTCTTCTTCCAGAAAGGAATGCAAAACAATCATTATTCGCATGAAAAGTGTGTGAGAAACTCCATTACAGAAATTTAAACATCAGAAGGCTTAGAAGGACAGGGCGACACTGTCCCTGTCCCAGAGCAGAGATTGGAGCTGCCCCCAGGACACCTCATCTCCCAAGAGAGGCTACAACAAAGCCCTGTGGCAGCTGAATGACCTAAGGGACCTTGTGGGTCCCCAGAACTTTGTAAAAAAATGTCCAGGTGCTGCCTCAAGAGAGCAGAATTGCTGGGGCTGAGCAGGAGCTGCTGTGGGAGCGTTGGAGGTTCAGACCCTTCTCGATGTCCCTGTTTTGGCTGACCCTGCTCCTCCTGAGACTTGTCAAATCTTCCCAGAATAAAGGAGAGATTCCACTCTGGGCCGTGCATCTCCCAGCAGAGTCAGCTCCCTTGGGAAGACAATTGATCCTTCATGGACAGGAGTTCAGAAAGTGGGAGCAAAATATTGGTATTTTCTTTGAGGGCCAGAAGACAACGCGGTCTTAAATTATTCATGGGACCCTCCTGGCAGCGCATGCCACACAGGAGAGAAGCCTGCTTAAAATTCTGAGCCTGCCTATGCAAGGGGAATAATGATTAGGCTCATGTAAATGTTAAAAAAGGAATGTCTTACCACTAATTAAACCGATTTATCTCGCACAGCTCGAGCAGTTAACAGCCCAATAAAAGGTATCACCGTGTAACAGGGTGTTTATTTATCAGATGATTTTTCTGAATGTGAGGGCCTCTCCTTTACAAATGATTTGATGAAAGAGCAGATGGCACATGAAGATAAAAAAAGCCTGACTGTTGCCCTGGATGTGAGCTCAGAGTGAGGCAGCTCCACTGAACATCATCATTAATATTTAAGGGCAGAGCGAGGCTTCCTCAGGACACAGAGCTGCCTCTTGCACCAGGGAATGTGAGAATCCTGGGATGTGAGAATCCTGGGATGTGAGAATCCTGGGATGCGTTGGGTGGGAAGGGACCTCAAAGCCCATCCAGTGCCACCTCTGCCATGGCAGGGACACCTTCCACTGTCCCAGGTGCTCCAAGCCCTGTCCAGCCTGGCCTTGGACACTTCCACTCATCCCAGATCCAGCCCACCCAGCTCAGGCTGTGGGGAGCTGTGGGGAGAGGGAGGGGTGAGAGCTGCTGTGAGCATCACATTTTGGGGCCTGCAGCCACGGCTCCATGGACACTGATGGAGGGAGGGTCTCCTCAGGGGAGGGGAGGTGTCCTCATGGAGGGAAGCAGCCTCACTGACCTCCTGGGACTTGCATTTTTACTTTGGAAATGTTCCCTGCCCAGGGTTTGATTCCAAAATCATGAGGAACTCTGGGAAGATCAAGAGGAAGAAAACCAAGCTGGACCACCTGATGGACCGGCTGGTGATCGTGGTGGGTGTGGGCCAACACCTCTGCCCTGCTCCTGGAGGGGCCCTCAGGGCTGCTCATGAGGGGCCTCTTGCTTGGGTGGTGCTGCTTTTCTCCATCTTGCAACATTTGGGCCAAAATATCTTGAGTTTAACATGTTCAGAGAATCCCAGACTGGTGTGGGTTGGGAGGGACCTCAAAGCCCATCCAGTGCCACCCCTGCCATGGCAGGGACACCTCCCACTGTCCCAGGCTGCTCCCAGCCCTGTCCAGCCTGGCCTTGGGCACTGCCAGGGATGCAGGGGCAGCCCCAGCTGCTCTGGGCACCCTGTGCCAGGGCCTGCCCACCCTGCCAGGGAACAATTCCTGATTGCCAAGATCCCATCCAGCCCTGCCCTCTGGCACTGGGAGCCATTGCCTGGCTCCTGTCCCTGCAGGCCTTGTCCCCAGTCCCTCTGCAGCTCTCCTGGAGCCCCTTCAGGCCCTGAAAGGAGTCGGTTCTGATGGAGGGTTTGGATCCAGAGCTTTATTCTGGCCTCTGAATGCAGCACCAGCTCCAACAGAACTCCTTGAGCCCGTGGTTGCTGCTCCTTTAACCCCGGGGAAAGGGGCAGGGAAGGGGCAGGGAGGCACCAAGCAGGGACAGGAGGGGAGGGACAAAGGGACAAAGGACACCTGGATGGCCCAATGCCCCCCCCCCAGGGGTAGAGGGCATCCTTTGGATCTGCCCAATCCCTTCTGGAATTCCAGGATTGACTGGAGGGGAAGGGAGAGGTGACTGACACACCTGGCAGGGAATTATCAGGGGAGGAACCCGAGGTTCTGAGGTAAACCCTGAAATCACGACACAACATGATTGTATCTGTGCCTGCCCCAAGCCTCTGAAGGAGCAGAAACCCGAGGGACAGAGGAGTTGAGCTGCCCCAAGGCTGTGCTTGTGTCCCAGTACCTGTGGGCTGCAGGAAGCACTGGGAGCTCAAAACCCCAGCGAGTTTGAAGGCAGGTAAGGGCAAGGGAGGGCCCCAGCCCCTGCTGGGATCAGGGATTTTAATGTCAGGCTTATTAAAGGTTGTCCTGCTTGTCAAAGCAGCCCCATGGTGGCTTTTCGTTGTTGGCTCTGTTGTGGCTTTTCCTGCTGGATTTCACTGATGTTCCCAAAGCCTTCTCTGACCAGTGAATTATGGGAATAAATCACACGGATTCCATTTTCTTCATGGTGGATAAAAAAGCTATTCTTTGTTCACATAACTCCTTTTTTGCAGTTTTACAGGCTTCATGTGTGACTCTAATTGGATAGTAGATTTCTTGCTAATTACTTTCTTATTGGTTAGTAACAAGTTGTTATTCTGTATTGACTGGTCACTCAAACTCTCAGTGTGTGTGTGCAGGGAAAGTTGTTTGTGAAAGACAGAAAAATAAAAACTATCTAACAGCATAAAACCAGTTTATACAGGTGTAAGTTGTTTTTTTACCCAGGAATAGATTGTTATGTTAATGAACTGCTCACACCAGGATTGCTTTCACATGGGAACTTGCAAAATGCTATTTGACTTAGAAGAAGTGACATGCCAGCCAGAGCAGGCCTGGTTTTATAAGGCTTTTCTTTATAATTTTTCTACCTTACTGCTACAGTGAACCACTTAAAGGTGGAAATTCTGGAGCTTTAAACCTGTGGCTGGGTCAGGTCAGCTCTCCTAGAGCTGCAGCCCTTGGACTCCTCCCTGGCCCTCTAAAATTGGCTCTACAGCTCTGGCCTGAGATCCAGCACTGGCTCCTGGTGCCTCTGCTCCAGTGGGGCATGGTTTGGAGCAGGCAGGGCTGTTTTTTCTCTCAGGTTGGTTTTTGTGCACCATTTACAGTCCTGAGTGATGAAACTCAAGCATTCACAAAGCTGCAGTGCCTGGTACCTGGTGTTATTTGCAGCCACAATAGCTCTGCTTTCATTACTGCTGAGTAACAGCAATAATTTTTCTTTTTTTTTTTTTTTTGTTAAAGGTTGATAAAGGAGCTGATCCTGCAGCTCTTGGAGATTATTCTGGACTCAGCATTAATTCAGGTGCTCCTTGTTTGTGTACAAGAGCTCTCCCCTCCTCTGCAGCAGAAATGAATAAAATATCCTTCACAAAGCTCTCTCTGGAATCTGGGCTGGCTTTTCCTCTTCTCCTGAGTTTTAGGAGCCCTGGATATGGGGATGAAGGGCAGGCTTGTTATGTTAGAAAGTGATGCTGTATTAATTCTCTTAAGTAGTGTGGTAAATGTAGTTTTAGGTTATAAAAAATGTTAAAATAGAAACGATGCTTTTTTTTAGGATACTTTTTTTAAAGAAAGGACTCACAGTGAGATGGCAGCCACAGGACACCTGAATCTTTCAGAGAAAGAGAATTTATTGCTCCATTATCAGGAGAAATGAACTTCTTCCTGCCTGGCTAAGGATTGAAGGTGCCTTAGGATTATGAGGAAGAAGTTGATACTGACCAGGCAGAATCCTGTGTTTGAATGGAATTTATGCATCATGTATGAGGTGTATGAATATGCAACAGGCTGTTGTTTTTAAGGGTTTGTGCTGCCCAGAAAAAGGGACCCTGACGTCCATAACTCTTTGTTTTTATTATCTCATATTGTCCTAATCCAAATTGTCCAAAATTATTATTACTCTAACTGTATTCCTATTTTTATAACCATTTTATTACTATTAAACTTTTAAAATTTTAAAAAACAAGTGATTGGCGTTTTTCACAATGGGAAGGAGAAGGAGAGAAATTGAGGGGTTAATGCTGTGTTTGGGGGATGAGCAAAGGTGACCCAGAGCTGAGCTCTGCACCCTCCTGACCTCCAGGGCCTGTCTGGTCTCAGTGGCTTTGAGGGTGACACCAAGGCTGGCCCCATGTCCTCAGCAAAGGCCACCAAGGAGGGAGGCAGGTGCTGTGGCAGGATAGTGGGAAAAATGCACATTTTATGATTGGCTTCTTGCAAATATTAAAATGAATATTATATGTGTTGTGTTAGAAAGTGATGCTGCATTAATTCTCTTAAGTAGTGTGGTAAATGTAGTTTTAGGTTATAACAAAATGTTAAAATAGAAACGATGCTATGTAGGATACTTTTTTTAAAGAAAGGACTCACACTGAGATGGCAGCCCCAGGACACCTGAATCTTTCAGAGAAAGAGAATTTATTGCTCCATTATCAGAAGAAATGAACTTCTTCCTGCCTTGCTCAGCCAGGATGATCCCGTTAGGATTATGAGGAGGAAGTTGACCCTGACCAGACAGAATCCTGTGTTTGAATGGAATTTATGCATCATGGATGAGGTGTATGAATATGCAACAGGTTATTGTTTTTAAGGGTTAATCCTCTGTTAATCTGTGTCATTTTTCAGGCTCGTGCTGCCCAGGAAAAGGTACCCAAACCGTCTGTAACTCTTTGTTTTTATTGTCTCATATTGTCCTAATCCAAAATTACTACTACTCTAATTGTATTCCTATTTTTATAACCATTTTATTACCATTAAACTTTTAAAATGTTAAAAAACAAGAGATTGGCGTTTTTCACAATGGGAAGGAGAGAAACTGAGGGGTTAATGCCGTGTTTGGGGGATGAGGAGGTGAGCATGGACCTTGAGGGATGAGCAGAGGTGACCCTGCCAGTCGGGAGCAGCGAGGACACGTGGCCCAAGCAGCCTGCAAAGGGCTCAGACCCGTGCCCAGGGAGCTGTGTGGGAACCAAATGGCTTAATTGAGGCGAAAACCATCATAATTAGCATGAACAAATCCAATTAGAAACCGGGGCCGGGTTGCCTTGGGCCTGGCGTGGGCAGCAGGGAGGGCTGGGGGGTCCCAGGGCTGGGACAGGGGGTGGCAGGGGGGTCCCCTGGGGCTGGGGGGGCTCGTTAGCATCTCCTCCTCCTCCTCCTCCTCCTCCTCCTCCTCCTCGGGCTGCTGGCTCTGAGCCCTGGCCAGAGCCTAATTAGGCTGGAGAAATGGATTAAGCAGGCTGTGCTCAGCCAGAGGGGAGCAGCAATCGCTGCTGCTGTCAATGGAGAGGGGCAGGAGCCCCATTCCAACCCTGCCCCAGGGCTGCAAGGAGCATTTTGCTCTTTCCTGTGAGGAGCAGAGGACAAACGGCTCCAGTCTGTCCTTCCAGGTGACTGCTGTGGCAGGGGGGACATGCTCAGCTGCAGCCCTGGCACGCTGGAAATAGTGAAATAGGGAGGTTACATATTAACTGTGAGATCTGATGTTGCAGCAGGAATTTGTTTCCTAGCAAAAAGGCATTCAGAGTGTTCATTGCCAGCAAAATCATCTTTATGGGGCATGATTTTAGTGATAAAATTTTCCCCTGTTTTGGGAAAATGTGAAACCACGACACTTCTTGCTGGGTTTCTCTTTCCTGTTCAGTCTCCTGCCCCTCCAGGAGTTATTTCTGGAGGAATAACTCAAATCTTAATAAAATTATTTATTTTATTTTATTTTATTTATCAAATAAAGTTATTAGAAGTGTTCATTACCAGCAAAATCATCTTTATGGGGCATGATTTTAGTTACAAAATTTTCCCCTGTTTTGGGAAAATGTGAAACCACGACACTTCTTGCTGGGTTTCTCTTTCCTGTTCAGTCTCCTGCCCCTCCAGGAGTTATTTCTGGAGGAATAACTCAAATCTTAATAAAATTATTTATTTTATTTTATTTATCAAATAAAGTTATTAGAAGTGTTCATTACCAGCAAAATCATCTTTATGGGGCATGATTTTAGTTACAAAATTTTCCCCTGTTTTGGGAAAATGTGAAACCATGACACTTGTCATTGGGTTTCTCTATCCCTGTTCAGTCTCCTGCCCCTCCAGGAGTTATTCCTGGAAGAATAGCTCAAATATTAATAAAATTATTTATTTTATTTTATTTATCAAATAAAGTTTTATTTATCAAATTTTATTTATTTATAAAATTTTATTTTATTTATTTATAAAATTTTATTTATCAAATAAAGAAGTGTTCATTACCAGCAAAATCATCTTTATGGGGCATGATTTTAGTGATAAAATTTTCCCCTGTTTTGGGAAAATGTGAAACCGTGACACTTCTTGCTGGATTTCTCTTTCCTGTTCAGTCTCCTGCCCCTCCAGGAGTTATTCCTGAAGGAATAGCTCAAATATTAATAAAACTATTTTATTTATTTTAAATTATTTTATTTATCTTATAATAAAATTATTACCTTATTTTATAATAAAATTATTTTATTTCTTTTAATATTTTATTTTACTTTATTCTATTTATCAAATAAAGTGATTCCTGGAGGAATTCATCCTCAAATCCCCCATTGCAGCAGTGAGGGGAGGGCACTGAGCACCCCTTGAACCCAACCCCTGCCTCTTCCAGCCCCACCTTCTGTGTCCAGCTGCTCCCACAGTGGGGAAAGCAGAGCAGGAGAGTGGGAATCTCTGTGCCTGGGGTGGTCCCAGTAAAACCAGTGGAGCCACCAGCAGGAGGAGCAGGAAGGTTCTTCTGTCATTCCTTGAAAGCTTTGGGAGCTCTCAAGGTGGGGAATCTCCGTCCTGATGGGATTGGGGTAATTTGGGCTCTCTGTATGTCCTGCTCAGCCTCTGCTGCTGATCCAACCCCTCCTGGTGCTGTCACCTGTGTGAGGCTCCTGCCTGCAGCTGGTGACAGCTCCCAGTGATAATCCTGCCTTTATCTCCCCCAGTGACAGCAGCAGGAACAGGGAGGCTCTGATGTGTCCCCAGGGAGCTCCAGGTGCCCCAAACCTGGCAGGTTTTACAGCTGCAGGGGACAAACATCTGTCCCCACATCTGCTCATCTCCCAGATTAACACGGATTCAGGGTGAGGTGCCAGTCCTGGGTGCCTGGGGAATGATTTGGGCCCTTCTGGGGACACTGGGCAGGGACAGTGTCACAGACATCTTTGATGGAAAATCCTTTCCTTAGGATTTTTCCTCCTGAGAAGCTGAGAGGCCTCAGGAACACAATGTAAACAATGGTTATCTGCTGCTGTGGAATGCAACAGGTGCATCTGGGATTGGTCTCATGTGGTTGTTTCTAATTAATGGCCAATCACAGCCCAGCTGGCTCAGACAGAGAGCAGAGCCACAAACCTTTGTTATCATTCTTTATTTTTCTATTCTTAGCCAGCCTTCTGATGAAATCCTTTCTTCTATTCTTTTAGTATAGTTTAATATAATATATATAAAATAAAATAATAAATGAAGCCTTCTGAAACATGGAGTCAGATCCATGTTCCCTCATCCTCAGACCCCTGTGAACCATCACAGGACAGGGCTCTGATTTGCTCAGGGATGTGCAGGGAGGGACCAGCCCCTGTCTGGAGTTACCCTGTGGGGTTTTGCACATGCCAGGGAGGGATTTACATCAAGGCTGACCCTGCTCCCCGTGGATTATCTGGATCTGGGAGCCCAAAGGTGCCTTGGACCAGCTGAGCAGTGTTTTACACCTGAGGAGGGCTCCAGCACCTGGGAGCAGATGGTGGCAGCAGTGACAGAGCACTCTGGCCATCCCCAGCATCTCTGGACGTGGAACCACCCCCTCAGAGGTGCACAATTCCCAGCCCAGATATTTTTGGAGTGCTGAGAATGTTGACATTTTCCAAAGGCTCTGAGCCCACGTTTGTGTTGCTGCCCTTGTTGGCATCTCCAAGCTGTTGGTCACAGTTGGGTGGAGGGAGGAGCTGGAGCTACAGCAGATGCCACGGCTGGGCTGGCGTCCAGCTGAGGCCTGGAGAGTCACTGTGTGTCATACTGTGGGAAAAGGGATGGGAAAATGAGGGAAAATGGATGGAAAAATGAGGGAAAAGTGGTATCCAGCAGGCCAGACCCCCCCTCTGTCACCGTGTTCACAGGGGTCTGAGGCTGAGGGAAGAGACGAGGATCTGACTCCATGTTTCAGAAGGCTTGATTTATTATTTTATGATATATATTACATTAAAACTATACTAAAAGAATAGAAGAAAGGTTTCATCAGAAGGCTTGCTAAGAATAGAATAGGAAAGAATGATAACAAAGGTTTGTGGCTCAGCTCTCTGTCTGAGCCAGCTGGGCTGTGATTGGCCATTAATTATAAACATCCAACATGGGCCAATCCCAGATGCACCTGTTGCATTCCACAGCAGCAGATAACCATTGTTTACATTGTGTTCCTGAGGCCTCTCAGCTTCTCAGGAGGAAAAATCCTAAGGAAAGGATTTTTCATGAAAAGATGTCTGTGACACCCCCTCCCTGCCAATCGTGCTGTTGAGCAGAGCTGGGAGCTGAGCTGTGCCTCTCTCCCAGTGTCTTTCCAGCTCAAGTTCTTTCCAGTGAAAGCTCTGGGAAGCACAGCTGGGAAGGGCAGCATTGATATGCACATGCATTTGGTGTGACTCACAAAGCAGAGTCATTTTCAGGTCTGATTATCCTCAGCCCTGTGCTCCCCAAAACTCGCTGGTTTTGTTCATATTTCATTTAAAGATGCTGCAAGATATTAGCTCAGAAAAATGGGAGGTGACAGGGCAGCCTGGGAGCTATGGATGGTTCCCATCCCCACCCCACAGAGGGAAGGAGGGATGAGGTCAGTGCCAGTTTGTGGCGCTGGAGCTGCTGGTGCCAATTTGTGACCTCCTGGTACCTGTGCCCTCCAGGGGCCTTCAGGTGGAGGGTACAGAGGTCAAAGATGAGCCAGTCTGGAGAAAAGTTATTTAGGAGAGTATGTAGTGACAGGGGAATGGTTTTAAACTGAAAGAGAGGAAGCTTAGATGGGATATTGGGCAGGAATTGTTCCCTGGCAGGGTGGGCAGGCCCTGGCCCAGGGTGCCCAGAGCAGCTGGGGCTGCCCCTGCATCCCTGGCAGTGCCCAAGGCCAGGCTGGACAGGGCTTGGAGCAGCCTGGGACAGTGGGAGGTGTCCCTGCCATGGCAGGGGTGGAACAAGATGGTTTTAACAGTCCCCTCTCACCCAAACCATTCCATGATTGTACTGAGTTTCTTGGCTCTGTTTCTTGGGTCTTATTCTTGTTTCTTCTGCCTGCAGAGGAAGAGGCTCCTGTGGCTGGTTCAGGGCACCAAAAAGGGTGGGAGTGTAGATTGTCACCTGTCCCCTCCTTGCTGTGACACCCCCTTCTCCCCAGGGACCTCCCTGAGAGCTGTGGATGCTTCTCTGCCCACTGCAGGTGACTCGTGCTCCTGCTGTGTCCCCACATGCCAGCCCTGGGAAGGGGAGAGCCAGGCAGGCTGGAGAGGCTGCAGGTCACTGCTCTGTCCCCAAGGGACCCTTGGCTGGCTCAGCATCACCCCCTCGATGCCACTGCTGCTTCCAGGAGCTCCCAGCGCCTGCCCCATCCCTGCAGAGCTCAGGGGGCACTGCTGGCACCTCAGCAAATGACCAGAGATGTGGCATTTGGTGACACAGGTGGGCATGGCACTGGTTGGGCTCCATGATCTCAAAGGGGTTTTCCAACCTTTCAGATCCTCTGACTTCCAGCTCCCAGCTTTAGCACCAAAAATGCCTCACCAGGAGCAGCCCCCAGCTAAGGAGGCTTCATGCCCACACCAGCCATGGAATTGTCCTGGTTTGAATCTTCTGCTGCACTTTCCTTGGGTTCCTTCCCCCCCAGGCTCCAGGGTCTCCAAGGGAGGGAAGGAGCCCAAGGCCCCCCTCGTTCATCAGCAGCAAAGAGCAGCTCCTGCCAGCTGGTTTCAGGTTTGTAAAGCAAGCTGAGGCACAGCAGGATCTGCTGACACCACCCCAGTCCTCCATGCCCCCAGGGAAGGAGGAGGCTCCTCTTTTGCTGCTGTCACTC
Organism: Agelaius phoeniceus; assembly: GCF_051311805.1. NCBI lineage: Eukaryota > Metazoa > Chordata > Aves > Passeriformes > Icteridae > Agelaius > Agelaius phoeniceus. The sequence goes on from NC_135293.1 coordinate 4,192,075, forward strand.
GGGAGTGAGTTCTGTCCTTGCCTGTATCTCACTGGGGGAATCAAAGGCCAGGAGCTTTGCACAAAGGATTGGAACAATCCCATTCCTGATGTTCATCGGTCATGGAAGCTCCTACATGAGAAGGGACCCTCAGGGATGATCAGTGCAGCCCCATCCCTGCACAGGCACCCCAAGAACCCCACCCTGAGCAGCCCTGGGAGCTCCTGGAGCTGTGGCAGCCTTGGCACCATTCCCTGGGGAGCCTGGGCAGTGCCCAGCAGCCTCGGGGGGCAGAACCTTGCCCTGGTGTCCAGGAAGCCAAGGGGTGTAAGAGCCTAAATGAGGGATGTGGGACTCCAGGCAGCTCTTCAAAGTGCATTTATTGTATCTAAGACATTCCAGCAGTCCAGGGTGGTGGGTGACAGAGCTGTGCCTACAGTGGCAGCTCCAGCTGCAGGCAGGCCTGGAGACCCTTTGGTTTTGGTTCCATTGCATTAGAGACTTTTCTTTTGGTTACAATGCATTATAGACTTTGCTGAGCATCTTAATACAGTAGAACCAATCTATACCTTAACTATTATCCATAGCCTATCATAACTACTATAATTACCATATTCATGTTACTGTTCTCCAATCATTTAAAGTTAGTACATTACAGTTTAATCTAGAAGTTGTTTTTCAGTTTTCTTGCAGTGGAAAATTCTGAGACTTTTTTCTACTTGCAGCTTTGCTGCCTTGTTTGCCTGTGCTGTCTTTCTGCTTGGTAAAAACATCTTCTTGTTTGGGGTGGGTTTATCCTTTGCTCTAAGCCATAAAAACCCCTTCTAACTAACACACCCTTTGCCTCCTTGGTTATCCAGTAAGACTGGCTCAGCAATTCTTTTCTTCTATATCAAAACTTGCTTCCATCTCTATTCCTTTATCAGACTCCACATTCAAAAATCTTTCTGCTAAACATACATATCTGTGAGACTTTCTTGTCAAACTTTCATCCTTCCCAACAAAGGGGTGTCCAGGGCAGGGGATTTCATCCTGGGCTTGAAGAGGCTGAGGGCTGGGGGAGGGAGCAGCCCCCAGGCATTTCCCCTCCATGCAGGCAGCCCAGAGCAGATGTCCTCCCACCAGCCGTGCATCATTCATGCAAGAGTGCTCCCTGTCTGATAAATCATGTTGGGAGAGACAAGACACAATGGGGCTTTTAATTATAGAAACAATTAGCAAGGATTAATGACAGCAGTGGTGTGATGGTGTTGTTACTCCCAAAGTTTAATGAAGTTAAACAGTTTTTGTCAGATGTGGGGAGCACTGAGATGCTGCCTTGGGTGTTGGATGCACCTCAGCACCCGCCTCTCCTCCTCTCAGTGGGAGACATTTGGGGGCTTCCAGGAGGTCCAGGGGCTTCCGTGGGTGAAGCCTTGGGGAGGTTTTTGGGAAGGGACCAGGCTGAGTGAGGGGATGCTGCTCATGGGGGACTCCAAGGTGGAGCAGAGGCTGGAGGTGGCCCGGCCCCGTGAAGGGGAGCAGGGACAGCTCAGCTCAGTGTCACCAGCCCATGGCCAATGTGGATGTGTCCCCCAGGCTCCTGTGGTCCCAGCAGAGGTTGCTGCTCCCCACAAGCACCTTCAACACCCAGGGTGGGCCCAGTACAGCTCCAGCACCAGCATCTCTGCACCTTTCAGAGCCAAGGTGTCAGGATCTTTACCTTGTCAGAGTGACCCTGAGAAAAGTTGGAAAGTCTCTTTTCCCAGCCTGGCGCTCGAAGAAGGAGTCAGGGCTCTTCATTTCTCAGTCTCAAGGTTGTTTATTGTTTCTTATCTATAAAAATTTTTCTCCTGTCCTGTTGAGATCCGCTCAGCAAGGCAGTCCAGGCACTCTGCCTGCCCCCAGGGCAGGGTTATGTGTTTATACTAAAAACTACCTGTATAATGTTAGCAATTACTTTCCAATACCCATCACCTATGTTAGACAGTGAGCTTCTACTCTAAACCAATCTGTAAGTGCCAACATCATAGCAGAAGATGGAGGCCAAGAAGAAGGAGAAAGGCTGGGCACACCCAGTTCCCTCCATCTTGCCCCCTGAACCCCCATACCAAAAACCCCAAAATCTACTTTTTCACCCCATGATAACTTCACTGTTATTCTACCTAAACTGTTGAGGCTGCTGATCTTCATACAAGGTTGGTGATTTGCTCCATGGGTCATAATCAAACCCCCAGGTGTTTTGGGCTCCATGCCAGGGTCTCTGAGCCCCCTGGCAGGGCTCTTGGCACTCCAGGACAGCCAGGGGGATGCTCTGGGTCCTGGCACAAAGGATCTGATCCCCACTAACCATGGCATGAGTCTGGGTTGGAAGGACATTAGAGATCCTCCCATTCCACCCCTGCCATGGCCAGGGACACCTTCTGCTCCCCCAGGGTGCTCCAAGCCCTGTCCGGCCTGGCCTTGGACACTTCCAGAGTCCAGGGGTAGACACAGCTTCTCTGGACAACCTGTGCCTCCCCACCCCCAGCACACAAAATTCCCACCTGCTTCCCAGACTCATACAAGCTCCCCAAAACCCCTTTTCTGCCTCCCAGCAGCTCTATCAGCTGATCTTGGGGCTGGGATCCAAGTTTAGTCTGTTCAGAAGACACCACCAGAGCCGATGGCTTGGGGAAACACAAAAGTCAGCAGCAGCTTCCCTTTGCCTGCAGCCCTGGCTGTTCCCCACAGAGGAGGCTGGGAACAGCCCCCAGGGAGCAGGGACACAAACACAGAGTGACAGGAGGACAGCAGACACCTTGGGGTCACTGGGGTGGCCGGAGCTGTCAGCAGAGGTGAGGTGGCACAGGCCACAGCCTGGAGCATCCAGCTGCCCTTCCTCCTCCCTCTCTGCAGGAAGCTGGGGTGGGATGCTGGGGTGGGATACCCAGGGGGATGCTTGGGTAGTGCAGGTGAGGCTGGGGGCTGGCAGGGGCTGCTCCAAGGGTTTGGCTGCTGGGAGGGGAGAGCTTTGGCCTGAGTGTGATGCCTTGGGAAGGCTGAGCTAGGACAGAGGTTAGGGCTAAAGAATAAAGCAGGGATTTATTAAAAGGCCTCAATGGATCCACCCTGGGCAGCACAAGAGCCCAGCCAGGGCTGCACCCAAGATGAACCAAATGGACAACAGGTCACAGGGTCTCTCACTTTGACCAGTTCTGCTCCATTTGCATATTGGAGTTCATTGTCCAATTCCAGCCCCAGCCCATCCAGTCCCATCCTTGTTTTTCTCTCTCCAGTCCACGGTGTTTGTGCTCTTGGGCTGAGATTTGGATCATTTGTCCTTGGTCCCCAGCTGGAGCAGGAATTGTTTTGTCTCCCTGCTCTGTGCACAGAGCTCACCATCCCCTCATGTGAACCCAGACCCACCCACTAAAGCAGCACAGAACCTGAAAAATAGAAAAGCTCAGACCTGAGGCACCCAGGGAGCTGAGTCTCTCTCCCCTGCTGAATGCCCCTGGTACCTGCCCCAGACCAGGACCCTGTGCTGGGAGCTGGGCTCGGGGCCCCTGGGAGCACCCTCTGCTCTGCAGCACCCCCACCCTGTGCCCAGGCCTTTCCCAGGAGGACCCCAAGGTTTGGGGCAGGATTTACCCCAGGGCAGAGCAGAGAAACTGGAGCAGAGCAAGGGCAACCCTGAATTCCCCATGGCTCGGGGGGGGAGCAGGGACAGGACACCAGACAGGCTGGACCAGGAGCCTCAATCCTGGCCAGTTCACCCAGCACAGCCTGGAAAAGCCATTCCCAGTGTTCCTGCCTGCTGGGGGTGGCTGCTGGGGAAGGTTTCCCAGTCCAAGCTGTCTCCTGCTGGATTAATAATTCACAGAGCAAGGCAGGGCAGCGACCCCCACCCCTCTCACATATCCAAGGAGCTGCTGCTGGAATGAGGAGCAGGGACAGGATGATGGGGACCTGTCACAGACATCTTTTATGGAAAATCTTTTCTTTAGGAGTTTTCCTCTTGAGAAGCCAAGAGGCTTCAAGAACAAAATGTAAGCATTAATTATCTGCTGCTGTGGAATGCAACAGGTAGGTCTTTGATTAGCTCATGTTGGATGTTTCTAATTAATGGTTAATCACAGCTCAGCTGGCTCAGACAGAGAGTCCAAGACAGAGCTTTTGTTATCATTTTTTCTTATTCTATTCTTAGCTAGCTTTCTGATGAAATCCTTTCTTCTATTCTTTTATATAGTTTTAATATAATATATATCATAAAATAATAAATCAAACCTTCTGAAACATGGAGTCAGATCCTCGTCTCTTCCCTCAGCCTGAGACCCCTGTGAACACGGTCACAGGGACCCTTGGGCACTGCTGCCCATCCTGCCAGGGCCATGGGGTGCAGGGAGATGCACCAGGAGAGCATCTCTGCATCCCTGTGCCAGGTACAGCTCTTGTTTCCAAACAGCTTTTCCTTCCATGGAGGACGTGGGCGGATTTGTTGCCTGTGGAAGTGAGACACTAATAATGCTGGCTGGGTGCCAGGCCTGTTCTCACCTCCAGCACTGACAGCTCCCCAAAATCCTCCTGCCAGCTCCATTCCATGACAGTGCCCCCACCCCAGAGCCCCAGATGGGGACGTGGGAACAGCGAGGAATGCCCAGAGCCCAGCCCTGAGTGTCTCCTGCAGCCCCTAAGGCTGCCAGAGGGGCTGGAATTGCCAGCCTGAGCCAATTCCCACAGCATCAAGCTGGAGAAATTCCTTCATGCTCCAGAGCCATGTCCAGCCACATCCAACCCCCTTAAGCATCAGGGCAGCCAGAGCATTCCAGAACCTGCTCCTGGTCCCCACAGAGGGCACAAAGAATGAGGGTTCTTGTGACCGTGTTCACAGGGGTCTTAGGATGAGGGAAGAGATGAGGATCTGACTCCATGTTTCAGAAGGCTTGATTTATTATTTTATGATATATATTACATTAAAACTATACTAAAAGAATAGAAGAAAGGATTTCATCAGAAGGCTAGCTAAGAATAGAATAGGAAAGAAGAAGAATCATAATAAAGGTTTGTGGCTCGGACTCTCTGTCTGAGCCAGCTGACTGTGATTGGCCATTAATTAGAAACAACCACATGAGGCCAATCACAGATGCACCTGTTGCATTCCACAGCAGCAGATAACCATTGGTTACATTGTGTTCCTGAGGCCTCTCAGCTTCTCAGGAGGAAAAATCCTAAGGAAAGGATTTTCCATAAAAGATGTCTGTATAGGTTCTTCTGGCAGGCAAAACACATCCAGCGCTGTGGAGCTTCAGAAGAGACTCTCAGGATCTGAATTCCCTAGGGGAGAAACCATCATCTTCATCCTGGTGTTGGCCTGGAGGCTTTGGAACCATGGAGCCACTGAGGCTGGAAAAGATCTGTGAGATCACCGAGTCCAACAATTAATGATGATCCAGCAAATCTGAAGCTGTTTCCTGCAAACACATTTC